>NC_071643.1:6674895-9074895 GCF_014839835.1 Dryobates pubescens
CTTTCCTCCTTTCCTCCTTTCCTCCTTTCCTCCTGAGCTGTATCAGACATGAAACTGTTGGTATCATACCCATTGGCTATAAAGTATTTTATTATTCTGACAACTGTGTTTTTATGTGAATAGCAATTTAGTTTTTGATGAAAGGAAATGCTGTGATTCTAATTTTCTTCATTGGCCTCAGTACTATGCATGCACTGAGAACAGGATTGGGCCCATAATCTTGGTTTTTTGGAAAATGTGTACACCTGGGAAGCATGAAGGATATCAACTTTCTGTGGCCTAATTAAATGTACTGTGGTGCAAGACTGAAGAGGCAAATGTTGGCCTGTATCACTCTGCTTTGCTGTGCTGGGCAGTTGATTATTAAGATGCTAATAAATGAGAATAAATTATAGTCTGGCAGTCAGAGACTGTACTTTTAATGTCATAAATGCAAGCAAGTTTAAAGGCTGGTGGATTTTGTTCCAGTGAAAGAAAAATCTCTTGCAAGAGATGGGTAATAAACATTTTGTGCCACTCTATTTAGGTCTATTTATCCAAATTCCCTCTGTACAATAAAAGTTACTTTCTGCACATTTAAACAGAGTTAACTGATGAACATGCATATTAACACTGGAGCTGAAGGTAAACCCTTCTAGTTACTTCAGTCCTACCATGAAAACATGAAGTCTTTTCTAAAATATAGCCTGTCTGTTATGCTGCCTTGAGAGCACATGAGCAAATTTAATATGGTTCCCACTCTTGTCTACATGACAGAAACCTAATTCTTATTGCTACGTTTATTTGGCTTTTAGTCCTCTATACTAAGACTTCAGCTATATAAACAGTGATCATAAATGCAGAGAGTCTTGAGGCCTCTTGCTTCTCAGGCAGAAAAAGGAACTATTAGTGCTTCTCTTCCCTCAGAGCAGAGATTTGTTTTACTGTGGTGACTTTTCATGGTGTGTAGTTCTGGAACCAGTGCTCCTTCTCCCAGGGACAAAGGGCTGTCCTTCTGCACTGGGATGTGATGTTTTATAAAGGTCATTATTCTACATATTGAGCATAGAAGGTCCAGATTTTCTTTGCTGGCAGAGAATCAGGTGTTACAGGATTTGGCCGAGTCTCCACTTCACTCAGGATCTGTTGGGTCTTGTTTACTTGCATTATTACTGACACATCTAAATTGTGACTTATGCTGTTTCTGACATCTAAAGCTATCTGTGATTTACTCACAGGGAAAAAAAGTAAAATATGCTGTGTCTCCTGCAAATTTTCCTCTGAGTGATACTGGTCACTCATCTGTGGCTCTGGCTGTTGCTAGTCTGAGTTTCGTTTAGTTGGTGACTCACCTTTACTGCCTACTTTACAGAAGGATCACTCAATTAACAGGATCCAAAGTGATCCCTTCTCCCATATGCACTTGTTTAGGATGCAAACCAAACAGAAGGCAGCTCAGTCAGTTTCTGCTGCCTGGAGAAGCAGAGAGCAAATGCAGATTAAAGCACAAACTTAAATGTTCATGGATAAGGAAGTTGATTTGCTAATGTGCTGTGGTGTTACGAGATATTGCAGTGACTAGACAGAGGTGGTAATGCCCCCATGGTCCAGGACTATCCATTCAGGTGGGCTGCCATCAGAAGTGCCTGAGATGGTGTGAGTCCATGAACCTGCAGGCATTTAGCTCTGAGGAATATTTTTCTCTCTCTGCTGTGGCCCAGTATTTAGCTAGCATTCTTCCTCATGTGTTGCCTCTCACTTTTGTTGGAAATCAATAATTTCATTAACATTTTCATTTTTTTTTGAGCCTCTTGTTGTCAGAGGCCACATTAATAGTGACATCTGTGACAGGAAATGATGATATATGTACATAAAATAAGATATATATATACATAAAATACATGTCTTAGTGCCACTCCCATACTGGTTTAATGATCAGAAAAACATTGTTACTAACAAGAAAACACTTGATGTTATCAGTTTCTAAAAATTCTAAGGATGTTCCTAAAGCACAAGGACTTAAAGCAGGTTTCATTTTCCATATTAGAATATTCCCTAATGGTGAGAAAATGATTAAAGCAGCAGTTTTTAAGATCATTGCTGAGATGAGAAAGAGAGTATTGTAGTGACTTCCAAGCCCTGATCTTCTGTTCACTGGAGTTGAGAGGAAAGTTTCCACTAATTATAATAGTGCTACAGTGTGCAAGTGTGTAGCTGGAAATGGAAGAAGATGTGAATTTCAGACAGGGAAGTTTCAACTGACAGTGTTTCAGGAATGTCCCTTCTCATAAACACCTTTTTTCCAGCTGTCTTTTCATAGATTTTGCATGATGAGAAATACTTTGCTCTAAACCAGAGTAGGAAACGGAGAAGCTTTGAGTGGGTTCAAGGTTTAGCTATGCAAAAAACCCACAATGGACTGTTTAAGACTTGAAACACTGATGTGTTGTTTCTACATTTAAGTGTAGGTTAGGATGCCAGATTTATCTCCTCACTCATCCCTTTGTCACACATACAGTGATCCTGGTGTCTTAAAAGATTTGATTTTCGTTGCTATATGCTTCAGAGCAATAAATGTTCCCTGTCCTGTAAAGGATTTAAACTCATACACAGAATTACATGAGGTCCACTCAAAAGACCTTTGTCCTTTGAAGTATTGCCAGTGTTTTCCATGGGCCCGTGTGGAAGGCCGGGTGTTACTTGATGTGAACCACACCCGGGAAAAGTATTAATGCACTGAAGTCGATCAAATGAGTAAATTCAGATTTTCAAATAACCCTGAACACACATTCTCATTTCATCCAGAAGGTTATTAAAATAATATTTAGCAATTTTTTTTCCCTTTGGCTTTTCAGAAATAGGAAATAGTTTGGCTCGGCGTTAGTACATTAATACCATGTAGCTCTTGCAATTCCATGCGATACATGGAGAGGATTTGCCTTCTGTGCTCTCTTCAGTTGCCTGTACTGAACCTGCAAACCTTTAGATACTTACTTTTAATGCAGATCTTTTTTGGAACTGCTCACTCACATAAAGCCTGTAAATAATGTCAGGGTCTTATCTGTAAGTTCAGGGTCTTAGTTGTTAGTATTGCTCTATTTAGCAGAGTAATATTATCTTTAAATATACTTGAGATATAATTTTACTAGAATTTATTTCATTGTTATATTAACTCCTAGATGAGATTTAGATGGTGACCTCCCAGCAGGCTTGGGCATGTTACCTGTAATCTTTCACATGCATACAGTTTATCATAGGCAGAACGCCCGCTTTCAGATCAGTCATATTTTAGGGCTCACAATTGATATATCAGTCACAGCATAAAATGCTATCATTCTTGTAGACCAACTGTTTACCAGAGTATAACACAAACTCTCCTCCTGTGTCTCATTTCATCACACTGTTCCACATAGTGATGTTTCAATGTGAAATGAAGTTTTTTCATGCTGTGCTTCTGACTAGAAAAAAGACAGAAGTACATGTATGATAAATGGCAAAGGTTCCAGGAGAAACCTTGCAAAACAATACAATTTGGAAGCATTACATTTGCTTAAATAATTTAGTACATAAATGGGTCTGTTAAAGTTTTATAACCAAATACTGTTTGTGTGGCTTTGGGTAGAAAATTGGTTATATTTCTACTTGAACCACTTAATCTTACATCTTATTTAGAAATTAGAAAATATAACTAACTTGAGAGTTGTCATTGTAAAGTACTTTTGGAATCAGTAGCATTAGAAAAGTATGCTTTTATTTTAAACACTTAAGTTTCCCATTAAAAAACATGTATTTTAAATTTCTCTGAGGTTGAGTTCATTTTCTGCAGGTTTTATGGCAGATTAAACTTTGCAGATAAGCTATTTGAGCTCGCACGCTGGTAGTGATATTTAGATCTCTTCTTCTCACGGATACTAAAATGTGCTCCAAGTTTGGTCAGATCTTCTTGTTTGGCCTTTATTCATAATGTAGTTAAAAAAAACCTATCAACAACATTATTGTCACTATGATAGATACATTCTGAAAATCAGGATTGGTACTACTTGATTTCAGAAGACAGATCATTTGCTGAGATGCTCAAAATTTGACAGTACAGGGGTGCCTGTTGTTGTTTCCACCCAGAATGCTGAAAGAATAGCTCAACATCTGCTAAGAAACCAAAGTCAAACCTCTGTTAAGAGCTTTTAATAAAGAATTACGTCCAGGGATCACATGTGCAAAGCTAACTAGCTTCAAAGACTGTTAAAGTGCATTTTGTGTCTTCAGAAGTGTCCCAATGTGTAGAATTTATAAGCACTAAGTCCAGGCATATAAATCCTTAAAAAAAAGAGCACATCCCAAATAATTTTCAAGGTGTAGAACAGAGTGACAGAAAAAACCCAGGTGATAGTGTCTCTCTGCAAGGCTTTTTGTTGTATTTTATCAGGCTTACATGTTCTCTGAGACCTTTTTAGCTTGCTGAATCATTCATAATAATAAACTCTGAGCCCGCTGTTCTGCCCTACCTCCTCCAGCAGAACCCTTTTGCTAGGATGGAGCCTGCTTCCTCCATCTCCATTCACTCAGAATTTGGAATTTATGAGTATGTGTACTTTTTAGGTACCATCCACAGCTAACCAACAGGCAAACCTATCTTTTCCCACCTGAAAGCAATATGGCTTCAAGTTCTTGTGTGAGGTGTCTTTGGTCTCCAAGCTTACTAGTTGATGGTGGGAAATCTTTTGCTAGGAATGTGTTTTAATGTTCTGATGTAATGTTCTAAATTCTTAACTGGGATTTTTTTTTTTTATAGCTCTCAATTAAGCTTTTAAAATAAAAAGTAAAGGATGTTGCACTACATTCTGAAGGAACTCAATACTGTTGTGAATTTTCTTAATTAAAAATCTTTTCATGTTTTCCTCTTTTTTTTTTTTTTTTTAAAGCAGTAATTCATGGTAGCTAAGTAACAGATATGAAATACAAACTTCTGGTTCCATCAAAGCTGTGAAACAAACAAATGAAAAACAACGTAGTAAAAAATACCTGCGTTTATTTGAGATGGTTCATAGCTTTTCCATGCAAATAGTTCAGATTAGCCATATGGAAACATCCAACAAGTACAAAACTACAGAAAGTATTTAACAACACATAAACCCCCCATAAGGGCTGACATTGCAGTAAGGAGAAGAAAGGTTGGGGTTTTTTTTTCATATGGAGGACATGATTTCTTGGATAATTTTGGTTTAACTGTAAATAAAGAGAGACAGTAGAAAATATTCTGCAATCTGCAAAAGCTGTATGTGCTGTATCCCTCATTTTGATGATACAGAGCCATAGGAAATTATCTGATGTCCAATTTCATGTTAGGAGGTACTTATGCAGAACTGTGAGGGCAGACCTTAAAATCAAACTGTTTTGGACTGACATTTATCTTTAAATGCTTTTAGTGCAAAGATTGATGTATTAGATGAGCGCTTTCTCTGACACCAGGTAATAAACACTGATATATCAATAATGTAATTTAATATTGGTAGTATTTGTTAAAGGTAACTATGATTAAAATTGTTGGCATTTTATTAACTATCTCTTAACAGTAAGTAAAAGACTTGTGGACCCCGTGTGAGGACATTTGGTGCAGCGCATGTTCTGCCACATGTAGAAGATGAAATGAAAACGCTAAGCATGTTTATTGTGCTCTCTAGAAAGCCTGAGAAGGATAAATAGCCACTTGCACTCAGACTTCAATACTTCACCAATTTTTTTCCTGTGTAGTAGCAAAAGAGGAATGGAACTTAAATGGAATTAAAATATTACTACTAAACGTGACGTTCAGAGTCCAGGCAGATAATACTAGCATCGAGTTGATTTTCAAAAGCTATGCATGCAACCTAGTGTCACACACACATAATCCAACACATTTGCATTTCTGTCTTTTTGCAGAAGGATTACAGAATTATTATAGAACTATTTGGCTCAGGGAAAACAACCCCACATAACTAGACTTACAAATAACTGCATTTTTTGCCTGATATCTTTTAAATTTCAGATGTTTATCCATCTGGGTGACGTTCGAAACCCAAAGATGAGCTCACTGGTGTATATATATGACTACAAACAAATAGTGTTCACTTAGTATGCTAGTTTTATTTATTCATCATCAGCAACTTCCTACATGCCTTTCATAAAATTGAAAATAAGACCGAATTAGCGCACAAATCTGTTTTCATTTCTTTCATTCTGTCAAAGAAAATCCAGATCTAGAGAGAAAACATACTGTGACAATGTCAGCTAAAGCCCAAAGATTTTACTATTTGAATTAGCTGTATGCTAATAGCCATCAGAAATTTGTGCAGGAAAGGTATCAAAAAATTGTCAACGCACATTGAATGATGCAGAATCTTGTGGCTGAAAAAAGCAGATGACTGATGTTAGTTGGCTAAGATTAGAGCACAAGATGAAGTGACTGAAGAGCAGAGGAAGCACAGAGTTGAAAGAGAAGGAATTTTATCATTCTCAATTTACTGGAGTATGCCTTCTGATTGTTAGATTTACAGTCTGGTTTTCATCTGTTTTTATTTATGCTGATAACAGCAAAGCCCAAGAATGCTGCACTAATCTGCTCCTGGCAAAAAGTTTCTCTCAGCTGCCACTCTTGCCATGTGTATTTTTGATATTTGTCACTGAGGGGGAAGGTTATTGTGTGCTGTGTTTGAAGCTTATATTTTAAAGACTTAATGGGAAAGTGCAGAGTACACTCATTTGCTGAGGTCGGTCTGTCCTGCAGAGCACAGATTTCAGTTATGTTTTCTGTCCCTCTTCATTCAACTCAGCTTGAATGAGGCTTTCCCTACTCTCCACTCTCCCTAGATTGAGTAGATTTGGGGTTAGACACTTGCATAGATCAGATTTTTACCTCTTCACATACTAATAAATTACAAGTAGCCACCATGTATAAACAAGTCCCTTTCATTTCAATAGGGTGGAATTAAACTAGCTGCTTTCAGTGGAGTCTCTTTCCAAGAAACAGCAGTTTCTAAGGAAGTATAAATCAGTGGCATAATCCCACTGTAAACTGTGGCTTGGATCTGGTGAAAACCGCTATTAGCCCAAAATATCCATTGCAGCCTTTAGCACTCAACCGAGCTGGCCTGAATTTCTTGTATATTAGTAAGGAGATACAGTGAGTTCAGTGATGAATGTCAGTGAGAGGAGAATTTTTTTGCATGGATGGGAAAAAAGGTTTGTCTAAATATCCTACACCCAAGACTGTTTTGGACAAGTCCTTTTGGTACTTGAACACTTCAGGGAAACTTAGGTTGTGTTAAGGTTGATGAAAGCTTGCTATTGCCTTCAGCAGAATCCAAATGTATCCCTAGGCATTAAATACTCCACAGCATTTTAGGCAGTTTAAAAGCCATAGATAAAATCTTCTGGTTCAGATATGGAGTAATTTGCACTGAATTAAACCAGACTCAAAATACCCACTGAATATAAACAGACACAAAAGGCTGTGTGTTTCATTGCAAGGCTATGTGCGAGGAACAAAAATCATGGTGTAGATGGAGTAACACAGGATCACCAGAAAGAAGTTCTTATCAACAGAATAAGGAATATTATAAATTATTCCCTTTAGTTTGAAATTTCACTAGAAATATGTCACCAGTTACAGCAAAAATGTAATACAGAGATTGCAGTCTCAGACAACTTCATAAACTGTCATATTAAATTAGAGAACAGGACACAATAAAAACATTAAGCAATTAGTTCTACATTTCTTTAAAGAATCAACACCAGGCTTAAAATCCCCAAGACTGTACTAGATCAAAGAAAATGGCAAGGGTCTTACAGAGACTTGATCTCTTTCTATGATGGCAGTGGTAGAATGAAATTATGATGTTTTATATACTTGAAGACATAAATGAGAATATTTTAATGAAAGTAAAAATGAGTTCTGAAGTGGAGAGGCTTAACAAAAATGTTACTGTGTACTGTTCTGTGCTGGACTTGCTAACCAGTGTGTGCTTGTTTTTAAACTGAACTGCAGCATCCAAAGATCTGAAGTGAATGAACACACAGTTATGTTCTCCTCTTCTAATTTGGTCTTGTTGATCCTTTAGGCTCTTTTAAAAATCACAATGGCACAGATTAAAAAGAAAACAAATCTAAGGTTTTGACCTTTTATGGGTCTATGAAATGAATGTAGAGTTCATAGCTGGGAACATTTTGGTTGAGGTAAATTTAAGCTGACAAGGGGCCCTGCTATGACAGAGCAAAACTCACTCTTCTGTGAAAACCAAGACCAAAATAATATTACTGTATTAAAAATGGTGCATTTTTATAGCTATCAGTATTGATTGACTGTGGCCCTCAAACAGTACAAGATTCAAAAAACCTGAGTAAATGGTCTAAAAATGGCAACATTAACTTAATTCATTATCTTTGCAAACTAGAGAAAAGATAAGAATTCTTATGTATGATGTTGAGCACCTTGTTTTAGAGTCCTAGAACAGATGTACTGGCATGTTGACCAGTGACACTATTTTTTCCCCGTCAAGTACTAGCATGTGATGATTAAAAACCCACAGCTTGAATTTAAAAAAAGAAAGAGAAAAATCTTAAAAATTATTAAAAGGCAACTGGAAGAACTAAAGCAATACACAACACAAGAAGAAATTACTTCCATTTTTCAGATAATCAAGGTTTCTTCCTTTAAAGTCTTTGCTCCAAGAAGTTGAACAGAGCTGCCAATTACTAGTTGTGAGAGGTGATCTGGTGCAGCATGCAGTGTGTGACACCCGTGTTTGCAATTCTTTCAGCAGGTTCCTTTTCCCTTGAAGTCTAAGGTCAAATTCATTGAATATGGGGCTTGCTTTACTCCAGGCCTGCAGGTTACTCCTGGTCCACTTGACCAGCCCCTGCACAGCCAGGTATGCTCCCCACGGGTGCCCTCTTTGAGGAATGTAAACTCTTTGGGGCAAGAACTCAATGAGGTTTTACTTGTATAGTGGTTTCCATACCCAGCAGTAACAGCTACATCCTCATAAAATGCAGCACTTAAGATGGTCAAGGAAATAGTCGCAGCGTGACAGAGAGAGATTACAACTTCATTTTCAGTTCTATCCAAAATTAACATGAAATGATATTGCGAAGCAAAACAGCCTCAGCACTTAATTTGGGGCATTAGTGATGCCATTATGAAATATGAGCTGCTGATTCTCATCCTGCCTCAGAAGCTTTTTATTCTTCCCAGATCAGCTTGCTTGGTGAATTAATCAGATGAAAAAGGCTCAGTTCGCCTGCATGAGAAACTGAAAGGATTGTCTGATGGCTTATGAAGCTATGTGATTTGTTTCATGGTGTGGAGACACTGAAAGAGAATTTTTATTAAAAAAAGAGGTCTTGGAACACAGTCCTGCATGTGGTCAGCTCTGTGGGGTATCATTTGAAGCAGAATGTGAACAAGTAGAATTGAAATGGAGGGATCTTTGAAGAGTAATGAAAAAGGGGCTTCAGTTGCCAATAAAACAACTGTTTGGGGTACTGAAGGGAAATTCCTCAATCATTTAAAATAATTCTGCTCAAGAAATTTATTTGATTTTTTTTTTTTTTTCCTTAGGGAACAGGGAGGAAAAAAGGTAGATGAACTCTTCAACAACCTGAAGCAGATTTCACAACTTCCTTTAGAATTTGCATGTGGTCATAATTTTCTCACAGCAACTGCTCTTCAGGAGCAATTTCTTCCTCCTTTGCCTGTTTATGCTTTAGCAACCCCAGTTTCAACTCTGCTGCAGGCATTTACTGTCTTCTCTGGTTTCCAGAAAAGACATAGGGGGGGTGTCAAGGCATGATGCTTAAAAGTACCAAATGCTGCTCAAAGAATATGGCTTAAACCATGCAAACTATGAAAGGTAAACCTTGTCCTTCCTCCAGCTGGTCAGGACTTGGAATTACACTCTTGGTTTACCATACTGTCTTTAGCATAAACCCAACCTTAGAACTCCAGAGTAGGAGAGAAAGCCTTGTGACATATTAAAACTAGAGGGTATAAAACTTTTTCACTCATAATCTGTGTAGGTTTAAGGTTTAGGATGCCAGCATCTTGAGGGCCCTCCTATTTCTTCCCATGGACTCTGCCTGCTTCTTATTATTCCCTCTTCATCCATCCTCTGAGAGGGGGAATAGAACGCCTTCATATCATAATCATGGAAACATAGAATCATAGACTAGTTTGAGCTGGAAGGGACCTTTAAAGATTGTCTAGTCCAACCCCCCTGCAGTGGGCAGGGACATCTTTAACTGCATCAGTGTAAGTTATCTGGGTAGGGTATGCAAAGTAAACTGTCCCCACGGTTTAGCAGCAAGATCTACTGCGTAGAAAAATTGTCCTGTTACTTGTACAAATGTACACAGAAGGTAGTAAAATGTCTACATATGCTTTAATTATATACACATGTATAGATGTGTAGAAATAAGTGATAACACTGAGCTCAAACTTGACGTTAGAGTGAAATAAATATGGTCAAATCAAAATAAAATGCTGCTATTTTGTTTTTAACTAGGCTATATACAGTTTTCCTAAGTTCTTAGAATTTTTCATATTTGTGATTATTTTGCCATAGAGTGGGTTGGTGAAAATGCTGAAATTGAAACAATCAAGCTGAAATAATTACTTAGATGACCCAAGTTTCTGTAGATGTTTTGGAGAAGCTTTATTTTGGTCTCTGCTTTCTTCAGTCTTATTTCCCACCCCCCCCCAAAAAAAAAATTTAAAATACAAAATGTCCAGGACTTTTGTTTCTTTTCTCCCCCTCTTTGACTAATTTCCCTAGTAAAAATGTTGAAAAAAATAACATTTTTGGCATCTATCCTAAAATGGTTTGGAACAAAAGCTTTATGCTCCTGCTTCACAAACAGTTTTGATTAGAACAAACTAACATTTCTCTTGAAAACAAACCCAACCCTTCACCCCTAGCATAAGTATTTGGAGATATCTCCAATTATTAGCCTGCTGGACATCTTAACAGAAATGCCTCCAAATCACCACTATGTCAACAGACAACGGAGAAGCTGGGAAATTGTACTCTAGTGTGTTCTTTCTTCACTTAAAACATGCAAAAAAAGGTGGAAGGACTCTGTCATCAGTCTACACTGATAATTAATTTGAATGTGTGAAGAAAAAGGAGAAGTCAGGCTTGGATAACAGGGTGCTACGTCAGTCCTGCCCTGCCAACATCTTTCCTCTAGGCGTATTAGAGGGCTTTAGCTTTAGCTCTTTTCTGGATTACACTGCAACAATATGGTACCTCTGCAAGTTAGCCTCCTCTGGAGATGTGTGGTCGGTAATTAACAATGCACGACAATGAACAGTAATTTAGGAGACAAAGTTAAGAAGAACACCTCATTCAATTAAAACTTGGCAAGGCAATGCAATTATCCAGCCTGGAGTTTTGCCAGGATGCAGGAGCATGTATCTTATCACTTGGAAAAAAAAAAGAGAAAAGTAATGTAGGATGTATAATCAGTATAAAACTCTATAAACTGTTGGGTTTTAATCATTACTTTTTTTAAAGCAATATGTGGCAAGTAGAGAAGCATCACAGGTCACAGGCCTCTAATGAAAACTAATCCATTTCTTTTTCCTACCCTTACCAGTAATCTCAGGGAATGCTGTCCTTAGGTAAAAATAATAAGCCCACTATCTAAGTGTGCTGTCTGCTTTTCTGGTTGTACACCTATTGGTTTAGGTGAAACACCTAAATATGCCTTGATATGAGGCTATTTCCTTGGAGACCACAAGTACAGGATTTACCAGGGCATCACATTACTTCATTTTACACTTACTCTAGCTCAGACAAGCTGAAACAAATTGGGACTGATGCATGGCTTTTAGGCTGCCACCACTGTCTTTACTGTAGTCCAGAACATGGCAAGGGTTGAATAGCAAACAGTGATGTTCCTAGCTCGTTGACATGGGGAATACTTTTCCAGTGTAAAGGTCTTTCTCTTTTAGTTCAGTCTGTCTTAAGACTGCTACCATATGTGTGTGTATGCTCCATCTCTCTTACCTCCCTGCTCATCCATGCAAATGAGTATGTACTGACAGGGCTATGTGTGTGCTCCTCTGAGCAGACAAAATCCCATTGCAACGAGCAGGAATTCACCTGAGTCTTTCTAGGATTCCTGATTAAAACTGATCATCCAAGTGGTACCCTGAGCCCATACTTAAAAACTTTGTTCCCTTCCCTCCTCCTTTTCATTGCCAGGAAGAGTTTGAACTTTTCTCCCTGTTGCTGTTTCTTGTGAATTACCCTTGAACTTTGTTTAGTGCCAAGGGAGGAACTACTTTATCTCATGCCTAGGTGGATTTTCCCTAAGGACTGAAGAAACAGTTATGTTTCATCTATCTACTTTTTCCTTTCCAGTGACTTTTGGGCACTTAGGGGTAAAATCTGAAAGCAGGGATCAATCTGTGCATAAGTCTTATGATTTCTTGATGAAATATGTGTTCAGTTCTCTGGCTCACTTGAAACGTGTGATCACATAAAAGGGGAAAACCTTAAGTTAAATATATATTAACTAGCATGAAGGCAGCTTGATGAAACATGAATTTACACAAGGAAATGAATCACACATCTAATTCTTGTGACTGGATTCTGCAGATTCAGAACCAGTTCATGGTCACTAGTTGTCTTCCAGACAAAAAAGACTCTTGGGCAAAAGAGTGTAAAAACTACCATAGATGAATTTGAAGATAATAATTTGAAGTTCTGGTGTTAAGTGGTGTGTGTAAGTTTGCCTGCCTTATATCTCACAAGAATATATGGTTGGAGAGTGGGGTTAGAGAGTGAAGGAACCAGTGAAGGGAGTAGGGATAGAAGAAGAGGCTGAAATGTCTTCAAGAGAGATTTTAATGTTAAGCGCACCCATGAGAAAGCTAAACTCAGTAGGACCATCAGAGAACTGCTGAGTTTTATGTAGGTCTAACATAAAATTTACTTTCTAACTGATGGGCTTTAATCCTTCTCTCTGTAGGATCCCAATCGTTTATTGTGGAGAGTTTTGAGGCCAGGCTGTGATCTTTGATATTTCTTACTGGCAGCAGTGCAGGCCAGAAGCCATTTAGAACTTTCTGGAAAAGAGTGTTGTCTCAAAGGAGGCAGTGCCATTACAGCCTTTTGCTAATAGCCAAAGGGAAAGTGAGTGCCACTTCCAGAAGTTACTAACTTCCTTTTGTGTAGGTTTTCCAATGGTCAGTGGATACTCTCAGGGTCTAGAAGGCTCAACAGTAAGTTGCTCACTTCTCATCTTTAAAGGATAAGACCTAAAGCTGCAATAATTCTGCACGGAAGACCTTTATCACCTTGTATAGGCAAAACAAGAGTGTCTGGGCTAGAGATGACAGAATTATGTGGCAATCAATGGTATTGTCCTAGCTGTTGCTAACTGTGTACTATAGTCTTATGCTTCTTGCAGAGCATATATTGTTATAAGAGTGGAAATCCAGGTAGTAATAATGTTAGCAGGATGCAAGAGAATTGCAGCCCTGAATTCTCAGGAAAGCTATTAAGCTATTGGAAGGTATTTAGATTTGCATTTCTTTACAACAAGATAATACAGACCTCAAGACTGCAAGTATGGGTGAGGGATCTGTGGTGGTGGTGGTTTGGGGTTTTTTTTGACTGACTCAAATGAAAAAAAGATCCCTCTGAGAAACTACAAAGAAAGTATGATCTATGGCCTTCCAGAGGATGTTGGGTAACTGGATCAATAAGGAAATAAGAAAAAATAGTTTATGACCTCGACAAAGGAAATGAGCCTTGTGGAAGCTTTCAGTAATGCTCACTAATACTCAGGGAGTACAAGAAACCTGATATCAAAACTGATGAGAGTTTTGATGGTATAGAAATTTGGAGTGAACATTTCATGCTGTGAAAGACTCTGAGAACTGATTTTACCAGGCAGAATTGAAGATTTCACACAGTACTGCTTTGCAATTTTGTTCAGATCAGTCTTTGAGGCAGATCTAAGCTTATCATATCACTCTTAATTCCAGGGAAAACACACCTTATTTATCTTAATATTTGTTGTTTATCCATAGCCAAAATATTATTCTGGAAAAAAAATGGATCTAAATAAAGCAGAATTATTGCAGCTTTAGGTCTTATCCTTTAAAGATGAGAAGTGAGCAACTTTTTATTGAGCCTTCTAGACCCTGAGAGTATCCACTGGCTGATTTCATTAATCTTCATTATTAAAGGGCAATATTTTAAAACAAATTAATGTTCTGGAGCACTTCTTTACATGAGCTCTATGCAAACAGACTTTCTTTCAGTAGGGTTTCTTTTTCCACTCTTTAGTTTCAATAAACTATTCTAAAGAAGGGAGAGGCGGGGAGTAACCTAACCTTAATTGTGCTATGGCTTGTCAAAGTTAAGAAATATCCCCTTCTTTACTGCCTTTCTGTGAAATGAAAACATATGAAAGGCAAGTCATTAAAAGCTTTTCCCTTGTTTTCCTCTGAAGTAAATTGGGAGAGGGAGAAGTTGGAACAACTGTCTTAAAGTTTTGAAATATCACTTGTTTCCTTTCCCAAGAACTTACGTACTTGCCTTCAAATTCCAGGTCCAGACTTTGCTCTGCCTTATAGTTTGTAATAATGCATGAAAGCGTTGGTTTGCCTTTGTGATCACGAAGGCTGGCTACCTATGCAAAAGGTTACAATCCTGCAGCAAGTCAATGACAAAGCAATGCCACTGCATTATGTGCTCAGTGGCCTTAAAACATCAGTGTTTCATTTGTTTTCTTCCTGTGTGGCTTTTGTTTGATAAAATGAGTGGTTCAACTAGATCTCACATAGTTAAGAGCCAAATAGTGAAACTAAATAAGGTGGTGAAGGTAGTGCTGAGGCTGAAGAGGTAAATAGGAAATAATCTGAATTTTAGGAATGGTAAATTATTCACTTCCAACACTACCTGTCAGACACCAAGGACAGGTTTAGCAATAAATGCTATGAAATTCT
The DNA here is from genome assembly GCF_014839835.1 of Dryobates pubescens. Taxonomy (NCBI): domain Eukaryota; kingdom Metazoa; phylum Chordata; class Aves; order Piciformes; family Picidae; genus Dryobates; species Dryobates pubescens. Next base: position 6,689,870 of record NC_071643.1, read on the forward strand.
TTCAGCTGGTGAAGTTGGGAGCTCTGCTTCAGGCCACACTTCAGGAGTGTGAAATGAAATGGAGGAGCTCACCCATTAAAGTAGAGGGGCCTGCATGGATTTGTTTCTCTCATCCTTTACCCTGCTGCAAAGTGGAAACACATTAGCTCTGCTGTCTGGGCCTTTGACTCTTAAAGGCTTGTGTGTCAGGATTTGTTGCACAGTATGAAAATCAGCCATTAAACCGGCATACTTGTTTGTCAGAAAGCTGATACTAATTAAACTTGCTCAATTTACAGTAATAAAATTAAATATTTTTTTCCAAGTGTCAGAGTTCTAAACGCAGCCTAGCATCTGAAAAGCATCTTGTTGTTGTTTGGACTTGCACATCCGCACCATGGAGCTGGGATTTTGCTAACAGCTCCTGATACGTGAGCCAGAAAGGAGTGAAACTCGGCTCTGGTTGCCTTGCTTTTTTCTGGTGCTAACAAATGATTAAAGACATAATGGTACACGTATCAGTAAGTCAAACAGACTTTAAACCCTCACCTGGGGCTGATGAATATGAAGATGCCATATTTCATAGGCTTTCTGATCGGAACTATGGTTTCAGGCAAAGTTTGTATTTTATGTAACATTTAATACCTTAGTTTTTGCCAACTGCAACGGGGTGAAACAGTGTGTACCAACTGTCAGCCTCATGCAAACATTTAAAAAACAGATGCTGAATCTTTGAAGTCATTGTTAAGTTTAATAGCTTCAGAAAATCATTACTCAAATCAATTCCCCAAGGTATTTTTGTCAAGTTCCAGGGGACTTAAACTTAAAACAAAACAAAACAACCCTCCAAGAATTTATCTGGCAATTAAGAGGATTTTTGCTGAAGGAATTAGAATCCGATGATACCGAGTGTAGCTAAACTATCGGGGCACTCGGAATGCTCACTGAACGGTTTCCAAACTGCCTACCGGTTTACCTCATAAAAATGCCAACTGCTGTATTTTGCATTTTGTGCACATTTCCTCTAGACCACAGCAAAAGCACAATGTGGTAACACGTAGGGAAAACCTGTGTGGTGGCTTTGGTCTGCTATTGCTGATCTTGCTGAAGCTGCAAACCCGGAGGGGGAAGGCAAAAAAAAAAAGTAACCTGAAATGATTGATCAGTGACTTCTAATGGCATTTTGGTCAATATCCAGCTGATTTTCCTGTTGCTCTTTCTTACATATTTTTACTATTCAGAATCTGGCAAAAATTTACAAAAAAGTATCCAAGTGATGGTTTCACAGCAGGTGCTGGATCAAACAGGTCTTGTTCTTTGCCCCCTTGGGAGGCCTACATGGATCACAGGAATCCTGATACTGCCCTTTAGATGACCTGTGGTAAAACTGCGGAAGATATGCTCAGTTTCTTCCAATGAATAAACAAAGTGTACATGAAATATTTGTGTAAGTATGAATAGGGGATTTATTTTTCTATATACACTGCTTGCCTATGTAGTTGATTGAAAATGGCATGAAGTAAATCTTGCCTAATAGATACTTATGTAAGAATTTTATTTGAATGTCCAGCAGTGTAAATGTCAACATTTGCACTTTGATCGTACCATGAATATACTGGTTTCAACTGGATAGGGAGGGAAAATAGTTACAAGAAATTACGTGAGTTTTACAAGGAAAAATATATAGTGGGCTTATAAAATGCAGATTGAGAAAGTCCTAGTAAGCTTCAAAGAACCAGACCAAAAAGTACTCTGTAGACTTTGGATTCCATCCACTACTCTTAGCTTCAAGCTGCAAGTTAGGAACTAAGACAGACTGTTTGTAACATATTCATGAAATGTTTAGGCAATGCCAGATTATTTCTCATCACAGCTGAGATTTATTTGAGCTGGATTATAAGCTTTTGATTGTGCAAAAAAATGAGATTGAGGTGGCTGTACTTTCCAGTGCTATGAAAGCCATTGTCATGAATCACAAGGATCAGAAATCTGGAGACGGACACAGATAAATATTTAACATGCAGCAGACTGAAATGAGCAAACTGGGAGCACGTTTGTGAAGCTCACAGAAGTTAACCATCTGAGCAGAATGCCTGAGCCTTGCAACGAAGTGTGTTGGAGAATCATAAAATGGACCATTAATCCATTTTAATGATAAAAATAAATGTAAAACAATAATTAGAAATAGTAGTGCAGTCAAGAATTATTCTTAAAGTGTTAAGTATGCTGCCATACATTAACTTTAGCAGTAACTATCTTTTATGTTTGCTCCAAGTGAAGCCATCCAAGTTTCAAGTAAAGGTGGTGTGAGTTATGTGAAACCCTAATTTTCCTCCCTCAAAGATGGCACCGTTTTGGGCATAGTTTGGGAGACTGACAGGTACTGTAATCAATTCCAACACACTACAAGTAGCACAGAACTCTTCTTCCCTAGAAAAGCAACAAAATTATTCAGTCCTCCTTAATTTATCCTGATTAAGCTCAGACACCTCAACTAAGTGATTAAATCAGGCTCCTTTCCTCTGCAGTTAGGCTTGCCCTTTGGAGCTGTTTATCTCCCTGCAGCAGCTATGAAGTGAGTAACTGCAGGTGTGCTTCTAGCAGAGATGGGATGAAGCTAAGGCAAGGCCAGCAGAAATGTACAAACTGGAATGATTTAAAACTAATAGCAACTGAAGTGTTGAAGGCAAACACAAAAATCCTGGTGCTGTTTCTTCTACCTCAAATTGCATATGCTATGTAATGTTCCTGTGTTGACTGTCTGTTAGGCCCAAATTATCTTTACCTAATATGAAGGCACATTTTGAGTTGTTTATATTTTTTAAATTACTATTTAACTATGCTTTACAAAAACCCCTCCAAAACCTTAAGTGTCACCTTTTCCAAACAAAGAGATGGTAAAGCCAACCCTTCAGGCTGCCTCTGATGTTAGCCTTGCTATTGCCGGTGTTAAATGAGTAGTCCATACACAACAGATGATGCTGATCTGAAATCAGGTTTGGTATACTGGCTGTAGCTCCATTATTTCCACATGGAAAGATACAACCATAGAATTATCAGGCTTGGAAGGCACCTCAAGGATCATCTAGTTCCAATATTATATTTTTTTCCTGTTGTATCAGCAAGTTTCTCTTTCCTGTGAGGCAGAATGTTTTCTTCTCCCCTTCCCTCAGTTTTTATTTCTCAAACATATTTTTAATAAACAGGGGAAATAAGAAGGGAAATGTCAGGGTTTGTTGCTGTCCAGTTTTCCCTGTGTCTAAAATAGATACATACAGGTACAACAATCAGAAGTAAATGACTAATTTTTACTTACTGAATTATATATTTTTTTTTACATGACAACTGAGTGTGGTGGTGATCAGTGTATTAATTTTTCAGATTTATTATTACTGAGACCTGATACTGGATTTTCTTGGCTGTTTGCCACAGAACACATCTGACTTAATGTCTACATTTGCACATTTGAGAGCCCAGTGTTGCCATCACAAAGTAAATGGAAACCTTTTAAGGATGCTCAAATTTAAATCAACTCCTAGTATTAAGCAGAGATTAGAACTGTAGCCCAGTTGCCCTGATTATTTTTTTTTTCCTCCAGTGAAATAAGGCAGTTTGCAAGATGAACATTTTCACTCTTTCAAAGTATTCCCAGCAGTAAACAACAACTCAAGAAACTATTCCCTTTCTTGTCATGGAAAAAAAGTAATATTTCTTTTGGACCTACCATTTTCTGATCATCTTGTCTGTAGAGGATGTCCATATCCATAGTGCTTGTTTTCTAGTATAAGTGCTCTTAATTTAGCTGTTCTTCCCCTGACGATCACTGTTTGAGTGGCGCTGCTCTCCCTGGGCTGGCTGTATTGATGAAGAGCCAGAATTCGATGGTTATACACACCAGGATGAAGCTTTGTTTTGCAGGATCTGGCTGATAAATCTGGCTGATGCCAAGCCCAAAAGTAAAAGTAGCCAGGATTGGACTGCATAAAGAATAATTCTTCTGAAAGTCCCCTCTAAATTCTCTGATGCTTTTCATATGGGGAAAAGTTTATAAATGGTAATAAAAGAAATGAAATGTCTCACTTTAATTTCCTCACGTAACTGAATAATGTTTCCTTAAGGCAGTAATTACTGTATTGAATCCACAAAGTTATTTTCATGGCCCTGGACGCAAATGTCAACAATGAAATAATAAAGCTAAACACTGTGAACACCTTGCTAACCATCTGTAAACCAATTTTCAAAGAGAAAATCACATCAGCAGAATATTTGACCCATACAGGGATCTTGCAGATGTTTTGCTATAGGCTTCGGGATCTACCTCATTTCAAGGTCTATATAGTAGAAACAAATTGTGCATTTACACAGCAAAAGTCTAACTGAATTCCCATAAGAAGCTTCAAAGGCTTTTATGTTTGACCAGGCACTGTGTTCTGCTACTTTGGCAAAGAGGTATTAACAGGGACTTGTTAATGGTAATGGAGCCATACCTTCTCCATATGGATTCCAACACTTAGAGCTGTATCATCTGTCCATATTTAAAAGCTCCACCTTAAAAAGATGATAAATGAGACCAACTTGACCTGGCCTTAGACCAAGCCATGGATTAAACAATTTCTTTCAGCTTGATTGGTGCTTTATTGAGGAAACCTGCTAAGTAAAAGCTATTCAGTCACAGTGCTTAAGTATCAAAAGAGTGCATGGAATCTGAAAATCACTGCCAATGTGCTAGCCAGACCCTGAGTTACCAAGAAAACAGAGGCTGGCAGCACAGGACTCAAACAATGGCAAACTTTTCCTAGGTTCCCTGGTTCCTGCACTATTTGCATCTCTAGTATATGAAGCATTGTGCTCTTTTTTTTCTCTAGAGTAGAAGTGGCAGTGTTCCTGTATCTGTGTGTATGTAAATGTGTGCAGAGAGTGGATTTTTTTCCACAGATTTGTGTCCCTACTGTACATCATTGCTAAACATAAGCCTTAGAGGAAGAGGAGTAGATAAGTGAAAGACTACAAATGCCATTTTTGAGATGAAGAATCCAACACAAAAAGGAAATGAAGTTTCTCTGATTCAGTTATTAATTAATTGTTCTGCAATTCTCTCTTTAAGGATTCTCTAAGTTAGTTGTGAAGTTTCCATTGTTGGCTTATGTTAACCTTCTTTTAGAAGGTTATACACCACTTCAGGTCAGTGCTGCAAATGCTCTGTGCCTGCTTATGACAACAGGTTCAAAAGAAAGTTAAAAAACCCTAACCACAGTGATGAATATTAATGTATTAATGTAACTGCAGAGAGGTTTTATCCAGTTTTTGGCTCTGCCTTGACACATGAGGATTTATCACACATACAAAATGTATTTTCCTTTTTAATTGCTGCTAGATTTTTGCCTTGATGGTAGGTTCTGCTATGTAGTGATCTTATTATTTCACATATTATTATTATATATGTTCAGTGCAAACAATCTGCCTTGGTATTTCAATAATGATAATAAAAAAACAACAACAAAAGAAAGAGCAAAGTAGGGACTCAGAGAGCACACAGCGTGTCTCTCTTTACAGCTGGTCTAATCTGATGCTCAGCATTGCCATAGCAACAACACCAGGGAGAGCAAGGGGCAGCTGGAGCCTCCTGCTTCTCCTGTTGATCATGACCAATGGGTTCCTGATGCAAAAGCAACACTTCCAGGATGTGATTCCCATTGTTTTTTGGTTTTTTCTTTTTTTAATAAGACCCCAGACCTTACTGCTCTTTAATGTTATGAGCACCAGGGGAGGTTTAGACTGGATGTTAGGAAGAAATTCTTGACAGAGAGAGTGATTGCCCGTTGGAATGGGCTGCCCGGGGAGATGGTGGAGTCGCCATCATTGGAGGTGTTTAGGAGGAGACTTGATAGGGTGCTTGGTTGCACCCTGGTTTAGTTGATTAGATGGTGTTGGACGATGGGTTGGACATGATGATCTTGAAGGTCTCTTCCAACCTGGTCTGGTCTGGTCTATTCTATTCTATTCTATTCTATGTACTATGTAAATGAACTCAGCACAAAATTGTTGATTAGAACTTTTTTTTTCGTTAAAAGGAGTTTCTTCACTGTTCAAATTTGTACCATTTAATGGTTTATTGGACAAACTGTAATTTTACTTTGTTCCTTTAAAAAGAAACTATTTAATGAATTCACTATATATAAAAAAATAATCTTCTGTTTAAACACAAACCAAGGCAAAATAATTCTGGAAAATTTGTTGTGAAAAGACTATGCTCATTCTCTTGCACAGTGGAAATCATGTCAACATTAAAAAAAATATTAGAGTCTACATGTCCTTTTATCATTTCTCTCAGAATTCACATTTCCATTATAAATATGTTAATTAAGAGAACTATAATTTATCTTAGCCTAGACTTCCGCCCTACCTCAGAAGTTCTGAACCAGGAACATTTCACAACTTGTCCTTACTCTTTATTGTTTTCAGTGATGTACCAGCATTAATAACAGATATTTTTTCTTTAAATCTATAAAAAAACCATTGAGGTGAATATGAGATGCCTCATCAATATTACCACCAACAAGAAAATAGTCACTGCTGAATGGAAATAATTTCTAAAGATATGAAGAACAAGAAGGTAACTTAGCAGAATTTGTATTGATTTATAAAGGAGAAATAGCTTTTTCACCAACCTGACAGCCTTCTACAATGAGATGACTTGATTGGTGGATGAGGGAAAAGCAGTCAGTGCTGTGTACGGTGAATTTAGCAAGGCTTTTGCCACTGCCTTCCACATAATTCTCATAGGCATATGAAGAAGTATGGTATAGGTAGATGGACAGAGAGGTGGACATAAATTTAGCTCAGCTGCAGTGTGATGTCAGACGAAGGCCAGTGGTGTACTCCACTGGTCAACAATGAGGCTAGTAGTGTTTGATATTGAGATGAGTCCAGCTTCAGCAAATTCATGGGTGATACAAACTTGTTGGAGTGGTTGATACACCATATGACTGTGTTGCTATTCACATGGGCATCACTAGCCTGGAGAAACGGGCTGCAGGAATCTCATGGAGTTCAACAAAAAAGAAATGCAAAGTCCTGCTGCTGGGGTGGAATAATTTTGGGTACCAGCACAAGCTAAGTACAGCCATCTGGAAAGCAGCTTTACAGAGAAGACCCTAGAGAGCCTGGTGAACATCAGATTGAACATCAGCCAGCAATGCATTAGAGGGAGGGTATTGCCAGAGGATGGAGGGAGGTGATTCTTCCTATTTACTTGGTACTTATGGGGACTTACCTTGGCTGCTTTCTCCAGTTGGGAGTTCCCTTATTCAGAAGGTAGCATTATAAAGTGAAAAACTACACAGCCTTTAAAAAGATGTTATGTGTGTTGAGATGACTTGAATGGTTTATTTTTTGATTAATGCAAATAAGGTTAGTAAAAAAAGGAAGGTGGCTAACTGTTTCTCACTTGTGCCATTGAAAATATGTTCCCCCAGCAGTTTTCATTCCAAAATACAAACATTTAGATGTCCACTTCATGCCACTTAAATGTCATTACTTAAAATAATTGCTGCAAAGATTCCATCAAATGCCCTCAAACTGTAAAGCATCATTTAACCCTGCTGTGCTATGAATATTGCCTGGCAATGAAAAAATACAACTTGCAGCCTAAAGATTGACCCATCTGCTATTGTTTAGCCTTGGAAAAAGTAATTCTATATCACACAAACAAAGCAAAAAAAGAGAAAAGGAAATAGGTATTTAAAACCATAGCACTTGTAGGATGATTTCAAGTTATATTTAATTTACTTAATTATCAGAGGCTTAACTTCACATTGGAAAAGTAATACTGTAGTACGAGGGAGAGCATAAGTTTATTTAGCTTCTATGATATTTAGGGAATCCCTTTTGTACCTTTGTAAACTGAAAATGTAAAAGGCTGACTATGAAAAACAGGAAAAAGATCTGTAAGATATTAAATTTATGGTGATCACTTTCTGTCTGCATAATGGCAGTCCTTGTGTCTGGCAAGTGAAGGAATTCATAGCTGTTAACTTACATATGTATCAGCTGCAATCTAGGGTTAGCACTCCATGTTCTAGTCCATAAGTAACTGTGTCCAGAAATATCCCATACTGATCTGTATTCTCTTAGTGAAGGTCAATCAAGGCAAAGCCAGTTCCCAGATTTCTGGATCAAAGAAACTGAAGGAAGATCTCTGTCTGTCTGAAACTAAGCCTTCAGAATTTCTTCTGTGCTTGGTATCCCTGTCCGAACCACTTCTGGTTTAGCAAGCAAAAACTTGCTGCTTCTTTCTGCTTTGGGAAACACCTTAGAATCTCTTAAAAAGGGAAATGTTGTTAGCAAAGTTGTTGGAATATGTGTGTGTATGAGGAAGGATTTTCAAGACATTAATATCTTTTCTCCTTCTCTTATTAGTGAGACTCATACTCTTTGGTTTGATGAAATCCCTAGGAAACCTCACTTTTCATGATGTCTGGCACATCTCCAAAATTTTTCAGCTTCTTTACAACAAGAAATAAGCTTTCTGATGAAACCCATCTTTTTGGATGTAGAAGGGAGTTTCTGTGGAAAAAATCTGCTCTTTCCTCCAAGACAGGAAATACAGGAATATTCTGTTCCCTCCAAGATAGATTAATTCCATAGTTATTACTTCCAGTTTTATTACTAATAAGGCACGATGTTAATCATCTTCTTTTCTCTTATTTAAACAAGATGGTCATACGGTTCTTTCTAGTACAGGATTGTGCTCTTTTTAGTATGTGGAATCTGTTTCCTGAATTCTTAGTTATTTAAATACTCAAGCACTGCATTCAATTTTGAGCTGTTTCCATGTACCATTCCTTGGGAGAATTTTTGCAAGAGTTCTGTTCCATTCTGTCACCTGAAAGAAGTAACAGAAAAAAAAAAACCCAACCCAAACAACAACAACAACAACAACAAAACCCCCTCAGGACTGGAAAAAACATCACTTCAAATGACTGCATAGCTGGGAACACAAACATCTTTAAAAGATGTCTGGAAATTGAATTAATTCAGTTGCTCTCTAGATTTTTAAGGGATCCATTTTGCCTGTGAGGCACAGTCTAGTGAAACACAAACACAAAGTTCAAAATGCAGTGCCACAGCAGGAGCAAATGACAGTGCATCTGGATTTGGAGGAGTGCAGATGAAAGCTATTGTTTCTACTACTTGAGCAGTGATGTGAGGCCTGTAGAGTTTTGGACTCTAACGATCCAGATGATAAGTTGGATTCTGTTTCAGCACAATCTGGAGATGAGAGAAGAAGGTCTCAAGCTGAAAATTCCTGGAGTTGGGTATTGCTGCAGAACTGCTACTTCCCTGAATTTGGGAAGTGTGTCAGACTCCAGTGAGATATATTCTTCCTTGTCATCTGTACTGATCTACATGAAATCAATCTCATTGTGCTCACATATTGTATCAGTGGTTATAATGTTGTAAGTAGTATAAATTTTATTCAGTATCTTCAGGTACTGTAAGGTTTTCTATTCAGATTTGATCTGGTAGTATGAATCTACTTCTTTCTTCTCCAGTGTAAGCAAAGGGCTCTTCCTCTCAGTAAATTTTGTTATACTACATCTAGCAATGTTCTGAGCTTTAGGTGATGTGTGTTTAGATAAACAATATGGGTTGGTTACTCTTGCACTTGACACAGTGCACAGGGCAACTCTTCAAAGGATTAGAGATTACTCTTGAGTTGCCACTTACGCAGGATTACCATTCACCTTGGACTCCAGTATCCTAAGCCTCTTTCTGAAGGTCAAATTAAGTTGTTTTTTTTTCCTTTCTTCCCCCCACTACCCCCCCGGCAGAAAGATTTAATAGCAACTGTGTCCAGAAGGGATTTTTTCTTTTTTTAAAGAAAAATCAAGCCTGAATGAAGTGTTTCTAACTGTCCAACTTTCAAATACTTTCTCAAGTTCTTTTAGGAAGCATACGGTTCCAGTGTGAGGTAATTGTTTTCCATCTGGACACTGTCTGGTGGTGGTATTTGCTGTAGTCATAAGTAAATAAATGGAAGAGTCAAATAAATGAACACATCTGTAAATAATTTATTTGCTGATTGATGGGTGGTAAATAAACTCTAGCTTCTTTCTTTGGCTAGATTCACAATCAAAATTGTGGAACAAGATATACGCCAGCATGCTAAAAGTCTGAAGTTCAAAGGTAGGATATGAGAAAGCCTCTAGGGATACCCAGAAACACCAAAGAAGTGACAGACAAATTCCAGTTAATGCTGCCTCTGACCCCAGCAAGCCCCTAGCTGAAACACTTTAAAGCACGCTAAAGCCTTTCTTGAAATCCTGCTCTAGTTGTCTACTTGCCCTCTGTTTTGATCAGCTCTCTGTAGCCAGTCTTTCAAGGAGAAGAGTTATATGGAGACCCAGAAGAAGTTCACTTTTAAAAGTGATATTGTCAAGGACAGAAATAAAGCGGAGAAGAAAGAAAGAATGAGAAATGACTGTGGTTCTGGCTCTTGTGTAGACTTGCCAGACTTAACTCAGTGTTTTCACTCATTCAAGGTGATATTTTTCCTTTTCCTTTACCTTCTTTGTCTGTGTGAGCTCTCAGTAAAGCAGAAATTATCACATAAACCTTCTGATTAGTCTTCCTAATGTGCACTTTTGCAGTAAGTCAAATGTTTCTGCTCCTGAATAAGTAAATTTATTTATTGCTAAGGTTCATTAGAAGAAAAAGGGACTATCAGTACTATGTGAATGGGCACCCTTATATACTTCAAATACTTCAAACCCATCTTTGGAGCACTTGCACTGAAGTAGGGAAAATGCCTGTGAAAAATGACTTTTTAGCTTGAGCATTTGTACACTTACTGAACTGAATTTCAAACAGGACTCATTTAGATGTCAGACTCTTGCAATTAAAACCTGTGCTTGGCTAGCTAGTTAGTTCGTTATTACACACTTTATGGTGTGAGCTGCAAATTAGGTACTCAAAGTCCGCAGTTCAACGGCTTTGCAGGCCTAGAATTATTCACTGAACAAGATTGTGAATAATTTCAAATAATGAATAAATTCAATATACTTTTTGTTCTGTCTTTGCATAGCTTCTGAAGAGGGAAAGAATAAAAAGAGGAAATCAATCAGATAAATTATTCATTGAGAATTATTTGTTCAGCTCTAATGCTTATGTACTTAGACAATATTTTCATTGGAACAGACTCTGAAGAGCTCTTCATCCTGCATATATCTCAGCTACAATTCATCTGTGTAAGGTTTTGAGGTTCTTGTTAAATGCAGATGCCTAGACCTACTTGCAGGCAGTAGGATTTGTCTGATTCTGTCTCTAAGTTCTTGACTAAGTTGAGCTACTCCAAGAATTATTTAACAGGGGTTATTTTGTGGAAGAATTTCTTTGTCTTTACTGTGTCTGTATTAAGAAATAGTCTTAAGTGATCATCCCAGCTCTGCTTGCAAGGGATCTTAAAGATCATCTAGTTCTGACCCGCTTGCCAGGGGCAGGAACACCTCCCAATAGATGAGGTTACTCAAAGCCCCATCCAGTCTGGCTTTAAACACTTGCTTTTTCGTCCACCAGCAGTCTCAAGACCTTCTCTCCAGGGCTACTCTCAATACATTCATCACCCAGCCTGTGTTTGTCCTTGACACTGCTGCAACCCGGGTGCAGGACCTTGCACTTTGTTTTGTTGAACTTCATGGAGTTTGCTTGGATGCATCTCTCAAGCTTATCAGGGTCCCTTTGGATGGCATTCTTTCCCTCCAGCATGCCAATTGCAGTTTGGTGTTGGCAGACTTGCTGGGGATGCACTCAATCCCACTGTCCTTGTCACTAAGAAAGATGTTTCCTTTCAGGAGTTAAACCTTTATGTTATCTAGTCAAGGAAGATCATCAACAGGAAGTTTACTTCTATTGTGAAGAGCTATCTTTCTGTACTAATTGTCCTTAATTTAAAGGAAATTAAGATGAAGGAATTCAGTGACATGTGCTGCTCTAATTAACACACTAGGCACTAAATACAGCTCCCCCTAAAAAGATGTAATAGTTGTTAAAATCTCTTGTCACGATAGTAACATATTCCACTATTTGTCTGCTACTGAGTGAGTGCTGTATTTCTTAAAAAGCAGAGACTGAATCTGGAAAAGGATCTATTTTTCCTTCTTAGAGTATTCACATTTCTTTCAATGCGAGTGTCTTTGTTGCTCCACTGCATCAGAGAAACCAAGGAGCCTCTGCCCCATCTTCTTTAAAGTACAGTGGGAGAAAAAAAACTGAACAACACAGTGGATCTTGGGCACTGAAAGGGGAAGAATGTTAGATACTGTAGAACAGATAATTGCTCTCATAGTAATGACTTTAACTAACATAAAGAGGCGTTTGGTATTTTTGCTCTTGTTAATAAGCATTCTGTTTAAAAATAATAAAGTTGTGAGGCTCTTTTCCTTCTTGCAAAAAAGTAGTTTTCATATATTTTTACCATTGTTCTTTATACTTGCTTGCTGATTGGGAAGAGGGGACTGGAGCTGGGAAGTTATTGCTGGTCTTGGCTCTGCCGCTGACTTACCATTGGCCATTGATCAAGTCACTTAAGTTCTTTTTATGCTATCCTGAGATGTTATACTAACATCTTTCACTTATGCTGATGTAAGAATTTGGAAGAAGGATTATCTCTTATTTTGTAATGTACAGAATTTAACACAGTGGGGGTATAATCTTGATTAGGTTCTCAATGTGGTACTATAATAGAGTTAATAAATAATACTTGACAGCACTCTGAAGATGGAGGTATGGAAGGAAATGAGGCATAACTTTTGAATAACCCTTAATTCAAACACCATAGATGCAAAGGAGATCATAAGGTAAAGTCAAACTTTGTTTCATAGGGCAATTCTACAGTATATGTGACCACAACAAATGCAGGAAAGTCTGTCTCCATGGCTCTGCAGAACAAAATGCGTGATGTAAAGATGTTTTCCCATAAAGTCTGATGTAAGTATAAGGAGCTCTTATTTTTACTTTTGAAGGTCTTTTATTTGATGACTTTGCATTGCTTCAATTCTCTATTGGCTCCTTATGAATCTTCATTTCATGAAAACCATGTTGGCAATCCAGACAGAGTGTCTGGATAATATATTATGAATTTGATTTTTCCTCATTTGCCCAAGGATATTTAGAACAACAACAACATTTTTTTATGAATCCCTTTTCCTGTTGTTTCTCTTTTCTAATTTGTGTAGTTCAGTGAATCATGATGGTTTATTGTATTCCATTTCAAAAATTCCCTAGATTTTCAAAAGTTTAAACTGAAAGAAAGAGGAAAACCATTTGAATTGTATGATTTCCTGCAAACTGGAAAGTGGGTTAGTTTCCTATTAAATATAAAGGGAAAAAAACCCCATGTTTTTTTTCTTACATGAAACACACAATTGATAGTACTCAGGTCATGCTAATATTTGTGTGAGGCTACTGTTGGAACCTGTATCTGTTTCAATGCAGCTGGCAAAACTGCAGTCATGCCCACTCATCAAACACTATGTTGTGTTACTAAGCAACTCTAATTATTGGCTGTTTTAAAACATTTCTGCTAATCTGGAGGCATTTACTAGGTTGATGGATGCAGACAGTTTGCTTCCTGTGTCTCCATGTTGGTGGATCGTGCAGTGGATTGTTCTACTAAAGGCAGTGACCGTTTTAGACTTGGCCACTAGAGACAATTTGGGTTTTTAAAATGAAAAGCCAGGGAATATCCCAAGTAAATACATCATGGCTTGCTTGGACACCTGCCAAGGAGCAAGCCAGTCACTATTGCTCCGTTATTCGTTGGCACCCACTTGCGATCCTTCCTTTATTCATTGTCATCTCTAAAAATGGGAAGCATATCACTGGAAACCCCTGGAAGCCACTGTGGAGACAACATAAACTGGTGTCAATTTCTCCATACTCTGAGCTTTTAGGTTTTTTCATGCTGTTTCTTTCAGGCATATATTAGAGTCTACAAAACTATTAGCTACTGAAGAATGTGAAGCATATTCACCAAACACTCAGTCATGTTACTAATAGAGTACACTTGGGTGAACAAGGGTTTTGAAGGAAATCAGATCCAAAGTTCACCAACTGTCCACCAGGCATTTAAAAAAACACTTTCTTGTTCCTTGTTCTTGTCAGAATGTTCTCCTCTTTTTGCATTACTAGCTTTTTCCAAATGATGGATTGGAAGTGTAGCCAGCTCCATGTGCAGACTGATGCATGGGAATCCTCTACACACATTTTGCTTGACTGTTTCACTCTGCTTCACTGAGCCAATTTCACAGCAGGACCATCAAAAAAAAGTGCAGACAGAAGACAGAATTTAAACTAGAACAGGTCAATTAAAAAACTTACTAAAACTTACTAAGAAGTAGTTAAGTCTCTGTAGTTGCTGCATGCAACATTCAGCAAAGAGATGGTGCTGGAATGGGTCTATGTTCTCTTTCTCTGAGTGCCCAAAGAACACCATGATCAGCAGAGACAATATCAGCAAAATTACTCAAATTTATTCAAGTATTTTTAAGTGTTGCAAATGCTTGAATTTACCAATTAGCTCTCTGTAACAGTGTCATCTGTCAGCAGATAGACTGTGTGAGCAGGCTGACTTTAGTACTGGTCTGCAGGGTAAAGGAACAGGACATTAGTGGGGCAACCATGCTGGATTGTCCTCCAAAGGCCTCATTGTCCTGCTGAAGCACCTGGGAAAAAAAGACACCAAATTCTACAAGAGCAGGATCAGATGCTAAAAGTAGACTTCGCAGTCCCGTGGTGAGGAGGCTTAGACCCAGGGCCAGCAGCACAAAACTTGCGCACAGATAGTTGCCACCACATTCTGTGTGGCTCTCAGTGAAGAGGAGAGTGCATAACATTTGCCCCATTGCTTTGTAGCTACCCTTGACTGGTCTGTCATGCCCAAAGACTGTTACTACTTCTGTTGTCAAGGTGGCTGCAGAAGATGTGGCAGGATTTGCCTGTGAGAAAGTGACTGCAAATGGTCCAGCTCCACAGCACACCTTTGGCCAATGCCAAGCGTGTCTTCTGTTAGAACTTAAATGCAAATCTGTTTCTTTAATTCTTGTTGGTGTCTGGGGTGGAATCAGTGTTTTGCCTGAACTGGACCCATTGGTTGGTGACATAAAATTGAAATCTCTAGGGCTATTTCAGTTGTAATCACTCATTCAAAGTATGGTTAAGAACGCTTAAAATGCAGCCTGTCATTGCTGTACTTAATTAGTTTGTGTTAAATTATATTCCAGCTGCTATGATACCACTGAAGCTTAGAAAAATGTTGGGGGCTTTTGTGTGTGGCCCTGGTATATAGGTCCTGTAATAATGGTTTCATACTAGAATTAGATATTTGCTGTGAAAAGGTTGTGTGGGTATTTGGAGCTGAATGAAAAAGGCTATTTACAGTTTAATGCTTTGGCAGCTTGGTCAGCGTATGCGATGCATGTCTCTCACCAACAGAAGGAAAAGATCAAATATTACACAACGTAAATCATTCAGGAATAAAATTCAAGAAACAACAAAAAAAAATCCCCTTACTTTGAAACAAAATGCAATAAAGGTGAAAATGTGTTTGTCAGAGACTCGAGAAAAAGACAACAAAAATATATTTTTAAATCTACCTTGGGAAATTAATACCGAGGTAATTTTCAGGTTAGGGCTGGAAATGTAGCACTTTGTCATTTTAGAATAAACACCAAAAACAGATGCCACAATTTCATAAAATAAACATGCAGTGAAAGGGTAACACAGACATTAGCAGCAAACTGAGACAGTAGCCAATACAGTATGATGAGAAGGAATACTCAGTATGGTGTGATGTGCGATAGAAGCCATTAGCCATATGGTACAGTGTGAAGAGGGCCTCTGTGACTAAGTAACAGTTGTATGTTATGTGGTTTATAAAATAATTATGCAATGGCAAGCAACTCTTTTATAATTATTGGCTGTTTCAAAATATTTCTGCTAATCTGGAGGCATTTACTAAGTTGATGGATGCAGGCAGTCTGCTTCCTGCGTCTCCATGTTGGTAGATTGTGCAGCGCATCGTCCTACTAAAGGCAGTGACCATTTTAGACTTGGCCACTAGAGACTGCATTTTTTTTTTCCTCTCCCTTTTTTTTAATGAAAAGCCAGGCAATATCCCCCACAAATACATCATTGCTTGCTTGGACACCTGCCAGGGAACAACCCAGTCACTATTGCTCTGTTATCCATTGGCACCCGCTTGCGACCCTTCCTTTATTCATTGTCATCTCTAAAAATGGGAAGCGTATCCCTAGAAACCCCTGGTTCTCTACTGCTGTGGACAACATAAACTGTTGTCAATTTCAGCATATTCTGAGCTTTTAGTTTTTTTTTATGCTGTTTCTTTCAGGCACTTATTAGCATGTACAAAACTATTAGCTACTGAAGAACATCAAACAAATATTCTTGATATAATCAACGAGATGGCATTAATTTCCTTTTTCTTTTCTACTGCTCCTCAGGCAACCATATGGAAGGCAAGTGCCTGTGAAATATTTTAAGTGCAGCACTCTTGCTTCAAAATGGGAATAAAGTAATAAATAAATACACAAACTTTTGGGGAATCAATGCAATTGCAAAATATGCTTTCAAGTGAATCTTGGGATCTAGGTCTGCTAGAGGTTCCCATCTCCTGTCCATCCAGCTCTAACAGCAGAAGGTGAAAGGTTGCATAAATCCTCTATTGTGACCCTGCAGTACATGGGGCAGCTGAATGGGTGTAAAGCAGGAATGCAGGACTGAACATCACCAGCTAGGACAACAAACCTAATCCCCAGGCGTCAAGCACACATGTACAGCTTGGAGAAGTCCACAAAACCATATCTTCTCTTTCTTTCCCTTTGACGTGTGCTGCAGGCCACAAAACAGTTCCCAGCTTCTTCCAGTAAACTTTAGATCTACTGTAAAAGACCAAAAGCTCTAATTGTAAAATATGACAGGAAGAACACAGGAGAGATCAAGGGCATTGCCAGTATAAAGGTCTTTGAACATCTTCTGTCTGTTACACCCACATGGGTCAGCTCTAGCTCAGTCCTGGAGACAGTACAGATCAAAGGTGATTTTTATTATGTGCATCTGGTGTATTGCTGTTAGTGCTCTAGAATAGCACATGTATAATTTCACTGTAGTAGGTAAATCTGCCATCAAGGTTTTCAGTTTTGGAGTGGTTTGTCAACTGATGTTTTCATAGTGCAGGTAACTGATGTGAGCTGTAACTATTGAACTAGTCTTACAATAAGGGCATACATAATTAGAAATCATAGAATCCAAATCTGCTATGAGGTTTTTGATGAGACTACACCGCACTAAAATAAACTTCTGGTTTGTCTGTCTATCTGAAAGTAATGCAGGTGTGTGACTGAAAAAAATTTGCAAGGCAGCAATCCAATGACATGCTTTTTACCACATTTTAAGTACTGAAAAGGAATGACTCATTAAGTGTAATGCAAGGATGTACATTAAGAAATTGCAGTGCACAGCATAGCACATGCACACACACATATGTACATCTCTGTATATAAATAATTTTTCTTACAAGGAAAAAAGTGATTGTTCATTGATGAAAGCAGCTGGCCTGACTGCTAAAGCATTTTATTTTATTTTATTTTATTTTATTTTATTTTATTTTATTTTATTTTATTTTATTTTATATTTTCTCTTATTTTGTGTTATGTTATTTTATGTTATGTTATTATCTGGCATTACTAGTGAAGATACCACTTTCATTTTTGCCAGCATTTGTAGTGTAAATGAGGAGCAACCTATTGTAAAATGATGCTACTGAGATCAAAGGAAGCAGTCCTTACTACCAAGCTAAAATCATTCTGGGGAAATGTTTTTGATTATGGTTAATGATGTAATCAAGCCAGTAAACTGCCTAGAAGTTGGAGTTGCAGAAGCTGTATAGCCTGCCCATTACAAAGCACCTAATCGACAATAATAGAAAGGGGGAGGTGGGGGGGAAAGCGTGGTGTAGCAAACAAGATGCCAGTTAAATGTTTACTCTAATGGCACACAAAACTGGTCAGATTTGATTAGAATACTTATGCCTATCTTCCTAAAAGTGTAATACTGAATGGCTGAGGGTTTAGCACAGAAAAAAAATCCAAAAAGCCAAGGGTGGAGAGGAAAGGACCAAAAAAAGGTAATTTTTTAACATCTTTGATTTCATTCTTTAAAGACCAATTACTTTCCTGTCCCCCGTGGGAGAAAAACATTCGTCTTCTTAATAGCAGAATCATTCTAAGACTTTTCTGATTCATTTTATATTTAGCAGATTACCGTTTTGGAGTCATCAGTAGGAGAGAACCCAGCAAACTGACAGACTTGAAATCATGTCCTTTGATTGTAATTGACAGGGAAAGCGTTTAAGGTAAAGAAAAAAAATATTTTATTCATCTTTGATTACACTGTGATGTGATTTGGTGACATAATACAACTGTGAACTAAGGCAAGAAAGGCAATAATTCCTACTTGAGGCTTTGACATGATGTAGCCCTTTAGTCTTCTTCAAACCAGTGCCTCCAGCTACAATAGTCCCCTTGATGGAGTCTAGACAAATAGATATATAGACTGTTACAATTTAAAAGGCAAACAGCTTTAAAATAACATTTCTCTGGGCCATGTATTTTCATATTAAGTGACTGATATGTATTTTTCTTTATCAAAATTAAATCTAGATAATATTTTTAAAGACTTGCACATTGGATAAAATGATTTACTTCAGAAGGCTCTTAAAGTGATACGAAAAGTAACCATTTTTCACACCTACAAGCCAAGTGAATTGGAAGCACCTACTAGGAATGAAAAGTACATTTATCTAAGTTTAAGTCATAAAGAGAGGCTTTATTTGTAGTGCTAAATATAGTCTTGGGCATATGTTAACTTTCTTACTATTTTCTTTGTATTCCATCACTACAAGATGTGGGGAATAATGACGAGATCGTCTATTTCAGCATTACGAAATGTATTGCTGAGTTCCAAAGCTCAATTGTACTTTCTCGATTGTGATCAGTTCTTGTAGGATTCCTGCAAGCCCACTGGGTTTTTAGATGCCAGCAGTTAACCTAAGGCAATAAAGAAATGTTAGAAAATTCTGTCACATCTTCATGATGTGCATTACAGACATTTGTAAAACACATGAGTTGGTTGTCTTCACAAATACTTTCTGAGGAAACTGCAAATTCAGCAGCTCCCACAGAGTCCAAAATTTTTTATTCATGCCACTTCACAATTGTTTTTTTTTAAAGCCAGCTGTCTAAAATACTTTGCAAGACCCATTTCTGTTGTCTAATTTGAGCTACTGTATTGTGGTTACGAAAGTGTGGTGTTGTAAAGGATATATTCAACAGAATAGTGTTATTTCATAAGAAGAAAAAGTGAAGTTCATCCTCAAACAAAGTTCATCATATTAGTTTATTTTGAATGTGTAAGAGACTGTTCTGCATCACTCTTCTTTTGCCTTTTGTCAAAAGTTAAATGCAGAAAAAGGCAAGCAATGACAGTTATATAGACTGAGGTTCCTGTTGAATGGAAGAGCTTCTTCACAGAGCGATACCTGTAAAGCCATCCTCCCATATCTCTTCCTTTTATAATTGTCGCTATGTCTAAACCACAGTGACTAGTTCCATGAAAAAAACTGGTCATAATCCCTGCCCTCTCTGCAGAGATTGCCAAAACTTTTCAAGTTAGTTCAGTGATGACAAAACAAAACAAAACAAGCATCACCACCTTAATCCGTCAAAAAGGAATTGTGCCAGAATATTCATGGTTCTGTGTTGGATGACCCAGTTATACAAAATACTGATGTCTTTCCAAACGTGTTCCTTTGTGTTCTTCTGACATAGGGAGTTCAGAACACCACATATATGATGCCATTAAGGTGTGTAAAAAACAAGACCCTAAACAGATGCTGTAGCTTCATGTGAGCTGAAAACAGTAATCATAATTACCGACATGCAATGATTCACCCAATTTAGTCATGATATTTCATTATTATGAAAAGAAAGGTATTGTGGAATTAACCCTTCAATGATGCCACATCCGGAAAAGGCGAAGTAGTATAGAGTCTCAGATCTCTACTTAGTTCTTCTACATCCCCAGGTAGGATGACTGGCTGTGGGAGCTTTGGTTTGTCCTAGTCTTGAGCAATTGTCCGTGCATCATAGGAATGATGTTTGTAGCCTGCGAAACAACAGAGGAACAGGAGATTGTTCATCTAGGTAGTTGTGCAAATCAAGGTTTTTTTTCCTTTCTTTTCTGCCTTTTTCTCCCCCCTGTTGTTTTTGTTTCAAAACCAAAACATTTTCACAATCCTGAGCCAGATCCCTCTGTGAGTGGACTTAGGGGTGAACACAAATATTGGGATAATAAAACCGCCAATGAATATTAACATTTAATGATCACTACAGGTTTTATATTCACACAGAGATGATGCTAATATTTTTTTGTGTGTGTGCAGTGCTGCTGCTATGAGCAGGCTTGGAGATTCCTGTTAGCACTCATGAAGGAAATTCCACCCAAAATGATGTGTCTTACTTCACTAATACTGTTGCAATATTTGGCAATTATATTTGCAAGTAAGAAGTACTGATTACACTACATGAGTGTGTTTATAATCTGTTGAAATGTTCACAGTACCTTTTGTGGTTCCTTTGCAGTACTGTGGAAAGAAAAGAAGCACCCTAAAAAAAAAATAAATACATTTCAGATGAAATTTGTAAAGTTATAGTTAAAGAAACATTATCCCTAAAATTACCATTTGAATGATAAGCAATTTTGGGAGTAATTATAGTGCACAGTCTACTTTCAATGCATTCTGATATATGGATAATTACTCCTGGTAATATGTGTTAGTTAGATTTTATAACAACAATAACAATTTATTGCAAAATTAATTCCTTGGCACAATTTAACATTTATTGATGTGAAGTCAAAGTGAATTGATTTTATTGCAGACCACTTGTGATACGCTTTCCCTGTGCTCCTGCTCTAATTGGTTGTTATAGGTCATTTTGGTATTTAGTTTAAAAAATAAATTAATTTGGTGGCAAGGTGCATTTAGTAAAATGGCAAGATATTTACAGCTCATGTGGTTTTATTTAAATAAAAAAATGGTAAGGTAATGCAATCATCTTTGGTTATAAAGTGATGGATGAATTGAAAACATTTCTGAATCAGGTCAATGGTAGTGATGATTAGTGCATTGTTAATCAAGTTGCTGAGATTGCTATCAAAAGCTTTATCTCTTTCACTCAGACTGGTGAGAGGATCATGAATATTAAAGAGATTCAAATAGATCTGCACTCATGTAATATGGAGCACTACAAATGAAAAGGCTAAATGAACCCAGACTGTGACTTTATGCACTGATATATCTCTTAACTAAAGAGGAATGCCTAATCCATTTCTATACTTGTATTAGGCTACATACATTGCAAGCATACAAAGAATTTCATGTGCCATATTCATTTTATGGGCTAAGCACTTATTTACTGCCCTATCAGTGTGAAGAAAAAAATCTCTGTGGAGAAGTTTTTTTTTTCAGAATAGAAACAATAGTTCCTATAGGCCAGATTTTAATTTCTGCAACACCAGTAAAAATCCAAAGTAGTGTACTTGAAATCAGCAGCCTTATCTCAATTACACGGCTCTTATTCTATGCTGATTTACCTGAAATTAGGGTTTAGTCCAGTGTATAGTTTAATTATATGTCTGGAATGCACACTCCTTTTAAATCTTAGAGGAGATCTAAGAAATAAGGTATGCAATCACAAATGGACGGTGCAAATATGTGGATAGTGGGGGCCTGAAACCTGCAAACGCGCAGGTATGTGCCTGTGTGTTCCTGAGAAGCTCCACGGATGTTCAGCTGGATTAATCATGGAGACAAGGCTAAGCAGGTTCAAGGCCCCCTCATTAAAACCAGTTCTTCATAATTAGCTACAAAGAACAAAAATCCCAGATGAACAAACCAGAATGAAGGAAAATCTAACTTCATGCTTGTGACTGTTTGACAATTCCTGTATTAGAAAGGAGTCAAAATGGTTCAGATGTCACCATCTGTCTTGCCAGGGCAAGATCCTGATCCTAGCTGGTTTAAAGAAGTGTAGAGGCTGTGTGATATTATGTGTGTAAATCCTACAGAGGTACTTTTGCATTACAGCAGCGTGTAGTGTAAACACTCCTCAAATTGTTTGGGATGTTCTCTGTTCCAAGAGTAGTGGAGTAGGAGTTCAAACCTACTCATGACTGCTAAGAGGTAAATTCTTAGAAAATTCCCACTTTACAGGAAGAACATGAAACTAAGGCTCAGTGAGGGAATATCAGTGCGATCTTAGTTGCCTGGGTAGTTTTCTCTACTGTTTTGTTAATACACTGTTTTTGCATATGTGTTTTCAAATGATTTACACAGAATTTACTAAACTTCTGCTAATTCCAGCATCAGAAATACTGAAATGTCAAAAATTCCTGCAGATAGTTCTTGTTTTGCACATGCACCATGAAGGCAGCTATTTTGGAATGGGTGAATGGATACAGGCAAAATATATAGGGAGTGTATGGCTGTGCTCAAAAGCGTACAGTGGGGCCAAATAAACACCATCATAAAACCATTGCTTATCCTGTGTATTTCACATGCAAGCATGGTTTCCTCTGCATAGGCTGTAAGAAATAAAATAATATGGCACAGGAAATATCAATCACAGCTTATGAATTTGAAAACTTACCTTTTATCTGAGAGAGACAAAGAATGAAAAACTTCACTAGCCAAAGCCAGTCCTCCTAATTTATGTAGACCACCCTGAGTACAGTGCAAGACTGAGACCACCAAAGTAATTTGTTACAAGTAAACCACAGTGAGACACACCCCCTCATCCCTGTGTGCCTCACTCCTGTTTAGACTCTTCCCAGGCAGAAACATGCCATTAATGAACTCCCTGCCTGCTGAAACGGTTTCACCATGCTCAAACTCTGTGCTTTGTGAACACATTCCTAGATTCTAAAAGTAAACACATTATCAAGCCCCATAGCTCTCTTATCAACTCCTCAACATCAGGATTTTTTATCTTCTATTTAAAAGGAAGATCATGTTAAGAGGTGGATTTTATTCTTCGATCTGAAAATGCTGGGATACCCAGAGGAGCTCATCTGTTTGAGGAGGGACCCATGTCATTGTGGATGTGGTCCAGAGAGCTTTGTCTTCCATAGTTCTAACTTCACTTTTTTACCTTTGACTTTTGAGAGCTCAGTGGAATGGAGACATCCTGGGAGGTGATCCATGGTATCTTAGGCTAATCTGATGTATGGCTTGGAAGATGAGGAATAAGGGCCTTAGTGTAACCACATGGAGGAGCTGGCAGCCATTGTGATTGCCTGTCTTGTACAGTAACCTCTTCATTTGCAAGGCTAGTGTAACACCAGAGCCTTCAATGATTTTCCCCTAATGTTTAGGAGGGCTGGATGCAGCCCAATAGACATACATTTTCTTTCCAGACATTTGAATTCTTTCCCATTTGGTAGGGCCTTGCTCCTCTGCGTTGTCTTCCTGTCGCCTGGCAGACTCAGCTGTCATTGTGGCAAAATTGTGTCAACTTGTACCTGAGCCTTGGAAAAAACAGGCACTAAAAAAGGAATCAATAAAAAAGATGACAATAAAAAAAATCTGCACTCCCCTAGCAATTGCTTGAAAAATTGGCCATGCTGAAATCCAGGGTTTTAATCCTGCTTGGTATTCTGTTCCTACCACACAAGATCCTGAACTCCACCATCTCATGATTGCTGCAGCCAGTGCTGCCCTCAACCTTCACCACTTCAGACCCTCCTTGTTAGTGAATATGAGATCCAGCAGCTCTCTTCTTCTACTTGGCTCATCCACCATTTGCATCAAGTAGTTATTGTCAGTGCAATGTTCCTCAAGATAATGGGCTTAAAAAAAACAGGTCTAAGTCTATGACCAGCAAGGTCATAGAACTGAAAAAAACCCTTATTCTGCCACTCTCAAAGCAATGCCAATCTTAAACAAAGCATTTCACAGGATGTTGTGCCATTATAATTATTTCTTATAGCCTATCATTAAGCAGCTTTGGACTAAAGGTATAAACTAGCATAAAATAAAACAACTCCATGGAAGAAATGGAACTTAACTGACAGATACTGAGAGCTGAAGTTGTATATCTACTTTCTCAGATTGTTATGTTTCTTGAATAAAACAGATTCATTCAACTTCTCAAGGACCAAGTTCTAATCACAGAAAAGGAGAGTCTGATTTGTTTATTTTTTCACAAAGGGCTTAACTAAAGAAACAAACAGCATAACAACATAATCAGTTACGTCTGCAAATCTACTGCCCTTGAATTTCATAAGGAGGACTTTCAGAGGAATCAGCCTCATGAAGGTAGAAGATTGGAGATGCTAAACGGCACTATCAAGCTTCAGGAGTTTAATGCCATATTATGATTCAAAACCCACATGTGAAAACCCTCAAATTCAGTGTAGATCTTACTGAAAAGAGGTGTATGTCCAACAGTGCAGCAAGACAAACGATTTTTAATAGTTCCTTTGAGTGGAAATGTCAAAAGATTATTTCAGATAATGTAGTTCTCAAATTGCTTAAAACTAGGCACTGAATAAGTTCACAGCTTTATATAACCTACAATTTGGCCAAGTCATTTTCCTCTGGGAAAAATGAACCACAGTTTTATTCTAGTTCAATATAAATGCTTTTTTAGTTGCATCAAAAGGAAGGAATTCATTTAATTTGAAAGGAATTTTCAAATAACAATTGTAAGTATGACACAATGTCAAAGGAAGTATGTATTTTATTGTCCAATATGGAAAGGTTAGTGAGACCATAGAACTTGGTTTTATCTGGTGTTTGGGCTCACAGGTTGTGAGTTAGCTTCAAGACTGATAGAGTTGTGGGTCAGTCATCTTAATCTTTAACACATCCCTGCCCCAGATTTGATCATTTAGCAATAAAGCAGCATTTGGTGATATTCTATTACTCAACCTATTTTGAAGACTGTAATTTTATGCTGGTTTTTGTCTTTTTGAACGTTGTTCAGTATTTGTTCATCATTTTCTGTACGTATAAACATCAGCTGCTGGTCTTGTTCTGCTTGTCCATGTACATCTTTCATTTTTTGTTACTTCTAGTATGCTCTTCACAGGAGTTAGTGTAAGTACAACTTTAATGGAAGTCTTAGTGACATGGTAGTCTCAAATCAGCTACTTATGCCCTTGACTTTGAGCTCATCTCTCCCTATACAATGTCACACAGTAAAAGCAGTCATACTATTTTTCCTGTAGGACTTGCATGGCTCAGAAGCCATATAATGCTCTTTTTGACAGCTGCTTCACTGATTAAATTCTCTCCACTATGTTTCCATTAATTTCTCTGTGGCTTGCATTTCTAGTGATGTAGTGAGTGGGCACTGGGGCCAGTAATGACCCATAATGGTGGTCCTGTGAAGCCCTTCTGGGGTCTCCCCCTACCTGGCTTATGGCCCAGGGCACTGTTTCAGCCCCCTAGGACCGTCTGTCCCGACCTCAGTGGTGCTGCCACAGGTCTAGTCTCTGGCTCCTCACAGCTTAATTGCAAAGAGGTAGACATTGCAAAAGCTGAATACTTAGTGTATGGGGATAAAAGGAAACACACTGTGCATATGCTTCATGAAAAGCCAAGAAGTTGGAGTTGGGTTTTGAAGGACTTGGTATTTTAGGAAGGCTTAGTGTTTGTCTGTGTCTCAAAACGTATATTTTTGCTTTATTGTATGTAGTCTACATGTGGAACTCACTGTCAGAGGACATAACTATAGATGAGATTCAAAGTGGAATGGAATGTTTGGAGATGAGCAAGACTATCCTGATGAACAATGACAAAAAGTGTTCAAGAGGGGATTGGACGTGGCACTTGGTGCCATGGTTTAATAGTCATGAGGTCTTGGGTTGCAGGTTGGACTTGATGATCTTTGAGGTCTCTTCCAACATTATTGATTCTATGATTCTATGAAAAAATGTGTAAAAAGATGTGATACAAGAAAGCCTATGCTTCACAAGTAGTTGCGTTCTATTTGGCTCTCACAGGAGCAGTCTCCATATCTTCAGATACTTTCTCTCTCTTTGGCACAGTACCGGTCACTTCACAATTACTTTACCCAAAAGGACTCTGATACAACCTAGTGACTTCTGCAAATAAACACCTGCAAGAAACTCCACAAAGGATGTCTGATGGCTGCATTATTAGGCTACACCCTTGGTCCTTCGGAACCAAGATGTCATCAACAAACAGCAGAAACTATCATCATGAACAAATATTTGATAGCCTCTCTGGCAAGTGCAAGACTAAAGTAGTAGCCCTGAATTTTCTTGAGAGGAAGAGAAAAATATAAACAATTATAGACTGGCTGCCTTTGTAAAAATGGTTCAGATAGATCTTCAGAGGAGGAAACATAGGACATATCAAAAAAACAAGTGAGCACATAGTAGCCCTAATTATAGCCAAGGAGTCACTGTACTCTACTAGGGATTTTGGACAATGATAATAGTGCCTTCTCAATTGACAGGAACAGAAATGATATGTTAAATATTTGTTTGATTTCTCTGCTTTCTTTTTAAATTATCTCCTCCATTTAAATTTTTTTTGCTGAAAGTTAAGGGATTACTAGGAGTGGGGTGCAGGAAATAGTTTCCTTTATGCATCACTCTAGCTCTGCTTCAAGCCACATAGGATAAAATGATGGTTTTCATGTGCCAGACCGTTTCTTTTCCTGTAGGTCTCTCAGAAAGCTGGAGTTTTGTTTAACTATCATTCTCTGCAGCTGATGGTTCTGTGACACATCCTTCTGTTTCCACAGGCCTCTTCTAACAGTCCAAGGAGTTAGTAGAAATCTATTAAATACTTCTAAAATACATTTCACCTGTTGTTGAGGCTGTTTCCTGGTGCAAAAATTTCTTTCACTGAGCCTTTTGGACATCAGCTGCTCTTCTTGTGCTGAGCATTTGTAATCCCTCTGATTTGCCTGTTTCACTGGCACAGCAGTTAGATTACTGATCCTTTGGCTTTGTGTCTTGTTCTGTACATGACATAAAAATTCCAGAAGACTTTCAGTATTGCAGGTAGACCAAAACGGGTCTGATCTTGCTTTTGCTGGTAGCCAAGACCCGTTCCCTGCAGTGACAGAAGACTCAGGAAAGAAGAAGAGAATGTGTTTTTACAGAGCTGGTATCCAGAGCTGATTGTTGAGTGGAGGTGATTCACTAAAAATGTTTTTCTTATTTTATTTTGATTCCATGTATTTTCTTTAATATATTTTTTTTGGCTTGAGGCTGTGTTCCCTTCTCTACACAACTACTCTTTCGTGCCCTCTAATGGCATTCTGCTGAACTTCACAAGGAATGTTAAGCAAAACTGACTTGTTCATTATAGACACGTGCTTTGTGCTTGTCATTTACATTAAAAAAAAAGCCCCAAACAACCCATACACCCCAGTGTACTATATTTTTACTCGATGCAGGTCTTAAAACATAGTCTAGGAATCTTTTTATGGCTCACACATCATGGCTTCAAATGCAGCTTGGCTTTTGCCTTTATGCGTGGGCTGCGTATCATGGAAAGCACAAGGGCTGTTTCAGTTTGGGGATGAAAGGCTACTTAGGATGAAGGAAGGGATAGCATGTAACCTACTAAGATTAGAAAAACAATATTTATCAAGGAGAAGATTCAAAGAGGTTTTCCACTGTTTCCTGTGTGTCTCGATATAGCCCTGTTTCTGAGCTGAATATATTAGATGTGATTTAACCCAAAGCCCAGCACAAAATGCATATTTTCTATATCTTCAGTGTGCCTGAAAAAAACACAATAATTTGAAAGCTTTTAAGGTCTTTGTAGCCAAGTCTCATCTTATATGCCAGGTCAGGAAGAAACCTTCAAGAACTGAATTTATAGGATTTGTGTGTGTGTTTGTTTGTTTGTATGAAATCAGGAAATTACAGTAAAGAAGT
Source organism: Dryobates pubescens (assembly GCF_014839835.1). NCBI lineage: Eukaryota > Metazoa > Chordata > Aves > Piciformes > Picidae > Dryobates > Dryobates pubescens. The sequence continues at coordinate 6,717,908 of NC_071643.1, forward strand.
AACATTGAGAGGAAAGATAAACAAAAAGGATGGGATTGATGAGTGACCACATGGCCATGAAGTGGCAAAGGGTCTCAGCTCAGAGAACATTCCACCATGGAGAGCCAGGTGACATAATGCCCATGGTGGCTGGGATGTTGTGCTCCAGATGATCACATATTAGTGCACGAAAGGCTTAGCTATGTGGTCTTTTGCCTCTAAGTAATTAACACTGAAATGGGAAGCGCCTCTGTTATCACAGGAAAAAAATACTTATTTCCACAGATTTTTTTAACCAAGTCTTTTGTTCCAAATGAATTATTTTGCTTCATTGTAGTCCCCCAAAATCTTGATCTTCTTCAAGATCAACACACAGTGTAGTTCTGGGCCCCTCAATTTAGGAAAGATGTTGAGTTGCTGTAACGTGTCCAGAGAAGGACAACAAAGCTGGTGAGGGGTTTGGAGCACAAACCCTATGAGGAGAGGCTGAAGGCGCTGGGGTTACTTAGCCTGGAGAAGAGGAGGCTCAGGGGAGACCTTACTGCTATCTACAATTATCTGAAGGTAGGCTGTAGCCAGGTGGGGGTCTCCCAGACAACCTGTGACAGAACAAGAGGATACAGTCTCAAGCTGCACCAGGGGAGGTTTAGGCTGGATGTTAGGAAGAAGTTCTTCACAGAAAGAGTGATTGGCCCCTGGAATGGGCTGCCCAGGGAGGTGGTGGAGTCACCATCACTGCAAGTGTTTTAAAAGAGACTGGATGAGGCGTGGTTTAGTTGATTAGATGGTGTTGGGTGATAGGTTGGACTTGATGGTCTCAAAGGTCTTTTCCAACCTGGTTAATTCTGTATTCTGATGCACAAAGACTATACACATAGACTGTAAAACTCTACTCACTAAAAATACAGTGTTTCATTTAGGAATTGGTCCAGGCATCTCAGTTATTCTCAGGAATCCATAACATTTATTTCCCTCAATGTATCTAGGTATTGTTTTTCTTAGGGAGCTAGTGCTACATAAACAGCTCACAAACAAGGACAAAAACAGTCAGCAGCATATCTGTTTACATATGTCTTTAGCTAGAACTGCAAAAAGGGCAGGCTTACAAATAGGTTGTCCTGTAAAACGATTGTGTTGATTCTTTCTGCATGCTCAGAAGTTTTCATTCCTAGGCCCTTTAAGTTGATACCTCTATGCCCCTGTGAACTGAATGCTGTAGCTCATTATCTAGTTCCTGGACCCTCTTTAATCTACAGAAAATCCCCATATGTTACAAATATCTGGGTAGTGTAAATAAGTTTGATTGTTGTGGTTTTTTTCTACTGTTACCAAATCCATTTGCAGAGCATCAAGATCAGGAGTGCAAACTCAGCAGGTGTCTTGTCACTGACATTAGTGGGCTCTCACCCACAGCATTTCACTCGTGTTTAAGCTATCTAAAGGATTCTGTTTCTGATCTTGATTTTCTAAGGCTACTATTAAGACTGTGCTTTTCTGCTCCTCCTGTTGTCTATGGCTTTTGTAGAGGGAGTTCATGCCCTCTCTTTGCTGTCTTTGGACCAGTTTTTCTTTGGATGGTTAATTTTTAACCAGGGCAAAGGTTGTCTGTCTTCTCCAATATTCCCAGAAGTCAGGTACTTTCATAACGTTCATTCTGCTTCACATGATGCTTCCAACCTTCACTGTTATATTTTCTGACTTTTAACAGAAGGAGTTAAGAGTATAGCAGTAATTTTGCAAGGAGCATGCCAAAACATTTCACGAGATCTATGTTACTTGAAGTTCTGTCTGTCTGAACCCATTAAATGAAAAATGTTTTGCACTGGAAGATGCATAGAGATAACACAGGAGTCATCCTGTCCTGGCAGTCCCTGAATAAGCATGGTCTCATAGTAAGGAAGGGAAATGTGTTTTCCCCTATCTTGTCACATGGTGGCAGAGATGGAGGATGTCAATTCAACCAACTTCTCTGATTGCTGGGGTATGTCAACTGGCCTAGTGACAATCATACCACCTTCCTGACTAGCAAAGCATCTCAGTCTGTGTTGACTGAACAGAGTGCTGTCTTTGTATGTAAGGCTGAACAGGAAGCCTAAGTATATTTCACATACAACCCTAGCCTTTCTACAATGCCTATGTGGTGCTACTGGCTTTCCAAAAACATGAGGACTCTCCTGATTTCCAGGACAGTTTATCAGCTGGGGGAAGACAGCAAGTCTTCCCAAATTTCACTTAAGACACTCACACTCATTTCTGTCATTTTGTTTTGGTACTTGTGTCCCTGTGACCAGGGTGACCTCCCAGTACTAATTCCCTTCCAGTCATGCCTGAGCCATGGCTTGCCAATATTCACTTAAAAAAAACCCAACAAAAATAAGCAGCACTTGAACACACCAATCTTATTTGTTGCCTCAAGGGAGCACTTACAACCTTGTGGTAATTTAGGTAGCATAGTGTGTGATGATGGTAGCAGAGAAGATGTTGTGTATAGCCAATTTTAAGTATGTTTGGGAGAGCAGAAGGCACATTGCCTCTCATTAACTTTGACTTTATAAATGAAGGCTTGATAAAAAAATAATATTTTGACATGCAGTAGGTGCTTCAATTAAAGTCTGACAGAATCAATTGCTATTCTTGTGCTTGAGTAATGAAAACAGGATTTTCAGTTGAAATTCCTGATAAGAATGTGAAGGCACTGCTCTGAGTTTGTTCCTTAAAAGCCTTATTTTAGAAAACAATTAATAAAATCAAAGTCTATCTTTTCCTTCAAATCCACTGAGGTTAAAATAGATTAGCATTCACTTAGTTCTCATTGTATACCAGAAAGCTAAACACATTCTCTCTCAAACAGCAGGGGAAAAGTGAAGAAAGCACAATTTAATTACAGTGTTAGTGTTAAACTGAGACTAGTTAGGAATGAATAAGAATATTTGTTGGAATTGTCTGAGTTCAGAGATTTATAACTTGGTGATGAGATTCTCCTAGGGCAGAATCTTACTGTACAAGCATAGCTTGGAAATGAAAGATAGATATTTTTCAGAAACTGAGTTGTAATACCTGATAAAAAAGGAAGGGAGAATCATACTAATTTTATTGGAGTTTCCTGAGTTCAGATTAATTTTACTATCAGGATTTTTAATTCTTTACAATTTTTCGGTGGCACTGGGCATTGACCCAGCTGCTGTAATTTGCATAGCACCACTCAAGTCAGTAGGCCAATAGCTTTTCAGCTGTAAATTTAGTACAGGTTTCCAGAGGTACTTCACTCCCAGAACTTCAACTGGCTTCTAAAAATCCCAGATATTGCAGTGACCTACTGATGATTTGGCCTTCACATTTTATCAAACAAGAACTCATTCTTGAGGAGTCTGTAATGTGGAATTTCTCAAAAGGAATCTTCAAATCTGTTCTGATTTGGTTTTGTTCTTTTCTCTGGGACAGGGGAGGACAACCTTACCTTGGATATCCTTATTTCTGAGGAGGCCTGTCTAGTGTGTGAAGGGTTTGAATACTGTCCAACATAGAAAGGAACTGAACACTTTTATTACAGTACTTCAGGAGGAGCTCTACCCAGCCAAGCAATATTGTCTTGATCTTTCTTACTTTAGAAGCTGGATCCTGAAATAACATTTAGACAGACAAGAGTAGACTCTTGTCTAGGTCCAGAGAGGGAAAGAGACTCAGTGCTTTTGAATATTCCTGTGTCATGAAATTAGAGGCACAAATGAGGCCAAAATATCAACAGCTAGACTATTTATTACACAAAGATTGACATCAGATGTGTGCATATGATATTTTTAAATGGGCCTCTCCATTTTTCAAAATGTGCAGATATTGGCCCAGTTTCCAAACTTGTAGTTTTGAATTATGTAACTACCAAAGCACCACCAGAAACCACCACTTTCCAAAAAATGGCAGGATACTTTGAGGCATTAGGGTTCTCTTACACAGGAAAGACATTTTTCAGCAGTCCAAATGTACTGGTAATCTGTGCCACTTTTGCATTCCCTACTTAAATAAATAATGAACCTGGAATAAAAGAAATAAGTTTTGGCTCCCTGGACTCATCTAGTTAAGCTGTAGTACAGAGAAATAAAGATTAGATGATTAGACTCTTATTATTTTAAGAGTTATTAACATTTTTAACAGTAACATCAGCATGGGTCATCAGGAGCTAATGAGCTAATTTTGACTCTGGCAACTGCAGAGACAGAGCAGAAAGAAACAAGCCAAAGATTGTTCCCTTCAGTTCCTTCTTTATCTAGAGGGTCTAGAGGTCTACATTCTCCTTATCCAGGTCATTTTTGTGCAAGTCTCTGCAAACTTTAAAAGGACAGGAGAGGAGAGCAGTAACCTAAACTAGGTTCCTTCCTTTTAGGCTATTGGACTAGATTGAAAACTGTCCAAACAACTTTCCTTTGTTTCCTTCCTTGGAGTGTTTCCTTCCTTGGAGTGTTGAGTGGGAGGGATGACACCCATTCCACTGTGAGATCAACTAGACTTGTCATTCCCTAACAAGTCTATTTAGGCTTGTCAGAAGTTGATGAGATAATTACAGCTCATTAGATGTGGAGGAGTCTATATTTAAGCTCATTTGGGGTTGGGGTGGGAAAGTTAATAACATAGTTAGAAGTAGAGGGAAACCACGAAGGCTGCAAAGAATCTCTTCCTAAATTCTGTGCGATTTCCAAGTGCTCTCTGGAGCACAGTAGGAGCGCAAAAGAAGGTAAATTTTCAGGACAAAGCTGGGAATATTCCCCCCCTTTCCAGAATTTATATGAGAAATAGTCTGTAAAGGAGATAAAGAGCATAAAACTGGGACCATCCTCAGAAAAGACAATGACAATTCTGTTTGGATGCACTTCACACTGGGTGAAAATGAGCAGGTCCTCTCAGAAACACTGATTATTAGAACTCTTCAGAATTACAACAAAAATTCTCCCATTCAAATTACCAGTATTCTGGTTCAGAGAAGCTTGGAGCAAATTAGAATCTTGTATAACTGTATAACTTCACAAACATTTCATCTTATCAGTACATACAACGAAAGCAATATTTTCATGTTTTACTTATAAAAGGGGTTGTGCTGAGTTTGGCCTTTTATGGTCTTTCATCTTCCATGGGAAAAAAACCCTCTCTCCTTTTTAATTTCCATAGCAGGCAAGTTGTCTGTGGAAGCAACCACATAACTGTTTGATCTTGTGTGCATGCCTGCATTGCAAGTTCTCAAGCCTTTCTGAGAGCTATGGTTGTTAAGTTTTTAGCAAAGACCTCCCTCCTCCAAAATGCTCACTGAACATTCACATTTCATAAGTAGTATCAAAGACAAAGAGAAGCAAAACAAAGAATGGAAAGTGATTTCACTGAATGCTAGCAAATCACCCTGTTTCTCAGTTGGTTGTGGTGGCTGAAACACAGGTCAATACACTTAACTCAGGATGAGTTAATTTAAGAAGGGCCGTGATGGTCTTACAATGATAGAAGCATAGAATTGTCAGGGTTGGAAGGGACCACAAGGATCATCTACTTCCAACCCCGCTGCCATGTGCAGGGACACCTCATACTAGATCAGGATGCTCAGAGCCACATTCAGCCTGGCCTTAAAAACCTTCAGGGATGGGGCTTCCACCACCTCCCTGGGCAACCTGTTCTAGTGTCACAGTGTCTCACAGAAATTCTTGTGGTGAAGAATTTCTTCCTAACATCCAATCTGAATCTACCCATTTCTATTTTTGTTCCATTCCCCCTAGTCCTGACACCCTAAAAAATCCCTCCCCAGCTTTCTTTTAGGCCCCCCTTCAGATACTGGAAGGCCACAGTAAGGTCTCCTCGGAGCCTTCTTCTCTCCAGACTAAGTAGCCCCAACTCTCTCCGTCTGTCTCCACAGGAGAGGAGCTCCAGCCCTCTGATCAACCTTGTGGCCCTTCTTTGGATACCTTCCAACACATCCAGATCTTTCTTGTAACAGGGACTCCATAGTCCTTGTGCACCTAATCCATGATACCCACTGCACCCTCCACCCAGGATCCTCTGCAAGACACCCTGAAACAGCATGCATTTTAGCTCATTTGGCAGAATGGCTTCACACAGCGCTGCGTTGATGGCACAAATGACAAAAAAAGGGCAAAATTTTAACAAAGAATCTGGCTTTGATTTACCCCATGCTCTATTGTGTCCTTCTAGGGGTGTCTGAGTGTTAGCTTCTAAGTAATTTTCATTTCAAGATGAATCATTTCAACAGATATATTTTATCAATCGACTCTTGAATGAGATAAGACAGCCTATAAGTACAGCATATGTATAGGCATTTGTGCTCCTGCTTTCCCTTGAGTACTGCACATTTAGGGGCTTTTGCTTTTTTTAGCATCTTCCATTGTTTTGATGATGACTGCTGTACCACTGTATTTGATGTTGATGTCCCCAAACCGATTCATTTAAACTGGTAGAAGTCTATAAGCATAAAAAGCAATATTACTTCATGAGTAATAATGGCACTGTGTCAGGGTTATTGCATCATTTCTTGTGGAATTGTTTTTCTTAATGCACAAGTTAAGAGAGTGCCACTGTAGATGATTGCTGTTGCTTGCAGTTTTAACCCTTTATAAAAGTGTATTAATTTAAAGCTGTGTGAGGCAGATTCAGAGGTTTGTAGTGAATTCTATTTCATGTTATTTTTTGAATGTATCTCTATTTGTGTCCCTCTTACAGACTTACTTTCCTTAAGCAAGTGAGAAAGGTGTAAGTTTGAATGAGATCACAAATCCATCACTGCCCTGTAATTTCATGGGAATTTCAATAAACATCTCAAGTGGTTAACTTAGTTTGCAAGCTTGCATGAAAAGAAAAAAACCCAAATAGCTACAACTATGAAAACATGCAGGTTTTGCTACCAAGTGTGTTTGGTGTACATAACAAATAAAGTACTCACGCATTCAGGCTGATTTCCACTTCCTTTCTTATACATCTGTACATTGTCTATAACACTGCAAACAGTTTTCCTTAAATGTATAGCAGAAACTAAACCAAAAATGCGTGCAAAGAGTGAGTCTTTTTCCTGAATCAATGATTTTTACTGCTAAAACGTTCGGTGATGTATTTCACTTAATTGTGTATTTCTCACTCTTCCCACAAGTGTGATTCAGTCGGGGTGTGAGTAAATTAAGAGCGAAATTGATGGCTTTCTGTTTTAGTTCTGAATGTCTAGTTCTGAATTTGGAGGGAAAGGCTTTTTTTAACATTTATGATGTTGTTGTGGATATTCTGTAATCTGGTCAATGTATAAATTATATAATGAGGAGCTCAGTATTTTGAAGGTGCCTTATGATATGAAAAATAGCCATCTTTTGCAATTATGGGGTGTATTATCACAATGCCAGACTCTAATCTGCTACCAATTTGTGTCAGCTTTCTGCATTAGAAAAGGACTCAAATCCTCTCTAAAAGTCGGAATCAGCTGAAGGTTTGTCTTGGCTTCAGGAGCCCACTGCAATTAGGCAGCATGTGAATGTGTGCCATATGCATTTATTGCTCTTCTAAGCATGTGTTACTTTGATGTGTTAGGTTAGAAATCTAACTCTTTTTCTTGGGCAGCCTTCCTCCTGGGTCTTTATACTGCTTAGCAGTTGAGTCCAGACTTTGAAACACAGCCTAATTTAGAGGCGGATGCTGCAGCTGCTGCTGTCATTTCAGCTGATTTTTTTTCTGCTTTGATGTCAGCTTAGAGTCTTGGTCGCTGCATCGGTCCTGCAGCCGCCGCAATTCGCCTAACGGACACCACCTTGTTTTAAGCGTGTCTCTCTCTGCCTTTAAATCTAATTTGGGGAGCTTGACTCATTCACAATGCACCATCGGTTTAGTGAAACGTCGCCTTCTCGCAGAATATCTCCTTCCTGATCAGGAGGAGACACTGAAATCACTTGGAGTTGGTACGTTTAATGCCTGATTAAATGCTGATGATACACGAAGATGGATTATTATTTTTTTTTGACAGAAGGTGGATGGGGGGCCCTGACAGTCCTGCCCCCATGCTTTGCATTAGCAGCTGTACACAGCAAAATGAGCTTTTGCCTGTGAAAGCTGCCCTGTTCTTTTTGAAAGACCATATATTAACCATGTTTTTCCTACTCTTCCTAGCAATTTCTGCAATGATCTATGTGCAAAGACAGTCCACCTCAATTCCTCTTGTACTTGGCCATCCTTTGCTTTTCTTTCTGCTCTCTCTTTCTGTGGCTGACGTGAACTCAAGGATTGCAGGAGCCTTGATCCTTTCTGATGCCTTTGCAGAATGATTTGTCTCAGTGAGGTTCCCTTACTGAGGCCAAACCCTGCCTTCAGATATGCGTGCATCTTCCCATTGATTACAGTGAGACTCACAGCCTTCTGAGGCCCCTATTTGGCTTTTAATCTTTTCTGGTTTAAAGAATACATACAGAGAGCAGTTGTCTGACCCTTTTTACTAACTGAGGTCCTTCTGTCCTCTACTGTTGTGGCCACTTTTCCTGTAGTACAATGGTGTCTATATCACACTACAAAAAGAGGAAAAAACCCTCATCCAGATATACTCCTTTAGACATTACTTCTATGCCTTTATTTCCTGGTTTTACTCCTGTTGCAGCTACCTTAGCTGCACTTTTCTCTGGTACTAACTATATTTTCTCAAAGATGCATTGATGTGGGGTATGATGACCCTATTTTGTCAAAACAAATTTTTTGTCAAATGAACATTTTGGGTGGAATATGTTTTGCAAGTAGCACATTTTTTAAACTTCTGCAGTAACAGGAGAGAGTATTTTTCCTGGTTAGCTACTGTTAGTGAGTATGAGATACACAACAGGCCAGAAAGAAATAACTTGGAAGGAGCAGGAGGTTTAAAATACAGTAAAGTGAAAATATTGACTATCTGAGTTCAGAAATTTCAAACATACTCAATGATAATACAAAGTGATACTAAGGAAAGATGATAAAATCACAATGTTTTTCAATAAAGGACAATTTTTAGAGCAGGAAATTCACTCTTGACAGTACTGGTAAAATACTGCAGATTATTCAAACAAACCCCAAAATTCTCCTGGCCTGACATCACATAAGAACAGCTATGAAGGGCTTTATGCAGATGTATTAAACTCTGGGAACTACACCTTTGTTTAGGAGTTTTTCATCCTTTGGTTGCTGAACTCTCTTTGGAAATGTGGGCTTGACAGCAGAGCAGGTGATTTGGAATGTTTTCTGTAGTGACAGAAGTTCCTTGCTGCTTAGTCTGTTAAAGAGAGAATCATGTGGAAGTCACGAAGTCCTCAATCAAAACTTTAGGAAATGTGTTTCAAAAGTTAAGAAATGAAACAAAAAAAATGTGCTCTGCAGGTCAAAAGTCAGCTTGCTCTGATTTAATTTAAAAAGAAATTTATCCTTTTTAGCTTCACAATCTGAGGACTGTTCACACCAATGTCTGAGCAAAGGACTGTCTGTAATGCTTCTGGAAGAGCAGCTATATTCTTAATGCCTGGAAACTCCTTCACAATGATGAGAAACTTAGCTGCTGATACATACTGTAGCTGTAAATGGGTTATATGAGGTCTGGATGAACTGTGAGTTCTTAGGTAGATAAAACTTCCACCCTATTGTGCAGTCTGTTGCAACAAGACAGATGAAGAATAAAAACATATGGAGGGAAAAACATATTGTGCAAGTTTCTTTTGTTACACTTGAGAACAGCTGCTTGACTTTGTTTTCATAAAATCCACCATGAAGAGGGATGAAGGCTCCAGCACAGGATGAGCATTATGAATTTGGAGTTGTCAAATGATGCTCTCCTCAGCAGCCTGACTTGAGCATGGGGTAAGTTTTTATCACACTGTGGCAATACCCGAATGACTGAGACAGAAGATTGTGAAAATGCATTTCTGTGCTGATGCTGAAGCTTTGGCTCTGAGCAGAGCTGCAAAACATACTAGGAAACTTCTTTGCAGAGTGTCTGGTGCTCACAAATGTGTGATGCAGAGATAGTGTGCCACTGAGTACCAAACAGGCAGAGGGAGTGCCCAGACCAGAAAAGCATCATTGGAATACTGATGTTAGCTCCAGAAAAAGTAAACAATACACAGCTGCTGATGCATGACAAAAATTGTTAGAAAAATGACAATAGGATTGTCTTCAGAGCCTGCTGTTTCATTGATAATTCAATGCCTTATTGTAAGTCTGGTTTCAATATTTTTAGAGCCCAACTATGTCTGTTTCAAAAACATACATGATTAAGATTAAGTATGCAAATAATGGGTTGCAGTCAAGACAATAGCTGGGAAAAATCCAAATGTTCATGTCCTGAAATCCTATATGAAATGAAATGTCTATGTTTTATTCTGCTGCAATCTCAAGGAAAATTGCCTGTAGTTCATGAAGCTGGAACATAAAAAACCATCAGGAATTGGTCTCAGCAAGGTGTGGAATAATTTCCATTCTTGATGATGTACCAGGAGTCACCTAGAGCCTTGAGAGATCAGCCCTAACGAGAAAGAATATGACCTTACCATATCAGGGCTTCACAACAGTCAAAATCTAGCTTGACCTTCACAGTAAAGCATGTCCCTCAGGCTAAATCCTAACAAGTCTTGCCTTCAAACCAAGGCAAAAGGCCAAAAATGCTTATCCAGGGAACAGCAATAGAGTGGGAAAATGAGAGGATCTTTTTTGGATGGCAAACATCATAGTTTGACCTCTGTGTTCTTGCTGTGCCAAGCCATCTAATCTCCAGGAGGCAGTCCTTTTTAATCTGCCAAGTGGCAAGCTGGCTCACTACCTGTCAAGACCAGTATGCTCTGCCAGGCATGTGGATTAAGGTTTAGATGTGTGAGATGACATACCTCTCTCCTAAAGCAGGACTGATTTCAGTGAATCAAAACCAATGATCTGATGCTCCAAGACCCTTGGGACCCACCCTGCTTTCTAGATGCTCACTGAGTGCAGGTGCAGCAGGTTTTCAGTTTCCCAGTCTGTGAATGTATTTGAAGGGTGCAGGGAGGCTATGGTCTATATAACAACAAAAAGAAATAAAAGCAACAATACATCAGACAATATTAAGCAAAAAAACTGAAGAGTCATAGTTTTTTAAAGAGAAAGTCTGATGTTGAAAACCATAAAGACTCATTAACAAGTGATTTGGGGAAGGTTGCACTAAGAAGGATAGCTTTTTGTTCAGTCAAAAATTCTTCAATCATAAATTATTACTACTACTATTACTGCTACTACTACTACTACTGTTATTACAATTATTATTATTACTATTATATTAACTCAAATAGTTTTTTTTGCACCCCCTCCCCAAATTTATTTAAATGTGTACATATTTTGTAGAACATTAAAGTCTAAAGACTTTTTTCCTCAGTGTTATTCTCCCTTGAGAGCTGGCATTGACCTGTGTATAAGAACAAGAGCATACCCCTTGTGAAGAATCAAACGTTAGCTTTGTCTTTACGTTGGTCTGAATGAGGCATCCAGTGCCTGTTTCTCACTTTTCCTTCATTTACTTTTTACTAAGGTCAGCTTCTGTGTGGTAAATAAGCAGCAAGATCATCAGTCACTTCAAAGTGCTTTCGCATTCCATAGTTTGTTTTTTCTGCAGTGAGCAAATGGAGAGATGATCTGGCAGAAATCAGTTACATTATAACTCATCTTTTATGCCACCTCCTTAAGAGGCACATGGGCTTTCCATAAAATTCCATGTAGTAGTTGGCTGGCAAAATAACCATTCCTACACTATTTATTAGTAATGCTGAAATGCAGTTAAGGGCTTTGAGTAAAGAATGTCTCAGACTCAGAGAACTAAAGTTTTTCCCAGTCAATGCTTTCTTTTCATTTGGGATAAAGACAGGTTATTTTGTATCTAGACTGATGTCTTCCTGAGGAATGGCTGGTGACTTCAGATATGGTCTTGGTATGATGAAGACTTTGCTTTCTTCTGTCAATCAAAAAAAATCTGAATGATAAAATTAAGGCCAGACAACTAAAAGGTAAAGGACTTCTTCCTCCTTGATGTTACACATCACATCTGCTTTCGCTGACCCCAAAACTACGCAGCCATTGTGTTTTGCTGGTGGTAATCTGCAGGCTCTTCATCTGATCAAGACTTTGCACATTACTAAAACAAGAAGCAATCCTGTGTAAAAAGCACCCAAAGTATCCTGATCCTGCTAGGCAGAATTGCCAATATATCCCCTGAAGAATGCCATTTCTTAAAAATAACACTCCTTGCTTGACTTCAGTCAATGAGTGTAACTTGTTTTCTTCTTCATAAGTACAACGAGTACTCCCTTGCTCCCTCACAAGGGTGACAAAATATTTTTCCCCTCAGACTCACAAGATGCTAGATTTTCTTGAAAGTACCATCAACATTTCCTTGTCGTTCTGACAAGTTGCTCTGTCCAACACTGCTTGTGTATTTCTTTCTGTTCCCACCTCTTCTCTGAAGCACTAGTGGTGGTCTTGCTGCATGTTTCACAGATGTTTCTTCCACTCAGCTCCTTGGTTGTTTTTCAAGTGGCTTCTTACAGCAAATGTTTCCATGTGTGTACGCTCCTTCCTTTCTGCTGACACCTTTTCTTTCAATAAAAACAATCTGCTGCTGGCTTTCAGATCTAGAGAGAGACCATTCAATACCACAGATGCTGATTTTTTTAGATTCTTTGGCATTGGTACACATGGTCAGCAGGCAATACCTCCCTCCTGTCTGTTTGACTAACAATGTTGATGTTTTGTTCTTTCAATCTTATTTCCCTCTGTTGCCCTTACACACTTTTCCCCCCTTCTTTTCCTGTTACTGTCTGCTTGCTTTGTACTAGTGGCCCATATGGGATTTCTTCATCTTTCACTACAGCTTGGAAGAAAAAACCCTTGCACATTAACTGCTTTACCCCAGTAACCGCAGGCAACTTGTGTGCCAACTTTTTCTGGTGCTCAGGAACTAAAGAAAAAAAGAAAGAAAATTCAGCTTTCCATTTTGCTTTATACACATACACACATACAAGCAAAATTAAATTCACTTTCTACAGCTGCTCACAGTGCTGGTTACTGACTGACTCCAAAGAGACGTGCAGAGATCAGACACTACCATTAAGATGATTGCCTTTTTAGTTTGCATGTGATAAAAGTTAAGCCAAGGTTGTCTAGTCATTTCCATTCTGAAAGGTATTCTCATTTGCCTATAGTAATCTTTGGATCTGAAAAATTTTGATTGCAATTATGACTGCTGTCAGCAAAAGGTGACCATAATCCAGCTCCCTTTTGTACTTTTTGATATAAAGACAAATACAGGACCCCCCCCAAACATCTCCTTCCCTCCTTGTAACATCATTATGTGGACTAAATTGATTTGAAATGGCTGTTCTTTTCTTTCCTGAATATACTCAAGGCCTTGCAAAATATAGTATGAAAAACAGTGCATAGTAAAGAATGTATTACTATTATTATATAGATACACATTTGTGCCTATCTCTATATATGTATTACACACACACATATGTATGTATGTATGTTTTATGGGTATGACAGCATAATTACCTTTTCCAATTTTATCTTCCCAAAGACTTAAAACAGGCTATCCACTTGGCTTTTCTTTACTTTCCTAAAATTCCTGGGTATATTCTGAGAGAAAAATGAGAATATCTTTACTTTGCCACTTGAAGTAGATTTAGGTTTGGATAGCAGATCAGTGATGGTCCTCGACAGTCTTACCTATAAATGCAGGACAATTTTCATTCTTTCCTGGTATATGTATCTCCATGGAGATGCATGAATACTGCCAACTACATTAACAGATTTACATTTCTCACCCCTCTTACTCTCTCTCCAGGATCAATTGCTTGAGCAGATTTTCACACAAAAGTGTTCTCTGACACTCTTTAAGCACCTTTTTTTTTTTTAATGTGGATAATGGAAAACATATTTTATGATTTTATGATGTCACAAAAGGCAGAGTCAATTATACGTAGAGACTGCATTCAAATTCATGTCTTCAGACATGTGGACCAAAAAGGCCTAATAAGCAGGACCAAGTTGTGTGGCTTAATGTCAGGTATCTTTGCTTTATGCTGTAATATTCTTCAGGTTTCATGTATATTTTCTCAGCTTCAGTGGATGAGAAGCTAATAACTGCTCCTAAAAGGTGGTAGCATTTGGGAGGTGCAGGAATCATTCTGTATTAGCCTGAAGTTTAGGGAAGTCCACATGGTGCAGAGTGTTTAGATATTTATATGGGATTTCCTTACTTTTAAATAATTACAGGGAAAAATATGCTTCTGCTTTTAATGGAGGAGAGGGAGTGACACATGATTGATGGCTGAATCAACACTTTCCTTGCTCCCTTCCCTCCTTCAAGTGTACCATGGATGTTTCTTACATGGAAACATGTGTAGATGCCGGGGAAACGCTGCCTCAAAGCTTTTCCTTTTCCGATTCTGGTTTTGTCAATTCTGGGCCACAGTCTTCAGTGTATAGAAGACCAGTGAGTCCTGGATGGTCATCCAGTGCCTTTACTAATATATGTGTTCTGATATACTAATCACTTCATATTAGGCTCAGGTCTTAATTTGTCTAGGATCTTTTGAAAGTATTCAAAGCATCAGTGTCCAAATTTGGAATATAAATGATGGCCATTTCTATTCTAAGACTGTTTAGATGAAAAGTGTGGGATTTTCTCACACCTATTTTTATTAGGTATGTGTAAAAAGATACAGCTGTTATCTCTGTGATTGTGACAGCTTTTAGGAGCCTTTCAAAGAAATGTAGAAAAGTCATACAACAAACAGTCTTATCTAGAAAAAGCCCAGCAGTAAAAACATTGCCCAGCCTAAAGCTAGCTGTGAAACCTTGATGGATTTCTCCAGCCACAGGATTTCCCTTGATGCGATGAGCACAATGAGCCAGGTGGGTGATGCAAGGGACGGCGATGTGCTTTCAGGAGAGGGGAATAACAATAGCAATGAAAATAAACACAGTTCCAGCAAAGTGAAAAATGGCAATGAAAACAAGCAGGGATTCAACAAAACGAACGGAACTGACAGCATATTATTTGCCGAGCCAGAGATATTTGCATCAATATATAAAATATGTAAATGCAGATCTACAAGTCTTAGGCAAACATTTGCAGCTGTGGAGAACATTAAGATTTGTGTTTTATCCGATGGGATGAGAGAACAGTGTGCAGAAAATAAAACCAACTGAATTTCAAGAAGTGCCTTGGCAGCATTCAAACACTAGCAGTTATCATCATAGTAAGAGAGAGAGAAAACAGTTTGGGTTCCCCCCCCCCCCCCCCTTTTTTTTCCCCTTATTTATTTATTTATTCATTTACAGTGAGAACTGTCATTCCATAAATGCATATTTTTTGACTGGTATCTTTCAAATCAAACAAATGATGTTTCACAACATAGGCAGATTTGTATCTTTATGGGTAATACAGTTTCCCTAATAACCTTTCCAAGTGAAAGATTTTGTGTGATTGGGAGAAGCAGGCTCTTTTTTTCTCGAAGTTGATTAGGCACCTATACTCATCAGTCCATCTCTGAGCCGTGTACCTGATTACGCATAGGTATATGCAATGCGTTATATGAAAGCATTTTAGCTTGGATCATATTGTGGCTGTAACCAAAATGGATTTAGAGATAATGAGCTTGCATCCCCGAATACTTAGGATCGCAGTCTACTCTCTAAACTGATGATGCAGCAGCTGCATAATGCAACAATGTAATTTATTCATGTAATATGTACAATATTGCTGTAATAAAAAGCCCATTGGCGGTTCCTCTAATTCTCTGTATGAGCACCATCTTATTAGTGGCTGTGCAAGTCAGTATTTCAGCATCTTCAAATTCTTGACTGTTTATAAATTTCAAGTCACAATATTTTGAAAAGGACCCCCTCCCCCTCCAACCAACCAACCCCAAACAGTGTGAATTGTGAATCTGCTCACACTGAACTGAAGCCTGCAGCTTTTTTTGAGCAATACAATCTGTAAAAATATCAGAAAAAAGCCTAATGTGTCAAAGAGACCCTAGCTATTGAACTTCTTTCTTTTTGCCACAAATGCTTATAAATTGCATTTCCAAAAGATGGAACAATTGAAAAAAAAACACCCCAGCAATTCTGGATTTTCATGAGAAAAGCTGCAAGTCCGCTGATTTTGCCAGCTTCCATTCAGTGCTGAGTGTTGTTTATCATATGACTGTTTATATTCAGTGTAGATTTCTCTGAAGTAAATTTCAATGGGAACATATTAACTTTCAACAGGAGTCTACATGTAAAGACAGTGATAAAGAGCATTACAACAGAAGGCTTGGAAATTAATCTGCCAGTTTAACCCAGTAACCGACATGCATACTAAAACACTGATGTGAATTGAAAATAAAATAACCACGCTTGACAGATATAATAGTTTAAGTGATTTCAAATTAACCACATCCCACTGACCGCAAGTAAAGAATGTGTTCATTCTCCTGCAATGAAACATGCTCTAGGGACTCATTATACAGAGTGGAGTAAGTAAAACCAGAGTGGAGTAATTGATGCTGAGGAGGAAGGAAGAGTGACAGCTATTTAATGATTCTCAAACTTATACATAAAGATATCACAAGCACTTAATATATTATTTTTTCTCTCTCCCATCCAGAAATATTATAGGCTTAAATATGTATTGTGCAGTAATTGCAACACTTGATATAGCTGTTAAGAATAATGAATCATGGCAAAGATGCATCAGGCGGTACATGGAAAGAGTGAGTAACAAACAACCCTGAGTCAACATGTGTGCATGCATTACGGGTGTTATATTTCAGTAGGACAGGTAAGGTGAAGTCAGGGCTTATCTATTGTCCTAATTCCTCTGCCTAAAATTGCTTTTCACATGGCAAGGATCTCTTAAACAGTTTGAAAATTGTGAAAACCCAATTTACCTGATATGGGCCCTTCTGTTCATATACACTAAGGCCTTTATTTGCAGACATCTACAGAACAGAAGATGTTCATGAACGCAGTGATCCCTGTGCCTTGCTGTTTCACAGCTGAATAGTCTGTGAGCCATCTTTATGCTCTGTGGTAATTTTGGTTTAACTCTCTAATCTTCTGTATCTATGTGTGACAGACAACATGATGCCTGCAAATTAAGAATAACTGATTAATAGCTATGCAGTTAGCTGGCTGTTAGTGTTTATCAGTAGTGATACTGTGGTTGCTAGCACTAAAGGTCGTAGTATCCTCTGACACAAAATCAACAGAGACAGAAATACACAGAAATCCCTCCCAACCTGAGTGATTTGATTTTATGTGACAAAGATGGGGAGTCCAGAAGGAGCCACGGCACAGGCATTACAAAATTTTTGGCCTATCTCCCTTTGTTGGTTAATAGAGTCACAGACAAACTGTGACTTCTTCACTGATGTGCCACTGCCATTGATAACTTCACCCTTTTACTTATTTTTGCCATGTTGGCCGTATGCTGTACAAGGCAATCTGTTCAGAAAACACTGTGTTTAAAAAGATGGTGATTATGTGGTATCTTTGATGGCAGAAAGACTGAATGGTGTTGGAAACATTAAGAAAGGTTTTATCAGTATTCACAAAAATTGTCCTGACTGATCTCCAGGAGAGGAACAAGAAAGCATTTGTACTGCAGGGTTGTGGTGTTCCTTGCTGTCACATCCACATGCAGCCTGCTGAGCCTTCCTTGGCTTTAGAAAAGGAGAAGTTTGTGATCAGAGCTGGATTGATCTGCACGAGGATGTCTGTGTAATTGCACAGTCAGGACTGTATGAAGGCATTCACTTTTAAGGGCTGGGCTTCTGGATTATGATCCAGCAAGGCAACTAATTTCAACTAATACCTCCAAAATTGAGTGCAGATTCCTAGCTGAAATCCACTTCCGACATGAGAGTCCTCTTCCTTTTCTGGCCACAACTGGGATAACGGGCAGGAACGGAGAGAGAGCAGAAACCCATCTCACATTGATCCTTGAGGATTTTGGAAGCCACCTAAGAAAGGCAATAACCAAGAGATAGAGTATTTACAAATTGCAGCAGGACACAGATTCCAGCTGAATAAGGCCTTGATTTTTCCATTCTCTGAATATTGCACAACGCTTCCTTGTTGCTGGGTTGTTTCCTTATCCAAAGATAGCATCTCCATAATGGTATCCTCACCATACATCAAGTTTAACACATACTCAACAACCAATTCAGAGGGAGTAGTTCCAGTCATTTTAGGCATTGTCTATTCTGGGATATAAGCAAGTGAAATAATCCAGTGGAATGCTATTTGTTATGGGAAATTCATACCTTCTCTGACTTCTGTGAGTTGCCTAAAGGCATTTAACTATCATTGTAGAAGGACCAAGTCCCCCACTGGCACTTCATTTCCCTCTCATGTTCCTAATCAGTAAAGTTAAGACAGGACTTCTCCTTCTGGAAGAATCACTTGTTGCTGTGTCTACCTGCAAGTTGGACATCTTTCATGGAAGCACTTATGAGACCTGGGCACTTGTGTGCTGCTGTGAACTGCCAAAGTCATACCATGTGGGAGACCAATTTTTCATCAAGAACTTTCATTATTAACAAGGGAAAAAAAGGAGGTGGCAAAGAAAGAAAAGTGAGCCTGTGGGAATTGTACTTGTTCCTGAAGTTCCCAGAACAGACCAAATTTATAGTAGATGATGGTTTCTTCTGCTGTTCCCTGCCTGTGATGTTCTGCAAGTTTCTTGCATTAAGTCTTTTATGACTTGCTTCAGCTTCTCAAGAGGCGACACAAACATATTTAAGAATGTTCCTGATGGTGATAAACTTAGGCTTATGATAATCAATTTGGAAATGAAGTAGCTTTCCTAAATGTCACAAAGAGGCGAAGGTTTTATTTACCTTTCAGAATTGCAATGATTTTTTTCCCCCTCTGATTAGAGAAATCTGAAGTCATAAACCAGCAAAATAACAAAATGCAAATAGTCCTTCTAGGTATCATTTAATGCATGTAGAAGGGTGTGATGTAAGTACTGAAGGTAGACACAGCCATGACTGCTCCTCAAGGAAAGATTATAATAAAGATAACTTCAGACTGGTCAAACAGAAGCACCATGTGAGCAAACTCAGGCATTACTAAATCTCTCTGCTTAAAATCTCAGTACCAGGGGGTGGTTTTAGGTGCCTGTCTCAAGCCTTGCTTAGCAGCCTCTTAGCAGAGGAATCTGGAAGGGAAAATGAAGACACAGTTGATGGATTCTACTACCCTGACCAGTATCCTTGCATCTTGCTCATTGTGTATTTTCAACCTTTTTGTAAAGCCTATTACAACAATTCAGCAGTTATTTTATTATCCAGCTACATGCCTGTCTGAGGAAGGAGGTTGAAAACACAGATGCTGCATCTGCTAGAGAGTTCATGGGCAAATTTCTTCATTAGACATGAAGGAGACACTCATCTTCTCTATGTTTGACCCAATCCTGAGCGACACCATAGAAGACTCAATGTATTTGGACATGAATACCACACTGCAAACAAACTAGTTTTATTAGAACAGCATATTATAGAATCATTATCTGTGCCAGTGTCTGCAGGTAAAACAAATGCCATTTAAAAATTTAATTAAACCACAACAACCCCTCCCCCTGCCGTTGTTTAGAATTAAGGCTTCATTCCTGATCCCTCTCATTGTTTGCCCGTTCCACCAGTGCTGCACACCTTTAGGCCAAACATGAGTTGTGATAGGCTGTCATGCCGTTCCAGTATTATAGATGAAATCCTTCCAGAAGCAGCATCTGGCTTGTTTTGTAAGCTCTGCAGTCATTTGTAGTGATGGGGCTACATCTGCCCTAGGCTTTTGTCAGATGGTTTGGCTGCTTTTCTCCAGGTTTTAAAACAAAATATTAATTGTTGATTGTGAGGAATTCGTGCTCTGCAATATATCCTTGACTCACCAGCAATTTGCATGTTTAAATAAAAACACACTTTATTTTGAAGCTTGAGCTACTAACATGTTTTGGTTAGATGTGTTAGCATCAAGTATAAAATGACTTGCTTGTTCCTGGTAGTTTGCTCCTGAGAAAGGTGTTGCCTTGTTAGTCTGTTCCATTTTTACTTTGGAATTTCAGTGTTATAAATGGATTTGACTACTTTGTTGAACACCCTAATTTAGATCATTATTATACTTCACTTCAATATCAGCATACCAGATTATGTTAATTGTTTAAGTAGTTTACAGTCATTTTCACTCAACATGAAGATAACTATGCATGATACAGTATGAAGTTGGTGAAGC
Source organism: Dryobates pubescens (assembly GCF_014839835.1). NCBI lineage: Eukaryota > Metazoa > Chordata > Aves > Piciformes > Picidae > Dryobates > Dryobates pubescens. The sequence continues at coordinate 6,738,170 of NC_071643.1, forward strand.
ATGATGAAACACACTGATTCCTAGTAGTTTGTTTTAAAGACTTGTTTTAAATGTTTACAGGTAATCAAAGGTAAAAAAATCAAGGGTTGTGGGTCTCATGTAGCTGTGTAGAATAGAGGCCAGCAAGATTTAAATATATACCAGTACTCAGAGAAATATCCCCTACTGCCTATATACTGTTCTTCAAATTCTTATTATATCCTTTACTGCATCTTTCCCTCTCATTTGTGCTAATTTTGTGCTCTGAAAATATGTGGTTCACATAGGAGTTAGGCTATTCTTAACAAGTATATCCACTAAAGACATACCTCTTGTTCTTCTTGATTCTGTCATTCTGTCTTTATTCTTTATGGCAGGTGACAAGAAGACTATAATGAACTTTAGTTGACATACTACGCTGAATAAAGAACACTGACATAAAGTGAAGCTTTGAGGAATAAACCCCACACATTACATGACATCCAAGGCCAGGTTGGATGGGGCTTTGAGCAACCTGATCTAGTAGAAGGTGTCCCTGCCTATGGCAGGGGGCTTGGAACTATGTGATCTCTAAGGGTCCTTCCAGTACAAACCGTTCTATAAGTCTGCAATTCGATGACATTTGTTCACAAAAGTTATTTGTTTCTCTATAGCAGTGGAAGAAGAACAAATTAAAACAATTCAGACTTGATTTCTGACCCATGTCAAGAAGAGGGTTAATGTCACTCTCTTTACTGATTAGCATTCAGCCACATTCACTGCTGATTGAAAAGTAATGAGTGTTACTAACATATTTTTTTTTGCAGGCAATGACTACAAGAAGAAACCCATTTGGAAGGCTGCTTTAAACAAGTTGCAGATTGATTTTGGCAGCAACTCATTGGATGTTGCTTCTCTTCCTTCAGTGTTTGGAACACTATCCAAAAGTGCTGTTAGAGGCTACTTGAAGAAGGAAGAAAGGATTAAGTGAAAGTTTTCCACAGAGACTTTTATTATCCTGCAGTCGGTTTCTAGCAATTCAGGATACAGAGGTGTGAGAAGCATGACTTGGGATAAACAATAGACTGAAATAAATTTCCATAATTAGTTTGTTCAATATTTACAAATAAACTCAATTGAAGAAATCGTTTGTTTGTAAGTGATTTACAGTCAGAAATCAGAAGTTACAATCAGAATCTATTGGAAAACATTATCTCTAACAATCAGCTCATTCAGCTGCAGTTTTATGTCATGTCACTTAACTCCTGCAAATCCTTTTCCCAGAGTTTCTCCAAGATTTGAACTTTGAACTCATGTACGCACATTCAAACTAGGCCAAGCTCATCATTGCAGTAAAACCATTTTATCAATTAAATGTGAAATTTTCCTCAATCTGCATTGTGATTGGTTTTGAAATCCGAGGTTTTGATCACTATCTCATCAGCAGCACTCATCTGATAGTAAAAGTTATCTTTCAGGTCTAAGTCTTTGAAATAATTTGCCTTTTTCTTTTGAAATACTTTCATTTACTACATCTCATGTCACTACATCCTGCTCTTTTTATTCCTCATCTGGTTCAAGCATTATAGAGTTTGCTGGATTTAAAATCAAACTTAAACTATGCTCTGCATCTGAATTATCTCTGGCTTGGCATCTCACATCAGTTCTGTATTTAAAGAAAGAAAAGCATAACAAGAGGATTTAAAGCTTGCTTAATTTAGTTGTATGACTTGCTGCTGTAATGGTTTTGACCACTTCAGATCACTCAGCTTTCATTTCAGTACCTTACAAACCAATGGTAAATAATGTCAGAACTCTTCTGAAGTTTCATCAGCCAGTTGCCAAGAACAGCTGCTTTGGAATCAGAACAGTGAGGAGTAGATCTCAGTGTACAGGGGGAACTTCCTGAAGTTTTCCTTTTGTAGTGAAGTGCAGATAGATGCAGTAGGAGCTCTGAGCTCTTAGGGGAGAGACTAACCAGGTGTGGGCATTGCCAGAACAACAGTGACCACACCCATACCTATAAAAGTAAGCCCTGAGAGAGTGCAACAGCCGTCAGCAGAGTGTGGGACATCAGTTAGAGTATGGCATGGTAGTTTGTGAAGAAGAATGTGGAAGGAGGGTGCTGAAGCTTGCCCAGGGAGTGATGCTATCCATCTGACTGGAGATTGGCAAAAGTGACACTCTTCTACAAGAAGGGCTGGAAGGAGGATCCAGGAAACTAAAGAAGGTGAGTCAGACAGACCTGTTAGTCTAACCTCAGTGCCAGTGAAGGCCATGGAGCAGATCATCTTGAGTGTCATTATGCAGCATGTGCAAGGCAGACAGGTGATCAGCCCAGCTGACACAGGTTCATGAAGGGCAGGTCCTGCTTAATGGGTGAGGGAAAGGTGATGGATGTTTACCTGGCATTTAGCACTGCCTCTAACAGCATTCTCCTGGAGAAACTGGCTGCTCAGGACTTGGATGGGTGGATTCTTTGCTGGGTAAAAAACTGTCTTGATGGCCAGGCCCAAAGAATGGTGGTGAATGGAGTTAAATCTAGTTGGTGGCCAGTCACAAGTGGTATTCCCCAGGGCTCAGTTTTGGGGCCAGTTCTCTTTAATATCGTTATCTGTGATGTGGACAAAGGGATTGAAAGCACCCTCAGTAAGTCTGCAAATGACAGTAAGGTGAGAGGCGATGTTGACCTGCTTGAGGTTAGGAAGTCTCTACAGAGGATGCTGGACAGGCTGGATTGATGGGTCAAGGCCAATTGTATGACTTGGTAAAGTTAGATAATGGTTGGACTCAATGATGTTAAAAGTCTTTTTGAACCAAAATAATTCTATGGTTTGTACATCACAGATGGTTTAATACTGTGTCTTCTTGAAGAGGCAAAGTCAGCCCTGCCAATGTGGGAATATCAAATCATATTGCCATTTAAGGTTTTAGTTTTCTAAAGTTAAAATGGTCTCAAGTTGTAGTCTGGAGTTGCCCAGATATTTACTGTTTATGTTCACATAGCCAAAATAGTAATTTGTGCTTACAAATAGAATACATAAAAACATCTGTTTGTGAAGTCAAGCTTTTTCATAAGTGAACTAATGAGTTACTCTCATCAAGTAATGTTTTACTGGGGTTAAGCAGATACAAAGGGAGATAGCTCTAGAATAGGAGAGGAAATGACTGCAGAAAGTTTTAGTTGGGTAGTTTTTTAACTTTACAAAAGACTACTGAGATGGGTGATCAGGAAGGATGAGGGAGAAAGAAAGAATGGACTGAAAGCAGAGAAAAGCTAATGATAACCAATATCAAAGAACTAGCCTTGGCAGTACCCTAGTGTTAGCAAGAGAACAATTTGGTGTTCCACTGAGAACAGTCATTTCTTAAACCCCTGGCAGGGATGGACCAAGGGAGATGGCTGATTGGGCTGTTATCACAGAGGATAAAAATCCCACTGGACAACTCTGCTCTTGCTTATATCCTAGTACCCCTTGAGTTCATTTCAGCTAAGTGCTACTATATGGTTAGCAACAGGGAAATAGGACAGAAGGAGTCCAATGCTCAAACAGAGCTTTCACCCTTTGTTTTGCTATAAGTAAGTGGGCTCTAAATGGGTATCTTTGACTTTTGGCAACTTCTTCTATGTGGTAATGACTGATGGCTGAAGAGGATTTTATTTTGTCTATGAAGAAAATGATCAGGAAAGTTGAACATAATGATTTCATGCCGTGACTATAATGCAAACACGTACTTAACCATCATTGTCTCCTCTTCTTGTAATAACTGAAAACATCTGTATTGTGCACTGAAACATTACACGCTGCATTACAATTAGAAATGTGCTGAAGTGTTGGATTGAGTGTTTATTTATGGGCCATGAAAAGTAAGATTTTCTGCGCTTCTCATGTGCAGCTAAATAGCCATAGGTAGAGTGCTGAAAATTTTGGAACCCAGCAGTCACTGTGGGAATGACTTCATTATTCACCAACGGAGGTTTTTCCAGCAGAGCTGAGTTGCTGACAAACAATAATAAACATTACTGAAAGTTGGAAACAAGAACTCAGGCATGTTGATTTTGACTGTAAAAAATGCTCACAGGGCATGGAGGGCAAGGCGCTCTCAAAATGACAAGGTACTACAATAAAGGGATCCCCATTAGAGCTGTGCACATATATTTTCTCTATTGACACAAAAGTGTTCTGACAGGCTCAGCAAACAAGCAGCTCCTCCTAGCCATAAATGTCTTTACCTGTTGCCACAAGTTGTCTAGAAACAGAAATGTATTTTTAATAGGCACACGAATGTCTCAGTGATGAAACACACTCAGGTGGGGACACAGCAAATGTCTTGTTGGTATGGCTTCTGAGAGCTTTTGTAGCACAAAAGGTATCACTGTGTCTTTTTGCTGAAATGCTTGACAGTTCATGACCATAGCACAATATTATCTGAGATCAGATTATATAGCATTTGCTGTATCTGAGTGATATTTTGCTCCTATGTGAAGCAATACGGTCATTTGAAAGAGCTCACCTACAGTTAATTAATTTGCAAATAGCTACCATTTTCCTCCAAACTGAGCAGATGCACGATGCTCAGTAAGGTTTTCTCTGGAGCTTTCTTTTTTTCTCTCCCCAGTGACTCTGGCTGAGAGTATAAAACCAAGGAAGCAGAAAGTCCTTGCCTGTGCTTATGATGGTTGCATTCACAAAGAAGGACACAAACAAAGAGTTTGTGAAGTCAGTTTCTCAGTGAGCAGCAAAATGAAACAACCTATGCCATCTGCAGATTTAGACTGCCATTGTTACATGATCCTTGCTGATACATTCACAACAAAGAATGAATTTTACCAATCAATATTTGAACCAAATGTAATTTAATATTTTCTTTGCCATAGCTTTACAGGAGCCGGAGCAGTTTTAATGGCTCATGTTTTCTCAAGCCATTGAGTATGTTACTTATTTACTCTCATGGGCTTGAATGTCTTTGGCTCTGCCAGAAACTGTTGGTTGACTTTCAAAGTGGATTCAAATTTCTCTTAGAGAGGTTGGCAGATATGCAGGATTTCTGGTAGTGCCCCAATTAAACATGCATCATTTGCACTGATTTTCCACATGACTGTCTCCAATAGCCATGGAAAAGCACATTTATCAATCAAGATACTGAAAGATTCAGGTCTCTACAGTTGTGAAAGTTGAGGACAGGAACAGAAAGCTCATTTTCCTTTTCTTTCCAAGTGTTTACTGGGATATGCAGTTATGACGGTAAGCTAGGTGTAGCCATGAAGTAAGGCTGGTTGTATCATTCTTTATGTTGAGGACACCAAAAGGCTTTCAATCTCTAATGATAGACTTTTTTTGAGCACAGTGTAGAGGAAAGGAATTTTTGAAACAGAAGAATTCAGATTAGCTGTCTGAAGCTAAAATAACCATTTGCCCTGCCCACAGTGTCTTTGCAAGTTGGAGTCTTTTCTCTAAGCTAATTCTCAAGCTGTTCTCCGGAACTTCATTTTCTTCCCCCTCCTTAGCAGAGAAGGAGGTCTAAATTTCTGTTTGGGCACCAAGAAAGATGCATCATAAATTGCTGGGAAGTGACCAAAAAAATGACTGGTTTACTTTATATTTGGTGTTGTAGTATTTGAGTTATTTTGTAACACCACAAAAACTTAAGCTAGAGCTGGAAAATGGAATTTTTATGCCAATAATATGCCGATAAAGGATTACACTGATTTAGCTGAATCTGAATGCTGCATGATGTATAGCATGTGAGACACAAATATTAAAAGTTAGAGATGTCATCTTTGGAGCTGTTGTCACCCCTTAAGAAACACATTCCCATTCCTGCAAAGCAGCAAGGCTTTATTTGCCTCTTCAGAATATTATAATAGAAACATAAAATTACTCTCTGGTGGTGTATACTCAACCCATGTGTTCACAGGAATCACGTACACAATCCCTAGTTTAATTGGTAGTTCTAATCATCTAGTGCCCTTTAGTCAATGTAACAAATCCAGGCTGCCCTGTAGAATAGAATAGAATAGAATAGACGAGGTTGGAAATGACCTTTGAGATCATCAAGTCCAACCTATCATCCCACACTATCTAATCAACTAAACCACGGCACCAAGCACCCCATCCAGTCTCTTCCCAAACACCTCCAGTGATGGTGACTCCACCACCTCCCTGGGCATCTCATTCCAATGACCAATCACTCTTTCTGTGAAGAACTTCCTAACATCCAGCCTAAACCTCCCCTGGTGCAGCTTAAGACTGTGTCCCCTTGTTCTGGTGCTGGTTGCCTGGGAGAAAAGACCAACTCCCACCTGGCTACAACTTCCCTTCAATTTCTTGCTAATTTCTTGCTAGTGTGGGCTCAAATAGCTGCATTGAACTCAATAGACCTACATCAGTTTATACCAGCAAGGAATTTAGCCTTGTATTCCAAAGTACAATACGGCACATGATTCACTTTGTTTCACATTTTTTCCCAAGCTTTTATGCAAAATAATTTTATTTTTAGTTCAGAAGCAGCGAAATGTTTGTACAGACAGAATTGCATATTTGTACAGACGTTGCCAGAATGTAAACATTAGATCCAAAAAGCATTTTTTTTTGTCTTCATAGAAGTAAAATACAAAACAAACATCCTCAGAAGAGAAAACAGAAGGGCAATTGCTGTCCTTGATCCAAGATGCTTTGTGTTGTTGCAGCTGGGCCAGTATCTTCAGCTACTGTAGAAGTCAGTGTACAGAAGAAAAGGAGGCCTGGCTATTCTGTGTTACAATCTTATCTTAGTTTACAGAAGAAAAGGAATTCTGAAGGCAGAAAATCTGAAGAGTGAGGTTGAGGCAGGTTTTTATACAGAAAGCTTTTACTAAACTATAATCCACTTCTTTAATGCATATTGTTTGCTTCTCTAAATTCTCAACCCACTGTCTCTCTCATTCAGACAATATTTAGACGTAGCTTTCATTGAGCCAGTGGGTTGAGAATTTAGAGAAGCAAACAATATGCATTAAAGAAGTGGATTATAGCTTGTCACAGATTTAATGAGTGGGACTTCAGCAATTTTGTCAAAGAGTATGAGCTCTAGATTAATATACATAAAATATTCCTGAAATTGCAGTGTGAGAGGAGTTGTTTAGAAACTGTTCAAGAGCACAATTATTTCTTAAGTAGTCATCGTTGATGCAACTAACAATCCTGAAATGAAGATGTGGCAGTGGTGGAAGCCTTGAGCTTGAGTTTGCAGAAGAAACATTTATGTAATTCTGAGGTTGAACTGTATGAAAACACTTAAATATATAGATGTGTATCTCTCTCTCTCTCTCTCTCTATCTATATATCTATATCTCTCTATATAGATATATATATCCATGCTTTTCTCCCTGTAGCTTGACATGAAAGCTCAATATTAATTTTGTTTTGGCTTTACTGTTAAAGTTCATTCTTTAAAAAACAAAGTTGTTTTCAATGAAGAAATTGCAAAGGAAGTAAAACTTGTCGATTGGAGTAGTTGGATACAAAATTGGAATTAATTAGTGCTGTGCTGTGGAGAATAGCTTTATAATTTGTGGAATTGCAGGACAGATTTCAGTTTTTATTGTCATGGAAATATTTACATTGCCACTGGCTATGAATTTGTTTAGAATAATGGCTTTAATTTCTATAAATACAGGCAAACTTTTCAATTCTCATTTTCCTTTTGCCCTAACTGATTTTAGAGAAAGTGAGTGCTGCAGTTTGTAAAGAAAAGAAATGCAGAAAATAAATTTGTATTGTTAGTGGTCAGCATTTCATTATGCTGGTCAGATACCAATGCTGGGTATCTTGAGAAACAGCAAGCAATATTTTCTTTGAAGTCGCCCAAATAGGGAAATAGCATTCAAGGCTCAGAATGCACCAGCTGTAAACAGGCTGCATACCCACAGGCAATTACTGTACATTTGGTGTGGCAGCATAGCTTTCTGTATTATTAAATAACTCGCTGAAAACCTAATTTGCAGGGTAGTTTTATGATCTGAAAGTCAGAGGAAGATTAGGGTAAGACTTAGCTTCATTCACCACTGATGGCTGTAGCTTTCAATATCCATAAATACCTAGACAAGTGTCTTTCTCCCCCCACGCACGCACACAACTAATGTGTACAACATCACAACGATCACGATACTGAACTCCAGCCCATTAGGACACTAATTTGATCTCTAATGTTCTGGTATTATACAGCACCGCAGTATGTATTCCTCTGACAGGAAGCTACTACACCTCGTTTCCCATCTGATGAGAAGTTCAGTGAGAATACCTTTAAAAACATCAATTGATCTATTGCATGTAGTACAGATTGTAACACAAATGGAAGTCTCCAAACTTCTTAGCTTGTTAGTGCTAAAAAAGCCATGTTGACTCCAGTGAGGTGTTATGAAATAGTAAGTATATCTGTATTGTCATATTTTGAGGATCAATTAAGTATTAGAATCACAGAACTGATGAGGTTGGAAGAGACCCTTGAGATCATCAAGTCCAACCTTTTTGTTGGTTATATATTACACTTCTCCAAATATTGCTTGGATGTAGCTGCCTGGCCCTAGAAAATGCATTAGATTGCACTTGCTCAGAATTGCACACCAGAGGTTATTGCAAGAGGAAAATCTGGTGAATGTGGCATTGCCTGGCTGAGGAAGCCAAAAAATGACCATCAAGGTAGAGCCAAAGATTCTGAAGAGCTGTGTTTGCTAGTTTTGCATCTCAGCTTTACTTACAGTAGTGCAGGTTAATGATGACCCAAATGAACAGCTCTGGCATACTGCCACAAATCAGAGGAAAACCTGATAGTTGGAGGCATGCTAAAACCACGCTGGGCTTGAATCCATGTTATGTTAGAGGATGAATGGAGGCTTGGGTCTCCATAGGATGGTTAGGGATCCTGTATTCAGCACTCCCTAGTCCTCATGCATGCAGCTTTAATTTACAGTGCTGGCATGAGATCCTGCAATGACCTCATGGCTGTAAAATACCCGCTGTAACAGAGTGCCTCTGCCACAGCTCTTCCCCAAATCACCCCAGCAAGCTCTTTTCCTCAGGGACAAGGGACAGGGTGGCAGCTGACTGACTTTAACAGGAGAAATCCCTAGCTGGTGTTAACCTTTGCTTTATGGTGGTCAGAGTGAATCATGTGGTGAAAAATTTCCACAGCAAAGCAGAGGATGTTCTCCTTAGTGCTATATAAAGGGCTGTTGCCCAATCCTGTGTTTACTTACATATCTGTTATCTATCATTTTGCATGTATATTCATGCATGAAAAAAAATGCAGGGTTTCTATTGCATGCAAATCAGTATCAGCTGTTTTAGCAAATGCACCCCCATCCCCCCTCTACCTTTGACAGAATAATGTAATTTTATTCATTCTCTCCTACCCTGGGCATGAAAAAGTAAATGCTGTATTACCCCAACTTAGGTAACCCTTAGGATAATTTTTTAAGCAGCAGGAAACTAGGCTATCTGGCTGGGTCGATAATGATATCAGCTGCTTCCTTCCAAAACAACAGGTGCTTTGGCATAAAAATGTATATCATCATACTGAGATGATGACATCAGTTCATACTTCAGCTTAATTATAAACTACCTCCATTAATCCTCAAATAATTAAACATTTTGTGTATGGTGCAAGGTGAAATAGAAAAGCAAAAGGTGCCGAGCTGTTCAACACAGGGTTAAAGTGGCAGTGTCTGAATTGTTTGTGCTTGTGTCTGCCTATTTAAATGTAAACCTCAAGCTGATTTCAAGCATTTGTTTCTATTTAATTGTTCCAGCCATGAAGAGGGTAGAAAGCAATACTGCTAAAAATCAGTGAAGGCATGATGAAGTGACTTGAAGTCACATGGAGTATATATATGTGCATAAATATGCAGAAATAGCAAAGGTGTTCAGGATCAGGCTTTGTATGTACAAGAATAATTGAGGGAGAAGCCGTGGTTCATGGCCTAATAGCAAAACAAACATTGCAGCATTCAGTGTTGGCAGGTTTTATACATGAAGTGTAAGCAGTACTCTGAATAAAACAAACTCTGGGCATACAAGTACCATTTATTGAAATAAATAGATGGAGTAACCTTTGTAGGAAAGAAGTATTAATCCAAAGAGATACCCAAAGAATTGAACTGAATTCCTTTTATAATACTTTTTTGTTCATATAGTGCACAGCCACTTGAAACCTATGCATCCTCTTCTTGTGTTCTGTGATAGCAGCATTTGCCTACATGTTTATCACTGTTTAAAAACTCAGTGGCAGACTGCTCGATTTTTTTATTTGATGTAAAAATCAGTAGACAGAGTTGAGTGAGAGCTAAATTTGCAAGATAAAAGAGCAGAGGAGCACAGCAGATAAAAGATTATGTTCTTCTGTCTTTAACTTTAAAATATAGCACTGACCTTCTTTAAAACAGATGCTATCTTCAGGAGCCAGATGTGTCTCCAAGCAAATTAGTTATAAGAAATACATCCAAGGACACAGCCATTTAAGAATCAATAAATTATGCATTTGTCATTTGTTATTGTGTGAGCCTTATGCTGACATCTTTGACATGAATGAAGGAGTCTCTGTCCACAGTCGTAGCATTAACAATTTAACAGAGGTGGTTTTATACCAAAAGGGAAGTGGTTTGATGAAATTACTGTTTATCACCACGTACATATACACACCTTAATTATTCATTGCATGGCCACTTACCAGCCTACTTTGTGTTATGTAAGTTTTGCTAGATTAAAAAGTTGGAGGTCAGGCACGTGTCCTGTACTGCTGCTATTTCTACCTGCTTGATCTTGAAACAAAGAGTCTTACTCTAATGATGATTTTCTTTTCAATCGATTCAAGAAAGTTTTGTTTATTGATGACACTTCTGAAACATTCCTACAAAGAAGAGTTTTATTTTTCTACAAGCAAAAGCCGTGGTGGAATTTTTTTCCGTGGGTTTAGTTGAAACATTTGGATGACCATATGGAACTCTTAGTGGTGCCATGGGACCATGCAGCTCTGAAATCTGATCACTATCTCCCTAGTGACAGCTGGAGCCTTTACACCATCAGAAAATTTTCGGTCTTCTAATTTGTCATAACTACCTCCTGTGGAAAGAAAATATGTTATGTAGTTAGATACAAGAATCTGAGGCTGCAGAACCACACATATTGGCTTCTTTTCCTTTTAGTTTTCGAGCTTCAAATTAATTCCTTGACTGCATTTTATGACTCATTGATGCAAGAAATAAAACACACACACACACACACACAAAAAGAATACAAAAAGCATATGGGCTCTTGTGAAATCAAGGTTGGCTCCTCTGGAAAGTTGTTATGGAGGATGACTTATTTTGAAAATCTTTCTTATTGATGCATGCAATTCGAAGTTTCTTTCTATTTAAGACTTAAGTTGTGGGTTTTTTCCCCTCTTTTCTACTTTATTGATGATAAAAAAAAATTTAAAATCTTTGTTTACCAACCTAAAGTGTCACTTTTTAATGTTTTCCATGATTTTATAATCTTTAACAGGTGCATTCTTTTGTCACCAAATCAGGCCTGAGTGGCCACAAAATTCAGTCCCTTTCTATTAGAGGAGCTCAAGGGAGAAAGGGATGAGAGCTCCTTGCTCACTGCAGTCACACACAATGGCTGTAAAAAAAAAGAAAAGAAGCATTCAGCTGTTCCCAGAAAATAAGAATCCTTTTGACACTTGGAAATACAGGTGTCCACCAGGCAGTCACTTCTGAAAATCACAGTGAATGTGCTTATGTACCTCCCTATACTTCTCCATGGGGGCAGATAATCTCTCAGATCTGAGAATCGCCCATCTCCATATGTATTTGTTGTGCAGAAGTTTGTGAGACATAGCTCGGTGCCTGTGAGCAGGGCAAAATGTAAACATAGGTTATTGTTTGCTTTTATGTAGCCACTCTAACATTCCAGGTAAGTAGGCACCAAAAGTAACCCTGCACTTTGAGCATGGATACCACTGCTGTTGATTGATTTTGTGATGGGTATAGACAGTAGCTTGAGTGTTATATAATCTTGTGGACAAGAAGATGATTGATAGGTTAGGATCCTAATCCTAGTGCCGCTTATGATACTCAAGCTTCCAGCTCAAGTCAGTATTTCAAATAGCAATCTAGCACAAAAGTATATAAAGGTTACAAGGTATATAAAAATATGTTGGAAAGTTGTTTATTGTAAAAATAAGTTTAAAAAATGTAGTTGATAGCCATGATGTTGTACAGGAGATAGATTAGCACAGCAATGTCTTTATTGCTTTGCAGTCTAGGATGCCAGAACACAATTGCCTTGCTAATTAGTGAGCAAACACGACAGTAAGCTTCTAGTAAAGAATCCAGCTGAATCTTTGTTTCAAGTCTTACAAACATCAGACTCTCACTAACATATATAACAATTTGGGACAGTATGCAAGAAACCTTGGAGTACAGATCAGAGACAATGTAAAGAAATAATGATATTCTTTATGGTTGTTGATTGAAGTTAGAAAGCAAAACTAAGGTAGATCCTAATTAAATTCATACTCATCTACTATAAAGAAGAACTGGAACAAGAAAGATTGTGCAGCCTGTGTGACAAAAAAGGCAGCACTAGATAAAAGGTGCTTACTGTTCCAGTATGAATAGTACAAGACAGTGAGAGGAAGATATTTGCTTACATTACCAGAAATGATAAAAGACTATCCATTAAAAAACGATGAGGAAAAACTGTGCATAACCCTAGGAGAAAGGGAAGAGACTGCAGGGATAGCATCATGCTATGTAACAACCTGCCACCAACTCAGAAACGGACAATAATGACAAATGGACACAGGGGATAAACCCCCAAACACACTGCTAAGTGTTGTCTTGGACAGATGCGTGATGACTTGTATCTATTGCTGACAGTTCCCCAAGGTTTCTGCTTTTTCACACCTTGACAGTGTTAGTACAGCATGAGGTGCTAATAAAATATTTTGATTTCAAGTTGAGCACTCATTGTTTTTGTCTTTCCTTAAGAAACTACCCATGACATGTAGGTTGATTTGGAAGCTCATATTTCTTTCCATCTTGTCCCTCTGTATCCTCTTATTGCAAAGCTTCCTTTTAGGACCAGTTTCATTCCCAGATGCCCTGGAGCCCTGATGCATATCATTTGTGCCATCTTTTAAGGCATATGAAGTTCCAGGACAGAAAGGATTTGCAGAAATGAGAGACTGCAGAACATACACACTTGCAGCTAAACGTTTCCCATAGCTGGAGCTATAGCTAAGCCTTTGGCATATTTAATCAATGCATTATTAAAGGAGTCTCGGGTTCAAACTGAGCTTAACTTGGGTGTGAAACATAGCAATTGTGGTCTCCCAAACTCCTTATGTGTTAATCACACAACTTTTTTGCCTTAGCTGGCTAGTTATTGGTGGTTTGCTCTGCTTGTTCAGCTAACCACAATGCCATGCAGCAGCAGCTCCAGGACTGAGTCTGCATGAAGATGCTCCCACCACAAATTCTATGGGGTTTGCTGTTGGCTTTTTTCGTGTCCCAGATGAATCCCTTATCCCACTTACCTTTATGGCATTCACGGAGTGGAACCCTGTGGGTACTCAAAGGAATGAGCATCCCCATATAAAATCAGTCTGTTATCTCTCTCTTGGTTTGCACCATCTCCCTTTGTCTCAGGCTTGGTTCTAGGTAGACAGCACTATAATAATATTTTTTTTGCAAATTATATACTGATTTTTGATTGCCAACAAAGATCAAATAAGGGTTTATTTCATCATGTGGTGTTTCTTCCTATCCTTAGTATGTTGGGTTTTCTCAAATACTTAATAGGTTTAAATACTTAATAGGATTTTTATCCTTATCCATATTTACATTGCCAGAGCCAGATTTTAAGGTGCTGTGACCTGATGCTCTGTTCCAAAGTGGACTTTGGTCATTTTATTGGCGTGATAGTTTGATCTGTCTTCCATTTACCCAAACCTGCTTGACAATGTCAAAAACTACCCAGCCCCAGTTCACCACTGCTTTTTCCAACTATGCACAGGTCAAAGTTTAAAATAGGACCCTGTTTAAATACTGTAGACTGGAAAGAGTCACTGAAAAGTGGTACTGGTGCATCTGCTTGTAAGAAACAGTTTCCTTAATCCCAGACTGACTGTAATGAATGGACCTACACCCATTTATAGTATCTATATATTATGTGTTATGTCACCTTTTCTTTATGTGCCTATGTAATTGCTGAGAAGCATGTGGACCGAGTTCCTTTATTCTTAATCATCCTTAAAAAGGGGAATCATCCAAATGAGTGTGAACATTCACTGTTCTTCATCTTACAGAAATGAAAGGGAGTTTAATTTTGTGGTTATCAAGGGATTGAAGGGGTTTGATTACATGGAGCAAAAGATTACTGGAAAAGTAGTTAAAATCTATTATATCCATTCTGGGTAAATTTCTGGTGCACTTAGTGAGCTGAATGAAAACTGTTATAATATTGTTTAATTAATGCTGAATTGCTGATGATTGGCCGTGGCTCTCTAATTACTATTGGTAGTAGCTCTTCAAATTTTGATTAGTGGAGAGGTGAATCACTATCTTTGATGTGGTGAGGTAGCTTCTGCCACAAATTAAAACCAGGTAGTGAGGCTATAGATTAATTGTAGGTGTGTGGAGCAATTAGGACAGTCTACCTCACTCCATCTTCTGTCTGAAGTTTATTGCCTGTGGTAAAGGTCATAGAAATCAAACTTGAATTTTATCATTTTTGGATGAGACCTTTATGTATTTAAATACATTGTTTTGGGGAAAATCTTTAGTCATTCGAAGACAAAACTGTTAGATCTCTTTTTCTTTCTTGTCATCAGAAAGAGCAAGTACCAGAAAGCAATCTGCTGCTGGGAAGGGGCTGGGGAGGCTCTTTGGGCCACACAGCAAATAGCAGCATCCATCTGGATGGCAGTTGTTGGGCACTGTCATGGGGTGATGTTAGTTTTGACTAACTTCATGTTCTTGCAAATGTGTAAAGCTGTTAGACAGGAAGTCCATCAATGACTTTCAGAAAATGCACTCCCCAAAACAATTGTCACAGGACTCAATGAGAACTTTGCTGGGTGGGGGGTTCCCAGTCACCTTCCCAAAGCTGCAAGGTGCTGCTGTCAGACTGTGTCTGAGAGGTGCTTTGAAGAGGTTTTATATTGTTCAGATATGAACCTGAATTAAATCACAAGAAGAAATATGGTCCTCTACCGTAATATTTGAATAACTTTTGCTCATGACAAGTGATTTCTCCTAATCAAGTCAGTTCCTAGTCAGAGTATTGTGACTCTTGTAGTTTTCTCCTTATGCTGTGTTACTATGAACTTGATCAATAACCTGCAACAATGGGAAAAAAAGCTAATTAAAAAATAAGTAAATTATTGCCATGACTTTCTGTTCCTCTAATATGATTATGAATGCAAACAGTCTGATTTAAAGAGATTGTAATGCATGCATTCTTCTTTTATTTTCTCCCATCTCATTCTCTGCTTCTTATATGCTGTTCAGATTTCCTCTGCTGCCTGAATTCAGGATCTGAGTTTGGTTTGTTTAGCCTATTTGTCTCATCCTCCCTTTATCAATTCTAATTTACTTCTTTCTCTGTGTACTTTGCTCCTGTGCTGTGACTTACTGCTATTTCTTGCCCTGATTTATTAAAGGGAGCATGAGAAAATAGTTTCTACTGAAGCTGCTAAATATGTCTCTCATTTATTCAGCTGGTGGGAGAGAGAGAAGAAGGAATGAGGTTCAGCAAAGTAGCCTTTGTAACCACAAGATTGTTTGCACTTTACTGCTGGAACATGCTGAGACTTGAAGCCTTTGTATGATTTTTGTAAGTAGAGAGGCTGTAATGGAACTTTCTTGCTAGACATTAAGAAAATATAAAAGACTAAAATATTTATTTTCTGCTTTTTTTATACACACAGACAAAACACAGTTTTTGAAATCATGTGAGTGGGTGCAATTATATAAACCTCTCTGCAAATAACGAGACCCCGTGGACAATTTTAAAGAGGAAGCAAAAGCAGCCTTTTGCGTATTCAGTTCAGGGAAAAGCAATCTGGCTGCAACTTTTTACTGGAGAGCTTCACTCACCTATTGTTGAAACTTCTTTCTCAATGGTCATTTATGATGGCGATAGAAAGCTGAAACTCAGGCCTCATACCATAGGCAAAAACAAGACACCTGGCTCCTGTGTCTTGAGCTTGTCTCTGCTTTTAAATCAGTACAAGGTAGAGAGAACTGTTCAGAAAAACAGGTATTAGCCATTTTCCAAATAAAGGTATCCTCTTTCAGCCACAAAAAAGGGGAAGAGATCTGCTTTGTTGCTTATGTTAATGCACTTCCTTTTGCAAATAAAAATAAGGACTTCATAAACACAGCAGCACCAATATAACCAGTGCACAGAGCTTTGCCTGAAGTGAACTCCCAGCTCAAAAATGACCGGAAAGGTGGCAAAACTATATGATAGAAGCAGCTGCCATCTCAGTGGTCCTAGAAACAAAAAGGAATGAAAGCAAGAGTAAACAGTTGCAAACGAAAATATGAAGAAATTTATAGGTCTGTATGTTTACTCATAGAATGTATTTATACATAAAAGTAGAAAACACCATATGGCAGTAGGAAATGTGCCATCAAAGAAGTGAAAGAAGTGCTATTTCTGGATAGTTCTGCAAAGGTACCATGACCAGTGCCTGCAGATTAGCACGGGAAAGAGCAGCTCAGGTCTGTAGCCATTAAAGACCCTTGTTTTCTATTTAAAGAATCTATGACAGATGAGAGGCCAGCTATAAACGTTAATCTGGTTCAATTGTATGACGATTTATAGCCCATGAGAACAAAATAAGTCTATTGAAGTACATGACAGCAGCAGTACATGAGTCCGTGCTTAAAAATATTATTCGCAGCGTTGGGACATCTGGGCAGCCAGATCTAATCGTATTTCTTTACTCTGCCAGAACTAGAGCATCTGACATTGGAGTTATTTGTTCAGACATTTCTAAATAGATAGTGCCAGATAACTAGCTGTAATCAAAACCTTTCCATTTTCTGTCAGTATTTGGATGGTCTCCAGTCCTAAAAATCTTGTCATTGTTAAAAAAAAAAAAAGGAATGAAAAAAAAGAGAGAAAGAAAATAAATAAAACGAGAAAGATGTGTTAAGCGTGAACAAGAGCCTCACTGCCAGACTTCCTGCCCAGCTTTTGATCCCTTTGTGTTGCCTTGAGAGGCACAAAGGAGCTGGAGACTGTTAACAGCTGCTTGATGGAGGATCCTCCACAGGCAAGGAGGTCTCAGCAAGGATAGAAGGATGGAGCTGGGTCCTACACCCTACCCTGCTTCCAGTTCCACACTTGCTGCCAAGCAGCAATGGCCATGGCTTGGGTGAGGCAGGTTTCTGCTGACCAGAGCCTCATCTTGCCTTCCACTCTCATTGGCAGTACGATGTGCAGGGGCCTGAATCACCAATTGGCAATGTGTACTTGCACACCTTTCCCCCTTGGTCCTCTGTGGTGTGGGCTGCATGTAAATGGTGCTTGCTTTCACAGGCTGCCTGTTTGCTGTACCATTTACTCTTAGTCACTTTCTGGGTTTAGATTGTTTTCTTCCGTTTGTCTTATTATACTTCATATTTTCCTGAGATAACTTAATAGAGTGTGGGAGTTGTAATAACCTCCCCAGTTTCACATTTATTTTCCTTAGTTTGTGGGAATACAAAGGCAAACAGAGAACTAAAATTTGATCTATTTAAATAATGCTTAGTATACCTCAAGTTTTGATGCATGTGGACAGGAAGGAGTAAAAAGCCATGTGAAACCCAAGCAAAATAAAGCCTTGCTGAGTACTGCCTGCTCCACAGCCTTGCCACATGCTGCAGATTAATAGATTTCACTGATACTTTATGGCCAGTTGGCCAACTCTAGTTTTTGCTTTTAGAAGGCCCATAAAAAAAGAGTTAATTCTGGGGCATTCTCTCTACTCTTAGAAGTTTATTGCCTTACCAGAATGGCATACAGGTTTAGAGTGATCTTCATCACCGATAACAGGATTCAAAATAGTTTCTGACTATTCTAGGATGGCCTGTTCACAGATATGTGAGCTAGCTCTTTAAAACCATTTTGCAATGTCATTCAAGGTGGACTTAGCAATTTTGGACTTGGCTTTTTCCAAGTTTGAGTAGTGCAAACCTTGTTTGAAAAGTTTCTTTGTCAGACATGCTCATTTTTCAACGCCTTCTTGTATTTATTCACATTCAAAATGTCCATCTGTTTTGAAGAAAAATGTAAAGTGAAAATGAAATGTTTTCCTTTTTGGAAAAGCTCCATTACCCTTAACTGTTGTTATTGCTGGTGAGAATTTTTCAGTCAGCTTCCTACACTTGGGGTTGGACCCTTGCCAGAGCCCCCTCCTACATGTAATACACATTGTGAGTATGCAGGATAGCCTGCTCATTAAGGAAGAATCAGGGAGATGTTGCAGTTTGACTTCCTTTATGGAAAAGTAGTTGGCAGCAGAGATGTCTCCTGAAGCTGGTTCAAAGAATTCTAGACTACAGAACTGGAAGGAGAAAGAGGCACCTTCATAGCTTTCATACTGAACAGAAGGTCTTGTGATGTATGGAGCTGTGTGTGATGGTGATGTTCCCTGTGGCTTGTTTTCTGGTTATAGATTAATTTGCTTTATGTTCATCTGTCTGGCATGTGACAGTTAATTCATTTTCTCCTCAAAGAGAGGCTAAAATTCTGCCATGTGACCTAGGGTGAAATCCTGAGCCAATGGAAGTAAAGAGCCGCCTCACCCTTAGCTTCAGTGAGCAAAAGTCAACCTAGAGTGCAATTTGCAAAGGCTTGTGGTCTGCACTCACTTAATAATGGCTGTACGAAAGTTCTAATCAGTTCCTGCATGTTTTGCACAAGTGCAAATTTGTAATTTGCAAATATATTATTAAATGGCATTTTCTCCTTTGGAGAGGGGAAACCAAGATAAAATTAATTTTAAAAGTAGTATGGAGGTACAAAAAGCAGTGGAGAGTAGGGAGAAAGAAAAATAACTGTGTAAACTCAATCGATGCTTTTCAAGATACTTTAATTAGGCCCAAAGATTTTTTAGACTCCTTTAATCAGATCACAACTAGGCTCTTTTCTATGAATAGCCTTTTTAGGTTAATTATGATCAAATCTCCCTGTGTTTTTTTTATAACTGAGGAGATAGCACATTCTGTAAATGAAGGTGGAAGGGTAATAATATAACAGTTTTTTTTTGGCATTAAGTAACCATGCCTATCTTAATTACAATAAAAACCTTCTTGCAGCTGAAGGCAGGTTGGCTTAACTAGCAAGCAATTAAGTGAAACCAGCTGATGTGTGGCTATCTGACAAATGTCATAAAGCTGTGAGGGTTTTTTTTCCCCCCCCTTTAGTAGCCTTTTCTTCAGAAGCCTTGAAACGTGGAGTGGAGGTGATGATAAATGGTAAGTGACTTTTTCTTTGTATAACACAGTATTTTTAGATTTATTTATTTATTTCTTAAGGAGTTAAGAGGGAGTCCAGGTAGAGATGGCTGAAAAGTGGTGTCCCTGAAGATTCTGTACTGGGACCAGTGCTGTTCAATATCTTCATCAATGATATAGGCAGGGGGATTGAGTGCACCCTCAGCAAGTTTGCACATGATACTGAGATGAATGATGTGGTTGACAAGACCGAAGGACAGGATGCCATCCAGAGAGATGTGGAGAGGCTGGAAAGGTAGGCTGAGGAGGACCTCATGCAGTTCAATATGTAAAAATGCAAGGTCCTGCACCTAGGTCTGGGCAACTCTCAATATGCCTGTATTGAGAGTTGCTGAAGTTGAGAGCAACCCTATAAAATAGAGCATGGGGATACTGGTAGATGAGATGCTGCATGTGAACCAACAGTGTGTGCTGATTGTGCACCTAGTGTGCCTAGGAGGCTGCATTAAAAAAACACACATACCCAGCAGATTGAGAGGTGATTCTGCCACTCTGCTCTGCTGAGACCTCATCTGGAGTGTTGTGCCCAGCTATGGGACCCCCAACACGAGAGAAATAGGGACTTGCTGGAGCAGGTCCAGAGGGGGGCCACCAAGATGACCAGAGGGCTGGAGCACCTCTCGTATGAAAACAGGCTGAAAAAACTGGGGCTGCTCAGCCTGGAGAAGAGAAGGCTTCAGAGAGACCTTGTAGCTACATTTCAATATCTGAAGAGGACCTACAGGACTGGGGAAGGACTGTTTAGAAGGGCTTGTAGTGATACAAGGAAGGCAATGGTTTGAAACT
This sequence comes from Dryobates pubescens, assembly GCF_014839835.1. NCBI lineage: Eukaryota > Metazoa > Chordata > Aves > Piciformes > Picidae > Dryobates > Dryobates pubescens. Next base: position 6,758,454 of record NC_071643.1, read on the forward strand.
GGAGCAGAGTAGATTATGTTTGGCCATAAGGAGGAAGCTCTTTACAATGAGAGTAGTGAAATACTGGAACAGGTTACCCAGGGATGTGGTTGAAGCCCCATCCCTGAAGACATTCAAAATCGGACTTGATGTGGCCCTGGGTAGCCTGATTTAGTTGGAGGTGTCCCTGCTCACCGCAGGGAGGGTGGACAAGATGACCTTTGAGGGTCAATGCACCCCAATGCAATTTGTGAATTTGTGTTTGCAGATGATGTGGAAGTGAAGATTGAGAGACTCAGAGAACAGCTGGGCTTCTCTTGCTCCTGTTCTATACATGCTGCTGGAGTAGGTCTGTTCTCTTGGAGATATATTTTAATGAAAGGGAGAGTTCAGGCAGTTGGTGGAGCTGGTAAATCTCAATCAGAGTGTAAAGCTCAGTGGTTGAAGCTTCTGGTTAATGCTAGTCCGTTCCAGCATTTTGCAAATGAAGTGTTCTTTGTTCAGGATTTCCAACACGAAGTAGAGCAGCATGAACCAAAGCAGCAAAGATATCCCAGATGACTTTTTTAAAAAGGAAAAAATAGCATGGTGAGCAAAGATGAGGCTGTGACTAGACAAATTGGCTAGTGGAGATTCTTTTATACTGCATTAAGGATTGAAATGTACCAAAAGAAAGCTGACACGGCTAAATTAGTAAGAAGGAGTCATTTATCAAAACTCTCAGGATAAAGAGGTAAGGCAAAGGGCTAGAGGGTGAATGGAATATAAAAATCTTTGTGAAAGTGCAGTTCATCTTAAGGCTGTAAAAGGACAGCAGAGCCTTCTGGTTTTAACTTCTCCTTTGCTACTATGGGACATTTATTCTAGATATTACATTATTCTAAGCAGGAGGAACATGAAGCAGGTCTCCCCAAATTATGCAAGTGGCTTTAAAATCTTGAAGTTTAAATAAATGCTGTGTTATTCCCTTGGTAGTTTTATGTTTTCTGATTTTTGGCCTCTACAAATACAATTTTCAAAGTGGGTGCTAATCCTGCCATCATGAACTCAAGAATCAAACTGAAGCTAGGAAGCGGAGAGTATTGAAGCAGTGGTGAACAAGCGATCAGTTAATTAACTTGTCTGATCTCTCTCTTAATTGTGATAATAATGGGCTCACAGTGAAAGACTAAGTGAGTGAGTGATAAATAAATTTGCAGTAACATAAGTGGAGTGAAACATGACAATGACACCTTATGCAGTGTCCCTGGCACTGTGTGCAGGTGGAAAAGCTGCTTGTGCTTGTGGCCCTCTGGAGTCTGCAGGCGCTAGTTCAAAGTAGCCCATTCTAAAACCTGTACAGGGGGGAGACTGAGTTCCTAGTGCTAAGAAGTGTGGTCTACAGGAATAATTTTAATGTGTTTTGCTGTTTGGAGAGGCAGATGTAGGTTCTGTCAGCTAAAAGGTTTTGGTATTACCGAACTTGTGGGGATCTGGGTTATTTTCTCTCCAGGAAAGAGTATTGGTTGCTTCCACAAGTACCGCTGTATACAATATTTCAGATTATTATCTTTGGTATCCTTGTCAGGAAGGAACTGAGAAATTAATACCTGGATGAGGTCTGCTGTCTGAGTACAGCACCCTACCTCTTAAAAGCAGGTAAGACCAAGTAATTTTGAATAGGGCAGCTTACACTAGACAGTGATGAATCATTCTCTGGATGTTTTTTTCACCAAATCTCTCTAAGAATTTAATGAAACATGATGAAAAGGCATCAGTAAAACAGACTTTTGATCTGCAGGTAAATGGATTGGAATTTTTGAAGGAAACCAGCTTAAGAACTTGGACCCTACACTGTAGGATGCTATTCTTTGATTCTCTGCCCACTTCTAGTGCTTAAGGAAGCAAAACATGGAAAGGGTTGAACTCCAGCCTGAGAGAGAGAACATACTTCTTCATCCAATCTATTCTGTGCAACTCAATTAACAATATATTTCACCTGCCAGAAATGTTCATCTTCTTACTAACTAGCAAATCAACACCACTCTTTGAAAGGAATTGTAGCCCATAGAAATATTTGCACCCACAGGTGCCCTGCACAGGTTGCATTACTTAGTCTTGTTGGGATAAGTGTAGGACAAAGGAACATGATGATGCTTTCTCCCTTCTGCTCTCATTGTCTCCTTTGCAGCAGTCTTTCTTTTGTTTCCAGTTGCTGGAAATTTGAGAGACTGGAGGGAACTGCTGGTGTAGGCCTTGCCCTTAGCCTCTTTGTTTCTGCTAGCCTTAATTAACCTCTCTGTAGGTTCACCAAATTTGTGATTAGATTTTTTTTTTTTTCCTTAAGTTTGGCTTATGCTCACTAAGGAGGTTTTCTCATAGCTCTACTTGAAACCCCGTTATTACCATTTTGAATGCTGCACTGTTTGTTGCAGAAACCCATCTTAGTAATTTATTCCATATCTCTATTTTCCCCTCATGGAAAATACATTTATTTTAATTCTTCTAATTGTTTTTCATTTCCTACACTCCAAATTTGTCTCTTTCCCCCAGGCATCTCTTCATCTTAGATCACTGACTGGAAAGGACTTTTTGGCTCTTTAGTTCCTTATCTCTATTCCAAATGGACTAATTGTACAGTGTTCAATAACATAATTTAATTTGTTATTTCTTTCAACATGCACTTGCAAGCTTGGCAGGCACTTAAGGTGATTCTTTAGTTTCTGGGTTGTTAAGTGTGTCTCAAATTGACGTGTCAGTTTTAATGGATAGTTGTGTGAAACTTTGGGTAAGAATTGAGAATTTGAATAGTAACACAGGTGTAAACCTGCAATGTTGTTCAGTCCCACATACAGCACAAAATGCAGAGCCTTCCTTGCTTTGTGCAGGAATAGCTATCCTGTTGCTTCACAGCTCCCATGGAGAATGATGCACAGTGAATCAGAGCATTATATTCTTTTTCTTTATCCTTGGAGTTATTTTGCTTAATCTCATGTAATAGCCAATTAATTTTATTTGTCTGTAGAGCTGGGGAAAGGTATAAATAAAGCTGACAGGAGAGTGAGGTGGGAAGAAACAAAGAGGTTGAATTCATGGCGACACCCCATGTGAGCAACAGGAAATCAGTTGCCATATGGTCAGTTATAAATAGGGCCATCATGCAGCCACATTGCCTTCACATCCAGGTTCTCTGCTCAAGGTTTCTATTTCCAGACATTCTTACCTTTAGTCACCCCATCTAGATTTTTTCCAGGCAGAAAAAACAAAAGTTCTGTTGGAGGTTCTGGAACTGGCTGCTCTACTCCTGTGGCTGGCACTAAAAGCAAGCTGTTTATAGCAAGGAGAGATGTTAAGCCTGGTGGTGGGACAAGGCAGAAGAGGACCATCATCTGAAAAAGGGATAGAGGCCTTGGGGTAGAATCTCCCAGAAAGGCTATATTTCCTTACAAGCATCATCTTTTTATTTCTGGAAATATTTCCAGTAAGAAATGTTTGGTTATGGTTGCCAAACTAGCTTTCTATCAGCCCAGCTGGATTGCTGTGTCTGCAAGTGTGTTTCTAACTGAAAAAATACAGTTGCTATTGGGCAAGGGATTTGGAGGGAGACTGTGTAAGTTATGTTCTCTCACAGGTCTGAGGACAGAGAAACTTGGCTAGCATTGATGTGTGAGGTGGTGGTCCCAGGCAGGGAGTTCTACCATCTTCCACATGCCTTCCCTGGCATCTTCTTTGTTTCTTTTCAAGGTAGAGTAAGATGCAGAGATGAAGCATTGTGAGTCAAAGCAAATGAAAAAAATGATAACACAAAGGTCAGAAATTATGATCTTGTTTTTGTCCTTAGAAACTCTCAGTGCTGTCAGGCAACTGATCAGAGGTCTTCAGGATTAAGGCACAGATTGAGTTAGCTGTATTTGCCTCAGTCCTTTGTGTATGTGCTGTTGGATTTGGCACTTGTGAGCACAGGTAAGTGACTAGCTTAATAGGCAGGACATCCAGGGGTGATTCTAGGTCATAGAAAAATGTAAGAGTTTATTACACCTTACAGCTCTTTTGTACATTCTCTTTATTTTCTACATAGTCCTGGTCTCATTATTTTTTCCCTTTGGCTGACACATGACTTCTGCTGATTGATTAACTGAATATCTGGATGTCAGAGAGGCTTTGGAGTGTCTTCACACAGATGGTCAGAGTCCTACTTTCTATCTGCCTGCAGAAGAGGCAAGCTCTCTGGCTTTGATTTTGTTGAGTATCTTGAAATACAATCCCTACTCAGAGACTTGAAATGGAATTACACCCATTATATCATCCAAATTTGTCATATATAAATATAGATGTTGAGATGATTAAACACATTAGCAATTTTCAGTGATTCTTTAATTCCATCGTTCATTATTTTTATTTGATGAACCTCTTTCATAAGAAACTTATTAAAATGTTGGTATAAATCTATTCCAAATTCCCTTGATGACTATGTTTATACAAAATTATATACATAATGATCTGCTTTTGAGACTGCATTAGAAATGTGCATTGGCTTTTCAGTTTGTAAGAGGCTGTGTATCACTCCCATAAGGAATAATGACTGAGATTTTATTTTTACATGAGGGAGCTGCAGGCACTCAGGCATGGTCTCTACCTTGCTCTGAGTCTCACCCAGTGCTTCCTAAAGGCTCCCATGGTGCCAGTTAGAGCTGGGTCAGATCCTGCAGAAGTACCTTCAGGAAACCCTTCCTTAAGCAGATCAGAAAGCACTAAACGTGAAAGAAGGCATAATAGGCTGGACCTAATCACTGAATTCTTGTTGTCCAGAAGTTATAGCTTTAACTAAACCAATCATTTAAGCACCCATGTAATCAGCAGACAGGTACTTTCAGTAGCTGATCTTTATGGTTTCTTTCAGCACAAGATGCTTTTGAGGTTGCCTTGCTCCTTCCACTCTCTATAGAGAGAACCTGGATAACTATTTGAGATTGGATACCTAAGTAATTAACCAATTAAAATAAAATTAGTTGGATTTCTCCCTGAGGGATTTTGCAGATCTGGTAACCTTCATCAGTTAAGCTCTGGCTTTTGTCATAGATGTGGACTCTAATGTAAACATGTAAAAATAAAGAGGTTAAGGGGTGGGGGTGGAGGAGGGCGGGAGGAAGGCTTCTCTTAATGCATATTCAGTCTCATGAAAGGCACTTGGCTTTCAGATACTTGTTGAACAATGTGGTGAAGTGTGCAATTATCTCAGATTTACATAATAAAAATCATTATTATCAAGGGGTAAATTCTTCAGCTCCTATTTTATTTATAATCAAACCCTCGTCTTTCCTAAAACAAACACAGAACTGCCTAAAAGCTTCCTCTAAAGTGGAAGGTCACGGAAAATGCTTTATCTTTAATAGTACTTTCATTTTTTTTGGGGGGGGTGGGGTGGGTGGGTCTAAATTCCTTCTTGGAGCCATAAAAACATCTGGCACCTGCAGCACAGTGTGGCGTGAAATTGTGTAATTTAATCTACTCCCCAAATAAATGATTTTAACTGTATCTTTGGCAGCCCCACTTTAACCAAGTCTGTCAGAAAGCTGGTTCTGCAAGATGGCAATATCAGTCAAAGGGGACCACAAAAAGCAAAGCACAGGGCTGGCTGGATGTCTTTCTCTGTTTTATAGTTTGAGGCATTTTCCCTAAAATTTACTGTGGGCCAATATGCTTCAATTTCAGTTCGTTTTGTTTTCACAACAAAGCTAATGTTTGGACTCTTAACCAAATATTTATAAATGCTTTCATTGAAAGCATCCTTTGGTAATGCTGTGGAAAAAGATGACTTTTAGATCATCAGGTTTTGGAGTGGAAGAGCGATGGCTTTGCTTTCGCTGTTACATCAGCTATTAGTCATGCTGATAACTCACGTGGCCTGGCTGGCCACATATGCTTGAGAATAAGGATGTTTTCTTTCTACATGTTTGTGTTACTAATTTCATGTCTCTCTGCTGTAAAATTGCTAATGAGTATCCAGGAAATATGTATTTTTTTTCCCTTCCAGTAATGAATTGTTTACCTCTGCTAATTCTTTCTCTCCCTCTCTTCTTTCCCCTTCCTTCTGGCTATGAGGTACAAAAAAGAGGAAGAATCCTTGTTGCAGTGTCTAAGCTCTGTATAGATTTGTGGAGAGGGCTTTTTTTTGTTTGGTTGGGTTTATTTTCTTTCCTGTCTTGTAAAGGAGTGTAGATGAGGAGTCAATTCATAACAAACTCAAAGAGTAACTTAAATCATTGCTACCACCACTATATCAATATAGCTGAAAAAAAACTTGTAAAGGTTCTATTTTAATAATAGCTTTCTTAAATCCATGTAATGAAAATGGAGCAAAAGCTGTAGGTTTCCTTGAGGCCATGAGTGCTGTGTAGGAATTAGGAAAAATAAATGCCAGTCAGACTTTAATAAAAACCTATATTTTCATTTTACTGCTTGGATTATAGTGTAACTGATTCCTAGGTGGAAAAGAATATTTTTCTTTCTTGAGCTCAAATGTCTTATGTGTTGTTAGCCTTCTAAATGCACCTACACAGGCAGTTACAAACATGCCCAAGCTTTGGGTGATGATGGGATGGATGAGGATTCCATAGTGGGTCTTACATAAGAATGAAGGTCCTTAAAATGTCCAGCTTACAAAAACTAACAAAAAGCACTCTTTCTCCTGGGAGTGTCCTCTCCAATTATTCAGAATTAATAAATAAACAAAGAACTATGTAGTTCTACAGCAAGTAGTCATTAAAAGGCTCTTAGAACTAAAAGGACTTTCTGGTTGGAAAGCAGATACCCAGCTGGGCTAAAGGAATGTAGGACTGAATCCAGAAAAAATTCTGCAGAGCCTTTTTTTGGTGTTTGAGTTCAAGAGACATTATTTAGGACTGGAACATCGCTTTTTAAAACTGCTTTGAAGTACACGGTTTTACATGAGCAATCCATCTTGAACCTGAACTTTTTGGTTGGTGCTCCTGAGTTTAAGGCATCTAGTGGAAGATGTCTTGGCATAGACTCTGATTAATAACAAACATTATGGTTTGAGGGGAGATCATGCGTGGCTGGGGCTGTGGGTAGCAGTGTAGGTTGGAGGAATTCACTGGGTGGGTATTAATGAAATTAGATTTCCAGAGGGAAGTTGCCAGAACACAGATGAAGGTGTCCAGTGATCATGTGCCAAGAAAGTCTTCTATACTTTGGCTGGAAGTGTGTCACAGTAGTATGTAGTAAGTGGGCTTAAGCTCTCCCTGTGAGACGCTGCCCAATCCTGGGGCATTACTGTTGCGGTGTGGCTCACCAGTTCCCCCTCTCCCTGAGGCCGTGACTGGCTCAGGCTGTCCTAGCCTCTTCCAACAGACCCTCTGGGAAGTCCAAGTTTTCTATGTGCTTTCATGATTTGCTGTAAACGTGTCCTGCTTTGTTTTAGTCCCCTCATCTTGTCCAACCATCCCTCAGCTCTAATCAATTCAGTAATGCCAAGTTACTGGAATAAGGGTTTATTCAGACTCCTGTCCCTGCGGAGTAATGACTGTTAGTTTATTTGCTTCTGTTACTGGACCTTCCAACCCCTACACAGTGTCACAGAGGACAAAGTTTTTCTTTATTCATTCATATACTACTCTTTTCTCTTTTTTAGGTTTGATATGTTGAACACTCCCTTGACATTTTGTTCTGTTTCTGATTTCCACAATAAATAACCCCTTGGGATTTCTGTAAAAACAGACCATGTAGCAGGCAAAGTAAAGCCCTTACAAGTAAAAGACATAGGAATTATCGAGTTAAGCATCATACATTTTGACCTGATGATCTTGCTTTCCTTAGATAATCTTCATTCTTTCACCTGGGTTCTGCCCAAACCAGAACACTGAACTTTTAAGTGTCCTTGAGTTCAGATGCCAAGGAAAGTTTATCCCAGCTTTGTATTGTTACAAAGAACATTAAGGATGCCAAACAAAGAATATCAAGCGTGTATCACGTCAAGTACTTAAAGGAAAAATGTAGTTGTCTACTCTGAAGGAAGAGCCCTGGCATACTGCAGCCAAACCCCACTCTTGTTCTCTTGTTTTTTCTTTTCCTTGTCCTAGACTTTATATATTCCCCTTCCCTGAGTAGTCATTTAATCAGGAAGAGTGGAGATTGATGCATTTCTGAGAGGTACCAGCAATTAAATAGTGCTTTCTGGCAGGAATAAGGTCAGGTATCCATTGACTAAAAGGAGGAATTAAATTTCATGCTGCTTAAGGTCAGGATTTAGAACCGGTCAAGGGTTAGAACTGCTGGACAAGAATCTGTAGCAAATCCAGAAAAGACTTTTATTCCTGGAGACGTACCAAGCTGTGTGTGGTGCTGCTTCCAGTTTGATACCCATAAACAGTCATGACATGGAAAATATAACATGAAAAGAGAATTGTGGAGGAAGTCAGGGATGACATTTCACACACTGGGAGTTTTTTCCTTTTCTTTTAAAAGAGATCTTTAACATAGGTCTATTAGACTTTTGCTTGTGAACAATGTGATTATGCGTCCTAGATCCACACCTGTTGAGAGGAATGTCTTAGTACTTACAGAAAGAAAAATGAGCTGAAAGTGTTGACCTCTCTTATTAAAATTGACTTACTAGTGTTTGCACCACCTGTTGCTACAGTGTTTAATCAGTCCTTGTAGATTGGAGTAGGTATTTGATTAGTACCAGATGTTTCCAAGCTTTGTGGCTATTCCAGTCTTTAAATCAGGGCTCTTCTAGAAATCATTAAATTGCATCGCTCAGTACCTTCATGTCTGCTAAGTTTTGAGGAGAAGAAAATTTACAAGTTACTCTCTTATGATCTAATCAAGGAAGACATTGTCAAATAGATCAGAAGGTTCTTCTTTTGAGCTTGGCTATTTATATACCATAGTCATCCTCAGGAAAGCAGTGACACGGTAGGATGATGAGTCTTTAAAACTCAATAGAGGAAATGCATGTAAGCTCAAAAGGTCAACTTCTTTTATAGTTTCAAAGAGAAAAACCTTGTCACAGATGGTGAAGAAAGAGAGACAAGATTTAAGCGTGGTTTAACTGGACTGCATGTGTTAACTTAACATCTCTGAGAATTGAACTTGTTTGTTCAAGACAAGTGTGCTTTCACAATCTGTCCTGCATGAGGGAGGTCTCTCTTCCCAGCCCTAAACTGGTCCCAGAATCACTGCTGTGAGTCCAGATGCCTTCTCCTGTGGAGAGTGAGGGGATAGCGTGGCTCTGACACACGTACACCCTTTTCTTGTCATCCTCAGCTGTTGATTAACAAATCAAGAGCACTGCAAAAGTATGGACTGAAAACACAAAGTGGTACTGGGGCAAATCTATAACACAACATGTGGTGGATAATGATGGAAGATCTTTCTGGAAGGAAGGAGAAGAGGAAAAAGGTTTCACAAGGATACATTTGACAGGAAAGGGAAAACTGCCTCACTTTCCCATAAAAGCAGCAAAAAATGCAACTGCATATTGTAATTCAGTCAGTTCAGGGTCCCTCATCATCCACAGCACTCTTAACGAGGGCTAGCTAAAAAGAGGGCAAACAGGAGAGATTGCAAACCCTTGTGACTCTGCAGTCCTTGTGCTGCTGGCCCAAAGTCAACCTTCCTCATCTTGTAGCCACTTTGATCTGTGAAGGGCTGGAGTGGGTTCTGCAGTCTCACAAGAGAACACTATTTGGTCCAGTCTTTGATCCTAGGTTCCCTAAAGGTAACTATTAATAATGAATGATCAGTAACTACTCCTATGAGATGCAGATGTCTACAGGCTTTGAATGCTCCCCATACTTGTAGCACAAAGGACAGGAACACTTACCCCTCTGTTTTAGCTGGAGGCGTGCCTGTCAGATTGGACTGGCAAACCTCATCTAAGCTTCATTGTGGTGTAGATTCTTTAGTAAGCTTTACAGAACGGATTTTTTCTCTAAGGTTTGAGAGGCACATGGGACATTATTTTCCTTCAGATTGAGATGCCTTCACATTGCCAGGGAGGCCAAAAAAAATACGCCTAAAACTCATTTGTATTTTGGGTCTTCCTGCTTGTTCTCTATCTATCCTTTCCTACAGCTTTTAGAGTGGACTTTGAATTTCCATTTCCAAGCATACACCAACAATATTGCAATGTGTCAGGATTAAAATAGGAAACAGTGTATCCTCACTGTTTCTGCTTTTAGGGAAGCTAGGGACAGAAATGTGAAATGCCTGAATAAATGTGTAAAAATGCAAGAACAATTATTTTCCTTTGTAGGTTAAAAGCAAATAACCCTCAACTTTGCTCGTTACCCTGCAAGACTAACTGGCAGTGGGCAGGGATGTGTTCTGCACAGGAGCACTGCTAGGAATCTATACCATGTAGGCAATTGCTTGTCTCTTCATGTTTTACAAACACTTCTTTCTTTCTTTTAATGTTGAAGAACAGTGCAGTAAGGAGCACTGTTTTAAAGAAAAATATTTAAATCAGATTCTTTCTCATGTATACCTTTAAGGTTTTTTTTTCAGTTGTTTTGCCTTTTCCTCTGTAAGGGTTGAAACATTAGAGACAATGTCACAGAAGGGTGTCATGAAACCACCATGACAATTCTTGTTTAGATCCTAAGTCAAAGCTGACTGGAGCTACTAGGAAAACTTCATGCTGTCAGTGTACACAGAAAAATTTTGCTTGCATAAAGCACCCATGGATTTTGTTGCCCAACTGGGCAAATTATTCACAACAAAGAATTAGTTTGCTTTTAGGTTCAGTGTGCAGAATTGTCTACACCATTTGATGCCTTGTGTTTTTCCTGAGTGCAAGATTTCATCTTTTTTTCTTGGGGATTAGCTCTTCTTGTAGCTGAACAACATGTATGTGAATGAAACTTTGTTTTACTTGGAGAAAATTCTCTGCCTGAACATTTTAACTTGGTACGTCCTTAAGGTATTCTTCAGGCAAACTTTTCTGATGTGCTGATGAAGATAATATATGACTTAAAGAGACTCAACTGAAACTTGTTTGGAAATTCAGTCCTCCCCACCATTGTCAATCAAGCATTTCTGCTTGGCTTGTTGAGGACACTGACATATAGAAGTCAGTAACATGATCGTCCAGACACTAGGCTTTGTCTTTCCTATATTTAGAATATAAACTACTTAACAGACCTTCTAAATTCAATTAGATTTATTGGAATATTTTTTGTTACAGAGGAGGTTTCTACTAAGAATGTAACTAGAGCTGCTAGACACTGACAAACTTGTAAGACAGCCTATTTTGAGAGACCTCAGTGTGATAAATTATATATTTCCACTTAGGGAATTGTTCAAGAGAGCAGTAATAGTGTAAGCCCATAGGTGTTACGGTAAGTACACTCATTGTGTCAGAACAGTTGTATTAAATAAAGCTTTATTCCCAACTTCAGAGAGCTTTTAAGACATTTTCTGCTTGGATAACTGTTTTGTTTTGTGAGTTTTAAAGATTTGGTTATTAGTTTAGGGAATTTAAAACTAATGTTAACCCCCAAACTGTAAAATATTGTATCAAATATTTAGACTGGTGTGAGCTGAGTTACATGGAGACATGTAGTAGTATTTTCTTTACACAACACAGAACAACTGTTATGGCACCACTATTCGATGGAAGGTCAAAATATTTTGCACAAAATAAGGAGTTTTTAGGGATGTGTTTCCCAGTTTTGGGTAATGTTATACATTGTATAATATTGTACATCGTCTCATTTTAACAAAGCCTGATTTCAAGCCATGTAACACCCCTTCCAAAAGAAAAATATGCAGTTGAACAACGTTTAATTGAATTTGTTAAAAACTGAGTTTATTGGAAATGTAGGAGAATCAGTTTAGTTGACTCCTTAGGGTGCTGGCCACCAGCTCCAATGTATTACCTACACAAAGATAAACTTTGGTCTACTTTTCCCCTTTAGTATATGACAGAAATGGCAATTAATGTGAAAGCAGAATACAAATGACAGGGCAGTGATCTCTTGCCTAATAAGCTTCTTATCAAAAGCATTGAGGGTGGGTTTTTTCTCATTTTGCCAAGTAACATGGGCTTAAATAATTTGAGAAGTTGGAGAAGAAAGTACTGAGATGAAAATGTGGCGACAGCTGCAGATTAGACTATTTGGCTCGATTTGAGCATAGGTGTTCTGACATCAGTTACCACAGAGAGCATGCGTGTTTGTTGCCACTAGTAGGTAATTTTTGATCTATGTTGTAGGTCTAGGTCCCCACAGGTGTAATATCAACTGCCTAAATTCCTTAGTTTCTATGGTGGTGTAGCTTAACCCCAGCAGACACCTAAGCTCAACACAGCTTTCTCACTCCCCAGTGGCAGAATGAATAAGAGAATTGGAAGGGTAAAAGTGAGAAAAATCATGGTTTGACATAGCCAGTTTAATAGAGAAAGGTAAAGCTGTACGCACAAGCAAAGCAAAACAAGGAATTAATTCACCACTTGCCATCGGCAACCAGGTGTTCAGCCATCTCCAGGAGAGCAGGGTTCCATCACATGTAATGGTTACTTGGGAAGATAAAAACACCGTACTCCAAATGTACCCCCTCTCTTCTTCTCTCAGCTTTATATGCTGAGCATGACATCATATGGCTTGGAAATATCTCTTTGGATGGTATGGGGACAGCTCTCCTAGCTGTGTTCCCTCCCAGTTTCTTGTGTGCCCCCAGCCTGACCGCTGGTAGAGTGGTGTGAGATGTAGAAAAGGTCCTGACGGTGTAAGTACTGCTCAGCAGCAAGGAAAATGCCTGTTACCAACATTGTTTCCAGCACAACTCCAAAACACAGCCACATGATAAACACTATGAAGAAAATTAACTCTATCCCAGAAAAAGCCTGCGCATATGGCAAAATATTTTGTTGGGTGGTACCTCTAGAGATTTACGGGCAGTTGCTGGTGAATCTGCTATGCAGGTACTGTAGGTCATCTAACAGGAAAAGTATGATCTGGCCACCCCAGCTCAGAGTCCTCCTTTGCTGTAGAGCAAGTAGCAGTCGCAGGAAAACTGCTCTCTGCAACGTCTTCAGAGGACTGAGATAAAATGTTCACAAAAACCTAGCAGGAAATTTCTGTCAGCAGAGAAAATTTCTCTGGTGGACGACACCTCTGTGTGTTGTCCTTCCCCTGCCTTGCAACCAATGCAGCTCTGTGTCAGTACATCCTGAGCCTTACACTGGGTGTTATGAAAAGAAAATGCATATCACAGCTCTTTGTTTGCTTTTATCCTTTTCTCTAATTTGACTTCTTTCCATCCTTTCAGGTATAATTGATATTGGACCAAATTATCTTTTTCCTCTGTAGTATGAGACAAACCAGAAAAGGGCAGCTATGCCACAACCAGGTGTTGCTGAGTCAAAAGAGTTTTCTTAATTTGAGTGTGGCCAGAAGTAGTGAGAGAGACTACATTTGTAGTGACCTTTCATTGTCTTTCTCTACACAAATGCTGCATAGAAAACTTTCATCTACCAAGCCTTTTATAAAGCAAACAACAAACAAAATAGCTATGCAATCTGTCGTTTAGAAACAAGGATTTTGTTGTTTTCTTTCCTCATTCTAGTTCACATTTGTCAGATCAGCTCATCTGTGTTTATGATTTTCTTGGTTGTTATATTTTTTATTAATGTTTTTTTCAATTATTAAAGGCATGAATAAAATGAAGACTAAGTAATTGGATGCTTTTTACAGGGGAAAAAATAATCAAAGGAGTAAGACAGAAGCAGACTATGTTTATAGTATTTTGCTCTGATATCCTCAACAATATAATTTTTCATTATAGGGAAGGCAAGAGATTAAAGTGCTTTTTGCATTGTTTTGGGTAAAAGCAAATTTAAGACTTTAAAATGGGTTTATTAGGAAGTGAGTTCAGCTTCCTTTAGGCAATGGCATCTTATTTTAGTACTGAATTCGAATTTCATCTGAACTTAATGGTTAGATCTGTTAAAAGCTTTCTTCTCATCTCCATATCAAAGTACAAATTGAGTATTGAGAGCAGAATGAAAACATTTTTTTTTGAGTTGATTATATAGATCAGTATCTTTATAGATACTTTCAGAGGTTTCATGATACTGAGACAAAACTGGAACCTCAAATGAAGTGTCAAAGGAGATAAATTTGCAGATGTATCAAATTATTTTCAGATTTCACTTTTTTTTTTTTCCCCCCACTGAATGAGTATAAACTCCTCTAGAAACCTGGATGTGAAATGTCTAAGGCAGATTTGTCTCCAGAATTTCAGGTTACAGCAGTCAGGATGTGGGGTGACTACATACAAATCCCTTCCAGTTTGCATATCTGAGGCCAGAATGTCTAACCACTAGACCACTGCCTAGTTCTTCCAAATAACTTCTGCTTTTTATCCCAAATAATCAGACACTCAGTGGAGAAAGGAACCTGAATTTGCCTGCTCTGCTATTGAGCTGCCATTCTCCCATGAACAGAAATTAATCTAACATGGGAGAAAACAGTTTAGATGAATGTCAGAGGCTGGCTATGTAGACTGAATTTGGACACTTCTGAAATGTGGAAAACAAAGGTAGATTCAAGTCACTTCTGTGTCAAGCCATGTCCTCCATCCCAGATGAGCCCTATTTCTCAAACTATATTTTATGCAAGGGCATGTATACTGTGCTACTTAACTTTTTGCCTTCTTTACCACATATACTTTTTGGGGGGGCCTGAATTTACTGAAAACTTGAGAAGGTTCTAGTGCTCTTAAATAGCATTTTTCAACAACAAAAGTATTTTTGGGGAGCTCTCTTTTGGAGGGCTTTTCTACTGCATTAAAGGAAAAAAAAAATCTATTCCAATGAAAATTCTTTCAGCTGTTTCACCAGCAGAATTCTGGGGAATAGAAAAGTTACCTCGAAGCCTCTGTTCCTACTGTGTAACAAAAAGGATAACATTAAAGGATCACCCACCTATAGATCCACCATAAAAGGACTTTATAATGATTTTGCTAGGTTACTCTCTCTCTCTCTCTCTATATATATATATATATATGTATGTGTATATATATATATTTGCATTAGAGAGAAAAAGCTGTTCTGGATGCATTAAAATAAATGTTTCTGTTTGCATTGCAAGACTTTGAAAGCATTTCATACACTGTCATTATATCTTCTTAAAAAAAAAAGAAAGAAAAAAAGTATTTTAAAATTGTTTTGCTTCCAACCTGTTGTGGTTGAATTTATCTGCAAAAACCTTCTTAAGAAGGAGCAAATATGGATGGAAAAGGATTTTATTATCACCATCTTCCAATACAAAATCTCCTTCTCCATCAGTCTACCATCTTCTGTTGTTCTCTGAACGACTGCATTTGTACCTGGAATGGTTACAAAAGGGAATTAACCTAATTACCAAAATCAGGCTTTTTTTTATCTGACTTGACTTTGGGGATTTTCTTGAAATGGATTTAGGGGAGAGGATTTCTTTGAATGGAGAAAGCAAGATCTTCCTCTGACTTGTCATCCAGAAGATCCTGCCTTTTCTTGAGGTTGTGGAGCAGCATTAGGAAGACAAATTTCCCAACTCATACCCTACAGTTTCAGAAACCCAAATTATGTGCATGAATACTCTTCAAAAAGAGATTTTTCAGTGGTGTTACAACAATACCAGTGGGGACACTGCTATGACCTTTCAAACTTTTCACAACCCGCCTTGGTACTTTCAGTGGCTCTTCAATTTTTCTTTACTTTCCTACAAACATGATGTGTTTCATAGGTAGTTCAAAACACAAAACCAGGTACAGCTAGAAGAAGTAATGTTGGCTGTTGACCTGTATATATTCACTGAATGTATTGCTTTACGTGAGACTACCTCACTATGCAAATGGAGAGAAGCCATTTCTGTACAGACACTCTGAATGCTACCAAGTGACAATATTTGGGACATATGTTATGAATATAATTGGAAAAGGGCATGCATATGGGTGTTAAAAATATTTTTAAAGTACAGGAATATGGTTACCTACTCTCATTGGTCAGATGATCAACTTGTCAGAATTAATTTAGCTCCAGTTTCTGAAGGTTTAATAGTTTTGGATGCATACTTAGGAAGAAGGGGTAGACCATTACAAATGTTTTAAGACTGCATTCTAGAATTTTATAGACAACTTTGAAGGAGTGAGCTCTTCTAGGAATAATTTATGTTGAAGGCAAATAGATTTGAAATTGTTTTCATGCATGAGGATGCACAGAAGGCGGCCTTTGAGAAGGAGATGAAAGGGGTATGAAAGCTGATGTGGCTGGCAAAAGAGAAAGCATGAGAAGAATGTAAAAAAATCACAAGGACAGTTGGATAGTTTGGTTCCTGCATCTCTGAATAGGGAGATTCTGTGTGGTGCAATGAAACTGTGCAAGCTGGCTAGAAACTGACAAGATGACCTTTTCAGGGTCCCTTCTAACCCAGTGTAATCTGTGAACCACCATTGATACCACTGAATTTGTAACTGAGTGGGATGATTTTGGATGTGTAATTTTTATCCCCTCCCTCCCCCCTGAAATACTTTTGTGTAATATTTGAGTGAGAAGAGATACACAGATTATAGTATGTATTTTGGGAACAATTTAGTTTGGGTTTTGAGACTATTGCAGTAGTTTTGTAAAAGAGGCCATGTCTTTGAGACTTTTCCTTAATAACCTTCATGGAAACAGAAATGCTTAATATTTTAGACAAGACCATTGTAAATTTGGCACACATCCTGTAGGCTCTGCAGTGTACATTTTGACTCCAGAAATAGCTAACAACAAATATTTGCTGTGAAAAGTGAAAGTAAGATAGTGGGAGAGATGGAGAAAAGAGGGAAGAGACAAGAGGCTGTGCCAGAGGCAAAGCACTGTTGTCCTGAACCTCAGAAGGCCAAGGGCCCCACACTTGTGTTAGATCTTGGGACTTTGGCTATGCAGCAGCAGTCAGAGTTTTTCCTTTACCTTGTGAATGATTGGCAGGTTATTTAAAGGCAAAGCAGATGCATTCTATCTAATTGAATGCAAAACATCAGTTTGAAAGGTCTTTCTGTTGCTCCTTCCAGTTTTGGTAGAGCAGTGAAGGGTAGTGATGTTGAAAAGAACATGCATATTCCATTTGTACCCTCTCTTCATCTAATGGCAAAACATAATTATTTTAGTAGAGGTAAACTTTTGTGCTCCCCAGAGTCCTTAAGTAATTTTGCGGATTAAATGGTCATACTTAGTTTTTGTCTTGTAAGTGGTGTCACTCCACTTTCAACTTAATTACAGCTTGTTTGAGTAAGCTTCTGTGTAATGTCAAGTTTTCCCAAAAGGCTGTAGAAGGTCAGCAAAGGTCTGCTGTTAATACTTTCCATGACAGCAGAAAGGCTTTCCTTGTTTAAACAACAGTCAGAGGGAACACAATTAGATACAATTACCTAATTCTTCTTCTTGTAGTGCTCAATGGCAACTGTCAGAGTAGTGGAACAGTAAAGATTAGATTTTGAGAAAGATCTTGCTTTGGAAAGGAAGTTTATTGAAACTCTTAACCCAGTAATTGATCTTGCTTAGCTACCTTGCTGCAGAGCGACAGCATAAAAATACAGGAAGAAAATATTTTGAAGAAACAAATAGCTGGAAAAAAAAAACCCAAACCCAACTCAGATATGTTTCAGAAATTCTAGCAAGACAATCATTTTGGAAAAAAGCACACATTGACAGTGTGGACAGGATAAGTGAACCTGTGTAATCTGGTGCCCTGTACCTGTCAGTTTCTAGAAATGACCTGCATGCAAACATGATTTCTATCATAGTACACTTCTGTTCCAAATGGTCAAGTAATTATTTTGAGCAGGTCAGAGATGTTTCAGACAAAGGTGAGAGAAACTTAAGTTCTGCCTGGATGGGCTGGCTTGGTCTATTTGCATAATGCTTAATTTCGTTTGCCATAATCAATGGAAACAGCTAGTTTGTAAACCAAGTTGAACTAAACGAAAGGAGAAATACCCCTAAGGTGAAAACAATCTTGAAACGAGGCATTTTATTTCAGTCCAGAAAGATTTCTAGGTTGGCATAAGGCATATTTTATTTTATTTTTTCATTGCTTTTTGACCATTTAATGAAAGCAATTTCCATGCCAGTGTTTTCTGATCTCCTTTCTATACCCTGTCTCAGTAATCACTCGTGTAATCTGCCCATGGTGACATACTGTTGTTTTCCCGGTTAGCTCCAGGCTTTCTTGAAACATGAGCTTGATATTTTAATATTCCTTTTATTCCTTTTTTTTTTTTTTCTTTTTTAATTCTCTCATGTACTTGAAAGATTTCTATCACATTCTTGCTCATAATGACAGCACTGAGTTTGCAGACGACTTCTTATTTTACTGTATCCTGGGCCTTACATTAAGGTGGATGCTTTCTGTATTTCTAACAAAACCAAACCATGACAAAGCAAATATTGCCAGGCAAGAGAACCTCATTTATTCCTCCAATGATATTATTGTATCAGATGTGCAGTCCTCAGAATTCAAAAAAGTTAACAGATTTTTTTTTTTTTCCCCCCTTTCAAATTGATCTTTCTTCAGCTGGATTTTTGTGCTGTTCATCTGATCGCTTTGGGATCATTTTTCTTATGAACAGCTCCGGGTACTGCTGGCCACAACAGAGAAATAAGCAGAGCCAGAATGCCTCCTGTGTTTTCCCCTTCTGACTCCTTTTGAAGGCATCCAGCTTCCCACAGGGTGCATGTATGAAACTGTCTCTGGGCTTCTTGGAGCAAGGAGCTGTTTGCCATTCCAGTATTTGAAAGAACCCAGGCAGTATGGTCTCTAACAATTAACTGCCCATCTAGATTTTTTGTAAATACATTTCTTTTGGTTAAGATGATCAGAAAGCTGTGTAATATTTACATAAAGGCACATTTAATTCCACCCTGCACCCCTCCAAAAAAAAAATATTCATATGTTATGATCTTAGCTTACAGCACAGAGCCAGCTGCTGGCAGTGAGAGTGGAAGTGCTTATTTAGGAGTACCACACATGGAGCAAAGCCCTGCACTTTCTTCTGTGGTACTGCCCACGTGCCTCAAACACGAAGCAGAGGGACCACCTGTAAGAGCAAAAGCAGGGGCTGTGCTCCCTGTCTGGGTGATTCCCAAGTGCTCTCTTGAGACTGCCAAGGCGAGTGCTGGCCATGAGCATGCTGGTGTGGACACCTGCCTAGCAACAGCAGCACTCAACACCAACTCATTTTACGTAGGCTGTCAAATGACACCTGTCAAATGGCAGTAACTTTAATTTACTACCAACCAAAGCTGTAAGATGGTTACACAGCAAGTTACCCAGCAGGGCAAACCTTCAGATTGTCTTTCCAGTCCCATGGGACAGCTATTTCTTAGTGGTTTCTCTGCATTTCAAAAACATTGGCATTTGGAAAAGTGGCGGGGGGAAGTATGTGAATGCAAACCCCCTTTGTACTCATCTGGCAATACTTTTAAATGTTATGACTTCTGAAGTGAGCTAGCTGTCCTTTCCCTTTTTATTACTGAAAGTTTGGGTGGCATACCGATGGTGTGGGAGTTGGAGATGAATGATATCTATTCTTGCATGAAGTCATTTGTGAAGCTACAAAGTAGAAACATGCAGTTGAAAGGCTTTGACAAGGTAATGAGAATTATTTTTCCACAGTAACACATAATTTTCTCCCATTGCAACAACACTTTAAGTGTTCATGGAAAAAGCAGAGTTTATAGCCTTTGGAAGGAGAAGCAGGCAACTTAGGAAGATTGCAAACATTTTCGTTAACCTATGCAGGGAGAAAATTAGAAAGGCTAAAGCCTAACTAGAACTTGACCTGGATGCTGCCATTAAAAGAGCTCAACTTCTAGAAATACAGTAACAGTAAAATGAGGACTAAGGAGATCTCTATCCTTTTTTTGGTGTGAGGGGAAATATGGTGACAAAGGTTGAGGAAAAGACTACCTTCTTTGTCTCAAACTTTGCTAGTGGGTTTAGTTATTCTCCAGGTACCTAGCTCACTCAGCTGGAAGACAGGCATGGGGAGCACAATGAAGCCTCCATAATGCAAGGGGAAATGATTAATGACCTGCTGCCCCACTCAAGATGTACACAAGTCTATGGGGCCGGTTGGTGTACACAAAGGGCATTGGGAGAGCTGTTTTTGTGTGAGGATAAATTGCATGGTTTGACTTTTCCATCTTTTTTTGACTTCTGACTACACAAATGTAAATATGACTGCAAAATGCTCACCACTGTGTGCAAATGGAGAGGTTTTTAACTTCTGCTTTAAGAACAAGTATTTGCTTTCAGTTGGTACTGTGCAGGTCCTACATCTAAAAAGCTGATGCAAACTATTTGGAGAGCTGAAAGATGTGGGGTGACTCAGTGCAAATAAACCAAAATGAGCTTGTTTAAGGAATGGTCATCATAGATGTGACTTACTGTGACTGCCTAGGCCTACTGGGCTCCACAAATTTTTGAGCATTTTGGCTTGTCTTTCATTTTCTTTGACAGACCAGGTCTAGGTGAGAAATATTTTCTGAGTGCGTAAGAATAGGAAGAAGGTCGTGTTCCTTCTTTGGTGCTGTATATTTGTATTAGGAAATCTTTCTTCTATGGAAGGAGGGCAGAAATGGAAAGGAAGCTTCCCAAAAGCAGCCACAGCACAAAGGTGGTGTTTGGGCACGGTGGTTTTAATCCTCTGGCATCAGTGATTACAGAGCTTGTTCCTGCCTCTGACAGCATAGCCCTGCATTATTCATACATGCAGGGCTGTGAAATCAGGGCCACCATATGATCTGTAGCACACTGTATGTCAAAACTAGCCCACAAAGGTTTGCTTCCCTGGAATAATCTGTGGCATGTATTGTGAGCCGGATTCATCCTTGCCACAAAGGGATTCAAAGCTCATTCCACAGCAGTGCTTTTATCTGAGGTGCCACAGATTAAAAGACATTGGTGAATTAATTATAAGTTGGCTTCAATCAGTGAAGGCTGCTGAGCAGTCTGCCATACCTGTGCTTTATAGAGCAAACAGGATGTGTTGACTTCTGCAGAAGCTGCTCAGAAGAAATTTCTTTTGTTCTTTAATTTTGGAGGGAGTAGTTTTTGTCTGTAAATACTCTATGCAGCTCGTGTCTTCCAGAAATAGAGCTGGCTGTGTGCAGTTTTCTTTTGCCAGTCAGCTTCTGAGTGTCTGGACATAGTCTTTGGTAGTCTTTCCATTTTGCAGTTTCAAAGAGGAGGAGATGCATGTACTTCACTAATACTGTTGCTACTTTTCTTACCCTTAGATTTTTCAATACTTTTGTAGTCTTAGAGTACACAATGTCATGAAATATGCTGGGACCAGGAGTGGAATCCCCTCTCACCAGCTTTTATTAGCAGTCAACATATTACAGAGGGCTTGGTGCCTGTTTGTGTCGGTGAAAGCGTTGTGCAAACAATGAGTTATGCAGTAATACGTTGGGCTTGTCCAAGAAGGGAAGAAAACCCAACCCAAAACCTCTACTGCATTACTTAATGATTTTCTATGAAAGGCAGCTTTGATGGATTAGCCTTAAATGATAGATCCATGGACCAGATGCTGTTGGTGCTGTGATGTCATACTGGGAAGAGCAGCATCATATACAAAACCAGTGGCATCCACTGTTTATAAAGGAAGATTTCGAAAGGAAATATTTATAAAGGCATCATCTTTTACTCCTGTTAGTCATTTGGGATGATAATGGGAGGCACACACCACTACTGCAGTGTGCTGGAGAAAAGGTGGGTTTTTGACGTTCTGCCAGGCACAGTGGGTAGTAAAGACTGGTGGTTGGCTATTTCCTTCCGATGCGAGCAGCTGAATGCAAGCTCTGTTAAAGACAAAAGCAGGACAAAGGAGGAAGAGACTAGACAAATATGATACGTGTCTGTTTCTGCTCACTCCTAGGTGTGGACTTTCAGATGTAAATACAATAAAGGGAAAATAGAAATGAGAACAGAACAAAGTTGCCTGTCAACATGACTTCTATGACAGATTTTTCTGGCTGTTCAGCAATGATTCTAATTCAATTGCTGGCTGCTGTGAAGGAGATGAGATGCCAGAAGCAGAAGCGCTGCAAACCAGAACAAAAAAATAATTACTAGTAGAAATGTGCTACAAATAATTCCCTTGAAAATACAGTTACATTGCACTTCTAGTTTGCTTATGTTCCAAATATTTTTGTTTTCTAATCATTGAATTGAAACACATTTCTACATTATGAAACTTTACAACTGATGACATAAGAAATATCTGAGCAGTTATGCACAACCTGATTTCATTATGTTCAGGAGATTTGCAAACCTAATTTTCTTGAACCGCCTTTATCAGACAGGCTTTTTAGGGAGAGAAGGGGAGGAGGAAAGCAGGGAGAAATCTGTCTGGCTTGGCAGGGAGGTGTTTGTTCTGGTTTGGCTGTTTATTTTATACTTTAAACCTCTAAGCATGCTCTAAATGTGTTTCTTTTATTGACCCTGGTATGTTGCAACCTAGTACCTCGGTGTAGTTTGAACGAACAAAATCAGATGAAACAGGAATGTCCTGGCTTTATTGCAGTGCTTGGACAAGATAGGCTGGCTGTAGCTTGACTAAGTATTCTGACCAGAGAAGGTAATTACAGCAGCTGTAGGGACAGAAATGTGCCAAATATACATCTAGAAAAGCCTTCTATTAGGCAGAAAAAAATACATGTCACTCATGTCCAGGAGTAGCGCTAAAGACAGAGAAAAATAAATGCTTAGATTTCTATAATGTTGTAAAATGAAGACATAAGGTGGCAGGCACTTGGGAGCTTTCTTTGCATCTTCTGGAGAATTGTTCTTTGCATGGCCCAATGCAGTTAGACTGCCAGACAAGCACCAAAATGTACCAATATAAGGGGTAGGTTTTATTCTCACCATTTTCCTGATTGGACCAGCAGATGGAAATGGAGATGTGATCATTTATCTTCAAAATTGCCCTAGTAATCTGCAGTGTTAGCACAGATTATGTTATAATTGCCAGAACTGGAATAAAAGAGATTGCGGCATCTGTAAAGCTAGTGGTAAATTTAAAGGATATAAAAACCGGCTCCATGTCAGGGGACATTCTCACTGGTATATTGCATTTCATGTACACAAATGTAGCGATGAAAGAGCAGAATCTTATGACAAACATCATTTGAGTTTTATTGTTGAATTTTCTCTGCAGCTGGTGTGGAGAATTTACTATAAAATACAGCCCTTGCAGCCCATGCCAGTGCAGCACAACACTGCACAGAACCCAGCCTGAGACAATGAACTGAATGCCATAGTCCTAACCAAGCTTCTATGGCACAGGGTTAGTTTTTTAAGCGTCCACCTTCTCACAGTTTTCTTTTTTTAAATTTATTTCCCAGTTTAATATCACTTCAGCCTATAAATTGTTTAATTTCATAGTAACATTTAAGTTTCCAAGCTAAGACAGAAAAAAAAGATGTCAAGCTGAGAACTAAAATGAAAATCGAGTTATATAAATAACTGATGAAGGACAGGATTTTAGTCTTACACCTACTGCAGGATAAAGTTTTGTCAGACAGTTGCTTACATGAGCCAAACAAATAGGTGGCTCCTGATATTAACTGCATCTAAAGTCAAAGAAATGTTAGTGTGGTTTTCAACCCGCTAGTACAACCCCATCTTCCATGAAAAATGTTTGGCCAGTCCTGTGTGCCACAACCTTATGAAGCTGTTGGATGTGTGCTTGTACTGCTGAATCACGTGAAAATGCCCAGAATAAAGATTTAAGTGATGAGGATTTCCTTTAAACTTCAAATAATGAGCTAAAGCTGCTGTAGTTGCTTATCATAAGCTACAATATTATAGCTTTATACAAAGAAAACTTCAGTTTATAAAGTTCATATTCCCCTATCTGCTAAGAAATTGATCATTAACAGTGGAAAGTAATAGAGTACCTTTCGTTTTCATCTTGCTTTTCACTCTCTCTCTGTGGTGGTTTTCAGGATTTGTTGAACATTTCTGAGAAAAATGAGGTTAAATACTGTTCTCTGCTCCACTACAGACTTACACAGACATTTCCTAGTTTCTCTTTGGGGTTTGGTCAGAAAAAAATGTTGTCCTTAGAATAGCAACAGCTGCAGTGTCAGGAACATAAAGGGGCACGGACTACTAGAACTGCAATAGATACAATATAGTGTAATATAGGTGAATACAAAATCAGCACTGTTGATTACAGTCTCGACTCTTTCACCATGCATTTATCATCATCAGAAAACAACAAAGGGAGCTGTTGAAAATAATAGAAGCCAATGTTGTTATTTTGTGTACTGTTCTCAGAGCCATACAGCTCTGGAAGATTTCCAAATAGTAACTAAATTGAATAACATCCTGCAATTCAAAAAGATTGCGATGGGAAATGGCAGCAGCTAATGAAATATGGTGCAAGTTTAACAAACAACATTTCAAGATGGGATGTTATTGCACAAACAGCAGTAAAAACTCTACATAGAAATGATGAGCAGACTATGACTGCAGTAACACTCTGATGTGGGAAGATGACATTTTAATTTAGCTGACTGTAATCCTGAGGTTTAGATTTAGCCAGTTGCTGAAGACTGCACCTCATGCTGTAGAAGGAGACCATCTACTGATTCATGCTGTAGAGAGTGGCTCTGAGTTGAATGGCTTTGTGAGCAGTGAGTCAAAGCCAGCACACTGGGTGTAGTGGCTGTATTCCCTTTAATTTCTGCTCTTATTAGGTAGTTGGATTACAAACTAACTACAGGCTTTTTCCATTATAACATAACTAGCTGCAGGACTCTGCTGGAGCACGTTTCAGCACAACTGGTTGTTAAAATCACAGATGATTTCTGAATTGGCTGTTAGAAACTATCTTTGGCAAGCTTTGCTCCGGGCTGATTCTGTCTCCTCCCTGGAAGCTGTATCTCCATGCTTAGCTAGCAGGAGGCTCTTCTCCCCAGTCTATGTAGGCATGGACCCAAAAGTATTCACGCTTTCTCCTCTGTCCCTTTGCTTTCTTGCATTCTGGCCCTGCAGCTGACCAGTATGATTGGCAGGAGCTTGGAAGCTCAGCTGGATCATGATCCAAACATGCGCAGAACAGAACTTTTAGGCATATTACAGAGTGACAAATATGATTTTGTGCCCGAATCCCTAGTGACTCATCTGGAAAAACCTGAAAGACTCCTGATTTTTCAAAGAATGCTATGTGCAACCAGCTGAAGAGAATGTGTATTATGGTGTATGAAGCAGGGAACTGGTGAATTCGCTAGTGAATGGTGAATTCACTAGTCAGATGTGAATGCTAACCGAAGAACTCCCATATAGGAAAAATGAAATTCTACTGTAGCCCTTAACATTCTGGTAGTTATTCTGCTTTGTGTGTTAAACTTGTTTGTGATAATTTGAAAATTGTGCGTTTAGAAAGGACAAACTCCAACAGTTTTCTTCCTCTGCGTAAACGGGCAGAGCCTACCCTCATCATCTTTTTGGCAGAACTAGGTTATGAAGTATATTGAGTGGTTGGTGCTTTGAAGAAAAAGGGAGGGACTATTTTATTTAAAGATGTCACAAAGCAGTTCACTGCTTAAAGAACTGGGGTTTTAACCTTGAAAAATATCTAAAATTTATGTAATGAAACCAGATTTTACTGCTTGTTGTTGTCTCTGTTGTGCATATGTCTGGTACTCTGATGCATGCTAGAACATCAAAGTAGCATTTCTCTCCTTTTGACACAGAACAAACAGAACCACTTTTACTCTGAGTCATCAGACAGATGTTGCTTTGGTGACAACATGTTACATACACGCTAGCTACAGCACATGTGGGCCATCTTCTCTGACATCTACACAAAGTTGAAATACATTGCTCCGGTAATACAGTCCAGAAAGTAGGCACCAGCAGGGAGGGCTAGGTGAAGCATGGGGGAACAGTATTGATTTATTCATTATCCTTTCTGTTCACTGTCACCAAAACTGGATACTAATTAAAAGGCAATACTCAGCATCAATTAAATGCATTTGCCTACATTTTAGATTACTAATGACCGCATGGTTGTAGATGGAGGATGATGATCAGGCCAAGATTAAAAAATTATTGAAGTCCCTAAACTTGAAAACTAGAACATATTAGGTACATAAACTGGAATTGCAACCACAAACATTTTTTCTTGAATTTGGACTTTCAGGTACAGTTAATAAGTACCCATGCAGATGACCTGATCAGTCACTGAATCTGTGGCTGCAGAAGGGAGATTTGGAGCACACTTGAGTCCATATCTGAAATCTGAGCAAGAGCCGATCTGAGTGTGGAACTCCTTTGTAACCCTTGCAGAGAGAGGAGCTGGTGTGGAGCTGTTAATAATTATGTACATATGAAGGACTAAAAAGAAATCTCTGAGACTCCTGCAGACTTAGTTACTACTACAACCTAGTTTTCTTTTTCAGAAATAAAAAGGAGGAAACAGGTGAGACCCTTAAACTGAGTCTACTTCTTCATTAGGCTTAATCTCATTTATAGCAAAGCAGAGTTGTCTTTGACACCAGTTTCAGATAAGATTTGATGTTGTTTTTATTGCTGCTTTGAATTACTTTCCAGTGGTTGTGAAAACGGCTGGCGGCAGATCCTTCAAGGCTTTCTCTCTACAAGTGCTAACCATAAGAATACTATCTAACCAGTTTTGTTCATCTCCATAATTACTTAAAGGAGTACAGCATAAATATGAAGTAGGTGTAAATCTCTAACATCTCACACTCACCACTCACACAGATGAGGTTTATTTTACACATAACATAAATGAGTCTAAATAGCTCCCAAAGCTGTAATGTCTCAGAAAACTAGACTCTTTGCTACAGTGGTTGGCAGTGACTGCCTAATCATTTGCTTGAGTACCATCAAATTTAACTGTCCTCTGTCCCATAAATAATATTTTACAATGCTGTATCAGTCATAACATTATAGTTTGTGAGCTTTGTCAGTGTGAATCCATTAGTTGCTTAAATAGGATTCTTCTTCAGTGATCTTCACTTAGATAGAACAAACATAAGACATGGAAAGACAATCTAGAATAAATGATGTCATGTCCAGGACATGGAAACAGAGATGAATTTTCATATTGATATTTCATATCCAATTATGCATGGGGACATTCACTAGCCTAAATACTTGGAAGCCTTGAGTATGTTTAGCATTAACAAACCCTCAGTCTTACTTTACTGCTATATCATGTTTACACATAGTTTTTTTCCCAAGTGTTAGCATGTATTAGGACAACTATCAGCAAGACTATAGACTGGAAGCAGTTAGTGCTGCTTAACTAGCGTTGTCAAATCACACGCCATAAAAACGTTACGGTCAAATCTAAAACAGTGAGAAAAGGAAGGGTTGAGCATAACACAAAGTCTTTGTAACATAGCTGACAGAAGTGTGGTCCCCTTAAAGTCTACTTTGCACAGTGCTTGACTGTTTTGCTGGTGTTATTTTGATAGCTTGCCAGGGTATTGTAGGTACGAAAGCAATGTAAAACGTGCCGTAAGGATGAACTACTCTTAGCTCAGTAATCAGGGAGCATGCTACTTTCTTAATCATAGTATTTTAATATGTGATTTTTTTCTGATGTATGAAATGTTACAAGGAAAAAACAGTTGGCTTTTCATTTGTCTACCACTGCCGAGCCCTGGTCAGTCTGCTCTGTCCCCTGTGGTTCAGGCACAGGCCTGCTGTCGTGCAGACCTGCACTGCATGATACAGTATGGGCATTTCCCCCCAAGTGCTTATACTATAAAATAGTGTTGAGAAGATCATAAATCTACCCCACGCTACACAAATAAAGAGCAGAGCTGTCAAAATAGTTCAAACATTAATCTTTATAATCAAAAATCACCTTAATACAAATTTATCTCCAAATTTGTCTTTCCAAACAAAGAAAACACATTGCTGTGCAAAGAACGGTGAGGGGAAGGGTGGAGTAGAGAGAGGGGGGAAAAAAGGGAAAGTAACTCTGCAGGAAAAGGAAAAATTCTCATTTAAAAAGCTTGTGGAAAAAGAAGTCAGCTAATCAGGCTCTTCATTTTCTGAGGAGAATAGAAGGTTTTTATTATTCTTATTTATGGATTTTTTTTCCCCACCACTTTTCTAAATAAACTGGAAAAGCTTTATACAATATTTCAGCATAGTCACAAGGTATTCTCCAGTGATTTCTGTCAATTATACTTTTTGCAAAACAAAACTTTTCTTGCTAAGAGCACGTAGTGAAATGAGTCAAAGACCTTCGAGGCTTTCCCCAGGTCTTCTCATCAGCCTGCCCTCTAGGGAAAGAGTCTGCTGAAAAAAACCCTCAAAATGTTTCATATTAAGTAGGGACAGGTTGAGATCTGGTGGATGGAGCAAAGAAGGAGGACTTGGGAGAGGCCTCCTTTCATGTCTAGTGATTGGTCTGTTCCTCAGCCTCAGGAATTTGAAGTCTAGGAATGAAAGAGTGAAGGTTTGAAGAGCCTTGAAGTGCTTCGCTTGGTGAAGTATTTAGCTACTTCCATGCATAGGGAAGGCCCAATAAGCCAGGTTACTTGGGATTTACCCTCTGGATAAATGGCTTGCAGGGCACATAATTTGTATTGTTGAGTCTCTCTAGAGATTATCTATCCATATCTAGAGATATATGGAATAGGCATTCTTGTATTAAAAGTTTAACTCAATAACGTGTCCAACACTGTTGAATAGCTCCTGTCTGAAGGAGCATGCATGCATGTGCCTATAACCCTTATTTTTCAGAGCAGTAGGAATAATTTCCCCCCCCCCCCACTCTTAGTGATGGTGATGTTGATCATCAGTTGTATATGCTACTCATAGTGAAAGAACCACCCCAAGGAATGCATTTGCTCTCTGATAAGGAACAGCCTATGGAGTTTTAAAAGGGAGAAACCCAGAGAAGGGTTCGAAGGTTATTCATTAGACCTGTAGAGTACAATAGGGGAAAACAACAACAACAACATCCTTGGCACAAATGCAAGATGTCCTCTTTCTGTTGGATAAGGAGTTTTAGCTTAATCTTTCTTTGCCTGATGTGGGAGAAAACCAGAAATGGAATTTGCTTGGACTTTCTTGTACTCTAGGGAGGTGCAGAGAAGGAAGGAACTGCAGACCTCAGGGACTTCAGGAATGCTCATATCTTGCAGTCTTGTAATAGTGATGGAGCAGCTGCTCCATTCTGTTATTATTTTTATGTGTGTGTCTATTACTAACAAGGACATTATTTAGCAGAAAAAATAATTTAATCAGTGAATGTTTTTCTGTCTGTTGCTGTTTAAAGCAAATCAAGCAGCACTGAAATTTAGCTGTCTATTATACAGATTAGCCATCTAACATTTCTTCTCCCTTTCCCATGTGTGTCCCTTATATTTCTCTTGTTGCTGGCAATGTGGCATATAATAAGAAGGTGTGCTACAGAATTTATTGACCACCTCTCCAGTAGAATATAATAATGAATAACAAAGACAGCAGAACATGACACATGGCTGTCTGCACGCCATTGTGTTGATACAGCATCTGTCAGTTTCTGAGAAATTAAAGCCAAGCACCAGAATTTGAATTGGGACTCAGAATTACAGCAAAAGACATGAGTTTGGGTCTCATTGTGCTCAGCAGGGGTCACGCTCCACAGCAGATGTACCAGAGGGAAAAGAAAACAGATGTGGGTCTGGAGAGACTTGAGTCTCTGCACAGTGAAGCTGCTCCACATTGCTGGTGTTATATGGTGTTATGTATGGTATTAGAACAACGTTATGGTGGGGTGTTGTAGTTCAGTTGTTATTAGTAAGTGTCATTGTGTGCTGATTGCAAGCACTCAAGTGTTCAGAAGGGGGAATCAAGGATACCAAATGGGGAAAAACAATACACAGGAGTCTAATATCCTTAAGAGGATAAATTATCTTTTCCATGAGAAAGCAGAAAATGTTAATGGCTAAGACTGTCAAGACATTTTCTAATAGAAGTAAATAAAGATGTAAAAGATCATTCCAGTCCTTTTATGTGCAATTATGTTACTTGTTCTCTTACTGATCTGTGCAATCCTGGAATGACAAACCCATTGACTCGCTGTAGAATATTACAGTGGGTTTATGGCTGATGAATCAAGGGAAAGGTTATTTTTGGTTTTTGTAAAAGCTGAAATGGAACAGGAATGAGCTGGAAAGTGTGTGCCTTTTGGACATCTTTCTGGGAGTTACTGGGGCTTGGCTTGCCATTGTATGTGAAGCCACTTGTATATTCACCACAGATTGTTATCACAGTGGTGTTGAGGACATAGACCTGTGCTGTGCCTGCTGTGGGGCTGCAGCAAACTCACTGCTAACTAGCTGAAGAATTTAGGATGATAAACACATCTTTTATTAGGGTAGTCTCACCATTTATACCACCATGTCAGGTGCTTAATAGTTCTCCCCACATGCCAAAGAAAAGCTCATGTCTTGAACAGCTTCAGCTTATGCACCTTCTTCAGCTGTTTTTGCAAGCCTGTGGCCAGACTGCCGAGAGATTCCTGTATTGCACTGAACCCAGGCAGCTGAAATGACCTTTGATGGTTTTGGTTCAGATCTGATGTGCACTTCACAGTAATCAGATGGCTGTGTAATCCTCCTCTGGCGGTCACTTCAGACAGGTTTTTCCATGAGCACAGAAATTCTCCAGGGTGCAAAGATGGAGTTTGGAATACAACTGCACACCTTAATCCTAGGCCCTCAAACTGATTGTGCTGTATGCATGACAATATTGGTGGGTGCTAAGTTGTGCCAGGTGTACCTGGGAGGTTTACCACCTGCTGGGTGCCTGGAGCAGCAGGTTAAGATGTTCTATGAAACATAAATTAAAGCTCTATATATACTACTATTAGAAAAAAAAAAAGTTCTACCTTCAGTGAAGCAAAGTGGTAGGTGTTGAGGTGTGCCAGATTGTTATTCTAGCGAGAAGATAAGTTCCTCTATCTCTACCCTAAGATACTGGTGATCTCATCCTGAAGAGGAGAAATTTGTATTGATTACTGGAAGTAAGATTTGCTCAGTAATTTATACCAATAGCTTAGGAAGCTATTGGTATTCTCTGTCTTATCCCAATGAAGGCATAGCAAGCTTTGCTGTGTCGAAAATGGACTAAGGATGGGATGGAACAAATAACCTGAAAAAACTAGCTGTACTACTAGATGTAGATTCTAATGGTAAGAAATGGTCTTTTGACTGAGTTGGCATCAGCTAATTTGAATAATGTTGTATATTAGTTACCAGAAGGTATTTAATTCTGCTGCTAGAGCCTCTTAGTCTTGTTAAGGTAAAACCTTGTGACCATGGCAAGTCTTATCATGGAGCTTCTGAAAGAAGAAAGCAAGGAGACAGTAGACTAAATGGAAAGAGCTCAAGGGAAGGGGCAGAACAGTATGAAAAGCACTTATGAAGCAGAAATTCTAAAGAGGTTGCTAATGTTAGAAAACCTCTCTACATTCTCAGGGGGATTGTACAAATGTTTGTACTAGTTGCTTGTCTGTTTTAATTCCTAAACACTATTTAACCATGCAGCCTGGGGACTGGAAGCTTTCTGTGTTGCATTTCTCCAGAACACTTTTCTGAAGATAGATTTCTTTAGTATCACAAGGAATTACTGTTGCTTTTCTCCAAGGACTGTGTAAAGTAGCTGATCTCAGGCTGGAGCACACCTGGTTTCTTCTGGAAATTCATGGAATGATAGTAACTCAGATTTAGGAAAAAAAGTGAATAGTACTGTAACCCCTTTTTTGCTGATGGAATCGTGTGAAGAGCTTTTTAAAGGGTAAACAAGCTTGCTGCTGAGGTGAATGGTAAGATATCCAATAGTTTCAAAAGGAACACAGTTTTGCTGTATGCAGGGTTTGCAGGATAGGAGCTGGTGATTCAGGCTTAACCAGGATTTTAGGTGAAGACATGTCAAACACCCAGATGCAGAGAAAAGGAAGAAGGATCAGCAACAGTGGGTGATGCAATGTGCTCAGCCTCACACTGATAAGCAAGATAAATTTTCTCTTCAGGAAATTGGGCAAGAGATATTCCTGCACTATCCAACTTACAATTGAGATATCTGGCTGTAAATACAGTCTTGTTCTTCTTGCATGGGATGAGGAGGTTTGCCACATAGCCCTCCAGATGCAAAGCTTTTTGAAGGCAGTATATCACGGTTGGCCTTCTGGGCTGTAAATGCACATTGTAGGCTCATGTTCAGCTTTTCATTCACCACTACCCTCAAGTCCTCTCTGCAGGGCTTCTCTCAATCACATCATCTCCCAGTCTGGATTGATATCAAGAATTGCCCCAACCCAGGTGTAGGACCTTCTACTTGGCCTTGTTTAACCTCATGAGATTCACACAGGTCCAATTCTCCATCTTGTCCAGGTCCTTCTGGATGACAGCCTATTCCTCTGGCATGTCAGCTGCACCATTCAACTTTGTGTCATCTGCAAACTGCATGATCCAAGTAAATAGCTTTTAGGCTTATGTACAGTTTTTATATCTCGTAGATACTGTGAACATTTAGAACAACTGTAACCCATTTGGTGGGTCCCATAAGCATGATTCTGTCTATGGTTTATTTTCCCTGAGAAATGCTAAAACCTGTGTTTTTCAAGTTAGGTTCTTATGGCAGGGTTTTAAAATTCACATTTGAGTACCCTACATACATGTCCTAGTTTAAACTTCTTTTTATTTTTGGAAGGCCATCACTTGAGGAGAACAAGAGCAGGAGCAAGTTCTTCAACACAAGGGTGGTGGAGCACTGGAATGGGTTGCCCAGGGAGGTGGTTGAGGCCCCTTCCATGGAGTTATTCAAGGTGAGGCTTGACAGGGCTCTGGGCAGCCTGATCTAGTTGAGGATGTCCCTGCTTGCTTCAGGGGTGGTTAGACTAGATGACCTTTAGAGATCCCTTCCAACCCAAACCATTCTATGGTTCTATAAATAAGGTGCCCAAATCAGGGGATCGGGGGCAAATTTTAGTCAATGCCAAGTGCATAACTATGCTTAAAGCTTTACATAAGCTTGAATTGCATGTTTCAGTAAACAAATACTCTTTGGCTACTGAACTCCTATCAAGTGCACGTCGTTAGTTTAAGCAATGTTTATAAGATCACCACAAATACCAATTAGTATGGCTCATGAAGTGCCTGGGTAGGTGGTGGAGTCGCTGTCATTGGAGGTTTTCAGGAGAAGACTTGATGGGGTGCTTGGTGCCATGGGCTAGTTTTTTAGGTGGGTTGGATTGGTTGATGGGTTGGACACGATGATCTTGAAGGTCTCTTCCAACCTGGTTTATTCTATGTATTCTGTTCTATGTATAATCTGTGGAACAGTGTTTGCCACTCTTATTCACAATCCATAATGGTCTAATCAGTCAGCCTGAAGAGCTGAACAGAGCAGATCCTGGTTCTGTTTCAGTAAGGCATTGTGTAGCTCTATCACAATAAATGGAGCGACACCAATTTATACTGGTTGAGGGACAGGTAAACTGATGGCCTGCTGCTGGATTAAAGTCTCATGGTATGAGAAGGGCATCTATGAACATGCAAGTTTAGGTCAGTCAATGGCCAGAAGAACAGATGCACAGTTTCTGGCAGTTTCCCTGCTTCTTTTCCAAATATGATTTCCAGATGCTTTAATTCTTCCAAGAACTATTTGGAGAAGTTTTAAAAAAAATATTTTTAGTTTTTATGGTTCCAGTTGATAAAGACAGTCCATCTTTACCAAGCATACATTGTAATATCCAACTACCTTGTGGCAAAGTGCTGTGGGTTTATTTTTACTGCATTTTCTAAAATTAGTGTAAACCATAGAAACTAAAAAAACCCCAAACCTTTGTGGGAAAGGAGGTGATAAAGATAAATGAAAGCAGCATTTAGCTTTCTCTCCAACCAGTTCCAAATGTGCCACTGTGCCTATTACATCCCATAAACACCAGGGCAAAAGCACCAGCTGCTCATTACCCTCAGAGGAAATGCTATTTCCTCTCATTTTGGCACAAACTACCCCCCAAAAGGAAAGCAGCCCTAGTGAGCTGCAGCTAAACATGCAGTCTTTCTAATGACGTTATATATAAACAGTGTGATGTGATATGTCTCTCCTGACAGCCCATCTCTATAAAAGTATAAAAAGATGTGCTACACCAAAAGGCATAAAAGGTGTTTGCATTTGAAATTGTTTCTGGAAGGGTTTTCCATAAGCTCAACCATAGCTGTTACTCATTGGGTGGCTGGGATAAAGACAGGCAGGGAACTAAGCACCCTTAATATGTTAATGCCAGTCGGAAGTCTCCTGCTAAAGCCTGTTAGGGTGAAAATTCTATTAAAAAAAATAACATCAGCTGAAAAGTGCTATCTGCTGCTTTACATTAGATAGGAGGCACACTGAAACATCATTAATATTTGAGATGCTCTTTGATTTAAAACACTCATTAGTGCTTCCCAAGTATTGGAAAGCAAACCAGAGGGAGAAGCAGCGCTCTCTTAAGCGAGGGCTCCTGAGGATCCTTGAGTTGTTGCTGATCCAAACACCAGCCTAAAGCAGTTAGTATCCATCCTACACCAGTATCATCTAAATTAAAAAGGTGAATTTTTGCAAGCCTTTTTTTCATTGTTCAAGGACCACAGCTGTTGTCTGCTGCTTCCATAGTTGAATGCAATTCCCCATGACTGTCTTCACCATCATCTTTTTTCCTAGCTTGGATTGCACAAGTGGATCTGAAGTACAGGTCAGGGGTGGGGGGAAGGACAAAATCCATCAGTTTAACATGTCAGTTGATAAATAGAAGAGATTGGCAACTGCTAATGAAAGCTCAGGGAATAAAAGATGTGAAGGAAGGAAGATAGATAGTGAAAGGTCTTGTGAAGAGCAATTTGTTTGTGGATTGGGGAGAAAAGGCAGTAAGTGGCTTAAGAGGCAAATGCAGACCAGGAAGGAAAGTTGTCAACGCAGGCCAATACCAAATATAACTGACATGTGTCCTGAGAGGTATATGCATAGCACTGAAATTATATTGTTGTAAGGCATGGGTGGATGGTAGAAAGTAAACCTCAAACTCAAAAAAAACCCCAAATCCAAACAAAAAACCCAGAACATCCCACCAAAACAAAAATCCCCAAACCAACACAAAAACCAAACCCACCCCAAACAAAAACAAAACCTAAAACCCCCAAAGTGTTGCATCAGATGTACAGGATAGACCAGTCTGTACCAGAGTTTCAGACATAGTTTGCTGCTTTTCCATTGTAGGGGGAGGGAAAACTAAAAACAAAAGTCAAATCACAGCAGTTACTTGCTAATAAACTGAGTAACCCATCTAAAGGACTGTGAAAACATAGCAGATGCCAGTAGGATTGAAATTAAAGTGCATTCAACTCAGAATGCAAATAGTTCTGAGACCGTAAGGTTTCCCTAAAGCTCTGGTAAACATTTGGCTGGATTGATATTTTGGGCACTAATCTGCATAACATCTGATTGTGAGCTGAATATGAGCAATGCAGGAAGGCAGATTTTTACTGAAGCAAAAAAGGCTGCCTACTGCCTTCTGTGAGGCTGAGAGATGAGTTATAAAAAGCCTTACGGTGTGTTTCCCCTGTTTCAGTCAGCACAAGGAGACTCCAGCCCCGGATTCCATCCTGGGGGTATTTTTGCAGCTCAGCACAGCATGGTGAGGGGTGTTCTCCAGCAGCTTAGTCTGCCAAACTCGTGCCTCGAAGGACAGCGCCAAAGGCCCTGGTTCAGACCAGTAGCTGATGTAAACCAGAATAATCCCAATTCCTGTCAGCCTTGAAATAGTACTCTGCCAAAGCATGTATTGGCTTCTGGATTTGGAGCTGCCCGAGGAACAGTGTAAAATGTTGGTATCTTACTAGTCTGGCTTGCTTTCTTTTCTTCTTTGATTTCGTGTAGCACACCAGTGAAAGACTGGAAGGAGTCCAACAATTTTTGAGTGGCAGGAAATGTAGCTCCCATTTTTGGTAGTCATAAATTAAGTGGATTAAAAAGTTGTTGGGAGTTGTGTTATAGGACAAATGTCTCTGCTGTTTAGTGAGTACAGTGAGCATCAGCACATTTTAGTGTCTTGACTGAACGTGCGTACTTCGTGGGTCACAGTTCTTCAAATAGCATTCTGTATAAACATCTGGGCATCAGACTTGATTCTGATTTCACTGACATCACAGACTTAGATTAGACTTCCAGAAGGCCACTTTGAAAAGATTTTTTTGTCTCTTCAAATTGGAAGTATAATAGTATGAACAAGAATATTTTATCACCCTAATATTCATAGTGTGTTAATATCAGCTAGGCCATTGAATCTCTGTCTGCAGAAAATTACACTCCTAGGGCTTAGTAACTGATTTTTCTGCTTGTTGACTCTGAAAATGTGGTGAATTTTCATGAAAGTGTTTCATAGAGAGATGTTTATTTTAAAACTGTTAAAAAATAGTTAACTTTGAAACCCAAAGGTTTAAACAGGCTAAATCCCCCCAAATGTCATTAAAAAAAATATTATTAAATCAACATTGTAGAGGGGTTACAGGTTTTTTTTTGCAAAAATTAAAATGTCATGAAATATCTCAAGTGGCCCAAATATTACTTTTGGAGACTTCTGTTAAAAGCCTTGGCTTAAAAAACAGAGCCTGTGTGCACTGCTAATTATCCATGTACTGTGTCTAGTGCAATTTATGTCAAAAGCCAGTGAAACAAAGCAACATTATGGTCTTATTGCCTAAGTACATAAGATTAAAGAAGCAGGGAGTTAAACTCTCCTGTCTGAGGCAAGATGATTTTTCTTAGTGCTGAAATCCGCTGACATGGAAAGAGAGAGAAGCTTTCATTGCAGCTAATGGCAGTGTACCTATCCTGTGAGTAATTACCAGTCCCCAGTCTTTGGTGCTTCTCTGCTCATGAGACTAATGTTTATTCAGAACAATAAATATAAGGTCTATGACACTTTTAAAGTAATGTTCAGATGTGTCTGTGTAACCATGGATGAGTGGTGCTAGTAGTTTTATGCTTTAGTAAACATATTTGACTCTCTGAGTGCTCCAGGGACAGTAGTGGAGTGTGGCAGA
The DNA here is from genome assembly GCF_014839835.1 of Dryobates pubescens. Lineage (NCBI taxonomy): Eukaryota > Metazoa > Chordata > Aves > Piciformes > Picidae > Dryobates > Dryobates pubescens. The sequence goes on from NC_071643.1 coordinate 6,795,529, forward strand.
TGCTGGAGAAGCGGTAATGATTTGCAATTTTGGATGAACTTGTGGTAATAGAGAATGTAATGACAAGGTAGGGGGATCAGCTTTCATCAGCTTCATTTTCTCCGTTATACAGAATATTAATGATTCATTTAACATTGATCTGTACAGATTCAGAGCACAGATTTGTATCTATAATCTAGGAGACTGGTTAATTTTTATATCCTCATGCTAAGTAAATCTTACTAGTGCACACAGCTGTCTCTGTGTAGTTAATGACCCTGAATAAATTCCATTATAATTCCTGGATGGTGTAAAGGTTTTTCATGGTGAGGAGCTGAAATCCTGCCCACCACCAGCCAACAGCCCAGGTGTAAAACTAGCAGTCTAGCCCCTAGGCTGAGTATCTTCCACAAGGTGTTGAGCATTATCTGCTACCAGATACTTCAAATGAGAATTTAATGCATTCAGTCTTCCAGAGACAGGGCTACCTTTCCCCCAGTCCTGTGCAAATCTCATGCACATATTTAACTTAATCCAGATAAGAATTCCTGTCAAACTCATAATCACACACATAGTGCTCAACTTGATTTTTAAACATTTCTCTGGTTCAGACCTGCATTTTCAGTTTTGACCAAGTGAGAAAAGTAGTTTATTTCTCTAGGTGTGGGGTGGTTTTTGAAACTTTGTTCTTCCAACTTGCTGAAAGAAAAAGTGCTTTTACTCAGAGTAATCATGTCATCTGCCAAACATAGTGGGCTGGGAGAAGTTAATTTTTCCTTGCTTCTGTTCACCTGTAACAGAGAAAATATTTTTGCAGGGTGGCTACTTGATGGACTTCCAAGTTGCAAGTAAAATAAGTGTTTCCTTGTTTGAAATGGTAGATACTTAACAACCAGGCACAGAAAAGCAAGGAAATGACTATGGCTTTTGGCAAACAGGTTTCTTGTCAGTAAGCATAAACCTGGTACTGATAGAATGGAAGAAAAATCTGTATTTAATCAATTTGATCAAATTTAACCTTTAGAAAATTGAGCTTTGCCTGCATAAGTCATGCATGCACCTGCTGTGAAAAAGGAGGAAATCTTCTGTATCTAGGAGACTACATCCAGCTAATCAACTTTAACAGTATATTATTTTCCTGTTTTAAATTTTTTTTTCCCCCTATCTAAATCCTAGGGACTGACTAACAAGAACACAGAGTACCTGTGGTGCCTTTTGATTTACAAGTTTCTAGGTTCAGTCCATGACTCAAATTTATCTTGTTCAAAACGGCATGAGCAATATGAAATTTAGAGTAGCTATCAAAAAGGTGTAATAGAAGAAGGAGCCAAAATTTTCACATTAGTTTTAGGATTAAAATAAATGTAGAAATTGTGAGTATCAAATGGAAAAAAAAGAAAAAGAAAAAAGAGGAGAGAGAAACATTTTTCCTTTTGTATTACAAAAGAAGTTTCCTTCAGGTGCTAGAGCTGTCCTTAGGGCCAGGTGCAGGTTTCAGATTCATACTGTCTAGCACCTGACTCTACAGCAGGAGCTGCTGATGTCAGTGGCACCATCTGTAGAGCAAGAAATTACTCAGTGTGATCAAAGATGTAGAAACTGGCTCTCCATAATTTCAAAATGTTTTCCCATCTGGAGTCACTATCATAGGTGCTTTAGTGAAAGGCTGTGTCTAGATTTTGTCTGAATTGGGGAATCTTCAAGTTTTCTGTTAGTGAAGATGAGCTGGGGTAGCACTTCTGCAGTAGCTATTGAAGCCATGTATGTTGCATAAAATGCTGACTTTGGTCAATAGCATCTTACTATACCCAGAAACCATGAATTTCTGGAACATGCTAAATGAGAAATTCAAAAGTAGATAGAGCTAATCCCTACTTTAATGAAATTGTGGAGTTGAATGTCATCTTTGCTTTTCAGAATAATTTAAGTGAAAATGCATGCCAATTCTTAAGTGAAACTGAGAGCAGCATTAGGAAGAAGAGATTAAATTTTAATCTAGATTTAGGAAAAATAAAAAAGCCAGTTCAAGTTAGATAATTTGACTGGAACAAATAACCACAGCTAAGCAACTTTAGGAAGCAAGGGTAAGCGTGTTTTACTGTGGGATTACGCAGAGAAGGGATAGTAACTCTTGTAAATGTATCCAGTATGTCTCACTGGAGAATCCTCTTTCACACTTTGGGCTGGTTTTCCTTGCTGTCTCAACAAATCTTCTTTTGTTCCTCATGGAACAATCCCCAAGCAATTAAATTAAAGCTATTTCATTTACTGTTTCCTAATTCTCATGAGTATTGGTATTTTTCTCATAATCTTCATGTCCTCCACTGGCTGCTGAATGTATTCTGAAGTGTTGTATTAAAGAAATTGCTTATATTAATTCATTTGATGTATCCAAGCTGGTAAATCATGCACTGACATACAAAAGTGGAATTCTGATTTATCACTCCATTAATGTAAGTTTACCTGTAGATTCTGTGCTGCAGTTATTGCCTCCATACACCTGCTTTAGAGATTCCAGGCCATACCATACGGGGTGGGGGTGGGGGGAAAGAGCAGAACAGACCTTTGGCTCACATGAATTTGTCACTCTTTTGTTACTAGAAGTCAGAGCCCAGGCACTTAGAGTGCATTATTTGGTTTGGTTTTTTTTACACATTCTTCTGCATTTTTTCATGTTACTAGGTGGCTCTTGGTGCCATGGTTTAGTCATGAGGTCTGTGGTAACAGGTTGGACTTGATGATCTTTGAGGTCTCTTCCAAACTTGATGATTCTGTGCCTGGAAAGGACATGTTAAGTAATGGAGCTCTTCTGATATTCCAGAAGCAAGTGCCAACAGTATCTTAAAGACAATCTAGTCTCCTAGGTTTTCAAAGAAAATAAGCTGATCCAAATACACATTCAAGCTCTGAGTATTTATTCAGAATTAAGCAATGCTTCCTTGGCTCATCTCTCGGAGGCCTTACTCAGTTTAAACCAGTGTGAGTCATTGGAAGTTCAATATTAAAGCAAAATAGTATTAATTTGAGACAATTTTTCTTCTTGGAGACTTTTCTGTCTAAAAGGTTCCAAAAATTGCTTTTGGAAGCCTTTGGAGTTCATATATGAAAGATGTAGGTACAAATATCAGTAGTATTGTATGAGGTGATTTGGGGGTTTGGTTTTGCATGGCAAGTGCTACTCCTTTCTCTTCCCCCCATTTTTTTTTTTGCCATGAGAATGGATGTATTAGATAAATAACAAATGCTTGCATACAGCAACCTTCTGGAACTAGTTTTCTAAATGTCAATATGGATACATCATTAGTGTATTGTATATTATTAATATCCTTGGCAGAAGGTGACAAAAACCATGGGTAAGCCATAAGAAAATGAGATCTACCCATAGTTTGATCTACTTGCCATCAAAGCCGGGGGTTCCCAGCCTGCGTGGAAAAGTAGGGCTGCTGTATCTGAAGAGAATGTCTTTGCAGGGGGAAAAAGTTTGTCAGGGAAGTTGCACTGACATAAATGATCTATAGAGCTCTTATTTTTACTTCAGTTATAAACTATAGTAGAGATGAATCAAGAATGGCATGCTGGCTCTTCCTTCTCGTCTGTTTTGGAGATTCTTCATTTTCTTTGTAGACAAAGTCTCAGTAAAGCAAAGGTATTTCCTAGTGATTGAATTTGGTTAGTATTTGGAGTCAGTGTGCACATGTTACAACAACATGTGATCATTGTGCAACAGTTGGAATACGTTGTGCAGTTGCTGTGCCTTCCCTATGGCTGCCAGCAAAATCACTGTTAGCAAAACCAGATCACAGTACCTGCATTGTGATGTTGGGAAAGGGCAACTTGTGGTAAATTAGATCTTGCTTAACTCTCTATCAGAATATTCCTCCATTAAAACTCTGTTTTTCACAGACCTAGAATTTTTAGTAGGACAATTCTGAGCTTGGTCTTTGACTTTTGCTGCAAATACACAAGCTGGGCAAAGGAACCTGTAGACCCTCCATCTGCTTCACTGGAAGCTCTGGCTCCAGTCAGTGTGATTATAGCTCCATTAGCGTTCAGTTTGGTAATTTGGTGGAATCATCTGTTTATCCCATGATCCTATCCTATTTAGATCAAAATGTCAGTACGTCAGAATTTTCTGTAGTATTCCATTAGTTTCTGAATCTTGACACTGCCCTTTTCCTCTATTTTCAAACTACAGAATCACAGAATGTTAGGGCTTGTAAGGGTCCTCCAGAGATCATTGATTCCAACCCCCCACCTCTGCCAAAAGCAGGATCACTTAGGGTAGTCTGCACAGGAACGCATCCAGGAAGGTTTTGAAAGTCTCCAGAGAAGGACACTCCATAATAAAAATTGAGGTGCCCACTAGATATAAAGCACATCAGCTACAGATATGGTATTATAGCCTTCTATATGCTGTTGAGAAAAGTGAGATGTTTGCCATTCACTAATTACAACCTTTTCATTCATGCATTATTGCTATCCTTGCTTGGCACTGCTGTAAAGAATGTATACAGCTGAGCAGATGACTGATAAAATCCTTAAATAATTTATAAACCAGTTAAGATCTCTGGAGCCCAAACCCTGACTTTAGAAATAACTTTTAGTGAATTAGAAAAGCTGAGTACTCTTGAGGTAGAAATTCTTAAACCCTTACTAGGCTTAATTTTAAAAAGATACATTTATTTATTTTTCTTCTCTCATCCAGCTGTCCTGCAAGAGTGTTTTGGTGCTCTGTATGATGACTGTGAGGAATGATAGCCTGCTAAAATTCTCAGGATTGGTTTGAATAAATTTGGAGGTTGCACGTGGTGTTGCAGAAATGATAGAATGCTAAAGCAGACAAAATAAGTTAAAGCATCAGTTAATGGATGGCTGCATACAACATCTGTATACATTTTAGATGTCATTTTGGGTGCACAGCAGTTTGTGGAACAAGTGGATCAAGGCATTTACAGCAGCATTTCTTTAGAAGACAATTCACTAGAAGAATTTGACACTGTTTTACACTGTCATTTTTAATTATGTTTTAGCAGTGTCAGTCTGCACTTCGATCCTGAAAAGATTATTTATTAATTTATCAAACTTATTGCATCTGGTGAGTCAACTTTACTTTGCAATGAAAAAAAATCGATTCGGATTATGGTTTTAAAGGATTTTTTTTTTTCTTTATCTCAGCATAGATTTTTAATTCTTGTTTTTATTGTCTACACTGATGTGGTGAGGTAAAAAGCTTATTTCTTTCCAAATGGATATATAATGGTACTAGTGCCACAATAGTTAACTGGATAGCTGATATTTACAAAAATCTTTAAATGGAATGACTTCATGCTCTTTGCTGAATATTCATTAAATATCCTCTTCTCACAGGGCTTATAAATCCTCTGAAATGCAATACATACATACTTAAAAATTTGACAGAAAATACTCATATTTCTAAGAGAGAGGGGGTTTTGTTCTTTAAGCACTCTCTCAAATCATATATAATCAGGAACATTGGCAACACTGCTGCTCAGAGAAGGACAGAGTGAACATCAAGAAATCCAAATGAATTCAATCCCATTAAATGTAATGGTGTGGTAAATCTCACTATACCATCTGCTGTAGAAGGCTGAGACACTATTGGAATTCCACATCTTATTTACATAGCAGATAAGAATGTGTTGGGAGATTTATACGGTGCATGAATACCCAGAGACAAAACTAAGTTTCTAGTTTGTTCACATCTGGGGAACATCTACATCTGTAGAGCATTATGCAAAAACTACCGTAAGTTAGCCTTTCTGTGAAAGACCCTGCCACTTCATTCCAACATTACCCATTAAAGAAACACCCCCAACACAAAACAGTGAAACGGTTCCTGGAAGCTCTGGTGGGAGCTGAGCTACTTCATCAAAAGAAAACATAACCTGCCTTAAATTAGTACATATTTCCGAAGGAATTAGCATTGAACATTGTAGCAGATAGGTTGTATCATATTCAAAACATCTGTGCTGTGAGTTCAGAAATCACCCTGTGGCAAAACATTAAGGAAAATATGCCCCAGATTTATTATTTTCCTCTCTTGAACACCGAGATTGACACTCTCCATTTTAACTAGATTCAGCACTTTCATTTGCTTAATACTCACATAGAGCTGGGCTTCAGCCCAGTTTTAAACCAGACGATGTTGCAGGTGTATCTTGCACAATATATGAACTAGAGAAGAGCAAAACACTGAATTGTAGCCCCCCCCACCAGATATGCTCCTCTTTATCATTATATTTAATAAATCTTGAGCTTCCTTGGGAACGGTGTGCCCTTTCTGCACATGGATTGAAAACCCCATCACTTGTCAATTCAGTTAAATATTAAAGTTCTAATACATCAAAAGTGCATAGGGGAGCTGACCTGGGCTAAGAAAGCATTTTATGCAGGAATATTAATAGAGTTCTTCTGCAGCTGCCTCATGTACTTCAGATTGGAAACCTCTGAACCAGAGCCAATTGACAGTAACATATTTGGAAAGGAAGATGCTTTTAAATTACCTCCTTTCCATTTAATCAGACAAGCAACCTCTGAATCCCAAGCCGTAGGTGAATGTTTAAGAGAACATTCTTTATATAGTTAGCTGAACCATGCCCAAGAGCGCCCACTGACAGCTTTCCTATTACCAGAAGGACAATGAATCATATGAACTTTGCTGACACACATGCTATAATAATTGTTACATTTTCTTTTAGAATATATCCCTGGGCTCGCTTTTGGCCTCACCTTAAAGGTGACAGCTTGTAAGCTACATAACCTAGCCTGCCACTAAATAATCAATAACAGTTCATAAAATACCCTGTAATAATTTAGCAGTGCATTGGTGCTGATCCTAATGGAATCAGACATCAGCAGTTATGCTATTTCCTCCATGGATTCTGGATACTTCTATTGAACATTTGTTAAAACAGTTGTTCATCTACAGCGTACACATTCCTGCCAAGCTTCATGGAAATATTTCTATTAATTATTTTTTAATGTGAGTTCTCAGTAGAAGTTCATCTTTGCTGTTTGGAGCTCACTCTCTGGCGTTCTACAGACATCTTTGTTTCATAAATGTACATGGAAACAGATAAATTTGCCTTCTTTACAGGTTAGTGGCCAAATCTTTGCATCAGCTTTCCAAGTAGAAATAAGGAAACAAATTCTGTATTTTTCTGTACCACAGCCCTATTTATTCTTTTCAGAAGTATGTCTTAGGCAATCTATGTTTGTGTCCACTTAATTTTTCTCAACTGATTGCTCTAAAAAGGGATTTCTGGGAAGTACTAGCATATTGTGGATGCTAACACAATACTGGTATTAGTAATTGTTATTAATGATTTATGTACTCTTACACTGGAACAGCTTCTCTTCTGAAAAAAAAATCTCATTGAAACAATATGGTCATTACTTTTTCCTTAATCATGGTAAACATTTATCAGTAGAGCTGGTAACTATTTATCAGAATAGAGATTTAAGAAAGATTTTAGCCAGTGTTTGGCAAATGTGGCCCTTTTTGTCCTGAATTCCCTTCTGCTTTCTCTTCCTTTTTCTCTTTCTTTTTCTCCTTTCCTTGCCTAACCTGGAACATTGAGGTGGGAATATTTTTGCCTCTCCTTGCAGGTTGGAAGTGCCCTGAGCCCAACCTGTCTGGCTCATCTGAGTTTCCCTAGGGAAGACCATATGCAACACAGGGAGCTGCAGGGCTGACAGCCATCTCAGAGTGTGACCAAAGCTAGCAAACCAGATGTGCTAGTTGACTTACCAGGTGGATGCAGTTGGCTCTGCTAAAGGCTTGTGAGAGTATCTACCTGCACAATTTCATGCACTATTTTAACCAGTGAAGTTCTAACTCACTCACTTGGGCTACTTGTGCAGTCAATAAACAACTCCAGGGTTGTAACAGCTCTCTGCTTCTGTGGTTTTACACTGAAAACTTCTGTGTTTAGGTATAAATGTCTAAATATGATTATTAATAAACCCCTTCTCCCCATTAAGAAATTCCAGGGTTTATTTCATATAATAGTTGCAGCTAAACTCAGCAGTGTTGTCAGATAGCAGTTCTATTAAAAATGGAGGATTTTGTACTGTGGATTATTCTGTGAAATTAGCTTTCATAATTTTGTTAATTCTTTTAATTTTTTTATTAAGGTAGCCTATGTTTTGCTATGAAGACAGTGACAATAGAATACATAAGCCACAACTTCTTGGTTTGATCCCCTTCTATCCTGTATATCTTCCAAAGGCAATATCACTTCTAGGTCTGACTAAGAAAGAAAATGTTGTGGCTTACAAAACAGTGTTACTTTTGACCTTCTAAGAAGACTCTGTACATGCCATGTACAGAGCTTCAGATGTGGGTGGATATAAAGAATGATTAGAATATGATTCCTTCTGGTTGTGAGGTTTGAGACCTTCACAGTTTTAACTAGAGAAAATGTTTCTTTTTTCTCCTCTATCTTCTGAGAAGGTGCCTCAAGAAAGAACCCCTCACATCTTGATCTCTCCATACCTCAGATTTCCACAGAAGCTTCAGTATCCATTAGGTTTTTACCAGGCATTCAGGAATTCTTGAGGCCACACCTTATTTATTCACAGTCTCAGGTTGTGCCAGGGAGGTTTAGGCTGGAGGTTAGGAGAAGTTTTACACAGAGAGAGTGATTGCCCATTGGAATGGGCTGCCCGAGGAGGTGGTGGAGTCACCATCACTGGAGGTGTTCAGGAGGAGACTTGATAGAGTGCTTGGTTACATGGTTTAGTTGATTCGGTAGTGTTGGATGATAGGTTGGACACGACGATCTTGAAGGTCTCTTCCAACCTGGTTTATTCTATTCTATTCTTATTTGCTCAGAGAACTTTTCCAGACCAACTCAATTTTCAGAGCAACAGCAAACAGCTAATTTCCTCTGTCCTTGGTCACTAGACCTGCATTCATAAACTCTTTCATTTTCTTTTTCCCGCGCTTTTTCTCTGGCATGTGTAATTTTCATCTTTCTTTGCTTTCACGCCAATTTGCTTCAGATCTAATGTCACATTTCCTCACCTTTTTCCTTGACATAACTGCCTGTATTTCATGTATTTACTTATACATGTGTTTATTCATACATGTAAAGGCATGTATAAATAAATAGGCATCATAGTAATTGCAATGCTTGACTGTGACCCTTTTTTTTCCTAACCCTTCCTATTGGCTTTTTATTCTTATGCTTCTTGTTTGTTATTTCACGCTAGTGTCTTGTCCTCTTTACTATCTAATGGCACGAAACTCATAATTTATTTGGCCATTTCATTAAAACAAAAATGGAGGAATCACATACAAATGTACTTCCCAAATTCACCTAAGCTACTGCTTATTTTCTCAATCAAAGTGAAGAGAAATGGTTGGGTTGTCTTCTCTAGAGAGCAGGTTATGTTCTAAGAAACATTACACAGTTGGGACATACAGGAGCTGTAAAGCATCTCCAAGAGACAACCCCTATTATTCTCACTGAAGGGGTGTATCTGCCATTATGGGTAAAGATTGCAAAGACCACTTAAGCATTATATAGTTTTCTGCTCTGTTTCCAAGACATGATTTTTTTTGCTGCCTCTCTGTTGTTTCTATTGTTTTGGTTTGAGTTTGTGCTTGTTTTAGTTAGTTGTTGTTATGTTTTGGTTTATTTTATTTTTGCCAAGAAGAATGTCTGTCTCTTTCATGTAATTTCCTTCAGTCTCCAGAATGAAGAAGTTTTGAACTCTGGGTTGCAGGTTGAACATTTCAGTGCGTTGTGATGACAATATGAAGCATCTCCATTTAACCTATTTTATGATATTTTTTAATAACATCCCTCTGGTGCAATTGTAAATCTTTCTCAAGCACCAGTGTTTCCTTTGCAGGAGGAAAAACGGGCTTTAGTGATTTTAGTTCCTGTAATACAACTAGTTGAAATAATTTGACTACCTAACATAGCATTCAAAGACAGCTAGGACTGTTTTACTTGCAAATACTCAGTGTAGCAGAGGTCTGAAAATACCAAATCACTTTTTTTTTTTTGGCAATGAAGTCAATATTCACTGAACATGCACTTTAATTTACTTCATGACACTTCAGCTGCTGTTATAAGCCACTAGCTGAGCACACAATGCTTAAGAAACCAAATACAATTATAAAAGTGTCATACAGAGTGTCACTAAGTCCACCAGAGTCTCTGTAAAGATCTCACAGTAAGGGAGGAAAAGACAAATATCAAAATATGTTTATTCAGTCATGAGACACATTTTCTGTATCTTTCTCTTTTAATTTAGTTTGCATCTAATTATATACTGGTTTTGAGAAAAGAATTATCCCACTTCTATATTTGATTCCCATTGCATCTAAGACCATAACTGTTGGCTGACTTCTGGCTAATTACAAAGAAAATGCTCTAATAAAAACCATTTTCTATCTCTACAGCCAGGAAATAATGGTGAGTACTCAAAATACTGAAGTTTAAAAAAAAAATCATCAGAACACATAGGTGTAAGAGTATATTTATGCTTTCCAAACAGAAGTTTGGCTTTGTCTTTTCCCATGGCACTAGAAAAGTTGCAGAAAGTTCTTTGATGTGACTGTGTGCAAAGCAGTGAACCATAACTAAGACTTAGAGTGAACTGGAACCATTACGAGTTTAAGCTGTGTTAATCCATACATGTTATTTATTTTGATACTTCTAATATTGTTCTCTACATGTAAACATATACTTCTTGCTGCAAGTCAGCTAGAGAATAACCTGTTTTGAATACTTATTCCCATTCATCCAGAGTCATGAAAATAACACAGAAGAATGCTCTTTTCTGTCTGTGGTTGCAAAAGTATGTTGTTGTAGAGTCCTGCTCCTTCAGAGTTACCTTTTTAGAGTGAAAGGGGGTTAGGTGGCTGTAGAATGTTTGCTGAAGTGCAGCTTCAGGACAAGAAGCATTTAGAGCTTCATCCACCCAGTATGTGTGGTTGGCCTTTTTTTGAAGTGAAAAATAGTGCCATAGTTTTTGTAAGACAGAATACTCTGAAGAGTTGCTAAATGTATTTGGAGATGCCTGCCAGCCAAGACACTGTCAGACCATAGATCAGCCAATAATCCTATGCTGTTCTGGAATATCCTAAGTTTGGAAAACTCCTTTTTAGTAGAAAACCAAATTCTTCAAAGCTGATGATGAGCAAAATCTTCCTTCTGAAAACAAACAAACTGTACTTTCTCCTTAAGAACTCTTGTCCCCTTTACAGTCCCCACATCACAATGAGGAAGTGCTGTTGGCTTAGAAATGCCAGTGTAGAGTAATAGAAATGTCTTCCACCATGTGGAATAATGTATTTTAAAAAACTTTGTATTCCACAGACTTCCAAATATTTCATATGCCTATGAAAATTACAATGTCCTGTTCCACCTACCCACAAAGCTCCATCTTATTGACTGTCAGCATATTAATACTTATGCATGGGGTGTTTTTCCTATGGCATTCTGACATTAACTACCCTGGGAAAAATCCTAGGGTATTGCTAGTGAAATGGCAGAAAATAAGTCTAATTTTTAATGGAAGCTTAGATCTCTCCAGAGTTCTTTTTTCATCCTGAGGTTTTAGCCGTGCAGGATGGAGCCCATTAAACAGAAAAGCAGTGAAACAATATTGCAGAACAGTGTACGTTTACTCATTAATGAGAAGTTCTGATATAAAACTGGACATTTCTTGCAGGGTGGAATCCTTTCATTCTTGTTTTGAGGGGGAGGAAGACAGCAGAAAGGGAGGAGGGGGAATCCATTAATTGTTAGTGCAGGTTTTAAACTGACAAGCCTCAAAGGCAGAATACTGACTCTTTGATCTTAAAAGGGTTGTAAAAGGATGGTCTCACTTGTGTTTATTCAAATATTTGCAGGTAAATGCTGATAATCTAAACTGAGTCAAAGCTGCAGAATTTAGCATAAGTGATTTGCATATCAAGAGCCTCAAAATAAATACCAATTCAGAGATCTTAAATGTTGTCAAAAACTAATCATGACTGGAAATTAACTTGGGGCTTGCCTATGTATGGAAGTCTGTGCTCAGGAAACAAAAGTGTTCATTGGCAACCAATAGTCTAATAGATGTGCTTCATCCCCATTAAGAGGGTTTTGTGGTAGGTGTAGGTATCTGTGGTCACATATTGGTGATTTGGGGCATATCAATGGCAAAAGGGTAATGTAGCAGGCTAGAGAAGAGCTGAGCTGATATGCTGTGCATCCTCACCACAAGATATTATCAACTGGAGACATTCTTTGGTGACAGCCTTTAGCTGGTTCCAGTTAATAGCTGAGAGAACTGCTTCTAGTGAATGTTCTTGTAGGTGGCTTTTCATTGTTTCTCAGCAATCCTGTTCATTCTTGAACTACTGGATTCCTAACAAGTTGTTTTACTGTTTGTAATTATTTGTGTTTCAAGTAAAGGTGTCAATTTCTAAATTATTTGCTTGTCTTAAAACCTATTTTTGGCATCTGGTTCCTGCTACTTATTCTACTGCTGATGACTTCTTGGTGTAATTTTGTGCCTGTTACTTTATTGAAGGAATGTATGGGCACCGTGCAACCTGTTTGGAAGTGCAGATCCTTCATTCTTCCCATCCTAAAGTTTTGGAAGTCTTCTGTGTGTAGAATTGCTGCAGCTGATGAAATGATACAGTCTCAGCCTCTTGAGTCCCTTGGGGCAGTGTTTAGGGCACCAACATGTGTAAAGAGACTTGGAAATAATTCCAAATTGTGCAGGAATGTGCAATCTGTTTCCTTTAGCCTGATCTACTATCTCATTATGTGGGGAGGGTAGCTGACTACAGTGTTAATAGGTTAGCACTTTAGTCCTCCTTCTATACGCTTCTGTGCATTGTCATTTTAAATCTTAATGGAAAACAGAGGCCTTTAAGACTAAGGCTGTTTCTGGGCATTAGAAATGTATGTTTGCAGACTCCTTCATAAGGAGCCTTTCTCTGCTTGTCATTGCTTACTCAAATCCCTCTTCAGGTATTTGTCATGTACAATGTCTTTCTATTTTGATTGACATAGGGGTGGCACGCCTGAAGTTTGATCTGCTTGCATTGCAGGTTATCTCTAGGGAACAAAGGTGGTATGTTGCTAATCAATTACAGCAACTTAGTAAATCATAGATGATGAGTGTCATTTCAGTTTTCTAGAGCTTGGTCTCCATGAAAAGTGAATGAGTGCCTGTTGGATCCAGCTATAGGTCTTGGGCTGAGATTTTCATGGGCAATTAAGCATTACATAGCAAATTAGATACCTTTAAAGCCCTGAATCTGAAGAAGCATAATTGAAATCCCTCTTTTTACATCTAATGTCCTGACAGAGAAAGTTTCCTGTTAGTACAGCTACATTAGGCCATTTCTTTTTTAAAAAGTTCTTTAGAATAAGAAGGGGGTTGAATAATAAGAAGGCACTTTTTATTTCAATAATTAAAAATATCAAATATTGGACAGGGTAGGAAAGAAATTTCTGAGAGGTTATGAAAATTTTAATTATTTTCTTCATTATAAGGGAAGACTAAAAGCCTTCCTTTCTCTGGCAGGAATGTCTGCCAGCACTGGGGAGAAGCTGGAGTGCTAACAGAAACACTCAGCACCTACCTAACGCCAGCCCAGCCCTCTGATGATGGTACTAAATTTTGACATTCAGAAAAACTTCTGTGCTAGTGTTGCCATAGCTCCCTGAGCTCAGCACCTGCAATCCAGCTGCCTCCCCACTGCGATGACTCATTGACATTTCAACACTCTACTTCGTCCACCTTATTGACTCTCCAACTTCCTGCCTTATTGCTTTGTTCTCTAGGTCTTTGTACACTTTTCCTGATCCTGTTCTACCCATCTTTTATTAGACAGATGTCTACAGCTCATCTGACTCTGAAATTTTCATTTGCCTTATAGGATGTCTTATTATAGCTTTTCTACTGGTCTCCCCACACATCCCACACAGCTTTTCTTCTTTTCCAACTCCAGTCCGCAGAACACGCTTAGAGCAGTCTGAATATCTATGCATTACCTCAAATTATTATTCATGTAAAATGGAATATTAACTAAGAAGCAGTCACACCTGGTCATGAATAACATGGGTCTAATCTTACTGTTTCTTGAGTTGCTCAAGCCTTATAAAGACATTTTCACTGTATAAATTTCAGTATATGCTACAGTTATTTGCACACAGAAAGGAGTGCAGTTCAGCTCCTTCATGTGCAGTTGGCCACTGTGCACAAAAAGGACCTTAGAAGTTGTTTATTCTTCCTTTAATCTGTGTAATTCATTTATTTAATACACTTGTGCATATTTGATGATCCCATTATTTAAAAAAATAAAGTTTTTTTTTAAAAGGCAAAGAGAGTATTTTCCTCTTGCAAAAAGCAAAACAGAGATTAGGTTAATGCTGGTCAAAACTTTCCTATTATCACCCCAGGTTTTTTTTACAGAGTATCAAGAAAAGGCAGAATTATTTTGGTGCAATTTAAGTAAGGTCAGATTGTGGGCAGAAGTGTCTGCATAGCAGACAGGCTATTGGATATTACATGGGCTTCATTTATACCACCAAGAGTGATTAGTTAGAGTGCAGTGGCTTTTTTTAGTTTCTTGCTAATAAGGGATTGTAGGCTTAATACACGCTTCTAGAAATATAGGAATTGACGGATTAATTTTGTATATCGCAACACTGAATTTTATTTCAGCTGCAGTCTGATCTTGTAGTGTACCAAAAACCCTTCTGTGAAATGCCAAATACCTCCATTTCTGATACAGTAAGAGTTCTGAATACCTCAAGAAATTTTGTTCATGAGTCTTAATGACACTCTTGGACTAAATACAGCTGATTGTTCATCCTTACTAAATATAACAGAGCTTATAGTGTGCTGGACCTCAGAAGATCTAGTCATGTAGTCCCACGGGTGATTCCAACAACAAAATATTATGCTTTTAACCCTGCTAGTATATTATCATCTTGAATACATGAGTAATTCAACTGACTTGTCTGGGGCTGCTCAAGCCCAGGGAGTTGATAGTATAGTTGTAGGATGATGGCCTTGGTGTGAGGGAGAAATAGTTTTTTTCTGGATTTCTTATTTCAGTTCAGGAGCATTGTAAGCCCTTTTGAGTGAAACTAAGGTTATACCACCAGGTTTATGGCGTTGTTTCACTTTACAGTCACTGTCATAAACCCCAGATTAATGTGGTTCCATTGTGTATATTTTACACATTCTTTCCCCATAACGAGTTTGTGATAAGCCATTTTCCTCTCTTTTATCCATGACAGTTTTTGTTACGTGACTTCCAAATTTCAATGCCTAATATGATCTTTGAAGAGCTATAAACTTTTAGCAGACTTTTACCATAAAGTGGGTGAATAAATTGCCAGGGAGTCTGTGGTTTGATCCCAGGAAATCCTGATTAATAGCCTTTAGGTTTTTGTTGGGTTTTTTTCCAGACCACCCTGAATACATTGTGGAAAACAGCTGACTCATTTTATGGCCTTTTCGACTGTAATTCAACCTACGAAATTTATAGCAAGTGTTTTGGTTTTTTTTTAAACACCAAATGAAGACAAGAATATTTCTTCATATGAGACCATATGCTGAACACACTTCTTACTCTGCTTAGTTCAGCCTTGTGTAATCCTGTATATCTGCTAACCACTGTAAACCTATTTTTAATATAAAAAGGTCTTAATCCAAACCCAGTGTAATAAAGGTGAAAGGAATTGTATTCATAATATCCCTATTGATTTTCATTGAGCAGGACTTGCACATTTAAAAGTGAAACTAGTTGGCTTGTGTGTTTCAGTGACCTTCCCCATAACATTTTTGGTATGAAATGGAAAATGTAAAATAATTTTGCAAGATGACTTGCTGGATACTTTTTTTTCCCCTTCATTTAATGTGTTGTTTATCTAAATTGTATGTTAGGAACAGGGTAGTAGCATTTTAGTCTTTGTTGTAATAGCAATTAAAAGAAAAGTATGCTTATTGTTAACCTATGTCTTGATATTGCTAGTCAAGCTCAAGGCATAGAGGTAAACTGGGTGATTTTGTTTTAATAACTTGGAAATCTTTGGTGCTGATCACGTTGCAGAAACTTAATTCCTTCAAAGGTTAGATTTCCAGAAAGTTGAATGGGTGTTGATCATGGCATGGGTCTGGGTAATGGCTGTAAAACATGGCCTATGAAATGAGATTGCTGTATTAAATGGCTCTGTCTGTTTAGAGGATGTTTTCATGACCGTATACTGCGTTCACGTGCATGTAGAGAAAGGATGAATGTTTTTTTCCTCATTAAAAATGGGATTCTTTTGGTCATAGCATTGAGCAATAACAATATAGATGGAAAAGAATGACAATTTTCTATAATGCTATGACAGAAGGCTGGTTATTGAGAAAATAATTTGCATATTGTGCTAAATTTAACAAATCCTACTGAGTAAGAAAGTAATAAAAATATATATATAAAAATAAACCTTTGATAGTTAAGTAGCAATAAATAGAATACATTTGCATTGTCTTCGCAATATGCTCAGATTTGCTTTTTTCTTTTGAGGAAGAAATAAATTATCTTCCACATAATAGAAAATTGAGCTTACTATTTCTAAAATGCTCTCCACATAGAAAAAGGAAACCTGTTTCAATGTTAGTGCTTATCACAGCATTTAAGTGTCACCATCCCCCCTCAAGCTTTATACTCTTAAATAAAAAAGGAAAAAATCCTATTGTTTTCCTAGGTTCACTGTGCTCCTAGTGATTGATGTAGAATTTTACTGCCATCCAATGGCAAGGACCTATTATAGCCTAAGTAAATGTCTAATGCCTTTTGATCAAATTGCAGTCTAGGGAATTTAACTTATGTAGTACACTTAGAACTTACATCAATACATCTCTGTTCGTTACACAGTGAGAAAGAAATATGACTACAGTTTCAATTTATTCTGTGTTTCCTAATTCAATTTAACTCTGAATTACTAATATTGTGCTGCATAATTACCTAAATGGATAAATCAACCTAAGCTACTCACTAAAAAGACCATTAGTGTAGAGTATTAATTTTTGTGTGTACCTTGTCACGTTAGTTTAAAAGATTCCTTTCTCTACAATTAAGAGCGTTTTCCAAGTTGGCAAAATATCCTTTTGCTAAAATACTCCTCCATTTTACTTGTGCCTGGAGACTTTACAGTTGTTATTGTACACTAAAGAATAGCTTTATGACTCTTAAATGTGTTATACAGATACAGTAAGGAGGGTTGTGCCTTTTTTTTTTGCCATTTGTTTGTTTTTTGCTCTGTCACATACAAACCTCAAAGAAAGACAACTGCTTAAAACTAAAATTTTGGTACACTTTGGGGTATATAACCTCCATGCTTTTTCAGATTCAAGGAGCAGTCCAACTTAGTCATTTTTTAGGGGTCTAAAAAACAATCTAACACTAACACGCTTCAAGTATATTTAAGATCCCTCTTAAGATGGGCAAGAGTATAAACCCAAACCATCATCTTGCATCACTAACAAAATAATTACAGCAATTAGTGGCTGTTAAAGAAAAAAAAAATGTTCTGCCAGGACAGAGAAAAAAATTAGCTATAGAATAAAGGAGAAAAATAAGAGAAAGAACAGACTTCCATTATTTCTATTATTTCATTCTAGCTGGAAGACTCTTCGTGTACTGTCACCTTATTAGGATTGCTCTCTATTCCTCGTTAAAGTCAATGGACATGCTTCCAGTGATATAAAAGACCTAAACCAGATCCCAGTCAAGCATTCCTATCTCTTCTTACAGCTACCTGCTTTCCCACATGTATCTCTCAATTCAAACAGTTGTAAAAACTTTTCTGGCTTATCTCAAAGATAAAACCTGTGGATATCTACTAAGCATCATATTTAGGAGCGCACTGTTAGAAGTCCTGTTGATCTCTTGCCATTATTTTATCTGTTTTTAACAGCTCTTTGGCCACACTCTTTGACTGTTACCTTAGCTGTATAGAAAGAATAATCTTTGATTAAATTACATCATTAACCTGGAGCCTCTACAGCATGTAAGATTACTGGAAATGAAGCAAGAAATGGAATATTGAACAAAGTCCCAGAGGACTTGGACATACAACTTAAGTGTTCATGACTTAAATTCTTCACTTATGAAAACCATTAGAAAATTAACACTTTTCTTCTATAACTGAGAGAGACGTTAATTGACATTAATCAGCACGAAGTTTTTCAAGTGTGTGTGCAGAGAAAAGAGTATGATGCTTAAAAATATCAATCTTAAAATAGGCATGCATAGGCTATTTGCTACTTTAGTGCTTTACTACTAAAAGGATGGATGTAATAGAAAAGTACAAGGAGAAAATTAGGATGATAGAAAGGAGGTTATTTGGAACATTGTGTTTGTTCTGCAGTAAATAGCAAGGCACCACATCTGTACTTGGAAAACAGAGCTCACTCTTGTGTTGCTATATTAGCAATTAATTGTAAAATGAGTGGGAAACAAAAATCTACAATTTTAAATTTGAAAATTAAAGCTTCATACAATGTTTATGTTCATAAACTCTGTAACTGATATAAACCAGGGGTAGATTGCAATGATACCCTGACATACAGAGGTGCGTGGGTTTCCCCTGCCCCCCCAGAATTCATGTTGTAAAAGAGCACCAACCTCAGAAAAGCAGAGTAGGTGAGTGCAGCAAATGTGTTCTTCCTAGAGAATATCCATTTGTTGTTAGCTAAATTACTAATTAATTTTCTGAACTGTCCTTATTGCTATAGTTCTCAATGTTTTTGCTGTATATGTTTATGCAAATTTATTGAGTGAAATCGGTTTAAAATGAATCTGTGCAAACCCCTACACATTACCTTCTATTTTAATACCTCTCATGGAGCAGATGCTTGCTCATATTCCTCAACATTCACTTAATCAGTTTCTATAAATGGATGGGAGGAAAAACTTGCTTTCAACCAATTCTTGCTTCATCTTTTCAATAATAAGTTGTGTTGTGTTATTTTTTTTTTTCTTCTTTTTCTCTTTGTGCTTTGAAGGAAAAATCTGTGTGACAGCTAACAAAGCAGCCCTGGCTTTGTAGTCCTTGTTCTATGAGATGTAAGATAACAGGCTTTCTGCATGGGTCTTCGTGAGTTCAGCTGGCCACAGCACATGGGCAGGCTTCAGGAAATGGGGACTTTTCCCCCCATGTCTGGACACAGATGTGCATGGAGGGAACTCTCTGCTAGCAAAGGGCACTGCAGATCACAGGCATAGCACAAAGAGAGAGCCTGAGAGTCGAGTGAAGTGTGCTTGGGCAGATTTGGGGCTATACTATTGCTCCAGTTTTCCTGCCAACACAAGCAGAGCTGGTAAAGTGGAGACCACAGAGAATACAGCGTGTAGTGTTTGTAACAAGCTAAAGTTGCCTCTGCTCAGCTGTTTCCCCCACTGCAGGAAAAATCATCAGTCTATCCATCCATGACTTCTTTTGGCCAAGAGATGAGGAGAGCCTGTGTGGTGATGCAAGGCAGCACATGTGGCCCTGCCACCAGCAAGAGAGAGCACCCAGCCACCAGCCTCACCCTGGGAGAACTTTCTGCTCATCACCTCCCTCCTTTCACTCTCCCCACATGTTAATGCATATTCCAACAATGCATCAAAATAACCAGAAGGCAAACCACCACTGAATTGCCAGCCCTCGTTCCTGAATAAGCCACTCACAGGCAATTGCCTTTCCCCCAGTTTAATTTTCTTTGTGCGTATTGTAATGCTCTGTGTGCTCAGTGACAATCACTTCTGCGAAGCTGCATCTCGTTTCCTCTGACCACTAAAACTGTGATCTGCTTTACTTGCCTGAAACAAGTATCATGCACAGATTTTAATTATTTAGTCATGATTTAGCATGTGTGATATATGGGTATCATTATCAATGGCTGCAATATCTCTTCTTTTGGCTATTTAACATGAGGAAGATGCTCTTTGTTATTAACATCTGTTCATCGGGGACACAGACCTTCTCAGCATTACTAGCACCTTCTGTTTTTGTCAGGAGAAGGGAAAGTGATCAAGAGCCTCATCAGAGCCTAATTTGGCACTGATGTGTTTTCCCTTCTCTTAGTGTAGCTTAGATCTAAATTGTCCCTTAAAATTACAGTAGCTTTTAAAATACTGCTCAATAATTAGATCTGACTAGGCGTAGACTAAGATGGTTCAGATATGAATGTAATGTTATGGTTGTGTGTGGGCTACAAGATGAAAAATAAGTTAATAAAAGACGTGATGGAATTAGAAAATAAGATTAGTGAATTGCTTTAGCCGTGAAACCATTTTCTAGCTATGAAAAAAATGACTAATCTTATCTTTTTTTTTTTTTTCTCCCCCCTCACTAAGCTCATTCTGGTCTTTTCACAGCCCAGTGAAGGCCTCATAGCAGAAATGTCCCCTTTACAATTACCTTGTTATTATAGCAGGCATTTTGTTAAGCCTTTTAGGGACAGATCTGTTTCGCAGTAAACCAAAGCTCTGGTTCTTCACTGCTTTTCTCCAGTTGTGTTACAGCGAAGGCACCTAGCTGTGTATAGAAGGGTGTCTCTGCTCAGCTGCTTGCCAGGCAGGTTGGACCTGAAGGGATGGAGGTACTTTGAGGAAAGACCACACTTGAACTTGTTTTTTTGCAGATTCCTCTTAAAGCAAAAGTAAACAAAGGGATTTCTGCGGAAGTGCCTGATTCTGTGAGCGCTGCCAATACCAACTAAATATAACAATGTTTGTGCTCCAGATCTGGATCTTATTTCTTCCTAAAAGAAAGCATCAAAATCTGATTATGTAGATAAAAGAGAGAACTTCTCATGAATATACTCTACATGATTAAAACTCCATCTCCCTATGGTCTAGACCTGAAAGACATTTTAATTATCTATCTAACATCTTGCTATTTCTGGAGTTTTGACTGCAAATGTTTCTGACATAGTGTTTCATGGAGTATCCTTTCCTCATACTGTGCCTTTTTATACTCCAGATGTACAGTAAACAACAAAAGCTTGTTTTATCTTTTACTCTCCATCAGATGAAAGTGAAAGATAACTAAAAGGGGAGGTGGGGGGTGGGGGAGCTTTGAAAGAATATATTTTAATCATAGATATCTTGCCTGAAATCTGAAAAATCCCGTGATAATCTCAAATATGCTTTGCCAAATAGATCCAAACTACACAGAACTGAAGAATCCAAACATTAACACTACTGTAAATAAATAAACCAAAACCAAACCCAGCAAAGCCTTACATCTTTCTCTATTTGCCATAATCATTTTTACACGGAATAATTTTTTGAACCAATGTAAGCAAATTTCAGTCCCATCCTGTCAAACTCCAGCAAACAGGGAAAAAATAATTAAAACATTACCCTAAGCATTTTTTTTTTGATTCTGAGTGTGTAAGGGAAGAGCAAGTCAGCTGCCAGAGGGATTTTCCAAACGTGATCCAGCCTCTGGGATGATACTCCTACTAATAATATTCAAGTAAGGACCTAAAAGCAGCATTTGAAATGTAGCTATAAAGTTTAGAGGGGAATGTTTTTACAGTTTCCATTAGGGTGACCACATGAGGTTTTTTTAAAGCATGGAGTTGTTATACATGCTGAATGAGAAATATGAAGGGACAGGATCAACCTGTGCCAAGTGCTTGAGTGGTTCTGGAATTGCCTTACCACTTTTTAAACTCTGGTAATGGACTAGTGGTTTACTATACCTAAAGATTTGTCCAAAGTTTCTGAAGTTTCCATTTTGTAGATTAGTCCCTGAGTTTAATTAATCTCATGCAGATACCTTATATCTGTCAGGCCAGGTTTCAACTCATAGGAAATGTCTACCCTGTGAAAGTGAATGCAGTGACAGGATGTACGAGCTGGTGAAGATCGTAGCTTGTGAGGCAGAGCTGTGCTGTGTAACTTGTCCAAGCAGCGTTTAACTTCGTTACCCAAGCAGTGTTCGCTGCTGCACTTGGCAGCCTCTCACAGTACATGTTAGCTGAAGCACAGCAGCATGCAAACACGTCTGGCATCTGAACTAGAGTCTTCGTGGCAGCTGGCACCCAGACCTGTGCCAGCGTGGGCTGCACTTTGTGTTGTCACGTCTCTGATCTTCAGCAGGGTCAATAATTTAATGTGGGGTCATTAAAAAAAGATGTTTGTAAAAGAAGCCTTTAAATTAGGGGTGCAGTTTTGTGAGCTAGCTCTGTAAGTATGGCTTTTTCATATGAGGAGAAGGAAAACAGAGAAAAACGAACTAGCAAATTCGCATGTACTTTCTAAAGCCAGATTAACCACTCAGCTGGTAATCTAGTTTGCCTTTGTGCACGATACATACCTCTATAAATTAATCAATTGGTTCCTTTACCCATAACCTCATGTTGAGCAGGAATGTATCTTTAGAAGCCCTGCTTTTTTAAAGCAGTCATGTCAAACAAATTTTATATGATGGGCTTGATCTGACATTCTAGTGCTTGGTAGCAAACATTTTCAATGGGAGTTATTATGTTACACAACAATAACAGAAAAATAAGCAATACTGTTATTGGTTTTGCATTGTCAGCTAATAGATGCCTGTTAATAACAAGCAAGGAGATTCGTTGGAAAAGATTCCTATACCTTTTGGCTGCTGTTTTTATTGTTTCCTTGAGTAGAAATGAGTTTTTGGAGGCTGGTGTGGTCAGTTCTCAGTCAGCCAGATTGTGAATTATTTGTGCCATAGATATAAGGACACCTTAGAAGCACCACTGTGTATTAGGTGAAGTGCAGCAACACAGAAGGTACTCTCAGGAGCAGGCAACTACAGCTGATCTCCTGCCACACAGGGCCTGAGCCAGTAATACCTGCTAGATCTATGATGGCTGTGTATGTGTGCAGCTCCAGTGACATCTGGCTGTGTTTTGATGGAAGGAGGTAGGGGAGAGGGAAGTTATCTCAAAGCTGGGATCTGCTAAGTCTGCTTAGGCAGTGCCCATTGAACTGAAAGCATAGGAAACCATCTTCTGGGAGCTAGGTTTCAGAAAGGCTCTTTGGTCAAGGTCTATGTCTGCATTCACTCTGGGAAATCATGTGCTTAGAACTTAATGCAGGCATACTAGATAGCTCTGCAGGAGAATAGCATTGATACAGCAAGACTCATACTGGTTTGGAGGTAGTTGGTTAGTCTAACTCAACCAGGTGAGGTTTCTCTCATAATTCTGCACCAGGGTGGAGAAGATTCTGGGCTGTCACCTTCCCCATGCCACCCATGAAGGGCTAAGAGGAGCACTCACCCTGGGAGATGTCCACTTGTGGAGACTACCAGTGTAAGCTTGCATGAATGGTTGCTGGAGGGAAGGAACATTGCAACTCTTGTGTAGGTCAGGAAACAGCTGATTCCTTGTGCTGCTTTGGCTTGGAAACTGAAGGGACTGGCAAAATGGTAAATAATGTACACAGATGAACCCATGCTGGGTAATGGAAAATGGTGTTTTAAAGAGGGGTGGCAATAAGTAAGAGTAGGTTTGTGAAGGAGAGGGTTCCCAGTATCAGGTTAGTCTGCTGATGTGGTTATTCTGGTGGCTGCTAACTTCTCTCATATCATGGATTCTGCACAGTTATATATGGGTGTAGTGAGAGATGCTGTGTTCCAGAGTACTGAAGTAGTATTCATTCCTAGCCATCATGAATAAGAACAGGCAAGTGTGGACCTTCAAAAGCTTGCAGGCTCATTCCCTGAAAAACAGATTTCCAGATGCAAACATTCTGATGTTGGAAGACAATCACTCAGCCAATCAATAACAGCTAACTCATGTACCGTGTGGATACTATAAATGTTGCACTGATATGGAAATGTGGGCCTAATTTTTGGTAAGAATTTGCATTTTGGCTGGGGTAGGAGTGGTATGGCATCAAATTCCTGGGTTTTGACCCAACTTTGGGTAAATATTGCATAGTGTTTAAAATCAAGTGGAGCTGCTGTGGTGGGAAGCTAATTTTCTGGGTTGGATGATAAAGCTGGGTTGATATTTTTCAGTAGTTTAAGACTGAGTTGTGAAGACTGCCAAAGTAAGAGCAAGAGAACAAAGTTTGTGAACTGCAGGCAGCAGTAGGTCATGTGTCCATATTGTCTTCTGTGTTTTTTCCCTCTTGTGTAAAAGTAGCTTCAGAGTTTGAGAGGCAGTGCAGTCTACTTAGTCATTGGTAATCCAAGAACTCAATACCTGGAAAATTGTTATTTTCACCATGAAATTGCTCCAAAGGTTAAAATGTCTTATGTGCCAGCACAGCAAGTTTCCCTTGAGGCTCCATCAGTACTAAATTTAAATGGGTTTGAGTCCAGGTGATTCCAGGTCAATTAGCTTCAACCACACTGAACCTGGAAAACTGCCTCTTTCAGGAAGTGGTGAGATTCATGTCTAGAAAACCCCATTCATATTCTGCTCCAGGGGCTGGGTATAAATCTTTAGTATTCTTATTAATCTTTTAAGCTGGGTAACAAACATCTGGAAGCTTGCACTTTCGGAGTTCTGTAGCAACACTTCTGACTGGTTATTCCTCCTCTTTTGTGTGTAATAATTTGTTCAATTCTCCATGTATTATTCATGTGTACCTTAAATTTACTCACTAGCCCACTAAAGTTAAAAATCACACTACACCTGAGAGATAAACACCATCACACTGGAGCTGGAAATACATTAAGCCTTACCCATAATTACCATCATGCTGACTTAAGGCTCCCCCTCCTTTTTTTCTTTCTTTTTACCATATCACTAAGGCTTTTCTGGCTATCAGTCCCTTTTTGTACTTCTATAACAAATGTAACCTTTCCCAGTTTTCTTCTTCTTGGGTCCTTTCTACACAGGGAAATGTTTTACATTTCATGCTCAGGCTTTTTGTTGCCTGCTTTCTGCCACATGTGAAAGTAGCGTTAGGCAATTAGGGATGTGCTGCCTTTGACTGCTGGAGTCACTCTGGGTGTGTCTTTTGTGTGCCCTCAGCAGAAGCATTGCCAGGGGCTCCTTATGTTACACGGGAACCATCTCCAGCTATGAGCCCAATGCCCTCCTTTGCCTGAGCTGGAAGTCCCTGTCTGTCTTTGCTCCCCAGACAATATTGTGATGTCAGCAATGAACAAAGACACTACTGTAGACTCGGCAGAGTATTTCTACAGACAACTCTTTGGTATTGTTGGGACAAGGATTATAGCAGTGTTTCTGTGCAGTGGAACAAAATGCTGTGGTGGACTGGCAGTGTACCTATGCATGCTAGAGCCCTGAATATCTCCATTATCTGTGGCGCCATGGAAATAAAGCTGATCTTGTGTGCTGGGCTTTATGTTCAATTACTGGCCCTTACCAGTCTGTGGACCAACTGGTCTCTTACCTATTCAGTCACAGGTTTGCAAAAGTATTTGCTGTTGGTTACCATTTTCTTCTGTGGTCTTCTCAGAAGCATAATTTCTTTTTTCTCTCTCTCTTTTTTTTTTTTTATTCCTGGTTCTCTAGTCTGGTCAAGTGACCATCTGCTACCCAGCTATCTTGAGTTCTACTGTTGCCTCTTTATAACATATACACATGTATAATATTTAATAATAAACAATATGTTTTGGGTCAACAGTTATTGCAGGACTGCACTTGTATCTTTTTATTGACTCATATTTTTGCCAGACTAGTTAACAAAACCCTGATTCTGAGGGGGAGGGAGGGAATGATTCAAAACTTCAGGCAGTAAGCTGTCATGTTTAAGTGGCCTAAAAAAAACCCCAAATAGAATAGAATAAACCACGTTGGAAGAGACCTTCGAGATCATCGTGTCAAACCCATCATCCAACACCATCTAATCAATGGCACCAAGCACCCCTTCAAGTCTCTTCGTAAATGCCTCCAGTGATGGCAACTCAAGGTGCTTAGCTGCAGCATTTAATTGATATCTAACTAGTATTAAATGTATTCAGATAAAAAGTGCTCTGTATTTCAAATATTCCTTATGTCTTTTTTTTCTTTTGGAGTAAAATGAAGTTCAATGTGGAAAAAAATGTGGCTTGTTCCTGTGTTAAACATGAACATGTTGATGCTTTCTTCAACTCCTTTGCATTTTCTCATGCTTTATGTGAGGGTAATATGAACACTTGGTGCCTTACACAGAGAGCTGAACTTTTCTCCAACCTTTGCAATACCTGGGGTCAACAGTGCATAAATGGAGTGAGAAAATTTTATTTGATTTTGTTGTCTGGCCATAATTAAAACCACTAATGTTGTTCTAATGCTGCCTTTGTTACAGGAATCACAGCGGTGAGCGCTGCATCTCACCTTATGTTATCTTCAAGAAGTCTTTCATGCTTATGTATTTAATTATCTAGCTTTCTTTAAAGGTATTTGACAAGCAATCTTAAATATATTATTGAAATACCATATCTGCAATAGTATCTCCACATAAACAAATGTGCTTTTTAACTACAGTAGTGAGAATTCCCTCTGGTAGGATTCCCAAACTGCTCTGCAGGTTGCTGGCTACAGCAGACTACGAAAACAAATCTCTTACCATGATCAAGGTCAAAGCCAGGTCAGTCATTCACAGAATATTACATCTCTTCTTGGAGGCAGGAAGCATTTGATATTTGATTTCCCTCTGCACCGTTCTTTGATGGATTTTCCTTTTCTTTCCTGCAGAGGAAGAAAACGTTATGTTAAAATTGTTACATGTATTTACATATAATGACTGATATATATTTAATACTTATAGTGTCCTGGAAAGCCATTAAGGAAATGTGCCTTCTGGCTCTGCTGTTCTGCTGGATTCTAAGGCAATCCTTTGTGGGAAAGTGCGTTCACATGAGGACACTGGTTGTAGTGGCTTACATTTCATGTCAGTTATTTCAGCAAATGTTTAATCCCCAAACAGACTTCTGCAATGATTCATGGAGTTCCTCTAGGAGAGGAATGCTGCTACCACTTTGGATGGCCAGGTTACATGGATAATTATTCTAGCTTAGTTTGCCTGGATAAGACCCAGCTTTCAATTTTTCTGTGTATATATGTATACACAGCTATGGAAAACTAGCTGACTAATGTTGTGGCAGAAAACTGACTGTGAGAATGCATATTGCCAATTTGGCTATTTTGGTAGCAAAATCACCAAAAAGATTAATAAGCATCTGGGAGAGTAAGCATCTGGGAATTTTACCTTGCATGGCCTGCTCATTTTTTTGATTGAGAGATTCTGAAATATTTATTGTGCATAGTTTTGTGATTTGTGATTTTAATTGTGTGATGGATTTTTTTTATTTGTGGTTTTCTGGGGTATTTTATGTGGGTTTTTTGGATTTTTTTTTGGTTGTTGTTTTGTTTTCTCTTCAATGGTAGGGCTAGCAATGTCTTCTGATACAAAGTACAACTAAAAATCTGGATAGGTTGTGTTACACCTTGCATTGTTAGTAAGAAAGTCTTCTCTTGTCAGTATGCTGGAATGGAACACAAACTTTGGTGTTTAGGTTAGAAATGAGTAAAAACCCTATTTACTGAAATCAGATTGTTATCTGTGGTAGGATCAGGGTAGCTATGTATAACAAAGTCTAATGTGATGCAACTGATGGCAAAGCTTTTTCCTGAACTTAGCAGTGATGATAAACATGATTCCCTGGCAGAGTATACTTACACTCCAGGGTAAGAACCCTCCTTCATGCAGGATCTCAACACACAACCAATGACCAAAGGAGACTAAGATCAGGATATATTAAGTTAGAGGATGAGCCTGGAGAGACCAAACTATATATATATATATAATTTAATTCTATTCTAATTTAAGCATATACAGAAATATTTAATTTTCCTCATTGCATTGTATGGTGCTTAGACAGATCTGATGCTCTAAGTGCTTGGGTATATAAAAAGATGCAATCTGAGGTATTCAGAAGCTATTCCCAGCAGGATATTCTAAATAAAAATGTTAAACCATGCAATATATTAATTTTAAAACAGTTATTGAAAATCTCATGAGCAACTGATTAAGATGTGCTGTCAAACTAGGCAAAAAGTCTAATTTTTTTCCACTGTAAAGCTAAAGAATTATAGGCAATATGACCTGGATTGCAAATACCCCAGAACAATAAAAAATAGAACAAAATTCACCAGGTTGGAAAAGACCTTTGAGATCATCAAGTCCAACTTATCATCCAACACCATCTGATCAACTAAACCATGGCACCAAGTGCCTCATCCAGTCTCTTCCTAAACACCTTGAGTGACGGTGACTCCACCACCTCCCTGGGCAGCACATTCCAATGGCCAATCACTCTTTCTATGAAGCACTTCTTCCAAACATCAGCCTAAACCTCCCCTGGTGCCACTTGAGACTGCATCCTCTTGTTCTGTTGGTAGTTGCCTGGGAGAAGAGACCAATCCCCACCTAGCTACAATCTCCCTTCAGGTAGCTGTAGACAGCAAAAAGGTCTCCCCTGAGCCTTCTCTTCTCCAGGCTAAGCAACCCCAGCTCCTTCAGCCTCCTCACAGGGCTTGTGCTCCAAACCCCTCACCAGCTTAGTTGCCCTTTTTTGGACACATTCCAGCAACTCAACATCTTTCCTAAGCTGAGGGGCCCTGAACTGGACACAGTACTCAATGTTGCAAACAGGACTAATATAGCTCTGAATTTATTAAGTTAAAAAAAAGTAATGTGAGATGTTTTTGTGAGTAAATCCTGAAACAGAATGTCTGTGATGAATAGCTGACTTTGTCTTATTTTTGTACAGTCTTTCAGCTGCTTGTCAGTAAAGACTAAGATAGTGGAAGAGGGAACCTGCTTTTGAAGTTTTTGGGGCTCATTACCTTCCTATTTATTCTCTTAGAGTCCACTGTCCTGGGTGAGATACTAAACATTTTTGTTCTTTTGGGAGAGGATGCAAAAAAGTGTAATTCTCACTAATTTCTTTGCATCAGTTCCACAGTTTAACTGACCAGGGAGCTGTAGCTG
The DNA here is from genome assembly GCF_014839835.1 of Dryobates pubescens. Lineage (NCBI taxonomy): Eukaryota > Metazoa > Chordata > Aves > Piciformes > Picidae > Dryobates > Dryobates pubescens. The sequence goes on from NC_071643.1 coordinate 6,824,477, forward strand.
ACTTGAGGGATGCCAGACATTTTCCATGGCTACTTTTTGACAGAGAGTAGTATTCAAGGTAAGCACTTCTCCAAGTCTTTCAAGAGCATGGTAACTGCCATTCAGAAAGTTACGGATGTGATTTTCATCTCTTGCATTAAATCAAAACCTAAAAAGATAGAGACTTTCTTCTGTCAAGGAAACCTGTAGTTGCAGGCTAGTGCAATAAACACGGTGGTGTTTGATCCAAACAGCCTCGCTGAAAAAGAAACACATAGATGCACATAATGTACCTTTTTGGTTTCTTCTCTCCAATTATGCTAACAAGCTTCATGCTGAGAAAGGATTAGGGCTGATGGACAATCAAAGACAATGCTTGCCTCTTGGTAAAAAGGTGTGAAAAGATATAGGCCCTAGAGCTGGAGTTATTAGGCATACCTGCAGGAGGCCATATGACTAAGTTAGGCCATGAGAAACTGAATTATAGAAAATGCTTAGTCACTATTCTAAGCTCTTCAATGACATCTTTAACACCTTTTGATTCAAAAGGAAAAGCCACAATGCAAATATTCCTTCTGCAGGTTCTGCTCAGTGTTTGCGGCTCAGCAGGGCAGCATGACACCTGGCTGAGTAAAATTCCCAGTGGGAGACCTGCACTCACCCTGCCAGCGGGGCATGGGCACCTGCAGGCGCTCAGAAAGCAAAGCTGAAGATTAAAGAGGCAGGAAGGTCCTATGGAATAAGCCCTCTATCCATTTCATTCTGTACTCTGTAGTAGGAGAGGAGCGAATTAAAAGGCAGAATCAAAAGAAATGTTATGTAAGTCCCTCTAATACTTTTTATTAACTGTATTATTATTTCTTTGGAGCACTTCAAAGAATAGCCAAAGCAAGATGGCCAGGGATAGACAACATTTCTTGTTCAATTGCATCACCAAGCAATTATGATTAACTTTGTAAAAATAAAACTTTGTGTGCATTTTGGCTTAGTCTTTTCTCCCAAGCTTTCCTAAAGATATTTAACTTAAATAGAATTGATAAAGTATTTTTCTTTTAATTTGAATTACTTTTATTTATTTATTTATTCTTTTAAATCTGACTATTTATTATCCCTTGAAAGTTTATTCCCAACTTTGCATGTGTGGTTCTTTTGGAACACCATAATTACATCTTGCCTGCTCACTACTTTTTGTGGACTATTGATACTAGCCTGTGAAACCCAGTGGTCTCCAATTGAACTAATCATAAAATGCTATATAAACATCTCCCTGCATCAAGGATATAGATTAAATTACATTCCACACAGACAATGTGAAATAAAAATATTGTAACTGAGAAATGGGTATCTAATACAAATGTTATTAATGTACCTCCCAAAGACTGCTCAGAGGCAAAGGTGACCACAGGGGCGGAGGTAGATGGTTACAGGCTGCCTTCTCTAACATCTGTGTAAATAGTGGAGTGGTGGCCCCTCTAAGTTACAAGGGCTGCAGTTTCAAATATTAAACTACAAAAAAGCCTGTCTGTGACTGTAAGGAATTGCCTCTAGTATCTCTTCTTTTTTCTTTTTGGCTGCTGGTATTAAGAAAAATACCAGAAGACCACCAAGGAAGAAAGGGGCAGGAAAAGGACATAAGCATAATGAATGCCAAGATTTAATTGACACAGCAGCAGCTCATACTGTCTGTTCTCTTTGTGGAGATGTTATCCTTTGCATATTGGTAAAGCTAGTCTTCTAAATAACCATAATGAGCAGATTCATAACTCCCCTAACTATAAAAAAAAATAAAGTTGCTTCTTTAAAAAAATATTCTTCCCCCCCCCAAGCCAAATACCCTGAATATTAAAACAGCTGAGCAGAAGGATTAGGAAAAGTTTTGATATCAAGGACAGTTAACTGTTAAAAATAGCTTTTAAAAAGGTTATTGCTGTAGAGTGCTCTAGAGGGAGGATAGATAGGTGGTTTAAAATGTGAAAATATGACATTCTATCTCTTCAGATTTTTCTGTTAGACTTTCCTGAAAGACTTTTTCCTTGTAGCTCACCTCTGTGTGATTTTCTTTTTCCATGTTCAGCTTCTGTTTGCAAACAGGTGTCAGTGTAAGGTGCCATGTAAGAATGCAAATAGGAACTTATGTTACAATATGTAACTTGCTCCATGATCTGTTGTTATAAGGATGCATGGGAAGAAAATGTGGTAGAATATAGATGCAGCCTGCTCTGTATGTAGGGAGATAATAGGCTGGAAATGACCAGTTCTAAATTTCAGCGTTTCCAATTTCTCTTCAGTGGACAGAAATGTTGACACAGTGAGCTCTTAACAACCAGTCCAAATACACAAACATCAGTAATAAGAAAATTAGAGAAAATGTGATTTTTTTTCCAATGCAAACAGTCACATGAGGTTAATATCAACGATTGTAATTCATCTAGGTGAAAACTGCTTTTTACAGCACAATCGTTAATAATGTTGGGGTAGAGAAAACATTACACTGAATCGGAACCCTTGTGCTGAGCATTGTGGAAGTATTTGGGCATCATTTTTAAAGCTCTCGTAAATGAGAAGGCTCCATGATACATGAGGAATTTTCTCTCTCTCTTTTTTTTTTTCTTTTAAGGAAATTTTGAGGTTTGGTAATAATTTTCCCCTGGACTCTTATCACCGTGATTTGAGTCCACTGCAGGTGATTGATGTTCATATATAGCACTTTGAATATTTCCATCTCCCCTCCTCGTGTTTATACATTTTCCTATAAAGCATATATTTCAGGTCAGTTCAGGTTTAAGTTCCAGTCTAGACTGAAGCTTATATCTTCTAGTTTCTGTTGGGAGTGGGAGGGAAAGCACACAGGGACAGGAGAGGAAGTATGGTACAGAATTGCTAATACCTTGGTGGTAGTGTAATTTACCTGGTTAGTGCAGAAGTTAATTTAATGATTAATTTAATGATTGGAGGTAGAAGGCAAAATAAGCAGATGTTTTGTAACCATGCAGAAGCAAATATTAGATGCCCTGCATGGGGTTCTTCTGTACAGAACATCTGTAAGTTGCATTGATGATAGTCTTCCCTGTGACAGTGTTGGTGGAACAGTTAATGTAAAAGAAAAGCAATCAACCAACCAAAACCCAATTACAAAACACCAAAAAAAACCCCAAAGACTTAAATTTTGGGATTTTTGTGTTTTGACAAACGAAGACCAGTGATGTTAATTGACTGCTTTGTTTTAACAACCTACTTGTTTCAAATAAAACCCAATACTCTTCAGTTAAAAAAACCCCCAAACCTCCAACCCCCTCTTCTTTCTGTAATGTGGTCTCTCACAGGAGTTCCGTGTGGTACGGTCATGATGTACATGAACCAGCTTTGAGCAGACATGCAGCATAATCTAAGTGGATCTCTTGTGCAGCAAGCCTGCCTCTAGATCCTCAAACAGATCACCTAACAGTGCACCATGATGACTGCCCTCTTAATCAATCAGAAAAGAACGTTTCAATTATACTGCATTATAATATTGAAACAGTTGAGTTCAGAAAGGTACAAGGTGTTCAGGAGGAGACTTGATAGGGTGCTTGGTTGCATGGTTTAGTTGATTAGGTGGTGTTGGATGATAGGTTGGACATGATGATCTTGAAGGTCTGGTCTGGTCTGTTCTGTTCTATTCTAAAATTACTTATAATGCTGCAAGAATAACAGCACTGTATGTATTTGAACATATTGGTTGCCAAGCTGGCAGAAGATTGGTCAGAAAAGTATAAATGAATTTCAGCACAACATGTTTAAGTCCATGTACCATACAGGTATGGACATAATGTTGAAGATGAGTCTCCTTGCTTAGGATTAGCAGCACATATTTTTTCTTTTCCTTTTGCTGCTTGCCAGCTCTGATTTGAATGAGGGTCCTGTGTCGAACATCACTGTAGAGCAGGCTATTGACTGAACTGCTTTTTTGAGCTGGACCAGTGCAGGGATGTGGCAGATGGTTTGTGTTTCCATCAGGGGAGGAGGACTGGGGGTGAATGGCATAGGAGTGCCGTGCTGCCATTGGATGCCTCTTCCCAATGACTTTCAGACACGTAAGGGGATTTCGTCTTCCTCACTCATGGAATAGATGCAGAAAAATGGTGCTGGATGAATTCCTGCTTTCAGCTGAAGATAGAGCCATATTTTTACAGCACTATGCTGCTTTATTGACAAGAACATGAGAGTGTGTTTTATTGTATCAGCATTTACAATTTCCCAACTTTTTAATTGGAAGTTAATGATGTATGGCTCTTCTAGTAACTAAATGAATATTTGAACTGCTGCAAGTTGCTTTAATAATTGTTCAGCTAATCATTTAAATGATCAAAGATCTTTACTTGTGCAAAGTCATATAAATGGTAAAAATTAAAAATTAATCAACTTGATTTACACAACTAAAAGCTGCCATCTAATGGGTATTTTTCAATAAGAAGACAGCAGTAATTATGCCAAAAAAAAAATATTCATTCCTGTAGTTTGAACGATTATAGCAATTTCCACCAGGGGTTTTCGCAGTCAGGTTCCAGTTCTGGGCAACAGTGATTAATATAAAGGTTATTAATGAGAATTCATTTTTGTACATCGAGGGGTGTTTTTTGGTGTCAGTGTTCCAAAAGCAATGTGGTAGGATATTAATTATAAAAGATAGCATTGGGCTGGGTGACTAAGTAACTGTATTGATTTTTCTCTCGTTTTCTGTGATGTGAAAGGTCAATTAGACTTATAGAAACAATGGAGCCTTTCACAGCGGGAACTATCGTTTCTCTGTGCTGACATCTTTTTAACCATGTACAAAGTTCATTAAATGTGCAAAGGTAGTAATGTTAAAAGGAAGAAAGTGATTGGGTCAGAGGTCACAAACCATGGCAAGCTGACAGCCGCTTGTGGATTACACCACGGGAGCTAAGTAATAGTGAGAATTGCCTTTCAGGTTGCCCACTGGGACTGAGGGGAATGAAGTCATAAGCAGCTAATACTTTTGGGTTAATTAAAAGGAGTATTGACAGCAGCTTTGTTTGTCTGGTGCTGAACGGGATGTTGTTAACCAAGTATTTTATCGGGTTACATAACATTAGTGAATTTTTGTCTTAAATAACTGATGGCCAAATTTTAACCTCCGCAGTGTTTCAGCAAACAGGTATCGAACCACATGTCTGACACTTGGACGGTCTCCTATTTTACTGTCTCCCTTCAGAAGACCTGTTGTCAGATGTAACCCATTCAAGTAATTTTCATTTCCATTGAAGTCTGCTCTCCCAGGTGTTAATGTCCAGATGTTTTCACAGGAAGATTGCAGGCAGCTACAGCGCTGCTCTTTGTGAGATATCACAGCTTACTCGATACAACTAGAGTGTCTGCTGTCATTCTGTTCATTTGTTCAAGCATTTATAAAGCTTTTAACTCTTCAAACTCATTTAAAACTTTAAGATTCAGAGCATGCAAGGCAAACCAAAAATTCCAGTGCTAAGGACAAGAGTTTGTGTTATTGTAACGTTTGTAGGCCAGCTGAGTGAAGCCGTCCTGATCATTCTGGTGAAACTAATAACCTTAAGAGCACATCTGTGAAGATTTCAAAATTTATTACCATTTCTGCACAAAAATGACAAGTTGGCATACTGTGTGCTCAGGGAAATAGCCCTACATTTTTATAAGTTTTCAAAGTGTTTTTCTTCACTGGAATGCTGAAAAGATTAATTATATGCTAGATGTGACTAATTTGCTTGTAGTCTTCATCTCAAAACATCAGGGTTTTTCACTTCGCCACGCTAAAAAGAACAAACTTGTTGTGAAGTCTCCATGTAGCAATATATGTCTGCCTGCTTCATTTTTTGTGTGATCATTCTTTGATTTCAAAATGAGCTCAGAGCTGGCAGTGCAGTGAAGATTTACAGGTAGACTTCAAAGCTGACTTTCTTCTTCCATTTTCTGTTCTGACACTACTGTCCCTTTGGTTTGTTTTGCAGAAGCCTAAAGTAATGCAGACTTCATTATCTGACAATGTTAGCCACAAAGTTACTCTCTTCTCCTTTCATATCTCGGTTGATAAACAGCAAAGATGGAATCATGCCTTGTGTGTATGAGAGAGGAGTATTATCAACTGTATTTATGTAAGAAAAATGTAAAAGCATGTGCTATTGTGACTTAGCCAGATTGATCTCAAACAGTAATTTCTACTTGTTGGAAATGGTTCTTGTTGCAGATTAGGAGGAGTATTGGGCGTGGTAGGAGACTCAAAAGGAATTGTACATCCAAAGATTATTAAAGCATTCCATTTATGTTTTAAGGTTTGGATGACTTGCATTGAGAGAAGGACAATTTGGACATCTGACAGAAGTTAGCCTTCTGATAAACAAAAGGATCTTGCTGTTCTGAACTGCTTCAGTCAAACAGGCATACAGCTCCATTTTGGTAGTTACAGTTTTGAGGATGTATACTCTGCACGTAGAGCTCAGTTGATCAGTGACATTTCTTGCAGGAATTATTATTATTGGTGGTGGTAATATATGAATTAAATTAAACTCTTCACTTCGGGCTGTAATAGTTGTCTTGTAAAATTCTGCCCATTCAAAGCACCCAGGAGTGCCCTGGTTATAACTCTTTTGTGCTGTATGTTATAGTAGGACATTAAACCTCTCATCCTGAAAGCATCCTGGCTCTTCAGTGTTGTTAAGGCTGATTGCATAACAGCCTTCTGAGATTCAGAATTTCTGCTGTCTGGTCTTGCACATAGAAACTTGGGACAGAGTCTTGCCCAAAATTTCATAGCTGTGTAGTACAATAGATACCTCGGGGCAGGGTTCTTCCATCCCAGCTTAGTATCCCAACTGCAAATTAATCTGCTCTTTTCTAAGGACTGGGTGCTACATTGGTTGAGGTAGGGTCCAACAAGCAATAAAACTTCCTGCTTCTACAAAAGCTGAATAGTAATTGCTCAGTGGGAAGCTCAGCAGACATAAAGAAGGTGAGATGGAAAAGTAGCTCCTGTTAACATATGCTGAGTCCCTGAGTTGAAGTGATATATGCATGTTCAGTGGATAAGCACTGTGGGCTGGAGAGAGAGAACTTGACACTTTTATTCACATCTTTCACAGTTCTCATCTGCAAGTGATAACTTTTGACACCACTGCCTGTGTGTGAAGGGTACTGATGTCCAGAGTAATATACAGTTGCTGTCCTCATACTGTAAGGCTGGCACCTGAAATGTATAACTCTTCTAATGAAATAACTCCATGAGTTTGCACTCCAAGCTTATGTGGTCTAATTTGAAGGCAAGTAAGTGGGTCATATCTAGTACCTAAGCATGAGCCCTCATCATTAGTGTGTCTGGGTACAGTGTTGTGTAGCATATCTGCAGGGGTGCAATCTTGCCTCCAGGTGTCCCTGGTATTTGTGGTTACTGATTAGTTGCTTCCACTGGCTCTTCCTGATAAATTCCATGTGTGGAGGCTAAGGCCTGCAGTAGCTCAATGCCATGATGCATTGAAAGCGTGTAACAAATGGTTTAATCAGGAGTACTAATTTGTATGTTTTCCATAGCTCCTTTTAGAAGTTATATGTCTGACTGACATTGTTGACTGACATTTATGTACAAAAGCAACACTGCCCAAACTAGACCTGCAGCATGGGTTGTACTTCAAAGCTGCTGCTGCTTACAAAGCATTCTTTTGTCTCTACAATGGATTTACACCTGAATATCAAGTTGGCTGAAAAATCCATGGGGTGCAAAGGATTATAAAACTAATCAGATTAATTCATGTCCCTTTGTACTGGTCATAAATGAAGTATATTCTCATAGTGGCAAGTTTTTATTCTGAAGTGATCAAAAGATTTTGCCTTAATCCACGTTGATTCATTGGGGGGGGGGGTGGGGAGTGGACTTTTGAGCTCAACTGAGCACAGACCACTGCATGCTAGCACCACATGTGCTCCAAATGGGTGAGGAACCACGGGCTGTAACTCCCTGATGGAAGTTTGAGTGTGTCAGTGCATCACTATTGCTTCCAGACAAGCACTGACTCACTCTTCACCCTCCTGAGCCATGGATGTTTCTGTGGTGGCTGTTCAGAGAAGTGCTGAAACAATTTGTGTTCATTTAAGTCTGATAAATGCCCAGTGTTTGTCAGGGAGACCACTGTGATGTCCCATCACAGCCTGCCTCTTGGTCTGTAGATTTATAGCCTTAGCAGACATGTTGATTCTGTGAAGGAACGTGGAATTCTTCTGCTTTGTCCACTCTTCCCTGTTATATTTCTGAAGTTCTCTATGAATGGAATCTTTTACTCCTTTCCCTCTCCTGAAAATAATTTTTAATGAGGTAAGCTGAAGTAATTTTTCTTTCCATATTTTAGAGTGTTTTTGGAGAAAATGCATCTTCTTAAGTAGAAAGCTCCAGTTTACAGCTCAGCTGAAAATCCAGAAGTTATACCAAAAAAAAACCCCAAACAAACCCACCCCCCCAAAAAGCCCTGTGATTTTAGGCATGATTGCTTCTCCATGCACCTTTCTGTAGTCCTTCATGCTGATACCACAGTTTCTCTACCTACAAGTAACTGCCTTATTTCAATGTTATATGAGAAATTAAGAAATCATGCAAATGACCTCCTGACTCTATGATGATAATGTGAACTAGAGAACGAATGAACTTATTTGGATGGAATATGCTATCCCAACAGAAGTGCATGACTAGCTGTTACTTCTGGTTAGGCCACACCTTGAGTACTGTGGCCAGTTCTGGGACCCACAGTTTAAGAAGGACATTGAGACTCTTGAACATGTCCAGAGAAGGGCAACGAGGCTGGGGAGAGGCCTCAAGCACAGCCCTATAAGGAGAGGCTGAGGGAGCTGAGATTGTTTAGCCTGGAGAAGAGGAGGCTCAGGGGAGACCTTATTGCTGTCTGCAACTACCTGAAGGGAGGTTGTAGCCAGGAGGGGGTTGGTCTCTTCTCCCAGGCAACCAGCACCAGAACAAGAGGACACAGTCTCAAGCTGAGGCCAGGGGAAGTTTAGGCTGGAGGTGAGGAGAAAGTTCTTCCCAGAGAGAGTTGTTAGCCATTGGAATGTGCTGCCCAGGGAGGTGGTGGAGTCCCCATCCCTGGAGGTGTTCAAGAGGGGATTGGACGTGGCACTTGGTGCCATGGTTTAGTCATGAGGTCTGTACTGACAGGTTGGACTTGATGATCTTTGAGGTCTTTTCCAACCTTATTGATTCTATGATTCTATTTCATTAAAAGAGAATGCCATAAGAAGAAAAAGGAGAAAAATGGGATGCAGCCTTAGTGCAGAAATGACATTTTATCAGCTCCACAGACTTTCTTATTGGTACTTCAAAAACTGGTAGAATTATAACAAGAAATTAAAGGCGTTCATGCCCCTGATGATCATAGGCCTCTCCATCTTCATAAACAGTTTGTTGCCAGCTCTTCATTTGCTACTCACACCCAGTTGGTTGTACTACTATTGAATCAGATCCTCATATTTGTCTAGGTTTCTAAATTCTTCAGTAGAATCATAGAATCCACCAGGTTGGAAAAGACCTCAGAGATCATCAAGTCCAACCTGTTACCTAACACCTCATGACAACTAAACCACGGCTCCAAGTGCCATGTCCAATCTTTTTTTTGAACACCCCCAGGGATGGTGACTCCACCACCTCCCTGGGCAGCATATTCCAATGACCAATTACTCTTTCTGTAAAGAACTTTCTCCTCACCTTGAGCCTAAACTTCCCCTGGTGCAGCTTGAGACTGTCCTCTTGTTCTGCCACTGATTGCCTGGGAGTAGAGACCAACCCCCACAAGTCTACATCCTCCTTTCAGGTAGTTGTGGAGAGCAATAAGGAGCTCCCCTGAGCCTCCTCTTGTCCAGGCAAAACAACCCCACCTCCTTCAGCCTCTCTACATGGGGTTTGTGCTCAAGACCTCTCCCCAGCCTCGTTGCCCTTCTCTGAACATGTTCAAGTGTCTCAATGTCCTTCTTAAATTGAGGAGCCCAGAACTGGACACAGTACTCACATAAACCAAAGTGTGTAGCTTTTTTGAACAGTAAACTCAATCTGGTGATCACACTGCAGGGGAAAAAAAGAAAAAGGAAAAAAGGCTGTTATTCATCTATGTTATGTCTGTACTCTATTCAATTTAAAAATAATAATTGTGAACCATTGGCAATGATTAAACAGAGTCCTATTCTCTGTAAGCTGAGAGAAAATGGCCTGCTGGGTATCTATTTTCAGGTTTGCTCTACCAGTCTCTACCACTGTTTGTCAAAATAGAGTGGTAAAAGTTGCAAGCTCTCAAAAAAAAATAAAGTCTACACAGCAGTAACCAAAAACTGGCAGCAGCATACATCTTCCTCTTGCTCACCTCTGTGAAAAAATAATGCCAGAAAATACAGATCTTGAGATTCTGGCATCCTACAATACCATGTTTCAAAATAAAACAAGAGATGAAATGTACATTTATCTCTTTCTTTAAATATGAAAATGAAAGCACTTGGAATTACTTCCAGATACTTAGACCTACCTACAGCACAAACTACCAGGCCATTCCCCTTGACTCGGTATCCTGACTCTCATCAAAACTCGTCTTTAAAAGAAATGGCAGAGCTATGGAGTAAACTGTCCACAGGGACAATTTTTCTTTAATCCTCAATATTTGGAGTTGGCTTATATTCCACAGCATGGTGTTAAGCAACTAAGATACATCATCAATGGTGGAAACATCTCAGTTCTGAAAATCAAATTACTGAGGTATGCTTTTCAAAACTTCTTATAAATTCATGTGCATTTCCTAAATGGAAAAGCCATGAAATTCCGGAACAAATTTCTTTCAAGTGTATATAGAGTTGCAGCATAATTCTATAGGAAACAAACCTACTCTTGCTAAAGTCAGGCTTAACCTAATAGCTTCCACATACTTCAGGGTGGAAAAAAATTATATACAAATGTCCTCAGTCTTTTGGAAGGGCTGTGACCTGCATGATATTTAAAAGTCCACAGGAGTATATAGGAATGAACACAGCAGTTGTTCCCTCGTAGTATGTTATTACAAAGAGAACTGGGGGTCAAATTGCATGAATGATAGATGGAAGGTGCTTGAAATGAGTTGGTTCTTTTTTGAACATTATACATTGACCTTGGCAGTTTTGACAATTACATCCATCATTTCTAAGAATCCATTCCAGAACACCCGTCTGTTCTCTAATGTGGCCAAGTAAACAGGATTTGTGCATATACGAATCAAAGATTGATCTCCTGTGCCTATACGCTGATTAACAGTTGGTTTCTTGGTGCAACTTTTTCATTCTATGAATTATGCGAAGCTCATAATTCACCATGGCACACCTGTAGACAAACATGTTGGAATGCTTTAATCTTCACTCACAAGGGCTCGGTAGGATCAATAGTCTGCTCCTGAGTTTGATAAGCAAAATGGAATAAAACCATTAAAAAGCATATTGTACACAGGAAAAAAAAATGATATTTCACTGCCCCAGTGTTTCCCTAGCAACAGAACTTGCTGAAGACAAAGGTGGGACAAATCAGGGTGGAAAAACTTAGCTGCCCTTGAACATCAACCTTCCCAGGCACTCAGAGTGAAAATAGGCATTTCTGCTTGGAATTTACTGCTTATCCATCTCAGACTGACTATGTTAACAGGTCTTGTAGGGCTCTAAGACGTGCTTATAACAGCAATGTTTCACAGAAAGGTATTTTTCAGTAATCCCTCCCCCACCCTCCCCCCCACCAGAACAATTCTATTCATCTGAAAGGTGTTAAGGTGACTAAAAGTTGGCACACAGAATCATCTGTGCACACTTGCTCTATGCCTTCCAGTGTGCTTCCACCATTTTTTTTAAACAAAAAAACCCAACAAATTGGCAAGCCATGCAAGCCTTCATTGAAAACTTGTTCAGAGTATAAATGGATGCAAATCGAATGTGAGGTCTCAGGAAGATGACACTCAAAGCTCTATCCCCTTGGAAGGGATCCAAGTAAGTACCATCCAAGCGTAATTCTCTAATAATGGGAAAAATCTGAGTAAATGGAATTAATGTAAAGGTATCAACTATGGAGATAAAGCAGAGATTTGTCTCCCTTCTTTTAGTTTTCCTCAGGAAACATAGCAAAAGTGAGACTAAGAACTCTGGGTGGCTGGTGTGAAAAGGGTAGGTTTGTGGAGATAAGAGAATGGCAGAAGAAAACAGAGTTTTCCTTCTCTTTAACTGTGTTAAAAAACTTTAATAACTTCTGTACTCTTTGACAGGTAACTGTGTAATACTTGAGGTTTGGTTTTGCTTTGGTTTTGTTCAATATTATTCAGGATTTGAATATATTAATAGAATGAAAGAGTATCTTGACTGCAAAAACTCCACTTATTCTTAATTTTGTGTACTATTCTCACATGAACTTTGGTAGGACTGCATCCATATATGTAAAGCATATTATTGTGACTCTGTGATGAATCCAGGCTTAAAATACCTGATAAAAATGGTCTGATGGCAGATACAAACCATAGAAAGTAAATGTGTCAATAGAACACAATAGAAACAATGTAAATGACAAAGTAAACTACGTCAACAAACCACCTTTTGCCCGCTGACATCTTGTGTTGATCCAGGTTATCTGTAATGTATATTGAACTTAAAAATGGAAAACATTTTTTTGGTAACCTTTTTTGGGGTTTTTTTGGCTAACCATTTTTATTCTGGAGATGGAAGGTGCATTTGAAAATAGGTATTTAACACAAATAAGAAGTTTGTGCACACTCAGCCAACCCGCTTAGAGACTCACGTTGACTAAATGGAAGTATGCATGCAGCTGTCCTGAACATAATCCATTCTGAGCTTTCTCCTCCATGCTCACAGAATGAGGTCTTAAAGATGAGCATCTAGAATAGAATAGGATAGAATAAACCAGGTTGGAAGAGACCTTCAAGATCATCATGTCCAACCTATCATCCAACACCACCTAATCAACTAAACCATGGAACCAAGCATCCTGTCAAGCCGGGACTGACTCCTTTTGGACATGGCACTTGGTGCCATGGTTTAGTAGTTATGAGGTCTTGGGTGACAGGTTGGACTTGATGATCTTTGTAGTCTTTTCTAACCTTATTGATTCTACGATTCTATGAATTACTCAAATCAGTTTCAGAAAGAGGTGTTGCCAACGTTCATTTTTTCTCTCTCTCTTTTTAATGTTCTTTTCTTCTCTCTACCTTGTTCTTTTTCATGTGGCTATTAGAATGTCATACTTGACAGAAGAATATGATCTTTCAAATCAAGTGGGTTTTCAGCCTGTGTAATCTCCTTAAAAAAACCACACCCTAATACAGGTACTATTTTTGATACAAGTTTTTCTGGTTTTTGACTTGCAATCTACTTTTGAATAGTTTGAGGCTCTTCTACATTCACAGTTTAATGGTGTGCCTTTAAAAAATTACTGCACAAAATCCATCCACCATAACTAGATCTGTTATTAATTTTACATATTGCATTATAGAAAATTATAATCCACTACATTTATGGTAAATGTCAATGTGGTCAATGTATCTTTGTAACCCACTAACCTTAATTGCCTATCAGTTTACTGCTATAATATACCATTATGTGGGAAGGATGGAATTAAGTTAAAGTTCAGTGAAGGCTGCACTATATTGCTGCTTTTTCATAGTGTTCAAGCACTGCCACTCATTTAGGTCCTTATGCTGATAGTGTTATATCTGGCTTAATTTTGCTGATAAAAAGCTTTATATTCTAGAGTAACTCTTATTTTAAAAATAGCTATAGAACTAACTTGTAAAGCATGGATTTTTTTCTGGTTTTATAGTTTCCTCATAGTGGACAGCCTTTTCTTTTGCCCTGAAATGTCTCACCCCTGCTCTGATTGTATGAGGTGATGTAAAGCCTTGTTTAAATCAATAGAACCTGACTGGTAAATTCTTACCAAGATTTTTGTGGCTCTCATGGTGTATAAGCTGCTTCTCTCCAGTGGTATGTCTGACGTTTGGTCTCTGTAGCCTCAACAGTTACCAGTGGATACATGGAAATAGGGTTTTCTTCTTTTAAATTGCACAATGAGATAGTGAGCCATCATGCCATCTTATTCCTCTCTTGGGAAGTAGCTAGTGACACCTTAGATCATGAATGTTTTAACACTGCTGCCTAGGCAAACCAGCTAACATGGCATGCCCCTGCAGTTCGTGGGATGCATCTGGCAAATCACAACGTTCCATAAAATTTGTAATGTGAACAAAAATGTTTCTTTGGGACAACTTGAAGGAGAAAACATGCACAAAGAGTGGCTGTCTAGATAAAGTTCTGTCTTTTCTCTAGCTCTTGAGGAATAGCAGGAGAAAAGCTAAAATATTTTAATGAACAATTTTTAAGGTCTTTTTGGGGCGGGGGTGAGGAGGAGGTGGAGGGGCTGAAATAAAGTTTATGATTAGTGAAATGCTCTCCTGTTAGTGTGAAGCTACCTCTCACAACAGCTAATTGGGTGCAACTTTAGTTCTGTGCCTTGACCCAGAAGTTCTCGGGAGTTTTCATGTGTGGCTTGCAATTTCTTTGCTTCCTGCAGGGTTTCAAAACAAAATCACTGATACATATACTTAGAGGCCTGAAATATTATTACTTTGGTTCTTGAGTGTATCAGGAATTGATACAGCATCTACAGTCTGTTGTAAAGCTTGAATACACAGACCAAATGGAAATCCTCTGTGCAGTACAGGCAACTATATAACTCACAGGGCTGAAAAGATAGCAACGGTAGTGTTCCTCCTTTTTGTTTCTTGTTTTGCACTGAATGACCTAGAAGAAGACCAAAATGGTTACACGACAAAGAACTAAATAGATTGCAGCAGGTGGTACCACAGGTGCTTGCTTAATTCCTGTTGACACAGTCTGTAGCTCTGTGACAGGGAAGGATGGAGATTCCCCAACTGCTGGTCAGAATTAGCGTAGGTTGATGGGAGCCAGATTAATGGCTCTGGCTCAAGCCATGAGCCTATTACAGGGGATTATTATTATTATTAGTGGAATTACGTGTACTGGAACAGACCATGGGTCCATCGAGTCAAGTGTTCTGTGATTGGAAAGGGCATGTGGTAATGTGTTAAAGAAAGGTCTGTGTTGTTCCCTCTTGACAAAAGCAGAATGGTCAAATCTATATTGTCTCTCCTTGCTGGGACAGATCGAAGGAATCTTCTTACAGCTGGTTAATGCAAGCCCCACAAAAGTTAGAGTTGAGGCAAGATTAGCATAGCTGCTACCATTGGTCAGGGGGCAAGCTTCTTTCCAACCCACCAGCAGCCCTGTGGAATTTGGACCATAAGGCTCCTGGTTGGGAACATTAGATGTTGGTGTGTGAAGGACATGCGTGGAGCCCTCTTACCAGATGGGGTGCTTTGCTAATCAGTTAAATCTGCTTTAGCTGATCTTTTAGTAGCATGAATGGAAAACAGATTTTTGAGTTCATTTGAGCGAAATGGTAATATCTAATGGCCAAATACAGACTTTCCTTTAGACTGCACTGCTGAAACGGGAAGTATATGTAAATTAATTTCCCACTGCATTTAATATATGTATTTAAGATACGTCTATATCTTTTTGTGAGGGTTATTTTCAGTCATATCTGCCTAGCTTAGCAATAACTAGTTAAAAATGTATTGTGGTCAGCTGCAAACAGCTCTTGCCTTTGCATTTTAATCTCTGGTAGTGATGACTTCCAGGAAAATTGCTAAAGATTGCAATAACCATCCTTGCAAAAGATATCAAAATCATACATGACAGGCAGGGTAGCAGGGTAGCATGGTAGGTTCTGTACAAGTCTACCTTCAGCAGCCTAATGAAAGCAAAAGGAGAAGAGTTTCCATCAGAATGGAAGAAGACTCACAATTATACCTAAAAGCAACAAGGAGGGGCATAACTGTGGCTGAGGAAGCTTTTAGGGAGGAAAAGGAAGATCTGTGATGGGCAGCCACCCAAAGTTCAATTACAGTCAGTTTGAAGTACAAAGGGATGGAGAAACATGAGCTACCAGTTCCCAGCAAAGGGAAAGTCCTATTAGGCAGCTGCTTGTGTGCAAAAGTTTAAATCTGTGGGTGGTTCTGGCTGAAGAATGGCGAAGGCCTGCTTTTTCTCCAGAGTCACCTGCAGCCACTGCACTATGTGCCCTGAGCTCTGTGCACCTGCCTGTACACAAGACTACTGAATTTGACTGTAGGTTTTGATGAGGTGATATGGCTGAGTCACTCCAGAAGGCACATCTGGGCTTCAGGGAACTCCTGTGGTTCAGTAACTGCTAGAGGTACTGCACAGGGAAACTGCTTGTAGCCGAGAAAGTCATCCTTGCCTCTTCTGTGTGCCTACCCTATACTATGGATCCAAAAAACATAGAGAAAATGACCCAAAACATGTTAGAGTATGTTTTGAAATGGAAATGTAAGTATAATCTGTTCATCTTAATCTCTAAATCTGAGTGCTTGTGTCTTGTTGCTAAGACAAAGATTTGCCTAGATCCTGATTTCTGAGCCTATGGTATATAAGACACACAAGGCTTTCCCCTGCACAGGGATTTTCTGAGAGTTAGATTTTATATATATGCTAGTCTGGATTAGGTGAGTGCTGGACATAGTTTTCCATGCTCCCTGAAGCACTGTGATAGTGGCAGAGATTAGAAACAGTTCTAGACTGACTTGAACATTAAATGTAACACCCAGTGAAAGATTAGTTTAAAGCATCAGTTCAAGCCCCTACAGTGCCGGTGATTGGTATTTTGTGGATAAGCCTTGAGAATTCCAATACCAATATACCCTTCATAATTTGATTTTTATAATTTTTCCCCTTTTGAAGAGCACATCTCTTGGTCCCTTTAGACTTTCTGTGCTCACTAGAAAATGGTTTTACTTAGCATCTATATCTGTTTCCAACTGCACAGCATATCTGGAGCCGAAGAATGTATGTGATATAAAAATCCATGAAAAGTTACTTTAGATTATTAGCATATTATCTTATGGTGATATTTAATCCCTTCAGTTTAGAACAGTAGCTTGCTTTCAGTCTGCACATACTGCAAAAATTCCTGTCAGGGGTTTGCTCCTCAGCTTCTGCACGTTTGCATAGCTTACTTATCTCTGTGATGACACGAAATTAATAATTTAGTCAGAAAGCACTATTGTAACAGTACATGCATGACTCTCAAAAACAAATTCCAAGCAGGTTTCATCTTTGACTGGAGCAGGCAGTTACCATGGTGATGGGAAGTCTGCAAGAGCTAGAAGAGTCGGAACAATGCATGACTTGCTTCCCTTCCCACCAAAAATGTCACTGCTTCCCATTTCTCCTGGTTCTTATTCATCAAATAGTATATATCAGGACAGCAGAGCAGTCCTAAAACAGCTTTTGCACAGGAAAAATGAATAGCACTATCTTTCATTAAGCCAAGTCTTGGTTCCTGGATATGCCTTCAAAACGTCTGAGTGCTTTGGAACGTCTTCTGCCAAAACCAACTATCTTTATTCAGAAAGCAGAATTCCTGTAACCCAATGCTCACTGCATTTCAGTTTTAAATTGCTCAGAACAATGGAATAACTTTTATATAAGGACAGCAAAATACGTAGCAAAAGGAAGTAATCTAGGTGGGGTTTCTTTTGTCTTGGAAATTTATCCTTCCAACTCTTCCTTTAAACATTAGTCAAGGCATACGTGTTATGATAAAACTATGAAGAAATAATACCTGATCTCCAAAGAATGTATTTTAGCATAAGATTTAAAGCCAACTTCTATCTTGACTCATCTACAACGATGTCAAAGAGGAAGGAATATAGTGTGTCAGGTTAGAACTTGCCCTGAGACAGAAGCTTTGAACATAAAGAGGAGGCCTGAAGCCTTGTAGCTAAGAAAGGCAGGCCTACGGACAAATGTCAATCCCTGTAGGCAGTGGTAGGCATGGAGTTTCATTCAAATGCAGAAAATAAGCAGTGAGCTTTTGGAAAGGTGGTGTAAGTGTACGGTTTTTGTACTGTCTTCTACTTTGATTCCTACCAGCAGAGGGAACAGATGGCGCATTACACCTCCTCCCCAAAATGAACCATCATCTACAATCCCACCCACCAATCCCAGCACTGTGAAAGAGGCAGGGACCTTGGAACAGAGCTCCTTCATGCTGATTTTGTGTTTGTTTATTTCCACTGAAATGATTTGCATAACACTAATGGAAAAGGGCTAGAAAATAATCATGTTGTCTTTAGGAGAGGGAAGAAAGAGTCTCAAGGGACATACAGGAGAGCGTATTGAAGATGCATCCAATTCTAGAAGCTGAGCTAGTCAACAAAACTGTCATAAAGTTTTGCTGCAGTAGATACCACCAAGTAAGCTACTAGGGGAAAAGAAATCTTTTAAAAAATCAAGAAATTTCTGTTAAGGATGCTATATTTTAGGATAACATGCTAGAAAACCAAAGACTTGAAAACCATTGACCAACCCATCCGTAGAAAAGCATCTCTCAAACTTCAATAGCAATTTTGCATTCAATAGAAGTACAATCCTTTCTCCTTTCAGCCTCATGAAATTATTCTGACCCCAGCCATGCTGGCTAGAAGTCAACTGAATCAAAGCCTATTGAACTCATTATGAATATGCTGAAGATTTGACTTGACTGTCAGTGAACATCTGGACTTGAAGTCAAACATACATATACATATATTTTTTCTCAGCATTAGGGCAAAGCAAAAATGGTTTTTGAAAAGTATTTTTCCTGTTTTGTGATGCTTATGGGTTAGAATTCGTTTTATTTTGAAAGCCTTTATTGCCCAAAGCCTTGTTTTAAGGACACTTCAAGGAAATTATCATAGTTATTTCTCTTGATTTTTGCATCTTTTTAATGGTATTTTCTGGTCAACCTTTTCTCAATATCTGTTTTTTTTGGTGTATGTTTGCGTGGTAGTAGGCCACAAGTGCTATGAGTGATGGTTACTAGAGAAACATTACACAAAATGCCTAACAGTTAGCAAGTTGCTTTTTTTCTTTGCTTGTTTTTGGTGTTTGTTTGGTTTTTTTTCTTTCTTTCTTTTTTTTTTTTTCTCCTTTATTTTCACTTTATACATATGCAAAATGGAAATAAACATCAGAGAATCACTTCCTCTGTGTTTGACAATGAGATGCAGATTAGTAATTGGCTACTTATCAAGCAAAAAAAAAAGAAAAGGCAGAATAATAATTCTTTGTTATTGCTTTCATTGTTTTGTTTAGTGAAGCTTATTTAGCTGGATGTAATAGATACCTGTGTTGTATTGCACGATTTTGGGTTGTACAATACAATGGGCGTAGAGCACCCTCTACTTTCTTCTGATCAAATAACACTCCTGGGCTTGAAGAGAAGGGTGTGTAGGGTGAGCACCGATGCTGTTTTCCTGCAGATTTTTGTATTGAAATCAGAAGAAAGAATTTGTCTACAGGGTTCATTAACTGTTGGCTTCTGCTGGCAGTAACCCATGTTATATAGGCCACCATTGTGACATCCTCAAAAGAACTCCCTGAAGGAGGCAAAGTCTAGAAGGAGAATATCTACTCTGAAGTTTCCCACCTTCCCTGAACTATATCTGCAGAGCCACCCCAGGAGGGGAGAATGTGGCTTTGAAAAATAACACCTTTGTTATTCCAAGTGTTAGAGATGAAGCAGAGTTTTCAGATGGCCCCAAGGTTTTTGCACCCTTCGCCAAACACAGATGGAAACTGGACTCTTTGAACTGCTTTGAAAATCTGTTACCATGCATCGCTGTGGGGTCTGTGAAGCAGCCATTGCTAACTTCTGTCTGCCTGCAATTTTTATGGCCATGTGATGACAAGAGATTAAATAGCTTCATTTTAGAAGCAGGTAGCTTTTAAATGGAAAAATGAAAAACAAAATAAAACAAAACCCCTAATACTCCTCGCTCAAGGCAAAACCTTGAGAGATGCTGAGGTAACATTTCAATGAATGAAGTGATTTTGGAAGTAAAGATGCAAGCAGCTTAGAATTTAAAGTTATATCTTAGGCAATGGTTGTAAAACCTTTATAGCATTACAATGTCACTACATTGGAATCCAGAAAATAGAGATTATCCCTTCCCCCCTCCCCATTTGGGATCTACTGAAATTACAGTATATGATGCCATGTCTGTTTCTTGAAGTAATTTCTATTTAGTGCCTGTAATTTATATGGAATTCTTACAGGGATGCTGAAATAATTTTAAGTTTGTACATATAATGAAAACTTTTTTTGACACACCTGAATGGCCTAGTTGATAGAAAATAGCATGGAACTTCGTACAAGAAAACACATCCCTTAAAATTTTTACTGATTATTCATTCTTTTTGGAGTATCAGAAATGTGTGTGCTTATTACAACTGCTCTTTGTTTAGTAGAAAAGTTACAGCCCTTTTCCCACCATTATCTTTTACATTGAACTTAACTACCAATAGATAGTATGTGCATGTTTTGCTTTATTCTAGAAGTACTTAGTTTATCTGTTGAGAAATATTAGTGTGTGTGTTGTACATATACAAAGGAATAAATCAAATTTCCTCTTTTCTAGCTCATTCAGTAGAGCTATCTCAGATACATGAATCAGGACATGTACCATCCTACGAATTTCATCTAGGTTTTGCGAGTATGACTGCTTTAGGCAAATTCAATAGCATTCCAAACAGATGAATTATACAGGTCAACATATACATCTGACAGCCTACACTGAACATTGCTGTATCCTCATCTGTTATAAAACTCGGGCACAAAAGCTTTTCTAGTGGAACAACTTCAGAGGAGACCAAGAGGGATCTTTTCTCCTGGCTGCTAGGAGGGAGGGTCTGAGTGGGGTGGTTGAAACAGGAATCCCTGGGCTGTGCTGCTGCCTCCTTTGGGCTGTAGCTTCCCTGAAGTCTCTTGACTCCAGATCCTTATGTTTTCCTCTCAATAAGATATGGGGATCAGCTGTCCCTCAGCTAAGATCCACTTCAGAAGTTGATTCAAGGACCTGAGCTTCTCTCCAACTGGTGAAAACTGGGACATTCTGTGTTGGTAGAGCGTTTTGTCATATGAACTTCAAACACTGTGAGATGTCTTCATTAGCCAAGTGCTTGCAGGTGAAGCATCTGATTGTACTCTGTTAGCAGAAAAAAAACCCTATGTTTTTTTAATACCATGTACAAGTCTCTTACAATTACTATTTTTTTCATGAAATACTTTGCAGTTCTGTGCATTGGAGTTTCAGTAATCCTTTTCTAAAATACTTGGAGGTTTGAATCCATTGCCCCTCATGTCACTTCAGTAGCTCTGCCCCTGTCAAATATTAATTTTTAGTCAATCCAAAGGGCTTGGTTGCATAAAAATATAATATGACATATGTTACTGCAAATTAGAAATTAGTTACAAACTACAAATAAATATTTTAGCCTGTCAGCTGTTAGGAGCTGTTGTGGTGACTTCAGAGGAGTCACCTGGAATATAATCCACCCAGAGTGAGAGAGGGGAGTAATGGGAATGCTTGTCTGCACCTTCTCTGCACGTTCCTCATCCCAGAGACACCAAAGGGTTTTCACTTCTCTGCAACACAGAGAGGTTACAGTATCACAGTAGCGATAGGTTGTAAAGGTCTCCACAACTTTCTGCAGTCAGTGCAGCTTAAATGCATACATGTTTAGAACAAAAGAAGCATTTTCTGAGTATATTTGCATCACACACAATGTCACTCATGAAAGGAAAGTTTATTCCAACTGAAGAAACCCTATTGTCTTAGTTGCAGCTTACATGGAAAACTTCGCTTACAACAGACATTGGAATTTTTCCTTTAGACATAATTTCTCTGGTTTGATAGTAACCAAATGATGATTCAGGCCCACACAGGGTCCTGTGCAGTGTGCCTGTGTATACAGAGTAAGGACAGCTTCAGAAATTACTAAAGAAAGGATAGAAGTTGTATTTTACCGTGTGCTGATCAAGGCAGGGACAGTCAGTAACACAAGGTGTGGAGGCACAGGGGCAGTGTGAGCAATGATAAGCTGGTAACAAATCTTTAGTACTTGCTTGCCATTAATCTCTCTGACATTTCTTTATCCACTAATTGAAATACTTCTCCTAATTCAGTGAGTTCTGAACTTTAGCACAAGTCATTTTAATTCTGAGGAGAGCTCAAGGATATTTTAACGTTTGATCACAAATTTAATGCTGGAAACAAAAGGGATTATATTTTCTTTAATAGGGGTCCTCCTGTAACAGAAAGGGATACAATTTCTCTGTATTTTACTGGAGCAATGCAACCCTCAGCAGAATTCTGTGCATTACTTTTAAAAGCTTTGTTCTCTAAGATATATAGATCTTCAAAGGTAATTTTCTAGGTTGCTATTAATTTGGATTTTATCTCCCTAAAAAATAAGAGTCACTCTAAGCTGTATAATCACTAAAATCAGTAAAATTGTGCAACAGTGCTTGGAACAAGAATATGTGTGCAGGCAGTGACATCAACCCATTTTTCTGCAGGTTTGGTAGATTTTGTGCATCTTTTAGATATTATGGGAAATATTTTTAAGAGCTTACTTTGCAATTGTGAAATATTCCAGGTGGAGCTTTTACTCACTTGTTCTTCTGCTTGGCAACAATAATAAGAGTTCTTTCAGATAGTCTTTTCTCTGCTGTTTTTTCAGTTTCTCTAGGTCTCTGTTTTATCCTTGCTTCTTTTCCAGTTCCACGCCTGTGCATTTTGGTGGGGATAGTGGCGAGATACACCACACTCTAGTTTCATGCTCCCCTCTTTATTTCACAGTTATAAGACAGAGGAAGGTGGGAAATTGCCATCAAGCTGTCTAATTTCTCAGTTAACCAGAACTTGTTACTGTGCTCAGGACCTGGATATTTTTATGTAAAAAAAATAAAATAAAATATATATATTCTGGAGGTGAACACAAAGGTAGTCAACTATCTTGAGCAGTTTCCTGGTTTGAGCTAGAACAGAATTAATTTGATTGTATTGGTGACATAACTGACTCTAGGGGGTTGGGTTTGGTACTGGTTATTTCATGAAAGATGTTTCATTAAAGGTGTTTTATTTTTTCCATTCCAGAAGTCTCTCTCCCTTATCCCTGTCTCTTCCTCTTTGGGAAGGGAGAAGAGTTGATAGAGAGCCTCTGTCATTTGTCTGGCCCAGCCCTAACCCTTGACAAATGGTCAAAGATCATTGGTTCTATCTCTTTCAGGAATCCCATTAGATCCAGGTTTTAAATCTGACTGAAAGAAGAAAGAAGAAAGTTACCCATGCTGTTGGTATTAAGCTCAGGAGCTCCATGCCTTGACTACAAAGGGACAGTTGGGGGAGGCTACAATTGTAGTTTATTAATGCACATCACTGCAATCCTTTCTCCCTTGTGAATATCGTATTCAGACTAAATCGATCTTGCTTACTGTAGCTTTGTTCTTGTCTTAGGCCCTAACACAGAAACCGGATAATACAAAGTGTAGTTTAATTTAGACTCTACACATTGACCCTTAGTTGACTCATGAACTTTGTCTGCCTGAAGTGGAGATCCATTGCTGCCTACTTCAAGCCAGTCTGCCATGCAGAAGCCCATGATCTTCTACCTTCTCCTTCAGCCTGGGGGCAAGGGCTGATTCTCCCCTTCTTGTTTGTAGGTACATAATGTGACACACACCTTGGATGCATCCTAAATATATGCCTGAAGGGAGAAAGAGAATGATGGGAGAGCAGCAGATATTATGTTTGAGACTCCAGCTTTAAATGTAGGAAGGGAAAAGAAATTTTCCTATTTGCAGCTTGCAGAGACATATGAATCCTCTGAGCCATAATGGTATTTTTGCCACTATACGGTGAACAAGAGTTGTCTAATCTATGGATACAGGAGCATTCAGTGAGACAGTGTTGATTCAGCACTGACTTCACAATCAGAGACACTTTCATAAGTCCTGGAAAAGATTTTTTTTTATCTAAGCTAGAATGAAACATTCAGCTTTTGGAGACTGTAACCAGAATCACTCTTCCCAGTGTTATGTTACACCTACTGGTTTCAACGTCCTTTTAAAGGTAGCAATTCTTCCCTACTGCTTAGTTTTCCAAACTAAACCTATGAATGACATTTCCCCTAAGGAAGTGATGAAATGTTGCATTCCATATTGTTATTACCCTGGAGAAACATTCATTTTCATCAGTAGTTTAATGAATGCTGACACTTGTGTCTTGGAAGCTACCAGACATTGAAGAGACAATAAAAATTGGTAATTTCGAGCCAGCTAATAGGAAGAAATTATTAAAAAAGAGCATAAAATTATTATTTCTATCTAATGAATCTGAAAAATTCACTGCTGCAATGCAACATCTCAGAGCTTCTTGGTATGGGGCTCTGCAAGATTTAGACATACTGAGGCAATACCTTTCAGTACACGGATAACAACTTCACATTATGGTTTTTCACCTTATGCTGAACCAGAGCGAGCAATTTGCATGTAAAGCACTTTCCATACTGGCAGGTGTCTTTCCTTTGGCCTCTCACTGGTGAGTTAATCCAAGCTTTTAAATTGTTAATAACTGAAGAAGTTTTAGATGCTGGTATCTTTTATAATCTGTCACATAAATAGGAATTCTGCAGGCATTTGTACTCTCCAGGAATGGGAAGGACATGGGAGCCTTGGCAGTTCTGAAGTCAGTCACTGACTCCTTTCTGATATCTTGTACAATGTATATAAAAATGCAGAAGCAAATGGAAACAGTAGTAGTTGCATATTATTTAAGAGAACACAACCTATTTTTAATTTCCAAATAAAATGGCTATAGTATTCTGAAAGGAGGGATTTATTTACTTATTTTTAAACTTTTGGTACTCAGAAAAAAAAACATCTGCTAAACCATTAAGCAACTTTATTTTAGTAAATGTAAAATGATTCCTCAGCCGAATTAAGTTTAGTCAGCACAGTTATCAACACAAGTCATCGGGGAAGAGCACCAAGCTCTTGGGAGCAGCTATAATCAATCTGTGCATTTTAGTCTGAATGTGTGTGTAAAGCTATACAAAAATTACATGTGTATACATATAAAAGGGTAAGATTTCATTTGTCTGTCTTCAAAATGAATGAAACCACAAAGGTTTCTGGTGAGAAATGTTTGTGGCGTCTAGAAGCTTGATCCATTGTGCGTCCTTTCTTGGCCTTACAATCTTCACTTCCTAGTTTTTCTTTTTCTATTTTTGTTTCCCTTTTTGCACAGTGCAATTGTAGTTCAACATCTCAATTCCCACAAATTTTTGTATTAAGCACTTGTTTCCCAAATACATTTTTCTCTTGGAGGATGTTGGAGTGCTGCGTTCCCAGCTGGCTGAAGCTTCTGCGCTTCCTGTTCTGATGCATTCAGGTTTATTCACATCAGTCTATGATCAGGGCCTGCAGCAACATTTTTTTTTCAGTGTGAACTTAATATGTAAATATTCTGAGGTTTATTAATGCTAAAGGTCACCTAGCTGATTTTGTTCTTTCTTTGGATTGCAGCAGCCCTTTGAAGAGTGTTAATTGATTGTAATTGTTTTAGTTAATCAGTTTCAGGGGAACTGATTTTTATTTTACATGCAGGAGCTGTTGCTTCCAGGCAGTTCACAGAAGTACTGAAAACTACCTTAGGTTAATTGTTTCTTTATTTTAAGAGATTAAGTAGTTTGTATGTACCGGGTGACACTGGGTTTAGAATATGCATGAGCCGAGCTATCAAGAGAGTATGACTCCCTCATACACAACTTAGAGAAAAATCTCTCTGATAACAATTGCTGAAATGGGTAAAGGAGGGTTAAAGTTTCCTCTGATAGTTAGAAATCAAAGATAAGGAGAACATAGATGCAACTTTTGTGGACTCAGCTCTTCCAAAATGTGTGTGTTTGTTTTTATTTATATTTTTATATTCATTTTAAAGAGAAAGAAAGGGTGCAATAGAGGAAGCCTTTCTGGGCTTGATATTTCAAGCAGCACTTAATGCTGCTTCACCAGTCCAGACACTGGCGTCTTCACAGCTTTGAATGATCAGTCTTGTTCCTCAAATGAAAGCATGGCAAATATGTACCAGTGTTCCAAGACATGCTCAGAGGTTGGGAAAATCCAAGGGCTTTATGTGTGGGAGCTCCCATTTATCTACAAAGGGCTGTTTATTTGCTTCAAAGTGTTTGCAGTGAGAGTTTGTGACATGTGGCCATGTAATGAACATGAAGGACAACTTTTGGAGGTCTTGATAAACAGACCTCATCTACTTAAAATTTTTGATTCAAATGAATGCTCTGTCCTCTCCTACTTTTTGCCATTGCAATTTCATTTTCTCTTCCTCTAGTCAGACAAGATACATTACCTGAGAAGAGGTGAATGAATACATCAAACATCTGTTGTTGTGTATGAAATGAAAGCAAAACTTCATTGTAATTGGAATATAATATGGATTTTAATGATATTTGGCAGCTAAGTTTTTAAATCCACCAATGTGACCTCTCCCATGAAAAAGGAGAAACTCCCTGGATTCGTCACTGATTTCTTAAAGCAGGTATTAAGCACACTGGTGCATGAAGTGGGTTATTTTTTTCTTAAATGTGAATTTGATCCTTGTTTTGTAAATGTCAGATGAGCTGCAGGGTTGTCCTTTTCTTCTCTCAAATGTGTATTTGTCTGGATTTAAGGAACTTGCTATTCTTTTTTATTTCCCCCCCATGACTCTTGCTATCTGTGCAGTAACATTCAAAACTGGCAGATATTCGGATGAATGAAATACCAAAGTTCTGAGGGGAAATGGAAAAGGCTTCTGATTCAGAAGTATGGGGTGGCTCACTGAGGGGAATGCTATTAGGAGAAACTGGCAAGGCAGATAGTTGATGCAGATCCCAGGTTTCTGCTAGAAGGAGAAAACCAGAAGTAGCAATGAAATGAAATACCCAAATAAAGAAATCTACTTTTGTTGGCTAAATAGTACAAATATGTAAGGGGACTTATGAATTAAAAGCAGCTGAACATAAATTTGACCGTACAGTTGGAGACTCTGAAGAAGAAAGTGAGAAAAGGAGGGAAAGGAGTAACAGTCTCTTTAAAATGATGAGTGAAACTTCAAGGTGTACGTTGGCATGCGATGAATGAGTGAGTGTAACAGGGGTGCCTTTTTCCTGATGTCTTGTATTTCTTCATTCTGTATGTTCTTTCCTCTCAAAGCCCTGCCTATTCAACATGTCTGCTCACGTGTACCACACTCAAATGTTTCCTTCTGCAGACCTGGGACCACTGAAACTAATGATGTGACTGTCATTCCCATCAAACTGGCCAGAAACTGAGCATTGATGTCCTCTCTGCCTGTATGCTTATGCTTTAAGGCATGGATGATTATTTGACATCTAATTGAAGACCACCTAAATTTAAGAGTCCTAGTGGTTGAGCCTCTCACCAGAGAATCTCAGCACTGGAAGTTACTGAATCTCAACACTTGAATAAAGAAAATCTGATGGGGGTGGGAAAATGGCTAGAGAGAAGCAAAAGTAGCAGCAGTTAGGCTGGTGGATGAAGCCCTAAATATTGTCCTTTACCAAGTGCACTTGAAAAATCAGTAAGACCGTACTTGGGATACATCCTAACCCCTTTTTTTTTGGGTGAAGTACCACTGCAATCCTTAAGTCTGTTAGCAGAATCTTCAGGAGAGAAAAAATGCCACAACTTTTATGTTTATTTCAAGGGGAGAAAAAAAAAAAAAAAGAGACTTGCTTGCTAACTTCCAGAAACAAACAGAAGTTATGGCAAACTACAGCACATTCCTTCTGCCTCAAAAAAAAAAATCACAGGTGTCTGTGAACAATATCTTTCTGTTGTTAAAACAGGCAGGAAATTTAAGAACAATATAATTGTCAGTATGATAAATGAGAAGGCAAAATACTGTTGAATGGTAGAGGATGCCGGGTGTTATTATGGTCTATTGTTGCTATGAATAGCATTTGCTATGTTGCAAACCACCCAGATGCCAATTAACATCTCATTGCTATGATTACTTGATACAGTATCTGTTCCACTAATCAAACTTGCACCTTTTTAGTCCATACTTTCATTTCAAAAAGTTCTACCAAGAAGAGATTACATAGATCTCAAATGCAAATAAATGTGGAGCTTAAGAAGCTAATTAAGTTTATAACCACTGAGAATAACATTAAAAAGAAAATGAAATTGCTTGGTTTGGAGGAAAAGCTTTTAGGAAACATTTGTTGAATAAACATAAAAAAATTTCTCCTAGTGTACTCTTATAAAAATAGTCTTCTGTTTATATTTTTCCATATGCCAATCATATTTAACTCTTAGCATTTTTCCTTCACTAAACACTCTTCTTCACAGGAATGTGTACTCTCAAGCACACAGTGTGCAGAATGAGAGCTACATGGTGGCATCCTGCTATAGCTTCCCAAACTTTTTGAGAACAGTTTCAGTTTAATACAAAACCATAAAGCTGTTAGATACATTTAGTAAATAATTGCTCAAGGCAAGGAGATAGAAATTAAGGCTAAAGCACATGAGATAGTCTTTCTTTCATTTTTCTTATTTTAGTGATCATAAAAGGTACCAGATTGAAAGCCCTGGAGAAAAGAAATTTCTGCTTATGCATCAGTCTGTGGTACTGCAGAATTTCTTGGGATAGGCTCCATTTTCCAAAGTGCTGTGGTGTTTTTGTCCCTGGTCTGATGTTCATTTATCTAAAGTCAATGAGAAAACAAGGGTTGCTAAGAAGACCCTTCAGTGTTTTTCTGGATCACATTGCTCAGCTCCTTGACAGGCTGAGCCTGTGTTCCAGCAGTGCCTCAGCTAAAAGGCTACCCAAACGGCCTGCTGCTGGGAGTAGTCCTGGCTGGCACAGGTTTTGCGGCAGCTTGCTGCCCAGGAGAATTGGCTGGTCCAGAGCTTCTCTCTCATCCGTAATGGATTAGCTGCATTAGGAAAGGATAACATTTCCGGCTATAAATCATCCCTCTGTTTGGCTTAAGGAAAAATAACTTTTGAGGGGGAAATGGGAATTCATAGCCTAGAAGACAAAAGCAGGGGCGATGTGATTACTTCTTCAAGAGTAGTCCCACTAAGAGTATTGGTTCAGCTTCTGATGTTTCTGCTCTTTCTGTCCAACCCTCCCCTCCATGGAGCAAAGGCAGTCAGTGCAGCATGCACATCTCCTTTGCAACTATCTTTGGATATGTCAGAGAGCAGAGGAGCAAAGTACAGCCTGTGTCCTCTCTGTGCAAGTAAATCTGTAGAGGAGATTGGGGCATGTTTTCATCCTTGATTCCTACATACTATGTTTAAGATTTGACAGCAGCAGAGTTGCTCACAGGAAATCACAGCAATAAATCTTTTGTTTTGCCTTGCCCTATGGGGTATGGATGTCCTGGATGAGCTGAGCTGGTTCTATCCTCTGCTGGTAACAGCTTCATTCCTGTCAGGTGAATATGATGAATAGAGTGAGGAAATTGTTGTGATGGAAACTGTGGGCTTGACGTCATTTCTGGGACCTTGAAATCGTTGTTTTGTTAATCTTTAACACATGCATTCAGCTTGCTGGTGTTTGGAGAGCATCACTTTCACTGCAAGGGTTTCAACTGCAACTAGAATATACTAAATTTTCAAATGTGCCCCTAATGATGCATCACCATTTCAAAAAAAGCTTTGGACATGGAACAGCAGTGTTGAACTTGGAGTCTGGGTATATTTAGATACATTTTTTTTTTAATAGAGCAGCTGACAGGTTTGCTGGATTAGTGTTTATAATACTTATTGACATCCCATGATACCTTTCCATAGCTGAGCAGAGTTTAGATTGACTCTGGAGTATTAGTACTTGATGAAGGTAATCTGTTTTTGTGGCTGAAGCTCACAAACAAAGCAGTTAAATCCCCATTACAAATGGCTAAACAGGGACCCATTAAACTTCTTATAGGCCTGTCTCATTTCTATAGCCCCTGAAACATTTATAAAGGGCACTGTTAAAAATTTACAGAACCTTGAGACAGTGTCTTAAGCAAAGCCACTCTGTACACTACCTGAAATACGCAGTCTTCCTTTAAAGAGTAAAATAAAAGTAGTTAAGAAAAACTTTGGGGTTTTTTCCTGTATGCTTTGACCTGCAGTAACTGTTTTGGCTTTTCATGATTGATTTCCAAAGTTTAGTGGAATAATAAATGTCACAGGTAGGGGAAAAAACCAATTCATGCTTAAGCTACCATAGGAAGGCATTAGGGTTGATTATTAATAATCAAACTGTCTCTGTTAATGTCTGTTTCAATTATTAGTTCTCCAATCACCATTTTATAGGGGAAGTCACTCTGGAAATTGTTGGCACCAAATTTGAGATGAATATGGTAATAGTGGATGTATCATGTTAATGAGAATTCTCATATTAAGAAATATAAAGCACATTATTTTAATGATTCTACTGGCATCAAACCATGGAAGCCACAAAGTTATTTTTTTAATGAATCAATCCCCACAGGCTTAAAGTAATTGTGTGAAAACTGTTGGGCTTTTGTTTTTTCATTCCAGCAAAAGACAGCCACAAACTGAAATTATACTTTTCAGTGGCAGAGCTGATGTTTTGCAATAATACCAGGTATTTTGTAAACCTCAGAAGAAAGGAAACATTTAGCACAGCACCGGAGTGGGAAGGTGGAGTCAGGCCTCTCAATGCATGTCAATAAAGAAGTGATAATTAGAGAGAGATGCAGCAAAGCCTTCATTAGGCCACTAGATTATTTGAGTTTCACAGGCAAACTGTCAACTGAATTTACCAGGGATGACAGTATCTTGTGAGACAGCCTGTACCTTAGTGTGTGGGAATGGAATGGAATGGAATAGAATTAACCAGGTTGGAAAAGACCTTCGAGATCATCAAGTCCAACCCATCACCCAACACCATCTCATCAACTCAACCATGGCACCAAGTGCCTCATCCAGACTCCTCACCTCCAGTGACTCCACCACCTCTCTGGGCAGCCCATTCCAATGACAATCACTCTCTGTGAAGAACTTCTTCCTAACATCCAGCCTAAACCTCTCCTGATGCAGCTGGAGATTGTGTCCTCTTGTTCTGTTGGTGGTTGCCTGGGAGAAGAAACCAACCCCCACCTGGCTACAATCTCCCTTCAGGTAGTTGTAGTGGCATTTGTTTGTGTGACAGGGACATGGTACTGGGAAGGGGGGTGAGGTGGTGGTGGCCAAGAATAGAAAAGCAGTATTGTCTGGGTTGGTTCATTATATTCTTATTCTAGTCATCTTCTTTTAAGGGCTTAATCTTCTGCTCCAGTATTTTACAAATGAATAAATGTATAGTTCTTTCTTCCTAAATAGAGGAGGTGATACAGGAGTGTGGGGAATAACGAAACCACACTGTGTGTATATTTTCTAGTTCCTGTGAATGTTGATAATTTCCAGATGGTCACTTGTAAGGGTATTCATCAAATGTGAAGAATGGTTTTGCAGACTGCAGTGCATGCTTTAGGACACCTCTAAAATATCTAGAAAATGTGAATCTTTAGGCATTGTTTTTCTTCCTGAGCAATCACTGATACTGCAAGGAGTAATAATTAAGAAGTTAGGATGATAACTGTGCTTTTTATTTTCATGGATCCTGAAAATATATGCTAAGCCATTTACACCATCTGCTCCACCAGAGTGAAAGCCCCAGCTGTACAAGCTTAGGAGTAAGTGCTGAAGAGCTCATACGTTTATGTGGGCTATAGTTGTTGTTTTAAGTACTTTCAGGCAAGCCTTTCACAAATTTCAGGGATGCAACATCCACCTGCACCCTGCATTTTCCTTCCTGTGAGTTCTTAGCTGAAAAATAACAGACCTCTTTACCAGGTATCTGAAGCAAAGTACAGAAATGTTCTTTCTCGGCTCTGATCAGACAAGTGGAAAGTGGCTTGTTCCTTTTGCAGTAGAGAAGAAGAGAACTACCAGTCAAACAGCCAATTAAATGCCCAGCATAATTTAGTTGGGCAGTCTTCCAGTTTAACAGTTCTTACTTGTCCAGCTACAAAATATGGCCCAGCTGTAAAAATGCCACCCCATGCTGATTTCCTTTCTCTTTCTTCTTGCGGTTCTCTTTGTCAGTTATTTGTTATTCAAGCACAAGACATTAAGGAATTACACAAATCCTTATGGTGCTTGCACATGGGCCAGATACTTCTTTTAGACCTATGTCCTTGTCAAGTGGGGAAGTGGATCAGTAGACATAGGACAAGAAATGTAGGAAATTAGCAGCAGCATCAGAAAAGGAAGATCTGTTTTGGCTATCCTTGCCCTAGGATTGTCCTTATTGCTAATCAGCTTGTGTTATCTTGACTCTTTCAAACCTTTTAATCTAAATACAACAAAAGAAAAGGATTGCAGGACTTGATGCCAGAGTTTGGGTTTCACTTTCACCGTCTTAGCTGGCTGTCTTCTTAGAAGATCCCCTTCTCACATTCCACTTGCTTTTGCAACCTGATCAATATACTTTTTACCATACTTTTAACTGTGAGAGTATTTCTAGCCCAGTACATTGAAGCTGTATGATCAGTCTATAATAAAAAAAACACATATCTTTGAAGTGTGACTGAGTTGAGCCTAAAAAAAAAGGTAGTATTTTGGGAGCATTTATGAAAAGTGTGGTGTATGTAGGCTACTACTATACATTTCCTTATCAGACCTACAGCCTATCAGAATGCATTCCAAACCTCCCAGGCTGTGGATTTGCATCCCTCTGCCTTGAAGAGTACTGCTAGCTATTATGGCAGTTTTGTCTGCGTTGTGGATTAATCTTGCTGTGAGTTCAGAGAAGACACACTGAGCCTGGGCTGGCTGCTGAGTGTGTCAAGCTGGCTGTATCCCTCTGACCTGGCCACTGGAGAGCACAGCAGTAGGTGCTAAGTGCTTTGGGATTCAGGAGCCAGCACCTGAGGACCGCACAGCTGAGTGACAGCTAATTCACCCACTCACTAAGCCTTAAGTGTGTAGCTGCTATACTCTCCAGCACCTTACCCAAGTTTCTTGGTTATTCACAATATTGCCACTTAGCATTATCACAGATAGTGGGCAAATGGTTGATTATTTTTGTGGATGCAATTAACTTATCTGCTATTCTGTTGATTTCTCTAGATGTTTTAGAAGTTTCCACAAGTCTGAGCACTCTTTCCATTACAAAATTGTGACTGCAGGTGCTGTGAAGTAATAGTGGCTTTTCTTCAGATCATAAGGTATCTATTTGTATGAGAAATGTGTATCTTTGGCAGACTGCTAAATATTCCTGCTTAAATCTATTACTAGGAAGCACAATTTTCTGTAACTTAATTTCCTAAGCCTAATGAACCCAGTAAATTTCCTCTGATGTCTTCCCAAGTTAATATGTTAAATCTAATTTATTTGGCAAAAAAATTGGACAAATTTCCTCTTAATTGAATTAACCTAGAAGGGGGGGAAAAAAAAAAGTATTGTTATGGAAATCTGTGACTAATAATTCACAGATGTGAAAGTCCTGGTTTTGGTTCCATTCATTTACTACCTTCCAATTGCTATTTTTATTTGCTATAATTTAACTTAATTGAGCCATACATGTATTTGAAAAGTTTGATAAATGATACTGGGTGAGTCATGTCGTTTAATGCTGCAGAAGATTCTTCTGTCCAACGTGATTATTTGCATGCTTGTTGAACATCATGTTTGCCAGCTGATTTTCTTGATGTGTTCTTGATATTTTGTGGCCACCACTCAGAAGTGGATGATGCATTTTCGTCAGCAGTAATACGTTCCTAGCATTTGTGCTAGAACTCCGAAGGGTATAAAGAGAATTCCCAGTGTTTGTGTCTTAATGTTGGGGAAAACGAGGCACTAAGTCCCAGCAAAAGCCAAAGCAAAACCTTGACTGGGAGCAGTTGAAGGCAGGTCCGCAGGAACACCAAACCATGCGATTGCCTTTGCATTCTACTTTGATTTTATGCGGAGAGGGTACAGATAAGAGGGCTATATTTGCGTGTCCTGGAAGGTAATTCATATTCTTCATGCCAACAGCTATAGTCCTGCTTTCCTGCCACACTTGTTTTTAATATATGTGGAGAGGTTGGATGTAAACAATGGAGCTAAACCTCTGACAAATACATTACAAGGGCCACTAATGAGTGCAAATCCAGGTATGACCTTCAGAGCATTATACAGCTGTCTCCACCTTCCGATGTGGCTTGTGTTAGAAGAATCTTGTCAATGAATAACACTTCAAAGTGACTATGTATATTAAAATAATAGAGTTGGGTTTACTCTGTTCATGTTTCAGAATTGCCTAGAACAGAGTTGTGTTAATTCTGTTCACGTGTTTCAGAATTGCCTAGAACAGAATTTAGCCTTTGAACTGTAGACCAAAGATCTTTAATGTTCTTGCATTTTAAAGTGCTTATTAGTGATAACCAAGACACCAGTAGTCCAGGAGTTTTCCTGCTATAAATTTTTATCCAGGCATGCATATCTTTTCCAGCACAACAACAATTGTATAAAAAATAGCCAATAAGCTGTAATACTAAGGTCAACAGTTTTAGCATTGAAATCAGTTTACAGTATGTTTGCTTGAAGTGCACATAAATTCAAAGAGGCAAGAAGTATAAACAGAATAGCTGATTTCTTGGATGCTCTCCAATATAATTATAGCTATTCACCCTTGTGACTATTTGTGTGTGTAGCTTAAAGCTATTTGCCTGCCCTAAGATACGGTAGCAGTATTTTTATACATCTTTGTATCTGATTGAAATGCAAAACTCAGCAAACCTGGAAAGGCTGCTAACAAGCTTAAAGAAATGTATGAGTAAAATTAACCAGCAGACTGAATATGCATTTTGACATTTTGTTAGAAGCACCACCCAGTTCCTGGTACAGGTACCTCTCATTCTCTTCAGTTTTGAAACTGAGATATCCCTTAAGGATTTGTCACCAAGATAGTGTATTTCTAATAGGCAATTATGGGGAAAAAAAATCATCATCAATCACATTTATTGCAAACATCTCATAAAAGAGTAAAACATTTATGTGGCTATGGAAGGCAAGTATGTTGCCATGCAATATACTAAGATTTGCATATAAAGAGCAGCAGGCAGCAAACAAGTATCTTTGCCTTTCTTGCTCCATTTGTACAAATGCCTTTGATGCAATTTATCTGTTTAATTCACATTGAAATGTTATAGCTGCAATACCTGAGTGATGTTAACTGTTGCTGAGTCTCAGAAGCACACCATGAGAAGGTAACAGTTAATGCTGTTTCTTTCAGGTAGGGTCCATCAGGCATGTCACACCTTGTCACAACTCAGCTGTCACCTAGGAGGCAGGGTTTGTCTCAAGCTGATGTGCACCTGTCATGGATATTTTCTTTTTTAATTTTCCTCTCCTTAGTATAATTTTTTTCCCCCCCACTGGGATCATTTGTGTCAGGATTTTGCTTTCAGACTAATTCCAGAGATATTTGGACTCTGTGTTGTTTCCATGTGAATAAAAATAAAATGCACTTGCTTGGTAAGAAGCACAGCTCTTCATGGGTTGGGGCAGGGGGTGGCAACTGACTGTCAATACCAACATCTGCTAATCTTCTCTGTGATCGTTTGTACCTTGTGCTCAGCAAATACTCAGAAACCATTTTCTTGAAACTTTTTTTTAATAGCTCAGAGTGCATCTACTGTGGGGCTGCATGATATAAAATGATTTATAAAATGTAAGGTTATTTGGGTGTCAGAGTTGATAAGAACTGGTTTTATCTGATTCTGTGTCCTTCCCCTCCCCCCTCCCCCCCCCCAGGTAAAACGAAGCAGGCAGTATTGTGGAGAAGAGAGAAGTGAATGACAACACATTGTACAAATCTGTGGGATTTTTTGACATTTGACTTTCAACTATCATTTAAAAGAATTCTGCCTTCTATTTACTTGTCAGAACTAGATTTAATTCTTATACGCTGCGAGGAATTCACTATGTTAAGATATTGATATAACAAATTGCTCAATGTTTTAGAGATTGATTCGTGCTGGCCAAAATGGGCTTTCAGATTGGAAGTCTTTTCCCCCCCCCCCCCTCAGAAAACACCTGCTGAGATACAAGTCTGACTGCTACACAAAAGAAATACACAGTTTGTTTAGTCTGCCCCTATCTAGCAATCTGCAGATGCTATACAAAAATTGCATTTAAAAATGAAAATTACCTAAGGATTTGGCAAAGGACCTTAGTAAAATGGACTGTGGCCACTGTCAGGTGAGTATTAACAGACCGATTGGTTGTTACTGCTGTCAATCTCTCTCCAAAATTATGAAAGACCACACAGCAGGGAACAAATGAACATTAATACTTCATCCCCCGGGGCACAATAAACTGCCATTCACTTGCATAAAATAAAATACATAAAGCTTGTCAGACAAGGTGACAGAGAGAGGTGCTTGTTCAAACCAATTCTGTGCTACAATGTGTTGTGCAGAATATGATCTTGGCAGCAGCATCTTTGAATTCACTCAGGTTTAAAAACACTGTTTAGTGCTTTTGCATGTTTATTTTATTTCATTAGAGGAACATAAGGCTTTGAAAACTGTTCTCAGCTATGCAGTGGAATGGACAACAGTTTTTGCAGGATAACACTTCCCTCAAAACAGCGGTGTTCATGCCGCACCAAAATAATCCAGGCTCTGCTTAGGTGCCAGTGAGTGTTCTGTGCTGATCGTAGGACCCAAAAGATGCCTGAGCTAGAAAAAGCTGCTTTAGACTTGAATTAGCCATTTCTATATTATTTTTATAATTAACAAGTCTAAATATATATATGTATCTATAAATATGTGCATGTATATATATATGTGTGTGTATACCTGTCTGTGTATACATATATATATAATGATGTATTATACTTGTGGTAAGGGAAGAAAGACTCTAGAATGTGAGGTATTTGTTGAGGCTCTGCTTCCAGTAATGCCTTCCTGTTCTGGAAAGTGCACTGAAAAACATAATTACTGATTTATAAGAAGTTTTTGCATTTTTTGCCTACATTTATGGGATGCATTTTTATTGCCTTCTGCAAGCAATATTTGTTTGAAATATTTCAAATTCATTAAAACTCTACTTTTAAAGGCAGCCAAAGACGCCTTATAAAATACTGTGACTCTTTCGTGCAATTGCAGCAGTTTCTGTTGCACCAACGGATCTCACCTACAGAACTTTGAAGTCATACTTTGTTGCTTATTTCATTTTCAAAGCAGATGAAGAAATTTGGACTTTTCCTTTGCCAGAATTAATTCTGAATTCATGCTTTCACAGTTTGGTTCTTCTTGTTTTTCCCCTTCATTATTAATGAATGCTGCCTCGTGACTGAGCTAGGGGATACAAGCAAAGAAAGTTTTGTACCAAAGCTTTGTACATCTGCCTGTGTTCTCTTCTTGGGTTTCTGTTCCTTCTATGTCCTGCTGTCACTGTTGGTATTCTGAAGTCACCTGTTTAAAAGACAAGGTATATAGCAAACCATCTACGAATCAAGCATATATGCCAGCTGTAAAAGTTTTAGGGAGGTATCTGCCAATATTTTGTAGGAAGAAAAAAATTAAAGTTAAATCCACAGCACCAGTATTCATGTGGATGACTGTACAGAGGAGGAAAATAAACAGATTAACAGAATATACTTCTCATATTACTCCTGCAACTTCTCTTATTTTTCTTCTTCCCATGTGTACTGAAATGCTGTGGTTCTAGACAACTGCTACACAAAGTGAGAATGGAGCTGTAAAATTCAGCAGTGCTACAGAAACACAGGAGGAGGAAACTGATGCAATGTGATTTCCCCTCTCTCCCCCACTTTTATGCACATGTATTAAGCAGTTGTGGAATATGGTTTTCTGTTGTTAGGGAAATGGAAAAGCATCTGCTAATTTGAAACCTAAACAGAACATTAAAGTATATCTTTAATAAATAGATTTTTCTTTTGGCAGAAGTGTATTATTAATATAAAGATGAACTTTCAAACAGACTTTCAAGCCAGACCTTTTCTGTTAAAGCCTATCTTTCTAACTGTTAAAAGTCTATTAAAGGAAAGACCCCAAAGGGCGAACCAGGAGACTGAGAGCAGACTAGATGAAGTAATGATTGCCTTGATTTGTGTGTGAAGCCTTGTTGGGTATTGTGATTCACATTACTCAGGAATCTGAGTGATGAAATCAGGTTGGGATCTCTTCCCCCCCCCCCCCCCCCATAGTAATTTCACTTCACCTTCCTTAAGTCCTATCGCCTTTGCTTTGTGCATGCAGAGGCATGAAAGTTAAGACTGATTAGATGGCATGTGCACTGCAAAATACCAAAAGAAATACTATTGTTAATGAGAATTGTGTGTATAACCCCCTGCTTACTACAATGACAATTCACTCCTATGACTCTGTCAAACACTGCAAAAAAATAAATAAGCCTGATAGCTGAATAGCTCAGTGATAAATAATTGATGCTGCTTTTCTTTTTCTTTCTTCTCCCCCCACCCCAAACTTTAAAATGCAAGAGCCTAAATCCTCAGCTAGATTGAATCCACCTTTCTCCACCGAGTTCAGTGCAGCTATACTGATTCACAGTGGCTGAGGAATTAGCCTGTGGGGACTCACACTGCCAAAGCATGCAAAAGTTTGGACAAATCCAGCTGAAACATGGGTGGAAATGAATATGGGTTTTTCAAATGCTAAAACACAGCGTTGGGTAAAACAACCCCTACAAGTCAAACTGCCACTTGAAAATCCTCAACTGTCACTGCATATGTTCCAGTAATTTGCTCAGCCACGCAGTATGCTGTGTTCACTGAAGGAAGAAACCTTCTCGTGAGAATGTTTAAAATGTCACCGAGGTTCAGTCTGGCTCAGGGTGCAGGTGGCTCTACAAAGGCTTTGCTGAAGGGATGTGTTTATACAGTTGCTGCTGACGAATGGTATTGATTGGCTAGGCAACTTGTAAAACAAGCAGAACTCACTTTCATCTTTGTGGTTTCTGTTCCTTCAGTAGATACAAAAGTGGTTTTAATTATTCACATCATCCTTTTTAATTTGTTTCTTGTTTTTTACTTTTATCCACCCACTCTCGTAACAGAGTAATATTCTCCTCTTCTGATTATTGTGCAAAACTTACACAGGGGGCAAGTGTGGGCAGCTAGTTCAGAAATTTGTGGGAATACAAAAGTTGATGCTGCTTCACTGGTGAGATTAGCAGGTCAGGATGGGCTGTAATCTCCATGCTTTGAGACTGCCTGGGTCACATTCAGGATGAGAGTGCCCTTGATGGCAACTGAGGTTTGGGTAATGCTGCAGTGTCGCTCGTGGTTTGCTCATATTTATTTGTGGATGGTATTTTTAGAGTACTCTGTTCATCCATGTGAAAACAAATGCTGTTGTTGTAATCCCTGCTCCCTCCCTCTCTGCTAGATTATGATAACACTGTACAGCTCTGGTATGTAAACTGTTGTTTGGAAAGAGAACAGTAAATAAACTTAATCTAGCAATTGGATTTCACATCAAAAATTGTGTCAGAAATAATTAGTGAGAAAATAAGACTTAAAGATTAAAATGGGCCTCTAATCCTATTGATAATAAGCAATCCTAACTATGTGTCTGGTTGTAGCACAACAGTGTTGGTGTAAGATATGCTGTGCATGGCACAGCTATGTGCTCTCTTTAAAACTTTGGTGTTACAGGCTGCACTCCTTTCCTTCAGAGAAGGTATTTCTCTCTCATTGCATGAACATGTTTTAGCTTTTGTGCAACTTGAGAGTTGTGTTAAGAGCTTGAGGTCATTTAATGCTTCTGGTTTGTGCAGTTTGCTCATCCTTAGAATGATGGATACAGTTGCTTGCTAATTCTGTGATACCACAGAATTAAGTCAGGCTTTCTGAAAGAACCCTTGAAATTATCTGAGCTTTTCATATTTTGTTCCTGCATGCTTACCTGGAATTGTTCTGCTAAAAACCTTTCCTCTTGCAGCTGTGAGCTACAACACAGTTGTATTTTCTGTCTACATTTTATAAGCATTTACAGAAATTATGAAAGCTACAGAATCTTTGCTACTTTCTGCCATCATAGAACAAGACAAATGTGTGAAGTACAGAAATGTGAGACGTGATAGAGCAGAATAGTTTATAGGTGCCCTGGTTGACAACTCCAAGGAAAAGCAGAGGATGGGGAAAAAAAGCATTGCTTTTGTCTCTGAAATGGTCTTACAGAGCTCTTAAGAGGTCTCTAGCATAAGTATATTCTGGGTCAGAAATGACATGTTGCATAGATGGCACAGCAAGTGAAATGAGAAGGCAATACAGATGGGAGAGTTCCTTAGTCGACTATAGGAAAGGATTGCTCAGACAAAGCTGAGGGAAAGGGAAAATTGAGTTTTCTGTAGTGTTTTTCTTCTTTTTGAGATGTTTCTTTTTGCTCCAAATGAATTTTATCTCTAAACCACCTGTGATCATTTCCCCTTCAAATCAAACTGAGCTTTAAGGGGAAGTGGGACAAGGAAACAAGAACCAAAAGCTGCAAGGCAGGAATCCTTCTGCCTGTGGTCTGAAGAAGACAAAGTTCCAGAGAGCCGTGGATGGTAGGAACACTGGCTTACTCTCCCCATGACAAAAATGTAAGTAAAATGATAAAAGAACACAAACAAACAGTACAGTTTTTCAGATGCTTACTTTTAACAGTCCAGTCTTGAACACAGCAGCAGTTTAGAATACATACATATTGCTTTGATGCTTGTTTTGTTTCCTCAATCACTCCAGACTGTCTTGCAGAAATAATAATTTGTGTGTGGAAGAAAAAGAGTTGATCTGACTGCAGAGGATGCATATTCCCCATCCCCAGTAAAACAAACTAGGAACCCATGTAAATGAGGCATACAGTTTATAATGAATTGGGCTGATCACAAGGATGTTTTCAAGTGTATCTCCCAAAGTTCATTAACTTAATGTATTATACAGTGCCAAGAATGATACCTATGATTAGTCCAATTAAAATTATAGTTTTGTGCTTTTCTGTGATGCAAGTTAGTGCTGTGAGAACACGAAACACACCTCATAAATGCCACCCAGCTGCAGAATTGACAAAGTGAGGCCTCCAGCTTTTCCTGGACAGCATCAAGAATAACAGGCATGGCTGCAACTGGCTTTTGCTATTGCTGGAAGATCTGGCAGCTCACCAAGAACGGTAAGACCAAGGCAATAATTCTGTGATAGCATTGTTCAACAAGTGATTAAAGTGCACTACAGAAAACATGAAGACATATACTGTGTAGAAGTAAAAACAATGTGGATATCACTATTAGGTATATGGTATGTGGGTACTACTAAGAGCAGTCTGTAAGCAAGTGGGGAGAGCATACCACCCTGCTCAAAAGCAGCACAGGATTAAAGCTTTGCTCTGTTTTGAGCTCACTACTTATTAATAAAGAGTGGATGGTAACTGAAGAGATGAAGAGACTGTATTGTGAGACACCACAGAGCACTGCATGTGTGATGTTCCTTCTGAAGCTATAATAATCATTTGATTTCTGACCCTGAGGTGAATTTTGTATACTCATATGCATGAAAGAGGTGAAAGGATATGCACTGAGATATGTCCTTCTTTCCAAACTGTGTTTTTAGAAGTGGTATAATTGAGGTATAAATAAAATAACAAAGAAGGCTTTTATAGATATATATTATTATTTCAAGCTACCAAGAATTGTCTTCGCATTTGCTGGTATTTGAGAGTCCTGAATTTTAAATGACACAGCTCTCCTTTACTATCTCCTGTAAAATGAACCCAGTAGAGAATACATCTCACGGGAAATTTCCAGAAGTCAGGTCTATAATAAGCAGACCCAGGAACTTAACTGGAGTTCTCTGCTCATCTCTTATTTGTCCTGTGACATCTCTGACAATAACGCATACAGCCCTTAACCCGGCACTTAGCTATAGCCAACTCCATATCCTTTCCCAAAATTAAAATGGGGACCTAGTGCATGGTAGTTGCTTAAAGTGACTGCTATTATGTGGCATGCCAAGAGGCCACCCCCTGCCATTTTCCATTCAGATGAATGGGAAACCTATGGATAAATTACCACCTGCAGTGTGTGATAGCGGACATTGTAAGCAGCTGTCACTGTAGCTCTGTAATTATGCAAGTATTCTTCTAATATTATATAATTAGATGGCCCCATCTCCCTTTCTTTCTCTTGATAATGTTTTTGTAGGTGTCAAGAGCACTGAACTCTCTCCTTGTTCAATCATTTATGGCTCTGTGCAACCAAAAAGCCCAAACCAGCACTTTCCTGGTGCTCCTGGAGCTGGCACTCTTCCTATACCAGAGGCTGTCTACTGCTGCTTTTTCAGTACCATATTAGATTTTTTGTATAGTGAGGTAGCAAAACCCGTTGGGATTACTGTTAGTAAGCTGTCACACCTTCCTTTTATTTGGCAGTGTTGGCCGTTGGAAAGATGCATCTGGCTTTATTTTCTTCAGCAAAATCTTCCTGCGAGCATTTGGTGATTGAAGTGGGATGTGAGAGACAGACCAAAAAGTATCAGTGAATCCTTTCTGCATCTGAGAGATTGTTGCACTAAAAGAAATAGGAGAGAAACAGGATGTTAAGAAGCAAACCCAACTTTTTCATAATTAGAATACAGTTCTCATCTGGGGGAACCCTCTTAGCAGGAAATGGTTCTTTCTTCCTTGAAGTTGTTCAGGAAATCATATTTTACTACAAAAGATTTCTGCCTTTCTTGTTATATTCTTCTTTTCCTCTCCTCAGGATGCCACTCTGTAATTAGCAGTGAGATTATGAATACAAAAAGCCTGAATTTTCCTAAAGATTCTTAACAAAAATGGCTGATATTTTGGTTTTTTTCCCTTCCCAGAACCCAAGCCTCAGTTGCCATTTTACAACCTAGTACTTTTGTTTTCAGCCATTTCTTCTGTGTTTTGTTCCTGCAAGTCTTTGTTTGAACACGAAACTGTGGTGATCTCTTGATGCCATACAGGGTATCAGATGTCATCTTCAAGAGGCAGCATTCATTCTGAAGTGGTCTACGTATTTCATGTTAAAGAAACCTACAAACCCTGCCCACTTGGTTCTATATTTCTCTAAGCTGTGGAAAGTTGGTTACATAAGATGAGGCTCTGTTCTTCAAATTAGCCTTTTCCTGTTAGAGTAAAGTTTAAAATAAGTTTAGCTTCAACAAGGTGGTTGATTATAAGTACCTGCTTTTGTACCTAAATTTGGCTAAGCTACACTGAAAGGCTTCCTTCTTGCTGCCTTAAAGATAATTCCTGTAAACAAAAATTGTGAGCCCATTTTGAAATTGCCTTTATTTCTACTGTTTACAAGGTCCTCAAACCTTCTTTCTGCAGAAAGCATGCAAAGATGATTAAACTGCACTTTGGAAGCAGCTGTAATGATTAGCACGTTAACCCTCCCTCCGCAGTGCACTGGCTGTGAGAGCTGTGCTACTAAACTGGAGTGGATGCGGAACAGTTATGAAAACTACCCTTTTACAGGCCCTTGCTCATGTCAGCAGTTCTATAGCCATGCAAGAGGTGAACAAGGGTAGAGACGTTTTAAGTCACTGCAGTTATAGAAACGAATGTGTGATTGTGCCCAAAGGCTCTTGGGTGGCACCCAGGGTGCAAATGTGCTGTCAGTTCCTGGGGCTTTTGCTAGCTGTGGTGGTTATTTACATGCAAGTTTGTAGAGGACAGGAGGCTGGCTGAGACTTGGTGACAAAGCCAAAGCAATTTGGCTCAATACTGCAGATCACAGGTTCTCCTATGTGCCCTGTGAAAGGTATACGTGGACCATAGCTGGACCAGAGCCATCCTGCCCTCTCCCATCACCCCTGCAGTTACATTTCAAATCAACAGTGAAGGAACACTCACAGTGTGCAGAGTCCAGGACTCTAAAGTTACATTACCTTTCTCATCTCTAAGTTGTGTCT
Source organism: Dryobates pubescens (assembly GCF_014839835.1). NCBI lineage: Eukaryota > Metazoa > Chordata > Aves > Piciformes > Picidae > Dryobates > Dryobates pubescens. The sequence continues at coordinate 6,868,453 of NC_071643.1, forward strand.
TCCCTAAACAAGGCTAGTCCCTTGCTCTCTTTGTACATTCACTCAACAATGGATTTGTGACACTTTACAGATTAATCTGCACATTTCAGAGTGTGGAAATGGATCGAAATGAAATTGCAGGTAGTAAGAAAGGTTGCCTATCTCATGCTTTGGATGTCCTGAAAGGGACTTTTGAAACAGCAGAATACATAGAACATAGTTTTCTACACTCATTTCTTGACTTATGGTAAATACAGGGAATATCACAATAGCAGAGCATTATTCTAAATTAATAAATTAGAAGAACAAACCATGGTAACATAATGCCCCCTATGGTTTGTAAAGGAGTATTTACAACAGAATTAAGAGGAATGCTTCCCTACATACTTCAGCTTAGTACAGTTACAATTGCATGTTATGCTCCTCAGCTACAGAGGAAAAATATCTGGCTGGATTTTCTTAATAAAGAGGTCAAATGCTAATTTAGATGTTCTTAATCTCTCTCTCTTTTTTTTTTTGTTTTGGAGATTCAAAGCAATTGAGATTAAAAAATGGTTTGGGGGGATGTAATTGCATAACTGGTAGCAGCTGACTTAATATGTTTACATGCCAGACATCTGAATGTAGGAATTTATCACCTAAGGAAAGGCAAACAGTCTGCCCCAGAGGGGAGACGTGCTGTGTAATTGAATAACTGGCCACTTGATGGCAACATCTTACCACACATAAGTAAACCCAGAAGAATTTGACAGTAGAAACTATAAACATGGAAAGATGCGTGCTTCCTCAGGACCCCGTTAAAAACCCGTTCATGCAACATTGTTTTCCAATAATCTCTGCGAACAAGACTTTTGTCCACCGTATCCTGTCCATATCACAATTGTATGTCTGTTTAGGAACTCCCTTGTTACAGGACTCCATTCATTAAGTTAACACTTCCTTCAGTTAGCTAACCCTTTCAAGCAGAAGTAGGCATAACATGTTAATGGCTTTGCAGAGCAGTAAGCCAGCTCAGGGATAAGTTAAACAGAAGGTAATGTGTAAATAATGATAGGGCATTTTGCTGGTAAATCAGAGCTCTTTTTCTATTCAGTCTTTTATTCTGCTTCCTCAAATCAAATTTAAAGACACGCCTTCACCCTTGTACTCTCTGTTTCTTTATGGCCTCATGGTGGCAATGAGGGCAGAAGCATTATTGCACCTGAGAGAGGGAGCAAACCTGTCCAGGGTTGCTTGGTGCACTGCAGTGAAATGATCCAAGACGTAAAATGGATGAAATTAATTAAGCACACCTTTGAGCTCTGGGTGGGAAACATCTTGGAGTTGATTCCCTTTCTGTTCCCATTCATTTCTAAACCTTCCCAGTGGAAGAGAAAAAAAAAAAGAGGTTGATGACTCTTGTGTGGTGGTGAACTGGCAGCAGACCCACAGGTTCTTATGAGTGCCTATATTCAGTATTCAGTATCACCAAGGTTGGAAGAGACCTCAAAGATCATCGAGTCCAACCTGTCACCACAGACCCCATGACTAGAGTAGGGAGGACAATAGTGCCCACTGCAGGCTTGAACTCACAAGCTTCCCATTAAGGGTCTTATGTGCGAAAGTATATTGGTTGTTGCAGGTTGCCAAGAGTAGATGTCTGCAAGTCAGCTATTCAAGTAAGTGATCTATGTGGAATGTACTGGAAGAGATGCCTCCCAAACCCAGGATTTTAGCATTATGTCTTGGATCATTTTGTGTTAATAATCTTGATTACACATTTATTCTATTTCAGTAGCTTCTGAAAAAGTCACAGTTTTCATATATTTATGACTTTGAAACCTGGGGACTGAGTGGGAGAGGAAAATACAGGGAGAAAGTGGGGGTGACTCACTGAGAATAACTACGCCAGGTTGTTAGAATGTAACAAAAATTATTCTGGCCTTTGCTTTTGAGCTGGAATCCTGCTACTAAACTGTAGGCAGATTGACTTAGCAGTAAGTACACTTAGAACTCTGAAAAAACAGGTATTTCATTTCACTGACAGTTTGTGATAGTGTCCCAGTTTGAGTTAGAACAGAAATGATTCTGTTTGTTGATTTTTACTTTTCAGCTCTGCCTCTAAGTAACTGAACTTCCTGAAATTGAAGGCATATTCTCACAGTGCCGGCTGTTGGCAATAATAATGCTCAGTGTTTCTAGTTAGCACCAAGGATTGGTGTGTAAATCAAGGTCGGGTACCACACTGAGGGTGAAGAGTAAGAGGCCACACCTTTAGGGAGGAGCAGACAGGCCTAAACTAACCAGGGAGGGATTCCATTCTATATACATCATATTTGTTATAAAGCTAAAGGGTCGCAAGGGTCAAACTCTCTTTCTTCTTCTTCAATGGCAGGTATCCAAGGAGGATCAGTGGTGATGGTGATTAACTGTTGTCAGGTGACTTGAGTTTGATAATGGCTTGTATCTATTTGTATCTATTTTATTTTAATTAAAATAGATCTACTTTTATTTTCCAAACCATAACTTTCTCTTCCTTATTCCCTTTGTCTTCCCTTTGGGAAGGGAGAAGGGTTAATAGATAGCATCTGTCACTCATTTAGTGGCTGGCCCAGACCTAACCCTTGACAGTCATCCTCTTGCTACATCTCAGATACAGCTAGTGCACATCTGGAGTTGACAGTGCCTCTTCCTCACTCCTTCTGCAACAGCCATTCATTTGTTAGACTGGCACCGAAATCACTGCTAAATTTACCACAGCTAAGGTTAAACAAATGTTATTTGTTATTCCAGCTCCTGGTCCATGGGCCTGTATACAGTTAATGTTTAAAATCCATGAAAAGACATATTCACAATGCATGTGAAAAACGAGGCAGTTTTCCTTCCCATAATGGCAGAGATCTCAAACGAGATGTCAATGGGAGCACAAGAGGTTATATAGTTTTCCATAATCTATAAAGCTTCTTCAGAATCATGTCATTAGATCTCCTGTGGCAATGCACAGCAGAGCTAATAATGCAATTATGGTTCATGTAGTTAAACTATGCTATTGATATTTTTTTTTTCCCAGGAGGCCTTCATTTCTAGCAATTCTAATCATCTTCATTGTACAGCTGTATGGATTCCACGTTTCCTTATGAGGGAAATAAAATTGCAAATAAATACCATCTTTCCTAATGTCTCTGTAAATGCCAGATTTAGTAACCATTAACCAAATGCTGGAGTCTATAAAATGTATAATCCATTGTAGGAAAAAAATATATATAGAAGAGGCCAGACTCGCATACCAGTCACCAGAACAAACTATTATGCTGGAGTAAATGACAGCAGAATTTCACCCAATAGTTGATTATTCTCATTCCTTGCTGCTTATATTTCATTACAGTTTCTGGACATGGTATACTAACCTTTCCCCTGTCTGTCTACTGTATTTAAGCTCTAAGTATTAGAGTAAGTTAGCATAATTACCACATGAGAAGGATATGTGTGTTTATCAGAGGAGGAAACTCCTTTTAACTTCCCATTCTTTCGAACAAATCTGGAACCTGGAGTTTCTGTATTTTTTACCTGATAAGCAGTAAGTATGAGAGCTAGCAAGCACAAAGTAATTAAAAGGCTATTTAGTCTATTATTAGGCATTAATTTATGATTCCCATTAAGGAAATATTGTATTTCTAAAGAAAATGAATGGTCCCATCTGTGCCAATCCCTACTACAGAAAAAAAGGCAGCTCAATCCTCAGATGCTGGAACCGCCATTCAAAAGCAAAGCAAAGTAAAGGATGTTTGCTGCCTCCATGGTCTCGGTGTTGCCTGATTAAGGTTGTTCCCAGAAGATAAATTATGAGAGTAATCAATCTCTGTCCTGCTTTTTTTGAGAAATAAATTGTTTCTATTAACTGTTTTGTGGCTTCTGAGCAAACTATCAAACACATTATAAAGCTTTTAGAAAAGGCAATTGATAAGGTGGTAGAGTGTTAAATAGTTTTCCTGAGAAAGATCCTCCTCCTTTAACATGCCTAAGACACAATGAGTTGAAAACAGACACAAAGAAAACCAACACAGAGAATGATTGCTATTAGGTGTCTAAGCTAAAAACACAGCTATGAGAAGGACCTGCTAATTAAACTTCCTTAATGAAATGAAGATGGAAAGGACTTAAATAAGGCAAACATAGCTAAGGGCTTTAGATATTCTTGGGAAAAAAACCCATTGTTTGTCTCTCTGTGCTCTCAGTATCTTTAGAGAATATCTGTCATTTTCCTGCATACATCAAAGACCAGGTTGTCACTTAGGGATCTCATGGGACATACAACAATCCAGGTCAAACTCAGCATTGCTGAAATGAGGAAACAGCAGAACCAGCTTTAACTGTCAGAGCATCTTGTTATGGGCACAGAACAGTTCCTGCCATTCCCCACCTTATTTCTGGAAAGGAGAAAGGCTGCAGTGACAGAGCTGGTAGAAGCATTAGTGAAGTTCTAGTGAAGTCCACATGCATTTTCCATAATAACCTGAGTTTTAAAATTGTTCAACTCTTTCCACATACACTGTTAGTGCTATATATGGCTGGGTGCCAAGTGGATGGGGCCGATCTCTTTTCAGTTGTGTGCAATAATAAGACAAGAAACAACAGGTACGAGCTTGAACAGCACTCCAGATGAGGTCTCAACAGAGCAGAGTGGCAGAATCACCTCTATTGATCTGCTGGCCATGCTGCTTTTGCTGCTACCCAGGATGTGATTTGCCTTCTGAGCTGCAAGTGCACATTGTTTGCTCATGTTCAGCTTCTCATCCACCAGCACTCCCAAGTCCTTTTTTTGCAGGTCTGCTCTCAATTTCATCATCCCCCAGCCTGACCTGATACTGAGGATTGCTCTCAATTGTTTTACAGATAGTGCTAGGTCACAGAAACAGGCTGTCCTTACAGGACAAGCAATTCTGAAATTACAAGCATGGCTACATTTTCATCCTTGCAGTTTTCTCCTTAGCTTTCTTGCTAACCTCAGTCTTTGGCAGTTTGCAATTAGTTTCTTCCCTCTTTTTACTTCCTGGAACCGGGAATCTGAAAAGTGCTTTGCAGGAATCTAAAATCACAAATTTCTTTTGGGAGTCAAAAGCAAATGGAAAAACTTGCTGTGATTTTTCACAGGTAAGTGAACTATAATACAAGAAGAGAGGAACAGGAAACTAAGGTGAGAAAAACAGTCTGTTTTCCAGATCTGCTTTGACCAGGAGGAGACTTGATAGGGTGCTTGGTTGCATGGTTTAGTTGATTAGGTGATGTTGGATGATAGGTTGGACACGATGATCTTGAAGGTCTCTTCCAACCTGGTCTGGTCTGGTCTATTCTATTCTATTCTAATGAATTAGTATGTCAACAAAAATGTGTGAGCTGACCATTGTTTATTAATATGTGAAGGGTGAGTGTTGGGAGGACAAAGACAGGTTCTTATGAGTGATGTCCAGTGATAGAACGAAGGGCAACAGGTGCAAGCTGAAGCAGAGGAGGCTCCAGGTGAGCATAAGGAAAAAAACATTTTACCATGAGGGTGACAGAACAGGTTGCCCAGAGAGGTTGTGGAGTCTCCTTCTCTGGAGGCATTCTCTGGATGGGTTCCTGTGTGACCTGCTCTAGGTGCTCCTGCTCTGGCAGGGGGGGTGGACTAGATGACCTTTTGACATCCCTTCCAATGCCTAGCATTCTGTGGTTCTGTGATTCTGTGAGCAGCAATATAGCAGCCACTCAGTGACTATGGTCCAGGTAAACTGAGGCATAAAAAAAAAATCAGCTGTGCAGCATGGTGTTCCAGATACATTCCTAGCTTTTTGTCTGACCTAGCAGGAATGCAATGGATAACTGCTGTTGTGGAAAATCAGCACTAGATAAGGATTTCTTTTAAAGTCCATGTATTATCCATGTTGGCTATCAGATTTTATAGTAGGAAATAACAGGAAAACCAAAACTTCTTAGTGTCCTGCAAGAATTATTGTTTTTCCTAGTGGGCTAATGGAATCCCCTCAATAGGTAGAAATTCTGAATTGCAGTAAGTGCAAGACACTTTAAAATGAAAAAAAAAAAATTAATAGTACTCTATTGAGTAGAATTTCTAAATTTTGCTTCTAAATGAAGAAACCAAATAGGATTCAGATCCTTAATTCCTTTTATTATACTTTCAGGGGATAAAAAGCTTTATTAGACTTAAGCCCATCTGAAACTTATTATTCTTTCAGTATGTTAATTAATTGATCAGGTTCATGGATTTGTTAATTAAAATAAGATACCTCAGGGAAACCAAAATGAATTTTGATGTCCTAACAGAGTTACTATTATGTCATTAAATCATGTGTATGTCTTACCCCTTTCTCTTCTTTTTTTTTCCTCTCAAAAAGTGAAAAATGTTCTATCTGGTTTGTATTTGGAATTAGAGTATTGGATGGTGACTTTCTGAAGATGTGGAGATCAGCTGATAATCTTGGAATAGCTGTAGCCCTCATGGGAGCATCAGGCCTGTTCACCTTGTGTGCCCTAAATTAGCACAAAACTGCTCACCACTGGGTCACTGGATCTGTGTTATTAGGGATTAACTTGTAGACAGTCACTCCAGCAGCCTGCCAGAGTAATTTAGTAATGTTGGTTTATATTTTCCAGAAGCAGAACCAGCAAAACTCAACCATCAAGCAGACATCATAATGACTACCAAATATCTACTGCACCATAATAAAATGTCCTTCATGGATGGAAGGTGTTAGCTGACAGCAAATACAGTGGTCAGCTAAGTATATCCACATTAGTGATTTGTATAATATGGAGTTTTTAAAGGGAATCTCCTGGTCATCCCCTCTTGCAGTGCTTGAGTTTTGTTTTGGAGCAGTCCTGGAGTGTGGAGACTGATTCCTGTTGCGTGAAACCATATTGGAAGAGGTGCCTGCCTTTTCTTTCCACAGATCTGCTGCTGTTGGCTAATGGGGACATAGCTAGGGCTGTCCAGATCTTACCCAGTGCCTTGACAAGAGATTGGAGAGTTGTTTTTACAAAAGGAAAAGCATTTAAAATATACTCAGTATTTTCTGATACTCCAGTTTTTCAGTACACTTCTTCCAATTTAGATGTTTCACAGTGTAGAGAAAAGGAAAATTAAGCAACGCTTAATTGTTCTAATTTTACCTAATGAATTTTCCAGGCCAGCAAAGAAGTTCTGCATCACCATCAAGAGTGTTAATTGCATTTGTATCCAAAACTTCTGTTTCTCAAGGTGCTAAAAGACAGTAATCTTAATATACTAGTGTATATAGTTAGAATTCTTTCTCACATTTTAGCACTGTGTTAAATGGGTAAAATTTAATTAGAGATGAGCACTAGATATAATTGTTAGAGGGTGCTGTGTAGTTGTTGTTTGGTTACCCTTGAAAATTTATGACTTCTCAGGGGGAATACTCACTGCTGGCTTTCAGCCTGAAAAGTGTTCATAAGCACTTGGTTACCTGTAAGGAAAGGCAAGATGCAGTTCTCTTAATGTTGAGTTAGTGTTCAATTAGCAAACAAAAAGTTGGGATGGTTTGTGAATTTCAGCTGAACTTGGCAGACTATTTCAAGTCCAAATGAAAATAAAATCAGGTAGCATTCACTTCTGCTTCTCCAAATGGATCAATCACAGTAGCGTTTCCTGAAGAAAGCAGAAAAGAGGCATAAAAGGTCTTTGTTTCCAACACACAGTTAAAGCAGTGAACTTTATATGCATTCCAGGAGTGTTCTGGAAGAGCTATAAGGTTATTCACTCTGAGACTCAAACTTAATGGATATTACAGGATATTTACCTGGAGTAGAACAGCCTCAAGATAGATTAAAACAAAACCAAACCCCTCAGATTTCTCATTAATTAGGTCAACTTCACTCAGAGATGAGAGATCAGTTTCAGATTTCTTCATAACCAAAGAGAATGCTTGGTACCTGGTTTGGTGCAAGATGCATTCAGGTCTTGCACGCAGCTCCTTTTGGGCCTTATTTTTGCTTAAATCACATTGGACTGCCTACATAAACCAAACTCTTCATTGTCACGTTTTCCTTTCTTTTACCTTAAAACCTTTTTAAATATGATTCAAACTGAAATATTTGGATCTGGATCTGGTCTTCAATTCAGTAGAGGAGGCTCAGGGGAGACCTTATTGCCGTCTACAACTACCTGAAGGGTGGTTGTAGCCAGGAGGGGGTTTGTCTCTTCTCCCAGGCAACCAGCACCAGAACAATAGGACACAGTCTCAAGCTGCACCAGGGGAAGTTTAGGCTGGAGGTGAGGAGTAAGTTCTTCACAGAGAGAGTTGTTAGCTGTTGGAATGGGCTGCCCAGGGAGGTGGTGGAGTCATCACCCCTGGAGGTGTTCAAAAAGGGATTGGACATGGCACTTGGTGCCATGGTTTAGTAGTCATGAGGTCTTGGGTGACAGGTTGGACTTGATGATCTTTGAGGTCTTTTCCAACCTTATTGATTCTATGATTCCATGTTTCTATGATTTTGGACTAATGATTTAATGCAGGTATTTCAGAACTGCCAGGAAACCAGAATGGGCACGAGGCAGTGCTCACCAGCAGTGCCCACAGCTCCTTGGGGTGCTGTATTTTCATAAGATTTTACTGATGATTTAAAACAAACAAACAAAATAACAAAAGCTTGTGACTCCCCCAAACCTGACAAACCCAAAAATCAAGCACTGGCTTCCCCCACCAAACCAAACCAAATCAAAAACCCCCACCCCCAAACGACAACAAAACCCCAACCAAACACAAAAAACCCCAAACCAAACCCACCACAACCCCCCCTCCCCCCCAAAAAAACAAACCCAAACAAACCCAAAACAAACCAGCAACCAAACAAAACACTCCCAAAGCCTTCTCCACTTACTCTGCCAAAATTGCATATGGAAGCTGGTTTATGAATTTCAGGTTGATTGCAGTATTTTGCTGACATATATTTAAGTTCTGACCCATATCAATACTTGCTGTGGGCAGCATTGTAATTTCTGATACATATTCAGTACCTATTTACTATTTCTAAATGCAAGTGTTTGAAAGGGTTTTTTTTCCCTCTTGCTCTTTCTTACACCTTCATTTTAAGATTGCTGTTTTGATCCCATTTCTCCCAGTTCAGTCAAATGCAAAATAAACAGCAGATTGCTAAACATTGTTATTTTCAAGGGTATATTTTCTATTAATTCGTGCACAACAGTCACCTTGTGGCATATAAACGTACCGCCGAGAGACAAATAAGAGAAGCCTGTTCTGCAGCACCATGTGCTGTCAGCACGGGAATTGACTGGCAAGCCAGCCGGTCAGCGCTGCCGGTGCCAGGATGCTGACTGCAGTATTTCAGCACAACTGCAGACGCCTCTGGAGGGGAGGAGTTACCGTAGCCACGGGCTGAAGCAGGATGCCTCACAAACCAAAGTTCAAGGTGAGATTCGTGCTTGACGGTAGCTGATTTAAGAAACTGAGTTTCTTTTTGTTTGATTGTTTTCTCCAATGCATAAAACAACAGTGAGTAACAATACTTAACTTGGAGCTTCTTATTGTGCTGGGTCTCTGTCTAATACTTATGCTCACACTCAGTATTTCTTCCTGTACTAAAGGCAATCCTAGGAAGGCTGTATAATTTCCTGTTAAAAATTTGGCAGTAACAACACATTTTAATCCTGGTGACAATTAATATTCTGAGGGAAGGAAATTGAAAATGAAAATGGGTGATAGTGATCACCCCTCTTAGCAATACATAAGCTCAGGCATTGCTCAGTAAGGTTTCAGGTGTGTTTCAGGATGCCTGCATGCTGCTCCCTGAAATCCTTAAGTCATAGCTAGAAATAGCTGTATGCAATTCTTTAAGTGTTTGTCCTGATTTCCTAAGTCATATTTTTGTGTGCATTTTTAAATACACCAGAGTATGTGCCTGGATAAATATGATTAAGTCTTCTGTTTCTGAAGTCCTTAGTGAGGCTGCTTTTAATCACAGCTGGAGCAGATTTTGAGTAATATGTGAATGTTTACTTAAAACAAGCAAACAAACAAAAAAACCTCAAACAACAGAAACCCCCAGCCAAAACCCCAAACATTCAGATCAAAGAAATTATTAAATAAGTAATTTTCCTTGTAAGGACCTATTCAGTGCAAGACTATTGCTTACAAATCCTGCAGAAATCTCTTTATGTAACCTACTAAAATTATTGCTTCAGAATAAACCAAAAAGAATAGGGTAAGAGAGGACATTATAGATATCTGGAAATTTGTGAAGGAAATGGAAAACATAAAATGTTCTTCAAGCCAAGTTTTATATCTTTCTATTACCTAGTTACTGCAATTTTGTAGGTAATGACAGAAAAATAGTTCTTTGGGGCAGAACTGCTTCAGGGAAATGTATGTTTCATGAATGGCAAGGTAATAAAATCTGGCTCCTGTAGACAGGTGGACCTGCTTGTGCCACTGTGGCTGCTCTTGCCCAGGTGCCCATCCCATGGTGGCAACACCCCCCAGCACCACCAGGCTCTCCTGTCCCAGAGCCCAGAGCCGCTGCAGAAATCACTGGGACTGCTTCTGTATTACAGCTACTGAGTGCATCACAGACAAGCTGTGCTGGCTGGTGTCCATGTGCTCCTCCAGGTCAGCAACTGAGCTGCTTGGACTTTTCAAAAATGATTATGATTGCTTGAAGTGTCTTCTTTCAGCATGTATATGTTTAGTATGTTTTGTCTTAGACGCTTTTCTTAACATACTACACTTGCTTTGTACACTTGGTTTTCTAGGAAGTAAAGTAAGTATTTGTCATTTTTTTTTAAAGGTAGATGACTGCCTTCTCATCTGAGTTTTCATCTGTAATTTTCAAAGTTAGATTTACTATATTTATCCAGAGCTTTCCTTCTCCTTTCTCCTCTGTTTAAGCTTTTTGTCTCTTCTCTAGGTTAGATACTCAGCCCCAAAACAGCACGTCCTTGTCAGGAAGAAAAGAATGTCAAACTTTTTCCTGGTCCAGAAGTATTTTTAGTACCAATTTTTCAACAACCAAAGCTTTTATCTGTGGGCTACTCTATTCCTTGAACTGGTGTTCCCAGGGGTGAATGCAGCAGGGACTAGCTGCTGGGTTGAGCTGTGCTGCCGCTGCACCCAGATATTTCTCAAGCAGGCAATGATCAACTCCTGGGAAATTTCACATAGCCAGATTTTCATATGTTCCACAAGGTAGACCTGAGGCCCTTGCATTTCCTAAAATAGAATAGACCAGAATAGAATTAACCAGGTTGGAAAAGACCTTAGTGGTCATCAAGTCCAACCCATCAGCCAACACCCTCTAATCAACTAAACCATGGCACCAAGTGCCTCATCCAGTCTCTTCTTAAACAACTCCAGGGAGAGTGACTCCACCACCTCCCTGGGCAGCCCATTTCAATGGCCAATCACTCTTTCTGTGAAGAACTTCTTCCTAACATCCAGCCTAAACTTCCCATGGTGCAGCTTGAGACTCTGTCCTTTTGTTCTCTTGGTGGTTGCCTGGGAGAAGAGATCAACGCCCACCTGTCTACAACCTCTCTTCAGGTAGTTGTAGACAGCAATAAGGTCTCCTCTGAGCCAATAGTCAATAACAATCATCTGACATATAATTTGAGGGGGAAAGGGGAGGTTGGAGGGGTTTTCTGTGTTCTTCATTCAGAGAATCCTCCTCAGCATCTTCCTGAACTGTAAACTCAAGGAATTAGATCTGCTCAGACGTGCTCCTACAGCGCATTTCAAACCAGTGGGACTTGACTGTAACAGAAAGTACAGAAAATGGTCTCCCAACACCTCATTCTGCTCTGCTGGACTCTGCCATTTATGCAGCCATGTGTCATATTTGTCTGCAGATTGCACATGTGATGTTCTCCATGGTGACTTGGGAGCCTGAGGCAGAAATGTGAGCTGGTAAGTTAAGGTTACTCTCTCCCTCCTCCTTTCCTCCCAGTGCAATGCGGATTATTACACGACCGGCGCTTCTCTGGGGCAAAGTGCAGCCAGACTGGTTTAATCCTCCAAATCCAGTTTTAAAACCTCATATGGATCAGGAGACACCTGCATGGGTGGGTGGTGAAGGGGAGGGTACAGGATCATTGTCTGTGTCTGGATGTAAGCATGACAACCCTTGTAGGGGAGGCTGATGTTACACAGGTGGAATACAGAGAAGTTCAAGGTAGCTTTTCCTGCTCTGTGCATGGGAAACATTGACTGGGGGCTAGTAGTAAGGAAATGCAGGTAATTAGCTCTTCTGTCTGGATACTCTGTAGAAACAGAAACAGAAATATTGAATTAAAAAGATGGAAGTCTTGTACTCTTAGATTATATATATACAACATAAAGCAAAATTTTGGGTCTGTGTGTTCAGTTAGCCAGTGGTTACATTGAAGTTTTGCTTCTTTGTATTCACAGAACACTTTTTCCTCTTTCCATTGGTGCAAATGACTTGAAATGAATGTTTTTCTTGTTTGTTAGCATCATCTCCCCCTGTTGTCCGTCAACGTAAAATGCAGTGTTCTGGAACATGAGAAAGGCAAAACATTTCCTCCAGTTCTTTGTAAGCTGATATGAAGTAGACAGACACCTTCTGAAGTTTTGTGCATGCTGTGCTCTTTTTTCTTTGCTGCAACAAGAAAAGCCTTTTCTTTTTAACCTGGCTTCCTTTGAAGAAGTAGCTCAGAAGCTTCATGGCCTCTCAAGGTAAGTGCATCTATAGTCTGTATTTTTAGATCATGTTTACAGAAGACTACAGTCTTGTATGTTTCCAGCAATCAGCAGTCTGATGAAATGAGAATTTCAGGCTAAAACCACATCAGCCAAATCACAGTTGTTTTGCCTGCCTTTAATTTTTCAGAATTCAAGAGGCTCCTAAGGAAACTAAAATCTGTACTAGAATGTTATTTGTTATAAAGCGCTAGTGTTTGCGTTCAGCCAGAAAATTGTTTGTATCTCAGTGCTTAAACCTGTCAGCACAGAATATGTGGGAAGGGCAGGTACTGAGCCCTGGTTTTGTACATTTCTTCCCCATTCATGTTGAAAATACCAAGCCAGCAAATGCTTTTCACTCTTAAAAAATGGCCAAAGTCCTGATAACCACATAGAGAAAATAAATACCTGAAGAATAACTGAATTTAATCAGACTACATTTATCTGGGTTTGTCTTTGTCATGTATTGTCTTTTAGCAGCAACTGGTTGGGTACTTAGGGCTATAGGCAACCATTGCAGCACGCTGATCTACCAGCCTTCTAAAGTGATTTTCTCCACACTTTCAAAGATTAAGCAGAAGGACACAAAGATTTTTTTCTTACCACAAATGTAACTCACAGAGGTCACTTCTTTGTGATATTCAGAGGGAGATGTTGGCCCAGGGAGTTTCAACATCTGTTTGTTTGCCATATTTTTCCCCTCTTTGTTGCCCCCCAAATACTCAAGGCATTCTGCACTTACAGCAATGAAAGCAGGTTATACACCTGTCATATACTTGTTTTGTGTTCATTTTGCTGATCTTTAGCTATATCAAAAGATCTAGGTTGGTGTATTGTGAATGCATAGCTGATAACAAAAGCAGAACATGTTACACACCATTACTTTGGTTTCCATAATGAAGGAACTTGATAATATACTCATTCCAAGAACAAGTAACTCCACAATAATTTGTTTGTACAGAATGCTCACTGTATCATACAGTAACTTCTAAGTTTTTCCATACCATATATGAAATGGCAAACATCCACAAAAACAGATGAAGTGTCAGAGTAGCTCGGATTGTCATCAATATTTAATGTATTTACTGTTTGATTTTTACACAACTTAAAATTTGACAGGTAGAGCTGCAATTTGTTGTCTTTTTCTCTCGTTATTATTGGAGAATAACACTTGGCCACTTCATGGCATTTCATGTAACAAGAGTTATGGCAGTAACAGATCCCTGTGAGGTAAAATGATGCAGAAGAGCATATGAAATATTTATTACCCAGTTATACATTTTTAACAGCCAGCTACAAATTAGAAGGGGTTACTTCTTCTTCCTGTGGTCGCAGACTTTGAAAGCAAGCAGTGGCTGCAAAGACAAATTAAGATCAAAATATGATTTAAATGATGAATCAGCCACAGTGAGTTCAAATAATGTCAAAGGATCTCCTTTAAACTCATAACAGCAAAAGAGAACTTCAGACTTACATCTGAAATTCCTTCTGGACCTTAAACCCCATCATCATATATGAGATAAAAATGATGTTTGAGGACTATTTTACTGCCAAAGCCTTGGCACTCAGCTTAATACAGGGATTTGCCATTTATATGTGGAGAGCTTCAACTTGCCCTTGTTCTAGCAGTGCCAGTGTTGCTGAAGGCTGTGGAAAGATGCTTATAGTAAAACCAGCAGGAGCTTGTTGAGAATCAAATGGCTGAGGTGGTCACTGCACTGCAGGGTGCAGTGAAGGGGTGTGGGCATACAGGTGTCTGTAACAATTAATACTCCCATTACCTTCACAGTGCTAGCCAACATAATCATCACTGTGTCCTAAAGCATGTGTTTGAAACAGCAAACCAGAAAACACAGCTTAACAACATCTGATCTTTTCATTAAGATAGCAATGAATAATACACTGTATGAGGCGGTGTAGATTATATTACCAGGGTTGTAACATCCAGCTTGGGAAATCTGATATCTCTTGAAAGGTTATCTCTAATTAAGAGAAAATATGCATGCTCTCAAGAGGCTAGAAAGCAAGCCCTCATCAGCTCAGTGTACTTTAGCGGCTCACAGGGAGCTGAGCTGTGCAACCTGTTCAGAGGAGGTTGTGGCTATCCTGTGTGTGAGTGCAGCAGAGAGGGCTCACTGTCAAAGGAGATTAGATGCTCTCCCAGTTTAGCTTCACCTACAGTGATGCCACTTTGCATATGCTAAGACTGTTTTCTAGAGTGGATCAGTGTTGGACTGTCAGGAGATTTGTTTCAGATCCTCACTCCTGACCTAAATTAAAATGCTGATGTAGTCACAGGCAGAACGTGACATTATTGCTCCAGTTTTGATCCAAGCAGCTAGCTGTTGTTTGGCCCTCTTCATTCACAGAACAGTTTAAGTTGGAAGAGACCTTGAAGATCATCTAGTTCTAATTCCCCCCATGGGCAGGAACACCTTCCACTAGATCAGGTTGCTCAAGGCATTGTCCAACCTGGCCTTGAACATCTCCAGGGAGGGTGCATCCACAGCCTCCTTGGGCAACCTGTTCCAGTGTCTCACCACACTCACTGCAAAGAATTTCTTCCTAATACCTGGTCTAAATCTACCCTTCTGTAGCTTAAAGCCATTTTATTTCATCCTATCACTACATGCCTTTGTAAAAAGCCCCTTCCCAGCTTTCTTGTAAGCCTCTTCAGGTGCTGGAAGGCTGCTATAACATCTTTTCTTTTCTCCAGGCTGAACAGCCCTAATTCTCGCAGCCTGTCCCCACAGGGGAAGTTCTCCAGCCTTCTGATCATCTTTGTGGCCCTCCTCTGGACCCACTCCAGCAGCTCCACGTCCCTCTTATGCTGGGGGCATCAGAACTTTACACAGTACTCCAGGTGGGATCTCACGAGAGCAGAGGGGCAGAATCACCTCTCTCATCCTGCTGGTCACACTTCTTTTGATGCATCCCAAGATACGGTTGGTCTTCTGGGCTGCAAGTGCACTGTTAATTTTTTTCCCCCTTCTTTTCCTGCAGAATATCAGCCACAAGCCAACAGATTATTTAAGGATTACTCCCTTGGTTCTTCTGACCTTCATGAACAGAATAAGTCTATTGAACCGACAAGTCTCTGGAAGCAAACATCACATGCTCATAACTTGCCACCAGGTCTGGAGTACCTGAACAAGGTCTTGAATCTTTCCAAATGTTAGGACTGCTTTGTTTTCCTCATAGAGTTGGTTGACATCTTATGGGATGGGATTGTTGAATCTTTTCTTGGGGGAGGGACAGGTGGAGACAGAGGGGCTTTTTTGCTGTTTGATACTACTATGAAATAAGAAGTGTAGGAATGGCAAGTCCTTTCTTCATTGCTGTCATTCAGTTTCATAGAAATTCATTTGTTGTGCATGCAGCTCTCCTTGCACCAGAAGCATGTTCTTCTTTCCTCTAGGAAGTTTTCTAGGGCATGCTCTTTGTCCTCTCCATTTCCTTCCAGTTTCATAAGAGCTCACCCTCTTCCTTCCATAGGAAAATTGCTATCAAACTCCATCTGGCCTCAAAAAGACTAAACCAGGCAGTGTATGAAGGAGTTGTTACCTCCTTATAACACATCCTTTGAGGAACATGAAGGAGTTTTCCTTCTGATAGTGCTCTTCAGGTTAGATAATGTCCTGGCAAGGCAAGGTCCCAAGAAGACAACTTTGTGAGTATACGCCTGGGTGGCTACAAATCCACACCCACTCTGTGTTGGGTTGTGGGGCAGGAAAGGGCTACTGCCTGAGAGAGGGAAATGCTTGAAAATAGCAGCAGACAGGTACAGCAAAGGCAGGTTATGGAAAGGGAACGCTGAAGTATTTTCTATCCTACTGCAAAATGTGGGACTGCTATGTGAAACCTCTCAGCTTCTGGAGCTCAGCCCAGTGATGATCTGCAGCTCTGTCTCAGAGATATAATCTCTTCCTACCTTTTATTGGGAGGGTCAGCCCCTGCTACTGTTTTGACACTTACCCCAGTTTGTATTTCACATATGGCTGGATTCTGCCACTCTCTTATATGCTGAGTAACACATCATACATCCTGCCTGGTATGGACAGGAACAGAATCAGATCCCCAGGCTGTGATTCTGATGCACAGGCTGCTGTGGTATTTGCATCTTGGTTATGCTGGGAAATGTCTGTTTCACTCTAGGTATGTCCTTTAGATACACATTTCTAGTGGTTTTGTACAGAAGCAGAAATTGAATGTATTTTATATTTGGAACTAAGTTACTTAGCTAATGAAGCTGTGAAACCCTTCAGAAACAATGATTCATGCAGAGTTACGATTTTCATTTCATGGTGCCCATGCACAGAATGATATGTGTTGTCAATTACATGAACATTTGCTCAAGGACGGTGGGAGCTACATTTTTTAGTCTGAAAGTGATTGTGATAGTAAATACTTGGGTGGTTAGTCTGTACAGTCTCCTGTATGAACATGAATTATACTGCAGATTTACCCATACAATGCAGGCAAACAAATTCTATTACTCTGACAGACACAAAAGCAAAAAAAAAAAGAGTAAGTTGCTGTCAGAACTAGAACTCCAGACCTAATTCCTGCTTGTTCTTGGCCCAATAAGCATATATCTGTGCTGCACCCCTCACTAAGTAGTCTTCATTTTCTCTACCATCTCTAAAATGGAAGCATGTGTGCAGTGCTGATTAGTTGCATATACCCACAGCTAGAGTTGCTGTGCTTTGCAGAACATTTTGGTGTGTGATGCTGAAGTCAGACTGCTTGAAACAAGTTCATACAGGATAGATGGGAGCAGAAAGGAAATCCAACCAGCAGGAAGAGGGCTGCCTGAAGAATGAATCTGGGACTCACAGCTGCCAGGGTAGTCCCTTGGGATTTATCCTGATGGACTAAGAGATTTTCATATAATGAAGTTCTCGAATTAAGATGTTTCCAGCAGAACTGGGAAATTTTGATGCCATTGGAAAGAGTGAAATACTGTGTGCATCCTTCTGCTTCTGTGTTTATTGGGAAAAGATGGATCCAAACTGAAATGGAAACAGACTTGTGCTATTGGAAGGATATGGGGAACTGAGAATCTGCTTGAAAAAAATGACTGCAATTCTTTAATTTTCAGTCTAACACTGCCAGAGAGGGAACATGACAGAGTACTTAGAAGAGTAAACAACTTGTGGGAGAAACATTTAATTTATAGAATTATATTACCAGAAGACAGATTATATAGCAAGCAGTTATGAATAAATACAGCATAGCAAACAGAAATGAGATTCTGGTATTATTTCCAGCAGGAGAGGGGAAGATAGCTGGATAGATTTGAGAAAAATGAGGATATTTCTTCAAATGACTGTGTTATGTTTGACTCTATTCAAATTTAATGAATCTCAGAAAGATTCCTACTGTCTTATTCTAAACAGCAGTTCTAGGACACAGAGATAATCTTGGATAAGAAAATATCTGTACTGTACCTTAAGGCCAAAGAGCAATATTTCACTCTGCAAATACACACCCAGAGTCAGTCTTGCCGAGCAGCAATTTGCTCAGCTGTTCAAAATGGCCTAGAGAAGGGCAATAAACTGCTTCTGCCTTGGCAAATGGACACTATGCTTTCTATAACTATGACAGTTTCCTACAAAATAAGGTTTCATAAACCTCATCACAGCCATTGTTCAAGGAATTATCCAGCAACTGTCACAAAAGTTGAGGGAGCCTTTTCTCTTGGCAGGAATAGACTGATGAATCCTTGGAGAAGATTTTCCACATAGCAAACCAGCACGTTTTGCCACCATTCAGGCTTAATCAATTTTGTAAAAGGCTTCTTAGTTTACAGTGGTCAGATGCAAAATTAATGCACAGATGTAAAGTCACTTCACAAAACTGAATACTGAGAATTAGCTGTGCATAAAGAATTTTAACATATCCGACACTTGTAAACCTAAAGGCTTTAGATGCTTTTACATGCAAGCACAGAATTCCCTTAATGAACAAATGCACCAATAAATGATGCATCAGCTGCCTTGCAGAAACCAGTGGAAGGTTTCAAGCCTAACAGGTGGTACTGTCATGTTGTCTCAACATTGTTTATCCATTGTTTACAATAAACTAACACCCAGACCAAAACCACAGAAAGATTTTAACACTTGAGGCTCTTAATTTTCTTTTCCAAGTGAAAGTCTATGTGGGACAGATCCAAATAGGTCCATATTAAAAGCAGTACTCACATATTAAAATATCCTTACCATCTGTAACTTGTCTAATTTTTTATCCAACAGCAGAGCCCTTCCCATAAGAGCTCACACCTCTCATGAAACCTAAACAACAACCAGCAAAGGTTCTTGGGAGAAAGTGCAAATATTCTTTATTTTTTCAGTTACTAGCATGCACATCTCAGAGATTAATGAAAGATTTCTCTTTTAACAACTTTTCTTTGCAGCCTGAACTAGCTGCAGGAGATGACTAGAACTGACAAATGGCTGCAACAGTTTGAATATGTACTAGGCAAGAGTCATCAAATGTAAAATGTACTGATGCTGGAGAGCTGTAACATGCTGGTCTCAAGGTTGCTGTGTGCTTTCTGTCTGCAGCTGTGAGTAATGGCACAGTCCTGTGCTAAGCATTTGCCTATCAGGAATTTAAGGAAAAGAGATTACCAAAGCTTAAACTATCACATAAAACAGGCATAAAAAAATCACATAAACCTGAAAGGTAGACTGAAATTAAGTCTTGCTGGTTTTATAATCTAATGACTGTTCTCTAAGAAAGAATGATGTCAGAGGAACCATAAGCACAGCAAAGCTGGGGATCATGGCAAGGAGATTTTTTTTCTTTCATTTGTAACCAGCTCACAGGAGAAGACATTTTCAGCCAGCCAAGGGTTTCTCTAGGGAGCTGTTGTGTTGCTCACTCTGGCAACATGGCATGACCATTTGCCAGACTTAGGGTGCAGAATGCCCAGGGTCTGTTATCAGAGCATGAAAGCTCATGTATGCTGTCATTGACATCACCCAATTGCTTTGCTGCTCCAGTGGGGCCCTTTGTGATATGGCTACGGCACGTTTTGAGCTCGAGCTCAAACTTACTCACTCCTGCACTGCCACGGGGCTCAACCTCTCCAAGACCAGGAAGGGAGGAACAGGAGTGAAAAGTGGGTCCTGCTTCTCACATGTATCTTTCCATTGCTTTTGTTTTCCTCCCTCCTTCAGTGAAGATTATTTTTCTTCAAATGTATTTCATGACCACAGCACCCAATGTCATACTCTTCAGTCACCATTTCAGACAGATGTCTAAATTGTGACTTGAGATAGCCCTCGGGCACTCAGCTTGTGCACTCTGGAAAGAAAGAAATCCTAGTAATGGAGATGAGCACTACAAACAGACAAGTGCTCACTGGCAGCCCCGGACTTTCCTAACACACATCATCTTGTTTATTTTTGTAAACAGCTGGACCGGATAATTATTCATCAGCAAGTGGACCTTCTTGAAGGTATGGTGCAATCCTTGTTCGTCTTCAACAGTGATGGCACACAGATGTCTCCGAAAGGCTTTCAAGTTGCCCCCCACCTCACTGAAATCATTGCTGCCTTGCATCAGACCTGCAGTGTGATGTTATTGTGGTGAAAGCTCACTTTATGCCTGATGTGCAGCAAACCAAGGAGGAGGGAAAGAGTACAGTGAGTAATCACTACACCAGTCCTAAATTCTCTCCCTCAGACACCTCCCCTTAAAATTTAACTCTCTTTCCAATCTATGGAAAAATCGAGTGTCTTTAACAAGGAGTAACATGCTATGATTAGCAATGCAAATAAAGGAAACTCAGAAGACACAAAATGAAAGAGAAGAATTTCTATTACGTGGTACCTCAGAGTTTCAAACTACTGTATGAGTATAAAGTTCTGTGAGTAAAACATTTCCTTATATATTTCTCCCATTCAAAAACGTCCTTGGCTTGGTTTTTGGATACCTCATTGGATTAAAGTTTTGTCACTAGAGTAGGACAGCCTCATATTGTTACTTTTTGCATATAATAAAGTAAGCAAAATCACCCAGACCAAACCTCAGGATCTGAATTCTCTCTTGTGATATGTACTTTACAGCAAATCTGAGCCTTTGAACTAAACATTCCTTCAAAATGCTTTCTTTGTGTCATTATCTCAAAGATACTTTTAACAGCCTCTGTTCTCCAGATTTTTAGGACTTATGTCAACCTATATATGCTAACATTATACTAAGGTGGCATTCTACTTGTTTTCTTTATTAGGCATACTTGGCACAGAGACCTCCAGCAAATACGAGATAAAAAACCATTTGGGACAAAGAGTTTACTTTGCAGTAGAAGAAAACGATTGCTTTGATCGTAACCTGTGTTCACCTCTAAGGGCTTTCACCATAAGGATTGCTGATAACACTGGTCGAGAAGTAATTACAGTGAGCAGACCCTTGAGATGCAACAGCTGCTGGTTCCCTTGCTTCTTGCAAGAGGTGAGTGAATCCTAATTGCCTTTTGTCCGAGAATCCCTCTTGCTGTATGTGCACAGAATTAATGAAGCCTCCTGCAACCTCTGCCAGGATGGCAGGAAAGAATTCACACCCACCTCTCAGCCTGGGGGACTGAGTGACGTCGTTCAGAAGTAACTATGGATAAACAGAGCCCTTTTGCGAGTTACATTATCAGCATGCCTCCTCCCTTTCATAGGACCTTATTTTCCTGACATCCCAAATAAAGCTTTTGTGCCTGATTGTCTCTCCAGTCAGGTGACATCCCAAAACATTGCTTTTTGATACAGACTAAGGGCTGTTAGTGCCACAGATGGGACTCACCCACTGTACTCCCAGAGCTGATGGATGAACCCCCCCTGGAGGCCATTAGTGTGTGTGGGTACGACTGAGTAGCAACTCTCCAAGGAGGTCAATTCTTCACTCCATGGCTTGGCCTCTTGAGGACCACATATCTCCAAGGAACTGCAAAAGTTTGAAATGAGCTGTTTTGAGAGAAAAATGCAGATTCAATAGAATAGAAAATCTTTTCTCCTTATTTTTGATGCTATCAAATCTTATATGTAAGACACTAGCTTCTGCTACAGCTTTTCAGCCTTGTGTTGTCCACTATATTTAAAACCACTAAGAGACAGCCTTGTAATATTCAGTTCACAGTTTGTAAAAAAGATATGTAATGGTATTCAATAAATAACTATGTTGTCATTATATAAGCAATACACTATTATGGAGAAATACACCAACATTAAACCAGTTTGTAAGGTGGGGTGTTTTGTTTGTTTGTTTGTTTTCTTTTGTTTGCTAGTTAGAAGTCCAGTCCCCACCGGGCACAATAGCTGGGTACGTTGTGCAGAACTGGGACCCTTTCCTGCCAAAATTTACTATACAGAATGAAAGCAAAGAAGATGTGCTAAAAATAATTGGCCCATGTGCAACTTGTGGCTGTTTTGAAGACGTTGACTTTGAGGTATGTTTCTTATGAGTGTCAAGAATGTTGAAGCTTTACTACTTTGAATAAATTGCTCACTCAATATTGTTATTCTCTCATTAGAAATATGATGCACATTGCTGTAATTAGGGAACAGAAACAGAGCAATGTGTGTTCCTGACTTGTACACTCAGATTCCTACAGATGTCTTCTGGAGAGGAGTGACAATTTCTTCAAGGAATTAAACATGTTGTCAAGTGGAGTCCTGGTCCTCTGCAGTCTGTGAGCACCGGGCCATTGATTTTGATAGGCTCAGGGTTTCATCCCTACATTCACTGTTAGCTGACACATAGTCCCTTAAAGCCTCTGGCATTGAGTTTGCTTCCTTCATTACTCTCAGACTGAGAGGTATGGGCAGGATTACCATGTAATATATCTGCATCCATTTGACTGCATTCATCAGGTGAAAAATAATTTTGAGGAGGTATTTAGATATTTAAGGGATGAGAAGGAGAATGGGAGATGCTTGAAGAAACTCTGGACAGAGTTTTCTGATGCGAACAAAGCACTTTGCCTTAGTTATGGAATCATAAAAGAGATTCTGTGCTGATCAACTTGTTAGCCAGATCAGAGGACTTCAGTGGGTACTGTCTGAAATTTGAGTATACTGAGAGGAACGTGCAGATGGCTACCTGATTGAGAACCTGTCTGTTAGTTGTAGGCAGCAATGGTACTGCTGAGACTTAGAGCATATCAGAAATACTGTATAAATTGTGTTATATATAACCTGCATTCCATATATGCTTGTAAATATAGCTTGCTTCTCTGACTGAGTTAGCTGTGGTCTCTTTCTCTGTGGGGGAGGGAGAGCTAGGCCCTCTCTCAACCTACCACAAGAGGACAAAAAAAAATCGTTGTGAAAGAAGACCAAAATTGCTGTAAACTTTCACAATTGCTTTTCTCCACTTTTCTGTCAGCTCTTAAAGATCTTTTCTCGTGCTACTCCTAAAGGCAAATCTGACACTAACAGAGCATCTCAATGATAAGAATAAAAGAAACTCCTGACAACTATAGCATACTCTGTGTGCCAGGGCACAGTCATTAATTCTGTAGGGATACAACGAGTGTGTACTTGATTCATTATACTTGGGAATATTTTTCATTTGTGCAGGTAAAAGCTCTCAATGAGATGTCAACAATTGGCAAAATTTCCAAGTACTGGTCTGGATTTGTAAACAATGTCTTTACCAACACTGCCAACTTTGGAATCCAGGTCCCTGTAGATCTTGATGTGAGAATCAAAGCAGTAATGATTGGTGCTTGCTTTCTCATTGTAAGTATGCAAAACGAAGAGCTAAATGTGTAAAGTTGGGTTGGCTGCGATCAAAGGGGTCTTGCCATCAGCTATGTTTCCACAGAGGCACTAAGTGCAGTAGAAAGCCAAACTTGCTACTGCTTATTTGCTGAGCATCTTGAGGTCCCTAAATTTTTGTTATTAAACCATTTAAATAGCATTCCATATGCAGTTCAGTGTCTTGCATGGAAGGGTCAAATATCAACGTACCTGTCAAACCTACCAAACTCTTCCAAACCCCTTACCTGTTGCGTTTGAATGAAGGAATGAAAGTTATGTTAGTTCTAGTGATAATGTCAAACTCGGAGTGCCACTTCAACAGTTCTGTCGAGTATTGCACATAAAAACTTCAGGTCATAGGAATTTTCTTACAAAAATTCCTTTGTGAAGGTGATAATAAGAATGATATGAAAAGAATGTTGACGTCTAAGGTTAAAGATGGTGTTGAGATGCACGTTTTCTAGACTTACAAATTGATGCTTGCTGTGTAGTTCTTTTGCCAAAGTCAGGGTGCTAATTTTAACCGCAATGGTTTCAAAATCAGCTGTGATGCTTGCATCAGAGAATGTAAAACAAAAGGATGAAGCTTTTAAAGTTATTCACCGGAATGCATTTACTTTAAAATAGCAACAACAGCTTAGAATTTCTGCTTTTATTAGGACAGAAAGGTAACTCTTCAGGCACTTAAGATTTTCAGATTGTATCCTCCAAAGCTCCTGTTGCTCAGTGACAGAGTAATGACTAATCTTACTACTTTATGTAACAAATGTCTACAAGTAAGACTTTGATAGTAATCATTGCATTTCTTGTTCCTTCCACAGCATTCACAATTTGTTTATTTGTAGGACTTAATGTTCTTTGAACACTCTTTGGATGCATTATAGCAAGACCACAGGAACAATATAATATGCAGAATACATTTCAGTAAGTAAAAATGAACATAAATTGATCTTCTTGCTTTGAAGACTTCTATGTCTAGATACTTTCTAATTCTTTTTCATTTTCTTCCAGAAATCCCTTGAGCTTTGGACACGATTTTGAACTGCACAAATCCTTGTTCCTTGTAGGAAAAGACAGGGGGCTAATGATGCTATTTATTAAAATATATCTCATGTAAATAATAATTTCCCACTTAGATTTTATTTGTGCTGTGGCTAAACACATACTTCTCACACAGAGCACTGTTGCTTTGGAACAGTGTTATTCTCTTCGTTCTCTTTTGATGTTCTTGCATGGGAAATCATGAAAGATTAGATGAAGCCTTGCAGCATCACTGATGAAAGTCTATCTTTAGAGAAGCCTTTGATGTTTTGCAAGTGCTGGTACTAGTTACTAACCACAGGAGAGGGTGTTCTGGGGGTTTTGCATTTTCATAATTTTAGAAGTAATTTCCCCATTTGTTATTTAATTAACAGTAACAAACTGAGATCGAAAATAACAAATATAAAGACATCATCCAATGGGAAATTCAAGATGCTATCTGTGTCAGTGAGCTGAAAGAAGGGAAGTTATGTTTACTAATAAATTAATATTAAGGCAAAGATTTGCATAATGAGTGGCAGCCAGAAATTAGGCTTCCAGCACTAGACTGGGGACCACAAACTCTATTAAGCACATCTATTCTTCCACTATTTTTTATTGAAGGCATGCCATAAGGTTTGAGAGGTGGTCTTCAGTGTGCTAGAGGCACCACAAATCACTGCAGTTTGAACTATCCAGGGTTAAGTGTTCTTGCTGCAATCCCCTCAAGACCTTCCTTAAAAAGTTTGTTCCTCTTTCTATAATATCTGGTTGCTGATCACTTTCCATTGAGACTTGCTGAGGTCACCTGAGAACAGAATTATTCTTTTCCTTTGGCAAGCTCAGCACCAGGACAAGAGGACACAGTCTCAAGCTGAGGCCAGGGGAAGTTTAGGCTGGAGGTGAGGAGAAAGTTCTTCCCAGAGAGAGTTGTTAGCCATTGGAATGTGCTGCCCAGGGAGGTGGTGGAGTCCCCATCCCTGGAGGTGTTCAAGAGGGGATTGGACATGGCACTTGGTGCCATGGTCTAGTCATGAGGTCTGTGGTGACAGGTTGGACTTGATGATCTTTGAGGTCTCTTCCAACCTTGGTGATTCTGTGACTGTGCACTAGGAGCCTTTTCTATTTCAGACAGCAGTTTTGCCTAGCTGTTCATTTCTCAGTGATTTCTCATCATACTGCTCCCAAACATTCCCACCAACAGACTTTCACTAATACAAGCTTCCTTTGTGGGAACTTCCAAGACAACAGCTGATACGGGGTTTTTTTGCTGCAAGGTATTTTGAGGTGGTAGAATCCCCATCCCTGGAGGTTTTTAAGGCCAGGCTGGATGGGGCTCTGAGCAGCCTGATCTAGTGTGAGGTGTCCCTGCCCATGGCAGGGGGGGTTGGAACTAAATAATCCTTGAGGTCCCTTCCAACCCTGACTGATTCTATGATTCTGTGATTTTGTTTTCTGTATGAACTTGCTTATGCCTCTCTTAAAAACCTCTAATGGGTCCATTGAAAAGCAAATGAGTAATGTAATACTGGTGGCAAACCCAAATGCTTTCATAGTCACTAGTCAAGTCTCCAAGTGGAACATTTTACAGATCACTGGGAATGTTAGATTATCTTTTTTTTTTTTAAAGCATGAACTAGTAATTCAATACTTGCAAACAACCAACACATCAACGGAAAGACGAGGAAATGATGAATAATTCATAAAAATGAAAAAGATCTAAATTTATCAGATGATTAATTCCCAACAAATATTTAGACTAATTTTAAATTAATGTTCATGGATATGAATTCAAACACAGTGAAGTCAGGAAGTTGCAACTAATGCTCCCATAGTGAAATTAACTCAGGAATGCTTGTAGATTTAAACAGTATGTTTTAGATTGTATAGCACACTTAGGTATTTATACAGATTTACATATGTCTTGAAAATAATTGTGGTTAACAAGCTCTGACAATCATAATTATCTGTTAACCATTTAACTGCTGGCCCTTGGCTGTGACTCTTAGCAGTGCAATCAGGCTGCAGTCTACAGACGTTATGCACTCCCGGGAAACCCTTGCTGTCGCCTTTCCCAGACGAGCTGAAGCGCCCTCGTGTGGAAATTCAGGGTTTTGCAGAAGAATAAAGACGACCGATGCCAGTTCGCTATTTTCGTTAGTTTCACCGCGATGTAATTCTGTTAAATTCAACCCTTTCCCTTCTGAATCACCCTAATGCAGAGCGGGAAAAAATACCAGATTTTTATATTCAATTTTTTTTCTCGTTGAATCTCTTTGCCATCTTAGGCAGAAGTGATTGTTACAGCAAACAGGCTATTGTTATAGCAAACAGTTTTGGGTCTCGTGCAAAACCATGTCCTTGTACTGTTGTTGAGCTATGTGCCTCTGAATGCTTTGCTGAATGCAGTGCCCGGTGAGATCAGAAGGCACTCGAGCTCTCTGCCACTCTTCTTCTGCAATTTCCAGCCTTCTTATGACCCTTAGCAAGCCAAACATGCCCTTGAAGCGTTTCCAAAGCCCATTGAAGTCAATACAAAACAGGGTCTTATTTACCTGCAGGGCTGAGTATGACTGAGCACAGACTTTGTAGGAAAACAATACTTGCAAATATTTTGTTATATATTGCAACCAAATACTATTTTATTTCTTGCACTTCATGACTAGTGGCTTTGTTGCTGTTTTGTGTGCTCGTGCAATGTTTTTGTTTGTGGGTTTTTGTTTGGTTGGTTTTAATTGTAATACTTCCACACATGTATTAGTATGTTTGAATGCTTCTCTTCAGACCTGGAGGCAGCTTCTGGGACATACAGATACCGGTTTGGTCCCTGGATAAAACAAAGCACTGGGGCTGGGTCAGTTCTTGCTGGCTAGAACTTCCTTAACAGCCTGCTTGACCTCGGTCCCACTATTCAACATTCTAGTAGAAATTTGGCACCAATGCCAGAGCTTTTTCATCTGGCAGCTCCTTCATCTAAATAACAACTGCCATGGTAGGGGAGGTAGTCATCCTCAGCAAAGATGATGGAGTTCTGTGTGATATTACTAAAGAAAAGGTCATGTGTACTAAGATTTTTAAAACACAAAGCTCTAGCTTAGTAACAGTAATGTTTCACATTATGGGAGCTACTTATGCTCTTTACAGACCTCACCTTTTCCCTGTGGCTAGGAGTTGCTCTCCAAAGCACAGTTCGTTATTCCCTACAGGGGGACGGATATCCTTCAAAGCAGATCCATGTTCTGAATATCTTCTAGAAAGAAACATTTATTCTAGTGAAATTTTACTTAATCCAGCCAAGCAAATAGTTTCACACTTGGTTCACTGGCCAAACCGTAAATCTGCAGTATGTAATTCTTGTGTTCAGTAGATGGCAGCAACAGTTCATTATTGCACTATTCAGCCTTCACAAGCTGTGCCCAGGACCCTGATTAAAGATCAACACACTTTTATCCCCTAATTGATTTCTATCCTCAAGGAGGGTATAAAAATTTTTGTTCTGAGGATTTTATTTTCTTTGTCTAATAGTAAACCTTTGTCACGTGCTGCTGGGTTATCTTTATCACCAACAATTTACAGCTGAATTATGGATGATTGGCATTTTATGAGATCTGCTAAACCCAATCCAGTCTACCCAAAGGTTTTGCACCTGGAGCACCTCTCCAGCTTCCACCAGCAGACAGAGCAGAAGCACAAGACCCAGAACATTCTGCAGAAACAGGAAGTGTCGTGTCTAAAGTACATTGCTTTGTAGTGGAGTTCCTGGAAATGTCTAAGTTTTCAACAGGTAAAATAACTATCTGCCCCCCAGGTCATGTCATTGTGGTCCACCACTGTGTGCAAAAAAAGGGCAGGGAAGACTTTAATCATTCCTTAGAAGAAATTACCCTGTGCACTGTGAAAGGAGATTTATTCATAATTTTTATGGAATCTTGGATGTGTTCTTCAACTTGGTCCCTGTTATGAATAGCTTCCTTAATGCCAACTCATCATTGAAATACTCAATTAGCACCTGCCATGAGACAACAGTATATTACTTCACTCCTCCAAGATGAACTTAACAAAACAATTTTTAAGAGACTAACACCTACCTTTTTTTTTTTTGAGTCAGACAGCACAGGACAGAAATTTATGCTTTCTGCTATGTTTGTTAGCATTATGCTTACAAAGGAAAGGTAGAGGATACAGAGTGTCCTTTAAAGTATAAAAGAAGGGCATGGAGTGATGAATGTCCAGTGACTCTGCCCCCAAAGTGTATTCATCCCTTTGTCCCACATGACAGTAGATTCCTGCCACTATGAAAAGGAGGTGACCTTGCATTGTTGTGTGTTTCCTAGACTGACATTGAAAATTAATTTCAATTCTCAATTAGGCCTTGTATTGGGGCTGGTCTCTTCTCCCAGGCAACCAGCACCCGAACAAGAGGACACAGTCTCAAGCTGCACCAGGGGAGGTCTGGAGTGGATGTTGGGAAGACATTCTTCATAGAGTGCCCATTGGAAAGGGCTGCCCAGAGAGGTAGTGGAGTCACCATCATTGGAGGTGTTTAGGAGGAGACTTGATGGGGTGCTTGGTGCCATGGTTTAGTTGATTAGATGGTGTTGGATGATGGGTTGGACACAATGATCTTGAAGGTCTCTTCCAACCTGGTTTATTCTGTTCTGTTCTGTTCTTGTTCTCCAGCGCCTCTCTGCAAGAAACAAGGAGGCTTCTTGTTCCTCTTCTCGTTCCTATTCTCTTCTGGCAAAGGAGTATAAACACAATTACACCAGTGCTGTAGGAATCAGTCCTGACCTCCTCTGCTTTGATACCCAGCAGACCTACTTGAAAGCTACAGATTTCATATTAAACCTTCTCTATCCATGTGCACAGTCCTAGAAATACCTCACGTGCTTCACACTTTTCTAGAATTCAAGTGAAAGTCTTGAGTGCCTTTTATTGGGTTTTTTTGTTTAATTCCTTCTGGGTTTCATGAAGAACCCAAAGTGTCAGCATACAATTCTATTTTAAAAAGAAACATTTTATTTGCTTTGCAAATCCAGGGGAGGTATTTTGGCTATTATATAGGATGGTTTGCCAAGTGCATAGGACAGGAGTTTAAAAATATTATCTTTTGTTTGTTTGTGCTTCTCTTCCATCTCTAATTCTATGCAGTTGTAGATTAAAGCTGAGAGCTAAGACAGAAGCAATGCCTTCACAGAATCACAGAATGTTAGGGGTTGGAAGGGACCTCAAAAAGATCATCTAGTCCAACCCCCATGCCAGAGCAGGATCATCTATACCAGATCACACAGGAATGCATGCAGGGGGTTTTGAATACCTCCAGAGAGGGAGACTCCAGCCTTCAACATTGTGCAGTACCAGGGCAGCGACACCACACCTGGAGCTGTAAGTTTCCCTTGCAAATAAGACTAGGGTTAGACAAGCCCTTACTATTTGCAGTTCAAAGCACTTTTTACAATGTCAGTATTTAAATCAAGAACTAGATGTGTGTTTTTAACTCCTCAGAGTATGGAACAGTTTTGATTGAGAAATACTTGATTCTGAAACGTTTTCACTTTACTGATCCTACTGTGTGAGAGAAGCAACACTTCAACACTCTAGAAATGCATCAGCTCAGAGGAAACCACGTTGTGTGGAAGACAGGACAAGCAGGTTAGTAATTTACTAGGTAAATTTGCTAGGTAAAAAGTTCAGTGGTTCCCTATCAGGAAAATTTTATCTCTGCCTTTATTGCTGCAGATTATCAAGGGCCTCATAAAATGGAGTCATCTAACACAAACTGTCAGAGAAGTGTGAGATGACGTGCTGGACAGCAGCTCTGTGCAGAAGGACTTTGGAGTCCTGGTGGACAATGTTATCTATGGGACAGCAATGTGCCCTTGTAGCCAGGAAGGCAAATGGGATCCTGGGGTGCATTAAGAAGAGTGTGTCCAGCAGACCGAGGGAGGTTCTCCTCCCCACTTTACTCTGCTCTAGTGAGACCTCACCTTTAATATTGCATCCTGTTTTGGGTTCCCCAGTTCAGGTGGGATAGGGATCTACTCGAGAGAGTCCAGTGGAGGGCTACAAGGATGATCAAGAGAGGCTGAGAGACCTGGGGCTGTTCAGTCTGGAGAAGAGAAGACTGAGATGGGATTTAATAAATGTTTATGCTTATGAGAGCTGTGTGTCGAGGGGGAGGGGACAGGCTCTGCTCAGTTGCACCCTGTGATAGGACAAGGGGTAATGGATATAAACTACAGCACAGGAGGTTCCACCTCAGCATGAGGAGGAACTTCTTTACTGTAAGGCTCATGGAGCCCTGGAACAGGCTCCCCAGAGAGGTTGTGGAGTCTCCTTCTCTAGAGACTTTCAAGACCTGTCTGGATGTGTTCCTGTGTGACCTGCACTAGATTCTATAGTCCTGCTCTGGCAGAGAAGTTGGACTCGATGATCTCCAGAGGTCCCTTCCGACCCCTAACATCCTGTGATCCTGTGTTCAGCAATAATTAGTGGTGTGCAATGTATTTCATCCTTTTAGATACAGGAATGTGGTTATTGTACCAGCAAAATTAATACAGTCCTACAGTTTGGTTCCTTTTCTTTCCTAATAAGGTGTAATAGGAGATTTCCCCCCCCCCCCCCCTTTGCTGGTCTGCAAGCTGTGTCATTATTGATATCCTTCATCCACCTGGACACTTAGATAGTATTCATCATTCACAAGTGGGGTCTCCCAGGGCTCGATATTGGGCACCACACTGTTTAATGTCTTCATAAGTGATCTGGATGATGGGATCAAGCATATCCTGATGATACTTGCTGATGATGCCACACTGAGTGGGGAAATGGACATTTTGGAAAGGAGAGCCACTCCACAGGAAGGCCTGGATAGACTGAAGAAAGGGCTAGCAAGAATCTTTTGAAGTTCAATAAGGACAGCACAGGCTAGGACCTACCTGGGTGGAGAGCAGTGGAAAGAAAACTGGGGATCCTGGTGGACAACAATATTCACTTAATATGAATGAACAGCATGCTGCAGTGGCAAATAAAGCCAATGTAATGCTGGGCTGTATCAACAAAGGTGTCACCAGTGGAGACAGTGGCACTCACTGTGCTAGTCTATTAAGTGCTTGCCAGGCCATAGCTGGAATATCACGTTCAGACTGTGATATCAGGCCACTACTCAAATCATTAAATACATATGCAATGTGGAGTGGTACTGTGCTTGCCACTGCTGAAAGCTTGAATGGCTAGATTTGCTTCTTGCTTTGCTGGGTAACTGCAAGTAGTGCATGAGGAAATGACATGAAGGTTTCAGGGCAGTAAGGGATTACAAGAGACATGAAGAGTGGGGAGGACTGCAATGAGAAGTGCTGTGTCTTTGAGGAAGGCTTTGTTAAATAAGAACAGAGGAACAGTGACTAATATGTTGACACCAAATGTGCCAGCAAGGGTGATAACTAAATAAAGACAGTGGATGTGGTCCACAAAAACTTCTGTATGCTGAAACTGTTTGCTTTTGGCTGCAGTAGTTGGAACCCCAGTAGAAAAGTTGTCTCTTACAATGGGTATGTTCATGTAACTTCTGTACACACACCAGCTGAGAGATTGTTTTCATAGAGAGGTGTGATTATATGGCTGGGTTCGGGGGAAGCACATTCTGACTTTGGACTAACCTGCCTGTATAAGCAGTCTCATAAAACAGTTTATCTCAATCATTTCAGTCTTTTGCTCACTCCTCCCTTGGCAGTACAGGGTATGACACATTGCAGGTCGCTGGCCCTGATGTCCTGCAGTTGAACGATTGTGGGACTTGGGAAGAGGAAGAGCCTGCCTGCCATGAATCCCTGTAAAACCACAGGGTAACATGAGCTGAAGGAAAAAGCGAGGGTGTCATGGTAACAGAATGAGAAAGAGAAAGAGGAGGGCACAAGGAGAATAAAGTATTTCTATCAAACATAAAGGAATGCTTTTAACTAGCTGTGAAGTGTAGCATGGTCTGTACCACAGAAAATACTGATTAATGCTTATCTACATCCACTGAGACAGAAACCATATGCTTTGAAATTCTGGGAAAGATCATTGAAAGAGAGCCATGTAGAATAACTGTAAATGTCAGTGCAAACAAGGCTTTTCCCCTCTATTTTAGAGATGTGCCTAAGGAGCATATTGGTTCCAGAAACCTGCAGAGTGTACCTGTGTAGGCTTGTAGGCCAAATCACCCCATCCAACTTGCAGAAGCTGCAAGTCCAGAGGACTAGGACCTCCTGCATCAAGCAGGAGAAACTGGTCATTTCTCATGGGACACTAAACCTTCTCCCCAGCATTGCAGGAGGAGGTCTTGGCAGGACCTAGTCTTGGCACACCACTAGTGTGATGTCCTCCAGAAGCACACTATAAACCTGCTGTAGCCTTTGTGGCTGAGCTCCCACCATGACCTGTCCCTGCTCAGGCAGGGTGGGTGTATCCTGCTTTTGTTTTGGCAGTGTGGATGTATCCTGATTTTGTTTTGGCAGCAGTGACACATGGTTAAGGGAAGAGAGGACTTCTCCAGCATATCAGTTACATTAAGCAACTGAATCAAGGACTGGTTGGCAAATACAACCTAGAATACTACATGAGTCACCGTCCCTGGAGGTGTTCAAGAGGGGATTGGACATGGCACTTGGTGCCATGGTTTAGTCACGAGGTCTGTGGTGACAGCTTGGACTTGATGATCTTTGAGGTCTCTTCCAACCTTGGTGATACTGTGATGATGCAGGAACCCCAGGAAAATATCTCCCATGCTGTGAGTAACAAATCTGATATACTTGATTTAAGAAATAATAGGACTAATGGTGAATCTCCTGAAAGCTGTGTTCAGGACTTCTAAGGAATGACCCTGACTTGAGAGCGAGGTCACTGCTTTGATGAGCAATTTCTTCATGTGCAATTACTCCACATCCCAGGTAATCATTATGAGAACTTACTGTACCTGACGTTGGTGGCTAAGTCTTAATAGTGAATAGAGTTTAAGTCTTCACTGTTTTCCTTTTCTTATGTTTGCTCCTCCCTAGCTTCCAAACCTCCCCAAATCCCCCAGATCTATGTGTGAAGCAGTGTGTGGTGCTGGGTCTCATGATTTTCATTCTTAATTGACCTGTAAATTCACCTCATAGAATTTTGCAGATCCTACTTTTGCAACTTCTTAATAATCTTCTTAATTAATGAAAGCTTCAGTGTCCCCAGTACATTTTTATCAGACAAGCCTGTTACAAAGTGAATCAACTCAGACTTTATTGGTTTTTACAACATACTCTCCTCAATCATGTGTGGGCATTGTACTGTTTGTCCTTGGGGTGATAAAAGAAGTGCATGTGTCTATCACACCACAGTCAAACCCAACCTTGTTTACAGCTTTTCCTTTATCAGCAGTTCCCTGACATGCCTAGGGTGCCTGCTCAAGAAAGGTAAAGTCAAAAGGCAAAAAATTCTCATAATGCTGAATTCAAATGCAATGCCAGACTAAAATATTACAAACAAAAGCAGATGTGGGGCTGGCTGCTGTCAGATATTCTTCACTGTGAGCAAATAGAGGTGGGGCTGGGGAGCACGGGCTCCAGGGGACAAAGGGAACAGGGGCAACTCTTCCTCACCTCGAGCTGAAGGAGGAGTCAGTTGAACAGCCACTCCTTGCACCACCATATCAATGGCTTGCTGCTTATCAGCTTTTTAATTTTATGCACCTTTTAACAGGGATGTGTCAGTTCAAGGCCCCAGGTGTCCTAATGTAATTGCTTTATCTAATTCCAGTTTTGTGTAGCAGCATCAGCCTTAGTGGAAATTGGCCAGCCACACAATCCTGGCTTGTGAGGAAATGAACTGAAGGGAGTATTGAAGGACTATTTACTCTTCATTGATGCTTTGTGTCTGCAAGAGTGCTTAAATGAAAGACCTTAGCTTTGCAAACTAAAACCAAAACCAAACAACACTTTACAAAACCCACAAACAAACAAATCCCCTAAGCAATCAACCCAGGTAACTCTAAGGAGCCTGGAAATTCAGAGTGCCAGTTTTGACACATGGAGCTGGGCATCTGCAGGATGGGGTGTGTGGAATTAGGCTGAGGTGGCTTTCTTGGTGTACTGTCTTAATTAAGCTGGTATTAATTATGCTTTTTAGGGAAAAAAAATCATACCTACAAAAATGTTGCTTGTAAATATTAATTTGCAGTATTAATACCTGCTGGAAGGACAAACCAGTAGAAAATTTACCAGGCTCAACACTGCTGATAAACACTTGGTGACCAAAGCGGGCACAGAGGCTGGGTGGATCTGTGTTCCTGAGGCACTGGGGAGGATGAAGTGGCCACCTGCAGCCCTGCTGACCAGAGGACTCACACCAAAAATACCCAAGAAATATCTTGTGCAACTGATGAAGGAACAACTGTCTGACCATCAGGAACTATTCGTGCATTTGATTGCTTCTTTGGAATGTGGCCAGATCTACAGCAGACAGGCTCTTTGGGTGTCTGGTGTTGGGCCTATAGTACTCACAGCTGGCCTATCTATTAGAAGAGAAGTCCAGCTGCCCCAAGCCTCTCTAATCTCCAAGAGCCAGACAGAATGAAAGGAGGTTCATCTTTTACCCAGTTTATCCTTCTCTAAATGCAGCAGTACCCCTTTAGCAGAAAACAGGATTTACACAAGCTGCGTCTTAAACTCTTGGTATCACAGTTAATCCTACATACTGTAAATTGTAATGGCTTATTTCTTTATGTTGAGTTGTTCTTTTCGTCCCTATTTCCTGGTTTCTGACTCTAAAGCAGCTTATGCCAGCTCATCTGCAGTGCTGACATTCAAAAACGTGTATGACTGGCAGCAATAAAACTTTATTTAGTCTCCTTCGCAGTCCATGAAAGAAAATGGCTTGGCACAAACCCCATTTACCATGAAAATCAAAGTTGTTGTGTTCTTTCTGTTGTTGTTTATTGTTTTTCCCTTGTGTCTGAATATCTTGAGGAAAGCCTGGCAATTATGGCTGACAGTTCAGTGCGGGAATTGCTTTTCCTGTTTAAATTATTATCAAGATTTTCAGTGACAGCTTGAGGGGACATGTTGCTGGTCACTAGAAGTAAAAATATGGCAGCTGCTTTATGGGGCTTGGAAGTCTTAACTGTACAACCTGCTATCTGAATGCTGAACTAACAAAAATCTTACAATACTAAAACCGTTCTCACCCAGTTCTCAAAGGAGAACCTAAAACTGATTTGTTAGACTGCAGGCTTGATGACTGACTTGACGTTGTTAAATGAAATCAAACATGCCAGCAGTCCTGTTAGCACAGTTACAAATCTTTAGTACAGAGATAATGTGTTAGCTGTCTCTTCTGGTTTCATGAGTACATTTGTTACTATCTTAGTGAGGGCCTAATTACTGAACCAAAAAGAGAGCTACACTGGGACTTGGGAAATGTCAGGCACCTGTTAGCTGATAACATGATGGAATCCATTTGCTCCAATAGTAATAGTAATTTTTCTACTTTTAAGCTGCCTTTTAGTGCATGTGCATTGTGTCTGACACACTGGTGGTGGTCTCATATTAGCCTCATTGTGTTTTATTAAGACGTAGATTTTGATTATTTGAACATTTCATTATTTACCTGCCTGCTTTCCAAACCACTGCCAGTTGGGATACAACAAGCAGTATATGAGCTACGAATTTGACAGGTGACGAGAAATGGGATAGATGAGACAGGATTTCATACTGTTTTCTAGCATTCTTAGAGTGGTGTGAGGTCAAGAGTTAACTTTCAAAACTGTTCTTTCCTAAGAACATGATGATTTTATCTTTCAGGAGTTCCCTGTGCCCCTTGCATTCCTGGAGTAGCTGTCAGAAGGGCAATTAGACACTGGAATGGATTGCCTGGGGAGGTTGTGGAGGTCTGTTCTAGCCTCAATAATTCTGTGATCTTAACAATGCCTATAAATACTTAAAAGGTAGAGGTCAGGAGAACGGGACCAGTCTTTTTTCAGTGGTGCCCGGTGACAGGTAAGAGGCATCTAGATATGAGGAGGAACTTCTTTATGTTGAGGGTGGTGGAGCACTGGAACAGGCTGCCCAGAGTGGTTGTGGAGTCTCGGTCTCTGGAGGCATTCAAAGCCTACCTGGACACTAAGCTGTGCAACCTTCTTTAGGTGAACCTGCTCTGGCACTGTATTATCTCCAGAGGTTCTTTGCAATCTCTATCATTCTGTGATTTTGTGCTTCTGTTAGTGCTAGATGAAATTTTGTAGGGGGTACCAATATTAAAATAAAAAATAAAAGAAAAAAGTAAGTCAACATTGTATGAAATAAGACAAAGCCCAGGTGAGAACCCATTGTTTAAAGGCTTTGACAGAACAGAACTGATCTCTTCTTTTATAATTCTATGTACACATTGTGAGTGTAATAATATTCGAAGGCTTCTGAGGAGTGAAAGACAGGACTTTCAACAATATGAACATACATTTAAAAGACCCTAGCACACGTGAGGTTTTCTTTTAAAGCTCAATTTATCGGGCTTGCTTAATGGTGTGGCAACCAAAACCACTGAAGAAACTAGGAGGACAATTCAGTATTCGATTTAAAACCTGAGAAAATACGTTGTTATTCACTGCAATGTGTTATAAAAAAATAAATGAATCTACAGTGTAGTTTTTTTTACACAATCTAAAAGTTCATTAATCTGTATCTGACAATCCATTACGGTGAAAACAGAGACTTGTTTGTGCACTGCCATGTGAATCTCAACAGTGGCATTTAAAGAAATGTCCCCACAAGCTAAACCTTTGCTATATAACCAGTTTCTCTGTAACCCTGGAAGGTTTTATGATTAACAAGCATGCATGACTCTACAATCACCCTTGCAAAATCAGGCTTTTCAATGTCATATATTCGTGGCTGTGGGAAAATAATGGAAGATTGGTGAAGAGCATTTTAAATAGCTCAACGAACTTGCTGCTGTAGAAAAATATACCATACTAATTATTGTTTATAGTCTTGTGTGTTTGACAAGTAGAACATCTGTGTTTGCATAACAGAAGCCTGCAACAGACTTGGAGAAACAGTACTGAACATTTCTCTGCAGGTTTGTAGATGACACCAAGCTGAGTGGTGTGGTTGATATGCCAGAGGGACCTGAACAAGCTGGAGAAGTGGGCCCAGGTGAACCTCATGAAGTTCAAGAAGGCCAAATGCAAGCTCCTGCACCTGGGCTGGGACAATCCTTACCATTACTATAGGTTGAAGGAGGATGTGATAAAGAACAGCCTTGCAGAAAAGGACTTGAGATGATGGCAGACAAAAAGCTGAGCATGAGAAGCAATATACACTTGTAACCCAAAAGGTGAACTGCATCCTGGGCCACATCAAAAGAAGCAGGTCAAGAGAGGTGATTCTGCCACTCTACTATGCCCTGGTGAGACCTCACCTGGAGTACGGAGTACAGCTCTGGGGTCCTCAATACAAGAAGTACAAGGTCCAGGGGAGGGCCACAAAAATTATCAGGGGGCTAGAACACCTCTCCCAAAAGGACAGGCTGAGAGAATTTGTGTTGTTCAACCTGGAGAACAGGGAGCTCTGGAGAAACCTTATAGTGGGCTTCTAGTATCTAAAGGGGGCCTACAAGAAAGCTGGGGAGGGATCATTTACAAAGGCAAGGGACAATGGTTTTAAACTAGAGAAGGGTAGATTTAGATTGGCCGAGCGTGGTGAAAGCTGGAATGAGTTGCCCAGGGAGGTGAAGGCCCCATCCCTGGAGACATACAAGGTCAGGCTTGATTGGACTTTGAGCAACCTGTGGGATGTCCTTGTGGGACTAGATGACCTCCAGAGGTCCTTTCCAACCTAGTGCATTCTATGGTTCTACGATTCCTGAAGTTCCTGCCCTGCTGTGGGAAAGATCAAACCACAGTGAAAAACTGCACCTGCATGAATCGGTGATATATAGGTGCAAACAGGAAGTTTGGTGATCCTCTAGCAAGCATCAGAAACCCTGATGAGTATTTGGACCCATCTGGATCCAAAACTCCAGGTACTTTTTCACATGAAAGCCCTTCAGTCTCTGTCTTGATACTCTCCCTTTTGGACCTCTCCATTCTTCACTGCTGTTAATGGATTAAGGATGATGAGTAACTCTGCAGGGTCTACCGGGAAACAGGAAAGCACAGTAAACTTGGGCCATACACAAAACATATTTGTATATAGTCATGATTGAAACTGAAGTATTGTCTGTCTTTTCTGAGCTTCACCTTGTATGATCAAATTTGCTACCAAAAGAATAAACAAATTAATAGGTGCCCCATTCCTTACCCTACTTCTCCCCATCATCCGTGTCTGGATTCTGCATAATGAAACTGTCCCTTTTTGTAAGACTCATTTTTGAGGTAGTCATCCAGAAGCAAATGAAATAGTAACAGTTTAAAATTATTAGGAATCTTTTAGAAATTTTGGACTAATTCAGTCTTGAAGTGTTTCCTCAAGAAACATGAATGCATTGCACTTGTCTAGGCAATGTAATACCAGACATTACTTATTAGAAGGACTCAGGCAAGGTATTTCCTCCAGTCCTGTGTTCTCAGGATACTTTTCAGAAACAGTACATCAGGGTATGCATCACTCAAAGGGGTTCAGTTTTGCAGTTTTCCCTTCTATTAACAGATACTTTATAGCAACCAGCAGTCTTTGCTGAACATTTAAGCTACAGTGGAAAGTTTTTCAGATAGGAGAAGGTGGTAGTGTAAATATTATAGGAAACCTAAAGTGTGTTTGTTTCTTTATTTTTGTTTATTTGCTGTTTGTTTAGGTTTTGTGGGGGGTGGGTTGGTTGTTTTTAGGATCATACTTTACAGGAAAGATAATAATTTGAACAATAGTCAGGCGATTTTGAACTTCCTTAATGAAAGATCACCAGCATCACTTTAGAGGTAGAAGTTATACCGAGAGAGACGTTACTGCCATCTAGAAATATTGCATCACTTAGTATTAAGAAAGTATCTGACATTCTGTTCCACTGCCGCAGCAAAACGAAACAGTTAAATGAGCGAGCACACTGACGCAGGCTGCCCCCAGTCCGTCAGGTGGAACGGCGCCAGGTCTGGCTACGAGAACGTTCGAGGAAGTCTGCTTTCCCACTAGAAGCAAGGAACTAGTTTCGCTTCCCCTCCCTGCCCTTCCTCGGGAGGCGACCCGGCCCGCCTAGCGCGGCTCGCCCGGGTCAGCTCCCGCTCCGCAGCTCGGAAGGCGCGGCCCGGGGCGGGGCCGGGCGTTGATGCGGAGCGGAGAGGTGCCCGGGAGCGACGGCGCGGCTGAGAGCGGGGCTCGGTGCTGGACGCAGTGGAGCGGTCCCTCGGCTTTGGGAACGGGTATTTGTTGTGCTGTGAACATTAAGTGTCTTTGCCGTATAGCACTTCTAGGTCCTTTCAGGTGCTTTTTCTTTTTTCCACACAAAGGTGTTTAGTGATTAGAAGGGCTGTGAAAAGGACCTGATGATTAGAAGGGTCACGGTTGCACATTACGTGAGACAACGGCGCTCTTTAGGGAAGTAATTTGCTTGCAAAGACTCGTTCAAAGAAGGATCTTCCTGCTGAGGCTGACCTCGGAGAGCTCTGCTCGAGAGAGCCGACAGCAGCAGGCAGGGCTCGGGTAGGTCCTGCTCCCAGCACTGAAGCAGGCTACCGTAGAGATGTGTCCTTGTCTCGGTGCGGCTGGTACCCAGTGACGTGGTTTTTTGGCTTCTCAGGTGTTGGGATGCAAGGTTTCAGGACCTGAGAGGCCACCATACTGCATCAGAGCAAAACGATGTTATCAACATAAGAATTAGACCGACTATTTTAAAATATACTGTTTCTCCAGCAGTCGAGGTTAAAATCCAGTGGCTGAGTATAGTGCAGCGTGATGATGAAAAGAAGTGCCACAAACCTAGCTGGGGTGAACTGATGCATGCTCCGCAGTGATTTTGGCTAAGTTTGTTGTTTGAATTGTGCACCTTCTGGGAAAGGGTATGGCTCGGTATTTAAGTGGCATCATGCCTGATGCTTGTGCTTGAGGGCTTATGTTCATGCATTCTTGGCAGTATTATAGAGAGTTGTGTAAGAAGTGAAACTGGTGGTCATGCTAGGATACAGGGTTTTTACTTCTGATAAAATCAGAAGCTCTGTAGTTAACTCAATTAAGACATCTCTAAACCCATTGCAGCGTAACTACTGACATGCATCACTGTAAGGGAGATCCAGCTTTGTAATGCAGTTCTGAAAATGGCTGCAAAGAAACATGGGCATTCTGCCATTGTTAGAATGCAACAGTTTAAGGATGTTATTTTTTCACTCTTTCCTGACTAGAACAGTTTTAGTCTGACTTCCTTTGGAACCAATATTTCCTAAATTTCCTTTCCAAAAGTTTTTGGCTGTCCTTAAGTGTCTGGGCTCAAAATTCCTGGAAGGGAAAAAACATGGAGCTTGGGCACTTGGATGGTTCTGAGGTTGCTTCCGTGTTACCTATTTCACAATGATTCAAGAATGCCAGGAGAAAAGGAGGAACCAGATCAGTGTGCTGGTCCTGAGTGAAAGGGCTTAAGCTATCATAGCAATTGATTGTTACTTCTGTGAGCAAAAGGAAAAAGTCTGGAAACTGCCATGGATGAGGAGGAAGGCTGACAATATGGGTTCTAGATAGTATATCACTAAGGGAGAGAGTATGAAAAGCAAGACTTTTTGATAAAAGGTCCTTTCTCTCAAGAGCATTACAGCAAATGAGTTGTAGGGTTCTGCTGCCAGCTTGTTAAGCTACAGCTAAACAGATGAAGGACTTGTTTTGGTTTCGAGGGTTTTGTGTGTGTGCTGAACTTTCATTTCCTCTCTGTGGTGCAGTGGCTCAGGCTGGAAGCCACACCTCAGGGTTTTTAGGAGAGGACACACTGGCTGTGTGCAGGGTAGGGAGGCAGCCTTGGCCATTCCCACTCAGCAAGTGGACCCAAGACCATCCAAAGGCTGTATTTCATAAGGGTTATTTTTTTACCAGACTGCTTTCTATCAGTCAACTACAATTCCCACAGCGCTTCCTTCTTACGAGAAAAAATGCTTCTGCTTTCTCTTGTGTAAGGCTGAACTCAGTGACTTTTCCTGGCACAGGTTGTGTTGCACAGCCCTAGCCTAAGATAGTCCAAGTGAGGGGTGAGCCTGGTGCTCAAACTCCCCTTGTCCTTCTGCACTGCTGCTGCTGCGTTGTGGAGGATATTTGATCAGCAAATACAGCAGGCAATGTAATAAAATAGGAAGGACCTATATAATTTTAGCATAATTTGGGTTGAAAGGGATCATCTTTTCAGGTCATTTGGTCCATTCCTCTGCTTGAAGTCAGACAAAAATCAAATTTAGATCAGAGTGCTTACGGCTTTGTGAAATTTTTTTATGATGTCTGCAAAGATACACAGCTGCTTCTTCAGGAACACTGTGGCCAGCTTACTGGCTCCAATACAACTTACTAATGATTTATTGTGTGAAGTCAGGCTGTGTCACATGTCCAGGGTAGCATGAGGGAGTCAAGCAGCTATTGTTTTTGTTGAACTAAAATTAATTCCTTAATGGATTTCTACTTCCTGAAGCACTTTCTTCCTGAATGTGACCGTTTGAGGCTGTGCCTTTAAGAAAACCCACCACACTGAATCACCAGGGTTTTGTTGGTGGTGGTGGTCTTTTCATTTGTTTACTTCTGTGAGATGTTAACTCCATTTGTGGGAGTTAAACACAAATACTTTTACTTGTTCCTGTAAGTAAATTTTTAAACCATTACTAGAACTAGTAACACCTAGCAGCATGTAAAGCCTCCTTTTAATAAGTTGACATGAGAATGTACACTTCAAAGTATTGCTTTGTGTAGTCCAGAAAGCTGGAACCTACACATTTCTAAGTGACTGGTCTGCCCATTACTGTTTTTCTTGACTAAGGTTTCACCAGGTGGGAATTTCCCCATGTGTAACAGCATAGCTGAATAGTATATTGTGAAATATGAAAGTTGCCAAAGTGAGGTTTTGTTCCTCATTCCTTTGGTATTTTGGAACTTTATGTTTCTCACAATTTCTATACATTATTCAGGGAGTGACTGACATTGTGTTAGTCTTGGTGACAGACCTGGAGGTGATAGGAGTCTAGATTAAAAAAAAAGTAGAAAAAAAAGAGAATTTTAATAAAAGAAATAACTATGCTCTTGAGCATCATGTCTGATGAAATGGGAGTTGAGCTTTGTAAAATCTGTGGTGCTTTTCTAGATCATATCAACATGTCCTAAATCCTAGATTGCAGAGAGGCGTGTATGTGTGATTGTAGGGAGAAAAAAGATTCTGGCCCTACGGTAAAGCCTTTCTATTAAATAAATCCTATGAATCTGTCTCTGCTGTCCCTTTAACAAATGGTTCCATTGTAATTCTCAGCATTTCACTGCAACTCAATACAAACTGATCTTTTGCTATATAAAACAAGGAGGTTTTATTCATCTGTAATTTGTGCTATTCCTACAAGCTGGTAGTTTTGTCAGGCTGTTTTAATGCGGTCATACGCTAAACTTGTCACTCTGTTATTAACAGTGAGAACAAGATTGAAGTTATGTAGTTTGAATGTATTCTTAGTTTTAAATTAGATGTATAATTTTAAATTCTTTCCTCTTATTTCCCCCCCACACACCTGCATTCATATGGGCACCAGAATCCAATCCAAATACATAAACCAGGATGGTGGATTTGTTAGTAAAGTAGAAGAAAAAGTATATTAAAAAACCCCCACTCTAAGACTATTTTATTAGATGAAGAGGATGTGTATGAGCTGTGAAGTGAGCTAGATGCCACGTTATGCCAGAGCTGTTAAACATCCTCATGTGACATCTGCTTTTATTCTGGGAGCAAAAAATGGGAAGAAACTGCTTTTTCATTTTCAATTTCATTTGTAGCTTTGAATGACCATCTTTAGTCAACTGAACTAGTTTGGAGAACCATAACAGACAAAACATACTGCTAATTTAACTTGAAGTGCAGAGAAGGACTTGTGGGTAATGCCAAAGTTGGAGGCTGTCTTGGACATCATGAACATGAAATGGTAGACTTTTCAGTTCCTGGAGAAGTAAGGAATGTGGTCAGTGTAACTGCTGCCATGGACTTCTGGAGGGCAGACTCTTATCAGATCAAGAGACTAGCTGACAGAGTCCCTTGGGAGGCAGTCCTGAAGGGTAAAGGAGACCAGGAAGGCTGGACAATTTTCAGGAAGGAAATCTATAAGGCGCAGAAGCAAGCTGGCCTGGTGTGCCATAAAACAAGCTGGTGGGAAAGATGACCAACATGGCTAAACAGCAAGCTTTGGCTGGAACTCAATAAGAAAAGGAAAGTCTATGGCTCATGGAAGGAAGGGCAGGCAACTCAGACTACAAAGATTTTGCGAGGCTATGCAGGGAGAAAATTAGAAAGGCCAAAGCCCAAGTAGAACTTAATCTGATTTCTGCCATACAAATAGAAAAACAAGTAAACAAAAAATAACGTTTCTATAAATGCATTAAGAGCAAAAGGAAGACTAAGGAGAATTTCTGTCCTTTATTGAATGCAAGGGGAAGCATTGTGACCAAGAATGAGGAAAATACTGAGGCACTGAATGCCTTCTTTTCTCCAGTTTTTATGAGTAAGGCCAGTTGTTCTCTGAGTGTCCAGCCCCCTGAACTAGAAGACAAGGAAAGGGAGCAGAATGTAGTGCTCATAAAAAAAAAAAAAAAAGAAATGGTCAGTGACCTACCACACCACTTAAATGTACTCAAGTCTGTAGGGCTGGATGGGAAGTGGTGGAAGTGCTTGCCAGGATGTTTTTCATCATTTCTCATCAATCTTGGGTAACCACAGAGGTCCCAGCTGACTGGAGAATGGTAAATGTGACACCCATCTACAAGAAAGGTCAGAAGGAGGATCTGGGAAACTACAGACCT
Source organism: Dryobates pubescens (assembly GCF_014839835.1). Lineage (NCBI taxonomy): Eukaryota > Metazoa > Chordata > Aves > Piciformes > Picidae > Dryobates > Dryobates pubescens. The sequence continues at coordinate 6,912,871 of NC_071643.1, forward strand.
GTCAGTCTGACCTCAGTGCTGGGGGAAGTTATGGAACAGATCACCTTGAGTGCCACCACGTGGCTCAAAAAGGACAACCGGGTGACCAAGAAGGCCAAAGGCAGCCTGGCCTGTATCAGAAATACTGGGGCCAGCAGGAGTAGGGAAGCGATTGTCCCCTTGTACTCAGCACTGGGGAGGCCATACTTGGGGTACTGTGATAGGACAAGAGGAGACTGCCTCAAATTGCATCAAGGGAGGTTTAGGTTGGGTATAAGGAAAAATTTTGACACCAAAAGGGTTGTCAAGCATTGGAAGGGGCAGTCTGGGACAGTGGCGCAGTCACCATTCCTAGAGGTGTTTAGATATTTGAATGTGATGCTTAGAGACATAGTTTAGTGGTGACCTGGCAGTGCTGGCTTAATGGCTGGACTTGATCTTACAGGTCTTTTCCAACCAAAATGATTCAATGATAAACTAATTTGTTCCCACGAAATGCATGATGTTCTGGAATGGCTGCACAATGGAGTCTTGCACTGTAATGAAATACCTGCATAGCCTGATGCTTTCCTCTGAGTTGAGAGTGATTTTATTATACTCAGAGCATGAATGCAGGCATAGATAATTCAGACTTATGTTGTGGTGGAGACACAGCCTAGATGAGAGCTATGGAGTTATTTTAGCTTGTATTTGTGATTAAGCTGTCCCTTATGACTTAGGCACGTGTCTTTTATCAATAATAAAACAGTCTAAATAACTCTTGTGAAATTATATATAAAAAAAAAAATAATGAAATAAAACTGTTTCTTTTCCAGAACAATTATAAACAGACCTGTGGCAATGGAAGGTGAGTAAAATATAAACAAAATGGCATCTTCTGTCAAGCTAATAGTTTACCTTCTAATTTTATGACATACAATCATAGAATTAATAAGGTTAGAAGAGACCTCAAAGATCATCAAGTCCAACCTGTCACCACAGACCTTGTGACTACTAGACCATGGCACCAAGTGCCACACCCAATCCCCTCTTGAACACCTCCAGGGACCGTGACTCCGCCAGCTCTCTGGGCAGCACATTCCAATGGCTAACGACTCTGTCTGTGAAGAACTTTCTCCTCACCTCCAGCCTAAACTTCCCCTGGTGCAGCTTGAGACTGTGTCCTTTTGTTCTGGTGCTAATTGCCTGGGAGAAGAGACCAAACCCCACCTGCCTACAACCATCCTTCATGTAGTTGTAGACAGCAATAAGGTCTCCCCTGAGCCTCTTGTTCTCCAAGCTAAACAATCCCAGCTCCCTCAGCCTCTCATAGGGCTTGTGCTCGAGGCCTCTCCCCAGCTTCATTGCCCCTCTCTGGACACATTCAAGAGCCTCAATGTCCTTAAATTGAGGGGCACAGAACTGGCCACAGTACTCAAGGTGTGGTCTAACCAGTACTGAGTACAGGGGCACAATGACTTCCCTGCTCCTGCTGGCCACACTGTTTCTGATGCAGGCCAGGATGCCATGGGCCTCCTGGGCACACTGCTGGCTCATGTTCAGCCATCATATTTATCAATGTTTAAAATTAAATCTAAATTTAAAATTCAAGTTATTTCTGCTTACAAACTGAATTTGGTAAATGTTTATAAATCCACAACTGTCCAAGTCTGCTGGAGAAGTATCAGTGTAGTCCTGACCTGGAGACAATTGGAGAAAAATTTTTGTGTAGGGAAGATGACTCATTCCTACATTTCCACTCTTTTCCCTCTAAGAGGGCAGCCTGTCAGTTCCCTGCCTATTCTTTGAATTAAAGGCTCCTTCTAAATGTAAATGAGCAAATGCACCTCTGGTCCAGAGAATGGACTGAGCCTGCTCAAGCAGGAACTGCACTAGGTGGTCCCAAGAAGCTCCTGCAAGCCAAATGATTCTGTTATTTTGTGACATCTTCATGACATCATGTGCAATACCTGCCTTTTATCTGCACTTTAAGGATCAGAACTGGGGTGACAGGTTGGACTTAATGATCTTTGAGGTCTTTTCCAACCTTATTGATTCTATTGTATTCTGAGATACTTATGTACACTTTCTGCTATGTAGGAAACAGCTACTTAATTTTCTTGTATGCCTTCTCTGTAAAAGGAAGCAATATTGTGGGTCTTTAACCCTAGGGTAGAAGGAAACAAACAATACTCACATACATTCTGTTCTTCCAGAATATAAGCCTGCCCCAGCATCTGAATTTTCAAATGCTGCCTTTGCACCAGGAAACCAAGTCCCCTATGGCTACCCACAACATGCACCTGGGGCTTACCAAGGTAAGTTGCTCGGCTACAGATCTGGTTGATGAGGTTGATTGTATCTGGCTTACTTCTCTGCTGTTAATTCCATAGAGTTCCTGTCAATTTCTGTTATGCTGAAAAGTCATCTTCTTTCCTTCTTGTTAGCATGTGCTAGGCAGTGGTAGAAATTAAAAACACTGGATGTTTCTGTGGTCACTATGGGGAGTTTGTTAAGGATGTGCTATTGATGCATGAGGTCATGAGGTGACAGGTTGGACTTGATGATCTTTGAGGTCTTTTCCAACCTTATTGATTCTGTGATTCTATGAACACAGCTAAGGTCAAGTTAGTATCTCTCCCAGAGTGAAGAAGCGAGAGAAGAGGGAAATTGTTTTGGGAACTAAATCTTATGGTAGATACATCTCCAATGGGATTGCTTAGAATTATTTTTACTTTCCTTTTTATGCCCAATATTTACATTTTACTACTTTCTGTTTAAGATCTGTCAATTTTTTTTAAAGGCATAGCCTAAAACTATCACAGCATCTTTTGAACAATCTTTCTTTGTACAGCCCTACAACAATATTTAGTGTAGCTTCTTCTTTGTGCATGCTTTTGAGTAGAACACTAAATTCTTCTGCATCACATTGAAAACCTGCCTGTCTACCAGGAAAGTGTTAAATGAGGGAGGGAAAAAAGTAGTTCTTGTTCTGTAACTTTCAATAGCAGCTTCAGCTGCTCAGCGCAAGCAAGGCAGGGCTCTGGGCACAGCTCAGGGATGTGGGATGGGTTGTGAGCACCAAGCAGGGCTGCATGAGCCATCTGGTGAGGTACTGAGCATTTAGCCCCTGAACTATTTCACAAAAGCTTGTGTTTCCTATTGAGTGCTAACTGGAGAAGACTTACATGGAATTCACAAAATGTGGAAGTCTTTCCTCCTGTACTACACACCTCATCCATGAAGGAATTGCAGATTTCCTGCATTTTGGGGGGAATCCATTAAACAAATGGGAAAGTGCAGTTTTTAGATCATACTCATCTGGTTTGAAAATTGTAGATGAACTTTGCAAAAAGGATGTTTCCTGTCGCATAAGTAGAAAGTACAATTCCATGGGACAATTCTTTTCCAACATCCAAGTTTCACAACTGCATGTCTTCTACCACACCAGGTGTTGCAGGTACAGGGAACCTAGGCTTCCAGGTACAGGGCATGGCAGCCCCACCTGGATTTGCTGTTCCACCCATCCAGAACCAACCTGTCATGATGCCGGGAACAATGTGGATGCCCATCCCTCCTTCTATTCCCAACTGCCCTCCTGGACTGGAATATCTCACACAGGTATCTGCACCCTTCCTCCCTCCCCAGAGAACAGTTATTCACCTGAGAAGCCACCTATGAAAAAGCTAAGAAAGCATCCAGCTATGTTAAAGCCATGTGGGTTGCTGCTTTTGGGCTGCTAAGTGAAGCCATTTGTAATGTGACTGATGCATTTTTGAGTGTGGATATGCCTGTTGGCTGCAGTAGTTCATGGAGTACTCTCCTGATAAATGCTGAAGGGCTGGGGTCACAAGGTGTCATACACCCTTCCCATTTCTGAAGCTAGTGTTTGCAGGATGTAAAGTGATTTAGCAAGGTGGTTATAATAAATGCATATAATATGGACAACTATAGCAGATTAGAGATGCTTAGTTTTCTATGTGATGTTTTCTTACCACCTCTTCATAGTGTTGTTAGGAGAGATGCTAGTCAGACTTCATGATGTAGAGAATGCTAACAAAATAAGACATGTTTCCACATTACAGAATATGTCTTTGTACTGTAAAAGTACAGTCCAGCTCCTCACTGGCAGCAGATACCAAGGCTAAACAGCCAAGTATCATTGCCAGATTATTTTGCTTAAAAAATAAACAAGCAAACAAAAGAACTGGTGTGGAGAGGCTGAATTTGCCTGAGTTCACCCAGTGCTGAGCAGTAGTTGAGCTTCTGCTCTAAATTTTTTCGAATTCCATCTTTCCTCTGTATGAACTCCTAATGATCTGGGATATGCAGTGCTGGAGGCTCTGCCAGGCTCTGTAACTGGGTGACCCTGAGTCCTGAAAGGAGCCCAGGCAAGCCCTGTGTGCTTGTAACCAAGCTATCTTGGGTAGAGCTGCTGCCATCTGCTCTGGTGCCCTGAAACACTGTTCTGCAAATTGACAAAAGATAGGACAGGACAGGGGTAGCAGGAGTTAATTCCACAGTTTAACCAGTAAATGATCATGCTAGACAATATGTTGATCCATCAATCTGCATTTTCAAATGAAACAGTAATGCTTTTTGAAGTTAGATTTCTCCTATTTACTAGAGTTCTCTTCTTTACTAGAGTTCTCTTCTTTACTATTTATTCTATAAGTAACTATTTATTCTGTTTAATTTTTCAACCATGAACAGATTGACCAGATATTAATTCATCAGCAAATTGAACTTCTTGAGAGTAAGTGCAAAACATTTACAGCAGAGAAATATTTAAATCTCATAATTCCAAGGACAGTAAAATTTAGACTATTTTTGACACTATGTTTTTAAGGTGAATTGCCACCTTTCTCTTTCCTGCCTATTGCCTTTCTCAAGTCCTGCAGAACTCTGGAGGAGGAGAAGGGCAAACCAGGAGGGCAGAGGATTTTAAGCAGGTTCTGTATCTTAAAAGATACATAGTATTGTGACTGAACAATCTTGGTAGGAAGTTATATTTAAGGCACACATTTTCCACATTATTCATTCACATTATTTCTACTTGCCCCTCTTTTCCTTGTTTAAAGATCTTTTCTGTCCTCTCTTATTCCTTCTAATTCCATGGACTGGCATGTGGCTCTGATTGTTTCCAGGCAATCCTGCTGTTTCAGTGCACTGAACTGCTTCCCATCTGCTCCCTTCATTCTGTTCACTTTAAGAATATCAAAGTCATCTTATCATTGTTTTTAAAATAGAAGAAATAAAATGCAACATCCACCTTGGCTGACACCTAATGCTGCTGCATTTCCTTCCTGTAATGCTTCAGAAGAGTACATTCATTTGCAAGAGAAATGAATCAAAATTTTTGTCTGGGCTCTTGTTTTTTACTCATGCTGCTGTGAATCTTGACTGCGAGGGTTTTTTTGTGGCTTTCTCATTCTGAACATTTGTGCCCTCTAGAGCCCTTTTCTTGCTCCACCTTGAAATTCACAAGCTGCTTTAATTGTCCTCCCTTCAGCTCTTCTCTGGGAATCTTCCATGCTATGTTATTTATAAGTGCTTTCTTTGGCAGTAAGTGTCCATGTCTGGTGGGAGGGGACTGATGGACATCTCCATGCTCTTTCCACATTACCATGTTCATGCTGGCTTCTCCTTTCTGAACTTTTCTGTTAGGATGCTGCGCTAAAGGCTCCTTTGCTGCTGCTTCCCTTCACCTGCCTCTGACAGACTTGAAGTGAGGGCTGCCTTCCCAAAGGGTATCGTTAGATGGTGGCTTTTCTGACCAGATGCACCTCAGAAATGTAACAATTCTTTTCCTGTTTTTAAGTTTTGAGTGGCTTTGAAACAAACAACAAATACGAAATCAAGAATTCGCTAGGGCAAAGGGTGTACTTTGCAGCAGAGGACACTGACTGCTGTACCAGGAACTGCTGTGGGCCATCACGACCTTTCACCCTCCGGATTATTGACAACATGGGCCATGAGGTGATAACGCTGCAGAGACCCTTACGGTGTTCTTCATGCTGCTGTCCCTGCTGTTTGCAGGAGGTGAGTTGCTTCCTCTCATCACAGGCCCGCAGGATGTTAGGGGCTGGAAGGGACCTCTGGAGATCGAGTCCAACCCTACTGCCTAGTGCAGGTCACACAGGAATGCATCCAGATGAGTTGTGAAAGTCTCCAGAGAAGGAGACTCTCCAGAGAAGGACACTCATCATCTTCCAGCATGTGGGGCATGTTCCACCTGTGCATTTTTAAGATGCGTTTGTCTTGAATCAAGAGGTGAGGTAAAACAAGCCAGGTTTTGTCTGTCAGCTGTGGGGAAAGATATCTATGGGATTTGTGCACAGGGTCTCCTTGGTCAGGGAAGAAGCCAATGTGTTGCAACACTTAGGTTCACTGTAACCATGTCTGGTCATGGTAATGAAAAATTTGATGCAACAGTATGTCAATGGCTAGTACCAAAATCTGTGCTGGAGATGGACTTGTGGTATAAGAGCTGGGCAGTGGCTTTCATAAGCCAAGTGGTCTTAGTAATAAAATAATAGCTGCAGTGAAAGCTTTAATGAAATCTTAACATATGAAATGATGAGGTGTTTAAAATATTAATGGGCGATGCAACTTCTGAAATCTCAAAGCGGAGCTTACTCAGAGTTCCTAATGGGCGATCTGTAGTAGCTACATCCTGTGGTGTCTTCACTGAATGCTTTCAGGATGCTCTAGACTTTGATCTTTCTCCTCTAGATAGATATCTTGTGCACTCCACAGCCTTAGGAGCATCTTCTTGTTTTCAATGAATGCAAAATTTGCAATTTGTGTGCGGTTTTCTGAAAGCATTCATGGAGAGCCCCATGCAGCTTTGTTCATTGGAAAACCCTATTGCTGAGAAAAAATAAGTTGTGCTTGGCTTGTGCACTAGTGTGGGTTTTATCTAACAAGAGCATCAAAGCATGAACTTTCACATTTTCCTTTTTCCTGTGAAGCTGGAAGTTCAGGCACCCCCGGGACAACCAGTTGGTTATGTTGTTCAGAACTGGCATCCCTGCCTGCCAAAGTTCACCATTCAAGATGAGAGAAGAATGGATATACTGAAAATTAGTGGCCCCTGTGTTGTCTGCAGCTGTTGTGAGGACATTAATTTTGAGGTATGCAGTGCTAAAAATTGTGTGTGTCTTCTTTCATATAGTAGTTTGGTGATTGACTTACTACCTGTCCACTGAACTGCAGTATATATTAAGTAATTAGTACCTAGTATTTTATTGCTAGCTTATTCATTTCCCTTATCTAGATTACACTAGATGAGCCAAAGTTCCAGAAATGACGTCAGCAACTCGTCAGTGATCAGTGAGACCGATTCCCTGTATTTGCACACAAATCTCTTAACTATGTAGCAGTAAAATGTTGTTGAATTTATTATATTAGGTCCTAACAAAAAATGTTATTCCCAGCTGTAGCAGGTATTTATTAAAATTACTTCCTATAATCACTTATTTAATAATATAATAATTACTCACTGATCAAGTAAATAATTATGAAATGCATATTTAAATGTATATGAAACACATATTTGAATGACTGAAGAGTTGCAAAGTTGTACTCTGCACTGGTTAGGCCACACCTTCAGTACTGTGTCCAGTTCTGGGCCCCTCAGTTTAAGTTGAGACACTTGAACGTGTCCAGAGAAGGGCAACAAGGCTGGTGAGAGGCTTTGAGCACAAGCCCTAGGAGGAGAAGCTGAGGGAGCTGGGATTGTTTAGCCTGGAGGAGGCTCAGGGGAGACCTTATTGCTGTCTACAGCTACATGAAGGATGGTTGTAGGCAGGTCGGGTTTGGTCTCTTCTCCCAGGCAATCAGCACCAGAACAAGAGGACACAGTCTCAAGCTGGGGATGTTTAGGCTGGAGGTGAGGAGAAAGTTCTTCACAGAGAGAGTTGTTAGCCATTGGAATGTGCTGCCCAGGGGGGTGGTGGAGTCACCATTCCTGGAGGTGTTCAAGAGGGGATTGGACACGGCACTTGGTGCCATGGTTTAGTCATGAGGTCTGTGGTGAGAGGTTGGGCTTGATGATCTCTGAGGTCTTTTCCAACCTTGGTGATTCTGTGATTCTGTGTGAGTATCACTTTATTTTGGGGACTAGGCTTTCACATGACGCTGAAAACTGGATCAGACTTTATGAAAAGTAATGTTGACAAAGGGCTAATGTCTGCTTGGAACAGAGGAGTGTAATTTGTTTAATTTTCACCTGAGCAGTTCCTGATACGTGGCAGGTGACATTAATTCACTCTGTTGGCTTAAAAGACAATGCCTTCAGCAGAGTGTGCGTGGGTGCATGTGGTAGCTGTTTTCCAACACCATTACAGTGTTGAACTCTGCAGTCAGATTTAATGTTAAGTTCATGTCTGTGCTGCTTAAGACTGACTTTCCGATAGTCAGAATTGCCTTTTGGTACAAACAATTGCATTCAGTGGCTGCATTAATTCAGACAACTCAATCTGAAGCCTTCAAATAGATCTATTATGAAAAAGATTTGGGAATGTTATGAATAATGGGTTTTTTATTATTATTAAACTAGGTGAAGTCTGTGGATGAGACTGCTACTGTTGGGAGGATTTCTAAGCAGTGGACTGGGTTTGTGAAAGAAGCCTTTACAGATGCAGATAACTTTGGAATCACATTTCCAGGAGACCTTGATGTAAAAATGAAAGCTGTCATGATTGGTGCTTGCTTCCTTATCGTAAGTCTGTCTTTCATTAATACTGGCATATGAAGTCCTCTCCATGTTCAAGATGTGCTGCTAAAAAATATTAACTCAGAACTCCTTGAAGAGGGTCACAGCTTGTTGTGAACTTCCTTGGAGGGCAATAGAGAATTACTTCAGATAATAAGCTTATTCTAGACTACAGGTAGGGGACACAGTCTCAAGCTGTGCCAGGGGACGTTTAGATTCGAAGTGAGGAGAAAGTTCTTCACTGAGCGAGTCATTTGTCATTGGAATGTGCTGCCCAGGGAGGTGGTGGAGTCACCGTCCCTGGAGGTGTTCAAGAGGAGATTGGACGTGGCACTTGGTGCCATGGTCTAGTCGTGAGGTCTGTCGAGACAGGTTGGACTTGATGATCCTTGGGGTCTCTTCCAACCTTAGTTATACTGTGATACCGTGATCTGAAGGAGCTGGGGCTGTTTAGCTTGAAAAGGAAGCTAAGGGGAGACCTCATCGCTCTCCATAATTACCTGAAAGGATATTGTGGAGAGACTGGTGCTGGTCTTTTCTCACAGGTAATTAGTGATAGAACAAGAAGAAATGGCCTCAAACTGCAACAGGGTTGGATTTAGACTGGGCATTTGGAAATACTGTTTTTCACAGAAAGAGTGGTCAGACATTGGAACAGGATGCCCAGGGATGTGGTTGAGTCATCAACCCTGCATGTGCTTAAAGGTCATTTAGATGTGGTGCTTGATATGATATGAGGTAAACTTTGGGATATGATTTAGGGGTATACTTTGGGATATGATTTAGGGGTAGACTTTGTAGAGCAGGGTCAATAGTTGGGCTTGATGATCCCAAGGGTCTTTTCCAACCTGAGTGATTCTGTGATTCATATATAAGCCAGTGACCATTATGATGAATTCCAATTTGCTATGAAATTGAGGGGACTGAGTCAGGTTGAACAAAGAATGGGCAGGAATCCCAAGCAACAGAAGCATAGCTTTGGCTAGTGATAATTGAAAATTTAAATGCAGGTCTTTCACTACCTCTTTCTCTGTCTGTGGGTGTCCTATTCTGAGAGACCCAGGTGATGATGTGTTGGGCAGAGGTGCCCCCATCCTCTGATCATTTGAGGTTTCAGAAAGGAAGGTTCTTTGAATAGCTTGCAAAGCAACAAGAAGATCCCTGAACTACAAACTGCATCTAAGAAGTATTTTTGTTTGTTTGTTTTTGTTTCCTTCTTAGGACTTCATGTTTTTTGAGCATGCTAGTGATCAGAAACAGCGAGTAGGAGTTTGGCAATGAAATCTAGAACTAGGAATCTAGAAGGAAGAGGAGCATAAATCTTCCAGCTTTCCAGTGGATTGCAGAATTCCAGTAAGAATGTGGAAAAATGTGCATCTGGTGCTTGTGGCTACGTTTCTGTAAACTACAAGCTTTGTGGTCCTATTTTCTTTATATATCATCTGATGAAATAATTTTTGTATTCAAATAAACCCCCTTTGTCTATATAGATCAATACTTTTATTTGTGGAAATATATAGATTTATTTTTTTCCCCCCAAGGAATCTGGAATTGTAAATAAATGCCTTAATTCCTAAAAAGGAAAATGACCACTATATTAAATATTAATACAAACAGCAAACCTAATAAGGAGGTCTTGCTCTTTTCCTGGAGATCCTTCTTTGGTATTTTTTTTCCTTAGTGTTCACATGCTGCTGTTTCCAATTTCCTATCTCATATATATAAGCTCAAACCAAAGTAATCTAAGTGAACAGATCTATCAGAAATCACTGTACCACATTAGGAATCTAGTGATAAATCTGCTGTCAAAGATGAGCCATTTAGTGTAGTTTAGTTTCATAATTTGGCTTGTTTTGACAATTTAAGGCTTTGATTTTCACAAACAGAAGCTTAAAGACAGGAAATATAAATGTTCTTTCTATTTAATAAACTTTTAATAACTGCCTTTGTACAAGTGCATGTTTTTTATTCTTGAAGTAAGGAAAAACTACTTTTCAGTTTCTCCAGTCCTCTTTCCTCTTCATTTAGTCCATGGTTTTCACTGATTGTAAGTCTGTCTGTGAGTGTGCAGGAATAATAAACAGAACAATTCCACTTCTAAAGCAGATGCATGAAATGGCAGGTCTGCTTCTGAGCATTTATAGCTGTATTTAAATGTGCAAGCAAGAGATAAAGTTGCAGTTTCTTGTTCCAGCTTCACAAAACCATGGGCATACTGCATGTTGCAGTTTGGGCTGGATGCCCTCTGCTAGGTGAGGTGCTTCCTGTGTCCAGAGGTCCAGCCCAGTGGGCGGACACAGGAAATTAGGTATTTCCTACCATAATTCTCTGCACCACTATAAGATCCAGTGTGGGGTCTGGCACTTCCTCTTTCTTCCTCGCTGTCACCCGGTAACTGGGGGAGATGTCTCTTGGCCATGGGCCTGGCTAGACCCAAGGCCACGGGGGAGGATGGGCAGTCTCAGATCTGGCCAGCTGAGACTAGCCTAGCAGTGGGGGGACGGGGAAGAAGGTGCCCTGGGGGTCTTGGGTGTACCCTCAGGTGGGGTAGGATGTTCCTAGGTCTGCTTTGGGATTTCTTTTGGCACTGCATTTCTGGCTCTCTGTAAACATTCACTGCTTTCCATTGAAACTTTCCATCACTTTTGCAATCCGTTTGTCTGAGTTGTTATTTTTGCTCGTGGTGAGGAGCGGGTCTGCCTCAACCCATCACACTGCAGTTCTTGGGTTCTAGCTAGGGAGAGAGGTCCTTGCCAGTATTTTCAGTTGTGTTATAAATCTGATGAAGATTCCTTTTATTCAGTGTTTTTTCAATTTACTGATTGATTGATCCGGGCCAGTCAAAAACTAGAGGAAAAAAAGGGTGCCATTTAGAGTTTCACTTTTGTGCTCCTTATGTCTGTTGGACAAATTGCTACAGCATATTCTTTTACCTTGTATTTAGCAAAATTAGTAAAGTGAAGAATTAGCTCAGAGGAATTGGTATGTGAATCAAACTACACAGTAAGGTGTAAGAAGTTCAAGCCGAGCCTCTTAGATTTGCAGAATTGTGGTAAGAACAGGAAAGAAATTGCACAACCTCAGATCATAAAGGGACGGAGAGTACATTGGACTGGGGGAGCTTCCCATCTGCTAGCTTTGGTACTGGTTCCACAGCTCATAAACTTTTGTCTGCTGAAATGATTCACAGTCTCTCATGAAGGTAAAAATACTTCATGAGAAGTCCTAACTAAAGCTATCAAGGACTAAGTCTTTAGTTCACTATCTTAGCACTTTTGTAATCTCTTTCACTTTTTTCCCAATGGTATTTAACTGAAAAATGCTTATACCTTAAATTTTTCAAGAACTTCTGGAGACAGCTGTATTCACCTTCATGTTTCTGAAAGTGGCTGCGCTCAATGCAGAATAAATCTTTGAGCTGTCTTTCTTCATTTTGAAAGAACCCATAACAACATCCATATTTAATAAATCACTGGCCTCAAGAACACTCCACTCTAGTCATCCATCAGGCTATAAGCAATACGATATTTTATTCCCCTATCCATAAATTGAGGCTTTGGAAAGCATTAGAAAAACTTCAACATGCTGCCTGTTACTCAATACCCTCTCAGTTAGATAGAGCTGTTATATGAATCCTTTACAGACTGAGATTTGCAGATGGGTTTCTCTAGTTCTGCTAATGACCTTTCCATCTGTACCATCTCTTCAAGTTTTTCATGTCCAGCTGTACAGGAGATGCAGTCACTCAATGAAACCTGTGGCAGTGAAAGGCATGATTGATACGATGTTTCTCAGTAGAAAAGCATATGTAATTCCCGTTTTCAAAAACCACAATTAGGAGCATTAAAATAATAATAATTTACTCTTTCTTTAGTCTTATGCAAGATTGTTTTTTTCCTAATTAAGGAGAGAAAATAATTTTGCTAATTGGAAAAGGGGAGGAGGTTTGTTTTAAAGGATATCGTATTTAAGTTGGTCTCCTAAACCCATTTTAATTCATATTAGCAGAGGACAGCCTCATCTTAGCTTTACTAATGAGAATAACTGGAAGCCAGGACTGCACAGTAACAGGTGAGTCAGGAAAGAAGGAAGCAGCTGGTTTTCCTGAGCTGAATTTAGCTCATTTACTGAAGGTGCAGGGGCAACTAATTGGAAATGCTAAGGATAATAAAGAAAAGAAAATTTTTATTCAAGGGAATTGTACTGTGAAATTGTTTGGCTTAAGTGTTTGACTACCAGTGGGCATTGTATGCTGCACTGTTGAGGCTGCACCTTGAATATCTTGTTTGGTTTTGTACCCCTCCCTATAAGAGAAGGATGTTGGAGAAAAGGAGGCTCAGGGGAGACCTTATCACTCTCTACAACTACCTGGAAGGAGGTTGTAGTGAGACAGTCATGTCTCCCAGCTAGCAAGCAATAGGACAAGAGAAAATGGCCTCAAGTTGCACTGGGGGAAATTTAGATTGGGTATTAAGAGCAATTTCTTTCCTGAAGAGGTTGTCAAGTATTGGAACAGGCTGCTACCATCCCTGAAGGTATTTAAAGGATGAGTAGATGTGATGCTTAGGGATATAGTTTAGTTGTGGACTTGGAAGTGCTAGGTTAATGGTTGGACTTCATGATCTTAAAGGTTTTTTCCAACCCAAACAATTCTATGAATGCTAACAAATGTGTATGAAATTGATAAATGGTAACAGAATGATGTAGGGAGGAAGTTGTAGAATCAGAGGAACTTGCAGATAGGTGAGCCTGTCATGAGCAGGGCAAGGAAACCCAGACAAGTTGCATGGAGGGGAAATCTACCACTGCACTACAAGAAGCAGCAGCCACATCAGGCAAAAAGTAATAATGGGGAAAGATTTGATTTAAAAATTGACACAGAATGTAAAAAAACTTATAAAAACCCTACAGAGATCAACAAGAGAATAACAAAGAAAAAGGTGCATCTCTCCTAGGATAGAGAGGAGAGTTGAGCAAGTGGTGATTTCTGTTATGTTGGATCAGGACTCTATGTAATTTCATGATAACTTATGCTCTGCTTACATACTGGATCTGTTTGCTCTAGGATTCAGGAGCTCCTTGTCACCACTCACAGGAGGACTTCCATATGTTGCTGATTTTGTTTTGGAGAGACTTGATCCTCTGTTCTACAGACATTTTTGACATATCACTTGGGTTTGCTTTATCTTCGTTTTTTTTTTCTCTGATAACACAGTGTTATTAAACACAGCAGTGAAGAGAAAATACACGAGAGCATTGCAACGTATAGCAGAGACAGAAAACAGGGCGTTACGATGTCTCCTATCTTTCACTAGGTGGCAATAGGTGGCAGTGTTGGCACAGGAATTGCTTTTTCACTGCTTATAACCTCTCAGATGCACAGGCAGCTTTGTTAGTTGTCATTCCGATTTTCTCAGTGGAAGAAATTCAGATTACACTATCTCCAAAGTATGTACTCCCTACATGAATGTGGAAAGCTAGATGTGTGTTTTCCACCAAAGCTGCAAAATCATAAGCTTCAAATGCAATTACATGCATGAGAAAGTATGTTAAACCATGATTGATTAAAAAACAAACAACACAAACCAGACAAATACTGTTTAATGTTCTTAAAGTTGCATTAGGCTTGGTAAATGGTAGAATTTGGAATTACACGATGACTTCTGGCAATTTACCATGTAACACAGAGTTGTGAATATATCACAGCAGGGTGCACCTAAGCAAACAGGCTAATTTCATTGCACGTTTAATGTCACTGATTCACATCTGAAATGCATTTCGCCCGCTAAACACAGATGGCTTCAGTGTGTGTGGCTGTGATGGGGACTGCAAGCACTGCATGGCAGTGGAGGAGAGGGTGAGGGACAGAGGAGAGAGGATGGGAGATCTTTGAGGTCTTTTCCAACCTTATTGATTCTATGAGCTAAGGCCAGGCAGGTCTGGGAATCTGCTTCTCTCCAGGCTTTGGTTGTGGGGGGGGTTGTTTGTTGTTGGTTTTTTGGTGTGGTTTTGTGGTGTGGGGTTTTTGTTTGTTTTGTTTTGTTTTTTAATTTAAACTTGCTGCTCCTGCCTTGGCTGGTTTAACCTTCAGCTCACTCGGACAGCTGGTGGCAGCTGAGAAAGCTGCCATTTACTGAGAAGCTAACAGAAATTAGTAGAAGGCTGGGAAACAGAGGGAAGCGTGTACTGGTGCTGTATGCACCAAAGCTTCAGCAAATCCCAGTTGCTGCAACTCCCTTCTGCACAACCAGCTTCAGTCTCTGATTCCAAATGCATTCCAAAAAATAATTGGGAGTGGGTTAGTGCAATGCAGGAGTCTCCTGTTTTGTGTTGCAGGCACTAGAGAGGGAGTGGCATAGGAACAATCAGCAACATGTAGCTGTATGTCACCACTGCAAGGGGCATAGACAAAGACTTATTTCAAAAGGTAAGAGGTCAAATGTTATAACATTGCCATAACACTGGGTACAGAGCTGGGAGATGGTGCTTGTCATTGTGGTCATGGCACCATTGTGATGCTGTGAGCTGGCACTGAGCCCCAACAGCGAGCAGTGGGTGACAAATGCTGCGTGGCAACTCCTGTGCAAACTGGGGAAGCTGGGGTTTATGTTGAAGGCTGTAATTAAAGATATTCCTAAGAAGAAAAGTACAAACAAAAGGTAATGTGCTAATTTAAATGACCCAACCATAGGTTTTGACTCTTGAGACACTAAAGACTTTGTGTCTGCCTTAACTATGTGCCTTACAGCAATGTTTTACTGGTATTATATATAACCAGCATGTCTGCACATCTGTGTTCTGCACTTAAGATCCTGGTTGTGCGTCTGCTCTTAAGTATAGTCCCTCTAGTGTAAGCATACGGTTCCTTCTGAGTGTTGAGACTAGTTTTTGGCACAATTTGAACAGCACAGCCTCCCAAAGTATCTGACCTTGCATAAACAGTGCATCACGCTGCTCAGCTTTCTCTTTAGTTATCCCCTGCTATACAACTGAGCTGTTGTGTATATCACTGATGAGCCCACTCCAGCAGCCTTCATTTTGTAAGTTTTTGCTTCAGTTCTTTACGGTACTTCAGCTCAGACTCTTGTCTCCTGGTTTTAACTGTAGCTCTCTCCAGCCACACAGAATGACAGAGAGCAACACTTGCTCTGGGGTATTTGAACAAAATTAATCCTTATGCTGCAAGGGTTGTGTACATTTGCCAGAGACCTAGACGTTGGCAGTTAAAAGTCTGTCTTTAATTCCTGCAGCCAGTCCTGCTTTTTACTGGTATAAAACGATTTGTTTTATCCCACTGAGCACGGTGATGGAACAAGGGCACACTGCTTTATTGTGTCAGCAAATTTCTGATTTTTTTTTTCAGGGTGAAGAATTTGTGGCTCCTGGAAAATAGCAGTCTTTCAGTGGCCTGAGGCTGAGCTTGCTGACACCATTTATGTCCGTATTCTGCTTGTTGCCAGATTAGGATAGAAAATACAAGCAAAGCTGTTCAACACAGACAAGGGCTCACTGTGCCCTGTCCTCTTTTTCCAGTCAACAAACTTTGGAAAGGCCACGAGAGGTAGGGAGTTAATATTAAAATGCACCAAGAATTAAAGCCAGCCACTGGGATGAACAAAAATTTACCTGTGTGTTGAAGAACACATTTTTCCATGGAAAAAAAGGAAGGCAAAAAGTGGGGGGAAAAAAAAAAGGGGGGGGGGGGGGGGGGAAAAAAAAAAAAAGGGGGAAGGAAGGGAAAAAAAAAAAAAAAAAAGAAGGAAGACAGCAAATAGTTACAGTTTCAGTGGTAGAGAAGAGAATAACAGAGAGGAAGGTAAAATCTCTTGTTGAGTAAATCCAGTAAATCTGCGTATGTTGTTTGTGCTCCATTTGCACTGTTCAACTTAGTAAGCAATGAGCTTAATGGAAGGAACTTATTTATGCAATAGTGCAGATTAAAGGAAAGCAATGAAAAATAAATGATAAAACTATCACTAGTTATATATGCTTTAAAGAGGCTGCTACAACGTGATGGCAGCATACAATCTCAACTAATCAATGCCTCTTAGGCTGCAAATACAAAATAAAGAGTAATTTGTTTTTCCTGGGGTTTTGTACTCAGGTAATCATGTGGTGAAGTTTAGCAAAAGCTTGCACTATCAGATAAAATCAACCCAAATTTTGCAAGCAGAAATATGCACTAGTCAGGTTTTTATCTTTTCCAAAAGTTGTAAAAAGGTATAAACATCTTTGAAATACTTTTGACTTCAAAATCCCATAGAGCCAAAGCACAGTGAAGTCAAAGGCAATTAGCTGCCTGGTTCAGAGAGCCTCTAGCAGCTGAGTTGTGTCTCACTTCAGATCTAGCCATACCAGTATTTCTATCCAGGCAAAGATCAGGGGATTTTTGGTTCATATACATTTAAGATTAGAATTTGACCACTTAAAAATACAAATGTACCTGCTGACAATGGAGGAAACACAAGACAAGGGTGCTAAAAGTATCAGAGCTTGGAATCTCAGTGTAATCATGCTGCAGCCTGGAGTGACTGGATAAGGAAGTGTTATGAGTGCTTGCCTTGGAGATGTGCTTTGGTCCAGACTGATCCTGTAATCATGTACATGAAAATCTGGTGCACTTCATGAAACTTCTTCCATTCCCTGAGATCACCTTCTGCTACATCTGAGCTAGCTACCTGCAATTTGTATGGATTCAAATGTTTTTGCTTCATCTAGAAGGGAGAATATAGCATGTCTACCCAGACCACAACAACTGATGCTGTCTGTCCTTTTCACTGCTAAGGTAAATCTGTATCGACAAAGCTTCTGCAAATCACAGAATCAACCAGGTTGGAAAAGACCTCAGAGATCATCAAGTCCAACCTATTACCTAATACCTAACACCACCTGAACTAAACCATGGCTTCAAGTACCACATCCAGTCTTCTTTTGAACACCTCCAGGACAGTGACTCCGCCACCTCCCTGGGCAGCACATTCACTGGACAATTACTCTGTGAAGAACTTTCTCCTTCCCTTGGCACAGCTTGAGATTGTGTCCTCTTGCTCTGTCACTGGTTGCCAGGGAGAAGAGACCAACCCCCTCCTGTCTACAACCTCCTTTCAGGTAGTTGTAGACAGCAATAAGGTTTCCCCTGAGCCTCCTCTTCTCCAGGCCAGCTCCCTCAACCTCTCCTCATAGGGCTTGTGCTTGAGACCTCTCGCCAGCCTCTTGCCTTCTCTGGACTTGTTCAAGTATCTTGATGTCCTTAAATTGAAGAGCCCAGAACTGGACACAGTACTCAAGGTGTGGCCTAACTAGTGCTGAGTATAGGGGAAGAATGTCTTCCCTAGTCCTGCGGGCTACACTATTTCTGATTCAGGCCAGGATGCCGTTGGCCTTGGCTACCTGGGTGTACTTCTGACTCATGTTCAGCCTACTATCAACCAGTACCCCTAGGTCCCTTTCTGCCTTCCTACAAACTCCCACAGCAATGCCACTAATAGCTGGTTGCTGTTAACAGGCTGTCAGTATGGCATCAACACTTTACTCTGCTGAGGACCAAAATAGAATCATAGAATCAACCAGGTTGGAAGAGACCTCCCAAGATCATCCAGTCCAACCTATCACCCAACCCTATCCAATCAGCTAGACCATGGCACTAAGTGCCTCATCCAGTCTTGGCTGTAATGTGAGGGTACATAAGAGGAATGAAGTGAGTGTGACATTCTGGTCAGAACAGCTGATCAAGTGTCTTTTCTCATGTTGAAATATAAGAACTTCTTTTTTTTTTTCTTCTCAAAGAAGTTAAAAATAGTAGCCAGATAGGATTATGAAGATGCCTCTTTTGATCTAGCAGTCTTGTGCTTAAGGTTTTTATGCTTTCATATATGATGGAATTCTCTAAGTAATGAGACTTGAATTAGTGACTGCATTAGATTTAGTTAGACAGTACTGTGTTCATTGGAGATTTCTGTGCCCGTGGAGCAGTAACTAAGTTTCTTCTAAGTATCACCAGTTCCTTGCTAATAATGGAGCAGATGACTAATGCCAAAGGTTACTTTCATTCAGAGGTTTATGTATGCAACTCCTGAATAAGTTTTAGTGTAAGATTAAGAATTTATTCCCTAAGTTTAAAATCTGTATATGGCAGAAATGCATTCACATGAATTATCTGCTTAAAAGCAGTATTTGCTTCGTCTATCACCACTGAAAAGGCACAGGTTTCCCTATAGCACTGCTACAGGGTACAATCTTGCAGCAGCTGAGGAGGACCAAGGTATTGTGAAGGGTGGCTGTAGGTCCTGTTACCAGTGACATAAGCTGTCCTCTGGTGATTTGTCATGAACAGCCACTTCAGGCACAGTGTCTGTGGAGAAACAAAGCATTTTTGCTAGTGCCTGTTTTCTGAATCCTTGCTGATGGGCAAGTATTTTTCAGCAGAGTAGGGGGGAGCAACATCACAGAAAGATGCTGCTTCCTTGACGTCATCCATCCATCCATCCATTATCTCAATGAGGTGTTTTCTAAATGCTTAATAACCAAAGTATGAAAGCCTTTCCCTGCCCAGTCATGCTCCCGAGTTATGGAGCCCCAAAATGATGGGAATCACAGACTGAGGTTTACGTGGAGTTAGAAGTGGATGGACAAACTCAGAATCAAGCCTCCTTCATAATGACAGACTGATAAATCATGTCTTTTTTCTCCACAATGCAAAGAGGGGAAAAGCAAAAGGAATGACCTGATTTAGTCATTGAGATGTACGGCGTGACAGAAAAGTGTTCCTAAAAATGCACATAAAATGTAAATCCATCTTTTCTGTAAGTGCCTGGGCAACAGTTGACTTCTCTGGCTCACTTAAGATAAATTCCATGGGTAAAAGGTTACTCTTTCTCTGGGATGAAAAGAAAAAGCGTAAATTATATAAATGGTGACTGTAAAGCAAATCTCTGCTGAATATCCCTTGTCTGCATTATGTGAAAAGCAAACACAGACAGTAAAATTTCAAGTGCTGCAGTAAATTCCATGTCTTTAAGGGGTGAGGAGCACTCATTCCCTCAAACAGAGCTCAGCTTTGAAGGTCAGCCTGGAAGCACTGATCCTTTTTCAAAAGCGAGAAGGAGCGCATCTTGTCTGTGGCTCTTGGCATGCTGGCTGAAAATCATGGATATTTAACCAGCAGCTTTTTCCTTGCTCCAATCAGATGTTGGTATGATGTGGAGTAATCTACAGCAGAGTCATGGCCAAAACATCTTCCCCAATTAGCTGCAGGGAGAAACAGCCAGAGTGGAAAAAATGTGTAGGAGGAATACGTGCAGTTGAGTTCAAATGCACAGCGTTTGTTTATGGAAGCTTACATTCAGCTGCACCATCAGCTGTCTCCATTATATTCCTAGAGCAGAAGGAGAATAAAGCACTAGAACTATGTTTAAGAACTAGATAATAATTTGTAATAATTCAACAGAACACATGCATATTGATATAGAACTATTTGGGCTGCTCATGAACAGCAGAGAGAAGATACAAAGAGCAGGATTAAATGGTCTACTCTTACTAAAACAAGAAACTTCAGCCATTCTGACATTGATTTGGGAAAAGATACACTAGGCACCAAAAAAAGAAAGAGTCTGCAGCTGAGATTTTGCAGAAGCCTGGTTTTAGCTGTGCTTGAGTTTTCTTGAATGTCTATGATTTAGAATGTTCATCTGCATTGTTGTCAAACAACAGCAAATTTACCAAATTGATAACGGCAATAAAAATAAAATTAATATACTGAGATTACTTAATGCTCCTGTCTGAGGAAAGATGCTCACTTCAACACTTTTTATCTTTAGAAAATTTCAAAGATGTTTACAATATGGATGTACTCCATATTGTTGAAAGGTTGAAAATAAAAATGCCTCGCCTTTGGATGAGAAACTAATAATGTTTGTAGTAGTTCCTAGTTTCTTGCACACAGTACAGTTTCAAAGTTACTCTCATGGATGCTATTTTAAGAGCGGCAAACCATGGCTTTTATGTTGTCTGGCAGCTTTAAATCTTTCAGGTGACACTAAGCTCCAGGGGCCTGATCCAACAGCTCCCTTGGTCTGCATTCAGTTTAGGTACAAACACTCCAACTGGCTAAACGTAAAGTGAAAGGATTAAGTGATCCACAGTCTTGGGATCTGATTCTTGTATCTCACCAACCAACAGCTTCAAAAGGATCTTGAAAAAGAAAAAAAGCCCACATGACTGGAAATGTTGTACTCATGGCTGAATGCATTTACCAAAAGGCTGGAAAGACGTGTTGATGTGTTCAGTGCTGTTCCAGGTTGGAGCAGAATGATGGACTTAGGGATGATTGAGTCATCTCCATGGAGAGCTGGCTGAACAGAAGATTATGCACACACAAAAAAGGGGACTGAGCTAAAGGTAGTCTCATGATCTTGTCATGAAACACAGAGAATGAAATATGTGTGGACATGCAGAGCTTTTATAGTGAGACTAGGCTACAACAACACTAATACAGCTCTGGTGATGTTGCATGAGTATATTTGAGTAGAAGTGAAGAAGCAGCATCTTGAGGATGAGGACACATAAAAGGGAAACAATGTGAAAGTGACTGGCATAATGTTGGTTTGTTTTTTTTGTTGTTCATAATTTGTATCAAATTATCTGGTTAGAAGCAACTTAGTAGCTTAACACAAATGTTTGTATAGCCTTTTAAAGCAGAGTAACAAGAGTAGTATTACTACTTTCCCCCCACCCCCAATTCAAGTGTAAAAATTCCACTCTGGGAAACTGAATGCAAGAATAAGTGATATTGATATTCTCTACTATATGTGGGGAGCAGTACAGTTGAGCCATAGTGAGTTCTGCAGGCCTTATTTCAGTAGAATTATGAATTCTAGAGGCAGAATGTAAGCACAATGAGACAGCCATATTAATAAGACTTTCCTGTAATGGTTTGCAGAGGTAATACTTTGCTAGGTAGCCGCCTGCCAGAGTCAGATATAGTGGCTATAATGTTTTCCTTATTTGTTTTCAAATAGTGTTGTTAACATGTAAATATCTCAGAGGCAAGAATATCCTTACATTGGTACAGAGATATGAAGAAAGGGAACTTGGGTTTGCCCCTTTCCTTTGTTATGACAATAGGATGGCTTTTACCTGGCCATTATTAGGAGCAGCCTGGGGATGAGTGCTCTGTGCCCATCAAGTTTCCCCCCTCCTTTAAGTTCCCTGGATTACTGGCTGCCTGCACAGTTTATCTAAGGACACTGTTAGGTTGAGGATTCTGATTTTTACTCTCCTAAACCCTACAAAAGTGATTTTAGCTACAGCCTTATAACTGTGCATATCCTCTTGATGGAATGAAGAAAAGCTGAGGAAGTGGGAAGAGCAGAACAAGACAGTGACCCAGACTTGTCAACATTTGATGCTCAGGCTGTGTACAATTTTGGCCACTTTCTTAGTTCTGGTTGGAATCTTACAAGGAGCATTGCTGGGCTACCTGGGACTCCTGCTATTTATTCATCATCATGTTCCTCTTCATTTCGGAGGAGGTCACTTCCACTGCCGCCTTCTGATACATCATTTGTTTAGTTTTCTTTAAACAGGAAGGAATTTAATTCCATCACATTCCCTAATGTAGAATCAATCTGTATGTTGCCTTGAACAGCACAGGCTTTGGATTATCTGGAAGGGAAGCAGCCAGATCACTTCTGAAACTACCCTCCTAACGCCTAGACTACCGGAGCAAGATGTACTGCCAATGTTAGGTTTTGCCAATCTTGACAAGTCATCAGAATTTTCTCAGCTAGATGTTTCATCTTTCTGAGCATCCAAGCTAAAGCAGTATAAACTGCAGTCTCTAAGAAATCATTCCAAATATTCAAAGTAGCCATCCTTCTGGCTTCTGTTGAGTGATGTACTAAAAGACTAGTTAAATTTCAAAGTCCTTTGAGAAAAGCCCTCCTGACGTTCTGTTGAAAGTTCTCATTTTATTCCAGTCACTCCCTGACCAGCAGATAGGTAAGTCTTAAATGCAGGGCAGATTACAGTTATCAAAATTTTGCTGCTATTCAAAGCTTGCCTCCTCTGTGCCCCTTTGTGTATAAGCTGAGAATAGTCAAGCTCCCAACTTTAAAAGAAGGCACACATGCTTTTGCTCATTGGTTTAAGAAGTACAATCAAGAAGCAGCATCCAAACAGAATGTATTCCCCACAGCCTGAAAAGTAGAACTTTTCCATTGCTTCAATAAACTTCTGGCCATATTAGTGCTAAAGCTATGAATCTGATCTCATCTCACACCCTATCACTCACTAAGTGATTAAATCTGCTAGTGTGGGTTAGCAGTTGTGAGCCCTGCTCTGCAGTTTTCTAGTAGTGATATGAATGTAATCACCTTCATATCCCTTTTTACTAAATAGACCTAAGTGCACATGCAATGCAAGATGGAGAGGAGGATGAGCAAAAACCAAACCAAAACAAAGCAAACAAAGCTCTCAAAGGCAGTGTTTAGCTCCTAAAATATTCCTAAGCTATAAAGCACATTCTCCTCCACTCACTCCGAAGATTTTCTTGCTTTCTTGCTTCTCTCAGGGACACTGCTCACAACCTCAGCTTTCCTGGTAACTGTATTTAACTGTTCATTTAAAGGTAGTATTTTTACTTTCCATGCCTTGTTTTTATTGGCTGCCAACTCTTTTTCCCTGTAAAAGGTTTTCTTGTCAGAAGGCAAAATAGTTAGGTATTGCAAAGCCATATGATATTTTGACCAACCAGACAGCCACTAAATTAAGTAACATTTGTGGCTCAGCTTTTCCTCACCTTTCCTGCGGCTGCCCTTTCATGCAATGCCTGTTGAAAAATGGAACTTAGAAGGCTCTGTGCAAGGGGACTTTAGCAGCAGCAAAATAATGGCCAGCCCATCTCCTTGCTTTCTCAAATCCAGCACTCCAGAAATGCTGCCAGAAGTTGTTCTGGGGCCATCTGGGATTCCTCATTTAGATCATACAGGAAGTAGGAAATAAGACTAATTTAACAACAATTTTGCTGCAAATCAAACAAAATTACTAAAAAGATCTACCTGTCAAAATTAGGTTTTGTCAGACAGCAGTTTAGATTTACCATATACAAGTTGGGTGGAATGAGATCATTGTGGACAGACGGAACAGTCATAAAACTCCCAGAGCAAGGGCAGGAAAAGAAATTTCAACCAAAACCATTGCAGTAGCAGAAAATATGAAAGCTGATGTCCTCCCTTAGGGGAATACTTGTGGGACATGCTCCTCTGCTCCGGCGGTTTTCCCAAATTGCCACTCTAGGAGTCTCCACTAGGCTTCTGAAATCACAAAAATTGTAGGCTTTAGGGCAACTGCTCTAAAACAGATACTGACCTTTCCGTCTCTACTGGTCATACACGTGACACACTTCAGTCTGTTTAATACCACAGGCTGACTTCAGAGGAACATTTTTTACATTATGATGGTTTGTTGACTTAGACACAAATGCTCACATAGACTCCCAGCTTCAGACAATTCCATAAACACATTTTCCCACTAGTTCCTATTAATCCTGCAGTAAATGTTCAAAATAATATTTTAGTCAAATTTTCTTCAGTGTCAGTTCCTTTTCCATTATATACTTTTCTGCATCCCTAAGCTATAACAAAAGCAAGACTTTAAATTAGTCATTTTGCCTAACTGTCCATTTCAACAGCTCTCATCTAAGGCTCTGGGAAGCATTTTATAGTTTACTGGGTGATAGGACTGAAATCTTTACGAGATCAACCCTGATCAACAGGGTTTACAAGATACACTCCGCAGGATTTAATTCTCAGTTTATTGTGCCTATATAAATCTTTGTGAAAATGAATGCAATGAAAGCAAAAAATGGAGATCAGACCTTTGTATCCACCAGTAGCAGTGATGGAGGTCTAAAGCACTGGGTCTAAGGCCAGATCAGTGGTATTTATTCTCTTCTGATGCTCTCTGACAGAATGGGACATTGCGGCTGGAGCAATCATGTCATAAATACCAAATGATGGATCACAGACAAAAACTTAGCACGGCTTTGCATGGGCACTCCTGTCTTGCTGCTTAGTGTCAGTAAAGGAATGTAACTCTCCTTGTAATTTCAAAGCCACTCAGTCAATCTCTTGAGTAATTGTGGGATGACAGCTGATTATACCCTGGAAATTTTCGCTAACATTATTAATCTTTTGCTCATATTGGCTGTTTATAACTATCATTATAAATGAGGGAATGAATCAAAGTAATTTCTGATTGGGTGGCTTGGGAAAGAAACTATGATTGTACCCCAAAGGATGAACTTGACTCCCAGCAGTGAAAGGTGCTGTGCATCTGCTGAAATCAGTGGGGTCTCAGCACCCCTAAGGAGCGCTGTGCAGATCTTGGCAGTGGGCTAGATCACACCCATAATAACAAGACTGGGGCAGCAACTCAAAGAAATGTTCTTCTTGAAGATGAGGATAAATTAAAGGGAGGCAACCAAAGAGAAACTATTTTCAGACAGCGAGAGTAGAATTTCAGTAACATTTAGCTTGATTTCTTGGAAATCAAATGTCTATGGAAGAATTCTAATTAAGGTTGAACGTCTTAAGCGGTTCTTATGAAAGGCTTCTCTACACAAAGGCAGGCAATGTGATGCATGTTTTAATGCTATATTATTCCCAGATGGGCCTTTACATTAATATTGATGTATTTTGGAAAAAATATACATACTTTCTGTTTTTTTTTTAAGTTCTAGTTTAGTTCTCATGTTTCATTGGCTGGAGATCAAATTAAAACAGCCATGAGCATCTGAACAAAATCTATCCGAAGAACATTTTTTTTCCTACAACTGAGAAGGGATTTTTAAGCTTTCTATTACTTTGGAAGGTCAATTTCTATTAGTATTATTCTATAATGACAAGCTTTTATTTTCAGGTACCACTGACATACAAACTACTGCTATAGCTTTAATTCATAATTCAGAACCAGTATTTTGTTTTTATGAATTAGACAAGGTAAATCAATTAAGTGAAAAAAAACCCATGAAGTATGATTTACTAACTCAAAGGTGGTTTAATAATCTAACCCCAAAGCTAAACTCAGGATTTCCGTTTTGCTATAATAAATGAGATCAGTGATATAATCAATGAGGACCAAAACTTGTTTTTAATTCGATAGTTTTTATACACTTGATCACAGGGCTATGGTATTACCTCTGTAACACAAAGGGAGGACAAACTTTATGAAACTAGAAAAGTATTTGAGGGGATGAGCTAGGAAAGAATGGGACAGGCATTAACTTTTTCTCTTCATGACAAATGACTAATGACTGCTGCTGTTGAAAATACATGGGCAATGACTGATATTTCCCCAGACAAAATGGACTTTTGACTGTTATATGTCAAATTAATTATCTGCTAGCAGACCCTTTATGGTCTTTATTGAGGTAAGGGACTTAGGATAATTGCATGATGATCTCTCTTTATTTTTAAAAAGAATATTATTCTTGGAATACTGTTGCTGATAAATTGCTGGCAATTCCCTTTGTCCCATGGAATTCAACAGACCAATCTTGCTATTTTTCTTTCCTTTCGATTTTATTACTGTTTAATGAACAATTCCAGTGTTGCAAGATTAGGGAAAGAAGTTCCTGTGATCAACATTACTCCATTTTAGCATCTAAGGGAAGGTATTCTAGTGGGACTCCACAATAGAATAGATTTTAAGGCCTAGATGCAAGGTGAGGTGAATTCAAGGGCAGGCAAAGCACAGCAGGCTGTGTTCTTAAAGACAGTGAAAGGAGGAGTAGTCAGAGCACGTGAGAAAGGTTTCTTACAAGAAGCTTCTGTAGTTTAGAAGGCAAATTCCTATGACAGGACCTAGCTCTGGCTGGTTGCAGTGATGGGCTAGTGATGCAATGAACTATGTCCGTTTCCATTCCATGTGGCACTAGCTACATGCTTTCTGAAATGTAAAACTGTTAGTGGTTTGGGGAAGATGGAAGTTGCCAACCCCTTCATGATTTCTTGTAGATAATTAGGAAAGAGACAGGGAAAAGGGAGTTAGGCATATGCAGACAGGGAGGTACTGAGGCTGCAAAAGAACTATCTAGACTTCTGAGGAAAAGGCACTGAAGGAATGCAGATTGCTAAGAATTCCGGAAGCTGTTGTCTCCTGCAGAGATCCTGTAGAATTCTGCCCAAATACCTGCCAGCTGAATTCCATATAGTATTGCTGATCTGTTGAAAATGTGCTGGGTCTGAATATAAAAAAAAAAAAGTTTGGTGACTGATTGTGAGGTTACAGAAAATCAGTTTTCATGGAGACTTTCTAAAGTGAGGACTGATTGCGGTCGCTCCTTTTTGAATTTGCTCACCATTGCTTGGATCGCAGGACAAGAAAACTTGGGCTCTCATGTTCAGAGCCCCACAACTAACACTAATGAACTCCCTCCCTTCCTTCATGGCTACTTAACCAAACTGAGTCATTGCCTTGTTGCAGAGGAAAAGGAAGGTTTTATTCTTTATTGAAAAGGCTTGATAAAGTCAAAAGTCAAAGAAGAAATTAGTGACAACAGCAACAATGTGAGACTGTTTCTTGGGACATTTGTAGGAATTGTTTATGGAGTTAAACTCTGTAGTATAGTGTGCACACATGACACATTATGTTATTAATTTAATTTATCTTGATTTGACAGTAAATTCTTATTTAGCAGTTGAGAGATTTAAGTGTTGAGTACACTACAACTAATACAATACTAAACCAGCTTGCAACAGCACCAGGAGGGCTGAAGACCCTGCAGCCACCAGTTCAGGCCTTGAAGTTGGTATTTCTGGACAAAAGTAGCATTTCTAACCCAAATGTCTGTGGAGGCAGGGTGAGAGAGAGCCCATGGGCGCTGTGCAGCTGGCAGACCTCAGTTGTGAAGTTTCAGAAGTATTTTCCCTTCCATCGGCCAGTGTCTGAGTGAAGCCTCTGGGGATAGGAGATGTTTTGGCTAAGTCTGTCACTTTGAAAGCAGTGTGTTTCGGATAGCTTTCAGCCCTGTTTTCTCTCTCAGGCAAAGCTTGCATATTCTAAGAAGAGTTGAAAATGAAATCAGCTTTCAAGAGACTAAGGAAAATGACAAGAAAATGAAAAAGTTTCTAGTAAAATCTGGGCTTGCACTTACAGGTGTGAGCTGTATTTTTATCACCATTCCCTCAACCCACTTGTCTCATACATTAGAAATCAGGATTGGCCAGCTATTTACAACTTTCTTTCACTAATTCTTTTCATTCTTCCCCATTACTGTTTACATGTACTTTTTGATAACAAAATGCCTCTTAGGGTTTCTATTGGATACTCCCTCCTCTTTGTGCTCCTTGGTTTCCACCTAACAGTGTTACATCAGGGCCTGCGTGTTATTCTCTGATGAATCTACCTGCTGCTTCTGAAAGAGGTGTCTATGTATGTGACACAGTTGCTGATTTTACTTTCAGTTCTCAGGGCTGAATTTTCATCTGCTTCCCATCCCATCTGTGGTAGCTGTGACATCATCTCCATGGTATTCTGAAATGATGCCCAACGGCCCCATCTTTTCCCGCTCAAGACTTTATTGGAGTAATTTGTTGTTTCTTTTGTGGCTAATGGTATTGTGTTCTACATGTGTCTGGCAATTTAATTTCTTCTTGATGAGCTCCTGGTTTTCCAGCTTTGTAATTACACTTTCTTTGTGTCTCCAAGTATAGGTGTTACTGTTAAGCTCTTCTGGATCCAAGATGAGGTTTGATCTGTTGAGGATCTCTTTTACAATGCTTGTCTTTCTCTTTTCTACCTTAAAACTATGGCAATAGTACAGTAACTATTTTTTCTATCTTCATTTTTCGTAGGCTAAATTTCTTATTTGAAATCTTGAACTTGCTTTTAAAAAACATGAAGACAAAAGTACTTGCAGATGGTATTGCTCCTTTTCAGCTCATGCAGTCTATATATCTGTGTAAGCTGATTCGAAGCAATAGTGCTGGTTTTTAGAAGAGTGAGGAGAGGCCATTAACAGACATACACATAAAATGTGTTCATACTGTCTGTGTTCAAAAGATATTTGTTTTCTGGTGAATCTCTGTATGCCTGACGGAGGTGTCAGGGGAAAAGTAGGTCATGAGTAATTGCCCATGAATGGAAGAGTCTTTTCAGTTTATCCTATAGCTGACAACTGCAGCTTCATCGCTGCATTTTCAGTATTTCCCAACTGCTGCTTTCCTGAGTCTAGGACTTCCTTGGGACTGAGGACCTAGTCCTTTCTTTGGTTTGCTCTACCTCTCTCCCTACTGTTTGTGCTCTACCTGGTCCAGAATGAGCTCTCCCAATTAACCACAAAAGCATCTGGGCACATAATGTAGGATCTGATTTCTGCTCTGGGTTACAACCAAAGCATGCAGTTCTTACAGCTGCAGTAGCCAATGTCAAGTTATTTTTATTTTTTTTCCCTTCCTTTCCAATATGGCTCTAAAAAAAAAGCACATCTGTTAGGCCGATAGAGACATGTAGGATAAAAAACTAGGTGTCTATTTCACGATTGTATTAGGTAGATTTCAGATACATGAATTCTGCTTTCAGCACTAATTTTTGGTCCTTTGGTCCTCAAATAATATTTCCAAAGTGTAAATCCACACTGATTCCAATAGGCTGCCATCTGCTTTTATAATTTTACATTACTTTTAACCACTTAAGGTATTGCTTACAGTATTTTTTTCCTAATCTTTGTTTTGCAAGAGGAAAGAGTGGAGGTGGGTCAGTAACATTTCCTGTCACTGTGCCTTCAGTAATTTGGTGATTTAGTGTGTGCTTCTTTAACGATCAAAGTGTAATAGTTTCGTGTGTTAAGATTAGGCAAACAAACGGCGTTCCTTTATGAAGATCTGAATGATTAAAGGATGGGACGTTGACATCGTTCACAGCCAGGTCAGATGTGCAGCGTGGTCCCAATGCCAACAGCGCTATGCCCGTCGAGCCGAGCCAGACTCAGCCCGAGGCTGCGGGGCCCACACCTCCGAGCGCGCCGTGCGACCGGGACCGACGCGCCCCGCTTCATCTCCGCTGCAGCAGCGGGCGAGCCTCCGCAGCGCCACACACCTATGGCGGAGGGCGAGGCGGGGCTTGGCCACACGTCCCTCCCCCGGCGGCGGCAGCAGCGTGCACCCGGGAGTAGTGGCCACAAGCGGCTCCTGTTGCGCCGCCGGGTGCCCCCGCTGCCCGGGTCCTCCCACTGCCGTATAAAGCCTGGGGCAGGCGCCGGCGCTTTTCGTTCCTACCCGCAGCGGAGGAGGGAGAGGGCCCCGGGGTGCGGCGGCTCCTCAGATACCGGTTTTCACTCTCGTTTACCCCGCCCCCCTCTCGGGGGCTGGCGGCGCGGGGAGCGGCGGCAGGCCAGCGGGTGTGGAGGGGGAACATGGCGTGGAGCGGCTGCTGGCCGCCGCGCCTCCTCCTGCCGCTGCTGCTGGCCATGGCGTTGCTGGTCGCGGCGGAGGAGCGGCGCCCCGAGCCCGCAGGTGAGGCACGGGGCGGTGTGGGGGTTCGGGGTGCGATGGCGGAGCCCCACGGCCCCGCCGCCTGTGGAAGCTGCATTTGGGCGCGGCATGGGTGGCTGCGGTGGGGATGCGCTGCCGGCCAGTACCGTCTCCTTTGTGCTTGCCGGCTCGGTGACGCTGACCAGGAGAGGAAAACCCTCCCGGCTCCCATGTAGGGGCTGGGAACCACCGCTTTCCCCCTTTATTAAGCCCCCTCCCCATCCCCCTTTTCCGCTTCTCACTTTAAAATGCCGCTCTGGGCTCCGGAGCGGGAGGGGGCTGCGGCGCTGGCTTGGGCTGGGCTATCCAGGTTGCCCTCGAAAGGAACCGCTGGCTGGAAGTGTTTTAATCCCACGGAGTGAGTCATACAGAAATAGATGCATAACCCTCCCTGAAAAAGGAAATAGTCCTTAATGGGAATTGAGTCCTGACTTTCTCATTATCCCCTCCCTCCCCCCCGCTTTTCTTTCCCTGGTACAAGGTGGCGATGAATATGTTCTTCCAAGGCCGGGAAAGGCATAGCGTCATTTTGTTTCTTCCCTGATGTGTGGCAACCACCGATAAAGTTTCCTACTTAGTGCAGAACATAGCTGAAGACTTCAGTGCCCATTCTCGTCCCGCAGAGGCTTGCTTGCTCTTTGCTCTTTGTATTTTGTAGTCACTTTAACTTCAGGGAGACAGAAGTTTTATATCCAGCATGTAAAATACAAGAATGCATACAGGATAGTTTCTTCAGGGAGAGGTGGCCAAGCACACATATGTCTAACTATATGCCAAAACGTATTTCTTGTGCTAATAGCGTTTTGGAATTTCTACTTCTGACTTCTATTTTAGGCATACAAAGATATTTCATCCCACTAGATTATTACCACATGATTCTTTCTTGGCTTGCTTACCCAAGAGTATAATCAAGTTATTTTTAATGTCTAGCTTAATTTTCTTCTAGTGTACAGAAGGAAGCCTCTTTGTCTGAGAAGCAAGTTTTGTCAGCGAGTTCTATTTTTAATAGGAAAACTGCTGACTTGGTTGATAACTACTATAAAATACTATTTTCCTTTTATTTTTGAAGAAAGGTGTTGATGAATACCAGACTTCAGTTTCTTGACGCTTCATGCAACTTGGTGTGAAGGCAGTACTCAAAGACATAATTTGCTTGTCGGATTTCAAAGCCAGTCTGTTAGCATTGTTTGCTTCAGAAGTAAGCTGTAACAAGAGTGCCTGGAACTGATTCCCGAGCTGCATCTTTTTTTCTTAATACGACTTTACTCGTAAAGGCTTGGAAAAGTTCTACCAAGAGAAGTGCCTGTTGCACAGCAATTGTTGCTTGAGCAGTCAGCACAGCCCTGTGGCAAACCATATTTGCAGAAATCGCTCCTGTGCTCCTTTGCCTCAGCTTTGTGCTTCAAGCAGTCAGAGAAGAGCATTGTTGAGCCGTGCAGATACAACAGTTTATTGTGTTAAAACAACAGTTAAAATAGTTCTTGTGTGCTCTTCTTGCTTATCTTGTAATGTTGCTTATCTTGTAATGCAGTCCAGGACGTGCAGAAGGCAAGTGGAAAAGATAATTGTCATTGTTGTAGAAGCAGACGCTGATCTTGGCAACAGATGTAAATGATGTTCCCACCTAAAATATTTCATTGGCCATTTGTTCGCATGGGAATGGTTTCATCACCTTTGAGTTTGTTCCCTACAGCAGCTGTAGAGACTTGGCTGGCTGGTGTGTGGCTGTGCTGAAATGTTGGGAGTCACAGGTTTTAACGGTGTCAAATGGGCAGATTTTGAGGTGAGCCCCATGGTTTATTGCTGACTGTGTGCTCCTGAAATGTAAGGGGTGGGAGGATGGGTCATGAGGGGGTTTGTTGTGGAGAGGTCCCTGGCGATGTGGGTGGCTTTACAGAGCCAGGCTGGTTGGGAGATGTGGGCAGCCTAGCAGGCTGTGGGAGCCAGCAAGCCAGCAGGCTTTCCTCCACCCCAGTGACCAATAAATGCTGGTCAGAAATGCTTGAAGCAGTAATTTCTGTCTGGGCTAGCTGTGTAAGGACACATTTGGAGATGCAAGATGTACTGTTGCCTTTTCTGAGGGGAGCTCAACCAAAATGGTTGCTGTGACAGTGATTGATAGGTCTTTCCCTCTGAGGCACCTTTGGAGTGCAAACAAGGGAATTAGGTAATTTAACCAATTGAACATGCTTACTAAAAGTGATGATAGCCTGCTTTGGTGTGAAGGAGAGGCCACGAAGTGCTGTGCTCTATGTCTGCATCCATCTCTTTGCCCAGTTTTCTGTTTCTTTACTGGTGCTGCATTTTCTCATCTATTACTACGTTATCTAGAACTGCTATATAAACCTGTGTTGAGGGAAAAAACCCTTTAGGTCTCTTGGGAGTTGTGTGTCATTTTTGTGAGGACTGTATGAAAAAGCTGCCACCTGCCTCTTAGAGGTGAGAGGTAAAGGCAGAGAACAACATACTCTGCACCTGACTCAGAAGGAAGCAGCATTTGGTGTACCTGTGTCCCCAGGGATGCCATCACTCTGAGTTTCTGGGGATTATGCAGGAATGCATGTAGCATTTGTGTGCACCACTTAAAATAGCTCCCACATATTTTAGACTCCAGTTCTGAAATAAATGGTGAATAACAAGCAGTGTGTGGTAGGTGGAGTGTGTGTTTGGAAATTACTTAAAAATAAGCAAACGTGGCTGTGGGGGTGCAAAGAATCAACGTCATTCTTTTGTCACTTAGTTTTTTCCCCTTGAAAACACTTGTTCTTGAAGACAACCTAAGTTGGCTGTCTTGAGTTCTTTGTGGCAACTAGTTTAGAGGCTGCACAATGGCAGTCTCTGTTGCAAACGAAAAAAAAAGTAGACTTATTTTTGGCCAGGCTGTTCATCTTTCCTAAGGAAATAAGAAGGGAATAATCAAGTTGTGTAGATAGACCACAGTGGGGGGGATGTCATGTTGCTTCTCTGTGATATGCAGTGGTATTGGATAAGATCACTGCAACTTTGACTGTGAAATACGTTTCTAATTAAAGCAGGAAAAAGAGCAGTTGTGACATTTATCAGAAGTATTTGATGCTGTAAATTGCTGTACAGGAGGCTGTGGAATAACCACCATGGTTCCCCCACCCTGGGAGAGTTTTGTGTGACATGTATTCCTGTCAAGAATCTGAACAGATCATTTCTCAAAGTTTTCTTCATATTAGTAGCATATACTGGAGAGTAAGGATTTGCTTCTGATCAGGTTCCTGTGTTTTGTTTTTTCTTTCACTACTGATTTCTTAAACAAAAGTGACTCAGTCATTTCGTATCGAAGTGATGTATGCAGTATTTGTAATTAATACAAGCAAACTGTAAGGAGGGGAAAGAAAATGCCAGAAGAATGCTAAACAAAAATGGCTTTGGGATTTAAGTGCCATTCCTCTGAGAATGAGTTATATATCTGTGGATCTTAGTATTAGTGCACTGAATGAGCCCAGTAGGGGTTTCTGCTGAAATCAGCTGTGCAGAAAATAATCAGTATCTGATAGAATTGCTCTTTAAATATTTTATAATTCCCCCACCCCAAAAAGTAAAAATGCATTGTTTACCTCTAGTTTTGTAGTTCACATGAAACCTTTATCCATCAGAAGTGTTCCCTTAGGCTATCCTTGTAAGTAGTTCATTAATTCTGGCTTTATGTTAATGTAAAGCAACTGTATCTGTGTTGGATCAAAATTGGTCTATAAACCTAATATCTGAACTTTCTGGGTCAAGTGTTTGATCTTAAAAGCATCTTTAAATGTGTCTTATGTGATATGTCACGGTGTCTTGTGTCAGAAGTCGGACAGATGTTTTCAGTGCTCCTTTGTGATTGGAAGGATTGAGTGGTTCAAGGAAGGGCGCTGCTTGTGTCTCGCACAAATGGAATTTAAGTTGCTTGCTCACACAGAAGAGGCATATTGGAACAGGCTAGGTTTTTTCCTCTTTCTAGGTTTCTGTGGCTTGCATTTCTGTTTGGAGGATTTTACATGTCCAGTATCTGGACATAGGCTCAGATGTGAAATTGTAGGGCAGATTTTTCCAAGTGAACTGACCAGTTGGGATGTTGGTGTCTACTGACAACATC
Source organism: Dryobates pubescens (assembly GCF_014839835.1). Taxonomy (NCBI): domain Eukaryota; kingdom Metazoa; phylum Chordata; class Aves; order Piciformes; family Picidae; genus Dryobates; species Dryobates pubescens. The sequence goes on from NC_071643.1 coordinate 6,947,183, forward strand.
AACCATGGTGTCTGCTTGAAGAACAGTAAACACTTCTTCAGGATTGCTCCAGTTCTGGCTCTAGTCTCTTTTCTTTTTTTCTTCTAAAGCAAAGACTAGTTTAAGGAGAAGTTGTTATTGCAAATCTTAGCTGCTAAGTTTCATTGATGGCTTGATTAGCTGTTAGAAAGCAGGCTTTAACAATGCCTGGTGCTGTGTGACTGCTTCTGTTTAAACAGCTGGATTTCTAAACAATAGCTTAAGAAGAGGCATGCTCTTCTCTAGATACATATTTATGAGAGAGACAGAGAGGGCAAGTCCATGAAAAGGCAGAAGCTGAGTAAACTTTCTCACTTAGACAGCTGATGTTAATTGTGTCCCACTCTCAGCTGCACAGCCCTGATGACAGTTTATAGCAGGGCCATCCAATTGGCATGTTCAAACAAGACCAGTCTGTGCCATGACTCCATCCACTCCCGCTCTCAAGAAGATTTTTGTGGTTTGATTGGTATCTAGGCACTCGTAAACAGCTGTAACCTGATCTGTTCTCCACTTGTCAGGAAGTTAGGCAGCTCTCCTTCAAGGAGCTGCTTCATGCATGGCAATGATGTCATTGACTAACTGTTGATTTAAATTTTTTTCTTATCTGGGAAATAAGGAACATATCTTTGCTTTACTGATTCATTAAACAGAGTCTCATCCAAATCCAGTGAAGCTGGTGGAAAAAGTCTTGACTACTGCTGCTTAAAATCTGGTTTTGTTCAGCTATCAAAATGAGGAAATCATGTGTTAGAAGGAGTGCAGCCTGAGCACTGGCCAGTGCTGCACCCGGGACTGGCATGGGTGATTGATGAGTGCACATACAGGTCTTAATGAGCTCTTGTTGAGTGCATGTTCAATACTACTAAATTAAAAGAAAGTAATTTAATTGCAGAGACTGAATCAACTTTCAAATGTTTTCTGAAATCAGTTGTCTATTTAATAGTGGCAGCAACTGCTGATCTTTGGAAGTGTGTGTATATATATATACACATATACAAAGATTAATTACACAGATATACTCTGTGGGTGTTTATTCTTTTTGGTTTGTTTTTGAACTAGCTCAATTCAGCAGTTGATTTCCATGTAATCATTTTAGATGTTGTATCTGAGATCAGGAATGATGTGGTAAAAGGCAGGCATTAAGCAGCAGCTCAGTAGGCTTGCTGTTTGAGTCAGTACACGTGGAAGAGGGAAATGCTTGTTCACATCCCTGTGGGCTGTGACTTAAAACGCAAGAGAATTTCTTAGCATGAGAAGTCCTCACTAGCTTCATAAACTTCAGATTCTGAAATGCACAATTGCTGTAGCACTGTTCACCTCTTCATAAACAGGTTTAGATGGCAGATATTTAACAGTAATGAGACTCCCTCCTTGGGAAACGTCAATTTGGATTCAGTTAGCAGGAAAAAACAAATCACTATGAACCCCCCCCCAAATCAAACAAAATTGAAAACTTTAGTGTCCTGTCCAAGCCCTGTATGTTAGCAGATACTAATCTAACATAAATGATATATTATGAGAAAATTCAGAGCACCTCTTGCTTAATATAAGCATACATTTCTGCTAGCCCAGCTGCTTTGCTCCTTTAAAACATGAGAAGATGGAAGGCCCTCTAACAGGTAACATTTACTGTGGCTGAGGAGGTTGCAACATTCCCAGCTATGCAAAGGAACTGAAAGTGGCAAATTTGACATTTTCATTCTGAAAACTTCCTGTCTGTACTAGTTCCATTCACTGGCTCAGGACACTGTTGGGACTTTTGATACCAGTAATTACTGCTCTGTAACATCAGCAAGGTCTACTTAGAGGGACAGAGGAAGGATTATCCACAGACAGCCCATGCATTCAGCCTCCCTTGATAACCACAAATGCCAGTTGTGGTCCTAAACTGTTTGCAGCAGTTGAAAGGCAGCAGTAATTTATTTATATATATTTTTTTTTGGCAGGTTGAATCATTTTGAGAATCAGGTTGCAGCAGAGTTGATACCCACATAATTACATTAGTTCTGCAATGACTAATCAAAATGTATCAAAAGACTGACTTCTATTTACTTGGCTTTAATTTAATATGCCTGGTTGAATGTGGCAGAGTGTGGTGGTTTGAAAGGAAAGGCTCTGCTTTCCTTCCCCCACTGAGAAAGAGACCACGGCTAAACCCAGTCAGAGAAATGAGAGTATATTTTACAAGGAAACAGATTATATGTAACACAACAAATACAGGGATTTTACAATATACAAAGAATAGAATAGAATTAACCAGGTTGGAAGAGACCTTCGAGATCATCATGTCCAACCTATCATCCGACACCACCTAATCAACTAAACCATACAACCAAGCATCCTGTCAAGCCTAAGGTACTAATAGCTGTCCAAGAAGAGTGTATTACTTTGGGAAATTAAATAAATAATGTCTGTGCTGCTCTTTGTATTTTGCAGTAAAATGTGTGTGTATTGAAGTGCAGTGATCAACAGGAGGTTTGTGATACAGACCAAACTTTCAGGAGAGGTCTGTACGAGAAGGTCTGCTTCTTGTTGCTGTCCCTGGAGGTGTTTAAGGAAAGATTGGATGTGGAGCTTAGGGCATAGTTTGGACTTGATCTCTGAGGTCTGTTCCAGCCTCAGTAACTCTGTGATTCAAAATCTGTCCTTTAAGATTTATTTAAAGCATTGCTTCTTAGAAATCCATGTCTCTCTCATGAGTAGGGGTAGGAAATCAGTGTGCACTACGTGTTTGGCACCCCGTGACTCTTCTTAACTTGCTGTTAATTCTAATTGAATCTTTTATTGTAAATCTTGTTACTTTTCAACCTTTCATGTTTTGTTTTGTTTTTTTTCAAGCATGGATTTTTTTTTTTCCTTACAGCAATGTAATCATGGTATCGAATTGCAGAGGATCCATTATTACAGGGGATCATGGCCATGGTTAATGGAGCTTTGAAACCAGTTTGCCTCTCTGGGAAGCAGTAAGCTATAGGATGAGTGGAGGCATGCAGCAAAGTGTTCTGTGTGAAACAGAAATTGACTGTATGATACAAATATCAGAATAAAAAAAGTCCCCAGAATTTACATATATGAGGTGGTAGTGTCTATGAACCACTCATCTTTCCTCCTCCTGCAGTGAAATGTGCATTCCTTTTCTGAGCAAAGAGGATGGCCGTGTTTATTGTTTCAGCACATTGTTCTGTTTCTAAGGAATCCTGGGGGAAAATGAATGGTTGTTGAGTGTCTGTGACTTTTCCCCTCTTTATGCCAGAAGTTTTCTTTAACCAGAAATTCCTCTTTCAGATTACTGCTTGCTTCGACAATGTGTGTCATATAAACTGATACTGGGTAGATACAGATGTTCAAAGTTCGTGGTTCTATTTCATGCTGTGTACTTGACATCTTTGTTTGCTGCTGGATTACATTAACCTAGTGTGTGTATATATATATAGGTATAATTTGTAATCATGGTGGCATTGCATGTGATTGGTTTTTGCTGGATATTTTCCAACAGGCTTTATATCAGTTGTTTTTTCTGGTTCTCAGTAAGTTTTGTCTTACTCAGAAGGTACTGTAGGGTAGTTTACATTTTCCAGGATATCTTCAAGTTAAGGACATTACAGGGGGTTAGTTGTGTAGCAGCTGTGTTCCTAAATAGTCTTCAAAGTTTTATTCCTGCAGAATTTACCAGTTTTATTTGAAAGTTAAGAGAAACTGTAGATCTTCAGTCCCAGTTATGGATTGTTTTGAGGACTATTCTTCTAGGTCACCATCGTTTTACTTGCTGAGTACTGAAGTTGGGTGGGTTTTTTGGTTGTGGGGGTTTTGTTGTTATTTTATTTGGTGTGGGATTATTTCTTTTTCAGGTGTGTGTGAAACTATTGATTTCCCACAACTTGCATCTCTAGAGATGTGGGAGGTATAATAGATGCAGTATGATAGGTGCTTAAATAATGGGCTTGGATGCATCCATATAACTCTTCCAGATATCCATCTTCTCTTCCAGGCATCTGCCTGGTCTGTCTCATTTATTCCTTAATCATGCAGATCACTGCCAAGGTTGCTATCTGACCTTTGACAGTGTCTGTGGGGTGTTTTTTACTTGAAAATTTTAAATCCACAGAAGTATTCCTAATATGGTTGCTTTCCCCACAGTCTTTAACAATTTATTTGCTTGCCTGAAACCTCCGGTGAGTTATTCTGCAAGCATTTGTACATCTTTATTCTTATTTCGTGGTGTTACTCTGAGCAGTTCTGGGTGGGATGTAATCTGCACACAGGAAAGTAGACCTTTTAATGTAGATGTATTCCAGGAACCAACCATCATTTGTTTACCATTATAAACCACCAGTTTTAAAGACAGAGGTACCTTTTAATGGCATAATGTGGTACCATGCACAGATATCCATTGATTTTGCAGCTCCCTTCTCTTCTCCCAGGCAACCAGCACCAGAACAAGGGGACACAGTCTCAAGCTGTGCCAGGGGAGGTTTAGACTCGAGGTGAGGAAAAAGTTCTTCACTGAGCGAGTCATTCGTCATTGGAATGGGCTGCCCAGGGAGGTGGTGAAGTCGCCGTCCCTGGAGGTGTTCAAGAGGAGATAGGACGTGGCACTTGGTGCCATGGTCCAGTTGTGAGGTCTGTTGGAACAGGTTGGACTTCATGATCCTTGGGGTCTCTTCCAACCTTAGTTACTGTGAAACTGTGAGAAGTCCACAGTACTTGAATCCAAGGCCCAGATACGAGCTGCCACGTGACTCTGAGCATTATCCTCAGTTTTAGGTGCCCTAAAGCCACTGTAGTAATGCCTGCAAACCCTGGTAGAAATGTAGTAATCTGTGTCAGCCTTTATTCAAGATAAATGGGTGTGTCTGGAATGACTGCAGTTCTTTGTGTACTTCTCTGCCAAGGGACAAGGAGAGAGGTTGCTGCTATTTAAAGGAGTCCTGCCATGGCAGTTTCTGGTGGAGACTTTGCCAAGCAAATCACTGGAGACAAAGGCTATAGATTATAGCTCTTATTCCTGGAAATAAATTTTTATGATGCACTCAGAACCCTGATAGCAGCAGCACAAAAGACTGAGTACGAGTGAGATGGTTTTTACAAATAATAAAAACTAGTACATTGTGTGTGCTCTCCATGCAGTATTGTCTTTCACAACTTGAGTGCCAAAGGGTTTCCAAATTTGCATGTAAAAATGAATTGTTTGTCACTGGATATACTTTTCTTGGCCAAACACGTGCTCTCTTGGGCTTGCTTTCAAAACAGAACAGCTGTTTTCTGAATGTAACTATTGGGAAGCTCTCTGAAATAATTGCTCTCTAGTAAACTTCAGGACCCTTGTAGCTGGCATGAAGCTCTTCAGAGATTTTTTTTCACACCTTCCTGTCAAACTTCAGTATATGGTTTGCATTTCCTTTTAACATAAACTGAGTTGACTTGTGGAAGTAAATGCCAAGCTTGGTAATCCCCTCCAGTGACTGCCAAGATGCCTCTGGCAGGCTGTGTGCTGGGGGAGCCCAGCCTTGTGGCAGCCCATACCCTCTGTGGTGTCCCAGTACCCTGCAAGTGTGGAGAGCTGTGACCACCTGCTGTGTTCTTGGCTTCATGTGTGTTTGCATTTTGAGGATGCTGTTACCGTTTGTTGGAAAACATTACCGAGAGTGTGTATACATCCCCCTCCTGTGAGGGAGTTAAACTGGATAGTTTGTCTGTGTAAGACTATAAAGCAGAGCTGCATAGCATAGACACCTGGGTAGAGGGCAAGGCAAGAGTTTGTGCCGAAGTGGATGGTGAAACAGGGACAATGCTAGCTGGAGACTTCATGGCATTTTTGCAGACTGATAATTTTGCACCTTGGTCCCTGGAGAGTAAGGGGCCACAGTGGTAACTCAGGAGCTGAGTAACTGCAGGGAGCTTTCTGGTCTTAAGCCCAGGCTGTCTGGAAACAAGTGGTGCCCAGGAGCCAGTGCAGTGATGCTGCTGGGGACTCTGGGCAAATCCCTCCACTTCTCTGCAACATTTAGAAGTGATGCAACCTGTGATAAGGGCTCTGTGCTTCAATGAACCTCTGTACTAGCAAGGCTTTTTGTGGGACCAAACTTGCTCTGCACAGCAGGGATATGTGGATGGCTGTGGTTAAAATAGATGTAGCTGAGCACATCCTGAAATGGAAGTGGCACTTGGATAAATTTACTTCTCTGGAATCTGCGTTGTACTTGACAGTCCTGGAGTTCGTGAAAGTCACTCTGGACTGGTGTTACTAGACACAAACAGGACAGGTGTTAGAAGAGTTTTTGGTACCTAAATGCAGCAAACAAGGAGTAGTTTTTTTTCAAAGGGAATAAGTTAAAAGGTTAAAAAGAAGCAGAAGTATGTGGTCAGAAGCATTTTCTTCACTTGCTTTGACTAGAGGAAACAAGTATCTCCATGCTACACTTAGTGGAGCTCTGCCAGTAAGAGTACTGCAAGTTGTCACATCTAAATAGTCACAGGAGCCTGCAGGAATTGGAGTAATCTTAGCTTCAAGTTTTGTGACTGCAAACTGAACTCAGGCAGCCTACTTAGATTGCTGCTTTGGCCGTGAGTATAATACATGTTCTTTTGCAGTTTCATGCAAATGTAATCTGCATTATTTGTCTGCTTGGCTTTCTCTGTTTTATATAGTTCAGGCTGAAATCCCTTATGATTTGGCACATCCTCCTATTCCACAAAACTGAAATAACATATGAGGCTTCATAGTGAATCTTGAAATACATGAACAGTGGGTAGGTGAAATTACTGCAGCTTCCATGGAAAGAGAGCTGTAATACCACATAAAGAACAGCAGATTTTGTTTGGTGGGTTTTTGCTTGCCAAACTGTATTGGTACATTCATTTAGAATCATAGAATCATGGAATGCCTTGGGTGGGAAGGGGCCTCCAAAGATCTTCCAGTCCAACCCCCCTTCAGTGAACAGTTACATCTTCAACTAGATAAGGTAGCCCAGAGCCCCGTCGAGCCTCACCTTGAGTGTTTCCAAAGGATGGGTCCTCAACTTGCTCCCTGGACAGCCTGTTCCAGTGTTCCACTACCCTCATGATAAAGAGCTTGTTCCCACCATTTAATCTAAATCTGCTCCAATTTAAAACAATTTCCCCTCATCCTATTGCTACAGGCCTTTGTAAACAGTCCCTCTCCAGCCTTCTTGTAGACCCCCTTATGGTACTGGAAGGCTGCTCTAAGATCTCTCTGAAGCCTTCTCTTTTTCATGGTGAACAGCCCTAGCTCTCTCAGCCTGTCCTCAGGGAGGTGTTCTAGCCCCCTGATCATTTTTGTGGCCCTCCTGGACCTGTTCTGTCAGATCCGTATTCTTCCTCTGTTGAGGGCTCCAGAGCTGGATGCAATACTCCAGGTGAGGTCTTACCAGAGCAAAGTGACAGAATCACCTCTCTCAATCTGCTGTCCACATGTCCTATGATCCAGCCTAGGATGTGATTTGCCTTCTGGGCTGCTGGCACACATGGTTGGCTCATGTCCAGCTTCTCATCCACCAGCACCCCTGAGTCCTTTTCTGCAGGGGTGCTCTCAATTTCATCATCCCCCAGCCTGTATTGATATTGAGGATTGCTCCGACCTGGGTGCAGGACCTTAGATTTTGCTTTGTTGTACCTCATGAGGTTCACCTGGGCCTACCTCTCCAGCCTGTCCAGGTCCCTTTGGATGACATCCTGTCCTTCAGACTTACCAACTGTACCACTTAGCTTGGTATCATCTGCAAATCTGCTGAGGCTGCACTCAATCTCACAGTTGGTATCATTGATGAAGGTATTGCACAGCACTGGTCCCAGTACAGACCCTTGAGGGACACCACTTGTCACCTGTCTCCATCTGGACATTGAGCCATTGACCACTATCCTTTGGATGTGATCATCCAACCAATTCCTTATCCACTGGACAGTCCACCTGTCAAATCTCTCCATCTAAGAGAGAAGACTGTTGTGAAGGACTGTGACAAAAGATTTACATAGTGCTTTGACTTAGTGACTGTGAAAGGAATATGCCACAGCCTCACCTACACTACCATTTACATCATGTTGTCAAGTACAAATTCTGAAAACTCTGCTCTTAGCATTCCTTGGGAAGGGGTAGATATGAAATATGTCTATCCCAGACCAAATTCCATGGTTAGAGTCAGTGCTTGACTGGTCACCTAGGACGTGTTCAATAATGGATTTGCTTGGCTTGGCAATGCAGTTTGGTATGATTGAGTTCTTCTAGTTCTCTCTCATTTAAAAACACAGTGCTTGAACAAAAATTAATCATAACCTAATCTGTTCCATAGAGAAAAAGCCTTTCCTCTGTCTTCAGTTCTGTTTTAGTCATAGTCTGAGATACCATGTTTTTTATTCATTCTGTGGTGAATTCTGTGGAATTACTTTAGGTTGGATGACATTCAGAATAAATGATTATTGCTGTGTCAAGGGTAGACGTGAGTCAGTGTGTCTGTGAGTGCATTGCACTGAAATCCTCTCTGGAGATCTTCCTGGCCTTCTGAGATGTATTTGTGGGTTTTTTCTCTTGATATTTTGGGTACAAAAGACTGCTAGCACAGTACTGAAGTGGGGAAGAAGCTAGAGCAATTATCTTCCAAAGCTGTCTGCCCCATTTTTGTGTGTATGTGTTTAAGTTCAAGTGATTGAATAATTTCAAGTATTTCCACTTTCTTCTTTGCTGTAAGTGTAAGTCTGGTTCAGTAGAGCAGGCAGTTAAAATCTTTACTAGGTCTACTGAGGGCAATTAGTTGTTCCCCCCTTCCCCCACCAAACAACAAACAAACCCAAGAACCTCAACAAAAAAACTGTGGAAGAATGTGGGAGATGCTTGGGCACTGTCAGTTAAGAAATGTAGGAGCCCTGTGTAAGGCACAGAAGATGTTAAGCATTAGGGTTTGTGCAGTAGGTTCTGGGCCTATATAGTGCTGTCACTGCTTAAAGGTTACATCAAGGAATGACCAGGTAAGAGCAAAGCCATGGAGTGGACTGGATGGTTCAGAATATATGGAAACTCCTTCCAGGTCAGGAAAACCTATAAACTGGGGACTGAGAGAAAGCAAAGACAACATCATGTATGTTTGTCTTATCATTGCTCTTCCTTCATGCACTTCGTTACAGCTGCTGTTGAAGACAGACTAATCAAACCACTGACCTGTTAGAAGTGACCTATGGACCAGGGCTGAATCTAACCCATGTTTCAAGGGGCGAAAAAATATGAGTGGTTCCTGAGACTAGTCTCTGTAGTTTACCTGCTGTAGCTATTTTTGACAGACTTGAGTTTCATTAAAATAAATGGTTTTTTTCATGTTCCTCTCTAAGACAGGGCAGAAGTACCCTGGTACTTGGCTGCTGAGCATTGCATATGGCATTTGTGAGGCACATTTCTTCCACAGAGTGGGAAGCAGGTCATCATCACGTATGCTAAGCTCGATGGCATCAAGTAAAACCAAGTGGCACGTGGTGACTGATTTGAATGTTCTTAGGATGTCATCTATGGTGTCTGTGAGCTACCAAGTCTGTGGTTGTGAATGCAGTTGTTGCTTGAACTCATGCCAGACTGGGGAACTTCAGTGTGTTCTGGGATCCAAGCTGGCTTGAAATATTTGATGTTGGATAGGGGTACCACTTTTATCATAGCTTTGAATTATGTGTCTTGATTATGCAGTGTATTGTGGCAGGCTGCTGAATGTTGTTCAGCCCTTGAACATGAAAAGAAAATTGGTTGCATGGTCATTTGCCGGCATGCAGCAAGAGGGTAAAATAAGAACTTCATTTACAGAGAGTCTGAATAAATAAACAGCAACACTTGCTCTTTTGTCTCTGCCCAAGGACTTAAAAGCACTAAATGTTTGCTGTTGGGGGGCTGGTTCCCATGGTTTCTGCTTTTGCAGAGGTGGTGGTGTTGGTTGGTTTTGTGGGCTTTTTTTGTGACTTTATTTTTGTTTTCCTTCTCCCGCTTGCTTTCAGATGAGCTGCTGAGATTAGGTGGAGTTCCATGGTACCATTCAGTCCTGTGATTGAAATCTCATATAGCATTAGGTCAGGCTGAAAAATGTGTTTCTTTTTTTGTTTTGCAGATTCTTTCCTGCCCAGTAGTCATACTAAGTTTATTTTCATCTCTTGAGCTAGTTGCCTGCAGAATAGATAGATTTCTTTACCTCCTATTCCTGAGAACAATTCACATCACTTATTTTCTATAGCAGTTCTTGCTTCCTTATGGCTTATGCCTGTCATATGACAGTGTATTTGCCTCTTCTTTGACAGGCAGACAAGTAATAAAGCCCACTGCTCAGTACACTTATTTATTTGTTCTAAACTCTGGCCTGAAAACATTAATACATGTTCCTTCTTTTTCTCCCTCAGACAAACTCCTAGTTTTTACTGTAGCAACTAAAGAAACTGATGGCTTTCACCGTTTCATGCAAACTGCAAAGTACTTCAACTACACAGTGAAGGTATTGTATGTTTTCAGACCAAATAGTCACATTGTGCAGCCTTTAAGACAGAAACAGAGCAATAGTAGCTGAAACTGCATTAGCTTTCTTGCATGCTGGGGCAAAGTAAGACAGTTGCAGTGCTTGGGGGCAAGTAGGGCACTTACACATGGCCCTGCTGCTGGTGCTGTTGCTGACTTGCGGGCCCCATCTGAATGATCATAGAAGGGTGCTTCTTTCACTGCCTCAGGAACTATTTTAAGATTAGTAGCAATTGTGACCAGCATCTTCAGTCACTTAGAGGTTCTGTCATGTTTTATCACATAACCTTGCTTTTCAGTGTGGCTGACTTTATTTGCATGACTGTTTGCGGCAGCTGCATGGCACTTTGAAGTTCTGGATGTCTCCTTCCTCCTTAAAGAAGGCTAGGTCCCTGCTGCAGTGCAGGAGGGAAGGTCACAACTGAAAGTTTCACAGATCTTCCCAGGAGCCTGGAATTTCTGAGGACAAAACATTTCTATCATTCCTGCCAGCATTTTCTGCTTTGCTCTGTGCCTGCGTATGTTGCATACCGAGACTGGCCTCTGTGTGACCTTGGAGAAAGAGGGAGGACACTAACCTTCTAAACCTTCTCCAAAAAGATTCTGCAAGAGAAAATCCAGGAATCCAGATGGTATTGTGAAAGTGTTCTGATTAATTGCCACAGTGCCTACACCATAAATAGGAAATGTCTTGAGTCTCTAAATCTTGACTTCTACTCCTGAACCTGGCAGACTGGAGAAACCTTTCTTAATATGATAATGCTATACTAAAGCACTCAAAGGGCCTAAACCCCTGGCTACATCTTTTAGCATTCCAAATTTGTCCAAAACATCATGCAATGTAATTTTTCCACATTTAAAAAGTTCTAAACCCAGCATCTTTAAGAACCATAAAGAGCCTAAGAGACTTTTTTTTGATGTAATTTGTTCTAGTGCTTGGCTAGGGATTAGTTTTGCTTAGCTGATTTTTAGGAACTAGCTGTATATTGGGAACCTATCCTTTCCTTGGTGCAAAACTATTATGGAGGAATTTCAGAATGACTGGAGCTTGCAACTTGTAGTAATAATAACCCTGTTCCACTGAGGTCTCTGTTCCTAGAGTGTTTCTATTGACTTTTAAAAGTCTCATGTAGAATTTTTTTTCCAATACAAATTTCTAAACAATTATTGGCCTTTTTCTGAAGGAGACAAATTTGAGTAAATGGTGGTAGCAGTGAATTGCTCAATTCTTGGTTGAGAAATGTCTCTCTCATGTTTTTGCAGTGATGTCATTGTGCTGAATGCAACTTCAGACATGGAAAACTAGTGATGCTGGAAGTGCTGGCTTGCTATGCTTTAATGTGTTACTTTAACATCTGCTTTCAATAAAAGATCTGCTTTAAAAAGCCTCTTGTTTAGGGGTACTAGGAAAAAGTGGCGGGTTTGTGTTCTCTTTTATCCCCTTTTCCTTATTTCAGGTACTTGGAAAAGGTGAAGAGTGGAAAGGTGGTGAGCTGCCTAACTCTATTGGTGGAGGGCAGAAAGTTCGACTGCTGAAAGAAGCCATAGAAAGCTATGCTGATCAAGAGGACTTGGTTGTGATGTTTGTTGAATGGTGAGCAAACCTGGCTTGTTGCCTTTACATTTTAGTCTCTGTGGGCATGCAAAAGTAGCTGCAGTGACATGCTGAAAGTTGCATGCTGCTTTTCCCTCTCATGGTTTATTTGGGAGAGTTTGCTTCCATTTTTCTCCATTCATTAAAATAGTAGAGTGCTCCTAGAGCCATCATTACTTTTTAAATGGATTTACAAATGCAAGTAAGGGTTGTTCATAGTTCTGCTCCCTCGAGGGGATGAAAAAATGTTATTGGGAACTGACAGGCTTCTAGGCAAACATTTGTCCTTTCCCTGTTTAGTTGTGGTGAGAGCAGGACGTGGCTGCGGGCTGGGAGTGTGGAATGGGAGGGGAGCAAAAGAAACTCCAGAAGTAAAGTGTCTGGTAAGGGCTGGAGCGTGATACTGTTCCATGAAGGAAACAATATAGAGGAAGCTGGAAAAATGGACCCTAGAGAAAAACATTTAGAACCTTAGAAGAGTTTCTTTTTATGTGTTAGAGGATTGAGACAAGCCTTGGTGCCAAATGTATCCCTGTGCTGTCTGTGATGGAAGGATGGAGAGGCAGTACTGCTGCAGGTGCCAGATTATTGCTCATAGCACAATTATTCTTGAACATCCTCACTGGAGGACAGGTTTCTCCCTGTCACAGGGAAGAGGGAGCTTGCTCAAACCTGTTCAAATCCTGCTTTTTTTTACTTGTTTCCCTCTGCCTTTTTTCCCCCTTTACTGTATTTTTTTATTTCCCTCTTCTTTTGCTCCCCTGGCAAGACCATGAACAGAGCAGCTAAGAATATGGTTCACAGTAACCTCCAAGCTCTTCCCTACTAGCATTAACTAAAGCAGTGTTACCACTCCAAAAAGAACTGCTGCTAGGAAAGTACAGGTTTTGGCAGGATTTGTACAGCAGTCACAGGAGAGAGTGTTTTGACAGTGGTAGTTACTGGAAACTTCATTTGTTGTTTTGCATAAGTTAGTTTAGGAAAGTTGGAGTAGCCTATTGAACTGGTAGCAGTTTTAACTATTTCTGTTTTCAAATTCATTATTCTCATTCATTACTATGTTTTCTCCCTGTATGGTATAATACCTGAAGTTGTTGCTAGAATTTGGTACAGATCAAGTTCTTCTCCAATGTAGTCTATTTTCCCGAATGGCAATGCCAGTTGTCTGCTGGCATGGATGAGAGAGTACAGAGAACCATGTGTGTGAAACTGCAGATACCATAATCCTTGCAATGAATAATCACAGGATTTAAGGCCTCCTGAGTTCTTGCTGTCCATAATCCCAAGTATTTATTGATTTGAAGCTGGTGGAACTGATTCCAGATAAGAGGAAAAATTAGTTTGCTGCTTCTAACATTATATTTTAAGTCTAATGAGCTCTTTAATTCCCAGGAATCCTGTTTGCAATTTAAGTGCTGATCAATGTAAGTTTGGAAAAGACCAATGTAGTCGTCATCCTTTCATTGTTTTCCCCGTTATATTCCTTGTGAAGCATTTGGAATACTAATCTTGGAGATGGGGAAAGGAAATGTCTGCTTTGCTTACTGTAACTAGGGAAAATAATTTCTAGTGAACTGTTTACTTAAACTTACTTTCTTGTCCTTTTTTTTTTTAAGCAATATTTTTTTTATATGGCTCACAGTTCTGGAAATAGCTTGAACTTCTGTGGACAGCTTGGGTCTAGGTGCAGAAAGTAAAATGCTTTGCCTGCATATGGAATGCTATTTCAATTAGGCATGTTTTTGCAAAAGCTGACTAGTAGTTTACTTTGGATCATTTCAGACTGAGCGGGCTGATGGCCAGCTGATGCTGTTACTGTTCATCCAGGATTCTCACAGCCCTCTATTTGTGTCTTAAAAGACTTTCGATGGCTTACAGTTTTGGTGTTTGGTTTTGTTTGTTGTGGTGGGTGTTTTTGTTGGTTTTTTTTTTTTGTTGTTGTTTTGTTTAAAACATTTGTTAGAAAGTGAGAGAGAATTACATCTTATACAAAGGTGTCATCCCAGCAGGGATATGGTGTAAATGATGAAATGGCTGTGTGGCTGAACACTGCAGTTAAATAAGATGAGATACAGGACCTGAATTGCTGGTTGCCAGTAAGCCCTCTTTCATTTGCTTTTTTGAGCTCTTACTGTGCAACTCCAATAGCAGCAAGCCTTTTCTATTCTAAATGTCATGGATGCAAAATTGTATGCTCAAGTCTAGAGGACCCAAGCCACCATTTCCATTTCCCTGTGTTGCTGGGAGTATTGGGTACATGGTTGGAATGCTGTGCTGCTGCAAAAGAGAAGGGCTGGGTGGATTTCTGCAGAAGGAGATGGGCTAGATGACCTTTTAGAGGTCCCTTCCAACCCAGACCATTCTATGATTCCAGCCCCAAGCATCTGCCATCTGAGAGCTTCAGGAAATGGGATTGAAGTTATAGAAATTTCCTGGATTTCTTGGGGTGGTTTTTTTGGTTTGTTTTTTTCTTTTTCCTTTTCACTTTGCTTTCTACTTAATTGGAAGGATTTATAAAGAACAAATAGGAGTCTCTGAGCTTTTCCCAGCCTGCCAAGGCAGCCTGCTTCTTCCTGAATGTATACACACTTTTTCTTCCCTGTCAAATTATGAAGCCCTGTAACTAAGTCATGGGCTTTGACCATAATAACAACATAACTATCAAGGATAGTGCTTGGACCTGTTTTTTGATGGTCTTTAGTGGTGTGGATCTGAGGTGACTGCTGGATAGACTGAATGCAGTCTAACATAGCACATCAGCAAGGCAAATCATGGATTTATAGCTCATAATTTGACTCTGGAAGTTTTCCTGTTGCCTGGAGTGAGGCCCATAAAGCAGCTGATGGGAAAACAAACAGTAAAAGGTGGAAGGCTAGTGGAGGTGCTGCTCAGGTGGAGGTGTGGTGGCAGTAAATCAATTGCCTTTTGGCAAAATAGAAGGCTGTGAAAATTAGTGGAAAATGTAGGTCCATGCAGGATTCATACCCCTACATAGTATCTGGTAGTCTGCAAAGTTTACAGTAATTGACAGTGCAGTTTAGGCACTCTGTGCTTTGTGTTATATTGCTGCATACAGCACAGTTTATATCCTGTTCAAACGCAGAGCCTGTGGCTAGCCCAGTATGTTGCTCAACTTTGGCTTTCTTTTACAGAATACAGTTCTTGGAAGCGATGTTCCATGGGTGTTTGGTTCCTTCCTGCAGCTGTAAGTCATTGCAGCAGCAGCACTGACCTGATCAAAGAGGAGAAGCACAGCCTGCCATAAGCTATTAAGTTAAAGCCTCAGACAAATCTCTGTTTTTGTCTGTCTTCAGCTTGTCTCCTGTTTTCTTGCTTGTCTTTCAGGCTCATTCTGGTTTTGAATTGGACTACACCAACTGAATGGAAAAAGGAGGGAAGTGTCTCCCTTCATATCTGGGCAGAAACAGGCAGTTTTTGCAAAACTGGGGAAGCTCCAAAATGTACAGTGGGTTTTATTTTCCTTCCCCATGCGTTCTTCTGCCAACGATACAGAAAAAGAAAACACTGAGAATTTTCAGAAATCCACTTACTATATAAAGACTACATAACACACTTCCTCTCCAGGATTCATACTTTGCTTTGCAGTGGGAATCTTCTTTTGCATTTGTAAGCCAGCTGTGCTTCAGTTCTGAGGCCAATTGTATGAAATCCTCTTAGAAGAAGAGACTTTCTTAAGTTTCAAAACTGTAATGAAGTACCAGAAATCAGTAATGGTTGATCTTGTTGGCACTATGGCTGGGTAAAAAGTTGTGTACTGCAGGTTAAACCTTTTGCTTTTTGGTAGCTGTTCCATTCCTTTGTGCTATATCAGGGCTGATGGTTATCAGTCACTAAGGCAGATGTGGGGATTAAGAATATACCTCCATTCAGATGAGGAAGCTGTGAGGTTGCAATGCTGCCATTAAACCCAAACATTCTGTTTCTCCACCCAGAGACTAATCTATGACATGATGCTAGTATTACTGTATCATAGTTTCATGTTGTGTGAAATGATTCTTTGAGTGTTTTGTACATTTATATGTAGATCTCAAATACAAACAAAGGAACTTGTATTGTATTTTTATTTTTGGTTGATTGGTTGGTTGGCTTTGGGGTTTGGTTTGTTTTTTCCTTCCAGAGGCATTGATTGGGATATGGTTCAACAAGAAGAAACCACAAGGCTTGTGGTGCTACATTCTTACATAACCTTTGCCAAACCCATGCATGTTTCTTCCTGTTTTGAGAGCACTGATCTTTGACTGTGGTTAACTGCTAGTTTTAGAGATGAGCCCTCCACCTTTAGGTCTTTGTCCTTAACTAAGATGAAATGCAAAACTGATAAAGACAGGTGAAGATTTGCATAAGTAGATATTGTGAAGCCTTCTGAAGTCTTCAACACACTAAATGGGTAGAAAGACAAATTTATATACTGTCAGGACATAAGTTTAAGTTCATGAGCAAATAAACTTTATTGAGAAATACCTAAGTATATTCTTGATAAAACTTTTCAGAAGAAAGTCGGTGATCTTGTATTTTGGAACAAGATCATCTAGAGTTTCCCAGCAGGAGCTGCCTGCATCATTTTTTGGTCCTACTCTTATTTTATTCTCTCAGTTTTGAGTTTTGTTGTTCTTGTTGTTAAACACATACACAGCTTTCTAAATGTGAAAGTACTTGGTTTGTTTTTTTCTTTAGTCACAGTGCATGGAATATGAAAGTCTGTTTCAGATTGACAAATTCCGAAGGAAAAAGAATGTCCAAAATGTGGAAGGAGCAAAAACCTTGCAAATAGAAGGGGAAACTGTATTAGATAAATAGTATTGATTGAAGTTTTTTTGTCCTAGAAGGGTATAGGAGTTTTGTATAGTGATAAAATGGGATCAAATGAATCATTTTATTTTTTTTTTTAATAAAAGGGCTGTCTGTTTTTAAAATTGGAATCATCCAGCCACCTGCTTTGAACACAGAAGGCATTAAAATTAATCTAACAGATATGTCTTCCTTATTTTCAGCTATGATGTTATCTTTGCGGGAGGCCCTGAAGAGCTGCTAAAGAAATTTCAAGAAGCTAATCATAAAGTGGTCTTTGCAGCAGATGGACTGATTTGGCCAGACAAAAAGCTGGTTGATAAGTATCCTGTTGTCCGGAGCGGAAAACGATTCCTGAACTCAGGAGGCAAGTGTGACTCTTGAGCTCATTAGACTCTGGAACTCGAACGTGACTTGCTTCTGTTGTCTGTTTTGTGTATTTGTGTGTGGAACTGTTCCTGAATATTCCAAGTATGAAAGCATTTGGTGTCCTTTTTGCCTCTCCTTGACACTTGAATAGCTCCTCTTCTGTACTCAAAAATAGTTTTCAGTCAAACTTACGTAGTGGTTGTTGCCAGTAACTTGTAAAAAGCAGATAAACTAACAGCCCGAGCAAGCAACTCTGCCTTGCAGTGAAGTGCTGTGCAGGGATGAGCCAATTGCTGCCAGATGAATCTACTTCAGAAACAATCTAGTGTACAAGCCCAGGCAAGGCCTTGCATGCTATTTTTAGGCACAGTTTAGCTGCGTCACAGAATTTCTTGACTTGGCTGTCTTGTTCTAGGGAGGTCTCTGCATACAGTGTAGATAGCTCAGCCTGGCCTGTCAGTGTAGCTTAGGTGGTCATCCTGGGTTCAGCTGGGATAGGGTTAATTTTCTCATAGAAAGTTGGGAGGGCCCATGATCAGGATGGCCATCTGAACCAGCCACTGGGTGACTTCATACCCTACTGCCCACTGTATAAGAGAAGGGCTGGCCCAGAGCAGGGGTGGCAGTTTTTGGAGCCAGTGGGGTCTGGCAAGCAGGTTATGTTTTATATCACTCAATTCATAATAGACTTTAGTAGTATTATTGTTATTCCTGTTGTGTCATTGTCCTGTGTTGTTCTGTTAAACTTGCCTCATCTCAACTCACAGAATTTTGCATTTTGGTTCTGATTTTCCCTTCCATCCCAGCCAGGGGGTGGAGGTGGGGAGCGACCATGTGAGTGGCTGTGTGGGGCTCAGCTGCTGACCAAGTCTAAGCCATGGCAGCAGTGCATTCCACAAAAATAGTATGCTACTCCTGTTTATCTCAATGACTTGTTTACTCTGGAACCCTCCTTTAAATGTCAGCTTTGGTAATAATTTTGCAGTATACATGTGCTGTCATGAAGTCACTTCTCCCAAGTATAGGGTGCTGGACAACAGGCAGATCTTCCCCCCACCTTCTCTACCTCACTTACCTGCCCTCTCTTGTGGCTTGAACATAACATGTATTGGGTTTTAGTTGAATTCTCTTTGTAGTTTGGGCAGAACTAGGTTTAGGCTTCTAGCAAAAGGTAGTTGCTGAAAATGAAACTCTTGCTTTGTGGTTCTCAGGACCATCCTAAACTGGTCTGTTTCCTATTTTTTCTATTAAAATAACATCAGTGTAAAAGCAATCCTCAATTATGAACTGCTCAAAACATAACTGGTTCATATCACAGGAAGAAAACTGGAATTTTGAGCCAAGTTGTATGAATTTCATACTTTGCTGGCATGAAGTTCCTGTCTGGTGGACAGCATTGGCAGAGTAATGCTTTTTGTGGAAATAACTCATTTGTGTGTGTGATACTGCAGGATTTATTGGTTACGCTCCAAATATAAATCATATAGTGCAGCAATGGAATCTGCAGGATAATGATGATGACCAGCTGTTTTACACCAAGATCTATGTTGACCCACTGGCAAGGGTAGGTAGTGACTGTCTTTCTCATTTCTTTCTGCTTGAAATAACATGCTACTCCTCTTAAAACATCAGGGGATAAAAATAAAAGGAACGCTGTCTCTTTATTCCTGAGTGCTGTATTGACAATTGTTTGTTCTCTGGAGGTTCCTGCTGTTGGAGTGATGAACAGGCTTCCAAAGAGTCATGACTTCATCTATCATTTCAGGCTGTCTGCAGATCCAGACAGGTTGTGCTTGGTTGTTAGAAATAATAGCTCTGAGGTATATGATCAGTCACATTCATCTTAATGATGGTCCCATGTGTTTGGCAACTTGATGGCCAGAGAATGTGGCATTTTTCCAGGGTGTCACTGAACTACTTGCTGATCCAGTGTTTTATATTTTTGGCTTGCTGCCATTTCAGATCCTGCCTGCAGCTGTCTCTGACTCTTCAGCTTTTGAGCAGATATGTTCAATAAAGCTGCATAAATTTTTGGTGAAGTCTCTGTGCCCTAGCTTAACAAAGTAGCAGCATTAAAGCATGATAGATGTTAGAGATGTGGCCCTGATGCTGAAAAAATAGAGCTTAGAAAAGTTAATGTTTTAGAAGCACATTGCAGAATTTTGAGCATTTGTATGCTTAATGGAAACATGTGCATGTGTTTCAGAAACTTATCTGCCTTAAGTTATGCCTGGAACATCAGATGTATTTAGATACAGGTATAGAAAAAGACTATGTGCATTGAAAAGAACCTACAATGATCATCTAGTCTAACTGCCTGACTGATACAGGTCTGACCAAAAGTTACAGCATATTACTTAGAGTATTGTCTAAATGCTTTTTAAACACTTGACAGGCTTGGGGATTTGACCACCTTTTTAGGAAGCCTGTTCCAGTATTTGGCCACCCTCTTGGTAAAGAAATGCTTCCTGATGTCTGGTATAATCCTCCCCTGGCACAGTGCTGAACTGTTTTCAAACATGTGTTCCCACGTGTCCTATAACTGGATACCATGGAGGAGATCAGCACCTCACTCTGCACTTCCCCTTCTCAGGAAGTTGTAGAGAGAAATGAGGGCATTCCTCAGCCTCCTTTTCTCCAGACTAAATGAATCCAGTGTCCTCAGCTGCTCCTCATAGGGCATTCCTTGCAGCCCTTAATGTTTGAATTGATTTTATGGAAGTTGTCATATGCTAGATAGGCAACTGAAAGGACAGGTTATAGAGACATTAAAGCTGACTCTGCACCAATGTCAGAAGTCATCTAATTATCTGTCTAGACAGATTTTTGTCTTCTAGACAAAAAACCATATACCTCTGCACAGTCCACTACTGTCCTGTGATTCAAAATGTTTCCGTGGCACCTAGTTTGGGATACTGCACTATCCATTAGCACTAATTCTTTGTATGGTGATGTGTAGTGCTGTAGGATATGTGACAAAATCTTGGAAGACCAAAACATACCATTATCTGTATAAGGATTTTTAAGTCTGTTTTAAAGGTTGTGTACTTGGATCAACATATTAAAACTTCAAAACATGGTACTTTAAATAATAATCTAAGTAGGAAATGCAATTTTAAGACCTCATTTTAGAACTACCAGTGTTTTCTCTGCTGACATGGTATTTAAACTTGTCTTCTATATTTTTGAAACTGAAACAGAGGACCTTTATTCTTTCAAGCTTAAATAAAGTTTATGCATAAATAAAACTGATTGCTATGCAGCTGCACAATTCAGGAATATAGAAAAAACTTAACAATATGAAATTAAGAATTATATTAAAGACCTAAATACTTAGTTTTGCCTGATTACTTGCTGCCACTGCAGGTATAACAGCAACCTCTTTGGTACTCCTATTTCAGGAACGCATCAACATTACTTTGGACCACAAATGCACAATTTTCCAGACCCTGAATGGAGCTGTTGGTAAGTGCATGATTTGCATATTATGCATTTTATTAAGTGTTGCTCCCACTTCTTTACTTAACTGTGAATAGTGTTCCCTGAGCATGTACTTGTTTTAAAGAAGTGTTTGAATGAGTTAACCTGATTACCAGATTGCAGATCTTCTGGGTTTAATACTGATTTCTCCCATTGATACAGTATTTGATTTAAAATAGAAAAAACAGTTATCAATGAATGCAGTTAGCAAAAAATGCAAAGGTAAGAACCATTTTTCCATTTATCTTTCACAAACTCAATTACAGGAGTAAGGTTGGTAATTAAAATTCCATTTTAGATATTCCGAAGCAGGTGACCACATAGAAAAGAAATGGAATGCTGACTGACATAGAATTTCCCTTACTTAACTGTCATGACTTTAAATTAGAAATGGCATTTATGCAAACATGCTTTCTTACCTTTAACTTCCAGTTATGTTCCAGTTACAGAACAATGTTTTTATAGTCAGATTGTATCTGAAACAAATATGATTTCTCTGTAAAGAGTCTTTGCACAAAACAATTCTATTTTCAAAGCAGAAATCTCACTGAAACACTGGGGGCTGCTGATGGCACACTCAGAAGTTTGATGTAACTGTGTTTAGCATAAAGAGCTTAGGATTCTTTTTTTTTTAGCTGGCTGTTGAACAAAAGCTTCCAGATAAGTAACATTGACAATAATAACAGCAGCAAGCTATATTGCAGCAGCAATATCCTGAGGAACTCTGACATTTTGGCTTTTGTTATTAAACTGTTATTACTGTGCCGTCTTCGGTTTGCAGATGAAGTCCTTTTAAAGTTTGAAGAAGGAAAAGTAAGAGCAAGAAATTCAGCCTATGACACATTACCAGTCACTGTTCATGGAAATGGTCCAACTAAAGTGAGTGAGATTTGTTTTTTTTGTGTGAAGACTGCAATTTTAATGGAGGCAAAACCAACAGTAGAGTCTGAAACAGGCACAGCACACCATAACTGCTCATTTTCAATTAATGTTACTAAGAATTGCAAGGATAAAAGCTCCCTTCTAATACCTCTCTCCATCCTATTACTCTACTGTTACTGTAACTTGGTGTCACTGCTGAAGCAGCTCATTCTGCTTCCAGAGCCGTTGTAGCATGGGATATTAGAAATGACTAAGCTTAAGTTAATTTACTCACTGTCACAAAACAGTTCTTGAAGCTTGTGAAGAATGTATGCCTGGTTATTAAATGGTAAGAAGAGGAGGTTTTCAGGGGGAGAGAAAGATATGCCAGTGTGAGGAAACTCTTGTTATGTATCACTTTGTCAGTGTGTGATTCTTCTGTTTTAAACATAGAATGGAATTAAGAGGACAATAGGATTGGAGAAGGTTTTCACTTGTAAGTAATTAACCTACCAGGAAAGTGAATCCCAGAATTAACTCCAAACAGTAGAAGCTTTGTGTTTATAAGAACCTTCTCCTATGTATTTAATCTCTTCAATTTGCAGATTAGTAAATAGCATCAGTCAGAGACACTTCTTTGAAATGGATTTCAAATTATCCTGATATGTAATGCTTCTTTTTATTCCCCTCAAGTGCAGTGTCTTTTTTGTGAAAGACTTGGGTTTGTAGACTTTATTAGGTTTCTGAAATTATGTTCAAGCAATTCTACTTATGATCTGTCTAGAATGATTTTCAATATGTGTAAACAAACACCCACAATATGATAAAGTGCAGACTGAGTATCGGTCTGGCGTGTGTTTTGTATGGAAAATAGTAATACATCATTCCATTTTCTTGAGAGTGGTAGGGGAGGAATGAATAGCAGCCTTGCCTCAGGCAGACTTTATGCAATAGAGGAGATCCCTTAACCACTGCGAATGGATGTAGGAAAATGTGAAATTCTGCACAAACTTCCCATGGAATCCAAAAATATAGGGCAGTCCATCAACAGGAAGAGCACATATTTCATTGCATTCAGTGCTAATTCCAAATGTGTTAATGAGCTAGATGCTGCTTTAAAATGGATACTCCCGGGTGGCTTCTGAATCTTAGTGTAGCTTGTCAAGAAAACATCATCTGGGCGTCCATCTTCTACATTTTCTGTGTCATTTTCATGCAGTCATTCTCTGTGTTGTGCAAAGTGCTGGTGATTCTCAGATTTAGGAAAATAATGGTAATATTTTGATACTTTTTTTTAAATTTATTGTTTGTTGGTGGTTTGTTGTTGGGTTTTTTTGGTAGTTGTGGTTTTATGGGTGTTGCGTGTTGTGGTTTGTGGTTGCTTTTTGGTGGTGTTTAGGTGGGGTTTTTTTTGGTTGTGTGGTGCTGGTTTTTTTTTTCCTAATCACAGAATGGTCTGGGTTGGAAGGGACCTCCAAAGGTTATCTAGTCCAGCCCCCTGTGCAGTAAGCAGGGGCATCATTGAAATCATGCCTAGCAGCTTTTGAGCGCTGAATAATGTAGAGTTTGTCTTGGATATCATACAAACGTTTGGTTGACAGGTATACAAACTTTTCATTTAGCTGATGCACTGAATGTAGATGCTAGGAGAATATAATCTTGGGTTTACAAATAAAAAGGAGGAAAAGATTTTACCAGCTACTTCTGTGTATTTATTGTTTGGGTTGTTTTAAAATCTAACATTAAAAAAAAGATGACAGTCAATTGCCTTTAGGTATGAGAGATTCAATAAGTGAATTCTGTAATAGATACAAATAACCATTTACATTCACCCTTAATTAATCTGAGTTGTTCATTTGTTTACCAGATACACTTGAATTATTTGGGAAACTATATTCCTAATTCCTGGACACGAGAAACTGGTTGCAGTGTTTGTGATTTAGACTTACTGGACCTGTCAACAGTAACGGTAAGAATACTTTTCACTAGAACAAAACCCTCTTGAATGTAGATAATAGATGTACATAGTGATGGCAGGCAGAATGTCTTCAGTGTGCAATGCTATGTTTTGTAGGCATCTCAGGACAATTTTTCCTGGCATATGAACTTGTAAATGTGGAATTTTGAAGTGTATTAGAAATATCAATACCTCTCACAATGTTTTTATCCATGTATTTTAATGTAGGTTTCACCAGTATTCCTGAAAATGATCCCATCATCAAAAGCCCCTCAGATCCTTACTTCTGTTCTGAGGGTGAACGAATTAGGATCATGCAAGATTCGAGGGAATAATTACAATGTTTCAGGGGGTAGAAAAACTCTTTAGAAATGTCTGGGTTTTAACTGCAGACCTACAAAACACTTGATATACATCAGTTTGAAAATTTCTGTTACCAGTAGGAGGTTGACAGTTAATTGTAACACGGTTACAGTTGCTATTTTGAGAGATTCAAATAAATACTCCAAACCACTTTACACTGTAAAAGATAGGTACCTGTACTATACATGCAAATGAGTTTCTGTACAATAAATCTCATGTAATTGAGATAAAATATCAGTTCAGGCCTGAGAATTCTTAGAGGAGAAACATAAATGTAAACGTGAATATCCAATATTTGGGAACTTATTTTGTTTGGCTCCAAGTGTGATTTATTTAGTGTCTTTTATGACTATTTCATCTTTTACTCAACACATTGTAGGCAGAGCAAATACTAAGATCTACCATGTGGAAATGTAAGGCATGTACTTAGAAGAGCATTCTGGTTATTATTAACAAGCTGGTTTGTTTCTGTTCTTTGTTGAAGTTTTGAATAAGAGGTCTTAGAAGGTCATGTTGAGGATAGCCTGGAAGAGTAGTGGCTTGTTGTCTCTTAATGAACAGGCAAAGTGAAAGAACTCCTCAACAATAATTATGAGCACTAGTATAAATGAAGTTTATTGCTGGAATTCTAATGATGTTCAGATTGAATTTTTTTTGTTTTTAATTTAAATGTTGCTTTGAAGGTCCAACATTCAAATTGTGTTCTACTGAAATAATGCTTGCACTCCCAACATGGGGTTTACCTGGAAAAAAACAGGTGGTCTTTTTTTCCTGGTGGTTGAGGAGCAGTTACATTTTAAAGCCAATAATGGGGAGTCACTGACAGTGACTTACTGCACAGCTTGCTATAGTTTATGTGCATTTACTTGGAATGTGTCCTCCTTACTGTAATTCGTTCTTTGGACTTTGTACCTCACTGACTCTGCCAGCAGAAATAACAAACATTTCCTTGGCCTCAGTGGAAGTGTTTACTTCAGGCCTTTCTAAGCACAGGCAGTATTTAATTTTCTGAATGTGCTTTCTGTTCAGGCCTGGCTGGTTGCTACTTAACATAAAATCTACAGTGAAAAGAGCGATACCAGCTCTGTACCTGTAATCATTCTTCCAATATGGTTTTATTTAACTCTTTTCATTGATAGACTCATGTCTTCTCTGAGGATTTTTTGTTGTTCTTGTCAGCAAGCAGGCAATGATTTGTTGGTGCTAGCTATATCTGGAGCTTTGAATTTGTTTAGATGAATTCTGACGTGAGTGGATGGATCCTGGTGTTCTTGATTCAGTGTTCTAGGCTGGCCTTACCTACTGACCTTGACTTTAGCACTGCATACCAGATAAGCTGTGCTGTAGAATGAGGAGGTGAAATAATTGTGTTTTCTTTCATGAGCATAGGTACTTCATTCCTTTTGTGAAGCTTGGGATAGGTGCATGCAAGGCAGATGGAAGCACTGCCATAGGTGACATGGGTCGTTGTGACCTAGATTCAGATTATCCAGTGACAGCTCTTCATAGTGTGGTCCATCAGGGTCTATATTGGTGAATGCTGCTTTGAGGAGATGCAGTGGAAGATGTATCACAGAACTCTGCTTCATACATGGCTCTTCGAGATTTTAGTGTAGAGCCAAGTGGTTCACGCTTGGGTCTGCTGAAGGAGTGTTAGTAATTCCTGTTTGTCCTATGACCTTTGCTGATCTAAACTGATACTTCTCTGTGACCTGGAGAGTAAGGGGGAAATGGCTTAGAGTTAGGGAAATATGCAAAGGAAATTATTGCAGCATTTCTAGTTCTCGTAGCACTTGTGCATGTTCAGCTTAGGAAGCCCAATGGCACAGGCTCTTTTCCTTGTATGCTTGCAACCAGCAGTACTAGTTGCTGTGGCATCAGCCTCAATGGACTGCTGCCATAGAATCACAGTTGCTTTTCTGATGGCATGTCGGTGTACTTGTCTTCATTACCTGTTCTGATGTTATTGGGACACCTGTGTGAGTATGTATGAGTTTGCAGACAAAGTTGTGCATAAGAGGCAGTCGGAGTAAAAACTGGTGCCTAATGTTTCCAGTGTGGTGCACTTGCCAGTATGTTCCTGGATTTCCCATACAGACGGTGTCACTAAAATCTCAACATGCACTGATGGCTTATCCAGATGCTTTTCAAGTGGATGCTGGCTTGCTTAAGGAAAGCTATCTTGCAGCTTTCTATACTTGTATAAGGTTTCACTCCAAGCCTTGTATTGTCTGTTTATAGAGGTGGAAAAAATTTGTAATTAGTGCATTTCTTTGTGTAAGAATCAAGGCCTTTGAAGATTAAATTTCTGTTTCTCACATCATGTAATAAAATATTTTAGGAATACATAAAAGGCTGTCTAGCTTTGGTTTATAGGTCATAGGCTCTGTATTCAGCACATACAAACCAGGAATTGATACCACTGTTCAAAAGATGTGAATTAACATGAAAATAATGTGGATGAAAGTTCAGTATCCTTGTATGTACTTGAGAGGCTCTAGTTAGTCAAAGGTCTTGATAAAAATCATTGAGTAGGGAGGTAATGCAGAGCCTGCTTACAATGGTGAAGGGGAAATAGCCCATATAATGCATGGACAGGTATTGCAGTCTTTGGCTTAAAGTACAGATAAGTGAAATGTTTAGTGGTATTTAAATACTTTTTAAAAACTGGTCTTCCCTATGTTTTCATGTAAAGGTACCCTAGTTTTATAGGATTGTCCCAGTTTGAGGGCAGATCCTCACTTGCCTCCTACCGGGGCAGAAAAAAAATCAAGACTCAAGCAAATGGATTGTGGAAGTGATGGAAAGTTTAAATGGAAAAGCAGTGAATGTTTTACAGAGAACCATGAGCACAGTGACAAAAGGAGATCCTGAAGCATCCCAACACGTCTCTCTCTGCACCTGAGGGTACACCTGAAACCCCCAGGGCTCTTTCTTCCCCTTCCCCCCCTTCCACTGTTAGGCTAATCTCAGCTGGCCAGATCTGAGATTGCCCTTTCCCCTTCTCCTCCTGGCATTAGGCCTAGCCAGGCCCAAGAGGCCTTGAGAACTCCCATTACCACATAGGGAGCATCTCCAGTGGGAGCGGTGAGGGAAGAAAGAGGAAGTGTGAGACCTTGCAGAGGGATTTATAGGGAGCAGGACATTATGGGTATGAAATACGCAGCTTCCTGTGTCCACCCACTGGGCTGGACACCCGGGGCACCAGAGGTGCACCCCGTATGGCAGCAGCAGGAGGCACCCAGCCCAGACTGCTGCAAGGATGCTTTCAAAAATGCCTTTGCTGTGCAGTTCTAGGTGTATTTCCTTCCTTTTTTGGCTGGCTTTATTTCTTAATTAAGAAAGTAACATGCCTGAGTAAATTGTTTTTGCATCCAATTTATGTTACTGGAATTCACAGTTTGTTAGTAATACTTAATCCATTACCTTTCCTCAGACCTTCTGAGCTGGTTGATTTGGATTGTTTGAAAGCTATGTGGCCGAAGTTACTACAACATGGCATTTAGTTGCTTTTTAATATAACTAACCTTAGGAAGAGGGTTGTCACAAAGATTTTTGTGTTTTGGTTTTTTTCTTCTTGTTTATTTGTTTTTAGGAATATCCAAGAGTAAAAATGGGTGTCTTCATTGAACAACCCACTCCTTTCCTACCTAGATTTTTAGACAGACTGTTGACTCTGGACTATCCAAAGGAGAAACTCAGTATCTTCATTCATAATAATGTGAGTATGATGTTTCTATTGTGCAAAGCTTCAGTTTTGGAAATTATGGTATGAATGAGTGTGTGAGGGAGTATATGGATTCTCTGGGCATATAGACTGCCTAGGAAGAAAAATCTTTCAGAATTTCATATGCAGAAGGGACCTACAACAATCATTTAAGCCAACTGCCATAATGCTTCAGGACTGATCAAAAGTTAAAGCATGTGTATTTATGTTTCTTTTAGTGCTGCTGTTGGGTGCCAAGGGAAAGACTGGTGTGCCCAGGTATTATTTTGAATGACAGTGTGGAAAAGTTGTGTTGTGTTTTCTTTTTATTTGTTTAAATACTTCTTAAAATGCTTTTTGCTAATTACTTAGCAATCTGATGTTGCTGCTACTTCACCAGTGACATCAGTATTCCTGATTTGAAGTGTGAGGTGTGTGTCTTTTGGAAAAACACTAAGTTGGAAGAGAAATGGGAGGAATGTGTAATCCTGCCTTTTTTCACTTGGCATGCATTATAGAACAGAAGGCCTGAGTTACTACTCGGCTTTTAAGACTTCAGCCAGAAGTCATGTGGTATTTTTTTTATCATAGAGGGGGTGGA
Organism: Dryobates pubescens; assembly: GCF_014839835.1. Taxonomy (NCBI): domain Eukaryota; kingdom Metazoa; phylum Chordata; class Aves; order Piciformes; family Picidae; genus Dryobates; species Dryobates pubescens. The sequence continues at coordinate 6,975,436 of NC_071643.1, forward strand.
AAACCCTACCCCATATTTTAATTATTCTGATGTCAGCCAGAATATGGAAAAGCTACCAGTGACACTGGGTTGGAAGTGTTGTATGCAGCTCAGATCTCTTAAATTAGAAGCAAGGTAATTAGACATTAAAGAAACGGTCATGGTGACTACATTTTAAAGAAACAGTAACTATGACTGTCTATCTGGGTACAGATGACAGCTCCTTCTCTAAAGCCATTCTGGTGTGGCATAAACTCCTGTGTGCCACTGATGTTGTAGGATGAAAGACTGCAAGATAAATATACTAAAAAAATAGTGCATAAACAGTCTGACTCCTGTATCGTTGGTTTGGAGATTGAGCTTTGATTGATACTTCTGTGGTGTTGGGATTCTTTTGCTAAAAGTTTAGACAGTTTTCATGACAGATTTACTGGAATGTCTTCGAATATTGTATACCATCTGTTTGTTTGGTCTGGAATACAATGTGCTCTTGGACACTGTTTATGATTTCACAGCAACTTGTACTTTTCGTTGGCTATAAACAATGTTAACATGATTGCAGGAGGTTTACCATGAAAAGCACATCAAGAAATTCTGGGAAAAGGCCAAGAACGTTATTAAAAACATCAAAATTGTTGGACCGGAGGAAAATCTGAGTCAAGCGGAAGCCCGGAACATGGGAATGTAAATTCTTATTTATAAATCTGTTCAAATGATGCATGCACTTAAACTACCTTTTTGTTGTTGTTGTCTGAAGACACAAAAGAGAGAGCCTTTGTGGTTTAAAAAGATTTAGATACAGGGTATGACTTGTTGAGTATTTTATGGTTTGTGTCTAATGTAAAAAGCTGTTGGTCATTATGAAAACATCTCTGGTTTGGACTGCTTTGGTAGTCTGTCATCTTGTCTTCCAATGGAGGTGTAGACAGCAGTATCATAGAATCAATAAGGTTGGAAAAGGCCTCAAAGATAATCAAGTCCAACCTGTCACTACAGACCTCCTGACTACTAAACCATGGCTCCAAGTGCCACGTCCAATCCCCTCTTGAGCACCTCCAGGGATGGTGATTCAACCACCTCCCTGGGCAGCACATTCCAAGGGCTAACAACTCTCTCTGTGAAGAGCTTTCTCCTCACCTTGTGTCTAAACTTGCCCTGGTGCAGTTTGAGCCTGTGTCCTCTTGTTCTGGTGCTGATTGCCTGGGAGAAGAGGCCGAAAGTAGGCTACAAAGAAATGTGTCAGATTATTTGTACATTACAGGTATTTTAAACATGGACATACATTAAAACATAATGAGCTGTGGTGGTTTGAGCCTTAACTGGGGGTTAAGCAAGCCCTCCACCCTGTTTTCAGGATGGGCATTAACCCACCACATGAGCATAAACTAAAACTTCAATAAGTTTAAAAAAAAAAAAAATCTATTGGAATTAGATAGGTGGTAAAATGTAACTGAAGTTTGTGCAGAAATGTATATGTAGCAATAATTGAAAAGAAAAAGATTGAAGCAGGTGCAACTGTTAATAGAAATTGGAATTAGAAGGTATCTTCTGAAACAAGAGTACTTTCCCAAGTCTTCCATGAGTGTCAGAGCAGAGAAATTAATTTCACAAGGCCTTTTTCTTGCATATATTCAGCTGTATCGTGGACTGTTCATAACATCAACTGAAAGAATGAAGGTCTAGTCCTGGGTCTCTGTGGTGTTCTTGGAAATTTGTTTGAATGGGGTTTTGTTGTGCTGAAGCCACTGGGAACTGATATTTGACTGAGGTCCAAGCCTCTCCCATAGCCTTTCTAGGAAACACTGCAGATGGCCAGTGTTAGTGTAAGCAACTTTTCACATGTTTATAAATCATTCTTTCTTTATTTCCAATAGTCTTTACAACAAATGTGCCACATTTGCTAGCTTTCTGAACTAGTGTATATGTTATATGTACCTGAGGTGGATATTTCTGCAGTGGCCTTTAATTTCTGCATTGTCACTAAATCTCACTCAAACCTCTTCAGGCCTGTAATCTTTTGATAGAGCCTGCAGACTTGGGACAGAAGTTGTTACAATACCTGGGTTTTGCTTGATGTGTGGACAAAAAAATAGTAATATAAGTGTATATTTGTGCAAAATTTCAAACTCTATTAATGTAAGGGAGGGAGTTAGTCATACTGGTGATGTGTACCGCCTTGTACATTACACTGTGCTGCTGTCTTGTCTGTTGTCTGAGTACAGTTTGACCCATGTTGGTTCCTTCTTTGAAAGGCTTATTCAATAAAGATTCTGTCACAGAGGTCTCTAGCACAGACAGTATAATGCATGTGGAATGAGTCTGTGTTAGAACAGAGACTCATCCAGGAAGTATGAGTGTTAACAGGAGACTCTTTGGTGTGGACAATGTAGCTATCATTTGATGTCTCCTTTCAGTTTGGCTGAAACAGGTTCAGTTCATCTTCTTACTTTGCCCAAGCTGGCTTCCAGCATAGTAACTTTGTTTCCTGCTGGTACTGCAATGGCCACGACTCTAGAAGAGCAATTCTTCAAACCTGTTTAATGAGTCGCTTTATAGTGACTGATATATTTAGTCTTTCTGCCTTTATATGTATTATTGGCTGATGCTTTGTTGTGGTTTATTTTCCCATCTGCTTCAATCATTCCCTTCCTCCCCCCCAGATTATCTTATTTTAGTACCTCTCTGTAGATTTCCAGTAGACTTAGAATTGGTCTCCTTACTTGCATACTTCATACAAAGTCTGTTTATCTGAAGCATCGAAACAGACATTAGTTAATACAGATAGCAAACTTAAGCACTGAAGGCCTCTTTTGTTTTCAGCAGAGTACTTTTGAGTGTGAGTTGGATCAGTTTTCCCTTTGTAGCTCAGTAAAAAGTGGTGATAAATAACAGTGTTCTCAGGAAATGAGACTGTCAGGACAAATGTGAAGAAATAACTGTTTTAAATTTCACCCATAGCCATGCAGCAAGCTCCTGCCTACTTTTCTTATTCACATAAAAATAATTGAAGCTTTTGCTTTCTTACTGGTAAGAAAAGCCCTCTCCTGTGCTTGTGAAACTTGGATAGGTATTGGAAAGGACCTAACATTGTGCAGTCAACAAGAAACCTGTTACAATTCAACAATGTTGGCAAACAGGAGTGCACAACTTTCATTATTGTGGCACAAAACAGAATAAAAAGGGACACTTAAATTATTTCCCCCCCCTCCCCCCCTAAATAAAATTAATTTGCAGTTTTTCCTGGTTTGGAGATGAAATTTCAGCAAGCTATTAGAGGTCATTGTTATGACAGAAAATGTAAAATATGTTTCAAGCAATCAAGTGGGGAAATATGGAAATTTATCTCTTTCACTTCTCTGAGTTTTTAGTTAAAAAAAGCTTATTTTCAGGTTTGTTTGTTTTTTTGTGGGGGGGAGATTTCCTTTTGGTTTTGGTTGTGGGTTTTGTGTAGGGGGTGTGTGTGTTCTCCCCCTTCCCCCGAAGACTTCAGTAAAAGAACTATCTAGGATTTTCCCTGTACTTTTTAAAACTGAATTAGCTTAGCTTTTTGTGGGAATATGTGCATTTTAATGCAAGTTTACTTTGAAAGCCTTCAAAAATTTCAGGAATAGTAGACAGGTTGGAATCAGAGCTTATTGACCTCCCTGTTGAATTTTGAGTCTGTGTTCCTTGAAAGAGGATGTTAAGCCCTTGTCTCGAACCTCCTATTTGGTATAGATAAAGTATGGCATGGACACAGGAGGACTCCATTTCAGTCCTTGGAGTAGGACAAATGTTGGCTGTGGTTGAAGCAAGAGCAGGGACTAAGTCTCTGCCTGTCAGTTGTGAAATGATTTCTGTTGGAAACTTGGAATGAACACTTCAGCAGCTTTGGGTTTCAGCCTCACATGAAGGAGAAACATTTCGGAGTGTTGCAGAAGAAAAACAACTTTCCCACCCATATCTGATTTTAGTAGCTTCAAGGTCTGGTGACTGGTAACAAGTACTTAAGCCTGAGATGCAAAACTAAACATTAGTGCTTTATCTGTTTTGTGGCTACACTTGTTTGTTTTTTTAGTGATGGCTGATAAAACTTTATACCGTTGTGGCTGTCAGGAGGAATGTGAAGTGTAACAAGTGGCAGGCAATGTCAGCCAGTCTTTCAATATGCATTACAGATTTGGATGTAAGACACCTTTCCTAGGTCTGTCAGATGGTACAAAAGTGCTCTCTGAGCTCAGATCTGGAATTATATTTGCAAACTCTGAGCAGTATAAAAATGATAAATTGATTAATTGCAAATTCAAACAATGTCTAAAGAACTAAAATGTGACTCAGTGGTAAATAAAATGGATAGACCATCTGTCTTACCACTATAAACAGCTAGCCCCTTGGAAGATCTCAGTGGAAAGCTTGAAAGAACAGCAGTGAAACTTCCCCTTTTCAGATGAGGTCACTGTTCCAGATGGGGTTTATAACTCTAAAGCAAAGTTAAACATCCCTCTGATTGCAAAATACTTTAAAGTGATCTGCTGAGCTTCATTTCACACTTCCAACAAGAAGTCTTCATCTTCAACTAAATTTTTGCTGTTTGCTGCGCTGAAATGGCTTTAAATTATGTACAAAAATACAGCTTTCTTTTCAACATTTGTTCTTTATAAGCAAGTGGACTGTAAAGATTAAAGGTTTTAGCCATTGTGTTTTGATTAGGAAGTATATTACTGTAGATATGTGTATTGCTATAGAAAGTATTTTTCACAAGTTCCTGAATATACGTAATAAATAGTTCCACGTATTATCTGGGATTCCTGCATCTGGAGAGGTTAGCATACACTGTAAGATGCTAATACTTTAAAGTATGAGACTATCCAGAATTCTATTTCCTTGAGCCAATAAAGAGGTGGTGTGTGAATTTCTGAAGACTAGTCTTGCTTCGTTAATTTTGACAGCAACTTTTACAGATATTTTTGTATATCTGAGAACTGAAGTGTTTTCTAGTGGCTTTTGTTGGTGTATTGTTTGATATTTCCCTTGACTAGCTGTATTCTTGTTGGTCACAAAAAGACTAAGAAAGCATCTTTAAATATATATTTCTGTATACTTTGTGTCTTACATTCTCCGTAAGATGTCAGTTACTATTCAGATCAGCAGATCATATCACATCCATAGTATCCTTCCCCAAGGACAGTGTTACAGCTTACTGAGTAACCAGCTATAAAAATTAGTGGTTTGATTTCTCCCTCCCCTCCTCATTTACTATTAGGACAGTGCATAGCAGCTCTTATTGAACTTGGTAAAAGTTAGAGTTCACTTAGTTTATTCAAAGGAAAAATAGAAGGCATCTGATCCGTGTTTGCAAATCTTCCTTTGGTTTATCTAGACTACTTTCTTTTACAGTGCTATGCTGCAGAGGGCTTTTAATGCAGTGCATGAGTGCACTTGTTTGTGGTTGGGTCTTTTTGACCTATTGTTGTTGGTGAATCTTTTCTGGACATGTGTGAATTAACCATTCCTTTTTGTCTCCTTAGGGACCTTTGTCGCCAGGATCAAGCATGTGAATATTACTTCAGCATAGATGCAGATGTTGTGCTGACAAACCCGAAAACTTTAAGGCTGCTTATAGAGCAGAACAGGTGTAGTATATCTCTTGATTCTATGGGATTTCCTCAAGCTCGAAAGGATTCTCTGTGTCCCATCCAGAGAAAATAAGGTCCTGTTTGTTTTTGCAGAATTGAATCCTCTTTGTTTACCTGTGGTATTTGATTGCCTTAGTTCATAATGGGCTCAGAGGCCAACAATTCACAAAGCATTATGTTCCTGTCTAGTGGCAATTCCTGATGTGAATTTTGAGTGCTTGAGCATTCCTTGAAGAGAGTGGTACAATGTAAGCAAGTTTCATGAAATGAATTAAGATTTCACTGACCAGTGGTGTCAAGGTTGGTCCCCCCCCAAAATGTGAAAAAAACTTCAACAAACAAAACAAGACAAAAAAAACCCCACCACCCCCAAACAAAACAAGCAACCCAAATACCACCAACCCCAAACAACAACAAACCTAAAACCCCTAAAAAAACTCCCTAGAGCTTACTATTCTGGCATTGCAGTATTATTGCATTCTTTTAAAATTATAGATGCAGTAAAATAGTGGAAAGGTACTGTCAATGAAGCAGCTGCAAGGGCCAGTATCACCTTGTGTTAGCTGGATCTCTTTAGCTATACAAGGGTATGACTATTAGCAGCCACTTCCATCTGTGTATACCCTTTTGCATGCTATGCACTTCATGCTTGCCAATTTGTAGATTGCCATGGTGGGTGGGTGGGTAGGTAGGTAGTATTTGCCTGTTCATAACAAATTGTGGAATTTCTCAAGTGTATTGCAAAAAGATAAATTATCAGTGATTATTTTTACCTACTAACGAGAATGGATGGAGCTCAAGTAAAAGTCTTGCTGCCCAGTGTATTACATTGTAACTTTTACTAATGTAGAAAGAGGCTAAAAGCCAGGTGCACAAGGTAGAAGAAACAGCAGGCACCCCCTGAAGGAAAGGGCCTTTTTATTCTGATCAACTTAGATTTTATCTTTTGACTCTTATTAAATTTTGGGTAAGCCAAATCTAAATCTTCCTGTGTTTCTGTTTTGTTTGTTTTCATGTCTTTGACTTTGTGATACTTTCTGTCATTAAGACTTGACTGAAAATCAAGCCACCTCTGATAGAAATCTGCTTCTGTCTGATGTTGTTCCTGGCCAGTAGATGCTTGCACGCTGTTTCTTGCAGCTGAAGTCCAGAAGAGCAGTTCCAAAATTTGACAGCTGTTTTAACAATGCTATGCTCCAAACTGAGTGAAGTTGATATATTTTGATGAGCAGTCTCTGTGTAACAGTTCATGTTTTCTTACTCAATATGTCACTTCACAGAAAGATAATTGCTCCACTTGTAACTCGTCATGGGAAGCTGTGGTCCAACTTCTGGGGTGCTTTGAGCCCAGATGGCTATTATGCTCGATCAGAAGATTATGTTGATATTGTTCAAGGGAATAGAGTGTAAGTAATTGTAAGCTAATTTTAAATGTCAATATACTGACTGTATGGTTATTAGCAAAATACTCTGACATTTTCATGCAATATGCTATTATCTCTGAAGAGCCTTGGTTAGTTATGTTGTTTAGCTTTTTCTATGTAATAGAAAAGCATTTCCCCCCCCTTCTGTTTTATTCTCCATTCACAGCTCGGATGAAAACCCAAAGCACTTAGCATGATGAGCTGGTGTTAGTAATGTACAGTCATTGCTGGTACCTGTCTGATTGTGTTTGGTTAGTCTGGCAGTGTGTAACACAGAAAATGGCAAGGCAAGCAAGTAGCAGCCCCAAACCTCTGTATCTCAGGAACCGCAGTCAAAAGAACTGATTGTTGCATTCATCAAATTACTACTTCGTCTCTTTGGGGCAAATGTTTAATGAACCAAGCAGCTATAATTTCTTCATGTGTTTCTTCCTGTTCATGATGTCAGATATATCCTAAGGAAGGTCTTTTGTCACATAGCCTTCTTGAGTTTGTCCTTTCCCTAAATTAATGTAATGTAAGTTGTTCTAAGCCTGACTTTCCCATGTGGTGATGCCTTTTCATTGCCCTGGAAGAATAAAAAGGTCTGAAACAGTTTGATTGCTTGAACAGGACTGGCTTGTTTTCAGTCACACTGAAAGAGGTGCCTGTGGCAGTGAGAGGGAGGAAGTCTGCAGAGTGAGCATTGTGACAGCAATATTTTTTTGTTGATATTGCCCAACTCCATAAATACATGGTCGTCTGTAGTTGGTGTGTGTTTATGTAAGGAGGTCAGACTGGCTGCGAGAAGCCTCAGTGAAGTCTTTTGGCTCGCTGCAAAACCTAGTTTAGAATTACTTTTTCTCTTTGGTAGTGTAGAATAATATTATAAAAGACTTTGAACTGCCTGCCTTAACTATGGAAACAAAGGACATTTGTAGTTAAAACTTCTTGGAGAGTTTGACCCTTTCCTTTATTTATTTTTTCCTTAACTTTCACTGAAAAGTTGAATTACTGCCTATGCCTACATTTGAGATTTCTATGATGCCCAGCTGTAGTTTTTTGGGTGTTTTGGGAACATTTCAGTTTCATTTTTAGGAAACTTCCTTGATCTGGTCAGCAAATACAGGGGTGCTGATTTCATGTAATAGGCAACAAACCAGTTTTCACAGCTTTAAAGTATTTGTTTCTTTGTTGTGTGGTTTGCTCTTTTTTTCAACAGAGGAGTATGGAATATTCCTTATATGGCTAATATATACTTAATTAAGGGACAAACTCTCAGATCAGAGATGAAAGAAAAGAACTACTTTATGCGTGATAAGCTGGATCCTGACATGGCTCTCTGCAGGAATGTCAGGGAAATGGTAAGGTGTATCCCACAGCTTGCTTTTCAATATGCACGGACTTCTGTATCCTGCTACACTTGACTGCTTCACTTGATTGATCTTGGATATTGCATTTTTACTTCTAATTCAAAGTACTGGCCAATTTTTATGACCTAGGATGTTTCAGGTGTGTTTCTCTAAGTTGTTGAGAACAGAGGGGTTTTTTTACAAGGCTGCATGGTGGTTTTTATTTAAATTCACTGGCAATTCCTATTGATGTTAATGTAATACCTTCCTCATTAGCACAGCCTCAACAGATGAAAAAAGGGCTGAGCTTCTCTGCTGTACATTATTTCAAACTTAGCAGTGCATTTCAAGAATTTCTATTATGCACGTTTTCATGCAGTGAAATTTCTGGCAGGCTAAGTTGGAACATTTTGCAATTTCATATTTAAGCTAATGATGGGCAGTGTTGATATAAAAAGCCTATGTGATTTATGAGATGGTAAGAATCTTCTTAGGGAGCATGAATGACTCCATTTTTTTTCCAGATAGTTTGTAACTGTATCAGAAATTTATTACCTTCATTAAGCTGTAAGTAATGAGAAAGGACTTTCTTATACTGTAAAATTATGAATATGTACATCCACATTTCTACTGATATTTACACTTAGTTTCAGCACAGAAACAAATAAGACCTAAACCAGGCCTATTTCCAGATACTATAGCACTGAAAAATAATTTTGCTGAGTTGAACAAGAAAAGTTGGCAAGTATTCATTTTTTTTTTGGTATTCCCTCATAACAAGGCATGATCTCCTTTATTTGTACTGATTCTTCAGAACATTCCCTTCCAGTTCTGTGGTATTCAAACCTTCTCAGTGTCAGTTATGGCAAACTTGTGCTTCCCTTGTACTCATTAAACTAATCTGACTGACTCATCAGAAAACTGCTTTCTCTTTTCCTGTCTATCAGTCTGTGCTGTAGGATGGTTTGGTACGTGCTTGTTTTTGTATTGCAGCAGATAAGAAGGGGCTGGTGGAAACAGCTTTGACATGTCTATTGTGAGCTTTGCTTGGAGATGCATGTTGTCTGTAAAGGCATATCAGCTTTTGATCAAAGGCTGCTATTTCCCTAATGTAACTGTGGAAACCTAATAGTCGTCAGAAAAAGAGAAAGTTTATGTATCAGAAAACTGATGTGATGATTCTCCTTCATTTTAGACTTTACAAAGGGAAAAAGACTCCCCTTCTTCGGAAACATTCCATATGCTCAGACCCCCAAAGGTGTTGATTTATGTTTTTTTTTATTCATTAGTTATTATTACATGCAGTATTATTCTACCACAAGAAGATACTTCTTCTCTGTCCACTTACTCTGATGAAATACTGCTCTACCTTTCTCTTCAGTTTCCAAAGGTTCAGGTTGTTTTGCTAGGGGTGGTTCTCCATGACCATCTAAAAGCATCTTAGAGGCTCATTTTTTTTCTACAGGCAGGTTTTTCAGTAATTCTGAGATCAAGGTGAGCTGAAGCTGTGCTGCTTCAGCTAGCATTGGTTCAGCAGTCCTAGGAAGAACTAAAGAAAAAGCCCTAGGAGACCTGCCAGGCCTCCTCAGTGATAATTCAGGGCAGTTGTGAAATCAGTGTCACTTTAAGCTGTTTTTCTTGACCCAGATCCTCCTTATTCTCCCTGCTGCAGCTATTTTATGATTTGGTAAGTGCCCAGACTGGGCATATGTTTAACATAATAATTCTCTCTAACAGTTTAACTCTTTTTCAGACAAAACCAGACAGAAATACCCAAGTACCCAAATGGTAATGTCTAAATCTGCTGCAAATCCAAAAGTCGCAAACACCTTTAAAAATTAAGTTTTAGTCTGAAAAACAGTAAACCAACAAAAAAACCCCCACAGAACCCAAGTTTCTCTTACCAAAGACTATTTTCTGCTACTACTTCTAATTAAGAAAAATTTGTTAATATTTTCTGTTAATAGCTTGATAATAAAGCTCTATATTAACACATATGATACCTTGCACATATTTTGCAATGATTCCTTAGGTGAATAAATGTCAAAGTACTCAGCTGGTATATACCTGATCTGGATATTTTTATAAGTTGTCTTTGCCAGTATCTTTTTTTATTTCAGGCCAATTCACCAGAAGGATCATGTAGTGAATACTCTGAACTAAGTTTCTTGTTCTGACTTCCATTAGCTCTTTTATTATTAGCTTATTCTTTCCAGGTTTTGATCAGAAACCTATGTCCCAAAGGTTGGTTTTCTTGAGAACAGATGCTCCCAGTGAATTTGCTTAGGCTATCTGGAAAATAAACCAACCATTCACTTCTTTTTCTCTTTTTGTTGCTTCTTTCTACAACTGTGTGTGGGTTTATGTTACAAACAGCATATGGTTTGGTTTAATGTGTTTAGAAAATAAATTCAAATTATGAACACTAGTTGTTAACTAGAATCAACCATTTTGAAGTTAAAAGATGCTAAATGAACAGCACATGTATAATATGCATGGACAAGTGTCTTACTTATGAAAATGCAGGCATTAAAAAGACCTCTCTAAAACACAGTTGTTTTGCTAAAATGGACAGTTTTGCTAATGGCATTTTCTCTGCTTGGTATAGGGTGTCTTCATGTACATTACCAACAGACATGAATTTGGAAGACTTCTTTCTACAGCCAATTACAATACCTCCCACTACAACAATGACCTCTGGCAGATATTTGAAAATCCTGTGGTATGCAGCTCATTGATGAAACAGTTCTTTTTTATTTGAAAAAAATGTTTATTATAAGTTATTTGGCATTTGAAGACTTTATATGTAGAATATCTGTTTATCATGCACTAAATATTCATTGTGTACTAAATGGTGTTCTCCACCACCCATTTAATCCAATGATATTATATCATGTCAACAAGCCAACTGAAGACTAAAGAGTTGGAGGATATGTCCCTGGTGTAACAGGTTTCATGACTTCTGATATGATGAGAAGCAGCTTGCTTCCAGTAAACTGTTTCAAATGCTTTCAGTAGAGCAAATTACTGTAATTAATCTTTGTCTCTTAAAATGCTAGAACAAACCAAATTAACTTCTAAAATCATATTTTTAGGACTGGAAGGAAACTTATATAAATCCTAACTACTCAAAGATCTTCACTGATAACATAGTGGAACAGGTGGGTAAAAGTAGTTTTCTTAAAATTGGAGGGACTGCCTGATAATAAATTGTCATTCAGAACTATTTCCATGCCAATGGTCTGTTGCTGAACAGCTCTTGGATATGTTTTGCATCAGAACTAAAGAGAAGTGAATGCCCTTTTTTAGCAGCTGAAAATAAAAGATAGCTGTTAAAGTTTAAATGAACTGAAAAAGATTAATGTGATTTTTTTTTTAACTAACTTATTTTGATGTGCCTTTGTAGCCATGTCCAGATGTGTTTTGGTTTCCCATATTTTCTGACACGGCCTGTGATGAATTGGTAGAAGAAATGGAACATTTTGGACAATGGTCTGGTGGAAAACACCAAGTAAGTAGCAGCCTATACAAACATGGCCTTAGTGAGTGAGTACCTTTGTAATAATGTCACAGTGTACTGCAACAAACTCCAAAAACTGCTAGTGAGCAGAGACATCTGCTCCATGGTATAACGTGCTTGGTTTAGTCTACCACACAGTCTGTGTCATTCAGTGGATTTAGAGACATTCCTCAATTAAACTTGTGGTAGGTTAACCCTGACCTAGGGTGCCAGGTGCCCATGAAATGTGCTTGATTACTGCTTTCCCCAACTGGACAAAGGAGATAAAATATGAGAGGGTTATGGCTTCAGTAAGGACAGAGAAAGATCACTCATCAGTTACTGTCACAGCTAAAACTGGGCCAGCAATGGGTCCATCTGGGAGCCAACTGGCATTGGCTTTATCTCTCACAGGGGAAGCTTCTAGCAGCTTCTCAAGCCACTCTTGTAGCCCCTCACTACCAAAATACTGCCACACAAACCCAAAATAAACAAATTCAGACAGTAACAGTGACGATGGCTATCCATGGCTTGGATCTTGGATAGCTATTGATAACTGTTCAGAGAAGGTTTCCTTGTTTACCTGTTAAGTACTAATTTGTCAGATTGGTTCCCTTAGAAGTTAGTCACAAATGTTATGTGTGCAAAAGATAAAGGTATTCATCATCTAAAATCAGAAGAATGTTTGTCATATTCACAAATTATCTTCCTTTCTTAGAAAGAAAGATAAGTTAAAGTCATTATTTTGCCTCGGGGAAGAGCCTCCAGAGGGCATTTTAACATACTTTAATCTTCAAATTATTTCAGAGTTTATAGCATGTGAAGTTGGGGCCTCTGTTCTCTTGATCTGATACTACTTCAGTTGCATCTACATCTCGGTGAATAAAACTGCTACCCCAGGACGGCCTTATTACAGCCAACACATCCAAATATTGACTCACCTTTTAAAAAATGTCCAAGTTTTGCTCATCTGATAGCTCAGGGTGTTTCCTTTCACAGCAGTTAGCTGTGAAATTACTGTAGGGAAATTACTGTAGACCAGACCAGGTTGGAAGAGACCTTTGAGATCATCGAGTCCAACCTATCATCCAACACTATCTAATCAACTAAACCATGGCGCCAAGCACCCCATCCAGTCTCTTCCTAAACATGTCCAGTGATGGTGACTCCACCACCTCCCTGGGCAGCACATTCCAATTGCAAATCTCTCTTTCTGTGAAGAACTTCTTCCTAACATCCAGCCTAAACCTCCCCTGGTGCATCTTGAGACTGTGTCCTCTTGTTCTGGTGCTGGTTGCCTGGGAGAAGAGACCAACCCCCACCTGGCTACAACCTCCCTTCAGGTAGTTGCAGGCAGCCATAAGGTCTCCCCTGAGCCTCCTCTTCTCCAGGCTAAGTAACCCCAGTGCGCTCAGCCTCTCCTCATACAGGTTGTGTGCCAAACCCCTCACCAGCTTTGTTGCACTTCTCTGGACACATTCCAGCAATCTTTCCTAAGCTGAGGGGCCCAGAACTGGACACAGTGCTCAAGGTGTGGTACAGGGAGACCTCACTCACCCACTAAAGCACTGCTTTGTTGCAGTTTTGTGATTCTGCAGACTTCAAATAAATATTCATAGAAATGCCAGAGGTATTCCATGTCCATATTTCAAGGCTGTTTATGATGTTTGCATTAGGACAGCCGTATTTCTGGAGGTTATGAAAATGTCCCCACTGATGATATTCATATGAAGCAAATTGGACTGGATAATGAATGGCTGCATTTCATCAGAGAGTTCATTGCACCAGTAACGCTCAAAGTGTTTGCTGGCTATTATACCAAGGTATGGGTTTATAACTTCTGCGGGTATGGCGTGACTAATTCTAAGCATTTTGTTTGATTTGGTTTGGTTAGGGAGTTTATATGTGATGTGATATAGTTTATATGTGATGTGATATAGTTTATATGTAATGGTTAACTTAGCTTTGATCACAAAAAACCCCAAAAAACCAACCCAAGGACCCTGTGTGTGACTGGCAAGTTCCTATGTTGAAATCTGACTGGTTTTTGTTTCAGGGGTATGCCTTACTGAATTTTGTTGTAAAATACAGCCCTGACAGACAACGATCTCTCAGACCTCATCATGACTCCTCTACATTCACAATCAATATTGCTCTCAACAAAGTAGGAGAGGACTTTCAAGTAAGCTGGCAAACTTCATTAAAATGTGTTGTCTTTTGAGTGCCTAATAACATTTCTAAACCAGAGCCCAAAGGGATATACTTAAAGATCATGCTAAAGAGCTGATTGTCATGATTGTGCTAAACAGATGTATTATTACTTGGCCTTTTTTGACAAGTTCTACATTTGCTTGATTGCAAGATCTGGAACTATTGATGCAGTCAAGCTGAATTAGTCAAAATGATTGCAGGTGGTAGGGGGGAAGGGATTTAAGGCAAAGCACTGGAGATGTTAGCAGTTTTATTTTTAACATTTTGAAATGCTTATTTTTCTTTCTAGTCATTTTTTTCAAAACACTTTCAGTTGGCTCAAATGGCTGTTCTTGAAGTCTTTTTCTAAATGATTCTTTCTTAGCTTAGCCACAGAATGAAAAACTGCAAGTGTTGTTCCCATTCTTTTTTGTTTGTTTTTCCTGAGATAATTTATCGTCTACTCTGATATTGATTCAGATAAAGCAGTCCCCAGAGCATAAAGTAGGGCAGTGGCTGTCATGTTCAGAGAAACTTATTTCATTTCTAGGCCTGTGTTATTCACAATCTTTCCTAACATCCTTAAATGTGTACATCAAACTTACTTTAGAACCCACACCTTCAATTTGGAAGGAAGAGCCAGATAAATTTAAGATGTGTTAAATGCTGTCTTAGGTAGGGACGCAGTCCTGAGAACAACCTGTGGATAAGACTTGCTGCTCTCTCATGTCATCTACATAAAGTTATTGAAGAGCTGTTTGTCAGAGTTGCTGCTTAAATTAGTTGTTATCCAGGGAGTGCTAAAGCAAAGCAAAAAGAAATCTTTGACTGCAAATATGTGTCTGAAGATGCTTTGCTCTGAAGAGAGTGTCATTTAATCAACATTGCTAGTATGGATATTAAAAGAAAAACAAATTATTGATCTATTAATAGTAGCACTGTATCTTAAGTTGTTGATGCATAAAAAGGAAGTTTATTATAGCACAAGGTACATGTTTGGGTTTTTATTTTGCTGTGTTTTTACTACAGGGAGGTGGATGTAAATTTCTTAGGTACAACTGCTCCATTGAGTCTCCCAGGAAAGGATGGAGTTTCATGCACCCAGGAAGACTTACTCATTTACATGAAGGACTTCCTATCTTGAATGGCACAAGATACATTGCAGTATCATTTATTGACCCTTAATTTTATTTTATTTGTTCCCTCTTCGAAAAACAGTGTTTGACTCTTTACATAAACATTTATTTATAGATTCCTTCTGGAAGATGGTGATAAAAGAAACTTTTAAGTTGCTGTTCCTAGATAGCAAACTCCCTTTGTGCTAAAAGAATGAAAAAAGGAAAAAGGTCTAAAATTAAAGATTTCTTATTATCTGCTCTGAGCCTTGAGTCATAAAGTTAACATGTCCTGCTTGATTTTCCGTTCTGCAGTCATAAAAGGAGGGAAAATGCAAAGGCATGTTATAAACAATCTATTTCTTTGTTGGAAAACGTATATTGAAAGACAAAAAACCAAAAAAGGTAACAAACAGCCCTAGATACAAAATGATCTAAACACTTACTGTGGCTTTTATTTAGTAAAGGGACACAGCTGAGCTTTTCCGTGGTGTGTATATTTGGTGGCAGCCAAATGGTAAAACCAAAATCGAGTGAATCTTCAGCGTAGGGTTGTTGGGGACAACAACTCTGTGTGTTGGCATACAGTGAAGGGAAAACGTCTCAGTAGCCTGTTTGCTTAATTTGTTATCAATGCTGAAATGCACACCTTTAGAAGACAAAAGAAATTAGTTGTGGGGATGGAGCTAAATAATGTAGCTGTGGAAAATGGCTGATGATTCGCATTGAGAACTCATCCTCTTGGAAAATTTACTTCTCTTCACCAAGTGACCTTCATTTAAAATGAGTTATTTTTCTAAATGTGTACTTGTACCCAACTGGAAATTCAATGTTTATTTTCAGAATGCTGGTAAATTTTAATGACATGATGTTTTGTAAGAACAGTTTTCTACTCTTACTTGAAATTACTTGAATTTTGTATCAGGAAAATGAAACGATGACAGTCGGAAGTGTCTAAACTTGCCGTTTATTTTAAAGAAGTGGATTTAAAATATTCCTACTGTATCTGCTGTTTGTAATTTAAAGAAACTTGAAGCTAACTTTCTCAAAGTCTACCAGGCCAAAATGCACAGTGTGTTGGAAAAAAACTTGTGAAAAATAAAGGGTAATTTTAAGTTAATATAACAACTTCACTTGGCTGCAGTAATTTCTTTGCATGTTGCCATTGTTCTTACCGAAACTCTCTTCACTGAGGGATACTTTTAAAGGAGCTGTAGATACATTTAGGCTGGAGGTTTCTTCAAGTGTCTTTTGCTTGTTAACTCTGTTGTAATTGAAGTGATTTCTTAAATGAATTGGTGCCTGTGTACCAACCACCTTAATATTTTTAACTCTGCATTCCACCTTCAGACGACCCCAGCAGGACGGGGTCTTGTTTTCTGTACCAACCTTCCTTTCTTTGTGTAGAAGCTTTTTTATGATCTAAATGGGAATTCCCCTGCCAGCATTTGAAGAAGCTTTATGTTACATTTCATAAACAGAAGTTTTATTTGGAGCTGAAAGGACTGGGAGAGGAGTTCAAAGATTGTTCTTTTACCAAAAGCAAGAAGTGTGTTTGCTTATTTCCCCATTCTGCCGTTTTGAGGAATGAGTTGCAACCGTACTTAAAGTTGTGCCGAGACAAATGCATCAAAATGTGGTAATTTCAAGAATGCACTGAAGTGGGCAGGTTTGAAAATGAATGACATTTCACAGGAAGTTCTTTGCTTCTAATTTCTTTCTCTTTATGCTGTCAAAATTTCTCCATTTCAGGCTAATACTTGGAGACTGGTAACCCTCAAATTTGTTTATGGGCAGGCATGGAACACCTCTGCCTTAGTGTCCCTTTCTATATAGGCTGTGTTTAAGATCCCTTCACAGATAAGAAAAAAAATCAGGTTTTCAGAATGAAAGCAGCCTTTGTTGATCACCTTTTTCTGTGCATTTGGCTGTGATCTCTTAGAGTAGCTCAGAGCTAAGCAATGTTTTTACCACTGCGTCACTAACAGACAGTTTTATGAGGATCTTTCTTGGAGAAAGCCACAGGAATACAGACCTGTAGCACACAGGGAAGCTCTTCTGCAGAATTTTTGTTTTCTGTAACTTTAATAATGCATTTTTTTAACACTCAGTCACTTTTAAATGTGTCTTTTTCCCCTCAGCATATGAGGGCTTTACTTACTGTTAAATTCCTGTTTGCAGCTATCAATTAACACTTCCATGTAGCGACACAATGCCGCTCTTATTGTGCTGCATATTTGTTGGAAGGGCAAATGTGTTTGTCATGCTCATGTTACTAACATTCTCATTTTGTTTTCTTTAAATGAAGTATTTGCAAAGGCTAACTTGCTTTTCAGATGGCTGCAATGTGTATGGAAGTGTCCTCATTAACTTAGGAACTGACAGATAACATAGAAGAGTTTATTCTTAACAATTCACTTGAATTAGTTCTGAAAGCTTTGCTGTACTCTTGGTATGTGAGCACCTGAGCTCATACAATCTAAACAGAGTGGTGACTTTTAGGAAACTGTTTTAACTTTTCATTATTTCTAAAAGTGCTTAGAGACTCCTGTGTCTGCTAGCAAAGTTTGTTTGGGGCCATAAAAGACACATGCATGAGGAAGAAAGCAGCAACTTTAATTCCAGCAGTGTAGGGGAAACCTTAGGAGTACAGGGACATAAAGGTGCTCTGCAACAGATGAGATGTTGTAAAGTATTTGATTTGTTCTGCTTTCCTCTACCTTCATTTTTCACTGTTAAATACTTGAGAGATTGTGGATAAGAGGTAGGAAAACCAGTATATGGACAAGTGGTTTTTTTAAAATATTTTTAACCAAAAGTTGACTGAATGTAGCTTGGATTTATTTCATAGCCATAAACTATTCTAACTCTACTCCTAAAGAGCTGCTCAGGGTATTTGGTAGTATTTTATACATACTTAATCTTTAATAGCGCTGTATGACAAGTGTGTATTTGTCATAGCAATTTTTCCCCCAAAAGGATTAATGTTCCAGTCTTACTGTGAGCTGCAAAGTATAAGAATGACTTTTTTTTTTAATCATGGGATTTTTTGATTCCATAGCAGAGCATGAATTAGAGGGTAGAGCCTTTCTAGAAAAGGCATTTGTGGAATTGATATAGGCAGTTCCTAGAGTTGAGATTTTTACTGGTGGAGTTAATTGTGGAGCTGCAGGAATAAGTAAGAAATTTATGACTGCCAGGAAGTCCCAGATGTTCTATTTCTTCCCTCTAGCTGCTGCCAAGAAAGATGGTCCTGACAGAAAATTAGTTTCCAGCCAACAGTAAAAATGAAATGAGAACTGATGGTACAGGATTTTGTTATACCCAAATGGTGGAAGTGCCACTTCAAATGACTTTCCAACATGGTTTCTCAAATACTTTGTCCAAATACTTTCTGCATGTTCATATAGAAAGCTGTTCTGCGTCTAACAAAGCAGATAGTCTTGCTCAGCAGTACTGAAGAACCTTGTTCTTGTGTACAAATCAAATGTTAATCACAATTTGGAAGAAATGTTTTTGTCAGTGAAATACTTTATTTGTTATTTGGGGGCAAGAGGTGGATTTTTTTCCCCCTGTTACTTTTTTTTTCCCATTTGACATAGCTTTTAAGAGCTGTATAAATGCATCTCACAAGATGATTGCTGTCTGTAGTGCTTTTCAGGGCTGGAGAGAAGACACAAAAAGAGGTCAGGGTGGGTCAAAGCTCAGGAAAGTTCAACATTTACCCCACGCAATTGCTCCTGTTGCACCTATTGGCAGAGCTGCACAGTGTGTTCTTTGGCACCTTGATTGTAAGCGAACAGGAGGAGACCTGACAACCGTTTGTTATCCTGGTGTGATGTTAATTAAAGCTGCTAAATGTAGAGAGAGGATCATAATTCTGTTTCTCTTGTTAACGTGCTGTTTCTGGAAAGTCATTTTTATGGACCAAGCAGTGCCCCTCAGGATGATTTTGCACAGTAATCAAATATCAGACCAGCTTTCTCATAAAACTGGTCTTTTAAAGACATTTAATACAATAAGGCAACAGTTCAAAAGTAGGATTTCAGTTAATTTGGTTACAGCCTTTATTGGCATCAATGCAACTTGAAGTAGCAAAGCTGAGAGCCTGACCAGCACGGAGTGTATTGGCCATATCAGAAACAGCACACTGGGGCGATGCCATGCCACCTAATGAGTCAAAATCAGTGTTCTCTTGAAAAAGCTCATTTGTGATTGGGTCCAGAATATTGTTCCCTTTGCATTTCCCTGCCCCTCTTACTACTGGTTTGCAGTTGTTGAATGTCTCAGAATGCCAGAAGTTGGCAAGGGAGATGCACAGTAACAAATTTATTCAGGAGGTAGCCTTTGGGCTTGAAACCAGAATTCCTCTCTATTTTCCAGAAGTTTGCTTAGTTGTAAAAGGACTTGGTCTGTTACCAGTCACTACACCATTTTGTTTCTGCAGTCTTTAAGGAGTGGGGAGCAGTGAGACGAAGGAAGTAGTGCAAACTCCTGGCCAAGCTGTCAGCCCATGGCTTGGACAGTATGCTGGCTTAGGAACTGGCTGGAGGGCCGTGCCCAGAGAATGGTGGTGAATGGTGCTGGAGGCCAGTCACTAGTGGTGTCCCCCAGCGATCAGTGCTGGGCCCCATCCTGTTCAGTATCTTTATTGATGATCTGGATGAGGGGATTGAGTCAGTCATCAGTAAATTTGCAGATGATACCAAGTTGGGTGCAGGTGTTGATCAGTTAGAGGGTAGAAGGGCTCTGCAGAGGGACGAAGGGCTCTGCAGAGGGACCTTGACCAGCTGGACAGATGGGCAGAGTCCAACATGATGATGTTCAACAAGTCTAAGTGGCAGGTGCTGCACTTTGGCCACAACTACCCCATTCAGTGCTACAGACTGGGGTTGGAGTGGCTGGAGAGCTGCCAAACAGAAAGGGACCTGGGGGTACTGATTGACAGCTGGCTGAACATGAGCCAGCAGTGTGCCCAGGTGGCCAAGAAGGCCAATGGCATTCTGGCCTGCATCAGGAATAGTGTGGCCAGCAGGAGCAGGGAAGTATTGCTACTTCCTTACTGCAATATCTGTACTAGAGAGAGAGCATGAATACCTTAAGACAGTCAGGGCCTACCCTTTGCATTGGGCTTCAAGCTTCCTCAGACTTGAGTTTATCATAGCTTATCATAGAATCAATAAGGTTGGAAAAGACCTCAAAGATCATCAAGTCCAACCTGTCACCCAAGACTTCATGACTACTGGACTATGGCACCAAGAGTTGCTAACCACTCACAGTGCATAGTCACCCACAGTCATCTTTGCCACTCTTTTTTTATTTCTCAGTTTTAAATAGAAGTGTATTCTTCCAAGCATATAACAGAAACTATCTTCTGCATGTAATGCAGCAGCAGAACTAGCAAAAGAACTGTTCAAGTCTTTCTTCCTTAAGTAACTTGATGATTGATAACAATTGTTATTCTTCAAGGGAAAGGAATGACTAACTGCTGTTAGTATTTAAATACTAAGTCTTTCTCCATCCTCTGGTAATATTGAGGATGAAGAGATGGAGCTGGTGAGGCTACCTGAAAGGGTGAATTGTATCCCGCTCCAGTTGCTGGCTGCACTCAGCACACTGTTTATAGAGAAATTTGGGGTTTGCTGCTGTAGTTAGATCCAGCTGAGTTGCCATGGGATGTTTATAAAGAGTCTGAAGAAAACAGTGTGTGCTTTGTAAGGACAAACTCCTGATGTTTTAGATCCTGAATACTAGCAAGTGTCTAAGCTTACAGGAGATGAGAATATGTCAGGTTTAACTTAATTTATTATTTTTTTTTACACAGAGGCTTCTGACTTTGCCATGGTGGTAACTGAAGGTGTTTCTGTAATAAGTGGTGCCCCTTAATCAGCTGTTTTAAAAGGGAGGTTCCCCAGCACGAAGCAAATGTGTGAGAAGTTGAAGCAGAAAGTGTTAACTGTAAACTACTGAAAGCTAGTTTTTCTCTTGAAATATTGGGTGAACGCACAATGAAACAGTGAGCTTCTGGCACACCCAGATTTAGAGACTCTGAATCACTCTTGCAAACCGATTCAGCACGGAGCTTCTTCAGGCATGTGGTCATTCTCTAAAAGGTGTGCAGGTTCTGGCATATCGAACAATGTTTTGCCTTAAAATTTTCAGATCTGTCTCAGACTTGTCTTTGCTGTGTCACCATGAATTGTAGAGTGATGATTTTGATAGCAAAGTACTAAACTCAATTCTTGTACTTCAGCTCCATGCATTAATCTGCATGACTGCATTTTGGTCATAAAGGTATAAACTCTTTTTTTCTTAGTCTCCTTGCCTGCACCCCTGTCACTTACACATCTGTGTGCGTGTCACTTTCTATCCAAACTGTGCCCCCTTCATGTCTCATGTGTTTGCCAGATGTCAGCTTTCCAGCAGGGACAAAAAGAAGAACATGGGTGGCTGATTGGCTTTTGCATAAATGCAGGCAGGGGCAAAGGCGGCAGAGACAAGGAATTGTTATTTTAAAGTGTTCTTGAAAGGGAGATTATTATTTTTTTGACTACTGTGTCTGTGGTGATGAAAGGTGCCTTAGGGCCAGAACTAGGAAGCTATTTGTATGTCAGTGGTATAAGTGAGATATGTGCTCTATAGAAAAGCATAGAAAATGTTTCCCTATTAACATTTTGTTATTGTTGTGTATACAGCCAGCAGGATGAGATGGGTACAGAGAGCTACTGGCAAGTGCAGGTTCTTAGATCCTGCAGGTACAGTTCTGGGCCCCTCACTTCAAGAAAGTTATTGAGGTGCTGGAGCAGGTCCAGAGGAGAGCAACAAGACTGGTCAAGGGACTCAGGGGAAAGTCTTATTAGAAGAGGCTGAGGGAGTTGGGGTTGTTTAGCCTGGAGAAGAGGAGAATCGGGAGGGGGGACCTTATCACACTGTACAACTACCTGAAGGGAACTTATTGTATGGTGGGGTCAGGCTCTTTTCCCAGTCAACTTGTGATGAGAGGGCATGGCCTGAAGCTGTGCCAGGGGAGATTTAGGTTGGATGATAGGAAGCACTTCTTCATGGTAAAGGGTAATTGGACACTGGAATGGACTGCCTGGGGAGGTGGTGGAGTCACTGTCACTGGAGGTGTTTTAGGAAAGATTGGGTGTGGCACTTGGCACACATGGTCTGTTTGGTGTGGTGGTGTTAGGTCATAGGCTGGACTTGATGATCTTAGAGGTCTCTTCCAGCCTCAATAATTCTGAGATTCTGTGATTTGTCCTTAACTGCATCATCGCTGGAGGCTATTGGTACAGGTGACTGCTGCAGTGTTTTACTGTTGTGATCTGTATCTGGTGAAGGCTGTTCAGTCCATCAGTTTGTGTGTGTTACGTACACAAACTCATCCCTGTTCTTTTCCATAGCCTGGCTGTATCTTGGCCTTGTTCTACAAATAGAATTTCTCATTGTGCTGCTCAGACTAGAAAAAAGTGTTTTACTTATTGAGAAATTATAGTGCACAGAAGAGTGCCCTGGCAAGGCTTAATTTTTCTCTGAATACCACAGACACAAAGGGAATACGAACTTTCTGTTAAGTAATTGATCCGTCGGAGTTGCTCAGATTGCAAAATAATACAAGATGTTCTTTAGCATATGAGATGTTCTTTAGCTGAACACAGTGGTGTGGGAAATGCTGTGCATTTTTTCATCATTAGGCAGACATAATCTGTCTGAAGCTGGATAACCGAGGCCTGAAAGACCGAGTGGAGATACCAGGATGTTTCCAAAATAGCTGTGCAGGTGTTCTTGAGATGCTGTTTGAGCAAATAAAAGTATCTGTTCCTGGCAAGTTTTTTTCTCACTCTTATTTACTTTTAGTCTGAAGGGAACAGAAGCACATTATAAAGCTGTATCAACATTCAAATGCTGGGAATTATATTGTAGAAGAGAGGGAAACTTTGCAGCCATTAAGACAACAAAATTCTTCCTTGCATGGAGTATTTTATGACCAGAACCCTGAGGAATGTAATCAAAATACTGCAGCCTGCAAACCTATTTTAATTTGTATACAAATTTAACTTTCTTTAAAAATACTACCAAAAAAGAAGCTAAAAAAGCTTCTAGGTGCAGACTTTCTTCCTGATGACTCTTCATGTACAACCAAAAGTAAGAGATACCAGTAAAGCATATTTATCAAAAAATACAGTCAAACTTTCATCCTTGGCATCATTCCTTAGCTGAGAAGTGATCAGTGTGCAATGTTGTGTGTGGTTCTGATGTCTACCAGGTCCCATGCTTGGCTTTAAGACTGTATGACAAGTGAGTTATTCTAAGTTAACAGGGGAAAAAATAGACAAATGTGGAAATAGTTGGGTTTTCAACAGATTTCGTGGAGGAACTGAAACTGACTGCATTTGTGAATGCAGGTTGCCCATGTCAGCATTGATGCCAGCCAAAAGCTGTGTTTAGGGCTTCAGCGTTCTTTGCATTCAAGTACCCAAGGGCTGCTAACCAGTTTGCAAAATGCTTACCACTGAAATGCAAAAGAATCTGCTTCCTGCAAAGAAAGTGGTGCTATTTTATATTGAGACCACTATGAACAAGGGTTGAGCTGACGTTGGTCCACCATTCTGGTTGCTTGGTTTTCTTGGACAAACCCCACATTTAGGATAAAGATGACAGTTAGTTGTTCAGTGAAAGACTTGTCTCAAAGGATGCTGAAATCTGGGGTTTATCATTTGTAATTCAAGGCACCTTCCTTGTATACAGAGGTGAATGAAGCTCTTCTCATTTTGGTATTGTAGAAATCCAGACAGAGGTCTTTCTAATGCATTTCTTGTGAACCTCTAGGAGCAGGCTGGCTTTGGTAGAATAACACCAGGGCTTCACAGGAATCCAAACAAAGGCCCTGAGACAGAGCAAAGCTCCTGGAAGAGAGGAGACTGGTAGCGTGAATCTCCATCCCTGGAGGTGTTTAAAAGCTGCACAGATGTGGTGCTGAGGGAATGGTTTTGCCCCAAACTTGGTAGAGTTAGATAATGGTTGGACTGGATCATCTTAAAGGTCTTTTCCAACCAAAATGATTCTGTGGTTCTATGTGCTCTGTTTTTCACTTGTTTGTCTTCATGGCATTGATCTGGGGTGTTCTACTATGCTGTTTGCTTGTTGGAGTATTTTGTTTGTTTTTAACTTGGAGAATAAAGGAAACTGATACAGTTCTTGAAGCAGTGTGAATCACTAGAACTGTAGAAATGTATTGACGTGCAAGAACTGAATCTTTAGTTAAATATGCACAAAGTAGAACTGCAGCTACTTGCTGATGCAAAAGGAATGGTATCATAAGGCTGGAAAATATTTCCTTATTTCATGAAGAAATCCTTTAGTTATAACAAATGTGAGAGTATCTTTCTCTAACACAAATACCACTACTGTATAGTTAGGCTTGTTTTATAAGTGTAGGTTGACTTTTATCTTTCCCATATGTAAAAATACTGTTTCTACATTTTTGGTTTTGATGTGCTCATCTTCAAGCTGGAGATTTTATCTGCAGCATGCTGTATTATAGTGCTCCCTGTTTACTTCAAAGACAAGCCAAGGAAGCACTTTTGGACTGAGGGTCTTCCACAGAGTATTTGCCCATGGTAAAAACTTAAGAGAAAACTTCAGTAGAATTTTATCTTCACAATATCTAAGAAGAGATATGAGTACTCATTGCTTAATCCTAAGAATGATTTTTCTTGCTTTTAAAGCTGGCAGATCCTGAAAAAACACTGCTGAGGAAAGTTTGTTGGGAATTCAGTTTTGCTTTTCACAAGGAAAGACACTAAAAAAAATTCTTTTTATAATGGAGCCAAGTGATGGTATAGGAAATTATTAATCTTCATGCATAGCAAGGGTTTTGGGAAAAAGTGCCAGACTGTGGAATTGATCAAGCTAGCAATATAGAAATATTGATGCAATAGCATTGCATATCGTGGTTTAAGGCTCATGAGAAAAATAGCCTTGTCTAGTGTCTTTTTTCAATCCAGTTGCCAAGCTATACAGGAGAGTGAAGTATTGATCATGTCAGAAGTTAGAATATCCTCTGTGGTCTTTATATCTTCTGCTGTAATACTCTGAATCCACAACAAATATATCTGATGTCGTTACTGCATTTGGTTGGCTGAAACACTGAGGATTGTTCATAAGGCAACTAATAGAAACTTGGGTTCCCTTCACTCCCATCTTAAATTTCACTTTTATGCTTCTTTGTCATACACTTTCAGATAACTCTGATTCATTTGTAATTATTTTTTTTCCTTCACTCTGCTGTCTTCTGTGTGTATTGCTTGGTGGAAAGTCTCATGATCCAAGCAGAGTACTAAGATGTGCCATTTCTCTATACTTCATGCTAATTTATCTGGAATCCAGTATTTTCCAAAATGCCTGTGGTCCACTGGTAAAGTGAATACAGCTATGCCTCCAGTCCTTCCTTACTACTTTTAATAAACATTTCACTTCTCATAGATTCCTGGAAACTGGTTGTAGATACAGAGCTTCTTTCTCCATTCCCATCTGGCTTTAGTTGGGCATATTGGTAGCCTTCTGTATAAAATGAACCTTGATAAAGCGAATATTCATCCTTTTCAGCTAGCTTGCCAGCCTCCAATGTTTTGATTGATGTATGTTTTTCTTTCTAGTAGAGTGCTGTGGTAAAGGGGAAAACATTCCCAACAACACAGCCAATACTATTGGCAATATAAATACTTCTCCATGCTCCAGTTTCTCTCTTTGACTCCATTCCTCCTTTGGTTCAGAAGTAAATATATTTAAACCAAATGCCAAAACAGAACTGCCTTTTTCTTTTTAGAACAGCAATAGGTTTAGGACTGTCTAAAGACTTGCACAGGTGATGGGCTAATGGCTTTCCAGAGTCAGTCTTGTACTCAGGAAATTATTTGAAGAAGCCCTGTAACTCTTTGAATTGAATTGCAAATTACAGTGTGTCGTGCTTTGGCTAAATGGTAACCCATGAAGCTCAAAGAAACCTCTCAGCTATAAGAGTTATATAGTCTTGAGAGGTTGGGGCAGAAGGCTGATAATAAGACTAAGAATAATAAAAGAAAAAATCCATATTATATTTAGGAGTGAGTTTTGGGTAGTCCCAAAATATCCTTTTGTCTGCTGTTAATTTAGTTTGCAATCTTGAGTATGTTTTGAGTAAATATGCCATAAGAAATGTAATTAAATTTGTTTGGGGATTACTTAAGGTTGCTTGCAAGACCAACCTTAAAACATATTTTAAATGAAAAGGCAGTTAACAGGAATTTTGACACAACTTAAGCAGGAATATATATGAACCTTGAAATAGTGAGAGCTAAGGCCCTAAAACTAGATCTCTAGGTTTAGAGCCGTGCCTGCAAACTGCTGCCTTACTGCACATCTGACTTCAGCTGCTTCTTGGAAATAACCTTTCCCAAATTAATTTCAAATGTTTGTTCTATAAACTCTCTTCTGTAATTTGCTGGAGAGGTCAAAGTATTTAATCTCGTTAATTAAAAGCGTGAGCAAACACAGACGGGGGGAAAGAAGTGCTTTGTCTTGTGTACCTTTACCCTGCTGAGTAGAAGCTGAAGATGAAAAAAGTACCTTTATACTCTGCCTGCCATCCTGTGGCCAAAATGGAATTCTACACATGCTTATTAAAGACAAGATGCACTCTGAATAATAGAAATGAGGCTAGACATAGAAGCTTAACTACAAAAATACCTAATGCTGAAGATACAGTTTCAAGATTCAGGTCCAGTAATGCGTTCGCTTTTGGGCATTGTGCATTTGTGTGTGTATACCTAAAAAAACCCATGAAAAATGCTGTAATACCCACGTTTTCAGGCAGCAGTTGCAAATTAAAACCTGAGAGAGGATGAAAAAGTGTCTGGTAAGAGAGCAGGACTTGTATAGCCTTTCATCTAAATTTCTCAAAGTATTTTGTAAGTAGGTGGGGAAAATTGAGACTCAGAAAAATGGATTTGTTCATACTGTTTGGCAACAGATCTGGGAAAAGTTTGCAGAGTCTCAGTTTGCAGTCTTGGCTTTGGCCTCCAGCTGAGTGACTCAGTAGCCAGGCAAGCATCCATAATTCATCTGACTGCCTTCCTGGAAGCTCTGCTCGAGTCTGGGGGCTGGGGGAGGTGGGACAGGAAGGGTCTGTGAGGAGGGACATGCCTCAAATACCAGACAAAGCTTTCTGCCAGCTTGACGTGCACAGCAGTAAGGCAAAATTATCTCACCAAACTGATGTCTAGTTTAGGATCTCTTCCCTGGTCCTATTCTGTATCTTTCTAAAAATGTCTTCTGGTATGAAACCAAAATCTCCCAGACAGAAGAAGCGAGGAGCAACACCAGCCAATGCAGTGCCACAGAAGTAACTCTTCTCTTCCCTTGTGTCTGCAGGGAGCCCTCTGCTTCTCGATGCTACCCACAATCTCTCCTGCACTTGTTTAATATTCTCATGGAAAGGTTATTTCTGACTCTCATACTGTTGTTTGAATATTAATGTATAGCAGTCCTGTTGCTACAGGATGGAGCAAATAAATTCTTGATTGTTTTCTTAGATGTTGGTTGGATGTGCCATTTCAGTGTGGTGCACGTGGTATGAAGTACCTGGAGAGGCTGGACCCCTTTTCCAAGCCTTACTGCTAACTATTTGGATCTGAGAAACTGTTACCTTCTGGAATTAAAAGTAAAATTACATCTGGTTTTGTTGACATCACCTACTGTTCCAAAGATTGGAACATGATTTTATTTTGGGTGTGTGTTTGGGCTTTTTTTTTTTTTGGTCTTGACATTTCCAGTCCTTGCTAAAACACTGCCAGATGTTTCAGGTGGCCAGTGGTACATATGTTTGGTTGCTTGTCAAAGCCAGGTTAAAAGAAACAAACAACAAAACAAAACTCCAAAACAAACAAACAAAATGCCCAAACAACAGCAAGAAGTTCCAAACACCACCTCCCCCCCCAAAAAACACCAAACAACCACAACAAAAACCCAACAAAACAAACCAACCCCCAAAGAACAACACAACCCCCTTAAAGCTACTAATTTTAGTCAAATAGGAAAAGGTTAAATGGAAATACTTTGTATATTTCGATCAGTTTGTTAAACTAGTTGTGTTTGGTAGGCTGCAAAGGAAGAGCTAGAAAAGGATTTACATTTCACACCTTAAAACTGAAATGCTTGGGCCATTATGTTTTGCAAATTGTTGCTAATTTTATTTCCCTTAACAATTGGACAGCATCTTGAGTTACTGCCTCTCATGGCAGAGAACTCGCTTTCCAGCTCATAATTCACTGTTGGCAAAGTTCAATTGTTTCAGTGTAATTTTGTTGTCAAAGGAAGTCATTATCAGAAGAGGCAATTTCTTGGTGAGTAAAACCATTTGAGTTGTTTGGATTGGCGTTGGAGCTGATGGGTGTGACAGATCACAGACTACGACTGCAGAACTGTTTCCCTATTAGAGGTTATTAAGTTCTATGTGAGCTGAACCGTTGCAGTTTTGAACCACACTGAGTCAGTTCATGCCGAGTGATTTCCTTTCTAGATGTGGTGACTGGAAACAGTGGTTTTTAAAATACTAGATGGGAATGAAATTCCTAGACTAAGCTTAAAGACTAATCCAGCAAAAAATCCATCTTGTTTTGTGATTACTTGTGGCTCTGCTCTTTCTAAATGCACTAAATACTAAAGGACCATAAAGAGTTAAGAATCTTCTTTCCTGGAAAATGTAGCAAGTATCTGATTACCCAGGGACTTCTGTGCTTGGCTTGTACAGTCAGGCTAAAGCAGATTTCTGGGGGGAGGGAGAAAGAACAGCCTTCTTTAGAAAGCAAACAGGTTGCTGGAAATGTGAAGGTACATTGAGTCGCTCGTGTGCTGCATGTCAGGATTCTTACCCAAGAGCCGTGGTGATGGTCTCCAGTGTCCTGCTGGGATCTGGTTATTCTACAGCACTCACTCCAACACAGCTGGGTAGCTCTTGCTGTGTTTGTCTTAAGAGATCATTCTTGGCCAGGAATGAATACAGCTCTGACAATCCAGATAGTTTTGAATGTATGAAGCGCTTCTGGAGAGAGCAGGGTTTCGTCATATTGGTGGAGCAGGCTCTGTGCACATCTGAGGTGCTGGGTGGTCACTGTGAGACCCATTTGTTTTCATCCCTCTGCTTTCCCTTGACAACCCTCCCTGCTGCAGAGCTGCTACACTGCTGCCAGAGGATCTGCTTCTTTTATCACCCATTCAGCTTTGTTGGACTCAGCTCGTACGGCTGGGAAGCAACAACAAAAACGTCCTCTTGCCATTTTTAGTTCTAACAGACATTTATAGCATCAGGCACAGAAGATGTTCCTCAGCTCTGAGTGAATGAAGCCACTAAATCAAGAGCTGTACAGCTGATGATAAAGCAGCTGCTTACTCATCAGTTCTCCCCTCCCCACAAGTTCTTCACATCTCTCATCAAGTTTCATTTCCTGGATGTATGGAAAGTATATATCCATCAAGGAAGGTGCTATTAAGGACAAATAAATGTCTGTATGTAGTATATTTTATTTGAATTGTCATTTGGGTGAAGGCACTTTCAGAAATGGCTTTTTAACAGGAAGACTAGGCTAGAGCTGAAGTGATTCAGAAGAAGAATAAAGCCTGTGAAACTTGCTTTGAGCAGAGCTGAAAAGAGGCAGTAATTTGTCCCTTGTTTCATTATCTAATTTGACAGTAGGTTAAAAGTGCTTTCAGCTGCAGAACCAGTTCTAGAAACAGTTGAAAAGGAGAAGAGATTTCCCTGAGTCTTGACTTTTTGTGAGGAATGATGGCTCCTGTATTTGTACCCTGTGAGGAAGAAGCTCAACTCAAACATGTGCCAAAACTTACCCTGAGAACACACAGCGTAAGCCCTGCCTGCATCTGGGCAGTGGGCTCTCCTCACCCTGGTGGGAGCCTCAGCCTCCACCAGAGAGGTGTTGGGAGCTGGGAAAATGGAAACCAAGAGGTGGACTCTCTCAGGAAGATGCATCTCTGTTTATGCGACGTAACAAACCTGTGTTTTGCCTGCCCTCACTTTCTACCTTGTGGAATAAATATTGGTGCTGCAGTTTTGTCTCCTGCTATTTGGAAATCTGTTCTGGATGGACGTGTGTAAGAACTAGACAGGGAATAAAGAACAATGTTTCTGTTGAAGTTAGTGCTGTTGCAAGAGAGTGAAAAGTAGCTTTGTTTTGTTTTGGTGGTTGGTTGTGGTTTTGGTTTTGGTTTATTTGTGTGTTTGTTTTTGTGGTGTCTATGCCCATTCTGAAAAAAAAAAACAACAGGGGGGGAGGGCTTGTGAGAGTTTTTTTGCCCTCCCTGGAGGGTGTTTTCCCCCCTGGGAAACTGACTTGCTCTGTTCCACACCCCCATTTTGTCCAGCAGGGGTTTAAGAGGGAGGGCATTGCAGCCATTGCTCTCTCTCCCTCTTCTGCTTCCACACTTTGCAAAGGACTGGTTTTGCATCTCATATTTGTCTTTTCCTTTTCCCATCCATCCTTGTTCCTTGCCCTTGTGAACTCTGCCTGTCATTGTTACATATATATATATATATATACTGTTTAAAGAAAAATTCTTTGCCTCTCTACTTCCAAGCTGAACCCAAATTATTTCTTGGAGGATTTGCTCCCCTCCCATTTTTTCATCTCTCTCTCTATTGGAAAAGAGGGCTGGGGGAAGCGGGGGAGGGATTCTCAGCCTTGCCCCCATCTGAGTTTTTAAGCCCCAGTTAAGGCTCAAACCACCAGAATTTTAGAAACAAGCTCTAGCAAAATTAACTTTTCAATAAATGCACAGATTTGTTTTAAAAATTTTGCTCCCCTTCAACATTTTCCTTGCCAACCAGTCTTTGAAATTCATTTAAATTGTGTCAACAGCTGCTGCAGGCTAAGCATTAATGAAAATGTTTCCAGTGCCTTTCATTAATTTCACTACTTGCATTATTCTGATTCTTAACCAACGGATCAGTTGTGACAAGAAAGATTTCAGATGTCTGATTTTGTTTGCCAGTGCTTGGTAATTTCTGATGTAAACCTACTGACTGTTAGGAAAAAAATAGTGGGTCTTTGAAATTAGGTTTGTCTGAGATGGAGTTAGTTCTCCCCAGAGCATCTTTCATAGTGCCACGTTTTGTGGTGCTTTTGGCTGCTGCTGATCAGTGCTTACACAGCACCAAGGCTGTTCTTTTCCCACGTTTCACTTCCAACACTTGGCTGAGCAGGGGTCAAGATCTTGGGAGGAGACAGGACTGGGCCAGCTGACTCAAACTGACTATATGATGTCAGCCCAGATATGAAAGGTAAGAGAAAAAAGGAAATGTGGGGGCATTCCTTGATGACATCTGTCCTCCAGAGCTACCACTACGTGTCTTGAAGTCCTGCTTCCCAGGAAGTGAACTGAACATCATCTGCTGGTGGGAAGTAGAGAATAACATCTTTGTTTGCTCTTGCTTCTGTGCACAGCCTTTGATTTGGCTTTATTAAACTACTCTTATCTTGACCTACAGGACTCTTGTTGTATTTTCCTTCTTCCCTGTCCATCTAAAAAGGGGAGTGATAGAGTGGCTTTGGTGGGCCACCAGCCAGGGCCAAACCACCCCAGTCTCATAAGCTCTATTGGATGGATGGGTGCGAATTCTGATTATGCTATTTGTTGTGTAGACCTCAACTGATTGCAATCTAATCAGATGTCTTTAGCTACTCTGGAGTTGCTCTTCTAGCAGTTTCTTCTTTCTTCATTCCCTAACCACATAAGTACTTTCTCTCCTAGTCTTTTATTTTACACAGATGCTCTGTTGATGATTCTTGAATGCAGGCAGGGAAAAGCCCCTTGTCATTAACTTTCACATTTTTTTCCTGTCTTTGTCAGTGAAGCATTTGGCCACGTCTCTATGTTCTCTTCCTACCAGTATTGCTTCCAGATGTTTTCTCTGTGGTTCTTTGTTGTTTGCATTTGGAGTGTCACTTCATCATTAGCACTCTGTCTTTGAGAGGTAAGCCTTTGACTTGGTAGCAACTAGACATGAACCCAAGCCACAAATGTCTGATCTTGGCTTCCTCAGTTTGAGGTTATGTTTGGATTTGAGATGTTGTTTTGGCCTATGCCAGCAGTCAAACCTAGCCACAAAGTTCATTCCTGAATCTGGAGGTTGATTTTACTAGTGATGCAAAACTACACAACATACTGCTCCATGTTGGCTATGTGTAGAGTCAAACTATTGCTAAAGGTTTAACCTTAACAAAGGAAAACCAAACCCACTACGCCACCACCCCCCCCAAAAAAAAGACCCTCCATGGGCAGTTTTCATCTTCAGTAAAAATAAATGACCTGGAAATCTCAGCTTGATGTAATTTTGCTCCAGAGTGCTGTAGATACTGTCTCAGGAATGAGAACCGCCTCACTTTATAGGCTGAGATCTGCAGTAACCTTGGCACAGATCTGAACTGTGCTGCTGTGCTGTGAGGATTTGAAGCTCACTTTCTGCCTGTGGCTGCCTCAAACATTTTTTCCTTCCCTTAGCACTGTGCAGGTCCTGGAGAAGTCTCAAAGGAATCAACCTTGCTGGAGTGACAACTGTGACAGCACCATGAATAATTCCCTAGGGTCTTTGATGTAGGATGACTTAATTGCCAAAGTAAATAAATAACCAAGCAATACTACACTGTGTTTCTCACAGCTTTTACTACCCATGCATCATGCACAAGAAAATGGCTATGGTCTCTTCTTACATAGCCCAGGTACCCCCATCTCTTCCAGGTACTCCAGGCTGTTGCTTTAGACATAGAGAGATCAATTATTAGCTTCCCAGTCTTTAAGTGCTATTTGTTTCACAAGTTGCTGGTTTTGGAGCATTTCCTTCCTCCTTTGTCCTGTCCTCGGGAAGCAGAAAACGAATGGGGGAGCCACATAAGTGCATTCCATCCTCCCCTGTAGTGGAGAATCCAAATGGGTCCCAAATTCAGTCCATTACAGAAATGGGGACTTACAGTCCCCCTCTGACAAAAACATAGGAAGTGTCACATGAGTGACAAACAATTGTGTTAAAATGAGGCTGTTGCAGAAAAATCCACTCCATCCTAGGCAAGGGAGAGTCCTTCATCAAATTGGAAAAACATTGCTTATGCCTGGGGAGCCTTCAAGACTGAGGATCCTATTTTCAGGCATCCCTATTGTCAGGAGTGAAAGGATGAAAAAAACCCCAAACCAACCAATCAACACTCTACCACCGAAAGCTGCAGTAAATAATTGAAGAGCTGGGTTTGGGTTTTGGTGGTTTGTGTTTTGTTGGTTGGTTGGGGTTTTTTGTTTGGTAGGGTTTTTTTGGTGGGGTTTTTGTTGCAGTGGTTTTTGCTTTTGTTGTTGTTATTGTTCCAGCAAAATTCATGTGCTGCCTGTCAACATAAGGAAGAAGGTCGATGTAAATACCTTGTTGTAAACTGTGGTGATTTGTCAAGTTGCCAATGTTCATTCCTATGGCTGATTTCACAGTATCACAGTATATTAGAGGTTGGAAAGGACCTCAAGAGATCATTGGGTCCAACCTCTCTGCCCAAGCAGGATCACCCAGGGTAGTCCACACAGGAATGCATCCAGGTGCATTTTGAAAGTCTCCAGAGAAGGAGACTCTGGGCAGCCTGTTCCAGTGCTCCATCACCTGCACTGTAAAGAGGTTTCTCCTCATGTTGAGGTGAAATCTTTTATGTTCGAGTTTGAACTCATTGTTCCTTGTCTTATTACTGTGCACTACCAAAAAGAGCTTGGCCCCATCCACTTGACACCTGCTCCTCAGGTATTTATACACATTGATGAGATCCCCTTTCAGTCTTCTCAAGAAGAAATAGCCCCAGGGATCTCAGTCTCTCTTCATAGGGGAAATGCACAAGTTCCCTAATCATTCTCATGGCTCTCCCTTGGATTTTCCCCAGCAGTTCTCTGTCTTTCTTGAACTGGGGAGCCCCAAACTGGGCACGGTATTCCAGGTGTGATTTGGAACAGCCTTGTACCAAAAGTAGTCCAGAAGTGCATGATTCACTGTGATTCTGCTCATTTGTGCTTACTTCATTGCAGCTGGGAAGGAGCAGACCGTGTCCATCTTTCTTTTGATATAGTGAAGGTGTGAAGAAATTCTCCTCTCCCTTTTCTTAGCCCACAGGAGGGCAACAGCGAGCTGGAGCTGAAATTTCACAGGCTTTGCCGAAGCAGGTGCACACTTTACTAAGTTAAGAATTAATGGCTTGAAAGGAATTAGCTAATTTAGAGATACTCTAGACTGTGGCTGTTCAGTGGTGCGTCGTCTGCATCCACTCTGACTTCTTGTTTGGTTGCATTTGTTGCTAGTTTGTAATTGTCCTAAATTACTTGCCTCATCTGTGGCCAACAAGAATATGTTGTGAATAAGGCATTAGCTATGATTACTTTTGTGTTGTTTTGTTTTCTTCATGCTTCTCTTCCCAAACTGTATTGCAAAGGTAAGTGCTGTGTTGAGGAAAATCAGGCTGTTTGGATTATGATTTAGAATTGTGGAGTTAGCTAAGGGTATGTTGAGGACCATGTGACCAAGATTGCAGCCCGAGAATTACATGATACTGTTGGTTTAAGGTTCAGTTTTTGGGCAACATATTAGCTGTAATCTTTAATGCAGGTGATTTTCAGTAGTCATAGTAGTTGAGCAAATGCAACTGCACAAAAGGTTTTCATAAATTCTGACCGTGGCCTGGAGCTAGATGCTTTGGGAAGCTGAGAAACTTGACTCAGGAGGAGCTGAGAAGTAAGTTAGTTATGCCAGATCCTAAGAGGCTGAGAAACCAGATCAGAGAGCTCTCCGAGGCTCTGGATGTGTGATGTTTTCAGGTTGCAGTCAGTTACAAAAAATAAAGCCTTTCTTCCTCTATGAAGGTAGTGGAACATGCTAGAAATAGAGATCAGGAGCAAAGGCACACCAGAGCAGGAATGGGAGGAGAAGTTTGGTACCTGTGTTACTGTGCTGGGGTGAGTAGGCTCAGAGCTGGAGCATTGAGAAGCAGTCCTACAAGAACATGCACCACTGTAGTTATCTTGAAGATTTAGGCTGACCAGCTGAAATGAGACTATCAACCATTATGCTGATACATGAAGGGGCATGGAGATCTTCAGGAGGACAAGACAACATGCTGCTCCAAACGCAGTCTGTGAGCTGTGGTCTCAGGCTGGATAGAGAAGGCAAGACAGAGGTGTTTGGATTTTGGTTTTCTACCCCCACTATGGACATATAGAAACCCCTTTATCATTATTGCTGCAGACTGTTTGTGTAGGTGAAATGGGGAAAGGATGTAAAGAATGAATGGCTAAAGGCTTAGTAAGGAGCAGCCTACAGAGGTGCAATATGCAGGGGCTTGCTCTACTGTCTGATACTGACTTCCCTTTAAGGAAGCTGAGCCCCAGATGATGGTGAGAGATGAGAAAGAAAGAGAAGGCCAATGACTGTGACAGGGACATCACAAACCTTTCTTCAAACTACTTTTGCTGGCTCCCTTTGCCTGGCAAAATTGGTTTTGTCAGAGGATTACCAGGGTGCCTAAACTTTCAGGTCCTTTTCCGCAAGGCAGGTGGAGACTAGGTGGGAGTTCTGGTGTACCAAGCACCAGCAGTGTTGGTGTTGCTAACCAAAATGGTCTGGAGGGATAAATAAGGCAAAGTTATTTACTGAAAGTGGTGTGTTTTATTCAACTTACTTCTGATTGAGAGTCAGATTGAGTGAGATTTCAGGTTTTATGCCTGTGGTGTTTCATGGATGTTAGTTCATTCAAGTGCTTTGCAGCCTCATAGAGGCAATGTGATGCCAATTCAAACAAATTCTGGAGCTTAGAAGCTTTTTTCCACCCCTTAGCTGTGTAAGCCAAAAGCATTTTTGAAAGAGAAAGCCACGAGCCTGTAACAAGGCATGGATTTTGTGCCAAATTCCATGATTCTGCAAGCGGATAATATTTAAGTCCCCTTTTAATGTTCAAAGCAGGAAAGAATGAGTTAGGCCTCCTGCCCCCACCCCAATCACTTTTTATTTATTTATTTATTTATTTAGTTATTTATTTATTTTCCTAGGGAGATCCAAAGTACGTTGGCATACAATAAAAGAACTTTGAAAGGACTTTATAGGTGATGGATTGGTCTGTAAAGGATAGCTTCTAGTATTTCATTGTAATTGTTGGGATGTGTATCCCCTCCAGTTCAGTCAGAAGTAAATATATAGTTTCATATAGCCAACAAAATTAACTCTCTGTTGATAGACTGTTTTTGGAAACTAGCAATCTGGCAAAGCAGAAGAGGCTTCTGTCCATTTTGCTCTTTATCAACAAATGCTCTTCTCAGGTCCTTGGGAGCCAGGCTTGCATTTGAAAGTTTTTCCAAAGCATTATGCTTTAATGAAGGGGAAAAACCAAAAATGGTCTGGAAATGATGTGGCCTTCAAACCTACTCTGGCCTTAGAGTGTTGGACTGTATAACAACAGTTTTATTTGCCTGTGCTGTCCTGGATTTGCCAATAAGTATAGGTCTTCAGATGCACTTATTCAACTCATTATCGACAGAAGGTAAGTACAGATACTAAGACATTAATCAGAATAGCCTCTTTCAGGATGAGTAATAAACCCAGTGCTTTTAATGTAAACTTCAATTATGCTAATAACTTAAAAATACAAGCCCAACTGGCTAGAAAAATTTGTTACAACTCTACTTTCTACATGTGCATTTGAATTATTTTTGCCTGGCTTTTGTGGAAAGGTTTCAGTGAGTTTCTTGCACTCATGTTTTGCCTCCTCCTACTGGTTTGTAAAAATTCAATGAGAGCAAAATGCTCCATCTTTGCAGAGGGAGAGCTGCCCAGTAAAGATAAAAGTAGTCAGTGTATCAAATCTGACAAAAAAAATAATAATATGGTGGAGGGGTTGAGGCAAAATAAGTGCATAGAGATGAACACACTAAAATATGCAGGTCATGCTGTTGAAGAAGATGGTGGTTTAGGCTCTGTTTGACACCACCTCTGGCCACAGGAGTCTCTGCAGCAGGGTAGCCACTGCTGCTCACTGCTGTGAGTCTGCCATCACAACTAAGTGTTCACACAATGGGTGAAGCAGTCCCAGGCCTGCCAAAGTCTTCCTTTTCACTCCTTGATTTACAGCTAGAAACCTTAGATTAGCATCACAAGAGTAGGAAAAACATTATTTCAGATGATCATAATTTGCCTTGCTTTGCTCACAGATTCCACAAGTCTCCTCAGTTTCTCTCTCCATCTATAAATTCCCTTTTCATGGCACCTCTAATTCCTGTTCTCTAACTCTTTTTATCCTCCTGTAGCACTCTATATAGGCTTCTTCTGATAATGGCTACTTTCCTAAGATGTTTCTGGTGGCAGTTCTTTCTCCAAGTCCCCTGCTCTGCTGCATTGTTGTGGCAATGCCAAATGAGCCTTTACTGCTGAGGAGTTATAAAAACTTTAATGGGACAAGGAACATCTAAGGAATTAAAATCCAAATCTCTGTATCATTGGTGTAAAGCAAGTACTGTCCATATTAGCTTCACAGAGTTCAGAATTTTCATTTCCTTCTGGAATTTTCTCTAAGTGGAAATTTTCTTTAAGCAGAGGAAGAGGTGCCCATTTTAAGTTGTTTAATTAATGTGTCAGAAGAGCAGAGGAGTATGCATGGAGTAGGGGTGTGATTGATGAGTGGGTGGAGACTTAACTATTACTCTGATGTTGCATTGCAGGCTAGCAGAAACCAGAGATGGATGATTTCATTACATTTTCTGTCTTCAAAAGATGGTAAGTTAAGGATGATCCTAGACAGAAAGGTGCTTTTCAAAAACAATCAAGGGAACGGCACTGAACTTGATGTATTAGTCAGTCTTTATGCTCTGAGGGATGAAAATGCAGCATGCTGGATTATGAAACTCTGCTTAGGGTGTAATTTGTCATGAAAAACAGTGCTCGCTTTCTCCACCGTCTTTGTGGACCTAAATGCTTAGCATTTGTGTAGTGGCAGAAAATAAAACCTGCAGTAGAGAGCCACAGACAATAAAACAACCTTTTCTTAGGTTTTTATTTGTTTGTTTGTTTGTTTTCAACTGGTTCTGATCAGAATTGTCACTCCTGGAGGAAATGCATACAAAAATATTTTCGAGTGAACAGTTTAGGATCCAATCTATCTGGAAGCAGTAACTACAAGGAGCATGAGATGTTCCTGTTTTGGAGAAGCAGCAGTATAGATGGCCCCTTATATTTGCTTTACCTTAATAGTTCAAAATATCTGCATTGCTAGGGAGGTAAAAACAAAAGAAATTATTGATCTTTTTAAATAAATACCATAAAGGAAAGGAAGTCAAATGGTTACTATTTTAAATTTCAGATTATCTAAGTTTCTGGAGGATTTGTCTATCTAATTTAATGAAGCAATTGTCTGCCCAACAAGTATAAGTGAATCTGTCACCTCAGTTGTCAAATTTGAGTCAGGAACTGTTAGATCCAATGATACACCAATGCAGAGCCTCAGAGCTGGTGTTTGGTGTCTGCCTGGGTATTCCTCTAATCACTGGGAGCAGTGACTGGATGAGAGTTCTTGACTGTAGGATCAAATATTTGGTGCCAAACTCCTTTATCAAATGAGGCATTGTTGTAGTGTGATGGTAGCCCAACCACACCAACAAAAAGCACAGCTGAACTCAGCCAGAGAAGTGAATGAAAGTTGTATTTTACAGGCAATAATGAAATGCAATGAATATATACAAAATATACAGTATTTACAATATTACACAAGAATTAACAGGAAAAGCAGCAACACAGAAATCCTCCTCAGGAGGAGGATCCCACTTTGGGTTCCCCTCAACCTCTCTCTTCCTCTCCCCTTCCTCTCTAGTTAATTAGAAGAAAAGAGAAGAGTAGAAAAAGGCTACAAGGAAAATTCTAGTTAGCTCAAAGCAGTTGTTAGAAGTTAGCTGCTTATCTCACCAGTTTCAGTCCGGGGGCAGCGTGCATGCATTCAGGCCAAGAAACAGAAGACAGACTGAAGCCAGAGTGAGAACAGAATGCAAGATCGTAAAACTACATCCCACTCATCTACCAATAAAATTAGTTTAGAATTGTCTTCCTTTTGTTTTCCTTTTTACACCCAAACATTCAGCTAGAGAATTCTGCAGCTATCCTTTCCTAAAGGCACAGCCTAAACTGTCACAGGCATCCGTAAGACTGTAAGCTGTAGTGTTCTTTTGGGATAGACATGACTTAAACCACTAACCCACAAACCCAGTATCCTTGAAAACTTGGAAAGGACCAGATGCTGCTAATTTGAGCTGACTAGACCATTTTGCCTAAGGAAATCTGTAAACAGAACCACCTGACTTTGGAAAGCTGTGCTAGACATTTCTTTGTTTGAAAAGCTGCTCTTTCAAAGAGCTCATCAAAATAGAGATTTCTTTTTCATTTCTTCCTATAAAGAAATTCTACCAAACGTCAGCAGTGGTGAAAACTGTGCACAAAACGTGCCATATCAACACTGGCACTGAGCACTGGCAAAGATGCTCAGCTGTGTTTTGAAAGAGCAGAAGACAAATTCAACAACAGAGCTTTCATAACAGTTCTTTGAGTTTGCTGTGAGTGCTGATGGTTCTCATGCTTTCAAGACTTATTCCATCTAACCTTAGAAGTAAACACCACTGACATAAATGTCTGACTATTCTGTTTTGATCCAGCTGCCCTGAGGTATGGCTGGTTTGCATGTTTTACATCACATCTGTAATGGTAAAAGCAAGGTAAATACTTTTAAAGACCCTAGAAAAGGAGAAGCAAAGTGGGTGCATTGATAGCAGTTCCAAATGTGCATTAGAATTTATTTTAGAAGTCTACTGATGTATCTGGAGGTAGGCATAAAATCTACAAAAAGTATTACCTATTAGTTCAAGTTTGTGGCAGAAGCCTAGTGATCTTCTTCATAAAAGCAGAAGGTATTTCACTGTGTATAGAAGAAGGAACTCTTAATCTGTTTCTTTACTAAATTAAACAAGGGACAAGCATCCATGCCCCAAAATTTTTGGAATCAGGAAATATTTGTCCTATTCATTTTGTTGGTCTTCATATGTTCGCTGAGTTTTCTCTCTGCTTGATTTATAGGGCATACATTTATGGAGGAAAAATCATATGAGCACTACTGTCGTTCCTAGGTAATTTCTCCATCTGCCTAAGACTGACAGAAGCCTTGGTTTATTGTGTCTCAAACAACTCAAGGTGGAACTGTTGTAAGAGAGGACTATAGAGGGAGAAAGATTGAGCTGTGGAGGCAGCTTTTCTCTACTGCCCAATATGGTTGGAAAACATCAGTTTGAGTATGCCCTGGCTGATAGGTCAAACCTTGTCTGCTGTCCCCTGCTGAACTTTGGTTTTGGCCATCAGGACTAGGGAAGTGATTGTGCCCCTGTACTCAGCCCTGGTGAGACCACATCTCCTGTGACCTACTTAACCATCTCCACATCTTTTTCAGGTACATGAAGCCTTGTGTTAGCACAAGCCACTAGCATTTAGTCTGTCTGCTAACAGTGTTAGAGGCAAGTAAAAGTCAGGAAAGCCTTGATATCCTTTAATGAAGGACATTAAAGGACATTAACTAGGCATCAACTAGGCAAACCAGACACACAGACCTGCGCGGTGTTCACATGTACAAAATGGTTAGGCCAAAACTTTGAACGCTTTCCATTTATTGTTAGATTTATTTCTCTTTCAAGAAACAAACAAACAAACAAAACCAACCAAACAAAAAACACCCACAAAAAAAAAACAAACACCCAGACAACAACAAAACAAAAAACCCACCCAAACACCAAACCCTTCCTCCCACCTGAAAATATTATTCTGAATTAATACAGTGTGTCAGCAGGCAAACCCAGAATGCCTCAGTTCTGAGGTTTTCTGAAAAGAACCCACAAAATTTCAGACTGAAAGATTTTCAAACAGATTAAAATGTGTTTTTTTGGGGTGCTATTATAGAGGCCTAAAAGCACATGCCTGTTTTATCTGTCTGTTTTGTGACCTACTCTATAGATCTCTATGTATTGCAGATTCAATGTGAAAATAAAATAGAAACCTCTCCCACTGAAGGAACAATTTATGGGGATGTCAGAAGGATGTAGAGTAAATACAAGGCTCAGTTTCTTAACTGCCAGTATTTCTGTGCATGTGTTACTACTGTGTACTCTACTCTTTGATGAAGAGAAGATCAATAGCCTTAGATGCTACAAAGAATATCTTTCTAAGAGTATGCTTGCCAAATTGGTATTCAGCATTCCTGAGTCTGCTTGAAAAAAGGTATAGTAGACACCTTAATTTCAGTAGCTGGGATAATATCCACCTTTTAGGCGTGAAATTTCAAATGTTGAACTGAATCTTGTGTTTCCTTCATGTGCTCTGGAGATCTGACATTTTTCAAATCTCAATTACTTAAAGGGCTAAGCATGATACCACAGTAGTATTCGGACTGAATGTGAATCTTCATGCCTTATTTGATCAGGCTAAGTATGCATCCCACTTTGATTAAGACTTCGCTGATCCCAGAGTAAAATCATTAAACATTCATAAATGACCATTGCTTTTTCTCCTCCCCAAGAATGTACTGACACGTTTTGTGCAATTTGTCTCAAGTATCTTCCTGAACTTTTAACTCACTTTACATTCTCTTATGCCTACTTATAAGAAGTAAAAAAAAAAAATCAATCTTCATTTCAAAGCATTAAAAAAACCCAAACCAAACCCAAGCCCTAATATTAATTTGGGCTCAGTGAAAGTAACATGATGAAAAAACACCCTGTTTTGAAAGGGCTTATGGCTAATTAACGACATGGGTGGTTTCCTTTGAGGAATAATTTCTCTCTGTTCTTTAATTCCTGGGTTAAAATGCCTTTGAGTCCAGGCTCACCTTTTAGAAAGATGTTTCTGAAAGTGAAAGCTGCTTCGGGCTGTTCTCTAAGGTACAGTCTGATATCACTTAGATCTCCTACTCATGCATCTCAGCTCAGCTGTGTGAAGAGAGGGAGTTTATTCCACCAGGGATTTTATTTTGTTTTCCTTCTAGCCTAGCTTCCTAAGTACATGAGGTTTATGATTCTTTTAGCACTCACTGTAACCTGATCCTTCTGTTCTTTCTCATCATTTATGTATGGCCTGATGTGAGAGAGAGTGGGACGTTTCCAGGGCTCCGATCTGTGCACAGGAACACTGAGCCCATATCCAGCCCCAGGGTGTGCCGCGGCCGCCAGGCATCATCTCTTCCCCAGGGCAAGACCCAAACCACCAGAAACCAAGCCTGTCCTTGTGGTGCTCATGGACCTGTTTGACCACATGTATAAGCCTGTGCCACCCTCTGTGGGTTGTCCAGCACTGTGTGAAGGAGTTGTATGTAAGTAGAACTGCTCACAGTCCTGTGAAACCCCTGGGCAGTGGCTCTCCCTTACTTGTGTGCTCTTGTGCTCTGCCTCTGAGCAGGAGATGTAAAAGTCCAAAAGAAACAGATGTAAGCCATTTTGTTGTGGTTCTGCAACATTTTAATGCTGAAAGCATTAAAATTGGTAGGTATGCAATGCTGGAAGTTGTAGCAGCCTTTCCCCATCATTTATTGCAAGCGTAAATGTTCCGTTTTAGAAGTCTGTGTAAAATGTTCTTAAATATGCAGTCATTTTGTTAAAATACCTTTCCTTAATGTGTTTTAGAATTTCAGATGTCTGCTTATTGCAGCTAAGAATGATGATGAAGCCCCCATTGGCCTCAAGAGTAGGATGACGTGGCTGAAACGGCGGTGCTGGCGAGTGAAAAGTATTAGTAATCAATCTTACAGTGGGCAGCTTTCCCTGCTGTCATAACATAACCTGGTTACCATTCCATAACAATCTAGTTTTCTTATTCTCCCAGTTCCTTTTTACTGCAGTATCAGAACTGCTTTCCATAAATGTAGATGCCACCCAAAAAGGCTCTCAGTTGCCATTGGACAGAAAACACTTTCCTGTAACATAACCTGTTGTGCACTGAAAATCGTCTCTCTTGCATAACACTTTCTAGGGAGCTTTGGAGTGGATGGAAACTGTTGTGGTAGCTATAAAGATGCATTTACTCCCTTTGCTCCCTGCCCAACCCATTCTTTCTGTTGCTCGTGTTGACATGCAAGTTCAGTGATGCTATGGCTATGCAAATTGCTGCATCACTGTTTCCATGACAATAAAAAAGATCAGTAAAACATCTGTTTGTGGATGGCTGCTTGTTCTCACTTAGCAGCATCTACAGCCACAGAGCAAATAATGTTTAGGTGACTTCTGTGGCAGACAGAATTACTGATCTCTTAATAATGAAGACAAAGTAGAGTCAAGGCAGAGAGTCTTTATCGTGGTGGAAAAAATAGCACTTGGGTAGCAAATACACCTCACAGTGCCCTCAAACTGCCTAATTTAGCAAGTTCTGTACCTGCAAGAAACCCTGAGATTTTGTCATTGTACTTACTAAACAGCCTCATTATTGTTGGAACTCATGCTAGTGTTGCAGAGGCTGCTAGACCAGCACATTTCTTGGAGGGAAAATTGAGAGGAGAATTAAGTCCTCTGTTTATGTTCATTGGCCTGCAGGCATAACTAGATACCTCCAAGTGCACTTAAGAGACTAACAATAGCTTGCCAAATGCACTTTTAATTCTTTGTGATTTAGCAGATAGCTTAGGGGCCTTGCACTTACATTTTCCTCTTGCTCCACTTTATATTTTTATGTGATATATTTTTCTGTGCAAGCCTTTTGTTGTTTACAGTAGCATTTTTTAAAGCCCTGGTTACAGAGCAGTGGTGATTACTCATACCTCCAGCTGTTCACAGCTGGAATTTTTTGTTACGATAAACAGAAAGCCAGTATTGAGACCGAGGTTATGAGACCTCACCTGCAGTACTGTGTCCAGCTCTGGGACCCTCAGTGTAAGAAAG
Organism: Dryobates pubescens; assembly: GCF_014839835.1. NCBI lineage: Eukaryota > Metazoa > Chordata > Aves > Piciformes > Picidae > Dryobates > Dryobates pubescens. Next base: position 7,019,593 of record NC_071643.1, read on the forward strand.
ATATGGACCTGCTTGAGCATGTCCAGAGGAGAACCATAAAGATCATGAGGGGCTGGAGCAGTCCTCCTGTATGGACAGGCTGAGAGAGTTGGGCTTGTTTAGCCTGGAGAAGAGAAGGTTCCAGGTATACTTTCTAGAGCTCTTCTAGTACTTACATGGGGCTTATACAAAGGATGGGGAAAGGCACTTTATCAGATGGTGTAGTAATATGATGAGGGGTAACAATTTTGAACTGAAAGTGGGTAGCTTTAGATGGGATATTAAGAAGAAATTCTTCTCCACTGAGGTGTTGAGGCACTGGAACATTTTACCCAGAGAAGTTATGGATGCTCCCTCCCTGGAATTGTATAAGGCCAGGTTAGATGGGGCTTTGAGCAACTCAAGCTCGTGGAAGATGTCCCTGCCCATGGCAGGAGGGCTGGAGCTAGATGATCATTATGGTCCCTTCTCACCCAAACCATTCTACAATTACATGATAAGCTTAAGAGTAGGGAAGGAGCAGAAGGTAGATGGGAATCTGTTGAGTTGCCTGCTTAGGCACCACCTTTCACAGGTCAGATTTGGAATAAAAATTAAATCCAAAGGGACTGATTTGCTTTCTTGCACATGAATAGTCTATTATTAAACTCCACTATCTGTGGCTCAAAATGTATTTAATTAGCCTAATTTTGATAGGATAGGATAGGATAATCTACATTGTGTAGAGACCATCTAAATTAAGCCAGTTCAAAACTGTTTGCAAATTGCAAATGTAAATTGATCCTTTCCACCCACTCTTGCTTTTGAGTGGAGCTCATGTGCAGAATATCTTCTTTCCCTTAAAGCCAATCCATATGTTGGAACAACTACAATCTATACATGGACAGTGCCTGCCATTTGCAAATGCATGAGGATAACAAACAAATCAAGTTTGCTTTCAGGGAAAGTGTAAACCACCCTAGTTTGTCTGTCACCATTACCATGCTCCTAACTTAGAGAAACAGTTCATTTCCTCACAGATTCAGCTGTATCCCCTTTATCAGCAGAACTGACTGGAATTTTAACACCAGGGTAAGCAGAATACGTAAGTGCAGTCCTGCTTCCAAATCCATCAGTGATGATGTTTTCAGTCTCAGATGTAGAATGTCCAGTTCTAAGGTCATGATGATTATGAGGCAGTTTGAACTTTTTTGTTTTTATGATCCAGAAGTCTTAGAAAAGATCATAGAAGGAGTTTAGAAGAGGCAATTTTTCTTGACTGGCACTTGAAAATGAAAACACAGTAAATGTCAAAACAGTTTTGAGGTTTAACATCTTTCCTGTCTTTCTTTTTGTTGTTGTTGTTTTCTTCCAGATAGCTCTATGAAGACTATATTTAGTCTACATTTTATAGGACTCCTTCACTCTAAGGTGGTTCCAAACAGCTCAGAGCTTTCAATACATGGTGCTATCCACCCCCTTGACACAAGGCAACAAATTCCTTTTGTAGTTAGCCATGTAAGGTGGGACCCTCTTGGTCCAAGCTCACGTGGCCAAAGGTGATCAGACCTTTCTTGGGTTTAGTGCTACCTCAGACTTTCTGTCACTTACTGCTCACTCCTAGGGCAGGAGAATCACAGCTGATCACGCAAGAAGCTTGTTCCTTTTTCCTTTCAGCAATATTGTTGTGCCTCCTACATTCACTCAGTAACAGCAGAAATTCTGGCTTCTCTGTAATTCCCGTTGTTCCAGTGGATGATGAACAGGAATGGAGTCACAAGGTCAGTTTTTTCTCATTTCTTGAAGTTCATAGGTTGCAGTTTTCTATTTGTGCCCTGAAAAGAAAGTGTGGCGCGCACAGCTGTCCTTTCAGGAAAGCAGTTAAATAACCTTTGTAGAGATAAATGCAAAAGGAAACATTACTGAGGTTGACAAAAGCATTAAAGAGGTTTGGGCACAATATCCATAATATTAGTATCAGGCTTGTGTACCATCACTGTAAAAAACAAACAAACAAAACAACCCAGTGCATCTCCCACCACCTTCAGAAATAGTTGGCAAAATATTTAGGGGGAAAAAAATGTGTTAAGGTATGTTCATGCAGCTGTTCTGTATCAGGTATTGTTACCACTGGGAGAAGGGGTAAATAAATTTCTGAACACTGTAATACTTTTTATTATACATTTTCCCAATGCTTGGCCAAGGTAAATTGATCAAAAATCCATTTGGTCAAGTGTTCCAGATTCCTCTCTTCAGAATTTAACAAAATGCGTAGCAAAATAGTAAAAACTGTGCTCAGATAATAATTTTGCATCCTAGTAAAAATGAAAAGTAACTAGGGAGTTAATTTAACAGATTGCTGCTTTATTTTTACATTTGGAATCATTAATCAAGACAGGCTGTGTCATAAGGGTTTGTAATTAGTCTTTTGTGATGATCATGATGCTCTCCGTTGCTCACATAACCCTAACTGCTATTCACAGAGGCAGTAATAGGCTTCAGGAGTACCTGTACCCCATACTCTATATGCATTTATGTTCTCTGGGATAGTCCTTTTCAGACACTGATAAAAAAAAAACCCACCATCTTTAAAGCTGTCTCCTAAGGCATAAATCCTATCAGAAAACAGCATTTGAGAGTGACACAGAGAATGTATTAAAAATGAAAACAAATCTGCTTGTTTTAAATCCAGATGTGGTAGTCTTATTAAAGCATTTCCTACTGCTATCTTGCTGATTAGGAGCACAGATTGTGTGACTGGTCTCATGAACAGATGGTCAGATGGATACTTTTCTTCTCAGCCCCAGAGTTACTGGACAACAGAAGTATTTAATTTGGAAGCCCTTTTACAAAACAGTCCTGGTTTAGATTTATTTCTTGATGAAGGATTTTTACTGCAGAGTAATATCTGTCCAAAGCTGAAATCCCTTCCACTTTGTTTCTGGAACGATTCACAGGGTTTTGTTCTCCAACTTCTGCTGCATTATGTTGGCCTGGCTGACAGCTTGGAGTGCTCTGTTTTATTTTCTGTCCCTTGACTGCTACTCTTCACCCATCGCCCTCTGAGGCTTGGAAGGAAGGCAGCACTAAGCAAGCTCTGCTGACAATGCCATCTTCCAGAACAGGTTGGATGCTTTCAATCACTCTGCATTTGTTTTCTTGGGTAAGAAAAGAACTATTTCAATGCTGTAAGTTCTTGAGAACTTACAAGTACATATGAATAGTTGCATGAACTGACTTCATGACCAATCTTTGTATGACACTATCCAGCAGTTAAGCTCAGAATGCACACAGCTCATTCCCATCTGTCTATGCAGCACGTAGTTCTGTCTGGCAGGGTGGATCACACATATATATTTAAGCATGGTTAAATATTTCCTGGCAGGACAAGATAGGACTGTAACAACTATCAATGCTGCAAATTGCACTGCACATTTTATGAACTCACAATTTATGTTGCTGTTTAGTTTTGGTTTGCTTTGCTGCCATGTATTTTCTTGGAAAGGCCTTGAGCTGATGATATATCAAGTGAGTTCTAAGTTAATAATTTTACTACCTTATTTTACATTTCTATAACTTACATTGGAGAATTTAGTACCTGTGAAACTCTAATAGCTCCAGGGCTAAATTCAATACAAGGATCTATAGCAGCAGAGCTAGCATGGCAGATAGATAACAAAGTTGCAGCACCCATTTGTTCAGAAAGAGTTGCCTGAGTCAAACCTGAATGTAGAAGATGTGAGTTTCTGGTAAACGCAGAGACACACAAGACAGTTCCCTATGGGCTACAGGGCTTATTCAAGCACTCTTCTAGTTGCTCTGAAATGGGAAAGGATGCATGGTCTCTTCCTCCAAGAAAAAAATTCAAAGCAGCAGGTTTCTGGACACAGGCGCCTCTGCTGTCACAAAATAAGGGAACTGGTATAAAAAATGAGTGGCAGGTATGCAAGAGGACAATTCTGTTGTATTATTTATATGCCTGGGTTATCCAACCTTTATAGAACTTGCATAGTATCTTAAGGGGCGCTACAAGAAAGCTGGGGAGGGACCTTTTAGGATGTTGGTTGGCAATAGGACTAGGGTGAATGGAGCAAAACTAGAAATGGGTAGATTCAGATTGGATATTAGGAAGAAGTTCTTCATCATGAGGGTGGTGAGACACTGGAGCAGGTTGCCCAGGGGGGTGGTAGAAGCCTCATCCCTGGAAGTTTTTAAGGCCAGGCTGGATGTGGCTCTGAGCAACCTGATCTAGTGTGAGGTGTCCCTGCCCATGGAAGGGGGAGTGGAACTAGGTGGTCCTTGAGGTCCCTTCCAACCCTGACACTTCTATGATTCTATAAAGAAATATTAGTTCTTGCTCTATTGATTATTTTTATTTTAATTTGACCTTCCTTGCTCATTATCTATGTGAAGATCTAGCATATAGGATGCTGAAAACAAAGGTTTCATCATACAGATTGATCCTGAGTGTTCTCATGTTTGAAGGAGTTGTATTTTTACACTTCTTGCCGAGCATGTTATGGGATGTAAATTCCCTGATTCACTATGTAGGGAAATGGCTTACACAAGGATAAGACATCATGTAATGGCTTATAAAAAGGGTTTTCTCTTTCTCTGTCATATAATTCAACAAAGCTGAGTCTCTGCTTGCTCTTTTACCTGATTTAGTACCCTCTCACCCAGGAGAGGAGACAAGGGGAGGTACATATCTTGCATAGTTTTTATTGCATTCTGAACTAGCCTCTTAGCTTCCCCTCTGGGTTTAATTTCTGCCTGAGATGAAGCATCTGAGGAGACAGATTTGAAGATAAATTCCTACAAGCAAAAACTGACTCCAGAACTTAGGGAGTTTAAAAGAAAATCTTCACCTTGCACAGAATTTCTGCCTCCCTTGCTCTGTTGTCCTGAAAGCACTTTTCTCAGAGAGGGGGCTTTAGCAGGAATTCCAGAAGTTTTATACTCTCTCTCACAGGTTTTCACTGAAAGAAATAACATAGCTCTATTGCTTTTCTTTTCCAACTTACAAGCTTTTCCTAAATATCAGTAAATCTTTATTGGGTAAACTGAGATACCTGGTAGCAGTAGAGGATTCAAATAATTCATTTTTTGTTCTTGTTGGGTTTTTTTCTGTAAAGAAGAGAAGCTCAGGGAGTAGACATCTCTGTTTGTTATATTTGCAGTGCTGTTTTGAATTGCTGCTGCTGCTCTGTGTTCTTCTCCACAGGGTAGGAATTTCGATCGTGGAGAGGTGACCTTATGTACTGTTTTTAGTTAACACTTGCAGATGGAAGTTAGCACCTCTATCACAGGCATGCAGAGTGCCTGCTACTCAAGATGCAGGCAAGCAGGTTACCAACAGCTCTGTCCAGATGCCCATTATAGAGCTGCTGCCACACTGAGCTGAAATATGTGCATACACAAAGGAATATTCCTGAGAATGTTAATGACAAAGTAAATTGTATTGCCTGAACATCTGATCTTTAACACAAGCCACATTTACTGGTCCTCTCAGAATACCAAGAGCTTCCCAACTGCAGGAAACACATAGGCTGAAAACTCTTCTGGGATATCTAAATATGAGGAAGTTCAATTTTTTTTACATTACCAGGACTGAGAAGATTTAAGTTTCTCTCACAGAATCATAGAAGTTGGAAGTGACCTCTGAATACCATCTAGTCCAACCTCCTCTGCCAGAGCAGATTCACCTCACACAGATTGCACAGGACAGTGTCCAGGCAGGTTTTGAATGACTCCAGAGATGGAGACTCCACCACCTCTCTGGGCAGCCCATTCCAGTGCTCCACCACCCTCAAAGTAAAGAATTTCCTTCTCATGTTTAGATGGAATACATCTGAAATGCATTTTTATTTGCTATGCCACTCTATATGGTTATCTCCTAGATACATTAGAAAATTTAGACATCTAGGGAATTGCTTTACAACGTTGCTTGAGTTTATATATGCTGTTCTGGCATGTAAGTCATACTCTAGAGGGACCAGCTAGCCTAGAAATTATCTCAAGACTGTAGCAATACTACATAACTAGTTATTTTTGATTTTTTTTTTCCAGTATAGCTATTCCTTGACCCTTCCACTTGATTGCATAGTGTGGATTTATAACCTCCTTGATGCTAAACCAACATTTTCAATATCATCTGGAGAAGGGCCTGCTATGGGATTGATCAAATTAGCTTTCTGATAAATAGTGGGCAGTTAGACTGCCAATAGTGCAAAGCAATTCTCAGGGAACAAAAGAAACTATCTGTATATAAAAAGGTTATCCTTTATTTCATAACAACAAATGGCAAATACTTGTGGTGAATATCAACATTTCTGGCAGTCAGGTCTGGTACCTAAAGATAAAAAGTTCTCTAGCACCTAAAGAGTTCCAGCTAAGAAAAAATTAAAATGCCCTTGTTACTTCAAATACTTTTTCCTTTTATTCAGTGTCACCATTGCATGTTAAGAGTAGCAGGTGAGCTGCTGAAAGTGGTATTAACTAGCTGGCTCCTGGCATTACATTTCTTCACTCTGTGTTAGGAAACCATTAGAGCTCCCTCACGTGTTTTCTTCTGGGTAATTAATTTTTCTTTAACCTTCTATTACTCAGATGTCCTCAGAGGGTTTACTTGCAGAGGTTTAGCTTTGCTGCTGTGGGGGCTTGATAACACAAGTCAAAAGCAGAGACTTAAGAAGGAAATGTTGCTGCTGCAACATTTACTCCATTGAGTCTATTGGACCTGGATGGCCTCTCCATCCCCTGGATGGTTTTAGGGGGCATCTTAAGGGAGCAGTTCCTTGAGGCAGAGATAGAAATCCTGTTATAAGACAGCTTTCACCTCCTAAGGGAGAAACATGCTCTTAAAATGAAGATGACATCTATTCTCTTGCTGGGCCTTCCTAGGCACGCTCCACTCTTGTGAGATGAACATTGGCTCAGTCAATGCTTGTGATATTTTAAACTCTGGCTGCAAGTCTTTTTACTTAATTTCTATTTAGATTAGGGAATTGTGCCACTTTTTAAGTGCAAGCAATCTTGCTAAATGAGAGTAAGTGATACCTATAAAATTAGCCTTCGTAACCTGTAAAATGTATCACAGATGGGTAGACAAAATGTTTCCAGCAATCTCCTTTTCAATCTCTTCAGAAGAGAAACAAGTTTGTGGTTAACATGTATGCAACCCTGAACCCTGTGAGTTTGGCATTTACTAGCTTTGCACCAATGAGAGAACCACAAATGTACATGGAGCAGCTCCTCTTACGGAAACATCATCTTCACCCTCCAAGAAGCAGAGATGTTTCTGTTTATGAAGAACAGACCATCAAGTGGTAGGGTGGAACTCAGCACCACAAACCTTTGATGAAATCACATAGATAGATTTGTTCAAACTGTACACTATATAATCTGCCTGCTCCACAAATAGAAACAAAAGAAATTGGTGTCAGATGGCCCGTGTGGGCTGCATTGTGTTTGTTTAAACACATCACTGATTCTTGGAATGTGTTGCACAGTTTAATTCATGCTGGAAATAGAAAAAGGGAGACAAATAATGCAGTAGTTGAATAGTAAAAACTCTATTTTTTTGCCCCTCCCCCCTTTTTTTCCCCTGCTTGAGGGATGTAGTTAGGGCTAAACATTTCCACAAGGACCTAATGGCTGCAACTGAAGTGTAAGCACACCGTCCTTCAGTCAAGCGAATAAAGACTTAGATGGAGCTGACGAGCAAAGCCAGAGCCATGACAACAGCAGCCAGCACTGTGCCCCTCTAGGCTAGTAGGAGATACAAACTTCCTGAAAGGCTGAGATGGCTGGGAGTGATGTCACAGACAAATTCTCCACAGTAACACTGAACTTCAGGATCTCTGATGGATGTCTCTCCAAACAGACTTCTGCCAGTTTTATCAAACAAATGTCTGTGTAGACGCAGAAGGACAAAACCAGCTCTCATTTCCTGTTAGATGTTTATGGCTAGAATATTCCTCTCCAGATTAATAAAGTCATTACTAATTTAGGAAAGCATGTCTCATATACCTCTTCATATAAATCCTACCTCTGTAGTGATAGCTATGAAGCAGGATGTTTTAGTGTGCTACCCACATGGCCTGCCTAACAATCTCCCCCTGCAGTAACTGACATGGGCTGTCTTGAGACACCAACTGTAGTCAGGTAGGCAAAACAGCTGACACTGCACTTCTAGCTGTACTTACAGGGACTTGGGAATGTATAATGCTATATTAGTGTATAAAGCCTCTAGTTAGGCTAACTTAAAGTAGCTTTTAATCTTTGCTAATGAAAATCTGCAGTTATGATCCTAAGTCTTCTTAGGTGGCCTAAGTATTTCTCAAATACTTCTGTGGCTTTGGGTGCAATCCAATATCCAAACCAAAAGTCTGCCTGGAGAAGGCCACTTCTGCTGACAGCCCTGTACAAGTCCCAGAGGCTGCCCTACATGGGAGGAGGCTGGAACCCGACAGGGGCTTTCCCTAGCAGCCCCTCACACAAGTCTGCTGCACATACCACTGGCAGTGCCAAGTCAGCAACCACTGTGCATTAAGCTCTGGCATGGGATGAGGTATCCACAGTTGTTGTCCTCTACTGGTCTTGAAGCGCTGCTGTCACAGCTCAGGTACTCTTGCAGACAACTCTCACTTCCAAAGCAATTCTGAGCTTTTTGCACAATCAGAGAGCCCCAGCTTCCAGTTTCTACCGTAGCAGAAGTTGCATACTTGTGGGCTGAAAAAAAGGCTAATTGGTTTTGTTGTGCTTTTACTTCTCTGTTTAGCTAGTGTGGAGATAAGCCTCCAAGCAAAATATCTGCCGCTTCAAGGCACCTTTGGACTTGCCGTTTGAGATTCTCTTCATAAACATCCTTTTTGCCAGTGTGTTTGAGCTAGAAATAGTAAACTTGGGTATGACATCTGAGGATAAGGAGAGCAGGTTTGGAAGCACTGATGACTGCAGTTCACTTTCAGGCTTCCCCCATACCTAAGAGAAATGAGTAATAAGTTTTGACTAGGGTAATGTTAATGAGTCTGTGAGTGTCTCACTTCTGCAGCCCTGAGGCAGCCTCACCTCAAAGGAGAGCGTGGTGCTCTGCTGGTGCTCTGCTGGTCATAGAGTTTCCCTTATGCTGGGAGGATGTCTGAAATTTGTTGAGTTTAAAACTGCTCAGCTTTGCAAGGAGAAGCAGAGATTCAGCACATACTTGGAGACTGTCAGTGTGGGGAGATGTCATTACGCAGAACAGTTCCCGGGATGAGCTTGAGCCTCTGGTGCGAACTTTGACAAGGCACTGAGTTAAACCTCCTTTCATTAAACTGCCATTGTATCCTTATGTCATACTTAGAGACAGTGACAGGGAGGAAACCTGACTTAAAACTCTTCAGGATGACATGACCTTCTCTGCTGAGATGGAACCTCTGTCTCTGCAGCAGAGTGCTGGTCCAGCCTCTGCTCAAGTCCTGAGGTAATGTTTCAGCAGTCAAAAATAAGCCTGTTTAATGAGGTCCAGGGGGCATTACGCCTCTTGCCAGCTCCTCATTAGTGAGCTGACTGCACTACAAATAGGCAAAAGGCATCAACCTAATACAGTCAGATATTGCTACTGGGTCTGTTGCTGATTTACAAAGATCAGCTGTTCTGGGTTAAGCAACTGCATGTGGGAACTTATTGGGAATTTCCTTGGAGTAAGCCTTAAAGTAAGTTATTTCTTTATGGGAAAATGTTTGAAAATAAAAGCATACAAGAAGGGCTGGAAGAGAAAAGACAAGTCTGGTTTTATTTTGTTATAACTTACTATCTGCATCTGGTGAAAAAAAAAAAGAAGTAGGAAGAAGCAACTACAAAAAGTGAAGCTACTATTTCAGGGCTGCAAAAAAGAATCGAGATTATTACAGATTTATCATCAAAGAATCTTGCTGATTATTATTTTTCTCTTTTGTCTTAACTCTCTCTGGACCACAGAACTTCAGGGTGTTTTGCTTTCGTGTCTGTTAGCTATGCCTGCTGCCATTCTCCCATGGCCACGAGTATTTCAGTATTAAGTTTTCACTTGTACTAGCTCAGAGTAGACCCTTTGTGTGGGATGGTGACTCAAAAAAGGACAAGACATTGAAAACCGGGTTGGTTTCATTGCAAGTATAAGCATATCTTTGACCTTAAGAAAAGTACTGCTTAGAAATGTAACTCTAGCATATCTGCACTATCAGTAAACTCCTGCAGGAGAGAAGCTGTGATACAGGGTCCATCATACTTGACTGCATACATCAATTCATAGAGTTTGTTCTTACCCTGGTGTTGTGATGGGTTACGCTCATCCTGAAAGCAGGGGTGGGAAGGCTTGTGAGAGTTTTTGCCCTCCCTGGAGGATGTTTTCCCCCAGGGGAAAGGAGAGGACATTGCAGCCATTGCTCTCTTCCTTCTGCCTCATGGGGACGGAAGAGAGTTGCTGCTGGCTTGCTGCTTCTCTGCCACGTGGTCCTCCCTGCTGCTTCCACACTTTGCAAAGGACTGGTTTTGTATTTCATATTTCTTTCTTTTCCCATCCATCCTTGTTCCCTACCCTTGTGAACCCTGCCTGTTATTGTTTTATATATATATAAATATATATATTAAATATATATATATATACTGTTTAAAGAAAATTCTTTACCTCTCTACTTCCAAGCCAAACCCAAATTATTTCTTGGTGGATTTGCTCCTTCCCTTTCTTTTCCTCTCTATTGGGAAAGAAGAGGGAGGAGCGAGGGAAGGATTCTCAGCCTGGCCCCCATCTGAGCTCTTAAGTCCCAGTTAAGGCTCAAACCACCACAGGTGTTAAGGGAGCAGAGGGTGAGTTTTGCTGAGTCTTTCGGTAGGAAATGCAGTTACAGTTTAAAAGGGAGTTAAAAGAGGCTTATCAGTCATGTGATACACAGAAAATTTTATAGTTGATGGTAGCAGACAAGATGGGAAGAAATAGCTTCTGCTGGACAAGACCATACTTTCACTTCCTATATTTTGATTTCCCAGGTTTCACAGCTCTGTGAAAAAGGCCCATGTATATGAGCTTACAGTATTAAACATTAATTGCTAGCCACTCTGATCTGTTCCAGTGTGTTTTGCCTCAAGATTTGGCTTAGAGCTTTTTCACAGTCAACAGAGTTGAAGGAAAACATTTTGAGAAGTTGGCAGCAATGCACTAAGAATTTAGCAGGAAGCTGAACAGTGTTTTAGCATAGGAGTGTATGAACTCAGATATTTTTATAAGTAGGAGGAAATGAAGCTTATGCTTTGTGGGTTGTAAAAATAAGTTGCTGTGCCTCCCACATATTGCATGCAAATAAAAGGTCAGGAAGGCTACAGTTATTCACACATGCAAAAATGCCACACAATATTTCTTCTATGAATATCTGGAATTGATCTGTTCATTGACAGCTAAATGGAACCTGTCCTTTCAAGTTTTGTCTAACTCCGTGGTCCATTTTCCTACTTCTCTGTAGAAGAAGCTACAGCCTTCACAGAAGAAGGTGGTGGCAGGATATGAGAACAGATGGACAAAAGTGTTCTCAGGAGCCCTGTGAGATTTCTGCAGAATAGAGCCTGGAAAACAGGGCTGCCCCATCCTCATGTAAACACTGTAGCTGCAAACTGTGGGGGATATGACATGGTAGTTACAGACCCTTTCCTAAAAAAAGATGAATGCTCCTTGATTCCACATTTTAAAAGCCAGGCATTACAGTGTTGTGATTTATATTGCTGTGACTTTATAGCTACTGCATTCTGGGTGATGACTTAACCTTGTTTAACACATTGAAGGTTTAGGAGATCCAGACTCCCAACCCAGACAGTTATGCTATTTAATGCCATTGATATCACCAAAATTACCAGACTCCCAGTGTTACATCACCAGCACATTCTAGTAGAAAGGGCTTTATTAAAGCTTCTTTCCTGACAGGACACTGAATAAAATGGAGCTCTTAGATGTACATGCTGTTTTAATGTCTTTCCAGTCTGACTCTTCTCATTTTGATAAAACTCCTAACCAATGCTTTCCTCCAACACTACCATTATTTCCCCCTCAAATTAATTGTTTTCCATGTGTTTCTTGATGTCCAGACATGTTAGCACTATTGCATTTCTTCACTTCTTCATATGCTCAAAACAAAACACCCCTACAGGAACAAAGAAATCTTCACTATCCATTCAAAGATCAGTTCAATGAGTTGGATACAACCGATCACTATTAATCATATGCTGCATTTTAATCTCATTTTTTTTCTTTATATATCTTTCTCATTATTTTATGGTAAATTTATCCTAATCTGGATGGTGATAACACATCATCAGTCAGTGCTTGGGACTGCTATTGTCACCTTTTTGTGGGTTTTTGCAAAGGGAAGTTCTACTTTTGTTTTAACTCTGTCACAAGATCTCTCACCTTTGTCCTGTGTTGTTTCTTTTAGTATCCTGGATGAAGAGTCCTTGTGTGATGAAGAGTCCCTGTGTGAACACATACATTTTAGTCTTGGGTGAACCTTGGATATAGTAATATTAATTGCTACAGTTCATTAGCCAAACACAGTTTTCTCCCCGTGTTCTACTGTAGAATCTATTTAAAAGGTTGCATTGAATTGGGGGGCTTAAAATTCTTCAGAATTTATACCACCACGATCCTGCTTCATTTTCCTTCCAGCCTTTTTTTTCCTCCACTGTTTATTTGGCTGACAGTCCTTTTAGAATGCCTGCTGCAACTTCAGTTTGCAAATTTGACTTGAACTTACATCTTTGCAAACTTCAGTTTATTAATTAGGTCTTTGTCCATCGAAACTTGAGCGCTTTCTTTTCCAACCTGTCTTTATTTACCTGGGTTTTAATTTAAACCAGACTTGTAAGCGCAGCAGAGCTATTATTCTGCATATAGTTGTTGAAAATCTGCACTTCTTACACAGAAGCAGCTGAATATATTCTTCATTTTGAAAATGAAAATCAGTAGTATAGTAACAGGAACAGATGGCTCTAGAAAAAGCAGGTAGGAGATAAAAAGCCTTCTATGTGCAATTGATGGGAGCCATTTAATTGGCATTAAATATAAATAGAACAAAATAAGAGCACCCTTAAGTTTTAATCTTGTTGGCAGATAAGTGCATTGAAAACGTCTGCTCATCAGAATGAAGTAGAGCACATTTTAAATGGCAGAGGTTTCAGAACACAAATCTAAAGCTCTTCTAGACACAGAATATCTGTCCACTAAGGGGTTATGTTTCTAATTAATATTTTTGCAAGTGTTTTCTGAAGCCATTTGTGAAAGATCAAAAGAATTGCTGACCTCACTCACATTTGCAATGGAAATGGAGAGGTGCAAGCTATATTATAGAAGCTGATGTTTGGTCAGTTTTGCTTGTGCTTGCATTGATAAAAGTTTCTAAACATTAGTTCTCCTCCTAAAAAACAGGCTGCCTAGAGTTATATATATAAATACAAAAAAGGAGATCATTGGAGTTTTTCAGGAGAAGACTTGATGGGGTGCTTGGTGCCATGGGTTAGTTGTTTAGGTGGGTTGGATTGGTTGATGGGTTGGACACGATGATCTTGAAGGTCTCTTCCAACCTGGTTTATTCTATGTATTCTATGTATTCTATTTTTGTCCCACACAACTGATGCTGGGTCTCAAAATTAATGACTGCTTTTAAAAAATAATCATTATGAATGTTTTATGTCTGACAGAATGGACTTGGAATTTAGGTGCCAAATGACACGTTCCAAAATCTTGTCAGCTGCAAAGGTATTGCTCAGTTCCATACCTTCATACAAAATCATGAAGACCAGCAGAGAGGTGAGGTTTGAGGTTTCTGAATTTAGTGAGAAGTGAGAGATTTGTAAACAGAGACACAAGGGTAGCCTCTTTTTGCAGAAAATAGTGTTTTGTCTCTCCAGTATTTGTTTACAGCTCCTGGTTGTTATTTAAGGACACAAGTATTATCCTTGTGTGACCTCTCAAGGACTATGCTGGGCCTTACCATGATTGTCTAGCTAGTAGACAAAGACCTGCATTCTAAAGCCAGACCCTCCCTTAGGTACCAGGAGTGACTAGAATAGCTGCTTAGAAAAGAAACTCTAGCAACATGTCAGAGCTGTGAAGACTAATGGTCTTCTCTCTGCACCTGAGATGACTGCCTGCCTCTTACAAAAGTGCACAGCAAAGGAATGATTTTACACGATGTTATGGTTATGTATTTTCTTGGAGTATTCCAAGCACATCTCACATCCTCCTTAACAAATTTATTGTTTGTGGCCCTGATGATCTGCTGAGGTAGATTTTAAAACACAAAAGAAAAATCTTCAGTAACAACATTTCCAAGAACAGGCCAGTAGAAAAGACAACAACTGAGATATAGCTGAAGGCATCTCAGCAAAGCAGGTAACAAAGTAAGGTACAGAAGGAGTGATGCATGAAATCTGTGAAAGTCTTATTAAGACAGAGAATGAGGCCTGTGAGCTGCTTTTGCTTCTGTGTCCTCAGAAAGAATTTTCCTTTCCAATTCCATAGCCCATGTCCCAACACCATGTTATTTCTTATGCTATACCTGAGGACTCTGAACTTTACTCTGAACTCCTGGGCTTCAGTCCCAGTGCTGACATTTGCTTTCTGTGAGCCTGAGTAAGCAATTTAAAAGTATTTGAGTCTAAGTTCAGCAAACTATAAACTCATGAATATTATTTTTATTGGCATCACAGAGCGCTTTTTGCACTTTCAGTGTCATGCAAAATAGGATACAGAATTATTGTCCTATTTATGCTAAAGACATAAGGACTTTCCTGCTCTTTTATTTAATATGACATTAGTAATTTTTCTGGTCCATATAATAAAGGGCAGCTAAGACCATCCCTTTCACTGTCATCTTTTTCACTTAGATGTTAGTCTTCTACAGTTTAATTCAGGATTCAGAGTCAGTTTTTGTTATTTGAAGTCTGGCCTGCCAAGTTATTTTCCTTTTTACTTAGCTGTCTGCTGACCTGTATTTCAACATGTATTTTTCCTTCACCACTGAGTGCACTGGACTCAGAAGCCACTTCATCAGCTTACACACAAATACTTTATTCCCTTCTGGCCCTTTTCTGTTTTGGTGTTATCACATAGCTTTGCTGCTCTGAAAGTAATGAAAGGTTAATCACATAGGGCAAAATATGTAGTGAGCACAAATATTAACTAGCCTATTGTCTGCTCATGCATACACAAATTATATATAACATGGGGACCTTTTACATAACAGTTACGCTTCACTGATGCCAGCTCAGCATTGCAGAGAGTGGAGAGAAAATACAGAGCAGAGGGTTTCTTAGGACAGATTTTAGACTGTCAAGCCCTCCGTTGTAACACCTCAAAGCCTTCAGAGAGAGATTGTCCTCTAGAGATCTGAGAACAGAGATGATGTTGATTTTGATACTTTCTTAAGAATTTTTGTGCTTCAAAATATCCTGGAAAACATTTATTGCATGCTGTGCTGTGCTGGCAGCCCCACTGGGTTGGACACACCCTTTGTGTGGTGATTCAGGGTATGTGCCTTGGGAAGGAATGGGATGAATACTTTGTTCAAGTACATTCAAGGTGATAGGTTTGAATCTGATCAGATCTAAGGACTTAAAGGCAACATGCCTTATGTGGGGTTAGGTGACAGTCTTATAAAGTCAGCAGAAAATGTCTTTGTAGCTGTTTTGAGCACCTGGAAGTATAAAATTATAGTATCAGCAAAAAACCAGTCCATTAATTGATTGGAGAATGCTGGGGTTTTTTCAAAGGTTTGCAAGTAGGTAGCACAGTAATATTATTTTGTGATCTTTCAATCTGGATGTAAAAGCATTCTTTTCTACACAGGAACATTATAAAAAGCAGCAGAATATCTACACTACTTCCTGCTACTCTCTGCCTTTTTAAAGGTGCCAATAGGTATGTGTAATAACACCTTCTTAGGCTTAGCTAGCCCGGAATGGCAAGCATTACACAATGAGCCTAAAGGAGCCTGTCTTCATTTCAGATTGCTACTAAATAGATTTAAACATAACCTTCCTGACACAGGTCTGTCACTCTTCTTTGTCATGGATCTTATCTACTTTTGCACCTTGTTTTCAGTTTCTTTACTTTTCTTTCTTAGGAGACTTTTCTGATCCTTCTCTTTCCTCTAGTTAAGGGTTATCATGCTATTCTTCAGTAGATTATGTAGCTATTAAAACACTGTAGAGAGACTTGGACATTTGTGGTTTCCCTACTTTGTCTTTATTTTGATATTTACTTCTGTCTTTTTTTTTCCTAAGCTCTTATTTAGGCAGTGAACTAAGGGAGGAGAAACACATAGCTGTTTAAATATATTGGCACTGTTGATTTTTGAAGCAGTTGGCAAGGCGCTTATTTCCCTTTAAGATACTTTGTTGGTCTAAGTGGTTGGCACAGGTGTTCAATCCTAACAGCTTTTCATATTAGTGTCTGAAAAGTCAGCAAAGCGTATTTTTAAAGTGAAGTATATTTTTATTAGACCTTGGATTAACTGTAGTCCCTTCTCGAGTTTACACTTTTATAGCACCAACAGTGTATTTGTTGCAATACTTGAAAAAAGTAAGGTCTGAAGTGACTGAAGTCAGTAACAACCTGTAAACACTGTCAGAGTTGTATGAATAGGATTGTAAGGAGTAATGTTGGAGATGTGACTCAGCAAGCTAAGATTGTGGTGAAGAAATATCCCATGGAGTGGCTCTGAGTGAGGCAGGGGCTATGTAATGCTTTTAAATGATTCTCTTCCACTTCCTTTCAGTCAACATGCTGTCATACAGAAATACCAGGATTTGCCTTCAAAAGAAAATATTATGACTCTGTTTTCTTTTTAGAAAATGTGTTTCTCATTTATTTCCACCACACATGGCACACTGTCTTACTCAGCTCACCATCTGCTAACCCACCATGGAGTTTCTGTGACTCAGAAGCCACAGAGAATGTACTGATATTTTAGCACTTAGGCAGAAGTGTATATGCTATTGCACTTGTCAATGGTGCTGTATCCAGCCTGGCCTTGAACACTTACACAAACAAGGTGTCCACAGCTTCTCTCAACTTGTTCCAGTGTCTTACCACCCTCATAGCAAAGAACTTTCCCATTGCTGATGCATGCTACAGGAAATCACTCAGTGGGTATGTCTGATTGCAGAGAAGAAGTGAGACTTTAGGAAGATGTGAAGAGTCAAACTGAGGTGGACTTTGTCTTTCTTAAGTAATGGAGAACTGCTAATTATAGACTGTTGTTGTTTTAGGGGAGGAACAACCAGGGAAGATAGAACACCTGGAGAAAGTAGAAGCCACAGTGAAAAAGAAAACAAAAGGTAAGCAACGTAGATCAGGTTGTCATTTATGTTCAGCTTGCCTGTGATGATTCCATAGGAAAATACCAGGAGCAATTCTTCAGTGGAATAATACAAATCCTTCTTTCAAACCCCTTCCTTTTCCAGAGCTGTTATGTCAGTCATTTTATTAAACTATCCTTTTTCTAGTTATGCAGCCTCCTCTAAAAGCCTGCAGCTTTTGGTGGAGCAGTGGAAGCTGCTTCCAAATAGTGTAATCTTTCTTTTGAAAACATGCATATAATTCATGGTGTATAAAATACTTGGTGTGTCTGTAGCAAGATGGGAGTGAATGCAGGCCTGGGTTGGACCAGGCACAGTGCTAAAGAATATGATAAAAGCCTGTTTGTGGCTATTGTGATCATATCAGTAGCTTCTAAGTGTGGCGTTATTTGGTATTGCATTGAAATAGAAAGATGCAGGAGCATTTTTCAGGTATTGTATTCAGTAAAAACTTAATGGCTGGGTCAGCTTTCAGGCAGAAATTTGCTGAAGCCATGTTACATGAGCCCTTAAATAAGGAATCTGGTTTGAAAAAAGGGCATAAGTGTGAAAATATAATGATTGGAAACAAATGGTAGTTGATGAAAGTCTCCATTTTCACTGGGGTGTAATTCCAGAAAGCACAGCATTTAAAAAATTTCCTGTTATTGTTTGCTCTGGGACTTCAAAATGTTCCACACAGTAGAGGAGACATCAGAAGGCCTAAACTGGGAAAGAAACTAACCATTATGACAAAACGATGGCAGTGTTCTCCCAGTATTTAATGCCAAAGGTTTTATTATTATAGCTATAGGAAAGGTTTAAAATAAATAAATATCTCTTTTCATCCTTGCAAACAGCTGCAAATTTCTGCTGTCTGAAGCCTGGTTTTGCTAGAATAGGAAATTTGGACTGCTGTACTTCACCTCTGCTCTATTTGCTGATATTTAAACACATAGTCAACACATTAACACTGGAAAAATGAGCCCACTAAATGGTTTCGACAACAAATGCTGGAGATTAAAACCCAGAACGAACTCCTTGCCCCCATATTTACTTTCTGACAGTGTGTGTTTGTTTCAGTGATGCATGGATGCAGTTTAACTGAATGTAAGGACTGGATATCATCTTACCAAAGCCTTATTCACCACGGCCATAAAATGTTAATGTTAAGGTCCAAAATGTTACTACAAGGCCATCAAAATGGGAATATTACATTGCAATGTATTAACATTATATCAAAAGAATGTATTTAGAGTTTGAGAGTCCTCATTTTGATATATGGTATTGGACATGGTGGTTTTGGTCTAACTGCCATGGCATTGGACATGGTGGTTTTGGTCTAACTGCCTGCAGTTTACCATTTGAATACAGACTGAATACAGACATACAGTCTTCTGTATTTTAAGGGAAGTAAACAGAGTCCATATGAGCTCCTTCCAGGTGCAGTTAATGCTAAAGTCATAAACCTATGTGAGTTTCACAGCAGCACCCATGTATAAGCACATCACAGTGTATTTCACTTTTGCAGAAGAACCAAACCATTTACACTCTGAGAAAGCCACGGAATATAGTTTTGAAACTAGGTTAAATGTGCTTTGGACACTCACAGAAAAGACTGAATGTCACAATAATTTAAAAGAAGTGGGTGTGATGATTTTTAACACATAAATGAGATCACTACCTTGGAGAAAAACTGTGAACCTCTTAAGCAGAAACAGAATGGTGACTCTGGCAGCTTGAAATGTGACATGCATTTCTACACAGATATTTCTTTAATATAAACAAAAAAAAAATGCTGACATCTTATTTAGAAGAAGCTAATTCACTCTGTATGGAACAACTCTGCATTAACTGGAAAGTTTAAAGTGCACCCTTGACTTTTTTTGTTGGAGCAAGGATTTCAGAAGATGGTTGAAATCTTGTCACATGTTCCTGTGAAGCTTCCTTCACTAAGGCAGCAGAGGAACCATGCCAGAGGTCAGCATCAACAGATTTGGATTTACAACCAAAATTTCATTCCAGTGTGAACTGGCTTCACCTTATTGGTTTTAGGTCCATCCACAATTTCCCCCCCTCCCAGTACTAATCATAGAACACAAATGAGTAGGTTTCTTTTCTCGTAGATCAATTCTCCTGGTCAGATATTTCCACCTCTTTTTTGGCTTTCTGTCAGTATTTTCTGAAATGCATTTGGACACTGTTTTAAAGTCCACTGACCTTCCCAGGAAAATGCTGAACTCAGCCAGCAGTGCTTTCATACGAGTGATATAAACGGAGCAGCACACACTTAGTGTTGGATGTACCCAGGGTTGGGAAAAAGGTTTAGGCTTCTGTGCTCGTTAACATTTACATGGGGAAAATCATGGAACTGAATACAACTCTGTTTCCTGTGAAATTTCCACCTGTAAAATCACTGTATAGCAGAAAAGCTGGAAGAAATTGTTTCCTTTAAAACATAAGGCCATGATAATACCAAGATAAATTGTATCCTGTTTGTTGCTGCAGTACTGCTCACTAGTCTCTCTGTTGTGGCAGGCCATCATGGAAATACTCTTTCTTCCATTATGTAGAGAAGGAAAAACATTTCTTTGAGCCTTTAAGCAGGACTTGGAACAGCAATTCCCCCAAACATTATTACAGGAGCAGAACAGAACAGAACAACTCGTGATAGAATAGAACAGAATTAACCAGGTTGGAAGAGACCTTTGAGATCATCGAGTCCAACCCATCATCTAACACTGTCTAACCAACTAAACCATGGCACCAAACACCCTGTCCAGTCTCTTCCTAAACATCTCCAGTGATGGTGACTCCACCATCACTGCATTTCCATTTCTGTTTTCACCTTGTTGTAAGTGAGGAATTAAAATGAGCACAATATCTAGTTATAAAATGTTGGCATTCGTTGTGAATGTCCTACACTGATGGCAACACACTGCTCCAGCAGGGAGGGGAAGACAAAGTCCTCGAGTGCTGCTCAATTTCCCACAGTTAAAGTTCTTGTGTTTTTTTTGCAGTGCAGGGAAGCTGCCCTTCTACTTCTGCCTCCTCAGGCAATCACAAGAGGGTTAAAACCCAAGAGTTTATTTGGTGCTGTTAGCACAGCCGAACCTACAGAAGAAAGCAAAGCTCAGCACAAATTCGGTTTCAGAAAAATACATAAACCCACAAAATGAATATCAGTGACAACATACAAGGACTGAGATTTCCTCTCATGTTTCACTCAGAGAAGTGTTGTTCCCTTATTTTCAAAGGTAGTTCAACCTTTGGCTGTTGATATATTTTTCTGCCTTCTGTAGTCTTGGCCAAAACTATAAAAACCACGGTGGGGGTGCTATGGGGAACTTTCCTGTGATGTTTCTTCACCTATGAGAAAGAGTTCCTGGATTTATTCTGCCATAATAATGAAACCACCTTGAAAATGCCTGGCACATATAGAAATGATTTATTTTGTTGCAGTTAACATGTGGAGCTATTTGCATTATTCTGCATATTAATTTAGCTGTCATCACTGTGGGTGGGTTTCCATGTCCCACTGTATATGTGAGTAACGAGTTGCTAGAAGACAGTTACTTTAGGAACACAGGAAAAAAGCTATCTACAGTAGCCATAAAAACAGACTAGGTGGAAAATAGTCTTACCTACGGGCGCTGATATTTCATTGCAAACCTCAATCCTTATTGATCAATTGCTCATAAAAATAAAGTGCTCTGGCTGAGCTGCCAAAGTGCCGTATATATTGCAGATTGCAGTGCTGGGGAAGTAGTAGTCTATTGCTCAGTTGCAGTCCCATTGAGCACAAGATATAGGTCTTATACACCCCAGTTAGCTTTCCTGGTCAGGAATGTGGGTTTCTGTAAATATAACACAGACAATAGTTAACAGAAATATGTGAGGATCTCATACCCTGAAATGGAAATTAAGATGGAATTATCACAACGAGAAGTTCCTATTACCAGAGGGAAAACCCACAAATCTTTGAGCCCCTAACTACTGTCAGCATTTCAATGAATCCTTTGACTGCATGGTGCTCTCTGCATATGCTAATAAGGATGGAACAGACCCCCAGATAGTTGTTGCCTGAGAAGAAGATTTAATTTTCAACATTCCTTGATAATACAGAGTTAAGCATATGCATTTATTTGATTAGAATGATACTTATGCTGCCATTTCTTTTGCTAAGCTTGTCATTTTTCTCTTTGCACGCCATGCTTAGTGCACATACAATGTCTATCTTTTATTTCTCCTGTGCCACGTGGGCAGTACCCATTATGCATGTAAAGAACTTTCTGTATTAATAGATTGAAAGCTGGCAACAAAAGCACCAAAGCAATATCTTTTTCTCAAGGTTCAGAATGTATACTACTTATGATTTTAGTTCAGCTGTGACATTTTAGAGGTCCAGAAGATTGAAGGATGATGGTCTCTGTTTTTCATGTGGGTTTTGTTGTGGTTTTGCTTTTGACATAGGTATTCTGAATGACACGAAGCAGTACTTGCTAAAGCTGTATGTGGCCAGTAGAGCTCTACAGGATATTTGGATTTCCCTCATAATTACATCACTTCTCAGTAAGCCTTCTGTATAAACATCTCACTGGACAGCGTTTATTTTGGTCTCCTTTATTCTTTGCTTTTAACTCTTCCAAGCATCTAACAATACATATTGATTTTCCTGATCATTTTTCTATATAAACTGTACTTCTACACAACAGGATTTGATCCTGCTTATTGTAATACTTCCTGCCAAACCTGTGATTTGACCTAAACCCAAGACTGCAAAGTTCAGCACTGGAGGGAACCATGATTAAACTTACTGTTTGCCTGCTCTCTGTGCCTGTGTATTTGCTTTGGCTGAGCTGGGATTAATTCCCCTCAAAGCATCCTTCTAGTGCTGTGGTTTGCAGCAGCAGTTGATAGCACAGCGGTGTTTTGGCTGCTGTTGAATAAGGTGAGGAGAAAGTTCTTCACAGAGAGAGTCATTAGCCGTTGGAATGTGCTGCCCAGGGAGATGGTGGAGTCACCATCGCTGGAGGTGTTCAAGAGGGGATTGGACGTGGCACTTGGCTCCATGATTTAGTAGTCATGAAGTCTTGGGTGACAGGTTGGACTCGATGATCTTTGAGGTCTTTTCCAACCTTATTGATTCTATGATAAGCTTCTATGATAAGTGCCCAGGCTGAATCTTTCCAACATTTCACACTGAGGGGTGGGCAAGATCTTGGGAGGGGACACGGCTGAGCCAGCTGACCCAGACTGGCCCAAGGGTATTCCATGCCAAATGATGTTAGCTCAGATGTAAGAAGGAAGTGAAAGAAGGCGGTGTGGGGAATCGTCCATGGTGTCTATCCTCCTAAGGAACCACCAAGCTTGGAGTGCTCTGCTTCCCGAGACCGACCATCGTCCTGCTGATGAGACTAACACGTCTCTCTCTCTGCTTTTGCTTCAGTGCAGTCTATTGCCTTTGCTTTTTATTGTTATTAAATGGCTTCTATCTTATTACTGGCTTTTGTTATACTTTTCCCCTCTCCCCTGTCCATTTAAGAAGGGGAGTGATAGAGTGGCTTAGGTGGGCACTTGGCCGCTGGGCCAGAGCCAGACCTCCACAGCCTGATAGAAAAGGGGTTGATCACTGTTCATTAATGAGCAGTGTGCAAGAGTTTGGTACTAAATTTGAAAATGTGCTTAGTTTTTAATTATTAGAGGCTTTCTAACTGTTGAACTAGTATCAGGGAAAAAAAAATGGGGGGTGGGGTATTTTTGTAAATCTGTGTTAGAGGTGGATTATGCAAATCTGGAAAATACAGGCAACAGAAAACTGTTTGCAGAGATTGATAAATGAACAGAACTAATGTCAGAGATAGGTAAGGTTAAAGCTTGTGTCCTACCTTTTCCTGTCAATGCATGGTGTGCCTAGGGCTGGTGTAGCAGCATCAAATAAAGAGCTGTTAATCGGTTTTAACTAGCAGAACAGCACAAAGATTCTTGGCTTTGATATAAGCCCAAGTGATGCAACACATGTACTAGCCAAATGTTAGAAAAAGGCCATATGCTGAAGAAAACACTCAAGCATCAGAATGAAAATGTATGCAAACAGCACAAAATTTTGAATAGGATGATGTGGAATCAATGATTGTAAATAACCAGTAAATAAACTGCCTTACTCCTTTCCCCCCTCCTTCTCGCTCTTTCATCAACATGAAAGCAAACAGCTTAAAATTTTTGGAGAGGAAGAGTTCTTCCTGCTTGCTAAATGAAAGGGCTGCTTCTTGCCCAGTGATCTCCTCCCTATTTGCTGCACTATCATACACCACTATCATGCACAGAAGAGAATCAGGAACAATTTAAAGACAAAAAAACCCA
This sequence comes from Dryobates pubescens, assembly GCF_014839835.1. Taxonomy (NCBI): domain Eukaryota; kingdom Metazoa; phylum Chordata; class Aves; order Piciformes; family Picidae; genus Dryobates; species Dryobates pubescens. The sequence goes on from NC_071643.1 coordinate 7,043,260, forward strand.
AACAAACAAACAAATCATAGCTGAAATTACAAGAAGGTCAGACATATCTTAAAATACCTTCCTGGCATGAGGTTGAATCTCCCTTGGGTGCTAAATAATTATAGAACTACATGGTGAATTCAGCAGCTGCTAATTAAGAAAAGCAAAACTGGCCAGGATAAAAATAATTCTGTAGTTCAAGGTTATTTTTCAGAGGAAGAGAAGGTTATTTTCCCCCTGACATTAAACAAGCAGGTAGGTTGCTATGCTGTGTCAGAAAACTTGGAGCTTTTCAGAGAAGTGGATTGAACTCAACAACTTCTGTTCCCACACAACTATTTAACTCTATAGTTTTCCTAAAAGTGTTGGAAGAAAGCTGAGAAAACAGAAGTGCAAATTTTCTCCCAGTGTAAGTGTTTGGACTAGATGCTAGATGAGAAAACTCATTTACAGCACCAGATTCCTATGCCTTCTCTTTACAAGTTTTAGGTTGGTAAAGCCTTCCAGGCTTTCCTGTAAAATAGCTCCACACACAGGAATAGACTAGACTAGACTAGACTAGACTGGACTAGACTAGACTAGACTAGAATAGAATAGATTTACCAGGTTGGAAAAATGCATCAAGTCCAACCCATCACCCAACACCATCTAATCAACTAAACCATGGCATCAAGCACCCCATCCAGTCTCTTCCTAAACACCTCCAGTGATGGTGACTCCACCACCTCCCTGGGCAGCATATTCCAATGGCCAATCACTCTTTCTATGAAGAATTTCTTCCTAACATCCAGCCTAAACCTCCCCTGGTGCAGCTTGAGACTCTGTCCTCTTGTTCTGTTGCTGGTTGCCTGGGAGAAGAGACCAACCCCCTCCTGGCTACAACCTCCTTTCAGGTAGTTGTAGACAGCAATAAGGTTCCCCCCTGAGCCTCCTCTTCTCCAGGCTAAGCACCCCCAGCTTCCTCAGCCTCTCCTCGCAGGGCTTGTGCTCGAGGCCTCTCACCAGCCTCGTTGCAATGAGGACATTTATTTTCACACAGTCAGGGCAATGTTTCTACTATCAGGCCAGTTTGAAGAAAAGCTTTGAGAGAAATGTTGCCCCAGAATCCAAATCCAAGTCAATATATTGCCTTATCCAAATCAAATTGCTTTGGAAAACTGATACCCATTTTCCAGAAATTGAATTTATTGATGAAAAGGTGTGAGAAAGGACGTTCCCAAGTGCAAACATTTCAAAGTTAGTCTAGATATTTTTTTGCTTCTAGGGTTTTGGGGTTTTTTGGAACTGCTTTTTATGCTATACCATCCATATATCGTGCAGCTGAAACTGCCTGAAAGTAAGTAAAATGGTTTCAATATACATGAGGAATTCCTTTCAATATGTCACCAGACAAAAAAAACCCAATGTTTTGAGAAATGCTTTCTCATGAGACAACATTAGGATCTTTTGAGGTGCAGCAGCATGGCAGCAGCTAAGCTGTGAACAGCAGCAGCTTTAAGTAAGGAAGGATGACTTGGTCTGAAGGACCTTCTCATTTTGAAAGCCATTGTGCTGGTGACTGGCAGTCAGTATTTCTCTTGGTTTTGCATAAATTTGATCTGTATAATGATTTCTTAGCATTTTAGCTTCCTTTCATCCTCTTTTTATCTAACAATTCTGTGCTTTGTTATGTTCCTGACTGTGGTGTTTGGGACCTGATTTTCTTCTTTTGTGTTCTTAAAGGTTTTCATGCTGGTAAAGGTTTATTTAAACATTCCTCAGCTCCAGACCTTCAAATGTGGTCTTGAATAGTTGTAAAATGTTCTCCTAAATCCCAAGCTACATATTTTAGCTATTGTTTTCTTATGATACATTTAGTGTGACATTCTATAACATTTTAAAAGAGGACTTTTCTTCTCAACCATTGTTGAGTGAAATGTCCAGAAAAAAAATCACACTTTCTGCTTGAGCCATTAATTAGCACACAACTTCTTAACTGTTGCTGTAGCTTTTGATTCATTGGCACCAACACACTTCAGTAGTGACAAATGTGTTGGAAAGACTTAGACAGATAGGCTGAAATGTATTTACCTGCCAAACCAAAATGAAATACGGCCTTCACTTTCAACATTATCTTTACTGGATAATGCATAATAGAAGTGAAGATGTTTTATAAGTAAGATGTGCTTTTATCAGCCTTTGTCAGTGTAAATTTCAACATAAACCCAAAAGAAATTCAGTGCAGTATTTTAAGATGAAAAGGGCATTATTATAGGTATGATAAATAACAAGCCAAGAATGTGTATATCCACTATGAATAAAGATATAAACATTTCCTTAACATTAGGAAGAGTCTTCAGTGAGAGACAATCCAAAAGCCACATGGAAGTGGAAGGAGCTACTGGAAATCAGATCTCTTGAGAGGAATTGAATAAAAATGGGTCTATCTTGACTCTTCTCTAAACAAAACAAAACAAAACCCTTAAAAAAGACATTTTAATATTAACCAATGCTTTTCTGTGTGAATTGTGTATAACAAATTGTGGCGCAAAGACTTTCTATCTTCTGGGAATTAGCAACTGAGAAATAGGAAAGAGAAAAAAAAGAAAGAAAACAAGAAAGGGAAGTGTGTGCAGTTACAACAGCACTGCTCACCATTCTCTTGCCCACAGAACATGTGAGGCCACGGGACATTTGTCTTCTGAAGTCATGTAGCATTGTCACAGCTAGTACAGTGTGGATGCAGGGCTTCAGTACAGCACTACAAGCAGAAAATAGGATGCAAACTTACCCAAGAAGGTGGCTCTGGCATCTGCATTAGCCCTCTTTGATGACCTCTCTGTGCCCTCACAGTGCTTCTGGTGGCCTGCTGCAGCTGCAGCTCTGGGTATAGCTTTGAAGACTCTAAGAGATTAAAGGCAATGAGGTGCTCAGATTCCACTGTAATGAAAGGGTTAGAAAAGTACCTCAGAGAGGAAAAGTAGCCCTAGAACACCAGAGAAACCACAGCACAGCAGCAAAGAGTAAAGCTTATGCAACATATGTTATTTGACTGTAATGAATAAGCTTTGAAAGCAGCGCTCCTCTTGGACTGAAAAGCTATCTTGGTGCTGCAGTTCTGCATGGAGGAACAAGGCTGAGTGGTTACCTGGCTCAGCCTGGACAGTCCTGACAAGTGCCCTCCTGCTGCACCTCTGGAAGAGAGCTACTCCCTCAGGGCTGCTTCTGCAAACCTGCCTTCTCAGAAAGTGACAAGAAATACAAACAGCATTAGTGAGGCTATAACTAGATGTCTCAGAGAATTAGGAGACACAGTGATGAATCACATAGGCATTTAGACCATGCTCCATGGGAGCTAAAAGGCAAAAAAAGCAATTTTCTTCTGCAGTAAGTTTGCAAAATACCTGGAGGCAGACAGACATCTCCCTGGGTCATCACCTAGTCTTGCTGACTTTCCTTCTGTAAAGTTTTCTTTTTGGTTCTTATGTCTAGTGCTCTTATATGTGACATCATAATAATACATTCAAGGTAAAGAAAGCTTCCACTGATACCTAATAGCATCGCTCACTAGTTGAGAGAATTGTGCAGGATTTTCCTTCAGTCACTACAAGCAGAATTCATGAAAGGCCAAAAGGATATCATTGGAAGAGATAACAAATGTTTTCAAAAGCTGGATTACAAAATCACAGAATGTCAGGGGTTGGAAGATCATTGAGTCCAACCCCTGTGCATGATGTAAGGATAGGGAAGTATTATACAATGCTCATATTTAATGCATTCTACTTGCATCAGTCAGTGATAGCATGTCCTATCTAATTAAATCCACATCTCACACACATCTCTTCATTTACTCACAGTGTAAATAATGGAAGCTAACATGAAAGTATTAAAATCAGATAAAGTTACTTTTCATATTATTACAGAGTGTGGAAGTATATAATTTAGAATATATCTTAGGAAATGTAATCTCTTTTACATATTTCATACAGCTCTGATATTGATCAAGATATTCCTGGGAATGTACAATGAGAGGAGAAAACAAGGATGTTCCCCTTCCTCTGGGAATTAGTCAGCTTCTTGCTGATCTTTCACACTACTTCTTTGAATAAAACTGATTCCTTTTTGGTTTAGTTTTTGATGTATATTGTTTAATGAAGGTTAGTTTCAACAAGGAATATCAGAGTTTAGTCAACCCCTCTCTAGTCAGAGCAATGGGTGAGCAATCCATGGCCTCTTCAGCTCTGTCTGGTTTCTGATCCCACTGGAAATGAAACATTGTGCATCTGGTATATAGCCCCCTAAGACAAACTTTTCTCACTTTCAGACAAACAAGGTTTAGGGAAGCCAACAATATCTCACTGAAAAAGCCATAGACAGTGGCTGGAGTCTCAGGGTGAAAGCTGTCCTTGGCAAGAGAAGGTGCAGAAAACAGGTAAAGTGCAGTTACTGCCTTTGGGTAAAGAGCATCTGGACACCTTGAATCAACAGGTTATTGTGTTACAGAAAGCATCTGCCCTTTAAACTTGCTTCTGGTTTGAACACTCAGCTCGTTTAGAGACAGAAAAGGCTTTAAATTACTTTCCTGAACAGTGCATGTTTCAGGATAGCGTTTTTAAGCAGGCTAGACACAAGCCTTTTTACTGTTTTCATTCTCATGTTATTCAAACTGATTCAAATCCTCTGAGGTCCATGGAAATTGTGCAGGGCACCAATGAAGAAAGAATCGAGTCCCCTGTATTCATGTGCAGGATCTTCTCTTCCAGAATTTGACATGTCAATGATACTAAGGAGTTGGGTTTTAAAATAGTTTTTGTTTACAAGAGAATCATTCAATTATATCCAGGCTGTGCTAAATGGATACACATTTGTAACTAAAGCTCTTTGAAATAGTTCTTTGCTCCTTATTGATACATACCTAATATTAAATCCTGTAATGTCACATAGATAGACTTGAGGTAGACAGTCGATGCTATTAAAATGAAGAGGAGCTCTCTAATTTAGGAGACATGATAAGATTCAAGCCTTATGTTTTAATATCTAACATCTTTACTTCAAATAAATCTATTCAAACTTGTACATCAGCAATATGGAAGCTGGCAGGTGTCCACCTATGTTGGTATCTGCTGCCTGGGGACCAAAAGCAAAAATTATTGATGCGGGAGTCTGACAACTGCAATAAAAAATAAACTCATGAAATGATCACATGAAAATTGCTTATACCCCTGGATAGAAGCAATCTGAGCACTTGTTCAGATTTTGCAGCTTTTGCATGACACAGGCAGTTGAAAACATTCAAAGAAACAAAAGTCTCTGAGGACAAAACGAGACCTTAACTCTTTTCACTCAGTGTTGTTTTCCCTTGGAGAAGCTTAATTACCTGCCAAAGGTGAGACAACTCCTTTGTTTAAATCCTGAGTGGTGGAAAGAAGAAGATCTGCTTCTTGCTGAAGTTATCAAATTTTGTAGCTGTCTCAAAGATAGATCTGCTTTTATCACATGGTGCCCTTTCTTCCTTGCTGGTGGAATGCTCACTGTGCTCCATAAACAGTCACTTTGCATTATGTAGATTATTTCACAAGAGAAGTGAAGGAGCGGGCTTTTGACAACCAGGGAAACAAAGCAGCGTGAAGAGATCAGAAAAGATCAAAGCTGCTCATCAGTTTAGATGGTAAAAACCAGAATCATTAGCAATAACACAATATCTTTCTTGTTACTGTTTCGTACTGTATGAAGCCTCCTAACTGTTGCCTCAGAAAAAGCCTGAATTATTTTTCAATAATCAAATATTTGAAAGAAATCCTTCTGTTTTATATCACATGCAGTAGAGGGACCTCCTCCTTTGGTGCATTACTTTGATGTTTTGGGGTTTTGGTGTTTGGTTGTTTTTTTTTAGAACTTGAAAGGCCAATTCAAATTGCAGAGTTTTATGAATGTTTTATAGGCTTGTTATTCTAAGTCATCAGAAATAGTGCTCTCTGAGCTGGTCTGGCAAATTTAATGGGGGGTGGGCGGCGGGAGTCTTTCAACCCACCACATATGCTTTGGGCTTATATCTTTGCTGTGCTCAAACGAAGTCCAGGGCAGGAATAGACTAAGCAAGGAAAAACTTAGCTGCATCATCTTCCTTATTCTTATCTTTCTAGTCAGGGGACATTCCTAGAACAGCTACAGGTACCTCCCATATGTACCTAGCTTAAGTTATTAACAGCGCAGTCCTTTCTTTTTCATGTTTGTTCTCTGGTAAGTCATACCTAAGTCAGAACATAATTCAAGCAAATTAATGTTACAACTTATTTTCTTGCATTAAATTATAAATGTCTGTAAATCTCCTAGTATGTGGTTTAGCAGTTTTAACATTATTTCCCTTCTCCATCTGGGTTTGAAGGATAACAATAATACAACTGACTTAATTAAATTTTTACTACTACTCTATGTCTGATTATATATGATTAGAAGACTGGTGCTGTATAGATACTGAATTATTTTTCTTTGGTAGTTCATCAATATTTATTAGTTCATTCACTATGGGCTTTCTCCCTCTATGTACTTCTAAAGCAAAAGGGAGCAGTGTACTTGGGATGTTGTGAGGAAATATTCTGAGCAAAGCAGTGGATATATCAGTGAAAGACAAACAAAAAGTGCAGTAAAATAGATCCTCAGCATCCACAGCAAGCAAAAATGCATACTGAAAGATCTAGTCAGAGGACCAATAAACCCCTTATTGCTTATTTGTAATATAATAGGCATACTAAATTCCTTTCTATTTTCTACTTGTGATAAAATCCTCATTGAGCCATTCCTGCTTGCTCATGTAAAGTCTGTGTTGTCCACATTCCTCAGGAGACCTGGAGGGAGCCACTGCAGGTATCAGGACTCAACTACACCTGCCATTGTGTTACACAGCAAACAGTTCCACCTTGTCATAGCAATTTTGTATACACCATCTAAGCAGTAAATCAACATAAATTACATTTTTCACTTACTTAAGCCACAAAGCTACTAGGTTTGCACACAATGAAGTCTCATCATCTGAACATCAGTCAACTCCAAAAGCAGACAAATTGGTGTCCGTGCTTTAAGAAGTTAATGTGGTTTCTTCATGATGAACAGACTGGAGGTTAACATTACTGTGAAGTTATGGGAAACTTCCATATCAAAGAGACAGGGGAGTGGGGGCGTGAGGGTGTATGTGCAGCTCCCCTCCTTCATATTCTTCTGTTGCAGAGTCTACAAAGAGCTGCTGATGTGGTTAACCACTAAAACCAGCAAAATGTCAACACCAGTAAATGTATGTAAAAATATGTATGCAAAAATGTGTGCACTGTGAGAGAAGGAAAGGGAAGGAGGAGAGAGAAACACAAGACAAATTTGAATCACCTGAGTCTACTACCAAGCCAGAGACAAATTCAATGTCATTCAGCAGCATGAAATGGCATCTTTCAACAACATCTTTCTAATAAGAAGAAGAACTATAAATTAAAAACTGCTTGTCCCTGCTCCAGAGTTTGATAGGAAAATTGTCTCCTGCATCATTTGGTAGGAAGCCTTAGCTCACTCCAGAGAAGCCGCAGTATTGCCTTGTTAAATAGGTCTAATATTCCACCTCGGTATTAAATTTCCTTTAATAAATATTAATACTTGGGAAAAAATCTGTACTGTATTAAACCCCACAACTGCAAATTCCTTTTCAGTCTTTTAGCTTAGCCAAGACTGACACAGAAAGGAACCTCTGAAGCACAGAAACTCTAGGGAATTTAATTCTTGTTTACATTCCCCCCCCCCAAAACCAAAATTTAAACCCATGCTTGAGTAATCATTTTTAATGAAAGTATCTCTGTGAGTCAAATGCTCATCATGAGCCTGATGCTGTGAAGGAGGTGCTTCTCAAGATTTTCATGCCTAATTACTTCAATACTTTCAAGACATCTCTATAAAAGTGAGCAGCTTTTAATGTTGTTAACTGTCACACTCTTGATTTGCAAGTGTATGCAACTCTCACTGTCTTCTGAAAATGTTCTTTTGAACAGGAGCCTATTTCCAATAGAATTTATTGTCCACCACCTTTGAAACTCCATTAGCTAAAGTAAATAAAAAAATAAATAAAAATGGCAAGAAACCTATGTATCATGCCTTGAAATATACATGCAAAGTACCACACTCTTTTCTGCTGGAGATTTCAATCATTTAACACACACATAAAGACCATGCTCAAAGATGAGATTCTAATACACAGGCCAGCGAAGAATCATAGAATCAATAAGGTTGGAAAACACCTCGGAGATCATCAAGTCCAACCTGTCACCCAACACCTCATGAGTAACTAAGCCACGGCTTCAAGTGCCGTGTCCAGTCCCCTCTTGAACACTTCCAGGGACTGTGACTCCATCACCTCCCTGGGCAGGACATTCCAATGGCCAACAACGCTTTCTGTGACTAACTTTCTCCTCACCTCAAGCCTAAACTTCCCCTGGCACAGCTTGAAGTAGCAAGCATGCTGGTCACCAATATTAAGTGGCGAGGTGAGGGAAGAGAAATCTGATACATAACAAAGCTGAGTTGGGCTATCTAGAGGGCAAAGATGTTTCTCTGATTCTGTGATCCAGATCAGTCATGTGCAAGACTGGTCAGACTGAGACAGCACAAGCCCAGCCACAAACATAGTGTGTATGTCCCTGACTCCCCAGTACACTCAGGGCATCATTACTCTGTAAGCTTTAAAAAAGAAAGCACAAGTAGCAAAATCATTTGCCTGCCTTTTATTTATTTAATGAATTTTGCAGTATGCTTTCTTTTGTGAAAAACATACTGAATCTAGTGACTGTAGCCATCTTACAACCTGTAGGCTAGTTTCTGCCTGCAAGCTATGGGGAATTTAAGCTTACCCGGAGCCCAGAGAAGGATGCAAGAGCGGACAGCTCTCTCCCAGTTACCCCCTTTTTGAGGCAGCAGCACCTTCACACTTAGGACAGGGTGTGAGAAAATACTTGAAATGAAGTAATTTCTTTAGATAACAGTAATGTCATCACTGAAATTATTCATAATAGTGTTCCATTTCGCTGACTTCAGGACAGTCAAAATTTACTTACAGTGCATCTGAGTTTAAATATAAGACTGAAAGTGTGATGACTGTTAAATTATTTCTTGTTCTTCAAGGCACTGGCAACCTGATCTCAGAAATTTGGCAAGCCTTTACCCATTTTAAGAAAAGCTTACAGACCTAGAAGCAATTTGCCCACTCTAGCACCTAAAAAAAAGATAAAAAAAGGTTTAAGAATGACAATTCTACAAAGGACATGAGAAAGGTCAGAAGAAAAGCTCTGGTTTCCCTGACTTCAACCACGCAGCTCTCCAAAAAGCATATTGAATATCATTGCACCCAAATAGAGAAACATCATCCCATCATCTTTTTTGTCTATGATGGATGGCATTATATGGCAATAACAGAGCAATACAATAGCAACCTTGTCTGCTTCTGGGTTTCATGTAAGCCGAATCCCCCAAAATGAAGTCTTACTTAGAGTGAAAGCTGAAGAGAGCTGACCTTTAAATGCTACTATTATATAAGCATGCCAGTTAGTTAGGAACTCCTTTTTATCTGAAAGCACAAGAAAGTTCAAATCTCAAATTCAGATAACCATACCATTTTCTCAGGGTTGTCTGTGTGCTTTGGTGAGTCTCACGCTCCTAATTATCCAGATCAGGAATCAGACCAGAAAGGCAATTTTGAAACTGGCATGGACCTGGTTTTATTTCCCCTGGAAACCAAAATGCAGTGAGATGAATGAAAGAACTTCACAGTCTGCACCAGGATCTCACCTGTGTAGATGAGGTGAACTAGTACTTCTAACAGGCAATCACTTATCCTTCCAGCTACCAGAGTACAAAAATCTTCCTGTAAAGCATAACATTCTGAAACTATTTTTTGGCAACCAGTCAGGAAGCAAATATCATAAACTCACTATCATCTGCAAATATACCACTGCAGATTTTCTTTAAAAGACAAATGTAAAAGACTGGGCCATGCTTATTTCAAAACTCTACTGCAGAAGACTTAGACATCCATGCAGAAGAGAAGAGAAGAGAAGAGAAGAGAAGAGAAGAGAAGAGAAGAGAAGAGAAGAGAAGAGAAGAGAAGAGAAGAGAAGAGAAGAGAAGAGAAGAGAAGAGAAGAGAAGAGAAGAGAAGAGAAGAGAAGAGAAGAGAAGAGAAGAGAAGAGAAGAGAAGAAAAGAGAAGAGAAGAGAAGAGAAGAGAAGAGAAGAGAGAAGAATAGAATCAAATTGAATAGAATAGAAAAGACCAGGCTGAAACAGAATAGAGTAGAATAGAATAGAATAGAATAGAATAGAATAGAATAGACCAGACCAGACCAGACCAGACCAGGTTGGAAGAGACCTTCAAGATCATCACGTCCAACCCATCATCCAACATCATCTAATCAACTAACCCATGCAACCAAGCACCCCATCAAGTCTCCTCCTAAACACCTCCAATGATGGTGACTCCACCACCTCCCCAGGCAGCACATTCCAATGGGCGATCACTCTCTCTGTGAATAATTTCTTCCTAACATCCAGTCCAAACCTCCCCTGGCGCAGCTTGATAGCAAGGTGTGGCTTAGGACTGCCATGTAGAAACGTCTTCTGCCCTGAGCAATTCCAACCCTTTAATAAAGAAATTGTGAGCTGAATTAATTGGTATGCTCTAGCTATATTTGGTGTTTTGTGATCTATGAAAGAGTGGAAGCACAATAACACACTGCTTATTAATGGCTTAGCAAGAAGTAATTACCTGCATGTGAGAAGAAGTGTGTCAGGAAAAGGAGGAGGAACTTTCCTCCTTGGGTCTGCAAGATAAAATGGAGACAGTGTGTGGGTGAGCAGAAGCCCAGTATCATAGTAAGTGATGCTATTAAAAACAAAAGGTCATAAACCAGGAGAAAAAGAATGAACTGAATTTCTGAGCACTTGAGAAGATAAAGAAAAATGAATCGAACCCCTTAAAGTGAGGAAGTTAGAAATGGTTTATAGTTTTAATATTCAAGACTAGCAATAACAGTAAAATTTAAAACCAAACTAGACACTAACTCCTTTAACATTCTCTTTTCTTACAGTCATGGAAGATATTTGTGTCTATTTTGTGTTTCCCGACACCCAGTTTTCTGAAGGGTTATGACTTCAGTTATAACTAAAATGCTAATGTTAAATCATAACAGCACTCTTAAGCAAAGTATATTAATCAGGCTGACACCTCAGAAAACAAGCATTAAATACAGATGGCTGCAACCCATTCGTGGTGTCGTCAAGTGTGGAATTTCTCAGTGTGATGGAAAGGGACAGGCTGTAGATTTTGCAGTTTTCCTGGAGACATGCTAAAGGATATATTGACAGATAACTCTCCACAGACTTTGGGGACTCAGAACCAAGCAAACTGAATGCAATGCACTCAAAAACTGAGCTCTCTACATGGCAGGCTCAGAACAGACTGAACAGTAATGAGCAGAATAACACCTTAAAGTAATAGCCAGCAAACTCGCAAGTCTCCCTGTAAATACTCACAGGTTGAAACCCTTGTGTCTAGGTATAAAACATTCAAAGTCTTGAATTGCACAGAGGAATGCCTTAGTCCTGTATAGTACTCATTCATTTATTTTCTCATTGAACTGTAATGCCTGCCATAGTGCTAGAATCAAAAAGCTTTGCTATCAATTTTCTTTTTAGGCTATAAATGCAATGGTACCATTCACATTTTATCTATAAGAGTGATAGCTACAGGGAACTGAAATGCCTTGCCTAAGATCTCAAAGGCACAAGTCTGAGCTGGTGTTCAACATCCCATGCAGTGCTACAGGCTGGGGTCAGAGTGCCTGAAGAATGGCCAGACAGAAAGGGACTTGGGGGTACTGTTCAATAGTAGGCTGAATATGAGCCAGAAGTGTGCCCAGGTATCCAAGAAGGCCAATGGCATCCTGGCCTGTATCACGAATAGTGTGGCCAGCAGGTGAAGGGAAGTCATTCTGCCCCTGTACTCAGCACTGGTTAGGCGACACCACGAGTACTGTGTCCAGTTCCGGGTCCCTCAGTTTAGGAAAGATGTTGACTTGCTGGAATGTGTCCAGAGAAGGGCAACAAAGCTGGGGAGGGGTTTGGAGCATAAGCCCTATGAGGAGAGCCTGAGGAAGCTTAGCCTGGAGAAGAGGAGGCTCAGGGGGGACCTTATTGCTCTCTACAACTACCTGAAGGGAGGTTGTAGTCAGGTGGGGGTTGGTCTCTTCTCCCAGGCAACCAGCAACAGAACAAGAGGACAGAGTCTCAAGCTGCACCAGGGGAGGTTTAGGCTGGATGTTAGGAAGAAGTTCTTCATAGAAAGAGTGATTGGCCATTGGAATGTGCTGCCCAGGGAGGTGGTGGAGTCACCATCACTGGAGGTGTTTAGGAAGAGACTGGATGGGGTGCTTGGTGCCATGGTTTAGTTGATTAGATAGTGCTGGATGATAGGTTGGACTCGATCTCAAAGGTCTCTTCCATCTTGGTTAATTCTATTCTATTCTATTCTATTCTATTCTATTCTATTCTATTCTATTCTATTCTATTCTATTCTATTCTATTCCATTCTATTCTATTCATCCTATAAAATATTTTCCATCTCAGGTAGCAACTCTTTAACATTAAATATGCCATGAAGCAAATAATAAAGACAGCATCACAGTTATCATTCAACGGAAAGATATCTGGAGGGGGCAAGCCATCACAAACTGGAGTTGTGCAACAGCAAGGTGTTTTAGTTAGAGCAAGATCAGAGCCTAAATATTAGAGTAACAGAAAGCATATAATAGAAGGAAGATTACTCAAAATGCATCTAATTTAGAAAAATCCCTTGATGTAGTATAAATCACACCACAAATTTCAGATTCTTAGGCTGCCTTGGTATCAGGTGAACCAAACCCAGTTTTGAATCATGGCTTTGTGTTGAAAATGTGTGAGACACCACCTTTTGCACTTGGATGTGAAAAACAGGCCTGCATATTTAAAATTTCCTGAGGCTTTTAAATTCCCCAGACTCAAATAGAAAGTAAGGACAGCTAAAACTGTAATACTTAAGACTAAACCAAAATATTACAGTAGGTCAAAAGATGGTTGAACTTCCCTTGAATATGCAAACTTGAGTGTTTAGTCTTAAAGGTTTCTACTTCAATAGAAACCATACACTAAGTATGCCTTCGTACCCAACCTACCACCGTTACTTATTGCTACTTTATTGTTCTGTTTCCTGGTATTGGCAAATTTTACTAACAGCAATTACACATCACTTTGCAGATCCTTATTAGAGTTGTTATTTAAGAGCATTTCTGTTATAAATTATGCAAAGGGAGAGTTCTTGTTTAACAATTTGCAATCTAATAGTTGATCCTTCTTATTCTATTTTCTTTGAGATAGATTACATTTACCTGAATAGACTTTCTTTTGAACTAGATTGTTTTCTACATCATTAATTTCATGTACTTTAGAAATTCTAGGTGATTTGATCATTTAGTCAAGAGTGTTTAATTTGAACACCATTTGGGCAAGTTTGTAATGTGCAGAAATAACTGATAATTTTATTCTCCCACAGAAATTTTAATGTTAATGGTAAATAAACAACTCAAGTAGAAAACTTGGGGTTTTTAAAATTGATTTATGTCTTTTTTATTATTACATTTTTAATACCTTTTTAAATTTTTACAGTTTATATATTATTTCTTTGGTATTAGAGGCTAATTCCTCTGGTAAGAAAAAAATAAAACAAGTATGCAAAGATTAATTTTAGTGGAGAAGTGCTTCATCTCATAATCTTTAGGATAAAAAAACCCCATATATATAAAACCTGCAATGGAATACAGCTTATTTCCTAGACTTGCAACAACTTTTAGAATGAGAAGAAATGGGATCTCCATTGTCAGTGATTATTTGGTGACATACAGGAATACCTACATTTTTCCAAACATCCCTGCTGAGTTTGCAAAGCCACTATCTGTTTCTCTGCCCAGGCAACAGCGCAGCTAAGCAGAGCCTCTGAGCCCACCCAAAGCTGACCCCAAGTCCACAGGAGAGGGAAATGCCAATTGTATCTTTGCTTTTCATAGTATCACAGTATAACTAAGGTTGGAAGAGACCCCAAGGATCATCAAGTCCAACCTGTCTCGACAGACCTCACGACTAGACCATGGCACCAAGTGCCACGTCCAATCTCCTCTTGAACACCTCCAGGGACGGTGACTCCACCACCTCCCTGGGCAGCACATTCCAATGACAAATGACTCGCTCAGTGAAGAACTTTCTCCTCACTTCGAGTCTAAACCTCCCGTGGCACAGCTTGAGACTGTGTCCCCTTGTTCTGGCGCTGGTTTTCTTTGCCCCATCTTAGGTAATGGACTGCTAACACAAATCAATTAGAGATCAGAGTGTATTTTTCTTGAAAAATTCTTCTGAGGAAAATAAATGCATAAACAAATCTACTTGGACTAGAGATAAGTGAGTTATGTGAGTAGCTAAAACAGGCAGACAAATTGGCAGGTTACAAGTACCTAGGCTGGATCTCTGCGTTTGATGATGGCATGTTCTTTCAGTGCTCCTTTGGCTATTCCTTTCCTCTGCTTTGAAATGCCTACATAAGGAGAAAGAAAGGTGAGTGAAGGAAGGAAATTAGAGCCTGGCAACAGAAAACAAATATACTTTTAATGCCATTTAATTAAATATTATGTTATTTTAATGGTAAAGCCCTTTTGATGCCTATGACAACAGTTTTATCAGGATCTGGAAGATCGGTGGACAATCCCAACATTGCAAATCAGTGCTAAAATCAGATCTAAACACTACTTTGCAGAGCTCCCATCAGTACAAATGTGATGACAAGAACTGGAATCCCTTCAAATTACATTCAGAAAAATAAGGAAAGCTCCTCAAAGTGCTCCATACTGAATTATGTTGTTTGCTGCAGGTAATTTCCTGCTAGTTTACCTCTGTCACGCACCTAACTATTCCATTTTGTTTTGTTTCAGACATCTGATCTGAATCAAGAAGTTCTAGTCTTACAGTATGCAAGATCTTCCATCTCTTTCACTGTGTAAATGCAAGCAAAAAATGTGGAAGCTGGCCTTAAAACTCTGAGTAACACTAAGGGATTTTTGTGGGTTTGTGTTGCTTATTCATTTGTTCATTGTTTTGTTGGTTTTTTTTCCCCCCCAATACTCTCCAGAAAGAAATCAAGTTTTCATAAACTGGTTAATTTAAAAATGGGTTGAGAAACTGTTGAATTGACATAAATAGTGTATTGTTACATTTGTTTATTTGAATAACCAAACTGTTTTGATTGCTAATGAACAAATGGCAATAAGTATTTTAAATCAATGTCACAGCTCAGAGGAAACTGTAGAGCTTACTGAGTACAAATTGACTGAAAATCTCAGTCTGTTATCTTTGTGAGCTCAGGCTGCTAGTGATTTTTCACTGAGTGTTTGATAGCTCAAGTACAGTTCAAAGTCAGAATGGTTTTTATTCACCATATTATCCTATAATATGTTATTTTGGAGAAGATTTGAAGCTAAAAGCCTGTCAGCAGAAATATATATACTATACCAGAAAACATTATCTAAAAGTATGCAGAAAATACTTCCAAATTATTCACTGCAGCATTTTTAGATAGAATCAGAAAGCTGAGCCTTGGTGAGCTGTATTCAGCCTGAGGTTGAACACATGTTAAGAAGACTCGAGGTAGCTTTGTAACAATTGTGGGTTTTATGAACTCAAGACATTTAAGAAAGGCAATTTGGCTCCCTTACAACAAGTGTGGTGTGAAAGCAGGTTGAGAGCTGCCTAAATCACATCACTGGGATCTCACAAGCTGTACAAGCCAGAGACCAAAAGTGACACTTGGTCGTTTCCTACATAACATGTTGGGATTTCCAAGAGGCTTTTATAGGCCATTGGTTTCCAAATGCTGAGCAAAGATGACAGCAAAGAGGGAGAGGTGGAGGCAGTTTGTTTTACCCGTCGGTTTCAACAAAGTTTAATCTTATTTCATAAAGTGTACTTTCTTTAAGTAAGAACTCAATATAGCATTCTGTATGACCCAGGCAAGTATGAATTGGAAAGTAACACATTTATGATCTCTCTCTGCTTCTTTTTATTAACATTAAAGTAAATAAACTTACCTCAAAGAGTCATAGAAGGAAACTTCTGTGTGACTTGCAAAGGTTCATCAAAGACAGATCTACAATAATAACAGAGATAATATCAAATAAGCCTGCCAGTTTCCTCAAAGAAATTATGTGTTTTGCTGCTATCTCACTTTTCAAAATATCATAAACCAGACTATAACACAGTGTATATTGTTCATGAGGGTGCCACAAAAGGGTCACTGTCTTTTACAACACAGGCAGCTTACCAAGCATCCTGCTAGGATACTGATTCAAATGAGGTAAGTTTTTTATGCTTCTGGTGTCTCTATCAAGCAAATGAGGAAAAAAATCTTTTAAAATCCTTTTCTCTAATACTCTGTTTGAGCAGACTGAATACAATGAAAATATTGTGCCCTTTAATATTTAAAAAGTTATAAAAAAGCCTTTGTTAGGCACTGAGCTCATTGTACAACGAAGGAATTTAGAGTATTTTCTTTTTGCCAGTGATACACTGTACGTAGGAGGACCAGAAGGAGGTATTCTGTGTTCAGTCAGTGCTTTAGTCTGAAAATAATTGAAACTGAAATTAAAAAACACTTCTTCAGACTCTGTAATAGTACAAAGGAGAGGACATGGTTTTGCAAATCCTCGTCTGTTGAGGAGTGTAGCAGTTACAAGCAAATCAGTGTGTCATTTAAAGATGTATTGTTACAAAACGGGAGAGCAAGAGAGACAAGGTGACTAAGCAAAATAAAACTGAGCATAACAGAGATGGAAGAACCTGCTACCTGGAACGAGTAGATAGCACAAGTAGGATAAATGTAGGATATGGATCTTAACATTTTGTCTCACCTCGTTTTGTCAGCTTTCAGTATACTAGTATTTACTCACACTTCCTTTACAAGACCGTATCTGGATTTTACTTTATTTTTGCATTCACTATTTTCTTGTACTCCTGTTTTGCACAGCCTCTCTGAAAGAGAATACAAACCCAAAATAATAGCTGTAACACTATTGAATAATTTCTAACCAAATAACTTATTCAAACCCAGGTTTCTAACTAAGTTATTTGTTCTCCCTTGCTTAGTTAGGATAAATTCACTGCCTGAGCTTCAAATACAGGCCTCTGCTTAAGAAAGAGCTATTTAATTTTGTATTTGCCAAGACAGCACCATAGCAGCTTAGCCTATGAAATCTCTCCTGGTTTAATTAGTATTTCCCAGAAGACTTGTATTATCAACAGAGAACAGAGCTTTTTCCAGTGTTGAATTGAAAAGGTACATGCCAGGCATATAGATACTCAGAGTTACCAGTGCTCAGCAAGGCCCGTAGAATCATAACATCTGCAATGAATGCTGAGATTAATCTAGGGTCAGAAGAGTCCCTCAACCTGTCAAAACAACTTCCTGTTAGAGAACCTCAAATTTCATCATCCAGATCAGGGAAAAATGCACCTACCTGGTCCCCAGTGACCTTTTATATAATTTAACAGGGTTCAACAAGAAGACTTTATTTTTCTCTAAGAATCAGCATAAATTTCTTACTTTCATCCTATTACTTATTCTTGAACTTCAGATTGTTCTAAACATTTCTGTGGTTAACACCAGTGACATACCTACTGTTAACAACACCCTCAGGGAAAATTCCCATGGGTGGTCACTCCTTTTCAGCATCCTCAGCAGACAATAGGTGTTTTAAACATCTCAGACAACAATAAGATAAAAATGTTGCAAGAACCAGAAAGATTTTTTTAAAAATACTTTAAAAAAATTTATGTTTGTGCTGGGGGATAAAAAAAGGGTATTAGACAAGACATAGAATCATGGACTGGTCCAGGCAGGAAGAACCTCCAAACATCACCCAGTGCAACCTCCCAGCAGTCATCAGGAGCATCCCCAAGAATATCAGGTTGCCCAGGGCCTCATCGAGCCTCTCCTTGAATATCTCTGGGGATGGGGTCTCAACCACCTCCCTTGGCCACCTGTTCCAGTGTTCCACTAGCTTCATAGTAAAGAACTAGTTCCTGATATCCAATCTAAATCTGCCCTTCTCTGGCTTGAAGCCATTGCCCCTTGTTCCATCACTGCAGGCCTTTGAAAACAGTCTCTCCCCATCTTTCCTGCAGCCCCCCTTCAGGTACTGGAAGGCTGCTCTTAGGTCTCCCCAGAGCCCCTTCATCTCCAGGCTGAACACCCTCAGCTCCCTCAGCCTATCCACATAACAGAGGTGCTCCAACCCCTGATCATTTTTGTGGCCCTCCTCTGGATTCACATGTCCAAGTACCCTTCCAAATTTTTATGGAGTCAATATACCAAGAACTAGGGAACACATTCTGATCATCTGTTCTAGGCAGACTCAAATGTACTTGTCTGCTAAAATTACTGCTTTATGCAACAGTTTGTTCTCTTTGTTTTGATTAATGACTCCACCAGTTTCTAAGTAGCACCATTTCCTACAGCTACACTGGGGAAAGGACATTTTTTGTGGAAACTGCTGTTACCTGCTGGTGAGAAAATGACTGTCCTGCCAGTGCATTTTACACAATGCAATTAAATCTTATCCTAAAATAGAAAGTGCCTTGTGCAGCTTTTAAATAGGCATGAATATTTGAGCATCCTGTTCTTGTTTTCATAGCAATACTTACTATGTGAATCTCCAGACGAGGCAAACTGCTTTTTGTTTGAAATGAGTATATAAACACATATTCTCTCTAAATAGCTTTGGAAGAGCTCATACTTCTTCACAAGTCCTTCTGGTAACTCAGAGAGTTTTTACTCCTTGATTTTTCATGATTTTTTTATCTTTCCAGGCTCAGTGAAGTAGATTACACTGTGTGCATGTTTGGATATTTTCAATTACAGAATTTGATTACAGTAAACAGGGGGCATGAAAATATAGTTTCATTTCACAGGCATAAAATGATAGTCTTCAGATGAAGAAATTGAATAGACTTTCACTGTTGTACAAGCTTGGATGCTGCTGTGCTTTTTTCCTGTCTAAACTAAAAGCAGAAAACTGACAGAGCTAATTTTGATCCTGAAGATGAGATGCTTTGAAATGTGATGGACAAACACAACACTCATCCCACTGCTTTCACTTCATCAGCACTCTCATGTAGCTTAACACTAGGCTTAGGCAGTAAGTAAGAGGCAGAATCACATCTGCAACCAAATATAAGCTGGTGATCCAACCTGTGCTTCAAAGGAATTGGATTAGAACAGAGGAACGTTAGACAAAATGTTGGAGTTTTCATACTTTTCTAAGAAATGTCACGAAATCTTTAGCTTTCCTTTGGAAAACAGAACAGCTAAGTCCCAGGTCACTGTGATTCAAATGCAAAAAATGAGAACCAAGTCTTTAAGGAATTGTTAGAAAGCTATGGCAGGAAAGCAGATGCTTTTATTCCCAATTGCTGAAAGCTGAAGTTGCGTGTGCAAAAGTCTCTTTAAAAATTGCCTGGAATAAAAACCACCAAAGTGGTAGCCAGATTTTGAGAGAGCATCTGCCAAAGATTTGTGTTCAATTGTGTGTGGATTGGACATATGGATTGAGTTACGTTACGTGAGTTTGGCACACTGAAATTGAAATTCTGTAAAAAGCCAATGAACATAGTGCAGAGCAGCCAGAAGAAAAAGTCTTTCAAACCAAGGTAGAAGGTAAAAGGAAAGAAGATCAGAGAGTTGTGGAATTTTGTGCCCTGTAACAAAAGGAAAGTAAATTTCCCAGAGCATTCGTGAATAAATCTAGAAAAGAGTATCATATTCCAAAAATAAATCAGAACAGTCTGTGTACAGGAAAGGTTAACAGGCAGTCTGCTTCTAGAAACTCATTTGCTTTTGTTTCTAAATCCTGTTATTGTGGGGTTTAGTTGGTGCTTTTGCTCTTTTTTGGTTTTGCCTTTTCTCTCTTTATTTATGAAGAAACTTTTGCCTGCTCTATTAGCACAAAAGATGTTCCAGAAATGTTCTATAGCAAACATCAGAGGATTTTCCAGTGATTGTAGAGTGGATGGAGGACACAGCCTTCCCACTAGAGAGCCATCAAAACTTCAATATCTTCCCCTCCCAGTTCCATATCAACTGTGTGGTAGGTGGGGAGTAGCTTTTAAGCTACTGTTTGCTGAACCTTTATTTTGACTTTAATGCTTCAACAGTTCCATGATTCTATTTCCTTCTCTCACCTTCTGGCTGCTGTTGTGCATCTGTGGATGTCTCCTTATGCTCACTCTTTCCCAAACTTTCTGGCTCCATTCCTTTTATTTTGTGTGGGTCTTACTGAGAGAGTAGTAAGTTGCTGTATTAGTTGATTATTCTTCAGAATGATGCAGGACAGAAAACACCTTTACTTAGAAATTTAAACTTGCTTAGGCATTTCAATGTCCATTATCTTTCCAAACCCTGAATTTCTTGTTTTGAATCCCCATAATGCTTAGATGTTACAGGATGAGGTATTTTATATAACCTATGATTTTCTGATCTGCTTGGTCTGATCAGAATGAAAAAAAATCTTTGCTGATGCTCTTTTTATTTCATTAAGCACTCATCTTAATTCTTCTTGCTTATCCATGGAGTTGAAAAACATGAAGGACGATATAAATGTAACATTATCTGGTCACAAATTTACTGTGCAACCACTAGTCACTTCAATCATAACCAAAATCTCGTGTGTCAAACCCTGAACATTCCTAAGTAGATCTTTCTATTCCAGCTGCTAAATTACTCCTGTGACCCTCCAGTCACATCATCTGGGTCAGCAACACAGTGCAGTGTTTCAATAATTTTATGATTGCCTTTGTTCCTGGAATCATTGTGAAAGAACAAGGTAAAAATGGTAAAAGTACCAGCATCCTAAAAATATCACTGTAAGACAAATCTGAGACAAAAATGGAGTTTTTAAGATCTCAGACTGGCAACTTCAACCTGACAGAGGATCAAAACCATCCTTGTGTTTACTATGAAGTCTTTAAGTTTGTCTGTATATCATTTCCTCATTCAGCTGTGGGTTCAGGACTTCTGAGAACAGACTGAGACACTGAAAAAGACAATCTAGCAAACAGGCCTGGCAGTGCCCAACATAAGTCAGCGAAGCTGTGACGCACCACAGGAAAACTACAGAGCAAATTTGGGTGATGATTTTGACCAAATCTATCTTTGACCTTTACTCAATCTCTGTAATTATTGCAATCTTCTTTCATTTTTTTGTGGTTTTTCAAAATTGGTCTGCGTTTTACAAATGCTCTGTTTGCTTCAGTAGAAAGAATCCAAACAAACAAGCAAAAAACCAAGCCAAAAGCACAGCCCCAAGGCTTGAAACTACATATTAGAAGTGAGGATGGCCAAATTCTGCATGTTCAGACATTTCTGTTTTTCCCAGCTGTGTGTTCAGAAGGGAAAGAGCAAACAAAGCTGTCTGCATTTCTGCAGTGCTCCATCTGACCCTGCCAACCCAACCAATGTGTGGCGGTGACTACACATACAGTCGGGCAACCATGCACCAGCCTCTACTGCTGGACAAGTGGACAAATCTGCCAATAAGCCAATGCTTCTGGGAAGTTGATGAAACTGCTGTGCAAACTGGGTCTGGACATTTAGGCTGCCTTCCTTCAGGAAAGGGCCTAATTCGTGATAGAATGAAAACCAAAATAGTATTAAACCAAGGCCATAAAATGTCAGCTCTCAAGCATCACAATATATCTGTATTAAATGCAAAAAAGAGACATAAGATTTAGAGTACTTTCTTCAGAAGTAAAATACAGATGGGGACTGAAAAGACATTTTTTGTGCCTATAATGGAACATTGCTTTGTGATCTGAAGCCAGCATCTGCCGAAGAGGCTGTCATGCACATGTACAAATCAACTATACTGCAAGATTGAAGAAATGATTAAGCCATTGTTTATTCAATTACATGTTATGTCCCTGCTCTGTCTAGACAAGCTGAATAAACTTCTGAAAGCTCTCAGCTTGAAAAGCCTGAATCCTATTATTATTTGTTAAATGAAACATTTAGATGGCAACATCATCCCCTGAAAGGGTATTTCCAAAGACCTGTGGTCTTTCTAAAACCGCACATCTAAAACATTTTGGCATTTCAATCAGATCTACCTTGAAAGTTTTAAGTGCTTAAATATTCCTGCAAATGAATTAACTAAAATTTAATGTGGTGGTTTTGTGGTGTGTTTTTTTTCCCCCCAGCAATTTTTATGCAATAAAATATTTTATTTACATAAACTTAAGGAATCATCCCATAAATAAGAGACAGTGTGTCTTTTCTGGAATCACAGGCAACACAAAAGCGGGAGGTTCCTCTCTACCTCACTCAGAGCGGTGTGACTAGCTGCAATTTCAGAGCAGACTACAGAAACTTCATGTTTCTGGGCTGTCACCAGAGTTGCCTTAATTACGCAGAGATTACTTTCTGTGTTGGTACTTCCACGAGACTGACAGAGGTATCATTAACTTCACTTGTAAGCAGATACTACAACACACATCAACAGAGAAACAATAGGCCTAGAACCAACAGCATTTACAATTAGAAAACGTTATGACAACAGACAGTGCAGATGAATTTGAGCACAGAAACCACCTGGCAAGTGTCACTTTACAGTCCGGCATGTGCAGAAATGCTTTCAGAAGTGATGAAGTTTACAGAACCACTGAAGTCATATGCTTAACTACATGAGAAACTGGCAGCAATAGCAGCTGCAGGACTAAACCTCTTCCATTGCTTCTTCCATTAGCCAACTACACCCTTTTGGAGAGGGAGAGGTGGGGAAATTCAGAGACTGGAATCAGATATGATATGAACGTGCCATAGGGACATCTACTGGACTGACAGCTTCAATCATCAGCATGCAATCAAGTGCATCATATGTATATCTGGCTCTTGGACAGGTGTTTTATTAAAAATATTCACCAAAGAAGAAAGAGTGAGGGAAAAAAAAAGTATTTCACATAAGCTTTCCTCTCCCTTTAAGAGATATAGACCATAAAGCACAGCTCTCATTTTAAAACAACAAAACTAGGAAAAAAATATTGCCTCTGCTAAGTAACAAAACAAATGTGGAAGAAAATCAAAACCAGACAGACTGCTTACTCCAAGTAAGCAAAGAAAATCAGTATGGGAGTTCTGCAATCATCTTATTACTCTTGTGTATTTTCTTTTTCTGCAAACAAACTCTCAGATTTATATTGCACACTGGTCAAAACAGCATCAATTTTCCCCTGACTGGAAAACAGGCCTCAAAATTCAGAAATCCTTTGTGAACCAGTTTTCCCTCATTATTATTTATGTGGTGTTGCCACGAGGAGTTTCTTTGCCCCAGAAACACATTGGATACTGATCTGGAAGGGTTCAAGAGCATTGTTTATGCAAAATAGCATTTTGCAGGTGTAATGCACCCCTTGCTTTACCAGTGGATGGAATAACGTTTGCTCAGCAGTGAGGGACAAGCCATCGTATAACCGCTAATGTAGTCTGAAAACTTATGTAGCACAAATAAGAGATGGTTTTTGCAACAGTAATGACAATACAAAGTCAAGTCAGGATCCCCAACCCAGAGTGAGTCATAGAATTTTTCTCCTGTGCCTTTCAACAAAAGGACAGATCCTGCTTGTAGCAGAGGTCGACTTGTTTATCAAGGACTGTTTAAAGCAATAGCTTTAGACTGAGCCTGTGCAAGAGGAGCTCCATGACTGGATGAGCAGGGAGATCCCCAGAACCATCACTGTTCCCTGGTCCTCCTGGTGTCAGTGGCGAAAGTTTTGCCTTGCACCATGAGGCTCAGGGCCCAAATTGTATTCAGTACAGTAAATTTGCCATCCAAAGTTATTCTCAGTTTTTGAAAGTAAGTCCAGAAAAGTCATTGGCAACTTTGACTTGTTTCACACACATATAGTGTCGATATGTGCTGCAATACAAGATTCAAAGGCTTTCTGGTGAATGTGGGAGAGAGGATGGGTTTGACACTGGAGTATCAGGAGGGAAAGAATCATGGGTTAAGCTCGAAGGCACACGGATATTTATTCTAATGCTTGAAATTGAGCTCTGTTTAGATTACAGGTCAGTTTCACCACATCCAAGTCTTTTACTCATTCTTGAAGGAGAAGAGAAATCTGACTTGGGTGATTAACTCTTAAAATTTCACTGTTATTAAAGTTTAGAGAAGAGAAGTAGGACCCAAATGTAAAAAACAACACCAAAAAACAAACAAAACAAAACAAAACAAAATCTGTAACTGAAACCAAAGATTCCAATAGCTATGTCTCTACAAGCTGAATGACCAGGGTAGAGTTTCGGTGAATCCCTTAAGGGAACAGTAATGCTCTGCACTTGCACTTGTTGGAGGCACTGTAAAACTAATCTGCTTGGGGGAAGGCTGTACTCAGCTTAATAGATCAGATTAGCCCTTATTCTCTTCAGAGTAGATTTACTAGGGGACTAAAGAGGTTTTAGCCCTTCCATCTCACTCAGTGACACTTGCCCGTGCAGTGTACGTGGGATCTCTAGATAAATGACATCTACCAGTCCCGGGGGTAATTGCGGTGCAGCAGATCTGGACTTCTGTAAAGAGCTTGGGTTTCCTACTTCTCTGCAGCTGTACTACAGAGATGAACTGACATCACTTGTAGAAGGTGTCAGTATATTACCAATTGCTGTCCCTGAATCCAGTTTTGTCATGTTGAAAGATGGGCAGCACCTCTCCTGAGAAGCTCATTCTCTTCAGGCATGCCTGCTGTTTTCCCCATTCAGCACAGTGGGAAATGAGTTGCCAAATATGCATCAACTTTTATCTAAGCAGTCTTACATCCTCAGGTCTGTAATGACTGAAATTTCTATAGTTCACATTAAGAAAGACACAGACACTTATGCTACAAAGAGCCACTAACTCTAAAAAAGAAAAATGTTTTGGAAGGGGGCAAATGGAGCAAGAGTAATTTTGAAGGCTATGTCTCCAAACAGAAAGCCAGCATTTCTCTGCTCTCTATTCTACTCCACTCCACGATCACCCTGGCAACATCAGCACTCTGGAGAGATGCACTAAAATTGCTTAAGAGAATGGATTTTTTTTCCCCCTCAGTATTTTGGGTAGTTTAGAATCTTAACTATGAATTCATCGCAACTTTCAAGCTGAGATGAAAGGTGCAAAAAGCTTTAATCCAAATATAAAAGCCTTGAAGGAAATTTATGTCAGCAGCAAAATACTTGCTGACAGAGGTGGTTCAGAAACACTTCAGGACTGTAGCTCCTGCAGCCCTTGTGGGGGAGGCAGCTGGGCCAGAGCTGCCTGCTCAGAGGTTAACAGGGAGCCTTATGCCACAGCCATCCTCCAATGACCCTGGAGCCTTTTGAGGCAGCTTTACCCTGAAAGGTTTGAAGATTGCCACTCTTCTCCTTGCGTGTTCCCTTACCTTTTGAAGGAATTCAGTGTCTATGCTCTTCATCCCTGCTTTCTGTGCTACTCTGGGGAGCAATGCTGATCCAGTGACAGTATCATCTTTTGCAATGGGGTAACCTTTGGGACTCTTTATGGGTCTTCAATAACTGTCGAAGCCATGGTTTAATTAGTCATGAGGTGTTGGGTGATAGATTGGACCTGATGACCTCTGAGGTCTTTTCCAACCTTATTGATTCTATGATTCTATGTTACCACTACCAGGACAGCATAAAAGAGCCTTTACAGTACAGGCTACAGACTAATTTTTTATATGTATTTCCACACAACCCTTTCTTTTGCTTGAAGCTTTACACTGTTTATTTCAACCATTCTCAAAGTATTGGCTGGAAATAATGGAGGGCGATAACACAAATGAAGATCTGGTACACCTAGTTTTAACAAGTTAAAAAAAGCTCATTTGTTAGTCCTCTCTTTTTCAAAAGGAAAAAAAAAATCTCCTTTTCCAACTCTAACTGCTCTAAAAGACAGGTCAGCAGGAAGACAGTTGGCAATGGTTACAGCTATCTACCTATTCCCTTCAATCTACTGCTGTGGGCATTCACTTAAATGCCAGGCGTGGTCCTATCATCTCCTCCACAGACACAAAATTGCTTTTGTTGTGCTTATCAGGAGATCTAACACTTGCTATTTATGAATGTGGTTTTTTCATAACCACTGTTCAAAGAAACAGTAGAACTCTCCAAATGTGCATGAACTTTTCTTAAGTTGAAAATAACTTCTCTCTTCAGGAATAGTTCTCTCTAAGCGAGCTCAAATTGGTCCTCCATTTTATAACTCAAATATATTCTTGGAAAGCTTACAGAAATTCTTCAAGTATTTTGCATCTTCCCTTGTGATTTAACTTTCATAGAATCTGTTATTTTTGGGGGTTTGCTTTATTTTCACAAAGGTTTCAGAGACCCTACATGAAGATTACTGGGAAAAGGAACTGAAATTGACCCAAATTACATTTACTTCCATGGTTCATATGATAAAAAGAAACCATGCCTGGGAATAAATTCTTCTCTGTAGCATATCCAGAGACAACATCTGAGACTATCCAGGGACTAACAGCCTAACTGTAAAAATAGTGATTAAACATCAAACTACTTACTAGAACAACATATTTAAGCAATTAGTCCATTGTTTACAGAACATGAGAGAAGAGGCAAAATAATTCACTGGTGTCTTATGGCTGTTTCTTTAAACTTTTCTTGAGGTATATCTTTGCCATGTGGAATAGGCTATTATAAGGTGTGCACAGCCCTTACAATAAGCCTTTGAAATTGGAAGTTAGTTAGAAGCAGGCATTTTGGTGATGATCCTGAATGCCAATCAAGGCTTCCAACATCAGTCCCTTTTCAGCATCTGATTGCCTTGGGAGCAACTTTCTGTACCACAGCACTTACTGTCCCACCTGCAGTGACAAAGACTCAAAATGGATCCAGTGATTCAGATATTTCTTTTGAAAGACTCTCTCCAGTTCTGATTGCAGCACAGGGGCATAAAGCTGCAAAATAATTCCTCTACTTAATTTAAGCTGCCAACACTTGCTCAAACCAAAGGGGAGATTGTCTTAGAAAGTTCTGTGTACACTGGCTGCCTATGAGCTATGGTTACATTACTCTGTCTCTCCTGTTCAATTCAACTGTACTGTTCTGATGTAAAACAGGGTAGAAGGAAGCAATGATCCATTACAGCATTTAAACATTTCTGTTTGCAGTTCCTGCAATATTCCATTGGAGTGGACGTTACTCTTCTCTATATTTGAACTTACTGGTATGCAGTTTGTCAGCTGGTCCTTTCTATGAATTTAAAGAGTTTTGACAACTCTTTCAACACTCATGTAAATCGCCAGAGAATTTTAACATACAGTCATAAAATCCAGTCTGCTTTAAAGAATATTTCTGGATATAAAGCAAAGAATACACAGGGACCTCGATCTGGACAGAACAGCTGCATCCTCTCTGAAGGAAGAGAGGATGTTTGACATATTTTTTTTGGTGTTTGACATTTTTTTTCCTGCCCAGTATGCCTTCTAATTAATTTTTAAATTGCTTTTGTTTTGCAGTCTAATAAATCACAGTTAGCAATTCAGGCTGATGTAATGTTGCTGTAATGCTTCAAAAAAGTGCTGGTTGTTAGTTATGAAGATGAGTGTGTAGGCAAGCAATTATTAGCATTAGCTAATGAATTCTCTAACAAAGTCACACACAATTGAGAGGAATATAAGTCACTGAAGCCTTGAGGCTTACTGCACTGATATGATGGGCTTTCTGGGAAGGGGGTTTCCTTCATTTTTGGTTTGAATGAGACTATTTGTTGCTTCCTAAGAGGAGCAGTCCCTCAGTATGTTTCCAAACTGAGCTACAGTTTATGGGAGACCTTACTTTTCTATGGAACAAAAGCCAGATTTGTCTGTGAGTGATCTGAAACACAAACTCACTGTGCTGTAGCACTAATAAAACAATGTGATCCTGCAGAGATGTAGAGGTGTACTTTTCTGAATATATGAGTGACTTCACAGCACCATTGAAAATCCCTAACAGCTACCTGAAGTAAGTCTTTGTGCTTTGAAAAACAATCAGTCCCTTGAAGACCTCAGGGAAAGCACAGATGAGCTTTGATTTCTGCAGATACTGGGAAACACAATAGGTTACAGGAAGTGAAAGCACCCTGGAATGCTGGCATGAGCAACTCTCTTGTTTTGTGAGGACTGTTTCCCCTTTATTTCATACTTTCCCTATAGCTATAGAGAACTCTTCTCATGATGTGTTTAGGGAGCATTTTTTCTTAATTTGGTTTCTTTTTTTTTACATGCAGTGTTGCCCTCTACCTTTCCACTTGAGAAATGGCCTCTACAAGGAGAGGATTTTGGCTTATTAGTTTTTTTTTGTATTCTTTGTTACATGCTGTGCTCCTTTCAGCAATCAGTGGGTTGGGGAGAAAGAGAGGAGGCAGCATCTTTTCTCAAAAGCTAAGGAAATTCAGGGTAAAGAGCTTCAAGAGACTTCACGGATGGGAGAGGCAAAGATTGAAGCTGGAATACACATTTTTGTTACAATTTGGAAAGTTTTAGAGTCCAAAACTAATTCTAGAAGCAACAGGCAGCTTGCAAAGATGGTCATAGAAAGGTGCCAGTAATTTACAAGCCCATTTTATTTCTATTTCCTCTAACTTTGTTGTTTTGAGTTTTGCTTATTTAAGAGTTTGAGATTTTAGTCTAAGCATTTCTCTTCCAAAACTCTGCTTGAGTCTATCTCCACAGCTATAAAGACTGGTCAAGCGTGCAAGGTTACAAAGCATTTCCAGGGAACATTGTCCTGGCAGCGAAAGATGAAAGTTAAGGTTGGCTCATAGCATCAATAATTTCAAAAGGAGCAAAACTGAGAAGCCTCATTGAGCAGGGTTTGGGCACAAGACCTGGATACAATTTCCAGCTTCACTATGTGGCAATTCACTTAATCCATCTCACAGTCTGTTCCTCAACCTATACACCAAGGATGTATGTTCTGCTTCCTTGGACATCCATAGGCCTAGCATGTCAAATTGCACCATTTCTACCAGAGTAAACATAGAGTAAAAATGAAATATTAAACTCTCCCCTTTCTTTTAAGGGGCAAAGGGGATACAACAATTAGGTTTCAAAGAGAAAATCAGTAACATGTCCATAGAAATAAAATAGTTTATAATTTGCTTGATTTTAGCCATTACCAACTTCTTTTATGAACCAACAGCACTGGAACATAATGTGAAAGTTGTAGAAAGACCAAAGAAAAATTCAATACCAACTCTACAGTATTTTCAGTTTAGGGAAAAGAAAGAAAAGCTCCCGGTGAGGACACACCTCCCTAGGCTAGCAAAGAGCTCCACTTACTGGTAGATGCAAATCCCAAGTCACTGCTTCCCACTGCCAAAAGTAAGCAGTGATATATCAAACACAGCTGAGCAACACAGACTAGAAAGAAGTGCATTGCTTAAAAGTACCCAGTAGCAACTCACATCCTTGCAAACATACTTCTTGGTTTGAGATGAAACTTTCACCAGTAACAAGTGGAAGGACAAAATGTAAAGTGGCATTTAGGCAAGGTAGTGACAGAGTCAAAAATAATCAAAGCCCACTGGAGTCTTTTCCCCCATCATCAACAGGTCTTTGCTTATCTCCAGTACAAAACTAAAGGTGAGATTTTGACGCTACCAGTATACTTTCTGTGAACCACAGATTATTATACTCTGGTACACCAAGATACTCTGGTCAGAAAATTAATCAAGATAGCACACAATCTGCCTATGTTTTGACATATTGTAGTGCGCTGTATATGCAGGTTACAGGTTTTCTCCAAGGTAGCATACTGCTGCACAAACAAATGCTGCTATTTGTAAATTGGTTTGTAAAGCGCCTTTATAAATATTCTTCCACATCTTCATCTTTCATTGTAACAGTATTCTTTTCACCTTTACAGCAAAGTGGAATATGGACAATTATTTTACCCAGCACTTGCAAAGCACATCATCAGTGTTCACTCATGTGGAGGGAATTACAGTTTATGATATACAACAGGAGATTTTGCATGCAATGAATGACCAAAGACTATTTTGCTCTATGCCAGAAGTAAGTATAAAAGTATATCACTCTACATGCTCATGTCATTAAAATACTAAAATTGTTTTTCAAGTATGGATGTTGTGGAATAATACAGTGGTAAAGGAACATAGCACTTGGCTAGGAAGGAGATAAAAAAAGTTAAATATTCAGAGGAAACAGAATAAGGACCAGAGGTGAACCAAGAATCTTTTCAAGAACATTATTAAGAAACTATTTACATACTATTAACTTAAACTGCACAAAGTGCATACATGACTAGAAGATAATTCAATTACTTTCACCAAGATCACTATGAAAACATTCTGATTGATTTTTTTTTCTTTCATTTGGCTATCTAAACTGCTTTGGCTTTTTAATGTCAAGTTTTCCCAGTCAATTGGTGAAGGACAGATTGTTACACATTGCTGGCACTTCATACACTGTATTCACAGGGACTACTGATAAACTGGAGTTATCTCGATCCTTTCAGTCAGTGCATATACCCCAATAAGCAGATTGTTCTGAATAAACCACTGAAACAGCAGTTCTCTAAGGCCCAGGAAGATTTTAATGTGGAAAATTTATCACAGAGTGTTCAACAGCCATGAATTTAACTGCAGCTTAGATGCTTTCTTAAATTTGTGCTTTGCATTGCTTCCCAGAAGCAATGGGAAGAGTTCTTTCTCTTGCTGTGTTAACCACTCTTCCTTTCCAATCAAACTACTCACACTGCTTGGTTGCATGCAGCTTTCCACCACCGTGATGGCCTGTCTTGACTTTTAGAGTTATTTAAGCTTTGTTTTTTTCACACATACTTTGGAGCCATGTTGCTATATTTGAGATCATATTCAGGCCCACACAGGCGTTTGCTTAAAAAGCATGCAGACAGGAAATCAATAGTGTCCCATTTGTCCAGCATGTTTAATTGGCTCCTTGGCAATACTACTACAAATGGAAATCCATCTTTCCAGTGTCTCAATGAACATCTGACACAAACCACTCACTTTCTAAAAACAATTTTCAAGGAAACATGCATATAGGAATCAAGGCTCTGAATTAATGCATAAGGAAACTCCTGCTGTATTACTCAGTTCTAAGCACAAACTAGTTTAAGGGGAATAAAGTACAACAACTGCACAGCTTTCACCACCCAGCAGAAGTACACAGGCAATGTAAAAACACCATGCAATAAGATTCCCTTATTTGTAGACAGAATTGGAAGAAAAGTTCAGTCCTTTTCTCCCATCAAATATTACACAAATGGCCTCTAGAGGGATCCAGGTTATTGCTTTTCTGCTGCTTGGGTTCTTTTTAAAACTATATTACTTTTTAACAAGTGAGTCATTCATCTAAAAATAATGATGCAAACATTTCACATTAATGGGTGGTAGAACTACAAAGTTCGTGACCAGGAGGAAGCTTTCATGCAAACACAGGAATTACAAAACCTGGAGGGTAAGTTTCACATTCAGTATAGTCCAGTCTCAAATCAGCTCTCAGCTCATATCAGACTGAATAAACCAATACAAACCCAAAGCAGTGCCTAGACATTTAACTGCCTATCTGAGACTCAGCTCAGCTGGTGAGTCTGAACAATTAGGTTAGGAATGTGGTAAGAATTAAGCTCATATTTCTGGGGAATTGAGTCAGTATTTCCATTTCAGCTCCTAGATTACTCATGAAAAAAGTATATTGCTTCTAAATTATTGTCACTGGCTCGGGCTTTGTTTGCCTGAATTATTTCACCTACTTTGATTTTGCACAGCTGTTTTTAATAAAGCAGGCACACAGGATTTCCAAGTTAAGCAAAGAGCAAAAATGTAATTCTATGGTGTCTATAATCTACACATTCTGTTTTCTGCTTTGACCAAACAGCAGGTATGACAAGTAGCTTCAAGACAGCTTCAAAACTCATTCTAGTAAGCTTTTTACTGAATAGACACTTCACATGCAATCAGATGTAAGCAAAGTAGATGTAATGACTGTAGGCATGCAGAGATGCCTGTGTGTATAGGTGTGATAGGAAGCCCTAGACATACTCCCTCACTGTTTGCAACTATGTTTTCAAGTTCCTATTTTGCAAAAAGAGCACTCTCAGGGCCCCTCAGGTGCCCATAAAAATATATGGAGATACTGGGCTGATGTCCTAGACTTCTATTTGTCAGAAGTCTGATGTGGTTTGTGCAGACTAAGAGTCAAGGAGATATAGAAAGGGATAACAAAAAGGTTACATCAAGGCCTCATTGGTCCACATTCTGTGAAATTGGGCCCTGTAAGCAGACTCCATTATACTTTGCAAAATATGACAGCCAGTCTAAAACCAATGTGTTCCACAGAATGTAAGTTTCCATTGAATTATATTCCCTCTCTTAGAATACTAATAGATGTCCTGATAGCACATCAAGACAGAATCACAGTTCTGTGCCACAGGCATTTGGCTAGGGCACAGGAGGCACTGTTCACATGACACTGAACACAGCGCTAGATACACAAAGTCACTTACTATTTCTAATGTACCTTCTTTCAACCTATAAAATGCAAATAAATCCTCTTCTCCCTGAAAACAATTTTGTGAAGACACTAAAAAATTATCTGGAAGGGCTTAGCTAATAAGCAACTAGACCACAGATTAAGGTAGAAAGACTCAACAAATTAAAGCACATTTTAGATAAAAGAAGCTGGTTCTCCTCCAGCGAAAACAAAGAGAGCTTTTGTCTCCAGATCAAAAAGAATGTTGTGCAGTTAAAAATCTCCTGATGCTAATTTTGGGTTTTAAATTTCAGTTTGTAATGCATAAAAAACCCAAAACAAACCCCACCATGTTTAATTAAAAATGCCAACAAAAACCAGGCAAAGTTGCCTTATGCTTTATTGCGTGCTTAGTATAATATTAGTAAGGCTGTGGAATTAAACATTTAAGCTCCTTCCTGAGGGTAAAGTAACAAAACAAACAATCATAAATTGGAGTCTAAACAAACATTTCTCATTCTGCTAAGTATGCTGCAAGCAGAATTATTTGACTACACCTTCTATCATTCACTAATCTAGAACACTGAATACTCTCTGAGCAAACTAGTATCAAAATGATCATAATATTCCACTGAAAAAGAGTATAAACTGTTTTTTCCATTCATGTATTAAGAAAAGGATCACCTTAAAAACAGGAATCTCTCCTTTGTTCTGCTTATTTCCACATGAAATTTTTTCTCCCTTTATTTTTTCTTTTTACTATTGTCTGTAAAAGTAAATAGAATTTGTTTTCTTCTAATTAGAAGTCACAGAAGTAGTTAAAAGGTTAGGTTTTTGAGGTGGGGTCTTGTTTGTGTGCTATTGCTTTTTTCCTAATCCTCTGTAACTTTCTCCTACTTAATTAATGATTTCTTTACAATTATATGGTATTCTGGAATGGTTTTGATAAGCAAATTCTGCCTACTCCCATTCCACTGGATTATCATTCAAGACCTCGGTCGGAAAATAATGGGTTTTAGGTGATTTCTTTTACTACTCCAACTCTACTTAATACATCCAATGAGGTTATCCAGTGAGATGCTTCTCACAGGTCAGGGCCATTTATTCAAATTCTTTTCTTAAAAAAAAAAAGTTTTTATATGTTAAAAGGAGTATTTCTCTGCTGAAACTAACAACATATGGTTCACAAAAGACCACCAAGTTCTTGGCACATGCTTTACCATTTGTACAGCATTTTACCTTCCAGTGAGACTTGGAAACTTCAGTCATGCAGGGTCTCTGCTACGTCCACCTCAAAGGTCCTGAAAGCAAAGCCAGTGAGATTTTATTAGCTCAAACTCTCTTCTGCAATAGCTGACTTCTGAGAAAACCTCTGTGTTCTGCCTTCAATCCCAAACCATGAGTTTCTGAATCCAGTTCCAGAACCCAGCTCCTGAATCCAATCTGGGACTTTCCCAGTACCTGACACAGCATCAGTGATCATAGAATCATGGAATCAATAAGGTTGGAAGAGACCTCATCAAATCCAACCCGTCACCCAAGACCTCATGACTACTGAACCATGGCACTGGTGATGATTGTGATGCAATTGCCATCAGGGATTTTGGGTTCCATGTTGGGGTTTGTATATATTTAAACTCATCAATCAGTTAAAAAATAGGAGAATATAGAAAAACAATCCTACACTGAGGGACAAGGAGCAAGACAGGAATCTCATTTGCATCAACACTGCTCAACAGTGGCCAGGGATTGGAATGGGCTTCCCAGGAAAGTGGTTGAGTCACCGAGCCTGGATGTGTTTTAAAGTTGTTTAGGTATGGTGCTTGAGGATATGATTTAGGGGTGAACCTTGTAGAGTAGGGTTATTGGTTGGACTTGGTGATCTCAAGGGTCTTTTCCAACCTGAAAATTTCTGTGAATATATTGTTAGTTCAGCTAGAGGTGTTTTACTAATTACAAAAGCTCATGTGAGTCTTACCCTATTCACAGAAGGCTTAAGGAGGCAGGTCATCATGGAAAAAGGCACTGTAAAAATTTATATGCTTAGGGCTGGATATGGAGCTGTATTACTTCATTGCTAATATTATTTGTAACAAGGTAGAATTATTCACAGTGGAAATATTTGCATGAGTATATTTTCTCTGCATGACGAACACATCAGCAGAGGTTGCTGCTGAGGTGATTTCACTGATATCAATAAATTCTTGTCAGATGGTAAAACACCCTGACAAAAAATCAAGCACCAACCTAACCAATGGGAATTGTTTTGATGGGTACACAGAAATTTAATAAGAAGATACATGATGCTGCAGCAAGCATAAATGCAGCACAGAAAGGACTCAGTTCTTGCTCTTGAACAGTGAACAAGAATATTCTGATACTGTGGTTTCTAAATCTTTTATTAAGCATTCAATGAATCTTCTGTGGTGCCTCTTTTTTTTCTAGCTCAGTGATTCTAATTTAAAGAGGACATCTGAATTCCTCTTTTAGGTGATGACTTACCATCAGGGATTTGTTGCATATTTATTGTTTTCTAAAATTATGTGGAACACAATCTGTTCAACCTGAGTTTGAACCACTGTCTTGAAACCAAACCTAACCACTTGCACAGACAGCAAATGGAACTTTAAAATTATCTAGTTCTTTCTGCCCTAATAGTACTGTTCACTTGGGTGCACACAAAAATAAACAAAACATTCTTAATTAGCTTATCTGAAAGTGCCTCCTACATGTATCTTTCCAAGCTCTGTTTATAATTGTGAACTTGTCATCCTAAGGGGGAAAATGTAACTGTTTTCATGCTTCTGCTATGTAGTCTTAAGCTAATGAGTTTGCACTTGGATTTATTAATTAATGTGTTACATTCTTTATATAAGAAGCTTGCCCAAGACTCTGTTAGTCAGAATCTAACATATAAAGACTAATGTCATTGTTTAAAATAGACTATGGTGATTCAGCTGAGTAACTTATGTCACAGCATCAGAGAATGTTAGGGATTTGAAGGGACCTTGAAAAACCATCCAGTCCAACCCCCCTGCCAGAGCAGGATCACCTATAGTAGGTCACACAGGAAAGTGTCCAGGTAGGCTTTGAATATCTCCAGAGAAGAAGACTCCACAACCTCTCTGGGCAGCCTGTTCCAGTGTTCTGTCACCCTTAGAGTGAAAAAGTTTTTCCTTAGGTGTTTATCCATGTGGAACCTCCTAAGCTCCAGCTTGCACCCATTGCCCCTGGTTTCATCACTGGGCATCACTAAGAAGAGCCTCAGTCCTGTGAACACACCCATCACATATTTATAAATATGAATGAGGTCACCCCTATGTCCCTTGATGAATTTTGAACACTGATGCACTTCCACTGAAAATGAGCTATTTTAAGACACCCCACTGATTACCTTTACTTACACATTGAAAACATTATAAGAGTGAAACATTAATACTAAAACTAATTTAGAATTACAGGTAAATCACTATCAGAGTTTTAATTGCATGACTCTTGAGAACATCTGTTTCTGAGTTAAAGCCAGAACTGAACAGTCTCTGCTTCTCAAGAAAAAATAAGGCTTGATGTTAAGATGTTGAAGATGCAGAAGAAAAGATAGTGTGGATCAGACATTCCTGCCATTTCAATAAGTTAATCACCCTTCAAAGTGTGTCTGGTTGTAGAAATGGAACACAAATTATACTTCCTAAGTGACTCAAATTTTCTAGATGTCAATACACTTTGGATCAATCACTGTCAGAGCAGAACCAATAGAATTATGTATGCAGGGGTATATATCAGCTTATGTGGTTATTGGTTTGATTAGCTGCAAATAGTATATAGAATTGATAAGCCACAGAAAAGC
This sequence comes from Dryobates pubescens, assembly GCF_014839835.1. NCBI lineage: Eukaryota > Metazoa > Chordata > Aves > Piciformes > Picidae > Dryobates > Dryobates pubescens. Next base: position 7,079,709 of record NC_071643.1, read on the forward strand.
CATAGTGCTGCACTGGAAATCAACACAGTTGCCAGCACTATAACAGAGGGATTTAGAAGCCAGATGAATGCATCTCATTTATAAATATGAATTTTGGCAGGGTCTAAACACTCTCTTCATTAAAGTAAGTGGGAAAAGTCTCCACTGAATTTAGAGAACTTGCTGAATTTCAGAGATGGGTTGGAATAAATAATTTAATTTAAAAGATCACTTTGATTATTGTCTCTTTTTGAAATCTCTAATTCAAGTTCTTCATTTACATTAGTAGTGCATTTAAGAGAATTGAAAAAGAAAAGTCAATGTTTACAGAATCTCTGAGATAACCACATTTTCCTCAGAGATTTTCAAATGATAAATATAAAAATTCAACACAAATACATCAGAAGGGGAAAAAATACGAAACTAAGCATGATAAATATGTTTTGGGTTTTTCCCCCCAGTCTATTTCCTTGTGATATGATGATTCCTCAAAGAAATAGTCATCAGCAAACCTGTTCTAGTGTCTCACCACCCTTACTGTAAAGATTTTGTTTCTAATATCCAGTCTAAATCTGTCTGCCTCAAGCTTCAATCCCTTCTCTCTCATCCTATCACTACAAACCCTGTAAAATTCCCTTCCCCGCTTCCTTGCAGGACCCCTTCGGGTACTGGAAGCCTGCTATAAGGTCTCCCCAGAGCCTTCTTTTCTCCGGGATGAACATAGAACATAGAATAAACCAGGTTGGAAGAGACCTTCAAGATCATCACGTCCAACCCCTCAACCAATCCAACCCACCTAATCAACTAAACCATGGCACCAAGCACCCCATCAAGTCTCTTCCTGAACACCTTCAATGATGGTGACTCCACCACCTCCCCAGGCAGCCCATTCCAATGGGCAATCACTCTCTCTGTATGAACTTCTTCCTAACATCCAACCTAAACAGCCCCAACTCGCTCAGCATATCCCCACAGGGGAGGTGCTCCAGCCCCTTGATCATCTTCATTAGGCAAGATGAGACCAAACACTTCTCTTTTATAATAGCTACTCCCAAGGTGGGACTTCAGATATCAGACTTTATGTCAAACACTTAGCTTACCAACAATCCCTGATACAGATGAAAGATTCAGAGAGGTTCTAAGAAGTGAATTGTTTTCTCTGACTCCACATGGCATGACACACTGCAGACCTCCAAAAGTTAGACATTGTCATCAAAGTCTGTGCAGTGTCTAAAGTCCTCGGTAGCTATACAAGGCAGTCAATCTATTGAATGGTGTAACTCCACCTCTTCTCAAAGCTCACATTGAAGAAAAAGAGGATAGCCTCACCCAAACACTTAGAGTCTCATTTCTGTGTATATTGCCACATATTTTTAATGTAATTTTTAATGCTCTGCACTTTCTTAGCATGAGGATTTAATAAAAGCAGTAGAAGAGGTTGGCCACTGTAGATATTGTTTATCAGTATATTCCATTACACAAGCAAAATAAATAGTTGATGTTTAGCCTCTATCTGGGGCTAAACTATAGCAGTTGCTCTATCAGCCAGTGACCCCTCCTCAGCAGAGAAAGAGAATCTGGAAAAGGAGAGAAGGTTGACAGGTTGACATAATCATGAATTTAATGAAGTAGTAAATCTGGTACTGACATCAATACAAAGTATGTATAAATATACTCAGTCCAAGACAAGATACAGCAGTCACAACATCCAGGAAGGCAGTCCTCCAGAGCAGGAAGAGGAGCAGAGTGAGGAGGAATCCAAGCAGGAAGCTCCAGCAGGAAACTCCCTTTTCCCCACCAAACTTTCTCCTTTATACTGTGATGCTCATGGTATGAGATACACCTGTGAGCCAGCTCAGGTCAGCTGCCCTGGCTGACTCAGAACTGCTAATGGCCTGCTGTGATAGTTTCAGGCTGTGCCTTTAAGAAAGATAGCTGCAATTGACCATGGCTGGCCTGGAATTTTGTCCCAGCAAAAACAGAACACAAATAAATAAAACTGAATGTGGGTCTGGCACTGGCAATGTTTTATCTGAAACCTGCTGTTACGATGAGGGCGTCTTTCTCGCTCAGGCAATCTGGTGTTTGTTATACACTGTCCAAGTTGTAAATCAGAAGATATTGGATGACCCCAAAGTTATGGAGAACATAAAATTATGTGGTTTCATCTTAGAGAGTCATGGGCAGCCAGAAATTAGGGATGGAAGTCTTATTAAACTGTCTAGTTCAATCTCTGCCAGCATGGGATTATCTCAGGGAATGTATTTTACAGCATGCTATCCAAAATTGCTTGCATACGTGATTCTGCTCTTGAAGGAGCCTATGAGAGTGGTCTGGTGTGATGCCATTCTCACTGAATCAATAATTTCTCAGTTGCAAAGTTAAAGAAACAGTTTTTTCCTATCAGTTGTAGACATTTGTTCTTTCAATCATAAACACTATCACTTATAGTAGATGTCCTGTGTGGCACCCTTGGCTTTTGTTTGCATTGTGTAACTCCACATTATGCCTCAGTTCACTCCTGTTGCCTTAGGCATACTGTGATGCAGGAAAGAGGATGAAGACAACACCAAAGATTCTTTGTATTACATGCATGTGCACTGAGACTCACATTAATATTGTGTCTTCCACAGCTTCTCCTCTCCTATTTCTGAAACCACAGCTTCTGAATCCTTGCCTAATGAATCCTTCATTATTCTCAACTTCCCTCTAATGTTCCTACAAAAATTATTCAAATATTACCACCACTCTCCCCAGGAGACCTGCCTTTTATCTTTAGGTGAAGGAATGGGTCAGTTACCTGAACCCTGAAGTTGCTGAAATGATAAATCTACCTCACATTAAGCTGGTTTGCTATTAGTTAAGTGTCCTTTCATCTTCTCTTTTGACTCTAAAATGTGACCTTTTCATTTTTCTCTTTGATTTTATGCATAGTTATTTTCTTTTCCCATTTCATAGTCTTAAACTCAGGGTTTCTTTTAGAACTGGAACATAATTTTAATTTTCTTGACCTGAGTGACCTAACAGGCCACATTTTTGCTGGAAAAGATTTATCTCTGTCAGTTCTATAGGCTTTACATAAGTAGTCCTCCTCACTTTATTAAAGCAAGTGTCCACACTTTAAGGTCAGATGTAGGCTGGGAGTGGGAGAATGATGCTCTTGGCTGCTGACTGCAAGGACCAGATGTATGCTCATCTGAGGACTGACTTGAATGGCTCATTTGGGATCATATTATGATTATCAGCCAACCAGTTATTAATTTTGTTTACATTCTGCCCATTCTCACCCCACATTATTCATCAGATTCCTGTTCATTAAAAGTTTTGTGGCTAATTTTTATGCTAATTCCAAACCCCTGCTAATTCTAATGCCATCAAGCTGCTTTTTAATTATTCACATCCACAGGCTACTGTTACATTCTCACCACTGCCAAGGGATGTCAGCAGCTCTGTCTACATGACTTCAACACAAATCAGGATTTTTTTCTCCATCTTCTCCACTTGCCTGTCAGCATTATCTTTCCTAAGGCTCTTCACAATGTCCTTACACTGTCTCCACAGTGTGGCAGACAGGCAAGCACAAAGTGTAACTCAAGCATCTTCTGGAATCCTGACTTGCCCTTGCAGCTTAAAGCCTTCCTGCTGACACCTGTTCAGGCACTCTGGTGTGGTAATATGCCACCAACTATATGGATATGGTGATCTGAGGGCCCTGAGAGGTGCACTTAATATTCCTATGTTTATGTTTGGTGACTTTCTACTGTGTGACCAGTCAGGCTTAGAAATGCAGCGTAGGTTTAAAGGTCATTACATACAGAATCCTTGACCAAATAAAAGCAGAGTTATGTCTCCTTGGTTCACTGCAGTCATCTTTTCTCACAACAACAACATGTGGGGATGGAGTACCTAAAAACAAACAAACAAATCCTACTTCACACTTTCCCACTGTGTTTTCTAGGCTGAAGCCTTCTGTAGGTTCCTCACCCTCATCTTTTATGTCTTACTCTGCCTCATCTTTCAAATTATACAAAAGAAAAATTATCAGTCCTTATTCTTGCTGCAGGCTGTACTGCAGCCTGAAGCTTCTAGGTGCATTTCAGAGAGCGAGAGTGAGCACACTGTTGACTGCAATAGTTAAAGCATTAAGCAAGACATCCCTGGAACCTCAGCTGTATTTTTCACTCTGTCACAGTCTTGCTTAAGGACTGTGGCCAACTCCTAGGGCCTCTTTCTGCTTTGGTTCAACCATTTTTCACACAAAGATGATATCGGCTTCCTTTATAAAATGCTTTCAGGCCTATTGAAGAAAAATACCCTGCAAGAGAAAAGCTATTATTGCTTGGCTAATGCAGCCTTTGCTATTTTCTCATCACAGTCACAGGGACAGAAGTGTTATATATCTACTGTGCCTGTAGTTCACTTGCATGATAGAGTAGGTTCCTCCTAAGCATGGGAACGAAGGGCTCAGAGCCCTCCCAGAGCATCTAGCGTCTGCACCAGACCTGCAGTGGGTCTGCCAATACTGCAACTTTTCCAGCTTTCTAGTCCAACTTTTCCCCCCCTCTCCTTTCTTTCTCTGTGTGTTAATGTTAGAGCAAAAAGATACCATAAAGGTTGGGTAGTTTTCATGCTATACCATCTGTGATTTCTGTTTCTGATCTGGTTACAATAATAAACTTCCCCTCTTGTGCCACCCAAAAAGGCTAGAAAATGTCCATTCCAATTGTTTTCCCTAGGCTGTGCGGAGTGAATGTTCACCTCCCTGAGGATGAAGCATACTGATGTAAATTCACGGTGATAGAGCCACAATGTTGCTGATTGTTGCAGAACTACCACCGAGTAGCAAATGCTTCACTGCTCTGTTACCCAGGGGGCTGAGCATTAACTACACTATTGAACAGCAAATGCTTATCAGCCCCTATAATTCAAACTGTATAAATCACTGAAGAGAGACAATGTGCCTGCAGGGAACTCACATGGTCTATAAAATGTAAAAAATCTGAACTATATTTAGCTGACAGAGCTATATATAAAAAAAACCAATAAACCAATCAAAAGCTAATCTTAGACATTAAACTCATCTTCATTTCAATCTACTGAAGCTTTGGTGGAGTTCAATCTTTTCTGCAAACATTTTAATCTTGAACAACGTTAAGAAAGAAAACGTGTTAGGAAATAAAAGCTATTACCCTATACATTCTCTCTCTCTTTCAACCTTTCATACAGCATGAGAAATGACCTCTTTTGAGCCCATCTTTAGAGCAAAGCAAAACACCAAAATTTTTTCTTCACTGAGCAAAAGCACCTCTACTTTGCTTAAAAAAATAAATAAATAATAATAATATCCAAACTAACCGAAAGTTTAAAATATCCTGGCTGCAAAACATCCACCCACTGGAAATAGGAGACACAGTTCCGTTTCGTCAAATACAGGGCTTAAGCAAGATCCATTGCACAGAGAGAAGAAAGGTAAGTTAAAACATTCCTCCAGGGAACTGTACTGTGACTTGAGGATGTAAACTTTCATACCTGGATAAGCAAACACTTAGTGGGCATAAGTAGTTCTGTTACTGTCGGTGAATTACTGCTGTCTGTGAACTTCAATATGCATGAGTATTTGAAGCCTCATTGGACTTCATAATATGCTGGTGTTGCATATTCCTTACTGCATACATAAAATCATTTTCTTCTTTTGGCCTCAACCATTCAATAACCCCTGGATGAGCCTCACCAGCCCTCCTGTAATTATCAAGGACCAATTATGCAATTTACTGCAGAGCAGAAGCCTTCTGTACTGTTCTGCATTAGAAAACAAAAACATCTCCAAACGTCTGTTGGTAGAGAAATAAAACACAGTAACCTTTAATACAAAACCACAGTTACACAAAAATACAAAGAGCAAAACTGGATGAGAAAAGCCTCAAAGGAGAATTGGTATTAGCCTTTCTGAGCACTCTATGTAGCATCAGAGAGCTGACAAAAGACGTTTGAGTGCAGATTTGGAAGATGATCACAAGCAATCAGTGTTTCAAAGGGGAAAGAGTCAAAATCAAATAAGAACACTAAAGATTTTGTATCCATGGACAGCTTAATAGTCTCCCACTAACTTCTACCCTTCATGAAGATGTTGCTTTAATGCAACAGAGAAGATTTTGATTTTTTTTAATCTTATAAAAGACAGTGTCATCAGTCATTCATGTTTGGTGGGTTTTTTTCAGTACATAAATACCTGTGAATTATTAGCATTGATCTTACCATAGCTTGTGAGCCTGATCTAACCAACAGCAACGAGGTCTTTTAAACACAAATAAAATCAAGCATTGTGAACGTCTGACTAAACACTAAAAGAAAAAATATGAGGTATGGTTTAAGAACTAATTCAGATTAAGTTAGATAATCAGAAAAGCAATGCACATATAAGATTACTTTGCAAGAATGTAGCAAATTCTTGGAATGTAGGCTTGGGGCAAAGTGTCGGGAAAGCTGCCTGGGAGAAAAGGACTGGTCTTCCAAAGGCAACTATTTTCTATACTCAGTGTCTTTTTCCTCTGGGGGATATTATATGTGTGTTATGATGTCACCACTGAGAGCAGAAAATACTAAGGAACTGTAGCAAAAAAATGCTTAATTTGGCAGTAATGGCAGTAAATTAATGAGATACAGCAGTAGTTTAATGTGCTGGCAAAATGAACACTTACAAGTAATCCTCCAAAATGTACAGCAACTGCAAAATTCCAGATGAATTTAAGAAGTTAATCCCAAAGGACTACTCAAATGAAAATGAGCTCATGCTTCAGTATTTTCAGATCAGAGCCATATGTTGTACACTACCATATTTGCTGTATTAGTACTTTGAAGTATATTTCTTAGAGCATTGTTGAATCTAATTTCCAATGCTCACAGTCAGCAAACTTCCATCATTTCCCTTAGGACATAACTCCTCAACCTGGATAAGTCCTGTGTGATGTTATTCTGATACGAAGCGGAAAGTATCTTCCTTATTTGAATAAAAATTGGACAACCATAACTTTAAGAGCCTGGGGAAAATCTGGTGATGAATAAGCTCATTGGTTTTGAAATAAATTCTCCTGATGCTGCTCATTAGTTGGCGCAAACTGCTGCAGTGCCATCAATGGAAATGGAAGGGTGACACTGCACGTCAGTGAGCATCTGCTGGGTAGACTACGTGTGTGAATACTGCTATTTGTGTGGCTAACATGCAAGCAGTCTTTTCCTCTTCTGGCATATCATAAAGTCTTATATAATATAATATAATCAAACCTTTTAGTTTATTTTACTTCTAAACATTTGTAGTTTCTCCCTGATAAAATAAATAAATAAAATATCTGTAAGTGGAGAGAAAAAAATAATAAGCCTCTTAAAAATTAATCTCAATTGCATTATATGTGAGACCCATTATTAGACTCTATGCTCATTATGGTTGACCTAAAAAAGAATAGTAAAAATCTTATTATTTTTGTTGCTGGCTTTTCTACTTAATTATTACCACAACAGGCAGGTAATCATAATGCTGATTACTCAGGACTGAGAAGTAAATAGCTCACGTGGGGGTTAATAATCAGATAATAACAGCAAGCACTCCTGCTGTATAATTAAGTCGAACGCCATGATTTATACTAGTGCAGGCCTACCCCTAAAATGAAACATTTAATGACATTACTGTCTTTCCAAATAGCCCTACGCTTCACCAGCGTACCAGATCTGGAAGATGCTTAAACTCTACAATTTTTGGCATTCATGAAATGTGCACTGAAGGGGGATATTTTATTTCAAAACTGCAGTAATCTATTTGTCCTTAATTTTGGATTCCAACTTTTCAATAACCTACATTTCAAAGAATCACAAAGTGTTTGGGCTTGGAAGGGACTTTACAGAGGTCTTCAACTCCAGCCACCCTGCTTTGGAAGAGCCACACTTATTGATTGCTTCCAGAAGCTCCATCGGTTGTACTTCATGATATTCCTGTAGGAAAACATCAAAAGGCTTATGTGGCCAATGACAAAATTGTCATACATTTTCCAAAAGTAATATATAGTTTAAAACATAAAGACTTTCTTGTATTAAGTCAGAGTTGTAAAGAAGTGTTGGTTGTCATTCTCATCATTTAGCAGTTGTGCGAGCATCAGCAGTACTACAGGTGTAAAGCAAATTGAAGTGTCACCAAAACACATGCAAACCTAAACCAGTAAACAAGATGGTTTTCTCAAGGTATTCAAGGAGTAGCTAACTATTTTTAGCTGAATACTAAAATAACTTATATTGTTGTTCTTATGTTGTCTGAGGCCTCAAGATTATTAAAACCTGCACTTCATGGTGTGTTCCTTGTCTAATATGCCTGTCTGTCTAAATTGCAAGAGTTCTGATAACTGCCCATGGTCTTGTCCCACCCTGGCCAGTGGCAGTGAGACTGATGTCAGTGTGGGCATGGGAGTCCATTGTGTGAATTCCTTGTGAACTTTAACCATACATCCCTGGGCTTTTCAGGTGCACAATAATAAGGCACATCACCACTATCACCCTGCTTAGTAGTCCCCCAACTGCCTCTATCAACTCCTAACTCCTGTTCAACTACAGGAAAGTAAACAGTCAGATGCAAGAAACATTTCTGTCAAGGGAATGCCACTAAATGTGTGACAGGTGGTCTCTGGTAACCACTCACTCTTCCCAAAGGGGAAGACAAAAGGAGTAAGAGAATGAGACTGATGGTTCAGAAAGGAAAATAAAACCTATTTTAATTGAAATAACAATAAAATATAATATATACAAAGCAATGTTGAGCCCAACTCTGTGATGGTGATTAGTCACTGTCACCACTGACACTGTGGTGAAAGTCCCAGACTGGATTCAGGGGCAGACAGGAATAGGATTCAGGAGCTAGATTCTAGAAGTGGATTCCAGAACTTGTGGACTGGGACTGAACGCAGAACAGACATAGTATTCCTTGGACTCTGGCCATTGAAGAATGGAGAGAAGAAGAATAGAGTTTGTGACCCTTATGATACCTCAGACATATATGGGATGGAAGACCTCATTGGTCAGTTTAGGGTCACCTGAACTATCTGCTCTTTCATGAACATGCGACCTTTCACTTTCTACATCCTCAATGTGGTACACAAGATTTAGCAGTGACCTTGATCCTCCCAGCATCAGCATGCACAGTTCATTCTACCTGCATCTTTGTTCAAGCTGTTGGCTGGTGACATTCGGTCAGAACAATCTCCAGTAGATAATTTCAGAAAGCTAGAAAGCCCTGAAGAAAGAAAAGCAGAGATTGATGGAGACTGTATGGGAGGGTATTCATCTCTCTCCAGCACAGTAGAGGGCAATATAAGGAGTATAATACTCTTCCCTTGTGCTTGCTGTACTGTCAAGTTATCTATGAGTTGGATTGTGGACATTCCTGGAGATATATGATTAAATGAAGTTGTATCCATAGTTCAATGCATGGTTAAATTATTAGTGTCAGCTTTCCACCTTGCACTGAGGTCAAAAACATGTAACACAGCAACTCATAAATGAACATCAGAAATTGTACATCAGGACCTATAAGCTAGAATTTTAGCTTTCTTTTTCATGAGCTAAGTTTTACAAATTTATCTCCTTTTCCTACTGTGCATTTTCCACTGTTTCCCCTTATTTTATTAATGCCAACCAGAATGAAAAGGGCAAGGAGAAAAGTAAGCATTCTGCGGGGTAAATGGAAAGAGAAACAGTCAGTACTAAAATGTCACTGCTCATGAGGAGCTTGCAACAGCCCAGCATTATATAAGGCTGGCTTTCAAAAAGATGTGGTTAAATGTACACTGATTTCTTTCATATCTTTAGCTTGCTACATTAATTACCTTCCCAGCAAGCTTTCAAAAGTATTTTGAACTTCTACTTGTTACAACATTTTATCTTTTTTTCTCCCCCTGCCCCAGCCACCAGGGCAGTGCTGCCCTGAATCAAGACAAAATAGGAACACTATTGCTGTCAGACAAAGTTACAGGTATCTGACAGTTATTGCTTTAGCACAGAACTTCAAATTCCCTTGTGGAGGATCCTTGTGAGAGGATCTTCATCACAGCTCTTTTGAGGTTGTCTTCTCTATGCACATTTTGAGCTAGTGAAGTTTGTTCAGCAATTTTAAGAATATTAAGAACTAACATAAACACAATTATATGAAGTGTCATGAAAGGGATTTATGCCTCACTGTAAAGTTTCAGAAGAAAACTCTTCTCAGATTCTTTTCCCCCATAATGTATCTATGATGTTACTGACCCATGCAGAAGACAGTAAATAATGATCTTAGGAATCTTTCTTTTTAGCATAATTACCCATTTAACACCTTCCTTAGCACCAGTGGTTTTGACAGCATTTTCAAGTAGTCCTCAGGGCTGCATCTCTCTGTAGTCAGCCTCTTGGTCTATTCTGGGCCACTGTGATGTCCTACTACAGGGGAAATATATAGGGACATTTAAGGCTAGGGTTCCCTTACTATCACTGCTGTGGTATTAAAGATTTCCACCATCCCTTTAAAAACTCTGCTAATTCTTGTGCTAGGGTTAAGGGTGATGTCTGTAAGTCAGAAGAAGCCATCCAATGAGGTTTCTTTGAATTGTTAGCCAGGGAAAGCTGAAGTTCTCCTCTGCAACTAGAGGTAGGAGCCTGCTACCTCCTGTAGGCTTGGAGCTGGAGGAAGGCTTGATAAAGCTTGAAAAGCAAATTTGTATTTCCAGAGAGGAAAGTGTATGGCTGTGACACAATGGCAGGAGAGAGGCCATTCCCAAGAAAATGCATGCAGTGATGGGTACAGTTAAGAGACAATGGACTGCCTGACAATGGTGAGGCAGAGATTTTCACATGCACTGTACGGGTGCAGCACCTTAGTTTGCTTTTTGGAAGAGTTTAGTATTGCTGCCTCCTCTGGGCCAACATATGGCTAGGCTGGGCCCTGGACAAGGCTTGGGGCTGAGCAACCAAGGATGAGGTGGTCATTTCTCTGCAGTGGGTGGAGGAGTGACAACAAAGGAAAGCTTGGAGGCTTACAGGTTTCACAGCACTGCCTCGAGGCCTTTTTTGAGCAAATGTTAATTTTCTGAGCTGAAATATTTATTAAGGTTTAGATTCAAGGTAGATTAAGGCTGGGAAGAGATGACACTTACTTCAGCATCTTTCTCTGTCTTCTCAGAGGAAATTCAGAGAATGACACAATTCCAGCAGTAAGCGCTGAAAATGCTCTTGGGCTTTTCATTCTCAGGCTTTGTTCATCATTTACCTTCTCCAACACTGACAGAAGCTCTGTTCTAATGGTAAGTCTAAATTAACTGAGTATCGACCCCCAGGGAGATCTGATTATATTTGTCCAAAATAATAGAGATCAGCAGCTGGCTCTAAAGAGAATTCTAAACTTCTCCATCTAACAAGTTAGATCTCAAACTAATGAGCTCTTAAGTAATTGGGTCAGTCATAAACAGAGTTGTTTGCAAACACAAGAAGACACTAATCTGTAGAGGTCATATTGCTAGCACCACTGAGAAGGATTACAATATTTATACCCTAGTTTTGAACATCGATTTGTTGTATTCAAACTAAAGAGTGCCCAGGAGGTTTCTTCCACATTACACAGAGCAAATACTTAGGTTTGAGGCAGGAAAGATGCTGTTTAAGTAGTCACACAATTGTCATTTTTTTTCTTTAAAGGGAATTGGGATAGAGTATATCTCATTCAAAGAGTTGCAAAAGTCAGTATTGATTTCTGTTTACTTCAGGAAGGAAGAAAAGACTTTCCTGGTGTTGGAGGTCCAAGGGATTATTACATAAACTGGAAAAAAAAACCCATTATCTGCTTGTTCAGTAGCTGTCTGAGAAGGGATAAAATGTTCTCTACAAACCTGGGTGCACCTAGGGAGAGCTAGGGACCTCTGCATTGTATCCCGTTATATTACAGTGGCCTTTTCTCAGCTCTTAGAGGAACTCTTTTTTTGTACAATGCTAAGGAATAAATTATTTATTTTGGCACTCCTCTTCTGCCTTGTCTGACTGAACCTAGTATCCCAACGGTCTTTGGGAAATATAAGCTATAGTAAACTTATGAAGGATGTGATTTTACAACCTTCCTTGCCTGAGCTTGTCATGGGAATATAAGAAACATCAGCACTGCTACACTGTGAATTGAAATTGCTCACTCTGTTTGTTTAGCTTTCTACATGTTCTTCACTCTGCTTGTCTTATCCCTTCCTGAGCTCCTCCCGTAAGCTGTTGGGGAATGAGAATTGAAGTGGTTTCCTAAGACATTAAAGTAAAAATAAACTGCAGAGTGTACTGCTGTCTTCAGCAAATTTCTGAAGGATTTATACTGCATTGTTGCGCTCCTTATTTAATCTATGCAAACAAAAAACCCCTCAGTATAAAAAGCAATTAAAATAAAACTTACTCCATGAATCTTAATCTAAATCCACTCCTGCTCTATACTGAAGGAAAAAAAAAAAGTTAAAAATACATTTGAAATAGAATTTACACATCTCTTGAATTACTACAGAACAGAAAGTTTCCAACACAAATGGACTAGACAAAGGAAAGTATTAAGCTCATATTCAAACCCAGAAAACCATGCCAAAAGGACGAACACAGAGAAAATGTCTTTAGTCAAATAGTTAAACTTCTGGAAAATGCAGTTTTGAATTGAGGAAATATTATGAGTCTTCAACAGACTTATTTAATTTGACCAAAAATCAGGAAGAGGGGTTATCCAAGCAATTCTTTTTCTATCTAAAACCAGCAAAAAACCCCAAACAACAACAAAATGAGTGAAGAAAACAAATAGAAAATTAATGAATGACAGAATAGTACAAAAATTAAATTTAGGGTAAATCAACTCTGTTCAGCTTCACTTTGCAGATAGAATAAGCATGCTCATTTTGGGATAACACCTTGCTTTCATGATTAGCTGCTTCTTAATATTGTAGTATTACAATCCTGTCATACATATAGCAACAATATATGTATTTTTTAGCTCCATGTGCTATTGTAACACAGGAGGAAGGGTCAACAAATGGTGAGGTTGACACCACTTACCTCCTCAAGCCAGGCAGCCCTGGATGATTCTGTCCTGACTGAAGCAGGACAGAAGTTGCCATGGCCTTTTTGTTTCATCTTAAAATCTTCTCTCAAATCTTGTTTAATCTCAAATCTTCTCTTCATCAGTTCTTCCAAAGCAAAGCAAAACAAAATGAAACAAAGCAAACCGAACCCAACCAATCAAAAAACCCCCAAAGCAACACACAACCTGCTTCTGCTTGATAGAATTGTACTAGCAAAGCATTTATTGTAGGCTAACGGCTACAATGTGAAGCATCAATATCAATGATAACTAATTATGGTTATAAGGGGTTATATTGTGGCTGAAATAAATTCATTAAGATAGTTTACCTGATGACTTTTCTTGGAGAACTAATACAGTCAGTTTCCTTGCATTTCAGAGACTGAACTGGGCCACACTGTTATCTTTAAGAAATACTCATACCAAATGTCTTTGAACACTTTATCTGAGTGCTTATTCAGAGACAGCATCACCTCATTTGCAGTGAACCTCTCCTAGAAGAAGAACTTTTGCTGTCTTTTATTTATTTATTTCCTTTCATCTAGCCTTCTGTGGCAGCATACCCTTTCAAGTAGCAGGATACTGTTTTGTTCTGTTTGGGTGTTGGGTTTTTTTTCCTGGAATATTAATGCACAGAGATTCTCCTTGCAGAGAGGAAGTGATGCGAAATAAAGTGCAATGGGAGTTGTGAACTCTGTGGAAAAATGGACACTGGGACACAATATGTTAGATCACGTCAGGTTGAAAGGAGGTTCAGGATGCTTTAATATCTTCGGTAGTGGAGACTGATTTCTAAGCTGATAAATCTGCAATAATATTTTGCATTCCCAACATGAAGTGTTTTCAATGAAAACTCAAGCATCATTAGAACATATAATGGCCATAAAATGGGAAATGCTCAGCCAAAAAGGAAAACAAATATATATATAAGAATAGTGCTTGAATGAAATCAGTAAGACCATAATGTAAGAGGTAATACTGGCCAGGGCAGCAGGAGATCAGTGCACAGCAGTAGTTCTTTTTGTTAACAAGTTGTGTATAGTGTGATGGTGAATGCTAAGGACTTTTTTCTGGTATGCCCTGTGAACACTAGCTTCAAATCCAAGTATTGCTCATAATAGTATTACAAACATGTGTTAGAAAAGAATGCTTTACTATAACTGTTATTTTTACTTTGCATAAATAAGAGATTTTAGGCTTGGAGGTGATTTTAAATCACTTGAGGTAATAAGCATTAGTTACTTACCAATTGAGTTTCCAGGCTGAACACTTCTGTGCTTTGTATTACTGGAGAATGCAGTCATTTTCCTGAGAAATCCATGCAAGAATATACTATTTTTCCTTTACCATATAGTTTATCTTCTAGTCAGCTCTCAGGACATCCATTGATCAGTACTTTAGAAAAAAACAACTTTTCTCCCAAATATTTGGAGTTGCTTTTGAAACTGCCTAGCCAGATCTCAGTCGAATGAAGCTTCAGCATGCTGAAGCTTACTAGCGGAAACGCAATGAGGTGCTTTGAGCTTTTAACCAAATCTGCAGACATACTTAAGCAATAGAGTTTGATTTTACTCCTCACTTGAGGAGCTTCAGTGTTTTCATCATAAAGTCACGACTGCATTTTGTTGCGCTCCTGAATTAATTATTTTTCAATTCAATATCATCTAATTGGTGAATGAAGCACATAAGCCATCAAAGATGCCTTGCCAGGAAATTGCTCTTTTTGAAGCTCTAGCTGTAATTTCACACTGTTACAAACGTGCTCATGGCTTGGGTGAGTGGGGGCGGGGGAAGCCAAAAACATTCATCAGTGTTTTGTGATGTTGGCTGCTAGCTAGAAACACAGAAAATGGTGTCTGTAACCTCCAGGGAGTTAGTCCATCATTAGATTAACAACCACTAAGGTAAGGCCATACATCATTAAAAAAGACAGGCTCGGTGTTAGCAATACAGAATAATAAGTAGAACAACTTGCTCTGTCACTTTGTGTACGGATGCAGAAGTCTTACAGATGCTGGTGAGGCCAAGTCAGAGGAGGAGGTAATCATTACCTCAGGAGAAAAATGACAAACCGTGTTCCTATTCAGCAGATGTGTCTTCGCTTATCAAATTTATCTGCATTTACAATACACTGTGAGTATGAGGACTGAATACATCATCTACTCAATGCCTAAACATGTTTTTCCAGCATGAAAAATATGTTTGGCTACCCTGATAAGGGCTTAAATGCTTTTTATTTAACCTTAGCTTTCTCTACTTCAGTTTTAATGATAAATTGCTATTTATGTGAAGTGCTTTCCTAGCTAAGCTGCTTAGCACAGTGCTGCTACGGCATGAATATGTTTCCACATGGAGTCAGAATCTCCCTCTTCCTTACAGGACTGCTGTAGTCAGGTACTTGGTGTTTGTTCAGTGTGACTAGACAAGGCAAGCAGCTTTCCATTATGTATCACTAGGGTCTTTAATGTAAGACTATCCCCTGTGACAATCTTTTATGTTCTTATGCACTCATTCTTTATTGGTTAGAGTATATAAGGATAAAATACAGGGATTAGTTTCAGAGCAGTGGGTACAATTTTAAGTTACTTTTTTTCCTGTGTTAATGGAAGGTGAAGACTTCATTTTGAAAGTACCCCACAGAAAGCAGACTTTTATTTACTAGGTACAGTGTACTCCCATAATACCTTGTGTTCAGCATCCTTGTTCTTTAGTTTAACTTCAGTCAGTCCCACCCTTTCCCTCTTGCTTCATGGATTGAAATAGAAGTACATATAGTGAGGCAATGTAGGTCAACTCTTCCTGCTCCTCACATCTAGACCCCCACACATTTAAACCAAGAACTAGGACTAAAAATGGAACTCAAAATATACTGAATTAATTCAACCACTTATCAATCAAGAAATGGTGACTTACTGGTATGAATATTAACAAACCAAAACAGCTGGATCATTAATGAAGAAAATGCAGAAAAACCTTTTAAAAAATTAATAATTTTGCAGGATGAAACATAGCCAAGAGCATTAGGTAACCAGTGAAGCTTAAGTAAAGTAAAATTAATTTCCTTTGTATTGTCTCAGTGTGAAGTGGCCTGCATTTTCAATTAATCTTAAAAAAAAGAACCCCAAACAACATTAAAAACCCTTTATTAAGCATACTCTGGAAAATAAGATTTTGTTTCTAATTAGGATGTCATGTTATTTATGTAGCTAGATTTTAATTGCACTCACTTGATATGCTCGTTAAAATTATTTTCATTACAATCAAGCTTACTAACCACATTAGATTCTCATATTCAAGGGAAAGGGGGAAAAACAAAGCCTGAAAAAAAAAATTGCTGCAACCAGACATCACCTGAATCTGAATTGAGCCCTATTTCTTTTGACAGACAAAAGTAAACATTGTTAAGTTAATATTATACAGATATAAAAGCTTGTAACACACAGACAGGGCCAGTTCATGGCTATTTCACTTAAACCTCTGTGTTCTGCAGTAGTACCATTAAAAGGAGCTTTTCCAGTTGCACACTGGGTCCTCCTGACCACCACGACTCACTCTGACTCCACAGATGCTCTCAGCATGGGCCGCCACCCATTTCTGCATCCAGCCTTAGCTCTCCCTGTATTTCCCCCAAATCTGCAGTCTCAGGACCCACATCCCTCTGCACAGCAGCAGAGTGCAAACCTCTGCAGCTGCTGCTCAGACCTCTGGCCACACATGCAGGATATGAATAAGTCCTGCAGTGGGAAACCTGCCCAGTCATGACTGAACTGATGCAGTGTGAACAGAGAGAAGGATTTAAAGACCTCTTGGATCTGTCCCTCCAGATGTGGAAGGGACTGTACCAGTCAGCTCTGGAGGCATTTCTGTTGTTAAAAGGTAGTTTCTTGTTAGTATTACCCTCTGTATCCCTCACCTATCCAAGACAGGGAAGAACACTGACAAAAGAACAAATTTCAACCATGAAGAGATTTAGAATCATAGAACCATTAAGGCTGGAAAAGACCTCTAAGATCATCAAGTCCAACCATCAACCCAGAATCACTGCACACACTAAACTATGTCCCAAAGTACCACACCTACAAGCTTTCTAACCCCTCCAAGGATGGTGATTCCACCACTTCTCAGAGCAGCCTGTTCTAATGCCTGACCAATCTTTCAGTAAATAATTATTTTTTTTTCCCCCCTAATATCCAGTTCAAGTCTCCCCAAATCCATCTGAGTTTCCATGGGAAAAAAAACAGCCATGCTGCATAGCTCACCAGAAGACATTTAGGAACATACTAAGAAGTTGATTCCAATTACTTCTGGTGTAAATTTCTTTCCAGAGGCTTCAGAGACATGCATGCTGCATACTGTTTTTACAAGAGAGAAGGAGATGTATTTTTACTGAGAGGGATACATACAATTACCTTCAAACATAACATGAGTTTTGGTATATTTTTCAGAACTGATCCATAATGGTGATTACTAAACCAAGTTAAATGGGACCTGATGGAATTTAGTATAAAACCTCAGTCCAGAGTTAAAAAAAAATTAAACTTCAAGGTTTAGAAATAAGCAAATACTAAACTGCTTAATGTAGTAAGTCACATATAGGTCCACAGCACTTAATAACCACCTCTTTGCAGTCAGTTTGTTAAACTTCTTGTGTTTTGAAACATCCAACTACCCAATGAGAATGTGTAAAATGTCTCTGAATTACTTTTTAATAAGACATAACAAAACCCTCTTAATTATTTTCATTGACTTTTGTATTAGCTTAGTTTCACTTCACTGGAACAAGTATTTTGTTTTATTTTCTTAGTTTATGAAGAAATTAGAAGAAAAAGGGCAGGGGGAGGGGAATTAATGTAAGGCAAACTTACCAAGAACAATTACAAATGGCTTTTGAAACTTTACTACAGTAATAAAAAACATTAACTGAACTATTGAGAAAAAGTTACTCATTCCCAGCTTGCTGGGTGCCAAATTATAAGCAGTACCTTTGCAATACTTTGTGCTTTCCTGTCATGTTAACCCATCTGGCCCACTGAGGAACATTCAATTTAATTATTCACAGAACTGAATTCCTGCTAAGAATGTTAATTAGTGTGCATCATTTCAGCATCTGGTAGTGTAACTAGCATTTTCTTCCTGAGGAAATCATAATCCATTCCTCTTTCTTCCCCTTGCAATAAAACACAATATTGGCTCTTACATATTTCTGTTCATTGACAAAGTAAAACACAAAGCGGCAGTTTTAGTAATCTCTCTTCCCTTTCTCGCAGATAGTTTGAATACACTTTATTTAAACAGGTTACAGATTTGCCACAGACAGAATTCTGACAGAAGTGAAATACTGAAGCTGAAGGTTTTAAGATTTTCTTGTATGGTGGAACTATGAGATTCTTCTGAAGCATTAGGAAAATTTAGATCAAGACTAAGATTGGTAGCCTCTGACTCTTCCCAAAATACCAGGAAGGCATCCCCCCAAAACAATGAGGTTTTAACACTGTAACCATCTCCTAAGAGTAGGAGATCAGACTATTGCATGAACAGACATTCAACTTGTCTCATGTATTCTTAAAAAACAAGAACCGTTCTAATCTACCCTTTCCCTGATGGCCTTGCACTTTTCACCCAAAACCATGGGTGTGGAAGATCTTTGTGGGCAGAAAAACTGACCCTCGAGAATAGTCCATTTCTAAGAGCTTTTCTGCTGACTGAACACATATGAATGATGCATGGAGGATAGGTTCATATTTTGTCTCATTTTTGTTACCTGTTAGTTTAGAACATGCTTCATACCCACAGCAACAGTCATAAAATTTGTAAGGTAATTCTCAGCAATGGGGAATTAAGGTTACTAAATGCTTCTCAGCCAGAAACCACTCTGCCTAAGTAAAATATATAAAAGCCTACTGCTTTTTTTTTTTTTCTTCTATATTTTTACATTTTTTTTTCTTGTACACTTCATGGCTACTCTTGAGTATCTTAGCTTTACATGCTCTGTGTCATAGACTTACACAACTCGAGGTGTGGCCTAACCAGTGCAGTGTACAGGGGCAGAATGACCTCCCTGCTCCTGCTGACCACACTGTTCTTGATGCAGGCCAGGATGCATTGGCCCTCTTGGCTGCCTGGGCACATTGCAGGCTCATGTTCAGCCTACCATCGACACTTAAGCAAGCCACCCTTAATTGAGCAGATGTCCTTCAAACCTAGTGGAGAAGGTTTTAAAGATGATTGACAACAGCAGCACACTAACATCATCACTCTTTCGAGAGTTTTATCTCTGAAATCACCCATCATCTGTGCCAATTAGTGCATGCCTAAGATCTCTGCCAACCTCGTGCATCTCTGGATAGCTGCAAATCAGAAATCACATTAGGTTAAATCATTGCCAAAAGTCAGTGGACCAGTGGAACACAGTAAGCCTGAGAATACATTTTTTTCCAAGTTTATCTCAATTCTAAAATTTCAAAATTAATAGATAAATCTGGTCCTGTGCATTTAAAATGCACACCTGTTCAACCCAGCATAATTCTTTTCCTACTACAAAGGGCACACAACACTTTCCCAGTTTCATTTCTGCCTCTACATCTTCCAGTAAAAAAATATCTGCCCATTAATTGTCTCACTGAAAACCTCCAAGAAGCAGTAATATTTTAAGATATTTTATGTTGTGTATAAATTGCATTTCTGCTGAAGTATACTGCCTTAATAAGGGGAAATTATTGCATGGTACGGAGAGAAAAGAAAGAGAAATAAGTGGCTTTTCATGTTTGAGCAGCTTTGTTCTTTTCTACTTGCTCTGTTTGACTGTTGGTGGACTTAAGATTTCATTACAGAGTGAGCTATTGGTTCTAATAAGATACTACTGCAGTATTAATTCTGCTTTGAAATCACGTTTAAATAGTGCACTGTATGAGGTTAGCTTTTACAGGCTAAATCATCAGCAAAATATATATAGGAAATAATTCATTGTACTTGGAAGTTAAAACTGATTCTTGATGCAGCTTGAGCAAGGATTTGCCTGTATCAGCAAGAGAGGCAAGTTGTCACAGAAACAGGCTGAGCGGCAGCTGCCTTCTTGCTTCTTGTGAAGAGGGAGAAAAGTGCCAGGTAGACTTTCTGATGTTGGTCAGCAATCGAGCTGGTTTTGGAGCACTAGATGGGGAAAAATTAAGGTATTTCCACTTGTTTCATATTCATAAATTACAAGATACTCAGCACATAAATATTCATATAAATGAGCATACTCTCATTTTGGTTTACTTCATTGTGAGTCTAGTACTACTTTCAGTCGAGCTCATATAACATAGAGGGTCTGACATCTATTGCCCTGATGTCATTTATCACCAGCCCATCTCCATTTCCGTAGCACAGATACTCAGTGTACAATTTTTACTGTAAAATTGAATTTGTTTCTTGTGACAGAGTAGGCTTGCTGAATTTATGATTTAGCATTGAACATCCTTCACCTTGAAAGTAGCTCTCCTGCCATAAAAAATGAGGCATCTCTCTCACGAGGACCCTGTAACATCACAATACAGATGCCCATCATGTTAGACAAGGTCATGCCAGTAGAAACTAAACTTAATTTTCTGGGCATTTCAATATTTACCCTGATATTTCACATTGCAATGATAAATATCAGGAAATACTTTATCTTATGGTAATAAGTGTCCTATCATCTGTTTAACAAAGCAAGTGTTGTCCAGTTCAAAATAGCTGACTGAAAGAAAATACAAAGAACATGTGGAATACATTGTTTGCCTATGATGATTGTCTTTGTCTTTACTTTGAAGAAAATAAGTACATTATCTTGCTTGTAGCTGCTAACCAAAGTTTTCATTGAGTCAATATTGTAATTCAAACCCATATTTTTCTGACTTTCACAAATCCTTTTTCACTGGGTGCACTGCTTTTCTCTCTCCTTACTCTTCTGTCCACTTTGCTTGTTCTCCCCTGTACTGCTGCAATTACTGTCAAGTTCCCAAACAGAACTACTCCTAAGCTGAGCTTAATTCATTCATGTTACATAGACACGGAAACATCCTAATGTTCCCACCCTGTCTTCAAATTTTCAGAACCTGCTTATATTCTGCAAATCACATGTTTCTTCTTTGGTAGCACTTGACAGCAATGTTTAAAGTTCTGAGATAACAAAGCACCATTTCAGTCCCTTTGTCATGTGGGGGACAACATTTTCATTCACCCAGTTACAGCAGTACTCATGAGTCTGTGGGACTCCATTGCTAAAATGACAGCCAGAAGGTTGCAGCTCTCCATTTTCCAGCAACAACAAAATCCCCTGTGTCCATCCAAAGTCTCTCTCACCATACCTTTCTTTCCTGTTTTAGGTCATCTCTACTTGTGGATTGTCCACAACCAAGCACAGCTCAGTTCCTGCAGGTAAGAAAGAGGGAGCCACCATCCTTATCTATCACACCATCTTTGCTCACTTTCTGCCACTGGAGAAACTTAGCTGTTTCCAGCTGTTAAAGGTACTCAGCAATTTTCCACCCAAATTAAACACATGCAGGCTGTAATTACAGGCTGTCAACTATTGTCTCAGGCTTGAAGAACTGAGGTGGTGGAGATTAAAACTCCTCAGATCTCTCTGAATCTTCTTACAGCCCCAGATGACAAATCAATTCACAGCTGGAGAAATATTTTCCAATTACAACTTAAACTACGGTCTCTGCGCTTTGTGGGCAGGTGAATGCACACCCTTGGGACAGTAGCTGGATTATGCAGTACTCTGGAGATCTCATAAAAGTAGTTTAATAATAATAATAATAATAATAATAATAATAATAATAATAATAATAATAATAATAATAATAATAATAATAATAATCAAACAACCATACACAAAATAACTAACCAAACCCAAATCCCCAAAACATTCACATGCTCTTTTAATAATAAATTCCATCTCTTCAGCTCATTCAGATCATCTAGTTGATCTCAAGCACTGCTCTAAATCCTCATACATGGAATTCTTCTGGCCCATGTGAAAAACAAAAGGCATGGTGTTTGATGTGAGGCTTCCTTCTTCCTGTTAAGTTCATTAACTTCTGTTGCAAGGAACATCAGAGCACCATCGACCATATGGTGCACAGCACAAATTTTCAGCATATCATCCATCATTTGGCAAAGGCTTCCCCAAAGAATGAGGCCTGCTGTAACAAGGAAGTAGACAGCCTGATGTGCTCTTGATGTGTTTATTCTTCAGCTCTAAGAATGTGCATGCTTGAAGGAATTTTGGTGGATTATTCAAATGGATCACAAGACACCACAAGCAAAAGAGATACAAACCCATCTTTTTCTGGGAGGTAATGAAATATTATTTTGCTAAGGACTCAACACTTCTCAGATGTTTTCTTCCCCTTTCCTCAAGCTGCTCAAATTCTATGTAGCTTAACTTCTCATTCTGTTTTCTTTTCTACCACTGTATATTTCTCTCTTCCTGAGAATAAAACACAGCAATTTTGAAAATGTCCTGGATGTGTTTTAATCAACAAATCCAGTTTAATCAACAGGCCCTGATTCTCAAAGTTGAAGGTTTATTTCAGAACACCATGCCATGTTTAATCAGTTTTACTAACACAGCACAGTACTATCTGCTTTGACAAGAATATGTTGATCATATTACAGAATTATTATTGCTAATGGAGATCTTTTAGACAAGATTAGATTTTGCTTCCTTCCAGATGCTTCAAAGAATGTTATTAGTTTTTGGTGTCATATTTTTGTAGCATTAATATGATCAGCTTATGGGCTTGCTCATATGCTATAACTGCAGCAATTTATCTGACAGTTAAGCTGTCAGGACCATGCAGCATCTAACCCAATGAACATTGCTGCAATCTCCACCAAATTAGGCGCTGCCCACACCATCTTACCATAGCTGTGATTTGACCAATGAATATTCTGATGAGCCCCCAACCTTTGGGATTCAGAAATCTACATCATGCAGTTCAACAGCTTTTTCCAAGAAAGCTAATTACTTCATGATAATATCCCTAGCAGTGAATGTGCATATTTTAAAGGAATACAGCTTTCTTTTTCATAAATCAGGAAAATGAGATTCAGAGCTGTGCTACTTTGGCAGCTAATTAATGTGGTACTGTATGGAAAGCCCATTAGTAGAACAGCATTTGTAATAGTAGGGCTTCTATATACATATAGAAAGGATGCTAAATTATGTTGTTTGTAGAGTTCTTTTTTCTTCTTTCAAAGTTAATGGACATCCACAAGTACCTTTCAAGACCTGTGTTTACTAGTTAGACACACACACACAAAAATGATAAAAACTGAGAAACATAAGTATTAGTCTTAATACATTTCAGCTGAAGTGCCTTACAATCTCAACCAGGCAATACTATTGCTCTTAAGTTTAACACATGCTGAAGTACACTCCGATGGTATGCTTCATTCCTTTTGATAATATGCCTTTAAAAACAATGTCCTTTAGGGTCCAATGGACCGTGAAATAGTCTCTGCAAAAGTACCAGTGGTGCAAATGCTGAGACAAGCATTCATTTTGGCTGTCAGCTTTAAAGACTGTGGAAGAAATGAAGCACATTTATTATATACTGATGTATTCTGACTAGATAATCCTTTTCAGTCGTAGGCACTATAAAGACGAGTGCAGATTACCATGGAGGAACATTTAATAAAAATTCAGAAGGGCTGAAACAGTTGTGCTTCCAATTTCACAGTTGGATAATTTGCTTTATAAACTTCCATTTAAAAGAAAGTTTTACTGGTAATGAAGTACGCTAAGTAAACAATCTATAAGTGCCTAAGTTAGAAAATATTTCTACTAATGCTATATTTATTGATTGATACTGGAGTTTGCTTCTCTGTGCTGCAGAAAGTGTTTTCTTTTAGATAACCACTGTCATGAGACTGTCAAAAATTCACCCCTTAAAATGTCACCATTTGATGACATGTTGATAGTATGCTTATTTCTGTATAGCTATGATAGGGACTAATCAACTCATCCTGAAATCAATAGGACCACAAAATTTGGAACAAGTTACTTAATTCATAATATTGTGATGTATTTTTCAATGCATAAACTTCATTATTCCCATTTTAAAGTTGGGAATAGGATACTGAAAGCCATTATGTAGTAAACAGAAAGGGAAACTATATCATGAGATCTTACCTGGCTTGCGGCTCCCAACGTTTGACCTCAGTCCGCTAAGCATGCATCATCAGGTCTTTAAAGAAACATTGAAAGGAAACAGATAGATGAAACCTGTGTCTGACTGAAGGAAAGCACAAACCTGACAACTAGACAGAGTCTTTTAAAAAATGTAGGTTTTTTTGAAGTCTATCTAAGCCCAAATCCAGTGTGCCGGAAATTAACAAAATAAAGGCAGCCTTCAGAAACCAAGAAGCAATGTAATGTACACAGCACATGATTAAAAACACAAGATCAACTCTGTTGAACTCTTTCTCATTAAGCACAAAGTTTCCTCCACACTTCAGTGGGGAAAAGCCCTAATTACAAATCAAATAAGAAAACACCTCTAAGAAGCTTTATGTATATATAACTTTGTGAAACTAACACACAAAGACATTGTTTGACTAATAGAGTCTTTACCTACTGCAAATATTCTTGGATGTTGTTAGGTATACGGGTTTTGTGTTTACACCAGCAAAAGTTCTGGCATCTGAAGTTCTGTACAGTCTTTTAATTTAGAAGAAACAGTTCAAAAAGATTCCTTTAACTCAGAGATACTAAATACAGTTTGGTAGTTTATGAAATTCTGGTGATGTTTAGATTACCTGCTTAAAAAAAACACCCTCTTGCCTGCTTTTTTAAATGTGTGTGTCCCAATGCAAACTAAATTCTTTAAAGAGCTAATTAAGTTTAAAACTTAAGAATCACAAGTCAAAACTGCTTTTTAACAGTTTTGTTTGAGTATTGAGAATATGTGTTTGAGAGAGGGAAGAACTGACTAAAAACGAGAGCAAGAGACAGACATCTGTACCAGCATGGTCTTTCTGCATGGTGAGAAGCACATCCTTTTCTGGATCCTCTGCTGATGCGTGCCACAGCCAAGGCAACACATCAGGACTGAAAAAGCTACTTGTATCATATGTTTCATTTTGTTGGCGTGCCACATCTCAGAACATGCAATGTTTGGCAGTACTTTAGCGCTGTATTACTCTTTATGCACTCTGAGATCACACATATTAGTTATGAAGCAATTGGAAGAACCAAACATCATTCATCTAACTATTGAATAATTTATTCAGAAGATAAATATTTGCCACCCCTCTCCCTCAATGCAGAACTTAGTGACCCACTGTCATCATACTTAAAAATTAAAATGATGCATTTGCCTTCCATGAGTTTGAATACAATTCAGATTACTAAAATTGAGGTTAAACAATTTTATAGGCAAGAGATTCATAAAGAGTTCAGGTAGGAGTGATTCTTTTGAAACCAACTAGTGGCCTATAAAAATGAATTTCACCTGCAAAATATAAAGAGTCACTTTCTGAAAGGAAAGGTTGGACCATAGACTACAAGCATAGAAGCTGCTATAGTACTGAAATGGATGATCATACCATGTGGGGCTTTGGTCTACAAACTTAATAGATAAGGAAATCAACTATTTCTTTGCCATACTATTCTCCAATGCTCTTGGTAATCTCTTTTGGCAATGTGCAGAAATAAATGTCACAAAAGATATTGATCAACTTTATTTCACTGTCTGCTAAAGAAGATAATATTTAAACTGTAATATTATGACAGGCAGCTTAAAACTTAGCAGAAATACGTGTTTCCTGACTCTCATACTTTCACAGTTTCATAATACTTGACAGCAGCAACAAATCTACATAAGCGAAAATCAGAAGTACTCTTTGGAAGAATTAGAGATTCTCCTACCGTGGCACATCTCTCAGAGAAATATTTATCATCTGGCTGGAAATAAGAATTGCCTTTTATTTATGTGATGTGTATTAACCAATTAAGATTGTTGCCATGGCTGCAGTGAAACAAAACCGAGTCTTCTTTACAACAAAGCGTCTTTAAATTTACTTATTATTATAGTCTTACAGGCTTAGTTTGTAATTAGGGAGTAGGATCATTAAAAACAGTGGGGAATTTTAGGCTAAGCTCTGGCAATTCTGTGTAACAATGAGCAGTGCTTTGTGTAAATACTTGTAAATTGGTCTGGTTTCTTACTCGGTGCAGTGAGTGTGGTATGGTGAGGAGCACACTCAGAGAAAACATTCTCTTATGAATATACCTGAATAAAAGTCATAGTTTTGTTTCCTACCCAAAGGAAAGCATAACCCCCCCCCCCCATTTAAAGATGACAAAATATTTTTCTGTCAAAGTATTTTTTTCTATTTCTCTGACCCCTTATACAGTGAATTTAGTTAAATGTCATTTCCAAATGTCATAGCAAAATTAACACTCGAAACATTTTGTTTAAAATCTGCCAAAATGTCAGCGTATTTGTTCAGTAGCAGCCTCAAAAGGCATTCAGATAATTTTCAGTAGGGAGCCTGAAATGGAGTTCTGTGAGAAACTTTAATTTTGCTAACTCTTTAAATGAATGTACGTGGTATTTCTCTGTCTCACATGTTCTCTCGGTCAGGAAAATCTCCATGATGTTCATTTTCTGTACCACTCTCTCCATGTCATGAAGCATATGTTGTAGAAAACTGAGTACACTTCAGATTGACAGCTGCTTTGCTGTGTCAGTTCTCTGTCATGAAGGAAGATATCTAGGATATAAACAAAGAAATTCCTCGGTAATATGTTTGGACACTTGCCTTTAGAACTTTATTCTAAACTCTGGGGCTCAGTTTGCCTTAGTAGGTCAGTTTTCTGATTTCCTAGTAGGCATCTCTTACCAATATTAATCTCAGTTGTTTTAGGAAAATCCATCTTATGCCACCCATGTGGCATAAAGCCCCAGATAAATCAAGATATCCAGTTTAAACTTTGTATAAATTCTTCAGCAATTACTTAGTCACTTAGAAGTAAATTGAGCTATTTTAAATAAGTCAAGGAGCTATAAATCTTTCTTAGGCTCACTTAGTCTTTTTCAAAATTCTTTTGGCACATCAAATATCGTGAGCTTTTACAGTTTCTTACAAACAGCTGGCTAGCTCAGCACCAAGTTCACCTAGTGAGCTGACAAACATATTCTGAAATGTCTCTAGGGTAGGAGATGACTGGCAATTTTACAGATAGTGTTCATCTAGTTACTTTGGCATTTCTCTTATGACAAAGGCCTTTGCATTTCATTCTCAGATTTATTATAGGTAAGAAAACTGTAAAACTTTGAAGAGCTCATACTGCCACTCAGCTTCTGAATTAATTTCTTCCACTCATTTTATTTTCAAGTCTTCTGGCAAAGCTAGAACTGCATTGAGCTTACTTTGTTAATCCGTATACACACACGATTACATTCTTTACCTAACACCATGCAGCACCACTCAACAGAGATTCATTCTGAACTGTTTCTTTCTCTCTGCAGCAGACTAGGTCATCCTGTACATACCTTATTGACAGACCTCTACGAAGGTTCACACTGCTTAATATTTATTACAAGCACTTAATTTTTGCTACCCAAGAACGGTTGATTACTCTGAATTGCAGGTGCTATACTACTATGATTGCAGTAATTAAAATAATTAGGGTTGGAAGAGTTATAATGAAGTTATTAATATACACAGTCTTCATCACATGCAGAATACAGGGGTTTTGACAATGCAAAAGAAGCAACAGGGTAACACTGCAAAAGGCTGGAGGTCGGAAAACCACCTTTTGCATGAATTTGCAGGTAGACAGTTTTCATAACTGGGAAAGCAAGGTGAGGTGTGTAATTCTTAGTTCCAGTAGATGCTGAGCTGATGCTAAATTCTGGATACACTTTTGTTGCTAACAAGGATTTTTGGTTTTGAGGAATTTGTACCAGGCACATTACTATACAAAAGATACAATCAATACAGAAATATTGAGTGCCAGATCCAAGATAACTTATGCTTTCAGAGGGGTTATGCTTTTCCCTCTCTGATAACATCATAAGCATTTAGTAGTTCCACTCTACACCAGCATCTTTTGTTTGTTGTTTTTCTGCCACCAAAAAGCCTATTACAAATTTAAATTAATCAGAAACAGAGTATAAATACTTTTTCAAGAAAGCTTGCCAACCCACCCCTTCCTTCTGTTATTATAATAGATAAATAGCCTTGGCAGAATTGTAGAAAATGGAATTACAATCTTCTGTTTCCTAATTGCAGGGCATAGATGCAACTTTCATTAGCCTGCAATTGGCAAGTTTCCATGATTTTCAGACCATCAGGCCCTTTCTTACTGGAAATGGAAAGCGATGTTAAGGGCTGGATCCCAATCCAAAGACAAAGCCATCATTTCCACTGCCCTGTGGTCAGATCCTAGCAACACAAAGTATGCATAGAGAGAGTACATCATCCACTCTGGCTTTAGTGAATTTCTTAGGTGATATATATTAACCTTCAAGGAAATCTGCTGGGGCATTTTTTTTGCACCAGCTTTCAGCATGTGTAGTTATCAAAGCTCATGATCATTTGAGAGATGAATATATTGAGAATAAGTCAGATGTCTTCAATGTTGCACAGGGATCAGTAGACAAGATGTGTGATGAGATACTGACCTCTAATGTCCTGGTGATATTCTCACGACTGAGGAAGAAAACAAAGCAATAAGGATTTCTATGTATTTTAAATGTGTGTGAGAACACCTCACAGCTTTATGTGCAGTTATGAAGATTATTTTGTAGCATTTTATTGTCTTTCATTTTGTCTACTGTTTTGTGAACATACTTACAGGCTGGTTTTCCTTTCTACATTTTAAATATATACGAAGGCCATACAATCTTCTTGCAGAGTTTCTTTTTAGCACATGCAAAACAAGGTAAAAACATACAGAGAAAGAACCAATTGCAAGTTTGAACAGAGATCTGCACTACAACTGTACAAAATGTTTTTCTGTGGAAGATAAATGTATGAAAAATTAGATCTCTTAAGCTATCAGTTGCACCACAAATTGAGATGGTTATAAATTTTAGATGCTCCTATTCCAGATGTCCTGATACAGAGTGAAATAAGACTGGCAACACAAAATTAATTTGCCTTTCTTCTGGAAGAGACAGGACCCAAAGCTAAGCATCTTGAACAGCTTATTTTCAGAGTACTCACAGCACATGAGAGGAAGTTTCTTTTCTTGGAAGACACAGCTACTATTGCTTTGATTGCAAGTTGTAGAGAAAAGATATTTGTTAAAAATATGAAGATTTGTCCTTAACACTTAGGTATTACCTATAGGTTATGAGATATGCATTGGAAATGAAACAGAACACCCTTTCAAATAAGGCCAGATCTTTGTTATGACATTTCCCATACTGGGAAGCTAACCAAAAGAATTCAAATATAAGATGTTATGAGAAACACTCATAGGGTGGAAAAAGTACTGCAATGTGGCTAACTCTTGCCTTATGTGAGGTGCCAATAGATACAGCTTCCAATGACCAAGTTAAGAAAGAAAAAGCATATGCTTCTTCACATGACACAGTAGATATTGACATGAAAAGCAAGATGAGATCATTGCAGAAAACACAGATGAACTACAATCAGCAACCAACACACAAATAACCTAATTAATGCCTATTTTGTTCAATAATCTTTAAGCACAACATTTACTTCTCTCCTCTAGAAGCTTTAGCTTCCCAAACTTTAGATTTTAACCCTGGATTATTTTATTTTTTGTTGAA
The DNA here is from genome assembly GCF_014839835.1 of Dryobates pubescens. Taxonomy (NCBI): domain Eukaryota; kingdom Metazoa; phylum Chordata; class Aves; order Piciformes; family Picidae; genus Dryobates; species Dryobates pubescens. Next base: position 7,109,571 of record NC_071643.1, read on the forward strand.
TTGTATTTACTATGCCAGTTGCACTCTCCTGTGGTGATTCAAGTAAATGTTTTGCCACCGTCACTAATCACCGTGTTGATACCTTATTGTTTCTCTGCATGCACTCCATGCCTGGAAATGCATTCTCCATGCTTGTACTGGGAATGAAAAGAATTGGAAACAGGCCTAACATTTCTGCCAAGTTTTCTTGAGAAGAGTTATGCAAATCTTCATGGGTGACAATGAAAGAAGTTCAGCAAACCTTAGTTTGCACAGCTGCTCTAACAGGAATACAGATTTAGTATTTAGCTTTGGCTTTTTGGCCTGTTTTGAACTTTCAGTGCATCAATGACCTGAAAACTACTAATTTTACTGCTTATAAAAAGAGTAGCTCCTTTTCTGATTGTTACTCATCTGATTGAGATTTACATTCTTAGTAGGTAGCTCACACTTTCCAAAGATTAACATAATACTTGTGAAAAGTGTTTTTAAAGATATCAAATTGATCTATAATCTCGTTCAAGTTGACACAATGGATGTTCCATAAATAGTAAGACTATAATAAATGAAGCTTAGCAGAATTAAGAAGCAGAAGGGAAAAAAAAATAACCTGCAAGGAAAAAAAGCTCACCAGCAATTTTGAAAATGAGAAAACAGTTTGGTTTGCTAAACCAATTCTGCTCCTGCTGAAATAAACAGGATTTTGTCATTGTCTTCACTGAGAACAGTATTCTACCATATATTTGTAAGTGAAAATATGAGATTCCTGTGAATTACAGAGAAAGAAATACTCTTTGGAAGACATCATTAACTTTCCTCATGAGTTCAAGATCCTTCATTATGAAACGTACATTTGTATATATGTATACAAAAAAATATATGGATAAGATTGATTCACATGACAATATGAGGATATGAACACAAATTTTTGAATGGAGAGAGAAAGGAAGAAGCCATTTAGAATATGTTGTCTCTTGAGACTGATTCTATGTAGGATTGGATTTTAGGCAGAGATGCTGACACTGGTTATTAGTTGTGACCTCCACTGTATCCTTTTCCTGCTGGTCATACTGCACTAAAAAAGCGATAAGGAAGCTTAACGTTTATATACAGCAAAGTTTTCTGAAATAATTCAACCTTTTTGTATGTTACATAGTTTTGGGGGTATTATTTCTTTGCTTCCTAATTTCAGGCTACAGGGTACTTGCCTTTTCAAAGTAACATTCATGCTAAATTCAGAAACCAACTGCTCACGCAAATAAATCAAAGAAGTTTTGGACTTTGGTATCACAGAATCACAGAACATATCTGGTTGGAAGAAACCTCAAAGATCAGCCAGTCCAACCTTATCAAACGATACAACTATTCTTATGATTAACACAGCCTTTCAGCCTTATTGACTGTCAAAAATGTAAACAATTCCCCATATACTGCTACGTAATAATCTCTTTTGTATATTACAGTGCAGCCCAAAAGCAAGCCACAGGAAAATGTTCATTGTCCAGTGCAAGAATCAATGTGATTTGGAAAATTTTTATAATGGTTGAAAAAGAACTCTTCTTTCCACAAAAAAATGCTGGAATAAAAGATGTTTTCTGTGTTTTCAGAAACATCTAACACGTTCCCTGTATGTGTCTTGGAACAGAGCAATGCTGATGCATCTGTGGGACAACTAGGGCTATAAATGCTTTTCATGTCTTTCAAACATCATGAACCGATAAAGGAAGAAACTGAGGTCTCTATATGCATCTCACCATTCACTAGGCTGTGAATTGGTGTGAGTATATGACTGCTCAGGGTTCTCATTACCAAAATAATTTACAGTCTTTATGGTTCTCACCTATCAGGCAGAACATTATAGTTACCCTTGCAGGCAAGGAAATGGGCCCTGAGAATACATTTGATTTACTCAAGGTCAGAGAGGAAATTTGCATTAAGATTTGATCTCAAGTGTTTTGATCTCTAAAAATCCAACTAATTCAGCCATTATACTATCATTTGTCTATTCAGGATGCAACATTAAGCATATCTCTGTGGTTCTTTCTGGAATGAGAGTGTGTCTCCTCAATCTCTGGCATGCCCTTACTCTGTACAGTACAGCTGAGCTGAGACAGTGAAAGACTGGAATGTGTGAGGAGAATTACGGCTCAGCTGACGACTGAAGCAAACATTATTAGGCAATTACTTATGATATCCTTGTAAACTTTCAAAATTTATACAGTCTGTGAGTTTCTGTCTTCCTGATTGGAGTTGAATCAGGGCAGTTAGGCCATATCCCTGCCTTGAATTCCTTCTCAATTCTCTCAGACCTCCTTGCAGTCCTAGCAAAAAGAAGATATTTCACTTCTCAGTACTTTATTGGACAGCCAGCCCCTGGATAGCCTCTGTATAAATCTGTCCAAATTCTACAGAGATGTTTTGCTTTCCTAGACTTCGTGGCCAGATTCTTATTTATACTGATATTTTCCATCTCCAGGTATCATGGAAAAGATGTAAGGCTGGAGAAGGCACTCACTTTGTCTTTGTGGAAAACCCTAGATATGATTATAATGCCTCTGGCCCAAACTTCAGAGCTTTGTTGTAGGAAGGGTAATTTTGCCTTTCCCTCCCTTGAGGGAACATTAGGCAGATTCCTTCCAGCTCACTACCCACGCCAGTTCTGGGAGCAAGATGTTATGGCAGACTGTCCTCCAGTGGAGAGGACTAGAACTGACAACCCTGTTTTCTCTCTGGTAATTTCTTCTCTGACAGATTTAAAAAATGCCACGTTTTTGTAGCAGAAAATTGCATTTTTCATCATATATCTCCTTCTATTCCCCTGCAGACTACCAAATTACAAGGGCCTGCAGCATACTGCTCACTGAGTTGCAAGGCCCATTTAATTAAATGGTGTCCATTAGGGCATATTCCAGGAGCCTGAAATCTCACAGTTGGATTTTCATTATAGAGAAACATGGAAAATGTCATAAAAGTGATATCTCTATTATCTGTTAATGTAGAATGAATAATTTTAATAGAAAAATGCCTACTTTTAAGAAAAAGTATATATTTTAAGTCTTGTTAACCAAAAAAAAAACAACCTGTATTATGTTTCAGTCTAATTCTAAGAACTTCTCTATTTTGTTTTCTCAGAAACAGAAGTAATAATTTAGACTTTAACTTTCTGTTTTGTTTGCTTTATAGGAGCAACCACCCTTTTCATCTGAGACATCTTCTCTGTACACTGATAACCATTTCCAATACTGTCTCGTTCTGTTAGAAAGAAGCTTTCTATTACTTACTCTACCACATGACTGAAAAGCAGGAGGCCTTTCCAAACAAATTAATATTTCTTAACTCCCAACAAATTAGCAATGCATGTAAGGGCCCCAATCTGGCTTCTAACAAATATGAACTTCATAAAGTCATTGCTACAGAAAAGAAAAGGAGACTATGAAACAGGTGCTCTACAAAGCATGTCAAATGTCTGTGTAAAGCAGAAATCACTCTACTGTGCTAAGCTCAGTAACATTGCCTTCAACTAATTAGCCAACTCCAAAAATGAAAAGGTCATAAATTAGAAATATTGAGTGCATTTCATCACCTTTCCTTGAAAGAGAATTAAGAAAGAACTGCTCCAGAAATTCTGTTAAAACCATCACTAGATATGCTGTAAAAACCCACTGATGCAGTTACATGTCATTAGTGGCAATTAGCAAGAGGTTAAATGCCTCATGACACAGTAATATTATGCATCAATTAGAAACTGCTCATGAGAAGAAGGAAAAAAACAACACTTTGAAACTATGTTTGCAATACTAGTACTTCAGAATAAAAAGTTACTCCATGAGTAGCTTGATGTCTTGAAAATGCAGGTATACTTTTGGTGGTTTTTTATTAATCTGATTTTGTACTTTTTATTTTTATGTACAAACCTGCAGAACTGCACACTGAGTGCAGGCAGAATTGCAAGAAAAAGGCTCTCAGCTATCAGGCAAGCACTGATCTGGGAGACAGAAGGGCAATTCATTCTGAGAAAAGTGGATGAATGATCAGACTAAGACTGAAATGCTGGATTTGGTTCTGACTCATGACAGTCTTCACCCACTTGCCCTAAAGCATGTCTTTTGTCTCAGTTCTATATCTGTAAAGAAGGTTAGGTAGTAAAAGTGATGGGGAGAAAAAAATTACTGCAAGACACTGAGGACTGTGTACACATCCAGACAGATATTGCAAGCAGAAAATACCTGGAAACATATTTCAGAGGATCATTCATTCCAATAAAGTCTGTTATGAGAGCTGTAACCCTTGAGAAAGGGGAGAGCTACATAGCTTAGTTTACTAATGCAGTAATGCCCTGTGGCACTCTGTCTGCCAGGGCATTGCAATACAGAGCAGACTGACTAGCAAGATTTAGCCAATCATTGCATAAATGACAAAAAAAAATGATAAAAGGTACCTCCAGTCAAGTGCTTTGGTCTCAGTGTTGGCTAAGGAGTGAATATTTGGAAAGTTAAATAGAAATCAGGTTTTTTTTCACAGCTTGCCCTTCCAGTTATACTGATTGAAGATTCCCAAAGTGAATGATGAATCTGTAAAAACATAGGAGAAAAAAAAAACTGTCAATCTGACAGATAAGCAAATGGTCTGCGTTTCATAGTTCATTATTTTCAAAGGCAGGCAGTTGTCACCATTCCTCACTAAAAAAGAGTGCAGGACTATTAGCCCAAGGTGAGCCTAAGAGGGACCTAACATTAGGGCAGGATGTTACCCTAGCCTCTGGGAAGCTCACCATAACACAAACTTTTGCTGTGGCTTCACAGAAATAACTCAGATCTAGTGTAACTGGGCATGGACATTAATCCCTATGCATCATGTTCTAGCTTGTAACACAGGGATATCTGTAATTCTGTACATAACTGATATATCCTCTGCTGTGAGGATACGATGAGGGAGCTGGGGTTGTTCAGCCTAGAGAAGACTCAGGGGGGACCATAAAGCTGCCTTCCAATACCTGAAGGGATCCTATGTGAAGGCTTCAGAGGAACTTTTTGTAAGGGTATCTAACCACAGAACAAGGGGGAATGGTTTTAAGCTTAGGGAGAGTAGGTTTAGACTGGATCTTAGGAAGAAGTTTTTCAGTATGAGGGTGATGGGACTCTGGAATAGGATGCCCAGGGAGCTTGTGGATGCCTCCTCCCTAGGGGTGTTTAAAGCCAGGTTGCATGAGGCCTTGAGGAGCCAAGACTAGTTGAGAGGCATCCCTGCCCATGGCAGGAGCAATGTAGGCGTGGAGGTTGTGGTAGATGATCTCTAAGATTCCTTCTTACATGAACCATTCTAAGATATAAATTAATTAGGAAATTGCCTTTCTACTTCTGACAGTATAAAAATTATAGGTAAAAAATAATTTAAGAAGGTTATAACAGCCAAGTGATAAATGCATCATGGATGTGTCTGTATCACCTACATTCCATCTGCTGATCTGTCTCCCCCCACAGATTGGAATGGCTTATGCCAGAAGACATCAAAAAGAGAAGCAAACAAATGATAAAAACTCAACCAAGATAGAAAGATTTTTTACTTGAGACTGTTTATAGTTTCTCCAATAGTGTGTCAGTCTGTGTTCCAAGAACAGCTATATTACATTTTATACAAATGTTAATCAGTGCAAAGTTAGAAAGGTTTCCCCCCCTCCCAAATATGTGGCTTATAAAGAGCACATAATATTGAAGTATGAACATTTTATCAGATGGCTACTAACGCATTTAAGGTTCTGTCATTCTGTCATAACTTGTACCAACTCTATATAAAGGTATATGATTTTTTACATGTATATACAAAGTGAGTAAATTTATTGACTACAACCTGTATAACAAGTCTGAATTCTCTGGGGCAGCCTGAATAAAACTTTCTGACACAGCCTGAGTCATGTGTGAGAACCCTGAGGTGATATAAAGAAAACTTCACTGGATTTCTGCAAATTCCATGACCCCATTTTTTTTGTGTGTTAGAAATTTAAGGTAAAATTCTGGAGGTTTTATGAGTTGCTAAACTGGTTGGAATCTGGAGAAGTGTTTCCCAAGTGTTCTGTCACCTGAGAAGAAGAGACTCTTTCCTATTCCGCACTTGTTAACTTCTACCTCTCTCCCTGGTAATCAAGGTTGTATTTACACTTCAGCAGCAGCACCTATTGAAATGGTTTCAGGAGAAGAGCGTCATCAACCATCACACAGTCCACACAGAGTGTACAGAGGGAGATAAATCTTTTTTATGATCAATGAGGCCCTCTCCTTGCTGCCAATTGAACAAAAATGCACCAAAGAGCGTGCAACCCAGACCAGATCGGTTCTCAAAGAAGCTGAAGTTGAGAGGTTTCTTATCAGCTACTTGACTTTTTTTCCTGTGTGTTATTTTTTTCTCATCATAGCTGGGACTTCAGTTGAAAATCTTTCAAAAAACCCCGACCCTCTTGTTCTGAGCTTAAAATCTATGAACCAATTTAGCAGCATTATTCACTACATAGGGGACCTACCATATTTGTTACTTTCTCAGACATTGTGATATGTCTGCTCCAAGACATCAGCAAAATATTTTCCAGACTTTTGAAATATTCCAAGAGTTCTGCTGAGAATTCCTCTTGTTTGCTACTGTTTCATAAATTGGTGCTGCTCTTGATGTCCAGCAGTAATATCTAGTTATTAAAAAACCCCCACATAGTACCCTTACAACAAATTGTATGGGAATTTGGCTCTGTTACTTAAATCGGATTTGTAGGTCTTCACCATTTTTTGTTCACAACCTCTGAATTTGAAGACATTCATATATATATTACAATATATTTTTTTGAGTTTCAAAATTTGCTCTATTTTCTTTAGACCTCACAATGTCAGGCACTACCATCCTTTCACCAGTTGCTGAGCCCTCTGCCAAACAGAAGAAAGGTAGACAAACACGGAAGATGGAAATCAAAACGGAACAGATGGCTCATCTGCAATTATACCTCTGAAAGGGCTGAGAGCTTCACAGAGATTTATAAACCTTCTGGAGACCAGACATTTGATGATCACATGAAATGATCCCTGAAAATGTTTTACATGAGCAACTGAAAATAATAATTTTATGTGGAATATAGGGAAACTCTCAAATCAACAGTGATCCGACAAGGAGAAAACAATCAGGTCCCAAGAGGTTGTTGCAAGTGTACATAACTTGAGCAAGTAAAGGCATGATTCCAGAAAATACATGTCCCCCTGCCCCACCCCCAAGATTTCAGCCAAGGGAAAAATCAATTTTAAAATAAATGTGATGGGATGATTTCACTAACAAGAATGAAGGAAGGGTGACTGATCTGGTCAGTCATTAGGATGCATCAGTTATCTCAGTTTTCCTCTGTACGAAGGGAGATTAACTTCTCTTGGTCTGGTAATAGTTACTTCATCAAATCTGTGATGCTCCTTCCCTTTTTAGACTAAATAAAACTGAACAAGTATTCTGTAATCCTCCTTCTCTGCTTTCCCCATTTACAGTCTGTTTTGATCTCATTTTTGTTGTATTTGTTGAGGGAATATTTATGTATGTGTATTAAAAAGACAGAGCTGACAAGTGCATCCCTAGGAGGATTTAAGCCCTTACATATTATATGCTCAAGTACTTGGTGAAAATGAAATTAGAATTAATGGGATTAAAAATTCAGGAAATATCTCCATCTTATCTCCCCTCTGTCAGCAAAATTTAAGATGCTGATTTTCTACCACTTGCTCAGCTGTTGTGCTTCTTTTCTAAAAAAGTCCTGTTCCTCAGCAGGACTTCAAACAGATTATACAAGAATGATTTCAGCTTTGGAAGTGTTGGCCATGCAATAAAGACAGACAAAAATTAAACCATGTAAATTGTATAAACTGAATTTAAAATCACAAGCTCCTGCTAGAAGAAATTTCCTGTAGTAAGGGCTGATATCCAGAAGTCTGTGGCTAACAGACTGACTCACAAAAGTCTGAGTCAATTTGCTAAGAATCCAAAAAGAAAATTAAACCAATTCAACTGACAAAATTCCAGGAAATTTCTTCAACTTCTGGCTTCTAAACCGAGCAGAAGGTAGGAGATGCTCGGAATGGAATTGCTCCAAGGAGGCCAGACAACATCCAAATGGAAGCATTAAGCTTGAAACGTTTCTCAAGCAAAAGAAAAAATATTTGGAGAAGCAAATATTCTGAGAAACATAAATAGAAAATATTATCACACAAGCTGTCAGTAAGTGTAAACAGAAATACCATTGTTTTACCCAGTGATAGCATTTCTAGTGACGCATTTTCAGGCTTTCCCTCACATTAACCAAAGTTTTGACCTCAAAGTAATTGAAAATTACATTACCCTCTACAACTACCTGAAAGGTGGTTGTAGCCAGGAAGGGGTTGGTCTCTTCTCCCAGGCAACCAGCACCAGAACAAGGGGACAGGACTCAAAGTGAGGAGAAAGTTCTTCATGGAGAGAGTCGTTCGTCATTGGAATGGGCTGCCCAGGGAGGTGGTGGAGTCACTGTCCCTGGAGGTGTTCAAGAGGAGATTGGATGTAGCACTTGGTGCCATAATCTAGTCATGAGGTCTGTGGAGACAGGTTGGACTAGATGATCCTTGGGGTCTCTTCCAACCTTAGTTATACTGTGATACTGTGAAAAACTTTGAGATACTTTGGAAGGAAAAGACAAAAACCAAGCCCAAACCTCAGCACCAGCAAGGACAAAGTGGGAAAGCGAACTACTCTGGTGTGAAACAATGATTTATATATAATTTCTCTGAAACTGTTGTTTTCATTCAGCCATGGAAGGAACTTTTGAGGCTAAAAATTACAAATTGACTTAGTCTGGAAGAAATAGCATTTAAAATAGAGAAAATAGGGGTTTTCACAAATCACCTTTCTAAAACTTCTTCTGAGAGACAGAATTAATGCATGTGCATTGTTCTTTCCCATTAAATTATGAGTAGATAGGACTGGATGTAAAAAAAAACAAACAACTTCAAAGAAACTCCAAGATTAGTAGTATGGGATAAGATCTTCACTCAAATCTATAAAACAATGCAAGAAATAGAACCAGGAGCCAAGAAAACACCCCAAAATAATTGCATCCCATCAAACATTTCAATTCCTTAAATATAATTCCATCTGAATTGCTTCAAGCTTAGTGTTCCAGCTGCATTTCAAGGTTGCATTTCAAGCTGTTCTCTGATGATCAGTAATACTTCCATTCAAGTAAACAAGCACAGTGTCAATACACTGTCAACGCTGGAGCTGGGCTCCATATGTCACCCCATTTTCTTTTGCTAAAACCAAAATGGAACAATACGGATCCATTATGACATGGTGAACATAAGGGCTTAGACATGGTAAATCTGTTAGGAAAACTTACTGAGAGATTTAGTCCAGGAAGGAAATTTTTAGTGCAAAAGAGCAGAAAATATACCTACTTCAGTTTGGTCAGCTGCTGGTGTTAAAAATTACTTGTTTCTCTAGACAATGTTTAAGCAAGTATTTTAGTAGCTACAGCACTTCTGAGACTGTTGGGTTTTTCTCTGCTGTATCAACAGTGGCAAGATTCCAAGTCCCTCTTTTTTCTATCCTCTCATTTGGTACAGATCTCTTTTCTTACACTCATGCTTCCTTCCTTCACTCATGCTTCCCAGGAGGAAAATTGTCATGGAAAATACCCTATGATACAAATGTGTTTATTTCTGCAATGTTGAATCATAAGGAGAGCCTTCCTCATAGTATTTATTTGCAGCAAGGAAAATGCTGTAAAGTTTTACAGCTATCCTAGCTCTGAGGTCATTCAGAGCACAGTGGAATGAAAATCACACTCTGCCACACAACTCTTCTGTAACCAAGGTGTGGAAAAAGGGAGAGGAAATTGAAAAGATGGAAATGCATGGGGTACTTAGGACTGAGGTTATCACCTCAATTACACAGAAGAGTAAAACAGAATGAATGCAGGTAGATAAGGTCAAAATGTAGTTTGGTATTTCTGAGTAGCTTAAAGGATAAAGAAAAAAGAATTTACTTGAAAATTTCTCTCTACAGTTCTGTACAAACCGTTCTCTCCCAAATAACCAGACAAAATACGTTTAGGTGCTAGAAGTATGGGGACATATATGCATGCACTTCAGGGTGCTATAGCTTCCCTGACACTAGCAGCATCCTTACACTGACTCCATGGCAAACTTTGATTACCATTTCTAACTTCCATGGTAATTTTCTCTTTAAAATCTAAACTATTCCTGCTGGCATATATACATAAAAAATATAATATTATAATAATATATATTAAAATATATATATAAAACAGGCATATTACATTTAAAAATCTTTTTATGAATGCATTTCTTAATGCAATTTTGTCCTGTGCAAAGGGTAAAAACCTCCTAGAGAGGCAGTGAAGATTGAAAAGAGTCAGAAAAGATTGGGAAATATTCTGCTTCCACTCCCTTCTGTATGTACTCTAGGGATAAACGTAGGAGTATTTTGGTCTTTCTGCTGTGTCACTTGAGTGATCACAATGTTCTCTCATGAGCACTGCCAGTGCTCTTCCATATTGTGCTCTTCTTCTTACAGGTCAGTCAGTGCACTTCCCACCATTCTGAACTCTCTTTCTTGAAGTAAATACAGCCTTGATTGTCTCTTTTTTTTTTTCCATTTGCAGAAACATGTGTCCTTTCACTCAGAAAAGGGAATGTAAAGTTTCTCTTTTGAACCTGCCATACAACAGACGAGTCTGTCTAACTTACAAGGTCAGAAGAGTCAGAAAAGTGAGGATTTTCCAAGGAAGTGGGATGATAACTGCTTACTTGATTAAGCCAGCTGATAAGAATGTCTATTATAAACTTTTATCTCTTTTCATTCCTTCCTTTGGCTCCAAGAGATAAGAATTGAGAACTTTGAGCCTGCCATTGATCTAAGCCTTCAAATAACTTGCTGATTATAGATAATGTTCTCATTCAAATGAGCAGTCCCTGACTGCCCTGACTGCAATGAGCATTGCCTGACCGCGATGAACAGGGTTTAATCCTATACTTTAAATTAATTCCACACAGAAGTGTATTTACACATCCCAATCTCAAGTCCAACTGGGAATTTTAGCATTGACTTTTGCTAAACAAGAATTTATACCACATGAAGTCCTCAAGTTAGATTAAAAATAACAACCTTAACCTTAATTGTAAGTTTTCCATTAAGAAAACCTAAACAGTCACAATAAAGGACAAGAAAATGAAGGAGTTTCTAAAGTCCCATTAAATATATGCGTATTTACAGAATAACTAAAAATATTTTACACTAAGGACAAATGTATGTTTCTCTAAACTCTCTCCTTTCCAACAAAAAGTGCTACCCACTAAAGCATTTTGTATATGTAAGCCATTTCATAATCTTTACTTCCAGTGTGTGAAGTGTTTAAATTATAATATATCCTTTCTGTGCTGGGAGAGACACCAGGAAAGCACATTATGGATGAACAACGTATTTATGCAGAGACATAATGATTTTCTTATTCATTTATTCTCTATTCTTTCCCTAATAACTCCTACAAACTGATTTGCTTTGGAAACTCACCAAATACTGAGCTGGTACTTTTCAACAGCGCTACCTATAACAATTTCAAAGTCTTACTCTTGGCAATTTGTAAGTCACAGAATCACAGAATACATCTGGTTGGAAGAGACCTTCAAGATCTTCCAGTCCAAACTTTGACACAGCAATCAAGGGTCAGCGCTAAACCTCATCTCTAAGTGCCAGGTCCACAGGCCACTTGAACACTTCTCCACCACTGCCCTGGGTAGACCATTCCAAGGTTTGATAACCCCCTCTGTGAAGAAATACTTCCTAGCATCCTAGCAGGATGTGTGAATCTCAATGCATTCGGCACTGAAATCTAGCTGATTTTAATGATAAAGATTTTTTTTATAGCATATGAAAGTCAGCTCTTTTTGTTTCATTTCAGTATGTCTCCTTCTGTATTAAAGATTCCATCACACAGCCAAATTACCTTTCATTACCTTCTTGCTTTCTTCTGCTTTTAGAGAGTTGTTGGCTTGTGCCAATGTGACCTGGTTTAGTCATGCTCAGAATCATTTATGTGGACACTTTTGTACCATCAGTGAATCTTGGTTTGTCAATTATTCCTAATACACTCCTCCTGCAACACTGCAATTCATCAGTGGGAGCAATTTCAGCAGGGAGAGCTGTTCAGCCCACTAGACATTCAGAAAAAGCCTCTGGATAGCTGTTGTTCAAATCCCTACCATAACTATAATCTTACCTGGGAAGCAATGTCATTTATGACAGTTTTCAGTGCTCACTAAAGTGCAGACAAATTACAATACTATCTGGAAATAAAATTTTAGATTTAAGACCTTTGAGTCTTACCAAAAGTATATTGTAACACAAGCTAATTGTTGCATTTGAGGCTCTAACTAGTACTTTGTGAGTAAACCCCAGACTAATTAACTGTTTCTGCCAGCTACATTTTTTTGAACAAGGTACAAATGTTATGTATTTTCTACCAATTTCAGTAATTTGGATTGTTATTGTGCAGTGACTGCCAATCATCCAAGGCAGAAAATTACCTGGCTACATACAGCAATGGCACCTGCTAATTCCTGTTCTTTCTTCTTCATTACTAATACAAAACCTATTGGGGTAGATAAGATGTCTGCTATCACCAGAAACATATAAAACCTGATAATTTTATGGCAGTTACTTTTACATTCATGATTCCCAATGACCGGGGCACCTAAACGAACATCCCAGAACACAGGTTAGGAGTTACTTGGTTGCAAACCACTCAGTGTGTCAGAACTGAAACACATATAGGACCTTCATAGACCGGTAACAGCAGACTGCAAAAAAGATAAAACCCAATTTTGTATATTGCAGATGACCTACTGCATAGAGCTACTCAGATGGGACTCAGTAGAGATGGTTGCTGTTATACCAGTGATTTGCCACATAAGCTATTGTTATTTCTTCCCACTCTGCTTTTGATAAAGGGAAAAGAATTAGCTCTGCCTGTGCACACATGCAGCAGAGATCCAAACGGGGCCCTGATACTAGCAAAACAAAAATGAGGAAAAAAAACCTCTCCTCCAAACCATACAAAAATATCCATTCTGTATAATCACAAAACTATAGTATAGCCCATAAAACTATAGTAGCTACTGTATATCTTTATTGTGGTTTGGATTGCACCACCCAACAATTTTGAAACTTACCCCCAGGAGTAAACTCACCACACTTACTCAGAATTTGGAAGTCAAATGAAATTATAGTTACAAAAGTACACTAAATATAAAAACATCAAAGGCAACAAACAGGTACAACATATATTTCCATATATTTACAGTTGTCCATCCCCTACACTCAAATTATCTGGAAAAACTTACTTAAAATTTAGACATTACTCTTAAAACTGGAGCAATCTGAAACACAAACAGGAAAAATCCACTTATGTCAACAGCAATACTTAACCACTACAGTAAATACATACAGAAAAGCAACAATTAATTTAATTGATCTGATACCAGTTTCTCGTTGAAGCTAATATATACAGCAATACCATCACCTATTCTTTTATGGGAGTATTGACATTTGCAGGAATTGTTTTCTGAAGATTAAGATGAAACAAAGTTGGGATTGATTTAAGTATTCAAAAGGGTTTTGTTCACTGGCTTTACTCTGTAGAAACTCATTTCTGAAAGTCAGACGGATTTAAATTGATTTGAAATAGAGCTATTTAATTACCCAGAACAATGGCGGTATGTGAAACTTATTGATTACTCTGAGGGCTTTCCATGGCAAAAAGCTTACAACAAAGAGAGATAGAAGTCAAAAGATTAGAGGAGGGCTGTTAACAAGATGACTAAAGGGGTACAAAAATGCACACCCCCCCCCCCCCCAGTCTCTGCTTCTGTAGAGGCATTGATGTGGCAAGCCTTGGCTCTTGCATGCTTGTTCTTGACTACTCTTCATGCAGGGGCATCAATAGCATTGGGATCAGGTGAGAAAGTTACCAGGACAGCACATTCAAGGCAGCTTTCTTGTGCATGAAGGGAAGATGGTAGTGTTTGGGGACTGGCCTTATCAATATTTTCATTGACAATACAGAACCACATTGTGCAAAGGTTCTCTAAAAAGCTTCTAAAATTCAGGCCTCTCAGTGTTTTAAATGACAGAAAACCTGGAAAACCTTTTCTGGATGATCTAGATAGGGCTTCGGTTAAGATATTCAGCTTTGTTACAACCAAGGCAGCTTTGGACACATCAATAAATGAAATGCTAGGAAGCTGAAGAAACTCTTATGCCAAAGAGTCCTGTGAAACTCTGGAGTAACACAGCAAGTTGGTGGGATTTGTGGAATGACAAATCCGTACTCTAAATTTCAGCCTTTGTGATAACTTCAGGTCATGCAGAAACACTTGCAATAGGTTGCAAATGTACTGACTTAGAGCAGAGCTCCAGAGCATATGTGCCACCCTGGTTTCTAAAAGCACACCTATCTCCATAGTGACTGAATGCTCTGATGAGAAAAATGAAATTGCTCACAAGTGCATAAGACAGATCAGACGTTCATATCAAGTAGCATTTTGCAGAGTAGCTCCTCGGGTTATTTTGTCTGAGTAGCCAACTCAGTCAAATTATATTTGATGTCAATGGGAATTTTACTGAGGCCAAGGACTGCTGTATTTGGTTCTGAAGAATAATAAAGAAACCCCAAAACATTTCTGGCTGTGGAACAAAACTCTACTAAACTTTAAAGATATACTTTGCAAACTGGAAGTGTAAACTCAGAGGCCTGAGAAGTATCAAATTGGTTCTGGGAGTATTCGCTTCTACAAAAAGAGCTCCATGAACCACACGGTTGTAATTCTTTTAGCTTGAGGTTTTGCCTCAAGTTTGAGAAGATAAGGAATAATTAGAATTATTCATTATCCATTGGAAGAAATCCCTAATATGTAAGGCCAAGCACAGCTCCTTGTATTTGGTCTGATGCTTATCCCATGAAAAAGTAATGAATTTAACTTGGGCTCCTTTCAACTAATACCCATTATAAATGATGGGACAGCAAAGATACTGCTGCATGCTGTTTGAAGGAGTAAGATACAAGTTTTAACAGAATTAAAGCAGTAAGGAATAAACCTTAAGATCATTTAATTGCTCGTTTTCTGGAAGAAGATGGAAAGGTTGGGCTACAAACTGGTTTTTTATGCCCGTGTTGTCTGACTACCTGCTTCTGTATGGTGTATAGCAATAATTTCTACAAGCTTTATTTTGGGGCATAGGAGAATAGGAGGCTGGGTAAATTGAAGAGCAGATTAAAAAAACCAAAAGCTTCCATCTGAAGAAAAACTAAGAAAACTAGAGATGTATTTTTATCACCCTTCGAATTACCACGACCAAGATAGAGCATTTTCTCTGACATTTCTGGACAAAGGCTGTACTACAAATTCAGCTGATTATTTAAAAGGAACACAAAGCAATCTTAGGCCTAACCCAATTAAAATTTTTTGGCAAGACCTTGGCTCCAAACACAATTCAGCAAAATTCTAACATTTGGTTAAATTCCTGTTGAAATCCTCCCTTTTCTCCTTCCCTGCTATGGTTTGCAGTGAGCTAAATTACAAAGCAGTAAAATTCAATTTAATTAAAGCTCTGTTCCACTTTGAGGAAAGAATAATTGCGGAAACCAAGATGAACTCAAGTTCTCAGATTTGAAACATAGCTAAATAAGCTTGGTACTTTCCAGAGTCATTCTTCAAGGGTCAGATAGAGCTATTTTTAATACTGTTAGGTTCATCCATCACTAGTAAAATAATATGGGCCTTTGGATATCACTCCCTTGCAAATCATAAATAAATGGTACAGCTCAGTAAATCTGCATGCCTTATATGCCCTCTGCAGTTTTATGCCTAAATTAGAAAGTCAGAATCTATTTCATACTGTCAAATGGATCTTTAGCAACTGGGATTTGTTTTCATATTGTTGTACCTCATAAGCACAGAGAATACACGAGCTTTTTCTCTAAATTAAATGAAAAGATTATTGGTTTTGCCCTAAGCAGACATTGCAGAACATGCCCAAGAAGATGAATATAAAAAGTAAAACACAGCAAAAGATTGAGTACTTGTCAAAACCAAATTGAAGGCAGTAGGCAGCAAATTGAGTTTTCTTCTACAATAACATGCAGTTCACATTCTACTACTGTAATGAATATTATAATATATGCTTTCTAATATAACATCTGTTCAGGCATTTCTCAGAGCTTAAGGATATTCTTGCTCTATCATGTCTCAGTACATAGCAATAAGTTTGTACTGTTCGCTGCATAACCTTAAAGATCTTTCTCTGAAGATAAGAAAACATTCATCTCTAGAGTTCTTTTCAGTTATAGATTTAAAGCTACAAAACTCAGCAAATTTGCAACAATATCATCACACTGGCTACCTCCCAAATGTCTAGAGTTAATTTGAAAGTCAGCACAAATATGACAAACAAGCATTAAATCTCTGAATCTTAAACCCAACGTTTACTCAGGTGATTACAAAGTCAGTTTGCAAATTATGAGCCCAAACCAACTTGGTTTTATTTTAATGCAATCTCCATGTCCAAGGAAAATGGTAACCAGCAAGTAGAATGTTTCAGCTTGGTCAGCATTACCAAATTAAAAACCAGAAGAGATCAAGAAAACTGAAATTAATCTCATCTTGAAGACTAGGAGGAATGCAATGCTTTTTTACCTCAGCATACTCAAAGACAATGTTTGGCTTAAAAAAAAAAACCCCAGACATTAAAAAAAAATCCTTATTCTGAACATTTTGTATTCACTTAAAGACCTAACTGAACACCAGTAACAATAACCACAACAACAACTAAATACACAAGGCAGAAAACATTAAAAAGACCTTAATTTCTTGGTAGACACAACAGATGTCTGACATGCATGCAGTTGTGTTTAACCAAAGCTGATTTGCTTGTCTGTAACTCAATATTAAGCTGTAGATTCATTTTGTACTGTAATTTATATAATCAGCTTTTGAGTTTAAACACATCTATTTGGAAGAGATAGGGGGGAAAAAAATGTATTCCTTTTAGCATTCAGCAGTTCCAAATTTCTCTGAATGCCAACAAATTCCTGCCACAGGAATATGAACCTCAGACTTTGCTGGTGAACTTGAAAGCTTTCCAAGATACTTGGAGACCACCTACAGAGAATCTGTGCCTGACCTTGAGTGGAAATATCTCAGGGAAGCTATTTCAGCATGTTTTACAAAGTTCAACAAGTGAGAATTCTGTCCATTACAGAAGCTGTGGGACCAAAATTACATGCAGAAGCACGAAAAAGTGTCATGGAAGCAGTCAGAATTAAATGGACGTAGAAACAGCAGAGTATTTTGGGGTTTCATAGCATATAGGCAATTGTGATCAAGGGATGTTAGGGGTTGGACATGAAGGTGAATGGTGGATCAGTAAATAATTGCTGTTTTAGAGACTAATTATCACAATTCTTCTATCTGATCTCACCATGAGAACTATCTTGAGATTAACATAATAATAAAATACTAAATGTACACACAAACTCAATTCTTTATGCCCAGTCAGTTCAGACCTTGACCTATCCTGGGCAGTCCATCTGGGCTGCTGCTGCCCCACTCCAGTCACACAGGTCAGCACCAGCATGAATCTCTCCATGAGCTGGGGATTACAAGGCTGCTGCTTCTCTCTATTCCAGTGATCTCAGAAGCATCCTCCTTCACTAAGCTCTGTGAAAACAGGCAGATTCTGGCCCTATTTCAGGGATAACAATCATGTAATCACCCTTTTCTGTAAGCTGTTGATAACAGTCCTAGTCTGGCATAGCTCTAAACTTGTGTTGGTAACTATTTACTTGGCATGGCAAATCTCCATGCGATGTGCTCAGAGACTTTATGAACTTCTAAATATTTCTAAAACATGGAAGAAGAGAGCTAAGAAGGAAAAACAAGGCACTTGGAGCTCGCACATCTCCCGCCACAACTGCTAAGACGATACGGTTTACAAGAGCTAATGGTGTCAGCAGAGCTGCAGAGACAGGCTGAAGATCTGCTTCTTGCCCTGAGGAGTTTACCTGCACTGGTGTGGGCCTAATCAATAACCCTGCCAGAGGGAGAGAGAATTTAACAGGTTCAATGAACTTTGTTCAGATCTCCTCTTTTTTCTATTAGAGTCCCAGCTGAAAGTATAGTGCATGTCTATTTTGCTCAACATAGTTTTATAAGCTACCGTAGCCGGAGGCAGTTTTTCCCTCCTCCCTCCTCAAATGCATTGAATTCAGCTGCAGGGTTTTGCAGCATCTGATCAATATTTACTTAGCAAGACAATTTTAACAAGAACAAAAATATTCCCTCTCATGCTTTTTTTTTTTTTTTTTCCAAACTTGTCAAGATATTTGTGCAGTTCCCAAGCAGGACTTAAAGCCTTTAATGAGGAAAACAAACTAACAGAGAATTTGCAATTGATTAATTTTGTAGTATTCACAGTTGTTCAGACTACAGCTCACCCAGAATAGAGGTCACATTCAAAATACATATTTTCCTTTCCAAGTTGCAAAATCATTCACACACAGTGTTGAAAATTTATGTCCTGAAATAGAGAGCATATTTAAACTCAACTGCCTCTCTACAAATTATTTGCAGTAAAAATGTGATGGCAAACAGTTGCAAGGAGCTATCAAAAAGCTTGGGTTTTTAAAAAGCATTTCTGTATTGAATCTCCTGCATGCACATATCTTGTCCTTTAAATACATTCCTGCTAGATCACACCGGTTAAAAGGATATAATTGATCTGTTGACTATGCTGGGTGGCATAGCAGGATTTTTGTGAAGCTTATTTTGTTCTGAGGAAGGAAGCCTGCATGTGATATGCACAGAGCCTTGTGAAAATAATCTCTGATCACAGAGACAGTAGTTTGGGCAGACAAAACAAGGCTTCTTGTCACAATCCATTTTTCTTGATGTTTTAAGTTATCTTCACATCAAAAGAGTTAATTATAGGTGAGTATCATTTAATGTTATGAAATTGGATGATACTAATTTCTACCAGAAAAAAAGTTAAGATGATGTATGCAGTGGTGATAGTTACTGAGGTAAACTTCCTCAAATCTTGCAGAATGTTTCTTTCCATTACATAAATCAGTCCCAGCAAAGAGAAAATATTAATTTCTCCAATGTCTAATCTCTTTGAAGGGCTAACTGATTCTATCAGGGGTTACTGATTCTATCCAGCACTAAGTTTATCCACTAGTATTATCAGAAGAGCAGTCAAGTCTTTTAAAACAAATTTGGTATTTGAGATGTTATTTAAAAGGCTAAAGTTTCCCTTATTACACTAAGAAATGAAAATGCAAAGGCTTTTACTTCTTGTAAACACAATCCAGTACATAGTCTGGAATGATACAAAGAAATTTAAAAAGAAGTAAATCTGACCTTGTACATTCCTTCCTTCAACCAATGACCTTGATCCCCCTCCTTTTTCCTAGGATTTTTGTTGTTGTTGTTGTGCAAATGTGGGTCCAGAGAAGTTCACTGAATTAAAATGCCTTGCAATTAGTAATTTAAATGATAATTAGCATTTTGGACTCATCATTCAAAAGCATTAGGGCAAACAACAAGCTTACACTACAAGGTGGCTTCAGAGTTTCAGAAGGGTTTCTAGAGTGGTCTGGAGGACAAACTTAAAAATATGTCTTATGGACATCACTGAGGTGAATGTTCTGCATGATCTCTGCTCATCAAGTTATATGGATAAGAAAGCAGCTACTTCTGATGTCAGAATAAGATTTTGGTTCTTAAAACAAGAGATTTCCTAATATTATAGAATAGAATAGGATAGGATAGGATAGGATAGAATAGAATAGAATAGAATAGAATAGAATAGAATAGAATAGAATAGAATAGAATAGAATAGAATAGAATAGAATAAACCAGGTTGGAAGAGACCTTTGAGATCATCATGTCCAACCTATCATCTAACACCACCCAATCAACTAAACCATGCAACTAAGCATCCTGTCAAGACTCGCCCTGAACACCCCCAGTGACGGCGACCCCACCACCTCCTCAGGCAGCCCATTCCAATGGGCAATCACTCTCTCTGTGTAAAACTTCCTCCTAACCTCCAGCCTAAACCTCCCATGACGTAGCCTTTGAGTCTTGAATTATGCAGAAGGATATTGCCCAGAAGCTAAGTTTGGTGACTTGAAACACAGCAGAGACTAGACTGAGAGACAGTGGTAGACTTTTCAGTGATATGCTGTAACTATTTATTATTTGCCAAAGTCAGTGTGAGATAGAGGATTGAGTAAGAGTGAGTAGTTTGGAAAATGCCACAGTGTAAACACTGGGGTCATCCACAGTGGTAAGAGACAAAACAGTTCATAGGCTTCATCCACTGGGTTAATATATTTTCTAATGTTCCAAAAGCTTTAAAAGATAACAACTACAATAATAATAATAAATAATAAAATTGAGTACCAAAAGCCCACTAAACCTATGCTTTATGAGTGATTACTTTTGGGTTTTACTTCACGTATTTGATCTGCAATTGCATTACTAGGTCAGGATTTACCACCCACAAACACTCCACAGTTGCTGTGTTCTGTGAAGTATAAACCTCTTCAGAGCATCAAATCTGTACTTAAGCTTTTTCCCACAATAAAGGCAGCCATTTAAAGTACAGCAAGGCACATAAGCTACTAGCAAACTTGTGTTTGGGCATCTGGAATCATTCCCTGAAGGCCAGCTTGTTTAAAATGCAAAATGAGTGTTCTGCATGACCGCAGTGACAGTCTACACACCCACTGAGTTCATGAGGCCATGAAGAACTGAGGTGTTATAGGGGAAAACAAAAAGAACCAAAGACAGAATCCTGCATTCCTGTAGGAATGAGGGCAAAGTGACTCTTGTTCATTGTTTTGGGGTGGTTTTTTTGGTTGCTTTGTTGTTGTGTTTGTTTGTGGTTTATTTTTTGGGTGTTTTTTTGAGATTGTTCTCCATGGAGATAAATTTCTTGAAGAAACAAGGGATTTGTTGAATCATGTCCTGTGCTCTCAGAGTCCTGATACATTTTTTTGTATCCTATTTGTTCAAAATAAACTGTTCTGCCACACTGCTATAACTAATCTCTTTCAGAATAAGGGAGGTTTTATGCAAGGTCTACTGGAGCCGAAATGAAGACTTAAACTCACAACATCACAAATAATTTTCATTCCTAGCATTATGTAATTAGATAGAACATTTCATTTCAGCTAGTTGCCATCCATTTTCTTCTCTCTTCTTGCCCAGACAAAGCTGAGGATGCAATATAATTAGAAACATTACTAAACAACTCCTTGAAAACAGATTTCTTGGAAATCTTTTAGTGTGAATTTTTCTAAAACAATGCCTGCCACTAAGAGACAAAATGGGAAAGCATTAGAATACAGCACTTTATAATCTGTTTTTCATTCAATAGCTAAAAATTTAGAAGCTTCTGCTCTTTTTTTCTTTTATGTAAAACATCCTCAGGCAAGTCTGTCCCTTAAAGGTCAGATATTTTTCTATCCTTGACCACCTTAATGTTTGAAGCAAATGTTAGGCCTCTGTTATTGTGTCCACAAAAAAACCCCCTCCTCCAGCATTTGTCATTGTCTTGCCATCTCATTCAATAGCTAGTAAAAAATGTTTTTCCTAATGCAAACATATTTTACATGGTTCTTAAGTTATAACAGATGGTATGTTGGTGAGGATTTTGTGCAGTGAATCTGAACGTTTAGTACTTGCGCAGAGCGAAACACACATCATATAATTGATTTAACGGTGGACGGCTAAATGCTAAGTTTTCCTAGATCTGCCATCAGGATGTGGCATTCCAAAGGACTTTTGGACATCAAGTGCTACCAGTACAACAGGGAATCATTAGTAGGCAGGTTAAATGTTACTTTCTTGATAGAATTAATTATCAAGAGTCAGAATAACTTCCGTTCTCTAGAGGTGCATTTACTCTCCCGAGGTCCACAGGGAGGTGGGGAATAGATAGAGGAAGACTGCTTGCAAATAGCAAGATTTACATGGAAAGGGAATGCTTGGAAAAGGCAGATTATCTGAGAATCAGACTAACTTCTGACACTTAAGAAGATTATTCTGATAGATCAGTTTACAGTCTTGTTGTAGTTTGAGTTAAACTTTCATCACTTTTGCAATCCGTTTGCCTGAGTCGTTATTTCTGCCTGTGGTGGGGAGGGGACCTGCCCCAACCCATTACAAGTCTGAAGAAAACCTCTTGAAGCTAAGCCAAAGCGTCAGGTAGCTGTTTCATTTCACAGCACTCAAGCTCAACAGAACTTGTTTACTTGGAATTTGATTACAAAGAACTTGATTTTACTTCATTATCAAAGTATGTTTGGGGAAAGTAATTTCAGGTTGTTTTGGTAAACATTAGAATATCCATTCTTTAAGGGGTTGGTAAAATCTGTACTACACAGCTCTTTGCCAAACACTCTCTGGGAAAGACAGAAATGTAATGGTGCTAGATCTGCTTGAAGGTTGATTATGCAGGATGTCCTGCTCAGTGGGAGGCAGTGGGCAAGGGTCTTATATTTGCTAGACATTAGGGTAAGCCACTTTTTTGGAGAGGAAACATGGAAGAGAGACAAAAATCACACACCTCAGGAACCCATAACAAACATTCCTGCAGAGACTGTGTTTTCAGGTGCATATAACTTTGCTAAGCTTTAGTTCTGAGTTTTATTAATATTGTAATATTAGTAGTAGTAGCATTTTTTAAAGGCACGAAGTTTAGAGAATCAGGCTAAGAAATGTATATGGCTTTAATGATGTCAGATGCAAAATTATATCAGTGCAAGTCTCAAATACAGATACCATTTAGAGCATCTCTCAATAGTTACTCTGGGTCAGCTGGATGATTTTTGCCATTCCAGTGAAATGAGCCATAAACCAATGCAGGCTGCCTTTGCATAAATTCCAAAGAGGCTTGTTAAAGCCAAAGCTTGCCAGTATGTTGTGAGTAGAACATGTTCAACATGATTTCAGAGAACTGAGTAGAATAAATCCTGTGGCTGACCTGTGAGAGATGAGGCCAAATTCCTGATGTGTTGATATTTCAGTTCTGACACTGAATCATTTGATCAGGAACCCAAACATAGTGCTTTGTAATGGTTATTTCTACGCTGCTCCCTCCCTCCCCTCCTCATTCCTTCCAATATTCAGTTATTAATTTTAATATTTGGTTTATCATTTGAGGGTGGTGGATATGCTGACTTGGTAATATCCTCTAGTATGTGGTCTCATATTGATACTTTCTTCCAGCAAAAAAGAAAAGAAACCTGACCTTAAAAAGATTTTGTCTTTTCTTGAGTGAGGCATTCGAGGCTAAGTAATATTTGTACTGCCAGAGTTCTTTCTGGTTTAGAAGTCACATATGGAAAAAGATTTCAAATATTAGAAATAGAAGCAAAGTGACAATTCAAATTACTGTTTTAGCAAACAAGTATGAACTCTTGGAGTATTACCTGACTGGAAGATAAGTAAATAATTAGACTCAATTCAGAGAGGGAGGCTTCTCCCACACGAGAGCTATCTATACTATTATCTCCCACTATAATAGCTTAGCAAAAGAATAAAGCAAAACTGTTTGCACAAGGAATAATCTTAGTGCAGACACTGCCACAGGCCAATTTAGCTGGAGATGGAAGTGTTTCAGAACAAACAAAAAATAATAGCAATAACCTCCTATTCTACAACAGCGTTGTAGAAATAACACATACAGAAACAAATTTTCTCTTTTGGATACATACAGTTTAAATCCTTGATTTCCAAAGCCAGGCTTTCCATTTTCACAGGCAGTTAGTTAGGGAAGATGATATTCCTGTTCTGACAGACAATATTTCTGTAGTTAGAATAGAAATATTTTCCCTGAGCAGCCAAATGACCATATGCAAGAGTAGGTGACCCAGACTCTTGGCACGAAACTGGAAAAAGACTCACATTTCAATGCCTACTTCAGTTAGTAAAAATCGATTTGAATCCATTGCTCTCACTTTCCATGTATGTATCTTAGCATCAGGAAAATAATGTGACCCTTACTTTTCTATACAACAATCCTGAATACCATAAAGAAGGTGTCTTTATTTTGCTGGGACAGAATTCTAGGCCGGTCATGGTCTTCAGGACATTAGCAGTTTCAAGTCATCCAGGACAGCTGACTTAGATTGGCTCACAAATATATCCCCAAGCATAAAAACTTCATGCTCATGATAAACAGGGAAGTTCAACGGTGACAGAGGACCTCCTGTTTGTGCTCCTCCTTCTCCCAAGGCCTTCTTTCTTGTTTATTGTGGCTGCTTTATATTCTGAGTATAACTTTGTATACTTTATATTTGCATTAGTATTAGTTTGCCAGCTTCATTACATTCATTACTTTTTTATTTCAATCCATGTGTCCCTTCTTTCCCTGGCTCCCCTTCTCTGATAGGTAGGGGTCATTGCATCTTAAAGCAACTGCTACAGTTTAGCCCCAGATATGGGATAAATATTAGACAGAAGGTTCCTCTCTAAACAAATTATCTGCAGGAGGTTATCCATTCTAGATCTCAGTAATACTGTGAAATTCAGCCATGAGCAGTTCCTACCAGGTGCCGGCTTACACATGAGGTGCTTACACTTGCTCTTCGCTGATGAATGTCTTAGTCTACTCATGGCACTTTTAAGACATGATAAAACAGTCAAGCAAAGAGGACGAAATGACATGATCCATAAGTAATTTTGTCTTAGCTTTATTGATCATGTTGAAAAGCCAATTCTCTGTTAGCAAAATTTCTTTTCAAGTATAAAAGCCAAGCCATGAAAAGAGGTTACTTCTGAAAGTCTGTATCATTAGGGAAGAAAAAAATGAGAGCAATGAATTAACTGTAAATGCTGCAGCTTTAAACTACGGAACATTACTTAATGTGCACAACCCTGGTAGTTTAACACAATTTCAATACTCTGCTGCAGAAAAGACAGCTATATAATTACAACCTAGATTCCAGCTCTCGACATTAGGAAATAAATGTTTCACAAAAGGCTTGATTTTATCTTTTTACCTTCTCTGAAGGTTTTGAAAACACTAGCAGGATATGGAGGTCAGTGAGAAATTGAAAATAAGTCTCCACAAGACAAAATATGCAGTCAGTAAGAAAATTAATATAAGCTGCACATCCCTCCCTTTGAAGGCAGCTATGGCTTTTTGAACTGTCAGTGAACACCCTGTGAAAGAAAGAACTTCTGATAGATATGATTAAACACAGAAGAAAAGATTAAGTTTGAATCTACCATATATAACCTAACCTTAATGTTAAAATTAATTTACCTAAAATTAAAATTAATTAATTCACCTTGAGTACTGAGTCCAGATCTGGGCCCCTCAGTTTAAGAAGGACATTGAGACACTTGAAAGTGTCCAGAGAAGGGCAACAAGGCTGGTGAGCAGCCTTGAGCACAAGCCCTATGAGGAGAGGCTGAGGGAGCTGGGATTGTTTAGCCTGGAGAAGAGGAGGCTCAGGGGTGACCTCATTGCTCTCTACAACTACCTGAAAGGTGGCTGTGGCCAGGAAGGGGTTGGTCTCTTCTCCCAGGCAACCAGCACCAGAACAAGGGGACACAGTCTCAAGCTCTGCCAGGGGAGGTTTAGACTCGAGGTGAGGAGAAAGTTCTTCCCAGAGAGAGTTAGCCATTGGAATGTGCTGCCCAGGGAGGTGGTGAAGTCACCATCCCTGGAGGTGTTCAAGAGGAGATTGGACGTGGCACTTGGTGCCATGGTCTAGTCATGAGGTCTGTGGAGACAGGTTGGACTCAATGATCCTTGAGGTCTCTTCCAACCTTAGTTATACTGTGAGACTGTAATTATGACAGATTTCTAATATCTTTCTAGTGATGTTCAATAAAATAAAGTTTGGTTGGTTGGGTTTTTTTTAAATCTTATTTTGATTAGCTGTGACACAAGGACATTTTAATTTGTTTTTCTGACTTCAGAAAGGTGTATATATATTCAGGGTCATAGTGAAAAGAATGATTTATAGTCTAAATTCTTAGTTTTCCAGTTCATTACCGAGTCCTCATTTAATTTAGTACCTTATTTTCCCCTGGCCAACGTATTGGCCAATGCATCACCCTTAGCATTTCCAATTTTATGTCAGTATACTTTAATATCCACAGAACATTAGAAAGAAATAATTATGTGCAATCTTTCTGAAACAAACCCAAATAATTGCAAATAACCCACAGTTTCCTAGTACATGAAAAGAAAAAAAAAGATGGAAACCACACTTGATAGCCATCAGTCTAGTAGAAAAGCATGTCTCTTTCTTTCCAGACAATTAAAATGATACATTTAAGACTTTAAAGAATACTACTTAATTTCAAGGGTGATAGGAGAACATTATCATGAAATTTTAAAAATACTTCAGGATATTCTCCATTTTTTCTTTCCCAGTTATATTTTAAATAGAACAAATTATCTGTAGACTCCCCACTAGCTTTCTGGATATCTTAGCTCTCTGGTAATGTCATTACTTCACATTAAACCCAGTAAACATATATTTCAAGGAGAAGGAATTGGTAAAACCACCCAAATGCCACCTGCCGAAACTCGACCTTTAGTTAATTTCTTCAGTGCAGGGACAGCTTTTGGATATTACTATGCCAAGCAATATTAGAAACAGAATTATTATGAACCTAATTTTTCAACCAACTCATCTATTTTGATACTAGCTTCTAATAACTGACATCACTGCTCCAAAGAGCCACATTCTGGACTTTCATAATACAGTGTAATGAGTGCACAGATGAAGAATGAATTCCATACTCTGGAGCCCAATTTACTGACAGATTTTTCCCCAAATCCACATGTAAATCAATATTATTAGCCCTAAAATAGGAGTCAAAAGACCAGCTGCCTGGCATGGGCTCTAATAAAAGCTTATAAAAACCATGTATAGTGAAAAATAATGATGATTAAGAAGATGTGCTGGATGTTTGAATTGCTATGTTCTGTGATCAGAAAACAAAAAGTTCTTACTTTTGGTATTTTAAGAGGTGGTTTAAAAAGCATACAAAGCAACCAAGACACAAACAGTGGACACAAATACAGTGGAAATTTTGCTAGATTCACAGAACAATAGCAGATAACTGAAACTGCTCTGCTAATTATCTGCTCAGCTAATACCAGAAGTCTATTGAAGATAACATGTAGCTAACCAATATAATACTTTAAGGGGAATAGGGCATGAAAAATCAGGGAGAAAAAAATACCCCAAACACAACAAACAAAACAAACCAAGTCTTGAGAATGTCTTTTAGAATCCTGTTAGAAACACAGCTTAATGTAAATTATCCATCTCAGCTCATGTTGTAGTCAGCTCTCTTAGCAAAATACAGCGGATGAAGCCTTTTCAAAGACAGCCAAGGAATTTCTAAACCCATCTCCTGCTTCTTGTTAATATTTGTCATGGCTCATCATGAACCTAGGACTGATAAACAAGTTTCAACCCCCAATTCTCATGCAAAAATAATGTATAGAAATCTCTGGACCCTTCTTTCACTTCTCCTATGAAAGTTCCAGCCAACTGCCTTTGCAAACTTCTGCTGTGGTTAACATACCACAATCAGAGAGGAAATTAATGTGGTATGCTGGCCTCAAAATGTACCAAATTACATGTTCTGATCAATACCTTGAGTTTCATCTAGAAATCGATTAAATCTGAAGGTCAAAACCCACCAAACTATTATTTTCTCACTGCAGAGGTTAGTGAAGTAATGGAAGTATTTTGCAGAGATTCAAAAGCTGAATGCAGCAACGATGCATTTTCTTTATAAATTGCATCACCATAATCTCATCCTGAGAGCAAACCAACCTGAATAACCCTGCAGTAATGAGAAAATGTCGCACTTATTTATACATGAAATACAGTACTTACAGCAGAGCTGCTTCCTGGCTGTTGGAGTGGAGCCCACTGCCAAGTGCATTCTATAAACTGGAGCACAAGAGTTGAGCAGTCCCTGTACAGGGCACACGTTCCGTCTCCTCCGGTCCTACAGATAAGTACACCCTGAATGAGCACAGTAACAGCCTCAGCATACCCACAACGCACAAGTGGAAATGGCAATGAATTATCTGTGAAAACTACTTCTCCTGATGTGATTTCAGAAAAAAACCCAACAACTTGCAGTCAAAGGATGATATACAGTCAAATCTATAGTCAACCAGGACAGTTGCCTGTCTGCCTCTAGCTCAGTATTCATAATTTGTGATTTTTGATAAATAGTATCACAGAATCACTGAATCACCAAGGTTGGAAGAGACCTCAAAGATCATCAAGTCCAACCTGCCACCACAGACCTCATGATTAGACCATGCAACCAAGTGCCACGTCCAATTCCCTCTTGAACACCTCCAGGGATGGCGACTCCACCACCTCCCTGGGCAGCCCATTCCAATGGCTAACAACTCTCACTGGGAAGAACTTTCTCTTCACCTCCAGCCTAAACTTCCCCTGGCACAGCTTGAGACTGTGTCCTATTGTTCTGCTGCTCATTGCCTGGGAGAAGAGATCAACCCCCTCTTGGCTACAACCTCCACAGGTAGTTGTAGAGAGCAATGAGGTCACCCCTGATCCTCCTCTTCTCCACGCTAAACAATGCCAGCTCCCTCAGCCTCTCCTCATAAGGCTTGTGCGCAAGGCCTCTCCCCAGCCTCGTTGCCCTCCTCTGGACATGTTCAAGTGTCTCAATGTCCTTCTTAAACTGAGGGGCCAAGACCTGCTCACAGCACTCAAGGTGAGGCCTCACCAGTACCGAATGCAGGGACAGAATTACATCCCTAGCCCTGCTGACCACACTATTCCTGATACACGCCAAGACCATGAACTTTACCTTCATTGCAGACAGTCATTGAAAGAATTCAGTTAATCAGTGTGATTTCACTTGGACAAAACTCTAATATCACCACAAATGATTAGGTAATGTCATTGATTTTAAAAGCCCCATATTTTCCCCACATTTATATTCTTCCCATAAGATAGAAGCATTAATAACAAATTTGATCTAATATTTCAGCAGAGAAATATTTTGAGTTCATACCTGAAGGTAAGAAAGAGCTTTTCTGAAATGTTAATGAGGTCTTGGTCCTCACCAGTGTCTTGGACACTACAGAAATGGTTTCTGAGAATAAAAAAAAAAACAAATTCCAAACTCTCAGCTTGTCATATTTTTGTACTTTTTAGGGTATATTAATCTGATTGAACTGTGAAATGGCCTTTTCTTCTGAGCAGAAATGGACCATTTGCATGCATTTATGAATGGCTCCACGCCAAACCTGCTAAACTTTTATGTTTTCTCAGTCACCACCATAGTTAGGTTTATAGTTCTATTTGGTGAAACTCGTGAAACAATTCTTTCCATATATTGACAGTTAAGGTAATGTCAAGAAACAGACACTGCTATCCTTGTTCAACATCATAAAATTAGTATGTCCTGATATCATGCAGGATGTGACCATTACCCTCTTCACTGCTACCACAGTACTGGAAAACACTCCAGATAGCATTGACAGGTCATTGTCCTGAGCGATTGACACCCTAACCAGGATGAAATAATGCAATTAGAGGATTGTATGAGGGTATCCACAGTTACATACCTGGAAAATAAAGATGAAAGAACTCGTGAGAGAAGGGGAAGAAAAGTAAAACCCACTTAAAAACTATTCAAAGAGAAGACAAGGCACAGTGCTCTACTTAGCTGTAGATACAGGCAGAAACAGGGACACATACAGATAAGATCAACAGAGCACTGGAAGCATAGACTACATGATGAAAGAATAATGTAATCAAAGGAAAAAATATTCAAAAGAACAAGTGATCAGCCTGAAAGAATAGATACAGAAAGGCATTCTGTTTGGCAATCTGGAATGGAATTTGATGAAGCACACATATGGAGATTGAAGTTGTTCATGAAAAGCAGTAATGAAATAAAAGTTTCTTTTCACATTTGTGTGTGTGTGTGTGTTTAGCAGACAGAAAGGATTGTAGTTTTGATCTGCTTTCTGGTCAAAGTGACAAGAATTGCAGGCTGATGACGGAGTGCAGAAGAATGCACAAGTGTCTTCAAATTTTAGTGAATAAGAAATAAAGCATTTTTGTCGACAGCTAAGAAAGAGATAAAAAACTTTAGAAATATCACACCTCCAACCAGTATTGTGCACTGTGAAAGCACTTGGATTTCAGAGGAAGAGACCAAGAAAATATCTATAGATGATAAAAGAAAAGTATGAGAATCAAGCAAGTCTGGATATTCTTTTAAAATATTATAAAGTAATTTCAGATTGTGGGTTTCAATCTTTGTAACCACACTTTCCTTAATCTTCTTGACAGATATTTTCTACCAAATGTACTAAGAATTGTGAATGTAAGTCTCAAACTATCCCAAGAATACTACATGGGATTTTTCCTCTAACAGACAACTGCATATCTGAAGTTGGAACTTGCTTTCAATTGGTTTAATTACTCATGTGAGGAAAACATTGTCCATGACAAATTCATGTGTAGAGAATTTATGCAGTCTATCACTTATGGCCATCAGGATTTGTGTCAACTTCCAAAATTCCTTTTTAGTCTCTAGAACAACATCATTTTCTGCTTAGAAACAGAACAAACAGTTGGGTGGGGGTTTTTTTGTGGCAAAGCAGGAAAAGAAAATGTTCTGAACTCAAAAGCCTTCTGTTACTACTGCTGCCCAAAAAGCTGCTAGCTGACATAATGGACTTCCTGAAAGAACATCCAACTGAGGTTTTAAACTATGTGATAGTAGATGTTTCAAAACTCAATGTCCATCTAGAACTTTATTTCTCAATCATATAGTAGTTATTAAAGATCTAATAGAGAATGCTGCATGCTTGCAGAGATAAAAAAAAATCTAAGTGTAATGCTGTTAGCAATATAAAGCAAAACTGACCCTTATGCTCATTCTTTGCCCTGGCAAAAATGAGACACATCACAAATATAATTGCCTTATACCACTGACACAACTATTCTCAAATGTGCTCTCCTATAAAGTTCAACTTTTATAGCCCTTTCTATGCCCTTCTTCATAGTTCATATATTCTACAATCCAGTCTGAATAAACTTTATTCAATTTAAACTTATACTATTCATATATAATATGATCATGATGGTCTCAGAGTTATCAAGGATTACTCTTACAAGCATCATTAGTTTATTTTCAATAAAATCTCATTTTGCTCATAAAGGCTTGATATGGTGAAATGTTATTTCCTGAAATGACATCCTTGTCAAGCTAAAATTACAACAACATGAAATTAATTATTCTTCTTACTCTGATAAATAGGAAAAAAAGTGACTAGGAAGCAGAAAGGTGCAGCACTAGATTCTTATATGCCTTATGTGACACCATGCTTATTTCTGTCACATCAATTCTTTTGTGTGCCAGAGTATAGAAAAATGCTTAATTAGGCCTCTCAGTAGCCCAATTATTTTCTTTTTAGCCTTCCATAAATAAAAGGTTTCATATCAGTTTCATATACTTTTCTATAGTTTAATCACAGATTATTATAAACAAAACATACATAAATAAATTATTATTCTACCTTCCTCCTCCTTTCATTGAACAGAAAATAAATGAAGACAAATTATTCACAAAGGAAGGTACCATTTAATCATTTCTTTATAGGGATCTATCAACAAAAAAAGTTGAGGTAGATTTATGCCTCATTGGGCAAGTGAGTTATACTTCCAAAGGCACGAAGCAGGCTGCAGGAGGTACTGCTAGTGTGTGGGCAAATTGCCCACTTGCTCAGTCCCCTATCTGAATACACAATAAAATCTGTAAGCACCACACCTCAGTTTTACTGGATCCATTTCATTGTCCGTGCTAAGTATGCTTTTTACTTTTCTTTTCTTTTCTTTTTTTTTTTAACTTTCTGTAGAAGTTCCAAATTAAAGGGAAACAAATTGAAGTCAGCAGTTCACAGTAATACAAAAATCAATTCCCACTGTGTGATTGCATGCATTATTCTGGCACTGCTTATCATGAGTTACAAAATTTGCAATAAAAACTGAGTAGATAAATGAAAAATGGATACTGCACCCAATATATATCTTAATGATTAGGTTCCTTCTTCAAGATTATTTTTCTGTGAACGCAGTCAGTGATATTTCTCAACTCATCAGAAAAACCGAACGTCTGCTCTTTGAAGTGTAAAGACAACTGAAGGGGCTGAGGAACAATTTTGCTGACACCACTTCTCTGTAAAGTATCTTAGGCATAATATTTAAACAACACTAAGATGTGGCATACCATGTCAGTCTCCACTTGATTTACACCGCACTGTGCATTACAATGGGGTGTTATGTTTTAAAAGGGTAACAAAATACAACTGGATGCAACATATTTTGGATGTAAATAGACAAGCCATTTAATTTACATCCATTTCTATCTATCCTGTTAGAGTGAGAATTTGCCACTCAGAATAAAACAGTGTTCACCTCCTGACGTAAAGTTCAAGTTTCTACTGTCTTCAAAGACATAAAATCAGTTTGAAACTTAGAACTTGTACAACCAGTTATAGCTGAAAAACAAATGGGGATGTTTATCATTTTGTTTGCTACTTCATCACCTTCCTATTTTTCATTACTGAATTTCTTCATTCTTTTCTTTTCTTTTCTTACACCTACATTATTTGATTACACTGAGCTCCTCAGAATGCAAAAAATTCTCTTAAGCTACTTTCAATTTGTTTCTTTATAGATACATACTTTTAACCCCAAAGCCCCTGTCATACACCTAACAGCAATAAGCGTCAGTAAGTGCCTAAGGCATTCACTGCTATTGCAAACTTCAGAAGTACCATAAAATATATCCTAAGTTAAGCATTTAGTTTCCCATGTAAGATATACAACTAAATTTTTAATTATCATAAATAAGAAAATGTCTTTCAAATTCCTCAAAAATAACTTTATTCCAATTGTATACATATAAATAGAGAAAAAAAAAATCAGATTATATTTAGGTAGGCCTGGATTTGTACCATGCAATAGCTGGACTCAGATCTATTCTTAGAACAAGAACAGAGAAAAACAAAGCAAAAAACCCCACAGCACACCTTTCTGAATGCAGATTGATGATACTTAGCATGAGGAGGCACAGTTAAATTTGCCTGAATTTTCCTGGTAACAAATAACAACTTCACTTTATTCCAAGCCTTCCCCATAGCAGGTTTTGATGTCAGCAACATGGGTTCCCAGCAGCAGTTCACAAGCAAATGAGGACTTATTTGCATGAGCTAACTTAGGGAAGAGAAACTTCCACACAAGACAGCCTGTGCCTTTCTCTAAAGCAGAACTGTAGCTAATCTTCCACATTTTCTAATATTGCTACTTCCTAAAATAAGAAACAATAGTTTTTGTGACACATTCATTCAACAGCAGCTGTAATTTGTTGAAAATCCTATAAATTTTTAGCCCTGGAGGGAAATCTCTGTCAAAGAGTCCCAGAACATATCTGGTTGGAAGATACCTCGAAGATCATCTAGTCCGACCTTCGCCCCATCGCTGAAGGGTCAAGAATTCACTTCATGTGATCTCCTGATGAACAGCAACCTACATCACTGTCTCTATAACATAACTGAAATATTTTGATGCCCTAATGTTCTCAAGATTCTCTTGGCATTTGTAAATGGGAAAGCAACAGTAGTGTGGAAAGTTTCCATTACTGAAATCCAAATGGTTAACCAAGGCCAGAACCAGGGCTGGTTTACTCTTAAACCCCAGCATGAAAATGTATTTAGTCCTGAAGTATGTTTTTATCCTTTTATTTTTTTCCCAGTGTGAACTTCCTGACAGAATGTGTGATGAAATGGCACTTCAGAGACATGGAGCTCCCTGATAAAGATTTTTAAGGATTTGATCTTTAAACTGACTAAGGGAGTTGGAGAATAATTTTGTCAACAACACCTCCAAAAAAATATGAGAATGAAAAAAAAACGTTAAAATACATTCAATAGAAAAGAAAATTGCAGTCAAAAAACCAATAGAAAGGCATTTGAGAAAGAAAAATCAGATAAAATGATTTAAAAAAAAAATAAAATAATAAAATTTAATATTTAATTTTACATTAAATAAAAATTGTCCATGACTCAGGGATTGTTCCTCTAAATTGCTTCAATGTTCATTGTCAGGTATACAGGAAAGAAAAACCCTCAAGTCATGCCTTCTGGTGCAAGAAGTAAAGGAGAAACGTCACAAGATCTTTCTAAAATGAAATTATTGTGATCCTTTTTTTAATGGTCTGAAAATTGGCTTTGAGAACTCGCAGTAGGTGTCAGCACTTCTGTTGTCAAGGTGGTCTGCATCAAGAAATTCTGATAGCATGCATCTGAGAAAGACATTCTTTCATAAGAAAATGTAAACCAAGACTATAAAACAATTTTCCAGATGGAAGAATATGTCTGAAACCAAGGAAATTTATTCATTGATGCTCAGTATGAATGACATTCTCAAAATCAAGATTAAAATATCATTCTTACATAACATTGACTGCATATGAGAAAAAAAGCAAGCTTGGGAAAGAGGAGGCCTTCCAACAAGATCGTGGGTTCTTGCTCTGCACAGATGCTGGAGGTGCAAAATTAGTTATTTTGTGCTTGTTTTTCACAGATATAACCTTCTGACCTGCATACAACACTCATCTCTGACATCTTTCCTTGTGGCAGAAATATCTCTGGTGGAATTGAGTGTATTATTTTTCTGTAGGATCTATACAAGCACCCAGCCTGTGCTTATCCAACATTTCCCTACCCCAAGAGTACACTGAGGGGTGGGCAAGATCTTGGGGGGTGTCACAGCTGGGCCAGCTGACCTGAACTGACCAAAGGGGGTATTCCATGCCATGTGATGTCAGCTCAGGTATAAAAACTAAGTGAAAGAAGAAAGCATGGGGATATTTGTCCATGGCATCTGTCCTCCAGAGCAACAGCTATGCAGAGAACCCTGCTTCCTGGAAGTGACAGAAGATTGTCTGCTGATGGGTAGTAGAGAATAGCATCTCTCTTTGCTTTTGCCTCCATGCACAGTCCTTGCTTGTGCTTAGCTTTACTAAATTGCTTCTACCTTATTGCCAGCCTTTTGTTATATTTTCCTCTCTCCCCTGTCCATCTAAGAAGGGGAATGATAGTGTGGCTTTGGTGGGCATTTGGCCACCACCACAACATCTACATCTTTTTGAGTGTGCCTATGTGTATGTAAAAAAACCCCAACAACCCAAACAGCACAAAAAGTGCCATGGGTTCCTATTCACAACTGCAATGGGGAATACATGGACCTTAAACAAACAAAACATGCCTTGCATTACAGCTGAGGAAGTAAATTAGTATAGATACATATAGAGAAAATGGGTATAATAGTCACTGTGCTTCAGGCCAGTTACGCAGGCAACTATAATTCAAATGAGATTATTAAAATATGGCTCACAGCACCAATATCAGTTCTTAACAATATACATATTCTAAAACACATAATGCAGAATTCATTTTCAAGACAACATTACCAGAAGTCTTACAGAACCTTTTGCAATTCTTGTCTATATAAGATAGAATCAAGAGGCACTTTCTATTTCTTTACCTAAGCCTATTTTTTCCCCCCATTATTATTGATGTAAATCATTAAAAATGCATAAAATGAATATTAGAAATGACACAATACTTCATCTTATTGCAACAGGCAATGAAAGACATTTGCCCCTTTTATTTATTTTCTGATAAATGAAGAATACTATCCCAGTATAGAAGGGTCAATAAATAAGTAGAATGATGTCACATATGAAATCTGTACTTTTGATCTTTAATCACACAGCATGAACTAAGCTAGTATGTGGATGTTCTTGTGTTGTATTATACAGCTATTAATAGGGTAGGTAAAAAAGATTTAGAAAAATCATAGTATTGCTAAGTTGGACATAACCATTAAACACAATGGCTTTATTCCTATGGTTTAGAAGCCAGGAAATGGCCAGGATTCATCATCTTGATTAGGAAGAAAGAGTCTTTTCTTGGCTTTATTTTTTTCCCCCTTTAATTATTTTTCACATGGTGTCTGGTCAAACAGTGCTTGCTTTTGAAGTAAAATACATCTAACTTCTCCATATATATATATATAGAGAGAGAGAGAGAGAGAATTGATTATTCCACAGCTGAAAAGATATTTCAAGATTAGTACTTTGGGTTTAGATAGGTCAATAAGACATAGGTCAGTATTTGTTTTATGAAGCTGAAATTTCTGCAGTAGTAAAATTTCTGTGAAGTATAGTTCCTTCAATATAATATTTTACAGATAATTATCTGAAAGACACAGACAAAAAGAACACAGGAGAGTGTAACATGGTAGAGAGAAAAGACATCAATCAAGACAAGGAGAAAATGAAGAACAAGAAAAAAGAACAGAAGAGAAAACGTCAACATAAAGTTTATATTTTGAGGACTGGTTCCACAGACAAGAGGACTAGAAACATGCTTTTATATTCAAAAGGTTAGATTAGTCTTGTCATTATTCTAAAAACTCAGAAAGCATAACTCAAAAACTGAGTAGACAGAGACCTGCCTTGCATATCTTTGAGTGCCATACTCCAAAATGGTTTTTAAAGAGGAAAAGAAGCAGCTCTCCCTGTGTGTGGCAGATAAAGCTTTTTAATCTTCTTGCATAGCACAGAAAAGCAGCAGCCTGTTTTACAAACTTGTCATTCGTGAGCAGTATAGTTGAACTGCATAAACAGCCCATCAAGATCATTGGAATACTACGACTCGAAAACCAAACGTGCTTTCCTTACACCGCTGCCGAAACTGATCCAACCCTTGTCAGAAAATGATCTTCCTGTAATATATTTTATGTCTCATGCTGGAATTACATCAGAAACTGCTTTAATTCCTCGCCCACAATACAATCTAACGCTTCACCAATGTGCTCAAACAAATCATGCCACCCATTACATTAGAGGCTATGCAATTACAGGTGTGTGGGGTAGTCTGTTCAGTCTGAATAAGCAACAGCTAGGAGCTCTGTCTTTTTGCTCTTTAAAAACAGTAAAACAAGGATTTGGTATGCCTGAAGCTTTATGTAGGCTCTGGGCTAAGTTTTAACAAGGAGGGCAAGTGTGGTGTAAGTGTTTATTCTGTTTATAATAAAAGACTAAGCAGATTAGGCCGAATTGAACAAATTAAATTGATATTTAGCAGAGGATTTTTTTGGTTCCGGTTTTATAATACATATATAGTACAAGTCAAAATACATTTGTACACACATTGCTCCAGTCAATATATCTGAAAAGAGTGCCATAGCTCATGGCTATTACTAGCAGATCTGACAGTCTGTTAGGATTGTCATGGGGACATCTCCATTCTTCACAGTAAGAAACCACCCCTCCCCCCCTTTTTTTTTCTTTTAATCTTTTAAACTGAGGACATAAATAGACAGCAACATAAAGCAAATACCTGTCAACTAAAGTTTTTGTTGAATAGCATAAATAACCTATTTAGGGGAGAGTAAAATGGGAAG
The DNA here is from genome assembly GCF_014839835.1 of Dryobates pubescens. NCBI lineage: Eukaryota > Metazoa > Chordata > Aves > Piciformes > Picidae > Dryobates > Dryobates pubescens. Next base: position 7,147,198 of record NC_071643.1, read on the forward strand.
AAAGGAGAGAATGTAAAGAGAAAAAGGTGGAGAAGATCCAATAAAGTAAATGTTTTCAGGATTTCCAGAATGTTTACTAGAAGTGCACTGCAATTTATGCTGGGATGTGGAAAATACAATGCAATCTACACCTCCCAGAATTCTGGGGCTGCCAGCTCAGAAGGAATGGAGTACATAAATAATGTATTTCCTGTTACTCTTGGTCTGCAGCTGATCTCCTACTGAGCACTGAGAAACAGTTAGATTCTTCAGAGACAGCTGGTGCTGTCTAGCATGTTTGACTGATTGTGTGAGCAGAAAATGAAAGGAATAAAAGGCAAAGTGAGAATCTGAAATGAAAGACATATAATTTTCCTATAGGAAAACTTGGAAGGTTACAAATCTGTGCAAGAAGGTACAATTAAGAATAATCTGCTCTAAAGAATCATATTATTTGAATGTGAAAAGTGTTAAAGAGATTGGGAAGAAATCCACACCTGCAGTTTTCTCTGCAGATAAACGGGATCACGGTTCTACTTTGATTTAGACACAAATATCAGAAAGATAATGACCATAAAAGATTTAAATAATTTGAGACTACAGATCCAAAATATGGTGCCATTTAGGATTCTGATGCAGTTTTGGAAGACAGAAGTTCAACTGTTCTTCGACACAGACTGCAGGCAATAGAGGTTTTCACACATTAGGTAGGCTCTCCACAGCATGTACTAAACTCCTGTGTTATTCTGCTCATTTCAAAGATCTAGTGAGACTGGAATTAGCAAACCCCATTCTTGTTTCCCAGCAAGCAGGCCAGCTGGAAGAAAAAACACTTCTCCAGTTGCTTTCTCATTGATCTGCAGACCGTTTATTCCCCTTGTAGAAGAATTCCTTCCTCTAAGCAAAATAAACATCTTAATCCAGAAGTATACAGTAGAAGGGCATACATCTGATTTTTCCTTAATACAAAGACAGGCCACCGACTGAGAGTCATGATATTCTCCAAATGCAAGCAACTGCATTGGATATGTGCCTTTTCTCACAGGCTTCTTTTAATTTGACCTAGTAAGATGGCTAGAGAATGCTGAAGTATGACTCCTTGTAAAAGCTAACATGCACACATGCTCCCTTCTCAACAAAACTCCATTTCTGACCACCTCACAATTCCTCCAAGACATAAGCAGGGAAACTTTTATTATCTCTAGGCATTGATGTGGAGTACAAAACAACAAGTTTTGGTCCCGATCCTCCTCCAAGGGCAGCAGCATGCTTTGCGTGTCATCTGGCACATTTGGGAAAGGATTGTTGTGCCAAGAAACAGAACAGAACCTGTGTCACGTATCAGAAAAACTTTTAGGGGTGGTGGGAGTGTGTCCCCCTTTACTCTTCCTTTTCTCAGCCTTTTATACAACCTGGAATAGCCTGAGACAGAGATGATAAGGGTGAAGTTTCTTGGGTTTGACAAATAAACCCAGTTTGAGTATAAAGTTTCACAACAATTTTACATAGCCTCAGTAATGGGATAAAGAAATGAACTCATTGTATACCCCAACTAAAGAGTCAAAGATAAACCCATTGTAATGCCACTAATAATAAATGCCTAAGCAAACTTGTACAAAAGCTGTGTAAGAACTGATTTGGCAGAAACCCTGCAAAATATGTCCCAGCTTGAAAAGTAATTTCAAGAACCCAAGAAAATGACACAGAAAACTGCTGCTTCTGTTCAGCCCTGAATAGAGCTAAAAAAAAAATGTGTATAAATTGTGATTCATGAAATAAATATGGAGAGAAGAATTTCACTGCACCACAGATGATGAATCCTGGACAGATAACCTTCAAAAGATGCATACACTGCTATCACAGGTAGAAAATTCCAAATGGAAAGCAATTTCACACTTCTTATAGGCCACTGTAATCATCCAGAAAATGAATTAGCACAGCCCAGAGGACAAGGTACCATCAAACAGGGTCTTGAGCCAGTGAAGCACTTAATCTTATGCATCATGTTAAGCACCTGAGCTGTTCCATTAAGTCATATATATGTGCAAATCAAACTTGGCCTAGCACTAAAAATAACTGAAATAATTTCTAGCAAGTTAATGAGTTACTGCATTGAGCATTTTATTCTATTCACAGGTTGCCCTTGACAATACTCTTAGTTTTCAAACTGTCCAAAATTATTTAGCATTATACCTGCACATTTCTGTCACTAATGGTTGGGCCAAACCCTATTGACAGCTAATGAAGTTCAAAGCTGTTAGGAAAATATTATTCCATTCTGTATTGTTTGCAAATAATGAAGCATGCCTTGTATGCAAAGACAAAAAGAGTGCAGCTTTTAGAACAAAGTTTCTTTTTTTGGCATACATTAACAAGTTCAAAATTCTCATGTATGAGACATACTTTTTCTGAAAAATAACACACATATATATTCCCTTAGTCATTATACATATTTATAGAATAGAATAGAATAGAATAGAATAGACCAGACCAGGTTGGAAAAGACCTTCAAGATCATGGCGTCCAACCTGTCATCCAACACCCCCTAATCAACTAAACCAAGCACCCTATCAAGTCTCCTCCTAAACACCTCCAATGATGTTGACTCCACCACCTCCCCAGGCAGCCCATTCCAATGGGCAATCACTCTCTCTCTGTAGAATTTCTTCCTAACATCCAGTCTGAACCTTCCCTGGTGCAGCTTGAGACCGTGTCCTCTTGTTCTGGTCCTGTTTGCCTGGGAGAAGAGACCAACCCCCACCTGGCTACAACCACCCTTCAGGTAGTTGTAGAGAGCAATAAGGTCTCCCCTGAGCCTCCTCTTCTCCAGGTAAAACAATCCCAGCTCCCTCAGCCTTTCCTCATAGGGCTTGTGCTCCAGACCCCTCACCAACTTTGTTGCCCTTCTCTGGACATGTTCCAGCAAGTCAACATCCTTCCTAAACTGAGGGGCCCAGAACTGGACTCAAGGTGTGGTCTAACCAGTGCAGTGTACAGGGGCAGAATGACCTCCCTGCTCCTGCTGGCCACACTGTTCCTGATAGAGGCCAGGATGCCATTGGCCCTCTTGGCTGCCTGGGCACACTGCAGGCTCGTGTTCAGCCTACCATCGACCAGTACCCCCAGGTCCCTCTCTGCCTGGCCACTCTCAAGCCATGCTGACCCCAGCCTATAGCACTGCCTGGGGTTGCTGTGGCTAATGTGCAGAACCCGGCACTTGGATGTGTTAAATCTCATGCTGTTGGACTCTGCCCATCTGTCCAGCCTGTCGAGGTCCCTCTGCAGAGCCTCTCTACCCTCCAGCAGATCAACTCCTGCCCCCAGCCTGGGACACAAAACACATTTAGTGACAGAAAATAAGTTGTCCATAGAATCTTAAATACCACCGTGCGTTGCTAACTAAAACATACTGAAACAGATTCTAAGGATCATGACTATGAAACTGAACCTTATTTTGCTGGTTGTTGCACAAGGAACAATAAAGCTTGACAGTTTAATCCAGGAGCTTGACAAAGCAGCTTGACTTTCAGTGATTGTTCACATTCTGGTGATCTCCTAAGCATCCTATTTGCATCTTCATCGAAAGGGAACAGAGGTAGCATGACAGAGTAGAAAAGACCTATATTCTCAGAAACAATCAATCGTAAAATCCAGAGGCTAACATTAATTTTTATGCTGTTCTAAGTAACATCAAAGAGCATTACTCCAATTTGAATGTGCAGCATAAAAGACAGGGAGAATATAGCGAGCTTTGAATCACTTCTCCTTGCTTGTTTATGGCACCAAATGCAGGCAAGCTGGATGTTTGAACCCAAAGCCCTTTGGATACCCTTAGCTCAACAAACAGATATGATATATGGCTACTCACATTACTCCTCATCTGTTGCTATGGCCTTGTGCCTGCTCATGAGGCGATTGGACAATTTTGTTATGAAAGTCTGCACCAAAGATCAAAAGCTCTCCTGTGGCACAGTGCTGCCTCTCCCATCTGTTTTGCGTGATGTTTAACAAGTCCAGGGAAGAATGGATGAGAAGGCAATACTGTGTCACGCTCCTACCGATTTTTCCTCACTAGGTGACTTTTTTTGTCTCACTTTTCTTCCACCTGCTACTTGAAAAACGTTGAGAAAAAGCAAACTTGGAAACAGAAAAATAATAAAATTAAATTATTTCCTTTTTTAAAAATTAGCCTCCTTCAGGTTGCACTTCAGTTTGCAACTGAAAAAATTAATAGTAGTAGCTAAACAGTGAGTAATGGATATCTTTATAAATGTAACAGCTGCAAGCATCCTTTAGGAAGCAAAAAGAAACCCCCAAAAATCCAAACACCCACCAGCCCCCAACACCCTACTAAAGAGTTCCCCAAAATATCCAATGACTTCTACACTAGAAGCCTAACACACAGTAAATAATGTTAAATGGCCATGCAGAAAAAACTATTTAGAAGAGAAATCAATATGAAATCTTTCTGAAAGAAAAGCATTGGGGAAAAAGTTGAAAAGATTCAGTAGCAGCTTCTCAGATTTTCTGAGCAGCAGAGTTGCAGTGGTCTCTACAAGAATTTCTAAAAGGAGTAAATCAATGGCAGCAGATTAAGACAGGAATTTACTGTGAATGTGTTGGTTGCCCCTAACTTCAGGTATGTAAGCAGTTATAAAATGTTTGCTGCTTCTTCATTACTACAGAAAGTAGAAGGAAGGAAGAAGACACCACTCTTCATTCAAAGATGAAGCTGGGTTGAGTAAATTACAAGGAGTTTTGCAAGATTTGTTCTCTTACTAGGTGTGAGAAAGACACACATTGTGGCTGAGGTTTCCAAAAGCCACACATCTCTTAGGTGGCTTTGAAGATCTAACCTTAATCTTTTGGTTTATGTTCATTTATAGTGGATTTGCAAAGGAAGATGCTCTCTCATTCCAGCAGGCAGATTATGCAAATTGCTTTCCATTATCAGATGCCCATCCTTCAATATTGTCATTAATTAGGAAACTAGATACTGTGAAAAATGCCTTTTGTTGGTAATTATAAAAGTAAAAAAAAAAGAGACAGGCTTTCTTTACTATAAGAAGTAGCAGAAATTACACAATCAATAAATATTTGTTCAATGGCTTATTTCATATTAATATGATAATGAACATGAAAAAGAGATTAGTGTAACAGTTCAGTAACATACATTAAAAAATGCAAACAGTGACTCATTCTTTGTAAAGGGCATTTAAATGTTTCTGAGCATTACAACATCAAAACTGTAGCACCCCTTATGGGCTGCAACTGATGCACAGTGTAAGCCTAAACTTGACTCCAATCCCCAGAAAATACACCACGGTGAAAGAAATATTCCAAGCTGATCATACAGTGCATGCAAGCAACTAAAACTAAGTTCACACAATCTTGGGAAGTAAGAATCACTACCACTTTACACACAGTCTCAACACCCATGAAAGTGGAAAGAAACAGCCCTTTTGTTACTGAGCTCATAGAAGGCAAATGCCAAATTTGGTACCAGTGTAATAACAAATGAGTGTTTTATTAAAGCATTTAATAAGGATAGGAACAAGACAGTGGTTAAGAGGAAAAAAAGCAGAACAAACAGCAGCAAAATAATTAGGTCATGTAAAGATAAAAACAGTTTCATTCTGTTAAAGTCTCTGTGTTAAATCAGACAGTATATCCTTATTGTACTGCATTATCCCTGACAGATGGATATAAGACGATGTTCAAAAGCTAAGCCTAACTCTAAATGACAGTGCAAAATCTATAATATAGTCAATACAGCTTCAGGGTACATGAAATTATCTGAGTATATTAGTTAAATGTGAATCGACATATGGAAGTGTGTCAGGAAGACAGGAAGAAAATGAGTGTGAATAGTTTCACGCTGATATACATGCCTGCATAAAGCAGACAAATTGAGAATTAAGTTGAATTCCAAACCACCAAGAAGATGAAACACCACGAAGAAACAATTTACTTATGCCAGTGTCAGCTAACACATAGATGAGCAATTTGAAATAACTATGGAAAGACACACCATTACCATTTCCGTTTCCTGAGATGACTAATCAAGATACAAACGCTTAACCTTCTCCCATTAATCTTACCACAGAAAAAGAAAAGCAAACATACTATTTTATAGTGGTTTGTAGCTATTGCTAAATTCAGGGAGATTACAATATTAACTTGCTAGACATTCACCTTTACACTTCTGAGTCACCAGTGTCATTTTTGTACCAAGACTCAGATTTTCCCTTTCCCTTCTCTACTCACCACCCTGCTGACAATAAAGGTTTTCCACATCGCCAGCGATACGAGCTGAACCTCCATCATATAACACTTCACAGATTTCACTGATGTGGCAGTGACCATAAAAACCAAACCACATGCATGAATAGGTGTGGATGTGCCTCCGGCTGAACCCTCTCTATCCCTGCGGAGGTGAGCCTCCAGCTCTCATCACTGACAGCCATTTGGCCATTGACCCTCTTTTTTCAAAGAAAAGGCAACAGGCCAGCTGGCAGGCTCTAAGGGTTGGGATCCATCCTACTGGCGATAGGACACACACATGCATAAGCTATATGTTGGATGGAGGCATCCTTCATCCCTCCCATTAGCACATCAATATATTAACATGCTCCAGATTTGTAAAAGCAAAGAGCAGGGGCACAGCTCTCTGAACATTAGCAACTGAACCTTCAGTTGGGAAAGCAAAATCCAGAGTTCTGGTCACTGCACCAGATCTAATTCTGTGTTTTACATTAAACTGCCACTGGCTCTTCTTCTGAAAGATTGTAATGAAAGTAAATCATATCCTAATGGCTGCATGGATTTTATATTTGCTGCAAAAGCCTGCTCATGGATAATGCTGTATCAAAGTGGTGATATTTACAGAAATTAATAAGCAATCACAAATAAGAAGAGGCATCTACCATCCACCAGTTTTTCCTGTGGGCAATACCAATAGAGCAGTAAATCTTAATTGCTTCTTTTTGTTTTTGTTTCTGTTACTAACACAGAGCACACTAATGTACTACATGAAAGGGGGGGGGGAAATGGCTGACATTTCTATGGCACAAATAAGTCAAACCTACGGGGATCAAAGGAACACTTCAGAAAGACTGGAGTAGTACCACAATTCCAAGCATAATTTATGTACACACATTTTCTTTCAGAGTAATACACAACCTGAAATTCACAATGTGCTCTCCTGGACATATACTGGTTTCAGTTCCTTGATTCACCATCTGCTTTTTGTGAGCACAGACTAATAGTAATCAAATGACGCCAGGCTTAATACGAGTTTTGGAATGAACTACCTCCAGCTTCAGTTTTGGAGGATCTCACGACAGCTACTCTCCATTCTGCCTGTGTCTTTCTCCAACCCCTCCACTGCCTGTATCCAACCCGCAGGAATGTCACACTTCATCTTGAAAGTACTCGCAGGTTTTGTCACTTCCAGCTAAGATCTTTCTTTTAGACAATACACTATGCTTCACTACATGAGATTCATTTCTTAATATAATTCAAACACTATTTTAGCCTTCTTTGTGTTTATCTCCACTTGTCTACCCGATTGTGAATGTCACTGTTCCAGTTTCTGTAAGATTGGTTTTCCTGAAGAGCTTTTTGCCAAATATAGTGTCAAATATTTCCTTCTCTCTAATAACCCCTAAGAGATTCCTTCTCTGTTCATGCCCTTCCCATCAGTTTTCCTCCTTTTATTTTTGCTCATTTGGGATTGTGATAAGTATTAAAATTATCTATTTTTTTAAAAAAAACATCTTATTTCTGGTTTTGAAGAAAGATTGGATGCATTTGTTGTTGGAAATAAAAGTATGTAAAAATTAAAAGCAAAGTAATGATTTTATACATTAAATATCTGATGTCACACATCCTTTTTCTTTAAAGTCTTCTTGGAAATGAAATTAAGTCTAGCTTTATAGCTCATAGTAGTTCAATACATTTTTAGGAAATGCTTAAATATTTAAAGAGGAGTGACTTTAAAGTATCTTCCTGCATTCAATGTTTTTATCAAGCCTACTTGCCAATTATTGGAGCAAAAGGAACAGTTTCATTCTGACCTGAGAGAAATTTTATTTGGTGTAAGATACTCATGATATTTGGAGAAGAATAGCATCAATAGAGTTTAATCTTCATATCCCAACTAAGACAGACTGGATTTGAGGTGCTCATTTCTTTTATTACCTAGTACTATTCTCCTTTGGGTTTTGCCAAGGCCTAAGATTAACTGACCATCTGTCTATTTTACTGCAAAGCAGTGTCTGCTGCTCATTATTGGCAGTTAATTTAGTGGCAGAAATTCGGAGACTGTGGTCTGGTGTTCTGATTTATTCAGTGACATTCACAGAAATCTAGCAAACCCAATCAGAGAATTAAAGGATACTTAGCAGAAGAAAAATGTCATAAAAAATCCTCACAACTGCCACTATTTAAAAATATGGCAATGGTATGCCTCTCTGTCATACCACTTGGCTGAATTTACTCTGAATAGCTCAAAATTTTATTAGGTATTTCTAGCAGGGAGGTGCAGTGTCATGAAGCATAGGACTAGAATATTCATATCTGTATGAGAGATCTCTTGTCAGTGCTATGTGCTGAGAATATGAAGAGAATCTATCCCCACATTACCTGCTGTAAAATCACATCCATTTTTATATTGTGTCATAAAGTCATAAATATGTCATAAAATGTGCTGTAAAAGTGTGTGTAGAAGCAAAAGGATAACTGGAGATAATCAGCTGTTCTCTGTTTAACTTCCCCAAACTGACAAGCCATTTAAATTCCTCTGGTGTTGCGCAAGGTTTCCAGAATATCTACAGAGAGAAAACCACCTCCATTCCAGCAGAATCCAGCATTTTACTATTGTAATTGGTGCTACATTTTTAGATCCTCCTGGTTTTTACCATTTAATTTTTGGTGGTGTACTTGGATGAGCTGTAATTGTCTTTATCAGAGTGATTTTCACCCTAATTCTCATTTTAAGAATACAAATTTACAGTCAACAAAATTATTCACAAAGCTTCTACCAACCCTTGATCCTTTAGTTCTTAATGTGCTAGCTTTACAACCTTGATTGCCATTACTTTGCAGTGTAAACTGAACTCAAAGTTTGCATATAACAACGGCACTAGACACGGGTATTTTTGCAAAGCATCATTCTCCTTCAGGGAAATAAGTAAGATGTTATCTCTGCTGTTCCTCTGTGTTAACCAGCATGCCAAACTATAGCAATCAGAGCTGCCTATTTCTAATGGAAGGGCATCTTTAGAACAGCTGAAGGTATGTTGAACTGCAGATTGTGGTCTATGTTCCTGGAGGTGTTCAAGAGGTGATTGGATGTGCCACTTGAAGCCATGGTTTAGTTAGTTGCGAGGTGTTGGGTGACAGGTTGGACCTGATGATCTTTGAGTTCTTTTCCAACCTTATTGATTCTATGATTCTATGTTTAAGAATACCTGTGTTAACTTCAAATAGCTCCACTTAGCCTAATTTCCTTCAGTTTTAGGAAAGAATTTCTCTGTGGGACAAGGAGGGCAATTATTGCACACTGTCAGAGTGTTGCAATACGATATCTTTATGCTTTACTTATTTTCAGATGAGGCTTTTTTGTGCATGCTCAGAAGTACATAACAAAAAACAATGCAAAAGCATGCTAAAGAATCAAGCTGTGCCAGGGGAAGTTTAGGCTCAAGGTAAGAAGAAAGTTCTTCACAGAGAGAGTTGTTAGCCATTGGAATGGGCTGCCCATAGAGGTGGTGGAGTCACCATCCCTGGAGGTGCTCAAGAGGAGATTGGATGTGGCACTTGGTGCCATGGTTTAGTAGTCATGAGGTCTTAGGTGACAGGTTGGACTTGATGATCTTTGAGGTCTTTTCCAACCTTGTTGATTCTATGATTCTATGTTACCTTTTGGTTGTGCTGTATAGACAAAGGTTTGCTCAAGAATCTCTACCATGTTTCTGTGCTATGCTGTGTGCACAGCCCACTGTCCTGGTTTGTCTGAAAGTTATTATAAAGCATCTTAGATTAGTCAATAATCTTCCCTAGTTATACATAAAAGCTCATTTTACAAAGCATATTTGCATCAGCAAAGATTGGTTGCAGAATTAAAGTTAGTTCCAAGCTGTGTTATATAAGTCAGTGTACAGATGAAAAATCAAGGCATAGAATCAGAAAAGTAAATGTAATCAGGAAATCAAATAAAATCATTTATGTGTCCCTGACAGAAAAGCAGCTGCTCAGTTTCTTTTCAAAAAACTGCTTTAAATCCAAGAGAAGATAATTTGATTATCAGGAAATGTCAACATATACAAGAAATAATGTTCTAATATTTCTCATAATTGAGTTTTGTGGCTTTTTTGTATGTTTTATTGCCCCATTGACAGAAAATACCAATCCACGTCCAGAGAACAGCTATTCACTTGGTTCTTACCCTTTTCCCTATGAAACATGGTAAAATTGGACTGAATGAGAGAGAGAAAATGGAGAGAAAGGAGGAAAGGCTTTCTCATTTTGTGGCTTCTTTGTTTTTCCAGGCAAATCTGCAGTATGCTGATGGGGAGTCACTTCAATCTGATGGCAGGGGATATCTGTTTCTACAGCGCATAAAAACTATGTGTGCGAAGTTAAGTCTTAAACTCTATTACAAAGTGGTAAACCAATTCATTGTTAATCTTTTTAAAGAGCAATTTTTAATGTCAAATTATTTTGTATATATTTGTAAAATGAGTATTTTAAATTACAGTGTTTGCATATTCCTTCAGAAAATTTTAATTGTGGGGTTAGCAGCTTCTCTGTAATGTGGTTTATTTCTTCCAAAGCATTCCAAAGGATATGATATGAAGAAGGTAGAAAGGTCTGTGGTTAGGGAGCAAAAATATTTCTACTTGATATTTGGGCCCACATACCTTTTGTTTTTTTCAAATGGAGTGACATAGAAAGAACTGATATGCACACAGTTTTTAGAATAGAATAGAATAGAATAGAATAGAATAGAGCAGGTTGGAAGAGACCTTCAAGATAGGAAGCTTAAAGCACTATAGAGTGAAGTGTTTAGACACAAAATATCTTCAGGTAGTAAAATCTGTATTGCAGAAGCTTGGAATTAAATATTCACTTGGAATATTTAATGCTATCAGCACTTCTGAAATGTTTTCATAGAGAATTAGCAGGATGAAGGGATGCAATTTATCCAATGCAATTTATCTCCTCTGCTCACATAAATAGAATTTTATCATCATTTAACATTTTAATTTAAAATTACCAATAATTTAATTCAAGATTACTAATTCAGTCAAATAAGAGCACAGCAAAACAAGTTTCCCTCCCTTCCTGTTATCCAGCTGAACTTCTCAGAGGTGTTGCAGAAAGAGTATGAAAATTTTCTTTTCATTGACAGCATAATGGTGCTTTGCAGGTATCCTTAGAGTCTAATCATCCCAAGAATTTCACATATGCTACACACTAAAAACAGTCCAAATGAAGTTAATTGCATTGCACCAATTTACTCCAGCAGAGAGTGAAACCCTATTTACTGAGTTTTAAATTAACTATAAACACATTAAAACATAAAACTGTATTTTAACTCCTGGTAGTTCTATTATGCATGCTGTAGGCTCTCTCAATTAAAACACATCCAATTAGATGTATTTAAAGATGAAATCACCCTTTGAGGCATTGGGTGCAGCAATGGATTAAAAACTAATTAAATGCGGGTCTCTGGAGACCTAAATTACTTTCCCCTCCCCCTAAAATCAGATATATGTCTAAATAAGAAGGAGATCTGGAGGTGAGTGATAACCTCAGGGTTGTTGGTTTTTATTTACTCCCAGATCACCTAACATGAGCTAATATCTTCTATCATACACAGTGTTACCTTGGTTTTGGATTTTGAGAGACAAACATAACTTCAAGTACTCCCTATACTTTAATTGGTATCATGGCTAAATAACATGCATTTTAAACAGCTCTTTCCTAAATAAGGTGAGAACACTACAACTGAAATTTTCCAGAGGAAAAGAATGTAAACCAATGCATGACACTGTGGCCAGTATAACCCTATTAATGAACAAAATGAAAGCACTAAAACCATCAGAAAAATGGGTTTGCTAACCCCAGGTTAGCTATGGGCTGCAAAACTGTACCATACCACTAGCACAGACAAATATCAAGAGGAAAATAGTTATACGTTACTCAAGAATTTTTGGGGCTTTGGTAATCTTTTCCAATACCTAGCAGAAGTTATAAAGAGCTAAATGACAGACTGAAATGTGAGGGTGTAATTGAAATAACAAATGAAGCTAAAAAGCCATCAAGAAAATGAAGAGCTTCACATCAACACAGAACACAATTTCTCAGCTATGTAGGAAGCAAAATAAATTGCATTAATCTTGTTAAATTTACTGCAGAGCTGACACTTAAAAATTGACACAGAGGATGCATAGTCATTATCAAGTTCTGCAATTGCTTAACATATTTACATTTCATTACTAATAAACCTTACTAGTCACTATGTATGTTTAATGAGAAACTTGATCCTGATAAAGCTTCAATTTAGCTAAACCACACTTTCTTCCTGTGTCATTCTCACAGTTAGAAAAAATACAATACCCTTATAGAGATTTATCCCCTTTCATCAGGGTTTGAATCAGGACTGCAATGGGCAAAGCTATCCTTCTTTGTCTCAGACAATTCTGAGTTTGAAACCAGGAGAAAATCAGCTGGCCAAATCTCAAGGGCAGAGGGAGAAAAAAGTGTTTTCCTAACCTTGATCTAGAAAGCCCTGAAGTGTCAACCTTGGCTTCAAACATGGAAGCAGAACATCTGCCTATGAAAAAAAACCTGAATTTAATCTAATTCTGCAGCAATCTGAATATTCAGAAAATTAACTCCCTCAGAGGACACTAAAAAAGAGCGTGACCTGACTTCTTTCCAGCACTGATATAAGAAGGATGGAGATTGCCGGAAAGGAGAGAAGGAGAAGAGCAATCAGCAGTCACTTGAGAGTATCCTTTGTAACAGTACAATATGAATAGCATTTTAGAGACAGGCTGAGGGCAGGGAGAAGGCTGGCACATACAGTTCTCAGGAGTCACTTCGGTAACTGTCCAGTCATATTTAGCAGGAGCTTTGTTTTCTGAGTTTGAGGAAAAATGCATGCTGGCAAAAAGAGTACTGGGGGTCACTTTTCTGTGTGAACTAATTCATACACACACACGAAAATGTATCACTGACCGGCTTTAAGCAGCTGATATTTTTTAACTGTGCACACTCTTTCATAAATCCTTCCTCTCTTGTTATGTACTTAAAATTCAGCCCATGGCTGCTATAGTAGTGTGTTTATCATACAATGTTGCCATTCAGCTGGATTTGCATATCAAGTGAAGGAGGTGGAGTAGTGTAATCACTTGTTCTGGCATGCAAGAGATTAATATTAATTACAGTCTTCCAAGTACAATTTACCTTCTTGGTGCAGATTATTTTGCAGCACTTTTGTGCAAGGAACTTGTTTTACATTTACTTACAGTACATGAAACCTTGGAAACATGTCTTCTGTGCTTTTAGTCACAAGTCAAGTGATATATGGGATGCATAAAACAAAGCTGGAATCTATTTACTACTAAAATATGCCTGTCTCAATATAGGCAGAGCTTATTTAAAGACTATGAACAGCACAGTGTGCAGGTCTAGAATTAACAAGCAAAGTGCCAAAGTATATCCATCTAAGAGACTGAAGACTATTTTAAACTAACACATTTATAAGCACTTCTTTGTCATTACCCTTTCAAAGCCTGAAGACACAAGGTGATGTCTGGATCTCCACGTTGGTAGAATATACCAATCTCTCTTCTGGAGTGATTATTCTATCAGGGATAACAGGAAAAAAAAATCAGAAACAAACAGTACACAAATAATGTTCTATTTAAACAGACACAATATAACACTAATTCAGAGTGGATTTATTTCAAAGCAGCAGCATTTATAGCTTTAATTTTCAAGAGGGTCAGAAACCATAATATTTAACATGACAAAAGAAAAACTGAGCTATCCTCAGATACTGATTTATGGTCTACACCATCATCAACCAAGAAGAAAAAAAAAATGCCTCCCCACCTGCATTACAGAAATGTTTACACTCTGATTGCAAAACTGAAATAATCTACATGCCCTAGCAACTGGAATTGAGTTGCTGTTAGAACATTATAGGAAAACGTCTATGTTATACAAGCTACAACTTTCAGGTTTAATGGTTTTAGGTAAGGTATGTGAGATTTTATTCTATAAGAAGAAATCGACCAAATAAAGAATTCAGATATGATTTTGTGATAATAGAAAAAAAATTCCAAAGGGAAATAATGTTTTTGAAAATAAGAAAATTAAATGCATTGGGGAAAACAATCATTGTTGGATGAGGAGGGAAAGTGAATAAAGTTGAGAGATCAAGTTAATTTTATTCTGAGAAGTATGGGCCACAAGAGGCATTCATATGACACAGTTGGAGGAAGGAGCCCATTTGTTGAGACAGCACATTAAAGATGCAGCATATGAATGATTTAGGCTGTTTGAGGCCATATAAAAGTCCATTTGATTAAATATCTTAATCAATATAAAGGAAATAATGCAACTGCCAGAAACACCTAACTCAATAATGTTTAAAATAGTCTGTAAAGGACCTCCACTGAGCACATGAACTTTAACAGTGAGTTATAGCTACAAAGACAGCACTAAATTCTCTAAGACAGATCTTAATTGTTTGAGATAAAAGGAGTGCCAAACACCTGGCTTAAATGGGCATCTGGCATGTCTCCTCACCCAGAACATCGTCTTTGCAGTCTGTGTAATCCCATCCTTACTATGAGTTTCTCATCTCCATGTAATATTCCCTTTATTACTTTGGCAAAGTAGAAAGTGGCAGCTACATCAGCCTGCCCTCATAGAGTCCGTTCATCTCAGGGTACAATTTGAAGAGTAGATGGGAGTGGAAGGGGCTGTTTCTGCAACACAAATCTCTAATCGCTGTC
The DNA here is from genome assembly GCF_014839835.1 of Dryobates pubescens. NCBI lineage: Eukaryota > Metazoa > Chordata > Aves > Piciformes > Picidae > Dryobates > Dryobates pubescens. Next base: position 7,162,215 of record NC_071643.1, read on the forward strand.
ACAGAGGCTTAACAGCTAGCACAACAGAGGCTTGGGAAGACATTCTTGTCAAGCTTCCTTCTTCCCTTCTAGCTAGTGCAAAGAAAACTCAAAAACCCACTAGGTTTACTTCTACCATCTTGATTCAAAACAATTTTCATTCATTGCACCTGTCTCTCCCAGAGAACAACCCATAGTGATTACATACGTGTAACTACATCTGACCTCACAAAGCAGCCATCCTCTACAAAGCAAAATCAAGTTTGAGGTTTCAGTGTGCACTCACTGATGATTGGTGCTTAAACAACAAAGTTTTAATAAAACACTGTCTGGGATAACTCCTCCTCCTACAAAACCAGCAGTATAAATATTTGGAAAACTTCGTGGGTGTTCTGACTGCAACAGATTGTGGGAATTAAAAAACCGAGAGGGGAAACTGGCAATGATGATTAATATAGGTTTCTTAAAGAAATAATCCCTAAAGGTTAGCTGTTGAAAGGATAAATTATCCCTGGAGAGTACAGATTCTACTTATGGAGAATTGAGCCATCACCTTTGGATAACCTAATTTATAGAAGAAACAAACTTCTGAGCCTAGGATTATTTATTGAGAAATATTACCAGAATTATGTTCAAGCTGTTAATAATCATAAGAGACAGCAAGGAGGTGTGATGGTCAGTTATCTATCAAGAGATGTTTTGGGATGAAAGGTATCCTCTGTTTAAATCAGCAGACTAACCATAGCACACTTGTTACATTAAGAGAATTTCAAAGATTGGAATATTTATTCTCTTAGAATTGGTAAGATTAACAGATGAACACAGTCATTACTGATGGCAGTACATTATTTGTGGAAGCACCGTGCAGCATGTACTAGAGTGATGTCAATGGGATCTGTGAAAAATTACCTGAAATGCACATTTTCAAAGGGTCTTAATAATAAGTTACTCTCCTATTCAAAGTAATCCTGGGGAAAGAACAGCTGAAAAGAAGAACAAACCTGAAAGTAATATGCTGTGGAACAGGCACAATGCTTTTAAGTCTATAAAGTAAATCTTAGTAAAAAGTATTCTTTGCTCTTCTTAATGGCACAAGCCCACCAGAGGGAGGAAAGAGATGCAATACACATAGCAAGGCCAAGAACCTCGTGGAGACCAAAACAGTGCTGACCCTATTTTACTTCAAGTGAGAAACAAAGACCAAAGCACCTTCTTCAGAGTACTGCCCAGCTGCAAAAGTGAGTTCTTGGCTTTTTCTCCCCAACATATCCTAAGAGGAGTCTCAATTTGATACTGAGATGATGTCCTTGTATGTGCATGAATCGTATGGTAGCACAGATGCCCACAGATAGAACGTTTGTTAAAACAAAACTCATCAAGGCCTTAAGATAGGGTAAGATTTACTTGGAAAACTGAGCCCCTCAAGCAGGATGATCAGATGCTATCTGGATGATGATAGGAATCACCAATCTAGGGGTCAAGCTGGATCAGGGGAGACTCCCTGAACCTTCCAGCACATCAGCTCTATGGGCAATGTACAAGGTACATGGGGACAGCCAGGGAAACCCCAGCTCTCAACAGTTCCCTGGGGACAAGCCAGGATGCTTCCCTGTGTCGGGCCAGCTCAGCAGAGCCTATAACCGAGCAAAGCAGGGCTGTGGGGTAGCTGGAGGTCAGGATAAATGGCTGTGTGCATGTGTGTGCATGCAGAGTTAGCATCCTGGACCTTGGGCAGGGTGGGGAAAGGCCCTGGAGGGATGCACAGGACCATTACAACTCTCAGGACCTGGGCAGCCAGAACCATACACAGATGGGCAGTAGGAGAACTCTGCTCAGCTGAAGGGAAGGATTCAGCTTCTTTGTCTGTTGCCCATGCAAGCATATAATTTCTTAAGATATTAAAAATCAAACAATGAGTAGCTGACAAGTCATTTTAGCATAATTGCCTAAGGTTATTATCATTTTGTCTAACAAAATTAAGCAACAGTGTAATCATTGCTGAAGGGAAAAAGCCAAATTGCAGAAAGCTGGTGGTGGCAAGTTAGAGCATCATAAAAATAAACCTAAATTATTTTCTAATATTTTTTCCTTCAATATTCATAATGAATCTCAATACATGATGTGCCAGTAACTTTTCATAAGATCTACAGACTGAAAACACGGTAGTGGTACACACATGTCACTGTAGAGGACTTCACTGACCTTTAAGTCATAAAAGCATAGCCTTTTACTTTAATAGACTCTGGCATTATTATAATTCTGTCCTGGCTAACCACAAAATGTAAGTTGTTACATATTTTAACCAGGTCAGCTGTGCTGGGATGAGGATTTGAAAACAACCAGGAAAAAAAAAAATAATAATCAGTAGATTACACAAATCATATTCAGGATTTGATAGGTATGAACAGCAAAAAATAATTTTTGAGTCCTTTTAAAGGACTTCTGAATGCAAAATGTGAATGCAATTATATTAGGGTCAAAGAAGAGGAAAGATAGGAGGATTTTTATTATTATTATTTTTCTTAAACTCCTTGAAGTAATTTTCACTTTGGAAGCAAGATGACTAGATTAAGACATATAATTGATAAGATACCTTGGCAGACAGGCAGTCTCTATCCAGTCATCTCTGCATATCACACTCTTGCACTGAGTTAAGAAGCAGCTGAAAATACGCATGCTAAGGGCATCACAGTCACAATCTTCAGCGTGCTAATATGCTTTCCATGCTGCATTAGGAAGGCAAAAGTTCAACTCTCAGTTAGATCAACCACATTCTTTTTATTTATAGTTCCTGGTATTACTGCTTGCCATAGCAAACAGTTGTCTTGTAAGCAGCCCTCCCAGTGGTTAGAAAATTGAAGTAACTTTTAATCTTAAATCTCAATGCACAGTGGCTTGTATTAATGGTTTACTCAGGTTATCCTGCTGTGCTGCATCACCACCCAGCACAACCTCTGTGTCCTCTGCCAAACTATTCTGAAAGAGAGTGTTGAAGCACTCCCTTAGTAACTGAGGCAGAGAAAAAAAATATGTTCTGATAGAGAACAAACCCATAAAGCACATATTTTGTGCTTCTGGAAAGTAAACACCACCATGTTCTCACACACAAGAGAATTCTTTTAGTGTGAGTGTAATAAAGCTAAGTAATAAAGTAAATTTGGTGCTTGGCTTTTCTGAATAACCTATACTTTCTACTAAATCAACATAACCAAGAATATAGAGGTTATACAGTCAGATGATTAGTAGTATTTTAGCCCAAGCCAAGGAAACTCTGTGCTTTACTATAGCATTCCAATCAGATGAGGAACAGTGTTGACATAGGATGTAGATTGAGTACTACTGAAACTTCTGGTTGTGAAACAGCTGTCATCATGATGGTCACCACATGCACAAACAAATAATCCACCACTTAAGTGTTGCAAACTGTTGACCACCTGCTTGAACATGCTACCCTTTTGGACAATGGAGTACATGAAAGAAGTACCAGAACTGTTTCACAAGAAATTTAGTGTAAAAGCTCTATCTGGTAAGTCAACTGTTCCTGAAGAGTTAAAATGTCAACTTAGCATAGAAGCAGAATTCAGTCAAGTTTCATCATAGCTGAAAAATCAAGATCATGCAATAAAATTAGCTTGACAGAAGTATCATATGCATATGGTCACAGATACTCATAATTGCATTCCTCACTACGCACATTCCATCTCTTCAGTATGAGCCACAGTGATATAAGAGAAACCTCTACAAAAGAACACTTTAGAAACACTGTATGTATGGTCCTAAAAGTAAAGCTTACCTTCCTCCTCTGTTTCTGTATTGGCAAGATCTCTAATCTTCATACCCAGACTAGGTAAAGCTGTGCTTGTAAATATCACTGTCTTTCTAATTTGACCCCTCATCTTAAATATTTGTCCAGGACATTATTACATGTTTGATTCCTATAATATCCTTCATTCTTCACCAGATACCTGCAATAGTTCAACTGCATTTTCCAGCGTGCCACAGTGAATTCTGCAGAATTGTGTCATAAACTCTTGAATCATGTCTCTTGTCTCATTGCTTACCTCCACGTCTCTGTCTTCAGACCTCTTCACTTCATACTTATGTTTCTTTAAGAGAAAAGCCCAGTCTGATTCCAGTATGCTCTTGAAGGCAAAGTCAGAAGTATGTTAGTTTCCTTCAGCGTGGCACCTTACCCTTTGAAGGAATTCCTCACCAACTGCAGTGAAAGTGTATTTGAAAAAAATTGTCTTCACTCACTAAGAGGTCAGTGTAAGTGATGCAAAATCTAAGAGAAGTTATATTTAATATACCAAAGATATATTAGTATGTTTGTTATGCCAGTATACCCAAGCAACATAGAGTTCTTCATCTACCCACTCCTTTCTTATCTCACTCTTGGCTATTACTTGAAACAAACCCTTATGAACAGAAGTTTTCGTATGTGCTGTGAAGAATCAAAAAAAAAGAGCAGCTATATTCACTTACCGGTAAGCCTAATCCAATGTTCAGGGAACATTTTGCTGCCATGAACATGGAAGAGGGATGTCCCAGTGTTGTGGTTTCAGCTGGAAACAGCTCTGGACTGAGGACGGAATGAATTTACCCCAAAGGAGTAAATAAACACACTTGTACAGAACTGGGGGTTAAATAGAAATACTATTTTCAAAGGTTAACCAGGTACAAAAGGTATAAAAGCAAAAGGATACATATATACAAACACATATATACACACAACCAAAATCATCTCAGGCCTAGCTCTCTACTATAAAATTAATAAGAAAGTATTTTCTGGTTTATACTGATGTTGACCCAAAGCCGAACAAGAAAAAGGGACTTGCAACTTATTTGCCTTAACATCAGGTCACACAAAGTAGACACAAAACAGTCCTGCACAAAAAGTTTAAAATGTAGTTATTACAGGTGAAGGAATTTGATAACTGACAAATTTAAGTAAATAATTCCATGGAAACACACATCAATCTGCACTCAAATGAAAACCAGCTACACAAACCTACAAGGATTAAGACTAGATGATTTCTTTTTGACATTGCAGAGGATGGTAATGATTACTGCCATGATGAAAGGATATTTATGACTTCTAGTTTATTAAGTAATTTCTCTTTGATAATAAAGCCTAACTGTCACTGAGTGAGGCTGTTGTACTTTTACTAACAGAGATAGGGTATAAGAAAGAACCATTACTATGGTGACAAGACTGAATATACATCACAACAGTTCAGACATTAGTGAAATATCAAGTTTTAAAAACTGTCTTTCCCAAAATAATGTTAATGCTCTGGGCAACCTCATCTAGTGTGAGGTGTCCCTGCCCATGGCAGGGGGCTTGGAAATAGATGATCCTTGAGGTCCCTTCCACCCTAACAATTCTACGATTCTATTGCATCTAGAAAAAAATTAAACTGCCTGGGAAGTGCCTGGTTTGCTCTCTTGGATACACTGAGAAATCCATCAGCACAGCATGTCAGCATCATAGAAAACTCATGCACTATATATTAAAGTGTGAGACCACAATATGTTAAAATTTAATTAAATGTCTATGTTTCTAGTAAAAAACCCCTACCTTTTATTTTTGCAGCCACTGACAAGAAAATACAGTCAGACAAAGCATTTGAAGCAAATGACAAAATAAAGCAAAAAGCAATATATGTTGTTAACAATTTTTCTAAGGGTTACCTTGGAATGGTCTCTATCTACTTAGCTGTCTCTTGTATACATCTTCCACAGCATTTAGATCCTCTTTAGATGTAATCAGTGTTTATGATGTTAGAGTTCAGGGCCCTAGAACTCAATTTGGAGACTGGATGTCTTTGTGGAGCTAATCCCTAAAGACCTTGAATATGAAAAAAAGAATTCATTCTAAAGAAATAACTTCATATCCAAAATCTTCTAGTCTTAATCTACTCTCACAGAAAAATATTGAATGTAGCAAGAGCAGATTTGTGGAATTGAAAACAAAGTACAATGGAAAACGTGTTTCTTCTTATATGTCTTTAACAAATCCACTTGTGTTTTCATTCATGGCACAGCCCCATCACAGATGAATATTACATAAAAAATGAAGCTTGAATAGATTTCTACTCACACTTGGCTGTCAGTCACTCTCCAGCCTCACTTGGTATATTGCTCATCTATTTTTCTTTGGCTCCCTAGATGGAATATTGAAGGAAGTATTTAATTCTGCAACTCAGGTGTGTCATGCAGCAGAACTGAGATCAAGTCAGGTTTCTGTACCCCTAGATATCAAGCAGAGACATTTTTGCAACAAAGCCATAAGAAGGTAAGTATTTAAATAAAATATTATCAGTATGATTATTTGGTTACATCTGGTCTTAGATAGCCCAAAGTTTTCTGATTGGAAGGAAGGAGAATTTCCTCATATTCTCATTAGTTTGTAGGAGGAAGATTAATAGAAAATCTTTGAACTACCATCAAATTGATGAACTTTTCTTAATGTAGATTGTCACTATATGTAATGACCATGATCTCCAGTCATAAAATTAAATTGTTTTAATAATTCAATAATTCTTTCAATAATGATGGTACGTAAAGTGCCTATGATTCTGTTTGTTGGTTTGGTTAGTTGGGTTTCATTTGTTTGTTTTTCTTAATAAGAGCTAAGACACTTTCATGTCAATTGAAATATTTTCTGTATTCCATACGGTGAGATTCCCTTTGGCTTTTCATGATTAAATAATACAATGGTACTTGGCTTACTCAGAGAAATGTCACTGCAAGGATTTCATGATTTTAAGTCAGTCTCAACATCAGATTCCTTGTGTGAATACTTCTGATGAATTAGCCATCCCATGATATTTTAAAATATTTACTAATAATTTACAAGTATTTCTGCAAGTGCTCTAGGCAATGTTTTTACTGGTTAAAGTATTTATAGAGTAGGGCAGAATATGTTTTCTTGACAATGTGAAGGTATTCCCTGAGAATATTTTGTAGTGCTTGTCCATCAACAACTGTCAAAAATAATCATTTTAGGAAGGTAAGAGAGGATCCAAAGTCTTGCTACAAATTGCTTTTCAATTCTCCCTCTCTTTTAAGATTAATCCTTTGTTTAGAGTTGCTCAATAGAACTAGAAACCCTTTAGGCTTCAGTCTTGACTCTTGACTAAAAGTACAACATGATAATAGCAAATGCATAATTTAAAGACATATTACTCAAACACGTTTGATCTGTAGATATTCCTTGCAGGAGTGCTGTGTTATGCACAATATGTACAGAGTTAAGTTTTCTTCAGTTGCTAATGCATTTCTTTAAATGAATGTACAGAGCTAAATACCCCTAAAAAAAGAACTGATACTACTTCATTGACTTCACTAAGTCAATATTTAAGTCCAGTACATAAGTATCAGGTCAGCTGGACCTTCAGAGTATTGTCTTATCCTACAGACGTTTGGCTCTGCTAAAGAAGATTAACTTTTCAAACAAATACTAGAGGAAAATATCTTCTTGTGAATTCCCAACATTTAAAAAAAAAATAGTTTTTAAATTTTCTTTTTCCTTCACAGATTTCAACTTAGGACCATTGAAACAAGAAATAAATAAAACAAAACACCTGAACGTGAACACTGCTACCGGGCGACACAAGGAAGAAACTATATATGCTCATTTTCCCCCCCAGTAAATCCATCACTAATACTGACACATTCCTATGCAACATCTGGATTTAGAAAAATAGATTTCATAAAAAAAAGGTTTAAGATGTCCTAGGCATTATATTAAAACACTATGAGTTTCTAAACCATTCTGAAGAGAAAAAACCTCAACAAACCAAAACACTGAACTTCAGGGTCAGCAAAGTTATTTTAATTGAGAAATGCATGTCTTCCACAAGTCTCATCTTCCAGAAATTTGCATTAAGATTTTAATTGCTTTAGGTTACTTAAACTGGGTTGGGTTTTTTTTTTTTCACATAAAAATGAAATGTCAGAGAAGCAGCAAAAGTCCAAAATTATCTATTTTTATTTCTAGTGTCTACTCAGCTTTACAAATGCAACAATGGCCATTATAGTCCATTGAGGACTGATCTTTTGTGTTTGCACATCAAGCGTATGGGAGAGGACAAAAGGGATTGAAAATGTGAGTCACAGCAGGACATCTTGCTTAGCCAAAATTTATTGTGCTTCAGGAATATGAACGTGTCATAGAAGAATCTTTACATAACTACTCAAAATTCTACCCGCTCCTTGAGCTTGTCTTTTGAAGAAGGTCCTACTTGAACAGTCTCCATTCAACCTATAAACTCCTATTTCCTGTCAAAAACTTTTTGAGCTCTTATTAAAGGATAAAAATCCCCCAACATTTAAAACTTTAAAAGAAAAAAACATTAAAATCCCAGACTGAGGCCTCTCCTGCCCTCTTTGTATTTTTCTCAAGCAAAAGGCTGCTCACCTTGTTGTGTTGCAGTTGTTAGTCCTTAAATGTTTGCACATTTCTCCCTTTTAAATGTAAAAATGTCACATCTTTAGATTGCGTTCTGTTCTATTCTGTATTACTTACTCATTCTGAAGCATCTATGCATTTCATTTTCAAGAGTAAATAAAAATTGAAATGAACCAAACATCTGTGATGATTACAAAGTGGAAACGATGAAGCACATCATAATGATCATTCACCGAACTTGGTGAATGTGACATTGAAAGATGAAGTTTCAAATGTATGTGTATGCTTATTGGGAAAACATACAGCCCTGGGTTAAATGTTGTAAAGTTATACTTGAGCAATGTCACATCTATGGCACAATTCAGGCATTTACCATAAATTACATCACATTGAACGTGTTAAAACTCCAAGATAACCACAAAGACAGAGCTTTTATGTAGACATGGTGAAAGCTGCCTATAAACTCGCTTTTCTGGTCAGTCTAATAACAGCTAAAGGTCATCAGACAGTAAAGTTCTTTGCCTTGCTTGATATAAATTATACCTTTGTATCACCTAGGTGGTCAGTGGTATGTGGAAGTGAGTAGCTGAAATAAGTCACATTGACTTAAAAAACTCTAGGTGTAGAAACACCTTCTTCAAATTAAAATTTAAATGACTTTCCATTGGTACTCACTTGATTAGTAAAATAAGGGCACCAGAGTCCCATATATTGCAGATGGTACCTTGGGATAATCTGGCTGAATTTTTTGTATTTATAGAATTTAGGCTGAATGTTACTTCAATCTAATCTTCTGTTACTAAGTGCAAAATGCTGGACAAGATCATTAGTGCAATTAATTAAGCAGCTAATGCATTGTGCAGAGAATAGTGAATTATATCACACTGGAATGACACCGTACAAAGTGTCATAACCAGGTCAGTTTGCAATACTTGTATCCATCATTACAACATCATTCAGTGCAACAGAATGGGAGACTAAAACTAAATTATTCAGTGGCTATTCAACCACTGACTCTGTGTTTCAGCCTAGTCTGACTCACATACAAATATTTTCCTGAATTCACAGAATCACTAAGGTATTCCTCCTTCAACAGGCATCCCATGCAAACACTTAAAACCAGATACAGTACAATAGTTACACTGGGGAAAAGTGGCTCCATTTTAACACAGTATTTGTCAAGAAAGTTTTGTCATATAGAACTGAAAAATGTAGTTTGGTAGAAACCTTTAGCCAGTACCTCATATTGGTTTGAAGGAAAGCCAGGTAAGTTGGATGTGTTATCAAAATTACCTGAAGGCATAGGATTGTTGCTCCATCCTGCTGAATAAATCTATGGTACTTGAAATGTTTATTTCACACTCATTCTGGAAATTATTGAAAACTCTAAGAAGTCATAAATCCCAGAATTTTTAATCAGTGTGAAGACCAAAGAGGTTAAATACATGCAAAGAGCTGGTACCTGTTGTCTGGCAGGAATGCAGCTTGTAATCACTGAAGTATTTCTGAATAGCATTCAGGAAATCGATTTAGCAATGACATTTTAAGCTTCTATAGTTTATGTTGTATTACAAAATTGATTCCTACTACACATGTTACTTTCTGGAATTGCATGAGGAGTAGTGATGGATACAAATTTTCTAGTGTAACCTTATTCCTCCCCAAATGTTTTCCCCAGTGAAGCTGACATCTTTTGCTACAAGCAGCCAGATTCAAGTAACTTTCCAGTGTGTTTATTTCAATACTTGATTTCTAATCACCCCTACTTGCCACAATGAAAACCCATGAGCTGATTTATGGTTGGAAATTAAAGATTTTCTGTTTGACATTTTCAGATTCAGTTTTGGACAGGTACAAAAATTCTCACATCTCAGGGGAAAAAAAAAAGACCTACCTTAGAGACAATTAATTGTACCTGTCTATTGTTTAATTACTCCATTATTTATTTCAAGGAAAACAAGGTAGATACCTACAACAATGTGAGCGGAAGAGCAGTGCAATGGCAGCTTTGAGTTTTAATTCTTCTGTTACCATGTTTAGGAAGTAACGTGTCTAACACCTGGAGGTGTTTGGCTTACTGAAAGGGAAAAAGGAATAAGCTGACTTCAGTCAATTAAAAACTGAGTCAATTATTTCCTTCAAAATTTTTTTTCTGCCTTTTAGTGAGATAGCTCTCTAAGCTATAAAGCAGGAACATACAAATGTTCAACTGTTTTTAGAGCTCCTGAAGTGCAAAATAGTCTAACAGGATATTAAGTTCTCCGGAACACATGCAATTTTCCAGTTAACATGCTTCATGGTCTCTGATTTTGTTGATATAGCAGACATTCCAAAACTCACTAGCCATGAAGTCTGCACCTCATATGAGAAGAGATGGCAACATTTCTGCAGTCCTGTAGACAAATATAATTCATATGGTTACCATTTTATTTCATGCTAATTTCAATAAGTGCAAAGATATAACATTTCTTAGTTTTTCCAAGCTTTTCCTATAATACTGTCTGACAAAGACTTTTTTTTTCACTTTCCCTGTCACACTTCAGTAATGTGCAGGATTAAAAGAGATTACCTGATATGCTGAACCTAGATTTACCCTCCTATGAGTATACTAAGATTCCAGTGACCAGTATTTTTATTAACCTCCTCTGCATTTAATTTCCACATCAATGTAATACATATTTATGGCAATCAATTGTTAGACTCAGGATTACCAGGAGATTATTAATTAAAATGTGGGTTTGTGATTCCCATGGTTGCTATAGCAACTCAGGCTAAATAAAAAGAGGAAAAAAAATAAAGTGATACAACATCAGCATTCTTTGTCCTGTTTAGTGTAGGTAGATAGTTCCATCACTGCATTAGCAACTGTGCTTAGTTTAGTGGCCCGATTAATTTCTTAGGAATACAGATTAGGGATACCTTATTTTCTGCTACTTATTTTCTGCTTATATTATGCTACTTATTTTCTGATCAGACAAAAGATCCAGTCACTAATGACAAATACACTTATACCATATGAATGACCACACAACACTGAATCAGCTTGGGTTCTGATGAAGGAATAGTTTTAAACTGAAGATTTTAAATTGCCATAGAATTGTCTTTGCTCACATACAAATATTTAAATATTTAAGAACCTTCCTTTGTTCCCTCAGTTCAAGAAAGATGTTGAGTTGCTGGAACATGTCCAGAGAAGGGCAACAAAGTTGGTGAGGGGTTTGGAGCACAAGCCCTATGAGGAGAGGCTGAGGGAGCTGGGGTTGCTTAGCCTGGAGAAGAGGAGGCTCAGGGGAGACCTTCTTGCTCTCTACAAGTACCTGAAGGGAGGGTGTAGACAGGCGGGGATTGGGCTCTTTTCCCAGGCAACCAGCACCAGAACAAAAGGACACAGTCTCAAGCTGTGCCAGGGGAGATTTAGACTGGACGTTAGGAAGAAATTCTTCATAGAGAGAGTGATTGCCCACTGGAATGGGCTGCCCAGGGAAGTGGTGGAGTCACCATCATTGGAGGTGTTTAGGAGGAGACTTGATAGGGTGCTTGGTGCCATGGTTTAGTTGATTAGGTAGTGTTGAAAAATGGGTTGGACATGATGATCTTGAAGGTCTCTTCCAACCTGGTCTATTCTATTCCATTCTATAAGATTGTTTCCTAATTATAAAGACCTCCACATACTTAGTAGCACAAAAGTAGGTAAAATCTTAAAAAAAAGAAAAAAGCTTATCAATGATTCCACTGTTCTACAAACTCCCTCTAAAAGTTATTTGAACAGAAGCATCTTCCATAAAAATAGTGGGAAAATTAATGGCAATTGCAATCTTTCTAGCATGGATCACAAACATGAGAAGAGCTATGACACTGTGTGTTATCGTGCCATCCCATTTTGCTTTTGACTGTGTGACAAACAGCTGACTTCTATAGAAGTGACTTTAAAATAGAGGTGAAGTCATGTAGATATAGAAACTGATTTCATTCTTTATCCAGGGCAGGGGGATGGGAAGGGGAATAAAGGCAGCTTCTGCGTAGAGAGATATTCCTGACACACAGCTTAATGATGGAGAAAAAGTGCAGATGAAAATTGCTGCTTGATACTTAAGTGATGTAATTAGCAGCTCACAGCAGGACAGATGATCAACGAGGATAAAGCTGCACCACACCATCACACAGCCTGAATACATACTGCCTTCTCTTGCATTCAAAGAAATCTGAATCAGGTATTATAACTGAAAACACCATTACAGAATTTTTATTTACATTTTTCTCCCAAGTTCTCATCTGTAGTTAGCTGTTCTTCAGCTCTGAAGAATGCTATGTGTTGTCCTAACCTAGGCACAGATACAAATAACAAAGATGACACTGTCACAACCACCAAAATATAGAACACAATATGAATAGGTTGAGCATATTGCTAACTCGAAAACATTGCCTGTCCATTAAGCAGTTATTGATATGTGACAAAATATTTTCCCCTAAGGTGGCATCACATACAGTGGAGAGTAGCACACAATTAATTGAAAACTCCACAGCAAGGCCACCAGGTGAAGCCAATGAAAAATCTCCTCCAACTCCTGAGAATGATTTGAGCTAGGCTTGGTTCTCCTCAGATTAATATGTTTTTGTTGCTCATTCCTTCCCACACACAATGCTAATATAAACAGGAATTCACAGAATCAAACACAGCAGGGATCCAATTAATATTCTTTACATTATGATTTAGAATGAAGGTGGTAAAGACACAGCACTAGGTGTAGGATTGCTACCAGGTCACCAAGGAAACAATGAAGTGACTATCTAAAATTGGCACTTATTTACAATCAGAATTTTGGCTTACTCAGACACCTTCAAGATATGTTTGTGTAGTAACTTAATGCTTATCACCATGTACTGGTTATTCAGCATATTGTTTCATGAAACATTTACATCATTTGAATAGCAAACAAATCATAAATTATTTGCTCTGAGCTTCAAATTAAGATATTTTGTAGAAAGCAAATATGCACAAATTTCTTTAAGCAACATGTGGGTGCTGTGGCAAGTAAAAGCAAAGAATGAAATTTAACTTCTCCATCTACTTTAAGGGCAAATAGACATTTTAATTGAGTGGGGAATATGGAAAATGTATAATTAATTTATTCAATGTAATCATTAGAAAATGTGAGTTTCCACAGAAGAAGTTAGAATGCAGAATTCAGCTAAACACAGATATTTTTGGTAGGAACAAAGAGCACAGCGTTCCATTTTTGCTGACATTTGTCATCTGCATGTTGTGATCAGGTGAACTTGGCAGTTGGGGTTGTTCATTTCCTGTCAAGCATCACAGGAAATACTATTGTGCCCTGTGCTATTTGTGTTTTATATTTACAGGTCATTTACTTACTTGATTTTGTGACAACTAGAGGTTGATGGCAGCTTACCTTTTATATGAACTGATTTGATGCTCAGTAACAGCAATCCGAATGCAGGCAGTATGGGAACAGAATCATAGAATTGTCAGCGTTGGAAGGGACCTGAAGGATCATCTACCTCCAACCCCCCTGTCATGGGCAGGGACACCTCACACTAGGTCAGGTTTCTCAGAGCCACATCCATCCTGGCCTTAAAAACCTCTGGGGCTGAGGCTTCCACCACCTCCCTGGGCAACCTGTTCCAGCGTCTCGCAACCCTTATGAAGAACTTCTTCCAATCTGAATCCACCCATTTCTATTCTTTTCCATTCCCCCTAGTCCTAAGGTGTTGAAGCTTTTGTATCCTTTTCTGAAGTAAGGGTTATCTTGTGAAGAGCATATCAAATACATCACAAGAGACTGCAAGAAGAAAAACCACATTCACTTCCAAAACACACGTGAACCTGAGCTGTTGGTATATTACAGACTCCATCGCTATTCAATTCATACAAGTGAGGGGATTACAATTTTAAATATCCCTTGTAGGTATTAAACACACATATAGTAGCATGTTGTTTACTCACTCTGAATGTTGCTTTACTGTACAAACTGCCCAATTTCAATGGAATATTTTCCAGAGCAGGATCAACACCTCGTTCCTGGCAAACAGTATGATTTAGCAAACAATTAAACGGATTTTGATAAACGTCAGTGTGTTTATTTTCAGATCTCTGTCAGCACTGATAAAGTCAAATGAGATTTTCCTGTTATTCCATTCACTTGCATTACTTGGAATTCTCTGTAATTGCACTGCAGTCAATACAAACTATATTTCAAATGCAAGTGAATGGTTGTTCTCTTGCTGCATTTCTGAAATAAGCTCGGAACATGCTCATCCCATGTTCTGGACACTCATCCATGTAACAATGCCACCTTAACACAAATAATGCTCTAGTTAAGAAGCTGCCACCTCCCTTCTCTGACACAACAAACAAGCATCCCACAGCAAATTTTGTTCACCTAGAAGTACACACATCAGCTTTAAATAGCTAACTTACAGTGCTCAGGAATTAAAATAACCTACTTAACTTTTAAATCTAACTAACTGACTAGATTTTCACAGTCCACATTGTTGTGTTGGCAATATCTGAGCAGACCAAAATGTAAACAGTATCCCTCTAGAAACGTGTTAGCTAAGGTCCCCAAAATTTTCCAGAAAACAGGATCTTTGAAAGATGGATCCTTCTGTCATCATCAGCTGTATACCATGACACATAAACCACTGCTTTATGATTAATTATTCCATCCACCAAAACCATGGATAGGTAACAAAAATGCAGGTAAGGGAACTGCATACCTGTAGGATCTCTATGTCACCATGAAACCCATCAAGGTGTGACCACCAAGTCAAACCCTTTAATCTTTTCCAGTGCTGCAGAAAAGGACAGGGCAGACAAAGAGATGAAATGGATGCAATACAGGACTTTCTAGAAGACACTTACAAGGGAGTTCTTGATCTTTTCTCTTTCTGCACAACTCATAACTTGAAATTTCTGAGGAAACTCTTCTGCTATCTTTACAAAAAAAGGACAAAATATATTGAATAGAAAAATTCTGTTCTAGAGAAACTGAGCACATATCTTAGGACTCGTATCTTAGTCTGGGCAAAAAGCAACTATGAAGTTTTATATCTCACACAACTGAAGTTGCAAATGATAAGCATGGAATCAAAACAATGAGTAGATTTTTCCCTTGGCAGGGAAGAAAATAAGCAGACAGTCAAAAAGATCAGCTCCCGGAAATTAGACATATTTCTCCACTGCTGACTCTAGACATCCAACATGGATCTTCAGAGAAATGCAAACATAAGTCAATTCATGCTCTTCTCTGATAAAAAGGAGCTTTGCCAATAAGATGAAGTCCACAGCCTGTAGAAAACTCAAATATTTACAGAGGAAGGCCTAAGCTGTTCTGCCATAGACAGCTTGAGTGAGGGTAATTTAATTGATGTTAAGGCAAACTCTGAGACACAAAACTACTGTCTGTGTATGAGGGCTCCCAACATTTTAGTTCTACCCCATTCAGCTGCTCATGATCTTGCTCTGAATAATGCTCTCTCAGGCTCTTTAATTCTGTGAGTTCTTTTGTGCATAATACATCAAAAGCCAATTGTAATGGGGTACAACCCTTTTTTTCTTTGACAGAATAAAGGAACACAGGAATCTGACAATATTAGTAAAACATTTTGTTCCTTATAATTGCTGTAGACTAATTGTTCAACAGGATTCTCATCCCTGACAGGTGATTTCATCAATGCCCTTATAAAATTGTTCTGTTTCAATAAAAATACTGAAGGGAAGAAGAACATTCTCTTCATACCTCTTTTAGTCACTGACTTTCAGAAATTATTAAGAGGCTTACTTGTTCATTCTCTTTCTGCTATATAGCCTCCAAGTATTCAAGGAAGAGTCTTATTCATCTAAACTTTTTTGGGTTTGGGTTTTTTATGTTTGTTGTTGTGGTGGTGGTGGTAGTGGTGTTTGTTTTTTTAACCTTAGGGAGTATACTTCTTCCAAATTGTGAGTTGCACTTGTTAGCCTGATGTGAGAACACATTTATGATCAAGTTACTTAAGCAGGTAGAGCTGGTATTTTAGCTTGGTAGAGAGCAACAAGTGTCCTCTGATAGACATTGAATTATATTTGAGCTGGAAACAAATGGACATTCCAAACCAATGCTTAGCTGATTTATCAAACAATACAGAAAGCCTTGTCATTTTCACCATGACTAATATGTAGATGAACAGCTATGTCAGCATTATAAAGTCATGTGAATATTCCTCTGTAAAACTTTTTATCTGGAGTAGTTTTAGAAGCATTTTCTGAACTAGAAATCTCACTTTTCAATGCTGACATCAAGATGTGAACAAGAAACGCACAACATTACTGAAAATTTTATGGCATATATCAGATGACTCAGAACACCAGAATATAAATATTCAATAAAAGATGTGTGACTACTATAGCTTTCTAAAAGAGCTTTAGTACCTAACATTCTCAAAAGTTTTAAGATGCTGAGAAATGCTACTTCTGTAGCTGGCATAAAAGCTTGGCCCATTCTGATTTAGCATGGCAGAAAGCACCAAATTTCTCCTTTCACCTGCATGCAAAAATCTCTGCATGAACTCTGCTCAGTGCTGGAGGAATACTGCCTTATGGCAGAGCCTTGCTTCATCAGCTATTCATTAATAAACAGCTGCATTAGAAATGAGGTAAGCTGCTGATTTTCATTGCCTCCACCTTGCTTGCCTTTTTTTTGTTGTTTTGTTTTTTTTTTTGAGAGAGGGTAGTATTTGAGGAAAGTTAATTTTCCATACATATCCCCAAAATAATTGTTAAGTGTACTATGTGTGCTCATAAAACCCTGCACGTGCATAATTCACTCTCTAGACTTAGTGCTTGCTCAGAGTTCAGAATTTCAGAGTTCAAACTGAGTTGCAACAAGGAAATTTAGAGTAAGATGTTTCCACCTTGTTCAACTTTTGTGATTTAACTGAGGGTGTAGAGTAGACATTACTGAAGTCACTTATTAAATAGGAGAATACAACTGAAGAAAGCCTCCCTGGAAAGAGGAGCAGAAATTCACCATGCATAAGCCATACCAATCTGTCCTGTGCCAGTTCAGCCTTCAGGACTAAGGAATGGAATTCTTTCTATCACATTTAATTTCATTCCAGCTTAGAAGACGACAATGATGAGTGTTAGTAATTAATCCATTAACCTACAAATATTTCTGTAAATGCTAAGGCTCTAAGAAGTATAATGACCTAATTGTTTTCTATAGATGACAATAACCACAGTATGGATCATGCTGGAAAACAGAAATCACTGGGAAGGAAAACTCTTTTGTACTCTTATTCCCAGGAGGGCAGAGGAAACTGAAATATTGAGAGCAAGATGCAAACTCGTAAGTTTGCTTAATTAGCAATGGAATTTCCTCTTACAGTTCAGCAAATATTCTCACTCAGACTAATGACAAACAAGAGCCTTCAATCAAAGAATATTTTATAGCTTTCATTCACCCAATGCTGAAAGTATAATCAGTTATATGTTTATATTTCTGGCTATTCTACTAGATTCCCCAGTCAGAAAGAATATAACCTCAAAAGCTAGGGCAAAATCTTTCTGTTCTTTTCTTTTTTTTATTCCCTCTTCCCCATCGATCCCTTCCCCCCTCCCCAAGAAGACAGCTATTATAATGTGGCTTTTGCCTCAGATGGTGAAATGCATGCTTCTGGGGGTTTTAATTCTCTCTGTAAAGGTTTTTGAAATGCACCTTTCACACCAAGCAAAACAAAGAAGAGGAAAAGTCATGTCCTATGATCTTGACAGAAACAAAATTCACTGAACTCAAAGGGAATTAAGAAGAATACAGAAGAAAAGGAACCAAGATAAAGAAGACACGGGGAAAGGAAGAGAAAGGTTTGTCAGGCTAGTAGTCTCCCCAGAAACCTATGCAGCTTGTGGCTCTTTACAATCCAATACAGCTGCAAAAAAGCATGTCAAAAAATGTTTACTTGTATTTTAGGCCAACTCGGTACTCCCATTTTTGCCTGCTACAGTTATTTCACTTTGCAGATAAGAATTAAGGATTCACTGCAACAGAAGAAGAACATGGAAAGTTTTGCAAACCTATTGTGAACTGCTTTTAGGTATCCATACTTGTGGTTGGAAGGGCATTGCAGGCCTTTCTCCAGTGTCTTGCAGGACCAGATATGAATCTGCATTCCTTCACAATAAATAAGCAATGAAACACTAAGAATGTGCAGTATTTCCTCCATAAGAGTAAGATTCACAATCCTCAGTTCTCACCTGCACCCCACACTTCAGTTTTGCTATGCTATGTCAGTAGATATATTCTCATTTGTTATTTTAAATTATCTTAAGAAAAAGAAATAAATTGAACCATACAATCATACAGAGCTGCTGAAATTTCTTGGCTGCTAGATGCTTTTAAGTATTCTCCTATTTCCATGTAACCCTGAAATGGAAGAAAAACAAAATTAATAATTCATTTTTTAATGACATCAGCTTGTTTGCAAAATGCAAATTTCCTTCTGCCTCAACCCAGTGACTCCTGAGGAGTGCTATGCACTGCTAACACTTTGGGATTAATGTGAATTCTTTACATCTCCCAGATTCTGTCTTGACTTTTTTCCCCCCTTTGTCCTTCTCTCTGCCTTTGACTTGCCTGTCAAAGGGCTGTACTGCAGCTTTCTAACACCATCTCCTGCTTCTTTGACTTATGCTATTCTTGTCTTTTGTATTTTGAATTAAATCTATACAAAGGTCAGTACTCTAGACTTCCTTTCTACAGCAAGAGAGGCATTTTCTGATCAAGGTTTCCACCTTCTTCATAGAATCATTAAGGTTGGAAAGGACCTCTAAGACCATCAGATCCAGCCCTCTACCCAACACATTCATGACCCCTAGACCATCATCATGTTTATTCATTTTCTAAGATGTGAACTGTGGGAAGTACAATAAAGGATAAAGAGACCATTGAGACAAAACTGATAAAATGCATATTTTCTTAAAGAATTCCAGTATTTATGTCAGGTAGCTGAGATCAGTAAAATAAATTCTAAATTATCATGGTTTGTATACGTTGTGGCTTTATTAGCACAAATGTCAACAGACACTGCTTCCCAGGTGTACTGAAACTGTAAAAGCAGGAAATAAGGAAATTAACTCCATTTCCTCTTAGGCCAAATATTTTTAGAAAAGGCAAGAGGAATACCTAGGGGAGTGCAGCCACAATTTCAGACTTTGAAATCTCTGGACATTTCCCTCTTCCATTCCATTATCCTGGTGCAAGATAGGGGAGGACTGACAAGAATGTAATAATTCTGGATTCATTTTGGTTCAAATTTAATTGATATTCCGCAATGTAATTATCTCATCTCCAATGTGCACTCTCATAACTCTTCCTTTTGCTTGTTTCTTTTTGATATGATTCATGTCAAGGTCACATTGCAGTGCATATGCTGAAAAACACAAGGGTGTTTCTAAAACGCAGTGCAGTGGCAGATGGATGTACTGAAGCTGTCTCATTACCCAAGGGCAGCAAAATGCTTTATTCTGGTTAATCACAATTGTACAGAGGCAAGATAGAATGTTTATAATACTACACAATATAACATTATTCCGTGCAGGGTGCACCAGCTTAAATGTATCATGAGTGCATCCAGCCATGATGCCATTGTGTCACACAGACATTCTCTAGGATCGACTTTATGCATTTTCAGTATTTCTCTACTGATAAAATACAGACTTTTATACATTAACTTTGGCAAACATTATCCTGAATCTTCCTAAGAAGTGTTTGGTATAATTCTGTAGTTGAAGAGAGAACAGCAGATGAGATAAAACCCTGGAGGTAATACGATGTGATTTTCCACAGGTTTGGGCTGCAAAGTTAGGTACAGGTCTTGCTCTTTGTATGGCAGTAATACTCCTCATTAAGTACATGTATTTGTTGTATAACATTCTGTTATGTAAACATTTCTGATTATTCAGGAAGAAGCTACTACTATTGGCTACAGAAATGAACAGCTTGTCGTGGAGGACTGTACAGGAAGAAAACAATAGAGGATGGAACATACATAAAAAAAGAGCAGATGCTATCATTGCAAGACACATTGTAAGACACAATTTCACTAAAGAACTGTCCCACTTTCAACTGACAGATATTTGCTTTCAGCTCTGGCAATGCACATATCTTCCTGTGACTGGAGTCCAGACTTTTTTTCTCACCTTCAGGACACTGTTTTAAGTAGTCAGCTTAATTACTGCCTGCATTCACTAGGTTTCTGTAAGGTATGCACACTCTGTAGTTGGTTCAGGAATACCGAGCCTTTGGCAAGGAGCAAGCATAAATTTATTCTTGATGGCTTGCCTCTTGAAAGTATTTCTAGACACCTGAAGCAGACAACTGACAACATCATCAAAAGCTGTGAATTTGCCGTCATTTAAGTACCAGAACTTCTGAATCTGTTGCTAAAATGTATGCTCTTTCTGTAGGCAGATAAAAAAAATGGCATCACAGAAATTAAGTCAGGCATTCATTTCTTTTGAAGGTATATTCTTCAATAACTGTCAATATATTAAATGTGAAGAGTATCAGAGGAGCAACAAAAGACCTCATTCCACCTATCACTTTCAAAATAAGAATTTAAGTAATTAAGGAATAGATTTGAACAAACAAATAAAAGAATTCACTTTGAAAAATATGAGCAAAACCAAACACATAGCATTGAGAAACAACAAATCCAAGCTTTGCCTCTCCATTTCCTCTGCAGTAACACTGCAGAGGAGCAGAATAAAATTTGCCAATCGATAAACATTTCACTATTTTAACCAATATGGAATCATGCAATCAGAATCTAAAACAATAAAGGCAAAATAAAAGTAATACCATGAAATGATATTTCCTGTCTTAAATACACTTGAGAGAAAATTCTTTGGCTTTGAAATAGATGACTCTCCTGATATATTAATGAATGAAGGACTTTTCTACTGCGTATATCACAACATAAACATAATGTATGTACAAACAGAAGTCTTAATTTCAACACACTTCATCTGATACCGTACTATATTTCCTCCTCATTAAGAAAGGGTTTATACACTTGAAAGTTTTCTGAGAATCAGTCCAGGGATTTAGATTTAACAGTTAAACAATAGCAATTCTGTCCAATACCAATTATGTCTTCCACTGATAAGACCACAGCAGAAAGCAGGATATCTGACCACTTATTTCCCCAGAGCATACACATCTGTGAATAGGTACAACTACATTAAAGTAGTAAACAACAACAAACCTCCACCCTGCCAAACAAACAAAACCCAAACCAAACCACCACCACCAAACAACCAAAACAAATCTTTAAGAAAATGTTCATTGAAAATGTTATCCTTATTTGAAGAAGAGTTTTGGGTTATTTTTTATTCAAATATAAGCACTTCTTGGTATGTTGCCCCAGGTTCTCAATGCTGGAAAGAAAAATGTTGAGCTGGATTTAAAAGGAAGTTTCACCTATGCCAAAAACTTTATAATCTGGATAGTCAAGTACAAAAGCTTCTGGCTTGAACTGAGAGTAACCAAACGACCTAGCCAGTTAAAAGGCTACCACACAAACTTCAGTCTTTGGCCATATTTCACTCTGCTGGGGCTGCATGTGAAAGAGCAGGAACTACCTGAAGAGCAGCTGAAATCACTTCATGTTATAACATGACAACATGCTGTTTCTTTCAGAACTGATTAAAAACATACCAGAAAATACATTATTCTCTTTAAAGTCTCCATAGCTGTGCTGCTATGCAGTGTGTGCTACCAACCAGTACTAACAGCATGCAGCTTTAAAAACCTGCTAGCTTGTTTGAACTCAGTTGTGGCCCTTCTGTTTTCTTTTGGGTGGCTTTCAAAAGCCTTCTTTTCCTTTAGGCAAGTGCTTAGCATTTGCTGATAGCACTAGCACAGAAAATTCTTCTGCTTGCTTCTGATGCAGGCAGTAACGGACCAAATCCCACCAGGTAAAGAAAGCTCATGGCTGATGGACCAGTGAAACACAGGGGTTTATACAAATGTTTCAGATCTATTGTTCAGAAGAATATTTCAGGTTGACTTATCATGAACTTTGGAATATATTCCAAAACATAGCTATTGTCCCAATATAAAATGTGGAAAGATTTCCCTTCTGTTAATTTATGCTGGTGCACTGTAATTTACTCAATGGCAAGAGCAGGGTAGAGTAAGTTTTATGTCTCTGTCTGCTTTTTCCTGATACTTCTGGATCAGGCCATTGTGCCTCTCAACATCATAAAACCCTGAAATAAACAAACAAGCAAGCTGATACTTTCAGAAGTTATTAGGGAGAAAAGAAAAAAAGAATTCTCCAGTGTTTTGATGTATTTTTTAATCTAAGCCTGTAGATGTTTCGACAAAATTCCATATCATCTGAATCATTTTGTTCCCAAAAGCAGAGCTCAAAATTGTGAGAAAACAGAAGTGAGAACAGATGTTGGCATTTTAGCTTTCATCCCTGGACACATCTACATAAACAGGAATGTGCAAATAGGAGTGGCAGAAGATGTAACAGTCTGGTTCTAGCATAGCATAGACACCCTTAGGAGAAAGCCAGAGCTCTTCAAACCAACACTTCTGGGGGCAGCTGTCTGTGTTACTGCTGCTGTGTCCACCAATTTCTCCCAACAAATGGGATAAAGGCTGCAGGCTGATTTCCTGAAAACATAACCTCAAGTCTTTGTGGTGTGGGCATACATTTGCCAGTCTCATCACGTTGCAGGTATCACTCAAATTTAATTATAAGGGGTATCAAAAGTGTAGCTGTTATTTATTTATTTATTTTTAATTTTAAGAGCTCAGGCAATTATGTCAAAACCCCAGAGAAGTCAAATTAGACACAAAATGCTCTTAGGTCAATGAAACCACTCAAAATTAAATCCTGCCCTTAGACTAGATTTCAACAGATATGTTAATTCATGCAATCTACATCTTAGCCAGGTTACATGAAAAATAATTTTCACAAGTAACCTTTTTGGGTTTTTCCCCCCCTCTTTAAAGAAATTATATATACACCTTCTTTAAAATGAAATGAATGCAATAGGCCTTTATTGGATGAATTAATATCTCATCCTGATGGAAAGGTAAAGTGAGGTGACATTTAAACCCAGGAATTAAAAAACCTATTAATCAGTATATTTCACAGACTCGCTGAGATGTTGGTTCTATGGATCATAGAACACATTGATGCAAATAAAAATTCCACCAAAGCAAGTATCATGGTCAACAGTTGGACAGCATCGATCTAATTTTGGCAAGCATACGTAAGAGGATTAGGGGAAGTTGCACATGCTTTTATTGCACTGCCATAAGCACTTGTATAATCTAGATTGTGGAATGTGCCAAAAGGATTCACAGGTCTTGAAGCTGTTAGAAAATTATTACTTCCTGAATTATTTGCTCATAAATACCTAACTGCTTTAGATCATGGATTGCTCATGATCTCCATCCTGAGGTGTCTGTTACTATATGAATATTCTGAGAACTTTTCCATGATAAGACACTGCAAGGCCACCGCTGACTCTTCATATGGTCAAATTGTTGAATAAGCACAGAAAAACTGTTCTGCATACAAAGCACTCAAGTGAGCTCTTTGCAGCTGAGTTGAAACTATATCTATTGCAACAGTCCCTACAAGCGTCAAAGTGCTCCACTCGTACATAGTTTGCTCTATGGCAAAGTCACACTTTTTAAGTACCCACTCCATATACAGCAACAAAGCAGAATCAACAGGAATGTTGTCACAGTCATGAAACTCTAAGGATATATGCTTTAACTAAGGTTAAGTTTGGAGGCAGAAGTTAAACTAATAGGTATCACATAAAAAAAACCCAACACCACCTTTGTAGGCACAAAAACTTTCCTGAAACAAAATCAATAATCTTATGAGCTAAGCATAAGATCTAATCTATGGGGCTGAATTTGCCAGTTGTGCTATATGGGAGGAAAGTCAGTTAATATCTGAGGGAAAAATTAGCAGGAGGAATTAAAAAATACCAGTGTTAGATGAGTTACAAAACACTAAATAACAAGCTCTCCAACAAACCAGTGTGTTGAGTGGGCAGTTCTGACTGGGAAATTACCAGAGTGGTAGGAGGAAATTCTGATACTTTCAATGATTTCTATAGAGCCCAAGCTTAAGGCACAAAAATATCATGTCCTTCTACAGTCTGGAACTATATTTGAGCAAGGCTGATAGGCAGAAATTATTATTCTCCTTCTCTTGTCAAACAGCTGAAACTCATGCAGTTTGCCTTAGGCTACCAATGCAGTGTTTAGCATAGTTAGGATACACACAGTCTTTGCTGTGCCTAGCAAATCCATTTGAAACAGCACAAGAATTGAGGTTTTCAAGACCAATGAGCACCTGAAAGTGTTTCTGAAGATTCAAGTTTTGGATTCAATAGTGGATCTCTTGTTATAGTTCCACTAGTGTGTCCTCTTTCCCTCTTAAAGCACAGATACTGTAGATTCAAAAACTACTGTGTTTAAAAAAAACACAACACCAGAAAACCAAAGAAAAAGCCCACAAAACCCACCCAACCAAAAAAAAACCCCACCCCACAACACAACAAACAAACAAGCCAAAACCATCCTGAAACTTCACCCCATTAGCCATCTTTCAATATAACTTTGCGTTGAAATCATCTCTTTGCAATTCCTAGCCTCTGAAACCTACTTGCTAAAGGTCAGGCATTGCTTTAACTCTCCCATGAAGGAAGACAAATTCACTTCAGAGGTGCTAGAAAAAAAGCAGTTATTCAGAGCTTCCCCATGAATTTCTTTCTAGTGTATCATACGTAGTATCAGCTTCTTATAATATGCCAGAAATTAGGGTTATGAAACAGCAGAAAACTGGGATATTTGACTTTATAGCACACAGACATAAAAACCGAACTATGATTAATCCAGACAGCTATATTTCTTCTCCTAGCTATTTTCTTTCACACAAATATTTTTAAGCCATACCTCAGCAGACCTAAAAAAGGTGTTATTCTTTTTGTTGGAGCTGTTGTAGAGTCATGCTTGTTTTCCACAGACCCTGGAGATCTTCCATCATCAACGCATCTGTAATTTTCTGCTTTTGTAGGTCTGTAGAGGCATCACCAAAGGGAAATCATAATAGAAATTTGAGACTGAGCAGACTTAGTTAAAAAGAAAATTAAAGACCTCAGAGAAATTACAGACTTCTAATTTTATTTTTTCAAAGCCAATAGCCTGGTAAAACTCAGAGACTGCTCAACTTCTGGGTATCTGCCTTACAGTGACAAGAAAATATCTTTATTTCAAGAAATGCACTTTGGGGGGTGGGGAAAGGAATAAGAACTGTTAAAAGATGGCTGGAATGACAACAATTTCAAAGGGCTTGGCATCAAACAGTTTGTTATCATCTTTCTAAGTTTCTAATCTAGCAGAAATAGATTCTGAACTCCCCGTGGGAAGAGTCAGGCCTTAACAAGAGATGCACAAGTGAAAGGTAAGCTCTTACAAACAAGGAAAGAGCAGGGGCAGGGCAGAGAGATGGTGATCTTGTAAAATGATTGGAATACAAACATGAAAAAAAATGAATCAGGTCACAAGAATAGGAGGTCTGGAAACAAGGCAGGAGTCAAAACAGGGATAGTTGAGAGTTTTAACAAGGAATGAAGGCTAGTGGCTAGCTGGAAATGAGGGCTGGTATTTCAAAACCAAGTGAGAATCCATGTGGCTATACTGTGGAAAAATAGCTTGTTTGGGAGGAAATATTTCCACAGAGAGGGGCTAATAAGGACTGTCTGGAACAATGCAGGAGAAAGGCCTTTGTAACTGAAAGTGGCACTGACAGTGAATATAAGTAAAGCATTTAGTATTTGTCACATCTAAGGGACAGGTGCAATAGGCAGACAGCCATAACATAGAAAGAAAAGATACAGCATTGGAGATGCCATGTGTGTAGGGTCTGGAAAATGCAAACCAGAGAAGATGAAGGCTATAATATGGCCTGAATGACCAACAGAAGGCAGTGTTTTCTTAACAACTGAAAAAGAAAAATCATGAAAATGAGAATCTGAGGGTAAACAACAGCAACAAAAATGTTCGGTTATACTTAATGCAAATATGCCAATTGCATTTGGACAGATGGAGGCAAACTCATAAAAAGAGTGAGTCTGCCAAGAATTCAGGTAAGGACAACAGCTGACCTTGTACTCGCAGATGACTCTAACAGAGATGATATTTAAAAGGAGAAAAACAGGCAGACAGTCAAATCTGAATGAATCAAGCTTGGTAACTAGTTCTCTCTAAAGGTTTTGGTAAGAACAAGAAGCAGCAGCCGACTTTGTTAACAACCTGGAAACAACAATGGTAATGGGTGTGTTAGATGAGCTCAGTGATAAGAGGAGATGACTTTTGGGTACTCACATGGGCCACAGGGTTTTACTGCACAGCATTCTCATTGCTCTGTTCTTGGCAAAAAAACCCCACCAAAATAACAGAGAGCTTCAGAAGAATGATAAGGGAGGGAAAGTCAAGGACACTACGGAGATCTGAGCTGTGGATAGAGATCAGACACAGTGTATGCAAGAAACTTCCACATCCAGTGCCAAGAGATAAAAAGGCAGAGCTGAGAAAGGGGAAGGGAGAGCAAGACAAGGGCTGGGGGTAAGTAAAATGATTTATAGTCACTTTTCTCAGAAGGAGCAAGTGAAAGGAGAGAAATGGAGAAAAGGTATGAATAGAATTCAAAGACAATGAGAAGGAATTGTCTAACCTGTCTGAAAGAAAACTGAGGTGTAAGACAAAGACAGAGGGCTGCATTGTTTTCTACAACAAAAGCTGGTGAGTTTGATCTGGTACGTCAGCCTTTGTTTTGATTCTGTGATAGCAGATTTAATCTCAAGCAATTATCATCGCTTTGCAGTTTTCTCTGCCTGTCCCCAGCCTGAAAAGAGACAGTAGCAAATAGGAGAAAGTTTTAAAGGATTCATCAATTCAAACATTCATATTTTAAACAGGAAGTTTTAATTTCTGGTTTTCTGTTAGAAAAATATATATATATATTTACCTGCATTTTGTTTAGACTTACACAAGCTTTTAAATATACATTAACAATAGCTTTATGTTAAATATTCACCACACCAAGATGCCTCACTATTACAGAGTTAATTCATAAACAGTACCTTCACCACTTTACCATACCTCCTGCCCAGCTCAGTAGAAAAAATCATTGTTGAGAAAGGTTCCCTGGTGCACCAAGTTATTCATATTCTTCTTTGGTTGTCAGAGCAACAGTGCACATGTGTGTCACATACCTTTCCTCACACCTCAGAGATCTCCTGATCCCTAGACCAGCAGCCAATGTCTGGAAAGAATATTTTCCAACAGGAGGCAGAAATTAACAATTGACCTCCTAGAGATGGCTACAGGTCTTGACAAGGTGACAACATCCTATATCTTTACTTTTATTGCGTGAGCTGACTGGAAGGATCTTATCTGAAGCATTCAAGCTGGAATAAAAGGTCAAAGGGAGGTCAAAAGAACATGATCTCAGGCTGCGCCAGGGGAGGTTTAGGTTGGATGTTAGGAAGTAGTTCTATACAGAGAGAGTGATTGCCCATTGGAATGGGCTGCCCAGGGAGGTGGTGGAATCACCATCATTGGAGGTGTTCAGGAGGAGACTTGATGGGGTGCTTGGTGCCATGGGTTAGTTGTTTCGGTGGTGTTGGATTGGTTGATGGGTTGGACGCGATGATCTTGAAGGTCTCTTCCGAGCTGGTTTATTCTATGTATTCTATGGTTAAGTGGTGCCAGCAATATATCTGTGAGGATTAACTGAATGATTTTTAGACTAGAGTGAATATTATTTCTTGCAAAATAATTTTCTGATTAATGTGATATTTTTTATAATATCTATATCAAGCAAAGAAATGTCACTTTCATCATGTTTTAAGTAAATTAAATAGTTTGGATTATGAATTACTTGAAGACTGCAGATGTTTACTGAATTCCACTTGAAGCTCACTACAGAAGATGAACATTTTAGTCTCTCCTGCTCAATACCTCACAAGGAAAAAAAAAATCCATTAATTTTTCAGTGCTCATCTGCATGAGCAGAATTTAAAAGAAAGGTTTCATTGCCACACAAAAAACCACCCCTGGTGTGTCATCCTGAATATAATGGAAATGAACATTTTATATGTTGAAGAAGGTAAAACCAATGAGTGTGCTACAGAGCAAAGAACGTAGATTTCTTTAAAAATAGATTATTTATTGCAAAACCACCTAAAAGTGGAAAAAGGGCTTTGTTTTCTTTCAGGCATTTTGTACTGGTTTAGTTTGTTTTTCTGTGCCTCCCCTTTTTGCAGAGATTATTTTCCAGCTTTGACACTGTGAATACAAAAGCGCTAATAAAAAACAATCAGAACAAAACATATGCAACAGTCCTGAAATACTCAAAACCACAAGAAATAATACTTTTCCTTTTGAGAAGGAAATGCATTCTGCACAAAGAATCTATAGATACTACTTCCCCTTTTCTGTTCTTTTTCTTTCTGTAATAAAAGTATTTCATGGTTTTAACTCTGGTTTAGGCTTCGTTATTTAAAGCTCTCCGCTATGGTTGCACTTCTGCCATCATAGAAGTGAAATGTATTTATTTGGCATTTCTGTTTAAAGGGGCATATAAAAATACACAGCAAAATTTTCATTAGAAAGAAAACTTGGATAATAATTGGGCCTCTTGCATTTGATGGGAAGGAGTCTGAGCTTTTATCTAATTCAGAAGGATTCTTGCATCTGGGATTTTTCCATTTTCTTTCAGCACAAAGGAAGAATTCACAGCTGTGTGAATCCCAAAACATTTCCTGGAAAACTGCAAACAAACAGGGTTTCCTAGCTCGATTTGGCAAGGTCAGATGTCCTAAGGACCCATGCTTAGACACACGTGTGCTGAAATGAAGCTTTGAATCATCATCTGCTTCCAACCCCCCTGCCATAGGCAGGGACACCTCACACTAGATCAGGTTGCTCAGAGCCCCATCCAGCCTGGCCTTAAAAACCTCCAGGGACAGGACTTCAGCCACCTCCCTGGGCAACCTTGTTCCAGTGCCTCATAGTAAAGAGCTTGTTCCTAACGTCCAATCTGAATCTACCCATCAGTCAGATTATTTTGTGTATCTGTCAGATTACAGGCCATGAGAATGACTTTCTAACAATGACTACAATGGGATACCTAATCAGCATTTAAAAAAAAAAGGGGGGATAAATTATTAATTTAAAAGGCATACAGCTGTAGAAGACTCCTTGTCCCATTTAATCATGTATAACTATTCCCTGGGGGGGGGGGGGGAAAAGTCTATTTTGCTTGTGAAAAGAAAAGCTATTTTGCTTCATTGTTTATTTATACTTTCAGTTAGGAAGGTAGAATTATCTTTATGTAAGCATTGGCAGAGAAAACAAACTTGATAACATAACTGCTCTCGCCATCTGTAGGTATTTTGCACGTTGTCACACAGAGTCACTTTGATAGGAAACCAAAAAATTGCCGCGTTCTGTGTGTTATGTAAAATGCTCTGCTGCTCAGCACAGTGCATAGTGCCCTCACCTACACTGAAGAAAAGACGTGAATCTAACTTTGACAGACGTGTTTGCAAGAGTAGCAGTTTAGGACATATTTAGACCTTCTCACTTGCACAAGGCTAGCTTAAGAAGTGCAGTGAGCCATCTGCTTCTGCACAGAACAGCCTTTAAAGAGTAATCTTCCTATCAAACAGTGCTTGACTCATCCTTAGAAGCTTTTTTAATGGGAAACCAGTTTATACCACCTGAGGGTATTACCTTCTATTGCTGTCAGAGAAGCACATCAACTTTTCTCCCAAGTTGCTACACATAGGCACTGTGATTCTTGGGTAGTTTGCTGCCTTTTGCTACCTTTGCTGAAATGTGCACCGTTCCTCTACAAACAGTCTGAGGGCTATTACACCTTGATTCTGACTCTGTAAAGAGATCAAAATCATAAATGCAGGTACACATTTCAGTGTTAATGTTAGTCAAATCCTTTCTATAGTACGGAAAGCCCTCTTCTTTTCTTTTTCTTTCTTTTTTTTTTCCCCCTCATATCTCTCTCCACACTCACAAGCAGGCACTGACACAACACTAACATCTCCTTAGAGAGAAAACTCAGGCTGGGCAGCAGCCCATGATCCTTTCCAGGAGGGTTTTGATTTGAACAGAGTGCAGCCCATGAAAGCAGCCCCACCTGTCCTGCAGTTCAGGTATAACCACAGCTGTCAGAGGTAGCATGTCCCAGAATACCTGTACTGTGCCACTGCTTTCAAAAGAGAGAAATCCTACAGGGAAAAAAAAAACCACCACAACAAACCAACAACAAAACCAAGGCAGAATCAGCAGCAACAACAGAAATCCTTAACAAAACATATTTCTGAGATAAAATAAACATCTCATCCCAAACAA
Organism: Dryobates pubescens; assembly: GCF_014839835.1. Classification (NCBI taxonomy): domain Eukaryota; kingdom Metazoa; phylum Chordata; class Aves; order Piciformes; family Picidae; genus Dryobates; species Dryobates pubescens. The sequence continues at coordinate 7,193,085 of NC_071643.1, forward strand.
AGGATATCTTATAACCCTCTGCTATGATTGTACAGCTGTCAATCAAGTCAGACTAAGCTTCTTAACATAATAGCTACACAGCATAATTGTTTGATAACAGGTTGGGAATCTTCTGGACTAAAAATTAAAGTCAGGAAAAAAAATAATAATCACACCATCATAAAACAGACATTAGAGGAGAAATTCTGCAGCTGAGATTATGCTTATCCAGCAGCAGGGTTTTTGTTATTTCTTTCTGTCTTGAAGTTAAATAAGCAAGCATGATAACTATCAAACACAGCACTTCAAATGAACAGCCAGTTCATGACATACATGCTGGGAAAAAAAACACAACATAAAATCTATTGAATAATGAAGAGGAGTCACTTCCATCTCGCACTGAGAATATTAAGTCTCAGAAGTACCAGAAAATATATTATATGCAGGCTAGGACCCAAAAGAAAAAAACCAAAACAATAAAAATTCACTTTGGATAATCACAGAAGCACAGAAACATTCAGACTGGAAAAGACCCTCAGGATCATCAAGTCCAACTGATGACCCTACTCGGCAAGGTTCAACACTAAAACATATCCCCAAGCACCACATCCAAATGGCCTTTAAACACATCCAGGGTTGATGACTCCACCACCTCCCTGGGCAGCACATTCCAATGCCTGACCATTCTTTCTGTGAAAAAAATGTCTTCCTAATGTCCAGTCTAAACCTACCCAGTCACCACTTGAGGCCATTCCCTCTTGTTCTATCACTAGTTACCTGTGAGAAGAGACCAGCACCAGCCACTCCACAATGTCCTTTCAGGCAGGTGTAAACAGCAATGAGGTCTCCCTTCAGCCTCCTCTTTTCCAAACTAACCATCCCCAGATCCTTCAGTCGCTCCTCAAGATTTATTCTCCAGGCCCTTCAGAGCTTCACTGCTCTCCTCTGCATTCACTCCAGTACCTTGACAACTCACCTGTATTGAGATGCTCCAAACTGGACATAATACTCCAGGTGTGGCTTCACAAGAGTTGATGACAAGGGAACAATCACTTCCCTCCTCCTACCTTCACACAAATGAACACAGTAAGTCTGAGACAGGTTCCATGAAGAGTTCACCAAAAAAATCATCATCCCTTTCTAATGCACCTCATCATTAGTTTATTGTGTCTAGCACACAAGCTAAGGGGTAGCTGCTCTATTGTGTGGTATAATTAGGGGCCAAACACTACTTAGAGGAAAAAAAATATAGCCTTATACTTCAGTCCCTGGTCTGTCTCTTGTATAACTCATAACTCATGTTTTGGTGCACTTAGTGCATCTAATGCAACACATCTTGAGAAACACAGACCATATGGCTTGAATATATGTAAGAAATGAAACGTTCAAGAGTTCAGCTGCAACGAAAGTCACAAATGATGCACTTCTTATCTATGAAATGTGTCATTATTAATGTCAAAACAACTCAAACACACTCCAGCACAGTGAAAATGCAACATTTCTTAAATGAAAATTAAGACTTTAATGAATTTAATACAGAAGGATGCTATGTATAAATGCATTTTTGCTTGGAAAATTTACTCACCACACTGATTTAGTAAGAGGCACAAACAATACTTTTATATGCCATAAAACTTATTATTGAATGCCATCTCTTTTTGCTTCTAGACTTCTTCCTTCACCAGAGTAGAGCTCAAACCATATCCATTCCACAAACTGGACACTAGTTGCATTGTTTCTCAAACACATTTAAATGAAATTAAATTCCCCAAAATAATATTAGAGTCTAGATGTACAGGGCATAACAGATAATTATTGACAACAGGAATGCTTGTGAAGAACATCCTCAGTTATAGCTACAAATTCATTTTGGGGTGACTGAAAAAGCTGCTTATGAGCACTAATTCCAACAGTGCTCTTTACCCATGATGCCTCTTTACCGACTGAGAAGTGGTGTTATGATGACGTTGAACTTCTGTAAAAGCAGGGTTAACACAGATGTGCCTTCTGCATGATGCATATGATATATGGAACCAGAAGGAATACAAAAAGCCTCTGGAATCCATCTGAAGCACTGCTGTGGCTGTGTTCTTCATGAAGCGTAGAAATGAAAGCACCACTGACAGTGTTGTGGAGCTGGAAAATGGCAAAGACTTAACCATGACAAAAGACTAAAGGGAAACTACGAACCTGGAAGACTGCAATGAAACAGCTCTGTACTTAATTCTTTTGTGTACAAAGCCCCATAACCTTCTGCATTTCTGAAAGTACTAGTTATTTTACTAGCTGGAATGACAGCTCAGCTCTATCATTAACCTCACTGTTAATTGTCTTTTTAATTAATTACCACTGGATGTTCCTTACAGCCTTTTTACATAAAAGAAAATGATCTATCAACTTTAAAGGCTTACAAATCTGGATCTTTACATGCAGATGAGTGAAGCAGCCCTCGGGGGTTACAGCGCTGTTGAGTAAAATGTAACAGGATCAAAGACTTGGGTACTACAACACGGAGAAGCCCAGTCTGCAATGGCCTAATAGCTAGGACCATTGCCAGCATCTGAGACCTGATTTCACCTTGGGCTGTACAGGGAGGAGCAGAACCACAGCAGAATTTGAGATTTTAATGGTGCAAATGCCAAATACCTGGTGTACCCTAACCATCTCACTCCTCTGCAATCACATGCTCTTCATCAGCCTGAACCTGCTGCTAAACGGCATGGATTCACAGATTGCAGCAGGTTTGGAAGGACCCTCAAAGGTCCAACCTAAATCCATTCTGCTCCAGTTTGAAACCATTTCCCTTCATCCTATCACAATAAGGCCTTCTAAACAGTCCTTCCCTCAGCCTTCCTGTAGGTCCACTTGAAATACTGAAACATAACTACAAGGTCTCCCTGGAGCCTTCTCCTCTCCAGACAGAACAGCTGTAATTCTTTCAGCCTGTCTTCCAAGCAGAGCTACTCCAGCAGGTCCATCTCTCTCTTGTGTTGAGGGTCCCAGAGCTGGACAAAGTACTCTGGGTGAGGTCTCACCAGAGCAGTGTCACAGAATCTCCTCACTTGACCTGCTGGCCACACTCTTTTTGATGGAGCCCAGGCTGTGACTGGCCTCCTGGGCTGCAAGCACACATTATCCACCTTCTCATCCTCAAGCACTCCCAAAGTCCTCTTCTGCAGAGCTGCTTTCAATGTCACCATCCCCCAGCCTGTACTGATTATCAAGGATTGCCCTGACCTGTGTGCAGGACTTTGCACTTTACAACATTATACCTCATGGGATTCTCCTCAGCCCACCTCTCTGGTCTCTCCAGGTCCCTCTGGACAGCACTCTTCCTTCAGCTTTATCAACTGCACCACTCAGCTTGGTATCATCCACAAACCTGCTGAGGGTGCACTTAATCTCACTGTCTATATCATTGCTGAAGGTATTGAACAATACTGGTCTCAACATAGACCTCTTGCACCTACCTTGCACCTGAATAGCTGCTCGAGGAGTTTGCACCAGCAACATAGGAAAGTCCTGCACACAGGCTTTGACACCTCCATGGAAGCAGGTGAACTTGAGGAGAATTGATGCACACAGAAGACAACCATTCTCCTAAATCCCGTGGGGCCTCATGCTTTCCAGTCTTTCAACAATATTCAGGCTTTACTAGGGTGAGGAGAGAGCTGCAATGCAGTAGGTATTGCAGACAGCAGAGGCACACTTTGAAACACTCTTTTCTAAAATTCCCAATAATGCCCAATATCAGAGTCTCTTTAAATTCCCAAATTTTGAAAGCTGCTATTCAAAGCAGGTTTAGATACTTGCTGGTGCTGTCAGGCAACCAGGGGGACAAAAGTCAGCTGAAGTAACAGCAGGGCAACTTTTATTTGCTTAGAGGTTTTGTGACAATCTGATAATTGACATCTTGCTCATATCACTTTCTGGCAAATGTAGCTATCCCAGACACACTGTAGTTGAAATTGTCATTTGAAGAAAGTCTCCCAGACATCGTTTAAGTCCATGTTGTCACTAGGAAGGAAAAAACAACGTTAAGAATGACCTTCCTAGGGTGACAAGGGAATAAATTAATATTTTAAGAGAGGATCAAAAAGAATTCATATTTTAATTAGTCTCCTTAGCTCTAATGATGGACTAATTTCTGAATATTTGGACGATTCTGTTTCCCTGTTCTCTGTATGCTAAAATCTCCTTTCTAATTACTCACTTTTATTTTCAGTTTTATTTTAGGGCTATACATGTATTCAATTTGATAAGCCTTATCTTTTCTAAATCTGTTTTTCCCTTTAGCCAAAAAGAGTTGGAAGAAAAAAAAAAATCCAGTTATTTTTTTGGTTTTGTTTTTTAGTGTGCAGACCTGCTGAATTCTGACATTTTGAAGAGGATAAGCATGAAGCTAGAAACCCCCCTCAGATTTGAGGTGGACATGAAGTCCCCTCTTCATCTGAAATTGCTTTCCAAAGATGGAACTCTTATTGCAAACCACCTAGTAAATCCTCCCACCAATCAAAATGGGCAGATAATTTATTGTGCCAGGCTCAGTATAAAAGGTTCACCTGAGTGGAGTGGCAGAGATGGCATTTGGGCTCTATCCTCCCATGGTTTTCCACATAAAGCAGCCTTGGTTTAAAATGTGGTTTTCACCAGGGAGGTGTAACAAGGAAATTCATCCTTTTGAAAGAAACAGAGATTCAGGTTTCTAGCTGTAATTAAATAGCCCAAGAAACTGTACTCATTAGTGATGCAGCCAGCTGAGGCAATTAAACACTCTTACTATTCTGGTATCTAGAAGAGTGATTATGGGGTTCTCTTTTCTTCCCTTTTTTATAACTTCGCCTTTACCAATTATAGCAGCTGCAGTAACCCAGCCCAGAAGAAACAGAGCTTTGTTGTTAGCTAATCAATTCCAGTTCATATTGCATGCAGCTTTTAATTATGCAAGATATTGTAATTCTTCACAAGGACACAACACACAGAAAATATACAAGTTAATTATTTTTGGAATAGAAAACTGACAGACTCTAGGTGGCAAGAAGAGACAATCGTAAAAGCCAGGAATATTTTAAAGCTGTTTTTAAGATAATTTTAGATCCTGTGATAAATGAAAAGAGGAATAGTGTCTAACACTGATATAAACTCTTTGTGACAGTAGACTAAGGAAAGTCTGCTTATTTTCTGTTATGAGGAATAAAAGTATAATAGAACATACTAACCAAAAAAGAAAACAAACAAAACCCATAAACCAGTAAGTTTGCGAAGGTAAGATCATTACTCTGATTTGCAATATGACAATGCACAGAAGCCTGTAATGATGTGCAGCCAGATTCTGCCTGCGAGCAGAATTTTGGCCTGAGGAGGGAGGGAGGGTATTCCTAGTCATCACTTTACAAAATAACAGCCAGCAAGTAAAAATATAACAAATCTATTGTTGTTTGAAAGATAACTAAGCATTTAATTCCCATTGAATAAATTAACATTTCTAGCTTAAGACTACATATGGGACAGCCCTGACATGACTTCTAAAGCCTCCCATGGAAAATAACTAAGATCTTCCCAATACAAGTTTCTTTGTTTCCATCTGTCATTCCAGAGCTAAAATTCAATGATGAAAACAGAATGTTTGACACAAAATAACTTTAAAAGATCATCAAGTCCAACCTGTCACCCAAGACCTCAGTACTAATAAACCATGGCACCAAGTGAACACCTCCAAGGACGCTGACTCAACCATCTCCCTGGGCAGCCCATTCCAATGGCTAACAACTCTCACTGTGAAGAACTTTCTCCTTCTCATCACATTTTCAAACATCCAGTTTACACAGTGAATTAGTATTTCATAGACTCTGGGTAAGAGAGTGGTGCATTTTAAATTCAGATGAACAACAGAATGGTACTAAGCAAAATAATACTCCTTTTTTAACTCTAAAATCAGAACTGCACAGGACAGGCACACCTCCTGAAATCAACAGAGAGGTTCATTTCAAACATCTTGTTGATCACGTTGGTTGTAGCCTTGTGGAAATTAATCAACAGGGGGAATACTCTTCTTAGGTTTGGCCACATGTCCACTTTACTGAATTGCTTTTTGAAGGTAATATCACATGAGATATAAAGCAGTTCTGAATATCTTATACATATCAGAACTGAATTGTTTGCTAATCCAAATAAGGATTAGCACATGGGTCCATGCAAAAGCACTTACATTTTAAATACTTATTTTCTTTCAAAGGGTCATCACAATATGTGAGTATTTCATATATTAAGAGTGTGGATACTGAGCACACAAAGCAGTAAGCACAGCACTATGCTGTGCCTGTATCTGAGCTGAATGTTTCGGCACGATTCAAACAATCAGTCCTGCTCTTTTGCAGTAGATTAATTCCTCTGAAATTCTTGCTACTTACCAGCCACCACATATCTCTTATGAAAAATACATAAACCTGCCACCTTTAAATTTATACTTTATAATCTAAATAACACTCAGAATAGTGCTCAAATAGTAATCCCAAAGAAAATACACAGCTGTGCACATGTCTAAATGAGATAGGCCTGGAATGCCTTGGGGTAATTAAAATACAGTGAGTTACCAGTGAATAAATATTACAAGGAAGAAAATCCAGTTCACAAGCTGCACTCTCAATGAAGACTCAACTAAATGGTAATGGTATCTAAAATGCCTTTTTTTTTTCACCATCTTAGAAAAGAGGTATTGTTGAGGAAGCAAGTAGGTAAAAATACTTTTTTTATCTGTGGATAAAGAGAACACTTCTGATCCTGGTCTATACATCCTTCAAAGAAGCTAATAAAGAAAAACAAATGCAAGCAAACTATGACAATAACCACGTCATAGATTAGAAGGAACAACAATAATAAACCCCAGCTGGTGTCGAGAAACCAAAAGCCAGAAAGGCACATCTGCTCAGGGACCTGCAGCCTATGATTGTGAGAAATGCAGAAATCACAAATCAGAGGAAAGAATTGGGTGAAAAACACTTCTGTGCTTTTCCACATCAAGCCTGTTCTGGAAGTTTATCTTATTTAGAAATCTTTGGAGAGCTTAGATCAATCTACGGGTGCCAGGACAAATTGGTCTACTCCTCATCCTTACACCAATGGCACTTTCTTGCCCAACTTCCCCCATCAGGACTTGCCTGAATCTAAAACTATGACATTATTTACAGCCACCTATTTCTGACCTACCATAAATGCCACCCTGAAAAATTTTGTCACACTGCCACAAGAGAAAATTCCAGGAAGTTTGCAGCATAGTTAAAACCCCACCTTTTTCATTCTGCTCCAACCTCATCCCTGCAACACTTCTTCAGGTTGAATACTTTTAATGCATTAAAAGACACAGGAGTATTCATTCATCTGTCACATAACACAATTATAACCTTAGACCGAGGGAGCTGGGGTTGCTTAGCCTGGAGAGGAGGAGACTCAAGGGTGACCTTATTGCTCTCTACAGCTACCTGAAGGGGGGTTGTAGTCAGGCAGAGGTTGGTCTCTTCTCCCAGGCAACCAGCACCAGAACAAGAGGACACAGTCTCAAGCTGTGCCAGGGGAAGTTTAGGCTGGAGGTTAGGAGGAAGTTTTACACAGAGAGAGTGATTGCCCATTGGAATGGGCTGCTTGGGGAGGTGGGGGGGTCGCCGTCGCTGGGGGTGTTCAGGGCGAGGCTTGACAGGATGCTTGGTGCCATGGTTTAGTTGATTAGGTGGTGTTGGATGATAGGTTGGACACGATCTTGAAGGTCTCTTCCAACCTGGTTTATTCTATTCTATTCTATTGAGATATTGTATCTCATTGACACATGGTAGCCTGAAAAAGGCAGAGCAATGACACGTGAAACTTTCAGCAGTGGTTATCCCTACACTGCTATTTTTGTTTTGTAAACATAAGTAAGAAGAGAATTTATATTACATTATCTAGACATTGTAGATAAGTCTTCCTTATTGTGAAAGGCAAAAGAGCAACTCACTCTTCTCTAAGATAGGTAGAGAGCAACAATAATTTGAGGAGAAAGGGTAAGTGGAAACGTAATGAAGTTCTCAAAGGGCTCTGATTGATAAAAATTACATTACCTTAAAACCAAAGAAAGCTTCATTCTTTTTTTCCTCATATCAATAATATGAGTTAGTAAATAAAATCTAGTTTTCACTCCCTTCAAAGTATTAGCATAGCAATTAACTAAGTGCTTTGATGAAATCTCAATTCACAGGATAACCTGAAGACATCTGATGTAGGAAACCTTGGATTCTTTGTGCTGTGGAAATTTAAATGACCTGCCTGAGCAAATGGACTGTTGTAGACAACAGTTAAAACAACTCTTGGAGATGTGGGTCCCACCTCTGATTTCTATCAGTCTCTAGCACTCCTGGCAACATTTGCACCTCTCTGATACTGAAAATAGTTGGAATTTAAATTATAGATTTAAAATACAGATTTGCAATCTGAAAGTTTTTCATCTGCAATTTTAAGGACTACAGTGATAAGAGCTGATGATACATTGTCAGTAGTTTATTTCTATTAACATGATAGCTAACTGATGTAAAGTTACTTTATTGTAGGACTAACCTGAAATTAATCATTAAGTGTGGATAAGACCTAGATGCTTTAGAGAGATTTAGGTCAGTTAATAACTTGAGCTACCATATGAGAGAAGTTTTGCTTTGTAATTACCAAGCAACTTAAAGCTGTTTCTTTTCCTATTGCAGCCTGAAATGCCCTACTTACCATTTATTTTCCTGTTGCCCTGAATTCTGATAATTTTCATTTCTCTTCACTTTTAATTAGGCCATCCTAAAGCTTAAAGATTTTGCCATTTTTTTTCCCCCTCAGTAATTAAAGCTACAATTTCATTCAAAGGCCTGCTGTTTAAACCATGAGCATGTTCACAAACCCTCAGCGCTGCTTGTAATAAAGAACATGTTTGTGGAACGAACTGTTCGTTGCACCACTCTTAGAACTGCTCAGAGGAAAGGCAATTAATGAGCATTCACAGTCTAAAAACTGCTCTAAGGCAAGGCATACTTGTATTAATACAAGCACATTACATCTTCAGGAAGCTAAACTGTGGGCCTAATCTGGTCTTTTCACATGTAGGGAATATCAAATTAAAATATACAATTCCTCTGACCATTGCAGAAGGGACTTGGAAATCTTATCAAACTGTTTTAGGAAAAAGGCTTCAGATGGCAAATGGAAGCTTCCAGCCTTACAAAGGGAAATAAGAAAAGTGACTTGTTGCCTCCAATTCTTAGAAAATCAAATTAGAAATGTTTTACTCTACCTTTTCATACTTTGGACTGAAGACTTTACCATAGACAGAAAAAATGGTTGGTTCGGATGTTCCGTCTTTCACTCGTTATTTCTTTCTCCATGCTGATATACCCTAAACAGGCATAAAACACCGAGAAAAGGGAATTACAAAAGGAAAACAAGAAAGGTTAAAAAAAAAATAAATACATTTATAAACTGCAAGGTTCATTGTCTCTGACTGGCAGCTCTCAAATGCTTTCTTATACTCTGATCAGAAAGGGTGTAAGTAGTGTGTATATAATCCTGAAAACTCTGTGTTAACCCTGCACGTGGCCACCTTTAGGAAACAGCAAAAGAATCTCTTGCTTGGAAAAACTTCTACACCATAAAAGCAATCCTCTTTCTGTCCTGCACTCCCAAGAGAAAAATAAATTAAAAAAAGATAATGGCACAGCCTTAAGTTCTAAAGAGATAGCTCCCTAAGTAAAGCTTTTACCATGAGACAGAGGAGTGGACACAGCAACTGCACAGAATCTGTCCTCAGTTTTGCCCTTTTTTGCTTGCACTCAGTCTCAGCATTTCACTCTTTTGCAATAGCCCATAAGCATATAACACATCCTGGCATCTCACTGTAGACAGCCAAGATATTCAAGCAAAAAGACAAAGCAAGACAGTTCCATCCTCTGTCACTCACCACACCAACACATTCTCAGCGATAGTTTCTATGGAGGAAAATAGTACGAAGAGGAATAGCATATATCTTAGTGATGAGAGTGATTTATAGCCTCAAAGAGGGATAAAATGATCCATGACTAGAAGTCGGTGTTTTTATTGAAAATGATGATTCCTAGTCATGGTGCTTTTCAGCTATGTACATAATTAACCTTAGCTTGTGAAAGTTGCCAATGCCACTCTTCACCAGTGGATGTTCTTATAATATGTGTGTGGATTTGAATGCATAATGAAGTTTTTATGTCTCTTGGGATTCAAAACAGAAGTTTGTGAATAATGCAAGAATGAAAACCAAAAATAACAAAGATACTGCTATTCGCCCAGTGAACAGTAGAGACAAGAGTGTAGAATATAAAATTAAGTAACTAAACCAGAAACAGACTTCCTGTAAAAAAAAAACAAAGCCACACCACCACACCCAAAATGGAGTTAAAATCTGCTTGCTTTTTATTCAGAAAATATCTGCAAATGAGAAATTCAGAAGTACTTTACTGACAGCTTTGGAAGCAGCAAATTCTTTGTTTACCCACTCACCAGGGTAGAGAGGCACAACACTGGAATTGTTCACTACAGAGCTCTGTCTGAAACTCTGGCCCAGAGAGAGTACCTCTGTTGCTGGGAAATAAATCAGTCTGTGAACTGCCTTGCCTTTTTTTTCCCGAGTTCAGTGTGACATGCTTTTGACTTTTGGGGGTGTGGTTTGGATCTAAACAGCTGACAATCAGATGCACTCCTCTTATGCCCAGCCTTCCACACTGCATAAATAAATTTGATTATGAATGGTTTCTTTCTTGTCACCAGTTGGTAAACAACACTGGTGATTTCAGAGGATGTATGTGCAGGCTTAATTTGAAGACTATAAGGTTATGTACAACAGAAATATTTATAATGGGAACACCACCCATTCCACATTATCTTACTGCAGTAGTTGTCATTTAATTACCTCCTGAATCACAGAACAAGCATTTTGCCTTTGTCTTCCTCTCAAAAAAAAGCACTTCAAAATGCTAAGTAGCCTTTTCCTGACTACTTCAGTTTCCTCTGATTTTCTTGTTGTTATTACAAATAGCACACAAAAGCAAGCAACAGTAATACACCAAGAGAAGAAATGCTATCAGTGGTCATGGTTCTAAGTAGTGGGTTGTTGGGTTTTGTTTGTTTGGTCTGTCTTTCTTTCTTCCTTCCCTTCCTTTCCTTCCTTCCCTTCCTTTCCTTCCTTCCCTTCCTTTCCTTCCTTCCCTTCCTTTCCTTCCTTCCCTTCCTTCCCTTCCTTCCCTTCCTTTCCTTTCTTCCCTTCCTTTCCTTTCTTCCCTTCCTTTCCTTTCTTCCCTTCCTTTCCTTTCTTCCCTTCCTTTCCTTTCTTCCCTTCCTTTCCTTTCTTCCCTTCCTTTCCTTTCCTTTTTTTCCCCCCCCACTCTGCATAGTCCATTGCCTTTTGGATTTATGAAAATATTTACTTATGGGAATGGCTTTACTCAGTGCCTTGTGGATCATCAATTACACATTAAAGAAGATGATCATAAAATATTGATAAAATCATTAACTACAGTTTTATCCATTTACCATGTCTTAAAACACATGCTGCTGCTGCAGTCTTAATTTAGTTCCCAAGGAAATAAGTTATATCAAGAATAACATTTAATTGCTAGAACACTTTAAAAAAGAGAGAAAAAGAGTACCTTTCACCAGTTACAACTTTCTGGTCACATCTTTGCCTCTCCACTGTACTCTGGTGATCTGAGCTAGATGTCCCAGACACAGAGCTTTGTAGGTATGCTGTACTCCTGAAACAACAGATTGTGGCTGGAGTTGCAGCTCCTCAGAACTATCAGTAACTAGTCTCTTTACCAGGTTAGAAAGCACTGTGTTGAATTTTTCTCTCAATGTTCTCAAATGTTATCCCTCTATTCATCATGTCGGACAAACAATTGAGGAAATATCGTCATGAGGCTGGATATGAAATACTAATTTGGCTTTTTAGACAAAGGTCATAATTTACTTTTAGAAAGTTACTCCCCAAGCTTTTTTTCCTGGACAAAATGAGTTTTCATTTTTCTAGTGATCAATCTAAATTTCCAATGTGTATGTGAAATCAAACAGAACAGTATATATAAGACATAAAGAGGAAGGAAAAAGCAGGACACAGCTCCCTTTCCCCCATGCAAAATTAGTGCAAATTCTTGCTGGCAAGATCATCTCTGTTTGACTTGAGTACTAAAAGCTGAGGTGTGTGCTGATGTGGAGGTAGATGTTGCCAGATCTAGAATGGAGGTCTGAATCATTTCTGTTACACAGAAAACGTTACTTAAGAAGAGAAGTCAGTAGATTTGGGAGGAGAATTGACTGCAGGTTGAGTCAATACTGGCTTTGACATTGTTATGGGACACCATTTTTCCATGTGTACAAGAAGACTTCTCCAAGCCCAGCATTTAATTAAAAAACAACAAAAAAAGTTTTTTATCCTGCAACCAAATATAAAATGTAAGTAATTTGACAAATTTGGACTAAAATCCAAGAGAAGGCAGAGCAAATATTTAGTGCAAAGAACTGCCTCAGTAGTGCCAGCACAACTGCAAGTGGACCACAAACTGTCTCCTAGCACAGAGGTCCACAGAGCCTGTGAGCAAATGCAGGCACAAAGCACTGGGTATCTGTAAAAGCATAGATGTTTTAAACACCCTGAGCAACGCTTTCAGGACCAGATGTAAGCAAGCGAAGACCTTTATTACGTTATACACCAAATCTATATAGTCTATCAGAAGGCACACGTGTCACATCTCAATTGGTCATTTTCTGCTGGCATATGGGTAACTAAGGCATACAATAGGTCAAAATAACAAACCAATGTTTTAACACTTCCAACCAAACTCTGCCAAGCTTCTCTCCTTCAGTTACAACGTGTTTACATTACTTTCAAAGACAAAACAGCTTTCTCTAACTCGAGCAAAGGCAAATCTTCCCTATAGTCCTACAAAGCTATCTGAAAACAACCCCTTTTACATCTTCCTATAGTCTTCTAAAGCTATACAAAAGCCTCTTTCAACAGGTATCATCACCACAGGCTGCACAGGGAAAGCTTGCAGAGTTGTCTATGCAAGTATCATCCTTTCTTCCTGTACAATTTATTACTTAAGATGTTTTCTAACCTCGTTTTAAATTTGGTCGGAGACTATCAGCGTAATTGACAAGCAGATACTTTGTTTCCCCTGTTGTACTGAAGTTGTTTTTCTCAGCTGGTTTTCAGAGTTCCTACTGAGTTGTTAATGAGCTGTCAATTATTTGTGCAAATTGGGAGGCAGGCACTGAAAAGTAGCTGAACGGGAAAAGAAACATATTGCCTCAAAATCTTGTGAAATGCAAGACTATTTTTAAGGATTCTCTTATGGCTCTTCATCAATATCAGTACAGAAGTTACTTTATATAAGATAGCTGACCATCTAAAATTAGTCCATTATACTAAATAATTTACAACCAAACACACACCACCTCACCGTTACTAAATACAGAGATTCAGTAGTGGAAGAATGAAAATGTCACTCTTCTGCTGGAAAGATAGGGCAGCATCCCAATCAAAGTGCAGCCTTTTGGATGCCTATATCTGCTCATTGTGAATCCAGAATCTTCTACCCTGATTGCAAAGCACATAATTACTAATGGTTACCTGTTTGCCGAGTTTGACTTCATAAATGCTCAGCTTTTTTCTTCTGAAACAGTTCTTTCAGCCTCTTCTTCTTGACCCAATATTCTAAGTATCCAATTTCCCAGTTTGTGCTCAGCCACACAAACAGCTGCTTGACCTTTAGTACAAGTGATGGAAACAGTTGATGGTAAAGGTAGAAAGGAGGGTGGTCAGGAATCACGAGAACCTGCTAAAGCAAAGTGGAAGTGAAACAAGTGTAAGAAACACTGTGGAGTTCTGCTCTCTCTCCCTGCCCCTTCAACCTCTGCTACTCATTTCCTCCCTGCAGTTGTGCGAATGCCAAACATGGGTGGCTACATTCTGAAGGCCTGGACACCCCTGATGTGAATAATAATAATGATAATTTCCTAATAATCTTTACTTGTCTTGATCACCAGTTGCACTTACAAGACAAATATTTTTTTATGGCAGTGACAGTTAAATCATAATCTATGAGAGAACAAAACAACATGACAACAACCAGAAAACCTGTTTCATTTACACAAAGGGTTACTCTTAAGAGGTTACAGTAGGATGTTTCCTATGCTTGAGTTTAACAACACACATAAATCATTACAGACTCAGAGGTTGGTAATTTTGCTGGAGGTCTCAACACTGATCCATTATGGACTGTCCTCCTGACTCTCATGTTCTGAGAAACCTGGATTCACACTGAGCAGACATGGGTATCTAAAAAGCTGCACTGATCTCTAGTGAAATATTACAGCTTTTCTAGCAAGAGAAGAAAGAAAAGTGAGTTTTATGAGATGCTTGCTCCACCAGAGGGTAAAAATCAAAGATAGAATATAGAGATTGGGGTGAAAGGGGTTAGGATACTCTGAGCATTACAGAAATTAAAACTGCTGGGGTTTTTAGTCATTCTTCTTCAGGGATCATTACTGCCTGAAAACCTCCCATTTTTGATAAAAATATTGTTAAAATGCCTTTAAATACTGAAAATAAGGACCATTCACAGTATAAGCAATGAATGGAGCCATCAATGTAGCCATAAGGACCAAAGAAGGGTTTATTTTTACTCCAAATGCACAGAAAGTAAAAGGGCTATCTCAGTCTGCTCCACTGAAGTTGAGAGACAGGCCAGAGATTATACAGCATCATTTTATCTACACATCTTTTCACCCAGCTATATGCACGTGTGCTTCAGGGTACTGTATAAGCAAGACCTAACACCATCTGTTTAACTGGAGCACAGACCCTTGCACCAGATGCCAGTCTGAATTTCAGTCAGCTAGGTAGTGAACAGAAGTTGTTGCCACGAGCTGTTCAGGCTTTACATTACTCTTTTTATAATGCCCTGCTATGAAAGCTCCAGCTCTCCTGCTACTAGTTTGCATTCTTGCTAAGCAGAGTAGAGGCCAAGGCTCTGGTAGGAGGATCATCTGCATACCTATCCCTATCTTGCAAGGTGCTCCAGGTTAATGTTGAGGGAGAAGTCTAACAGTCTGAACAACTGCTACATATTTCACCTAGTCTAAAAAAAGAAAGAATTTCCAGCCTCATCTCTCTTTTCATTGCTTTTCTCAAACAAGTTCACTTAAGGAGCAGTTACAAAATGAAAAATGCCTTTTCATTTCAGCAAGATTTGTTTCACTGACATCTGCTCAAATCATCTGTTTAGGGATACAGACCCTCTGAAGGCACGATTAAAGCTTTCAGGTTGCTGGAGTGAGGCCAGCTGCAACTCTGAAAGCCTGTGGACTGCAACAAAACTTTCAAGCAGAAAAAAACCCAACCCAAAACCAACCCAACAAAACCCCATCAATCTAAGAAGTGTGAGGAGTAATGATCCTCTGCAAGGAATTAATAGCATTGTATTTCTAACGGTGAAAGGTAGAAGTTCAAACATAACAGTGTCCTAGGACAATATAATCTACACAAAAGATGAGGAAGCTGATAGATCAGCTCTATTTTATTATTTCTATAAAATCCATACAGAAGTTATTAAATATGTTACCTGTATCACATCAGAGGTCCTAGGTGCCAGAACTAGATGCAAAGTAACTTGTCTATGGAAAAACTGATAATAAACAGAATTAAAATCCAGCTCTCCTGAGTCTCAGACCAAATCCCTATAACCACTATTATTTTTTTCTGACACCACCTGTAACATTTAAGAAGCCACTTTCACTGAGGAGAAGATTGCAACAAATGAAGGCAAGCTATTTCTTTGAAGGATTCTTTTTTTTGCACTTTGGTACCTAGGAGGAAAACAGTGCTTTCCCTTTGTGTGACAGAAACATCATCTGGCAGTGGACCACTTGCTCAAAAGAAACAACAGACACTAAAATAACTGCCTTAGAAATCTGCACATTTAAAATGACTACCCCTCAACTAAAGATCCTGTCTAGGAAAAAGAACAACAGAAAAAGAAAAATGCATATCTATATATTCACAGAATAATAGGCTGCATAAAGACTGATTTGAAATTAAAATATGACAGGGGAAAGAGTGCCATGCATCTGATGGAAGCACGAAGAAAAAAACAACCTACACGATATTCTTTGCAATCTGAAAATCAGCCATGATTAAGAAATTGCTACATTGTTATCTGCATTTTAAATGAGTTTCTTAATGACATTTTTTCGTGATAATATGCACAGAGGTGCTCGTTGAAACAGACTTAAGACACATTAGAAGATTTCTATCCTTTTTGTTTAAAAATGCCTAAAATCAAACCACCCACCACTGACATTTTCCCCTGTTCAGCAAAGCATCCATCACAAACCTGTGCCACAGAAACCACAGACTAAACACTTTACAGGTATGGAGGTGTCAAGGCACTGAAAATGTGATGCAATGCTCTATTCCTAATATTAATAGTAATCTAAATATTCAGCTTTACCATTTACATAGCATTTTATTCCTCAAAGCAACTATCATGATGGTGTCTCAGGATCTATTAACACTGAAAGGTAGTTTTCTCATCTCAAGGCATACAAGATCTGAATACTGATGCGTTCTATTGCATAGACTTTCTACACTCATAATGTTAACAGGAATGGGCTGAAACTGGAGTAGTGTTAAAAACACAGCCATCAAAGTTGAAACATTTAAAACAAAGGCACAAAAATATTCTTATATGTAATCCTGCATTTGGGAGCGGAGTCTTGGCATGACTGAAGGCAGGATTTCCTGCAATGTATTAATGAATGCATCTGTGTATTAATTCTTTACTGGCAAAAAAAAGGAGAGTAAAGATATACAGTCATAACTTGCAGCAGTTGGCATCTCTCCATCAACTTGATGGATGTCAGAGAGAGAAATCTGTCAGTTTTCATAGTGTAAGAAGAGAAAAATTTCTGCTAAATATTATTCTGTTGCAGCAGTGTATAAGTAGCAATGGACCCCAAAATACCATTTCCATTGCCTCATTATGAAAATATCTCTTTCCTATTGCATGAATGCTTCAGTTCTGTGAGGTATCTGTCGGTGAATTACACTGTAGAAATAGAACTGAGCTTGATGACTTCCTATGGTAAAATAATTCAGAGTGAATTTCAGTAGGAAGTTGCTGAAATTCCCAGTGTGCCTCTAATGCACACAGACACAAACTGAGGCTATTTCATGACCTCTAAGAGGAAGTGCGTGCCTACGACTTTAGCACAGGCAAATAAAACGGGCAATCAAAAGGACAAATGTCATGAAGCTATAGTTTTTTAAATGTTAAGTATTATGACCCTTCTTTTGTACCACAAATAAACTTTCCCATGCTACCACATTGCAGTCAACTACGACTGCTCTTATTCTGTGAGTAATGGGCAGGATTAAACTCAGCAGCTGGTGTAGTGGATTTGACCTTTCAAAACTGTGCTCTGCATTTTTCCTCCAACAGTTTATGTGGGTTCCTTTGGTTTTTTTATTGTTGTTGTTGTTGTTTGCTTATTTTATTTCTCTAGCCTTTGGAAAGAAGCAAATTCAGGACCCAACTAACCATACAGTTCTCAGAGACAGCTCACTAGCACAATATAATATTATTCTGGTTTTTTTTCTTTAGTTTCAGGAAGTCTCCATTCCCCTTAGCCTCTCCTATGGACCAAGATTCAATCTGGCCACCTTTATGGTGGCAACTAACCGATGTGTGTTTTCACCTTCATATATCTACATGACAACAAAGGGTCAGAAGCCACACACAGGATATGCCACAGAATCACAGAATTTCAGGGCTGCCAGAGCAGGATCACCTACACCAGATTACACAGGAATGCACCCAGGCAAGTTTTGAATATCTCCAGAGAGGGAGACTGCACAACCTCCCTGGACAGCCTGTTCCAGTGCTGTGTCACCCTCATAGTGAAAAACTTTTTCCTCGTAGTTACATGAAACTTCCTATGCCTCAACTTCCACCTATATATCCTGTAGTCACTCTGATAAAGCTTGAAGAGTTGTGTGAGGATCCAGAAGGACGTGTGTTCCCCTCATGTGAAGTTTAGCACTTTAAATTGTGTTCTAGCCATCAGAGCTGAGGAAAAGCCTCTGACTGCCAGTTCTCCCAGTGCTAAGGGATGCTTGGTTATACTGATGCTGGTATTCTTCTATATCCTCAGCAAAGATGCAGAGCGTGATCAGCACAGTTCAATCAGAGATCTTGGCCAACATAGGCTGAAACACAGGGCCCCAACTGCACTGCTTTAGCCATACTATGGCAATGAGGAATACAACCCCATCCTGGTTTTCTTAGCTAAAAAATGGCCCTAGAGCTTTGGGTTCTGTGGTACCCATGAGACAGCTACAGCCATCTGTCTCCTGCACTTGAAGTCCCCTTCAACAGAAGCACAGAAGCTAGACAGATGGGTCTCCAGAGCTGGGGTAGAGGCAAAATGTCGGAGTACACATTTTGGTACTCCCAACAGCTTGCCATTCTAGGCAACTGCCTTTTTTGTTGGCCTTATTTGCAGAAATCCCCTAAGACCTTTGAATGAGGTCACTTACTCTTTAAGGCAAAAAATGCTGTCTCTTAAGGTTTATGATAAAGGCAGCTGCCCAAAATGAGAAATTCCTGTATGTGCCAACCAGCAGGTGACTTTCATGCCCATGCAAAGATAGTATCTACAGCAGATTAGTACTTTAAAATATGTGGAAAAATATTATTACTATTGCCTTTATCATTTATGACAGGAAGATATTTAATAGGTGGATAAATTTCCATTTGAAGGAATCAATAGTCTTAAGTAATAACTGAGATTTCAGATCTTTCAATCACAATGCAAAATAACCTACCATTAACTTTACAAATGAGAACAGAGTTAAAAGGCTTCTAGAAAATTACCAGTGAATCACCAGAATTTGCTTCAAGCAGAGATGTTATTCCTAAATTGTTGCCAGTAATATATAGCTTTAGCATTTTTTATAGCTAATTTACACTTGTTTTTCATACTCTTCTTCTAATGGATCATTACGGGAGCCAGATAATTTGTACTGCTGCCAATAAGTGCCTTAAGACAGGTAAGAGTGTTTAGGTAGACCAAGAAGAATGTACAGCAAGAGAAAGATTTCCAAAAATTCTAGATTAAAGCACTGCTATGAAAAGAATAGGAATCAACAGAATAGGAAGTTATGCTTTTAAGTATCTGCTTCCAAAATCAAGGCCATCACCAATAAAATACTACCTTAACTACCTACTGTTAAGGGCTCTCTTGCTTTTCAAAATTCTTAGCACTTTACTGTATGTCATAGAAAACATATGGGATCGAGCTGCACTTGGAAGTAATTGCAAGGAGTGACACAGGCATCCAGAAGACTTAAGTTGTAATGCTATGCAAAATAAACCAAAGACTTATATATACACTGGGATTTCTTATGCTGCTCCAGTCTTTGCTGATATATAACCCACCTGAAACCTTAAATCTTTATAAAGCTGATCAATTATATAAAGGCTAGTGATGTGTGGATCAATAAGGAATGATTTAAACACAAACTCTACAAAGTTAAGAGATATTGATCGTAAGTGGTACTCAATTCATCTTTAATATGACGTGTTTTCTTTCGAGGGAAGAAGGGAAGAAGGGAAGAAGGGAAGAAGGGAAGAAGGGAAGAAGGGAAGAAGGGAAGAAGGGAAGAAGGGAAGAAGGGAAGAAGGGAAGAAGGGAAGAAGGGAAGAAGGGAAGAAGGGAAGAAGGGAAGAAGGGAAGAAGGGAAGAAGGGAAGAAGGGAAGAAGGGAAGAAGGGAAGAAGGGAAGAAGGGAAGAAGGGAAGAAGGGAAGAAGGGAAGAAGGGAAGAAGGGAAGAAGGGAAGAAGGGAAGAAGGGAAGAAGGGAAGAAGGGAAGAAGGGAAGAAGGGAAGAAGGGAAGGGGTACAAAATCCACTCACTATTCCATATTATTCAGAAAGTGCAACTTTTAACTTTGACAATACCATTTACAGCCCCTCAAGGCAAAGTAACTAGCTATTCCTGTGTAGGGGCTGCAACACTCACAGACCAGCTCCTGCAGTGGAATAAGACAGTGGGTTTTCAGTCCACAGTGACGTTGATAGGTGATTCACAAAGCACTTTGACTTCTTTAAATGGAAAAATATCATACTTTGGATCATTATCTCATCTCTGGCAATATGATATGGACAATCAATAGCAAGTTTAGCTTTTATTGAAGCACCACTACAAGCATTACTGCTTTCTGCCTTCGCTAGCTGCTCTTCAGTTGGTTAACCCAGTGACTAATTAAATCCACTGCTGCCCTTTTCATGATGTGCAAGAATATTTTTAAAGCTGTTTTAAAATTCCAGCTGTTTTCTTTTATTCTGTTTCATTTCTTGGACTCAATTCCATTTTTCTCATTAAAACTATGAAACGCTTTGTTGCATGCTATTTTTCATCACTGCAGGAAAACTGACATTAAAGTTTCCATCTAAGCACACTGCATTTCAACATACTTGTGGATGAGTGGTACTATCTTACTCTTAAATTTAAATGTAATTAATAGAAAATGTCAATATGACACAGAACACTTCTGTCTACTGATGAACGAAGAACAGCTCAGAGAAATGCCAGTAGAGTGATTTGAATTGTGTTCTTAGGTTTTCTGCACCACCATCACCACTCCCTTTTTTCTTTGTCACCTCATAAGGTGGACCACTTGATTTCTATTATAATGCTAAGGGAAGAACAGACAAAGAAAGAAAAATTATTTCATCTATTTCTATGGAATTCCTTTCAATAAGTTTACAATTTGACTAACATTTCATAACCAGAGAGTTTTAGACAAATATTCAACTGTCTTGAGCATAACCAAACAAAATTATCTCTAAGTGAGATTTGATATCTGGAGGATACAGGAAGATTACAACATTTTAGTGTTGCATGTTGAAGGGAGACATTAATTTTGTGAAGCTCAGAATAACATAGATAACCTTTATCAGCCAAACCAATAATGGAATTACTTTCTCTCAATTTATCCAGTGATTCTTCCTTCATTAAGCAGAGATTGTGCCCAGAAGAATGTAAAAATATCAGTAAGAACAGAGAGAATCATCTTCTAGTGCAGAGAATCCCAATTACTTTGGCCAAGCAGCACAGCAGGTGTACAAGGCAGAGTAAACTTAACTCATAGAGGGCCCAACCGATTGCTGATGCTCATCTTTATCTTCATTTGCCAGCATCCACCACACCTGAACTTTAAGCAGCAGCATTCAAAAACTGATCAAGGAAACCTAAGTCATCAAGCCACGAATTAGTATGCAAATTAACAATTGTAATGTTTTACAATGTAAGATTTCACACTGTGGGAACCTGCTCCAGTTGTCTAGACTGGCTGCATCAAACAGGAAATGTTAATGAAACACCTCTGTCTTAATATAGCAGGGGTATGAGTTATACAGAAACCAAGTATCTGCTAAATTAGTTGACATGGTTAATTAGCAATAGATAAATGAGATTAATATGAAAGTGATAAGACCTAGGATGAGATCCAAGTATGTGCCTTTGAACATCAGTCATCCAGCAACATATTTCATACATTATCACTGCTTGAGTTTTAGCATTGCAGAACTTTAATTGCAGGAGTTGTATTACGTGAAAAGAATTTGGTAGCTACACATGGCAAGTATAAAGGGAGGAAGGAAACCTGGCTTTGCTGAAATCAAGGCCTTTTTTCACTGGCTTCAGGGAGTGAAGGAATCAAGCAAAGAAGTGTTTAAAATCAGATTTAAAAACTTGCCATTTACTGATAACATTAATAAGTCTCAGTGATGCTCAGACATAGTAAACTTTCAATACTACACCCTTAAAATATGAAACTAATTGTCATTAATTCTCTTCAACCTTTTGTTGATAAAAGATTGTTCCTATCTTTATTCTGGATGTAAAGTTTCTTGTATTTGCATGCATAATGTCACACAAATTTGCCAATATACTTTAAGCAAAGGCAACTGAAAAAACCCTGATACTGTGATACTACCAGATGATAGTATTTGATAGTATCTTCCCTGCTTAAATCATCAATAACTTATCTTTGTTAACTCCTTAAAGACCATGAATGGAAACTTTAAGAATCAAATACAGTGTTTTATTTTAAGATGCACTTGTATTAGTTGTAGGGCTTGTCATTTAGGTTTTTTAAACTAAAATGACAAGGTACTGAATGTTCAAAGCATATGAAACCCTTCTATAAAATATAGTCTTAAAATTGATCGTGGGCCTAATATTTTGTGGGGGGTTTGCTTTGTTATGTTTTTAAGGCAGTACACAAACACATTTTTCTGGACTTCAAAAAGTGGTTTTTAAAATGCATGTTGTAAGTGTACCCACAGAAAGGATACCTCAATGCTGAACACATTCAGTAACAAGCACATGCATGCTTTTTACTAAATTGGAATGAGAATGGGAACTCCCAGACTCTGAATATAAATCAGTTAACTTCACTCTTTACATTGAATCTACTTTTTTTCCCCCCTACTTTCTGTACACTGTACTTTAATAGAATTTTTTGTCATATCAGAATATTCTTATTTTATAATGAAAATTCAGCTGAATTTCTCTCAGCAGAACTGTAATTTAAACCACTGCAAACCTTGCCAATGGGAATCAGAGTATGCTTTTGGACAAAACCTGTTTTCCTTAAAAATATTTAAAGAACTTCTTAAAAATATTTAAGATCTTCAAAACAAGCAGAGGGTTGGTCTTTTTTTTGTTATTAATCCAGATATGATCCAGCGTCTGTTATTGTCACACTGCTAAAAGATGACTAAAATCAGTCCATGATCACAAGCAAATGCCAGATATAGTACAGATATCATCTGTACTATGAGTCATCATTCAACATCATTTTTTTCAATAGGATACCAGGGGTCTGATTTTTACTATTTTTTTTTTTTAAGCTATAGCAAGAGCTATTATGTTTGTACCTGTTGCTAAAAACCCATCTTGTATTTCAAATACATCTTCTCTACATTATTTTTGTTTTTACAGCACAAATTACAATTTGAGATTGTTTACTGCACTGGTAAGTTAAAGAAGAGTTCATTAATTCTCTCCATGAGAAGGGCAAAGAAGAATGCTATTCAACAACCCTGGTTAGTGTTGATGTTATGTCTCCAACATAAAAACTGAGTTAGGAAAGGAAAGCACAGCTTTTAGATTTTCCTTATAGCCAATCCACAAGTAAAAGAGTTTTACCTGCCAGGGAATGTTGAGCACATCAGAATACCTGCTCATTTTTTCATCCTTTCAAGATGCAATAACCTGCAAACCCCAAGACATTATAGGAACTGTTTATTGCACCACCATCACCTTCAAATACATTCCCACCAGCGCTTCATTATTGCTCATTTTGGAACAACAGAAGGTGGAGAGTGATTTATCAGCAATTTGTTCACTTTCTTGAGCAAAAAGAAAGCCTAGGAAAATCAGTACAGTTCCAATAAAAAGTGAGAAAAATAAGCACAAAGAGCTGCCTTGGTATGCCCACTGCACCTGTAACATGACAGCAGTATGACACTGGCAGTCCAAGTGAAGATCACAAATCATTTATACATAAAGGTTCTGTGGCATATTCATTCTGATACCTGGAAGCAGACAGGATTGTGATGTTTGTGCTCTATGACCTTGAAATCTCAGAAAGATAACACTTCCATTATACACATGGGGAACTGTTCTCCAAAAAACACAGAAGGCCATGCCTCCCTGCCCAAAAGAAATCTAACTCAACAGCCAAGGTGTACATAGAAGTAACAGCAACATGTTACTGGAATAGGTATATCAATTCCACTGAGTCAATCTAGTTAACATTGCCACTAAATTAATAGTTATTGATGTTTCCAAATCAAGGGGGAATTTCAGATGAAAGAAGGGAAGTATTTGAACGATCTTACTGAAAGTGGAAATAGGGGGGAAAAAAGTGGGGGGGGGGGAGGGTGCAGTAGTACAATGTGATTCACTTACAACATTTGTGCTTAGCACTGGTCTGAAGAACAAGTGGAAAAAGTGCACTTATGGAAGAATATTTCACAGGAGTGAACAGCTGGACACTGTGAATTACATTTGCCACAGGCTGTAAGCTCCACTTAGAGTACATTTGAAGCATTGTCAATTCCAAACACATGAAAAGTAAAAATTACTGACTCAAAGATTCATGTTTTTCTTCAAATGAGAGCCTTCATTTTCCAAACACATGGGAAACTTTGCAGTTATTATAACATGGAAAGTCTTACATTGTAACTAATTGCAGTAATCTCAGATGTTCTTAGAGTGAGAAACAACCCTGCTGTAAGTATCCTTGATTATCAGTTAATTATATATTCCCTGCTACAGCTTTTAAGTCACTGCAGAATAGATCATACTTCATGGCAACAAAGATAATGTCCCTTAGCATGGACTTTCCATTGAAAAGAGCTATTTATAACTGTATTTTATACTGCAAATGACACTGGGAACCTAGATAAGCCTCTCGGAAGAACTGCTCACTCCTTCTATTAAATTAGCTGCTGTAGTTAACTGATTAAAATCTTGTTGTGAAAATAAAAGGCTCAAACAAGTTTGCCTTAAAAAAAAAGGAACTGAAATGTATTATGTCCTAGGAGCTACTGAGAAAATAATGACTACAGCAAAGATTTCTTTTACAGCTTCTGAATGCCTTTTATGCCAAGAGAAATTAAAAATGCCTTACAATGAGTAAGAGAGCTTTCCAAGAAAACTTTTTGTTTACTGAAAGATAAATGGGCTGTTCCTGGAATGTTTTGAGCAGACAGTCAGTGTAGGGCTGAAGAAGTGAAAAATGCCTTTGTCTGCTCGGTTCTGGGGTTACAGTGTGGAGCTTATGCTTTGGAATAAAATGGGTTCAAAAATCTTACAAAACACTGCAATTGCAGGGCAAGATTAGCTCATTGCCTTTAAAGAAAGCATCTCTGCATTGTCTTGAGAGACATCTCAAAGAAAAATAAAGCTTTACTATTCTCTGAACTTATGACTTAAAAGCTTGGATCTTGGAGAAAATTGAAAGTCTGTGTTGAAATTGAAAGTCTGTCACGTACATTTATATTTCCTTTGATGACTTGTGTCTGAAGTGGGAGACGCTGGGTTTAGCAGCACTTTATTTTGTCATTCAGTACCCAGAGAAAGTATGTTAAAATGTTTGCACTAGTACTCACCCTCTCTCTCACATGAATTTTTCATTTTCCTTTCATTACATAATCAGTATTTCAATATTCCTTACAGAGCTGGGACTGCCCTTGTATATAACCTCAAACAGCTTCCATATGAAATTTCAAATCCAACAACAAAAGGCTGTATCTAAAAAAGCCCAAAATAAAATAGATGAAACTCATTGGCTACAACAAATCTAAGCAAAGCTTAAAACTAACAACACATGTACATTGGTTTTCCAAGAACAACTGCTGCCTTTGGAGACTCCAAGTCCACGTTTCAACATCATTTTTCTAAGCCAGCATCTCACTGTTGCTCATCCAGCCTTCATTTTAAGTCTCTCAAAGACTTACGTGTCAACTGGAAAAACTGCCATCATGAACATTTGTATTGATATTAAGTTAGTACATTTCACCAAGGCTTCCTTTTATTCACAGCAAAAGGTTTCCCCAAACCCACACTGAACAGTACACTCAGATAATCAGCTAATTGATCAGACAGGAATTTCATGTTTATGTTTCTGATCACTCAGCTGACAGGCAGGGACCTGGGGCAGTCACTCAGCTCTCAGCTTCAACATTTATGAAGACTTTTCAACCTGTTACTAAAGTTGCATTAAAATAAAACTGCAAGTAATGCCTGGAAAGTTATTTTTGAAGGGTTTGTTAATTTACTGAGCTATTTAACCTCCAAATCCATTAGTAAGGCTATAGGTTTGTTTTGTACTTTACCTATAAACATCTTCCCTATGTACAACATAAGTCTCATCTAAAGGTTAACATTAGCAGCACTTTATTTACTAATTAGTTCAGCAGTTTATTACACTGAAATGTAAATGTACTAATCAAATGTTTATTTTGTAATCATGTTCCATTAATGCTAATTAGCGACGTATTTATCGCTTCGGAGATTACATTTAAGTTTAAATGCTGTAGTCAAAAGTTTGACATTAAATTCCACCTACCTGCTTAAACAATCTCTAATGTATTGGCATTTTAAACACCATTAGACTAATATAATTACCTCTTCATATTTTTAGCATGCATTTTTTTAATGCATCACCTAGATAACTTGTTAATTTTTATTCCATAGATGTGATAAATCTTTCTTTCATAATGATAAGTACATAGGTATGAACCAAATATCTTTTTAATAGCCTTTTTTTTTTCTTTTGCTAATATAGAGAAGCAAAATTAGCAAAATGTTTCAGTTCAGGTCATTGGCAAGTGTCAAATCACTATGAAATTCCAAGGAAAATTTCAGTAAAGGTAGAATTGATTCCCAAGGGATTATACATGAGATGTAATTATTAAGCATTAATCAGCTGCTGTTATTGTAAGGCAAGGAAGACAGCCTATACTACAAGGCAACAATGAATAAAGAACCACACAAAGGGCAGTTAAAGTAAGCACAGTTTAATTCTTGTTGAACTACACCTGTTTGCAGCCAGGTTTTTACATGTGTATGGTTATGAGAAAGATTTAAGCAGTTTTAAGAAACCATAGGTGGAGCAGTAGAGAGAAAGCAGCAATAAAAGCAAACATTCTTCAGCAGAACAATCAATGTATGACAATTTGACCATATATATAAATGTAAGACACTGCACAGTTTCAACTTTTCAAATATTAATATGCTTTACTGTTGTCAGAGCCTATAAATATTTATAGAGGTTGGAACAGCCTCATGATCAGAGATTACAGGGAGAGCAGAGACAAATGATGCCTAAAATGCAAAGATTTGTCATCTTCATGAGGCTGTTTATAAATGAGACAGTTCAGACACACCTTTCCCTTACCAGTTACGAACATTCAGTTGGATTAACTTCCCAAAGGCTGAGGCAGAGAACATCTTGCCAAAGATAGCTAAGATGTTTAGAGGCAAAACAGAAATCTTAGAGCTTCAAAGTCTGGATTATTTACTTCATGACCTACCTGTCTTTTGCTTAAATACCAGCATGAGTCACAAAGTTTGCCTTTTGTTTCTTTAATAACTGGGAAAACCTTGAATTCATGCACTAATTTTCAAGGGGTTTTTTTTGCTGCACTTTGCAATACATTATCACTCTCACTTAGAAGATTATAGGAGAACATATTCCAAATGCAGCTGAATGATGATGCCCTGTTCAAATTTCTGGGTGTTTTAGAAAACATTAATAAGGTGAAGCTGAGGTGTAATTCTCCTTCCCCTAATAAGTTGTTCAAGAACCACATATATACTAAAAAACAAAACAAACCCCCAAACCCCACAACAAATAACAAAACAACCAACCAACAAAAAAACACCACAACAACAAAAACCCAATGACCTCAAAATCCCACCAAATCAAACCCAAACACAAAGAAAACAAAGCCTGTTGCTTTCATATGAAAAAAAACACCCTTAGCTCTCATCTTGTTCTGCATTCATCTTTTCACTTGTTTTTTTCCAATCTCATTTACTCTCAGCTGAGCCTTTTAAAAGCTCTGTATCTTGCTGCTGCTAAAAACTTTACATTTGTATAATGCTTAAAATGGTCTACCCAAGGTAACCAAGTGGTGGAATCTGTAGCAGAGCCCAGATACTCACAGTGTCATTTCAATGTTGTCATCTAGACACAACTCCCAAAGTACTGAGCTTACACTAGAGGGACATGATAATGACAAGTCTGAAGATTTGTGCAGTGCATTCTGTTAATGGCTGCTCCAAGTATGTTTTTGCAATTATTGTTATAAAAGTCAAATTCAATTAACAAAATGTGAAGGATACTGTGACCTATAGCCTACAGTCCTTCTAATAAAGAAATGTTTAGAAATGTAGTGTATTTATAGAAGACATTAGGACAAAAGCTGTAATACCTTTGCCCAGTGCATTTACTGAAGAAAATGAGTGAACAGGAAAAACATTTCCTGAAAGGGAGATTATGAGAATTTGGAGATAAAAATGCTAAATCATAAAATAAACTATAACCTCTCCTTTCCCCAACATACACACCCCCCACACACCCCCACACCCCCCCCAGCTCAATCATAAAAAGAATGGCTTGGAGGCTGCCATGTGGCAGAGGACTCAGAGTATCAGAGCAGCTGTAGTGATCAGAAGATGATCAGTAAATGCACTAAGGTTTATTGTACTCAACTTCTGTCTTGCACTGACAGCGATACAGGTTTGGAGTGGGTGGAGGAATATCAAGTCTTATAATAATTCTGATTCTTGCACAGAAAGATGTTGTAGTGGAAGCCCAAGAAATTGGTTTTATTACTACACACATAAATAGTTCATTAAAATACTATTATAAACATCACTTTTCCAGGAGAAACATAATGGCAGTGGGGCCACGTTGTCCCAAAATACATGTCAGATGTCCTTACTCTACTAGCCCTTCCAAACAGATTTAAGACGTCCATTACAAGTGATTTGCAGTTGCCTTGTCCTACTTTGAGGCATGCCCTCCACCCTTGTAAAACCTCACGACTTCCCACAACCTTGACATGGATGAGCAATTAATCAATGAACTTTTTTCCTTCAAACCTCTGTGTTGGGATAGCCTGATACCCAGAGACAATTCTCAAATAAACAAGCTGGAGGGATACCAAAGCACCACTGGCTGGTAGCTGAAAGAAGAGGCAGGACTCAGCACAGGCCAGAGGTCTGCTCTGAGGAGCCGACACTTTAAGGAACTAACAACATCAAACAGCAGAAAGCAAATAATTAAGTCCATTCCATGCTCTGATTTTGTGAGCTACTCATTGCTCTTCTGGAAACTGTGTCAGAGCTAATTAATGTAATCTGTGACAAGAATGCCCTTTTAAATGAACTTAGTTTTTTCTCCTCTGCAAGTAAAGTATGCCCCTTAGATTTTTGAATGTGACATCACAAACAGATTGTAGAACGTCTGCCAGAAATATTGCTCCAGCTTTTGTATGTTTGTAATCTCTGTTCAAATGGGTATTGTCTTTCTTTTACAAGTATTAATAAAACTGTCAATTGTTATAATTGCTAAATATTAAATAACCCTTCATTGGATCATCAAAGCTATTTTCATTTTACTTTCCTAACTAGCCTTTTATAGAACTTAAAATACGTTTGTGTGTGTGTGTATCTAAACAAAAAAGGAGGTCAGCTTTTTATTTCACAGGGAAAGGGGTAGCAGTACATTTTTACCTGCTAATGTAGTAAACCTTGTGTGAGTAATAATGTATGAAGAAGCCAATCCCCACTAGTACTCTTTTTTTAATCATATGCAGTTATCCCCCCCGAACTGAATTTTGCCTGCCAGCTGATTATCATAATTTAAGTTCTTCCAGTGATCACATTTCAAACATACTATCACATGTCCCTCATCTCATGTCATTATTCTTACCAATGACAATAAACCCCAATAGTGCTAACACTACTAAATAAAACACAAATACTTCTTTCTTCAGGATTGAGGAAGCCACGCACAAAAATGAGTTTTGCACACTGGAGTTGAGAATACACTGTACTGAAACCAAATCAAATCTAGCTAGAATATCATTAGGTGATTTCATCACTACATGAAAGATATTTTTGTTCTCATTTGCTCCCCAAAGCAAAACAAATTCATCAGCAGCTGACTACAGCACAATATTCAAGCATAAGAGGCCACCTGGACTTGTACAGCCACTGTATGATGAGCAGCAGCTCAGGTCAAAAACACAGGGCAGAGGAGAGCGCAATGCAGGTATCACTGATCACACACCACTAAAGGGAAACACAATGTGCAGCTACTCAACCTAGGGACACACATCCTAAAGCTCTCCTGGAGAAGGAGAACACACACAGAGATATCTTCATAAACACCAAGGAGACCACAGGGCCTCCTCTGCTTCCTAACTCACCACTTGATACAATGCTCCTTTGAGTTCATTCCCTGGATTTTGGCACATCTCTTCCAGTAACAGCTCTTGCATAAACTATATAAGGTAAGCAGCCATATATAAATTTCATATTATACAACTCATGTACTGAGTCAGTTATTATTCACTCCATTATTCTACCAATAACTCCTTCACCCTCCCCCACCCCCCTTTTTTTTTATCCTTTGTTTTATCACCTTTTCATTTGATGTCTGAGGGCTACATAATAATGCCATGAAATTACAGGGTAGTGTGTGGCATAACTAAACAGAGCACAAGTATTTCTTTTTCACCTGTTTTATTCAATTCTCTTTACCTGAATTTCAGCATCATAAAGCTGCAAAAATGCTGATGATGGAGGTCAGTTTAATTTCAGGCTTGCAATTTTTGTACATAGATAACTGGAGTGGAAGTGCAGGGAGGAGCGTCTGTTCATTTTCTACATGGACAGGATAAACCTCTCATTCCTCAAATGAAACAATGGGTTTAATTGTATGAAGTCAATAATTAAACTCATCAAGGAGAGAAGATGCTTTGCTGTATGTGTATATTCATCATGGGGCCCACAAAAACCATGGTAACATAACTAATATGAAACTTCAGTGTTTAGAAAAGAAAATTAGATCTGATTTCTGAGGTTATTACATGGTGGATACTGGAAGCACTAATACACTTTCTAAAATAGGCTATTCTGGATCAAGTTGCATAAATAAAATGAACATTAAACTTAGGAAAAATCTAACTAAATAGAAGGTTTTTCGTATCTTCTCATTAATAACTAAAATTGTAAGCAAACAGTTATTAAGTGCTTTGATTTCAGGCAACGAGCAGAACCTTTTGCACTAGCTTTTAATTGATGGTTCCTTGGTGTTGGGCTGTTTGCATTTCAGTCTTCTGAGCTGGAATCAATATGTATAAGACTTGCTATTGTTAGCTGCCTTCATATCCCAGATGGCCTTCCCAAAATATTGGTCCACCTCCTGATACCACCTCCCTACAAGATGTTTTAAAAACAGGTTTGTGGAGTATATCAGGCAATATCTTCAGATAGTTACTCAGTGCTGTTTGAAAGCCCCCTCCCAAGCCAAGAACTGGAGTCAAAAAGCACCAGAGGGTAAATGAAGTTTTGCAGTTTTGCAGAGAGGTGATTTAGGAAATCTGCTGAAAAACTTCAGCTGAAATGTCTGTGCTTTTAAAGAAAACAAAACGAGTCTTGGATAAAACTGAGGACTGAGGTCTAGCTTCTGTATGGAACACATGATACTGCACGAGTCTGCTCCACTACTAACAGGTCTCGCTTATCTCTCTCATTTTATGGTCCAGCAGAAGTTAATAATTGTCTCAAAATACTACACCAGTGTAGGAAGGTGGGTTTTCAATGACTGAGAAACAGGCTGACAGAGAACCAAAATTTTGAAGGAAATATCAAAAGATGGGTGCCTGTACTGAACTCTTTTTCAATGGTTCTTGTTCCATGAGCTAGAAGTTTCATACAGCCACTTATTCTACCACTTTTCATCTATTCCTGACATGATCATTACAAGCAGTATCTTGAGACTTGTGCACTATGCATCTGGAAACAATGCTGCTGTAAGAAAAAAGCTGCTCTGAAGCCTTTAGTGGCGATTTTATGTCATAAGGATGCCTCCTGCGAGCTAACTTGTGCTTGTGCTCAAAACCTCTCCAGCTGTGGAGACTCCTAAGAGATTTTATGAGCCGTAACAAGCCCATTGTTGCTTCAACAGTAAAACCAACGAGCTAAAGAGATCAAACTTGAAACAAATAATAATTGTCATATTTCATCCATGGGAAAAGGAGGGAAGACTTAAGAACATAAGCCAGATATTAATAGAGCTTTCACCCTACTGAAACTGCTTGAAAATTAAGAAATGTGTAATTCAAGAATTGCATTGGCTGCATACACCTCTACTCCAGGAAAATAGTTAATGAGTATGCCCATCTGGTCTCAGTTGCAGTCTCAGAAGTGTGTCATCGTCCATTGAAGTGGAGAAAAAAAATTCCTGTCAAATGCTTAGCAGGCTCTTCAAGGAGAATTATGGCATAACTGCTGTTGTGCAGAGAAAGACTGTTTTCTTCCTTTGTTGTCTCAAGCTCCCTTGCAATCACTAAAAGAATCATAGCCTCTATGACACACAGGACAAGCAAGCCCAGCCATTTCACAGAGCAAGTAGCATTTACTGACCACCCACACTCAAGCCAATCGTAATATTTAGGCATTTGACCTGTCAGAATTCTGTAATCACTTGACATAAACATGCATTATTGTGTAACTAAGCATCAGCTCTCAGGATCTAATTCAAATATCTTTGGCTATGCAGAAGTTGGAAACTTTGCAAAGTTTTCATTTGAAAATTCATTCCATTATTCATCTAGGAAACAGAATTTCTAAGTTTCCTTTCCCCATACTCACTGAAGCAGCACAATTTCTGCCACAGTATTTAGGGTTGGGAGAAATGAGCTTTCAGAAGCTTGTTAATTGCTAAAAATATGTTTCCAAAGGGAAACAAATGCAAAACAATGCATCAACGTCATTCCAAGTTTGCAGGCAGTCTGAAACAGTAGTTTTGATTTAGCTGAAATATAACCATGTAAATGTCCATTATTTCCCTAGTGATCAAACTCCCAGCCTTTATGGCTGTTCTAAATTGCAGCTAATTCACAGGCTTAAAGTGGGACCAAAAACCCTAGCTGTCATTTGGCCCAAAAAGAGAAGTTTGCCATAAGAGAGTGTTCAGTATTTTTCCTCTTTAACTTCTATGGCAAATTGTATCTTTAAACTGTGAAATAATTAATCAGGTGTCAAATAATAATAGGTACAGCAGGGGTGCTGTTTTAATATTTTCCTGTTTAAATTGCTGCTAACCTTCCAGGTTTACCAATTGCCAACAGCTGCATTAGGGATAGGTTGGATCCCAAGAGAATTGTAAAACATAGGGTAATTTTTCCCAAGGATTTAGTGAAGATAATTGTGTGGTGTGGATGATCCTGGTTTCCATCGTCAGAGTATGTATGTGTTTCTCATCACTTTGAATTGTGTCCAGTTCTGGGCCCCTCAGTTGAAGGAGGACATTGAGACTCTTGAATGTGTCCAGAGAAGGGCAACAAGGCTGGTGAGAGGCCTCGAGCACAAGCCCTATGAGGAGAGGCTGAGGGAGCTGGCAATGTTTAGCCTGGAGAAGAGGAGGCTCAGGGGAGACCTTATTGCTGTCTACAACTACCTGAAGGGAGGTTGTAGCCAGGAGGGGTTGGTCTCTTCTCCCAGGCAATCAGCACCAGGACAAGAGGACACACTCTCAAGCTGCACCAGGGGAAGTTCAGGCTTGAGGTGAGGAGAAACTTCTTCCTAAATAGAGTTGTTAGCCATTGGAATGTGCTGCCCAGGGAGGTGGTGGAGTCACCATCCCTGGAGGTGTTCAAGAGGGAATTGGACATGGCACTTGGTGCCATGGTTTAGTCATGAGGTCTGTACTGACAGGTTGGACTCGATCTTTGAGGTCTCTTCCAACCTTGGTGATTCTGTGAATTCAGGACTTACTGCAGGAGGAAATTATTCCCCCCCTTCCCCCTCCCACCCCCCCAAACAATTTAATACTTACTCAGTATCACTCAGAATGTTACTCCAGAATAGTACTTACAAAATCCTATTTTTCCATTATTTAGTCATCCCTAGCTATGGCTTCTCCTCCAAAGCCCTAGTAATTGCTAAAAAATTTAAATCCAGTTTTTATTTAATGGAAGCTGCAAATAATCTGTTCTGGTGCTCCTCAAAGTGATTGCAGCTTTAATCAGACTCATCATCTTTATTAAAGTGACTTAATAATCTCTTTATTGATTAAACCCATATTAGATAGCATCTGAAGTTGGCAGAGTTAAACCTCTTCAAACACTACCTTGTCAATTCCAGGAACTGCTCTGCCTCCTGCTAAAAAAAAAAAAGCTCCACTTAATCTATACAAAGGTGGGCTCTCAGTCTTCACCCAGGATGCTCTACATCTCTTCACATGCAGTTGACACTACCACAGTCATCCATAGTACTGCAGGGGGCAAAAAAAGAAGTGCTGGTAATGGAAAGAAGATTTTGTGCTGCAGAAATGCCTGGATGAAAATGCACATTAAAGACAGTAGCTAGGGCGGATTTCACTTCTTTCCACTAATGTGATAGTCATCACTCACACTCCGGATGCCAAGCTCCTAGATATCATTTCAAGGTTTACTCACTTGTGATTCCAAATCCTACTGCATGAAAGCATGAACAAATTTAGGCTTTACAGCAAGCTACCAACATTCACTATGTTAGCAGGATATAGTCAATCCATGGTGGATGGAAACTGGACTTCAAAATCATGGTGAAGAACTGGGAGGGTATTGGTTGAGGATTTTGGTGTTTTGGCCTTTTTGTTTCATTGGTTTGTTTGGGTTTGCCTCTTTCTTGTGGGTTTAATTGTTTTCTTGTGAGTTTGTTTGGTTTTGTGTTTTTATTGGTGGTGGTGGTTTGGTTTGGTTTTTATTTGTTTGATTGGTTTAGCTTTTACCCTTAGCTGCCCATTTTTGTGGAAAAGCAAAAAAGCCTCCCATGAATGTCACAGTGTACAAAGATTTGCATCTTACGGCCTTAGACCAGGAAAGTGAGCAAGTCTGGAAAACTTCTGTGCTCCTGGATACTGAATTGTGTTCATCTTGTCCATATGACAGCTCTTTTCACATCTTGTAAGGATCAGTGAGACACTAACACCCTTAACATTCATAATATTTCCTAAATGCATTTAAAAGTTTGGCTTAAATGTTTACTGATTTCTGCTCGCTGGGAGGAGTATGTAATAGCTCCAGTTACTGTTATGTCTCTTAGACAGTGTCTGAGGACATTAAATCTATGGAGCAGTTGTAAATTAAAGAAAAAAATGGGACAACAAAGAAAGAAAAATCTTGTGACCTTGTTCACATTTACAATATAGATGTAATCACAGTGATTTGAAGTGGAAGAAATTTCCTAGCTGCAAATACCTTATTTTATATTAATTAGTGAATCATTTCCATAGTAAGACTGGTGTGAAAGTAGAAGTCAGGTGTCTTTTGCTCATCTTTTTTCAACTAATGATTGACAAGAATGATCATGGTTCCACTGTAACAATTTATGCTGCCTGAAAGAACTATTTCAGCTAATAATCCTTTAGCTGGCTTCTTTCTATGCTTTGTATAATCATTAAATCTGTACGACATTAACACATTGTTTGCCCAAGCTAACTCCAACCTTAACGTAAGCACCAGTTGATAAGTAGGTACTATGTAAAAACACACAAAGAAAAATAGAAGCTGTACTTTAGATATAGTTTGGATATAGCAAGTAGTTTAATATTTTCTTATTGAACAATCTGCATGTCTCTGAAGTACTGCCAAAGCCAAAAAGGCTTGCTTCTCAAAGAACCATTACCAAAAGGGCGTAGAGTGGGGAGCACGTAAATCAGTTCCACCTTCCTTCAGCAAAGGAGACTTTACTTTTAGAAGAATCTATTCTGACCTCTGTAAAGTCTGGAAGAAATGTGTATCTAATGGCAGGATGAAAGATTACAGGGCCAGTCCCTTCTGATAGAAGAGCGGTTCAGCAACAAGATTTTGCAGAGCCTCAGACACTGGGCAGGTATCACAGTATCACCAAGGTTGGAAGAGACCTCAAGGATCATCGAATCCAACCTGTCACCACAGACCTTATGACTAGACCATGGCACCAAGTGCCACGTTCAATCTCTTCTTGAACACCTCCAGGGATGGTGACTCCACCACCTGCCTGGGCAGCACATTCCAATGACGAATGACTCACTCGGTGAAGAACTTTCTCCTCACCTCGAGCCTAAACTTCCCCTGGTACCCACCTCAGTGTCACAGGAGGTGTAATAGTGTAATTGTCTTTCATCTGGAGACTCCCACAGAATCACAGAACACATCCAGCTGGAAGAGACCTCAGCGATCACGCAGTCCAAACGTTGACCCAGCACTGAAGGGTCAACACCAGGCCATGTCCCTAAGCACCAGGTCCACACACTGCTTAAACACCTCTAGGGAAGGTAACGCCACACTGCCCTGGGCAGACCATTCCAATGCTTTAGAACCCTTTCAGTGAAGAAATATGTCCTAACATCTAGCCTGAACCTCCCCTGGTGCAGCTTGAAACAATTTCCTCCAGTCCTGTCACTTGACACCACAGAGAAGAGTCTGGCCCCCTCCTTTCTTCAACCTTGCTTCAGGTAACTGTAGAGAGCGGTGAGTGTTAATATCCTACAAGATTAATAGTTGTAAACTCAGAAATTGCAATTATGAGCCCCATTAGACATGGTGGCATTAGGAGTGGTGTCACTCATGCACTACCTTTATCTGGAGGCAATACAACAGTAAACATAACAGCAACAACAGAAAATCTACATTATGCAGCACTGTTTCAGTCTACAGGAAGAAGTGCCAGAAACAATAGCACTTGCTCTTCTTCACTGTTGATTCAAGATAAATAAAACTCATGTGGATTTTATGGACCTGTTGACAGCTTATTTTTTATGAAAACAATGATAGAGATAAAAAGTGTGCTCTGTGATGTCTCAGTAAATCTGCAGGCTTTAAGCCACTTCTATGGGACTGCTGTGGAGTAACAGCAGCATAATTAATATGGCAGATTAACAGAGGAGTTTGCTTGATATAGATCAAGTTCCAGTTTTATACATATGGCGTTAGTCACACTGTCATTCACAGACTGTGAAACAGAAATGAAAGATGAAATTGGCTAACAGAGCATCTCCTAATATATGTAGGTACCTTCCAACACCATTTTCCACCAGCAACAATGACATTTTTTGCAAGGAAGATCATTCTTATCTCCCTTTCCTTCTAAGAACATACATATTTCTTTCCCTTTCATTAACTATTCATCTCTTTGTCTTGAGTGCATTCAAATAATCCTGCAATTTGTTGAGACAAAAGGAAATCGACTGAAGTCAGCCGTGATCACTCTATTTACTATTTAATCCATAAATTCCTGTCCAAAACACAGCTGAGAATTAAAAAGAAAATGTCTTCACCAAGTCTTGATTTATAAGATACTCAATGTACTTTTCAATGAGAACTTGTTCTATGAGCAGCAGTAAATTATAGCAGGCAGCACAAAAGGCATAGTACAAGAAACAGAAACTCAAGTAATTGAATGCATAGTGATAGAAGTACAAGCTAGGTAATACTCAACCTGAAAGACAAAAATCCAGTTTTAGGCACATCCCTGTTAATCTGTTAGTTGATGCATACTTGTTTGAAATAAACAAGGCAACTAAGTTAAAAAACACCTTCATTCTGTGAGTCTCCAAAAGGATTTCTCAAGATCAGTGTCAAGGGTTATGCAATGCATATAGACATAAGTAACAAATGGAATCCTGCTGCTAGGAAATCTCACAAAAATTAGAGAAGTCCCTAGTCAACAAGCTCATTCCCCTAAAATCATGGAAGCAAATAAGCATTCCCTGTGTCAGGATTTGGTGCCTCAAATGATACATAGGTGATGATGACTGACTTAGGGCCGTCACACCATCTTTGTTTCCTCCCCAAACGCTAGCAATAAAACAGTAGTAGGTATTAACCTGGGTTTACTGGCTCTAACTTGCACACACAAACAAGCTATGAATAGAGCATAATTGACAGAAACTGACACAAGTAGCAGGATATTATCAAAAGTCTTCTGTATCTCATTCTCTCAGAAGAGGCACACCACAACTGAAAAGGCTTCATGCACACACACATATTTCATGGGCATGTCTTTGTTTCGTTTGGGCTTTTTCTCATCCCACATAGTTGTCTCTAGGACTCAGTAATCTAACACAAATCTAATAATATTTGAAATTAAATCCAGGACTATGTTAACTCTGATGCACAGAGTACCAAAGGAGTGTCCTACTATGCACCAAATCACTTTTTTGTAGGTTTGTCATAATGTCATGACAAAACCTACAGAAACCCATGACAATAAAAAAACCTCCCAAACCACAAACAGCCAAAGCAAATAAAACCCCCAACAAAGCCTCAAATTCTTGTGGCATTCAGATAACCAAACTGCAATCTCCCACTTATGCCAAATCCTAAAATCTCTTTGCCACATTAACTCACCACTCCATGAAGACCCAAACAGAAAATCACAGACAGGACTCCTTCGTAGTCAGAATGGAAATCCTATTGTAAGCTCAGCACACACCTGAGTGAGGAACTGTAATGTCCAATCCAGTCAACAGGTCAGCATTCTCTCTTTCTCAAGAGTGTTCAGCAAGTGTTGTACATGTTGGGAAACAGATAAATCATTACAGCCTCAAAGGCAATTTCTGTGTGATAATGACCAGAAGTCTGTGGCAAAACTTCAACAATTTCCTATTAATTTTTGAGGGAATGCTCCTATATATGACACTGGTTTAGGCTAGAATATGCTTGCTTATCATAGAATCAATAAGGTTGGAAGAGACCTCAAAGATCATCAAGTCCAACCTGTCACCACAGACCTCATGACTACTAAACCATAACACCAAATGCCACGTCCAATCCCCTCTTGACCACCTCCAGGGACGGCGACTCCACCACCTCCGTGGGCAGCACATTCCAATGGCTAACAACTCTCTTTAGGAAAAACTTTCTCCTCACCTCAAGCCTAAACTTCCCCTGATGCAGCTTGAGACTGTGTCCTTTTGTCCTGGTGCTGATTGCCTGGGAGAAGAGACCAAACCACTCATGGCTACAACCACCCTTCAGGTAGCTGTAGACAGCAATAAGGTCTCCCCTGAGCCTCCTCCTCTCCAGGCTAAACAATGCCAGCTCCCTCAGCCTGTCCTTGTAGGGCTTGTGCTCGAGGCCTCTCCCCAGCCTCGTTGCCCTTCTCTGGACGTGTTCAAGGTCTCGATGCCCTTCTTAAATTGAGGGGCCCCAAACGGGACACAGTACTCAAGGTATAGGCTAACCAGTGCTGAGTACAGGGGCACAATGACCTTCCTGCTCCTGCTGGCCACACTATTCTTGATCCTTGACTTTTGTAACAGGGAAGAAAACTGAGACAGATCATCTTAAATTTCTCTCTCATGGCTTTTCTATTAGATTTCACAGTAATCAGGGAAAAAAAATTGTGCTGCTTTTCTGAACACACCTTATTTATTAAAGATTATACTCCGTATACCAATATTGTTTCATGAGACATGTACTACATTAAGACATGTAAAATGCATTTTAAGGCTTGTAACAAAAAGCAACACAACAAATCATGAAACTTTGTGTTATGTCCAACAAAATCCAAATATCTCAGACTGAACCATGCAGAGGAGATTACCTACAAGAAAGAAAGTCTATCTGTGGGTGTTGTTTCTCAGCAGGAGCTTGTTTGCAGAGAAATTTCATGACACAAGGGAATTTTACAGGCATATTACACAACCCAAGGAGTCATTAATATTTAAGCTCAAGTATACATGCCCATCACTCAACCCAAACCATCCCTAATATTAAGTTAAGCAGAAAACAGGAGTTATTTTTGTGAAATTATTAATTTCACAAGCTTCACAATAATTCACTTTTGAGTATTTTATTCAACTTCAGCAACTCCCATGAGGAACAACAAATTGGAAAATATCAGAAGCTTTAAAAGGCAGTCCAGGGGCCCAAATGCAAATCCCAGGCTTGAACTCTGATCTTGTACAATGGAAGAGGGTCAATGTAAAGATTAAACTATTTGCTGTGCAGACATGCCTCTTTCTCAAAGAACTTTACTAATCTAATTTCCCAAAAGAAGTGCCTATTTAGAACAATAAAAAACTACAACCAAGCAAAAACATCTTCTAGCAACAAAAGAAAACAAGTCTTATCATCTCTAATTTCTATGCCTGCATGCCAGAGGCATAATATTATTAGGCCTCTCAGAGACTAGAGCATGTTTACAATATCACACTTCACTGAACAATTGACACACATTGGTTTCCTGGCTCTCAGTTCATAAGCTTGACAAGCAAGAAGCAGCAACAACAAATCAAACTGAAGTTTCAGAACACATCAGGTGTTCCAAAGGTACTTGGACATTTAATTACATACTACCAGCCACTTATGTTCCTCACAGATTGCTTTAGATTCACCCAGACAGTTAGGAGTGTTTCTTTTGTCACTAAACAATTTATACCCTACAGCCTAATAATAAGGCAATATCTAGGCCACACGTTCTCTTTCTCTCTCTCCCACACTCCCTCAGACAGTCAATGCGTGGATGTCAGAGTACAAGCTTGAATTAAGGATCCTGATTTAGCAGAAAGATATTTTTCTACAGTAACCAGCATACAGAAATTAGCACAATGCCTTTCCCTAATAATTTCCCTTCAGTCTTCTTTACCTCACTCTTCCTTTTCCCTGCAACTCAAAACAATACAAAACCTACCCAGAACTGTATAGGAAAATGAACAAACAAACAAACAAAAAGATAAAGAGAAAACAAACACACACAAAACCGGAGACCTCATCAAACCCATTGCATGTGTTATCTGGGAAATGTTCTCAGTTTTACAGAGCTGGACATCAGCATGAAACCTATGCAGTGGATGTGTTTGGGAGAAATATTTCTCTCTCAAGAATTGCTTGGGTTTAGGTTTCTCATTTATAAATGTACCTGACCAAACTGGCCAACACCAACATTTTTCAAATTCTAAGGCATTTCAAACAAGAAAGGTGACTCAAGAATCCCAGAATCACCAAGGAAGAGACCTCAAAGATCATCAAGTCCAACCTGTCACCACAGACCTCATGACTAAACCATGGCACCAAGTGTCATGTCCAATCCCCTCTTGAACACCTCCAGGGATGATGACTCCACCACCTCCCTGGGCAGCACATTCCAATGGCTAACTCTCTATGGGAAGAACTTTCTCTTCTTCTCCAGGCTAAACAACCCCAGCTCCCTCAGCCTCTCCTCGTAGGACTTGTGCTTGAGGCCTCTCCCCAGCCTCGTTGCCCTTCTCTGGACACATTCAAGAGTCTCAATGTCCTTCTTAAACTGGACACAGTACTCAAGGTGTGGCCTAACCAGTGCAGTTATGAAAAAGCACTAAACATAACACCAAGAAATTCATAGATAAAATTTTTGCTATTACACAGACAAATGGGGTAATTTTGAAAGCCAATTTAAACGAAGCTCCAATACTCAAACCAGTACTATTATGGCCCGGTGGAAACACATTACATAAACAATTACAACTAGTGTAAGTTGTTACTTTCCTATATAGAGCTCTATAAATGTACTTCCTGCATATCTCAGGAATAAAGTAGCAGAACTGTTGCTATTTAAATCATTTGCTGCTGTTATCCTACATCTGTCAAGCTAAAAATAAATTAAACAACCCCGTCACTTGTTTTTTATTACATAAGCATTTAATTTCCTATTGCTATATATAACTTACAGGCCTTTGAAAAATTAATATCTTTCAGGCAGTCATATACAGGTAAAAGTTACTGTAAGATGAATTAACTTATTTTTCCATTTCTTAGTAATTGTACCTTTCTGAACTATTGATTTGCAAGCACATGAAGCTCTCTTATTTTTTTAAATAAAAAAGGTTTGCACCACAATCTATTAATATTCTAACTGCTGTGCTGTAAAACAGGTAAGTTTTAGTATCATAGGAAAGATTTGCTTTCAAGATACAATTACATTATAAAATAAAGGAGAAAAGTACATACTCTGTGGCCCTTATCTTTCTTCTCCCATATATTTTAAGCCATTCCTGTGGTCTAAGTGGGGAGGTAGCTGTGCAGTAACAATTTACCCCATCATTTGGATTTTTTTTTAACACTTAAAGCACTTGAAATAATAGCCATCTTCAGTCTTAATATTCTTGTTATAGATGTGGTTTTTGTGGCTCTTTATGCTCCTGCTTTTAAGACATTTATGTTTTAAAAAGTAATCACAGGGAGCATAGTGCACCTAATCCAATGTCACTAATGGAGCTTAAATGGTTCTTCTTTTTGCAATTTAGAGCTAGTTCCTACTTC
Organism: Dryobates pubescens; assembly: GCF_014839835.1. NCBI lineage: Eukaryota > Metazoa > Chordata > Aves > Piciformes > Picidae > Dryobates > Dryobates pubescens. The sequence goes on from NC_071643.1 coordinate 7,235,240, forward strand.
AAAGAAAAAAAAATAGATTTTTAAGAAAATCTAATACATTTTGAGGCCAGTAAGTATAAACAAGAACCTACTTGCAATATGTGAGCAGACCTTGAGCATGAACAAGTATAAAATAATCTCCACCTACACATCATTCCAGCAGCTCCCAGCTTCCTTGAACTGTTAATTTAAACACAGAAAGGTACAGGAAAAGAATAGGAAATGAAATATTCATGTCTTTATGCAATCCTTCCCATTTGGATGTTTCCAAAATTTAAAGGAAACCAGTTGATTTCTCACTCCAGTATAATTAATTAGGTACATAAGGAGATGTTTCATATTGCAGCAGAACCTGGGAATACAGGAAAGAACCTGTATTATGACCGCCCACTAGCACTGAACATTTTTAGCTGAAAGCATGAGCTGTAAATAAGCTAGTACTGCCAACATTAAAGCTTAAGGACAAGAGCAGGACAAATACTATAAAAGACAGCAGGTTGTCCTCTAAAAATAGTTACTTTTCTATTGCTTCTAGAAGCATCCTTTTATTAATTTCTTGATTGGTTATGCATAAAAGGGCAAAAGTAGCAGGGTGAGGAACCAGGCAGCTGGCTACCCAGTAAGGACATTAGCACTGCAAAACATTAGAAGACCTCTCATCCATGACAATTGCAGCCCAGAACAAAAAGGGAGACACAGCCTAGAGAAATGGTCAAGTCTGGGGGAAAGGAGAGAATTGGAATTTTTTCTGCATGGACAAAAGGGGACTCTTTTCCTCAAAGTAAGGAATGAAATACAAACTGCCAAGAATTTTCAGGGCAAAATAGATGGAAATAAAATCTCTTCACAGAAAGTGTTTGTGTTGCCCCTCTGGACTTCAGTGAAGAGGATTTCAGATTCATGCCTTAACTAAGTGCAGCTGTTAGCCTGGGGCAGTACAGAATCATGAGGGAAAGCAGACTTACAAGCGGGACTATCTTAAGTTATTAAAGGTGCAAGGTTAATATTGACAACATGCTTGGGGGCCAAGACACTCAGCAATCATCATTGCATTTAACTCCAGCAGATTAGCTACAAATGGAAATTATGGAAAATAAAAATTAAACAACAACAACAACAAAAAAATCTATATTCAGTGAAACCCTGAAAGGAGTTAAGAAAACAGTATTCCAGACAACAGGTTTTTGCTATTTTTCTCATGTTTCTGTATCCCTATGAAAAGCACTTAAATACACATGAAAATGTTATGATGTTTATGTTGTTTACAGAAATGCTCTAACTATAAACCTCTAAAATTTCAGTAATTTAGTCAGGAGGAAGGACTGGGGGGCAAGACTTTACATAAAACACAACTGTAATTTGCATTACTCAAAGGGTTTGGTGTTGGGGGTAATACTATAACAAAATAGCACTACTGCATTTTTAATTGGAAATCAATGAAATTTTAAGTATTTTAAATACTACAGGAAAAGTGAAATTCAGAATTCTTTTAAAGAACTATTTACAGGAATTAGAAATGTGTTCTCAAACCCAATGTTCAGTTGTATTTCCTACATTAAAAAAACACATTGTTTCCTCAAAAAATGCAGCTTACATTGTAGCTGAAGTCAAATGCAAAGAGAAAAAGGGGAGAAAGCCTGCTGGTTTTGTGGCTGCTGCAGCATTTAGTTGGAACTCAATGCCATGGTTAAAAGGCAAGGACTGTTTTAGTAAAGAAAGGGGTGGATACAACGCAAAATGCTGTACTGAATCTCTTAGAAGTTGCACAAAATGCAAGACATCACATGATCCCCTTGTCACTGGCCTTCCTTTGGATGTAGATCATGTTCATTAGATCCTGAGTTTCATGACCGCCAAGTCAAGGTACAAGACTTCAATGATTCCTGAAAGCCATCTATAACAATGCTTGAGGAACAGCAAGTAAAGTCAACATGGGCTGTATGGATGTATGAAGGCTTTTCAGCATTCAAATTCTGTGCAAATCATAGCACTGATTTATATTAAACAGACTCAATCTGGATCTCTTCCATTAATGTGCAATTATTGTTGTTTGCACTCTGCAGTATATTTCCATAGCATTAAAATAACACAGCAGATGTTAATGTCTGTAAATTCCCACTTGTGACTATTCCACTGCTTAATGCTCCAGCTTTCTAAATCTAAAAATACCCTGTATAGAAAAAGTTTATATTTACAAGGAAGAGATTTATTCCTTTCTGAAACAACCAAACAATTAAGTTATGCATTTGCAATGAGTACTTTCAGTCCTTTTTAAAATAAAAGCTATTATATGTCATACAAAGATGTATATTAAGAATTGTCTATAATATTAGAACTAAACCATCATTCTCAAAGGCAAAGGAATGAAGTATTTTTATCATCCAATACACAAAGAATTAACAAATTGGTCTTATGTAGGTATTCTCAGAAGGAAGATAATTTATGCTTCTATACTTCTTCAATTTATGTATCCTGAAATGCTAAATGATTTTCAGAAAGGAAAGTGATCAAAGAAAGTATCAAAAAATATTAATTCCAAAGTCACAATACCACAGTACATTAGAGGTTGGAAGGGACTGCAAGAGATCATGCCAGGTCACTTCTTTTCTCACAAGAATGAATTCTAAAGAGTTAACTACTAAATTATAATGCTCCACTAGCATCTAACATAGACTTAATATACTAAAAATGAAATTGTAAATTCTATGCTGTAAAATGTTAAAAATAAGTGTCAAATTCAGTTCTCAATTGAAATAATTCATACTCCTTAATCATTAGGATAAAATACTTCAATAGTATAAAATGTCTGGATTAATTTACAATTCATATTATTTGTCCCTGAAGGAATAGGCAGGTAGACTAATATGGAATACCTTTGGTTTGTTCCACAAGTATATTATGTTTTCAGGGAGTCAAATGTGGGAAAGAGGCAGGGAGAAGGAAGGGAGGTGAGGAAGGAAAGAGGCAGGGAGAAGGAAGGGAGGTGAGGAAGGAAAGAGGCAGGGAGAAGGAAGGGAGGTGAGGAAGGAAAGAGGCAGGGAGAAGGAAGGGAGGTGAGGAAGGAAAGAGGCAGGGAGAAGGAAAGGAGGTGAGGAAGGAAAGAGGCAGGGAGAAGGAAAGGAGGTGAGGAAGGAAAGAGGCAGGGGGAAGGAAGGGAGGTGAGGAAGGAAAGAGGCAGGGAGAAGGAAGGGAGGTGAGGAAGGAAAGAGGCAGGGAGAAGGAAAAATAAATTCTACCCTCAAAGTAATTCCACACTTTCTGCCCAGCAATTCCATTCTTCTCCTCTGATGACAATGTCTAACTTTGAATCTTTAGTAACAGAATGCTACACGTTTTTTGTGCCAAAGCTATTACTGAAATCATTAAACAAGATTGGTTCCGAGACTGATGCTCAGGAAGTCTATTAAATACTCTTTCGATACATTCTGCTTCCTCATTTTACCATGATTTACCCCAAGTCAGGTTTATCACTCTATTTTGTCCTTATTTTCTGGAGAGCATAGAGAAATACAAAGTCAGTCAATTCAACAGCTTGGCTTGGAAAGCACTTGCTTGTCTATGTAGCCTACAGTTGATTTACTAAATGACAATAAAATGGGTAAAACGACCTTACTATGCTAAAAGTTACTGCCAATATATGACACTGTTAAATTAAAAATTAATTGCCTGAAGAAACATAAAGAAATGCGTACATGCCTGCTTCAGAATTTTTTTTAGCTCTGCTTAATAATTTATGGCTTGGGTAAGAACATGCCTCCTTCAGCATAAAAATGCTAATTACATTCAAAGAAGAAACAATCCCCGAAGCACAGAAGGCAGCCTTGCAACTTGTTAGTCAAAAATTAATACTCAGCATTGTAAGTCATTTTTGCTAACTCGCTCTAGAGTTGGAATGGCTGCACAATTAGAAACAGTAATGAGCTATTCTCTGAGAGGTAAGATAAATCAGCAACTTCGGTTTTGGTCTACCAAAATATTTCGTGCCTTCCATTTGACTGATGAACAGACTGAAGCCCAGAATAAGAAAATACCACAATTTTCAAGTTAGCTTGTTTGTTTTGCTATGTTTGTACAAATTCTGCTTGATACACCACCCACTGTTATGATTTCAGTACAGATAGCAGTGAGCAGTGACCATTACAGCATAAAACCAATGAACCTGTTCAGGTTGTTTTTTTTTTCTTTCCCCTCTGCGGCTGAAGAGGTATTAGCTTCCATAAAGTATTCCCTTGCTTTTGAGTGCCCTGGAATTCATTTTTGAACTTGGGTGGTGCTTTTAAAATGACAATTTCTTTTAGACTAGAATAAACCAGGTTGGAAGAGACCTTTGAGATCATCGAGTCCAACCCATTATTCAACACCATCTAATCAACTAAACCCTGGCACCAAGCATGCCATCAAGTCTCCTCCTAAACACCTCCAGTGATGGTGACTCCACCACCACCCCAGGCAGCCCATTCCAATGGGCAATCACTCTCTCTATGATGAATTTCTTCCTAACAGCCAGTCTGAACAGGCTGTGAACAGTTTAAAACTTTTTCTAATAACTTGGTTGGTACAGAGGTTTTATCTCCCAGCAAAACACAGTACTGTAGACAACACTGACCAAACCAATTCTCTCCTTGTTTGTGTCACATATAATTAAGCATTATAGTTATAAATAACTTCAGGCTGTCATAATTCAGCTCCTGTTTATTTCATTATTGTTGTATTACACACAGCACTCTGCTTACTGTCCAGTCACAAAGACACAGCACACAGTCTGTCTTTTAGGACAGCTAGCAACTGGGTACCAGTGGAAATCTTCAAAATTACTGTCAAACTGTGCACATTTAAAGAAAATTAATAATAATAATTTCTAATCAGTTTTATTTTTAAAGAAGGACTAAACTTAGCGCTCATCTTCTTTCCCTAGAGAACAGACCTTCTACACAATCAGGACATTCCTATTCAAATGTTTGAGGCATTTCAATTAAAAGTAGGTTTAAGCAATTGCTTCCTGATCAAATGTCACTCATGTTATGGAATTAGTCAAATATCTATCAAGATTAATTTTATATGCTTTGCAGACATGTCCTCTCTAATTACATTTGCATATGCATTGCTCTAATTAGCCCAGTGGCTTTAATGAATCAGAAATTGATGCTGCACACATTCTCATGTTAAATGTTCAAAAAGTGCTGTGCTGATTATGAAATGGCACAGCAGTTTTAATTTACACAACTTGTTTCAAGCAGGGCCGGCGGGGCTGTGTTTTCTCTGCAGTGACATGGTGGCTAATGTAGAGAATAGTTAATTAAAACTGCTCCTGAGCTACCAAAACCTAAAGACCAAGCAAGGATGGATAAGTAGCCATTTTTTTTATGGGTAGGATTTGAAATTTGTTGTAAAGTGGTTGGGATTGCATTATTCTTCCTTCATATGCTTTCTGAAGGGCAATCCTCTGCATTTTACTTCACCTTTGTATCCATTTGATACCTATTACCATTGACTTCTCTGTGCTCTGCTAGGCATTTGGAGTTTATACATGTAGTTACTCTCTGTCACTGTATCACTGTGTCAATGGCTTTCACTTTGGTGTGCTTTGTACTTCTCTTTCTCTAAACTTATGATTGTCTGGATATACAAGATTGTCAGCTGAAACTGACACTGAAACCCCACAGCTTCTCTTTATTTTGCTTTCTTGGACAGCTGAGTAGTGGATTGAACTGAGACTCAGGGCATAGTATTTGTTGAAGGATTTCAAGAATCAGCTGAGGTTTCAGTTCTCTGGTTGATGCAGAGCTGCCCTATTTGGTAAATGGTTTACAGACAGCTATCTACACAGCACTCCATGGGTCTTCTTTGCATAGATAGGGCCTCAAAGCAATCGAAGGCTGGAGCACTTTTACAACCCACTCATGAGTCCTCTGCATCCACTAGACATTAACTAAATAAACCAGACAATCCATACTGGCTATTGAGGAAGAGAGCTAGACCCTTGTGATCCCTCAGCTTTATACTGAATATGATCTACATGGAATGGAATACCTTGTTGGTAAATTTAGGGTCACCTGTCCTTTCCACTCCTCCTTGCAGGTGCAGCATCTTTCTTAGTGCACCTTCAATGTGGTGCACAAGATTGAGCAATGACTTTGGTCTCCATAGCAGGGAGTATAAGCAAGAGCCTTTCTGCATACTAATCCTTGATAGAAACTGTAGACATAAAGCTTTATAGCATCTAGACACAGGCACTGTAGGTGATAATATGCCATTAACTTCAGCAAGTGCAGTTACTTAAAAGAGGCTGAAAAGAACAGCAAAAATCACAGAATAGAGTAAGCTCTATTCTAACTCAAACTAGGACAGTTCCTGACAACATTTACCGACATTTACTGAGACCAACAGGGAATATTCCTGTTCTAAACTTTGGATCCTTTCAGATTGCATGGCCCATATTAGTAAAATAGTGTAAATTCCTGCTATTCTCAACATGCCACATCAGTTAAAAAAAAAGCTCTCAGCAAGTAACTGCATACATTGTGGTTGGAATTTTGGTATGTAATGTACTTACATGTACCTTGATATCTTAACCAATCTTTTTTTCCTCTTTTTCACTCTCTGCAGCACAGAATTCCCAAATGCATGTACAAATTCAAGCCCTCTAAAAATCCCTTGACATTCAATAGCATTTCAGCAAAGAACTAAACCACAGGTAAGCACACACCTACCAATCCACAGGGGCAATTATCTTCCAGTCACATCTGTAAAACCAAAGTCTTTGTCTCATTTCTTTCCATTTAACCTGGACAAAGGAATGACTTGCAAGGAACATCTATGGAGGGAACACATCTCAAGAGAAACAGTGATTTTAGCATGTAATATGGAAGGAAGGAAATGTAATCTTTAACTACTAACAAAAATATATACATGCACAGAGCACTCAATACAAACCTCTTACAGGCAAGAGTTAAAATGGCAGCATTATTCCTGAATGCCTGTATAACATTTATGTATGCACAGCACCCAGACCTCTACATGTACTGCATATTTTACAGAGAAATTGTTGTTCAGAAGTTTATTTGTCAGTACAGAGTATAACATTTTATTGATCATATTTTTCTTATACCTCTGCCCTGCAAAATAAGTACCTGCATCACTATGAGTCTTGTGCTATACATGTAGTTTTACTTTCCATAACCATGTTTTTGCAGTTCTAACATCTGCTGTCACATAACCAACCTGGTGTAGCAACAAGTGAGATTTTAGAATGGAATAGAATAAACCAGGATGGAAGAGACCTTCAAGGTCATCGCGTCCAACCTATCATCCAACACCACTTAATCAACTAAACCATGCAAGCAAGCATCCTGTCAAGCCTTGTCCTGAACACCCCCAGCGACGGCGACCCCACCACCTCCTCGGGCAGCCCATTCCAATGGGCAATCACTCTCTCTGTGTAAAACTTCCTCCTAACCTCCAGACCAAACCATTACCTTAAAAACCCAACATGGTGATAATGGCTATGTGTCTCAGACACCTTATTGCTTATGTCAATATTTCACATTTACTTACTTCATTGGTGGTTTCCAGCAAGGAGTGTGTTCTCAGTATGGTTTCAGTTTGGTAGAATGACAAAAAAGGACTATTCTATGGGGAGAATTCTCTGTTTTACTACAAAGAATGGCAAGAATTGGATGCTGTACTTACTGCTTAACATTCCAGATACTTCAGCTGCAAGTGGATAGGAAAAAGACCTCACTGTCACTCAGCAGGGAATCCCAGAAGCATCAGAGTTCCCCAGCAGCTGGCAGTTTTATAGCAAATGGATCAGTTCACAGCATAATTGAATAGCAAGGCAGCAAAAAGCCAAAATGGTTTACATGGTACTATTAATTCCAGGATCACAAATTTTGCTTGTAAATATTGAAAATGCAATAAACTAGAATTTCCAAACTTTGATTAAGAAAAGTAGTTATGCAAATTTACTTAAAAGAAATCAGTCAAGGGTGTTTTGATGCAAAAATGTCATGCAGTGCCTGAATTACAGATCACAGAGAGCTGTGATGGAAACGCCACTATATATTTGCAAGGTGAAGTTTTAGAGTAAACTGAAGAAAATGGCTATTAATAGACCCTGTGGATAAGCTCTGGGACTCCTAGCTCTGAAGTACTAAAGATGGGAAAAGACTGACTTGTTCATTAAAAAGAAATAAAAATTGCAAAGCATTACTAAACTTAGAGAGATCACCTTTGGTTCAAGAGGCAGTAAACCATTGACTGCAAAAGTATTATAGTAAAAGATTATTACAGATATGTTCTCTTCCTTTGCCTTCTCCTAGATATATCCTTCAAGCCACTTCGATGTGAGCCTGCAAAGATTGTGTTCATGAAAAATAATGCAATCAGATTATAGATTTGAAAGGTGAAAATTTCAGTCAGCCACCAGTAAATTCTAGCTTAAAATATTTCCCTAGCAGCAAGCATATTCCAAGGAGACATGTGACAACTGAAGCAGAAAATCGCTTTCTAAAAAGTGATGTAAAAATTGAAATCGTAATAAAAGCCATCTCAGATCTGCATACCAGCCTGGGAACAGCAGAGTCATAGGTACTCCTGAATGCTGATCACACAACTGTTATGCTGATCACACAATGGAAACTTGAAATAATTCCAGCTACCAAAGCAAAGTTAGATTGAAAGTCCCCTGAATAATATTTGTATATTGGACTACGACTGCCAATTGTGAAATTGATTAGTAGTGTGTTTTAGGCATTATTTAGGGACATAACTGTATGTCATGGATGCACATTGACAACAGCAAAAGAACATACAATCATAGAATCAGTCAGGCTTGGAAGGGACCACAAGGATCATCTAGTTCCAACCCCCCTGCCATGGGCAGGGACACCCCACACTAGATCATCCTGGCCAGAGCCTCATCCAGCCTGGTCTTAAACACCTCCAGGGATGGGGCTGGCCTCAACCACCTCCCTGGACAACCCATTCCAGGGCTTCACCACTCTCATGGTGAAGAACTTCCTTCTCACGTCCAGTCAGGATCTCCCCACCTCCAGCATCATTCCATTCCCCCTAGTCCTATCACTACCTGAGATCCTACAAAGTCCCTCCCCAGCCTTCTTGTAGGCCCCCTTCAGTTACTGGAAGGCCACAATAAGGTCACAGTCACGTAAGCTAAATTGCTCCCTTTGGGGTTTCTGGTTTTGCTTGTTTGGTGTTTTTTCCTTTTTGAGGAGGGGGTTGTGATTTTTCTATTTCATCACTATTCAACTAGATTGAACTAAGACATCCAAACTTAGCTTGCATGGTGGTGTTTTATCAACAAATGCAACAAAATACATCCATCAAAGAAATGCATATACCATAAGGAATATTCCTAGAGTTCCTGATCAACTTTTACACTGATGAAGTGCACATTTAAGAAACCTCAGCAAGTCAGCATTTTCCTGCTTCCACAGGAACAAGATATGCAGTAGTACTACAGGAATTAAACATTGTGTGACAAGATCCATTTTTTTTAAAGCAAGAAATGCTGCAGTTGTTTTCATGCTGTATGTTTAAAAATCGCTCTACCCACATAAAGACAAAAGGCTCTAAAAAGCTTCACATTTTTGCGGTGTATTTGGACCATTTCCTCCTGTTCCTTGGCCTTGTGTTCTGTGACATATCACACAAAAAAAAAAGTATGGGCGGTACTTGTGATAGAAGCACAGCAAAAATTCTGGCCAGGGCTGATTTTGCCATTGTTTACAATGCACATGGATTTTAGTATCATAAGCAATTTCTTGTCCTTTCTTCTGAAACTGCTTGTTTACTTGCCTGAAAAACTGCAAGCAGGAATGTATTTCAATGGGACAAAGTGAAATACCACGTAACAGTAAAATAAAATGTAAACAGATGCATTTTAATATTATACAATGCAGGATTCTATGGCTCATTAAACTATATTCATTACTAAGCTGGATCTATAGAAGCCATTTTGTAGCTTTAACAACATACCAGATGTCAGATGTTAGCTCCGTCAGATGGGTTTTAGCCACTAGGAATTTACAGTCAAGCTTGCCTCAATAAACACTTGAATCTCAATAAACACTTGAATCCAGTGGCATATATCAAGTTTTCTAGTATATGTTGGAATTAGATTCTGATATACCAGTCAGGTCTCAGTTCATTTCACACAGAAATTTTGCTAGATAAAGGACCAAAGCATAAAATATTGAGGGGAATATCAATCAATTCTGGCCCAATTAAAACAGATTTGGTTGGGTGGTGTTGTTTTTTTCCTAACCCTTCTCCTACCTGTGAGAATGTCTGCCACCTTGAATAAAAAAGTGTAATTTGGAAGACATCCAAGTGAAATGTTATGCCTGTTTTTAACTATTCCTCCCCTCTACATCTTTTTAATGTTTTTCTTCTATGCACGTCAGGAAAAGTGAAAACTAACCAGCCAAACAAACAAAAAACCCCCAACCAAGCAAACACCAAAGCCCCCAACAAACAGACATTTATCTTTTGAGGTTTAGCAACCAGAAAGGATTTTGGCAACCCATACTACAAAGTAATGGTAACTGCATCCACTGCAGAAAGTAAGTTTAATAGTGGTAGTTCCTTAATTTATTATAGCTGCTGAAAGATGTCTGTGTTAATACAGTTGAGGTGGATCCCTCCCAAGACAACAGACTTTCAAGATCTGCTACAAGTTCCTTATCTGGGACAAAGGCCCTGCTGCATATGTCCACAGAGTGGAGATAGGGAACACAGTCTGCTCCCTCCCTGAGGTCTCAGTCACACCATCTTGCTTCTGAGAGGAGCATGGAGCCTCCTCCATCACAGGAGACCAGCAAGTCCATCTCTTTGGTTTTTCAAAAGAAGTGAAACACTGAAAAGACACCAGCCAGAGGATCTCTGACCTGGGAATAAAGATCGGTTTGTGTTCACTATTACTCACTTCCAAGCCCCTGCTGTAATACTAAATGGCCACATGCTGCTAACGAACCCAATAGTCACTTCAGCAGTCTTGATGCTGAATTCAAGGAGCTATTTAAGCTATCTGTACAAACAATTGGCAATACAGTTCTTCCCTGTTATTTATGGCAACCCTAATGATTGTAGGCTTTTCCCAGTCTCTACTGAAGAGAGTTGTGAAGTGCTCCTGCACTATCAATCTTAATAAAAGCACTGGAGCTGATAACCTAGAACCTAAACAATTTAATTTAGCTGCCAGATCTAATACTAGTCCCATTTTCCACTTAGAAAATCTGAGCCCTGTGACTAATGAACCACTTGCAATCCAGCCTCCTGGAATCTCTTGGCTTCATACAGTGTAAGTGGTAACAGCAACCTGCAATGATGTTATCCTGAACTCAAGCAAGCCTGTTTCAGTTCTACTCAAATTTTCTGCTTTCTATGGCAGCATGTACTGATAAAACATCCTACAGAGCTACATGACTATATGGTTTTAGGACTATCCCAGCATTTATACTGTCTTTTAACTGGTTTCAAAAGGATGGATATATATCAAGGAACTAGCATCAAATCACAGCTGCAAAAACTTCCCATGAAACCAAAAGCATCTTGAAATAGTAGTCTAGAAGTCAAAGCAAAAAACCCTCAATTGTGCATGTGCAAGATCAATATAAAATCAAATGTGCACACCCCTTACTCTGTCTTTATTTTTTTTAGTTCAGCATGAGCTTACTTCAGCTTAAATCAGTATTTTAGGAACAAAACTGAGGGACTTCTTTGTTGTATACTCAACATCTGCGCTTCTTACCAGATCTTTTTAACAAACTAATCCCCAAGGTTTCATAACTCCCTTCTTGAACACCATGGCAAAGAATCTTCAAGCAGCCACAGTACTTGGCAGATTTGTCAACACTGGCCACTGTAAAATATTTTCACACCCATATAATTCACAAAAGCAGTCCTCAGAGCATTCAGTACAGCTCAAAGGCAGATGCCGGTAATCCCTGAAGCCAACTGTAAGGATTATTACACCTACATATATTTTTTTTATTCAAAATAATATTTGTATTATATCAGAAATCACACACACACACAAATACCTAAGCAACCATTGAAAAAGTAACATATTGAAAAGTAACAGTTTGTTACAAAACTTAGAACTCCCAATCATGAATTCCTGATAACACAAAGAAAAGTTTCAGTTGCATATTTGCCCTTGCAGGTGTACTTCATGAACGTTGTTTCTGTGAACCTGAGTGAAATTCAGTTTTCACGATTCACAAATGATGAAAACTTCATGAACCACTAGAGAGGAGAAAACTAGTTGGCATTCTATTGTAACTGAATGGCATTTAATAGAATAGAATAAACCAGGTTGGAAGAGACCTTCAAGATCATTGCGTCCAACCCATCATCCAACACCACCTAATCAACTAAACCCTGGCACCAAGCACCCTATCAAGTCTCCTCCTAAACACCTCCACCACCTCCTCGGGCAGCACGTTCCAATGGGCAATCACTCTCTCTGTGAAGAACCTGGTCCTAACATCCAGCCTAAACCTCCCCTGGTGCAGCTTGAGACTGTGTCCTCTTGTGCTGGTGCTGGTTGCCTGGGAGAAGAGACCAGCCGCCACCTGGCTACAACCTCCCTTCAGGTAGTTGTAGAAAGCAATAAGGTCTCCCCTGAGCCCCCTCTTCTCCAGGCTGAATATTCCATATATTTCTGGCATAGGTATTTCACACAGTTTCTAAATAATGCTGATATGTCAGTATCATAACATGCCCCAGGGGGAACTCTATAACTTCTCCACTAAGCAGCAATCAATAATATTAAAGAGATCAAGAAGACTTTGAAAATAAAAGCTGACAGAAACTGCATTTTTTTCCCAGACACTTATGGCCCAGGTCTGACCTTTTTTACTTAGCCCAGGAGTCTATCACCACTTTAAAACTATCCACACACAGAGTTTAATTTTCAGTGAAGAGCTTATCCAACATAGTCTGAATGCTTGCTTTGCTTGCAGAATCTTAATCAAAATTTCTTATACACTTACAGTTTTCAGTGGTACCCGAGAGCCACACATCACACAGTTCACATTTGTGCACCCTGCGTTAGCCTCTAAGATGAATCCTTTCCTTTTATTTAGCCACTGAAAAAGTGATAGATTCCAAATTAAAATTGTGATGCATTGATAAGGCCAGCAACAAACCCAATAGCAGCCTGGGAATACACTTTCTCTAATCCAATGGAAAAGCCACATTCAGTCTAGAATAAATACATGTATAGTAGCACAAAGGGCACAAAGACAAAAGACAAAGCTTATTTTAGTTGGATAATGAGAAAAAAGATGTAAGAATGTACTAGTTACCGAGTTTGAACAATTCTGAGTCATGGGGATGGGAGAAACTGAGATTTCCCCATGACAAAGATATAGAATGTTTTTCAGGACACTCAACAACATTCTTCAGTTCAATGGAGTGTGAATGTGACACCAACTCCATGTGGACTCTCTGACCAGTAAAAATAGAATGGATATATATGCCTTCTAAAAGAATCACTGTTTATTTGACAAGACAGCAAATCTGATATGCAGAATGAAGGAAAAGCTAATGTTTTCATATCCAGTCTGCCTGGGTGCATAAGGCAGTATGCACCCCTTTAGACACTATGACTTCTTCCACTGGAGCCTTAAATCTACTCAGATCAAGCGTCAGACTTCACAGCTGCTAAGTATGTTGTTTCATTCTACTTTTGAACTGTAGGATTCAAATCCACTAGTTTAATATTTTGGAGAATGTAAAATCAAAGCAACAAAATGTAAAAGTCTCATTTGGATGCTTAAACTACTTATCTGAAAATTCCACAGAATCAAATCGACCTCAGCAAGCTTCCTGTCTAACCATATTTGCTTGTCTGTGAAGCAAAAGAGACAAAACAAAGGCAGGCTGCTGATTTTTTTTTGCGACACACTGCTACTTGCTGGCCTGTCCATCTTTTCAGAGGCTGATAGGAATGCCTGGAGGCAAGATGGAAGTACTCACAGTACCATTAACTATTGGTGCAATGCCGAATACAGCCCCGAGAGTCTTGTACTATCCACAGCCCATAGCTGGTTAGAAACAACTCTTCATAGAAATTCAAGCTTATAAATTCCCAAGTCACCATTGGATTGCTTGAGTTAAATTTTCTCCAAAACTTCACACAACACTGGGATAAATGCAGAATGCAAAACTTGTCCTCATTTGAGGATGTCCCTTAACATGTAGGGAAGGATTTTTCAAAGGATGGTAGAAGAAACAAGAATAACTGAATCTTACCTATAAATCTTATTCCAGTGACTCTACTGTGTAAACACTCTGCAGACCTTCAGAAATGCTTCTCCTTCCACATTGCACATTTCTGTGACTACTGCAAATTCATTTAATACTGTGACAGTTGCTGAAATAAAGCTACGTTACATTATGCAGGCTGTTTACTTATTAGCACACACACATATCCCCTAAAGGAAAAAGAAATATTCAAACCACACAATCAACTTAGATAAACTTTCTGAAAGAACTCAGAGGTCTGCATCCATTGCAGATAAAACATCTGTTCAAGAAGGAAAAGAAAAGTATAAACAGGTGAAAAATAAGTGTTGCAAACACTCTGTTCTCTTCTGAGAGGATTACAAATAGATTGCTAAGCATTTATGAGACACAGGAATAATAAATGGCTGAAAGCAGGGGAGCAAAGTGCCAGCTTAGGTTCTTGGTTCTTCTCCCATTTACCCACACCACTTGGTACAAATAAAAACCAGTCATGAATGTTTGATTAGTTCTGATTTACACAAAAGCGTCTCTTGCATTTCTTTGAAGGCTGATTGTTCACCTAGTGTATTTACAATAGAAAAAGTAGCAAAACTCTGCATTAGCTCAACTTCATGCTAAACAAGGCTTTGAGTAATATTCTAATTTGCAGAGTTGAAAAATGACTAGGTGTCCTCATGGCAGCTTTCCATTTTCCATCTCACCTCTCTCATATAATGGGAGACAATATGTCTTCTTCTTTCCAGTACAGAATACAGGTATAGGTTTGCATTTTTAGAAGTGTCCTAACTGATTCAAGTCTAATAAAATAGTACTTGCCTCAATTTTGGTTCATAATTGTGTTTTCCAATTAAAATACTGCAGGCTCTTTCATTCATTTGTCCAGAAGTACTTTGAAATGCTCTCTATTTCTGTGTTTGGACACTAATCTCAGATTAAAGGTCCTAGAACCCTAATTGACATAAAGATGCAGGGAATATCTCTTCGGTCACATGCAGAATTAGGGCTGCACTAAGGTTAAGTAGAGCGATAACCCATTAGAAAGGTATGAAGAAATGAAGATGATTACATTTGAGGGAAATCCATGTACAGTCTGAAGAATCAAATTAAAATGTAGAATGTCTGTCTGAATTGTCAGAATTATTAGAAGCAGTTCAGGATTTTGTTTGAAGCAACATAAATAATTATTCCTATGTCTTATGTAATTAATGCCATATAGGGCCACTGCATATAGTGCTACCAGTGTCTGGATTTTGATAAGGAACGGGAAGCAAGAACTAACCCTCCAGATTTTACCTTATATCAGGCTTTACAGAAATCACTCTGGCATTTGCAAACAGAATTCTTCTTTTATGTTGGTAAAGAAACTTCAAGATGGGAGATTAGTATGGCAAGCTAAAATCTTTTTTATTCCAAGGCTTTGTTTTAATCTCTAGCCCTGCTGATTAAGTCAAGAATAGCAACACTGGTGAGTAATTTTCAAGGTTTCAAGCCCCAGGCAGCCAGAGAGATCAGTTTACTCTGATGCTAAAATCAGTGAAATAGAAAATGTAATAGCTAGAGTTTTAAATAGGTGGGTGCCATTAGTCTCCATCAGCAGCTGCTACACAATAAGCACATATGGATTTTTGGACATCTGCGGTATTGCAGCATCTCTCTACCACCTGCAGGGGATATTAGCTCTGAAGAATAGATCCCAGACAGGTGGAATTACACATTGCACTATCTGGCAGCAAAAAGCTGGTTCAGAAATTGTTATTCTGGCAGCAATTTAAGAACTGCAACATGAAATAATGTACAGCAGATGCAAGTAAAGTATGGGCAGTCTCAAATAGGTGTAATTTCCTTCTACTTTCTATTAGCCCATCTGGGTGAACCTCAAGCCCCTGCTTAAGTAAGACCCTGTACATTTAAACAACCACTTCAGTTAATCATAAGAATGGTAATTAAATTTTTTTTTCCCCAATACAAAAATTACTCAGTGAGAGAAAGAAAGCCTCTTTCCTCCACATGATGTGAGCTCTTCAGAAATTCAAGTATTCCAATTTAATACTACTACTCAGTACATGTATTTATCATTAGAAGGTGAAAGTTTCTGTCCTTTCTAAACATTAAGAACTAACTACTGAGTAGGGCTTTGTCAGAGAAGAATACAAAATAATCCACTGCCTGCCTGTCACAGCTCCCTGGATGCAGAGAAGCAAGCAGCACTGGTATATACATTACCTCTGGAAAAACTATGATCTCAAAGAGGACATGGATGTGTGAAATGAGAAAACCATGGTTGCTGGTTAAATCTGCATAAGAAATGATCTTTCAGTGACATTGGCTCAAGCTGATTACAAAGCCTGTAGAATAAAGGTAACAGAAGAGAAATTGTGTTTCTCTGAGAAAACACAATAGGCTTCTACTCTGGCAGACACTCATCCAGATTAGTGGTGCCTGTGAGTCATCCAGGTCAGCAACAATCAGCTCCTGCACAGCTAGTGCCCTCAGATTCTTTACATGTTTCTCAGTGGCTGTCCACTTTCTTGGGCCATATACGATGTCACATCTAAAGTGATACTTGTTCCTCACACTCAGCAGGAATCACCTCCAGAGAGACAGAGGGTGTGCCTCATTTCCAAGACACCTGTTGATACTCAGTTTTGTAGCCATTGGTCCCAGCTCCTTGGCTTCTCTATGCTCTAAGTCCTATTGTCTCTGTTATCCCAGCACTGGAACTGCCAAGTAATGAGGTTCTCACCTTCGTGATGGTTGCAACCTTTACATACATCACATGACTCACTTAGGGATAGAGTGAGTGAGCAACTCCAATTCTCCTGCCTGGCAGGTACTTCTTAATTTTGTATTTCATTTTCTCTACAAGGGCAACTGATGCTGGCACTTGAGTCCCTAGGTCTCAATTACCCCTTCACTAGAGGTTCAGTAGTTTCAGTGTTGGTTGTGGGGGCTGACATAATTTCAGGATCTTTCTGGAGGTTGCAGGAACAACATAGTATCTGCCTCTACAGCAATACTTTGCTCTAAGCAAGATCAAGAACTGGTGGTGGAAGCATCCCAAGGATATACTAAAAACTCTTTGCCCAGTGTCATGCCCTAGAGAACAGAAATTCATGCAAATAGAAAAGAATTCCATAACCAAATGGGAAGGACCAGAGCAGAGTGGCACCTCTAAGCCCTCACCCAAAAGCAATAACCTGCACCAAATCAATAATCCACAGTGATAAAGCCACCCACAGCTTCAAAAGCAAATCTAGAAATATCAACGAATTACACACAGCAATCATCCTACCCACATCATCAACATAATAAATGCTTGTAAGGATTTAGTGACATTCTTTTAAACTTCAGCCTCCTGGGACTCTCAAATTAAAAGCCTGTGATTCTTCTAGATGTCCTATTTTATTCAGGTCCCAGATAAACCCTAGCCATGAAATAAACTGTCTACATTTAGTCTGTGTCTGGGGCTAAATTGTAGCATTTGCTCTGTCACTCAATGACTCCTTCCCATCAGGGAAACAGAATCAGAAGAAGGAGAGAAGACCCACAGGTTGAAACCAAAACAGTTCTGATGAAACACCAAACTGATACCAATATCAATACAATGTACATGAAGTTATACTCAGCCCAGCAAGGTGTAGCAGTCCCGCCAAACAGGAATGCAGCTTGAAAGAGGAGAAGAAAAAGCAGCAGGAACAAGAAGGTCAGCCAGAAGATTCTAGCTCTCCTTTCCCCAGAAAACTTTATACTGAGTGTGATGCTCATGGTCTGCAATACACCTGTGAGCCAAATCAGGTCAGCTGCACTTGGCTGACTCAGATTCGCTAATGGCTTGCAGCCTGAAGATAGCTTAGGATTCTGTCCCAACAAAACCATGGCAGTAGTATAACAATTTAGGTTGTTGCCTGCTTTTTGCCTAGGGGTAACTTCAAAGAAAAATCTAGCAAATACTAATCAAAAAGCTAGGCAATTTCATCACTGCAGATATCACTCTTGGATGGCACAGGATAAAAATACAACCTGGTATGTGCCTTGCACCTTAAACAGATAGAAAGGTGAGAGATCAGTTATTAGCTAACAGAAACATTATATAAGCATATCAGACTTCAATCTCTTCCTCAGCTTGCCACAATACAGACAAGAAGGCTGGTTAAAATGAATGTACCACCAGGAGTAGCTTTATTCACTGTTTCTTTTCCTCTCCACAAAATTACTCAGAAGTGGTGATATATACTGAAAGTCATTTCAAATATCTATTACTCTATATTCATTAAAAAGTAAAATAGTGTAATTCAGAGAATACAGAGAATTCCAGAGTACATCAAGTGTCTGATCACCAAAAAAACCAAAACCAAACCAAACCAAAAAGCCCAAACATTTTAAAAGCTGACATTAAAAAAAAATGAAGTTCAAATCTTCCACTTAA
This sequence comes from Dryobates pubescens, assembly GCF_014839835.1. Classification (NCBI taxonomy): domain Eukaryota; kingdom Metazoa; phylum Chordata; class Aves; order Piciformes; family Picidae; genus Dryobates; species Dryobates pubescens. The sequence continues at coordinate 7,253,922 of NC_071643.1, forward strand.
TTCAGCACATTGAATGTATAGTCTTGGTAACCCTTTTGTGAGTAAATTACTGAAATGAAAATGATGAAGTATGTAATTTCTATGAGTAAACACTAAAGAAAAATATCTTATTACTAAATGACTTCACAGGTTACATCTATATCTAACAGCAGAGCCACATAAATCCAGACCAACGGTCCGGTGGGAAATGAATTGCTGATATAATTCCACTGGACTTACCACGGAGAAGTGCTTAAACCTCAATATTTCACAGGAATATAACTACTTTCTTCTTTTCCCCTGATTTTTCACAGTCAATAGATCTTAATTATTTCCTTTTCCAGAATTCTTTACATAAAAAAAAATACCTTTCAAAATAAAATAGTCCAGAGCTACCTCACAACCATTAATATTTTACAACTCGGCATCATATTATGGGCTTTAGATTTATGCACGCATGGAAGTATCTAAATGTTTTAATATCAGGGTGAATGTGAGAGCAATTCCAAGCCCTTTTTGGATTATGGATCTGTAAGGAATTAAAAATAATGACAAGACAGAAGTGAAATTAAGTTATTTTTTGGCACAAGCCTTAATCATAAGGATAATGAGGAAATTTCTATTCCAAGGGCATTTCTTATAAGAATTCACAGTGTGGCTGAGAAATGCAAGGGCAGTGAATTGCCACCATATGGTTCTTGTTCCAAAACTGAAAAAAAAAATGAACTATGGAACAACAAAGTTCCTAAAGAGTAATTTCATGAACTTGAAAGCAGCAGCACTTCTCGAGTTTATAGGCCCTCTTGTTTTACCTGCATCTGCAGGTGGAGACAAAAGAGATCTCAAAATGTAAATCCAGAGGCATAACCTTGACCTGAAGAAGCTGCTCGAGAGTCTAAATAAGTATAGACCAGTGTAATTACAGTCTAATTAGTTCATATTAGAGTAACTTGTGCAAGAGTACAATAATGACTTTGCAATCAAGTGTATTTGAGTAAAGTTAAAACTAGCAGAGAAAGTTAAGAACAGTAGAGAAATGTGCCTGAACAGCTCAATATGAAACACATCTTAGCCTTCACCTCATCAACCACCCAGCTGGCAGAAGTACCTACAGAATCACCAGGAAAAATACTACAGGTTTTTTGGTGGGTTTTGTTGCTTGTTTCTTTTTTTCTGTGCAGAAATCAACAGGTAACTCTGATGTCACACAATGAGCTGAACAACAAAAAGGACAAATGACAGTTCTATGTTGTTAAGTTGCATATTCAAATTGTTTTAAAACAAGAGGGAGGACTTGCAAACAAAAAAATTAATAAACTTTGGGGACTGTTTGCCAGTTGTGGAATTTTTGTAGTAATATACAAAGCAATGTGACTATATAACATTAACTAATTATCTAGTTATTAAAATCAGTAATTACAGATTCTAAACCTTATCACTCAAAGAGATGATTGATTTTTATTATTTTTTTCAGTCTAGAGTGAAACTGAAAGAGCCAGAATCAACATTCTCTCTATTAGGATTCTGGTCATTATTTTCCTTCCACAGAAATGAAATTTTTGCTGAAACAAGACTGGAGTAGGTGCCTGAACACCAGACTAGGGGCACTGGCAGAGCAGATGCAGGGATGTCTTTCCACAGAAAGTGACCTTCACAAAAATTAGGAACAAAGAAAAGCGTCAGCAGCTGCTGATTGTGTGAGTAGGGCCAAAAAAAAAAGGCAGGCAGCAGTAGGTGACCACGAAGGAAAGTGTCAATTAGCATGAGAAGCACCGCACAGATGGGTTAGGAAAAGTGCACACATTAAATTCTGAGACACTGTCAGAATAACGTGTCTTTAAAGTACAAGGCCTAGGAGAAAACTTTTAACATGTAACACTGGAAAGTTATCTCTGGCCCAGGTCCTCAACACAAAAGAAACAACTGGTGAGAGCACCCACATGGCAAACACCGACCATGAGTTTGAATTCAGGAATTGAAAAGGGGAGATCAAGATCGCAACAGGCTCAGAGTGAGATGAAAAAATAATCTGCACCACCTGAATGAAAAGGGAAGCTTAACTGTAAAGAAAGGATATCTAAAGAAAGGATATCTATATGCTCAGAAAATAATTCATTTCAATGAATAATAATAATCTGAGGAAGTCTGAGAAACAAGCCTGTGTGTGGGTAGGCACTCAACAACACTAGCTGAATTCTCTGACTGGGTCCATGGAGATTAAGGCTAGTCAAAGCTTTACTTCTCACCTAAACCAACTTTCTTTACACTTCCCCTCTGGGCATCATGTGTTGCTCAAAGAACATAAAGCATTCCAGCAACTTTAAAAATCAGACTAGAATGAAAAAAGACAGGGCCAGGCTTGAAGGATGCAGATACTTGAGATTCAATGACAGGTCAACCTTGTCCCTCAGACAGAGGTTTCATGACACGGTAGAAAGAATTTACACTTCTGAATTCAATACAACACAAAAAAACCCAGTGTGATATATAACTGGAGAACAAGATTGAGGCTGGAAGGTAACATTAATCATGAAAGTTTATAGCAAATAAAGATTTATGCATCATTAGGAAAGCTTTTTCAGTGGATTAAATCTATCCTTCTACAAGGTAAATTTATATAACGTGTAATATAGGGAATTATTTTATGAATGTTAGAAGAGAAACATCACTTTTAATTTTGAATAACTACTAGTCATTGTCCTTACCTGCCTTCTGTTATCCAATCCTCATTTTTTTAGACACATTTTTTTTAATATCCACACATTAAAAAGTGATTTGTGCACTTGTCATAGGCATAAGCATTTGTAACCTGAGTAGTAAAATTCCTTATAGCTTGAGCTCACTTTCCTTTTTAAATATGAAAGAGACCATGATCAATATTTCAAATCTTGGGAGACAAATTGTCAATACTGATAGAAATTATTTTTGAGGACCTTAGCACCCACCCTGTTGGTTGGTTTTATCTAGACCTGGAGACATCCTCCACTCAGAGAGCCATGTTTGCTCTTCTGTATTTATCTAGTGAATACATATTCACAGGCTATTGGCATATGATCCTCTAGACAGAGTCTAAACTATTGAGTTACTGCAATTGTAGACTCCCACTGGATCATCCATATGTGGGCTGGATAAACTTTAAAGACACACAGATCTTCTAAAAGTGATAATTGGAAAATAATGGTTTAGAGTTTTAGAGGAGTCTAAGTTGGTTTGGCAACAAAACTGCAGTAAAATCCACCAGGAGTTACTTGGTTTGATTATAAATGATCCTAAGAATATGAGTTTCAATGGAATTCACTATCAGGCCTTGAGCACAAGCCCTATGAGGAGAGGCTGAGGGAGCTGAGATTGTTTAGCCTGGAGAAGAGAAGGCTCAGCGGTGACCTCATTGCCCAATACAACTACCTGAAAGGTGGTTGTAGCCAGGAAGGGGTTGGTCTCTTCTCCCAGGCAACCAGCACCAGAACAAGGGGACACAGTCTCAAGCTGTGCCAGGGGAGGTTTAGGCTCAAGGTCAGGAGAAAGTTCTTCAGAGAGAGAGTTGTTCGCCATTGGAATGTGCTGCCCAGGGAGGTGGTGGAGTCATCAACCCTGGAGGTGTTCAAGAGGGGATAGGATGTGGCACTTGGTGCCATGGTCTAGTCGTGAGGTCTGTGGAGACAGGTTGGACTCGATGATCCTTGGGGTCTCTTCCAACCTTAGTTATACTGTGACACTGTGATACTGTGATCAAACATCAGCTAAAGATCCTAATAACGAAAAACAAACCCTTATTTTGCTGTTCAAGGGAAAAAATTAATGGCAGCCCTTCGTTTTATAACAAAGTATTGAGAAACTATGAAGAACAGAGAAAATCAAGATTATTCTCATGGCCTGATACAAGCTAATTTCGGCTGGCCAAAGGCCCTTTGGCACTTAACAAAAAAAAATACGAGATTTGTGGGCAAGTTCCAGCAGTCACAACTCCTTTTTATGGCTTTAAAAAGGAAAAGAAAAAAAATCTCTCTAACGATGGGCAAAGCCACTACAGATTCATTATTTTCACTGTAGAAGAGAAGAGATAGTAAAATTTATGAGTAAAATAAAATTGTGCCTACGCCATAGATCTTGCCTATAATAGCACTCATTCACTGGGTTGTTCTTCTATTAATGAATGCAGAAAGTAAAGGTTAGGCTAAATTACAAGCATATAGAGAGAGAGTGAGATGGTTCAGATGGCATATAAAACATAAAAATCACACTCACAATAATTTTGTTAGTAGTGCAGCATATACATTTCTTTGATCTCACTGATTATTATATTTTTCAGTTGTTTTACCACTTACTCCATATTTAAAATATCAGCACATGCCACTTGCAGTTAGAACAATGTTATTAATAAGTTTTTTAAATTAAAATATTTCCCCTCATGGTGCTGATTGACAGCCACCTGAACATGAGCCAGCAGTGTGCCCAGGTGGCCAAGAAGGCCAATGGCATCCTGGCATCAAGAATAGTGTGGCCAGCAGGAGCAGGGAAGTCATTGTGCCCCTGTACTCTGCATTGGTTAGGCCACACCTTGAGTTACTGTGTCCAGTTCTGGGACCCTTAGATTGAGAAGGACATTGAGACTCTTGAACATGTCCAGAGAAGGGCAACGTTGCTGGGGAGAAGCCTCGAGCACAAGCCCTAAGAGGAGAGGCTGAGGGAGCTGGGGTTCTTTAGCCTGGAGAAGAGGAGGCTCATGGGAGACCTTATTGCTGAAGGGTGGTTGTAGCCATGAGTGGTTTGGTCTCTTCTCCCAGTCAACCAGCACCAGAACAAGAGGACACAGTCTCAAGCTGCACCAGGGGAAGTTTAGGCTGGAGGTGAGGAGAAAGTTCTTCACCGAGAGAGTTGTTAGCCATTGGAATGGGCTGCCCAGGGAGGTGGTGGAGTCACCATCACTGGAGGTGTTCAAGAGGGGATTGGACGTGGCACTTGGCACCATGGTTTAGTCATGAGGTCTGTGGTGATGGGTTGGATTTGATGATCTTTGAGGTCTCTTCCAACTGTGGTGATGCTGTGATTCTGAGTGATTTGTTATTAACACTTTCAATGCACATCCAGGTATATTCTAAACATATTTAACCAAAATAAAACGTTCTACCTAACAAAGAAAGTCACTCTGGATTAAACTGCATTTCGCAGCTGCAAGATTTAGGCTGCTGTAATTTAGCAGTGGCATTTTTCCAAAACTAAGATATTGTTTCAAAAATTCTCAAAGTAAGTCTTCATTCACATAGCTAGTATCTAGGGAGAGGAAGAACACTATGAACCAAGAAAAGGTAAAAATTTCATTCCTCCCCAAAGGAATTACTATGTAAACTCCTTTGAGGGGGAATTAAATTTTCACCTTTACAAAGTCAATTCCTTTCAGTTTCCTTTTTAACTTCCTCTTAACACCTGTAGGTACAACTCCTTTTCCGTTCACATGCTTCATTACAGGGGAGACAGTGCTAACTTCTGTATATTTTATTTTAATTGGATATGTGCCAACTAAATTTGTGTGTCAAACACAATTTTAGGCAAATAAAGTCATTGAACAAGCAATTGCAGACTATTAGTCTCAGCCATAATTAAGATATCCATTTGCACCTTGAAATTTTTAAGACTGACAGCACTAGGGCAGTACTTCACATGTCTTTCAACTGCTTGACTCATTTTAGCTCTGTGTTGGATGCTTTTAACTCCCCTCCAAATAATTGATCCCTTTTCTTCCAAGTGACTGGAGAATTTATGAGCATTCCAGTCCACAAAAGAAACACGACTTGTCAACACTCACAAACTTGAAAAGCAAAACTACTTTAGAATTCAAAGGCTTAGATGTTAGCATAGAAGACTATTTTTGTTGTGAAGAATGTGTTACCATAAGTAATAGAGCCTTGGGACCATCTTAGCTGAAGAAAATTTACATACAGTAATAGTTGGATAAAATATTCATACTATAATAGTATAGCTGAAGACAAGTTACATATAGTAATATATCCATATTACAGTACTATAATTTCAACAATCAGTGTAGAAAGCTGAGAACCATATTAATCCCTAAAAAAAATGCCAAAAAGAGAAATTAAAATTCCTAACTATTTCCATTGGCTTTAAACCAACACTCTCATATATACTTGCTTTACAGTGCTTTAGTCTGATTAGTTCTGTAAGCTAGTGCTGACATCTCCCCAACTATGGGAAGATGAGATTTAAGAAAAATCTTGAGGGGAAAAAACAACTCTTTGGAATCTGTCTTGTCCACCATGGCAACCAGTTCAGCTGTTCCCAAGCAGAGAAAACAGCCACTAAACACTATTCTCCTCAGAACAAGGGCAATCAGGTAGTTCAGCCCCAGCTGTGCTCTGAAGGCAAAAGCAGCTGTGTACTGTCTTAGACAGACTGGAAGACTTCAGTACAGCCTTTTGTACTTATTAGATGAAAGTGGATTTATCATGAAGCACTCAGAGCTCTAGGCACTACAAGAGGTATGCTTTTTATTTAAAAGCCTATATGGCTTTACTGTCACCCTATGAAAGGAATGGGAGGGTGGGGAATCAGATAAAAATTACAGACTGCATCTTCTGTATTTGACTGTGTCTGTCTGTCATTGTTCTCTCGCCTTTGTCCTGTTTCCTCTGAGTGCCTTTATTTTTACTCGATTGGTAAATTCATAACTCCACTGTTTCTGTTGCTTTTATCCTACCTTTCTTCTCCTCTGGTTACCTTTTCACCTTATTCTGCTTCTTCCAACTAATGGAAAAAAAACACACCAATCTGCCAAAAGTGAGAGGCAAGCACACAGAAGAAAGAGCAAAGGACAAAGAATGCTGCTAATACTCTTTGCAAAGGGATTAAAAAAAAGCTTTAGTAAAAACAAACCCCAGAAGTTTTGACATAATTACACTACAGTACATACAAAAAACCCCCACCAACAATTACATGCAGTGCTCCAAATACTGGCTTGTTCATTTTTGTTTGCTTGTTTTATATAATATTCCTTCCTGCTGTAAGAGAACTCTGTTGTCTTTTAACCCACAACTGACAGTCATTAAACTTCTCAAAGTTTTCAGACACAAAATCTGAATTGTGAAAGAAAAAGATCGCAGAATCACAGAATAGTAGAGGTTGGAAGGGACCTCTGAAGACAATCTAGTCCAATGCCCTGCTAGAGCAAAATCATCTAAAGTAAATCACACAGCAGCATGTCCAGGCAGGTTTTGATAGCCTCCAGAGATGGAGACTCCCTAGCTTTTCTGGGCAGCCTGTTCTGGTGCTCCAGCACCTCCAAAGCAAAGAACTTTTTCCTTACATGGAACCTCCTGTGTTTGTTTGTGTCCATTGGCCCTTGTCCTGTCACTACAAGGGTGTCAAATCTACAAGCCTGTGAGATAAACTACAAACCAGCTACACCAAGATCACAACACTGATGTATGAACAGCCTTAGACTCAAAAAATATCCAGCAATCATAGGAAAGCTATACAGCATCTTAAGAGATCATCTGGTCCATCTCTCACCTCAAAACACATCAGACATTGAAACATTTGACAGATGCTTGTCTAGCTTATTCCTTAAACAATATATGATGGATAACACACTTTCCTGGCTGCCCAGTTATCTCTGTAGATAGAAAATTCCCTTCAAGTATCAGTCAGGTAATCCAAACTTCACTATAGATAACACAGAGCATTTCAAGGTACAACATAGCTCAGTCCTGAGCCCAAAAGCTTCACAATTACAGTACCAGCTGCTACAGACTGAGCAAGTATGTGGATCCTTGGCCAGGCTTGCTGCTGTAATCTAACATCATGGATTACTGTCCCAGCCTACATGCCAAAGAGGTTTGGGGGTTTTGGAGCACCTTTTGTCAGAGATGAGGGTGGTGTGGGGGAGCACTCTTTTCTTTTTGTGCATTTTGAGGACAGGGGATGTGGGGTTCTTTCCTTTCTTTCTTTCCCTTCTTTTCTTTCCTTTCTTTCTTTTCTTTTCTTCCTTCCTTCCTTCCTTTCTTCCTGCCTTTCTTCCTTCCTTTCTTCCTTCCATCCTTTCTTTTTTTTTTTTTAACTTTTTATGTACCAGAAAATTGTCATGCCCTTCTCTCTAATCTTCTTTTGCTCAATTAGTAATTCCTCTTTCAATTTTTTTTCAATCGGATTTTCAACCCTGAGAGTATTCTTGCATTTCTGCTGCCGTCTTTGGTCCCTTCCTTTCTTGAAGTGCAGTGCCAAAATGAGTAGTACTGCAGCAAACAGCCTTACCAACATTTCTCCCGTCACAGCTATCACTCCTATTTATAGCACCTATCCAAGAAGAATGTGTGGTTGATTTTGCATTACTCTAGCATGCACCCACAATTTACCATCAGAATATAACTTTTCCCTGTCCTAAGATGCCTTATAGAGATAAGTGCATAAAAATAAACAGAAAGTCAAGGTGGATGAGAAAGAGACCAAGATCAAAATATTGCTTTTCTTCTCAATAAATGTAAGATCTATTGCAGATCCACTCATGCATTATGGATGTCTAGATGGGGAAAAAAAAAGACAAGTAAAGCTTTTACTCTGCAAATTAAGATAGAATAAATGGTCTTAAAGCAAGGTGGTGTACTTTACTAGGAACTTCCTAGCTCCTAAACCTTTTGACAGTCCAAAGACCTCACCATTTATAAAGGGCTAAGGCTTACAAGGCAGCTGAGGATTGAATGGAAATGGTTAGATTTTTAAACACTACTGTTCAACTCTAGTCCTGAAGAAGGCACATCTGCCAGAAGCTTGCACATTCAGAGAGGGAAAAATCCATGGAGATATTACTTCTCTTCAACTTTATATGAGTAGCTCTGCACACAGGCATAACTGCAACCTCAAGGAGAAGAGTAGTAATTTGCACAAATGTCAAATATGCCCCTTTCTTAATAAATAAAAGATCAATACACGCTTTGAAATCGTCCTTACATCTTGTCTTTTGCTAACCTTTCACCTTGGAGAGATGATGTTGTAAAATAACTTGGCGTCAAGGGAAGCAGATTTTTTTTCCCTTTCATTATCATGGACAATGAGACCTCGTGCAGCTTCCTAAATATTTAACAGTGTGCTATTTTCTCTCAGGCACAATAAAAATACTTTGGACTTTCTTATGTTTCATCCCACTTTCCTTGACACTTTACAAAGATTAATAAATGTTGTTGTTTACGTACTTTGCATCTGAGGACGCATGACCTTCAAAGGCAGTTATGAAATGGAAATTAAGAACTCTTCCATCTTCATTAGTTTTATATTAAACCTAGTCTGTTATGGCTTTAGCTCCTGGTGGTTGTTTTATTCGGTTGTTTGTTGTGGTTTTATGTTGGTTGTTTTGGGTTTGGGTTTGGTTTTTTTTAATTGTAGTTAACTACCTCACTGCAGCTGTTAAGGAGTTTTATTTCTATTACCTTTTAACATGGAGTTGCTCTTCCATATAAGAAAATAAACAGAGATGATTCCTCATTGCTCGGAGCACGTGGAGACGTTTTACGTTTCCTGAGCGAGGGCACAGCTGGTGCAGCACTCACCAACCATCACAGACAGCAATGCTGGAGCAAATTGGCAATAAATTATTCACCAAGCACTGTGCAAAGGAAAGTATAGGTGCCTTTCTGGAAAATGACATTAACTTAATACCTAAGGAATCAGAGACATGAAGGCAAACCTGATGAATGTAACTCTGTGAACATATCCAACAGATCTACCTAGAATATAATTATTATATTTCAACAAGCTAACTCCTGAGGTACCCTAAAACCAGAAGCAGGCATTTCAGACACTGGTTTTTGTAGGAAAGTAGTGTACAAATATCAACACAGAGACACACAAATTGTATGAGCAACTAACAGCAAACCCAGTCTCTTAAATTTCTGTTCTTCACCATAGCTGCAAATTACAAGCTATTTAAAGTGTTCAAAGTGAGATCCTCTGATTTTATAGAAAATAATCTACTGCTACTGCAGTACTAAAGGACGGTGAACTAGTTTTTGCCCCCCTTTCTTCTGCAGCATCAGAGAAAAGTTTTGGGATCTTTCAGTCACATATCAATGTCAACTTTCAAAATCTGTCATAAAATGTTACTAATCCCACAAGAGAAGCCAACTGCTAAAATATTTTTCAAGTCTACAGATGTATGCACAAGTGTATCTTGCCTGCAACTGCTACAGCAATAACCATGAAATTAGGACAGCATATAATATCACATAAATATTATTACACTTCAAAACACCACTTTGACAACAGAGTTTCTACTTGGAACTGGCTATTTTAATTTCACTGCACCAGTTTTTCCTCATCGATCATTCCTTCATTTCACAGAGCATAAAGTCAATACCAGAGGAATCACACCAGTCTCGTCCTGGTAGTCTCCCATTCCTCTTATCCTTCTTTCATAAAGAGGAGATATGAGAGTACCTCTCAGCACAAATTTCATGTGCAGAGAGTTTCTTCTGAGGGGGAACATCTATTCAGGCTCTTATTTTCTGGCCATCTGAATAACAGAGAAAAATAGCATAATGGAGCATTGGAACAATCTACCCAGAGACACTGTGGAGTCTCCTTCCCTGGAGACTCAAAACTCACACAGACACAGTTCTTTGCAACCTGCTTTAGGTGAATCTGCATTAGCAGGGTGTTGGAATAGAAAACTCCCAGAGGCCTCTTCCTTCCCCTACCATTCTGTGAGATTCACAGGGCTTTGGTTGCTTTATTTTATCATTAATTCAAGGTCTCTTTTTCTGACAAACTAATTTTAAAATGACTTGTGGATGCAGTAATTCAGGGCAGGGGAGAAAAAAAAAGGTGAAGTTATGAATAGACATTTTGTAATTTCCATTTTCTCTTTGAGATAGATTCCTTTTTTTAATCCAGTGTGAAAGACACAAAACAGAGCTCATTGCCACAGCGCACTGCTAGCTCTGGCTGAGATCATCATGACTCAGCTCCAGCAATGGCAAGGCAGAGACAATACTGCTTATTAGCACAAGTGAGATTCATTGCTATAACCAAAGAAGCAACATCCCCTACTCATAAATCCACAGGTAATCTTACATTGTTATAGCTGCAGTGCCTGTGCTTCCTTATTGTCACTTATAAAAATAGTTTTTATTATGGTCTATTCTGGGTGAAGGTCAAGCATGAGAGACAGGACTGGAAACTTAAGTCTTTTAAATGGAGACAGCACATAATGCAAATTCCTTTAATACAAGTTTTCCTGCCTGCAGGAGCCTTGACCTAGAAAATTCTCACATCTTCAGCTGTCCAGGTTTTGAGATAATTCCCTCCATATGCAAGAATTTACTTAAGACCTTTCTGACCTCAGTCACAAAAACACTTGTTCCAATAAATGGAGATAGTTCTCTCTTAGGGAGCACTTTTCATTAAGGCTTGCACTGGGATCACCAGATTTGTTTTAATAAAGAATTGAAGAATGACTTAGCAGGCTATCAAAGACAAAGCCTTTATCTAGTGCAGCTCTATTGTTCGGTTTTCTAATTTGCAGATTACAGTGGCAGAACAGGTAGTTCTATTCAAACACAAAGGAATGTGTTAAATTGGGGGAAAAATATTAAGTATTCTGCAGATAAAGGGGAGTAAGGGGCTGCTTGCCTTCTAAAATGGTACCCACTTATGAAAGAGCCACAGAGGAACATTAAATGTGTCAATATAACTAGAAAATTTATCTGAAAGAGTAGAGGCACACCCCTGGAGTGCTGCTAATAAGAAAAACAGGGGGGGGGGAAAAAACACACCCAAAAAGTTGATTGATTGCTGTAAATTTCTGGCAGCTGTAGCTTTTGAAGCATGAAATACATTAGCATTTATCCTAATGTCTTTGATAATTGTTCAGAGTTGATGCTTGTCTTCTGAACAAGGCATATTATTTATTCACAAAGAAGTCACTGACTGTAAACATTAAACATGTAGAAAATAAGTTGACCTCTTTTCCCACAAAATTACTATTTTTTGAAGGGCAAAAGAAACTATTTAAACCATTGGTATTGGATACAGGTCTAATTTAAAGCACATTGTCCAAATACCTTTGCCCTTTATAGGTTATTAACTGTAACAAGCACCTGGGTGAATTTATTGCATCATTACACAGCACCTATAGGAATATTTCTGTCACAAAAACCTGCAGTGAAATATCAGCTTTGGCTAGAGAAACATTTTTGAAATACAATGTCTGGTTTGTGAGAGTCACAGACCACATGTTGAGACCTCTTCAGACCACATCAAAAGTCTTCATATTCATGTGCAGCACAAAGGTTCTCAAATGCCACAGTTGTAAGACTGTGCTTAGATGTCTCAGTATTTTTCTCTGTGTATGTGTAACTGATCACTGAAGAATGTAAACCAGATTATTTTATTCTTTTCCCATGTTTAGTTTTGCTTCTTCCTGGTGGCAGAAGATGCATGGGCCTAATAGAAGTGACATTATGGGGTTTAAGTATTCACAGAGATGAACTGACTGCTCTTTTAAAAAACCCAAACCTGCAAGTATCTCAAAAGGAGGTGAAAGAACTGTGAGGAAAGCACAACAGAGCCAGGTAAACAGCAAAAAGCTGGTAGGGCAGTCTTCCTTATACAACAAATAGCAGTAATTACAGTTCTTGACACTCAGTGGGGTTAACTGCAGCAGCATTACTTTCCAATCAGCACAGGCACATGCAAAGACTGGGATGTTTTTCTTCACATCGATAGAGGACTCTGTTTTTTCCTTCTACAAAGATTTCCAGCACAAATAAATATAAGATTAATATAACATAAATGTTTATATACAAATCAATATAAATTGCTAGGAATATGAATGACTTCTCCCACAATTTATGGTGAGAAAATTTGTGAGGCTCTTTAATTTATTTTTTTTTCAGCTAAAACCAAAACAAACCCAAAAGCCTATGCAAGATATTTGCATAAGTCCCAGCTGGACAGAAAAAATGCAAAACTACTGATAACACATTTTAAAGGGCAGTGTCACAGCATGCTTACCAGTACAAAGACCTCTGAGTGTTAACACTCGGATCTAGAAAACCAACACCACAAGAAAGATATGTCCAGGATGGTTCAAAGAACATAATTGCTAGTTAAAGTAACAAGCTAGAGGCTCTATCTACCACATAAGTCAAAAAACTAACACTCTACAAGCTCTTAAGGGACAATGCCAAAGCCAGACATCTCAGCTGTGTCTCTAGAGTTCCTGCTCTTCAATCAGCAAAGATTTATTTCTAGCTTATGAGATCTACCATGCTTGCACAGTGAAGCACAACAGCACTCAGGTGTACATGACTGAATTCATATAGATCCACCTTAGCACCTGTTTACAGCAGTGATGGATAGACAGACCCTGGGGTAGAATCACAGTGTGGTTCAAATTCATGAATTTGTATTAATATATTTAACCTTATTAGCACATTCCAAATCTTGTTTCAACACAGGAATTAGGCTGTGGAGCTAGACTGATGTATACGAAAGAGACAGGAAAATGTTAAGGCAGAGTAGGTCTATTTCAGAGGAAGAAATATACATGTTTGCTTGTAGCACAGGCGCAGCTTTGCTGACATTAAATCTGCACTTTGTTTTCACTTGATTTTAAAATACCCACCCATGCATCACAGCTACTATACTGGAACATATCATACTGGTTCTCTCTTCAGGAAACCTGAGTATCTGATGAGTGTCTAGGTAAATCGAGGACTCATAGTTCTAGCATTGCCAGTTTAGGGCAGCAATAGGAAAAACCGCAAGATTCTTCCTTAAGACTGATCATCTTGGGGTGCATTCTGAGGGAGATGTAAGTGCAGGGAAGCAAAACATATCATACCAGTTCAATACCAAAACTTAAATTGCAAGCATCACTGTAACTGCTGCTAGCTTCACTAACTTGTAATGCATTGTGAGAGAAGAATCAAGGCAATTGGCATTACCTTATGTTTTTCCTTCTAACATGGCTAAGGCTGTGCTCAGTCATACAGTTTTTAGTATGGTAATTCTGAGATCTCTGTCAATAGCTTCCTGTGGACACTAATGAGAATTTACAAAGTATTTACTAAATTAAACCAGGAGCACAACTGTTGCAACATTTTAAACCAGAATGACCAATTAAGTAACTTAGAATTTAGGAAGCCAGCCCTCCCCAGGCCCCAAATCCACTATTTCAATGTCAGCAACGGACTTTTTAGACACAAACAGCCTAAGGCAAATATTATAATTAGCTTTTAATGGGAAGATATTTTCATTGTTCTATGATGTAAAAACATAGTAGAAATAAAAAGGCCTTGTGTAAGAGAGTATTTTGTTGTTGTATATGAAGTGACGAATTAAAAGCAAAAACCCCAACAAAACAACCAGAAAAAAAAATCCCAAACAAACCAATAATAATTCCAGGAAAAGTCTGATTCTTGTTTAATTTGTTCTGATTTTATAGATCTGTAATCACATAAGGCATGGCTACAATATTCTGTGGAATAACTCTACCAAAGACAGCTAACTCTAATTTACATCGGTCTAACTAAGAGCTAAGTATGTCTGCTAGTTCTTAATGGCCTATCAGGCTAACGCTAAATCATATTAAAATGACAAAATAAAATAAACCAAAATAAGGTGTAGAATTCTCCTGCCTCTATCTGCACATTATGAGCAGATAGTCTGTAAAATATATTTATCAGCATTGTGACCAGCTATAAAATGTTGTCAGTGCAGAACGTTTATATACTGTAGCATAGTAAAATTGTCCCCTTGTTAACTCTAAATCAGCTTCTGCACAGGTAATGGCACTCCTTCATCTGCAGCCTAGCTCAAAGGGAATGTCATTTATGATGTCTGCAATAGCATTTTTGCTATCTAGGATGTCACAGCTGAATTGTGACTTCCCATAAAGGTAAAATTTGCTGGATTTGGTATGAATAAAATATAGAGACAGATCATAGTATTATTCACCTGTTGTGTTTGGTTTTGTTTGCTTGTTTAAAAAAAGAAAAGAGAGATATTAAAATTCAAATGAGGAACTCAATACCTGTGAACTTCAGTTTGATTATTATACTGTGTCCTCTGCATGCTGCAGCCGTATTAATACATGTTGTTACCTCATCAACAATATAGTACCAGATCTCATAAAAAATATTAGTGCTAGGATTTGTCAGTATCAGTGTATCTTTACCACATGATTAGCCATTGGAATGGGCTGCCCAGGGAGGTGGTGGAGTCACCATCACTGGAGGTGTTTAGGAAGGGACTGGATGGGGTACTTGGTGCCTTGGTTTAGTTGATTAGATAGTGTTGGATGATAGTTTGGACTCAATGATCTCAAAGGTCTTTTCCAACCTGGTTAATTCTATTCTATTCTATTCTATTCTTTCCAAATACCTGAATTATCTTATGCCAAATGCAAATGTTCCCCCAGCACAACATAACCCACATTACTGTCTCTTCATTATTTCCTAACTCAGTCAATATTTCAGATGTATCCCATACAGACCTGGTGGGAAAAGTAGATGATGTGGTTCCATCCCCTACACTTCAAATTAAAAACTAGGAGAAACCAGATCAGTTTAGAGAGTGGATCAAAATAAACTTTTCTGCATGACAAAATAATCTTTGTGCTCTTGAAGTCTCTGTGGGTTTTGGCAGCACCCTGTACTCTCTGGCATTCCCGTGTTTCTCATCTGGAAAACTTACATTCAGCAGCAAAGGAAGCAATTTGTGTAATACAGTTGCATAAACATCAGTTTCACAAAACCAACAAGTGAAATCAAATGCTCAGAAATGTCACATTAGCTGACAGTGGATAAAATTCCAGGAGCAGATCCAAATGCAGTCTGACACCTAAGTTTGTAATGTACATGAAGCCCTTCAGGCCTTTCATCAATTATTCTTTGCAAAAGAAGAGTCAAGTTCTTAAACTGACTAAAAATATTCACCTTTATTTTTCAAAAATAGGAACTAGTAATTCTAAACAAATACCTTATCCATAATAATTAGAATAAAATCATAGAATCATTACGGCTGGATCATCAAGCCACACCATCAACCCAAGATTAGAATGACTACTAACCCATGTCCCAAAATGTCACATCTACACATTTTCTGACCAGTTTCAGGGATGGTGATGCAATCACTTGCCTGGGCAGTCTGTTTCAATGCCTGACCACTCTTTCAGTAAAGACTTTTCCCCCTGATATTCATTCTCAATCTCCCCTGGTGAAATTTGACATTTCCTCTTGTCCTAGAAAAGAGACCAACATCCACCTCACTACAACCTCCTTTCTATTCAATATTTAATGTCAAAACACAAAATTATATGAAAATGGAAAAGTTTATGTTACCAAGCCACATTTTTGGATCTTCCTTTTGATTTTTAAGGACTTAATAGCAATATTGTGGGGGTCTGGACAGATGTTTTACTGAAAAAATAGTTAAAATGTTCTATTTCAAATACAAAAACACACACACACACAAAAGAAGACATTGCAGTCATAATTATAATACTTTAAAAGTCACAATCAGTGGTATGAAGGCATACATGATAGTTACAAAAGAGAGAGCTATTTTCAATGAAGATGAAAAGTTCTGACCCAAACCCACATGAACTAGAAGTCCCAGTTTGGATAAGGAAATGTACAGGACTTCCTAAAGAAAGTTAAAATAGAGGAAAGATGTGGATTTTCAAAGCCTTGCATCACCTTTACTGCCCTAGGTGGGAGTGGATACATGACCACTACTAGCTGTGTTACAGATCCAGGGCCCAGTCTTCAATACAGGTAATGGGGTATATAAGGTTAGGAGGCTTCAAGCAGTGGCTAGAAGCACCAATCAACCAACCAACATATTCAGTTCACAGGTACCAAAGAAAATATACTGCAAAGCAATCAGAATTCATTTTTTCCCCCACCACTTTTCTTTGACAGGCAGAGTGAAAAGTTGTCTTACTTTGTTGAACAAAGCTTTCTACTCTGCTTTAAACAAATTGCTTCATTTCTTTTTCAGTCTCACAAAGCAAGTCAAAAGGCACTAGTTGTGTGCCCCTTACTAAATTAATAATAATTTCCCACCTTTTCAGTGGAGGGAATAGCATTTCTGTGAGCTGGGGACTTGTGAAGGGCAATGGTGATGTGTTCAGATCCCTTCTCCAGCATAGAATCCCAGAGGTGCATTTACCCATAAGGGCCTCATCCAAGTGGCTTGTGGATGTCTTGAGGCACAAAGGTGACTGCTAAAGCTATACTTATTCTGGAGAGGCACAAGGGACACCACGGCAGGAACTCTGCCATGCTGGGGAGTGTTTCCCATGCTTTTTCTCCCTGTCCTAATTAAAATTTTATGTGTTGTTTTCACAGCAAAAAACACCCACTACAGCCCAACAGACAGAAATAACCAGCTGGTATTTCAAGTCATGCTCTTCCGAGAGACTGAAGCTGAGCACACCCAGCCCTACAGCAATTTTTTAACTAGCAAAGTCTCACTGAAAATAAGTGTGATTGTCAAAATTTTCTCCTCATTGTTTAAGCTCAACTCAAGAAAAAGTTTGCATGTTGCTTTGCCTTTTCTACCAATTTGGATTTTTCACAGTGTTAACTACCTTTGACCTTCTTTGGGAGATTTACTGCAAAACCCTCTGGCTGACAGCCCCTTAAAAAATAAAAGCAGAGTGCCAACTAGCTCACGTTGTCACCAAGCTGACTGCTTGCATGGCTATACTGATTTCTTGCATGGCTGAGCATTGCATGGCTATACTGATTGAATAGTTATTATGAATTTAAATGAAAAGAAGATAAAAATTTCCTCTGATGGTGTCATTTCATTTCTGTAAATGGCCATTCAAGGTTTGCAGGCAAGTAGGAGTGGGTAATTAGACAGGTGTTTACTTTCTACCTTGGATACAGTTAATTCATTAATAAAGTAATTAAGGTCAAAAGAAGACATGATAATTTTGAGGAGAAGAATTACATAGGGAGTAAGAGTAGCTGGGTGTTGATCAAAATGCTCAGTTACATCTAAGGTTAGCAGACTGAAAGCAATTACCTTGTCAAGGTCTGTCATAAGTGCTTGTGCTAGAGAAACAATTTTGTTTCTTATTTTCATTTGGAAAAGTCTCATCTGTCATGTTTTCTGTCTGTCTTTTCTTGTGGGTACTCATAAACTATGAGCTGTGATACAGCTTAGACCTTCAGCACTTGCAGTACTTTTCTGTGACCTTTCCAGTCACACAATTACACTGATGAATTAAGCCAAAGAATGGCATTGCAAAATGAAGCATTAAGGCAGGCGTATGAGGTGACAAAAATAATTCACACTGAAGTTGTTACCTCTATCAATTCAGTTATTGAATCTGATTTTAGAACTCTTCAGAGTTGTAAAATGCTAAGTTACATAACCAACTTCTGTCAACAAAACACAATGACAATTACTTGCTTTGGTGGTGGTTGTTTGGTGGTTTGTTTTTCTTTCCAACAAACAAACAAACAAACAAACAGAAACAAAACAAAACCCCACACAAACATAAAAAGCCCCTGTCACCTTCAGTGGCAGTCCAGTATCAAAGGACTTTACACTCATAGCAGATCAAAATCAGACAACCAGACACAGCCTGAACTAGAGTCACCTAATTTCCAAATCCCCAGCCAGGAATGAAGCTATAACATTTCAGCAGTAACTATGTCACTAATAGTATATTAAGACAGATTTTAAAATATCTTAATTAATAAATGCAGTTCATATTGAGGAAGGAGAAGTAGCACCTAATTCATTTAAAGCCCTGGAAAGCTCTCACTGCATGTTCAAAGCCTTTGTTCCATTTCAACAGCATATTGTGCTAGCTGTTTTGTATGTATGACAAAATACTTAACTCTCAAATATTTCTTATGAGGTATATCATAAGTCAGCTGCATTTAATTGCCAAATTTTCAGGAACATTGAGCTTATGATCTCCAGGATTAACAGCAACATGCATACGAATTACAAAGAAAGGAAATGAACTGCACTGTCCCCGAAGAACTCCTGGCTTTATCAGACAATTAAGAAGTTCCATATTCTTTTCCTTATGATGAGTTGTACATGAAGATATGATCTCTGCTATGGTCTTTTTCCATTGAGACTTCTGCAGTAGATAACAAAAGATGGAAAAGGTCACAGCAGAGCAATCCACGGAAATGATAGGGTATACAATGCAACAGATCACAGTGAGATGCCTTGTGCATTCCAAGTAGTTCAAATACTTGTTTTATTGTGATAACTACTTCTCCATGCAGGACTCTAAGCAAGCACCACAATTCTGATGCATATCCCATCTTTATATATTGCTTAGAGTAAACTTACTGGTTCTTAAGAGGTATAACTTTGTTACATCTTTTTAAATATAATATATCACAGAATCACCAAGGGTGGAAGAGACCTCAAAGATCATCAAGTCCAACCTGTCACCACAGACCTCATGACTAAACAATGGCACCAAGTGCCACATCCAATCCCCTCTTGAACACCTCCAGGGATGGTGACTCCACCACCTCCCTGGGCAGCCCATTTCAATGACGAATGACTCTCTCCATGAAGAACTTTCTCCTCACCTTGAGGCTAAACTTCCCCTGGTGCAGCTTGAGACTGTGTCCTCTTGTTCTGGTGCTGGTTGCCTGGGAGGAGAGACCAACCCCCTCCTGGCTACAACCACCCTTCAGGTAGTTGTAGACAGCAATAAGGTCTCCCCTGAGCCTTCTCTTCTCCAGGCTAAACAATCCCAGCTCCCTCAGCCTCTCCTCGTAAGGCTTGCGCTCGAGGCCTCTCCCCAGCCTTGTTGCCCTTCTCTGGACATGTTCAAGTGTCTCAATGTCCTTCTTTAACTGAGGGGCCCAAAACTGGACACACTACTCAAGTTGTAGCCTAACCACTATCAAAGGTGTTTAAATTATTTCTCTTCTCATGTGGCATAAATCTACAACCCAAATGCATTTAGTATGCTGAAGTACAGCTTCGAGATTTGTCCATAATTAAGACAGCTGATACATCTGTTATTTCACAGAACATTTTCCTTGTATGGAATGGAATATATTTTTGGAGATCTGCATTAATTGCACAGTTTTGCTCAAAAGAAAAAAAAAATCATTTATTTGAAAAGCTTCAACACGTACACACTACTGTGGGAGTTCATATCCATTATACTTGGGTTATCTGGGAAGACAGAAGATGTTTACTTTGTGCTGGACACACATTTGCCTGTGTTGGGCCAGGTTTGCTTTCTAGCAAGGGTTTGAGAATGATGACTCCAAGTCTTCTGCACAAAGAGCGAAGACCCTCTCCAGAGTGAGGGCAAAGGAAGAAACTGCTTGGTGAAAGACTGAGATGTGTGTCAACATTAGGAAATTCAGAAAAGAAATCTTTGAGTGAGCCAAGAAAACTGAGAAACCTGGACCTGCCTGGTAAAGCAGCCAACTTGGGCTGGTGTTTGAACAATGATAAAGGAACAAGATTAGCACATCAGTGGAATAGGGCTGAAAGGCCTGTGCCTGAAAAAGGAGGCAGAGCTATATGCCTCACAGCCTTTTCCCACTTTCTCAAGATGGAATGTCTTAAGAATTCAGAATGCACTTAAACCAAACCTTCCAGAAATTTTATCTCTATCATATTTGATAAATCATACCCAAAAAAAAGGAAGGGAAGAATTGATTGGGAGTAGAGGTGCAAAAGAGGTCAATAAAAAAAGCTTGGAACATAAAATACTGTATCAAAGATTATTATTTGAGAACAGTACACATTTTACAGCCATTGTATGAAATACCTCAGTCTTTGCATTTTTCCTGTTCCAAAGGACATCCTTCATTTCTGAATTTCAGCAATTCAGGTTATTGAAGATTAGTTCTTTCCAAAAAGCCATTGCTGCAAAATGCAGCTCATGAAGTAGAATAGGGAGGAAGCCATTGTTACCATTATTGAATAGTTTCTTGCTTCAGGGAAGACACTTGAAACTCTTAGTTTTCAAGCATCATTTAAACAGATGACAAAAAAGATATCTTAACACTGGAACATAAGATTTTAGAATCTCTAAATGTAAGTATCTATGTAGCTGGAGGTATTCATTATTTAACCACAACAATAGCTCCCATTAAAACTCAATTTTTCAGCTTTCTCACAACATCTGCTTCTCACAATATCTGTTTTTGTAATTATAATAAACCTAGTTTCTCTGTTGATTCTCCTTTAGTTGCAAAACCAGCATTTGTAGGCTTCCTTCATAGCTTTCATAAACTAAATTTTAATGCAACAGAAATAATCAGTGGACTTTTTGCTATTTCATATTTAATGCTTTATAACACAACTTAAGGATCATATTGCTGTAATTTGAAACAAAACACTGGCAAGCATATTTTTACAAAAGTTTAAGAACAATACCTTCTTTCTAGGGTTTAAGACATACAGCAAAATTAATGCATGACAAGACACAAGTGCAGTCTGCAAACTGTACATATATAAAAGTTGGATGCCATTCTGGTGTTAAGGTACCCAAAGACCTGCAGCTTTTAAATACTTGATGGCAAAAGTATTGGAAAGGGATTTAACTCTTTGAAAAGTGGCATTATAAGTGATTGTTGCAGGGTTTGTGCAGATTCAGAAGTTTCTCAAAGGATTGTCAGAATAATAAAACATTCAGTTTGGCAAGAAATTCTTGCTTGGCTTTTTGGAGAGGTTCAGGGTTTTGCTAAGCAAATCAGCTTTCTTTTTCTACCAGACCACAGAAGCTTATATAGTAGGAAGATTGAAGCAAGACAACACATACGGGAAATATTTCCTTCAATTTAGCCAACCACAATGCAGATCAGAAATAATTCAAACCATTCATGTAATGGAACAAAAAATTCTGTCACCTACAGTGTACCTCCACAGCAGAGGTGAACCAATCCTGACCATGGAAAAAGACAGGAGTAAGGAGATATATATGATAGGAAACAAAAGGTAAAAAATGTGTCTCTGTGGCTATTGTCATATTCCAGTGCCCCTGGACTTAGTCTTCCATGACCACAAGCCAGCAGACAGACTCACATCTATGCTGGGTGGAAATTTCCTGTCAGTACCTTTTAGGGAAAAACCTGAGTTTTCATGAAAGCAAGAATACATGAAAGCGTTTGATGAAAGAACTTGAAATATAAAGCTGACAGCTTTCTCAAATGAAAGTAGTTTAAGCACACTTTCTTTCTCTCTCTTTTTTTTAATTTCCAACAGCATTTGAAACTGACTGTACATCTTTTAATCCTTGCAAATTGAGCTCCATCAATTTCTTCACCCCTGCTTTTGAATGGTAAATAAGGTTCCATTGGGGCTGGAGAAGCAGATGAGGAAGGCGCAAGTAGGAATGAATGCCTCCAGCACACAACTGCCTTGAAATACCCTCTGCTCTCTGAACACTCTGGACCTAAGAAGATAAGAAGCTGGCAGAGGTAATAGTTATATTGTTTACTTCTAGCAGGTTTTTTATTTCCACACTGGTCTTCATTGCCCAAGTCTGAAATTATTCTCTTCTTCATTTTATAGCCAAATCTTCACTTTGGATTTAAACAGACACCCTTCCTCAGTTATCTTGGTAATATCACAGATGCAATATAGCAATACTAAACTATATCCACACAAACTCCTTATTTAAATGTATTAACAGATACAAACCATTTTGATTGTGGGTGAAAAAGCATGAACTCACAGAAATTATCCATAAAGGTCACCTTTAGATCTTTTCCCACAACTCCTTAGTTCTAGGTCTTTTCCAGCTGTATGAAGCACTGAGCCTTTGCTCATTAAGGGTCTCAGTTCAATTCCAGCCTAAGCTGGCTCAGTTACATTAGGGACCAAACATTCTGAAGTATTACTTAAATGGCTAAAAAGCTAAATAGAAAGGTATCTTTGCCTTCACGTGTGCACACATGGCTTTGCTTTTTAAAAGAATTTTTCTCAGAGAATTTTACATTCAAGTTTTTGTGAAAGTAGAAGAAACAAACTAGTGGAGACTCATCTCAAGATGACAGAGAATAAATAGAAATAAAAAGTGTTGAAGGTGATTGTGATCTTCCTTCTTATGACTCCAAAATGCAACTGACCGTAAAAATCTCATCTCAAATATGCCAAAAGATATGTAATCATTTAACTTAATAGCTGTGCTTGGCAGTATATAAAACTTGCAAGCATCACAGGCTTTAAGGTAGCAAAAAAAGGAAAACCCAAATGTAAACTTGAATTTAGTCCAAAAGGATTAGATCTAAAAGAAGTCAACTTTTCTAAGATGCTGCTTTTTTTTTTTCCAGTGCTGCTCTAATGAATCTTTGCATCTGTTTTGCTAAACGATAGCTATTAAGGTAACACAATCAGCAATGAAAATTGTACTTTCTTATCAGAAACAACATGAGAGAAGTTTTTTCCCTGGACACTTAAAATTTTCTATTTTACAAAAGGGTACTTCTAAGTTAGGTAAAACTAGAGTCCTTAGTTAAGTCACACTTTGAAGAATTGCTGCTGCATTTAGTTAAATCACATTAATAATAACATGTTCTTCAGACTTCAATATTTTGAAAGGAAGAGATGTCACAAACAAGCAAACAAAACAAAACAATACTTCGCCAGGACAATGATTGATACAAAAAGGCAAAATAATTCAACATCTTTTCTCACCCATATCCAGTTTCAGTGGCAGGATTATTGCCTGGCTAGAGTACCTTTATGACTCAGTAAGTTTCAAAATCACTTCCAAAATATAGAATTATATATTATAAAAATGCTTGTAAATTATAAAAAGAACCTAATGACACACTTGTCTTCCACAGTCAAAACCTGCATTTGGACAAGTGGTTGAGCAGCACTGACCATAATCCCCTCAATCAGTTTGATTATCTATAATCTCACTCATTCCCACAATGCTCTTTAATTACCTTGGGACATTTACAAAACTGGTGCATGGTGGATTTGGAACACCAGATTTCTGCTTCAGAATGGGTTATTTTCATAATGAAGTCTTATTGATGTCTGTAATTAGCTAGTAAAGACGGCATCACTGACCTCTGAGATGTCCAAGGGTTCATTACTAAAAAAAATAAGTAAAATCTTTTAAAGTATCTGGTTAAACATAGACATCTAAATCCAGATGAAGAACCTAGACAAGGAATAATATTTTAAGGCATCTGTTTACCACCTTCCACAGTGCTTTTCACTGATCACTCATTTATATACACTTCCTTATCTGACTTCAAGAACTATGTTAATTCAGCAACTTGCAGGGACACTTTTCTGCTCATTAAAATGTTCTGGGTTTATGAGTAGACATAAAGGCGATTGTAAGCCTCTGCTAATGCAACAGTGTATCAAAAATTCAGAACTAAGGGTGGGGGTGGGAAGATAGCAGTTCTCCATGTTTGGTGTACACCTAAAACCATCTCCATAAAAGAAAATTATGAAAAGGTCAGACATAAAAAGCAGCAATTCAAAAACACTAATTAGCACCTTGCCAGTGATTGCATGATAACATTTACTGATGCATAATTGAACAGCAAAAAAAGAAATTAAAGCAGAGAACGTGGGTAGATTTAATAATTAATTCCTCCCACAATAATCAGTTTCTGACTCTTCTAATAAGCACAATTATTTATTCTTATTTTTTTTCTTTTCCTCTTCAAACAGAACTTTTCAGTTCATGTTCCTGAAGCTAAACTGGAGAGGGAACTATGGCAAATAACACAGGAAAATTAACTTTTAACAACTCTAAATTTCTATATCTTTTATTGTATATAACTTCTTGCTTCATTACTTGATACTATTATGAGTCCCTGTTTTATAAACCAATAATAATTTTAAGCACTTCTCTTAGAACTGGGATCCTATCTTCCCTTAAACCTATCTTCCTAAATCCCACATTCATAATCCAGTTCATTGATTTATCTATGTAACTATACACATGTTAATAGCTATCATCCACTATCCCAAGAGCTAGGTTGTGGTTAAGGACAGCTCTTACCTACACAGGCAAGAGTGTATGTTATGCAGCAGTTAGAGGATTAGTTCTGTCAAGATGTAACTATCTGTATTGAAGCACTGATTTACAAGCAGTCACAGCAAGCTCATTCATCCTTTTACTGTACAAAGGATAAAGAAGATGAAAAACTTAAGAAGAGCTGCCAGAAACATCTCTGAATACAATGCTTAAAAACACACATAGGTCTAGGGACTAGGAATATTATGAGCACAACTCATTGTACTAACTATTAACTACAGGGAAACTTCAGACCAACTTCAATATTCTGTTAGATCAATATACTCTGCAGTCCAGTGCTGGAACAGTGTCGATAGGAAAACCACTGCAGCAAGGCACACAACTCTCTAGAGGCCATATGGAACCAAAATTGCCCAACACTTTTTTCAGAATATGCAAGAAATTTCCAAGAGTCTGATTATAGCCCTCCCAGCAGGTGAATTTCATTCATTAAGAGTGCCTTTTTTTAAAAAGAAACCATAAATATACAGGAAAAAGACAAAGCAAAAAAAATCCAATGCAAAACAACAAACCAAACAAACCAACAACCAAAAAAAAAGACAAAAAACAAACCAACAAAGAAGCCTGCTCTCAAAATAACCAACAAAAAATTACACTCAACCCTCCCACCCCCAACAAAAAACCCAGCAATAAAAAACCCACAACCTGCCACACAACCAAGTTTCCAAGACATCTTCAAAATCTGTTAGAGCATTCTTCATTTGACACTCACCAGCAACAGCCATTGTACATGCATACACACCCTTCCAAACATCATTGCTTCCTGCATTTCAGCAAATAGCCAAAGTCACAGAGGTGAGAGAAGTAGCACCTGAACCACAGAGCCCAGTCACATCGTAGGACTTCAAATGTGCCTTTAAGTGACATGAAATAAAATCTGCAAAAGCACAGGGTTGAACAAAATCCTTTGTACTAATTGCAAATTCCCTGGCAAGCTCATTTGGTACTAAAACTTTCTCGTCTCCATTATGAGAAATGGAAGGAGAAAACATGGTCATGACCCATTAAAGAACAACTAAAAGCCTGAGATACCACATTTCTGAAGCATTCATTCACCGTACCCATAATCATCTTCGCAGGCCTCTGGGAAGATACTGCTAGTGGCTCTGGCTTGTCTCACATATCTTGCAGAAGAGCTTTAGCATGAGTTAATTAAGAAAAGGGATGGCAGAAGCCTCTGGCTGAAAACACATAGGGATGGAAATCCTTCAAAAAACACTTTGTTTCTCCTGGTTTGGGATAAGGAAGATGTTGACTGCAGGGGAAAAATGATACGCAGAAGCCTCCCTCATACAGTAAAATAATACTAGTAGGCAGAATTATATCAAGCTGCTTGTCTGTCCAGTGATACCCTGCAGACTTATTCAAGCAAACCTAGTTAAATCCAACAGAAAAAAAAAAAAAAAAAGCTAAAAAATCCTATTATAATAAAATCTCTCTTCCTTTACTTAACTACAGCAATGCTGCAGTCCATATGTGCTATGCAATTGGTAAAGTAAAATCAGCCTAGATGGCATTGAAAACCAACTCATCATAATTAAAGTTTCATGGTTTTGAGCTGGGGGCTTTTAGGGGTTTGGGTTTGGGGGGAGGGGGTGGTGGGTCTGCTGTTATTTTGTGGGTTTTGTGGGTTTTAGCATTTTTGTTTCACAGGAACACAGGGTGTTAGGGGCTGGAAAGGAGCTCTGTGAACCATCTAGTCCAACCCCTCTGCCAGAGAAGGCTCGCTTTGGTGGTGTTTGGTTTTATTGGGTTTTAGTTTGCCTTGGTTCTTTTTAAATCACTATGTATCTCTCCTCCAGTAATTTTATTCCATAGAGGGCACCATATTTTTCATACACCATTTTCTACTTTGCATTTCACCTCCATGACATGTGACATTAATACATCATTAAAGTGACACCTCTTTCCAATGGTGTATTTGTTTTACAGTTCACTTCAGATTGTCCTAGAGAATATGGTCATAAACACATTAAACTCCAGTAAGGCACTCTGGCAAAAAGGACTATCAATATTGGCTCATCTAACAGGATACTGTAGGAGTGAGAAACTAAGTAAGTGTCATGGTTTTAAATATTTGGAGCTAGAGAACTTATACATAGCACTCTGGGTGCCTGGGTGCGAAACTGCAGGTGCACCTTGCATGTTTTAACAGAGCCGAATGTCGTCCGTCTTTTCTGTTTTCTCTCTTCCTTTACACTTGACTAAGGAAAGAGAAGAAAAAAAAAGGGAGAAAATGTTATCTTTCCTTCTTATTTACAGAACCACTAGCAGACTTCACTTTATGCTTGGGGTCAAGCAGAGCTTTTGTGGCCAGGCACTCCCACGGTCAGAGGAATACTGTTAGCCGCCCCAGTCCCTGGAAGCGAATAAAGGCTTCTTCCTTTGTCCTTCACTACAAAGAGATGAAAAATAATAATTAGTGAGACCTAAACATGGCACCAAAATACACACTACAGCTACAGGAACAAAGAAGCTATAGTCAGTAGATTGATTACAGGTCAGTGAGGTCAGTCATTGAAAGGTAGCAACATCAAACAATTAAGGTGGTGTGAGCACAGGCTGTACCAAAGAGCAGCACAGCCTCCTGGATATTTCCTAAATCCTTTTAAATTGTGGTAATTTATTGGGAGGTCTTTTTAGAAAGTTCATCATACAAGTTACATCATACCCTGTATCAGATTTCATCACTTGGTTGACAAAGCTGCTAGGAAAACAGAAAGCAAAAACTTTTCAAATTCATCTATTAAAGTAGAAGAAGGAATGAAAGCAAGTCAGTGTAATCACTTCAAGTGCTCTTGTTCACCCTTCTGGCAGAATCAAGACGTTTCTTTGCAATCGGCTCCTATTATACTGAGTTCTTATGGTAAGCTAATAAAAGCTCTCAGCATTTAGGAAACAGTGGGGGGAGGGGGGGAATCAAAATTATTAAATAAGTGGTTTGCTTTGCTCAGCTCATCAGGCTAGACAGAATGATTTTTGCACTAGAATAGTTCATATTATTTGTAAAGACTCAGCAGTACTGAGCCATGTAACAGGCATCTTAAACAGTATAAAGCACTTTTCCTTCAGAATATATTCTCTTGAACTGAGATTCAATTTACCCAGTAAAGCAGAAAAGGGCATTGAAACACAGTCCTGCATATCCTTACTAAGTTCTTTAATTACTATGTTTAGATAGTGGCTGTAATTGTCCTGCTACAGCTGCAGACTTTTTAGCGAGCACCTCCAGGCTAGACATGCACCCTACTATGAGCAAGACTCTCTGGGTCAATGAAGAAGTCTTGAGTCTCATCTAATCCATCCTTCAGCAGAGTGGCAAAGGAGAAATGTGAATGAGAATTAATAGCTATTCCTGTCTTTTTTGCTAATCTTAGATGAAGTCACTTGTTTGATTAACATCACAGATTAGCCACCTAATTGTTTATTTCCTCTATGGTATTAAACTATTAACCCTGCAGGGTCACTGACTTTGGTAAATGCACTACAGTGCAGTATTTCGGTTTGGTGTTCCACTTCTGTCCTTCCATCCCCTTCCTTAAGAGTGATTAATTATTTCAGAGCATGTGAAACTCAAACTGTGTAGTTTCTTAAGCTGTTTTTGTAAAATAAGTCTGTGGGAACCTTTCAATATTTAGTCTGCTATCTCTATTTGGCTAGAGGAAAAATATGCCAAATATGACAGAAAAGGACTGGCTGAATGACACCGAAATGGATGACAGTAAGATCGGTCCTTCTGAGGTCCTCACCACTCTGTAAGTAAAGATACACAATTTACACTCAAACCACCAGCAGAAGAGTCACAGCTACTGAGTCATGACTGTTACACTAAGGGTTTGGCAGGAACAGAAGAGGACCTGGAGGAGGTAAGAGCATAAAGATGTTCAGCCATGCACATGAGGGTGTTGTACCAAATTTGGGTTCTTTACTAGCTCTGCAAAAGCCAAACCACACACCACCTTGAGATGCTTGTATTCCATCTCTGCACAGGAAAGGGTGCTAGGTGATAGTTCACAAAGCTAGCACACCTATTGAGAAAAAAAAGTCAGATCTTATATGAAAAATTGCAATAAGGAAGAAACTGCAGAAATTTAAAGCATTGGTTAGTCATTATCACACTCTGGTTTATATATGAAACCAGAAATGTAACATTCATCTCCAGGCATCTGCTATCTTCACCCCAGGTGAGACCTTGAATTTTTGTGACAGTTAAGACTTTTCTTTTGAATACAGCATGGATGAGGGAGGTTCATTTAGTCTGTTTATTCCTTACCTCTTTGCTATCTTTTGCACATTCCCTTTCAAGGCCTCATCTTGCGACATATTTCTTTTTGTTTTAATCTTTAACCTTTCACCAAGGGGGAACAGCATTCAAGTCATTAATATTTCATTCTTCCATGAAGAAATACCACAAAACTGTTTGAGATCTTTGGTAGAAGAATCACACCTAGGAAGGGTTCTGCTCTAGTGAGAAAGCAATACGGGAAAGTATGTTTCACCATTTTTATGTGGTAGCCAAAAATAAGTCAGAGAATTTTTTAATGTCTATACCATAATAAAAACAATTAAGATTTACAGAATGATAGAAACAGATGGTTGCTGTTTGAGTTATATGGAAGCTTCTGTAATTTCTATAAATAGGCCAGCAGTTTATCTTAAAAATGCTCTTTGATTCCCTGCAAATGTATTATCTTCCCTGAAGTTCCTTAATCTTGCACTGTTACTCGAAAGGAAATAATGCACCAAAATACTCAGGCTTTTGAAGCTTGAATTTTGCGTGTTTTACCACAAAATCATTAGCAGAATTTAGCTCCAAAAGTCATTGCTTCTCTCTCCCCAAAGACAACTTGTTCAAGACAGAAGACCTCTCAAACATTTCACAGCCCTATAAATATTTCTCCTTTAGCCTTCATGAAAGATAATCCTAGTGGATATGGCAGACACAAGCAAAAGAGTATATATATATGCTGCCAATGATTAAGCAAAGGGTTTTCAAACTGAAATGAATCAGGAGGGCCATTTAATATTGGTACTGCTTTCTGACAGTCTTAATTTACACATCAAAAGAGAAATATACTCTAAGATTTTGTCACTGTAACGGTTTTGCTATTATGTTAACTAGCAATTACTACACAAGGCAATGCAAGCTGACGAGGCCTTAAATGCCAAGTCCCAATTTCCAAACCTCCTTAGGCTGTTATTTTAGTGTCTTCTACACTTTGAAGGGAGAAAATTAAGAAGGTTACAATTTCACACGTTAATGATGTGTGAAAACTTTTGTAGGAGTTTTCAGCCTCTGTGAAAGGAGCAGAAAAGTATCGGTTGTGGTTTACCTTTTTCTCTGCTCTATCCAGTACTTAAGATGCACAGCACAGAGGTGCTCATCCTGGGAAACTGCTAGGTTACCCTGGGACAGCTAATTTTTGCATTTCAGCAGCATCACAGTAGCATGCTGCACTGGATCATTGCCTTTGTCTGGGGGAAATACAGCAAGCAGCGTTCTTTTTTACATTAAAAAAAAAACACACGGAAGGAGGTTCAGGTGTTTGCTTTTAGTACTTAACAATCTTTTTCCTCATTCCTTTAACTCCACAGTGTTCGTCAAACCAGAAATGGAACTGGGAAATCAGCAGGGACACAGAAGTTACTCAAACCTCTGCACACATCAGGATCCAGACTGACAAAATTAGATGAACTGAGGAAACCACTAAAGAACAAACAAACAAAAAAAGTCTAGAAAAATGGTTTCCACTCATCTATATCAATCTATTTCCAAATGAGAACTTCTTGTGGTAAGAGATGATACATTTTCCCTACTTTATTAGTTTAGTTTTGCCTTTCACAGTTAAGAGGTTTTGTTCACGTCTAAACAGTACCTATTTTGCCTGCCTTCCACAGTAGCCACAATTATGAACTGGCTAATCACAAATAGTCAGTTTTGATTTGGTGACTGTTCATGCAAAGGTTCCACACTGTTCTGGACACCTGGATTCTCCTTTTTACACTTTGATTTATTCTTCCATGTCCCGGTTCAGCTCTCCCACTGAATGCCTCCAAAGAGCTTAATTAATACATTCCTAGACAGAATCTCCACCTGATAGTTGGGAAGTTAACTGTAATTTGCTTTAATGGAGTGATGTGGGTTTACGGAAATAAACAGATAATTTCCCTGTTAAGGAATGCAATAAGCATTTAGGCATGGCTTTCACTGCATTAATGTTTGATGCCAGATGTGTCTCCTTGTAATCACTGCATTTTCTTATTTTGCAGAGATTCAGGTTCTTAC
The DNA here is from genome assembly GCF_014839835.1 of Dryobates pubescens. Taxonomy (NCBI): domain Eukaryota; kingdom Metazoa; phylum Chordata; class Aves; order Piciformes; family Picidae; genus Dryobates; species Dryobates pubescens. Next base: position 7,285,223 of record NC_071643.1, read on the forward strand.
TAACATGAAGCCAGCGTCACCTGCTAAGGTGCGTGAGCAAAATACTTCAATACAGTGACAAAAACGTTCTAAAATAGAAATGCACTTAGAGGTATGCAGGCAGGACACACAGCTTTATAATTTATCCTTCTAACAAAATTTCAAAGGGTAGACATTGATTTTTAGAGAAGACATTTGCCAAGCTACTTGCTGAACACAAGTTGGCATTTAATAAGTTTGACAGAGAAAAGAATAAAGCGGGTCAGATAATAGGGGAAAAAATTAGTCAGATTATTGTCTGAATATAGTCCATCTGAGAGACATCATGCACTTTATTGTAGTAATTCATGGGTCCTAATCGATATAACTTTGCATTTAGTAGAATTTCTTTCAGTTCTTCTCTGTAATTGCACATACAATGCAGTTCCAAATCAAACTTTCTCCCCCCAAAAAAACCCAAATGAAAATCCCAAACAAACAAAACCAAATTAACAAATAGACAAAACCCCAAAACAACAACAACAAAAGCACTCCACCAACCAACTAACAAAACATCATAAATAAAACCTAACCATTCCCATTGAGTTCCCTCCACTGGTATTGCTTCTCATCTCACAGAAAGATATTAATTCATTATCATCAAAGGCTAAATCTATATTCACTTGGAAGACTGACATTGACAAACAAGCTGGATCGAGACCCCCTGGGTTTTGCAGTGGTTGCTATCAAACAAGGCTGTTAGCACCGAGCATTCACAAATGGCTCTTAACTGTTCCTTAATGCTCCTTAAATATCCCTGCGATTTCCTTCCCAGCTTCTCATTGCCACTTAGTATTCAAATTCATTTTGCTGAAAATGTGACCTGTAAATAGGTATAAATTTAGGCAATCAAGACACATGAATACTGCTTTCTGTCTAGAATAGGGCTGTGAAAAGGAAATAAATATAGCAAATAGACCTGTTACATGCACAGACATCTGTGGGCCTGTGTCAAATCTCTTTACACAAGGAAGTTTTACTCCTCCTTTTTGAAAATCTCTGGCAGAACGGACTTTTTTGTTCGCTTGCTGTAGTGCATGGGTCCAACTGTTCTCTCTATAAAAAGAGCTGGTGCTCAAAGACCAGTTGGCACACAGAGCCAAGATACTGGTTTTATTCCAGTTCTGGGCAAAAAAGGGTGGTAGGTGGTAATGCCACAAAGCTGGCACCCTGATTGAAATTCATGGCAGATATTTATTCAGTAAAATGTATTAGCTATGCCTAATGGCAGCATCTACTAATTAGGCACTGGTTAGTTTCTCTCCTGCTTAGTGTTAAAGACACAGCTCCTTTTAAATTCTGCAGGCATGCTCAGAGGGTAAGGAACTTCTGTGTAGGGGGCATCTCGAGCTAGGAGGTATGGGTTTTCACATTATAATGAGGTAGTTCAATCTGAAAGCATCAGTTTGGGGGACTTTGCTGACTTTTCAAAACAGTACTAATCTTCAAGAATACACGTCCTCAAAATGTGGTTCCAGAACTAGTTATCTGTTGTTCCACAGCCAATTATCTCAGTTTCAGCTTAACCTCTTGTCCCATGGTCAGCCAAGCTTGAAACAATTAGTCACCAAGAGGTGTCAGATGAACTTTGAACAATTAGCTGTCAATGGGATGTCATCACTTGCTTTTCCTTGAAATGTCATTGGAGAGGCACCTTAATCACAAGCAAGTTAGCTGCACTAGAAATCTAAGCTAATTTGGGGAAGTTACACCTCAGAGAAATGTTCATTTATTAGGCTGAGTGTCAAGTCAGAGATTGTTCTCCAAATAATTACTCTTGTATGTACTTAACTATCAAAGAAAATCAAGCCTTGCTGGTTGCAGAAGAATAGCACCAAGAGAAAGGCAGGCTAAAAGAAAGATCACATGGACACTAAAAATTTACCTAGATCAACAGACTGTGGAAATTACATTTCTTATGTAAGATTTCATTTCAGAAAGCAAACTTCTTTATTTTTTTTTTGCAGACTTTTAAATACAGATATTCAAGACTTTAAACTTCAGAAATCACATCAGCATTAAATTAGCAAACAAGCCAAAAATTCACATAGCTCTCAGCGTGAGCAGTGCTATTCAAACTCAGACACTAGTAAAATACTGTGAAGCACTTGAAATACCTTACAGAAAGTCAAGCAAGAAACGTTAAGAAAATAATTCTCAGAAGAACTGTGTCTAAGTGCAATCAATGCACGCCATAGGAATGCTGAGCACAAATTTAAAGGTAGATCTGAACTTCTAGTGTACCCTGATGAAATTCAGCACAGGTTGTTGGGCTGCATGCTGTGGACCAGCACACTAGTGTTGGAAATACCTATTGTCATTCAGAAGATCTCCAAAGCAAACTACTGTGATAAAAATCTAGCCTGTTTTACTGGGAAACTAGCTCTGTGCTGTAATCTGTAAATAATGAGCAACACAAGCTGAGCAAAATCAGCAGGAGATGAAGGCCACTTTACCAAGGCAGACAAAACTCTGTATTCTTAGGACATAACAGAATTTTCACATAGATGCATCTAAAAATGCAATTGCTGCTTGGAAACTTGTCTATGAAAAGTGCTCTTTTATCTACACAGATCTGATTACAGCCATCTTGGCCTAAGATGCTACGTGTGGAAAACACATCTCTCTAGAGACGCCTCAGTGCAACTATTCCCCTAGAAGAGATTGAACAGTTTAAATTAGATTTCAGATCATAACAGCTGTGACTCAGGGTTATTAAATGAGGTAAACAATAACAATAAAAATATTTATTAGGGCTGCTGGAAAGGGACCCTAAAGGATCCACTTAGAAATTGCATTTTGAAATTCTGCAGAAGTCTCATTTGCAGCTCTTGAGACAGATGCACATGAGCTACATTTCTTATGAACCACATTTCTTGACCTTTTCCCCTGTATACTGTTTTAATAGCTAAAGTCTGCATCCAAAAAAACTCATGCTTGTTTTATTACCATCCAGTTTCCTTTCCATGTAGTCAACATGTACACTCTTGCACTTCTATAACATCCTTTGAATCAGCCTCTTCACTATGGACAAAATCCTTACCTGCCTCACCAGACCTGTATATCCCAGCTGTATCCATGGGGACAGTGCTGAAACTCTTTGAGGAAGGTGTTTGAAATGACTTAAACTCTGTCACTAACAACACAATATTTCATTATTTAATAAATCAATGAACATACCCTTCACAAGGCTGAAGGCATAGTACAGAACAATATTACTATAACTACCTTAAAAGCTGTAATTCTATTTTAAGAGGGCTCCACTTCAGACATTTATAGCGAAAGCAAAGAAACTTTGCATCTCTCCCAACATTTTATCCAGCATAAAATGGATTTAGAATAACTGAAACCTTGATACTCCGTATACAGCTCAAGCCTGTAGCCCTGAGTTTTATTTTATGTGGCTTTCATTAGAGTAACTGCTCTATCATCAAATTATCTAAACTTTTATAGATAAGATAGCAATCAGGTTTTATTAAACACTATTATAAGAAAAGCTATAGCAGTCTGAGGAGAAGAAATCTTATCTGCGTGGAGTTTTAAGGTGCATTCCGTAAGTCTTAGTGTTCTGAATGTGCTCGCATATTGGACTGATTATAGCAACAAACACCTTATTCTCCTTCAAACACATTATGCCCAAAATTCACTCTAATTATCAAGGAAGTGTTTTGACTACACAATTTATAAGTAATCCAAACTGTAAAATAATTCTTAATATTTATGTAATTGAACCTTAAACACCATGAACTTCCTTGTTCTCTGCACCAGAACTTCAGTTTCTGCAAATATCATTATTTTCTTAGGACCTTAGTTTGGACCCTTGGCATTTTAAGTCCCAAGACATTGTCATGCACCAAGTAGAATTACTGGGGAATGGGGGGAGAGTGGGGAGGAAAGTCTACATCTCAAGCACCCCTATTCAGAAAACCAGACTCAAACATAACCTGTTCTCATAACTGCCTGGTTAAATGTAGCACTTTGGTTTTGAGATAGGAGAGTGGAAAACCAATATTTAGTTATGTGTGAAGTTTGGAAGTAGTTCAAACTCACTTGACTGTATTGCACAATTAAAAAAAACACCACACCAAAAAAACAAACTCTTTTTGAAGAAAATGGTCACCTCCTAGATTAAGTGTTCTTCTTTTATGCAGAGAAATGGTCTTAGGACAGACACAGGTCATTTGCAGCCACTCTCAGCCATCTTTGGTAAGTCACAAGATGCCTGGGGAGTGGAGAAAGGCAGAGTTACTCCAATCTTCCGTGAAATATTTTAGGTCTGTTCCCTGAAGATATATGTGTATGACCCAGTATAGACACATCTCCCTGGAACACAAAATCACAGCATCCACCAGGCTGGAAGAGACCTCCAAGATCATCAAGTCCAACCGATCACCCAACCCTATCCAATCAACTAGACCATGCTAATGGCAATATTCTGTGCTCTTCTAAGCTTGACTGCCAGACCTACTCAAAGCTTTTTTAGTGGTGACTTGTCTGAGTACCACACTATTTCTTTTAGAACCCCTGGAACTAATGAGAATGAGCAGAACAGTGGTCTCTGACACTGAGCTGAGGTGCTGCGCCTCGTGGGGGCTCTCACCTCTGGAAATAATCCTTACCTTGATGGACTACCTTCAAATTTTTCATCACATAAACAATAGATTATTGTCATACATGAGAGATTTCTTTTGGTTTTGTTTGGTTGGTTTTGGTGTTTGTTTGGTTTTGTTGGGGTTTTTTGTTTGGTTTGTTTTTTTCTTTATTAGTTTGGGGTTTTTTTTGTAGATTAGGTGTATCTTCTTTATATGTATTTCTTTAGGCATACAGGAAAATCTGACTATTTTCAAGGTTAAACAAAGTCATTTAGATTCAGAGTCCCTCCATAAATATTGCAGGCAAACAAGGATACCTACATTATCTTTGACTATGACAGATTTACACATCTTATCTTCCCTAGTCTTTGAAGAATTGTAGGTAGATGGTTTTAGTTATGCTATAATAGCTCTCTGACAAAAGGTTTTTTTAAACAGTGTGTATGTACACAGCTTTTCCTCCTCCCTCCTCCACTGAATAATCTGACATTATTTATGTTTACTTCACTATTCCCAGTCTAGGTTGTATCTATCTGCTTAGAAACGGGATTTAAATTCTGGAAAGGAAAAAAAATTATTCCTGCAAAACATACCAGTGGTTGTGCTCTAAAAAGGTCATATTGCAGTGCTGCAGGCTGCTTCTCTGGATAAGATCATTGCAGGTGTATGGATGACTAATTCACCGTTTTACAGAATTCTCTAAAGCTGAAATACTAAACATGCCACACAACTGAGAAAATAAAGTGGCTATAACTTCATTGAGCTATAGACAAGTTTTAACAAAAATACTATTGAGAAAATTTAACAAGCATACTATAGACAAATTATAAACAAAAATACAAGTAACACAAGGATGATAAAAATATTTACTAATAAACTTCTGGGATGGGAAATGATTCTCCGGGGCAGCTTGAGGCTAGTTGCCTATAAGAAAACCGCAGTTATAGACCTCCAGAAGCTAGAGAGGTCCAGGTGGTGTACCGGAAAGCGTAATCTTTGTATTTCATATCCATTAAGTCCTGTCTCTCTATAAAACTGTCTTGCAAAATCTATTTTCTTCCCCTTTCCCTCCCTTTCTCCTCCCAAGAAGGGCAAGTGAGGCATGGTCGGCCTTGGTAATGCTGCCAATTAAGCAGCAGCTTAACTGGGGCCGGGAGTTACGAAGCTGAGCTTTGTGCAGCATCACAAACCTTTGTGGTATGGAGAGTAGAGAGGCTTGGTAGGGAGTTGGGCATGGAAGCCTGGGTTTTGCTGGCCTGGTATTGAGGGAGAGTTGTGTGTAGTTTTGTCTTAATGAGCTTCTGTGTTAAGCCCAGACTACGGATTTTTGTGTATTTCATATGCTTTGCACTGTAGCATTGTAGTATATGAATTGCCTTTCCATTTTAAGTTTCCAATTCTCCAATCCTTTATGTAAGCAGTCTTCCTTTGCCCCTTTGGAAGAGGCAAAGGAGCAATCTGTCCTGCTTTAAACCATGACACTCCCATAGCTTCCCATCAAAGGAATAATGCACCATAATGACAGTTAAATTAACCAACTTACCTCACACCAAATGTATGTAAGGAGAAATTGTCTCCAATCTCATTGTAAGATTGTTAAAAGTAATTATATGGTCATAATTTACAGAAACATACAGTCAAAGAAGTTTTCCTTTAGGCAGTATATAAATGAAGAAGTTTCAATTACTTTAACATTTTCCTTGAAACAGTGTATTGCTGCATGAAGTGAAGGCACCATAGCACCACTCTACCAACAATCCTGTAAGCTATGTCTCTCTGATTTGTGTTCCTCTGGGCAATATTGAGAAGATTCAGTTTAGTGAAAGCCTTAAGCTAATGTACCAAATCCTGACACAAGCCTGACATGCAGGCACATGGACATCTTGCCTTAGAGTTCTACCATTTTCAGGTAGGGCCACCACAGGATCAGTTGGGTGAAGTGGTAGGAAAATGGAATGGATTAAAGGACACACTCAGTTCTACAGCTATGACCTCTAGGGAAGCCCCCTATCGTCATCTTCCAGTCCAAGAAGAATGGAAAACATCAAACTTCATATCAGAGCCTAAGCCTATCAGTAAATTTAAGATGTTAAAAATTTCCCAGAAGGAGGGTGGGGAAATATGTTTCTCAGATTCAATACATTTTTATGAGTTCAAAACTCAATCCATCTCTGGAAGCTATATTACATGATCAGTGTGCTGATGGTGTTCACTTAAGCAAAAGTGCCACCGTACAATGGCCACCTGAATAGAGAGCTGATGCACACCATTAATACTTCACATTCTCCTCTGCTCTTTCCTCACATTACCACTACATGTAAAACAAAAACCTCCTAGCTGAACAGCAAGACCTTTGCAAAGTAGATCTACACTTCTTAGCACAGAAAGGCTTCCCATTTTTGGGCAAAATAATTTTGGGACTATTAGCATGATATAAATGCAGTCTAAACAACTATCAGCTGAACTAATTCTGTCTAGAAGACTTGTGATTCAGAAAAGTCTTGTCATCTCACAGACTAGCATGAATCCAGTTCATTAACAAGCCTCAGTTTAGTTTTGCATTAGACTGACTGAATTTTAAACTGTCTTTGGTTTATGGCCTACCACTCTCTCCAGATTTTGCATATCAATTGACAGAATGTGCAATTAACTAGGGATTTTTGTTTCTAGGTATATTTTGCTATTCACATCTTTCAGAAATTGATACTGTAATGCAAATCTCCAACATCAAAGATAAAGCAGCTTTACATGGTGAAATTCTTGCAATTAAAAGAAAATTGGGCACATGCATAACATTAGCTTTTGCTTAATTGCTAAGCATTCTTTTTTGTCCATGGCAGAAAGGCTCATCTACATGCAAATATTCCTCCAGAGCAGCAGACTAATAATCTTTATAACTGTTTCTATAATTAATGCACTGCTAGTTGTGTGGGGTTTCCTTTTTTGTTGTTGGTGGTGGTGTGGGTTTTTTTTTGGGGGGGGTTTGTTGTTTTATGTTGGTTGGTTGGTTTGGTTTGGGTTTTCTTTTTTCAGATTTCTCTCAGTGCAAAGCAGCACTGTAATCATAATGGCTCATAAAAAGGGAAACATACAAAAAAACCCCCAAACATATAAAGGTTTGGGTTGGAAGTGACCTTTAAAGGTCATTTGGTCCAGTGTCACCACACTGCCTGCACAGTGGGTAGGGACATCTTTAACCAACTCAGTGAAAAGTTCAAAGCCCTATCCATCCTGACCTTGAACACTTCCAAGGATAGGGCATCCACCACATCTCTGGGCAGCTTGTTCCCATGTTTCACCACTTTCATTGTAAAACTTATCTTCCTTATATCTAACCTCAATCTCTCCTCCTTTAGTTCAAGGATCTTCCCAGTAAGGCTGACAGGACAGTAGTTCCCAGGGCCCATCTCTGTAGCCTTTTGAAAAATGAGTGCAATGTTTCCTACCTGCCAGTCACTGGGGATCTCACCTGACTGCCAGGGCTTTTCAAATAGCATAGAGTGTGGCTAATTTCCTGAGATCTATGGGATTCATCTCAGCAGGTCTCACAGACTTATGCATGTTTGGATTCCTCAGGTGGTCATGAACTTGGTGGTGTTTTTTTTTCCTGCAAGTTGTGGAAATTATTTTTATTAAAGCTACCCTGACAACTAACAAACTTAACTTCACCTCAGTTCACATTTCAGTTTCTTGCTGACCTGTGAAACAACTCATTCTCCTCATCCCATCCCACTGTTTACTGAAGTTACATCTAGGATAAGTCAGATTCTGTCAAAACCTTGAAGCGTTAGGTTTGATATAAGGCCATTCCTTGTAGGAAAAAAAAAGTAGAGCTACAGAGCTTTAAAATATGTTGACTGTGTAGTTTCTGTATGAGCTTGATACAAATATGCTGAGTGATCTGCTTTGCTTATTTAATGAAATCATGAAGAGAAAGTCTTGCCAAACTAGGAAGGAAAAAGTGTGAAGTTTTATCTTAATTAGAGTAATGCATCATACATTATAATAAAAAGAGACTACAGTTGGTATGGCTGGGTACTGTAGAGTAGACAGAATGTGTAAGGAGTCAAATAAATACGTGGGAAGTAAGAAAAAAAGGTAACACAAGCACGAATCTGTGGACTTATTTACTTTCAAGAACTTACACTATTTGAGCCATATGGAACCTCTCACCCTGCAAAACCACACAGAACACAGCAGCTGATTCACATTTCCAGAGTTCCCTGTATATAATGCACACCAGACTGAATTGCAAAATATACCATTAAAAAAAGACATGCTGAGCACCCTTCAATGTCTCCAGTATCTGGGGTATTGTATGATTGGTTATTGAGATACTTTTTCCCCAGAAGAAAAATTACAGTTACCACTAAACACTTAAAGCTGATGAGATCAAAATTTGCAAGAGATGCTTTGTTGCTGCGTCAGACCTTCATTATTATTAAAATAAAAAGTCCTTGTCATCAGTGACTTTTTGCTTCAGGTTTTGCCACAACACACATTTCTTTAAAGGAAAAAATGCTGACTGTCAATTGTGTGAGAGACTCTGTCATAATTCTGACATTCTTTGCAAACATCTAAAGACCTGCAGTGGGAGGCGTACATTACCTAAGCGGAGCCACATGTAGAATAGTAATAAGCCCTTTGGTAACATCTGTTCAAGATGTTTATGAGCAACCTTTTGCATTGGCACAACATTATACCTCCTAACCTTTATGTCCAAAACACTGAGTCAGACAGATCTGACTCACATTGTGCCTGTTTTCCTCAAGACTCTCCAGCTGTGCTCAGATGGTAGGGCAATGGCACAATCTCTCATCTAGTTCCCAGTCCCGTTGCACTTATTTAGAGAGAGAAAGAAAGGAAGGGGCTCTCTATAATGAGCAAGTTCCAATACTCTATGATGAAAAGGTCAAATTACCTCAGAGCCACTGGGGTATCCAGCTTCACTGGATATTCCAGAGGAGCTATTGAAATTAAAATTGCATTGATATGATGTAAAGGAGACTGAGGCACGTTATCATTTAGTCAAATTATGTCCTTAGCAGAAGTAAAAACAGGGAAATCTGCTTTTCATTGGGGTGAAAAACAATCCATTGGCACTTAAAATACAGTGTATCTTCTCTATATTTAGCTGGTCTCTGGCCCAGGCAATGTTTCAGCATTCCTAAATTTTCAAATTAACTCTAGATTTGTGACAATGAAATGTTGCCTCTGGAATGAAAGCTGTAATTAACTTTAGTATTTAAGCTGCAGAGGGAAAGGACAACTAACAAACCAACTTCAGTAATCACTACATTATCAGCTGTTCAAAAAGTAGAAATTAATTCCTTGCATATGAATCTAGGAAGTCTTTTTGATACTTTCTCTGCTTATATTAGCACTTTGTCTGCTAAAATAACTTCTGCCAGAATAAATTCTGCCATTTTCATAACCTTTCATACTAAGAGAGGTGGAATAAGGGGTGCAACACACAAGTATTTCACATTACCTTCTATTGGAAAACCAGAGGCTCAAACTGACTTCTACACTTGAAATACAGCTTTATATTTTGATTATTTGTATATTTTAATATACTATATGATGCCAAAACAGCTAAAGCTACCATATTTGCACAATGAAAGCTTAATAACTGATTTTTTAAAAAAAATTATTTTTATATACAATCCAATATTTCTACATTGAAGAGTTTAGAAGATACTAACATACTTTACACAGTTATAATGAAAGTGTTCCAAAAAGACCACAGCCTGGGAAGGTGGTCCCATCTTGGTGGGACCTCCGCGCCAGGGGAAGTTTAGGCTTGAGGTGAGGAGAGAGCTCTTCACAGAAAGAGTAACTGGCCAGTGGAATGTGCTGCCCAGGGAGGTGGTGGAGTCACCATCCCTGAAGGTGTTCAAAAAAGGATTGGACGTGGCACTTGAAGCCATGGTTTGGTTGTCATGAGGTGTTAGGTATTAGGTGATAGGTTGGACTTGATGATTGCTGAGGTATTTTCCAACCTAGCTGATTCTATGACTCTGTAGTTCAAGCATGATTTATGACAACATCTCCTATTATTGAAAATGTTCTGGAAGATAACCGCAAACAAAACCCATGTGAGTTCTACCTTAACCTTTGCTTTTGCTTTGCAAACCAAAGCAAACTCGATTGCTAGAGGTTTTTGAGACTCCGGAGCATTCTGGCACTCCTAAAACATATGCTGGTATATCACAACATACCAACATAAAAATAGTATTGTTCAAACACAACACCAATTGACATTACCAGGAATTGGAGATCTTTCAAGGCTACAAATAAAAGCAGTTGAAATAGCCCACTGTAGTTCTCCACATAAGTTGTAGAACATACAGAGCTAAGCCACCATGTCCACCATTTGGGCTATGCAAAATCTAAGAGAGAGTTTAACTATACACAATATTTATTACTTCCAAAACTAGTATGAGGAGGATAATTATGTTAACATGAATGTAAATCAGCCATGATCATCACTTCAGTCATAGTCATTTGACTTTCTCCTTAATGGTATTACCTCAGCTTACTTTTCTGCAACAGATGGTACAAATCGTTCTTTTCTTCGGAGTTCCTCCCACTCACTTCTTGTAATTGTCTGGTAGTAATCAAATTACATTAAAAAAACCCTGAAAAAAGTCTGTATTGGCAGAGAAGGTTGCTTTATTGAGAGGCTAAGACCCCTCCATTAAACCAAACACCTCACCAAAGAAACCTCTCGTAGCTTAGGTTTGCCCTTTAATGAAAATAAAAAAATATAAACTTTCTTAGTGAAATGTTAATATATCTGGAGGAGACCTAGGGCAGAGCTCCAGCAAAAGCAGGCTAACAGGAAGGGTTCCAAACCCATTGGGTTTACTGCCAGTTTGTCTGCCTGCCCAGCAGACAGCTTCAGCAGCTTCTGCAGAACCTGAGTCGTCTAGGCTCTTTGCTCTTCAGCAGTTCATCAGCAATATGATGAGAAGCACAGGGCTTGGAGAACCTTTTAGCTGAAAACTCTTCATTTCCTGAGCTCTAATGCAGACCAAAGACTTTCTAGTCCCAACTCTATGCCAACCTGAAGACACTGATGCCTGAGCTCCATCACTTTTTCTCCTGCTGCTTGTCAAACCACCATCCCAAGCCAAACTTAGAGTGCTCAATTCTCATTCCAAAGCAGAAAGAAATCAGATTTTGATGCACTGAAATTCTCTATGAAATGGAATTAGATTTCTCCACCCATTTCTAACTGAATGGCACACAACTTTTTCTGTCTTTATGGACGTAAGTAGGAACAATGAACTGGGATTCTTAAATGGACTTTGTCTCTAATTTGAGACTCCAGAGCAAAAGCACTTCACTGGGGTCTTGTAAAATGTGATTAGTGCCAGACACTCTCAAATGCAGTCAGAGATATGACAAAAAATGAATGACATTTTCCTGGACTTTTTGTGATCCAGCAAATAGCCAAAAGCTACAGAGCAGCAGTCTAATCACACAATCAAATGATAGCAAGTTCCTTTCTCCCCATACCATTGATCCCATTCCCTGTTAGCTCCCTAGATCACAGAAAGTTGATGCACAACACCTGTGCTGTCAGGCTCACAAGGCTGACATAAACCTGGTTTATAAGTACTAGCAGTGTACAGATTACACAAACACTGCCATGTAAAATATACATACCCAGTGGCACCAATTAATTAGTTTAAATGTAATTACACTCAGTATAATAAATGCATTTGAGTCTGGAAAGATCTAGCCTTCTTATTTTAAACAGAAATGAATTAAGATACCATACCACAAAACCACATCTTGAATTACAGATATTAGGAGTAATACTAATTAGCTGAAAATGAAAATTAATTGAATACAGCATTGATCAAATCAATTTATCTAGCTGGATCAAGTTATCATCAACTAATTAAATAGCAATGCTATAATGTAGAGCTTAATAAACCTCAAGGTCATGCAAAGGCCACACTATCAGTTTCTTTGCATCAGAAAACATGACTACAGAAGGCTACCTTTAGAAGAGTTTAAATAAAAGCCATGTAAGTGCCCATTCACCAAATGCTTTCAGCATCAGCTAAAAAAGGCTGTCCCTATTTAGAGGTATGCAACTGCATAGTAATTGTATTATATCCTCTAGCTAGCTTTTCTCATGAAAGAGTTCTCCTCAATGCAGCACACCAGTGATCTTAGCACCCTTATTCCTATGCTTCAAACACTGCACTTGAGAAGAGGATGATCTGCATAACCTGCCTATAAGCTAAAAGCAATTTAAAGCCAGAAGTGGACAGAAGGTAATCCAGATCTTTCCACAGAACTCTAGCTTGGCAGAGGTGGGGAAAGGCTGGAGCATTAACCAGTATTTGCATTTCAGGTAAGAGAGATGTGAAAAGTTGACCTGTTGATGTAATTATTACATAAATTAATGTCTGAAAGTAAAGAAAACTCAAGTTAATTATATTACTGAATATTAAATTAAGCTTTTTGCAAAGCAACCTGCTAACAAGGAAATTGCAGTTGTACAAAACCCACAGATCACACTGATTTGCAGTAAGAACTAGAACTGAACATGGCAACACTCTCCTTGGCTTGTGGGCTGTCGTTTAGCCAACAAGTAGACAATGACTTCATCCCACTGGAATTCATTACTCATCTCTCACTCTCCCCTAGCCCAGCACAGACACCAGCTGGAATTGACTTGAAAATCAAGGAAGATTTCAAAAGTGATCTGGCCTAGTGTGAACCAATGCAGCACTAATGTGTTAGGTAAGCCACAAAAGCAACTAAGTGATGTTCAGATACATTTGGCTTAAGAGACCTATGTTCCCTTGTGAACACACAGTCAAAACAATTTAAATTCCCTCCCCTCCTTTTGAAAAACAGAAAAACCCAAACAAAACCAACAAAATGAAACTACATGAGAAAACCTATTTCAGAAGAGGTGTCTGGTGATGATGTGCTATCTCTGCTTCTTAGCACTGACTCGATTTCCCCTCTCCTTTTCTTTTCTTCTTTTAAAAGTTTTTGGTGGTTTTTCACTGCTCTTGTTTTGTTTCTGTATTTTTCAAGGGCTATGTTGAAAAGTAAGGCTCAGTGAATGACACAGCTCCTGTAAAACATACAATGTAAAAGCAATTTCAAGAAATAAAAAAGCTTAAGGAATGAAAGCAGAATAGGCCTATGACAAGTAAATTGCATGACTGTGGGCTATAGTCCAATTCTGCATCAAGAAAAATCATGTTATACAGCTGAGAAATGAATTTCATTCCCCACAGCCTGAAAATATTTTTTTCTGACATTTGAAGGCATTGTAATTGCAAAAGTATAAACCTTTACTGGTTCTGGTGGGGGCAGAATATTATCATGTAAAGTTCCTCTGTAGCCTGAATGGCTTCCTGGGAGAACTGGGATTGCTGTTGCTTTCCTGATGCTGAGGTAGTTTTATTTCATATTTTTTTTCTAATGAGACAACTTGAGAAAGAAGACTTCTCTCTTTGACTACAGGAATGGCAAACAATAGCTTATGTACTTTTGATTCATGGGGTGGTTTTTTCCCTCAATTTTTTTTTTCTTTTTAAAGGCCATTATATATTTTAAGCTGTGAGAACTTTAAAGCCAGAGGCACCATCACTCAATACAGACTTTCTTGAGGAGAGAGATCATCTGTTGGACTAGGCAGGAGGATTACCTTCCTTTCTGCTCCCAGATCTAAAGCAACATTCTTAGAAGCCTCTCCTTCGCCAGCTCCTAATGCCTAGAACACAAGCTCCAAGAAGGGTAAAACCAGGATGTTGGAGAATTAACTGTCAAATCCATACTGAACTTCATGAAAAATGAACTTAGCTTATTTCCCCTAACCTTGCAGTTAGCTGGTTTTGTTTGTGATAAAATGAGAGAAGAAAGGGATTGTGAACCATATTTAGGGCAGAAAAGGGGGGGAAAAAATATAGAATTTGGTCCCAAATATAGAACATAACTGAATCTTATCTGGAAGCCAGCCACTGCTACCACTAAATAAAAAGCTATAGAGATGGTATATGAGGTTAGAGAGACCAGAGTGAAGCTACAGCAACTACTTTGTTTAAAGCAGTGGATATGGAATAAAAATAGGAATTGCCTCACTGTAGAAGCAGATCTCAGTGCAGATAATTACTACCAACAATGAAACCTGGATATGATAAATTAATGTCCTGGTCTAGAAAAGCAACAATTACCCAGCAGATGTTCTTTGCCTAAAGACAAGTAGTTATACTTCAAATTTTATTGCAATTACTAAGCCAAAAAGTAGAGGAACCAAGGAACAGTGGATGTGGGAGATGATTTAATATTCAAATCTAAACAATTTTTCTTTCTACTATAAGTAACTACAAGTGTGAAAACTGTTAGTAGGTATTTCTGTCCTTAATATGAAATATTTGCAGCCCTAAAATTATAATCCTAGTCATAAACAGACACAAATGATCCAGATTTCCCCAGAATAATGGGAAAAATAAAAGGAAAACCAAAACAAAACAACACCCCAACTTTGTGCAACTTTAAACAGTGGTATATTTCACCTATATGACTCTGCTCTTTGGTAGCATACCACCATGCATACTAATCAAGATTATCACTCATCTTTTAATCAAGAAATTACCTAGGAAGAAATGAGAAAGTTGAAACAAACAAAAGAACCAAAACCCCCCACCCAATAGCCCATCCTATTGTGCATTAGACTTTTAAAAGCTGACAATTGCACTTTACGATTTCATTTCCACGGTAATACAAAATATCCACTTAGCTGATTGAATCATTTGGCAGAAACAGATTTAATTCCTTAACAAAATAAACATCTTATACATCAATGCACTAGAGTTAAAGGGTTTTTTTTTTTGCTTTTTATCTTCAGGTAGTTTTGCCCTTTTATTTTATTTTATTTTTTTTAATGAGAACTTGATTAGGAGTGACTTTGGAATACAAAGGCAAAAGACTGATTGCTGCATTGATCAGCTTGAAAATTATAGAGATTCAATTTTCAAGTTTTATACCATAAAAGAAGCTGGGAACTCATTGAGAATGGTGCTTCAGAATCTGCATAATTGTTGCACATTTAAGCTTATTTAAACGGCTGTATTCTTAGTCCCCCCAAAAAGAATCATTTAACCCACCCTTTGCTGTTCTTTAGTGCAAGATTTGTATTTTCTAAGGACCTGCTGAAAATTACTGACTTAGCTCTACTTTTTCTTATGCTCACTTGGCAGTCTTCTGGCCCAATTCACTTTAAAAAAAAAATGTGTCTAGATTTTCATAAGGAAGTTAAATGAATAACAAGGTGCACGGAAAATATTTCCCTCCATCTCTTAAGGGCATTAAAGTTTCTCTTCTTCCCCCGAAAGAAAGATGGGTGATGTCACTACTGTGTTCTATGATGCAGCTTTTTCAATGCATGATTTTGGTCATGGCTCAGGACAGCATTTCATTTATTGCCATAACTGAGAATGGAATTTTGTCTTTAATTCACATTTTAACTTCTAGAGAATAAATTGTCTTTTCATTCAAAGAGACAGTTCACAGCTTATGGCCCTCAGGAGGTAAAAAGCTTAAGGAAGACACCAAGAAAGCATAGCCTTTGTGCCTTTTCTTTGAATAAACAAGATTTTCAGACCATTTATGAGCATTTAACTGTGGTACTGGATTTTGCTAGCAGAATAATTCATAGAAAGATTTTCCCTACTGTGAATATTTGTTTAACTACAAATAAATTGAATGCTTCATCACAAAAATATTTGAGTGGAATGGATATCACAGGGATTACATACTCTACCACAAGGTTAAATAGGAAAAATTTTTTAGCTTAAATACATTTTTCCATTATTCATTTAATCAAGTTAAATGTCAAACAGCAATTGTAAACCTTAAATAGCAATAAAATGTTATTTTCATGGATTATTTGAACCTAAAAACATCAGCCCGGCATTCACGGTGATGGTTACATTCCTCACCACTGTTAAGAAGCCAAAAACTCCTACATCATCATCTTGTTTAGGGTATATATTGTGCTACAGTTTGCAACTACTAGGCAAACAGACAGCACTTAGGCTCTGGCAATGCCTAGACCACTTAGTCAATTAGATTCCATAGGCTGCATTCACATCTGAACCAGGAACACTGCCACCAATTGGTTACATTCAGCAAAACACCATTATAGTGAAGCTTTTATTTTAATTAGTTTAGATCCAGAAGAGAGATCATGTAGTCATTCTGCTGGATGGACAGAGTTGATTTCAGTGACTTTTTATTGGTGTTGTTAGCATGCTCTATTTTTAATTAATAAAGCAATAAATAAATGGCAATGACACCGCTGAAAAATATTTGTGCGAATGCATTATGGGCTTTGGTGAATTACACGGATCAGGCTTATCTATTGCTGAAATTTCTTCCAGTATTTCTACACTTTTCCTGAAGCAAAGTAGACATCATTTGAAGTATATGTATGGCTTTTGGTTGTTGCTTTGTTCCTGGAAGCCATTTTAATGAAACAGAAAGAGCAACAAATTGAAGTTTGATTATACTGGAGAGAAAGAACATCGGTAACCTTATTTTAAGCCTGACCAAAATACTTATTACACAAAAGTACATAAACCCAAAAGCAGCCCCTTAAGATAGATAGGCAGGACTCTTTTTAAATGTATATTTGATTGTTTAATGATTCTATTACAAATCTTGACCACTTTTCCAGATTCCTACTTAGATTTGGAATGCAAACCAAGATGATTGCAACTGCTTTCACGTCAATGTCAAATAAAGAAAGCATTGCTGCTACCAAATAGTTCCCTGTAGGGATTTAGACTATTTCACCCCAAGAGATCACAAACTGTGAATTATCCATCATCACCCCCTTGCTTTATTTATTGAGTGAGAACATCTTTTAAAGTTAGACACTATTTTCTGTCAAAACATAACACTAATTGTCTCAGATCTATATCCCTCTTAACTGCATTCATCCAGGACCACATTGGAGAGTTCATTATTTCCACAGTCATATTGTCCGATTCTAATATTCAGGTACATCACGCTGCTTACCCTTCCAAAACACCAGGATAATACCAATCTTCCAGAACTCTCAATCTTTATTTCCCCAGGAACATTGGGGGAAAGAACAAACACCACAAAACACCCCGACATCACCAGGAATGCTCAGTTCCAGAGGACTTCTACGGCAATTCTATAAATCCCTAGGGTCTGTTATAATTTAACTTTAGCAGCTGCAATTCAGCATCATGAATCAGCAATTGAGCTGACTTGAATGAACTCTCTCACTGCCATGTGCTAATATGTATCACGTGCTTCTCTCACTTCAGATCAGAAATACTTATAGCCTATAAATTGCCTCCTGTACTACCAGCAACAATTTTATCATATTTGACAGCAAACTAATAGTTAATATTTCATTTATTCCAAATGTTCTTTAAACCTACATTTTATAGTCTAACTCTGCTCATCCTGAATTCTTCATAGCTTCCTTATTTAATTGCTATGCAGAATTGATAGAGGAATGAGAAAGCGAACGAATTTACATGAACAATGAGATGTGCATTTGCAATAAGGTTAAAAAATTAGATGAGTTATAGTTAGATGTAAGAGTGAATAAAGCAGATAATTCATCAATGTGACATCTAGGACAAGATAAACTGAGTACCATCTTTGGCTTGACAAGCCAGTAATCGGATCCATGCTGACTATGACTATTAAACTCAGAGGTCATAAAAATATTTACAAGGCTTGCAGAGAAGTCTAAATAATGTGCATGTATAAAAAATAAAAATCCTTATTCTATGATCTTGCAAATAAAGATGCCATCAAACTGACGGTCTGACTTTTTAATTCATAATTTCAAGCTAGTCTGGGTCTTCTTTCCACACATTCTAAATGCAGTGGAAGCTATTAGGCATACCACGCTTTGCTCTAATGCAGCTAACACTGGGGAAGAGTAAGGAAGAATCAGACCGTTTGCACTCACCTAAGGACAAATATCGTCATCCTCCTCTGCAGATGAGAACCTGCAGAGTGTGTTTCTGTTACCAGAGACCTGAACAGCCTCTGAAAGCACCTATCATTCTCTACTGATTTAACAAATGCTCCTAATTTAGGTGCCACAGTTAGATGCCAGACTGCTGGTGGTTACTAACATAATGATTTATTTATCAATTCTGGGCAAAAAGATTCTGACAGCTCAGTACAATTTTCTTTAAATTACACTGACATCACTCTCAAACACAATTTCTCATGAAATTATTTTTCCAGTTTAACCACAGACAATGTACAAGGATAGATAATAAATGGAAGTTCAGTTTCTAGTTATGAGACTATCCAAGACTGCAACTATGTCTTGTTTTCTGAACACACAAGTTTACTTTTTTTCTCCAAGTCCTTTTGTTTTAGAGAAATAAAAAGCAGACACCCAAAGTATCATAGTATCAGTATCATAGTATCAGTCAGGGTTGGAAGGGACCACAAGGATCATCTAGTTCCAACTCCCCTGCCACGGGCAGGGACACCCTACACTAGATCAGGCTGGCCAGAGCCTCATCCAGCCTGGTTTTAAATACCTCCAGGGATGGGGCCTCAACCACCTCCCTGGACAACCCATTCCAGGGCTTCACCACTCTCATGGTGAAGAACTTCTTCCTCACCTCCAGCCTGAATCTCCCCACCTCCAGCTTCATTCCATTCCCTCTTCAGTGTACAACCACAGATCTGAGACGGATCTTTGGCCACAAGACTGTTTTTATTAGGTTAATCATTCTGGGCTCAGAATCCAGTTGCTCCAACAGCTGCACATCTGCATAGTCATATGTGAAGTTCAGCTACCTCTGTGAAAATGGAAAATGTCCAGGACTGACATCAGAAAATGGTCTGCCATGATCTGCCTTCCAAACAGGAACCATATTTGGATTCATTTAGGAAGGAAATTGCACTCTGAAGTAATTATCCTACCGCTCCCTCTCTCAGCAAGTTGAAGATAGTACATAGAATGCAGAGAATCATATCTTACAAATTTTATTTCATGTCTGCATTCAAGAAAAACACTGGAATTTTTCACAACTACCTACACCCACCTCCCACAAGTTATACTGCTCTCATAGTCTGCTCTGCTTACATCTGACATGGCACTTTATGACTCTGTTGTAGAACAAAGACTGGCTGATGCCAATTAGGGTAGGAAGAACATTATAGTGTATCACCTGGTTTATAGACAGAGCCTCCTGCCATGAAAGGGGTCTATTGCTCAGCATATGCTCCATCCAACCATGTTACACTGCACATAATTATGTATAAACCTGAAAATATAAAGACTTTGAAAAGGAGGGAAAGGCAATACCAGAAAGACCATTCTGATTAGTGCTTAGCCTCTGTCTACCACAATTTTAAGGAGTTCCCTAGTAAGCTGAAAAGGCTCAAAGCAAGCAGGACAGGGACACAGATACATGGAAAGAGCACTGGGTATGGTGTATCCAATGAAAAGAGACCTAGCTTGATTCAGGAAAGATAAGATTTGGTAAATAGCTGTCCTGTGATGAGAGCATTGAAGTTAGCATTACAACATTGTGCAAACTATTTCTGTTCGTATGTTGTCCTCATTTCATGGGCAATGAAACCCTCCACAAGATGCTCCACTACTGTGCTAGTCTTGGCAGCAAAAGCACAAGCCAAGACTATGGGCTTGAGCAGGAGCAGATGGTCAGAGACAACCTCTATCAGGAGCTCGTACTAAAGCTGTTCTTGTGCTGTAGCACTGCCCTGAGCTGGTTAGGCTAAGTCAATCTAGCTAAGATCAAGATGTGGTCAAAGGAGGTAATTGTTTTGCTCATGTACATGCGTAGGAATGATTAAATTCTATGTAATCTTCTAAATGGTACTACAAGTTTCAGTAGTTGTAATTCCCATGTTTTGTGCAGGCTTACTGCATTGCTTGGGGTAACCCTGGAGTTCAGTGCCTTGGACAGCAGCCCAGAGAAAGTCATAGAATAGAACAGAATCATAGAATCAACAAGGTTGGAAAAGGCCTCAAAGATCATCAAGTCCAACCTGTCACCACAGACCACATGACTACTAAACCATGGCTCCAAGTGCCACGTCCAATCCCCTCTTGAACACCTCCAGGGATGGTGACTCTACTACCTCCCTGGGCAGCACATTCCAATGGCCAACAACTCTCTCTGTGAAGAACTTTCTCCTGACCTTGAGCCTAAACTTCCCCTGGCGCAGCCCAAGACCATGTCCTCCCATTCTGGTGCTGGCACATCAAAAGCAGAAAAAGAACATTAAGGATCCTGCTTTTATTAGAAACCAGATGATCTGAGAAACATCAGCAACCTACTCTAAACACCTATGCTTTGAAATCATGAAGTCTGAAAGAAGCAAAGTATCCTTTCAGAAACATCACCTCTGTGCTCCTACTACAATTCATTAGCAGACTTTCTGCTTTAAGACATTACTGCAGGAGCACAAAGCACTGAGCAAATTCCTCAATGAAACATTTACGCCCAATGTATCTATCCCACAGCTTTAAAAAGACATCATGTAGCTGCTTCTTTTCAGAGTTCAAGACACTTTCTAGCTGACTCATCTTTTTTCAGGCCATATAAAAATGCTACTCCCCCTAGCTCTGTAACAGAGATCATAAAATATAAAGGGGAAAAGTAGAGTGAGATAGCAATGCAGGAAATTTATCTCCTTTTCTGAGCAGCACCGAGTCAGGTGTCCAATGCTATGGCTCACTGGTAGTAAAACAGTTCGATAACCAGGCAGAAATTCAGGGTAAGTTTTACTGACCATGATGAAATACTGGCATCATAAAACAAAAAAGCTTGTTTAGTGGAAGCTTACTGTGTTCCCTCATTCTTACAAAGAGGATAAAAAGTTGTCTGTTTGAAACTACCACAGCTATTTTTGTGGCTGAGTTATACCACAAACAATTACACTGAAAAAATTAGCTGTAGACTGGAGATCAGTAAACGCATAAGCACAGCTAATGACTGAATGAATAATGCTGAAAAGCTGGGAAATTTGGGGTAGAGATCAAAATTCTTATTGATTACGTATCTATAAGATTATTTTATGCATTCCAACCTTGGTGATGTCTCTTCCAACCTTGGTGATACTGTGGTACTGTAGGTGTTCAAGAGGAGATTGGACGTGGCACTTGGTGCCATGGTTTAGTCATGAGGTCTGTGGAGACAGGTTGGACTGGATGATCCTCAAGGTCTCTTCCAACCTTGGTGATACTGTGATACTGTGATATCAGTGGCAGAGACTCATTTCTACAAAAATTTAATACCCCAAATGTTTAAGGTTGTTTTAGACACAGAAAATAGAGTTTGTTTAATGAACCCAGATCACAGCCACTTAAAAACCATTGTAAATAACTTTTAGAAGACTGGTACAAGTAGAAATTCAATTTAGAAAGCATGGCATTTCAAAGAGCTTTACTTAAAATTAATGAATACACCAACAGAGCCATTGAAAGCCAGCTCCTAACAGTTTTAAAGAATGACAATAGATACCTGTGAACTAGAGCTTTAGAAACATTTTACCAGAAACAGGGTTTTTGAGAGTGATTCCACCTGTGGATTTTAAAAAGGTACTTTCTTAGCCTCCCATTAAGGAGGGACCTAGCCAACAAGTTAGCCAAAAAGGGCTTGGCTATGGAAGATTTTTTTGATATGGCACATAATAGAACAGGAAAGTACAGTAATGAGTTTGGTTAGAATAGAATAGAATAGACCAGACCAGGTTTGAAGAGACCTTCAAGATCATTGTGTCCAACCCATCAACCAATCCAACACCACCTAAACAACTAACCCATGGCACCAAGCACCCCATCAAGTCTCCTCCTGAACACCTCCAACGATGGTGACTCCTCCTCCTCCCCGGGCAGCCCATTCCAATGGGCAATCACTCTCTCTGTATAGAGCTTGTTCCCAACCTCCAGCCTAAACCTCCCCTGGTGCAGTTCAAAACTGTGTCCTCTTGTTCTGGTACTGGCTGCCTGGGAGAAGAGATCAACATCCGCCTGTCTACAACCTCCCTTCAGGTAGTTGTAGAGGGCAATAAGGTCACCCCTGAGTCTCCTCCTCTCCAGGCTAAGCAACCCCAGCTCCCTCAGCCTCTCCTCATAGGGCTTATGTTCCAAACCCCTCACCAACTTTGTTGCCCTTCTCTGGACTCGTTCCAGCAAGTCAACCTCCTTCCTAAATTGAAGGGCCCAGAACTGGACACAGTACTCGAGGTGCAGCCTAACCAGTGCAGTGTACAGGGGCAGAATGACCTCCCTGCTCCTGCTGGCCACACTGTTCCTGATGCAGGCCAGGATGCCATTGGTCCTCTTAGCTGCCTGGGCACACTGCAGGCTCATGTTCAGCCTACCATCGACCAGCAGCCCCAGGTCCCTCTCTGCCTGGCTGCTCTCCAGCCACTCTGACCCCAGCCTGTAGCTCTGCATGGGGTTGTTGTGGCCAATGTGCAGAACCCAGCACTTGGATGTGTTAAATCTCATGCCGTTGGACTCTGCCCATCTGTCCAGCCTGTCAAAGTCCCTCTGCAAAGCCTCTCTACCCTCCAGCAGATCAACTCCTGCCCCCAGCTTGGTGTCATCTGCAAATTTACTGCTGATGGACTCAATACCCTCATCCAGATCATAAATAAAGATGTTAAAGAGCATGGGGCCCAGCACTGATCCCTGGGGCACACCACTAGTGACTGGCTGCCAGCTGGATGTGGCACCATTCACCACCACTCTCTGGGCTCGGCCCTCCAGCTAGTTCCTAACCCAACGCAGTGTGCTCCCATCCAAGCCATGGGCTGACAGCTTGGCCAGGAATTTGCTGTGGGGGATGGTGTCAAAGGCCTTGCTGAGGTCCAGGTTACCTAAATTCCATTAAATCCTAGAAAAAGTTGAGCATCTGTCACTCAGGAAAGTGCTGCTCAAAGGACCATCCCTAAAGCAGCATTTGCTTAAGTGCTGGGGATACTCATGCTCCATCCCCTCTTCCCCCCACTTCCCTCCCTGCATCAGTCTAGGGACAAATAAGTCTTTGTAACAGATTACACTGGACTATCTGGCATCCTTGTAATTCAGAATAAGTGTTTGCTTAATACCATACATGCAGGGAGATATCTTAATAATAAATGCACCAGCCATTTGCTATCTTAGGACCTGTTAGAGAAATGGTGAGAAATTACCTGTTATCATTGTGTTACAAACCCAGTAAGACTCGAGACTGAAATAATAAGGGCACAATTTATTGCACAGCTTACAAACAGGATAATGTATTTCAGAGCTTTAGGAAAAATACCTGGGGGGTTAGAAATTCACAGAGATAATGTCCTTAAATAATCAAAGCAGTCTAGCAACAAATGAAAGATTGCTTTTGCATATGTGTTTCTAAATGACCGAATGCAGAAGCTATTGAATTAGTCTATGTTCAGGATCAGATTAATTCCCCACAGACACAAACATTAGGGACAACACAACTTGTCCTGGCTATTCTAAATGCACATGTGATGTCTCAACTGGATTGTTCAGCACTGCCAGCTCTCAAACACCAAAACCAAATGCACTTTGAGAGCTTCTTTAAGACCAGCCTCTGTCCATAGATCACTAAAAACCTGAAAACAAATTTCAGTAGTCAGGATCAGGCTGTTTGTGTATATATTTGCTTGGCTATATATATCATAATTGGACTTAAAATTATTCCCTGTTCCATCATACCTATTGTTCTTTTATACACGCCATTAACACAAACACACAGAGCTCAAAGGCACTATTTGAATACTTCTTTCTCTAAATGACTGGGAGTTGGAGCTGACAAATAACTGGCAATTCTTAGTCTGCCAGCTCAGGAGAGAAATCGGGATCTTCCAATTCTCATCCTCATCTCACCAAGGGGTGAGGAGGTGAGAGGAGTGAGTGGGGCTTAGTTGGTGGCTAAGATTAAACCACAACATTAAAAAAGATAAATAATAAATTCCTCTTGTATTTCAGTGCAGAAGTTTGTTTCCCAACACACTGCTAGAATGCTGTCTCGATGCTTTTGGTAAGCAAAACACATATGAAAGATGTGGCAGCAAACATACTGAAAAAGTAAATAACCATTTTTCTACAAATACCAAAAACTAAGTTAACTTGTACCCCAGCACCACAGAAATCTAGTCCTTAACAAGTACTGTGAGTAAAAGTTTCAGGACTGCTTTGGACCAAGCTAACTCATATACTCAGAGAATTTACAGAAAATAAATAAAATGCTGTGGTGAGGAGGAAGAGGCAGGCCAAAACTTTGCAGTGTTGGACTTAAAAATGACAGAGTCAGACTAAGTGCCAGAAGACCAAGTGCCCTGTGGTAGTGTGACCAGGATTGTCACAGATTTCACCAGAACACCACAGCTCATGCTCACCATTCAAGGAGATGCTACTTCTCCTAGAGCTCCAAGGTCACGTGCTTTCCTGAGCCTGCCAAAACAACTTCACTTTACAGTGACCCTCCTTTCTCCCTTATAGCTAATAGCTATGCTAGTAAACCCAAGCCTCAAGTGTTTGCATTAATTCAGCAATTAGTCCTATTTAAATAAAGATCAATTCTTATGCACTCAAGACCAGATCTAGGGCAACACAAGAAATTAGCATACCTTAGTACTGAATACTCAGATGAAAAATACCCCAAGCCAATATATTTAAAGCACTCTCAAGCTGGAAACTTCTGTGAAAGTTTTACTGAAAAAAAATTACTCTCACATACCCCTTTTTACTTTCCTATTTCTTAAAGCTAGGTCTGAACATAATTTGATTTTTTCCAGAATTGTATTCTGATTTATACATTGGAAAGTACCATTGTGAAGAACCCAAGGAGTCACTGAAGTAATAAACTGATTTGAAATTCATTCACGAGACCACCTGCAATCCAAGTATTTCCTGCACTGCTAGGGAGAAATAGGACAGCAGACTCGTGTGAAAGGGAACATAAGAAAAATTACTTCTGAGAAAATCAATTTTAGTAGTAGAAAGTTAGGGATAAGTAAATTAATGTGATTCTAGTCTTCAGCTGTGCAATGAAAAGAAAGATACCTGCTGTTTGCAAGAAGCTCAAAGGTATGAAGTCCAGAAAACTGCTCTTAGAAACAAGTATTTTATTCTCTCACCTGCAGCATTGTCTTGTCAGATACACAGACTTGCCCAGAGTATCAAAGGTCTACTTGAAAGACAAAGGGAAATACTGCATTTTCTGGGGGAAAAGAACTGATTTTGTTATTAAAACCAGCAGTAAGGAAGTAATCACTACTGACTTCTGCCAATGGCATCAGAACTACACAAAGCATCAACAGTATGGCTTGTGCTTTCCTAATGTAGAAAAAAGTTCTGAAAAAGCAGTTTCAGGAGTATGTCAGAGGGTGGAGTTTTATTTGGAGCTATAACACAGGTTACACATCAAAGAGTCAATCACTAGGTATTATAAGTCAGGATGTAATAAACAGGTTGTCTCCATATTCTGGTGATAATCCAAGTCAATCATGAACCACAAATCTGATCCACAGACTCAACTTGTCTGCAGTTCATCATTACTCACTTGAGCCCAAGCAAAACATAATGATGCTTAGTTAACTCCCATGGCCAAGGACTGGCTAGAAAATTCTGTGTTTAAAAAAAAATAGTTTCATCATTTACAGCTTTTCTGCTAATGCATTATTTATTCGATATAACAACTCACTTGAGTGGACTGAATTCCAAATGAGCAGGTTTGCACCAAAGAAAAACACTGTCAAAACAAAGCGCAGGAGATAAAGCCATTATTCTTCTTCACCTTGACAAAATCCTTATGCAAAGAACCACAGCTGTTAAGAGTTTTTGGAACATAATCTCAGATGATAATTTCAGTCCTCATAAAAATTTTCATCTTGGTGGTGAACAGAAATGTGGAAAAACACTGAAGTCCCAGGAAGTAGGGGACCTGAACTCTATGCAGTTTAAAATACCCTTCCACCTACATAAATATTCTTAAGATTAAGAACTTGATAGAACAGGGGGGAAGTTTGGGTGATTATAGAAAGACTCTTTTTTCCACAAAAGTTAGGAGCTGTCTCAACTGACATTCAGAACAACTCTCTTTTCACTGTTTACAGTGCCTCTACTGAGCCAACAGTGTCAAAGAAATCCAACCATTAGCAGCAACACAGATTGCTTGTATCAATAAAAGGTCTAATTATTACAGCTCAGTAACAACAACAAAACCCCACACCCCACCAAACTAATCATTGGATTGTTGTCATGGTACATGTAATTTTTACTGTCTGACAAGACAATTGGAATAACTCAGTTAGCTCAGGTATCAGCACTTCCAATTTAATGTCAAAAGGTTTCCTCGAAAACAAGAATAAAGAAGTCATTTATACCGTAAACATACTTGATTTACACATTAGAAAGATGACCACTAATCTAGCATCTCAAGTTCATAGTATTTAATCAATTTTCCCTTTACAAGCTCTCCTCCCAGCAGACCAGTTGTTTCAGGACTGATACAAAGCTTAATAAATTACTGAAATGTCAATAACTGTAGGCACTAATTGGTCAGTTAGGACCATGTGTTTTCACAGTTATCAGACAGCTCTTGGGTTTTGAAGTTCCTTATGTGGGTTTGTATTCTGAATATTAGGTATTTGCTTTGCTTACATTAAAAGGCTGAGAATGCTTTTCTGCATTCTCAATATTTCATTCATGAACCCTTTTTATGCAACGATTCCACACCTGACAGCAGGCCCTAAAGCAGTCGTACACACTAAACAATTACAACAACTCATAAAAATAAGCAGTGCATAAAATGTAACAGAAGAACATTATCTTACAATACTTGCCACCCTCAGGGGATCCATTTTCTGTTCACAAACACATAGTTCCCTTTGACATTAATGGGAGCTACATGAATAAGGAAAAAAAAAGCAATAGATCCTTCTCCTGAAAAACACATTTGTGCTGAGTGGGTATTGGCAGCCTGCTTAGCCCAGGTGATTGGTGGTAGCCCTACCTAGAGAATGTTTGCCTGCAGGCTGCTGGTTCACATTCCACAAAAGCTGAATACTGGGTGTCATCACAGTTCTGTAGATTGCTCGCTTGCTGCTTGATCATCTTGGTTCATTGCACAGCTTTCACTTTTAAGGTATAGTACTAATTGGGGTATCTCCTTTAAAGTGTCTCTTCCACATCACTGTTTTTAGACACTGGTACACTCCAGTGCTCACTATAACACCTCCATTTGTTCAGTGTTGATACAATTCTCTGCTGTTGGGAAATATGCAGTAAAATTAGAGATAAGCTTTGAAGTTTCCAGATCTGAATAAAGTTAGATGCAGTCAGAAGCAGTTCATAAAATAAAACCCACACCACCAACCAAAAAACCCACCACCCCCCAAAAAACCCCAAACCAGTCAAAACTCTGTATTCTGCATTTCCCTTCATGTTCTATAAAATAATTACACAAAACTAGATGTAAGTTGAACTAAAATGTTATATGATTGGGATCAGCTGTTAAAAAAATGCAGAAGGATTTCTCCCTACATTCAATCAGAGAATGACAAAGAGCAATAATCACATAATATGCTTCAGCTGGCATGGTTATGAACCAACTATTTTGGTGTATATCTGTTAAAGCTCAGCTTGAATTTCTCATGTGGAACCAAACACCAAGTCGGTAAGCCAGCAAAATAAACAAAACAAAAAACACCAACACACACAGAGAGAGAGAGAGTCAGGAAGAACAAAAAATATTCCAAATCTCACTCTCCTACTGATTCTTTTTTTCTTCATCTGCCCTATTCACTCAGTCTTAGCCCTTCTGTCAATCTTCCTATTTCTGACTTGTCTCCCACACTTGAATTCAAGTTCTCACTTCCTTAGTGATGCCTGTAAATCTAAGCTCACTTTCAGTCACTTCTGTGTATTCCATATCTTCTGCCATTAACTTTGATAATCAGCACAGAAATAACCATCTAGCACTTTCCAGATCACTAACTTGTCTAAAAGCCAACTAAATCTAGATATGTATCTAAATAATATTTTCTTCTTAACAAATGATGTACAATAAGTAATGCTTGTCACAGCCAACCCACAATTT
The DNA here is from genome assembly GCF_014839835.1 of Dryobates pubescens. Lineage (NCBI taxonomy): Eukaryota > Metazoa > Chordata > Aves > Piciformes > Picidae > Dryobates > Dryobates pubescens. The sequence goes on from NC_071643.1 coordinate 7,313,973, forward strand.
CCATAGACCTTTACAGTGGGAAAGGCAGAGGCTGCTCAGGATTTCCACAGTGCTAAATTAAGTATTTCAACCAACACAACTGCCTAACAATGCCCTATACTTTATCTTGTGTTCATACAACTGTTTTCTGCTGAATGAGATATCAATTCTGCCCATGTCATATGACTCAGGTTTGGTTTTGTCATTAATCTTATGAACAAGATGCTCAGATGAAGCTGTTCTGCCATGTCAGTACATTTGTCTTTCACAAGACAGACAGAATCCTTTCAACTATATAAGAGTCAATTTCTTAGCACAGCTGAAAGCAATTGCAGATCCCTTCATGACAACAGGCTGGGTTCTGACAGAAAGAAACAAAAAGTAATCTTCTGCAATTCAGCATCCGCTACTAGAGACAGAACAGAAACCTAAATTACTGGCTCACACAACATTGCCAGGAGATGTGCACCACAGATTAACCCTGTAATTTTGCCATCTGCCCTCCAATTTACTCTATGTCAAGACACTAGCAGACACGTAATATCCCTCTATGTCATTAGTTCCTATCAGACAGTTAAAGAGCTATGGCCTGCTTTGGCAACTGCCACATTAACTACAAAGGAAGTTTAGTGAGCTTGAGGAGGGACACTTACAAGGATTTGTTTCTCCATTCTATCAGCTCAGGACAACAAATGACAACCCCCCATATCTGTCAGGTTTTAAAAAGAAAGGAATTCAGTGGCTGTTCAGAAAGAATGAAAATAGAGGTACAGCCCTGCCATTTAAGGCAACAGTGGTGACCCATTTTTAGACTCACCCTACTTAATATATTCTTTTTTCAGAGGACCATCCTGCAAAGAAATCCTCTTCTACACATTTCCACTTTCCTGCTTTGCAGAGTAGAAGAACAATAAAGACATTTTTCTTAATGTCCAATCTCAACCTCCCCTGGCACAACTTCAACCCATTTTCTCTCACCCCATTGCTAGTTACCTGGGAGAAGGAACCAGCACCAGCCTCACTACAACCACTTTTCAGGTAGTTATGGAGAGCAAAAAGATTTTCCCTCAGCCTTCTCTTCTCTGGACTAAACAACCCCAACTCCCTCAGCTGCTCCTTCTAGGACATTCTTTCCAGATCCATTACCAGTGTGAGGCATTTGGAAGGTATATCTGAACATCTCCCAATTTTGGTGATCCACAAGATCCTCCATTTTTATTTTGGCTAGCAGATTTCAAACAGAAATGATTTGTGATTTTCCTAATTGTCAATATTGCAAGTTCAGATGCAGCCACAGAGGAATAATAGGGATGAGAAATAATTGTGCTAACTGAAACGATCCAATCTGTGTGGCTCAGTGTTATGCTGTGCGACAGAAAGAATTCAAAGCTATATATATTTATTGAGAAGACTGGGAAATCTTGCTAGAAGACAAAAGAAGAGATGGATGGAAGATCTCAGATCTGAATGAAGGGACTTCATGAGTCCCTGAATAGGAAAGAAGCAGTAGGGGCATTGGGCTAAAGCATAACAATGGGGGATTTTTAAATCTAAATTGTAAAGATGCAAAGCCTCCAAACAAAGTGTACAGTGACATGGTCATATTTTTGCCACTGTACCATATATCACTCCACAAACTGTGAACTAAAGCTATTGGGCTGAGCAGCAATTTTTCTCTCAAATATAATAATATTCTCTACTAGAGATTTTGCTGCTAGAGATATGGCAACACCACCAGAAAAGCTGTGAAGTCACTAGTGACTTGCACACTAAAGAAAAGGCCTTTTAAGAAAAGGAACAGAAAAGTCATTTGAAGGAATCATTATGTGAATTCATTATTAATTGTCTGACAGGTTTGGCACAGCCACAGAGTAGCCATGGTTAAAAGATGGTTATTTGCTATTAGCTATCTTTACAAGCTCAGGATTGGAAACGAATTCATTGCATCTAGTCACAGCAAGGTAACTGTTGGCCTTTTGAAAGGTATTTCTGCTTCTCTTTGGATACATGGTATAACGTAAAACATTCTCCAGTATTGTGAAACTAAAATCATCAGATGGGGTGACATGAAGTTGCAGTCTCAGAATAGAAAAGAAGTTTTAGTTTGTGAGCAGTTTTTGCACTGTATATTTTATTATTGTCTCCTTGATCTACTCACCTACTGTCTACCTTGCAAGCCACTTCAGAAAGCTTCCTATTATGTCCCTCTAAACAGATACAGTTCTAGCACAGAAAGAGAAGGAAAAAACCCATACTATATCAAAGGCCTTACCCCATTCTCACATCTATATAAAATAAAAGGCTAGAGGATTTGTAACATCTAAAAACCAGTTCCAGATTGAAAATCAGGTTTCTAAAATCCACAAACTGGAAAGCTAATTAACATTTACAGATAGATACAAGCAGACATAAAATGCAGAGAAAGGGCAATCTTTTAAATGAATGGATACAGGCAAGCTTCAAAGTGCAATGAAGTAACAGACTTAGTATGTTTATCCACTCTTCACACAAATATCTGTAGAAACATGTCAAAATACTAGCAGATTTAACACTAACATGAACCATCTTGATAATTGGCACTTGGCTGTGCACAAGTATTTTGCAGATCTGTAAATCATTTCTTGCAATTGTATACCTCTGCCTGGAGGCTCAGCCACTCAGACAGCTGCTCACAGCTCAGTTTTTAAAACATGCCATCTTGAAACGAGGCAGACAATAGATGTCTTGCACTTATTAGAGGTCTCTACTGACTTTAATTATGGTCCAGAATTCCTAATAAATCTGAGTGTTGCCTACTGAAGTGATGTATTGGTTGCAGCCACCTGAGGACTTTGCAATTATGGGAATTTTTCCTAGAATAAAAAAAAGAAAGGAGGGAAAAAACCTGCAAGATGTGAACCACTGACTCACAAAGAATTAGTCTTACAAGAAAAAAAAATAATAGTCACGTTTTCTCCTGCTTCCTTTCAGAATAGGATGAAGAATAAAGCCATTATTCTATATCTCAGTGCCTGTAGCATATGCCTTTGCGGAGCAATCCCTTGTGTGCAGAGGCATTTTATTAGGCAAGAAATGTTTCAGAAGAGATTGAGAAAATCCAGTGATACTAAGGGGTCACAGTGGGGAAAATGTTATTGTGCACATTCTTTACATCCTTAAGGCATTGAAGCAGTTAATGTTTTCAGACTCTTTTGGTCCTTTCCTTATTTAAAGAAACTCATTCCACTTGCAAGGCAAACCCCAGAATAAGCAACTATCAAGCCCATGACCCTCTAAGATAACAAAATACACATCTGATATCTCTCAGATGCAGATAACCTTTGGTAAATATTCAAGGTATGTCCTTTGATTCATATGCTGTGATTTTACTGGACTATAGCAGGAGACTACAAGGAGTTGTGTGCTCAGGGATAAATTAAACCATTTCTCTTACATGCAACTGGGGGTTTCATCCCTTCCTGCTAGCACTGAGAGCAGAGTTCACAGAGGGAGTAACTACTACAGTCAGAAGATAAGCTTTTTCCTCAATATGAACCCCAGATCTAGCTAGAAGGATCTGCACACTTCCTCCATTTCCAGTGCTTGTTATTATGCCTCCAAGACACATAATCTGCAAATGTTATAAGCAACGCTGTCTCCAGATCTGTTTGCTAGTGTTAAAAAAAAAGAAAAAAGAAGGGAAAAAAAAGAAGAAAAAAGAAATGCAGCTACAAAACAACAATGAGCTGGAAATAAACAGGAGAATTTCTGCTGATAAAATGTGTGGGTGCCTGAGAAATTAGAGCATTACTGAACATTGAGATGGGTAGGATAGCCTTAAGAGCAAACTAGCTTAGCTGGCAAGTTGATGGTATTCACAGACAAACGTAAGGTCAGACATTTGGTAGAGGAATTCAGGATAGGAGACTGCATCCTGGAAAGTAGTATCTAAGTAAAGACACAAGCAACAGATTGGGCAAACATCTGCACTGCAGGATTCTGGCCCCATGCAGGGAAACACTGGAATGACTGAAAGCATCTCAAAACCAGACCTGAAGTCCAGTTTTGTCATGGTATGACCTATTACTGTCTTTTAAAACAGAGAATGCATTTCTGAAACCTTCTCAAAAAAAAAACACCCCACATTAAAAACCCCAACACTTAAAAGCCTGAAAAATAATTGAGGTCCTGATTCAGCAGTATTTAAACATGTATCTAAATACCAACAAACTACACTGTGAAATGAAACTAAATATTTTCTTGTTCTAGAGTCTTCAGGCACAGTTCTGGGCATTATCATAAACAAAGTTAGCCGTTTGCTCTATAACTCAAGCTGGGTGTGCTTCTTTTAGGCAAAAGAGAACTGCTATCCACCCTCTCAAAAGGCACTTTGTGTCTAGCATAAATAGCTTCAAATAGCTCCAAACCAAGGTCACACTTTCACCAGAGCAGACCATGGCCATGTCAACACACTTTTCATGAAATACACAGCGCATTCAGTTTGGTGTTTTTAGTATTTCTTTTGTCTCGTGAAGAAGCAGCAGCATTCCTCTACGAATATATGATGCTGTTAGCAGCCTTATACAGAACTCTGCATCAAAAGAACTGCTGCCTGCATGTAGCTCTTAGCACATGTTTTCTTTACATAAGAGGGGTTTTAGCCCTTTAAAATTATATACACATTTAGGCACGTTTTGTAGTGAGTGCTCCCATTCTATTCATTCACATTCAAGGCCACACGCACAGCTAGCAAAGGAAAATAAGCAGTAACCCCCTACCGAGATGCAGGCAGGGGAGAGGGCAAAGTTCATCAAAATGAAACAACCAAATCATCCTATTAGCGTTGTACTAGCTCTTGTACTGGTCTGTTGGAAATTTGTTGATGTGTTCTCTGTCACATCTTCAAGGTTACATTCTGGTTTTCCCACTCGCAGGCTGCGGTGGGTTGACCCTGGGAGGGTGCCAGGTGCTCTCAAAAGCCACCCTGTCACTGCCCCACCTCAGCTTGACAAGGGAGAGAAAAAGTAACAGAAAAGAAAGCACCTGATCCACATAAAAATAAATAAATAAATCAAAACCAAAAAAGCAAACCACAACAAATCACCATCAAGCAACAGAAACATCTTTGGTTGGCAAGATTATTTGCCGCGTTGTGAACAAGCTCCAGCTCTCCAGCACAGGAGGAAAGAATCAGCCAGAGCACTGCAGGTTTTCAGCGTTTCAGAATAAATTTAAGATTCTGCCATGCTTATCTACCCTAGACTACAGAGCAAATAGATTTTTATTTGCTGTATTACATTTACTTTTATTTACCCAAAGTAAGCCTCTAGCTAGTTGCATTGATTCTTCTATACTTGAGGCCATTTAATGCAAAGAAAGCTGCTGTAAAGAAAATGTTTATGAAAATCCCAACAGCAGCGGCATCTTGGGGTGCTTTAATGAGATTTTTCTGTTCAATGCAAGCTTAACATTCCCACAGAACAGATCAATACTACTTGTTTCTCCCAGATATGTTGAGAATCATCCGGCACTTGAACCCATAACAAGAAGATTGGTTCTCTCCGGCCCTTTCAGCTTTCTTCTCACCATTATGCAAGAGGGATTTGAACATCAAGTTTGCAGCAATGTCAGAGACAAGACAGGTGTCTGCAGCATCCCATTAATTTCCAGTCTTGGTTAAAAAAAGTAGTAGGTTGGGGGTTTGTTTGTTTTGTTTGTTTTGTTTTGTTTGTTTTCCTTGAAGAAGGGAATGTTATGAAGTCTGACCTGGAAAGCATGTTTCCTTTGTTTCCCCACATACAAATGTCTGTAGACAAACTGGAAACTTAAACTTCAGTGCTGGCACTAGCTCTCCACCCTGGGAAGAGCAGAGCTTTGACAGGGCTTTCAGCTCTTCCAAAAGTTAAAATTTTAATTTAGCAAGGGTAGAAAAATATGGCACTCTTAGTATCATAGTATCAGTCAGGGTTGGAAGGAACCACAAGGATCATCTAGTTCCAACCCCCCTGCCATGAGCAGGGACACCCCACACTAGATCAGGCTGCCCAGAGCCTCATCCAGCCTGGGCTTAAACACCTCCAGGGATGGAGCCTCTCTGGACAACCCGTTCCAGGGCTTCACCACTCTCATGGTGAAGAACTTCCTCCTCATGTCCAGAGGACGCTCAGTGATGGAATTCTGTTCTCAATCCATTCATTTAATGTCTTCTGGCTACCTTTAAATTGCCCTTAAAGAGAAATGGAGAAATGAGAATGGAAGACACTATTTTTTTTTTTACCACTAACACTTTGTCAGGGCAAGATGTGGGAATTCATAGCTTGTGTGAATGAATTATTTTTCTCTTCCCTCAGCTGTAAACATAGCTTTCTTCAGTTTATAAGCACAGCTGGCCAAAATTATAAAAGACTTCAGCTATTTGGTGTTTTCTCTTGTTTCTTGCAGTGAATACTCTCATATTTCTATATTTTATAATAACAAGTAACTGTAAGAAGGGCAGCTAAAGAGGACTAGGTTTAAAGCCACCTGCAAACACATATTCCTGTTTGAATGCAGAGTTGGGGATTTGGTAGACTGTGGAAAAGCCTTTTTTTTCCCCCCTTTCCTTTCATTTAAACAGAGAAAGCGTTCTGAAGTGGATTTATTGTCCCTGAGCTTTTCATCCTACACATCCCCCATTTCCCCACCCCATATTTTTTTTTTTTTGGATTCTCAATTCCATGCTGTATTGATCCAAATTGTGAAACCTTTTTTTGTTTCCCTCCTCTCTTACATATTGCAACCCCCATCTGCTGAAAAAACAAGCCCCAACATTGAAATGCTAGCACAGACAGGAGCTTAAATCAGAAGAGTAAACAATAAAGAATTCACAGGCCTGTGATTCTGATGGGAGCCTCCATGTCCACTCGTCCAAGAGGTCATATTTTAACAAGCACATTTCCTGCCTGCTGGAGACAAAGATTCCCTCACCATGACTCAGGATTGCCAGGTCACTTTTAACATTTGACATAGGTGGTCGCATTAGATGTGAAAGCATAGCCAAAGGGTGTATAAACTGGCAGGTGAAGCCTGCTTCTGAAGGATGCATGCGGGCAGGGAGGAATGATGTTCTGGTTTCAATTCCATAGCCCACAAAAAGTGTTACACTCTAATCCAGTCTGCCCACTCTTAGCGAAGTCTCCCTCAGCTAAATATCGTTTCTTCAACCAAACTGCACAACAACTGCAGTGAGAGAAATCAAGTGAGTAAAAACACACCAGCTGGATTCGAAGCTGTTTTTTAGTGAAGATGGTTTAAATTCACTGCTAAGTGATTTTGCACTGCCAGGGGAAAAAAAAACACAAAATCAGCCACACATAACAGATTTGATTTAAAGCTATCCACATTCTCATAGCATTCTCCATACATCTTCATTCCTGATTCTGTGACATTTTCAGGCATCTAAAATGGCATAAAATACTGTTAGATTAAAACATCTTCCTGCAACATCCCCTTCACCCTCTCAATTTGTGCTGAAACTGCTACCCTCATTTCAGTTCATACGCAGCATTAATTGAAGTTGTCATGGCAAAGGTCATTATTGATCCATTGATCCATTAACCCATCTACCCTGAAAGACTTCACAAGCTTATTCTCATTCATACGGAATATTGAAGAGTATTAAGAGCTATAGACAAGTTAAAACAGGGTCAAGGACTATGACTTTGATGTTCACTGCAGTAATCATCTTACCACAAGTATTTCAATAAGCTATTGGACTGAGCAACAGAACAAGTCTAGAAGAGGTCCAAAACTGAAGAACTTTTTGGATTTTGCTAATTAGAGACACGTTGTTAAGCATTTGCAGTGTTTGGCAAATGTAACTCTGAAACAAGTGGCAGTAAAAAGAAAGGGTAAATGGACTTGTTTTAAAAAACTCAACCAAACAAAAACCATCTACAAACCAAAACATCTGAATGAAAAAGGTTCTTCTGGAAAAAAAATCACCAATTTTTTTCCTTAGTGTGGGAACAATAATACCATGTCTGTGCCCAGAGTTTCTCATATTGTAAATCAAAGCTGGACCAAGAGTGCATGCAATTCTTGACAGCTAATTAGAAAAAGCTTTTCTACTGCAACAAGGAAACTACTGAGCCAAAGTCAGCAGGAGCCTTTGAAAGAGGCAGCACTTTCTGGACCCATCTCTCATCAGCTTCCCAACATAAAAATACTCAACAAATCCATGCCTCCTCAGGGCCCTGGTTGTCACAATTTGCCAAAGCAGCACCCTTAGCTCTGGATGAAGCTTTACATCATCAGGATCAGAGCTGTGATTCAAACCTTAGTGGCACACTACAGCTCTCACAGTACAGACATCAGACTTGAGATTTTGAAGTTTTCCATCTGATTACCAGATTTGCTCAGATTTGAATGAGGAGCTATTGAACATTTGGGGTTTTTACTGAATAAGAAAACCAGAAAATTGTATGCCTGAGTTGTGCTGTTTGGTTGCAATAGAAATGCACTAACACATATGGGAGATCACCAAGAAACCCTCAGGCTGGCCAAACATGTCAGGGTACAAGCACTCTTTCTAGGTTAAAGCAACTCACATAAGTAAGAACAAATCTAAAATCCAATTAAAAAATAAAAAATAAAAATAAAAGACAAAGATTCAGACCAATTCAATCCACTAATGAACTTAGAGACTTCTCACTGAATTTTTAGGGTAGACAAGGCACAAACTCAGAGCATTTTTCACTGTAAAAATGTGACCTGTTTGCAGATAGCAGAGAATTAAGAAGGGCTGGGACAATTTGAGGATGCCTCACATATTCCCTTTGAATATGTTGCTCAGAGGGCCTGCACTGAAAATTATTTGCTGATGACCTGCAGCCAAGATCCCTGCTACCCTATTTCATACCAAAAAGCTCTAGGAAACCACAGCAAATAAAGCACAAAGTTTGTTCATTAGAAGCCAAAGCAATATTGTAAAAACATCTGATACAATCTAAGCTATTCCAGACACATTATTAGGGAGATAATGATGCTGATTCATTCACTGCTAGACACTGACAACATTCCTCTATTGTTTTAATTGTTACAAAAGAGTGGCAGGCAAAGAAAGAGAGAGCAGTCAGTTTTCAGCCGTTAATTTGAGTCATGTTGGTTGTGTGGAACTGGCTGTGCTTGCATCATTGTTTCTGCTTAATAAACCAAAACATACATTTTTAACACATCCCTCCAGAGATAAAAGCCTCCAAGGTCATGCACATGGGCTGACTCACTGACTAGCACCTACAGAAGCAAATAGCCAATCATTATGCACATTGTGCAATAGATTATTGCTGGTTTCTCATCCAGTACAGAGACATCTATATTTAATTAAAGTTTAAAATTTCTTGGTTCAAAATGAGTCCATGCTAGAAAAAGAGCAATTCTAGGCACCACAGTCCAGGAGACAAAAGATCCCAATAAACTGAATGCCAGCCTTGCTGCTGTATGGTGTGTTGTTTGTTTCTTCTTTCACAGTATTTTGAAACAAGACCCATTCTGGGGTGCATTGAAAAAACTGTGCCCAGAAGGTCTAGGGAGGTTCTCAAGGAACAGCAGGTACAAGCTGGAACACAGGAGGTTCCATTTCAACACAAGGAAGTGCTTCTTTATGGCGAGAGTGACAGAGCACTGGAACAGGCTGCCCAGAGAGGTTGTGCGGTCTCCTTCTCTGGAGACTTTCAAAACCCACCTGGGTGCATTCCTGTGTGGTCTGCCCTAGGTGATCCTGCTTTGGCGGGGGGTTTGTACTTGATGATCCCCAGAGGTCCCTTCCAATCCCAAACATTCTGTGGTCCCGTGATTCTCTTGCCTTACAACAGTTTACTCACCAAAAAGCATAACCTGTTTCTACCTGTAGATTTTCCATCTTCTTTCCACTCCTTTCTCTGCTGGACAGTGATTCACCACTACATAACCTGAGTCCCAGAGCAGCTGTGTGACACCATGGCATGACCTACCCACCTCTGTTACTCAGCTGTGAAGTTCTCTGATCAGTAAGACAAAGGAGGATACTGCTGCTGGGATAACTTTGATATTCAAACCTACAATAACACTTCATCAATGAAGGCTAAGTACTGAGGGATGAGGCATGGGGTGACCTCTCTCTCTAAAGGGGAACAATATAAATGTATTTCATGATGACTACCCATTTGGGTTAAAAGTGAGGAGATTTGTTCCCTTTTTTGGGTCGGTTTTCTGGGGTTTGGTTTGGTTTGTTCTTTAACATTTTGCTGATTTAAACAAAAATAGAATAGGAATACCAGAAAAACTCAGGCACAGATAAAGTGGGATGCAAAAATCTTTTCTCATTACAGCCTTCAGAGCAGTGGAGCAGTCCAAACATATATGCAATTACCATAGAAGAAAAAAAATATATTGGAGTAGATTCAACATATTGAGAAAATCCCTTGAGGTTTTTATTTGCCCATTATTCTCTTTCCTCAGGATTTTACCAAATTAAGTTACATAAAAATGCTTTCATTCCTATGAAATAGGAATTTCATTTCATCCTAATATCTGTACAGATTACTGCACCCCATGTTGCACAGAAAACCACTTAAAAAAAAAATCTTCTTCACTAAAAGAAGCAAAAAATACATTCTAGTAGATTTACATTCGCAGTAGATTTGTGCCTGCCACTGTAGCCAAGTGAAGTGTTACTGGTAGAAGTAGGATTTAGATAAAATGCTTTGTTGTAAAATGTGTATCATATCCATTTATGACAGGAAAAACTTAATAAATCCAAGACTGGGAAAAAAAATAGTTGAAAAGAAGCCATATGATCAGATGCATAACCTGGATGTGAACACAGTTATTTCCTGTGGGATAATTTCAATTTAATTATTTTCATAGAAGACCCAGTAACCAGGTGTAACAAACCCTTAATTAATCTAAAACCAAGAATGCAACATTAAATTTCCCAGCACCTCATGTTTTCTAGTGAAGGAAACATCTCCTGCAGTCTTTCATCAGAAGAAATCTATTAAAGCTTTATTAAAATGTACTGTAACAGAAGAAATGGGTTTAAAGCGCAGCCTCTGTAGATTGTAATGAGGTTTTGGCTCATAAAATTGTTTAGACTTTCATTAAAGAGATCAATGAACTCAAAAGAAACTTAGTTGAGCAAAAATATACGTGCTAGTCCTGCAGAACACCATTTAACTGAAAACAGTTTGTAAGCTTCAATAGGAACCAGGGCATCTTTCAGGAAGTAATATAAATGAAGGAAATACTGTGGTAACAGAACTAATAAGATGAGCAAACCTGAGGTCTTTGACAAAAGTTAGACTTTTAAGTGAGACACATTTGGGCACGCTCAGCAAAGACAGAGAAACATTGAGGGTGAGGAAAGGCAGAGCATGGCACAGCCACAGCATCACCTGAGGGGCAGTAATGGAATATCTGTGCTCAGGGTTCTAGTCTCAGTAGTGTGCAACAGGCTCCAGGAGGGCATTAGGCAGGCAGACCTCAGCAGAGAGGAATTTGCAGTCTTCAAGGACAAACTATGTTCAAAGGATTGCAGAAAGTCCCTGTGTTAGACCAGGCCTGCATGACATACGGCTCTTCAGCTGGATACGTTCCACTAAGCCACTTTATTGGCCTGCTGCACTCTCCGGATAAAATGATGCATTTGGCTGGCCCTGTTCCCTCAGTCATAAACCACAGAAACAGCAGCCATAGTCACCTGCTCTTCCCTCTCCAAACCAGACAGTCTTCTGGGACACTCCATTAAGAATCATCCACAACCAAGCGGTGCAGGAGACATGGGGGAGCTGAGGCCCTGGGGCACAGGTGCTGGAGTTATTAGGCGGCTACTGGAAAGAAAGGTGGGTATAGAGGAGGAAGAAAGCAAGCCAGAGGCACTACACTATGGGGAGATTGGAAAACTACAGAAAAAATGAAGATGAAGAAAGAAGTCTTAGGGTGGGATTATACATTCAGCAGAGTTCTCTCTGCATGCAGCCCCAGTTCATTACCAGAAAAGTTGCTGGTCAGTCATCCACTGCCCAGGAAAGGGACTTTGCAGCATCTGATTAGGAGTGACTACTCCTAATCCCAAATATTAACTGCTTGTTCCTAAATGGTTTTATCCATTAAAACAGAACTAAGAAGATGGAAAAGGGATGAGAAAGGAGAAGTACTAAAAATAGAATCAAATGGGCACATTTAAAATCTGGGAGTGAATAATGACAAAGAAGCAGAGGAGGATTTCAACCAACAGTGAAGCCAGGGGATGATGTGCATGTAATCAAGTAACATAGCTTCTGAGTAGTACCATATGTAACAGCTGCTTACAATACCAAGCGACTGTATTCCAGGACTTGGAAGACCTCTCCCAGTCCATGTGAGAGAGGGCCAGGGAAAAGCCTCTTTTCCCTGAAAAAACAGATGAGTTTAAAGCAAGACAATCCCATGCTTGGAAAAAAACTGCTTGTTGTATGACCAGTGATGTAAATTCTACAGTTACCTCAATTTTTTGCTACACTAAAGGTTATGCTGACTGCTTAAATACTAGCCCTGGGCTTTCTCAAAGAGCATCTTTCTTCCATATTAAAGAGTATATTGTCTTTCAAAATTTCAATTACATGGGTTTTTGTTAAAGAGACTATATTTTTTCCCAGAGTTTTTAAAAGCCAGAATCAATCCTTTATTCATCCAAATGAAAAACTGTAAATCATTCTTAGCTTTGTAGACACTGATGAAATTGATTGGGATTTTCTTACAGCGTGTTCTTCGGTAGAAATCTTAAGTCCTAGAACAATGAAGGTTAGAATATTTCCATAATGGCAGTGATTTTCCTGCAGATAGGTATGTCCAATTTAACACAGCAATGCTCAATTTGGCACCCAATGGAAAAAGAAAAAAAAAAAAAAAGAGAAAAAAGGCTTAAGTTACAGATTTAGCTACAGTTACAAATGTAGGAGTCTAGAACAACATGCTTAATGATGGATGATATAACAGATACTCCATTATACCACTGCTTAGGAGCATGGACAGCTGGTAATCTAACTTTGAAGCTAGATATTATTATGGTTTAGTTTGAAATCAGAAGAGGATGTATGAAAAAGGGAAGCAAGATAGAACTATTGCATAAAACATTTTGTGGTAAATCAGGTTTGGGAAGCAAAGGTAAATTACTTTTCTACAACGCTGTAAGATGCAGCATTTCACTCTTTACTATGCAAAATAGCAGGACAAAGCAGTCAGCAGAATACCAGTTTGAGAACAATATGTACCTTTCAACAAATGAAAAACAAAGGAAATAAAAACCCTACAGAGTTATGGCTATCCAGTCACAAAGATTCAGGTCTATGTTATTTTGCTCTCTGGTTCAATCAAATTTAGGCTCAAACACAGACAAATCATCAATAGCAGGGAACAGAGATATTTTTTTCTCACATCAACCTCTCTCATTAAGTATTCCCCATCACACAACACAGTCTTGTGCCACAGTCATTAATGCCCATCCAAGAACACATATTATGTAATTGGGGTTTTTTTTTAGACCTCCAGTACACTTCACATTATGTAAGCTCTGATTTCACACTCCCATCTCTCCTTAAGAGACAGCTGAATAAATTGAGATTCATTTGACCTAAACAGCACAGGATGCCCAATGCAGCTCCAGGCCTGCAAGGTCAAGAGAGGTGATTCTTTGCCTTTACTCTGCTCTGGTGAGACTTCACCTCAAATACCATGTCCAGTTCTGGTGTCCCCATCATGAGAAACACGTGAAACTGCCAGAGCAAGTCCAGAGGAGGGCCACAAGGGTGACCAAAGGGCTGGAGCACCTCTGCTAAACGGATAGGCTGAGGGAGCTGAGATTGTTCAGCCTGGAGAAGACTCTGAGCAGGACCTTAGAGCTGCCTTCTTCCAACACCTGAAGAGAGCCTACAGGAAAGCTAGAGAGGGTCTTTTCATAAGGGTGTCTATCAACAGGACTAGGGGGAATGGTCTTAAACTGAGGGAGAGTAGATTTAGATTAGATTTTAGGGAGTTATTCAGTATGAAGGTGGTGAGAATCTGGAATAGGTTGCCTCCCTGGGGGGTGTTTAAGGCCAGATTTGATGATACCTTGGGCAACCAAGACTGGTTGAGTGACATTCCTGCCCATGGCAGGGGGGTTGGAGTAGATCATCTCTTAGGTGCCTTCCAAGCTAAGCCATCCAATGATCTTGTGATTCAATTAACTCCTGTTCCAGTCCCATGCAAAGGGATGGAGACCTCCTTTGACCTGAAAGTCATCATCACATCACTGGACAGCTATGCCCTGACATCAGCCCTTTGGCTCCAGTGCAAGACTTCAGGCATCTTCCCAGGAGAAGCCTGGAGGCCCCAACCCTAGGGGTTTAAGCTGAAACAGAGGAGCAGGATCATGCCCAAGCTCAGCTGCTCTCTTCACCCTGACAGGCAGGGCACTTCTTCCACACCTTCACTCAGCAGCAGCCAGGGGCAGTCCCTGAGGATGGCTCCCAGCACAGCTTCACCTGCCCCAGGCAACTCTCAGTGCCCTGAGACATCCAGCAGTACTTTCCATTAGCCCTCTTGAAAGGAGTACAGCTCACCCTGAGCCACCCTTCAACAACTATACCAGTGGTACAGACTCAAAATGGCTGAAGGGAAGGATAGAAAAGGCTGTTTTAACCTCAGGAAATTGATGAATGAATATTTTATATTGCAACTGTGTCTTCTGTAAATGGGTGCACCAGGGTGATAAAGCAGGGAAGCAGCAAGAATGAAAAACCTTTCACAAAATCTGCACAGCAAAATAACTTGCTCAAAGAAAAATTAATTCATATCAACTAAAATTAATGCCCAAAAATGGTGTGGGGGATTGGCATGATAGTCGCCTCCCAAGAAAACAGAAAACTATTGCTTAGTTCAACACTGTGGTGGGTTGAAAATTGCCCTCCAACATTAAATTTGCCAGACCACCTCAGCTGGAAGCAAATGAAAGCTGTACTTACAAGCAAAACTACAATCCACAACGAAATGCAATGAATATGTACAAATATACAATATTTACAGGTATTTACAACTAATGAACAGCACAAGGACCCCCCTGGTCAAAGACCAGGGGAAGTTAATAGCTTCTGCCTCCCTGCACAAAAAATGGACAAGAGAGAGAGCAGAGAAGTTGGAATTTAGCCAAAACAATGCAGCCAAGGTCAAGCAGAAGCCAGTTAGAATCTCCCAGCGCAAGGAAGCAAGAAGAGATTGTTTCTGTGAACTAAATCATATGGTAGATAACTCTCCAATGGGACTGTTTACAACTATCATTATTTACCTTTTTACACCCAATAGTGGTTTATTTACATTTTACTACTTTCTATTCAAGATCTGTGGAAAACATTTAAAGGCATAGCCTAAAACTACTACCAACACACATAGCAAAAGGATTTTATTAGACTTGATTAACTGACACCTTCAAACCAGCTTGTGGTTTCCATCTCTAACCACTGAAGTCAACGGGATTTCTGACACAGATCGTAGCCAATACAGGGATCTACTTTATGGACTTGTTCAGCTCACACTTGTAAAAGACTATCATTCTTAACATTCATTTATTTGACCAGGCATTCCACTTACTCCTGGAGAAAAACAATAAAAATCTAAGCATTTTCAACCAAACCAATACTGGCCTTCCTAGGATACACCTTTTGGACTGAAAGCCTCCCTGTAAAAATCTTAATAGAGTAATTGAAAAATGAGTACTGAAAGGGTTTTTTAGAGATTACCAAAAACATTCTCCTACCCCAAGGAAGGATTAACTGCTCCTTGATATTGCTGACAGATGTTTATTTCACTTGTTCTTTTAAAGTACCATTGCCATATTTTCACAGTCAATCTGTGTTATGTTTCACTTCCAAACTGTTATCTTCATGATATCTAACTGAATTGTTCTTTGCCACCTCACTTTTGCTTTATTTATTGGGCTATTCACTTTCAATTCAGAATAGCTTTCCATTCCTTTCCCTGGACAAAGGACATGTGGCTGTCTTTCTTTAGAATAAATGAATCCACACTTTCATACCTCATGTTTTCAACACGCCTGATCTTTCTTTTCATTTTCCATCTGTCCACAAGGTCCAAATCCTGCTTGATATACAGTGAACAGAAAAGTAGAAACAGTTTCCCAGCCTAGAGCTTATCAATTATTTCTGTACCCTGAAGCAATATGTCCCACTCTCCCTCGATATGCTTTAAGAAAACCCAGTGAAGCTTCCTGCAAAGAACTCCACACATAGGGGAATGGACCCCAAAATGTATTGGGAGTGGAGATTGATACTATTTTTAATTCTTTTACAAGACAGAACTACTAAGAATATTTTTCTGAATATATCTAAGCATCAGTGAGGCATGACATTACATTTCATACACCTAGCAAGCACTCCTCCTTATATACAGCAATCTTGGAACGTTAAGCACGCAGGCCTTAAGCACAGTATCTTTGCCTTTGCTTATCCCTGTTCCTACAGGATGATTTGTATGGTGCAATAGAGCAGCAAAGTATCATCAAGGATTGGCTTGTCTTCAGAGCAAGAAATTAGAGAATAAATACATTGAGTATCAAATCCAAAGATCATTTTCTCATCTAAGAAGAGAAAATGAGGCTATCCATGGTTCATGCTGGAATACAACAACAATGAATGCAACAACAAAAATGAAATGCCTAGAACAACTGACTGACAAGAGGAATAAGGTGACATTATATATGACAGTAAGCAGAGCATGCTTTTGCTATTTTTTTTTCAGGCCAGGGCAAAGAGGAGGTATTACCCTCTGTGCCTTTCATATCATGCAGCCTGCCAGTTCTATAATGATATTTCATTAAAGCCTACCCCACCACCACTGAGTATAGCATACTGCGCCTCTCTGAAAAAGGTGTCCGTATTCTTGTCGGCTACCGAATCGGGACAAAAGGAAAAATAAATGTGATCCTGCAGAGTAAGAAGTATTACATTTCTTTGTGCTACATTGATTTCTTTTAGTTTCCCTTCAGAGCTTTTAATAAATAGTATTTTACCAACTGGACTTCCAAGCTTAGGCTTCATGCTAGTAGGAATCTATGCCTGTCCTTAGGACTTCCTAGTGAGAGATTGCTAAGATTGATGTAGACGCCATCCAAAGTAGATACATAATAGTATAAATGAATAATGAAAACTATTATATGACCACATCAACCCTTGGAATGTGAATTGCAAGTACTGTGGATTTGATATAGCCTTAACTTTTTTTTTTCCACTTCTCAAATGTGATCCTAGTTTGTAATTATTTTTTTTTGGTAGGCTGTACCTTGTAATTCAAATGCTGTCCATGCTGAAGGAGGGAGAAGGCAGGTAGACAGTCAGCCGTCCTGCAATAAAAGATTCCTCTTCCACACCAGCTGTTCCTATTCTCTGCAGCTTAAACCATGAAACCTCAGAATAAAACAGTGTCGTTATCTTATTCTTTCTGTAACGTGATCAGTTTTGTGCAAGCAAAGAGCAGGAATGAGCAGAGCCTGCACATTCACAGGTCGGTCAGCGCAGGAGATCACGTTCTGGCATTCTTGACACAGCAACTGTGCATGTTCATTTATGATGATCACACATCCAGTGGTGGTGTTGCATGTATTAAAGCATATTTCCAGTTAAGGCACACTGAACAACTAACAACCTTGCCATGACACTACAGTTCAGTAATTCATACAGTTTCAAATGCCTCAAACCTTCTGTGTTCAGAAACACTAAAGCTCCGGTGTTGAAGCTGTTCTTATCAGCAGTTATTTAATCCCATCATGAACCTGAGCAGTGAATTTAACTGTTTAGAAGCAGTGTAAAAAGAAGCAAGGTACAATTTTTATTTCAACACATTTCTCTAATTGCTAATCGAACCTTCCTGGACCATGAAGATAATTGGGTTATTTTTACCTCTTATTTTGTGATATCTGCACTTTTGCACACACTGTGCTTGGAAGAACACAATGTTCCAGATGAGGAAAAGAACATTGAAGGATGGTAATTAGAGAAGAGAGCGAAGCAGTGTTGTGACCCCCATCATGAACATTAACATGTATTTAGTAGAGAGATCCCACCAGAAACAAGCAATTTATAACCGTATGAGAGATCCTTAAGTTATTCTGCTTCTTGAAAAGGTGCGAGCTCCTGAGCAGGGTAAAGTGCTTGCTGGCAAACTGAAAATGGATTTTGTAGATATGTCCCCACCTGAACCTCACATTAAGTTTGACATTTACAATTTTAATATGATTGTACACTAAGAGCCTACAGAAGAGGAAAAACTGCTCCAGATATAGAGAGCCTGTCTCGTTTAGCAAATGAAGAAACTCTTATTTCTTGTTTCCTTAAAGTGAGGAAAAGCATTTCATTATATGAGTGCTTGAGGCAATGATATCTATATATTTCTTAAGCTACCTGCTTATATTTTAAGATGTTTGTATATACTTTTAAATGACCCAAAATTGTGGCTTGGCAGTGTGAGTACTGGGCCTGTACTTGGGAGACCGTGTTTATTCCTGGCTGTACTTTGACTTATAATTTATCACCCTTGATATATTTGTGTAAGCTTATTCCCCAAAACTGAAATGAGGAGAATGGTGTAATTTTGTCTGCTTAATAGTTCCTCAACTCCAGAGAGCTCAGCATCAGCTATTTTGTACCTACACACAGCCTAAAACGGTCACACCATGGCATCCCATCAGTCCTTCAAAGTATAAGTTCACACTTCCATTAGCAAGAGAGCACTCTCCCAAGGAAATCCAACAGAAAATCTGTTGTGAAAAAGAATCCACTGGCATTTTACCTCTTTCAAAGCTCTCAGTTGCACACTGTGTGAAACATAGGTGTTGGGTCATTCCTTTACACTTGGGTTTTAAAGACAACTGCAATTACCAAATAGGTTTTGGTTTATTTTTAGTTTTTCAACTAAGCCAATCAAGATTCATAAGTCAGAGAAATTAGCCTAGAAGCAGGCAATATTTGTTGCCATTGGTTTGTAGAGTGCTTGGCCCTTCAGTGAGAGATACCTCACAATACTGAAAGATGAAGCTTTGGAAAACATGATGGGGAATATTTGACAATGAAACACTTATTTTCATCAGCACTACAATACCCTGTGGCCACTGCATCAAAACATGAAAAAAAGAATTTTGTTTTCATGTCAAGTCATGATTCAGTTCTTGTCAACATACTGGCAATTAGGCCTAGAAGTATATTGATATTCATATTTTGTGGAACTGAAATGTGCTATATTTATCAGCTTCAGTGCTTTAAATTAAATATTGACAAGAAAGGATGGGGGAAAACAGCCCTATTTTTTTTTCCTGTCTGCCACTCAAAATGTCAAGTCTGAGCAGTACCATCTTTCAGTCTTTCCTAATATCTAAGCACCACCAGATAGTGTTTATTTTCACTTTGTGTTTATTTTCACTTTGTACTTCAGAACAGTAAAAATCAAAAAGGTCAAGTAGTTCCTTCTGGTTTGTCAAGCTGTTTAATGCTCTTCCAATAGGTGTGAATTTTGGGAGAGATGGGAATGACAGCAGTTTGAAGAACTGAAACCCAGATTTGACATTGAAAAGCTTTTGGAGAAAAAATTTATTGAGCGAAGAACAACAAAGTCATGTTATAAAAAGTATTAAGGATTTATATAATGCTACATTTGTCATCATATGGTACTAGCAGTTAACGAGGACAAGGATGGCATTATGAAGAAGTTAGGCACATTAACAAAATGGCTAGATTAAATTGAAACAGTGCCCTGCTTTGAGAAATGGCTCTTTTACACTTCTACAGGAACACAACTTTTCATTAGTTGAAATTATAGCTAATGGTGGTTTGGAATCCAAGGTTTAAATTACAGTCCCATAATAATGACTCTGTGTGATCCATTCAATGATTGTAACAGGATTATAGTCCATACATGGTGGGATAATATTGCACACACTATATATAGTTGGTACTTGGATTTATTGAGAGTCATGCCCTACCTTTATTTCTGTATGAACAAAATTCACTGAGCCCTTTTCAGGCAAGAACTGCAAAGGAAACTGTTCTGCATCTACTTTCAAACTAGGTTATTTGAGAGGCCACTGCTGGAAAGCCATCTATCTATATGATATCTGATAGAAAGCTTAACAGAGCTGCTTAGTCTGAGAAGAATCTTCTCCTGAGGCTTGATCATTCTTACTTTGGAGTAAGAGAATTGTCTTTCTGTGGCTGACTGATTAAAAAAAAAGGAATATATTTTACTTATTAGAAACTGCTTACAACTCAGAGCTGCTAAGACAGACCCCACTGAGCCCAAAAGGTTAGCTAGAACTGTCCCACAAATTCAGTATGTGTGCATTGATTACACAACTCTCTAAGTTATATGGGGGGGAAACACACATATATCTGCAAAGCAGCATTAGGAGAGCCAGCTATTGCTACCAGCAACTTATTTAACCAGAAAAGATTATGATTTCTCTAGAATCAGCCTTACATTCTCATTTGCAGATGTTAACGAGGTGGAAAATTAAAAAAGACAACAATATGTGGGACTTGCTAATTCCAACCACTCAAGTAACTTATTTTACTCGTCTAGACATAAAATTTTCTTGGCCAGAGATCACCAAGCTCCTGATTTAAATCAAGGAAAGTGTGAAAGTGTAAATTATCAAAACTTGTTTTCACTTGGGATTGTTTGGCTCATCTGTAAAGATGCACAAGTTAATTATTTGTTTTGGATTAGAACAATATCACTAATGAGATGTGAGCAGAAGGGAGAAGGGTTATGCAGGTGTACTTATTATCAGAATCTTTGCTGGTAGTGCAGTTTCACCTGTTCTTGAGAATAAATTAAATGTAGATCCACATAAGTTAAGAAGTCAGATTGCAGTTTTTCTCAGTGTAATAAATAGCCTATTCACCATAAAGTCCAAAACTATATACCAAAAAGAGCTGCATATTTGTGTTGATTAAGTACCTGCAACCACAGAAACTAAACACTAGGGAAAGAAAAGTATATTTGCATCTCAGTACTGACTCACTTCTGAACTAATTTACAGAACTGGGACCTTGGCTGAGCAGTCATTAGCACAGTACAAAAAGATATATCGTTAGCTAAATGGCTGGGCAAGAAGACATCTTTTCTTCCTTCAGATAGGCATTGAAGGCTTATACATCCACTGCAGTAGCAGAAAAAGTAATTACCACCATTCACAGAAACATACATCACTGGGATGAGTATCACATGCCAAAAGTACCATACATACACCCCTGCCACATCTTCTGAAGGCCAGTCCTGAGCCCAATGCAAATGAAGTCAAAGAAACAACTTTTACCAACTCCCATAAGTTTAACTGCTTCAAGGATTGACTTTCAAGATTCAGAGAGAACTAGGCCCATCTTCATTGGTGACTGACAGAATCACAGAATCACCAAGGCTGGAAGAGACCTCAAAGATCATCAAGTCCACAGACCTCATGACTAAACCATGGCACCAAGTGCCGCATCCAGTCTCCTCTTGAATACCTCCAGGGATGGTGACTCCACCTCCCTGGGCAGCCCATTCCAATGGCTAAAAACTCTCTCAGTGAAGAACTTTCTCCTCACCTCGAGCCTAAACTTCCCCTGGTGCAGCTTGAGACAAATGCAAATTTTGTTCTTTTTAATTTACATGTTTGCTTTCAAATTACACAGGTCTCAGTGTCTGAATGCTGCTCAACAGTTGCTATTGGTTTAGACGCTGAAAGTACTAAAATGGATCCAAAATATTATGTTCATCATTTATATACATACATATATATGTATGTTTTATATATATATACATTTAATTATTTCATTTAGAAGTCTGCAAGTTAAAGAAAGAAAATGTCTATGTCACAGTTTTCACTAACACTATAATCTTTCCAAGCCCTCCAAGTATGGTGTGACTTCAACAACACAGTTGCACAGTTGTTATTTTTTGCCTTCCAAGAAATCACGATCTCAATGGGAGTGACAATAAGAGATGCTTCCACTGAAACTGTCTCAGGAGGCAGAGCCTTAAGGGAAGAAATTTTTTACATTCTTTTACACTTACTAAAATGCACTTCTACATTTACATTTGAAAACTGTCTTAGTGTACTGTCCAATAATTGATTTTGTGACTCAAAGCAAACAGAGTCCTTGGACGGATCTCATTAATGAATCTGGGTTTGTTAGTAATTTTCAGTGGTTTTCCTTGTTTATGTTTTGTGTTAAAGAATAAATCTCTACATAATATAAACCTAAATTTTCACAATAATATATATCTGTGTTTTGGGGGAGGGGGGGGAATAACCAAAAGATAAAAATACATGGATAAAAACACATGCAAATGTTTGTTGTATTACTTTGGAGAAATGTCATTTTAAAGCAGAGGTAGTATAACACAGCCAACGAGCAATATCTTACCTGCTGATCATCACACATAAATCTCAAGATGCGTGTTAGGATTCAAGCCAAAATCATGTGATGGGAAAGCAACAAAACTCTCTGTTGTGCTTCAAGTATCTGAAAGGTTGTACTGTAGAAGTGCTGGTTTCCCGTCCAAGCCACCACAGGTGCAAGCAATTGTTCTGTGGTAAGACTTCCCTTTTAATCTGCACACAAATATTTCCTCATTTTGATCTAATAATGATTTAGGTTATTTTATACCTTTACAAGCCAGACCAAGGAAGAGAAGGAAGCTTCCCATTCATTTTTCATGAGTACTTCTGGACTAAGAGGCAGCGTTGACTTCCCAAGGGACAGGTCCATGTTGCCTCAAGGCAAAAATTGGTATCCCTTGGCCTAGTTAAACCAATACATTTGGTGTCAAGTAGCTTTTGAACCTAAGTACATGCATGTCTTTACATTCAGAAGCATCATTCAGCCTCTGATTAAAAACCAGTTTCCATTTGTCCTCCCAACAGAAAACAGTACAGTAGGGAAAGCAAGTTCCTATAAACAACTGTCTTTCAGCACTACTAATTGAAACTGTCTTTGGTCTCACCTTTGCCAGATAGTTCAGCCTCTAGCAGGCTGATTCTCGAGTTCCTTCCCCCTGTGCCAAGCCTGGAGTTGGCATGTGGAGGGTTTAATCCTAAATGAGACTGTGAAAAAGAATCATGTTCAGGTTTCTTTAAAACTTTAGCTATCTTCAGCTAATGATGGCACTTGAAAAAATGAACATCCTGGAGAAGTCTGTATAAATTCATAGCAAAAGAGAAAAATATTCCAATTTGTTTAATTATTTCAGCAAATACTGATGGCACATTTAGTTCCCAATGACATTTTAAGTTATACAAATGGGTGCACTTCCCTGAGCAGTGACATTCCCTGAACAAGGATGAATGAGTTGGAGTAGTGTTATTTTTTGTTACATACAACATTACTTAGTTCCACTGCACATCAGGGATGCTCTACAGATGGGTCTTATAGTATGCATCAGCACTGTGTATTTGAACAAACACAATAGGGTTTGCAGAATAGGCTCTCAGTTGATGAAATTTCTTTATCTTGCTGGACTAGCTGATGCATTTTCCACTGATAATGTAACTGTGGTAAGTCAGTTGTATCCATCAATTCCTTAATTATCTCTAGAAGACAAAGTGATGGTCACAAGGTCTTTGAAGAAAAGGTTTGCTATCTGACCTAGTCTTTCCATGAAAACTAAGAACAAATTGATAATAACAGGGGTTTGCTTAGGAGTACAAGACCTGCCATGATGTGGGATGGAAAGAAAGTTTCATTAAATAGCTTACCAATGATGCAATATGAGTTAAGCTAATTATTTCCCCTGGAGAAAATACAAATCAATAGCACATGCTCAAATGCATGAAGAAAGTTAAAATCTTTCTCTTGCAAGAAAAAATACACAAAGGATTTTTTGTCGTTGTTGAATTTTCATCCTCTTGTTCTGGTGCTGGTTGTCTGGGAGAAGAGACCCAAGCCCCACCTGTCTACAACCTCCCTTCAGGTAGTTGTAGACAGCAAGAAGGTCTCCCCTGAGCCTCCTCTTCTCCAGGCTAAACAATCCCAGCTCCCTCAGCCTCTCCTCACAGGGTTTGTGCTCAAAGCCTCTCCCCAGCCTCGTTGCCCTTCTCTGGACATGTCCAAGAGTCTCAATCAAACAAGAATGAATTACTAATTCATGTCTTTTGTATTACAGCCCATTTAATCACATAACTAAAAGGTAGATCTTGAAAGAAACAAAGTGCTGTTTCCATCTGAATAATATCCAGACCCAAATATATGTTATTTTACCTGATTGCAAATTGAGCTGGAGTTTTACAAATTTTCTCTGACATATTTCATGATTAGTTTTCAAAGGGCACAATGGGTTTCTATTTTACATACATATAAAAGTTCATTTCTTTTCCAGCAATAAAAAAAATCTTCAAAATAATACACAATTAATTCTCAGTGGCACTTTCATGCATCACAAGAAACTGCATCTGTAGACCAATATTTTCTGGGATGTCAGAATCTCATTTTGAATGCAAGGAAACATGCTGAAGCAGACTGTCTCCCTGCAGCATGAGACTGATCCTTCAGAAGCTCAGACCAGAACAAGGCAGCTACCAAGAATACAAATATTTTTCCAGCTCTGCCTACAGAGCAACAGAGAAAAAAAGTAAAACTTTCATCTTGAAAAGCCTCAAAGAAAATGAAGATCACAATCAAGCTCTATAATCTTTTTCACTGAAAGGTCTATTAAAACAGTGACTCATGAGAACAAATAGTAAATGAAGCTGAAGTACTTCTTTGGGGCAAGGCCAACACAAACTGCCTGCCTTGAAGGCTGAGCTGTCCAGACTTTATATTTCAAGTTAATCAGTAAACTTGGAAGCACAAGAATGTAGAATTTGTATACAGCTTCAATTCCAATCCTTCCTAGTACTGAAGGTAATGAAGCCTTAGGGTCTGAACTGAAAACAGTAACAATTCATATAGCCTGGCTTGAGACTGGACTTCTTGATTTAACCACACTGCTAATATTACTGAACAGGTTCAGAACTGAGCAATTCCTACTTCAGGTATGAGTGATATATTCATTCACCAATAATTTATACAGAGTTTTACCTGTGGCAGGTGTTGTCTTTTCATTTACACAGCTGTTTTCTCCTCCTTCGCATTTCCCCTTTTGACTCTTTCCTCTATTCCTTCAAATAAAGTTTAATTGAATTAATTTTTAAATAAAGGCAATTAAATCCCCTTTAAAAAGAGCAAATATATCCTGTCCCAGCACTTCTCTTTTTTATTTCCTAAATTAAAAAAAACCCAGATCTTTTCTGGTCTCACAATACTTTTTCCACTCACTTATCAGACTTGTAGTCTTTTCCTGAATGTCGATTTTAATTCATCTTCATCTTTAAGGACTAGAAGTGAACAAAATTGTCCCTGCCCATGGCAGGGGGGTTGGAACTAGATGATCCTTGTGGTCCCTTCCAACCCTGACTGATTGTATGATTCTATGAAAATTTTTGCAGATGAAGCAAGGCCATTACTTACATAATGGTATTAGAGCTTTCCTACCATCCTTGTGTACTCATATTAGTCAGAAGTCTATGTCCAAGTCTGTGATTGTGTAAGCTTTACCAGGCACAACTGAGTATGTCACAAGCTAGACTTTCAACACAGCAACATTTACATTGTTAAGCACCAGACAAAAACAACAAACAAACAACTTTGAAGTGGAAGGAATGAGACCTGCATGGCTGGTCTCTGTGCGTGGAGAATTTCTTCAAAACAATGCAAGGAAAGACTATTATTGTTCAAAGATGGTTTGTTCCAAACTAAAGATGCAGCCAAATTATGCAGAGAAATCATCTTATGCTTTGGTTCTCCTTTCTTTGCAATCACCTTGTGCTTTAGTCTGTGCTGTGAGGAATATGGATGAGTATGTGTGTAAGTGTACTTATTTGTCACTGTCTACAGGCTTTCAGAAGGCTTTTTCCTAACACAAGCATTGCACCTTTGTGTAATGGCACGGCACTGCTTAGTTCAGAGCATTCTGCTGTATTGTTTGCATTTTTCATTTTATTCCAAATCACACACTCTGTATTTTCCAGAATCTTGACAAGTTATGTGCTCCACCTGAGACTGCAATAAAAATTTAAAATCATACTTCTTTTTGGCAGCACCTTTGCTCCTGGTTGGTTGTTTCAAAACTATTTTTCTTCCCTGCAACTACTTAATTTCTAGTGGGATGACAACCTTTCATGCCATTAAAATCAACCAAATAAGAGCCAGGCATTCTGACATGAATTTGAGGAGACTGTTTAACACTAGAGCTTCTGCAAAGGATGGTACAGGAAAGAGCTTGAGAGATGAGGAGGAAAACGTGGGTACAATTTCATTTCAGCACCCCTGTTGTGCACCACTATTTTAGTCCTCAGCCAGACACCTGTCCCAAGCCAGATGAAGACTTGTCAGTTCCCACACCTGTCCCACCATATTCACAGTGCAAAAATAACATACTTCTGGAATAGCCCTGCCTTCTGTGATGATTGACTGTGTAAAGCATAGAGGATCAGGAGACACAGAAGGGTACACAGAAGAGTACACAGAAGGGGACATTTACTGCCTGATAGACAGACTGGAAAAACTCTGTCAGTAGGAGGACAGCCACCACAGTGCATACTTGCTCTCTCTGTAGAGCCCACTGAAAAGCAGTACTTTCAGAAACAGGTTCAGGATGGCTTGGGTCATTCTGACAAAGGATGACTGTTATTTGAGTTGAATGCATTTTATTGCAGCCCTGTTAATTGTTTGGGTACTCACCATGCCATTTTCAATATCATATGCTTCCTTGCAATTAGATATGAAAAGAATGTTCAGAACTGCACACATGATTTAGGAGAAGCAAACCAATAATGTGCAACCATATAACTTGCCAGACCTGCACTGGTATCCTTGCACAGCATGCAATGGACAAGGAGAATGCCAGCTTCCTTTTGGGACATCTCACTTAGTGCTAGGTTGTGGAAATGGTTCTTTCTCTTCTTAGCCACTGAAGTGCTTTAGTAGTTCTTGGCAGCAGTGTTTGGAGAGTTTTCTGAGTTACAGTGCATTTAATTTAACAACCCCCCCCCCCAAACATTAGCAGTATATATTTCAAATAATTGGGGGTGAGGGTTAGGGCAAATATCAGAGAGGGAAAATTAAGAGAAAGTTAAATAATGGTAATGGGGGAAATGCAAGCAAATGAACTTGGCCAAGGTATCTATTTTTTTTAACAACACTTACGCATTTCAGAAAGTGGTTTTTGTGGTGTCGTGTCCCCCCACCCAGGAAACAGAAACATGTAATCAATGTTCTTTTTTTCTTATGGCACTGTCAAGAGTTAAATCTTGAGTAACAACAATTCAGGATAAAAATGAAACCGTAACTAATGAGCAGAATCTCTCTCACAGCAGCGCAGAGAAAGTGAGTTGGAGGAATGGTGCGGAGAGGAGAAAGCATTTAAGTCCTATGGAACCAAAACAGAAGCAACAGAAGGAGCAAATTAGCAGGTTTCTTTCAGATACAACACAGAGTGGTTAAAAAGAAATATGATGTAACTGAAGTCATGGAGATTTGGCTTATGCAGAACACTGGCTAAGATACCAAACTGAAAAATAAAAGAAAAGTTAGAAGAGTTGAAAGAGTTTGGGGGGGAAAAAAGGGAGACTCAATAGCTAAAGAAATAATTTTCATACTGTATCCTTGGTAAGGAACTGAGAACACATTATTGCTCTAATTACAGAGGTGTGGAAGTGAAAGGCAGAAGTATTACATACTGGAACATAATAGCACTATGACCTTAAAAAATCACAAGCTGAAATATGCCATGCATTCACATACACCCTACTACAGCAGAGCTTGTCTACAGTCTGCCTGTGAATGCTGACAGAAAGGGATGATTTGGACTACCAGGAATGGAGACATGAACCAGCAAGAGCAGAAAGCTGGCTGGGTTATTAGGATCAAGTTACAACTGCTGGATTTTTTTATTTTATCTTTTTAATTTCATTTCTGCTGAATTCCCTTTTGTTTCTTTTATAACCTGATACAGAAGGGAAGATGTTAAAAGTTTGCCTCCTTCAAGGTATTAATGGATAAGATCATTAACTTAATTCTGCAATGAAGATAGAAGAGCAATGAGATGTGTCAGGAGATGTTGCCAACTGCCCAGCAATGCCTGAAGGAAATACAACTAGTAAGATTCGTAGTCTCTGACAGACTTCATCCAGCAGGATGCTGAGAAAAGAGCCTGCCTCTGGCAGTAATTAATGAACAGCAGAATCTGGCAGCAGTATCCTGCTTGTAAGAAAAATCTCGATCCAGGGCTTTGGAAAAGACCAATTCCAAGAGACTGAAATTCCAAAGTTGAAATAACACTACTATGATGGACCAATACAGACAGAAATACCAGGGTGAGGAGACTACATTTTTGAAGATGTTTTCAAAGGCTAGAAGTGACCTGCCTGGGAAATACAACTGCTCCGAGTCTCTGAAAGAAATATCTGAGGAACTTCTATTTGGTCTAGTTTCCATCCACTCATCACCTAATTTACAGTTTTCTAGATCACATAGCTTCTAAGCCATGCAATTTTGACACCAGCACAAGGAGAGAAACATCAGGTTTGCATGAACTCCTTGAAAGTCACACACATCTTTCACTCTCCACTCCCACAAATGCCATTCTTGCAAGTTTACCATTAGTTAAATCAGAGTCTCATTAATCAACAACCCAATACAGCATACATCAGGGAAAGATGCCCACAGTGTGTCAGCATTTTCCTTTCCAGTCCCTGAGTTAAAATCTTTAGTTCACGGAGTTTCTTGAGACTGCTCCTGCCAATGACGTCTTTTCAAAGGAAATATGCTCCTGATAACATGTTTTGGCTCGATTATTTCCAAGTGTCTTCTGCTTTCATTGCTGAGAATTAGCTAAAAAGTTACAGTCTGTGCCACATCTTTCCTCATACAAGCCATGGCTCATTCCAGGGAAGCATGAGAGCGTAGCACTCAAACGTTTCTTTCAATTAATTCAATAAAAAGGGTAATTCATACCAGGGATTTTAAAAGCAAACAAAAATCCACCCTAAAAAATGTAAACAGATAAAAAATAATCCAGATGAAACTCTTCCAGACAATTCCATTCTTTCCTTCATCATACCAACTTTTCTTTCCTCTTCCTTGAGGTTTGTGCTCTCGCCTTTTGCTAAGCAGACTTCAGATTCAGGTTTACAACAGCGCTTTCAGGTTATTGCAAACAAGTGTCTTCCAATTTAGCAAATGATATTTAAAGTTAACTTTCTGGTCATTCTTGAGGTGTCTGGAGGCTTCAATACAAGGGTTAAGGCCTGCATATCTACTTGTCTCCATATTTCTTCATTGCTTTTAAAGAGTATTTTATCCTATTTTCATTGCTGTCACTGTTTTCGGCTTCTGTATTTATAGCTATATTTAATTATGAATAATATAGTAAACACCTTGGAATCCTGTGCCTTCAGCTACTGTTAATCAGAGCTATCTCAAAATAAGTTACAAGTTACAAAGATTTAGAGAGCCTTAGGCACTGAAACAGTTTAAATAAATTGCCATAGCACTCAAAAATATGCTAAAATGATAAATTATTTCTAATCCATGAATATTGCAAACTCTTTTTGCCATTCCAAGGATAATTTTGTATGCATTTGGGGCTTATATTTTAATGTTATTTATTTGAAATAGCAAATAGAGGCAAATACTTAGGGAGTGAACTTTCACGCTTCCATAAGAGTTCCATTTCTATACTACATCTGCCTAGTTTTTCAGAGAGCCATATTTAGTATACAATATTTATACTCTGACATCCAGCTACTTGTCACACATAAGCATACCACCACACTTATTGATTCAATTGGAAATGTGACATTCTGGAACCTCTGACGTGCTGGGTACATATTTCAGAGGGATTATTATGCAATTCTTGATTCTATTTGAAGAGTGGTCTTTGAAATATTACAGCCTAGCATTATTAAAGATTTTATTAAAGAAAAATATTAGTTTGGACTACCTGAATTTGAGACTTCTTTATAAGGAAAAACTTGGTTTATTTGGTCTGTGTGGAGGATTGCCCCGTGTACAGACAGTGAGGATGGGGGAAAGCAAAGTAGAATGTGGGGAAAACAAAAGAAAAAGTGGACAAGACAAATAACACCAGAAAAAAGGGAGTAGGGGGAGTGATGAAGTCCTTAGTTGCCCTGAGAAGGAGAAAGAAAAGGACCGTTTGGGGACGCAGAAAAATGGTTGGGAAAAGTCACCATGTGCCATAAAAGCAACATTTCTATTCAGCACAAGACTTTATAATTTGGGTAGAGTTCAGTTCTTGGATCATGTTTTGACAATATATTATAAGTCTTCCTGAGGGGCTGAAGGTTCATTGTTTCTTCCTTTTTATTTCCATGCTCACCAGTTGTTTGCTTCCACTGGTCTAGTATTGATGAGGGCAAGTGTTGGCCTGCCTGAAGCATATTTTTAGCAGCTGTGAATTCTGACGGTTACATTAGGCAAGGCAGTCAATGAGGTAGTTGTTTCTTATTTGATGCTCAAGCATGTTAATCAGATAACATATGTGGGTTCCAGTTCTTAGACATGTATATCCTTTTACTAGCACCTTATTCAATAAACTCAGTAATTATTATAACAAGAGTGAAAGACTCTAGGAATAATAACTGATGCTCCAAACTTTAATCTACAAAAAAATGTAACATTTCAATTAGATCTTATTTTTAATTTGGTACTTAGGGAGCAAGATAACTTCAATAATGCTAGATGTCTGTTAACCTTCCTTTCCCAACAGCAAATGCTGGCCAGCTGAGGACAAATTTGAAACATATGAAAGCATGAAGTTCCTGCACACATTCTGGAACTCAGCAGTTGTACAGGAAGGAAACAAATCAGTGCTCCAGCAGAGGAAAGGACAGACAGGATTCAGCAATTAGCTGCTTCTCTTTGGCAGCCACATGTTAACTGTGGAAAGTACTATTTCTTGCCAGTGGGATCATCACAGGAGACTTGGGAAGGAAATGGGATTAATACAGTGAGAAGAGAGGATTTAGAGACAAAGGACATAAATCCAGAGGAAGCCAGGCCTCATTGATTTCCCTGTTCTTAATGAAATTATATTTTCTTTCTTAACAGCTACTTTTTCCTCTAGAATTGCAATTCAGAGCTATTTAATACACATATACACATTCATTATACACACAAATGAGTAGTATAAGTAGTAATTAATAGAAAAATAAAGATATTCATATTTTGCCTTTTTTTTTTGATTCCTTGAGCTCCACAGAGCTTGAGCACATATACACACTCCCACACACATGTATTCAGCAAGAAGATATTGAATTGCTAACCTATTCAGTGAGAGATTTAATCAGGAAAGACAGCAGGTGAACTACATATCAAGGAGAACACCGAGCAATAAATCTTGTTCAAGGTACAAAGCATAAGTCATGTGGATGCTGTGCCCTTTTGAGAGGGCATTGGCAGAGTAATGGGAAATATTGGTTTTTTTCAAATTAACAGATTTTTTTTTAAAGGGTAGAGATTAATTTGACTATTTATAGGTAGAGAGAAATAAAAAGTAGGAGGAGGAGAAGTAAACTACTTGGGAAGTAAAGATAATGATAGATGAACCCTGAAAAAGCAGGGGTTTGGTTTTGGTTTCAGTATTCTCTCTAGAAACCCTTAAAAAATGTGAAAAGGAGCAACATGTGTTCTTGTGCAGCTCTTCACCTACTGATCTCAGGTTCTGGAATGTAGAACAAGGAAAGGAACAGCAGTTCTATGAGCCAGAGTGGACAGTAAAGTGCATTTTGATAATGAACTTGTAGTTTAGCAGCAGACCATTATTGTTGCTGGAAATGCAGAATTCTATCCAAAATAAACTGTATTATGTGCAACAGATTATTCCAGTATCTCATGGTACTGGTGCCAACAGCTCTTATCAAGAGAAAGCTGCAAATTGTATTTTTAAACTGAAGTCACAGGATAAGTGTTAAGTTTTTAAAGGAACTGTAGCGCAGCCTGGGCTATAAAATGCTGGGATAACAGTCAGTTGTAAATCTCCTTGACAGTTATGTCTGCAGTTCTAAAACTGAACTACTAAAAGAGTGATACTATAATAATAAAAGCAATGCAACAGAAGTCCAGGGTTTGCTAGATTTATGAATAGGATATCCTTTCATGAAAAGGACAGAGAAACCCTAATTACCAAGAAAGAAAGAAAAAAACCACAAACCAGTATCCAGCAATGTGACTGCTTTTCCAGACAATGAATTATGCATTCCTTAAACTAATCTTATGTTCCAGTAAAGTCACGAAAAGAAAAGAAAAATAGTAACTATGACAATGTACACTTTGGTTCTGTATTTTCACAGCATCACAGAACAGTTTGGGTATGAGGGACCTTAAAGATCATCACACTCCAAACCCC
Source organism: Dryobates pubescens (assembly GCF_014839835.1). Classification (NCBI taxonomy): domain Eukaryota; kingdom Metazoa; phylum Chordata; class Aves; order Piciformes; family Picidae; genus Dryobates; species Dryobates pubescens. The sequence goes on from NC_071643.1 coordinate 7,346,418, forward strand.
CCTGCCATGGGCAGGGGCAACTTCCACTAGATCAGTAAGAAAGAAATGGAGAAAAATGGGAAGAGCTTTGTACTCAGAAATTGTTGACCTCTTCATGTAGTGACTTCAGTACCAGTCTGTAACAGGGCAGGCATACTCCTCTGGGCCTTCTTTGAAGGCATAATGAGACTTGGTAACAGGGTTTGTGGCAAGAGGTCATATTTTCACTGAATGGCCACAACTGTGGGTTAGTACAAAGCAGCAAAAATCTGTGGGGCCTATTTCATAGCATTCAAATTATATGTGACAGGTCTGAATGTAAGATTACATGAAAATTCTTCCATAATTTAGCATAATTATAACTCATCTTACACTGGGTTTGCATGGACACAAGGTGAGTAAAAGTATTCACAGATTATTTGGATTCAAAACTATTTCAGCTAACCTTTAGCTCTGCCTCTAGCTAATGTGTGAAGACATCCTGGTAGTAGATTTTTACTGCACACAGGTCTATCAGTAGATCTCATTAGTACTTTTTTGACAGCTGCTTGCTCCTCCTTGTTCTTCTGATAGAAGAGGAGGACAACTAGTGCAGACTTCCAGTTGTGTTGTGTATAAGGGTGATTACATAGTTTGCATCCAATACCCACTGAAGAAATCTAAGTTCTTACTGAATGCAGTGGTACACACTGGCCCACAGAGGAGTCTGAACTTGTCCCGTCCACATTAGAAGAGTCTTAGCTAAATCCTTCAAAGGGACAACTCAGACGAAACAATGTCCAGTATTTACCTGAGAGAGAGGAGTGTAAATCCTTTATTGCCTATCTCACTCACTTAGAAACACAGGTCACACTTCCCATTGCACAATAATATATGATATATATATTAATATAACAGAAAATACCTACTCAAGTTATTTACTACTCGCCAGCATAGCCGTCTTCAACACAGTCAGCATTAGAACTGAATCACTTGGTCAGAACAGATGCTCAGTACACTAGATGTAGTTCAGGTAGGTGGGAGACAACTACAAAGTTATCAAAGACATACCAGCAAGAATAGTAACTGCTCAGAAGATGACAGTGCAGAAACAGGGATGGTTACTGACTTGATCGAAGGAAATTATGGTTGTGTGAAATAAATGAGTTCAATATCATAGAATCATAGCATGGTTTGGATTGGAAGCTACCTCTAAAGGTCATCTAGTCCAACCCTCCTGAGGTCAGAAGTCATCCTCTGCTAGATCAGGTACCCCAGAGCTTTGTTGAGCCTGACCATGAATATCTCCAGTATTGGGGTCTCATCTACCTCCCTGAGCAACCTGTTCCAGTCTTCCACCACCCTCATGGTAAAGAATTTGTTCCTAACGTCCGACTTAAGTCTACTCTAATTTCAAACTCCTGCCCCTGGCACTGCACCTCAAATTTTCTTAGAAGCAGAGAGGAAATAACGTCTTCTACAGAATTTTACCATTACCTCCAGGAAACTGCAAATGTAAGAACCTGCTTTCATTCACCTACTGTCAGCAAGTGACACATTTTGATGGAAATATCCATCAAAACCTGCAAGGGAAGACTTTGTCCCCAGTATGGTGAACAGAAACTTACATCATTTTTTGTTACTTGCAGTTGTCTATAAAACTAAAAAGAAATTGTATGAGGAACGGCAATTCAGTTTTGGCAGTAGCTGTTAGCTAAGATATCACCCTATAGTTACAAAATAAAACAAATATTAATGTAATCTAGTCCCTGAAGGGTACATATCCATCTATCTATGGATAGATGAGGGAGGGGGGTGTTTGCTTCAGGTTTTGTACTTATGAACAATATCCAACTCATTTCAAAAGCGCTAAAGATCTAACAGCGAACACTACCCCCACTATATTTTCAAGGCTGCAGGGAAGGACAACTGATTAGTGCACATTTGATGCCTCACTGGTATTGATAATCTACCAAGTCAAACATTCTATTGGTAACTTCTCTCAAGCATTTATGCTTTGTTGAAGGACATATTCTGCACCATATTTTTACTGTTTAAAAAAAGAAAAGGTACTTTCAAACCAAACTGCCAAGTGTTAAGGTGCTAAAAGCATCACCAGCTTTCACAATAAAATTGAGCTTTTGCTTTATATGAATTATGTTGCCACAGAAACCAGCAATCAGAATTGGAGAGAGTTTCATGCAGAATTTGTGTGACCTTGAGTTTAATCAGCAGTGATTCTGCCGTTTGATAATTTCACAGCTGTGGGAAAGGACCTTCTTCTTCAATAGTGTAATTTGCTAATCTGCACTCCACTGCTGTGCATGCTGTTGGACACAGTGACATCTTATTAACTGCACCAAATAGCTCATAATTGCAAGCACAGCTGATATCCAGCAGTAAGATACTGGAGTGAAAGCTGTTAGCCTGGGAGATTTTGCAAAAGATTTTATCTTCTTGTATTTGTCAGAGAAAATCTCTAAATATAGCTAAGGCCCTTCCCAAATTCTTGTTAGCATGCTTTGGAGTGGAAGACAGGAAAATCACTACAGGGAGTTCTCCCTCAGTAGCTCCACATTCTCTGCCACACCCTGTAATTTCCACCCTGGGGAAACTGACAGATTGGTTTTACCTATGAAATTTTCATAAGCAGCAAACTAAGCAGTATTAAACCTCTGGAAGAGGAATTTCATGTTAAATGGGACACCTACATTCTATGAATGGGAAAAATTAGGGGAGAAAGTGGAAATGCTTGAAGATACACATTCAGCTATAAATGCTCAATGCATTTTATATATATAAAAAAAAAGAACCAACCCAAAACAAGTCTAAGTGCTAATGTAAGAAATCTCTTTCTGCTCTGTTAAAAGAAAGCTATTTTATGCTATAAATTAGTGGCTCTACAGAGCCAGGGTCAGAGCAGGTATTCCGGCGTGAGTGATGTTTTCAAAGGATATAGTGATGTTTAAGCAGGCTTCTGAGTATTCTGCTTCCATAGCACAGGAAGAAGTGTATCTGATCGAGTGAACTCGCAACAAGTTGTTGAGAAACATGAGCAGCTTCGTGGAGTAGTTTCTCTCTCACACCTGAGCATATTCCAATTCCATAGGTATTTCCTAAGCAGACTTAAACTTCTAATAGTCTTACAGCTGGCTCAAGGGGAACAGGATTGGTACTCGAAAAATACCTTTAAAAAGCCCACATCATATGTAGTGGGGTGTGTGTGTGTGTTTTTCATTTGTTTTCTAAGTAGGAATATATCCAAGCTTTGTCAAATACATTTGTTTATGTGAAAAGGTAAATTTGTGCCAATATTTATTTTGTGACACAAAAGCACTTCTTTTTCACCCAAATTGTCCCAGTTGCATTTTTATTTTCCACAGAATGTATATTGGCAAACGTACTTTTTAATCTTAGAAGAAGAAGAAATAGACTAGAAACATCTTTACAACACCCAAGGAAGGTAGAAGAGCAAGAGTTTCAATGCTTGCTTATTTAATGCTAGTCTTAATCTAGTTTTATCCCATGACAGAAACTTTCAACCTTCCAAGGATGTGATGTGTATTCCAAAGCTGCATAGTTACACATTTTTCTTACCAGCAAGTACATCCTTACTCTGATAAAAAGGACAGATCACAGTAGTGAACATAATCCTTAGAAACTAGAGGCTTCCTACATGACATCTATCTAAGATCTCTCCTGAGGTCTATGTGTACTAGATTTTACCATCATTCCAGTGCCACTTCAAAACATAAGCTTCTTGTCGTACTGGAAGTCAATGCTACAAAATTTTCCCTCTGTGAAGGAACCAAAACCACTGAGCTGATGTGCCTTGTGTGCAACTTGTCAAAAATAGGAATGGAAAATTCTGTCTTGTACTTTCAAGGGACCAGGTAGGAAATGTATTATTGTCTTTTGTATCTCCCTCCTCGCCTTGTTAATACACTCGGTAGAACTTTGCAGGAAAGTTGTGAATTATCAAAGCTATGCATAATCTGCATTTTAAAATATAAAACCATCCCACATTGCATGCCAGTTATATATAATCAATGGTTTATAACTGTTGGGGGTTTTTTCCCCCCCATGACGTGCCTTTCGTGTGTACGGAATCTAGATATTCTCCAGGTGGTTCTGAAGGTTAGAAAACATCATGTAAAATTTAACTCCTCTGACACTTGGGTAACAACTGATAGCAGGAACTGAAACTTGGTAAGGAGATATACTGAAAATTGAAAATTCAGACAATATTTCAAATACATTTAGCCTATCCAATTCCTGCAGTGTTTATGTTTTTCCAAGGATATTACATATCCGTGTTCATGTCCACAGAAATGTATATGCTGGGTTTTACTGCTTTTAGGCCCTGAGCCCACAGAATGCTGTGGCAAGAAGGTATTTCTTCATATGAATGCTATTTTAAATTAAAGAACTGCAGACAGGAAAAAAACAAACTCTCTTCTCATAGAAATTTTGAAGGATTTAAGGACCACAGGAAAGGCAAAACTACACAAGATAAGCCCCTGAGTTAACACAGAGCTCAAAAATAAAGAAATATGAATTGGAGGTGAGGAAAATTTTATCTCTATATCAGAAATAGGAATTGGAGGTGAGAAAAATTTCATCTCTACACCAGGGTGTTAATGAGGGTGTCTAAACTCCTAACCAATCTAGACATTAGAAAAAAAAAATGTTTAAGACTTTTAAACTGAGGGTTAATAATACAGATTTTAGCTCACAACAGTAAAATATTTACAAAGACAGCTATGATGGTCAAGGTAAGGAGGTGATTCTCCCCCTCTACTCAGCTCTGGTGAGACCCCACCTGCAGTACTGCATCCAGTTCTGGAGCCCCTATTACAAGAGGGATATGGACATGCTGGAAGGTGTCCAGAGAAGGGCCACAAGGATGATCAGAGGGCTGGAGCATCTCTGCTATGAGGACAGACTGAAAGGGTTGGGGCTGTTCAGTCTGGAGAAAAAAAGGCTCTGAGGTGACCTTATTGTGCCCTTCCAGTATCTGAAGGGGGCCCACAAGAAGGCTGGGGAGGGACTTCTTAGGATATCAGGTAGTGATAGGACTAGGGGGAATGGAATGAAGCTGGAGGTGGGGAGATTCAGGCTGGAGGTGAGGAAGAAGTTCTTCACCATGAGAGTGGTGAAGCCCTGGCATGGGTTGTCCAGGGAGGTGGTTGAGGCCCCATCCCTGGAGGTGTTTAAGGCCAGGCTGGATGAGGCTCTGGCCAGCTTGATCTAGTGTGAGGCGTCTCTGCCCATGGCAGGGGTGTTGGAACTAGATGATCCTTGTGGTCCCTTCCAACCCTGACTGATTCTATGATTCTATAATCATTCTGATAGCACAACTGCACGTTCTCCCAGTTTTTCTAAGGTTAAAATCTAAACTCACCTACTCCTACACAGGAAATGTGCTTGGAGACTTCTAGAAATGCTGCTAGTAAGTAGTAATGCTTAGTAAGCTCCTCTTCCTCAAACAGCAGGACTAGGTATCAAATGATTACTAGCTATATACTGGTATACAGTTGTCTGGTTATAATAATAGTCAGAAAAAAAAGAGAAAGAAAAAAGGGCAAACCAAACCAAACAACCAACTATACTTTTCACTTTCAAAGCCAGACTTATAAGAATCATACAAACTTTGCAGATACTGCGGTTTTTTAAATCCTTATATCACCTTGAGGCTGTATTTGCAAAGCAAAAGCATGACACCTTGCATGTTTCACTTCGACAGTTTTAGAAAGCCAGCCCCCAAACCCTCTGTAGGCACAGTTTCCCATCTTTGCCATTATGCTAGCTGGATATATCATATCAGGGTAACTTTATTATATCTTGGTTTGCTACAAAGGCTTTGAGGCATGCAAGTAAGACTCTAATTATGGAAATTAAACTGAGGCACAGAGAAGCTTTCACAGTTAGGTGAGAAATCTCAGGTTTAACCAGTAAGAATTACAGTTCAGAAGTCATTGTATCATGACAACAATTATTCAAGAGAGCAAACCATAAAAAAAGGCCAGTACAGTTTTTCTTCAAAGGACTCACAACTCAGACACACTTGATTAAAATATCTTTTCTGCTACATCTATCAGCAGATCAAACTCATAGGAGAAGCTTCGTATTCTGGCCAGTAAGCTTTCCTTAACTACCCTGCCCAAAAATTATTCTTCTCTTCGTTACTTTAATGATACTGAGTGGTTTTGAAGTGCTCCTCTTTTCCCTTTTTTTGGAACAATCTTGCTTACAATAGAAAGGACAAAGATGACCACATTGGAAAAGGATCTGGTTTTGCAGTTCTTAACAGGTGAAAAAGTATTATTCTGAATGGGTGTAAGAGAAACTTGATGTTCAGAGGAGATACAGATATAGAGTGGGAAGCAAAACACTTAATGACACTTGAGCAAAATTTGCAAAATTGCAAGAAGATGTGCCAGGGCTTTATTAATTCATAGCATTCCTTACTCTGAGTTATTCTTCCTCAGACCTTTGTACGTATGACATTTTAAATGAGACCGCTCAGAATCACATTTTAAATATTAGCATTTATGAAAACATGTCTGTCAGGTACTTTGGTATATTCTACTCAATCCTTCCAGCTGCCTCAAACCAGCTTGAGATGATTTACAGAGACAAGAAATCACCAGCACCATCCACTACCTGTGAATGTTCAGGGGTAAGAGCATCTGAGTAACTTCAGGTCACCAGCTTGTTTGATAGCTTCAGGTTTCAACTTCACACACAGTGAATCCAATGGAGGACACAGACTTTGAGAGGATAACAGAGTCACAGAATTCTGCAGTAATATCTAGGGTCAAAAATACCTGAAACACACAGCAAGTATCTTCAAAAGCATCTGCTCCCTCATCACAGAATCACAGGAAACACCTGGTTGGAAAACACCTCAAAGATCATCCAGTCCAACCCTCAAACCAGCATTGAAGGGTCAATACCAAACCATGTCCCTAAGCACCAGGTCCACACACTGCTTAAACACCTCCAGGAATGGCGACTCCACCACTGCCCTGGGCAGACCATTCCAATGTTTGATACTCCCCTCTATGGAGAAGTATGTCCTAGCATCCAGCCTGACTTCCCACGGTGCAGCCCAAAACCATTTCCTCTAGTCCGAAGAGGAGATGCTGGGCCCCTCCTCACTCCAACATCTTTTCAAGTAGTTGTAGAGAGTGATGAGGTCTTCCCTCAGCCTCCTCCTCTCCAGACCCAAACTGCAAACTACACTTAACTATTTCTGCAAAATCTGTATGCCTTGCAACTAAAATATTGATAGTCCCCCTTGTATTTAAACACCATCAAGTTGCACCACATGAAAAATATAAATAAAAAAACCCCAAACCAACAAACTATTATCAAAGACTTATTGAGCCTCTATAAGGAAAAGTTCAGAAAATTTGGGAAGGAAATGAGTGTCTATCACAAAAAACTGTCCTGCATGATTCACTTGATTGTGATTGGTACAATTATGCAAAAGAATATGCAAAGAGGAGTAATGAGTCTAGGGTATTAAAAACCTTTACAGCAAGAAGCTTAAATAGTTCAACCTGTTTAACGTGTCACAAAACACTGAACAGTGCCCGGAACAGGATGTATAAGCACATATGCAGGAGGAAAATCCACAGTGTAAGGCCTCTAAGAGTGGTGCATGAAGGAAAGACAAAATAAGCAGCGAAATAATTAGCCACTGTAGCAGTTTATTGCTAGCAATGGTGGATTCCCATCTGTCAAAACCTAAAAGTCTGTTGGAATTCTGTGATTCTGGCGAGAAAATTTATGTGTGCAATTCTGGCGACTCAGAGATATAAAGCGGGTGAAATAATGGGCCAGCAGGTGACTTGATGATCAGATAGGCTCTTCCTGCCTAGAAATTCACATTCTATTCAAACTGAAAAAATGTAAAACCTTTACAGAATACATAAATATTTTTTTTTTAAAAAATCAACCATATTGATGGGGAAAATGGTTTGCTGAGAAATACTCCCAACTGTAGTTTGGCTTAAGGGAAAGCAAGGGAAGAGCCTAGACGTAGCTCAAGTATTTGCCTGTAGGTATTCATGCTTTGAAAAATGTGCTAGTAATAAGAATAATGAAATAAAATCATACTATGTCCACATTCCAGGACTTGTAAGGTTGCTCTGTGAACAAAGGAACTCTGGTCTAAGTCCTTCATCTCTTGTTTGCCTTTCACAACTGAGAAATAACGCATGCAAACATCATAACTTTAGTCTGCAGCACAAAGCCTAGCACACGATCAAAGAAGATAGAACATAAAAGCTCCAGATAAGGCTTAAAACTATAAAGCTCAAACCAAAGGCATGAGAATTGACAAGTCTCTTTGGAGAAGAAAGATCTTTAATAACAAACATTGCCTCCATGGAAACAAGGCCTGGAGTCTGGGTTGGATCCAGAGAGTGACAAAGGACAGCAGATAATCAAAAAGCTGCAACTGCCTTTAGAATCTGAAATGTCACGATCCTCATAAATACCAATTATTAGGTTTTTTAAGGGAAAAAAGTTTTGTGGTGTGCTTTTCATTCTAGTCACAGAACAATTTAGCAAGGAAATCTGCTAATAACATAAGAAAAAAAAAATGTTAAAAAGAAACTTTTATATTTAATTTATTAAAGCAATTATTAAGGAGACTGACCCTTCTAAAAATTATCAGAGAGCCAGGTACAGGCCAGCATGTCAAAATGAAAGGCTGCAAAGGAGGGCTCATCCCACACACCACAAAATGCTCAGAATCAATTGCCTTTAAACAAAACATGAGCTTGCACAGCACAGCCCTCTGGCAGTAATAGCTGTCCCCCAAAGAGCTCACCCAAAACACTCCACTTTCTGGGCAGCAAGAGCGCTGGAGCTGCTTGAATGGATTTTAGGAATGCCATCTGAGCAAAGTACTATGGTGCCTGAGCAGGAGTTACTGTACATAGTATTTACCACTATCCAGCATGGAATTTTTTTCTTTTCCTAAAGGTGATATATTTTTCCCTAAAAAACAAAACAAAAAGAAAAGAGAGCAACACAGTGGTTCTAACTGCTTCCCACTCTATATCATGCAATAAATTCTTTCTCTTTCTTTATTCTTGTTCATTCTTTTTCTGACAGGGGTAATTTTGTTTAGCCACTGAGATAAGGTTATTTACTCTGGTGATAAAGTCAGTACCTGTTGCATGCTGATGAATCAGGAATTCTACAACCATAATGCTAGTAGGAACAAGGAACTAGAACAAAGCTTGAGTAAAATATGTTCTCATATTTTCAGTACACATATTCCAATCTTCAATTTATATTACCATAGTTCTGCAATTTTCCCTTACCCATAAGGCAGTGCCTGAATTAATCACACCTAAAACAAATAACTTTTACTTCAAATTATGGAAATAAATCTTTAAAATTTCATGCCAATGTGAATTTAAATTACAGAGAATTTGTAGATAAAGCCTTAAGGATTTTTGCTTTTATTCAGCCTTTGCATTTGTTTTCAAGTAAAAATTGGCAGCTCACCGGATTTGCTCTCTCTAGATACTCACACAGCAAGTGTAACAGTCCTGTGTTTCTCATACTCCTGCATATCTCTAGGAGGAAAATCCAATACTCCAGGCACTATGTTATGATTTTTCTGCATTATTAATCCAGGGAACTAATAGTAAAAGAGAATTCCCCCTGTTTTATTTTTCTTTTTCACATAAAGGAAAAACTAAATTAGGAGGGAAAGTAACATCAAAACCAGATTACAACTTTCATAGAAGATATATAGCCCAATCTTCTTATCTGATCAAATGTGAGATGGATGAGTTCACTATTGGAGGGATTTAGGCAGAGGGGAAATAAGTATTGCCTAGTGAGTAATATTAGATATTAGAGCTCCAACCATGCTCTCATCCCATTTATAGTACTGTGGTTCTCATTTGAACCCTTGTGTTTGCTTGACCAAAGGAGAAAGTGGAGAAGGGAAGAAGTAATTTCCTGGAACACAGCAGTTAACTCTGAACCATGAGCTTTAGGGTGGAACCCATTTACACATTGTATTGACTCTACACCACAAGGAAGGCCTTCAGAGAAATGGACTATGTTTCCTATAAAGACAATATGAAACTATTAATTTTGCAAAATCAGATTTGTTCTCCAAGTTTGGTGTCCTGTCATTGAAGTGGCAGTGCAGCTCAGAGTCCACTGACCATCTGCTCTGTTCCTCATTAACAAAACCCAGAATTAGTATTCGCAATCCCCTCCTGACAAAAGTCAATAGCAGTGTCTGTCAAATAATCAGACATCTACCTACTCTTTGGCACGCATCTTACATAAATCATGGATCAAACCCAATCAGTAACAACTCCCCTTATGCTAACACAAGGCATGAAAGTTTGTCCAGGGAATCAGCAACAGACAAGTTTTGCACCACCAATTTTTTTCAGATGTTATTTGAAGCATGCTCTGAATCTGAAGAAAAAATATGTTTGACTTGCATATTGAATGTTAAAGTGTCACAACAGTGTATTTTCTGTTGCAAATTTCTCATACATAATGAACCAGTGAAATGCCTTTTCTGGAAGTCTGTCTACTTACAAGAGCTGCCATATTAGTAACAGATCTCAACACTATGAGGATGTTTAGAGGGATGGAGCACCTCTCCTTTGAGGACAGACTGAGGGAGTTGGGGTTGTTCAGACTGGAAAAGAGAAGGTTCTGAGGAGACCTTATTGTGGCCTTCCAGTATCTTAAGGGGGCCTACAAGAAAGCTGGTGAGGAGCTTTTTAGGGTGTCTGGAAATGATAGGACTAGGGGGAATGGAAAAAAAATAGAAATGGATAGATTCTGATTGGCTGTTAGGAAGAAGTTCTTCACCATGAGGGTGGCGAGACACTGGAACAGGTTGCTCAGGGAGGTGGTGGAAGCCTCATCCCTGGAGGTTTTTAAAGCCAGGCTGGATGTCCCCTGCCCATGGCGGAGGGGTTGGAACTATATGATCCTTGAGGTCCCTTCCAACCCTAACAATTCTATGATCTCTAACCAGTTTAACTGAATAAGTCCTTCAACATGATAGAATGGAAAGTGATAGAAACTCTTGTAACCACAGACTGGGTAGAGAGAGTGAAATGACGGCTCTAGAGAGCAACCTGCTCACCAGTAAGAGAGAAGGGGGGGAAAAAAAAAATCTGTTTGTGTAGTTTGTGTCCCAAGCTGTGCAAACACCTACTGCTAGCACACATTTAAAATTTGGGCAGTCTGGTATAAGGCAGAGATGAATCTGTCTGGTTCAGAATTCCCCAAAGGCAAAATAGCACCAACACGTGTTCGAGCAAGCTGGCTATTTTAAGAGACTGGTCTAGCAAAATGCAGCTGAAAGAGAAAAATCTAGACCGACATTTGAAGGCAGAAGCTTTAATAAACAAGACTAGTCATGAATTTTCTTTCCAAACCTCAAGGGGAAGTGAATGTCTGGATGATACAGTCAGTTCACTTGTATTGGCACTGGTCTGTATTGAAATTACCAGCAATAAGAAGACAGTCTAGTTCACAGGTACTGCCACCCATTACAAATAAACAAAAATCAGCTGAATAGATATGTCCTCGCTGTTAGCCACAGCATTAGCTTTTAGCAATCCGTTGATCCAGTTACTAGAAGCCAGGATAATGTCATGGTAATACTGCTTGGACTCCTTGCTTAACTTGAAATAATAATTAAAAAAATATTAAAAGGGTAACACAAATCATTCAACAAAGTCAGAGCTGATAGGTGGCATGAACAAGATAGGGTTTGGTTTTTAATATAATTAGTGAACCAGCTTTCTGACATCACATATTTAATTGTGAACACTGTGTAGAACAAGAAGATCCTGTTGAAAATTCCACTTAGGTAATGCTGGCCAAAAAGTTAAGGAAAACATTGATGACATTTCTCGGCAGATTTTACTGGCCTTTTAAAAGCATACTGTTTATAAATAGTCAAGTAACTTAAAACCTGAAAGTGTATTGCTTCCTAGGAACAGAGTGCATGTTTTCCTGAGTACCATTCCTAATCTCCCTGGCACCGTTAAACAAGTGTCTTGCCTAATAAATAATGGAAAAGCAAAAGAGAAGGATGATGGTTCTGGATTCCTTCGTCTACCCCATGCCCCAGTTTTTTATAGTTTGGGGGATCTAGCTACATTCATCCCTCTGTGTCTATGTGGATTCTTATTGCTGTTTCCATTAAAAGCACAGGAAACAACACAGGTGGAAACAACATAGATTGTTCCCATTATTAAAAGCACCAACACAATTTAGCTGATACATATTCCCAGATTCCCAAACAGAACTGAGAGTGTTCTGATCAAATTATTGTTCTCGAAGACTTGTCCCTAAAGGCCAGAAACTTGGTTGTTTACATTAATAATTCTCTTTTCAGTATGAAAGATTGTCATGGTTTATTCAGTGGTATTCTTTTAAAGAAATTTAAAGAGTAGTTTATAAATTCAAATTATGCCTGTTTTTTTGTTCCATAGCAAAGCCATGCTGCAGAACAAATCTCCCAAGAATCACACACTTCCCAAAGTTCCATCACCTTCCAAATCCTCCATCTGCTAAACAGAATAGACTTCTGCTTAGTTTTCATTTTGATTTCTTCACATCTATCATTCAGACTCTTGAAGTTACACAAAAGACAGCCTTCAGAGCTCCAAACCCTCATCAGTAAATTCCCATTGTGATGGAATGAATTGCTCTCCTATTCATTCTTCATATTTCAGTCTTGAGTTTTGCTGTTTCATTTGGGGTTTTTAAATTATTACTAGTGCTGTTCTGAGCTACTTCATCAGTTTAGGAGCAAAATCCTGTGATTAGTGGGTATGAATGTAATGAATTTTTATTCTGTCTTAAGGAAAGCTTTCAGTTACTTAGGTTTGGAACTATTGCCGCAATATAATCTTAGGGTTCTACTGTCTTCCAAACTCAGTTCTGTATCAATGGAAAGAAATCCATTTCTTTGTTTATTATTTTCAATTCAATGTCAGCTGAGATGGCACTGAGAGAAGTAAAAAGTTGCCATAAAATTCCAATACAAAAGTTCATTTAAGAATCGGTTCTGACATTTTTGTTCCTATTGTGTTCATAACCTAAACTAAATCAGGCCAATTTTTTTACTTACTTATTTTCAGTGAATTCAGTGGTATGCCCATTTTCAGGGCATGTTTTAGCCCAGCATTAGCTTCCAAGTAGCTATAGCTTTATTAAAATAGAACACTAAGAGAGTATGGATAACTTACAGCAGTAAAGAAGGGTTCACTTGCCAAAGGGCAGCTGCTTCCACCCCTATGGTGTTTCACATGAATTTCTTCCATTCTGACTCCATGTTGCTCAGTTCTAGAAAAGTAATTCTTAGGCAAATTTTTCCACAACTTTGATTCATCCATCTCTGATAGAAATCAATTTTCAAATTAGCCCTCAGAAGTCTGTCTGTGCTTTCTGGCTATATAATTCAAGCAGTCTAGGGCCTGACATTCATTTCAATAACACTGTTATACCTCAGCATTAATTCAGTGGAAACCTTTAGGTGTAGTTAGATCAAAATGATACCTGTAGTTACAGTAATGGTTCTTAATGCAGATCTCCCTTGGTAGGCTCAGAGTTCTCCTCTTCTGCAAGGAATGGGACAAGACATCAGGTGCCTGTTCTTCTGTTTCCCATAATCCTCTGTACATACAAAGAACAGCTACAGGTTCAAGAACTAAAAGGAGGACAGAAACTTCCTCTCTGCAAGATAGTGTAGTAACTGAATGTCCCTTTTCATCCCAGAATCCTGGGAATAGGAGGGTGTTTAAGACTTGCATGTGTTCCAGTGTCACAGTAGCTGACAATCACACCCAAATCCTCAAGAAAATGCCATGTTTATGCCTGGAACACATGATCAATAGGTAAACTTCTGAGAAAGTTCACAACCCAAGGTGTCTATACAGACACCACAGCAAAGGACTAAGAATTTCTTCATCAGTTTCTGTCTCAAATTCCCTCCTAGGCATTTATCCAAACAAAATGAAGATTCAAGCTATAATAAATAAGTCTTATCAGGTTTCTTTAGTGATGTTCCCCTAATAGAAAGTTCCTCTAATAGAAATGATGTTTTCATTAGCCATAGTTCCTCAAGTCTGCACGCTGCACTAAGCAGTATTGATAGAAGTCTCACTGGGAGACAGAAGAAGAAGCTGTTTCAGACTGCAGACTGCTGGACATTTGGAACATTTCAATGAGCCCAGATGAGTTGCTCAGACGATGCTGCAACTAAAATGAGAGCAAAGTCTAGCCTGATGGAGATGAAACCCTCTACACACAGGGCTTAGCTTTCAATAAAGCAGCAGATATATTTAAAACAAATCTGAGGAGACAAACTTCCTGCTGTAATCAGAGAGACAGGTAATACAAAGAGGACTAGATAACATAAATGAGCAGCAAAAAGCACTTTAAAACAGCAATTACAACATTATTCCCATTTCTTCTCTAAGATCATGATAAAAGCTGAGAAGAGTACATGAAATTCTTCTAGTGAGTTACTTTTTGCTCAGTACAAAATGAAATTACTGTAGCACTTTAGAATTTAATGAGAAAAAATTGTGGATGACTACCCTCTTCTTTTCCTTTTACACCTAACATTTTACTTTAACACTCAGACTCAACATATCAGAAGAAATTTTGTCCAGAGAAGGGCAACAAAGCTGGGAAGGAGTTTGAAGCACAAGCCCTATGGGAGAGGCTGAGGGAGGTGGGGTTGTTTAGTCTGCAGAAGAGCAGGCTCAGAGGAGACCTTATTACTGTCTACAACTACCTGAAGGGAGGTTGTAGCCAAGTGGGGTTTCGTCTCTTCTCCCAGGCAACCAGCATCAGAACAAGAGGACACAGTCTCAAGCTGCACCAAGGGAGGTTTAGGCTGGATGTTAGGAAGAAGTTCTTCACAGAAAGAGTGATTGGCCATTGGAATGGGCTGCCCAGGAAGGTGGTGAATTCACCATCACTGGAGGTGTTTAAGAGGAGACTGGATGTGGCACTTGGTGCCACATCTTAGTTGATTAGATAGTGTTGGATGATAGGTTGGACTCAATGACCTTGAAGGTCTTTTCCAACCTGGTTAATTCTATAATTCTAATCCTATAAATTCTAATTCTCTCCAAGGTACTGCTGCAGATGCTCCAGTAGAAGTAATGCTGTTATCTTGAATCTGCATTGCTATAGCTAAGAACCTGAACCTAGTTTTTCCTCATTGCACACCATGTTACATACGTTCCGAAACAAATACGACAGAAGGTTGAGTAAATGTATTAGCTAAAATAATAGCTCTGGGAATTTCCCTTTGCATTGTCATGGACAAGAAGTCATACACTCATTGGGTGTAAATGGATCAGTGAACTCAAGGGACACGAGATTGTTCACAAAAACTGAGCATTCAGCAACAAGACACTAAGGGCTGGATAGTGCAAGGGTCGCATTCTGCTTGCTCTAAAAAGTGTGAGCAATGTTAATGGGATCAGCAGAGTGAATCAAGACATGCCCAATCCCATACTGCAGTTTGTTGGAAAAAAATGTAAGATAGATTGCTAGTTCACAGGAGGAAACACTTGGGATGTTCAGTTTGACCAAGCCCAGAAGTGAACACTCATTAGAAGTCTATCACTATATCACTATCACTCTTGTTTATATAGCCATTTGAAGATTTGGACTCCATCCCTATGGTACCAGGTTGCTCAACAGTCACCCAAATCTTCACTATAACTTTCCCATCTACAGGTGAAAAGCTCCATGCCATTAAAAAATTGGTTGGGAAGCAGTTCCAGAATTGCATGGCACACCAGAGCCTACTGCAGAGCCCCATACTTTGAATGCTATCCCACATGTTCAAGCAGGAGTTGTGAATGTCAAGTGGTGCAGGTGGAGATAGTAAAAGGTTGCAATGCTGTCAGAAATGCCATTATTTCTTGTTGATTTGCCTGTAATAGAGCTACTCTAATCCAGGTTTGTGAAAGGATGAGGAGAAATCAATCAGTTTCCTGCTGCTCTGGAGCCAACAGTTTTGATGCCCTGTCTTCTCTGCTAGTGTCAGTGTGAGATCCTCTGAGATATATACTGGCTCTGTTTCAAAACATGAATCAGTATGGGAATGCAAAAGCTTTTGTCTCTGTTTATTTGTTTAAATACAATGCTAAGAAATTAAAGCTTAAACTTCAACTCTACTCATTCCCCAAAGCATTAGTGAGATACCACAACATAATCTGTGTTAGGTGTATATAATCTCTGGCAGCCACAGTCTCCACCACCACAGTTCCCATTACTATGTGCGTAAATTGCACCTCCTGGAAAGCAGTCATGAGGGGGTGATAAAGCAGAAAACTTTGGCTGTCATCTCAACTCACACTAAATTGGAAGTTTCTCTCATTTCTTTTAAAATAAAAGTACCTAACATCAAAGTGATTGATCTGGGTAACTTTTGCTGAGGCAGGTGAGTCTGCTATGCAGATGTCTTCTCCCCCCACAGCAGGAACAGGGATCTGTCCAAGGAAATCCCTTGACATTTTCGTAACTTGCTCTGATAAATTCTAGTGAGCTCTCCAATTTTTCTACTATTTATGAGACTCAGCTGTCACTTGGCAGAAATGTTTGTAAGCCTGTCAGGTCACATGGATTTACATGTCTGGGAAATCAGAGGCTGCCAGATGTACCTATCATGTGGCAAACACAAGTTTAAAAACAATTAATTTCTTGGTGTTTGTATTCCAACCTGACTGGGGGAAAAATGAAATAATCCCACATTACTTCAAGATCAATGCTACTGCCAAATAAAAAAACTAGAGCTCAGTTTAGGACTGAATTGTAAGTGTCTGAAAACTAAGTTCATTATTAAAGTGCACCACAATGTCAATGGTTTCATCATTCCTATTTGCAATGAAGCAAATGGCAAAAACTTCTTTTCCTTAGCAAATAGCTGAAGATATCAGATATTCTGGCTGTCCCATGCAGAATCAAGCTGCCCTTCTTAGCCTACCCTGAAAGGCTGCAGTACACAAGTTAAGCCCAAAATTACACTAGGCTAAACTGAAGAGTAGAACATATTCTGCCCAGCATCAGTAACAAGTCTGCACTATTAGAAAGCCATATACAATCTGGATGGGAACCAGCCTCTAATCTGGATGGGAACTTTGATCTCACTACTTTGACATTAGTATACATGAAAAATCATAGAATCATACAACGGCTTGAGCTGAAATGTACTTTAAAGATTATCTCATTCCAAACCCTATGCCATGGGCAGGGATACCTCCTGCTATACCAGGTTGCTCAAAGCCTCATCCAGCCTGGTCTTAAACACTTCCAGGGATGCACTATCCATGACTTCTCTGGGCAGCCCATTTCAGTGTCTCACCACCCTAATAGCGAAGAACTTCTTCATAATGTGCAATCCAGATCTACCCTGCAATAGTTTTGAACCATTGTCCCTTGTTGTATTGCCATGGGCCCTTAAAAGTAGCCCCTCTCCAGTTTTCAGGTAAGCTCTCACACTGGAAGGCTGCTATAAGGTCTCCCTAGAACCTCCTTTCCATGAGGCTGAACAGACCAAACTTGCTCAGTCTAAAAAAGCTGTACCATGCAATCTTCAGGATTTGGAACGTTTCTTGTGTAGCTCCTGAATCTATGAGTCAACAACCTCAAGAGTAATACCTATGTTTTTAGGCAGCAGAACATAAATATGTACATATATTTGTGTAACAGACACTAAAAATATCAAATATTCACTTGTGCTGAACTCCTTCAGTATTTTCTACACTCTTTAAATCAAAATGAAGGAATAACACGTAAAAAAGTAACTTTTCCTCTAAAACACTGGTAAAAATGCACATTCTGCAAATCTCATTGCTGGGAGTGTGCAACACTAGAAAAAGTCAAAAGCAGATGTCTGTTTAGCTGTGCCTGTCAGAGAAGGACTGCATGCATGCATGTATTTGATTGCATACCCACAAACCTGCATATAATTGTTTTATTAATTATTCTTTGCCACTGACATGAAGGATGCTTAAATTAAATTTCTTTCTAAAATAGTTATTGCTTATAAATGTAGAATTATCTTGTCATTGCCTAGTGTTTTCTCGAGTCAGATTTTTCATTAGCTCTCCCCAGAAAAAAATGTAAATGTGTGAAAGAGTTCTTGAAGCAGAGTCAGGTCTCTTGCATGGTTTTCAGCTAATTACCAGAGCTTCTTTTCTTATCAGCCAGGACTTTAATGACAAAAGAAGACAAGTGTAGAGTGTATTTGGCTTGCACTAATTACTAACCATTCCCCATTCAATTTATGCTCGGAGGAGTGCAATAATCATGACACAGTGCATTAGTTCTGTCCCTGGCAGTCTCTGCCATGCTGAGCATTAATTGACAGTGCAAATTCTGGTCAGGAATAGCAGTGTCTGAGGCATGTCTGCTCACGAGCAAGCCTCCATAACAGTTTCTTCTGTGCAGTAACAGAAAGACAGCCTCTTAAAATTCTTTTGTAAGGACATATTTTTCCTCTGTTGCAGCTGCAAGTGGCATTGCTCTCAGTGGTTTACAGCTTCAGTGATTAACACTTCAGCTTTACTTAGTTAGGAAAAACGTAATGAACCAGAACTGAGAACCAATGAATGTGACAAAACCTGAACTACTCATGCAGATTATATGTGGACTTTTTTAATTATCTACTTCATGAAAGTACAGCAACATAACTATCTGAGCTGTCTGCCTTGTACTGAAAGCAGAGACCCCCAAGGACTAGTCACAGGTGGCAAAACACTTAGCATTATCCAGAACCCACTGAATTTGGAAAGGTATTAGTGGACTTACTAATGGAGCAACCTAGTTTTGCTCTCCAAAGCCATATAATGAAGTGCAAATAAGAACTCCCCAAGTGTAATATCAAGATGCCAACATTTCTCTGAGAAAGCTTTTGTCTTTGTAGGCCACAATCTTCCTTCTTATACAGACAGGTAGAATGGGATTTTCACAAGAATTCACTGTAGCCTGACTCAGAAAGAAAAATTTCTAGTGATTTTAGAGGCAAGAGGCCTCGTTTTGAAAATGCTTCCATAAACCCTTAGAGTGTGTGAAAACATCAGAGACCGAGCAATGCATTAAGTATAGCAAAGTCTCCATGGACATGAGACTTCTTGAACTACCCAGCGTTATCCACTGTGCAGGTGCAAGAACTTGGGGGCAAAATGAACAGCCATCAGGTGTCACAATTCTACTTAACATCCCTTTTACAGTGACATCTTAAGAGACAACTTTCAGAAGTCTAAGAAAATAGGAGGATATTTTATGTTTCAGATCTAAATTGTGCATCTTTCACATGCAAAAAGCCAAGATCATGCACTGAAAGCCCTTCCATATTGAGAACAGAGCATATTTGGGAGGTAAATGGCATGCACTTTCAATCTAGTCACTTCCCAAAGCCTTGCAGTTTTGATAAATTTATTAAGTCTAAATAGAAGTATTCATTAATAGAGACTGAACAGCTCTTTTTCTAAGGCAAACCCACAATGCATTACATTGTGGAAATGGAAATTTTATGCTAAGCACTAAAGACAGATTGAAAAATATGGAAACTGATTTCTCTCTTTTAAACTGGCTTTTCTTTGTCTTCCATGCCAACTACAGCTTTAACAGCTGACCTTCTGTTTCTCAGTCATCTTTGTTCTTGCAGGACTAATTTTCACTCCCTCTATCCTCTCTTTATGCTGTTCTATGCATTTTCTTGCACAACATTTTGTGCATTTTCTTGCACAACATTAAACACCTTGAAGTCTTACCAATCATCCTGTGCCTTCTGCAGCGGCTGATTTGCGGGCTGCAGTTTTCCCCCCTGTCATCGTGCAGGCAAAGAAGCCCTAACCTCAGAAGGTCCTTGACGTATTGGCTGCTATGGCCCAGACCAAGCCGTCCGAAAAGCCAGAAGCCTGTAGTGACCAAGGTCCCTGCAAGGTCCCCCAAAAGCCTACAGCACCCAGTCTTCCCGGGTGGTCTCCCATCCTAGTACTAATTGGACTCAGCCCTGATTAGCTTCCGAACTCAGTCAGGATCGGGCGGTCTCAGGGTGATGAGGCCGTAGGCGGTAGGGACCTTCCCAACAGCCCTCTTGAGCTACTCAAGCAACATACCCCAAACACAGTCGTTCCTGTACAGGTGCCCTCATGCTCACACACCCTACTCAGCCCACACACACAACAAACCTCTCACACAAACACTCAAACAACCCTCTCACATCACACACAACCCTGCACACCGATCTTTAGCCGCTCACAGGCACCACACCCTACTCCTCAGACAACACCCACACAACTATGCCCTACTCAACACCTCAACATCCCCTGCACCACACTCCTGACCCCATCACACACCAAAACAACAAGACACAAAATCACACTGCCCTCACCCCCACACACAGGACACACACACAAGCATGCCTTACCGACACCCCACAGGCACCTACAACACCCACAATGCACAACCTGCACCTCACCCTCCACAATCCCACACACACAACCCCTCCCTAAAGAAAGAAGACTGCCCCACCGAACCTCACTGCAAAGAGACAAAAAAAGCCTGCAGTTCCCTACTTAACCATCTCAGCACACAGCTGTCCTTCTTCCATTCTACAGACACAGGCAAAATGTCTTTGGAGATACTCTCCTTTAGGTTCATGTGCAATAAAATCTCACAGTGATGCCACAAATACAACTTTTGGATATGACACTATAAAGACATAAATTGATAGAAGTCAGTATGTGTGTTTGTGTATACATATATATATATATGCGCAAGGATAGAACTGTAGAGGCATAGCGTTAGCACTAGAATGCTAGGTTTCAAGCTTGTGTTTTATTTCTCTTGTACTTTTTGTAGTTGCAAAGAGAAAAGGAGGTTAAACCACTGCTGGGAGGAGCAATAGTCCATGTGGTGTTTGTAGCCTTAGATCAATTTACACCGGGGAGGAAGACTAAGAAATGGTTGTTTTTACTTAGTGGAAGAAGGAGCTTTCATCAACACCACCAAAACACTGGAAGCAGTATTACACTGAAGCACCAACCTTGCCATTAATGTATGTGAAGTTCACCTCCAAACTTGCTTTATTCTGCAACTTTCAATTTTTAAAGGCAGAGGTACAATAACCGCTGCCATTCCATCTCAAAATTAAGACACAATCTACTGCTATTTCAGTCCCCAACAGATAAATTGGTTAATTCTCTTGATGTAACATCCTGCTCTTAACACATGACAACACTTTGCTACTTCAGGATCATTTCCCCCACATCAGACATGGTGCCAGCAGCAAGCTTCCCATTCAACTATGTAATTTCTAGAAGTGCTTGATATCCTCAGCGAAAGCATTTGAATATCAATTCCTCCATGGAGAGAAAAATTACCTCTTCTCAAACCCATGCACAAGAATAGCTTCATGATGATGATGATGCTTTTAATTACTTTCTAAAAACATTCTGTGAGGAGAAAAGGATGCCAAGAATTCCTGCTTCAGAGCACACTATTTAGTAAATATCTGGCTTTTCATCATGCTCCCTTGATCTCATGACAAAACCTGCCACAAGAATAAGTAATTGCAAAACAAATTATTTTCTGTAATGCTGAGAGGGATCAAAATGAGGATGGTGAACTTTAAATTGTTGCTGCTAATTGTTAAAGCTCCTGTTCTTCAAACACTGTAACTGCCAAAGCTCAAGTTCCTCACTAGCACTACCAGTGTAATTACAAACCTTTCTGGAGGGGGAGACATAAGCACAATTCTTTTAGCAAGTAAAGAAGAAAAGCAGTGATCTCCGTGTAGCTGTGTAAAAAAGGATAATTCATAATATCAATAGAAATTCTGCCTCCCAGATGTTACAGAAAGCAATGCAAAATTAGTTCCCTCTGTCTAGGAGCTTAGTTTATGTGTTCAGTCAAATCCATGCATGTGGATTTCTCCTGTCTTCACTGTTTACCTGGCACATGTAATACTTAGTAATTACTTCACAAACACATATTTGCATATAATGAAGCAAGTAGGTACATCATTCAGTCACTCTAAGTGAGGTAACCAAATGATTAAAACTTTCATTTCCTTGTAATTTGTATGGTTTAGATCTTCAGTGTCCTGAACACTCTGGATACTCTGTGACAAAGCGGTATTTGAATAGAAGGCAAGATTAAAATTAAGAATATTGACACACACACAAAAAATAATCTAGCAATGACAGTAAATATCTCACAAAAGCAAGTCCATCTGGCTAGTAAATTTTGGATCATATTGCAATATAGAGTGTTTGGTACACCTAATGATTTCTAGCAAGGTAGCTTATTTCAATAGATAACAATTCCTGTAAGGCACATGTAAAGGACACCAAGAGATGTGTTCTTTTTAACATGATTGTCATAATCTCTTGCCAGATGCAGTGCTGAATTCCAACACGGAGCAGCCTGAGCTCAGCATCCAAACATCCATTTGGAGAAAAGGAAAACTCCTCACAAAGCATCTTCTTGGGTGGTCTGACATGAAAGCCTGAGGCAGACTGCAAGAAGAAACTCAAACATTTGCTTGTATTTAGTTTGAAATTGGCATCAGATACAAGACAGTGTCTTGAAAAACAGGGTTTATAAACACTTCTTGAGGAATGATGAAATTTTCTCTGTCCCATTCTCATCTTTTCTACCTTGAGGAAGAGTCTGTCTAAAGAAATTACCTGGGGAACAATGGCCCCTCCTCTCACCATTCAGTGACATGCATTATCACATGAATCTTACACGCATACTTCACTTGGTGGGCATAACCAAGAGTTGACTTTGCCCTTAGTAATTAACTTGTCTAATTCAGCCTTTCATTTTTGCCTCCAAACACACTTAGAGGTTTATTGACTGTTTCCTTTCCATTCATTACATACGGCAAAATTTATCTGTACATTTTCACAGCTGTATTGCAGCTAATTGTAACTGCATTATTCAGTCTTTTTGTTGCATTGATTGTGATGGCACTCAGGTGGCAAAATAGCAGTACAAGCAGGAGGCAGTCTTTTTTACAAAGATTTCTTTGTTTCTTCACAGGAAAACTAAACAACTAAACATTAAAAAAAAAGAGTCTGATTTTGAGATTGACTCTTCTCAGTGTCAGCTATTTGCACCTATGACAGAGACTTACTATTTCCACCCCAAAGCTTTTCACATGCAGGGAAACATAATCACCAAACCTTTATTTAGTTTTGAAGAAGATGATTTAAGACTATGGAAAGAACTTAGTCGAAAAAGTTGAAGTTTTTGGTGACTGGCTACGCAGAATCCAGTGCTGTTTATATAGCACCAAGAGGAAAAGCACAGCGCAGATCTTTGTGTATATTGTCTTCTGAACACTGAAAGCGCACAGTGAATATGCTGAAAACTGAACTTGTAATAGGAATTGACAGGACATGACAAGGACTCAATAACCACAAATGAAATTTTTATTGTGTAGATAACAAATACATTCTATGTTACTGCAGAGATGAAACCTAGCTTTTGGTCTGATTCTTGTCAACAGTAAAACATGGAATTTGGTGGGGTTGATGTCATTAGCTTGGCCTGTTCGCCCATCCTGGAGGTAAGGTCCTGTTATTGAAAAACCTGGAAGCAACTGTATAAAGGCAATTTCAGCCCTTGCTCCTTTGTTCTACCTTAAACAGTGGTAAACATTGCAGAAGCAATTTATGCATGCCACACATTCTTAAATCACACACTATAGCAGATTTTGGACTTGAAACTGCTGCGTATTTTGCTTTGAATCTACCAATCTAGAAGCTTTAAATGAGTCTTCGCAATTAACGGTTCAGTATGTTCCAAGGTTACAGCTGGTGGAACTGCTTTCCAGTGATTTATCAGCCTTTTAGTGATATAGCCATAGTTTTATGAGGATGAACTCCCACTGTGTTCACACACTGTCTGGTGATCCATTTTCCTTATCATGGCAACACTGCCTAGAGACTCAAGGAAAAAAATGGACTTGGAATGACACTCACATCAGAAACAGAAAAGTGTTTTGGAACTTAGTAAAACACAAGCCATGTTTCTTAGCTCCAGCATTTCCTTGGGTCTCTGAAGTCTCATTTTCTTAGTGAAGAGCTTTCTAATTTAAAGTGGGTCTCTGTTGTCCATTATGTAATTCACAAATACTGTATCAATTTCATTGATACAAAACTAAGCTCAAGGTGATTAGAGCTGACTTAGTTTAAATTCAAAGTACAAGACCAAATGCATTGATGTGTTTAGCAAAGATGAGATTTCCTTTGTAGCTATAGCAAGAAAATTCAAACTTCTTGGACTTCTTTCCTGCAGTATTTTCAAAGCAGATAATGATACCAGAGTTGTAATTGCCAAGTATTTTCTGTAGGAAAGCTCTGCAGAAAGAATTTTCAAGTAATTTAAACTGAAAAACCCATGCACTGATGAACTTTTGACAGCTCCCTAATCCCTCACAGGTAAACACACAGGAATCTATGGAGGACTCACAACTGGATATCCATGGCTTCAGGGCCAGTTTGTCAGGCTGAGTGCTCCATAGGCAAGAGGAAGAGACTCTTGGGGCAGCAGATTCCCTGTGTGCTCCTGCCTGCCTCAGCAGTGTCTTAGGGTCAATCCCCTTAAGCTTCATGAAGTCAGCAAGAACAAAACAGCTGGGAAGTATATTTAATTCAAGGGACAAAGTATTTTGACGCTGCAAATGCAAACTAAATTGGAAAAAGTTTTTATATATTTATTTATCTAGTTAGTTATTTTTAATCTTCATATTTGTGGAAGTCCCAGAGCTGAGAAAAGCTGAAACAAACCTTCTGATTAGATTTGGTGACATTGGGATGCAGTGACCAAGCAGCAGCCAGGCCACACACAGACCAGCGTGACACCTTCCTCAGGTAACAGGCGAGTCATCTAAGCAACTACTCACTGAAAAACAGACACCAGCCATCCTAGACTACACACTAGCTGGTTTACCTGCCTTACCTACACACATCATTCTAACGTGCTTCTCCAAAAGTAAATGAGAACACCATACTCTTCCCTCACCTTTTCAAAATTAAATCCAGAGAAATCCATTTTACTTCTAGTTCAGCACTACCTGACTCCTTTCCTTTCCACATGATCGTATCCACATGCTATCTGCATATCCACAAAAAGGATATGCAGATCACAGCATGGTCCCTGTTGTAAGCCTACATTACTCTAATGGAGGTGAGAGCTGTAATGAATAATGCCAATACAGCCAGAAGCTGCAGCTGAAATAAATGGATTGTTGATAAATACTAGTATTTCACTTTGTCTCAAGTTGCTCAGGTCAATAAAAGTAAGTATTCTAGACTGTGAGAAAATTTGGGCTGTTTGGTTGGAGATCGAGTTAAAAGGTTTTCCTCACGTTAGATGATCTTGAAACTATCAGCCCAAGCTTGTTGCAATTAGTTAGGACAATTATAATTCAAAGGATCCTGGGTGGAGAGGGGCAAAGGAAGATGATATTTAATTGTTCTTCAATAAAATGTTCCACAGCATCACTGTAGCTTATCAAAACCCTTTCTCACATAAGGAGGAAGCTTTTAGTTTAAAAAAAAATGACAATTTGAGATTCAAGAATCAAGGACCTAGGAAACTGCAATCTCAAATCTCAGTCATGGTACCTCTGATCTTTTCAAAGGCCCTAAAGATATTTATTCTATGCTGCTTGAGGATTCTATAGAATGTTTGGCAGAGACAGCAAAGCAACCTAGTTTTGCTCTCCAAAGCCATATAATAAAGTACAAATAAGAATTCCCCAAGTGTAATATCAAGATGCCAACATTTCTCTGAGAAAGCTTTTATCTTTGGAGGCCACAATCTTTCTTCTTGTACAGACAGGTAGAATGGGATTTTCACAAGAATTCACTGTAGCCTGACTCAGAAAGAAAAATTTCTAGTGATTTTAGAGGCAAGAGGCCTTGTTTTGAAAATGCTTCCATAAGCCCTTAGAGTGTGTGAAAACATCAGAGATCGAGCAATGCATTAAGTATAGCAAAGTCTCCACGGACATGAGACTTCTTGAACTACCCAGCGTTATCCACTGTGCAGGTGCAAGAACTTGGGGGCAAAATGAACAGCCATCAGGTGTCACAATTCTACTTAACATCCCTTTTACAGTGACATCTTAAGAGACAACTTTCAGAAGTCTAATAAATAGGAGGATATTTTATGTTTCAGATCTATTTTGTGCATCTTTCACATGCAAAAAGCCAAGATCATGCACTGAAAGCCCTTCCATATTGAGAACAGAGCATATTTGGGAGGTAAATGGCATGCACTTTCAATCTAGTCAGTTCCCAAAGCCTTGCAGTTTTGATAAATTTATTAAGTCTAAATAGAAGTATTCATTAATAGAGACTGAACAGTTCTTTTTCTAAGGCAAACCCACAATGCATTACATTGTGGAAATGGAAATTTGTACTATTAATTCATTTCTCATCTGAATCTTCAGCCAGCCTGTTGACTGTAATTTGACACTATACTCTATAGGGGACAGCACAGTCTTGTCTTTTCCCTTCCTTCCAAATATTTGGCTTATCTAGAGCAAAACAAAAGAAATATTGGTTTCCAATCAAATATCTTTACTGACTAGCAATCGGGTTCCAATCCTTGTACAGCTGTTCATAGGGAATAAAGAATGGAAATACATCAAAGCAGTGATACTGATATCATTTAGACCACCCAGAATTTTACTCAGTGTGCCTGAGTAGCAGAATTTGGCCAGCTCTGACTACTTGCAAAGCCAGTAGTCAAAAAAGTCTACATCTGTCTGTGAGCACTATGTTAGAATAAATACAAAAACCCCAACCCTGCCACTGTGAATAGCATCTTAAAATTCAGAAATGGGTTTTAGAGCTGTAGCAGTTCTGTAGTTTTAGCTCTTATAACTACTACAAACCTGTAAGAGGAAAGTGGTTCCAGTCTTTGGCTGGCAAATTATGCTAACACAGCAGTCTGAAAAAAAAACCCCAGCCACTCCTGCTGGTTGTAAGCTAATTTATCCCTGATATGCCAGAAAAACCCACAATTGTTTCCACATTTCATTTGTTTAACAGATGAGATATGAAATGAGTATCACGGATGATAACCACCACAATTGTTGCTAAGTCTTATGCTATGTAAACTAAAGCGCCTTTGCTCACTGCTAGGTGTAAAAATAAGCAGAACTTCAGTGGGAGAAGGATCATTACAGGGCAAATGAGTTGGTACTAGCAGTTGTCCTGGCCAACTGCAGCTGGGAAGTTACCCATTGACTTTGATAGGAAATCCAGGTTATGCATAAAATATTGTTTGAATACTTATTCCTACCCATTTCTAGAGATGATGAGACTAACAACAAGATTATACAAGTGAAGCAACACTCAGATTTGGTTTTACTGGAACAAGAGGGGAAACAACAGAGAGCTCAGTCTTGTGCAGCGTGCTTTCACACCAAAGTCACTTCAAAGTACTATCATTGCTGCACAAGTGGCCTCTGACAAAGAAAGGCCTTTCATTCAGAGATGAGGAAAAGACCCTCACTGAAATACCACCTACTGCTCTATGCAGACTTGCTACCACATTTAGAAGAAAGTAAAAAAAGCCCAGAACAATTGCAACCAGATAATGTTTGGTTAATTGTGGCTTCCCCTCCCAAACTTCCCTGATATAACAAAGAACATCTGCTGTGAACAAGAATCAACCTGTACTAACCTTATTTCCACCAGTGATGTACACACAATTAATACATTCCCTCAATCATAACAATATTCTCTTCAACAAAGCACAAATAAGAACTCAAAATGCTCAGGTATGCTCTTCAACAGGTGGATATTGTTTCAGCTTTCACTAAACACAGTGCAGTTCTGCATTACAGGTTCATCTGGAGTTCACTCTTCCTTAACTATTGCAACTGAAGAAGTAAATTAAATAGGACACTCCTCAATTCGTTCCCAAATTCAGCTGATGCTACGTGTGCCCAGGTACAACATGCTGGGTTCTGCAGATACTTTATGTCCAGTGTCGGATTTGCAGAGGACAAAGCTAGTGTACCACCACTCCTGCTATTTTTTGATAAGTGTGTGGACATATAGAATAAGAGAATGGTTAGGGTTGGAAGCAACTTCATCCAGTCCAATCCTCTCTGCAGTCAGCAGGGTCATCCACCACTTGATCAGGTTGCCCAAAGGTCTGTTGAGCTTCACCTTGAATATCTCCACGGATGGGGCCTCAACCACCTCCAATTCCAGTGTTCCACCACCCTCAAGGTCAAGAATTTATTCCTAACACCCAGTCTAAGTCTACTCTTCTCTAGTTTGAAACCACTGCCCTTAATCCTATCAATGCAGGCTGTTGTGAACAGTCTCTCTCCATCCTTCTTGTAGGCCCCCTTCAGGTACTGGCATGCTGCTGTAGGAGGAATAGAGTAGCCTGACTCCTATGTGATTGTTTTCTGAGGAGTGCCCTGTGGTGCCTGTTCTGAAAATCAAGGCCAAACTCTTTCCTTTTTCATTGGAAAAACCTGTTGTGGGCCAGCATGTCATGGCATGCACTTCCATGACTTCATGCTATGAAACTTTCTCCTTATAAGGAAGCATTCCCCACAGGTTCTTTAACCTTACTGGATTTGTATTTCCATATTCCAAAACCATGCTATGGAAATAACTTGCTTTTACCCAAGCAAACCAACCTCACAGTGTTTGCTTTTCCCCAGCAAATCAAACCATGGCAATGCATGACTGTAGCTACAGATCTATGCAATGATCTAGGAACTGTAGAATCTGAAATAGCAGAGAAGAATTTTATATAAGACCCAAAGAGAATGAAAAACAGGTATCAGAAAGAAGGGAAAACAGAATGTAAAATTTTCTGCTCAATAAATGGGTATTTGCCAGCTCTTCAAACTTCATACAGTTTTTAAACTCTTCCTGCTATTTGAGAGGCTGTACCTTTTATGGAAACAGCTCTGCAGGAGCTTACAATTCATGTATTTTTACCCCTAGCATATGTAGAATTCTCATCATTCATAAATGGGAAGCAATTCAGCAGACAGTGAGTGCAGCATAGGTGTCAGATACATGTGTGTATATTATGTATATGTATTTAAGAACAGAACATATATAAATGCATCTGACAAACTTTGAAGAGCTGCCTGCTTGATTATAATGCAGCAAGGTGTTGAAGCAGGTGCTTTTAAAAGAGTTTTCACTGAAGTGTGCTGCAATCTGAGAGTAAGTCCCATTAAACAGGGTAGGAATAGATATGGGGAGCAGTAATGAACAGATACCATTGTTGGTTTGTGAAACAGGGATCAAGAGGTTGGTGTCAGAGTTTTTCTGTGCTTACTATAATAGTGTTCTGCATTATACAAATGCAAAGGAACAAGTGTCTCTTCATAATCATTGGATTAGCTTCAGGTTTTGTGGGACAAAAAAAAAAATAATGAAAAGTCAGCTCTTTTGGATGTGCTGCCTGTATTTGCTGGATTGTGTCATCTTAGAACTTAAAGTACAAACACAGTTGTGAAAAATGCGCTTTCTGGGTCGATTAACAAAGGGCATCGGTTTCCGCTGCAACATTTACAGAATAACTTATTAAATCCTCCAAAAATCCCAGGAAAATTCTGAGAATATTCTTCATTCTCAGTATGTTCTTCTTTCTCTCCACTTCTAATTTTTTAGATAAACACAATTTGCTCGTAAGCAGGAATCTACTTGCAGTAGGCTGAACCTGCTGAACCTGAATTTTACAACAATACCTAATTATGATAGATGGACAGATTGTGTAAGTGGAGCCAGATATATTTCAATACAGCCATTTTTCAGTATTCTAATGAAAGAGCTTTTGAAGTTTTTGAACTGGTGTCTGATGGGATCTCTCTTCAGTCACAGCAGTGCTTAGTTAACACTGTCCGTGGTAAACATGGTATTTCTTTTTCATCTTTAATTCTTTTGTGGTTAGTCAGTACCCATGGAAGCGCTCAAACTACAGGCTCTGGGAAGACGAGTTCTCTTCTAGTCAATTAAGAGCAAACACTGGCCACGCTGTATTTTGTGCCTTAACACAAACCCCAAGGATCCTTGAAATAAGCAAAAAAGACAGTCCAGTTTTTACAAGACTTCTACAATTTAACTTCTCCTTTGAGGTGTGGTCTGTCCCTTCCTTACCATACCCACCTCTGTACTAAGCAGATGAGGAGTACAAAAAAGAAAAACAAATAAGTGGTGGTGGTATTTCCAAATGAATCCAAACACACACCCAGGTGCTTCAGTGCCACTTGAGATCTCTTGGAGGAGTTTCTGACCCACTCTTCTTGGGATTTCAATACTTCTGTATCTAGTGCTACGGCTAATACACACAAACAACAAATTACGCGGTGGCACAAGAAACACATTGAAATGGCTATTTTCTCCTTCTCCCAGGAAACAGACCCAACTTATCTGTGCCAACAATGTGGAACAGTTTTGAAAGAGGCAATTGCTCAAACTAGAAAGAATCCTTTTAGTATTAAGTGGGCTCTTGTGAATTTTAGAGCTGACTAAATTCTATTGTTGTCTTTAAATGCAAGCTCTGTAAGACCAAGAATAAAAAACCTGGGTGATGTGAATTAGATTTTTGAGTGCTCAGTAAGTTATTTATACGAAGCTGAGAGATTCACACTTTCACTGATGTACATAGGACTGGAGTATGTAGCCCTTAAAAAAAAAAATCAGGACAGTGTGTTCTAGTGTCTACAGAAGTGTTTGTCACAACATTTGGGCCCTATTAAGCCCACACAGACTACCTAGAGATAAGAGGCTCCGTATCCTATTAAGCAGTCCTTCAAGCCACGTAATTGTACATTACTTCCCCATCATTTGTTCAAGCCCCTGAAAGAGAGCTGAAAGGCAGAATCCAAACATATAGAGCAGCCATTACTGGCCAATATAACAATCTGTCTTTAACTGTGACTTGCTTCTACAGCTGAAGGATTTGTTCCACTGCAATATAATAAAGCAGTGTGAATTCAGGTATATTTCAACAGATCAGGGCACTCCCCAAAAGGCATGGCCAGTTTAGAAAGCCTCCTCCCACTTTTTTTTAATCAGAGCTCAATTTACCATCTTTCCAGACACTCCTGCTCACCCAGGTTTTCCCAGGGAGGGGTAGGATGGTTGATGGGTTGCTGGACAGATGATAAGGTATAGCTAATCTGATTGAATAGTTTGTTTAAAGAAAATACTCAGTTTTGTAATGACATTCTCTCAGCTGACTGCTGCTGGCACAGCACATGCAAAACAGCTGGAATTTTCAAAGCTCCTGTTTATCTACAATAAGAGGACCAACATATCCAAAACATATTTTGTATGTACTTTGAATATACTTAGATAAAGTACCCTGGATATATTTGGATGAAATGCCTTGATCCAAATAATTTTTCACAGAGAAAAAACAGTTGGCAAGAACTGCATTCTTTTGCTGATGGCCATAGCTTAGGAGCAGTGAAAGGAAGGCTCAAACAAATGAGCGTATGGCCTTCACAGTATCAGAGGAAAGACGGCCATTGCTTTGCAGTGTATTAATTGGTTTGGTAAATCCTAATTGAAAGTAGAATGGTATGCTTGCCTTCATATGAAGCTGAACAAATTACTGATATGTCTGTAATCAAGTCCCTAACATTTTCGAAGTTAGTTCTAAGAACGCAGAGAATGGACACAATGAAAAATAAACAAACAAAACTCAAACCAAAACACACCCACCACAAACCAACAAACCAACCAACAGAAAATCTGCAGATCAAAATTGTTGCTCAGGTGCCACATCATGTGGCCACTCTCAGATACACATGGTGCATGGAAGATGTCGCAATGCTGATTAAACCTCTGTGGGACAAGAGGCTATGCATCAGCTCTAATTCAGATCTTAAAAATCTGGTCATATAAACTCCTGCTTAGCAAATTCTCAGAAAAAAAAAGTCTAAGTCACTGCCTTGAAGAAGTTAAGCCAATTGCTATATAAAATACAGATCTTGTCTTTCCTTTCTTCCAAGAGTATTTGGTAAAGGTATCGCCCGTCCTCCTCTGACACCACAGTCATGAAGTCCGTGTGTTCACACATCAAGAAGCACTGTCCTACCTTATGCAAGAATGAAAAAGGAAAGCTTGATTTTTATCACATAGGAAAAGGAGCAACTGTTAAATGAAACAGCCTGCAGTGACCCAATTCAAGAAAGATTTGTCAGGTGATAATCTTTCTCAGCCTTTATATCTCATTCCCTGAAGTACAGGCATGTTCAAAAGAGTTTAAAAACTATTCAGAAATGTGAGAGAAGAAGTTGTCCTCCTGTGCAGCTCTGACAAAGATTAGAATTCCCAATATAGTTGCTGTTTGCAAGAGTGCTCTTAAGCTGCTGTTTCACTGGGTTTACGTCTGAGTGCCACTAATCAAATTAACTGTGATGGCTGCAGTAAGCTGTTTATAGAGATGAAAGACCCACCAAAAGAAGTTTCTGTTGCAGCTTATAAAGCTGAATCATATTAAGCGCATCAACACCTTCTGCACAGAAAATCTTGACTGTTATTCTCCTTGCTGTCCCTCGCAAGAGGGTCAAGAGTACCTAAGTGCTCCTGTTAAGTCTCGCACAAGCCCAAAATCCCTCTTTCCCATCATGTAACTGTTTTCTTTCCCCTTCTATCCTGAAAAAAATAATAATAATATTATTTTCCCTCATTAAAAGTAGATAAAATAAATAAAAATGAAGGTCCACCAAGCAGGAAACAATGATTAATGGAATATATTACTATAGTATGATGGTTGTATCAACCTGCAAGCTCTTCACCGTGGTGTAGTTGAAAACAGAAAAAGCAGTCAGGTGCCTGGAAACAGGAAACTGCAAACCAGGCACTTTTAACCTGTCAGATCCTTGTGACTTTGAAAATTAATATCAAGCTGTGGGTGTTTGTGGAAAAGATCACTGCACCACAGAAGAAAAGAAAAAAAGAAAAGGGTAACAGAGCAGCAACTGTGATTATATTGGAAGCCACTCACACACAACCAATTACCAGGAGTGATAATACTATAAGAAGACAAGGGAAAGCAGCAGATTGCATGGCTGAGCATTGATGTGGATGGTCTCAGCCATGCTCAACCAGGCTCTGGAGCAGATGTCTGAGGACTAAAATTTGAAAACTCTCTGTAACTTTACAGGGCTTCATGAGGGGCACTCAGAGAATCTATAACAGCATGCTCTCAGTTTCACATTAGCCTATTTGTTTCACCTTCTCATGAAAACAACTGTCATCAGTGTTAGCTTAGGTAATCAAAAAGTGCTGAAAAGGGTGCTATTTTACCGAAGCACGCAAATGTTGCCATGGTTTAAACACAACAGGGTAGAAGTCTTATTGAAAGTTGCAAAATCTGTCTTCTCCCTCTATTTTTCCATTAACATGTCAGAAGGTCATAAAAAAGGTTGTACGTTTTCAACATTTGATACCAAAACATCTCCTTATTCTTAATTTCTAGAAACCAGGCTAGGTACAAAGAAAGAAAACAAAACCTCAGACTGTTGTTGGATCCTGCGGTCTTTGCTAAATGAGTACAAGATAACGCCGCCGCTAATAAGTACCCATCCTGGCACAGCTACACAGCAGGCACAGTGCTAGAAAATCCTAGAGGTCTTTCTAAATTAGGTTTGAGAACCTTCCTGACAGGAAGATTTAATTAGCGGTATTAATAATGTCAGAGGTCCCTATCTTTGAAAGTAATCCAATTCTCCTAAATAAACACGCAGCACAAGGTTCTTCAGAGTTTCCAAGCAGGGGAAATCATGTTTTCACATCTTTCTGTGTTAGTATCCATTTATGCATCCATTGGCATTCACACAGAAATGTGACAGAGAAATTTTCTATTTTTTTTTTCAAGTTTTGAGGACTTACACTCTCCCAATGAGATTTAAAAGCAAACACACAAAAAAAGTGGGAAATGGTTAGCAAGATTCTGTTCATTCATTATCTCTAATAATACTGTCTTATCTTCCAGTTAGTCAACTGACTACCAAGTTTCACTTCAATAATCCACCAATGAGGAAAATATTTCACCTTCCCACCACTCTGACACACCTCAGAAAAAAATCCTACAGCTGATTCCAAGACACTAATAGCTACCTGAAGCTTAATTTTACATCTGCATTTATTTCATCATATGAGTGGGACTGTCCCATAGGGACAGTGTAGCTGGTTCTATGATTTTATGAATGCCTGAATATTATATGTATGATGGCTCCTTGCCCCCCATGAGAGTCTGTAAACTTCAAGGATAGGTGGATCAATCACTGCCCTGATGATGTCAGGCAGCCTCTTTCAATTTCCATAAGGCTTTGAGTCTACTCCTTAATGTACTGTTGATTAGCTGTATTAGAAGATACATGCTCATCTTTCTGGATCTTATTCAGTATGTGTGATGTTTCTTTATATCCAGAAATACTTTTTGTTTTTCTTTACCATTTATATGTTTTTGTAAAGCCCTTGCTGCACATTGAAAAGCTGCTCTCTCTGTTAAAGGGCATGAGTATTTGTCTTGCTCATTGTATAGTTATCTACTGCCAGCGACAACAGATTCATTTTTTGTTTGGGGAAATATATTCCTGTTGTTATAGTTAATAGGCCAGTTTTACTACACAAGCCACACAGGAGACAAGTAATATATTAACTCCTCTACTGATCAATGCAAACATCACAGAGTGTTTGGCTTTTTAGTGTCCTTAAAAAGCAACTTTGCTATTAAGGCTAACATTGCCCTGTGAGTATTCACTTTCAGACAGTAACAACTTCTGAAAACATGCTTTTCAATATAATTATACTGCCAGGTTACAGAGCTCCTTTCACTGAAATTTATGGGCCAGATTCTTAGTCACTGTAAATAGTTGTAACTCCACAGGTTTCAGGAAGAGTGATCCAATGGATATGCTGGACCTACTTCTCTATTCTGTAAAACCTGTCATAAAGGTTATCTAATAATTAAGTATGAATGGATAAATAAGCCAAACATCCCAACTTAATTCAGGCAATGATTTTGCATTTGTTGAAATGAGGATGAACAGAATCAAGCTCTAAGAGATTAGTCATAACTAGGAGATTAGTTTGGTGTAATAAAGCACACTTAGCATATCACAGATGAATCCTCAGCGCACTTTGGAATAATGCATTTCAAATCTCTCTCTGAATGTCCCAATCCTGCAGAGCTCACTCATGATTTAACTTCATGTACTATCAATAATGCCACTGAAATCAGATCATTCACAGTGCAGACAGAGTTTAACTGCCGGAAAAAAATTAGGGATCTAGCCAGAGGAAAGTTCGCTGGCATCCACATCTCCTTCAGACCTGACCTATAAATAAACAGTGAAATGTTTGGCATTATGCTGAGTGGAAATAGCCCTCTTTTTCAGTGGTTTTGGTTCTATTTCAAACAAAACCTTTCCTCTCAAACAAAGGTGGTTTTCACAAGAAATCATATAAAGGTCTCATTTTCTGTAGATATATATTTTCAATGCTCCATGAAAATGGAAAATCACAATTGCCAAAATGGGGAAGAATATGCAATTAATTTTCATTGATCTTGCTACAGCTCTTGCCTATAAATTCATTTGAAATCTGTATTCTAGAACAGCAGCACAGCATTAAAGCTGGTTTGAGGCACAGAGATGTTCAGTATCATACACCAAATGAAAAAATTCCCTCATGTAATCAAGTTGCTGCCTTGTTCCAACAAGAAAAAAAAGTATTTTTTTCTCCAGCATGAATACAGAAGACTAAGAAAGACTGGTGCTTCAAAATTAATTGTGTTCCAGAAGAAACGCTACCCTGAGCCATGGCACAAAGCCAACAACTTGATCAAGAACCTGAAATTTACATTTAATCAACCTCAAGAAGGGACAAAACCCAAACCAAAGCAAAACCAAAGAAAAATCAATGTGGAATACTGTTTGCAGAGGTTTTTGCTGTGGAATCATCTTGTATGATGCAGCACTGCTAAAAGTTAACACCCCACCCCCCACAGGCTCCAAATCAGCTGTTAAGGAAAGTGCAATAGCCAAAGAAAATATGCCACACAAGTCACTGAAACAGAGCAAAGAATTTCTTTATTTTGTTTCCCAAAACTTCAAAAGTAACCTTTGATAAGTTGAATGTTTGATCTTTTAGCTACCAGCACATTTTTCTAGTTACTTTTATAAACTGGAGCTTTCAAACTCCTACCTACTCCCAGTGATCTCTGCATACTGGCTTATTTAATATTCCCTCAGCTTATCTCAAGTTGCAGTGCAGCAAGGCTTTCTAGTTGCTATGGCCCTAAGCAGGGAACTTGAAAGAAAAGGATATCTGAGAGTCTCACTCTGTGTTTCTCATTTGAAAATAAGGCCTGGGAACCTGAGGCATGTCCCCAGTTATTTTCAGTTGTTTCGGAGCTCCCATTTACCCTTGGAGCATTTCATCTTTACAGGGTATTGCTTCAAAATGTTTAGTGAGGGATGCCAAAGCTGTATCAGATCTGTAAGGAATGGAATATCTGTATGCATGGGTAGCAAAAAAATATGCTAAATTTGTCAAAGGAGTCTTATCCAAAATCTCATGGCCTAGTTTCCTATTAGTCATTCAGGTACAGCCTTCCTAATCCTAGCATTCATACAAACAGCAATTACTTTCCACAACCCAGCTGATTCACACCCTCTTGAATACAGTACTATTACACTAATCTAGTTGTTGTCACAAGCCAAACAAGAGCTGATAAGTGCAATATGCTACATTAAGTATGACCAGGCAGTTATAGAGCACTACATTCACACTGTTTGCTTCTGTTATTTTTAATACAGAAGACATGATATCTTTGTGAGCACCTTTAAATTAATGTGCTTGTATCATTTTTGGTTCACAGGAAAGGCAAAGTATGTTTAAGAGGTAAGGAATTTCCAGCTAGCAAAATAAATTTGCATTATGTGGGAACTGCTGTTCTTGTCAGGTTTTACCAGTGACAGACAAGCACTATCAGCTCAGAAGTTGCACTGAGACCAACTCAGAAATGTTCTTAAATTGCAGACTACATAAAAAGAAATAATTCCCACTGTAAAGACACCACCAGATACATCAACAATGCAAACTTAAAATATCTGCAAGACTCCTCTAGATTTAGGTACTGACAGTTCTCTAAGGAGATGGAAGCTCCTCTAACAAAAAGCCAAGCAGAAGCAAATGAAGCCCTACATCCCTTCTCCATGCAGAAGGCATTCAAACTTGCCAGCTCATACACTTTATCATGACTGTTTGAAGCTGGGGAGGGCTGATCTAATCAATGTCTGCACCTGAACAAGAGCACAACAGTGATAAGAAATTACCTTTTCCCTCTTGCTATTATTCATATCCACAAAATATATTGGGCTTGGGCTTGGACTTCTTTCTTGAAGTGACTGGTCTCTGGTGTGAAGAACAGTATAATTCAATTCAAATATATTCTTATTACCAAAGTCAAAGGGTTGGTGTCTACAAAAATGAGGATTTTCTGCTCCCTTTAGAGGTACTTTCATGTCAGCAAGAATTAGATGCTGCTTTTTTCTCTAAATCTCTTCTTCAGCAAAGAATGTAGTGTATATGAATTCAAACAACCAATACAGTAGAATCATAGAATTGTCAGGGTTGGAAAGGGCCTTAAGGATCACCTAGCTCCAACCCCCCTCCCACGGGCAGGGACAGCTCACACTTGATCATGTTGCCCAGAGCCACATCCTGCCAGTATTTCACATGCAACTTCTAGAAAACTTCAGCTTTGCCTGAGGATTTTAAAAGGTGTAAATATGGGCACAAAGAAGTCTACAAGAAATGATACATGTGATGAAGAAAAATAATCTTTACTTAAAATAAGCTGTAGAATTTAATTTTCATTTTGTCCTTTGCTGTAACTCGCAGATAGGGATAGCAGAGAAATCTTTTGCTGCTAGGGAGTGTGCAGAGGTGGTGTGTATAGGATTTTCCCAAATATTCTCAGCTGCCAGTCAAAAAAAATGCTGTTTTCACCCTCCCAGACAAAATGTTGTAGATTCAAAAGCATGGAAAGGCTGGTGTGCAAAAGCAAAGGAAAAGGCTGGCTGAGGTAAAAATCTTCCAAGAAACAGAATACTTGCAACTAACAAAGATACTAAAGTTGAACAATTTATGCACAGAGAAAGAAAATGTGACCTAAACAAAACATTTTCACTTTCCATTATTTGAAAATCTTTGATTTCTGCTCTTTGAAGCTAACAGATGATTGCATATTGTGGGTGATCTCTGCTGTTTAAAGCTTACTGTGTTTTAAAGAACTGCTTCCACAAGGATTCTGTTGATATTGACATACAGTGAAAGCTATTTCAAAATATCTTTTTGCAAATCCTATTTTTGCTTTAGTTTCATTAAGAAAGAAAAAAGCATGTCCTTGAAAGTCAGTAACATTTCAGATGGGCACAGAGTAAGAAGTTGTCATTTCAGTTATGATTTACATGTGGTGGCTGTTGTTCAGTAAAGTTTCATAAAAAATAATGACTCATCAGCAGATGAAACTTTCCTGCAGTGTGAATCTTTCGGTGGTTTTCACCTAAATATCTCAAAGAAATGTACTTAAATAGTACTCCTTTGAAGTCAGCAATAACTGTGACATATGACAGATATTGCCAAGTGCTATGGAACATGAGTCAAAAATTATGTAGAACATAACTCAGCCGATATTGCTGTATGCCAAAGTACACCGCAGGCACTCAGAGAACATCAGCTTCTCCTCCACTGAGATTTCCTTGGAGCTATGTGCTTGGGCAGTTAAATGAAAATGACATGTTACTAATGCTGTCAGAAAGAGAAAGGTCACTGTGAGAAGGAAAATGTATATTTATGGTGCTAGAGAACCACAGAACCATTCAGGTTGGAAAAGACCGTTGTGATCATCGGGTCCAACCATTAATCCTGCTCTACCAAGTTCACCACTAAACCATGTCACTAAGCACCACATCTAAATGACCTTTAAACGCATCCAGAGATGGTGACTTAGCCACCTCCCTGGGCAGCCTGTTCCAACATCTGACTGCATTTTTCCTAATGTCTACCTTAGACCTACCTGGTTCAGCTTGAGACTATTCACTCTTGTTCTATCACTAATTAACAGTGACTAGTGGTGTTGTAATTTTCCTGCACAAAAACATTTTGAACCAACCTTAGAATCTATAGCCTGTAACTAAAGAAAGAGAAAAAGAAACAGTTTCAAGCCTGCATCTCCTATTCAGTCTTTTCTGTTTCAAGTGGAAAACCTGTTGTGCTTGTGGGTTTGATTCTGCCTGCATATCAAATATGGTCAGAAAACCACAACTGTACTGAATGTATAATGTGTACTGGCTCTAAGTTAGAACTTCACATTGAAAGTCAGCAGCAAAGGATGTCACAGAAGCGAAGCAATCTGAAAGTCCTTTGGGGATTGTTAAAACAAGAATTAACATCACAGATTTGTAGTTTTTTTTAAAAGGGAAGAGCATGTCAGCAAGTCTTTTCTTTTCCAGATATCAAAAGGATTATATTAACCTTTCAACCAACAAAACTCCACAGACATCTCATGCTGGTGCCTTCATTGCATCTCAGTTCTGTTTCTACCCCACAGAAGTCTTTCATACTGCAACATTAATGGCTCAAGGAGGGGATGCAGGCTGTCTTTATTGATTTGGTGGATGTTAAAAAGCATTTTTTCTGTATTCAGAAAAACCTGTTGTTCAAATCATTCAACAACCATAATACACATTCGTTATCTTCTGAATCATTGATATTTGTTTCGTCAGCAAACCTTATTATCAAAGATTTTATCATTTAGATTTTTGATAGAAATGCAAACAGTATTACAGAAGAAATTCCCAAGGGCCTCCCTTAATAAAAACCCTGCTCTTTAATAAGTGTCCATTGACAAATGTGTTTTAAAACTGGTCAGTGTGTCAGGCTAACATGTACCCCTTGTTAAGCCTACATAATGCAACTGGGCCATCTGGCTCACGTTAGTACTGTCATGCACACTGTAGTTGGCTTTACCAATCAAAACTTTATTTCTGTGAAATACATAACAGATTTGTTTACTTCTTATGAAGCCATGTTGATGGACATACCATACATTTTTTTTAATCTTAAAATGTTTGTTTACAGTCTCTATTACATTTATTATGTCCCTGCTTGACCTGTGGCTAACCAGCTTAGTTTGCCACTCTTCAGAAATCAAGATTCCCTAGGTTTTTTTCCACATCTGTGAAAAAAAAACAGCACTATTGTTCATCAAATATTATTGAATTCTGACAGAAATTTTATGCATCCATGGTTTAAGAAATGTCCATTTCAGTAAGTCCTACCATCTTCCTTTCTTTTGTCCCAGACAGTGAATATTCTATTTCCTTTGTATCTGCCTCCTGCATGTGTGTTCTTGCTTTGTTCCAGATATAGGACAGAAAATGTTGCTGACATTTCTTCCCTTTTTCATATCACTATTTTTTGAGATCTTAGCACATGGAAATATGCAGACATTAGAAATCCTTCAATGGCTTTTCATCTGTAAAATCATTTGACACCATGTTTCATTTTAACAAATTTTCACTTTAAGAGGATAATCATCTTTGTATAATGAGAAACCACCCAAATTTGACATAATGTAACATCTGATCTAACATGCATCAACTAAAACATGAAGAAAGCTAATGAAAAGGAAAATAGTCCATATTCATTACACATTGTGTGCAAAACTACATCTACTGTCTTTATGAAGGATGTTTGGAAGATTTAGAGTTTGGAAGATTTAGGTTAATTTTGTATGCTAAATTAACCTAGAGTCTTGTAATAGGCAAACAGAACATGTAGCTAGCTGTAAAGTGTTAGCACCAGTTAAGGCGTAAGTGTGTTCTTTATGGAGAGTTTTCCCACATTAAAAGTAAAGAGGGAAGACATTAGCCAGCAGTTGCTTTCTGCATCTGGTCTGATCTGATGCTTACATGAAAGAAATATGCTGGCAGGTTGCAGAACAAAGTAAACACTGCAGAAAAGAAGATGCTTACCTGTAAGAGTATTTCTGTTAGAGTCTAGTGAAACTGCAAGTCTGTGAGTGTGACTGGATGCTGACTGGGGCACTGCCAAAACCTGCTTGTACTGTATTATTCCTAATAGTTATTATTCTGTATTCAGATTCTTACAATCTCATGAGGACCTTCCTCCAAAACAGAATCAAACTTCAAAAGAGGAAGGCTGTTTGTGAAACTGCTAATACTTTGCCATCTTTCTGAGAAGTCTCAGAGCGGGAATTCCTAAAATAGTAAGAAAGACTTTCTTATTTCTTCCTGACTGGTAAAAATAGCCAGGTTCACATAAGGTTTCTTTTAAGAGACATCAGAATTTCATTTTACAAATAAAACAGTGTTTAATACAAAAACTCCAAATGAACCAACCTAAACTTTTGGCTCCCACAGTGTTCCTTGTCAAGGAGATCACAGGCCTGCTACCTTTTAATCCTTCTGCTCATCTCATTTGTTCATTTGTTTTGAGCCTCACTCATCCTGACTTCATTGTTGGAGAAGATAGCAACTATCACACTTCATCCACTCTTTACATGTTGCTAAGGATTTTATAGACTGCTATCAGATGTCTGTTTATGGAGTTAAGAGATCTTAGCCTTTTCACTCAGACACCAAAGCTAAGCACCTTAACATCTGTGCTTCAAATATACCTTGCTCCACCTCTTCCTCCCTCACCCCCAACTTTGTGTGAGTTATTGAACTGAAAAACAAGCCATTCCTACAATAAGTATTCAACTATATATCAATCTCCAAACTTCTAGTAAATGAAGAAGACTGAGAAAAAGAGGGGGCTGTGAACAGACACCAGCAGCACCACTTTCTTGATGTCATTCCATAAGACTTTCCAACACTTTCAGCCATCACTAGAACTGTGATGTGGGAAACCCAGCAGATAAGGCTATTTCTAGATTTGATATTCTATTTCCTTCCATCCTTCTCTTGGCCATCCAATGTTTATCTTTAATCTTTCTATCACTCACAGTTGCTTGTCCTCTGAAGGCCACTGAAAAACTTTCACTGAGGTGGATGATTAACACTTTTAAAAAAGTAGAAGGGATAAAAGATGATGAATGAGGAAAAAGGAAAAGGTTCCTGCTAAAAGCCTAAAAAGAACTTTGTTAATAATGTGAAGTCCCTTGTGTAATTCCTAATGAGATTATAAGCATAACTCAAATATAAGATTTCCATGGTGCCCCCAAGTGCTATTATTGATGCTTGATTATATTAATTACTATCTTGCTGGCATCTGCTAGATAATCATCAGTTCCTACTTGGTGAATGATTCCCTAAATTGTAAGGCAGTGCAGGATACTGTGAAAATAAGTTATTGTTATGCTTACTCCAGTAAGCTCCTAGTTAACTACAATTATATAGTAATATAAAATAATTTGCATTTCTAAGGATTTGAGACTATATTTCCCTTCAGACTGCTGCTGCATTTTCAGCTGTCATAGAGCGGATTCTCTCAATGACAACAAGGAAAAGTCAAGCCAACCTCCATGGACAGCAAGATGTCTTTCATTATACTTGGTAGCATACAGCTGCACTTTCTTTCAGCCACACTGATAAATACTTCCATTATGTATGTTAATCAGATTGGAAAAAGATGCAGAAAATGAAATAGAGATTTAAACTGCACCACTGAATAATTGTGTCAGGGTTTCTTTTATCCTAAGTGAAAAAAACATTAAGGAAAATGCACAGTAATTATTTTTCTTTGAAGATGTAAACCTTTATAGTGACATTACAAAGAAATGGAATAGTGTATCTGTTATAATAGATATTAATAAATATCCAAGGACAGGGGTACAGACTATTGCACAACACTTCCAAAAAGTGTTAAAATCAAAGCAGTTCAGTATATAGCAACCAGGGTTAAGAGATTGATTTTATATTACAGAGGCCTTTAAGATGGGGAAGGCACTAGCACATGCAATTCCCCTTGGATGCAGATGTAATAGACCTCAATCCTATTGATTTTGATGAGTCTATTATGTACTGAAATGAATGATGTTTGATTTAATGAGACTTTCTATAGATACAAATTGTGTTCCTTAATTGTAATGGGTAGTACATAGGCAAGAGAAGAGCACTGATCTTTTTGGGTATGGCAAAGAGCAATTTCCTGAACTACAGGACTGAAATGTTTCATCTGTGTTTAAAAAAATCCCTACATGTAACCATGTTCTTGTAATATCTTTTAGTTATTACAGCAGCAGTATTTAATTATCCTTACCACCTGGCCTAAGCCCATTACAGCTTAAGACTAAGCCTACTGGTATATCACAAAACTTCATTTCTATTCCTACATCTCAATTTGATACAGAGTTGCAGTACAATGAGAGCAAATTCTATTCAAGAGAAGATATTAGACTACATCATACCATGCCTTGACTCCTAGGGGAAGAAGCATGCAAGCTCCACATGATGTCTGGTTGACCTCAAATTATTCTTTAACAGTTTTTCATCTATGATCAGACTATAAATTATAGCATCTAAAATTGATGATTTATATCTTTTTGCATGGGTTGCTGCTAGACTGCCTCTCTCTTACTTTCTTACAGAAGAAAAACATATTTCAACTTCTACAGGTTTCCAATTTCAGTGACACCTGCACGTGGTTTGACGAACATCAGTCTGATGATTTTCCACCATTCATCAGGCCTTTAAGCATCTTGGATAAACATGTTAGCAGGGTGGGCA
Source organism: Dryobates pubescens (assembly GCF_014839835.1). Lineage (NCBI taxonomy): Eukaryota > Metazoa > Chordata > Aves > Piciformes > Picidae > Dryobates > Dryobates pubescens. Next base: position 7,390,216 of record NC_071643.1, read on the forward strand.
GTGTCATTAATTGCAGATTATCACATGTAACCCAAAAGTACTTCTAGAAAGTCTAATCTGCTAAAGCAAAAAATGGAACCACTTCATAATAATCTACAAGAATCAAATGATGTAGCAGTCAATAGAAGTATTAATGAAGCTCCTCAGAAATCATATCAATGTCTGTATACTCCTTCACACTCTAAAAGAAAAGCATCTTACTAAAATTACATGGCTAAACATTCAGGTGTTTGCTAATTCAGGGACTCTGGCGATTTACAGCTCACCAACTATAGCTCATAAATATTCTTGTCTAATAGAAGTTGATAACAAAATCAGCCTCCTATCAGAGGAGAAGGAAAGTTCTCCCATTAATAACCTCCCAATCATTTTGTCAAAAAGAAATTACCCTTCTCCATTATATGATGGGTACATGTTTCTCAGTATGTGTATGTATTTGGATCTTCACAAAACAGACAGACAAATAAACTGTAAAATAGTGAGGTTTTTTGCAGCTATAATGCTCCTTACCAGTGGCATCAGAGAAAAATAAATCATACACATAACCCTATGCTAAAATAATACTCTAATTCAAGCACAGAATGTGTAACTACTTAGGTCCTTTTAACTGTCCAAGACTATGTACACATACAACAATATATTAAAAACCCACATTCTCTGCTCCAGAAACTTACCATCTCCACAGCAAGTCACAAAAGTGAAGAAGAGACTGCTTACAAAAAAATGTCTATAATCAGTTTGCTGAAGAACCTTAGCTAATTTCTTTTAATGTGAAGTTTTAGTACCACATTCCAAATAATTATACCTTTGTCTTCCTCCAAAGGTATCCTCTTGTGAGCTTTTATCCATGAGAGTTCCATGCCCTAGGAGTGGCAGAAGATGCTAATTCATAAGGGCTAACACTTTGAGGGTTGTGAGGTGACTCACTAATCCTTGTATTTTTGTCACATCCAGTAGTGGATTTATTCTTGAAAATGAATTCCCCATACTAGGTATTCTAGGTAATTTTATAGAACTGCATTTCTACAAGAGTATTTTATTGTTACCATAAATAAGGATTTGCAGAATAACAGAGATAGTTGATGTTCACTGTAACTCTGTTAATAAAAATTATTTACGGCCACAGAGGAACTATATAAAACAAAGTACAGATACCACTACAGACATCAAACCTTGATTAAATAAATGATGTTTCATTTGCATGGGAAGGTAATAAACATTATTGCACTTGCTAAATTTATTTGTGCCTTCTATCACTTTCTGGCTCCTTGGCACATATAAATCTCTGCATTCAAAGGAGAATTCTAGCCTTTACTGACTCCTCAGCACTCCATGTTACCTCAGGATTATTCTTCTCATATCCTATCCTTATACTATTTATTAGTATTCATGTATCTCTTCGAACTCCTGCCTTTTTGGAGTAACACAACCTCTCTTATCAAGCTGCAAGCCTTTTAAAAATCCTAGCTATGTCACATGAATATTGACTCTTTTTACATTAGGATAGGCAAAACCAGTAGCTTATTGTTGCTTTCCATCAAAGGCAAATTCACTCACAGTTTTCAAATAAAGTTGAGAGATAAGCATTACATCTTCTGGTTTAGAGATGTCAGTACAATGTGAAATGTCATCAGCAAGTATTTCCACATGTGTACAAAGTACTATACACAAGCACCTTACTAGGCCTGTACAGTTAACTGCTGCGTTAAAATTCTGCACTTCAAAAAAACCCCATAGCAGGGGTTTCTGTGCAAAAGAATGAAACACTGTACATGAAAAGGAAAAAGAAACAGGCTTTGACTGTTGAATACTAGTTGTGTTTTAAGAGTAGAATGATATTGGAGGGCCTCTTCACTGGTTAATTATTTGCATTACATAATCTCATTCATTTAAGTTGCTTGAAAGGATCTGCCCCCCCCCCCCCTCCCAGCTTCAAATAAGAAACCATTAAAAAGAAAAAAGTATCTTTCTACTACTATTTTCTCTGATGTCTGATTATTTCAAAGGCTTAAGTAAATGACATTTTTTTCACCTCAATTTCTTAATATTTTCTTCTTTTGCTTTCATCTGCTCTTTCCCTGCATTTCATTCACTACAAAGTTCATTAACAGGCTATGGCATGAATTTAATATGTTTCCAAGACAATTAATAACCACTAAGAAATTCCAGCACACAACATAGAGCCTAAGGGTTTAGCATATAAAAGCCCCTACAACAGATTTTCCATATTTGAAAGTATGTTTTCCTATTATTTTTGAACAAATGCCCATTTATGTTGTGTAATCTGTATCTTGTGTTACTGACAGCAAACCAGAGAAATATGGACACAATTACGTTATGCAAAAACTCACCATGGTCAAAACTTGAGAATGATCCACAAAGAACTGACCAGCTCCTTGAATAACTAGACCTACTGACCAAAGAAGGATGACTCCTCTTCATTGTTTCCATCTCTCAAATTCCACTGAAAAAAGCTAAAGCAACACTAAGTCTTCTCCCAGGAGTGTCTTCCTTTAGAAACACAGAGAGTTGCAAGTGGGACTATGAAAGGGAACAGTCTCTGGGTGCAATGCTAACAGACTGAAAAATGTTCAGATTCATTTCATACAGAAATGCCAAGCTATCATCAAGCAAAAACAAATCCATGTATGTCAACATAATCAAAAGGCCACATTATTTCCTCCAAAAAAACCTCCGAAGGAAAGAATCACTTCTTCCAGTGAAAAAAACCCAACTTGAGTTTTAAACAGCAGAATACAAACAGGTTTTTTTTCCTCCCAAATCAAATATTTGGCTTTTACACAACATGGAGAAAAATATATACACCTCTTTCTCCATCAGTCCTGCCCACTGCTCTGGTTTGATAAAGCCACGATGCCAAAATTGTTTGCTGGACTGGAACCAAAGAATAGAAATTAAGCATTTCAAAGCAAAGTTACGTTGCCTTAAACTTTTCATCAACAGAGACACTTGGGTCTTCACATTAGTGACAACTGTGACTTAAGTTAACTTGTACAGATTGTAAATTTGGTTTGATCCACCCTTCACTTCTCTGTTCTTATCCATCCTATGAAGACCAGAGTCCATAAAATTGTAGGTCATTAGTGGTACTAGACTGGCTCTGCTAGAAACAACGTTTAGTTCCTCATTAAACCCAGTAGAGAATAAAATTCTTAATAGGACACCATATCCCCTCTGTATTTCTGATCTATGGTTTTGCCAAACTTAAATTTCCACAGCACTGAAGTACCTAACCTACAATTCACAACTTCCAAGAAAACAGAAAAGTGGGAATTAAGGAAAACATTTTCTTCTTAAAAATGAGGGTTAGGTAATATATCACATAACTGAGGACAATGCAGTTTGGCAAACATTCCCAGAAAGCTGACCCTTTTCTTCAGCTCATATATTGGAAGCTTGTTTCAAATATACATTCAGCCTTAGCTGAACTACTTTTTCACAACAGAGCAGGTGTTTTCTACATAAGAACAGCACACTGTATCTCCTCCTTGAGCCTAGCAAAGGAAAGAGGCTTTGGCACAGAGGTTTGTTTTCTCTGTTGCCATCTGTTTGCAATTGGTAGAAGTGTTCAGGGGCACTTAAACACCAGGTTAGGAAGGCTGAAAGCACTTGGTGGGCCCACTGGGACTGTTGTTATGGGGCTTGGCTGTGTATAAGGAGCAGATGAGCAGCAGTCTCAGGCTGTTTGCTTTTCATCAGTGCATTACAATACTGAGGAGTAGAACCAGTATCTGGAAGCCCATAAATTTTGGGTTTGAAACTGTAAAATTTGAACAGGAAATACATATATTCTTCAGCTCAAGGTATTCGTGACAAGGTTTCACAAAACTTTCCTTCTTAAAAAGGCTTGTGGAGGAACACAGATCAATATGTGAGGAACTTGACCCTGTTGAGTCTATCTGTTCTCCAGCAGCTAGGTCATTTTGTGTGGTGCCTGGTCATGATATAATTTAAATAATATTGTCACCTGATTAAATCACAACCCACGGTAGAAAAATACTCCTGCAACACAAATTAACTCTGAGTGTGTATATATGGACGTCTCTTGAAGCTCCCCTAAAAAGAAAGAGTACATCTGTAGAACTGTGTGCACACATATAATTACACAAAGATTTCTACAAAACCTCCGTTTGAAAGCATGAAAATTAGCTCTGAATACAGCCAAAAACAATTGCCAGAGGCTTTTGATTGAATCAAAACAGAGAGGGTAGGACCTAGTGTTGCATCTTTTGAACTCATACTCTGCCGGTTTGCTGCAAAAGACTTACACAGCGCACAGATACTTCAGCTCAAATAATAAGAAACTGAGATAAAAATGTTACCAGCTGTGGTTTTTCCATTTTTCCTGTCACCCAGGATTTTTTTGTGTGCATCTGGGGCACACAAGAGAGTAGGGGAGCATTAATTTTCTGGATAAAATGGTGTTGTTTGGAAGCAGTTACCATTCAATATGTGCACTCAGTTCTAAGTATCACAGTGTATTATTAGAGGTTGGAAGGGACCTCAAAAGATCATTTGGTCCACCCCCCCTGCCAAAGCAGGATCACTCAGGGTAGTTTGCACAGGAATGCATCCAGCTGGGTTTTGAAAGTCGTCAAGTCTCAGTTGAATTATCTGGGAGTATTTCACAAGGCAATAGTTGTACAAAATGCCCAGAACTTCAGTGTTTTCAAAGAAATTGGCCTGAGTTTAAGCTATATCTGTCTTCCCTCAAACATATGCCCTTTAAAGCTAACTCCTAAGTAAACACTATTTGTGGAATTGATTTTATCAGCCTGTTATTTTCCTCTTGTTTCCTGTAAGCACAATCTTGTATCTACTTGTTTCTTCTTTGCTTATTTTTACATATTAAACTCCAAAGTTAGAGGTACAGCTACAATATTCTACATGCCCCTGCATTTCCAATCACTTCAGAAGATTTTCTTTCCAAACAAAACCAATTAAAGTATAAAAACCGATCCTCTCCTTCACAAATGCCACTCATGTGGAACTAAAATAATTCGCACAGCAATTAACACTACGCTAATGAACTAAACCAGAAGTTTAAGCGAGATGAAAGAAGGGTTTCTAGCAGTTATAATAAGTACATTATTTTAAACAAAGGATTCCTGCAGGATATTTGGTTGTCTCAGAGTGAAGCTAATGAAATATTGGCTTCAGAACAGCAACAGTTTAGGTCAAGCTGATGTTCATATAGCAAGAAACAAACTCTAATTTTATGAGATACAAATACACCTGATATCATAGTATCAGTATCAGGCAGGGTTGGAAGGGACCACAAGGCTCATCTAGTTCCAACCCCCCCACACTAGATCAGGCTGGCCAGAGCCTCGTCCAGCCTGGTCTTAAACACCTCCAGGGACAACTTTGCCAGACCAGCTCAGCTGGAAGCAAATGAAAGCTATATTTACAGGCAAAACTACAATCTAGAATAGAATAGACCAGGTTGGAAGAGACCTTCAAGATCATCGCATCTAACCTATCAACCAATCCAACCCACCTAAACAACTAACCCATGGCACCAAGCACCCCATCAAGTCTCCTCCTGAACATCTCCAATGACGGCGACTCCACCACCTCCCCAGGCAGCCCATTCCAACCCAGGGATTCATACTAACACATTTTACTTCTCATGCTGGATTAGAATCTATAATTATTTACACAGAAAAATATCAACCAAAGGAAAGTTAGGCCAGAAATATCCAGAAGTATTTCATGAAGATGCTTTCATTCTCTACATATTTTTTTCTATAGAATTTAATGTTAGAACTAAGAAAAAAACAATTGAGACAAGAAATCTTTTAGAAAATGACTGCATTGCTTGTTATTTTGCACTATCTGTTACCATCTCTCACCATTCTTTCATTCTCAAAGACAGCTACTGTTGGCATACACAGCGCGCAGGACTGCTGGGTGCAAGTCTGTGTGTCTGGAATTCAGAGGAAAAACTAAATTCTCTTAAATGGCAGCTTCACCCACTGCTGCAACACTCAGACTCTTTTTATGAAACATACAGATGCTACTGAAATTTTTCCTGTAACTTTCCACTGGCCGCAATAACTGTTCTGCATTTCACCATCAGACGCACACAGACTTACTGGGGTGTATCAGTTTCCTTCATTCCAAAACGTTGTCCAAACAACTTTTTTTCTTGCTTAAAGCAAAAAAAAAATAATTTCAAGTTGCCACTCATAGAATTAATTTTGTTCATTAAAGAGGGCAATTCTGTTTTGAACTCCTCATAAATGTTTTCCTTAATGTAGTCAACTCATTTGTCTGGAATGGACCTATTGTATTATTCTATCGTCCGTAGGCACGCCAAAAGCAATGTGCGACTGACTGAGTAGTCTTATTTGCATGTCTTCCCATCTGTTCTTGTCAACTGACTTTAATTATCTACTTCTGAAAATTAACTTTCCATGTTCTTGAGAAGCAATTCATTCACCTACATTAAGTAATTGATTGTTCAACAGAATTTGTAAGGCAGGTACTTTGTAAACGAAGTAATTAGTAGCAGCAAATAGTAAGGGAGGAGAAACAGCACAGAACTGCATGACGGTTTGTAAAGTGTTCAGCTCTGGAACTTTCCTTCCAAATGATAAACAGGAGAGGTAATAGGTCTTCCTTGCTCAGCTGTGCAAGGTGAAAGAAAAAGTTTAAACAAACAAACAAGATAAAAATTTCAAAATTCCCAGAGAAAATACTTGGGACTCTTCAGGTTTACACTCTTTTGTAACTAATGTAGATTTGCTTTAGTCATGTAACACAGTGTCACCTCTCACTAGAGTCTCCACAAGATATTCTCTCACTGCAACTTTGTGGTGTTATAAAGTCTTTCCTGGAGTGATGCCACAGTACATCAGGTTAATAGATACTGAAACATGCCTCCTGCCTCTACAGATATATTTAATGGAAGTCTCCTGTGACTATTAACATTTTTCAAACAGAAAAATCAGATTCAAGAAAATGAAAACTGAACTTCACATCAGATTGTTTTATAATTGTGCAGCGAGTGGCATTTGCTTCATTCAGACCATGCAGCCCTATTGCAGCCATAAAATCCTGGCTCCTGTGTGTATTTAAGATAACAGTTAGGCACACATGGAGATGCAGGCAGAGGGATATATTTCCCCCAAGAAAAGAGCACATTTCATAACTTATCTTTGCAAGTGAAGGGGAAAGATGCATCTTCAAGAATGAGGAAAACCTAGACTAACACAAGGTGCATAGGCACATACAGCAACAGTGATATGTCTCTACAGAGCACAAAAATCTTTTTTCTTTCTTCCTCCAATCAACACTGCAGTGAAGTATCAGTCTCAGGGAATTTGAGTGGAAGAAGTACACAATCATCCTGTTATCTTTAATGAGAATTATGCAGTTAATTCCACTGATGAGTAACTCATCTCTTCCCGGACTCTGTAATGTCTTTGCAATGCTGCCACGTGTCCAACCTTTACATTCTGTGCTCTTGTGAAGGTGGGGGGGGAGGAAGAAGAAGGAAAGAAAAAGGAGCCTAATTTTAACACAACTTACATTTTTGAGCCTTATTTCTTCATGAAGATTCACAGTTACCTGCTTTAAAAAAAACCATACTCAAGGATGTAGGAAACAGAAAACCTAACATTGCACAGTCAGTACTACACTGCTTAGTCTTATGTGGTTCTTGTGGTCAGTGAATGGCACAAGATCAGTTTTAAAAGGGAGCTTGAGCCTGCCTTATTCGCTTGTGAGCAATCCCTATTCACTCACTTGCCAAGGAACAGTTTTCATCAGGAAGAAATATTGATTAGTTAGGTTACAGGGTTCTGGTGCACCTCTGTTTTGCATCCAAATTGAACAGAAGAAAAAAAAAAAAAAAAGAAAAAGAAAAAGGAGAAGTGCATGGGAACAGAAATTAATTTCCCTGATATATCTGAAAACTAACATGGTTTGGACTTGTGATGTCTATTAAAATGCAGATGCTGTTGTACAGGCTCATTTGAAAACCAGCATCAGAGAAACAATGCACTGAGAGTTGTGAACAAGGTCAGAAATATAAATTCCAGATTGCAAAGCAGGTGAGCACTAAATATATGCATATGTCTTTCATTCTGTTTACAGAAACAAGATCAGTTACTTCTATATTTGAAGATTATTATTTAAAACCAATTAGAAATAGTCAGTTAAGCTTTTAATTAATTCCCCAAAGAGTATTTACTTTCCTCTGAAGAAGATGATGGCTAGGTCTTGTTACTGCCCCTCACAGGCTACTATGAAGAAACCAGAAGTTTCACCTACCCATTTGCTTTGCACAGCAGAGATATCTCCAGCTAGCTGTGTAACTAGGGTTGGAAAAAACTTATTACCTGCTCCAGCTGAGCAAAACACCCATGAAAAATGTATTTGCATAACAGCCCCCAAACAGCAGCAGCACATACATTTTCCTGCTATAAATTGAAGTTTCTTATGACACAAGAGCTGACTGGCATTGCTCTTGACTGAATTTTACAGCTTCCTTTGTACTCCTTAGGAGCACAGCTTTGTTTCCAGTCAATAGATACATTCAAACCTAAAGAAATACATAGACGGATTCAGACACTAACAGGAAAAGGAAAGACAAAACAAACAAAAACCCAGCAAAAGAACTAAACAGAACAACAAAACCAAACAAACCCCAACACCAAAACCCCACACCAATAATGCAAGTAGTAAATCATAACTAATAATCTAACAGACGGCTGCACTCCAGACGAATTAGCAGCCTGTAAACTTGAAGCACTGCTCTAACGCTAGATGTTCATGCTAAAGCCAGAGGGAAAGAATTTGGCAGATCAAATGTGCAGGCTATTAAGTAAGCTTTACCTTGCCAAAATATACCAAAGCTAGAAATCATGAAGTGACATATTCCTCAGGATGCTGCTCTAATCAAGTGAGTTTACATAAGTATGTCCTACCTGTGAACATCACTCAAACATGGAATTATTTAATCAAGGGGTAATTTAAGTGTTTGAAAGGAAAGAGAGGGTTTATTATCTCTAGGTAATTGTTGCAGCTGAAGCACTCTTGTTCCCTGCCTGAGAGAACTGAAAGTATGATTCATGAGCATATTCTGCTGTCACTATCACTAGAGATGCAAGTGAACTGGTGAAACCTCAAGATCTTGATTTGCTTAACTGCAACATCTTCTGCCATTGGAAAACATGAATTATCCATGAAGAATCAATTACAAACTACTTCAAATCAGAGATCAAAATTTCTATGTCACAGGCTCATTTTCCTTATGTTAGAGATGGCAGAAGCTATTTTCATAGAATCACAGAATCACCAAGGTTGGAAAAGACCTCAAAGATCATCAAGTCCAACCTGTCACCACAGACCTCATGGCTAAATCATGGCACCAAATGCCACGTCCAGTACCCTCTTGAACACCTCCAGGGATGATTATTCCACCACCTTCCCAGGCAGCACATTCCAATGGCTAACATGAAGAACTTTCTCCACACCTCAAGCCTAAACTTCCCCTGGCGCAGCTTGAGACTGTGTCCTCTTGTTCTGGTGCTGGTTGCCTGGGAGAAGAGACCAACCCCCTCCTGGCTACAACCACCCTTCAGATAGTTGTAGACAGCAATAAGGTCTTCCCTGAGCCTTCTCTTCTCCAGGCTAAACAATCCCAGCTCCCTCAGCCTCTTCTCGTGGGGCTTGTGCTCACAGCCTCTCCCCCAGCCTCGTTGCCCTTCTCTGGACATGTTCAAGTGTCTCAAAACCCTTCAACTGAGGAGCCCAGAACTGGACACAGTACTCAAGGTGTGGCTTAACCAGTGCAGAGCACAGGGGCACAATGACTTCCCTGCTCCTGCTGGCCACACTATTCTTGATGCAGGCCAGGATTGCATTGGCCTTCTTGGCCACCTGGGTACACTTCTGGCTCGTGTTCAGCCAGCTGTCAATCAGCACCCCCAGGTCCCTTTCTGTTTGGCAGCTCTCCAGCCACTCCTACCCCAGGCTGTGGCTCTGCATGGGGTTATTTTGGCACTTACGTCTAATAGTAAGATGAGGAAAATTAGGCCCTGCAGGAATGGTGAATGAAGGAATTAAAGAAAGATGTGGAGCTTAATTAGTGTTGCAGTATCACCATCACAGAGTGAAGAATCAGCTGAATGTATTCTATTAAAATAAAAACTGCATTTGTTCAAATAATCCCCAGTTAAATCTTATACTCTCACTCTAACAGAGAGAAGTTCAGTGGGGTGTTTTTTCCCTATTTTTATTTTCTTAATTGTAAATTCACCTTTGTTGCTCCAGACTGAGAAAGTTCATTATGTTTCTCTTCTCTAGGACTGATAAAAGGACAATTTATCATGTTTTGCTCAGCACCCCTAATTACAGTAACTAACAGGAAGATGAAAGAAATTGCCTCAGATTTTCCACATCCTTAAGCAGAAAAATAATGAATAGAATACCAGACTGCAGAACTTCAGTTTATTGAATAACATTGAATCAACAATGGCAAATTCCAACTGCTTGTCAACAGCTGGATGAGGCTAGATTCACACTCATGTGAAGATGGCTCAGATATGCCACATTGTGGCTATTGTCCTTGAAGGGAGGAAAGAAAGGGCGGGGGGAGTGGGGGAACCAAACGAAAAAACACCTTGAGGAAAAATGTCATCCAGCTGATATGCCTGCCAGAAACTCATCTCAGCCTTACCTGAAACCATCTCTGAGAGCATATGGGAGTCACTGGGAATTTAGACATGAGATTGAGGATTGGGATGACTCCACTCAGACTATTAGAGAGGTTTTATTGTATATCTTTGAGTCAGGCATACTTCAGCAGCCTGCATTGCATCTGAATGAAAGCCATGATGTTTTTATCTACTCCTCCTGTATCTGCAAAACTCTATTTGCTTTAACGGTTGCACATGTGCAAACAAATGATCAGTCCAGCACAGTACAATTCGCAGTGACCTTTGGCTGATTAGGGCAAACCCTGTCATTCTGGTTCCCCACAGTCTGAAATATGGCTTAAAACCAGAACTCATTTCCAGTGGCTGTCTAGGAGGAAACAGGGAAAGAACCAGTTTGTGGTTGTTGTGGAGTGTTTAAGTTTTATTTTGTTACAAATAAAGAATGTTTGCAGAAGGTTTTCAAGGACTTATTGATTCAAACCATCTTCCAAAATATCAGAGGTCTTCCCAACTTTAAATAAGCTCTCCACCTCTGAAATGTTCTGATCCTTGGTCATGAAATGCAGCACTCAGGTGGCTACAGCCCCACTGAGTAGTTATGTGATGAATAGCTAAATCCACCCAGTGGCAGCTGATACATTCACAAAATACAGTGCTAATCCTACTGACCTAAAATAACAAAAGTATCCCTTAAGGTCAAATAATCTAAAGCATTATGTATTTTTTTTTTTTTACTATTATATCTTATCCTATCAACAATGACACTGCCATATGCAACTCTTATTTCTCTTTATACATATATATGTGTGTGTGTGTGATATTTTTAATCAGTATGATTTTTATAAGAAATCTTTGTTTGCTGACATACCTGACTGAGCTTTGACTTTGACTCTCAAATGATCATGTAATCATTGGCCTCCTTTCAGAGCCCATTATGTTAACCCAAAGCTACAGAAACAGGATTATTTCAGGCTCATAGTGGTTCAGGGACATTAATTATTTAATAAGTTTTTCCTTTTAGCTACTGAGTGACTCTTGAATAACCATTTTAAAAGACCCACACCACCTAACAGATGCAATTGCAAACAAAACCAACACCAAAAACCTTATTATATGCAAACATTTGTGTATTTTACACTCAGATGCTATCCTATTCTGGCAGTGAAGTGAAAAAATAAGGTAAGAATTTAAACACCTGAACTCTGGTATCACAAGAGAGATGTCAGAACCACTGAACTATGTAAATCAAGTCAAGTATACCCTGTTGGTTTTGTTGGGGTTTTTTTGCCCCTAGAGAGAATGCCTGGCGTATCTTCAGCTCCAAGGGCAGAGGTTTTCCTATGTAGCAGTATGACCTACATTTAAGGAGCACATAGCCTTTACATTTTCAGTAAACCAGCAACCTGCAATTAACATTTCAAATGCAAAATGTAATGCAGAAGGGTGGTGCTGTTCAACCTACCCTGTCAAAAGTGATCATAATTTCCCACTCTCTACACCACTACAGCACATACGTAATACATATTTATCTGGAAGCATCCTCAGATTACTGCCACCTTGCTACATCTAGCAAACTGGAACTCTGACAGCACAAGAATAAACAAACACACCAGAAAATAGAATAAAATAGAATAAAATAGAATAAAATAGAATAAAATAGAATAAAATAGAATAAAATATCTGTCTGAACAGAGATGCCCAAGCTCTGGGCCTGATGCAGAAAAGGGAAAATGTAAGTGCATAAACCATAACAAAAAAATTACCAAGAGCATGCATGGAGAGACAGGACTGAGTATTTCAGACCACTAGCATCACTCCTCATGTATTATACCTGCAGCACTGAAAGATCAGACTAGAACAGATAATTCCTCCTGTGTTAATGTACTGTCCTTTGGTGTAAAGCTGACAAAGGTGCCCTACTTGTTTTATGGGCCAGCCACTAAACTACTTCTGGCACGCTCAGAGGAGAAGGCAAATCAGAGACACTTCTGAAATTTAGTCAAGAAACAGAATGCTCTCATCTCCTCCTTGTATCAGAGTTCTTAGTTTATTTGGGCAGAATTCTGTTTCTGCTAATGAAAAAAAAGTAACCTTTCTGCCTTTGGAACTGTAAAGGGCAAACGTGACTTCCAGATGAGGTTTGCCATCTTCTTTTCACTCATCTCACCCTTTGCCTGACTGCTCTGAGTGATCACAGTGACTCAGGCCTTTCTTCTCAGACCCTTGGATGTACAGGAAATGGCAACCAAATCCCCTACATCAGGACTGAACGTGTGACCATTTCTCCATGACACCCCAGATAAGTGAGTAACAGCTGTGGAAAAACAAGCTGAAAACTGCTTCTATGGCATATAAGTAAAAAGGAGCACAACAGTAAAGTAAAAACCCCTGAAAATCCTTAAATCCTTCACAGAGCTTTTAATAAGTTATATAAGATGACAAAGGTGAAGACAAATTTAAAGTAATTACCAGTCCTGGCAACCTAATAAGACCAAAATAAAAAATATTTGTTGTACTGAAGACTTTTTGCAAGAAATTTTAGAGTAAGACTAGAGCTGAATGCTTGTATATGAAAGGTGTTCAAAATGGGGCTGCTAAGCATTTGGATGTTCATATTTCTACAGCATTCTGTGAAGAACTTGGGAAGATTGGAAGAGTTAGGCACTTTAAAAGACAACACAAGGAAAATTTGTTAACCACGATGTTTAATAAAGGTTTAGCAGCTAAGCAAAAAAAGAAAACCAGATGAATGAAAGCAGGTCTAGGTCAGACATAACCTAATAGAACAGAAATCTGGTGTAATGTTTTCCATGACACATCACAAAAGAGCGATGCTCCAAAAGAAAACAGGATGCTGGCTCAGATGATGATTTTAGAGAGAAACACTGACTGACTGCAAGCCCAAAAGTAAACCATAGAGCTGAAATAAGCTTATACTTCCCAAGTCTCTTCCCTACCTTAGGTTCCCTGAATATAAATGATGTCCTGAAGCAGCAGTCCTAATAATACTCAGTTGCCGTGGTGTAAGCAAACAGGTGATGGTTAAAATCTCTCCACCCCACACATAGCTATCCTGGACCGTTAAAGACATTGACCCACCACTTCAGAACCACTTTACAAATGCAGAACTCTATGGAGGGGTTTTTAGCAGAGGTCCTGTCTGCTGTGAGGAAAAGTTACAAGACTATCACACACAACAAAACATTGCCACCAGTCTGGGAAGACTGTGTCAGCTATCATACTCTCAGTGTTTTAAGTACACCAGTAAGGGCAAAAAAAATTATCCTCTTACTGCAGTAACCACAGAATAAGTAATGTTTCTGGTTATTTACTAAATAGAATATCTGGCAAAATTTCATTATATGATTGTCAGGAACTAAAAAATGTAAATAGGGACAGAAATAAGAAATCTTCATCTCCCTGACAAGGGTAGCACTGAATTTGTGCAACAGAAAAGTAGCTGGAATCAAATCCAAAGAGTTAAAGTCGTAGTGAAGCTAAAGATTAAAATCCTAAAGAAAAGTTAAAGTAACCCTGTCTATAGGAACAACATGTATAACAAGGCACTGGCTAAAGAAGCATCTGTTCCTTCATCTGTCTGAACCAATTATACATAAACATATATCCTGTTAGCTCATCTAAGTATCAACTTAAGTCACCAAAAGAAGCTAAAGAACAGAGACTGTTTATTTGAAATCCAAATTTGCTGTTACCCATCATCAATTTTTTTAACTGAAAAACAATTCAGATAAATATCCAAGATAATCTTCCTAACACTTCAAACTTATAATTAAGTTCTCAAACTCAAATCAAAGCTTCGATATAATCACCCCAATGCAGATTAAGCATGGAGTGGGTTTTTTTTCCTTTTTGCTCTATTTAGACATTAATATCTGCTGCAGTAATGTTGTTTATGTCTAAAAAAGTGCTGTCTCAGCTCAGGAATTTGTCATAGCAGGATTGTGCAGGTATCTTGAATATAACAAACCATGTTGTCAAGCAGGTTTTGAAAAGGAAAAAAATAAGAGAAGAAAGAAGCAGCAGCTCTAGAGCTGCAGTGCAATGTTGTGTTTGTAAGGGGATAGCCATGCTAGGAGGCTGCTTGCCAGACTCCACTGGAGAACTCGCTCCTCAGGTTTTCTGTCCAGTCAGCATGGTTGCAAGTGCCAGAAAGCATGCTAGCTCAGTCTAATTTGTAAAAAGTACAAAGCTTCCAAAACTAAAACTAAGCCAGGCTGCATAACTCCTGAAGATCTGTGAATGCTTGTACATAGAATCAGTAAGGTTAGAAAAGACCTCAAACATCATCAAGCCCAGTCTGTCATGCAACACCTCATGACTACTAGACCATGGCTTCAAGTACCATGTCCAATCCATTTTTTAACACCTCCAGGAATGTTGACTCCACCACCTCCCTGGGCAGCACATTCCAATGGCTAACAACTCTGGGAAGAACTTTCTCCTCACCTCAAGCCTAAACTTCCCCTGGTGCTGGCTGCCTGGGAGAAGAGACCAACCCCCTCCTGGCTACAACCTCCCTTCGAGTAGTTGTAGAGAGCAATAGGGTCTCCCCTGAGCCTCCTCTTCTCCAGGCTAAACAATCCCAGCTCCCTCAGCCTCTCCTTGTAGGGCTTGTTCTCGAGGCCTCTCCCCAGCCTCATTGCCCTTCTCTGGACACATTCAAGTGTCTCAATATCCTTCTTAAATTGAGGGGCCAAGAACTGAACACAGTACACAAACAAAAGAATGAACCACACTCCAATGGAATGCACTGTGGACTTCTGAAGATAAAAAATAACCCTGAGTTCATATTATAAACAATAGTGTTACCTGTTTTGCAAATGGTGGCACAGAATGTACCTTTAAAGATCTACAACTGATGAAGCCAAAATACCCAAAAACTAACAATGACAAATGAGCAAGTAAATGCACGCGACTAATAGCTGCCAAGAATTGCTCACAGCACAATTTCCCCATACTTTCAGCTCCTTTACTAGTCAGCTGCCAGCTCTCTCTTGCAGTAACTGAGCACTGTAGAGAACAGATTGGCTTATTTTAGCTTAAGATGTATTAGAAGTGTGAAAAGGATAAAGCACGTAGAGAACAATAACATAATACGGGTTTTTTTTTCTGTTCTTTGGCCTTGGTGCCAGATTTTCTGGATGCCCCCAAACGAGGCTGAACACCAGCATTTCATGCAGAAGAGAAGTGGCATAGATTGCCAAGCTGCATCTCCAAGTTTAACAGTTTTCAGGCCTGATGCAATTTGCTGCATCACCTAAATCACCAACTTCACGCAAGAGTAAAAGGAAAGCCGCATCAAACCCACAGTGACTTGTTATCACATGCGAAGTGAGAGCAAAGTGAAGTTCAGCATGCAAATTCTAAGCATAGTATGTGATCCAAGAAACCAGGCAGGCATAAAATTGAAACACTGATAAAATCTTATTGTACTTTTATGGCCTACCCATTTACATAAAATATTGTTTTAATGAAACTGGGTCAGAAAATATTGCTGGACCAAGTGCAAAATACACAAACTGAGTGATAATTGAAGAAACTGGGGTTTGTGTAGTGGTCCCCACCACCGCCGCTATATCCAGTCTTTAGATTGATCAACTAATTCTATAGGCATTTTTTACCCTTTTTATTTCATATTTCTACACTTTTACTTGAGGTACAAGCAGAATTTTGTTGTCCAGGCATGTAGAGATGGTGTTAGGAAAGCAGCACCCTCAGCTAGAGTTGAGACAGTCGCTAAGAGCAAAAGCAAGAACTTCTATAGCTGCACTAATAGTACAAGTTTGGCTTCACAGATCATCCTGCTTTGAGCTGGAGATTGGACTGAGGTTCCTAACTTCCTTCATGCAAGCAGCTTCTTCGAATAAGTTCATATACAGATGGCTTTTCTCTTTTCCTACAGCGAACATAAGGAGCTAGCTATGAATCTTTCAAACTGTGATTGGCTGCACACAAAACAGATGCATACACAGTTGCATAATAACTATAGCATGTAAATTCCAAAGAACTTTCAATCAGTACCATGAACAACAAATCGTATTTTCTTAAGACTCTTTCTTATCTTTTTAGCAGAAAGCAGAAGTTTTCCCTCAAAAGTTTTGGTTGTGTTCCCACTGAAATCTCTATGCTTTTCATGTGAAAAGGGTGGCACTGTGTTGGGCTGAATACAAACTTAGTGTTCACAGGAAAGAGAACTGGGAACTCACCAGCTTTGGCTATCCTGAGACAGAGCACTCTCTCTATGAAGAATTTCTTCCTAACATCCACACTATTTAGGTTCTGGTTACTTAGTTATCACTGAAAAATTTGCTGTAAAACACAGCATTTTCTAGCCACCAGAGGGGGTGGGGAATATCTCCCCCCCACCTCCCCTACCTCTTTTTCTTCTTGCACAAATGGTATCAGTCCTTGACAATCATCTCCAGTCTCTTCTAAAGCTGTACAAAGAGGTAAGCAGCCTCATGTGGTTTATCTCTGTATCTAAGCTTTTTGTTTTATCTGCTGTCACAGCATAGAGTGCTACTTGTGTTTCCCTAAATGGAAGGGGCAGGATGGCAGTGTTTACTAAGTCCTGCTTTAATCTGAGGATGTTAGTAGCCATATGTTTTCTGTGTACTCAGTGGATAGGGATACAAGATCTTCTTGAGTACAGCTGAAATACAGATTATGTTTTCTTGAAGGAGTGTCTGCCAACATTATTGTCAAGAGAAGAGTGCAGGGCTAAAATTAATCTCTGTAAAATACTTCACCTCTTTACGGCACACCCTCCACTTCAAACTTAACTTTTATACATATAGAAAGTTTGGTTAGTTTTTCTGGGTAACACCTGTCTCCTGGGTGTGGAGGATATGGTTTATGCTCATGTCAGCCTTGTGAAAACATTACTTCTGAAAAGTGTAAGTAAAAACATGGCTTATTCAGGCCACTCAGCTGCAGAGAGGTATTAGCAAGCAGTTAATTGTGATGAGTGGCTTGAAGAGATGTCCCCCCCAAAGGAAAAGTCTTCTAGGTTAGAGGGAAGAAACAGCATCACAGTAAAGTGAAATGATTTTCTTTCTGGTTGTGCTTCTTTCCCTCTTTTTGCAATGCCTGAGAAAATACGTAAGGATTTCCAGATCAGCTTCATTTTTTTTCTAGGTCATAAAACAGGACAAGCGAAAGGCAAGAGGAACTGAAAATCTGAATGCTAAAATACTTTAACTCTTTAAACCTGAAAGAAAATTCTACAAAATTATGTCTATTAATTCAGGCAGGAGGAAATATACAGCTCCTGCTAACCTAAGAATATCAACAGGCATAATTCTGATATACATTGATTTTACATTGGCTTGTTTCCATTGACTGTAGTAGAAAGCAGAGTTATTTCCTATTTCCACCAAACAATGGATGAAACTCAGTGGTCATTCTCCATAATCTTCCTTTGTGGTACTTCATAGTTATTCTATTTAAAATGAAATTTCTATTAGGTACTTCTTTTGTCAGATTGACCTCAGCTGTAGTTACAGTACATTATTTGAAGAACATCCCCTCCAGTATCTTAAGGAGGCCTACAAGAAAGCTGGTGAGGAACTTTTTAGGGTGTCAGGTAATGAGAGGATTAGGGGGAATGGAAAAAAAAATAGAAATGGGTAGATTCAGATTGGATGTTAGGAAGAAATTCTTCACCATGACGGTGGTGAGACACTGGAACAGGTTGCCCAGGGAGGTGGTAGAAGCCTCGTTCCTGGAGCTTTTTAAGGCCAGGCTGGATGGAGCTCTGGGCATCCTGATCTAATGTGAGGTGTCCCTGCCCATGGCAAGGGGATTGGAACTAGATGATCATTGAAGTCCCTTCCAACCCTAACAATTCCACGATTCTAAGCTAGAATACCATTTACAGTATCACAGTATCACAGTAACTAAGGTTGGAAGAGACCCCAAGGATCATCAAGTCCAACCTGTTCCAACAGACCCCACAACTAGACCATAGCACCAAGCGCCACGTCCAATCTCCCCTTGAACACCTCCAGGGACGGCGACTCCACCACCTCCCTGGGCAGCCCATTCCAATGACGAATGACTCGCTCAGTGAAGAACTTTTTCCTCACCTCGAGTCTAAACCTCCCCTGGCACAGCTTGAGACTGTGTCCCCTTGTTCTGGTGCTGGTTGCCTGGGAGAAGAGACCAACCCCCTCCTGTCTACAACCACCTTTCAGGTAGTTGTAGAGGGCAATGAGGTCGCCTCTGATCCTTCTCTTACGTTCTGTGTAAATCTGGTCTGCCACAGCAAAGCAGCTCTGATATTTTTCAGTACTATGAAGGCTTTTGCCCCCCCGTGAAACAAACAATTAGGCAGAATAAAGTAATTATGCTTAAAGAGAAGAGAATTGCAGTGTGCGCTGTATTTTTCATGCATTGTTTCAAAGTTTCTCAAGTACTGGCTCCTTTATCACTTTTTCATATCACGTGAACAAACAACATTACGCATGGATTTAAAAAGTCTGACTTACAGGACATTTGAAGCCAACAGGTGCAATAATTCCCCAAGTCAAAACTGTTCTAGATTCCCAGCAGTTTAATTCATTTAAAAGATACATTTCATACACTTCTTTAAAAAAAATTGTTTGCTTAATGCCATGCCTATAGGACAACTGAGCACTCCATAACCAGCTGGGTCGTAATTTTCATTTATGGGTTTGAGTCTATTTCACAAAATACTACTCTGAAGTCAACAATTTAAATTGAGATTACATTGCTAAAGAGGAAGAAGCAGTGGAGTTTGACACGCTCATAACGCCATATGGCCAATACCATCAATCAGTGAAGCAAGGCATTGGACACTGGTGGTGTCAGAAATCTGGCTTCCACATAACTGTTAGGGAATTTCTAAAGGAATTTTAACTGAAACAACTTTTTTTTGCTCTTTACAGGACTCCACTCAATGTTTTACCTCAGTTCTAGCATTTTCCAGTGATTTTTCACTTTGGAAGCATTGTTTTAATTCTACAGTTACAGCAAATTATCCAGAATGATTTTTTTTTCCCCCCACCCTTGACTTGAGGAGTTTTCTAGTTGTTTCATAGCAATTTAGAGTAAAAAAACAATAAATTTTAAAAGGCATGTACTTTAAAATGAATTAATATAAAAGATCAGAGTGTTACATAGGTAGAAATACATCTAAAAGAAGCTGACCAAAGTGAAGGTCTCAGTTTGGCTGAGAAAGTCAATTTTAGTGGATTTCTCTGATATGGTTTCTTTTCATTTTAATTCTGAAATGTATCTTTGGGAAAAAAAAAATGTATTTTGCCTACTGCTGCTCTTAGAGTGTCCTCTCCTCTCCAGCAAGTTTTGAATGATTGGACACTGAATCATTGGTCTCAAGAGAGCTAAAGGGATTGTGTTAATTTTTGCTAGGATGAGGGAGCGGAGAAGGTCTTACCTAAGTAACTGGAAAATCTGCTGAGTAGGATAACCTTCTTTTTATACTGCCTGATGTCCTGGGCATGGACCATCTTTTCAAGAGTTAGGTATTCATCTACTTAACCTCAGAATGCATTGAAATTCCCTGTTCTCCTATCATTGTTTTCCTTGCTCTGCCACCTACATTCTGAGTGGGGAGCGCCACAAAAGCCAAGCAACAAAGTAATTGCTCTGGGTGCTTCGTGGTCGTTTGAATGAGACCCATACTTTCCCCAAGCAGTAGTAAATCAGCCAGGGGATATTATGCCACTCATTAAAAGCAAATAGGAAAAGTGCAGATTTAAAAGCAGTTTGGTGCATTTTAACATCTTCTAAAAGAATAGAAAATAATCCCTGTCAGAGAAACATCTACCCTGCCCTGCTTGGAAGTCTCAGATGAAGAAGTCAAGTCTAACATTCTCCAAGAAGTGTCTGCTCCTCTCCTAGAATTAAGCAGCACCAACAGAAGAACAGTTATTCTTTCCTAATTGCCTTCATGGAAGTTTGTCAGTTCTTCCCTCAGCCTTTTTAGTAACTGAAAGTGCAAACCGGCTTAGCCAAGATATCCATGATCTCCACTAGTTCTCAGTGATGGTAAAGATGTAAGGTGGCATGGGTTTCAGCACAGAACCTAGTCACCTGCTCAGCTCTCACTGATCACCGTACTGCTACTCAGCTATTTCAGACGTGCCAGTGCAGGCCACAGTTGCAGCTCCTACAGCATCGTAGTTCTGCTCAACTCAGATATTAACAGATCCCTTACTCATGCTTGAAATATCCTTTCTAAAGTTTCAGAGGCTGGTCAACTGGAAAAATAAATGGAAGCAGTACAGAGGTCACATCTTTCTATTATCACTCTTTTCAGACTCTTTTCCCCCCGATTACAGTCAGTACTCTGAAGTTCACAACTCTTGAATAGCTCTAGACTCAAAAGTGACCCCTACTGCCACTTAAGAGATCCTGACCTTCTTTTTCATATCTGCACTGAGGTGAAAGTCATAAACATTGACCTGAAACTGATTGTTATTGCAGCTGTTTCAATTCTGGAGAACCACTCACTGATCTCAGATTACACCTTCAGTTTTTAAGTGAAATTTTACCAAAGTGATTAACTTCAGCTGTCAAGATTTCTGATCTTCAATCCTATATAAATAGATCCTAACAGTTTAATCTTCAGAGAAAATTAAGATGATTTATACAGACTCTGTTCTTCCTTTGACAACTTTCCAGATTCTATGTTGTCCTTGGTAATAATGAATCGGATATGTTTAACCAACTTTGCAACGTGGGATATTTCAGGTATAGGACACTGCAGCACATCAACACTCAAATGATTCTTTCTTACATTTGGAAAAAGAAGAATTCTTTTTGTGAAGTAATAGTTTTTCCCAAACACAACTAACACGTGCGTTTTCCATTAGGAAATACATAAAAGGCCTGCTTACATCAATTATTACCAGCTAAGAAAAAAAAAACCATCCTCAAACCAATGCACTGGTTGGAGAAAGAAGGGAGAAGTAAAAGTCCCTCTTCAAGACAGCCCATCAACTATTTGGTAGAATTTCTGTGTTTCTTTGTTTAAAAAGAAAAATATGAATACTCTGAATTGCATGTATCACTTTGGAACAGGCTGCCCAGGGCAGTTATGGAGTCTCCCCCTCTGGAGATATTCAAAACTCACCTGGAGTTGTTCCTGTGTAATCTGGTGTAGGTGATCCTGCTCTGGCAGAGGGGGTGGAGTAGATGATCTTTCGAGGTCCTTTCCAGCCCCTGAAATTCTGTGATTCTGTGACTTCACAGGAGGAAAGAGGAAAAAAAAAAAAGAAAAAAAGAGGACCTTGAGAAAAAAAAGGCAATAAATCTTGTTTAAGTCTATCCTAGAATCAATCCTTGAATGCTACTGTTCACAAACTCCTCTGCCCCTCAGGCATTCTGGAGATCTTTGTGCACCTTCAACGCAAAGAAAAAAATCTGGTCCCAGTTGCGATTTTGGGATGTGCTTTGGTTCTGATCACTGTCTGAACACACAGATGATCCCATAACAGATACTGAAGTTTTTTCCTGACATTTGTTTTGATAGTTACACATTTCTTTCCTGATTTGGAGCAACTGAAGTACAAGGCCATGTACTCTTCCTTTTACTCTGACATTTGTAGACATATAAGAATGGCTATCAATAATGACCTCAGGATAACTGATATGATGATGCCAACAAGTATCCTCTGCCACTGTATTTGTTAAAACCTTCCAAGGCAGCTGCAGGAATACACTTAAGATGTTCATCCTGTTTATTCATTTTAATCTGCTGGAAGTGTCTTAACTGGAGACATCTTAAGAACAATTTTATCAGCTTAACTGTTCAGTAAGGAGTATAACTTGGGATGTGACTAGAGCACAAATAATTATAAAAGCCTTTAGTATGTGCCTGTGCACCTATATATGTGCCCATGCAGAGAGTGATAAACTGGCATTAAACCAACACCCCAAATAACCCTTTTTCTTTTCAGGAAGATGCATCTCCATGGAACTGCAGCACATAAGACAATATCTTATCAATCTCAGTAAGAATATAAAAAACATATTGAAATGTCTTAGACTTATCTATGATGTAAGCCATAATTCATCTTACTCCAAGCAGTGATTTCCAGGGATTTATGGCAATAGTTTTAAATCTGTTTCCTCATGAGCAAGAGGTTTTTCTCTCATAAAGCCTCTTCTTAGCCTGTCTTATGAAATAAGGTGTTTAACAGTGAAATGCCCCTTGTAGACCAGAATTCTACACTGAATAGAAGCTGATGACTGATTTACTTTCTTATATTCAGCTACCTTGCTCCTCATTTGATGTAGAGATTAGGTAAATATAATTAAGAATATTAGGTTAAAAGATTCAATTTGCTATGTGCCAATCAATATTACAGAAGGTAGTATATTATTTGTGATCATAAATAGAAACAAGACATGTTAATTGTAAAAGTAGGTATCACAAATGACTACAAATCAGCTTTCACTACCTCTATTTCTTGCTATTTCATTATTGTAAAGGCTTTAGCAACCTTTACACTATTTCACTGAACCAGAAAACCCGATTAGGAGCACTAAGTGAATAACAGTTCCTGAGAGCTGAATATGTGCTTTTTGGTTAGTGACTGTCAAATATTATCTACTGATAAAGTCTCTCTCATCTCCATTCTTCAGAATATCACCTTCCTATATGTGGGAAACATTCCATTACTTTTGTCTAAAACATGAATGAATTTTCATTGGTTTGATTTTATTCTCTGTAGTCTAAGGAAATTATGGTTCTTGCCAATTTCCTGACCCTGAGACCCTGTGTTTATGAAGTACACTGATGAATATTTATTTTGGTTTAAACATAAGATGACATTCATTTTAGGATCCTTTTTAAAACCCCCTTTTTTTAAAAGCTTTTAATTCATAGTTTGAAACTGGACTTTTCCACAGCAGTATCATCACTATACCTTCCTCAATAATTGAAGTCTTTTTAAAAAAAAGGAAAGAAACAAAACAGAAACAAAAACCTCACCAAAAAACCCTCCAAAACATCCCACAAAAAACAAACACACACACACACACACTCCCAAAAAAAACCATTTGAGTTAAGCCACAGAATTCAACTCTAGGAGGAGCAAAAATAGTTGACAAGAAAGATTGACCTTCCCAGTCGTAAGGTTTTCAATGAAAACAGACATTCAGTCAATGACTTCTTTTCCCCCCCCCCCCACAAACACAGAGGAAGCAAAATGAGTACAGCAGGTGCGGTGCACAACTGGAAAGTTCTTGAACAGCTGATGGACGTGATTCTACATTGCATCAGTGTTTGGCCAGGAATTCAAAGTAGCTGAAACGATTCCATATTATTTCGTTCTTTGTTATACTTGCAATTTTAAGCAGGCATAACCAAATTAAAACAAACAAAATCACTTAGTTCTGGGTTGCTGGGTTTTGCTTTGATTTTTGTTTGGGTTTTGTTGGTTTTCTTGTGCTGTGGGGTTTTTTAGTTGTTCTTTTGGGGGGTTCGTTGTTTGGGTGTGGTTTTTTTTTTCCATCTGTACCATAGTTTTGAAAACTTTTTCTCTGATAATTTCTCCAAGTTACTTTCCACCAAAAAAAAAATAATGAACAAACATTATGGGATTATTGGGGAGGGAGGAGAAAACGGTAAAGAGACTCACAGAAAACAGGAGCAGGTTTTTTTTTCAAAGGAGCTGTGTTTATTTGAGGAGCTGGCCAATCATGAGCCATGCAGATACACTAGTACCAGGGGCACCAATTGCAATGAGGTGTGCAACTTTTTGAAACGAAATGCTCAATGGAAAATACTGTGAAAAGCCTTCAGATAGCTTGGATAGCTAACTTATGTTTTTCAAGGTCATTTTTAATCAATATAATCTTTCTCTCATCTCTCAACACACTTCCACTTTATACTGATAACTGTCCAAGTGCAATCAGACCAATTCTGCTCAGGATGAAGAAATCTTACTGCACTTAACTGTGAAATACAACATTCCTGTTTTGTGGCTTCATGCATATTCCTGGGACACTCCTGGGTAGGGCTAATGAGATTTATACTGAAAGCATCAAATTCAAGCAAGCTACAACAGCAGTAGGTGGAGTGACAGAACTAGTGTTAGCCCTGCTAGGAAAGACATTCCAGCACTGTTTGTGATAATGGGGAGGAGAAGAAAGAAGATCAAATCATTGGTCCTATAAGCTTTATTTAGGCATATTTAGGTTCATTGTTTAGAAACCCGAAGTTATTCTTGGTAGGGAAGTGACTACAATTGGGAAATCAATATGCTCAGTACAAAAACTCCCTTCCATGGAGTCTTCACTTTGCAAACAGAGAGAGGGCATCTATAAGAGATAAAGGTTCTTCTAAATTGCCAGCTCTCATGAATCTTTATTGTAATTATAAAGATGATTTCTGGCCATCTCTTTCAACAGGCATGAAGTCCCAGAACAATGTTACTTTCCAGTTTTCTGTAGTTCCTCAAAACTGCCTCCAGAGTCAGCTAAAGCTCTTGGCTTGGTTTTTGTGGTCAGGAATTCAGAAAAATGCAGACAGAGGAAGTGAGCGGAGGCAGGAAGATGAGAGCTGAGAAGAGAGGAGAGAGAGGAACTGATAGCAAAAGAGAAGTTAAAACTGAAAGCAAGTAAATATAACACATTGAACTGTAAGGGAGTAAGAGAGCCATATATAGCAGAGTTAAAAAAAAAATAGTAGAAGTGATTTTTAAGTTTGTAATTTATATTGTTTGAATGCTTCTGTCTGACACTGCAGAAACCCACACAAGGCGTTGCACAAGATTTGCTGGACTTGGAAAGGAGAGAAATCTTTCTGAAGATCCTTATAACAACATATAAAGAAAATGTGACATTATTGCATCATATTCCCACCACAGACTTTAGAAGATTTTTAAGTGTTTCTAGTTTCTAACTGTCTAACATAGTGTTTATTAACATTTCTGCTAAAAATGTCACTGGCTAGCATTCATGGAATCAGTGTGTATTAAGCAAAAGATGACGTACCAAGATAAAGTTAAGAAATCTTCAGCAGTCCATCCTTTTTTTAGCAATTAAATTACAATCACCTGCTTGCTATGGTATCTAATTAAATTTCCTAAAATATCTTTCCTACTGGTGTGATTTAGGTGTTTCATAGAATATTCAAGTGCTCCTGCAATTGTTCGAGTTAATGTACTGTTCGGCAACTGCCACGACAGAAGGGTCAGGGAAAGCAGCCTGTTTATATTACACAGCTTCCAACACTAATGACTTAGGTTAGTAATAATAAATATGCTAAATAGATTTTTATGATTCTCTAGCTTAGAAAAATTATACTCATTTATGGTTCTCCAAACACATGTTGCAATAAGCAGTGTGTTCTTGCAGTACCTAAGGGACTGCAGTCTATGGTCCCTGCAACTACCAGCGGATTACTGGCACTTATTTGCATTACCTTGCCTTTGGAAGCCACAAGGGTAACTGTGATATACTGCCATATAAGCATACCCATTGAAAACTACAGCTTCATAAGTATGTTTATATTTTTTAAGTATTAAGCTGAGCATGTTAGGAGCTACAGCTGTTTTCCCATTCCACTCCCACCCGTCCCACACTATTCCTATTTATTAAAACTGAGCTATGCCAACCCCACCTGCCAAACATCATTATGGGCAGCCTCAAGTAAATCTTTACACCCTTGCAAATTTGCATTTCTTGCAAAACTTTAAGCCACAAGTCCTGTGGGACAAGGACAGTTATTTCCCACAAGTTTTTCTGAGATCTAGATGAGGTTTTTTGACACCATGACAATTATCTAATCACAAACTATGTCAACCAGCAGTGCAGCCATCTCCTCAGTCAAGGCTGGAAGATCCCAAGCCTGCAATTAATATGCTTCCAAAAGCAAAAAAAAACAACAGCATGTCCTAGACTCATTTCTCTGTTTCCTAAATCATGAACTAATGTAGGGCACATTATTATGCCTTCCTCTCTTTATTTTCAATTCCTTGTAGAACAGCAGAAATTAAAATCTTGAATTTCACTGACTTACAAGACTCTCTATTCTTTTATTTGTCTTGTCAGATTTACTGCATCTATACAATTCCCCTAGTAGATTAAGAAGTCTCAGAGGCTATTACTCAGATTAAGCAGTAGCTCTTACTGTAAGCTTCTTATTCTCAATGTTTCCATCTTCTCCTCTAGCCACATGATTAAACAATAAGTATATTTTATCTTTCAGTACATCTGTCAGTTCAGGGCCCATCACTTTGCACTTATTTCTATCACTGTCCAGAGTAACAAGAGTTGGTATCTGTCCTTCATGCAGACAGTGCCTTTAGTCCAACTTTTGAGCACTCTAGAAAATTGTCAGACACAGTGATGCTTCCTACTTCATACACTGCTTGTAAAAATGACGCTTACTGCTGCTTGCCACCATCTTTCAGTACAAAAGGACTATAAGAGGTTTCAAGCAATCCCATTAGTTAAATTATAAGTGACACTGGGAGAGTCTATTCAGCCAAGGAGAATATCCTACCTTCACATTTTCTATCAGTGTTCTTCTGAAGCATAACGTGACCATTAAATTTAAGGCAATCTGCTGCCACGGTAAATAGGCATGATCCCACCCACAAACTTTCTATAGTTTCCCCAAAAAAGGCTAGACTTATGGAAGACTGTTACAAATTCTACTGAAATCAGACAACTCAGTAGCTTAGATAATGAAGAAAACAATATTTTGGAAGGGTATTGCATTTCTATTTTTTCCTTTTATGGCAAGATTCTCAGCAACTGAATCAGAAAGTTAAATAAGGACTTTGTAATATAAAGAGCCATACCTAGGAACCATTTGATTATTCAGTGTCTCAATAGCTCAGAAAGACTGTTTATTTTTTACTTGGAATATATGTCTGACATCAGTAAATATTTTGGGGTTTATTGTTAATCACTTCTTTTAATACACCATTGTTCATTAAAAGATGACCATAAACTTGAGACATTAGGGTGTGTCAGAATCCTGAAACTTGCAACAACAACTTCAAAAATAACTTTCTTCTAGCCAAATTTATCAAGTTCAGGCCCAGTCCCCCAAACTGTGGAGGGTTTTTTTCACCTGATGCTTAGGATCAGGCTGAAAATAAAGGACAGACCTGAAGGGAACCCAAATATATTTGTTACAGCAAACAAAGCTCCAGTAAATATAATGTGCCTGCTACCTATTATTGTACTGGCTCCAAGAAGGCTCCATCCTCCACTGCTGTCAGTGAATGAGTAGAGACAGAGCACTTTCCAACAAAGAGAATGGAGGAAGTATGAGGAAAAAAAAATATATTAAAACCCACCCTACTAAAATACCAAACCCAGACTTTAATATCTGGGCTTGATCTGTTGGACACATTGTAAGTATTTAACTAAACGAGCTGAACAATACCCAAAAGCAGAAACAGCACCTTCTATGGTAAAGCGTCAGGTCAGGATAGCACACGAACATTCTGCTGCAGAAAAGAGATGTAGCAATCAATCCTGACCAGAATGCAAAATGTTTCGGTTTTCTAGGACCTTTGGTAATGGAGGTGAGTATGAGGCAATGTAGCAATTGTGCTTTTGCTCCAAGGTTATTATGCCTGAGGAAGCAGAATCCTAGGTTATGTGCAGAGTTTGTAAACAAACTATAACAATTAAAATTCACCTCTTGTCAACTCTTCAAGGACCAAAATATCTAGCAAAACAATAGTCTCATTAGAAAAGCCAAAGAAAATGGGCCTTAAGCAGCTGTCAGTTATCTAACAAAAAGCAGTAGCATTCCAGACTTCCTTGACATAATGAACCAAAAGGAAATAAACAGACAAAAAGAATCAACCAAAAAGAATGAAAAAACAACTCCTAAGATATGTAGGAGTGTTAACTTTCAATGCTATCTCTAAATATTATCTCTGTGGGAAGGGAGTCATTCCAAGAAATCACAAACTGTTTTTGCAGACTGAACTGTGGCAGGGTCACTTTTCTCCAGTTACTCATGATACAGAGATTGTGTCTAATTCCACTGCTTTGCATTCCAGATTAAGCACAATCATTTGGCTTCTTGCTGAGGAAATATATTGTTAGGCTAAGACCTGAAGTTAGGGATCATGTCACATATGCAAATAATAATGCATATTCACTAGATATGCAAAAAAAAAGGAACTACAACAACAACAAAAAAATCAGTTCAAAGTGCAAAGCCTAATATCTCCAGGCTTAATTTGTGCATGTATGACTGCATGTCTGTCACTGCAGCTCTGGCATGCTTCTTGGTTAACTACAAATCAGCCACATACATGTATTTTTTTTATATGCAACAAGGTCTTCTCTAAATTATAAGTAAAAATATTTCACAGTCTCACAGTATAACTAAGGTTGGAAGAGACCCCAAGGATCATCAAGTCCAACCTGTCTCGATAGACCTCACGACTAGACCATGGCACCAAGTGCCACATCCAATCTCCTCCTGAACACCTCCAGGGACAGTGACTCCACCACCTCCCTGAGCAGCCCACTCCAATGACAAACAACTCGCTCAGTGAAGAACTTTCTCCTCACCTTGAGTCCACACCTCCCGTGGCGCAGCTCGAAACTGTGTCCCCCTGTTCTGGTGCTGGTTGCCTGGGAGAAGAGACCAACCCCCTCATGGCTACAACCACCCTTCAGGTAGCTGTAGAGGGCAATGAGGTCACCCCTGATCCCTCTCCTCCCCAGGCCAAACACATAAAGACTTACTCTTCCAATTCCCATTCAAGACTAGCCAAACATCTCCGGATTTGCCAGTCTACTCCAGCTACTTCAGATAGATGTTCAAGAGCACCAGCTTTCTTTTTTAATCCCTCATTAAAAGGAATGATCTGCCAATACAGCAGCTCCAGTTATTTAGTTTTGATTGATTTTTCTAAAGAGTTGTGCAGCAAAAAGAACTCCCCTGAGGACTGGTCAGCTGAATAGAGACATGAAGTCTATAATAATCTACGGCACCTAATAAGAAATGAAAAATTTCTTTCAACGTACTTATCTGAAAACCTTTACTGCACTGCATATGCCTATTCATCTACTGATTAACTGAATTTAGTTATGATAGTTTGAGTTAATTATCCACTTCTAAATTTGTGAACTTCTACACTTAGTCCAGAAACTATGCTCTGCTCTGATAGAGCCTTAGAAAAAAAGGGAAGAGAGAAAGTCACTCTCATCCAAACCACTCATGAACTTTAGACTCTATAAACCCATTTCTGTACTTGCAGAAATGGGAGGAATTAATATGTATTTTAAATGAACTGGCACAGTGTTAATTTTCACATGGTAAGTGAATCCTGAACAACACAAGCAAAATAGGGCCACAAGGATGATCAGAGGGCTGGAGCGCCTCTCCGATGAGGACAGACTGAAAGAGTTGGGGCTGTTCAGACTGGAGAAAAGAAGGCTCTGAGGTGACCTTATTGTGCCCTTCCAGTATCTGAAGGGGGCCTACAAGAAGGCTGGGGAGGGACTTCTTAGGATATCAGGTAGTGATAGGACTAGGGGGAATGGAATGAAGCTGGAGGTGGGGAGATTCAGACTGGACATGAGGAAGAAGTTCTTCACCGTGAGAGTGGTGAAGCCCTGGAATGGGTTGTCCAGGGAGGTGGTTGAGGCCAGCCCTATCCCTGGAGGTGTTTAAGACCAGGCTGGGTGAGGCTCTGGCCAGCTTGATCTAGTGTGAGGTGTCCCTGCCCATGGCAGGGGAGTTGGAGCTAGATGATGTTTGATCTTTGTGGTCCCTTCCAACCCTGACTGATTCTATGAAAACAGTTAGGACTTTGCCACATACGTGATTTCAGCATCTACACAAGGTTCTACAGTAAAAACTTCTCACCCAACCATGGATTTGTTAGTCCTTTCATAGGTGTTGTTTTTAGCATGAAACAAATCTTCACCATGCCATATATTTTGATAAGTATTTCCCACTTTTAATGCTACTATATATTGCTGATGTCTGCAAGTATGATGGCTATGCTTATACTCTCTTCAGATCCTAATGTCATAAATGGACATCCAGTCCTTGGTTAATACTTAATATTCCTTTGATTAAGTGCCTTTAAGGAAATTACATTAGGAGGCTTAAAAGACAATGTTGTATTTAAACATTTATAGACATAAGCCCAGTAAAATTCTGAACCTGAAATTCTTCAGCTCCAAATATTTCTTTCCTTTGTCTGCATTCCCCAGTTCATTCTTGTTGCTACATTTTAGATGCTTCACACATTTAAACACTTGCAGATGTCAGATCTTGGTCAGGGGGTCACAGAATGGCCATAGTTCTCTCTAGCATTGCTATCATTTGGAAAATGGTCATGACTAACTAGAAGAACATTCTTTCACCAACTATTATAATTTAGGAATTATTTTGATTAAAAATAATGATACTTTATTTTTCACACTTGCAAATGCTTGTCAGTAACTTCTGACACATACAGAGTTGCAGAAAGTAGTTTTGAAATCTATGAGGTTACCAATGAAAATCAGGAACTGGGAGAAAGCAACACCAACTAAGTATAGAATTATTATCTTACTTCCCATTCCTGTGTTAGCCCAGAATACAGATCTGAAGAGAAGCTAAGTTAAAAGCTAAGTTAAAACCCAGTATTTGTCCAGTAAGTAACATTCAGTCACTCAGTTTAGGTTATCTGCATTTCCAGAATGAAAAATGCAACAGAAAATTTCCAGGGGTGAGCTACAAAGCAAAGCCAAACAAATATATATGTATATATATAATTTTAATGCAAGACAAACAGCTCAATCCTTTCCCAAACCTCCCTGAATGATCAATAGCCAATACAAGTTACCTTTAGGCACAAGTTACCTTCAGTCTTTTTTATGTTGAATGTTCTGCTTGAAGAACTCAGCAAAATTTAATACAAGAGGATCTTGGCTGAATCCTTTCCTAACATTAATTTATAGGAACAACAAAAGAGATGGATTTTATCTGAAGGGATCCAAAGTGAAATGTCTCAACACTGCATTCAGATGTGTCATAACTGCTCTTGCTGTAGGGCTGACTGGCAGTTAGATGAAAGGCAATTATAGACTTTTAAAGGATGAAGAGTCCAAGTCAGATAATGGGAATCATCAGAATTTGGAGGTTGAATTTGAAGGATACTAACCCCAACCCCTCCCCCCAGTCCCATTTTTCCTATGTAACAGCAGATTGTCTTTCTCTATGCTCCCTAGATTTCTGCTCACCTAGGAGAGCAGAGCTCTTGATCTCTGCTGTGGTAGGGCTCCTTATCTTACCTCAGCAAGACTCACTGATCTCTGAATATGCCATCGCCAACAGATAAACACATCAGAATAGTCACAGTCTTCTCAAGGGAAAAACAAAAGGTCATGGACAAGAGCTAGCTGACTGGATGTATACTGCAACATAAACAAGGCAGGACTTTCTTCCTGTGGCTTATACTTTCAATAGGTGCTTATTAAACACATTTAATGCACACCACCGAATATTTGGAACCCAGGCGAGTTGCTCAAACTCAGAAAAACAGATGGCTGTGGAAGCTGCTCTTCATTTTGTTATAGAGTTTTATTAAACAAAATACATCACCGAATAGAAAATTTTGACAATTTATTAAGTAGCAAGGCAGGAGCAAACACAGCGCTGGACGACAGGGGAGTCTCCGCTCCGCAGCTGCCGCACTTACGTCGAGTTCCCGTCCCCCTTTATAACCTTTCTCCTCTTGATTGACGCCCTCCTTCTCGAAACTTCGTGGCTCTACTCTGCGCATGTGTATTCAGTCTCTTCTAGGTCTCCCCTGCCTCCTGTTGGTGAAGATCGGCAGTCCTCCTCAGCTGTTCCCCAGATGACAGCCTTGGTGCCGCCCCGTGGGCGGGCCCATGCACACAGAGCAAGGTTTTATGGACAAAACTAATCAGATGGACAAAACCAATCAGGATGTACATCCCACTCTATCACAATATGCCATATGTATGCAAATTTGTGTTGCATTATATACCATTAGAGTTTTTCACCCTCAGCACATCCTCTGTCTTTCTTCAGTGTAGGATTAAAAAAATAAATAAATAAAAATGCTTTTATTCCTCTTGCTGGAAGCAGGAATGAACACTCAATACACAAACCTTGAGGTGTCACACTGTCCCTCAAATCCCCTTCAGAAATGCAATATAGATGACCATAAGCTAGAACCCAAATAAGTCTCAGAGCTTTTCCTTTGTTGCACACACCATGCTTGTTGTGCTTCTGATGCAAAGGATAAGGAGAAAACAATAAAGCTCCAAGCCATCACCAGATGGCCAGATTTCTTCAGCTAGAATAGTAAATTTTAGTTCATGTATTAACACATAAGCATTTTTTCACATTATTTTTCCTCTCTAAACACTCATGAGATTCCACTGACATTAACTATTAAAGTGGGAATCATATAAATTCACTTCTAAAACATGATATTGAATTAGAAGAAGCTGCATAAGGAGTATAGTTCCTGTGTACAGCGCTTCTAACACTACTTTACTCACTATTATGTCAGAGATAAAGAAGGCTTCATAATATTTACTGACACTTTGTTTTAAGCACCCACACAAGCATACCCACAACTTCAGACTTCATCTGCAGACCAGTGGCTTGCTCTAGTGATTACTCATGCATACTGGCAGGATTTCTAACCACCAATACAGGGAATGGAATTTTGTACAAGCATAAGATAAGTAAACTATTTGTCACATAATCAACACAAAATATGTTATCATAATTCAGATGATCAATAAATATGTGGTGTAGGGCCTTAACTTGTTTGGACTCATCAAATAACAAAAAAGAAGTTGTCTCCTTTCTGGGAGAAATGAATATAAGGAGGGAGAAGAAAGGAAAGGCATTAGTGTTATTTTTGGCTCTGGGTCAGATGGGTCTGGTTTGTTCTGCTGAGTGCAAAGGAGAGTGGAAAACTACTTAAAGCCAATCAAGATAATATTGATGTGGATTTTGACTACTTTCTGCCTGGTGCTGTGGGAAATATAAGCATCACACATTCACATGACAATATTCTTTTGGTCTCATTGAGCATATGAAGAATTGTTAGCATGAGACAGTGTGCAACTGTTCTCTTCTGAAGTAAGCCAAATTGAAACAAATGTAGCAATGAAAGGGTTATATTCTGCATTAAAATAAGACAATAATGCTAAATATCAGTGGAGCCAAAAGCACATGCTTTTACTAGACTGCTAAATTTACACACAAGCCACAAATTAGATGTGGGTTTACATGATTAGTCATAGGAAGAAATATTTGTACTTCTGATCTCACAGTCAACAAAAGAAACTAATACATGAAACAGCATTCACACACATACATTTGTCTATAGTAGCCATGTTTAGTGTAATATTTCTATGGCACAGAATGGGAAAATTTGCAATAAAAATATCCTTTAAAGGCTCTGCCATCTATTTGTGAGGTCATCCTATTTTCAAATGGATTCAATGTTGGGAAGGGAGGACAGAAACAAAAGTCCCATAGGGGTGAGCAGTCTTGAGGTTTGCTGTCAGATGGTTTGCCATTGTAAGCATGATACTATACAACAGGGCAAGCTATTAGATTTTAAAGGACCAATTAATTGTTACCATAGTCATAAACTAGCACTACCCTTATATACCCCTTGACAGGAACAATTTGCTCAGCTCTGTACGAATCAGAAGTAAGCAGTCCTTGTTCTGCAGGTCTGTACTGCAATGTGCCAGCCCCTTAGCTCCACTGCTGTGCAGCCATTAGTATTAAAATTCTCTGAAAGAGCAAGATTACAAAACTCTGATCCAGTGGGATTAGGATGTCAGTGCATGCAAAGCAAAGATACAGATGAGAAAGGAAAAATGCTTCAAGAACAGGAGACTCAAGAGATCTGGGGAAACTGAAAAAAAAAATCTTTCAAAACACATCCAGTGAAAATCAAGTGTGACATTCACAATAAGATCTGAATAATAATTATTTTAAACAAGGCTTCAAACAAAGAGGAAAAGAATACAAGAATACTTTTTTTGCCAAAGAGAAAACAACGCCCAATCTTTGTTCATCCCTGTCATTGATAATGGAAGTATCAGTGTATATAATAAAAATGACACTAAATGCATCACTTGAGAAAGAGCAATTCCAAGACACTAGGATTATTACTGAAAGAATTGATGAGAAACACTGGACACTACTTCTTCCTGTAAAAATATGAAGATGAAAGATTGTTTTTGCAGTCAGAGAAACAAGGGAGGCTGAAAGTGGTGGCGTTAAAGCAGAGATGGAATTTCCAAAGACAAAATCAAGTGATACTGGGGCGGCTGCAGAAAGTCCTGTCTTCAGCTCCTCTACCCCCATCACATCACAAGCACGTGGGTCTCAGCCACCACAGCCAGTCTGGCACATTCTCACAAACTGTCAGAAAAAGATGCCAGAGTGAGCGGGTGCTTTGCCCGGAGACATGTTTAATACTGCCAGTTTTGTTCTCCTGACGGTAACCTCAGCTGACAGGATAGCCAGGCACCTGGAAAGAATAATGTCTTAACCTCTCATTGCTAAACCTGCTCTAGTTCATTGGTCCAAGTTCTTTTCCTTTTTTTCGCCTCCCAAAGAACACCCAAATAAAACACAATTTCAAATTCAGCCTTGGTAAAAAACAGGTGCAAGGACTACAGAGGAATACAATTCTGCCAAGGCTGCTGTTGTAGCATATAAAGACATTAGCCACATGACAAAAGAGAGAGACATTACAAAGAAAATGCTCCAATAAAGTTTCCATACTTAGCCTTTAAAAAAAAAAAAAATATAAAGATTAAGTGCAATTATATGATAAAGACATTATTTCAGACAAAGTTGCATATATGAAAGACATATGAGGTAATGGCTCAAGAATGTGAAAGCTGGCAAAAGCAATATTTCAGTTTCTAACTTGCCCTCCAGAGCTGAATGTTTAATTTTTTCCAAAGCTGGAGTGACTTTAGAGTTATCATTAAAAATGTAATAGGAGGAGAGGAAAAGAAAAGAGGAAGGGGTGGGGGGGGGGAAGAGAGAGGCTGCAGCCTGCTTCCCAACCCGGCATGAAACATAGATCTGAATAAAGACTGGTGGATTTTCACCTGCAGACAGTGTATATTCTACTCAGTCAAGTCTGCATTTCAGAAAAAATTAGAGTGGTACTCATCCAGCAAGTCACAAAGCACAGCCAAAATTAAAAGCTTTTCTGCCTCCAAGGCCATATTTATACAGAGTAGCTCTAAGAAAAGACTTCCTATAACAGCCTCAAACTGCTCTGTACAACAGTGTAATTAGTCTCAACACAGTATAATCAAACACATTGATGATTTTGTGACCCAGCAACATTGACAGGGCCCAGGTAATGACATTAAATATCACTATAATCTTGTTAAGCAATATGGTTTTTCACTTCAATTCCACCCATATTAGAGGGATTTATAGAGATTGGAAGAGACTTGATGAAGCCAGGGCTGGAAGAAGAAATGCAGTCGGTTGTGTTCACACACCTTCCATACTAAACAGTTCTTTGCCCTCTTCTGTCTCATTTTCATTGACTTCACTGCTGTGTTTTACAGAAAGATATTTCACTACAAAAGAATATCTCAGAACTTGCTGTGCCTGTATTACCTGTGCCTTTCTCGTAGGTGATGGTTCTCACTGACTTCCTTAATATTCCACACAGCTGCTTTCAAGGAAGAGTGTTTTTCATCAGCCCATATTAGAATAGGCTATACAAGCCTCTAAATAAAACAGAGAATTCTTAAAAGGCTGATGGTATGTTTAATGCTTAGGCATATACCAGAGCACTGACTAGAGGAGCCATGAGTGCTGGAGCTGTTCCGAGGAATGGAGACTACCTCACAACACAAAAGTAGCCATACTCCCAAACAGCATTATTATACTACCAAAAGTCAAAGGTGGATCAGCTCCAAGATAAAGTCAAACTTCTAAATATCACTAATCCTAAGTGATCAATTTTGATACTTTCTATGTAGCTATTCATTTGAAAGAACTGAAAAACTGAATTCCTGGGGAAGTCAAGTACCCCCCAAAAGAAACAACTACAGCTGTATTTCTAAGAGCACTTCCTTCCAGTGGCAGTGCCATTTGGTGTAGTTCCTCTCTACCTTCTTCTTATCCCCTCAGTTGCATCATGCATGAATAAGATGAATTTGCACATATTTTCTGTGTAACCACATGAATAAAAATACCATCATGAGCCATGAAGATCCCTCAGTGTACTCAGCACAGGGGAAGGGAATGTTTAAAACAATGGTGGCACTGATGGAAATCTTTGTGAGTTCATGGCATAGTCAAGGTACAATTCTGTGGTAACATTTAAGGCAGTTCCAGTCAGACTAGAGTGAGGTGCTTAAGAATGTCATGGAGTCAAGTTCTGCAAAGTTCACCTCTTTTGGTTCAGGGGTTTGGGAGGAGGTGGTGGTGTTAACAGATTTTAGCATGAAACCCACTAACCCTGAGAAAAAAAAGCACCAAACTTTGGGATGTTTGCCTTCAGTAGTTCTGAAAACAATAGCAGCACATCTGAAATATATAAGCACCTCCTGTACTCTTACCCCTTTTACTGTCACATTCTAGTTGTGTCAAAGTAGCCATTTGTGGGGCCACTCTGTGAACCTGAACAGTGAATTGCTCAAGTTTCTTAAAAAAAAAAAAGAAGGCAGGAGAGATTCTTTGACCCACATGAGTCTGCTCACAACATGCTACAAAAACAAAAACAATTGATGGGAGGCAGGAAGAACAACACAGGAACAGATCAAAAGACAGCTCCCAGGCAGAGGTTTCTCAGTATCACAGCCTGCAAGACCATGATTTGACCTAATTAAGTTAATTAACTGGTAAATTTGAGAGGAGTAGCTGGCATTTGAGAGGAGAAAAGAGAAAAAAAAGTGGATCAGAGCAGACGGTGAGCAGGAGTGTTAGATGATATCCCAGCAGCACATGCAGAACAGATAACAACTGGGGAATATCACAGTAAAACCTCATTGCTATTGAAAAAGATTCTTGCTTGAAGTAAATCTGCTGAGCTCCAAATCTCATGGTCCAAATGTGGCCCTTAAACACATCCATATTCTGTATCAGTTACCTGAAATTTGAGTATCAAAGAAAATCTACTATGTACATGTGAAATTTGAACTGTTACCTTAGTGAAGTATAAAAGAGAGCTGCTCCTGAATCATTTTCTCGATGCCTAAGTTTCCACAGTCACAAAACCCAAATAGCGCAAAGACATTGATAGAATTCATTGTTAAAATCTCATTTTATGGAATGCAAGCGATAAACATTTTTAGGACAAACAGCTTATTCAGAATATTATAACCATCTCAGAAAATGGCTCTGAAAGCAAGTGACTTTATCACCCCAATTAGGGTAGAATAATAATTCAACCATCATCACACCTGTAGGAGGCTGCAATTTTATAATTACAAAGCTAGAGTCAAAATATGTGAAATCAGTCAGGAATTATTCAGACACAGCATATGCAGAATAAACAGGCAGGATTAATGTCTTAAGAGCAGTCACAAGCAGCATTAGAGAATATCTACCCAATGATGACAGTCTCCTAGAAGTTTCATTACTTGCCACTAGATAAGGCATATTATTTCAGTACCTAGTAAGCTGTTCCTCTCCTCCCTCTCCACAGATGGAGCAATTTAATGTTTTAGGTTAGAAGGATTACAAAAAGAAATCATTACAAGACCTCACAGAGAAAGGCAAACTGGCAAGGTATAAATATTACTAAGTCTGGTGACAATGTTTGTTTGTTTGTTGTTAGGAAAACAAAGAGGACTCTTCCTGACATAGGATAAATGGTCTGGAGTATTAGGGCATGACTCTAGCTGATTAGGAATCTGAAGGTTTTGAATTTGATTTGATCTATTTCTAGGCACTACAGAAACTGTGTATTTCTCCCGCAGACCTCAGCAGTAAGTTATATACAATAGCACTGTGGTAGCTGCATTAAAGCAGTGACCAGTGACATTGCCATAGGATCACTTATGAGATAGCTATCCTAACGAAAATAAAATGGGACTTGGTGTAAAGCAACTGAAATAAACAAGAGTCTATTCAGTATGTATCTCACAACCTTATACTAGCAGGACTTTGCTTATAGTAACACAAGTATTCTGAGGGAAGGCCTCATCACTACTATTCAACAGTGGCTTGAATTGCCCACACAATCTAAATTCTGACAAAATAAAACAATCTGAAAGTCTATTAATTTTTTTTTCAGTCATGACAAATACAGAAAGAGTCAAGAAAACAGCCACCTAAAACATATCCCCAAATCTCACTTCATTCAGTTCCTATTTTCTCTGCACAAACCTGACTCTCACCGGTACAGGCAAACTACCTGCAGATGAAGTTTCCACCTCTAGTGGGTTCCCCAAAGCAGTAAGATGATCTGTTAGAAAGCTCTCTGTAGTTTAGGCTGCATAAAACTGGGATTCACACTCAACTGAAGCTCATTAAAAACAGTTTTGATTGCTTTTATAATGTATGGTGACATGCCTAACTCTATTAACCTACTGAGGCTTAAATTTATTATTGGAGTCACTGTCCTCATCACTAAGGGATAATAAAAGATGTCACAGCATAGTCTTTAAAATAGTCGCCACTAAACAGACAAAGAAAGAGGTCATTGATCTGGTACAAGGTTCCAAACACGCTCTAGCTACACTCATGAAAACTTTCAAGGGAAATTTTATATTTTGAAACTGAAAACTCCACAGATTCATGCCTCAAAGTTGCAAAGATTAAAGAAGCAGTGTGATTTTAAGCATTTCTACAGAAAACCACCATCTACAAGGAAAGCAAAAGACAGAAGTTACTTGCAGAACACAAAGTGAACATATAAAAAGTGGAAGTGGACTGATTTGCAGGCAGTAGAGACAGAAATCACATCAGCACTGAGCAATTCTCTCCTCCAAATTCAAGCCCGGAATCTAAGGTCATTCACACCCTCAAAACCTTCCTTGCAGGTCAATATCAGCTACTGTTATATACTGGAATGACAGCTTCATTATGGTTTGTTTCTCTCTTTTATACTAATACTGAAATCCATTTAGCATTATTTCTAAGGAGAGTTGAGGCAGTTTTAGTCTGGCCTTTTCCTTTCTCTCTCTTGTTTTTTCCTCTCTACTTCTTATGACCTCAACAGGCATCTGAAGACCTAGGAGAATATAGAGTACGTAAATCAGGCTACCATCACCATGTATATCAAAGTACTTGATCTCCACATAGCTGGCTTTGGGATTTTTTTTCTTCTCTATGGTGTGTCCTGTAAAACAAAGCCCTGAAAGAAAGTATAGCTAGGAACCAAAATTGCATTCTTCTTCTTAAGCCTATACTATTTTTTATCCTCAAACCTGCCTATGAAAAGTAGACAAAAACACATGACTTTGCATGGAAGTTCTTCATGTATTTGTAGATCACCATGAGGAAGAGGGGCCTGCCTCACCACCTGCCTCCATGCTAAAAATATGCTTGTGCAGCAGGTAGAAAAGAGGTGGTCATCTCTCTCTGCTGAAAATACATAAGCAGCAACATAATTAATCAAGGAGACCAGCACAACTGCTATATTAGCAATGGGTAACATAATACTTTAATAATTGGCATATTAAGTAGTAGGTCAACGTGCCAGATTTGGAATGTGCAATTTTAACTAAGTGTGAGTCACTGCTCTCTGCTTGGGTGCTATGAAATTGAATTTGGCCATGCTAATTAAAGCCCAGAATTCCAAGTGACTGAACTAAAAAAGTAGTTTGAAAAGTGATCTCTCTTTATAAATGTTCTCCACTCTGGAAGCTGGGGAGAATATGCACACCAGAAGCAGTATTTGGAAATACGGCTGAATCATGAACTAGAGTATTAAAGAAGTAGAGCTGCAGAATAATACAGCTTAAACTGTATTAAACTCAAAGTCAAATTCACCAAATGCCAAGAGAAAGAAAGAAAAGAATGGGGTTGGGGGGGTGGGGAAACAATTGTCTTTGCATGGAAAGCAGGAAAACTACAGATAACTTACCAAGAATGAAAAAACATCTAAATAGTTTTAGAATTTAAATGCATTATAATGCATAAATACAACTTCATACCACCAATTATTAAATTTAAATAACAAGCACAGGACTTTAAGAAAAGCCAAACAAGATTTTAAGACATTTCCTACTCTAGACAAGTGTCTCTGACAAAAAAAAACCTATGCCAATAATAGAATATTCCTAGCTGGAAAAAAAACCCCAAACAAGTTTACCATGGAATGGGAGTCATTTGAGCAGCTCTAGACAGAAAAGCAACACTTCCATCCTTTGTTTATTTCTTTTTGTTTTGTTTCCTTTTCTTTTCTCCAAGAGGTAAGTTTTAGCAGGAGTTTGGCTACGAAGTGAATAATTTTTTTACTGATGGTCTAATTTGTGCCAGGCATTTCTAACACACACAGAAAATGCCAGAAAGCCAAGCTCACAGAAGCAGTATCATGCCTCTATCATGAACATTGTCACTTCAGGACCAGAGTTCATGAATAAACATTTTATCAAAAGGAATGAGACACGGTTCCTGGTGGTTTAGCACAGCTGCAGTATTATCACAGAAGAGATAATTTCATGAGCCACAGCCTTGGCCTGTCACACATTCAACTGAAATTAGAAACAGCAGAGTTCAGAAGTTAAGAGACAAGTTTACACAACACACGAGTGCCCAGAGCATTGCTGGAATTTGCTAGTCAATTTTTGCTCAGGGGAAGAATTTGTCAGGAAGATTTCCAGCAGAGGAACAACTTCTGGGAGTTTTCAAGAGCTCAATTTGTAACACGTTGTCCTGGTAATAAGCAGGCTGGGGAGTAAGAGACAGTGCTTAATCAAGCACAAAGTTTTACAGTACATTTCTATGGCTGCTGGTTTTTAAATGAATCAGTGCAGCCCATGCTAACATACTTTTCCTCAATTTGAAGTTCAGCGTTGTGTGCATAACCACTGTGGTAGCAGTGAGAATTATGCTACTTACTTCCCTTACTTCTTGAGCTCAAGCTTCTCTCAAATGGTTCATCCCACGTGGAAAACCAATTTCAACTTTTGCTACCTTTCTCCAATCCTCTGAAACTTTCTTTAGTCAGAAGGCTTGTACCTCCCTCCCAGTAGGCAGAAGACTACAAAATAATCCAGAGCCCCATGTGGAACATGAATATATTTTTAATTTTAAGGTCAGTATGTTTTCATGGAATGGAGCTTCATCAGTTTACATAAGCAAAATTATTATGCCATTCAGCAAAGCTTTTCTACATGTAAGAAGTCTCAAGATCAGTTAACTTGGGAGACATTGAGCTTTGCACTGAATATTTTATTTAACAGCCTTACCAACAGACTGGTTGGAAGGAGATAAGAAGATATGAACTTGCATCAGCAGCGCCAGCACTGAAGCCTTTGAATAGTTCATGGACTGACACAATTCATCCAGCCTAGAGCACCTTGGTCACCTAGGGGAGAAGTGTGCACCTCCCCCCTTGCTGGGCACTTACGGCACAGTCCTCCTACATCATTGTCAATATTGCAAACCAAGGCTTCTTCCACAGTTTCTTTACTCCCAGTGTTTCTTCATGCTACTTGCCATAGCACTTAGGTGACTACTCATCATTTATCTATCACTTCCCCTCTTTCTTCCAATAGAATATTCTGTCTGACCTTTTAGCACTTTCATTTGAAAGACACAATAAAGGGCAATGAACTGCATTGTTTAAAAATCAGCTCTATAACATGGATCTTTCTGAAAGTTATTTGAACATCACTCATGCAGTCATATCATCCCCAAAGAGGAATCCTGCATTCCATCCTTCCTCATTCATTATCATAAAGTGGGTAATTGGCACCATTAACATTCTTCCCAGCTGGAAAGAATGCACTTTTGCAGTGCAGCTAAAAACCCACATTGTTCAGAGATGCTTGTTCTTCCACAGGCATTCAGTGGCAATTAAAATTTCCATGTATTCCTTTTCTTTAAATAAAGACTACTATCAGAAGCATTCCTTGAATTCTTCAGGAAAGTAAAATATAATTTAAACAACAAATCTTGAAACAACTATAAGCCAGCAATGGCTATTCTTTCATTTGA
Source organism: Dryobates pubescens (assembly GCF_014839835.1). Lineage (NCBI taxonomy): Eukaryota > Metazoa > Chordata > Aves > Piciformes > Picidae > Dryobates > Dryobates pubescens. The sequence goes on from NC_071643.1 coordinate 7,433,053, forward strand.
GCATGACCATTTCATACCTGCTGCCATGAATGAGCAAACCAGAATGATAACTGTTAAAAGAACCTAACTGTACAATATGAAAATCATTAACACCTTGATACAGAAAGCATATGGTGGAAATTAATAGCAAGTGACAGTAACTTGGTTTGTCTTAGTGAAACTTTATGCATGCTGTGTGTGGCAGGTTTAGGCTGTGCCTTTAAAACCAGCTGCAGGTCTGTTTTTATGTAAGCAGCGCAGCTCTTGAGGCAGGCAGAATATAATAGGGAATAATGACTTACAACTAAGAAAGCCTCACTAGGGTTATTGCTACATCACAGACTAAGTGTGTTACATAAGGACAGTTTTGCAAAACAAGAGACAAAAGCGTTGGGAGGGGAGAAGCAGCATTCAGTTGCAGACATTTTTCTTACTCCTTGGCTATGAATGGCTGGAAAGCTGACAATTTTCACAGGCATGACTGAGCCCAATCCTTGTCTCACAATTAAATGGGACATAAGGCTTCAGCTGGCTAAGATCACTTAGCATGAACAAAAATTAAAGATAAAATTACCTTCAATATTTGTATTAGTGTAAAAAAAAAGGGGGGGGGGGGCAAACAAACTAAAAAGGGAACAAACACAAAGCAGCCCCTCCCTAAGAGGCAAAACTAACTGGGAACAGCACTGTTTATTGTTTTGAGTGAATCCATCATTAATATAGGCTAATAACTGAAAAGAAAAAAAAGTCACCCAAGTGGTGTTCTATCCAGGACAATAAAAAGTAGTAAGTTCTGCTTTACCCTAATTGAAACATAAATTACTTTTGTTTATATCTATGATTACACTTTAGTTTTGGTAAGCTAACATCATACTTTGTGCATTCCAGACTTCATCTGTATTCATAATATTCCCAGTTTTGCTAGTGCCACGCTACCAAGCACACAGCCCGTGTGCATTGTTACCAGGATGTCGAATGAATAAGTAGGAAGGGTCCATGTTAGAGAGAAAACAAAGCTTTCTAGATCAATGACGCTACCTCACAGTACTATTAGATGAGGAAATTATTGTTCTAGTTCTTCCTTAAAGAAAGTGAACAGCATCAGCAGCAGAGTTACCACCATGGTGATGGCAGCTCTCACCCATATCTCCTCCAGCAGGTGAATAATCAAAGCAGATGTCAAAGACAACTTTATCTACATGCCCATCTCAAAGTGTGCAGCTCAGAGCTGTGGCTTTCCTGTTCAAAGACTGAAGCTTTGGAATGAACTGAACTTACTCATTTACTCCTGTCAGAAAAATAATAGGCTTGTACTCCGTACTCCTTACAAACTTAGACAGGGCTAACATGTTTTGGGGTGTTTGTGACACTTGAAACTATGCTGACTGGACAGAAAATCTGATCAGTGAGTTCTCTACTCTGGTAAACAACATCCTAATATGGCTATCTCATTACAATCAAACACAACATTCCACTGCAGCTACATTAAAAAAAAAATGGTGGAAAAATTATTTGATTGATACTTCCCTTGTCTTGAAGAGAGTAGCTATTATTTTCTGTAGCCTGAATACCAAGCCACCTACACTTTAATCCTCACCAGCCTGCGTATGCACATAGTTAATGCATGAGAGGCTTCATCAGAATATATATATTTCTAGTAAAATTGTGGTAATCCTAGCTTCAATATTCAGTATCTTCCTGCCACCTCATCATGTTTTCACATCAAAATGTCCATATCCAGAGCAGTTCTACCTTATTAAGCTAATAATATCAACCTATAACTCATATATAACAGCAAAAACATTAAAACATTCCCAGAGCTTCAACTATATGGGGGGCGGGGGGGGGGGGAAGTGGACATATTAATACTGTTCAAGGGTGAATGATGAGAAAGCCTGTGCTCAGGTATATACCTGTGTTAGTCTAGGCAGGTATATGACAGCTCAGATGGCGTTATAGTTATTGCAGTATTTCTAGCTAGGCTATCCAATAAGAAACAGACAATATCGGTGAACTGCTATCACATACTTCACTTCTGTTCTTATTGTTAAGTGGAAGGTATTTTTTTTTATGTAAGTGACAGTATCCCTTCCTGCCTCATTTATACTCTTTTCAACTTCTCCCATTTCCCCTCAGGAGTTTCTTGTGCAACAGTCTAATCACTGAGCTGAACTGAAGTGTGGAATGTACTCCCTTCCCGGAGAATAAGAACAAGGAACAATTTCTCTTTCATTTGGTTCTCTACTCAGACCCAAGATGTAACACTCAAAACTCAGCAAGATACCTACATAACCACTGAAAGAACCAGCAAAGGACTGGAGAGAGGCTTGGCTCCACTCTTGTTTTTCAAGCAGAGCAGCTGGATCACCACTGAAGTCAGAGTGAAATATCACTGGCTTGTAAATTATAGCCCTCAAGACAGAAGCAATCATCTTGACATTCAGAACTATTGCTACCTGAATTCCTACTGTAACATTTGCAAATTTCCCAGGGTTTTGCACCAAGCAACACAAAAAAACAACCAAAACCAACACCACAAACCACCAAAAACCAAACAAAAAAAGAACCACCAAACAACAAATTCCCACAACAATAAAAAGGGGGGAGAAAAAAAAAGACTCATGTGTTTCTTTGCATTATATTAGAAACACAAATTGTATTAGCAGTAGTATATGAATACTGCACTCAGACATTTTATTTCCTTGTCCAACAAGGCTATTAATCTTAAAAGTTCAAGCTGACTTCATAAGCTTTAGGTCAAATATTTTCATCCATTTCTACAGGCTCTTAATCTGAGCCTAAGTCTGTAAGATCCTATTAGCCTTGCAGCTTCTACTCATGCCTTTTCTTCACTCTTCTAATCACAGTAAGAATGAAAACATGGGGAGAAAAGATTGCACCATACATTTTATAGAAACAATTAACCACTTCTCAGGGCATTTTGACAAACTGGCAATGCATCTTCATCAGCCTATTTCCATAGGTAAGCCTTTGCCTATTCATAAACGGTAAGTCCCCTTCAGTTTAGAGCCACCACATGCAGCGCTGTGTAGACCAGATTGTCACCCTTTGTTCTTTTGTGTGACAGTAACAGGGTTCACACCAGTGTGATCAGTGTATGGGGCAAGGTACTAACAGATGAGAGAAAAGCTATTGAAATCTCATTGCTTAGAATTTACTATTTAAAATAAAAGCATGAAATTCTGAGTTCAGAACAGAATGTCAGTCTCTGATAATAGCTAATATCACAAAGTTTCTGATTCACTCTGTTAAGGGAAATGTCACTTCTTTCTTCTCTATTCAGAGGAAAAAAGACCTTAAGTAGATCCAACTGTTTGCCCTATAATATACCACCTTTCCCAATATCTTCAACAGCATCTTTCAGCTGATCATTCAAGGCTAATACCCAGCCATAAAGTCTATTTTCTGTCCTCCAATGCTAGACCAAAAAGACATTTCACAAACAGCAAGATTTCTTTTTCAGTAGACATCCATCAAAAATGTATTTTTCTCACTACCTTGGCCTTGAAAACACTGTATTTTCCAATTTCCTACACACTGCTTAGTGTTATACAGTGTCAGTCACATCACATTATGTCATTTTATATAGCAGGTCAGCAGGAGCTGCCATGTTCAGAGATACCTGATATTTTGCCAAATCATTTGGCACATTGCACATTCTCATCAATTTGAATTACTTGTAGATCATTTCAAAAGAGAAGCATAATTATTGGCAACAATTTAGTAAATGGCAGATAGTCTACTGAGTGCTTTGCTGGCCTTCTCACCCATCTATAAACTGCAAGATAGACAGATTTCCCGACAACAATGTAACTGTGTGTCAGATTAATACATGTGCAATTCTAGCTTGCTTTCACTCTCTTGGGGGAGCACTCTGCAATTCTTCCTTACAGTGAAAAGAACTTCATTCCACAGTTTCCCTAAAGGCAGCTCATAATGAGTGTTATGAAGAATACCAGCTTCTCACCCTGAGGCTGAGATTAAATTAATTCCACACCATATACTTGTGAGAGTAAGCAGGTATCTTTCATTCTTTCAAGCAGAAAATTCTTACAGTATTTCTACACCACCTATAGTAATTAAAGCATTCTTTACATCAAACTCTATGCTAATTATCTCCTTACAAGTATGCATATTTATTTTTGTGACACCTCAACACATTGCTCATAGGAGCACGATAGGTAAACAGTGTCAAATTGACAGTTAAGGTTAAGTTCTTGAAAGGAACACGGGTAGTGAGAGCAAAGCATAAATCACAATATACATAGAACATTGGTGAATGCTGAAGTAGTTTTAGAGGATGACAGATCTCTGTGGAAAATACTGCTGCAAAACAAAGCAGAGTGTTTTTCTTGCAATGAGAAACTGTACAAGGAATTGCCAACCGAGTACAGTTCAACAACAAGAAAAACATATTAAAACAGATTGGAAGAGCAGTAATTTTCAAGTGAAAGAATGAGAGGTCTTCACCTAGTTGCCAAACAGGTTTCTATACACAGAGAAAAGACTGCAAAGCAGTATTTTTTCCCAAAGTAAACAGAGTAGAGGTTAAAGATTTGTAGGGAGTTTGCACTGATAAAAACATGTGGGCCAAGAAGATAGACAAAGATCTTAAGTCTGCTGTATCCGACAGACTCTGTGTTTGGGCAATATGCAGAAACTTGCAGATGTCAGCAGACTCACCCAGGGGTAGCCAGTGAGATCCTAGACTGAAATGTCAGTACACTAGAGCCAATTTGTGAAATACAAGCCCCTAAGCAGAGAAGACTTGACATTTTCAAGTGGGGTTCCTTTGCATAACTGCTTTCATCAAATACAGTTTTCTAATTTAAAAGCCTTGATTTCATTAAATCATCATAATTAAAAAGCAGGCACAACGATCCAGATTTTTACCAAATCATAGTTGTAGAATGTTCTCCAAATAAGGGCCAAATCCAAAGACCCCCTGAAATTAATAAAACCCTGTAGGTTTAACGTAAAGAAAGGTTTGTGGTGTTTAACTGATCATAACAACAAAAGCTCACCTTTAAGTGTGTATTTGCAAAGGCACTAGGAAGCCTGAGCTGTAAACCTAATTACCACCTTGAAAGAAGCATGGTAAACAGCTGCTCTCAGCCTGAGAATGATAGCATTTTGAGACTGAAAAAGCAGCCTCCCCTGTGATCTGACAAAGTTACTTAAAAATGAGAATGTTTTGCCTTACGTGGGAGACAACCTTTAGGTGTTGCAAGGCAGCGCTAAAAGTTACTTAAATCTAATTTCTACCTACAGTTTTACCAGGTCTGGGAAGTAAAATATAAGAGCTTTTAAAAAACTAAACAGTCTTCTAGGCTGCTAAGAAGACATTCTGGGGTCAGATCCAGGTGTCATCTGATAAAGTTGAAGAATTAGTTCATAAAATGGAAGGAAAAAGAGGAGCCTAGGTTAGTGTGGAGAGGAAAGAAATAGATGTGTGTCTGGGAGGCAGCTGAACTATTTCTCTGTAATACAGTATGAATTGCATATCCTTCTAACATTTCCATTTAAAAAGAAACTAGAAAGTGTGTTAGGAAGGAAGGAAAAAAATACAGCTTAATATAAATAAAGAGAGTTATGCTACAAATAGCAACTTTTCTAGGTGCCTAGTCTTTTATCTCTATTAGCTGCATTGATAAAAGAGGCCAACAATAATTTTTTTATCCAATTAAAATTTCTGACTTTGAAATCATTTAATTGCAAAGTATAGAATACCGATTCTTTATGGTTTTCAAGACAATCCCCAATCCCTTATTTCATTGAGGTTATAATAGTTCCACTGTACTTCAGAGCTCCATTTTGGGAGGAGGCAGGGAGGGGAAGAGAGAGAACATTTCATTTTTTCTTAGCATGTAAAATGAAAATAAAATTTGCTAATTAATTACCTTTTTTAATTCTAAGAGATTCAAATTCCATTAGAGTCCTATTCCCAGTAGAAATCTTTTTCATCAGAGCAACCTTCAGCTACCTCTGTCATACATTTAACCTATTTTCTTTGATCTGTATGGCTGAATTTTTGTTACAAAAGTTTAGGAAAAAGTAAGATACACAAAACACTCAAAACTGAGATCAGTCAGAACCAAGTTGCTGTTTGTCTTTGATTGTGAAATGAGATGTCAGTCTGGGGAGGTGGGGGAGACACTCATAAGAAGCAGCCAGCATAAAATAGGTAGCAGCAAAATAATTTCCACACATATTTCATTTTCATTCTTGAGTAAAAATGGATTGTCTAGATTTGAAAACTATTTCAGCAGGATATACTGTGTAAGATAATTCTTAGCTTCACAAATTGATCAATGTTCTCTTTTTATTCTCCTTTCCAAGAGAGGAGCAATATTCCTCATTTCCTAGAGCATAAATGTTTCGGAATGACTCATGTTTTGACAAGCCATCACATAAATGGCTACAGTACTACCACACTACTAATTTGGAGTCTATCCCAGACAAAACCAGAACAATAAATAAGTTTTCTTTCCTGATCAGAGGTGAAGAAAAACAAAAGCTTTGCTGCAGAGGATTCCACAAAAAGTCAAGCAACAATTTTTAGTCAATGAAAACATTTCATTCCCTCCCCCCTAAATATTTTTCTTCATTCCCAGGATTTAAAAACCAGCAGCAAAATCTTTGAACATAAGTAGCTATTGTGTCATAGAATCACATACACTGCTTGTTTCCAGTCATTCATTTGATCACAACTTTGATCATTCAGTTTCAAGGAACAACAATTAAAAAAGCTGAGGTGTGCAGTGGGAAAGATAGCAAAGTCTTCCTGGTACCTCTGTTATCTGCAAATTAGAATAGAGTAGAATGGATAAACCAGGTTGGAATAGACCTTTGAGATCATTGCATCCAACCCATCATCCAACACCATCTAAACAACAGCAACAAGCAACCCCATCAAGTCTCCTCCTAAACACCTCCAATGATGGCGACTCCACCACCTCCCCAGGCTGCCCATTCCAATGGGCAAACTCTCTCTCTATCAAGAACTTCTTCCTAACATCCAATCTAAACCTCCCCTGGTGCAGCTTGAGACTATGTGCTCTTGTCTGGTGCTGATTGCCTGGGAGAAGAGACCAGCCCCCACCTGTCTACAACCTCCCTTCAAGTAGTTGCAGAAAGCAATAAGGTCTCCCCTGAGCTTCCTCTTCTCCAGGCTAAGCAACCTCAGCTCCCTCAGCCTCTCCTCATAAGGCTTGTGCTCCAAACCGCTCACCACCATTGTTGCCCTTCTCTGGACACCTTCCATATTGGATAAAGGAACTTCAACATATGCCCTTCTAACTTTCACTGAATTTTTGTAATTTGGATGTTCATTTAAAAGAAATTATTTCTTTCTTTTTCACCCAAAAGCAATTTCAGTACTGACAGGAGGGAAAAACAAGTGGACTACTGGCTTCTGGTTAAAAAAAAGCATCTGCTTCATTACAAAGTGGTAGAAATGTCCACCCAATATTATAGTTCAACTTTAATGTCCATAGATCCTGACTTTTACTTGCAGGAGCTATTGTAAAAGATTATGTAAAATAATTTGTTTTCTACTCAGATTTTAATTAGCCTTATAAAATACACAGCTAGCACTTGAGGTCACAGTTGAGATCTGGTCTGGAAACAAGAAGATCATTTGATAGAGGCTTTTGGCCCAAGCTGCTTAAACTTCTGGACTAATACTATGAGCTGCTATGAACATACTGATTGACTTGCAGGATAAAGACACAAGCCTTGGATGACTAATGCAAACAAGTGTCAACCTTCACAGACTAAATTACAAGATCTGAAAAGATAATTGTGGAAAAGAAAGAACTAAACTGAAAATAAGATCACTTAATTATATAGCTGAGTATTATATACATCGAGTACAGGCTGATGGCTCCTGAAGGCACTAATTATCATTACTATTTTAAGAAACATCTATTCAGATATAAGCCACTTGTTTACATAGTTTTCTTGTTACAGTATCACAGTATCACTATGGTTGGAAGAGACCTCAAAGATCATCAAGTCCAACCTGTCACCACAGACCTCATGACTAGACCATGGCACCAAGTGCCACGTCCAATCCACTCTTGAACACCTCCAGGAACGGTGATTCCACCACCTCCATGGGCAGCACATTCCAATGACAAATGACTCACTCAGTGAAGAACTTTCTCTTCACCTCGAGCCTAAACTTGCCCTGGCACAGCTTAAGACTGTGTCCCCTTGTTCTGGTGCTGGTTGCCTGGGAGAAGAGACCAACCCCTTCCTGGCTACAACCACCTTTCAGGTAGTTGTAGAGAGCAATGAGGTCACCCCTGAGCCTCCTCTTCTCCAGGCTAAACAATCCCAGCTCCCTCAGCCTCTCCTCATAGGGCTGTGCTCAAGGCCTCTCCCCAGCCTTGTTGCCCTTCTCTGGACACGTTCAGGTGTCTCGATGTCCTTCCTAAACTGAGGGGCCCAGAACTGGACACAGTACTCAAGGTGTGACCTAACCAATGCAGAGTACAGGGGTACAATGATTTCCCTGCTCCTGCTGGCCACACTATTCCTAATGCAGGCCAGGATGCCATTGGCCTTCTTGGCCACCTGGGCACACTGCTGGCTCATGTTCAGGCAGCTGTCAATCAGCACCCCCAGGTCCCTCTCTGTTTGGGAGCTCTCCGACCCCAGCCTGTAGCTCTGCATGGGGTTGCTGTGGCCAAAGTGCAGCACCAGATATCTTAGAGGAATTTGGGCCCTGAAAACTATTATGATTTTTTTTTGGTGGTGATTTTCATTTTGTTTTGGGGTTTTTTTGTGTTTTGTTGTGGTGTTTGGTTGGGGTTTTTTGTTGTTTGGGTTTTCTTAATTTTGAAACAAGAATTATAATGTAATGTAGTTTGGAGGGGAGGAGGGTGTTTTGTTTGTTTTTCATGATCCTGGTACTTATTTTAGAAGGACCACTTTTATGCTTAAAAATGAAAACACATTTTAGCACTTTGAAGAATTAAGCAAGAATTTATAATCCAAAGGCAGCCCTGTGAGACATGGTCAGATGGAGACAGGCAGCATCCCTGCAGTTCATTCAATGAGCTTCAATAAGAATCTCTATGGAATATTAACTAACAATAAGCTCTCTTCATAAACACACACACACACAGAGGACTTTGCAGCACTATGGCAAAAGAAGCCCAGATAAAAACATTGTTTGCCAAGGTCCTGTGTGAAAAGATCCCACATTCTGTCAAATGAGCTGGGTTGCACAGAATGGATAATATGGTTCTGAATGGGATGCTGTGCTGCAGAGTTAATAAGACAACAGTGCAATGTACTCCCCCCATCATCCCCGGAGAGGCAGATGGCCTCAGCACGTTTTCATGCTTGGTCAGGTGTTATTAATCTATGACCAAGGGAGCAGGTGGCTGTCACAAATTGCAGGAATTTTTCACAAATCATTCATCTCTCCAAAGAAGACAAGTACCTGAATATGCTTTTATTTTGTCTTTAAGAAGACAGACATAAAGACGGATACGAGGAGATTGTAACCAAGTGCTATTTAAAGCACTTGCTTAGTTTATATAATTATGCATTCCAGGAGCAACTGGAAATGTTATATCCATCAGCCTCCTGTGTCTCAGTCCTTTTCCCATTGAAAATTATATGAAGGACAAAGTAGTAACAAAGCTCTACTTCCAAAAGAAACACAATTCAGGAAAAAGAGAAATGCATTTTTGTGATGCTAGACTGGAATTAAGCACCTGCTGTCAGGGACTTTTACCATTCATTACACTAACTAGGGGCCCCACTTGAGATCAAAGATACTGCCATACTCTGAAAAAGCAGCAAGTGACAGGCTGCCTTTGAAAAAGTCACCATCAGCACACAGAAGAGACCAAGAGAAAAAGGCTAATAATGGTGCTCATCTGTAGAACGGGGAAGGTAGCAAACCCTGAAGAGCTCAGCTCCCACTTAGTCATATACGCTAAGGATCCACATTCACAAGTGTTCTGCTTTCAGCAGCCCCTAACAGCATCTCCTGTTCATATTCACACTAGCATACGGAAGCGAAGCTGGAAAATTAACCCCAGTATCCCATGATCCTGCCCAGTTCTCTGACCAAAATACTGCCTCCTACAACTACAATGGGCAAAGCTAGCCCTGTGACAGCAATGTGGGTGCTTTTACAGAAGCATGCATGCTGCACAAGGTAACAAAGAGTAAAGGAAGTTAGGATTGTAGAAGGTACCTCACTGCTGATCTACGACCTCCTCAAGTACTCCTGAATACAATTAATATATGCCATAATACACTAAAATTTCTGAGTTTTATCTGTGTAGTTAGAAGTAGTTGTGCTATTTGCACAAGTGATTCGATGTTTTATTGACCTTCCTTGCCTAATACCACCGGAAATTCGTTTTGAAAATGAAATAAATTTTGCAACTTCAATTCAGTTTGCCCTAATTGTTAAATAACTTCTGCCACATCTTTGACAAAGCCTCCAAGGCAAATCAAAACTGGTTCCCTGTGCTCAGCTTCAATCTGAACAAATTGAATCTAAGACATCAATGCAGATAAGGCAGAGGAAGAGTCCCAGGAGCTCTCTGGGTAACAGAGTTATCGCACTTGTGCATCTGGTGACTCATTCCAGGAGCTTTAAAACTCCAGAGTTACAAATCATAAGTCCTGGCATCTGTGTGTGCTTCTGTGAACAAAATTGTGCAGTACCACAGCAATAAGCACAAACTAGTGGAACTAGTATAAGAAACTAAGTTAAAAAAACTGAAGATATTAATTTAAGATTATGGATATGGAATTCTTTGAATTTAACCTTAAACCATTTGCAGCAGATGGTTTAAGGGGATCAATCAAGCAAAACCAGATACATACAACACAAAAATCCTTTCTATAATATTCTGTTCCAGATTTACTGTATGACAAGAGGTGATAGCTTGGTGGCAGTTTTCCTGTGACAGCTACTGTTAATAAATACTAATGCATCTCTCTTCAGAAGCTGTGGCATCTACTATGAGAGCAACATAAAAAGATGGTTCAAGGGAACAGAAAAGGAACATTTTGCAATGCAGTATGTAAAAGATCGATCAGCACTCGCCTAATGGAGGATGTTATAGAAATATTTACAGGGTACGTTTTATTGAAAGCTAAACTGTCTTTATGTGGTTGTTTCCCCTTCTGGTTCACTTCTATTTTAGGGCCCACAAAAGCTGTAGTATACTGTTGGAACCATTTCTTGTCTCTTGCTCTTCAGATTCTACTTTAGATACAGATTGACAGACGCTTTTAAAGCCTGCCTTGAATTACAGGGGAAGGAAAGAAACGCAAGGAAAGAGACAGTTTACCAGGTGTTTGGATGAGATTCTGAATGAATTATTCTCTCAATTCTATTGTAACACTAAAGGATTATGGAATGACAACTTTGTGTTCTAAAACTAAACCTAGAGCAGTGCTTGTTTGGCATGTCAATGACAAACACAACCACCTCAAAATATTCTTTTTTAAAACCAGCCCAGCACCACAAACATAAACCACGTATCCTCTTGACAGTAGGTTCCTCTGAAGAATTACCATGGTAAACTGTAACCCAAGCTCAAATTGCAGTGTTCCCTGAAAGAATATATTGCACAAAACTTCATGTAAAGATGCCACACAGATGGCACATCACTGTCTAGTATGAGAGGCTGCCACACAATAAGCAGGACAGCCTTTTACCAGGATAGTATAGGGATATAGTACAAGGATGACTTCCACAACATTAATATTACTAAAAGAAAAAGAAATATCACTAGCTTTTATGTTAACAATAAAGGCAGAGATTTAAAATAGTTCTCTTTTCATTAATTAATGTATCTGGTTACATTTTTACTTTGCTCAGCCTCAACAAGAACAACAACTTGGAGCTACACAAGGAGAAGGGGGAAAAAAAATACATATATGGAATGAGGCTAGAAAGTAAAATTCACAGTTTCATGGATAAAAACTGCCTCAAATTAATTAGAAGATTTTAAAGTTGCCAAACATGCTTTTCTAAACAAACTCATTTTGAAACATTAAAGGCACACAATATATACAAGAGATGTAAGAGTATATAATGGGGGAAAAAATGGGAAAGTCAGTTTTACTCAAGCACAAGGTAAAAACATGTTTTCCTCAAAAATTCCCAACACTGCTACTTTTCTATTTAACTTGGATCCAGTAAACTAAATACAACCCTGAAGCAGTGGCATTTGAAAGGAAAAAAAAAATATTCAATTATTTTGCTGGATTTCTATTTCTTTGGAATTCTGCTTCTCACTTGTACAATATTTGGGGGATGGCCTGGTTTAAATCAGTGAAAGAGTTTTTAAAAGCAGTTAAATCTACGCTGTGTTTCAATCTAGAGAATGCCACTGGACTTGGTTTCTCATCCACAGAAAGACAATGCAAATTATCTACTGCAATACATGCACATTTAAGAAAAAGTATCATTACAGAGTCATTTGGCTGTGTAACAGAACCTTCCTCCCAGCAAGGGAGTTAGTTGGTTTTAGTTCAGATGAGTCCTTCACTCCTGTTCAGTAACCTGCTTTGCTCAAAATATTGTGAGAACTGAGCAGACAGAACCACCTAAGCCCATACCACCACTGATAAATAACTTCTGGACCTGCATCTTTAGTGTTAGTGCCCAAAGGAAGATTGTGTCAGTAAAGAAACTCAGGATTTGCTGGCTCAATGCTGGTTAAAAATACTCTAGAGAAGGCATCAGTCAATGCACATTGTGTGCTTATAGACACAAAATAGCAGTGAAGTTTAAAGGTAAAGAAGTTGTGCTATTCCATTTACAATCCAGCTTCAATCTGAGGATTGTTTCCTTCTGTAAACCAAAAGTAGCCTTTGGTTTGTTTTGGTTTAAAAACCAAACAAAACAGAAGAATCACCTCACTAGGTTTACTTGTAACAACTGTTTCTGTTGGCAAGATCATACATTAAATGCAGCACCACGATAATTACCTCTATTGCTCGTTGCATGGGTTGCCCCAGACTTGATATTCTATTACAGCATTGTTGAGCGGTAGAAATTGGATAAAGGTTCAGGCAAACAATGTCATCACTTTCACCACCACCAATGTGAATTGCTCTTATCTGCTTGCAACAATAAACTTAGCACAGTAGACATTTTCTAGATGGAGACAAGTGGCTTTAACTTTTACATATTATCATTAAAATCTAACCGGTGTGAACTTTCCTTGGAGCAAACAAGATGTCTAACACAGCAGTAATTACCACTCAAAACTTACAGTATCACAGGCTATTATGAATGTAAGGGAAGAAGTCATGACAGCCAGTCTTAAAATATGCAGAAAGCTACAAGATGTGGTCATGGGAGTGAAATCAGTGAAAAACAAAACAACAAACCAAAACATAACAAAATACACCCACAACTGTGGTCTTTAGAGAGGAACAGAACCCCATGCAAATCATTCTGAACAGGTAGTGCTGAGGAATTAGGGGTGGTTCTTCCTGCAATGCACAGGTTTGCAAAGCCTGATTATATTAGCTTCAGTACTGTCACATCAATATAGTGCTGCCTGTGAGCAAATAACCCTGACAGACCCTATCAGGTACAGTCCATGACACAGTCAACCTGTAAATAAATGCAAGCTGACTACCTCCTTTCCTCAAAAAGTCAGATCACAATACGGCATGCCAAAGTATTTGAGAAGTCATGTTGATGTCTTGAGGCAGACATGTTTCACAATCATGAGTTTCTTGGACTGTTTGGCAAAAGATACGAGTTAATACATCCCAAAACCCAAAAGTTTTCCTTCCTACAAAGTCTTCTGAACTGCAGAATTTAACATACAGAACCTCAGTTTCTAATTAGTCAGGGAACCAGAAGGATTTAAGTAGTAACAGCAGTATCTAGATTAAATGGTGAAGAGTTTATAGAAACTCTTTGCATAAATACATTATAAACAGATATGAGCCAGGAGACAACAAGCAGTATTGCAGCAACAAATAGTCAGAAAACTTGCATAGATTCCAGAATAAGGCTTCTTTATTCAAGCAGACAGTTCTTACACAGACACTTATGGTAAGAATAGCTTAAATAAGGTTTCAGATGGGTGCAAGGATCCCTAACTACAAGATAAGATGGCTTCCTATTTTCCAAGCATTTAATAATATAGAAAGAGTTCAAGTTTCCCTCTAATTAAAAAAAACAACATTGGGAACTAATTTTCCTCCAGCTTTCTCTCACTGCTGCTGTGACTGTACTAATGTATATGCAATGACCAAAATCTGTATGCAAAAATATCACACTGTTTATTTTTGCAAGTTACTTGGGCTACTCTGCTCTCTGCACAGTCATTTTTACCACTTTCTTTAAAATCACAAACATTTCATGTAAAAGCTGTTAAAAGGCCTTAGCTCTGCTAATGCAGGCGTCCCTTTACGTGGCACCAATGATTTTTACCAGGTCATTGGTTTCATGCCTTTAAGTCCTTGATAAATCAGTGCAGCCAAATGATTTTGTCATCTTTGTAACAGCAGCTGCAGTGCTGAATAACTGGCTTTCAATGGAAGATCTGCAGTGAAAAACCCTTCAGCAATTTTTGAAAACCTCCCCTCATCCACGTGAGCTAAGGAGCTGCAAGCAGCACACTACTACCATTGCGATGCCATATCTCAAACTAACAGATGACAGGGCCTGACGAAGAAGGGGAGGAGGAGTCTAATTACACCAGGGTAACCGAGGCATTTTTAACTCTTAGGACTACAGAAACACCTCCCACAATCTGCACCCCCTTGAATGAAATCCAGAAAACCATTTCAACTCAAGGAAGTCCTTGCAGATGTCGGCTAACTCTATGCTTTTCTTAACATTAGGCATTGCTTGAATGTTTGCTCGCTCAAGCTACAGCAGTGGTTTCTAGATGAAAAGGCTAACACATACTATATAGAAGTCTTTCACACATGGAAACACACATGCATTTATTTAACATTTTGTAGCTTTGCCCATTCAATGCTCATTAAAAGAAAAGAAAGAGGTGTTGTTATGTAATAGAATCTGTATCCCTTCTAGAAATCAAATTCCTTCTTAAAAGAATCAGAATTTTTAATCACGTTACAAAAGCATTTCACATGGGCCTAAAATTGCTGATAAATCAGTGCTTAAATGAAGCAGTTATATTATTGATGGTTCTCATGATCTGTGAAGAACTTTTGGAATGAAGGACAAGTCCAATCACTAAACCAGCGCTCTAATAGGGTCTGTTTTCCTCTAAAGTGTACTACAGGGTTTTTTGAAGCCAGCTCTAAGTGATGCCTGCAAAATAGATCAGTATCAGAGAGAAGGCACTGATCTGAAAGCACATCTGTTTGGATCAGAAATCACAATCAAAGTGAGTGGCAGATTTCCAGTCCTTGACAACACTGCATCTCCCTGAGGAGGAAAGGGCGTAGGCAGGGTGGCTGAGCGACCTTGATACACTGAGCTACTCACAAATCAGCACTGCAAGACTGTGCTCCAGGGAAGTTGTGATGTTATTAAAGGAAGACAACAGGAGAAATATTGCCAGAGGCACCGCTACTACAATAAGGATTTGAGATGGGGAAAATTGAAAGAAACAAGAGAAGCGGTTGGGAAAGAGGATCATGATGAGGGGTAGGTAACCACTAGGGCTGTGTGTTCTGTATTTTCACAGCATTCCTGTATGTCCAGGCACAATGCAGTTAAGGCACCGAGGAGCTGTACAGAGACAAAAATAAATCCTGCGTTCTACAGTTCTGTTGAACGAAGGATGAAGTACTTTTTCTTTATACCAGCTACAAATCACTGAAGGTAGAACTGTCTGTGAAACTATGGAATTCAAGAACAATCAAGAATAAAGGAAGAGTCAAGATAAACTTACACTGCCAGCTGTCTCTGTCAGCACTTTCAAAGCAGTTCAGCCCATTGCCCTCCCCAGGGCCTCTTCAGCCTTCTTCCTCAGCCATGCCATGCCACTGAGGCTGTCATGGTGGTGAAAAGGAAGACTCTGCTCAGGAGATAAGCCCTTCATCCCAGGCCTCACACCTACTCAGAGCACATGCGCCCTGGGGAGTCGTGCTGCCAGATCGCACTCTGCTCACCGTGAGATACATCACTGGTCTAGGCAGCGTGTAACTTGCGGACTGGCAGGCAGTTTCCACAGCAACAGCCATCTTAAATAGCAGCACAGGGGAAGGCAGCACACAACCCCATCCCCAGGGCACACAGCTCTCCAGAGGAGCCAGACAAGTGTGAAAGGGCTGCCAAATACCAGTGGGGACATGTCCTCTAACTTTACCTTCTTTCATTCACCAGTCCATCCTGTCCCTTGCTCCTTCCCTCAGCTTGTCCCCTGCACTGCCTCTGGTGCGAGGCAGCCCTGACACAGCTAAGCCTAACCACACCACAAGGTTCACCACCAAACACTCCTGTGAACTTAGTCAGTGATGGTGTTAGGCCACTGGTTTTAGCAGTTTTCCATGCTTTCCTGCAGTGCTTTTCATCATAATATCTGTGTAATGTAACTAGACTTTTCTTGGGGAAAAGCAATGTGGCACCACCACAGCTTGGATCAGGGCAAGGAGAGGGGGCACAGCAAGAGGACTCTAAGGAACACATAATAGTGACAAAACTAGGGGAAAAAAAAGACAAGTCGAGCAAAATTTCAAGAGTGAGCCTCTGCTGTGTTTTAGAAGCACTGTTTTAGTAAGCACTGGTACCCATACATAACCCTAGGCAAAGAACCAGAAGCCTAATGAAACAATGACTTTAGCAAAGGTATGCTGCTATTAAGACTGCAAACATTTGCTGATGTGTTTTCAGATTTTGAAGACAAAAGAAAAGACTTGGTATACATTAAAAAAGAATATTATTCCAAAGGGAAAGTCACTTTGAGAAAGAAGCTGATGGAAGAAGTAGAGAGAAAAGGCAAAAGGAACACAGGCTTCTTGGTTTTACTGATCTTTGTCTCTATGCAGTCCATAAAATATGTTCAGTGGTAGACTCATTACACTAGTTGAATGAAATGAATCTTCATTAACATAAAACTGAATGGCATTTAGTGTGTATTTTAAGTAACAATTGACTTTTGAGGTAATTTGGGACAAGTAATCAAATTTTATTAATGAAGGTAATATCTTTTAACTGAGAGACCACAGAAATGATGGACTGACAAGTGTGCACAGCACAGTTAAAAACCAGTCTTGTAAGAGGCAAATTGATTTTCTGCTTCTGTGAAGCCTAACAAATGTTTTTCTACCCCATGCTCTTTCCCAAATCACTCTCTCAAACCAACGACCATGTCTGTCAGATTTACTTGTGCCTTTCTAAAAAAAATATAACAAAACAAACCAACCCCCCAGATGTTTATCTATCAAACCTAGCATTATCTTACCAGACTTCTAAAAGGTGGTAGACACTGTGCTAGGAAGCTTCTCTTCATTCCTATCGTAACTGAAGCAGTTTCTAAAGATTTTGTCAAGTATAGTGTGATGATTAGAAATGATTAACTGGCTTTCTGCCATCACATAATTTACTTGCTCCTGATTTCTTACTTACCTAACCTTATACACACAATAAGTGTAGACAGATTCAGTACAGAATTGGCAAAACATCATTTCTTTCTTATTTGCTGGGATAGCTTTTTTTGTAAGAGCTATCTTCTAAGAGCTACTCCACTAAGATATGGCTGAAACATGCTGGCAGAAGTTTCTACTTGTCTCCTCGTGCACTTTGTAGGTCCTTGCTACATTTAAAGCAGATTATTGTCCACAGAAAAAATTCATTTGCATCCAGTAGAAATGCACTGAAGTGTACAGCGGACTTGTCAGAGAGATAAATGTAGACCTTATTACTAAGATTCACCTCAAATCTAGGGTTAAGCTCTACCTCACTGCAGGCAGGCCAAGAAAGCTGCAGCAGCAAAATACACCCACAACACTTTCCTGTGCCAAGGCCAGCAAAAGTTAAAAGCAGCACACAACCCAGGCAAAACCAGTTAGTCCCTTGGGTAACTCGATTAGTTACCCTTGCCAAGGTTTAGGCAGTATCTCCAAGCTGCTGTCAGGACTACTCTGCTAAGTAAAACCAAGGAGAGAAAACAGGGACAAACACACTTGCCTACCCCTTGGTTGAACCACAGATGAGTGGGAGATACACCCAGGCACACAACTGGTGAAACTCAGGGGAGCTGAGGAGACCCAGGCCAACATGCTGCCAGTGCTCTATACCAGTTGGCAATACCTCCAGGGGCTTAATTTCAAAACATTAAATATGTACATATCAGATTTCACAATAGCAAAAGCATTCTCAGCCTTACCTACAACTCTGCCTCAACAAGACAGAAGCTTCCTCCTTGCAGGCAGCCACCACTAAAAGAGCTTCTTAACTAGGCAGGAAGAATTTAAACCTTCTCTCCCCAGAAATCAGCTATACACCTGCCACAGTGTTAAATGCTCCTCTAGCACAGCTGATTCTGTAAGCACAAATTGCCACTCTCTTCTTCCCCTATCAAAATCTGCATGGCATAAATCAGCCTCTGAATGGTAACTGCATTTGAAATAGCCATTTTTTTTCCCCAGGTATGAATTCAGACACTCATAGCATAATTGTTTCACTTGGGTTTAACTTAAAACACATTTCAAACTCCCAACATTTTCTACATCAGTCTTGAGTCCAAAGTATGCATTGTAAGTCAATACACTAAATTGGATTAAAGAGAATAAAACATATCCAAATAGAGTTTGTAGGTGATCCATACCTCTTAAAGAAGTTTGATTCCTGTAAGAATTCAGGCACATGAAACTGCTGTGCATTAGCAGTAATTTTGAGCTGAGAACAGAGAATGAAGTTTCTTTAGTTACTTACTCCCTGTGGCATTAAGAAGTTTAGCTAATGCAAATTTGAAAAATAAGGAAGATGCAAATTCCCCCTAGTAGAAGCTATTCAAATGAAATAATCTTTAAATAGCAACAATGGATGCCCTGTTGCTTTGAGAATTTAAAATTGGGCTAGCCAAAACATTAAAGTCAGTATATAGTAATCTTCTAGTGGCAGGGAATTGATATATAGTAGAGGAAGAGAATCTTTCTGGTTACTGTGACTGAATATTTATTCCATTTGTATTAAACAAATTCAAATGTATTGAAGCAGTGACTAGAATGTCATTTTGTGATGCTGAAAATTAACTTCAGTAAAGAAAAGTAAAGGACAGAGATGTTCAGGTCATGTGTTGATTATGCCTGTTGTCATGTGCTGTCACCTGTAGCAGTATAAACTGCTTCAGGCCAGACTGTCCTCAGTTATAACTGCACAAATACTGCTGAAGACTAATAGATTTGGATAAGTTTATCCAGAAATGTCATTTAAGAAAGAAATAAGCAGGGACAAATGATTTAAATGATGGCATAATTTGAACTGTGGTGCTCCTACTAACAGCAGTAGTATCCAGCTTGACTTTCAGATCTTAGTGATCCTAACAGGGATCAGGGAAAGTCTTTTATACATAAGCAGAGCACAACTGATAAAACTCCACAACAACATATAAAACCAATACACTAACACCTTCTTTACAGACATAGCATAACCAGGTTTCAGTTAGGCTTGAAATATTTTTTTCTCAAGAGACTGACTTCTAGAAGGCAAAAATATACTCTTCTGCAGCCATTCCTTGTCCATAACATACCAGACTCATCTCTTTCTAGAAACTAGTTTTATTCAGGTCATGAATGCTAAAAAACTGAAAATAGTTCATGCCACAAGAATAAAAATTACAGCTAGCTGCATAAAATAAATAGAATGAATTAATTAATCTTCTTACTGATCATGTCACTGTGTTCAAAGTAAAGGATTAAGGCATATTCTTCATGGAGAAACAGCTCAAACACTGGTTGGGAATTGCAGCCATGCCACAAAAAACAAACAAACCAACCAACAAACCAAACCAAAACAACAACCACCAACCAAACAAAAAACCCTTAAGAAACCAAAACCAACTAAAAGAAAGTAATGAATATCTTTATGTCATCTGTCACCAAGGAAGCCATGGCATTCCTAAAGAATTACTGTTACTAGGGAGAAACATTACCCTTAGTTTAAGGTAAATCAATATAGGGCTAATGAGAAAACCACTGGCTCATATTGATTTGGTGCTGGAGAGCTGAGATTAAAAACACCATAGTGCTTAATCTACCAGCACTTGAAGCTGAGCTAAGTAACATTACCATTTTCATAAGAATGAATTCTGGGAAGCAAACCAGTAGTAAATTTGCCTTTACACCAAAGTACAGTAACTATGCTAGTGTCCTTCCAGACAAAAGAAAACCAAAACCAAGCCAACCAACCAACCAAAATAAACAAACAAGAAACTAATTTCTCCAGCTTCTGGTTCTTTTTGGTTTTGCACCTTCACATTTGATATATCAGTGAGCCAGTTGATCTAACTCATCACTTGTATCTGCCACTGGCAAATCAAGAATTATGAACTCCAAAAGAGGTGATGATAAGCAGCTGGAGACAGTAATCTCAGGGATCTGTAAAGAGGATATAAACCAGTCTCATCCTACCATATTTTGCTTACTGCTCTGAAAGCACAGAGGCTACAGAGCAAGTTTTTCAATCCTGTCCTGGCTTGTGGAGCAGCATTTGCTTCACTATTTGGAAATATGCCCAGGAACAGTGTGCGTGTGAACTGCCACAGGAGATGAGTGGGTCTTTCCCAAGGTACCTCTAAAGAAAGCTAGGCCCTCTGTTCCGTCTCTTACACGCAGAGCTGACAGTACCTCTTAGAGTTAGCAGCTTAAATAGAGATTTGGGAAAAAAAATCATTTAAAAATTTGAACATCTTCAGGCTAGACAAATCAAAGTTGTGTGAATATCCCCCCAAACTGGGTTAAGATTTAAGCTTCCAAAATTTCAATTCCCAAGTGAACAGCTGGGGTACAGCCTGACCATAAAATGCTTTGAATATCCAATTGTAGCCTGAACTAAAGAAACTTTTTTTCTGTAATTGCACAATTGCCCTGAGTAATTTAACAGCATGCTAGAGAAACAAGAGAAACTCCTCCTCCTATGTTTCTGTAGCTTTGGCACTGAAGAAAACAGCAGGCTGTGTAATTCAGATGAAAAGAGCTGGGAAGAATTAGGAATGACAGCAAGTTAGATGTGACAGAGAGAAGTGGGGGGAAAGTAGAGTAACAAATAATAGAAAAATATAAAATAATTCAGAAGAAAAGGAATGAAAACAAGGGAAGAATGGATTTGAGATAGGGTAAGTAGAAACATAGAAACAGGCTAGGGGAGGAAAGGTAGTGACAAGGTCCCTCTTAGACAGTTCAGGCACTTACTGTGAGAACAGATGCCATCCTAGACAGACACTTGCTAATACATGCACATTACTGGACTTTTGTTATTTACATGAGGATCTGTGATGCTTTGCATCCTTTCTTCTCTGCCACAGCTGGCAGGATTTGAGCCCAATCCAATTTGCCTTATTCTTTTCATTGTGTTCCATCTCACCTGCAAAAGACTTGCAGCAACGAAGAGGTCAATAGCTCAGTTGCATCTCCTTTTGCCTAACTCACAATCATAAAAGATGGAATATTTTGTGATGGGTTTTTATTTAAGTTTTATAAAAGCAGGCAGCCCCTTGGCAGACATTTAGTCCCAGTAAGGGGCATTAAATTGCATAATAGCAGTCTTTTGTTCTCTTGTCCTCAGCAGGCTTCAGTTTCTCCCTTCTCATGCAGATGTCATTCCTTGTCTGTTGGTGAATATGGCCGTGACCTACTAGACTTCAGCCTACTTGTTAGTTGCTAAATGAAACATAAATACCTTCTATAATTTAGTGGTTTCAGAAATTTGAAGTGGTTGATCTGAATGCACCACACTTAAGGAGAGGTCAGTATATTGAAAACCTTGATCTTCTAATCAGAACTCAGAGGCAATGCCATGTGATGTAGGAGAAAATGTATTAGTTCATGAGTTACATGTGGAATGTAACTATTTTGTACAGTATAATGGAGGAATTGAAGGGTAAAATTTGCCAGTTGCAGTTACCAAGGCAATTCATACTTCACTAGAACCATAATATAATTAAGAAGATGCCTGTGATCAAAGCAAGTTATTCTCTTCCTTTTGAACTCATCCAGAGGAAAGGCTCAGTCAGCACTTTGCTACTGTAAAACTGAAGCTCTCAACCTTTGAAGTTATTAAAGATTGTAGAGAATTTTTTTCCAATGGAAAAAAAAAACCCACGAAGTTTAGCTAAGTCTCTAAGTACTTTATACTTGAAATAAGCATTTCTTCTAAAATTTTAACTATTTCACTTGCTGTTCTAAAGCATCTCGTGGTGCTACTTCACATAGCTAAGCAATGACTGTGTCACCTTGTAGCTTTTAGTGGTTCTTGTCAACACAGTCCAATCTATGCAGTGAAGAACATTTTGGGAAGTACAAATATAGTCTCTTCAGCTGCCTGTAGAATTAGATATTCAGAGACAACCAGGTCTACTCTACCCTCAAGTAAAGGTATCTGGGATACTAGGTAGGTCATTTCTGCTACAAAGTCTCAAGATAACTGCAACGCAGCCACAAGCAGCAAAACTGTCAGCCCCTGCTAAACGTAACTGTTGTGTTTGTTCTTTGCCCTAGGTAGGACAGTGGCGCATTAGAGGAGCTGTATCCTTTGGACTGCACTGAACAAGAGACTATGGAGACAACTGTGTTTTAATTACAAGTCCATCTCCATAGTGTGCAAGATTGTTTTCAGTAAGATTTGTCCTCCTCAGTTTCTGCTGGATAATGGAATGTGCCTGGTTAGTGGAAAATGAGGCTTCCACTGTAAAAGTTTCTCCTGAGAATAAAGTCATTTCAGAAAGCTTAAACACGAACTGTGCTAACTAATAATAGAGTCTTCTTGACACACAAAACATTTCAATGCTATAGAGTCTTTAATGTTGCCTCAGTCATTAGCTTGATTGTGGTTAATTTCACACACTGCCTGGAAGCAAAGATCTTGTAGTTGCACAGGTCCACAATAGAAAATGAAGACAATTAAACTGCATCTCATAAATTATGGGTTGAAGACAATATACAAAAGTCCTAGAATGTGCCTGAAAACAGCTACCAAATGGGAGCTGCATTTGTCTTGGCCATTTGACAGCTTTTGTTCCTCATTCCACAGTTTTAAACACTAAATTGCTTTTACACTGACTCACTTTTTAACATTAAACATTATACCCAGGAGGCTTTTGAGAACAACTGATAACACACAAGGAGTTTCCATAAATGGCATCATTGTATTACACACACTGGCTTCACAGATTCCAAATTTTCAGCTCTTAGCCAATGAAAACCTAGAAACCTTCAAATGTCACCCCAGATGTACAACCAAGACAATTTTTGCTGATTCTCAAACATGATACAGATTTTTCCCAAGACAAGTTGTAATCTGGGTTTATGTAACTTCTAAGTTGCACTGACTTTGTAGACATCTTTCCATTACCATCAGTATCACAAGTCAAAACTATTGTGAAGAAAAAACATTTCTTCTGTTATGTGGAATCATCAAATGACAGTGATTGGAAGGGATCTCTGAATATCATTGAGTCCAACCCCCTGCCAGAGCAGGATCACCTAGGGCAGGTCACACAGGAACACATCCCATGGGTCTTGAATGCCTCTGGAAAAGGAGACTCCACAACTTCTCTGGGCAGCCTGCTCCAGTGCCCTGTGACCCTTACAGTAAAGAAGGTTATCCTCATGTTGAGGTGGAACTTCCTTCTGGTTTGGATGATTTGTAAATCATATTACTTCATAGCTATATAACCTGGAATTATTGCCAAACACTAACAGCTGAGACAGGGGCCCTAATTTGATTGAAGTTTCCATATTGCAGTTACTGATAATCTAAAAGAGATGATGTTTGGGTTGTTGGGTTTGTTTGTGTAGCATTTGTAAAAGCACCTTGGTGACTTAATGACTCCATACCCTAAAGGGACCCTTACCCAGGAACCCAATTTTGAGTGCACAGCCAGCCTCCAGTGCACATACCCACAGCTCTTTTGATCATGCAGGAAAGGACATGCATGATTTTGAAAAGCCCAGTAGGTTCTTTAGCTAATCTTTAGGTATAAAAATTCAGTCAAAATTTGGCTTAACTCATAACTAATAGTAAGACTTGATTTACAAGCTCCTTTGATTCTAGCTCTACCTACTATATGGCACTATAGAGAAAAGCAATACACCAGTCTTCATGCAACATACTCTGGATATGAAAGCCAGCTTACATCAACATAAGACCATTTCACTCACTTCAACAGGTTTTGGGTCTATCCCTAACTGACAAAACCCTCTGAGGATTGCTTTTATTAGTGGCATTTTTCATCTATTTAATTATTTCCCACAATAGCCTTTAAAAGGATTTATTTTCTACACAATGCATAGATAAATTACACAGATAAAGCCCAACACACCACCATTATTTCCTAGGAAAATAGTCATGGCTTTTGTTTTATTTTCAGATGTTCAATGCAACTAATCCTCCATTTTCCCTGAACAGAGAAACCTGTGTGTCTGATCGTTTCCAGCAAAGATCAAAGAAGAATTCAATTTCACAGCTTATCAATAAGAAAATCTTTCATTCTCCCCAACTAATGTTTATATTCATAGGTTGAAAACTGAAATGAACTGTTGCAGAAGAATAAAAAAGCAGTAACCCTCCTGTGAAGACTGCAGTCTCGCAGTTAGAAGGAAAACAGCTCCTGCCCAGCTGCTTGCTCCCTGACTGGTTGGAGGGCAGAAAATGAGGTCAGTTTTAGTGCTGCTTCTTCTGCACCGTTGCACCAGTTAGCATAGCAAATTTGTCCACCAGTTAAAAGAGGAACGACG
This sequence comes from Dryobates pubescens, assembly GCF_014839835.1. NCBI lineage: Eukaryota > Metazoa > Chordata > Aves > Piciformes > Picidae > Dryobates > Dryobates pubescens. The sequence continues at coordinate 7,457,938 of NC_071643.1, forward strand.
ACTGAAGTGTGACTTCCTGGTTTGAGACAGCCAGGAAGGTACTACTCCGGTCCCTGTGCTCTGTGGCAGATGACACTGATGCTGTTCTTCACACTGTTCTTCACTTTGCTCTTCTGGGGAAAAAAAAATAGAAAAAAGAGAGAGAGAAAAATATTTACTTTATGCAATATGTAGGGATTTGATGAGAAAAAAGCACAATGTTGCTGCTGAGCAGTTCTATCAGATATAACTTGCAATTAGTTCAGGAACTGACAGGGATCCTAACCTTATAGGATCACAGCTTCAGAGAATTCAGCCATCTTCTCAAGTATGCCACAAGTATCAGCCTACTAAAGATAAATTTATGTTTGATCATGGTACAGGTACAGTATGTGATATAAACAAGGACTATATATTAGGATGTCCTGAACTTGAATTAATTAACAAATTCAGAGCATAATTAATTACTAGCCAAGGTTATGTCTCCAAGAATGACTAAGCATGACTGGCAGGACTGCTGTGATTAAACTAATGTCCACCTTAAAAGTGAAGGAGCTGTGAGAAAGAAGGAATGTGCAGCATCCCAGAGAGAATGACACACATTCATCTTACCCCTACTTGCAGAATCATCAACCCTTAATAAGACATAGGACGACAGTTTTCTAATAAAAGCTTGCATTATATGAGAATGAGATTTATTATGTTGATAAGGATTTTGAAGTACTCATTTTGGCTGGCTGAGAAAATTCAGGCAGAGAAGTAGAACTGGTTCGTAGTATTTTTTTAACATAACAAGCAAGTATTGGGATGAGATGATCCTTGATTGGCAACACTGCAGACTAAGCAAATACCTTGCTCATTGTAAGCATATGACTCATTCCAAGCCTTTTTATTGAAACAGGGTTGTAACTTGTAGGTCAGCAATTGAAGATATCCTGAAGAGCCTGTTTCAAGGAAAGAGATCTCCAAGAATGTAATTTTGATTTCGTTATCCTCTTCCATTTCTAGAGAAAAAGTCTGACATTAAAGTACATTTCTTTTGCCCACAAGAGGCAAAATCAACACGTTCAGGGCTCCTGGCCTACAAACAGGTGCCATTCCACCACAATTAAACAGGATCTTTTAAAGTTTTCTGATGAGAAGAGCATGAGTTCTGTGTTCTCCAAATCACCAAGACCATGGTAGAGAAAAATTGAGTATATATACCCTTGAATTCATCTCAGAGTTTTTTATTGCAAGAGGAAGGCTTGGCTGCAGTACTTCAAACTTCCCACTGAAGTTTCACCTTGTTTATTTTACAAGGCTGATGCTGCAAAGCATGTATGAGTAATTTCCATAAGTTAATATAATTTAAAAGATCACCAAGACCATTTCAGCAAAACACTAAAATACATATTTGAGTGCCACTGTGAATAGACAACTTTTCCTAAAGCTAGGCTGGGCTCCTGAGTAGGCAGTGGTACAAAGAAGTGACTCTCTTCAAATCCCCTTTTTCATTCATCAGTCCCATTTTCTATCACCTGTTGCATTAGCATTTTTCATTTTTTTACCATCAATCATTTTTTCTAAGTATTGCATTTAGAACCAGATTGCTGAAACAATAGAGCCCACCACAGCCAAAAGACTGGCACATGTCACCAAAGACAGCCAAGTGCAGGACAAAGTGGGACAATCCCTTATGAGCAGAAGAGTACTGCCGATTTTAATTTCATGGAAAAGCCCAGGAGTGAAAGAGAAGTCATAGGAAATGAGAAGAGATGCAGAATGCTGTGCCTCAGAGGAAAAGATGATAGCTCAAATCATGAGGTAAGAGAGAAAAAGGAGCTTTCAGTACCTAACATTTTAAACAGAAGTTTAAAAGGACACCAGAATAGTTGTGCTGACAACCATAATACTTTTCTAAACTACTTATTCTACTCTAATGTGCCAGCTCAAGAGTATTGCCTATCTTGTCAAGACTCAGAAAGAAATACATAATAAATGAAAAGCTGAAAAGACAACAGTGAAAGAGTAAACATAATATGAGAAATGCAATTTGACAGGGAAATTTCAGGGTTTTCTTTCTTTTCTTTTTTTTCCCCCCTTTCTCCTAAATATATCTGTAATTTCCTAGGGTACAGTTGAGCTCAGATTTTGACCCACTAGTGTTCATCATAAAGGCATCAATGTCATTCAGCCTTCATTCTGATTTTGTTAGTCCTTACAAGAGCTCCAAGTCACCCTTCATTTCCAGTTTCTGGTTGTTTCTATCAAAACTGGCAGCCTCTCAATGCTAGTGAATTCTGATGAACAAAAGGGAATTTAGGAATTAGGAGGAGCTGAAGGGAGCAATATTTGAACTTCCTCTGCCCTGTAGAGTACTTCTTTGTCCAAAAAGAATGGATGAAGCCAGGCCCCTAATCTTCTCCGGATGGGAGTCCCACTTAGTCATGTTTTGGAGGACATTCACGCTTCACCTTGAAAGAGAAGAAAAAATAGAAGCCCTACTACTGCAGCTAGGCTACATAATTATACCAGGGAAGTAGATGTGACAAGGGCAGCCAGATCAGGACCAGTTCTTCCAGGTGTAAGTTTTACAGCATAAGTCAATTAATACTGACAGAAAATACCTTGCCTCTAGAAATTACCATTTGTCATAAGAATCAGTACTTCACCGTGGTCTAAAAATGAACAGCCCACATTGTTTTCCCAAATATCATTTAAAAACACAGACACACAAAGCAAGCCAATCCCCAGCCAGCTGCAGTTATGCAATCTTAAAAGGCAAACTAAGATCTTAATTAAACAGTAGTCACAACTCCATTCTTCCCTGTACTCAAAAAGAGCAAGTGACTTTTAAACCAAATTGTACTGGTGACCTTTGCAAAGTGCTCTTCCAACCATTACTGAACATCTTTCCCTGCTACAACCCCCATCCCCCATCACTATTTCAGTGTTTCTGCTTCAAAGCATTTTAAATTTAGTTCTGTCATTTCCCATTTTACTTCAGGGGCAAACTATAGTTGAATATAGAATAATGTCATAATTTTCTGTCAAAGTTATTCTCATAAAATTATGAGATAGCAACTTCAACTTCCAGTGCATCGTATGTTTATAGCATTGTTTAACAGCCCTTGACATACACAGTGCTGGAAGTGCTCTTCTCTTATTGCCATCATTATGCTGAAGTGTGTGGATCTGAACCTGGATTCATCCAGTTGCATTTTTAAAGTTAGCCAAAGCAGAAATTCTGAAATTCAGACTGGCTTATACTGTTATGGAACGCTACTCTGGCTACAAAAGACAAATAATACCTCTTCAGCACAAATGAGCTGGTATAAAGTTAACCTGCCAATAATTTTAAATCTTACCAGAACCTGCAAAAGGTTTTACACAGGGTCAGCATTTTTGCCATGTGCCCATAGTAATTTTTCAGTATTAAAAGTACTAAATTGGAATTTATTATATCATTAAAAATGCAGCCCAACTCTGCAAGCTACAGAGTATCTGGACAGAGGTGCAGGCTTCTGAGTGGGACGACCTCAAAATCAGCTTACAAATCTAAGAATTTAAGAAATCTAAGAATCTAAGAAAACAAATTTATAAGGTATACACAGTGGAATGGAACAGAGTTTAGTTTAACCCAGTGTCTGTCAAGGTTTAACAGTACAAGTGTCATAGAAGGCCCAGATATTCCCAATTTATCAAATGTTTCAGATCCATGAAGGGTAGTATCACAGTATCACAGTATCACCAAGGTTGGAAGAGACCTCAAAGATCGAGTCCAACCTGTCACCACCGAGCTCAGGACTAGACCATGGCACCAAGTGCCACGTCCAGTCCCCTCTTGAACACCTAATGGAATAGGTAGATTTGGAAATTATAGCAGAGCACTGAATCTGAGCAGCAAAGGAGGAGCATCTTGCCCAGATGCATTTCAGTCAGGTGCTGCTGTCCTCAGATGCATACACATTCAAATTTCCCTACATAGATGAGGGTCATGGGTAGATCACATCCTCACGAATCATGAAACATGTCATGATTCTACCTTCCTTCTCCACTTCAAAAAAACCTCTAAATCCATCAGGATCCAGTGAAGTTACTCACACATCTAACACATCACCATCCTAAAGCCTGATGCTCCCTTTAAAGAAGCAACAAGACTTGGCAGCATTGCCAAGAGACATCAACCTATATGAGCATGCTGCTATAAATTAGGTAAGAGCATCTAAACTTCATTATATCTGGTAGCCTGGAAGGCTCAGCTAAATGAAGAGCTTACAATAATAGCTTGGCACAGTAATTACACCAGTCCCAGATCTGTTGTTCTGAATTTCATCCATAACCTTCAATTTGGGTTTCACATGGATACCGTTTCAGAATTGTCATTTCAGTCCTGTTTTGCATATAATTCTGTTTAGCACCGTCAATTCCATCCACCACTTACACTACATCACATCTTTGTGACAGCTTCTCTCAAGCTAACAACTCTTGGCAATGCACAGCAGATTAAAATAACTCTTATTAATATTTTACCATACTAACTCTATCCCAATACAGCTCTGTAATTCCATCTGCCTTTCAGTGACGGTGTTTTTCTGCACTCAAAAATCAACCTGAAGTGATTAAAACACTTTAAAGATTCTATTGTGGGTTTGAGTTTTTTTTTGTTTGGTGGGGTTTTGGTTGTTTGGTTGGTTTTGTTGTGTGGTTTTTTTGTTGCTTTGTTTTGGGGTTTTTTTAAGAGGCTTGAATTATACAGTAAAAGGCATAAAGTACCACAGTTCCTAGAATATACTGTTATCAGAAGAAGTGCTTTTTCCTCTCAGTTGAATTAAAATATGAACTTCTAATACTTGGAAAGCATCTACTTCAGATATAATGTATACATATAGTCAACAGTTTTAAACAATGCAGCAACCTCTTTGTTTTGAGAACTGTTAGTCTGACATTTCAGTAAGATCTGCACTATGAATAGAGTAGAGTAGAGTAGAGTAGAGTAGAGTAGAGTAGAGTAGAGTAGAATAGAATAGACCAGACCAGACCGGGTTAGAAGAGACCTTCAAGATCATCGCATCCAACCCATCATCCAACACCATCTAATCAACTAACCCATGGCACCAACCACCCCATCAAGTCTCCTCCTAAACACCTCCAATGATGGTGACTCCACCACCTCCCCAGGCAGCCCATTCCAATGGGCAATCACGCTCTCTATGAAGAATTTCTTCCTAACATCCAGTCTAAGTCTAATTTCACACTTTAAATATATAAGCCACTTGCTTAAATAATAAACATAAACACTAAATAAGAAGAGAAGATATAAATTAATAACAAAATTAATGAAACAAAAATTAAAAAGTGGGTTGTTTTTTTAAATTAAAAAAGAAAACAAAACCCAGACACATGTTGAGATAGTATTAATCATTTACAGTTTTATAACACCTTTCATCCAGGAAAAGTAAGAATGATTTTATAGACTGTACAGGTTGTTGTTACTGTAAAGCAGTACTTCTGCAAAGCAGTGCTTCAGATGTGGAATACAGGAATCATTTAATAATAGATAGCAACCTTCCACATAAAAGAAAGAGTAATTTATTCAACAGAAGTTGGAAATTCAATAATTTAATGTCAGTGCAGTACACTAGATCCACACTGGGGCTCTGGCTGATACTGGAGTGGAGAGTGCCTCACTAACCTCTGGGAAGCTCTTGCCTTTAGGCATACAAGATTTTGTCTGTACAGTCTCTACTGATATTCATAGAATCACTCGAGTTGGATGGACCTCTGAAAGTGATCTAGACCAACCTCCCTGCAGTGAGCAAGGACATCCTTAAATAGATCAGGTCGCCAGAAGCCCTGTTGAGCCTCACCTTGAATATCTCCATGGGTGGGACCTTAACCACCTCTCTGGGCAACCTGTTCCAGTGCTCAACCATCTCACTGTAAAGAACCTTTTCCTAACATCCACTTGAAATCTACTCTAATTTAAAACCACTGCCCCTCATCCTATCACTGCAGGCCTTTGTAAACAGTCCCTCTCCAGCCCTCTTGCAGCCCGCCTCCAGGTACTGGAAGGTGGCAAGAGCTTTGAGCTGCTCTTTGGAGGTAGCTGTTGAAAAACAAACTCAAAATCTGAAATGTCATTTATTGTTCCAAAACCCACAAGACTGGATGACAGCCTCAGCTGTTTTAATGCTAGGTTGGAAATTACATAGCCTAAATGATTTTGTGATGCCAGTGACACAACTGTACCGCTACACCTCTTAGCCAGTACACATGGTATTCCCTCTAATGATCATCCCATATGCTTAAGTCTGCCATGTGTGGGTTTTGTAAGCAGAGTGACATCTCTTTATATTACTTAATTACTTCTAACCACATTATCTTGTTCAGTCAGTGTTTGGTCAGCTTGCTACAAGCCTCCAGACAGGGCATATATTCATCTGAAGAATTAAACAGGACAGGGCAGCAACTCAGAGGGAATTTATGTAAAGTTTAAGCAGAGCAAATAACCATGAACCCATTCAATGGGTGTTTCATAGCATGTAGCTTTCCAAGGTGTCATTTTTTACCTAATACCTGTCAGAACTGCTACCTGCCTAGGTGAGAGACTGCCTCTGGCCCCCAAATGCAAAGTGGCAGTTGCAATCAGCTGATGCCCTATGGCTGCTTTGAAAGAATAAGCAGCTACTTCAGCACTTTTACAATAGTCCTGTCCTACTGACTTGCAATAACTGGCTGTCTGACCTCTAGGATGTGCTGCAAGGCTTTTTACTATCATATTTTAAAATTGCTGAAGAGTAACCATGCCACAGGTGCAGGAGTATTAATTATTGGCTTTGCAGTTACTGAATTAGGTATTTAGTGATCACTAGTTTTCTTTCTACACTGTTTATAGTGTTTATTCACCATTTTGGGGGGCTTTAATTTGGTTGATTGAAGTGCCTGAAGAACAATTAGTTCTGGTCCTTTAATAAATCCAGAAGAAAACCACAAAATAACATAAAATAAATGTGCTCAGTATTAATCTATACTCAAGAAAAGTGAACTACCTAGCTGATTTGCAGCTTTAATTGTGCTTTTCCTGAAGCACAATTTCTGGAGAAAAAGACAAAAGTGCCTACCATGTGTTGTTTCAAGACCCATCCTGCCACCCCAGGACAGGCAGACAGCCATTCTGAGCACAGAGGCACACACTGCTACTTATTGTAGGAATAACTAACACCTTTTTAATCACAGATAAAATTCAACTAACTGGCCAGAAGACACCTAGTTATAACTACTAGCTAACTGTCCAAGCTCACTCAGGTTGGGTCCAGGAATGCAGGATTCATGTCTTACCCCACTCTCACCCAACCCCTCCTACCTTTTTCCCCATTGATAGAACATGAACTAGAATGCAGCTGCCAGGTGAACTGGCTCATGAAGCTGATTCAGAAATCCTTGGGTTTTTCTCATGAATTTTCAGTTCAGCTGCATGAACTGGCTGACCAAACAACTGCAGGTTTGTCAGTGTCTAAGTGAGGACAACAGCAGGAGTAGAGAGCTCAAGAGTGCAGCAGTGAACAGTTGGACCTACAGGCTCAGCTGCTCTCTAGAACCTTTCTTGAGCATTAGGTTGGCAAAAGATATCTCTTCTTGTAGCATAAGTGCAGATCAAAGGTGAATTTTCTTCCTTCATCTTATCTCCTGAACTTGTATTTTAAATCTTTTCCTAAAGCATAAATCTGTAGTTAATAGAAGTATTTGGACATGAATTAAAATCTCCCATACTCAAATCTCATCTCCATCCTACTCATCAATGCATACTGTAGCTAGGTTCTCTTTTTCTATCCCATCTATTCTAGACCAAATGCATATGAATGTCATTTAGTTATTCCAGATCCATATCAATATAAATGAAAGCACAATTGCTCTCTCAACTTAATTAACCAAGCAGAGAATAAAAAACACAAACAGAACGCAAACAAATGCTGTCTCCAGGAAAACAAAACAAACAAAGGCAAGAAGTCAAAACAACCTAACAAAGAACAAGATAAAGCATACCATGGTGAAACCTAAAAATCTCACCTCCCATAATGCTGGCAAAGCTTATGGTTTGTTACTCCATCATCTTACTGTTGTGAAATTTCTCTTGCTACCTTTTCAGAGCACTACTTTCTGTGTTGCCTGTTCATTGCATCAACTCACATGAAAAGGTAAACATGTATTTTCAATTATCTAATGTGCTTGGACTGTAAAACTCAAATGTCTCAGTAAACCTTCCCATGCATTAGACTGCCAACTTGATAGCCTCAGAAAGCCCTAAGATCCAGCTCTCTAAAAAACAATTAAAACAAAAGATAAAATGTGAAGTTATTTTACATAACTGGGAAAGGTTTCTGAAAGTTAAATACAATGTTCCCTTTTGCCTAAAGCCACTGCACTTGAAATCTTAATCATCATGTGTCTCCAGCACTTTGAATACAAAGGTTCCAATAAAACAGAACTAATAAGACACTTTTAAGAGCCTTCACCCCTTTAACAGTAGTAGGTGCACACATAATGTGCCATTGCCTAAAGAATTATTGGCACAGATTTAAAATGACCTACAAAATTAAGCCATGGCTTCACTATTTCAAACTTGAACTCATGAAACCTTTTAACTCATTACATTATCACTCTGTTCTACACATAGAGTATTGAACTTAAAATCAATATATAATGCAATTATTAACTTCGTGAACAACAGCTAGATCTCTCCCAATATGCTTTTTCCCCCTACTGTAAATGCATGCATTGGGTGATACAAAGAATTTCAGATGTCTTTGCAACTTGTTGCATGTTTGCAAAAGGAATACAATTTTGATAATTCAAACCCACAAACCTCTCTGATTAGAAACACTCACTGCACAAAGCTGGCAACACCTAAACAAGGCATCCTCAAAACATCTGAAATTGGGCATAAACATCACCACCACTTGAAAATAAAGCTTCATGTGGACACTATACGACATATCCCATAAGGTAAAGAGTAGATGGTGTACACTGCACAGTGAGCTCTTTGGGGGGGAAACAATCTTTTGACTCTCTTTGGTTTGTACAGCATACATATTACCATATCAGACTTTTCACTTTGGTCTTCAAAGATGTATTGTAGATCCCACTGGAGACCTTAGGATGGTAATTTCCACCCCCCTACGCTTCCCTTGAACAATTAAATCGTAATCTGCGATGCAGCACTAATTTACAATGTGGCTGTAGGCAACAGGCCTGCTGCAGATTCTCTGTTAGAAATGTAATTAACACAGCTAATCTCAAGGTCATTCTCAAAGCCTGCTAAGAGCATCCATAGAAGTTCCCCATCTTTTTGTATATGGTTAAGCTTTAACGTTGATTCCATTAACAGATGCATAGAAGATCGGATTTTGCATTTATTGCCAATTTATTTTAATGTCCTTGGGAAGCAGAGGCTTGAAAATTAAATGCATCTCCAACAAATCCATTAATATACAGCCTCATTTAAAAATTTGCAAAAATAGTGTGTCTGAATGCTTTGACATCTAAATATAAACCATTCTGGGGGGGCTTTTTAGGGGTTGAAACTGTGACCTCTGTATATTTTCTTACATACTGATAAGATAAACTAAAAACTTAAACCAACTTGCTACTTCAATTGCTTATAGGTTTTTGGGCCGTTGGCAGTAAATTTTATATAAATAAATGTTGTTTCTCTCCCAATAATCTCCATTAGGATCTAGCAGACCATGAAATAGACTTTGCAAGATCAAGCAATGTGCTAAGGCCCAGAAAAAAAACATTATTTAAGCTCCCAGCTTCAGAAATTATGAAGGAAATGAAGCACCATATTGCAGTTTGAAGCCTGCACACGAAATAAGCCTTTTTTTAGTCAAAACATTAGGAAAGAGAAGTGCAGATTACTCACACCTGTGTAAAGGATAGCTAGCTCACTTGGCACCTGCATCTTCACCTTAAGTTCCCCTTGTTATTAACTTCTTACAGAACGTGGATTTTGTGGAAGAGAAGTTGTAATATTTCTAGTACAGGATAAGGAAGAACTCATTTTAGACACTAGGGGAAAGAAATATAGTCTAATAATACATTACCAGAATTTATTTTGATTTTGTAAATGAGTAAGATTGCAGCTGGCTTCAGACTTTGCAAAGACTTAGGTAATTTAAAATCTTGGAGGGGGGAAGTAATTAAAAACCAAAAAATCACAGGGGGAATAAGGGTTTGATTGGCAGTAGGTGGGTTCAGGAAGGACACCTGTGGAAGGGTTGGGGTTATCCTGTTTTCCTGTGAAGGCAATGCTTACACCACCACATTGCCTGTCAAGACAGGTTTTAATCCTTTGGATGGTTTCAGGCAATTCTGAAAAAGGAGCTGTGGCTTCAAACTTAATTGTACTCCTCAAGGTTTCTTGTCAGTTTGTATTTGTAGAGAACAGAGACTCAAATTAGTACCTCCCAAAAGGGAATTCAATCATCATCAGTGGTCAGCAAACATTTGACTGGTCAGCATTCTTCTAACCATAACACCTCTGCCCTTGGTCTGCAGTGGGGTGGAAAGCAAATGAAACCAACTTCTTCTGGGAACCTGGGGGGAAAAGTCCATAACAAATAAGTTTAATTTATGGAATACTTTAAGAAACAAGTCGTTTCTCTTAGCTTAACAAAATATATTTTCCAGTCTGTGACTCCCATATAAGAAAACATTCAAAAAAGAGAATGCTGTGAGTCACAGTAAGAATGTTTTCAAAACTCCTTATTTAGCACTTCTTTCACACTAACTTTTTCTGTATCCTGATTTGAAATTATCAGAACCAACTGCTGAATTGCCATTCCATTTAATTTGAGCTTACACGTGTAACAATTGAAACCAAACTTTAGTGACACTGAAATCAAACCACCACAATAAAATTATAATGATGATGATGGTAATAACAGTAAGTTCCAGAAGTGCATTCAAGTACAGGTAGGTGTTTTAAATTGCCCACAGCTGATAAATTAAACACACTTTTGTGGTAATTTACAGTGTGCAATGGTGGTTTTTTTCCCCAGCAATTCCAGTTTTGCTTTTCAAAATATTAACAGCAATCAAAATTCTTTCCAGAATCTGCAGTTATTCTGTGCAAGTGGCTTCTATCCTTGTATCTATATCATTATTATAAAATTATAACAAAGGAAAAGAAATGTCTGCCATGTTAGTGATGTTTATGCATTTTTTACTGATTAAAAGTTTAGGTATAGCATACTTAGAGCCAGTTCCTCAATACACTCTCCCCGAAATGGATGCTGTCTTTCATATGTTATTTGTCCCAGGCTACACTCTTGAAATCACTTGAAAAGCTTCTCAAATGAGAGATCTGGAGAGCTTAAGATCAAGACTGTAATTCCTTAGGGTGATTAAAGGGTTTGCAGCTTTAACTGATAAACAATAGAGAACAGGAAAATTAAGCAACACTTACTGAAACTCATTCACACTCCATTCCTCCAGCCAGTTCTACAGTGTTATATCCTGAAACAACACAGAGGCTTGGCAGCAAACAGATCCCTGCCTTTCAGCAGCTGCCTTTCACTGTTCTCTTGGTCCAGCTTCAAGGTCTTTGGAGCCATTTGCCACAATTTTTATTAGCATGCAGCTAGTAGGGAATGTATATCATCTGCAAGACTTGAGTACAACATTCCATTCTCCACCACTGTTTACTGGCATATCTCAGGCAATTTAAAACCAATACTGAACTGTGCAGCCCACAGAACCTCATGTTTGAAAGAAATAGCACAGTCTTGTAGGGTTATTGAGATAGCAGGTAATCATTAATTTCTATGGGGAGAACTTTAACTACTAAAAACTTCATTCAAGAAAAGTACTGCAGGTTACTACTGCCTGTCTTTGGAAGACATAAGCTCAATCACTGCAGGGCTCTCTAAAGAAACTGTACTCAAAATCACACTGCAGCTCTGAAGTGGATTTAGTAATTTTCTATAACTTCAAACACATTTGAAATCTTTCTGGGTGCCAGGATAGCTCATGTCATCCAGAGCAGTCTCTCAAGAGTTAACTTCCATTCATGCCCTCCTGCCAGTTAATGACAACCCTTCCTAGCTCTTTCCCACAGAGCTTTTCTCAGCCTGTGAGAAAATCCTTCTCATTCATCTCATAATTAGGTCATGTTCAATAAACCACTAGCCATTTGAGATAAGTTATCATTTCTCTTAAGAAGACAATATTACCCCCAAAATCCTAGAGTCATAAACTAAGTATAAATTGTTGAACAGTTGAAACCAATTACTGTCCTTATGTATTTTCCCTTGTAACAGCAGCCTTTGTGAGTCTCTCCTTCATGTCTGGATCTGGATCATTTTTGTACTTGCTTTGCCCAGGACTGAGTTAACTTATTATAGGAGCCTGTGTAGTGCTGAGGTTTGGATTTGTGACTAAAGCAGGCTCGGCAACACACCAGTGTTCTGGCTATTCCTGAGCACTATGTGCACCCTGTCAAGGATGGGGCACGCACCCTGAACGCTGCCTGGGCCTTGCTTACCAGAAGCAGGCTGAGGGTAAGCAAGAGGCTGAGAAGTGACATAGTCCAAAGTTACTAGACATTTAGCACAGATTCTGCATTTGACTTCCTTCCTCCCTCAGAAATAACTCTTTGTCATAATTTATGGGGTAAGAGTCATAAGGGCAGAGGGATCACACTTCCACTGACTTTCTGCCTCTGAGCAATTTGCCTTTGTTCTTTCAGAAATACTTCTGGAAATGCTTCTATCCCCCCATAAAACAATGTACCTCCAGTGCCATGTTGCTTAACCCATAACACATATAATGTTTGGCAAATAAATACCACATTAATTGGAAAAACACTCTTCCAAAGCACTAAATGCAGTTGAGAGTACACTGGTGACACTGGGACAGGTGGAAGCCCCATCCCTGCAGGTTTTTAAGGCCAGGCTCAATGTGGCTCTGGGCAACCTGACCTAGTGGAAAGTGGGGGCTGGAACTGGATGATCCTTGAGGTCCCTTCCAACCCCAACAATCCTGTTATTCTGTAATATTATGAACAAATTTGCAAATCAAACCAGAAAATCCATGAACCACATGTTATCCAGCATTATGGGTTTAATCACCTCATTTTTAAATAGGCAGGTTGAAAGACTGACAGTATGCAGCTTCATTGGCAATGGTTACTAGAGATATTTTAGAAGGAAAAAAACCCAACAAAGAACAGATGAAAGCACAGTCTTATGGCAGCATTGTGAAAATGGGCTCCTTCATTCTTGGAGTTTTACAGAAACAAAAGGGTAACACTGGAGATTGCATAGAGCTGCTTTTCATTGAGCACAGATTTTTCTAAGTTTTGCTAGTATGGCTGCTAAAAGGCAGTGTCCCTGTGGAACAGAGCCATGGAAACCCCCAGTGCTTGGTGAAAATGACAGCTCTGCACATCTCTCATGAAGGATTAATGTGTTGAATCTGAAATGGGTTTTGGTTTACTGTAGCCACTTCTAAAGGTTATGAGCCATATGAAAGGGAAGTGTGACATTTCAGGAAACATTCATCTTTGAAGTTCACAATACTGAAGAACCTTTTACAGTTACAACCAGCTCTCTTATACATATGTTACTAGAACAATCACTTCTCTGTTTTCTTTTTAACTCATTTGGGAAATACTAACCGAGAGTTCCACATTCATATATGCCTCCTATGTCAGAAACAAGGTCTTCCCTGAGACTCCTCTTCTCCAAGCTAAACAATCCCAGCTCCCTCAGCCTCTCCTCATAGGGCTGTGCTCAAGGCCTCTCCCCAGCCTCATTGCCCTTCTCCAGACATGTTCAAGTGTCTCGATGTCCTTCCTAAACTGAGGGGCCCAGAACTGGACACAGTACTCAAGGTGTGGCCTAACCAGTGCTGAGTACAGGGGCACAATGTATGATTTCTTGGAGGAACAACTTCTCCGGGATAGTGTGGAACAGCAGCTCAGGACTGGAGCAGATTAAAAAGGAAAAAAAAAAAGAAAAACTAATTTCTCCAAGCTCTTTTTTGGCTTTTTTTTTGCTCCATTGAAAAACAAGGTGGTACCAAAATCTCATATTTTACAGAAATCCTATTGTTGTACATCGGTTAACTGTAATGAAGATATCCTCTATTGCATGGTACTATTAAAATAGAGTTCTTATGAGCAGCAAACAGGAGGAAGTGAAAGGTTTACCACAGCCTGCCTGTTAACACACCTATTTTATTCTGCTTTTTTTTTCCCACCAGGAAAGTAAGTTGGCAATTAAGAGATATGGTCTAGAATTTACATTGTCAAAGTACATAAAAACTCCTGGATTTTAGGATATTCAGCAAGTAAAAAAAAAAATGCTACCACTTTCAATGCTCGGTTTTGAAAATATGGTTAAGTATTAAAACACCCCCATATACACTGGGAAAAAATATGGCAATGTGCAAGGCAGGATGAATAACATAAAGGTATCTGTGACCATTTTGGCCCCAAAATTGAACACAAGATATAAAATTTTAAAAAAATAAAAATAAAAATTAGAAACACTGCCTGATTTTGATGCCCTTGAATGCATGCAGCATTTTTCTTAAGAGACCAAATTGCTTCAAAGCATTTCTGACACCTTGTGCATCTGTTCAAAATTACAAAAGCCAGAAGGTACTGGTATACTGCTGTCTCTTTTTTCTCCATGGTTTGTCAAAGTGCTATAAATGGTAAGAGGCACTTTACAGTTATCTGTAAATAAGACAACTAGCAACAACCTGGAGGCCATATCAAAACACTAGAGAAGAATGGGCCTCAATTAATTACATATATCATTAAATAATATAAATCTCTGAACTGCAAACATATCAACTGAATACTCGCTGAAGTCTTCTTGCAGGGCAATCATCTGACCACACATTTCAGCCAGTGTGAATTAGCACTCAGTACCCCTTTTTATTGTGTTCACTGACAGTCAGATACTGGTTGAAAGAAAAGTTCCCTAGAAACTGGACTTGGTCTAGTCACAGAAATCGCAAATGATCCCCAGGATAAATGAATCTCCCAGAGTTAAACATCGTTTTCTCTTTAACTGGAACCTGACAAAGGTGCACTGGCTAATAAGCTACCTTTGTAGGCTGCCATTTGCAAGCTACTAATTTGCATCAAATTGAACCAGAAAGTAATACATCCCAAGCCCTTTCGACATTGAAACATTGTGGAAGTGAAGCATTCAACCTCTGCCTGCAGGCTGCTGCTGTGATATTTTTTGCTCCTTGAAGAGAAACCAGTATCTACCAACACTTGGCCTTAGACTCCTTCATCATTCAGTAAGGCACAGTGTCAAGTCAAATTTATTCTGGCTCTTTATTGCAGAGCAGAAACATTACCAAAAGGAAACTGGTGGAATAAAAGATCAACATCTACCTGGAGCTCAGGACAATTATGAGCTACTGAACAGATTTCCTTCCGTGGATCTCTCTCAGCTGCCTGGACTGAGGCTCTATTTCAGCAGACATCCTCCTCTCATTGTTTCTCCTTTGGAAGAAACAACTCATACCCTGGTTCATGGTCTTCCAATTACATTTCGTTTTGCTAAATACTGAGCACAAATATATCTTAAAATCAGATCCTGGCCCCCCACCCCAATACCTGCTCTTCCTGCAATTCAGTATGTGGATATCACTGTATACCAGATGTAAATTACCACATATAGCTCAGTGGGAACAAAAGCTCTTCTAAACATCTTTTCCCTCTGGATGACTTTCCACTGTGTGGATTTTATTATTTTTTTTAATATGGTTCACTCTCCCTGCAATACTACAATGCATGTGAAGTAAGAGAAGACTGATTTACACCCCATTGCTATGGTATATTTTCAAATTAGCCCACTTTCTCTAACCTAAATAACTATATTCATCTTATAGCAATACTTCCTAAATCACCATACACACTTAGAAAGCATTTATCAGTTAGATACCGTACTGTTAATGCAATTTTTAACACATCCCCAACACTAGAGACAGAACACATCACCTCTTCTTTATGAATTCTGATTGTAAGGAATACACCTGTAAGAGACTAAATCTTGTCTCTCTTGATGTGACTCAACAAAGACAAAATCACCTTTGCTCCTCGCCCAGACAACAGCTGCCAAGGGAGGGGACAAAAAATATATAAAAGACCTGAGCAATGCCTGCTCAGGTTTGTGCAGTTCACAGTGGGGTTCAAGTTCCATTGGTCTGCTGCCTGTGTCAGTACCTTTTTCTTTCCTGTTTTGTATAATCTGATATCCCTGCACTAAAGTAGTAAATTGTCCTTATCTCGACTAACAACTCTGCCTCCCAGGCCACTTTCCGCCACAAACCCTGCTAGTGGCAGGGGAGCTTATGACAGCAGGCTGTGTTAACCCAGAAGAGAAATACTAACAGAAAATAATAATCTTAAATGTTTAAGACCACGAAGTGCAAGCAGATGAAAAATGTTTTATGAGGCTCTTTTCCCTGCCCTTTGAAAGGGACATCATTATCAAGGCAAAGTGCTTCTGCAGAAGGCATCTCTACCCTGTGAGCAACTTGCCAATCTCCGATTTAAATTTGTACTGCAGCGGCTTCTAAGAACATGCAAAGTTTTAGACTACAGGCATTTTGAGATGGTACTTTTCACAGCTCTGATCAGAGCTGCTCCTAATGTCCCCGCCGTGCTTGCGCCAGTATTTCTCATCAGCTACAGTTCTCCTTTAAACCCTTATCTCCCACATCTTCAGTAATCTGAGCTAGCTTTTTTAAAAGCTTTGAAAGCTGCTTTTAAAGCTGATGGCATAAATAACCGCATAAGGTTACATTTCCATCATGTGAATTCCTTCAGTGAATCTGAAGGGACATTTACACTTGTAGTAGCATACCCAGTTGAAATTACAAGTTAGGATTCAGGTATAATTTTTACACAGACTGACACCTCTCTATGTAATCACATTTTCAAAGAGGATTGAGGGGGGGAAAAAAAGAGACATGGGCATATGAGATTACACAGGTCACACGGGCCTCTTGAGGCAAGATCATTACATAGGAAAACATTTTGTTTCAGAGAACTAAACAGATTGAAGTTCATCTCTTAATCCTCTTCCCACTTCCAGGTGTTGGGTTTGTTGTAGAGCAGTGTTGATGCACCTGAATCAGGTTCCTTGCAGAAGAACCTCTTACTCACATGCATGACAAATGTCTTCCAAGCACCGACAGACAAAGTTAAAATGCCTAATTGAGCATACACATACAGAAGACTTTCAGTCAAGGAGACATCTCAATTCATGCTGTATCAAAATCTGACATTCACACAGTGAAGAGGTAAAGGCTTTGTACTGCTTGCTGAGAAGCCCCAGCTGCACTGAAGTACTCAGTAGGAGAGGCATAACCTTGTACTAGCAGACCCAGCAGAAGGCAATACCAGTCAAAGTATAGCTATGGCTAAGGGACAAACATCCTAAATTTTTGTTCTCTTCTTATTGCACTTGCTCCTGAAGTACCTGAATGATGCATTCATATACACAACATAGATAGCTGTGTCCAAAGGTAAAGCAATTCTAAAAAACTGATTAAAAAAGGATTTTAATAACACGTTTATTTGGTCATGGGGCAGGTGTACATAAAAGCAAGTAGATGCCATATAAAACTAGATGTTGCTCCACACTTTTATAATAGAGCACAATTTCTCATATTCAGTGAATGCTTCCTGGGTGCTTCAGCCATTTTCTCTTTAGCCAGTGCTCACCATCCTGAAAGGACGAGGGAATGAGATGACCTTAATCCTGTCCTTGGCTGCCCATTAAGTAAAAATACAATGTTGGTAGAGAACAAATCCAATCAGTTTATATTGTAACTGTGCCTATGCTAAAAATTAACAGGATAAGAAAAGCATCACTTAGTATCATATGTATACATAATGTTACTATTTGTCAGAGACAAAACGCCACCTCTAACAAAGGTGCTAATAACTCAATAGAAAGTTTTGTATAATGACTTTGGAAAACAACAACAGCATTCCAAAAAATTCCCAAAAAAATTAGACTAGATGACAGCATCTGCAAAAAAAGACTAGGGGGAACTGTAACAGTACGTACAGCTGAGCAGGGCTAGAAGGTGAACAGCTGAAGAGATAGCTATTAAAACATTTGTCTTCCCTGTCAAGCTCTCCTCCTTTGTAAACTAGGAATTTCTTAAACAAAACATCACCACCAACAAAAACAAACAGAATCAACACCAAGTAAGTCAAAGAATGTAAGGCTGTATTCTGAGAAAGAAGCATGTTTTTCTATCAAGTCTTATCTTCCTCCAAAACAAACTGACAGCTGCCAGACATAGTGGGAAAAAACCCAACAAACCAACCAGAACAGTCAGGTGTTAACATGTATAGCTTTCATAAAACAGTAAGCAGATTAAGAGAGTTTCTTTTAAAAATATCCTGATTATTAGTCCATATTAGAACTAGCTATCAAGTGGGAGATGAGTTTCAAGAAGCTAAAACCCAAGGTATGCTTTGCCATCTTCCTGTAACTTTGTGCACTGACCGTACAAATATTCTCTGCTCGCTCACTCAAGTGTGCTGTCTGTTGATAAAGAAAGAGCTCCCTTAAAGACAGCAATTCTTAAAAGTTGTTGACAACTACATCTGCTTTCTGCCAGAGCTCTAAATGTACCCTTGGGAAAGCAAGCAACAAGCATGTTAGGCTCAACCATCTGAAAATAGAGTTTTTAAAATGAATGTATCTATGTAAACAGCTAGAACTGCTCTTGATATTCTAAAAGTGAAATAATCCCATTACTGGCATAGCAATTTTGTACTGCAAGGCACTAAAGTCAGCAAGTTCAAAATATTCCTCTGACATTTTATTTCATCAGAATTCTGATTATTATTTCCAGATGGAGATAGCCCCTTCTTCCCACAGTGGAACTGTTGATTTGTAACAGCAAGGAAAAAGATTAACGTAAGAAACTGCCAAAAAAACCCACAAGATAAGAAAAAACTTCAAGTTTTCTTCTAAGGAAAAGATATCAGTTAAGGTCTAGATGACATAGCTGCACACTGAGGACTGCTAGATTTTACAGAAACCCAGACATTCCTAGTGTAGTTTGAACAACCGAAGATGATGAGAACTATCAAGTCAAAACTAAACTGCATTAATGGTTGGCAGCAAAGAACTCAGCTGCTCAACTATTTTGACAGGTTTGAGAACTATATCTGCAGGGAAAAAAACCACAAAATACAAATGCACACCACTCTGAAAATCCCATTCCTATCAAAAGATAGAAGGCATCTATTTGGGGATCTGTAGCTGTAACAAGGGCACATTAAACAGATGCTCCACTAATAATATCAAAATTAGAATCTGTAGTAAAAGTTATACACCAAAGCCTCATGTTCAGAATAGATGTGCCTTTAAAGTGTCTGACTAGTAGCCAAGCTATGTGTAACCAACACGAAACCCAAAATGCTCTTCTGTGTGAACACAAGATGTATATTAGTGTTTTGCTTTGAAGTATACTCTGCTTTCACATTTCTGTTCTCAGGAGGCTGGAGTTAAGCCACCAAACATAGAGAAAATGGCCATAGATATCTTTCTTCTGAAGTCAGAACTTTATCGCTCTGACCTGAACACGCAAGTCAGTATCGATAGCAAATGCTCATTACCAATGCTTCTGAAATGCGTTCAGCTTTTCAACCACACAAAACATGTATATTCTCCTCTTTCCAGCATGGCAACAGCTGCTGTCAGAAAAACACTTTTCATTGTCCCAAGATTACATTCACACTCGACAAAGGCATCTAGCAGCCACAGGGCCTTTGTGCATCTAGCAAAAAGCTCATTAGTGTAGTGTACAGTACAAATCAGACTACCAAAACCACATTTGCCTGGCTGAATAGTGGAATGTGTTCATAAAACTCAATGTGAAACATAAAAATAATTTGATGCCTTAAAGAACCCCAGGCAAACCAAGGCTTGTCAGATGTGGAGTCACACTAAAAAGCAAGTGCCAGATCAGCATAGGAAAAAAAAATAAAATTAAAACACCCTAAAATGAAACTAGGAGATGATAAAGTTCTGCTTAAACTAGCTGTACATCTTGGAATATGATCTGGAAATAAGGAAACAAAAAACAGCAGACACTGAAAGCAGAAGTATCAGTGATACTAACAGTAAAGTGAGTGAACTAGTCAGATGAAGACTACCAAACAAATTAGCAGGTCTGTATAGTACAAGTTCAAGTTGGAAAAAAATAACAATTAAATCAACATTAATGAAATTTCCATTTGATGGACTAGATTTTGAAACACTATGAGACAGAAAGAAACCATAAGGAACTTCAAAAGCAGTTTAAGAAGGCTGAACACCAAATCCTCAAATTGACAATATACTTCTCTAACAGAACGTTTCTGGTGTTTCAGACACATACATTTTACAGAGGTTTCACAGACCAATCTCTAAACCACAGGTTCCAAAAAACATAGACAAATTACAAAAGAGCTTAGAGCTTAGAACTTAGTACTGAATTCTGACCTGCCATATGAAAAAGGAAAAAAAAAGGAATCCATGTCTGGTTTCTACAAAAACAGCTCAGTGTAAAGACCAAATGTGTTTTATGGTGCCTTTAAAGGGTAACCAAAGTCTCCACTGTAATAAAGAAAATTACATTTAATCTAGTCTGTGGTAAATCAGCGTAGAAAACACAATTTGACATGTTTGATGGGTCCCATAAGAGAACATTACAATGAAAATGCACTTCATAAGTACCTGACATACCATGCCTTGAGTTTCGAGGATCAGGCTATGCTATACTCTGGAAGCTGTTCAAAGAAAAGATGCAGCAAGCATTCATGTTAGTTTGTTCTTAAAATCACCATGATCTTGACATCTAAGGCACACTGGAAAGTTTACAAGTTTCACTCTGCATGTCTGCAGTTCACAGAGATGTAAGATGAGGCAGCAGGAGGGCAGCTAAAAAAAAAATTCATTAAAACATGCAAGCATTTTTGAGAGATTGCTCCTATTATTTCCACAGGCTCAGGAAGTATAAATGGAATATATGTGCCAGTGTAAGTGCAGAACTTAGTTTCAAATGCAAAGCCTCACTCAAAAATCCAGAATAAAGGAGAAAAATCTAAAGTCATTATGCATTTATATTACATTAACTGCTATAATACTGTACTGTAGACACAGTGGTACTAGCAATATAAATTACTCCAAAACCAAGGGAAAATTAGGTTTCTTTAAAAACAGAGACGGTATCAACTTGTTTTAATTTGGAAATATTCTCTGAATTTCAGTTAATGGAACAGAAATATATATTCTTAAAAATCATGATCAAGCCATAAGTCCTCCTTACAATAGTCACCAAAAATATTCCACACTTTGGAACAGTCTACTAGAAAGAATAAAGTGGGTGGGGGTAGGCGGAGGGGTGCCCTGTAAGTTTTGACAAGAGTGAATTCTGCACCACCACAAGAACCACTTCTGTGCATATTTTAATGCATCCTAGACTAAATCAATCTTAACAGACTTACTGAGCTGAAAGAGTGCAAGATGAGGTTCTTAAAGTATTCTTTATTAATATAATTAGAAGTTGCAGAAACAACTTGTAATATAAAGGCACAGGAAGACAGTCTTGATAAAATATTTCAAACAGTAACTTACAGTACAAAAAGACAACTGTAATGCACATACAAGCCCCAAACAATTCATTCAAAAATATTTCACTGTGTTCATCAATAATAATGGGCAATGACTAAAAATATAAATTGTTATTGTACAATAAATATCTGATAGGTGCAAACAGAACAAGATTTATTGCTCTCCACAATGTTTTCCCTGTAGTGTCTTTTTTGTTGTTGTTTTGTTTGGGGGTGGGGTGTTTGGGGGTGGTTTGATTTTGTTTGGTTAGTTAGGTTTTTCTAAGTTCCAAATTCCTTTTGTCATCAGCTTTAGTAACTCACTTCTGAGGGAAAGAAACCTCAGACCAGAGCCGATAGGACATTCTGGTATTTACAGAACTGCCTTGAGTAGTAACCAAAACTGGCAGTGCTTGTTTCTTCACAACATTAACAATCATACTCCACAGAGTCATTGGGAAATGTGGTAGATGTTAAAAAAACAAAACAAACAAAAACCAAACCCTAAAACTCAAATAAACAGGCAAACACACAAAAACCAAAACCCCACCAACTAAACCCATCAACTTGAGCGATAAATCAAGGCTTTCATAGCAGGATAGTGTTACCTAGTCTGAGAGTATGTCTAATTTTTTCAAATAAGTAGAATTTGATGAAAAATGTACTGCTCTGACAGACCAAGCATGTAAAACTGTTTTCAAACAAGGGGAGAAATAAAAATGAAAATCTGTATTGGGCACACTAACTTACAAAAAGCAAGACAAGGGATTGGAAGCAAATTAGGAACTACATAGGCAAAGATGGCTTAAGGTGAGAATTCTGAATTCTAAAATAGCCTTAATCTAAGAAACCAAAAAGCACCATGCATCTTTATATGGCTCCACTTTTTGAGCTTTCAGAAAGAAGGGGCAGTCGGTGAGTTTGCCATTTTCCTCACCATGCACTTGGCAGCAATTTGGTAAGAGTTTCCACCGATCTTTTGACATAGCATGAGAGGCATACTAACTTTGCTCTTCAAAGCAGCACATGCTACCTTGCTCAGAATTCTATTCAGCTTGAACAGAACATCTTTCCAATGTGTTCATAAAACAGTGTTAGTTTCCTTCATTACTGTTACGAGAAGCAATATGCATACATTGCCTAAGAGTATCCTTTTATGAGTAAGACTTCAGAAAAATGAAGCATTAGACTAGCTGTTAAAAAAAAAACCACAAGAGGAGCAAGCTTTGAAGTGAATTCTTGCAGCAGTAACTAAGGTTTTTATAAAAACTGTAACTTCTATTTTAATTGCACTGGGAATAGTCAAACAGTTCAAGAAAAGGAGTCTAGACTGAATACAGTTTAATCGATTTAGCTGGTCAATCAAATGAAGAATATTCTATAAACTCCACTACACTTGTATTCAACAGAATTGGAATGATGTTAACTAACTTTCAAGACATTATTATTCATATTAAGGGTTGTTTCTAGCATAAGCATACAGGTTTTTAAGTTCTTCAAAGAGTAATAAAGGACCACTCATACTTGAATTTTGAGAATTATTACCTTCACTGCAGAACAGCATTTTTTCTCCACTATTTGTTTAGAAACTAATAAACAAAACTGTTTTCTTTGGTTTATGCTTAACTACACTGGACTGGTGAATTTGTATTTTTTAGACAAGCTTCTATCCCCAATTTAAGTGTTAATATAAATCCTTTTATTGTAGTCTCTCTCCAATTCTTAAACTATCTCCATTAAAAGAAAGAGTTTGTTCATACCATGATTTCCTGCTAAAACCAGTCATGTATATATACTTGCATGAAGGGTAGAGGTTTTGTACAATAATTACATTAAGTAGTATTTCCAATGTCAGAACTACAAAAGACATCAAATGAATGTTAGTTCAAATGACATTTGAGTTTATGACAATCCTAAAACAAAACAAAAAACCAAAACACAATGTCTAAGCATAGTAAAATACAGTGTAAAACCCCTTAAAATTGGACAGTAACCTTAGGAATCCTGCACTCACCATAGGAATGTACTGCACAGTATTAGCATGAAAGCTTGTTAAATTTGAAACAATGCAGACAGCTAGATTTACCTGGATGTAAATGCCACTTCAAGGTGTTTAAACAAACACAAAAATGAGAAAATGTCAGGAAAAAAAGGCCTTTAAAACAGGCCATCAGTCTAAAACTTGACTTTCCAAGTAAGAACATCAGCTTCACAAAACTGTGACACTAATGCAGTTTTATGTAAAGTACTCTGACACACAAGCTGTCAATTAAGCTATCACAGTCTTTTTTGACCTACTCCCTTTTATGCAGTTAAAGAGAAGAGTCAATAGTTGCTCAAGTTTTAATTCAGTAAGTACCTTGTCTGTTTGCAAACAAACACTTTAACACCATAAAATTACATATTTTTATGGTATTTAGAAAAAAAGATAAGTAGTTGTGGTTTTTATTGTGTTCTCTTTTTAATATGTAAGTTCAAACTTTCATTTTTTAGTGTTTTTGCAATAGTGTTTCAGCCAGCCTTGCAAAGAATTTGCGCCGTGGACTACCTCACGTTGCTACTCAGTTGTGCAAGGTATTCACGCAGCTCTTTTGCAGCTTGGAATCTACCGTAGCGCTTCTTTGGGTTGGCACACTCGTCCAGCAAGGCCTCAAGTCGGCCATCTTTGGCAATTTCAGCGGGGGGGTCATGAAGTAGTCCTCCAGAAGTGCCACGCCACGTGGCGTGTCTTGATAAAAGGTTCTGACAAATAGCATAGTAATTGTGGTCCACAGTGACACGAGCACACAGAATCTCCTTCGAGAAGGACAGACAAGCTTCTTTGTCACAGTCATCAAATTTGCTTTCATACCACACATCCCAGTTTTCAGGTTTATCTGTGAAATGTAAGGAGACAGTAAAAAAAAATAAAGTGAGAGAGTAGAAAAGAACACACATATGAATACAATCACAAGCTCAATACACAGCAAACTGGTAATACTTAAAACTAGAAACAAACTTTGTTTAGATGAACTCCTAAACATTCTAGCCTAAGCTTGCACCTGACAGTTGGATATCCCCTTGTGCTGAAATGGTCACAGCAATACAAACAATAGGGGGAGAAAGAAAGAGGGGTAAAATGGATAGCAAAGAGAAGGAAGCAGAAAAAACAGCCCACTAAACACATGAAATCAAACACATGAAATCTACATTCATGCACGTGCCTAGAGGGAAAAAACGTAGCACAAACAAATGCAAGAGAAGGATCCCCCCACTGAAGTGGAGAGAAAAGCAAGCAACGTGGTTTGTTTTAGCAGCATAGATTTGATTTCTCCAGGTGCCCTGAGAACTAACATGGTGAAGTGGTCTACCAGTGAACAAAAAGCTCCATATTGTAAAGTAATTGCCTTAAACTTCTGAAACAGTGTCTTCCAACCTCTTATTTCAGACACTGTCGTTACTAAGAAGCATATATTAAAAAAGCAGATGCATTACATATAATCTTTGACAAAGGAAAAAAAGCCCAAGAAAACAAATGGCATTCATGTATGTGTATAAACTCTTCTTTATATACAAAAATTGTCAAAATTTGAAGGTGTAATTAGTGGCCTTGTTACAAACTTTTGACTTAAAGCATGACTTACATAAAGTATTTTATACAAAAGAAATATGCAGAAGGCTACTTAATGTGAGATATCCTGAGTTCTTATTAGTCCTTCTAAAAAAACTTTCCATCTGAAGTTCCTAGACTACTACCAGCTTCAAGAAGACATCCTTATCATGGAGTCTTGTAGTTTTGTAGATCTCTTTTAGCACCACATTGCCAAAAGAAAAATTTAGTCTCTGAGCTAACTATTGCGTCAACCCATTCACTGTGCACTGCAAGCCAGTCTAGAAAAAAGGGGACCAAAGGATGACTTCTGAAGCTGTAATGTGATACAAAATTTGCACAATGAACAACAGACTCAAAAAGGGAAAAAGCCAGCAACAAAGGTACAAAGGACTCCTGCAAACTCAGCTGTGAGATCCCACACAGACACAACTGGACAGAACGTACATATTCACGTATTAATTACTCCAGGCAGAGATTGTTCAGTGAAACTTTCCAGAATACTAATGAAGTCAGTATTAAATATCAAGTTTATACAATGACTGAGAACTTTGTGTCCTCATTTGTTTTCTGTGTTCTTGATTAGTTCTTAGACTACAGATCACACAGCAAAATCCTGGTTAGATCCAAATTAGTTTGAGAACTAGACAACAGATGTAAGCACGACACTTTCAGCATTCAGCTCCTGCAAGAATCTACTTGCAGGATCCTATTCCATTTGCATATCAGATTCTTCAGAGTTCATCTGTGTGACTAAGCAATTCAGATATATTCCAAAAATCAAAGAAAAGAAGAAGAAAAACAAAAAATTAGAGAGAAAAGAAGGAAGTTTATTTGTGTGGCCCATAAGTACTGAAGTAAATGTACTGGATATCCAACACACTGAAAAGACTTTCTTGGTAGGGTCAGCTAATTTTAATCTAGGACCCTTGAGAACGCATTATAAAACTAATACACACACAAAAAGCAAGCACACAACCAAAAACAAACAAACAAGAAAACCCCAACTAAAAGGAAAAAAAACCAACAAAACAACAACAAACAACACACCCCCCCCCCTCCAACCCAAAACCCAAACCATAAACCCACACACCACCAAAAAAAATAAATAAATAATAATCCCCCAAACATATTTTCTTTCAGAAAAGTGTATGGATATAAAGCAGTGTCTTGAAGTCCTCAAGTTAATTTAATTCTGCAATTCAGCATATGAAGTCTGTTTGCAAAGCTTAAAAAAACCCTCCATTCACCCAAGGCAAACTGGAATCATTTGGCCTGTTGCCATGAACTTCTGCAGGATTTCATGTTCCATGTCTCTAGCTCTCAGGTCTGCAAAGTTTTATTTACAAACTCAAAAGGAATGTAAACCCATGTAATGCCACTTTGTCAAACGTCTCTCCTGCCGCCATTGCTTTGAGCTTTTACAGATGACAGAAAAATGAATGATTTTTCACTATTCTCATTTGGAAACAGCACTAAAATTACCCATTCCTTCAGTTCCATCATTACAGAGCACCAACATGAACAACAAAACCACAGACGGGCTGTGTAATTAAGGTGAAGTGAGCGGTAAGAGACTGTTTTATCATTCACAGAAAACAGAATGCCAAGACTCCCATCCTTACAGATGTCTGGAAAAAATGACAGCAATCTCTTTGCTAAGGCAGACTAGTCAGTAAACCCATCTGTCTGTACCTGTCCACCCTTCTGTACAAATCCTTTCAACATCCAAAGCCTTTCCTCCCACTCCCACCTCTCCATTTAAGCAGGCTTACAGAGATTAAAAGTATGTGCAAATTAAGTTCAGGTAAACTCAACACTTCATGAAATTGACAAATTGGTAAGTTAATTAGTAGCCTAATTGCTGAAGAAAGTTAATTAGCTTGTTAATTAGTAGTCTAGTTATAAAGTAGCCAAAATGGGTATTTAGCAACTACAGGAACTTTAAATATTGCGCTTGAAGAGGAAGAAGCTGGAAATCTGTGGGGGCAGGGGAGAGAAAGGAGACACTTACTCTGTCTGATTAACCTTTTGTCTGCTACCAGAACATTTTCGGCATCTACAATGATAACTTTCCCATCTCTTGGTCCAACTGCAAAGTTGTCAAAGCTGACATCAAGGAGGTAGAGTGCAAATTCAAAGTCATTATTGGTCAGCTGTTCAGCTATTTCCATTAATTGCCAGGCCAGGTCCACTCGTTTCTCCCACGGTGCGTTAAAGTAACTCCACAGCTCTTCTCCAACATAATTGACAGCCACCATTCTTCCGCACGCTCCTAAGTACTTTGCAAACGGCCAACCTTCATCCGATGGAAAACTCTGCATATAAAAAAGGTTTTTTTAGAGTTCTCACTAATACAAACCAGCTGAGATTTTAAAATGCTGTTCAATACAATTTACAAAAGACACCTGTAAATGCCCACCGACACTACATTTACATCGTTTGAAGTTTTGAAAGGAAAAACAAAACAAAACAAAACAAAACAAATACTTGTGTGAGCAAGAGGCCCTGCTGGACTAGTAAAGAGTTGGGGGAATGGAAATAATATGCAGCCCCTATCAAGCTTTCCATATATTAGAATAGAATAGAACTGAACCGAACCAGGTTGGAAGAGACCTTCGAGACCATCACGTCCAACCCATCATCCAACACCATCTAATCAACTAAACCATGGCACCAAGCACCCCATCAAGTCTCCGCCTAAACACCTCCAGTGACGGCGACTCCACCACTTCCCCGGGCAGCCCATTCCAATGGGCAATCACTCTCTCTGAGAACTTCTACTTCCATATATATGTATGATTCCACCCTCTCTTTCCATTGGTATTTTATACACATCTGTTGCACTAAGGAAAGTATACTTCCCACCAACACAATTTTGCATCTGATATGTTTAATACCAACTTTCTAATAACATAGAAGTGTTTTAATTACACCTTCTTTTCAGCACTCCCTCCCTTCCCATTTTCTACCACTTGATTGGATTCCTTCAAGGATACTCACATTTGAAGATCCCTCCCAGACAGGGTCACAGACTAGACTGAAGTACAAAAGAAATCTTACCCCCTTAACAATCTACCACTGAATTGCTATGCACATACTTTATCACATACATCCACATAGCATTTTTCTTAGAAGTAAAATCTGTTTCAAACAGTAGCTTTCTTGGTAGTTAGCACAAGAGACTGAAAAGTAGTAACATGCTACAAGCGTTAGAAAAAAAAAAAGACATCAGACCCACATGAATAACACAATAGGTTCACAGATTTAAGACTGCCAAGCATTTGAACTTCTACTCTATTTTCATTGCCTGATCTAACCACATAGGCTAATACAGTCCTGAGGATGACACAATTAATTTGATGGGCTGAAGGTTAATATATTATCAAGCAATGACACCATACTATTTGTCTGTCTATACTGCTATAGACCATTCTCAGGAGCCCCAGAACATGTCGGGATAAAGGAGTTTGCTGAAGTTGATGAAGGCTGGGTCAGGGATCAGTTAAGCAATCTGGACACCCATAAATCCATGAGTCCTAATGGGATGCACCTGTGGGTGATGAGGGAGCTGGCACAAGTCATTGCTAGGCCAATCTCCATCATCTTTTGTAAGTCCTGAAGAACAGCAGAGCTGCCTCAATTCTGGAGGAAAGCAAATGCCATTCCAGTCTCCAAAAAGGACAAGGAGAAGGACCCAGGTCACTATAGACTGGTCAACCTCACCTTCATCCCTGGAAAGGCGATGAAGCAACATCTCCAGAGCATTGCTGATCAAGGATAAGAAGGTCACTGGGAGCAGGCAGCATGATTTTACCAAGGGAAAGTCATGTTCAACCAACCTGATAGTGTTTTAAGAGGACATAATCTGGTGGATAGATAGTGGTAGTGCAGTGGATGCAGTTTATCTTGATCTCAGGAAATCATTTGACATCATCTCCCACAGCACCCTCACACCCTCACAGCCAAACTGAGGAAGCGTGGTCTGTATATCAATTAGTGAGGTGGATTGAGAACTGGTTGAAGGAAAAAAAGTCAGAGACTTGTGGTCAATGGGACAGAGTCTAATTGGAGACCTGTATCTAGTGGAGTTACTCAGAGGTCACTACTGGGATCAGTACCATTGGATATATTCAGCAATGACCTGGATGAAGGAACCAAGGGCACCTGTTGATACCCAACTGGAAGGAGTGGCTGACACCTGAAGACTATGCTGCCATTCAGTGAGACCTGGACAGGCTGGAGAGTTGGGCAGAGAGAAACTGAATAAGATCCAAGAAGTGTAGAGACTTGCATCTGGGAAGAACAATTCCATGGACCAGTACAAGTTGAAGGTTGACCTGTTAGCAGCTGAAGGGAAAAGGACCTGGGAGTCCTGGTGGACAGCAGGATGACCATGAGCCAGCAATGTGCCCTTGTGGACAAGAGGACCAATGGCATCTTGGAGTGTATTAGCAGAGGTATGGCTAATAGGTTGAGAGATGTTCTCTTCCTCCTGTATTCTATTCTGGTGAGGCCCCATCTGGAATACTGTGTCCAGCTCTAGGCCCCTCAGGAAACTGCTTGAAAGAGTCCTGTGCATAGCCACAAAGATTAAGGTGGTAGAAAGCCTAAGGCAGCTGAGTCTCTTTAGCTTGGAGGGGTGACCTTACGACTTGCGAAAGACAAGTGTCAGGAGAACGGACCCAGGCAATAAACGAAGGTGGTATGGAAGAAAAACACCCACAAGTTCAGGGCAAGTCAAGTGACAATATTCCACAGTTAAGAAGTTGGCTGCATTTTTTGTTTGAGAATTTTTGGTTGCTGGTGGGTGGAGGGGTTTTGTTTGTTTGGGGTTTTGTGGTGTGCTCTTTTGTTGGTGTTGTTGGCAAAATAACTTTCCTGCAAATAAAGTATACAGTAATTCAGTGTTCCCCACTCTACCACTGTAAGAAAAATTCATGCCTGTGGCATCAATAACCACCAAAATGAGATTTTATGTCTTGCTCATCAAATGAAGCTAGTTCTTTACAAGGGAATGTGTCATTTCACTGAAAAAGCAGCAACAAGGAGCTGGTGTAAAGGCATAACCCCCAGAGAACTCTATGCAGGAAAAAAACCCAGTATTTCCTTCCAGTGAGTGGGATCAAGTGGCATATATACATTTCAAAATATTGCCTACCACTGTCTCTCAGAAAAAAGCCATACAGCTTCCTATCAGGGAAGTCCAAATGTGTGTACCCATGCAAGTTCACTTTATCTGCTTATTATCAATACAAGTTTACATCTTCAATTGGAGCAAATGTCACCAAATGTGCCTAACATTTTCTTATTACAGGATTTTATCAGCACACAATGCAATATATTCAACTGTGACAGATGTCATGCCTAAATGTTTTTATTTGGGGATGATATTGGACCACCAGACTCCTTTTCCACCTACTCCTATATTCTAGTTCTGCATTGCTTTAATGCCTTGGCCTCCCTTTCCAAATATAAATTCAACCACAGTGAAATCTGGCAAAGGCTGTGCTACCTTTGCATGTGAAGGTGTCCATCCCTTCCAAACCATCAAGCACAGTCATTTCAAACCCTCCCTTTGTATCATTAGGAAAGGAATGCAGTCAGTACTCGCTTGGCTGGTGTTCAGTTGGATCAGTAGCCTGATCCAGCTTATCACATCACCACATCATGGTAGTACTGACAAATAGAAGAAGGCCCAAATAGCTAGGTGCAGAAGAAAGGAAAGGAGTTAAAAGACTTTTGCTTTCCAGTATTAGCAGGTATTTGCAAAGCACAGTGTTTGTCTGTGATAGCATCCAATGGTACACTGATCTTCAAAACACACCTATTATACTTCCTGCCTTGTGTACACTTCTTTCATTACACACAGGAAATTCCATGAGCAATCTGGTTTATTAAGTGAACATCCCAAACATTACTAGTAGAATAGCTGCACAGCACACTGGAAGAGATATATTTATAACACTGTGGCAATAAAAAGATCTTTTGACAACAGGAAAGCAGGGAATCCTGCCAACATCTGCACATGTACAAACATCTCTGCTTTGGCTCGCCTCCAACTGGCATGTAACAACCACATATACACTTCATTACCCAAGTCAGCAGCCGAAGAAGGGGATAAAAATATGCACAAGTGCCTCATTCAGCAGTTTCATATCCACTCAGTGAATCTGACAAGAATATTAATTGAAGTGCAGATTTGTCCTCTTGGTAAGCGGAGATCTGTAACTTTGTACTGTTTTATTTTGAACACACCTTTGTAGATGGGATTGCAGCTAACATGAGTACTTACTTTATTCATTGACATCTTGAAATCCAATATGACAGGAACACATGGTCATTAAACAGATTTTCCAAGAACAAGTTGCATTTAGAAACTAAAAGCTTGGTAGACAGCTGCCAAAAGTCTCAGATTTCTGTGATGTGTAACATCATTGTGTCTTAGATGGGGTGTGGTTAGTAGGTCCAGAGAGGTTCTCCTCCTCCACTACTCTGCCACGGTGCCTGGACTACTGTGTCCAGTTCAAAAGGGACCTCAGGGAACTGATTGAGAGAGCCCAGCACAAAGCCACAATGAAGGAGTGGAACATCTCCCTTATGAGGCAAGGCTAAGGGAGCTGTGTCTGTTTACTTTGGAGGAGACTGATGGGTGACCTCATTAATGTTCATAAATATGTGAAGAACGAGTGTCAGGAGGACAGATCCAGGTCCAATGATAGGCCAAGGGCCAACAGGTGCAAGCTGGAGCAGAGAAGATACCACACGAACATGCTGCCCAGATGTTGTGGGGTCTCCTCCTCTGGAGACATTCAAAGCCTGCCTGAACACATTCCTGTGTTACCTACTCTAGGTGATCCTGGTTGCACAGGGGGGTTGGACTAGATGGTCTTCTGAGGTCCCTTCCAACCCCTAGTGTTCTGTGATACCATGTGATTTTAGTTTTATAATTATCAAATTAGTATATTTAATTAGGCAATTTTGTCCTTGACTATGTTATTTGAGGACTTCAAAATGTGCATTTGATAATTAACATTAAAACTAAGGTCCTGTTCAAAACCAAAAACATCTGACAAAAGCATTTGTAATTCTGATGTACTCACTCACATTTTATCTGTGAATATACAGAAAAAATGCCATGGAAACCATAGACAATTAAGCTGCTTATTATTATTATTAAAGTGTTTCAAAATACAGTGATGCATATGTAAAACTACAAACAGGGAGCTTAAGTTTTCCCTCACTAAAGTGATCTTTCTCTTTTCACAGAGGAATAAGCATATTCTTCTAACAGAAAGATGGACAATAGTAATGATGACAAAAACTTCTGCTATCTCCATTCCCAGTAACAAATACATCAGAATACAATTTTGTTGCCCTAATTAGTGTAGCTACCCAGTATCTCTCTCAGCAAGGCTTAAAAACCTAAACAAACCCTGCCAACTGGACAATGGACATTTTGTTCCTGGAAGAATCATACTGTGTTTATGTCCTCAAAAAAAACCCAGCAAACTGTATTCTCAGTGTATTGAGAATTAGTAAGATGAATTTTTCGTTGCACTGAAGCATAAAACACTGTCAGTGCATTTGTCTTCCTCACTTCTGTCTAAACATGAGAAGATCTACAAATCTACCATTACTTTTGAATGTTCAGAGCTGTGAATTAGGTCGTGCAGTGAAGGCTCACAAACTGACATGGTCTGCTGTAATCTGCAATAACACTAATCCCCTCTGAATTAACAGTTTAGAAAAATAAAGGTTTATCAATTATCACCAAGCATATAATTCATCCTAACAAGTCCAAACAAAGCTTTTCATTTTCAAAACTACTCCGAGGATACTACATGTTAATACCACCTTTGGATGATAAAAAAAAATCCAAACCCAAACCACACACACAAAAAACTCCAAACTAACAAACAAACCATAAAAACCCCCAACAAAAGCTACCACAAAACCCCATATGCAAAACAGGGTGGGAACTTCTGACTCTGAAGGCTTGCATGGCAAAAATCACACTCTCTGTGATGCCTTTGCTAAAATCTTCCTGCTAAACTGTGTTTGTCCAGGCAGAACTTGGTCTGGCAAGCAGAATTTAATTAATGTGTACTCTTCAAAGAGAAAAAACCGTTGCTCTTTCTCACAGAGCACACATGATTCTGCAGTGTAAACTACAGTAGGCAGTTCTGTTAGTCACCAAGGCAAATAAGTAAAGCTCTGGAACTACGAAAAGCTGGAGATGTGATTTTACAGTTGAATTTTTTAAATCAAAGACTGTTAAACTCCGTGGTCTTAAAAGAGATGCCTTCTTTTATCAGGAACTGATCTCCATTCTAGAAGCTATGTACTCAAAAGTATTTGCAGATGCTAGTGAGTATAATGAAAACAATTTAATTTCCAAATATATGCCAAGTCAGTTGACATTGAACTAAAATTCCCACAGAAATACATACTGAGTGTGGATTTCATTGAGTATTCCAAATATTAGAGTTACTGATTAAATTAATTTGATTTTAGCTTTGTTCAGTTCTGTTGCATTTCAGCCAGTTCCTACGTACAATCCATGCCAACAAGGGGTACATATCAGGGTTAACTGACACACTATAGGGTCAAAATACATAGACAATTCTACTCAGAAGTTGCTTAATGATCAGGTTGAACCCTTGTACTATAGAGTTTGTATTTTACACTGTTATGAGAGATCTGTAATTTCTCCAAATTGATGATTAAATGCATGAACTACTGTAACAAAAAATGAATGCTACATTGTTTTTCACCTTTACATATTAGTCTGTACTTCACAGTAGCTTTTTAATTAAGTTCACATCACATGAAAGCAAACACCATCTACCTCTCATCATTATGAGCTGGCAGCATATCACCATAAAGAAGGCCTAGCAGAGATGGCACACTTTTATTTCTGAAAAAGTTAAGTTGTAAAGTTAAGGAAGACAAAACCAAAGCCTCAATTACTCACTTCAGGGAAGTAAAACCATAGCTCCCTCTCAATATCAGATGTAACAGAAGCAAAGGATAACACTGGTATTTCAAGGTTTAGAATGTGGGATAACACTTTTTTTTTTTGTAACTGAAAACTGCTGAGTTTTACAATTTATCAAGAGGATTTCTACTGCAGTCAGTGTGACAGTTTCTTGGTAGCCTCTAAAGACAGTCACTCATCATAATGCATACCCCACAACAACGTCAAGAATTTCTAGACTATTCTAAAACATTCCTCATGTTTTCACTTTAGCAAAGTTTCAGCAGAAAGAAGGATGAAAGCAGTTTTGATCATTTAAGAAACACAATTAAATATGGTGGCATGACAAGCATGAGAGAGTTCTGGCCTAACATGCATACCCATGAAAGAAACAACTTTTCAATTTTCAACACAAATTAGTAGAATGTTCTTCTAATAGGAGTCTACTCAATTTTAATTCAAGAGAAGTGATAGTTTTGCTTTCTAAAAATGTGTAGAAGGGAAATTCAGGAATAGACAAATTCACCTCCTTTCTTCAAAATACTTAGAAATACGTAAAATAGGAATCAAGAAAGACCAAAGCCTCACTTTAATATTTAAAATTTAAACCCTTTGCTTTCTGGATTGTGTTTTCTACAGGTGTCAGTCAACTGGTTTGTGTAAAAAAGACTTTTAAGGCAGATATCTAGTTATCCATAAATTAGCACTCGTAGAAACATTCCTTAAGTCGTGTGTGTGTTTAATGCAAACAAGAAAAAACAGCTTTAAAGCAAAAAAAAAATATTCCAACTACACAAAAATAATTTGAGGGGAGGCAGGAAGTCAAGATTTATAACCACCTGCAGCAGATTACAGTGAGTCTTTAAAATGAAAAAAATAGTAGGAAACTGCAGATAATCAAAAGCCTCAAAGCAACAGGAGAGAAGGACAACTAGTGACAAAGTGAAAACCTTGTACAAGATCAGTTTTCATAAAGATCAGAAGAAAATATTTGGCATTTTAAAATGCTACACACTAAATACTACTCAGTATGTCAAAATGGCAGTAATTATGAGCCAGGACTTAAATACTATAAGTCTACTAGAGGACTTATCAGGTAGTGCAGATAACTATCTTAAATCCTCTACTTGATGTTTAGCAAAGGAATTACGAGTCAGAAACGCCAAACTGAGTAATGAAGTTTCAAAACAGTCAAATATGAAAACTGTTTGGCATTTCAATAATGTATTTAGAGAAAACAACCCACAACTAGAACAGCACATATAACAAAAAAGAAAGAAATCTCAGGCAAGTAATTCTTCCCATTTACTATTTATTGAGGAGTGATATGTGGCACAATAAAATAATACTGTGAAATATTTTGCTAAATTGCTACTTTGAGTAAATCCAGCACCAGAAATTGTTTCAAAAAGAGATCACAGTTGATGTTTTTGTATGTGTTCAGCAGATGTCGATTACTGTTCTGCCAATAACAAAACCAAACAGAAACCCCAATGATGACATTAAGAATTTTAGGTTATGTGGCAACAGACTGTTCATGCAGAGTAATTATACTAGGAATACAGATACAGCTGTTGGTTTAAGTTGGTTTTTTTCCACATGGAATAACAGTGATCAGAAGCTGTGAGAAGAAAAAAGCCCTTAAACTGAAGTACTTAGAAAGCAAATACATACCTGAGGGAAGGGCAGTGATTTACACAATCTATTAAAAAATGCAGAAATACAGCTCTTTTCCACAACAGCTATTGGAACTTTTCTTAGAATCAGCAAAACAAAAGTACTTGAGACTTGTAACTTACATATAAGATGCAAACATTCACCATCATTTTTGAAGACTCTCTATTTAAACAGACTGGTAAAAGCTACAGCTCAAGACAAGGTTGCATTAATGCACTCTGGATATCTTCTATAGTTTGAAAAACACAGGTTACTTACAAGCATTTTATCTACTTTACTTTTAATACTGAAGTTGACATTAAAACTTTAAGCTTACTTTGAAAACAAAGCAAATCCAGTCATTTCAACAGTGCATCTGGCAGTGCTGTTGACCAACACAGCAGCCAGCACAAAAGGCAGATTGAGACCACTTCTGGGTGCACTGTTGACAACAGTTTACAGAACCTCTATTCTCAGTTATGTCAGGACAGATGGAAACTGTCTTTTCACCTAGCTGTCTTCTCAGATGATTGTAGGATAATCACAACCACTTCACTGAAAACCATCATTTTCTTATTTAGAAACGATATCTTACTTCAGCAGCAGTGAGTTATACTGTAGTTTCCCCAGCTCCCAAAACAAGGAATTCTCCACTTTGCCTTGTTTTCTGCTGTAACTGGTTTTCAGGTTTTGTGGTGTTGAATTACTAAATTTTAAACTTTGCCACAGGCTTTGTGGGACAATGTGTGGTTGCATACCATGGCTCACAGAGTAGCAGCTACAGATTCAGAGACAGCAGCTCAAAAAACTGCTAAGAGGCTGCCACAGCCACTCTAAATAGGAAACCTGGAATCTAATAGTGATCAGTGAAGGAGCTCTACAGTAAATAAGAGGTATATCTAGAGAAAGCTTAGCCATTTCTCCAAATCTTTCTGTTTAAATACTTCAGTTTGAGGGAAAAAAAAAAATCTCGTTCAGAAATGATGGGGGAAAGGAAAAACTTGGAATTTGTGTAAAAGCCAAAGACCGAACAACACTTAATTCTATGGAATACAGCAATAGGCAGCAAGCCTTTTTAGTTCAGCAACAGTAAGCTTATGTTTGTAGTTGCAAGAGAAGATAAAAATTAATCATATTATTTCATAAAGCTGAATAACAACCGTTATTTGAACGCATGCCACAGTTAAAAACAAACAAAAGTTTCTCCCCTACAGTTATTTTTCCCAAGACAAACTAGAAGGTGGGTGGTTTATAAAAAGTCATAGGGTGAGGATAGATCTGCTTTTATCCATTCTGGTTCTGTGAATTCTGCAAGAAGTGAGTATTTACACTGCACTCAGTCTGTAATCCTACTTGTTTAAAAAATTTTGCTATCTCTTCACAAGGCAACTTTGGGCAGCCTAGCTTTGCAAATGCTTGATGCACACAGCCGTCATACTCAATTATGAATCAGATGCCATGCACATAACCTATCCTCCTAGTGATTCCTATTTAAAATACTGTTTTCTATTACATGAGTTGAGAGGAGCAGCAGCAAGGTTTGTTCTTCCTTTTGTTCAAAGAAGCTGTTCATGTTTATATAGAACACTGCTTTAGATGTAACAAATTGTATATATGTTGTTTCATTCAAATGTGAATTTAGATCCAAAAATGTGAGAGAATTACTGACTAGTTTTGGCAGATTCTGCAGAAGTAAGAATAGTAATTTTTTTATCTCATGAAGTAAAATAGCAAGAGAAACTGTTTTTTTCACCAAGTACACCTAAGCAACCATTTAACAAATATGGATAAAGAAGGTTAAAAGGAGAGCTATTTTGAAATACAAATATTTAGGATTACAGTAAGCAACTTACACAGCCCATGCATTAATACAGTAATCTGTGCTCTTTTGTTACTGTTTAGAGACTTGTAGCAGAAGTGTACTGTGCTATGGGTTAAACCACTACATGACAACTTCCTACAGCAAAAGCTTTAAGTCAGTTGTGACAATATGCAGCTTGTAAGCAACACCACTTTAGGAATAATCCATACTCCAAAGAGGCTCCAAGCTAAAAATCCCTGGTATCACTGAGAAAAAGTCTTAAAATGCACAAATTACTAGCCCTAGTAAATGACTACAGTAACTTCTCTATTATAAGTCAAAGACTGAGGCTGAAAATCTGTGATGATTTACATCTGACTGTTCCTATAAGTTAACTAAACACCACAGAACTTCAAAGCACTGAACACAGTTTAGAGGTATTTCTGCTTCTGAATCAAAAGCGTTACTTACAATGGTATTCTAAACAGTCACAATAGCGTTTCATGAAAAGCTTAAGAGAAAAACATAGCAATGTTTTCCCTTGTGCCTTTTGGTGACAGACATCACTAGCTAAATGCATTGATTATTTCTTTAAATATTTAAAGTCTATTCACACATCATGCAGGTTCTCTTTCCTGAAAGCAGATGAATTTTAGAACACAGCTCCACATCTCATTTCCATCCCACTATCTGTCCTCATCAACAATGCAGAAACTCTTCTGGTTTTGCTGGGTCAGAATCCCAGGTCAGCCATGCGCTTCAGGCCATCAGCATTTCTGAGTCAGCCAGGACAGCTGACCTGAGCTGTTTCATAGGTGTATCCCAGACCATGAGCATCACACTCAGTACAAAGGCAGAAGTTCGCTCCTGATACTGCTTGTCTTTCTTCTCCTCACCCCTGGAAGGGCTCATTTACTATACTACTCCTAAGAACTCCCTTCTCATTTGTTGAAATTGCTGTACACTTGCTGGGCAGATTATAACTTTGCATACTCTATAATGGCATTTATATTAGTTGGGCTGTTTCATTAAATCTGTTTTCCTTTCAGCCCATGGGTCTCCCCTCCTTTTCCCAATCCCCTTTCTCTGCTTGGGAAGGGTCACCAGGTGATAGAGTAACCCCTGCAGTCTACCCCCCCCGCCCCCCAGGCTATACCCTAAAATGGAGAATACATTAAGAGTGTTTCAACACACAAAGCTGGCCTGAAGTTCCCCAGAAATATTTTTCCAAGATGTACCCATTCAAGAAAATTTACAAGCTTTTGCAAAACACTTCTGATCTGATAAGGGGCGACTGAACTTTACAACATTCTGGACTGGTAAAGACTGCCTTATTTCCCACCAATATCACCTGCTTTGCTCTCAGCAGTACCTTCACTAAGATAAATGGCAAGCAAAGTGCTTGTTAAGTTCATGTCCAAAGATTTTCATCTCTTCAACAGATTTGCTTAATAGCCTCAGGGATCATCCACAGCTTATTTAAGAAGCTGACAGGAATCAAGGCACTTAAATCAACCAGTATTGGCCACTGCCTTTGATCCACCCCACAACAGTAAATACTGTAACAGTGCCATATCCTTTGTCTGTAAAGAATATATTTGCTCCACATATTACAAAGTGTACAGAACTGTTTTCTGGACATCTAGGTCCATGCTCAGTACGGTGGAACCAACGTTCAAAACCCAAAACTGGAAGTTGTATGAAATGCAGCTCAAACAAATCAATTTTCAAAGAACTTCCAAATATAATCAGGCAAAGCAGTTTGGATTTTCTTACTCGAGTTCCCTTTTTCACCATGCTAAGGAGCAATTTTAAAGCAAAATGTAAGAGGCGTACTGTACCCTCAGTCCACTGAGAAGTGAACTGGAAACTTTGAAAACCAAACCCAAGAGCTGTATATAAAGAGGCTAAATGGCAGAAAACATACTACCCAAACCCATATTTTTAATTAAGTAGAGTTCATAAACACATTCTCTAGAAATTAATCTGAATTTGCTGGAGGATAAAGCTTGCAGCATTGCTTTCTGAGCATTAGATATTTTTTAGCCTCTCACTAAACAGCAAATGTTAGTAATCATGTAGTGATGCTCTGAAATACACTTGCAAATATTCTTTTAATCAAGGCAAG
The DNA here is from genome assembly GCF_014839835.1 of Dryobates pubescens. Taxonomy (NCBI): domain Eukaryota; kingdom Metazoa; phylum Chordata; class Aves; order Piciformes; family Picidae; genus Dryobates; species Dryobates pubescens. Next base: position 7,497,708 of record NC_071643.1, read on the forward strand.
GAGGGCTCAGTGGTTAGGTGACAATTCCGAGATCAAAGTTACACACTAAAGGCATACTTGGGAGTTCTCTCAACAGTGTCAGGAGCCAAAATACAACACTCCCAATCTAAACAGCTATCCTACAGAAGCAACTGAATGGTGCTACAGAATAAACCACTTACCAATCTTTAACGTAGAAGTTTACTTAACACGTTAAAGCACACACTTCTGGTCTGTGTACATAACCAGTCCTCCCAATTAAAGAATACTAAATATGCAACCGCTTAAAAGAGAATACTGTTCATTTATTGGATACTCCATTTTCCATCTACAAAATAGCTATTTATGACTTTTACCAACAGAACAACAAAGCCGGAACATAGCTCATGTAAGAACTCGATATCAAATGAGTTGCTTTTTAACAAGGAAAGCACAGTAACATCATAGTAGACTCTCTGCCCCCTATCTACTAAAATACACCCTAAGAAACTAACCACCGATTCCCAGAGCTGCCTAGGAATCCGTATGTTACGGGAGATGCCACAGAATAAAGCCTAACACTTGACTGTAAGAAAGGTATAAACCCACCTGAAAGCACCTATCTACCTTGCAGCAAGCCACCCCACCATGCTTCCTGTGGAACAGCTGCTTGCTTTCACCGTTCGCTGCCGAAGAGAAAAGCTAGATGTGAAAGGCAAGAAGGGTGGAGAACGAGTTAAAGTCCTATGGCACCGAGGAAGAAGGCTAACCAGGAACCTAATGTGCGAAGTCTTCGAGTTAACAAAACTGTAAGACTGAATGAGATAAAGATAAACCCCTGCCCTGAGTGGAGAGTCTTTCCTCAGGGTATCTTTACATAAGAGTCACTGTTAAGGCAAAGATCTAGAGGGCCCAGGGTCTCGCTCCTATTTCTGGGGCCCGCTTCCCGGGAGTCCCCCCTCTCCTTTCTCTCCCTCTCTCCTTGCAATCCCCAGCCCACAGGCAGCTACGTGCGCCCGGCGCGGCGGCAAGAAACAACCCAGCCACGGCCGGGGAGGGGGCGAGGAAGGGACAGAGAGAACGGTTACGCGGCACAAGGCTTCAAAAAAGGACCCCTCCGGCCACTACTTGGCCACGCAGCATCAAGGAGAGCAGACGGGGGCAGGCGCGCTTTGCTCACCTGCAGCACCAGCGGTTCGGGGTTGAAGGCGAGGGTGATGAGGAGCTGCATGCGCTCCGAGTCCTTCAGGTTGCGCAGCAGGAAGCTGCCCGAATCCTTGGTCTCGGCGTAGCGGCGGACCAGGCGGTCGAGCAGGCGCTGCGAGGGGCAGTGCACCAGGTCCGACCAGCCCTCCACGGCGTCGGGGGTGAGGAGCCGCACGTCGCCGTTGAGGCTGGCGAACTCGGTCGCGTGCAGGGCCTGGAGGAGATCGCAGCGGCCCCTGCCGGTAGCCCGGCGGCAGATCTTAGTGTCGATGTCGGCAAGCTCCTGCGCGGAGCCCAGGCGCTTGAGGACGACGCGGCGGCTGCCCTCGCGGGGCTCCCCGTAACGCGCGAAGTACACGTTCTTGACGTTGAAGAAGTCGAAAAGGCGGAGGCGGCCCCAGCTCTCCAGCCGCAGCTGCCCGTTGAGGAACTTGCGGCACCAGCTGGTGCCCCAGCAGGCCGGGCACTTATTGAGCTGCAAGAAGCGCCGCTCCGACAGCTCGTTGCGCTGCAGCGAGGCCAGCAGTGAGTGCGTGTTCAGCACCAGCGCCGCCGCCAGGCTGCCCAACACCGCCAGCTTCACGTAGCGGTACAGCCGCCCCAACTTCAGCGACACCAGCCGCAGCATCGTCCCGGGCCGAGGCCCCCCCCACCCCGCCCTCAGCCGCGGTCGCTCCCCGCCCCGGCCGCGCCGCAGCTCCGGCACCAATAAACTCTCTGCCTCACCGCTCAGCCCGATAAAAGGCAGCCAAGTTACAGAAGGGACGGCGGGGAGGGGGAGGGGCAGGGAGAGGGGAGGTTCCAGCAACCCCGTCGGCCCCGCCCCCGCAGGCGGGGCTCCACCGCCTCTGCCCCCGCTGTCGCTGCGGAGGTGGGCACGAGCCGCCCGACCCTCTCGGGGGAGTCCCCGCCTCCCGCCACTGGCCCCACCCACCTGGGGGGCGTGGCCTGGCGGGAGTGCCGGCGGCCGCCGCGGTTGGTTGCACGTGATGAGGTGCTGCGGCGCTCGCCCCGCCCCCTTGGAGTGGCGTGGGGCTGCGCGCGAGGGGTGGTGACGGTGGGGGCGGGGCTTAGGGGGTGGGTGGGGCTGTCCCTCCGTGCACGCGCGCCGAAGAAGGGGCGATCGCGGGGCGGCGAGCCGCTGGGGGGCGCTTACCCATCGCTCACCCTTGCCCCGCGTCGGAGTCGTGCGGGCTGGGTAGGGAGTAGCGGGGTCCGTAGCCGCGGACGCCATGTTGTCTGCCTTTCGCCCCGGGGCAGGGGCACTCACCAGCCGGCAGCGGCATACGGCGTGCCTAAAGCTGGCCCCTGCTAGCAGAGCTGGGCGGCTGGCGAGATGCCACCGCGTTGGTGGCAGTGCGGTTTCCGTAACCCGCGAGGCCCGGGCCGCCTCTCACGGTTCGCCGCAGTCCTCGCCTCGTAGCGCTGCAGGCTCCCAAGGGTTGTCGCCGAGGTTACGCTGCTATCGCCTGGCGCGGCGGTACCGGCGGCAGCGCAGCTCAGCCCCGCCGCTAAGCGGTTGCTCGCTGACATGCGTCGCGCTGCCTCGCCTGTCGTGTACCCAGCGAGTGCCCGGGACGCCCAGGCTCAGTGGGACTTGGCGTGGTGGGGAAAACATGGGCTGCGTGTGCTGGCGTCCGGCAGCGCGCCCGGCTGCAATCCTGCCTTTCGCATGGGGCTTACGGTGCTTTTCACTAGGAAAGAAGTACAGAACTGAGATTAGTGCAAACCACCTCATACAACTCCGCACAATACATGTAGCTGCACAAACCAGTTCCGTTCGCTGGGGGCCACAGGATGGATCTTCCAGTTTTAAGTTCCCGTGATGGTATGGGCAGTTCACATACTTGATAATGTCTCAGTTTTATCGTGGGACCACTATACTGATCCTTTGAAATGCATTCATCCCATTCCACATCTGGAGGGCAGAACCTAAAGGCTGTAGCCATCTAGTCAGCTGAATGAAGAATGTGCAGAATATTTTCTCAGATTTCTGGTCTCTCTTGCTGGCCATGGCTTAACCACTCTGTAAAACAAAGAAGAGGGGGAAAAAAGAAAAAGAAAAAAGGGAAAAGAAAAACAAAATTCCTAATTCTTTCAATACTGCAGTCTCACAAGTTCAAGGTCTGATGTTACTGATGTCAAATGATTATTTACAAGTAATTGTCAGATTGGAAGAAAGGAACTGAAAACCATCTCGGCAATTTACTTTAGGTGGTCACTGTCTATCTGTTAATGAAGTTGTCTTGCTGTAAAGAGTGAAAATCTGTAATAGAGGAAATTGCATGAGTGCTGCTGGCAACTTTTGCTTTCTTCTTTACTAAAGCCACTATTATTATTATAAATGAATCTCTAAGTGACTATGGGAATGCATTGCTATGGTAACTGGTCCACTACAGCAGCTGCTTGCTTTTCATTGCTGTTTCACATAGGCCTTAAAGATAACAATGTCTCTTTCAAATTTGAATGTGTTTAACCTGGGAAAAAAAACCAACCCAGCATTTTGAAAGCTCTACACCTAATGTCACATGAAGCCTGTCTATAACTTAAAATCTATTCAGTCTTTCAGTTTCAGCCTTAGCATTGTTGAAGATTAGATAAAACCTTAGGTTTAAGTGTGATCTTTTGCCATCACGAGTTACTGCACAAAAGGTAACACAAGGAAGTCCCTTCCCTGCTGTTTTGTCAGGTACAAAAGATGAGAAGATTTTCCAGTAATTGTTTAAGAAAATGTCCTTATTATCAATACTTATTTTTTTCTACTAATTCTAGGCAATAGTTATTAAGAACTTTTCTTCCCTTGCCAGCCCTTCCAGGAGGGCTATATAAATGGGGCTTGTGTTCCAGTAGACCTTCTGCTATCCTGGTGTGTCTGTCCTTCCAGCAGGCAAAGGAAGTACAAAGTGTGTTCCTTATGTTAGTAAAACAATCCCATTAATTTTAACAACCTTGTGAGAGAAGTGTTTTATGTTATCCCTGCTGTAAAGATGAGGAAAACATAACACAAACTTCACAAGTAAAACTGAAATCTCTAGTATTACTTGTAGAATTAGAATACTACTTTGTATAGACAAGGGTCAACAGCATTAAAATCCTGTGTTATGGTTCACTCTGCTGTCCTGTTATCTGCTATGTCAAAGTATGTAAACTAGAACTGGAAAAGGTTCTGGGAAGAGCTGGAGAATTGTAATGGTTTAATAATGCCACTCAGTCCTCCCTTGGTAGGATGCCAGAATCTGAAGAGTAAAATTGAGAAAACTCTTAGGTTGGGATAAAGACAGTGCAAAAGATGAAGCAAAAGCTGCGCAATATGCAAAGCAAATTAAAGAATTAATTCACCACTTCCCATCCACAAGCATGTGTTCAGGTGTCATGTGTAATGGTGCCTTGAGAAGACAAATGATATTAACTCTGAACACCCCCTCTTCCTTCTTTTGCTCCCAGCTTTATATGCTGAGCATGACAGATGGTGTGGAATATGCCTTTGGTTAGCTGGGGTCAGCTGTCCCAGCTGCATCCCCTCCCAATGTTTTGTAGACCCCCATACAACTTGCTGGTGGAGTGGTGTGAGAAGCAGAAAAGGCCCTGACTCTGTAAGCATTGCTCAGCAATAATCTCTGTATTATCAATGCTGTCTCCAGCACAACTCCAAAACACTACTATGAAGAAAGTTTATCACAGCCAAATCCAGCATATGCTATCAACAGGACAAAGGGAAATGGTTTTAAGCAACATTTAAATAAATAATAAATGAAAAGGTTGCCATGGTTTAGTTGTTTAGGTGGGTTGGACACGATGATCTTGAAGGTCTCTTCCAACCTGGTTTATTCTATCTATAATTCCTGGAAAGCAGCAGTCTGCCTATTCTTTTTGTTTTTTTCTATTCCAAATTAAAGCACAGGAAGAAGCAAGGCATACAATTAAGGTGGCACTTTATCTCATTTATTTCAAACTAGATTTTCACCAGTTTTGGTTGAAAAATGAGCAGTTCGTAGAAACCAACATAATATGTTGCTGGTTCTATAGTTAGAACAGTGGTCATTTATTAATTCTGAAGTATTTCATTTGAAACATCTTGAGTTCAACAAGCTTTTGTTGAATCCAAAGTAAGGCTTTCTCAGAACTCTACAAGGGTGCAGCCGTAATAGTAATGAACAGTCTGAGCACCACATTATGAGATGGAGTAACAAAGAGCAGGCAACCAAGCAAGCTGTGCTGAGGGAGAGAGACAGTAAGCTACTTTGTTTTCCTCCCTATGGAGCCGGTTGTGAGTATTCTCAAGCAGTTCTGTGAGTACACTACCTGATGTTTTGTCACTGACTGAAAGTCGGTGCCAGAGCCTGAAAAGTTAACTGAAAGGTTGGAGCTTACTTGCCCCACCGTTAGGAGACAATGTGCTTTGAGTCTTCGGACTGAAGTTGTTTATCCAAAGAAGTTTGCAGATTAATTACAAAGCAGCCTGATTTTTTGTCCAAAATTTGACTTCAAGATCAGTCTGAAAATGTATGGTTTCTAGCACACAACCATGAAAATTAACAGAGCTGTATTTTGCAATTTGCAGTCCAGAGAAACTTATTGGTAGGGATCTGAGTTCATAGGTTTGAGAAGTGGTATTATAGAGTGTTATTTTTATTAAGATGGCATGTCTTTCAAGCTCACAAATCATTCCCATTTCAGAGGAAGTTTTGCAGCAGTCCTTATCAATCACTGATACATCATGTGTGAGAAAGAAGAAAAAAGGAAATGGCCTCATCAAGTCAAAACTTCAGTAGTTTCATCCTCTGGTTCTGAATCAGTTCCCACATAGGCAGAGTCGGTTAAATTACATACTTTCTGTGCTTTACTTCAGCTGACAATCTGCTGGTTGTCATGCAAGAACACAAAGACTCAAATAGATTTTTCTGACATGGTGTGCCATCTGGCACAAAACAGTCTTACAAGTGCTGCTTCTCTGCACTGTTCTGCTTTTGCAGATCTAGTGATGGCATAATTGTAAGCCCTGTCAGTTTTCTGTTAGCTTAATGCAGTCTACCTGCAGGTATTAGAATCGCTGTTGCCAGATGCAAACGTTTCATGGTCCTGACTAAAAGATGCAGGAAAAATTCTCCAACATTAGAAGTGTAGCAGGATTAAAGCAAGAAGTAGGGAATTGTGTCTGTGACTGTTTGCTTAATAAAATAACACATTAGGTAGCAAATGAGTTATTTCACTGTTACTGAGCCAATTTGTGATTTCATTTCCTCAGATGCAAAAGAGATGAGAATCTGCTTTTAACAAGTGAAGCATTAACAGAATGAACCATCATGCAGCAGTACTGATTAAGTGTTCCCAAGCAGTGCTATCAGTACATCTCACTGTTGAGGCAAAGATGCATGTCTGTACCTTTGAGTTCATAGCATTCTGAATATGCCAGGAAGTGTGGGGATACTGCACAGACGGCGACCAACAGAAAAGGTACTCTTTCATTTGTGACCCAGCTCAGAATTCAACTCGAGATCTCCTGCAGGGACAGTTGTTTTTCTTTCAATTAAATTTTTTAATGTCTGGCTAAAAACAGTGCTGTTACTGATGAAAATCTTGTTCCTCACACATTAGAGCTACATTAACACCCCACCCAAAAAAAAAAAAGTTGGAGGAAAGAAGAGTAGTTCTAACATTATTGCATGACCAGCCTGACAGAGGAAAGAAAATGCAGGAGTCATCATATGATGCTTTGAGTATAAACTTTTGACTTTCAAGTCTACATTGTTAATGGTTTTGTGTGTGTGTGCTACCTTAATCTGAATGCAGTACTTGTTTCCTTCCTTTCTTCTCTACCTGGAAGTTAAAGATAAACAAAAAGCCAAACACCAAGGCACTGAGCACTTTGGAGCCTGATCTAAGCTGCCTCAGGGTTTGGACCTTATGACTCTCAGAAGTCCTTTCAAACCTGAATTATTCTTTCATTCTGATTTTATGATGCTAAATCAATCAGAAATTGCAAAAGATTACTGCACAGGATTTATGATACACAGTTGTTAACAATTCATGAGCCTCTATTGACAGAAAAAGTAGCATGTATAAATAACAAGAACAACTGGTTTTCTCAACAGGCTGGTATCAAGACAAATGTCTAATATGGACTCTGATCATCAGATGAGACTGATCACCAGAGGAGAGCAGAATTCATAAAAGACTATTTTTCCCCTATGATTTATTTTAGGAGTTTTCCCACAGCTTATCTTTAGAGAGCAGAAACAAAGAGAAACAAATGCCTGCTGAAGCAAGAAGAAATGTCAAATTCTAAGGAAATTATCTGGGGAATGATAAGTGAGTCTGGATTCCCTCAGAGCCTTGGCCTGGGTCCAAAAAAATGCTACAGAACAGGAAGCACACAAAAATCATGATAGTGCACACAGGCTTCTAGTGTTCTGCATGTATCCGACAGTAACTTTGGAGAGGCTCTAGTAGGCATCTATACAAAATGTGATGATGCAAGGTGTGCTTAACTTAAGGACTGTGTGTTTTCTGTCATAATAGCAATGTTTCTCCATTCCACACTTTTCCTTTTCCCCTAGTAAATGAAAAAACTCCGTGGTCATTGTGGCCTAGATATTTAGAAAGGGATCAATTAGAGTTATTTGAGGTACTTTCATGATTGGCTTTGATTTATAGGTACAAGTTGCTACTGGGGACATTCAGACTGGATGTCAGAATTCATTTATTTTTTACCATTCTGACTACTAGATGTTGGAATAAACTCCCAAGGGAGGTGGTAGATTCCCCTACATTGGAGAGTTTCAAGGCCCAGCTTGGCAAGGTGCTGGGCCATCTCATTTAAACTATATTCTTACCCTGAAAGGTTGCACTAGATGATCCTTGAGATCCCTTCCAACCTGGTATTCTATGAATCTATTCCCAACTACTCAAACTGAGTAGATTTTTTTATCCAAAACAATCATGGTAGAAGTAAAAGGACTTCCAGGTTTTTAAATTTGCAGCAGTTGAAGGAGTAGGCACAGAGTTTTCATTTTGAGCACGGAAATCAGACATTTTATGATCTTGCCCAAAAACCTCAACCTTACTGAAGGGATCAAGCAGAAGAGCTTCTGTTCTTCTAGCACAAATTCACAGCGGAACGAGAAGCTCATGGATTCACAAAACCAGTGGATAAACAGGAGAATAGTAATGAGTTCCTGAAAGGGCTGCCAGATGAAGGAACAAGTGACTCAAACAGTCATAACATATGATAATTTTGGTGTAGCCTAACAAAATAAATATAAGTGGAAGTATATATGAAATGCAGCACTTTCTGATATCAACTTGAATTGCATTCGCACAGCTTTAAAACTATCTTCAGGACACCTCAAATAGAACAGAAATAGCTCAAAGGCAAATTGGCTAGATGACATTTTTTCAGAGGTCATTTTCATAATGTCAAGAAGAAAATTTAAGAAAGTCAGGGAGACTGCCAAGAAATAATGGCCTTTTGAAGAAGAGCATTTTTAGCAGGGATACCCCTTCTAAAATGTGAAAATATTTCCTTGGAAAGGTTTACTCCTTTGTCACTATTTCAACAAAGCAACAATACGGAAACAATTTTGTTTCTCAGTTCTTCTCTTTAAAAGAAAACACACACACCCTGCCAAGGACATGATGGTTTTGATCTAAGAATTGACTGTTTCTATAATATTTAAAGAAACAAAACAAAACTATCATTTACTTCATTCTTTACTAAAATACAGTCACAGACATCCAAGCTTTGTTATGGGGTTCAGACTCAGTAACTGAACAACTGAATGAAGCTATACTCTGCCAGTGTGCTGAAAGTAGATTCCTTTTGTTAGCTGTGCATGCAGACATCTAGGATCAAACTGTGACCTCACTGAAGTTAATGGTGAAACTCCCACTGACTTCAATTAGAACAGAATTTGGCTCACAGTCTCATTACTGAGTATAACAATTAAAAGAAGATTTTACAAGCTGTATTGCTGTGTAAAAGGGCATGAACCATGTAGCAGATTTCATTGAACCCATAGCGAACAGTCATTGCTATAGCAACTGAGGTTCTAACAAAGGTAGTCACTACCTCTGTAATCATCAGGTATCTCTATAGCAACTAGAGTTTCCATAGAACAAGAGAGAAACATTTGAAAACTGACAGTTGGAAGAAAAGACTTCTGTGAATAAGAAGGTCGGAACCAAAAGCAACCTAAGGATAAAACAAAAGCCAGAGCGACGAGAAATGGTTGCTCAAAACCTAAGCAGACAATAGCAAAGAGGGCACAGGCTAAGGGCTAGACTCGAGGTCAGAGGAGTGCCTGAGGTTTCCCCCGTGTGTAAGAGAAGCAATATGGCACTGCAGAAAGATATTCCCAGATGTAAATCAGTTACCTTTTGAACACAATTCTCTTGAAGATTAGTTACTTCAGGAGAGAAGCAGGGCTAACCTCATCTGCAATAGGAGTTTAAATCCACTGGGATTTTCAAGAGCACCTACTTGTGCTACTGCTGCCTACTTTCTCTTGAGTACGGAAGAGCACAACCTGTGTTTATGAAATAATGCTGCTGCTAGCGCAGATGTAGAAACAGTGGTTAACTGTTCTTAATGTTTCTTATTTGCAAGATTTTAAAGAGTGTTTAAAGAGAAAAGGAACAGCTGCTATTTGGATACTGACAGAAATGAAAATAGTATTGCTCATCGTAAGGCTATTTTAGTAAAATGGTTTTAGGCTCTCCGGTAGGAAGGCAGCAGAATTTTCTTCACCTAAGAAAGGCCAGCCTATACAAATGTAAGCCTCTGCCAAGAAAAATACTCTAACAATGTTGCCAGAACCCATAAACCAATAATGTTAGCCTAGTCCAATTCCTATTGACCTCAGGAAGACGTGAATTTGGGAGAAATGTTTTACTTACTTAGGAGTTATCCAAAATGTTCATGTTCACAGACTAAAAATAATTCAGTTGGACCAGCATGAAGACACAAAAATAACTGTGTATTCGAAACGGGGTCCTAGCCAGTATACTGATGCACTAGAAAACATTTCTTGTATAAACCAAAACTGCTGTCAATAACCTGAAGAACAGAGATCCACTACTGCTAAGATACTCATTCCATGTGTAAAGACAGCCCTCTAGTGGAATATACTTCGTGCAAAAGAATGGTCCATGTCATCTGTCAGTTACATCAAATATTTTTTTTCCCCACTTGCCTTAGCAGCATTTTGTTATAACCCAGGACAATGCAATATCATTTGTATCTGAAACAAAAGTCACCAAATTATATGATGTACTTGAGAAAAACAAAAAAAAGCACTGTGGCAATATACTTTGGGTTTAGGGTGGTTCTTTGGTTTGGTTTTCTCCAATATTTAAATGCCAACCACAGTCCAGGTGTTTGGTGCTGTGGTGTGGCAGTTGCATTTCTGTAGCTGCTGTATAACCAATGACATTGAATTCAGTGATGTGATATCAGTGGTCACATGGAAGGGTAGGATAAGGTTAATGTCAGCAGCACAGGAGGGCTGACTGATCTTCAAAGGCAGCTTCCTCAAAGCACAAGAACCTCCCCATATGCAGAAGCAGAGCAAGCATGGCAGAAGGCCAGTGTGGATGAGTAAGGAACACCTGGCTGGGCTCAAATGGGAAAAGGATACACAAAGAAAGTGTAAGCAAGAACAAGCAACCCAAACTGTGAAGGAATATAGAGACATTGGCTAATCATAGAGAAACAGTTGGAGTTGAAACTCACTAGGGATATTTTAAAAAGAGTGCTTTTATGAATACATTGGCAGCAAAAACAGCTATCAAAAAAAGTAAACTCACAACTCAGTGGGACAGAGAAGCTAGTGACAGAGGACATGGAAAAGACAAAGTTGTTTAATAACTTTTCCCCCCTCAGTTTTCATTGAATAGGTTTGCCTTTGCACCTCCCAGCCTGCAGCAGAGGCTGTGGGACTGATGCATTACCTGCTGTATAGGAAACTAAACCCAAAAGTGGACTACCTGAGATAAGAAGCAAATCAAGCCTTATGTGTGCTCTCAGTGGATGAACGTTACATTTCATAGTGAACTCCCCTCCCCTTTTGACATTACAGTTTCCTGGTGGAAGACTACTGTTTAAAGATGCCAGTGGTAAAGGTAATTTTGAAGTTAAATCTTGCTGTCTAAGCTGTTGTCAAGTTTATTAAAATATGAGAGAAAATAAAATTAAAGCAAGCAACAGGGCAGCAGTTAAAGCTGAAAATTAACATTAAACCCACAGAAGTAAACCTGAAATTTTTTCCTTCATGTAGATAAAATCAGTTTCCCAGAACCTTATTTCTGAACCTCTTGGCTAAAACTGTCTAAAATCAAGCAGATCAACTATATTTTGATAACTCATAGAGGCAAATTGCTCTCTCTTTCAGAGCTTTCATGTCTCCAGAAGTGCTGACATTTGTGTCTTCTCAGAGAGAAAAATGCACATATGCATTTCAGTTGTCTCTTAATTGGAACTGGTCTGCAAATGTTGGCTCCAGCATGAGGATTACAGCAAACTGAGCTGGTGTACACAGGGTGCACTGAATTCATTGGTGCTCAAAAGGGAAAAAAAGATTGTCCTGTGTTAACACAATGCCTGAAGACAATGATGTATGAGCAGAAATATTACAACTCTCATGGGAGATTAGAAAGCCAACTCCACTCAATCCAATATATATTCATCATAATCAGTATGATATTTTGATTAGGCAATAAAAATCAAGGGTGGTGGTGGTGGTGTAAGATTTTGCACTCCAAATAGAAAGATGCATTCCAGTAAGATGAAAATATTCTTAAAGATTTTTTTTTGGCTAAGAGCAATAGCTGTAACATACCAGATATATGGATTATGTGGACTTATTTCTCTCACTAGGGATTTTATGACCTATGTGGACAGAATACCAGCAATGCTGAATAAGAAATAGTAAACCCAGAGTCTGATCTCAGGCAAAAAGAGAGGACAAGAGAAATGGCTATCAGCAAATAAATTAATTTCTTTGGAAGGCTTCTCTAAGCAGTAGAACAGATTTCAAAACACATTGAGGACTGGCAGTTACAAAGTGCCACTTAGCCCACCACTGTGGACTTAGTGGCCTTAAGTGGCTTTAACCCACAGTATTTTATGGGCAGTTGTGTATCAGAGCAGGGCCAAGCAAGGCAGATATTCTTGGCTGGAGTGGATTAGAGAAAGATAACCAGTTGTGATCCCACTAATCCTGTTCCCGTCTGGGGCTTTTAGGCAACCCAGCTGTGACAGAACATTTGTTATCTGTGCACTGGTTGATTTCTCAGCTTCAGAGTCGAATTCTCTTGATTTTATTTGGTTTTTTATTTACATATATAGATGCACATGTTTTCAATATCCATGCTTACTTTTGGACATACTTTTCTTAAGAGTGCACAATTGCCAGCATTGCTAAAGCATTGCCTGTTTGCTTGACAGTCCAACTAAGTGTAATTACAGTTTCTGCTAATTACATTTTTTACATTGTGCTCCTTTTCTGACTTTATATTTTCCAAGATGAGACTCTCTACTGATTTACAAGAGTCTTCTTGCCTTTGGTTCAATCTTAAGTTTCTGTAAGAGCAGACTTCTACATCTGCCAAGATAAGGGAAGAAAGAATTACTGTTCTATAAAATCCATAAAGTAGGATTGATAAGGTGAACACAGAAAATAAACAAGGCTACTACCTCTTGTTTGTAAACCATGCCAAGAGAGATGAAGCAAATATTATTTGTAATAAGTATATGGTATTATGAGAGTGATTTGACATACTACCTTCCAACAGAAACTTTTTCTTGTTTCTGTCTTTGGCCTGTGCCCTAGTTTAACACAGCCAGAATACCTTTCATGTGAAAACTTTCTTCACTCACCTGGTAGCCTGCAGCTTCTAATTTTATGTAGTTCTCTTCCTACTTGATTTACCACCTGCTATCAGTATTGCACATATGATGCAGCTGCTGTAAAACACTGTTGCTCTATCTGGCCTGTAAACCAACTAAAACTTGGAGTTATTATTCCAGTTAGAAGGAAGAATTGATGAGGGGCCTAGATAGAACTGAAAATGTTGTTACATATAAGAACATGGAAAGACCCGAGCACCAAAAGAATCAGTTTATCTGGTTATGTTGCCAACTGTTTTTCAGATCAGCTCTTACACTGATAAGGTTTTCTGAGGCTATACTGTGTTTCTGTGCATTTTTCACAGGTAGCTCTACTTTTTTAGATCTGCTCATCCCTTTCTTCCAGAATTATACTTAGCAAAACAATCATGAAGAATCAATGGGGAGGAGATCAGAGTTAATTTAGCTCAAGAAGTATCTGGTTCTGTGTACCTGTATTTCTGTTGCAGAGGCACTCACAGACAGCAACAACCACCTGAAAACTGTGGATTTATTGCAATTAATCTGCTCTCCTTCTGACACATTATAGTTTCAGCTGTCAGCCAGGAAAATACTGTTGCACAACTAATTAAACTATTTGGAGAGATGAATCAAAACATTCACACACTCAGAAAAGGAAAAAAAAATCTCCCTCGAGGTATGCTTACCAAAGCAGTGAGAGGAGTCCTTAGGTCCCATTCTAAAGGAGAAGATTTGACTGTCAGGCTGCTTCTGTGTGAAGAGAACTCAGCCCTCTCCACAGCAGAACTCCATTTGTACCCTTGCTAGCTGATATGCTGTGGTCAATTTCTTAATCAGTTGGAGGGCTGACTTCTAAGCCCAGAATGCCAATTAATGTCTGAGGGTCTCCAGCTGATCCCTATTAGTTTCCAGCAAGCCCAGGCCCTCTGCTTGGGGCCATCAGGACCCTGCACTGTTGGGAGGACAGTCCTACCTGCCACAATTTCTCATAAAATAGGGCATATAGATAACAATAATACAGTCATCAATCACAAAATGTAACAAAACTAACTGTATCAAAACTTTTAATATAGCCTTTTTTTTATTACTTGCAGGTGGCTATTCTCTGTGTTGGATCCTGAACACTTGAGATATCTTTCTGATTAGCCTGTACATGCCAGAATGTCATCAGATGATTAAAAGCAAAGAGCTTTCTTTAGGTCCTGTACCATTTAGTTCCAATATATTGTCCCTTGTAATGTGTGTCTAAAATACCCACCTGCAAGCACTGCATCAGACTTCTTGCCTTGACTTCTCTTATCTTCTTCCACCCCACCCTTCCACATTTCAGATAGTGTTTAGTAATAATCTGGCAGTGAACTTTTATGTGGATTGCTGCAGCTCAACATCTGGCCCACTTGAAAAATACTAGTAACTCAGATGTGAAAATACTAGTAACTCAGATGTGAAAACTTCACTTTTCTGTGTCCTCAGGATTAAGATACTTTCCAGCTGCCTTATTTGATACAGAAGCAATAGTAAATAAGCACCAGTTCCTATCTGTAAAGGAAACGTAAAACAACTAATGCCAGAAGCTGATAAGATTAACTCTTATTCAGACAACACTTTCACTCCATGATCTGACTATTTACAAATATTAATGAATTCCTAAAAGCCTTGTGAATGATTCAGGCATTGCTAATCCTATTCCTAAAATTGGAAAGCACTGTACTACCTAGAAGCAATCAAACTCAATCAATGCTATTCTACAGATGCAGATAAATTGCAGCAGTTAGCTAAAAAAACCCAAGTATCCAGTATTTGTGGGGAAAAAAAAACAAGAAACAAACACATTCAACTTTGTTTTGTAGCACTTCTTCATAGTGAGTGATGATGACATTAAACTAGAAAGATTAGAAAGAAAAATAATCACTTTCAGCAAGTGTGTTGCCAAATAGGAAACAACCACACTGTGAGACACATAACATTTTTCAGTTATGTAAAAGGATACTTTACTCTTTATTAAAAAAAAAGTATTCTCCTCAAGCCCAGTCCCTTAGCACAGATCTCCTGATAAAGTACTTGCATGTTCAGTCTCTATTACTCAGTCACAGCAGAAGTCTGACCATCACCTAGCACTGCACAAGAATTTCTTCCGAGATCTCTCCATAGATAAGCTCATGCTGCTTCAGAAATGGTCAGTTAGAATACCTGATTCTTCAGAATCTTCATAAATGTCAGTAACAACAATAAGTTCACTCATAAGCCGATTTTAGCTGCCTTCCCCAAAATGTAAGTTTAGTTCAGTGTGTGGAAAGGAGGAACTCATTATCTGGGGAGATGCATGGGTTCAGGTAAATTGAAGGAGAAAATACACTGGAACCTGGTCTCCCAAATCCGAAGTGAATAGTCTAATCACCAAGATTTGCAATGTAAAATGACCTCCTTTCACTGTTTTTTGCTTTTATCCCATTAATTGTACTATAGATGTCTTCAAATTACCTAGTTCACAAGGGTAGCAAAGAACTCTGGTTTTCATAATCCATAAATCTCTGCCTTGCATTGTGATAGATACTGAATGTGCTTGTTTTCAGATTGGTTTTGTTTTGCTTTTGACACTTCCACATTTGAGATGGTTGATCCATCTCACAATGTTAAGGTCACTGTCATTTCTGAACTGTGCTTGTGATATCCAAATCAAGTCTTCATTGCTATTTTTCCTCTTTTATGAAAGTTAAAATCCTTGGCTATGTGGCTAACACTTTTTAAAGAGTTGCATCTGCTGTGTAATGAAGTTGCTGCAGCTGATTCCGTTACACATTAGAGGTGGTGGAGTCACCATCCCTGGAGATGTTCAAGAGGGGAATGGACGTGGCACTTGGTGCCATGGTTTAGTCATGAGGTCTGTGGTGACAGGTTGGACTTGATGATCTTTGAGGTCTCTTCCAACCTTGGTGATTCTGTGATTATTTTGTTATTCAAAACACAGTAGTGAATAATTCTCAGGAAATGCAGGTTGATATCAAAGCTTTGTCCTTACTTGAAACTGAGTTGCACTGTTCATTCATTTGGGAAGTATCAGGTGGTTCTTGCCAACTTTCCATCTCAGAGAAACTCCATTGATAGTTCAGAAATGCAGTTTTAACATACATAATCCTGCCTAAATTTGCAAATTATCAGGTAAAATGAAAAAGAGAAAATGAGAGAAACACCAGGAAGATAGTGAAATAGTGGAGAGAACACTAAAACTAGCCACAGAGACTGGGGGAAAAAAAAGTATCTAGTAAGCAAAGAAAAAGCATTCATTTAACAAACCAGAAGGAACCCACTTTTCACACAAAATGAAAGAAAGACATTAAAACCTGTAAAATGGGATTAAATTAGTTTACAAAACAAACAGAACATCATGATCATTTACCAAGAAAAAACCATTTTAAAACATTGTAGCTTGAAGCAACAGTGCCACCTTAGGAGCACTCATGCTGTTGTGAGCTGCAGCCCTGAAATGACTGACTACGGATCGCTAAGCATTCCTGGTTTGTTCACCTTTAAGAAATACCAGACTTGGAATGGATTCTGCACAGATTAGTTTGGCCCAAAATGTGAAGGGAAAAAAGGTATTTATTATTTTTTAGTCACAATTTCATGAGAAGCTAATCCTGTCAATGAAATGCAGAATCAGGGCTTTTTATTCCCTTGATGAAGAGGAGAGTTTATTTGGAATTCTCCAGTATAACACTTGTGTTGCAGCCTTAGGCTTGAACAGAGCAGCTTCTGTGAGTATTAGCTATATATAGTAGGACAATTTATACTGTTTTCTGGTCTCAAGTAAATGAAAACATGCCAAAAGCAGAAGTGGTGGGAAGTAAATTTCAATCCATTTTATTTGGTAGGGTTTTTTGAGTGCTTTTCATTTCAGCTAATTGGACCCTTGCTTTTACAGAGAGCTCTCGGTTTTCCTCTAGGATCAATACAAGTTCAAGGCCTAAATCTTGCAATCCTTATTAATAGTTTTGTTTTCTTCAGCCTTTGCACCATAGTAAATGCCACTTATATTTAAAAGGGGGAAAGATTTCCTACTTCCAAAATGTAGTGAAGGTTGCTATGCCATTATCTTTACACCATTTTTTCCATCTTAATCCATCAAGACAAAATATGAGTTTTACAACTCAGTTTGTGTTGCAAACTATAGTGACAAACATTAGGAACACAGAATGTTAGAAACTGACAAGAGCCGGAGCTTCTGAGGCTATTTGCACATCTGCAGCTAGAGCAAGCCCAGTTCAGCAATGCAACCCTGACCTTAAAAATGAGACAGGGCAGCTTTAGGAGAGAAACAGGAAGCTATAACTAGGATCCAGCCAAATTCTGAGCTGGGGCACTTTAGCATGAGGCTGCAGCTGAAGCAGATGTGCTTGCTGTGAGTTTCTGTACTACCTGAACTTTTTGTACCAAAGACAGTAACGCCTTCCTTCCTGTGATATATTTCTTCTTTTAATTTGCATGTATTTTACAAAAAGGGAATGAAATGGATAAGTTGAATACATATGTATAATACATAGAATACATAGAATAAACCAGGTTGGAAGAGACCTTCAAGATCATCGCGTCCAACCCATCAACCAATCCAACACCACCTAAACTAAACCATGGCACCAAGTGAAAGGCGAAGCTCAGTTTAATCATCAAGGAGCTCTGGAGTTGTTGGTCTTTAAATTTCTGGGCTTTAACTTTCTGGGCATTCTTACAATATTAACTATTTGGTTGTTTAAAGCTTGCTGATTCTGCTTTCTGCACGAAACTGGAGGAGCTATGCTTTATGGTGAGTATAACACAAATTCAACTGCCAGCTTAAGAAGGGACTAGTCACATATTTGTAATCACCCCAATTGCCACATCAAGTGCTGACAAAGCTCAGAATGTGCTGAATGGAAGTATCATCACCTCCATAACTGTACAGCAAAATAATAGTGTTAAATACATAGAATACATAGAATAAACCAGGTTGGAAGAGACCTTCAAGATCATCGCGTCCAACCCATCAACCAATCCAACTCCGCCCAAGCAACTAACCCACAGCATCTCTCATGAACTACCTAGAAGCACACATGTTTAAAGAGGAATGCTCATGAGCTGATGATCCTCACAATGTGCACATTATGTTCTGTATGGTCAGACAGCCACTGTGTGACACTTGGGGAGTTAAGGAGTTCAGTTTTTAAAAGAATGAAATGCCCTTAGTGAAAGGTTGTTTACTTTGCTTGTTTTTCATTCTTGTTTTGTATAACATTCGAAGGCATTAGACTAAGGAGCCTTGTGGATACAGCCATATTGTCTAATAAAGTTTAAATGATGTTGAGATTTTTTCTTTTGTGGTTTTAGTTTTTCTTTCCTCTGTGCATTTGAAATACACACTATGAAGAGTGCCTTTTTAAAGTCTTCTCTGAATGTTGTCATTGTACTGCAATGTCAGCTTGCCTGTATGGTCCTAATCTTCTGTGAGGTTTTGAAATACTGTTTACCACTTTCATGTAGAACTTTCTGCATTGTCCACTGATAAGAGATGCTCACCTGTTTAATGTATAATGATTTACACATCTAATGATTTCTTTCATCACTCTCTCTTACTGTTTTTTCACTTTGAGAGAAGTGTGAGTGCTATTTCTGTTACCATAAAACACATATAGGGGGTATCACTGTCAAAAGGGGAAGTTTAGGCTTGAGGTGAGGAGAAAGTCATTAGCCATAGGAATGTGCTGCCCAGGGAGGTGGTGAAGTCACCATCCCTGGAGGTGTTCAAGAGGGGATTGGACATGGCATTTGGTGCCATGGTTTAGTCATGAGGTCTGTGGTGACAGGTTGGACTTGATGATCTTTGAGGTCTCTTCCAACTTTGGTGATTCTGTGATAAGATATTAATTAGTAGCTCAGTCATTACATATCTAAATGCCAGCCTGCTTTGACTCAGACTCATTCTATGCACATCACATACCCTGGCAGTACAATACTCAAAACTAAGTTTGTTAAGATCACATACTTGGAAGAATATTTGTTTATTATGGCACACTGCATGCAGAAAACTACATGGAGGTTCAGCTGTAAGCCTGCAACAACAAAAAAAGCAACTGACCTTTACATTTTGAGGTAAGAGCTTCATTTGCTCCTTAAGCATTTTAAGATTATTTCAGTTCCATGGGACTGCAGTTAAGATCACAATCTTAACTGTATTCCTTTCAAACTGTCTAATTAGATAAATCAACAGTATGAGATTCCAAGAACACAAGGTATTTCATCTTCTTGCCTCACTTGTGAGCTTCACAAGTGACTTAGTACTTTGAAAGAAAGCAAATAAACAAGAAACCCTTGGACGAAGCCACTCACTGAGCCCCTAGCACCTGGACCTGTGGGTTCTCCTTAATTCTGATCTAAAGTGCATTTGTTTTAAAGTTTTGGAAAAGCATGTAGTTGGTAGCATGGGTTGGGTTTTTTTGCAATCTTGAAATCTGTTGCATAAAGAGAACACACCTCAACTGAATCAGTTGAGACTGGAGGACACACCAGTAATTAAATGGTTTTCATTGTCAGACATCACTTAGATTGTTAACAGTGTTAGGGGCTACACTGAGAATACATTTGCTTGTTGCATTTCTATTAACATCTCTCAAAAGGAAAACAATGAAACACTTTCATTGTGCTTTCATTATGAACACTCATTAAGATCAACTTGTAAATCATATCAATGCTTTTGTGATTACATGGATGACTCTAGCAGCTTCCTTTACGCTATTGAGCTATTTCCTGTGTGTGGATGCTAACATTTATGAAAGATTTAGACAAAATCCTATCAAAATAGAAATGAAATATGGGAGGGTACAACATTATATAGATAAATCAGTATTTAATTAGTTTTACCTGCCTTTTGATACCATTTTACTGCCTGCAAATCATGAGGATAACCAGTTTGTGATATTCTTTTGATCAGTTGAGAGATTAGTGTGCCAGCAAGACAGAGCTTCTGAATTATTAAAATCTTTATGAACAAAGAAAACATTCCTTCTGATTGTAAATAAACTACTTAGTTTTGCATTATTTATGGCAGCCTTCAAAGATGAGGGGGAAAAAAGCATATTAGTTGGATCCCAAAAGCTGATGATAACCATTTTATCCTTTATTTTGCATACAGATTTAGGTACCTTTAGTACTGTGGCATACCAATAATGAAAAGTAAATGGAATTTCATGTCATGACAGAAGTGTCAGATCAACAGACAGCTGCTTTGGGGAGAAAAAAAAATCTTTATGGCACCATACACTGGCAGTGAATTAAATCATGTCCTCGCTTATTTTTTGCCTTTATTATCATAATATTTATGGTTTATACCTTTTTTGTACAAAAGTCTCTGTCCATTAAGCTATATGCTAGATACATGGCTAGTAGCACAAGTGACAGAAGAATATGGCCACTTACTTGCACTGTCCCCCATGGTATGGTAGGTGGGTCTGTCTTCCTTATCAAGACAGCATGCCATTAGGAATAGAGCACTGGAAAGGAAAGAGAAAATGCAATTTGAGGAAGACCAGGAAAACCAAACCAGACCAAACCAAACTACAAAAAACCCCCACAAAACTCCACAGAAATACAAAAGAGAAGGAAGTTTTGCTGCAAAGTGCTCAACAATCACAAACCAAGCACTAGAAATAGCCCAATAGAAAGTTCTGTTGAAAGAATAGAACAAATACAAGGTGTTGTTTGGGATTCATTATCTGATTACACAGGTGCTATATAGAAAGTGGCCTTGGAATTTCTACTGATTTTCTAAATCCTCTACCATTGAAAGAAATCAACTATACTGAACAACAGATACAGAACAAGTATATATGCACATGCATACTAAGCAAGCAATATAGCTGTTACTCTGTTGTAGCATCAGTTCAGGAAGCTACAAGCTTGCAGTTCAGAGCCTCTGTTATAGAAAAACATGGCAATAACAAAGACATCCTATTAGTCTCTCTAGGCATTTATGGCCACTTTAATCACCATGGCATCTAATTACTGATAAAACTTAAACTTTAACATCGTATTTTTCAGAGGCTTATCAGCTATTTCCTGTAATTTATTTTCTTTCTTCTCTTTCATTAGCAAGTATGTCTCTCAAGATGTGTAGATGTCTTGCATCAATATTTAATCTGAGTATTCATTTTATGAATGTGTTCACCATTAGTAACTGTAAAGCTGTTCATCATATACATGGGACTGAAAGCACATAGAGCATAAAAGAAGCATGGACATTATATTTGAAACCAAATCTAAGTCTTTAAGGGTGGAAATAAATTCAGTAATGTTATCTAGCTAAATATTAGTCATCTCTAAATAATCACATAAGCTTCCAGTAGAGCAAATACAAAAAAAGAGTGCCTTCCAGAGGAAAACTGCAGAAGCATATCTTCATGCTAACTGTAAAGAAGACAAAATGTCTGTCTTAGAGTCCCCAAATATAGATAATCAAATCAATTAAGGCCAGTATTAATCTTCCTTTCCTTGATCCCACTTTTATTGTCCCACATTTATACAGTCTCAAAAATACATTGGCTCCAGCAGTATCTGCTGGAGGATACTGACAGGGTTTTTTTGCCTCCACAAATGAAGTGTGTAAAATCCCCAAAAGCACAATTGATTTTTGTATGCTTAGTGTAGCACATTAGTTATGTAGGCATCTCCCTTCTCTAAATACCTATTGAAAATGTGGTGGATGAGCAAGTCGGTTAATAATTACAGCAAAGTGATGTCAGCAACTGGATCACCAAAATAGGACTATAGCTGAGCATATGTTAACTCTACATCTATATTCTAATGAAATGGCCGCTTTTGAAGATTACTTCAGGGTCATCCATGAAGTATAAAAGTGGAAACACAAAGAAGGTGACATCCTAGCTTTGATAGAGTTCAGTTTTGTTCAGATCAGTAACTGTGTAGCATCAGATACTTAAAAGAACTGTTTACAAATGCGGAAAGCTGCAATCTGGGCCATCCACTCTGCTTATTGATGGAGCTAATCAAGTCTTTAAATATCAGTGCAAAAGAGAGATCAGCCCCCACAAGGGCAGTGGTCACCAGGGCAATGCAGTGCTTAAAAAAGTAAAACCTGTCTTATTTTTGTTCTAGATTGTGTAAAATAATTCTTTTATTTACACCCTTGACAGAGGAAAACAAGGATAAAGCTAAAATGTAGGAGAGGCTGTTCTAGATTTAGGGTGAGAAGGGTAATTGAGGAAGGAGAATGAGAAAGGAAGTAAAATGTAGTTAGAAATCTGCCTGTCATTTAGCATACAACTGGCTGGCTGCTTGCAGAACATTTGCCTGAACTCTTTTAGGTGAGTCATTGCCTGCAGTCACTGAGTTCGCTTGCAGCTGCAGCTGTTCCCTTGGATTCATTGGCACAAAGCTTTTTGTCTTTATTTGTCTTAAAAGTGACTTTCTCTGGCAGCATGATGCAAGGGAGGTTTACCTCCTGTATGCAGCAGGGTAACTACAAACCCTAAACATTTTACAAAATACAAACTTGTAAATATGATAACTTCCACAGATGAGTGGAGGAGTTTATAACACTTCCATGCATTACAGCATTCTCAAACGTTCATTCACTACTGAAGTGTCCCTCAGCAAGAATTTCATTGACTGTCCCCAAGCTTGGGGAGACTGCATTGTGGTAAGTCAGTGTAGATGCAGAACAGAAAGCCTGGGGGGAAGTTTACAAAGTTTTTTACAATGTCATAGTGATGGCAATGAGGTAGAATGTGTCTTTACAAATGAAGATGCTGCTAGAAGGAACTCAAGATAACATAGAAAGGACCAGGCTAGGAATCTCAGTATTTTGACCTTATCCTTTTTACCTGCAAATAACAAGGAGTTTCAGCATCCTCACCACTTATTGTCTCCACAGGGGTCCTTCCCTGAATTAATACAGTGTCCTTCAAAGGCAGCAGGAACCAAGAGTAACTGGATACAGCCCAAACTTTTGGCATCGTGCACAGGCTTAACAGACTACTGAATATTAACTTCTCTGCCTGGTGAGGTGCCAAACCTCATTTTAAAGAACATGGGATGTATGATGCAGAGGGCTGTGCGTGTAAGGTGGGAACATGTAGTAGGTGGACCAGGAAATCCATACATTCCCACTGCCTCAGGCAATGGTGAAACAAAGAGGGTCACTTTCAGATGGGAATTTAGGATAAAAAGAGGCTGTGCCCTCCTGCAATTTGAGACCTCAGAGGGATCTGCCTAATGGACTCTCTCTTTATAAGAATAAAGTTTTACAGGACTCCTCTGTCTCCTTTGTGAACATGAACTTCTAGCAACAGAATAGGTAGCCTTACAATAGCCTTTTCTGTTTTTCAATATAAACCAATCAAATTTTAATTTGTTAGTATAATCTTTCCCAGGAATATACTAACCAGGTCCAACTTTCCTCCACACACCATCGTTAAATAGCAAAAGCTTAACCTCCTCCCAGGCAAAAATAAAAGCTTTATTTTTGGCAGAAACAGAAAGTGCTAAGAGTGACTGTTAAAGTATCTTGGTGCTGTAGAGATTAACAGAGAGAGAAGGAAAAAATATAGAGAGACCATTTGCCCTCCTCAGTGATAAAACCCCCTGAACAGCAGATGTCTGACTTTCTATTAATCTTTTGAAGCCTATGACTGGAAATAAAGGCAAAACTAGTGAGCAGACATTCGTTTGAAAGTATAACTTTTGTAAGAGTATAGTACCTGTGTTGGTGCCTTTTTTAGTTGCTTTTGTGACCAAAGAAAATGCAGGCATTTTCTTTCAGTTGTGAGGCAGTATTGCACCATTTTTTGACTGACTTGAGGAAACTCTACAGGAATGACTTAGCTGGAAAATCAAACTAAGTCTCTCCAGAGCTCTCCAAAGAAGGCAACCTGACATCGAGTCCCAGCAGGACAAGAATTGGTTTGTTTAGTTGTTCCTGTGGAGCTCAGTCCCCCAATGCAGTAACTTTGATTTTTTGGTCAGTCCAAAACTAAAATAATTCTATCGCGGTCTGTGGAGCTGCTGACTGCAAGGGGTAGTGCTTATCAGTTTTGCTTAAAGGTGTTTGGTGAATTCATAATGGGTTAGCAAAGTAAGAGTTCAGAGAAGCTTGAAAATAACAGCTGCTATGACATCTGAGTATAGGAATTTTGCAAAGGGAGTAAAAAGGGAACAGGCTTTCTCATAGACATAACTCTCAGAGAGTTCTAGCAGCTCCAAAAGCTATGAAGTAGTTTTAAAAGCCTCTCATTTGCATGACTTGTCAATTTATGGCTAAGAAGCTGTGTTCAATCAGTACACTCATATAAAACAGTGTTTCCCAGACCACTAACACCCACTCAGGGCAGAAAGTTCTTCCAAGAGAACTTTGATGCGTTCAAGTCTGTGTTGCTGCAAGTTCAGTCAGAGTTTGTGGCTCTTTCACAATAAACATCTGACATTGTTTACTGCAGCAGAATTGATCATGCAGAAAACACAGTTTTTCTTCTCATAAACAGATGTGGTGAACAGCAGGATGCAACTGTTTGTATTTTCCAGAAGAACCCCTTGGCAACACTAAGGATATTGAAAGAACTGTACTACTGGGAACACCAAAGGTGTGGGACTGAAGAAACAAACAGAATCTGTAGTACCAGGAGGCTCATCTGAAGTCAAAAGGATGTTTAATTTGGTATTTGATATCCAGTAGGTTCTCCAGGAATCCTGTAAAAAATTTAAACTATGCTTTCTTCTGGAAAACATGCAAATGGCATTTGCTGCCAAATAGGAAAACCATATAAGCCCAGATACTTTCCCAGGAAGAAACCCCGTGCTGGAGGGAAGAGTTTTGGCTGGAGATTGTTTGTCTTGGGCTGTGGGTTGTTGGTTTTTTACAAAGTTTCTCCCCAGATTTCTTGGAAATTGAAGATTTTACTGCAGGAATGAATACTTTTGGATAGATCTCCTAATGTCTTCTTCTCTGAGCTTGGATCCTTTAAGAACTGACACCCAATGTGGTCTCCACAGACTGCCATCCCCTATTTCTCAGGGTATAGACCACCCATACATCTGTGCAACCCAACTTCTTCAGCTACAGCAGCATTTGGAAGTCTCAAGTTTGCAAGACTGCTCTTGCATTCTTTACACTAAGTTTCAGGGAAAACATCTTTACAGAGCTGGTGAAATGAAAATTATTCATCCCTCCTGGGCCCCCTATCCTGACTGTTCACTGCCATCCACAGAAGTACATAACCCTCTTCCCAGAACAATTCCAGGCCACAGAGGAGATGAAATCAGTGAGAAAAGATGAAAGGAATGAGGAAAGGAGGTATACTGACTCTGGCCTATTTGTTCTGTTTCCATCTCCTATAGCTATTCTTCCACACTGCCTGATAAACCTGCAAAGAAAGCATACGACTGAGGAAGATATCACTACTTCAGCCCATGCTGTGCATTGCTTGAGGCCATACATAACTGTATGGCTTTGCTAGGTAGTAAGCCATGTCATGTTTCCTTCTGAATTGAGATGGGCAATGACGTGACCTCCTTCATGTACACAGGAATTGATGAATAGGTTGCAAAGTGTTTTGAGTTGCTTCAGGGTGAAAGTTGTAACCAAAATTTAAAACTGAGGAAGAAAATCCTGTTCTACTTCAGTATCATGGAGCTGCCCAAATCCTTTAGTCTTTTCAAACTGACCAGCACTTGAAGGTGTACAGGCAGTAGCACATTAATGTCCTGGATTTGGAGCAGAAAGGGAGAGGGTGACACAGATCTCCTATGTGTTACCTTGAGAGTGTCATAATATACCAGCTCAAAGGATGCTTTGTTTACTGACTCACGGTCAGTAAACACGGTGGTTTTACATATCAAAGTGTGCACTTCCATCTGATAAATCCTTCATGGAGCACAACTGCTATTAGGCTGAGGTTTTTTGTAGAAACACCAGCTATTCACAGGACAGCCAGCAAAGGTCATGCTAGCTTTGTAAACTACGCACTTCATTCCTTCAGAGTATTCACCTTCATAATCCATCTGAATTGTCCATTCACAGGCTTTCAGTGCAGGATAAGAGACAAAGAGCCAAGCAAGTTAAAAATGTTCAATATCACATAAGGACAAGTTCCACTTTTTCTCAAATTCTTTAAACCAGACTGTTCTTTCCTCACACTGACCTGGGAAAGCTATGTGATGAAACCAGGTGGGCTGCTGCCACATCTGTAGAGCACGCTGGTAGCAGTTTCCCAGTAATTGCCCACAAATGCTTTTGAAGGACCAACAGTTTCACAAAGCTTCTCAGATCATATTGCCCCTGATTAAAAAGCCTCAGAAAGGGCTCCTCTGCTGAGGAGGAAAACAAAAATGACACACCTTGAGGTTAGGTTGTTGTGGGCTGTAAAGAAGGCATCTGTAGCAACACCGTTCAAAACCATTTTTCCTCTGTATTCTTTCCTTTTTCATTAAGTACTGTCACAGAGTCACCAAGGTTGGAAGAGACCTCAAAGATCATCAAGTCCAACCTGTCACCACAGACCTCATGACTAAACCATGGCACCAAGTGCCACGTCCAGTCCCCTCTTGAACACCTCCAGGGATGGGGACTCCACCACCTCCCTGGGCAGCCCATTCCAATGGCTAATGACTCTCAGTGAAGAACTTCCTCCTCACCTCAAGCCTAAACTTCCCCTGGCACAGCTGTCCTCTGAGTGGCTTTTGCTTTGAAAGAGTTAATTATTCAAACTCTGCCTATACAAGGACTGAAAACTTTGATAAAAGTCAGGACAGATGGCTGAAGCCAGGCCACACCTCTGTTATCAAACCTGGGTTTATTGGCAAACCTCATTACCTTTGCTATTTTAATTAAAAGTGTCACATTGAGGATATTCTTGTTCAAAAACCTTATATTCTGTTATTTTTTAATGCCTCACGAAGAAAAACTGGAAAACATGATCCAACTGCAAACTAAAAGCCTCACAGTCCAAAGAACACAAACTATGTCATTTGATAAAAATCTTTTCGTGTTTTTGTAATATGTTGGGAGTGGAGACACTGCTTTGTTATTCAGCCAATAGCCCTGCTGGAATGCTCTCTTCTTTCCACAGTGATACTATACAAGTCTCTCAAGGGAATGTGTAACAGTGCAGTGCCAAGATGCTATGCTGAGATATTTGTGTCTTAATACTTCCTTTTCTACAGGGCTTTCTGCCTCTGAAAAGACATCTGAGTTACTCACTACTCTTTCTCTCAATTCTTTGATCTGCTGGATCATTATAGTTTAACCTATTCTTAACTTGCTTTTACTGCCCCATTCTGAAAGCCTCATGTATGATTTCCAGTTGACAAAAGTGCCATTGGGATGCCCTTTCTCTTCCTTTAGTGCTGATCAGCATCACTCAGGAACAGATGCTGGGAAGGGAGGTGATCTTTCAAATGTAGAAAGGAGGACTTGCAAGGAGAATGCCTGGAGGCACTTGGAAGCATGCAGTCAAACACTGTGGTGTAAAGTGTTGGCTTGATTCAGGTAGGGAGGGGACCAAGAACTGAACATCAAAATGCAATGGAAATATAAAATCCTTAGTGCAGTGGTTTGTTCTTTTGTCTGTGCTTTTTTTCTTCTGGCAAAGTGTTGAAGGCAGTTCTGCTTTCTATGCCACCTGATACATTCAAGCATCAGTGAATGAAAATGTAGCTCCTGGATCTGTTTTTCATCCTCTAGAAATTCTAAGACTCTACAGCAATTGGTAATACTTGCAGTCAGCAACAACAAACACGGCTCACATGTTCTCCAGGGTCAAGCTGAAACAGGATGTGGATGAGCAGAAAGTTGGGAACTATACTAAGGCCATACCAAAGTCATATGCTGCATGGTAGTGATACATGTCTGGGACAGAAGCTTTGGTGCAGAATCCTGCCCTTTTGACTCTGTCCTGTCCCAACAGCAGCCACCTGAAGTATTTGAGAAAGATGTGGCAAACAAAATGTACCTTCTCGGGTTTGCACTGGAAGGGGAGAACGTCCCAGAACCAAGTTGCTGTAACATTTTGCGAGGTACAAGGCTACTGGAAGTTTAGTTTTAGTTAGATCCCCAGGACGCTTTTAACTGGGTGAAAGGACTGCCAGCTGCTGGGGTAGGACTTGGCCAGCAGAGGGCGGCAAAGCGCGGTTCACTGCCGGGCTCAGGGTGGCGGTGGGCGCTGCTGCTCGCCCCCCTGCAGCCCATGCGGCTCCGTGCGACAGAACGGGTATTTAGCATTCCTGTCCAGTGCTTAGGGTTCCTCATCTATCATGCGGGATCAAGGTTTATTCCCTCATCTCTTGCTGCTAGAGTTATTGCTTACCTGCAGACAGTTCTGCTGAGCTCTTCTGTCTTGTCTTTCATATTCTGTTTGGGTTTTGCCTTACATTCAGTTACTCGAAAATAAATTGTCGTCGTTATTTCTTTGCACAGTCCACACGTCTGCTGACTTCAGTAGGTGTTTGACGAGTGTGAAGGAGACCAGTGATTACTGTGCAGGAGAAACTGCAATGAGAAAAGAAGGTGCTGTGTGTGTATATGTATGAAACCCAGAAACATAATATAAAAGTTATAATTTGTCAGGTGAACACAGCACCAAACACTGAAGAAAGTAGAGATCTTAAAGCTGGCTTTTAATGCAGCAAGAATTCCACACTGAAGGAAGTAGAGAGATCTTAAAGCTTTTAAAAGTTTTGTCAAGAAATTCCAGAAATACTTAGTAACGGAATTACTTGGTGCTATGCCAACAGGCAGCCAGCTCCAAGTCATGTTTGCTGATTTCTGAAGCACTTTTTCCGAGGGGAGGGGAGAGGAGAGGAAGAGGAGAGGGAAAGGAGAGGGAGAGGAGAGGGAGAGGAGAGGGAGAGGAGAGGGAGAGGAGAGGGAGAGGAGAGGGAGAGGAGAGGAGACCCTGCAATTTACAGCTTGCACTGAAGGCTGTACAGATGCTTTGTAAAACTCTGTTTGTGCCTTAAACATATTCTGCTACAGCTGCTGTATAGTATCAAACTCGAAAGTTACCATGGTCATAGTAGGCAATGCTCAGTGATGTAATGTCAGTTGGTTTCCATCAGTGTCCTCCCAAGAAAGGAATGTTTCCCAGTCCTGTTCATTTAGGACTATAATCCTTCTCTGATCTTTGATGTGGTGAAATTATGGAGTACATCATGGGAGTACAGAAATTAGAACAAGAAAAGAGCTATTAGACCACACAGATTATTATTCCATCCCTAAAAGGCTGCTCTGCAGTGCTTTCTTGGGTACTATGCCAGTATGCATCAAAACTTGGGAGCATGGAAATAATGAAGGAGCAGAATGTGTGTGCAGAAATGTCACTCTTTTTCTTTCTGCTTTGATCCAGCTATAGGACAAAGGAAAGCAGTAATTGCTGACATTATGGAGAACAAATCTATTTGCATTTCTACAATGCTTCAGCTCTAGCTATGAATGTCTAATCAGTCCCATTGCTGGAAAAATATTTTCCACCCACTTGTCAACTCTATGTCTGATTGCAGTGCATTACTACATAGCCTCTTAACTCCACCCATGTCCTGGCCTACATCAGTATAGGGCTGTAATGAGAATTTTGAATTATGAAACTTAATATAGCAGTGTCAGTGCTTCAGTAAATATTCCTTTCACATCTGATAAACTACTACCCAGCATCATACACGAGGGTGACTGTGCATTTAGAAGAACTGTAGAATTCTGAATAATGCATGTAGAGAGATCCCATTGCACATTTTCCCCAGAATAGCTGCATTTGGCCCAACAGCCTTACTAGCTTTACCCATCATTATTACATTGCATTTTTCTCACCCAGACATCCCCTGCAGTTTTGATTGTAGTCTGTATTTCTTGCTCCCTGTTCTACATGCGTTATGCTACATTCTGATGCTAACATAACTATACAATGTGGCACATATGTATAATTGTACCCTGAATCTAAGCAACCTCCATCTGCTTTTCTCCCAGTAGTGGTTTTCTGCCTTCACAAATCTGGAAATTGAAGGTCAGTTTAAGCTTAGTAGGCAGTCCTCAGGTCTGATATAGCCTCTTTGTTTCCATCACCTAGCACTGAAGTTTTGTAAACTGCTCAGGTTAAAGATCCCTAAAGGAAAGGGAGGTGGCTGGAATAGCACAGAACTAGCACACGTTCAAACTGCTCTTCTGAGCAATGGACATGTTAAAGGTGAGGACAGATCATTATTTCTAAGTGCCAATTCTGTTTTCTCCTCAATAGCCCTCAATTCAACTGAAGAAGCCCTAATACACCAAGTAAAGGGAAAATGTTATTCAATTAGTTGTCATAGATGTGGTGAAAACCCCAAAAAGGTGTAACTTGCAATGAAATAATCAGCTTGCTTTACAGGGGAAGCTCAGTTTACTTTTCCTCCTTTAAATTATCAGTTATTTTGTGTTACTAAACACTTATAAAGCATCGTATCACATGGATTTGGGTTACAGGTAGGCAAAAGTGTATATGATTCAGCTGACAGAATTCTTTATGCCTAGAAAGGAAAAGATGACTCTTTCTACAAGCTCTTTAAATACTCAAAAGATCAATAAAATATGCAAACATGTTCAAAGCAGTGTCAGGCATTGAGAGTCAAGCACAGTGAATAGTGATGTAAGTCCAAAGCTGTTAGTGTAGTTACTCTGCATTTACACCCTATTGATGGGAATCAGTGTCTGGGAGCAGTGTTCAGCCTAAGCAAGTGAGGAAAAAGGAGCACAAGAGGGTTTTTGTGTTATTTTCAGCTAGTCAAATTCCATACACTTGCCTTATTCACATATTTAATTTGATAGAATAGAATAGAATAGAATAGAATAGAATAGAATAGAATAGAATAGAATAGACCAGACCAGACCAGACCAGGTTGGAAGAGACCTTTGAGATCATCAACTCCAACCTACCATCCAACACTATCTAATCAACTAAACCATGGCACCAAGCACCCCATCAAATCTCTTTCTAAAGACTGGTGATGGTGACTCCACCATCTCCCCCGGCAGCCCATTCCAATGGCCAATCACTCTTTCTATGAAGAACTTCTTCCTAACATCCAGCCTAAACCTCCCCTGGTGCATCTTGAGACTGTGTCCTCTTGTTCTGGTGCTGGTTGCCTGGGAGAAGAGACCAACCCCCACCTGGCTACAACCTCCCTTCAGGTAGTTGTAGAGAGCAATAAGGTCTCCCCTGAGCCTCCTCTTCTCCAGGCTAAGCAACCCCAGCTCCCTCAGCCTCTCCTCATAGGGCTTGTGCTCCAAACCCCTCCCCAGCCTTGTTGCCCTTCTCTGAACACATTCCAGCAAGTCAGCATCCTTCCTAAACTGAGGGGCCCAGAACTGGACACAGTACTCAATGTGTGATATGTAGTTCACACGAGTTAGGCAAAACTTACTTGTCCCTTGGTTTCATATTTTTACATGCATGTGTAAGAATTATATCCCCTGTAATCCACTGTCACTATGTAGTAAAAATCTTTTATACAAATGCCTCAATATTTTCACATAAACCCCCCCCAAAACATTTCTTCTTCATATATTTACAAAGTAAATTTTCTGTTTGAAAGCAGCCAATACCTCACAACTGCATTTCCATTTAATCAATTTAATTATCATTCATTTGCCTCACCCAGGAAACATTTTAAGGCAATTTTCCACTCTAATCATTTCAGCTAAAAGCTACAGTAGCAGCTTTAGATTTTGAAGACTGACAAACCTTATCCTGTCAATTTTATTTTTAAACAAGTCACACAGCCATTATGAAGCCCCTATAATGAGAATACCATGTCCTCTAACTGGGGATATGCAAACCTTGGAGTTTAGAACAGTGCCCTTCATGGGAAGCATCAAGTCAACCTGTCTTAAAGATGTTACTGCCACAAACAGCTCAGAACTGCTGTACTAAAACTCTCTTTTTACATCTGATACTCTCTTTTATACATTCTGATATCTTTTTGTGATCAGAAGGGTCAGTAAAATAAAACATATTTATTTAGAAGGTTGTTGTTCTGGCTTCAGGAGAAAGAAGCTGAAAAACTGTAGAGGGAGTAATGTAAGTCTTGATGCATTGATACATTTATGTTAGCGATTCAATCATATATCCTATGGGATTCTATATGTTTATATCTCACACATCAGAAGGAATAAGCATTAACTTCCACCTACTGCCTTCTGCTAGCAGTAACTAACCAAAGTCTTGGCAATTCCTGTCCTTGGTTGTTGTCAGTAAGGAGCATGTGCGCAGCACGGAGTCATAGAATGTACTGCGCTGTGCTTGGGGTTCATGCAGTATGAACTCCATTAAAAGAAGAAGAAAAAAATAATGTCTACATAGGGTTTTCTGCAGGGTTAAAGCTTGCTATGGTCCAGATCTGACAAAAAGCAGGATGTTCTTTGGGTAGCTAGTGTATTCCTGGTAGCACGGACAAGAGGTTTTCATTTGCATTGACTCTTTCCGTATGGAAGTCACTTAATGCCACTGGCATATTCCTTAGAATTCCACTGGTTTTCTACAATGGTGATTTAAGCATTTCTTAAATAATCTACTATTATTTTATCTGGAAAATCATATATTTATGTCTGATTTTTATTTTTTTTGTCATATATTTTATTTTTACTGTCATGGAAATATCTGTCTCAAAATATGCATGCAAGATTGACAATTATTCAACATCTACTGGAGGTTTTCCCAATTAATACTACTAAATAAAACTTGATGTAGTGTTCAAATAGTACAATAAAATATTCAGTGGCACCATGATTTGGATGTAATAGAGCTGACAGTGTTTCGTGGCTCTTTTGCCCAAGTAATTGTGAGATTTTAGTTGTCACTCAAAGATCAAGTGCAACTTTTTCCTGCAAAGAGGTTCAGGGTTTTTATGTATGTAATGCATAATGGCTCTGATTTAAATGGAGCCCCTAAATGGGATCCTAAAGCTGTGTTACACTCATTAGAGGGATATTAAAAGTGCATTAAATAGTATTATGCAGTTGTGAGCTGTGGTGAACTGGTTTGTGCCTTTGATGCAAAATAGTGTAAGACTATAGTACAATAAGGCTATTTGAAACTTGGCCTGAAAAAGAAACAAAAAATAAAGGGGAAAAAAGGAAATGCCATTTATTGACTGTTTCCAGCTATGGTGACCTCAACTAATTTTTCTGCTCATACTACATTGTTAGCATTACTTAGCAAAATCTACAATTGCATCTTGACATTCTGAACCTGAACAAAATGCCTTTCTCCATTTTAAAGGAAGGAATTTCTATATCTCAATAGATGTTTTCCATGGTCAAATGCACTACAGAAGACTAACCAAACCAAAATTTATACTGAGATGTCACAATTCTTTACTTCCTTGAGCACCACTCCACAGGAAATTGTTAGGTGAGCAAAGGTTCAGACATTAAGGCTTTCTGACCACTTAGGCATTCTACTCAGTCCAGTCTTAAAGCAGAAACCTTAAATGCTGTTGGTCTTTACCAAAGTCAAAGGACTTGGCTTACCCAGGCATGACAGCCTTGCAGTTGGGCTTCAGCAAAGGGTGCAAACACAACAAACACAGAGCTTGCTTTCAGTTACAGAGCGATGGTAGCATAACAGCCCACTGCTACCATCCTGCATACATGCACCTTGCTAAAGCCCATGACTGGATATGTTAGCATGTGTTTCAACTGATCTCTCCCAGTTTCATCATGACAGTCTCTCACTTTGGTCCTGTATCAATAAAGGTGGGTTGTAGAACCTAAGATAAATGTTATGAGGCAGGTTGTAGCCAGGAGGGGGTTAGTCTCTTCTCCCAGGCAACCAGCAAGAGGATACAGTCTCAAGCTGCACCAGGGGAAGTTTAGGCTGGACGTGAGGAAAAAGTTCTTCACAGAGAAAGGTGTTAGCCATTGGAATGTGCTGCCCAGGGAGGTGGTGGAGTCACCATCCCTGGAGGTGTTCAAGAGGGGATTGGATGTGGCACTTGGTGCCATGGTTTAGTAGTCATGAGGTCTGTGGTGACAGGTTGGACTTGATGATCTTTGAGGTCTTTTCCAATCTTATTGATTCTATGATTCTATGTTTCAGACCTTTTCTCTTACCAGTGGCTGCTTAAATTGACTGATACATAAACTTGGGATGCATATTTTTGTTTTTCATCTAAATTTAGTATGTTTGCTTGATTGTTTGAACAACTCTGAACAGCCATCTCTTTCCCAAAACCCCAATACCACAAGAATACCTAACTAGCCAAGCTGCCAGTTGTACCATGGTAATTGAAATATAGCTTTTCTTGTTCACACTCACATACATCATATCTCTCAGGTGTAAAGTGTGTTTCTCTCCATTAGGCTTTCCATCAAAACTTCTGATTTAAGAAGCAAACAAGATAATCTATGACTACTGAAAACAAAACAAAACAAAACAAAACAAAACAAAACAAACAAAAACCAACCAAACAAAAAACCCCAGCAAACTGGTGGAAGATCATTTCTATTGCTCCTTGGGAAATGCTAATCAGAAGCACTCCTTACATCACATAGTGTCCTGCCAGGAGCACAGCTGTAGATGCTGAAGTTTTACATATCTATTTGTAATGCTCTGCTGTCACTTTGTAATGAGGTCTGCAGTGGATTTCTAAAGCAAATTTCTTTTCTGTTCTTCCAGATATTTCTATAGCCAAAGGGATTTTCTTTTTGTGTGATTTATAGAGGATAGCTTGACCAAAAGAAGAGTATAATGATACCCAAACCACTTTGAAATAATGAGTCACTAGAGCCAAAACATTTGATGTGAAGCATTTCATTGTATAGAAAAAGTTACAGGGATATACTGGTATGGCAGAAAGAGAACCATTCCATTTTCATCTCCACTATTTATGGTTTTCAGCCTAATTTTTAAAGTCTGTCTAGTCACTTTTTATTACTATTATGATAGCAATCAGCCAGTCACTATGTTACACTTGATACACTAGCAAGAATAAAACTATCTACTTTTCCAGTTGTTGGCTTATTAATGTTAGCATTCCTTGTGAAAAGAACGAAATTCAATTCAGGGTATTTCTTTAATCTTTTGCTTGCATGATTACAATCTGTAGCTGTGTTCAGCTGGCTTCAGGCTACAAGATAATCATGTCTAGATAGAGCAAGATTCTTAAGGGACTTCGAATATGACATGAAGAATCTCTGCAGATGAAAAACCAACATATTTGGCAAGAAAGATTGAAATTACAAATCTTATTTGTGCTACATAGCATAACTGCACACTTTAAATCTCAAATTATGTTTTTCAAATCTTTTAACACAATAAAGCAGTGAGATTCAGCAGGGAATAACAAACCCAAAGAAAATACAATTGCTGATAAAATCATCAGGCAAATGAGGCTGACTCATCTGAGGATATGGCATGTGTATTGTACCTCTTCACTGAGTAGTTTCTGGTACATTCCAATTACCTCCCCTACAGCTTTAAATTAAGAGCAGATTCTTTTAGAACTGTTAGTGTTTCTCGTTGCTTGCATGTGAAGATGCAGTTACTTATCAAAGATGCAGCACCATATAAGCTAACCTGCCAATATACACTAACAATTTTTTCAGTTTGCTCTAAAGCAAAGGGCTAAGTGCTGTAATGCCAGTTTCTCTATGCTGAAGTTTTGGCCAGGATTTTTTTTAGGAAGCAAAGCTGAGTACAATTTTTCCTCATATCACTGCACCATTCAGGCATATTTTTGCCACAAGAGATTTGTAGGATATACTTCACCTTGTATTTGTCTCATCTCAAATGTACCTAAGCTACCTTATGTAAAGGTAGTCTGCTTGGAGTTGTCATCTTGTGCTCCTTTGCTCACTCTTCATGCATAAATAGCCCTTCTCAACAGTTCTTTTGGACACCAAGTTGTCTTGTGTTCCTAGAAACACCAGTAACTTGGGGTGTTTTTTCACCAGCTGCATTTATATTTAGTATGGCCTTTTGTTGTGTGTTTCAATGTTGTGTGTGATGCTTATAGACATGTTTCATATATGGCCTTTCTTTTCCACCTGTATGTCTAAAACTCTTGCCAGTCTTTTCTCTTTCCTGTGTACTCTAGTATCTCTTTTTTGCACATGTAGTCTGATTCTGTTTGTGGCTATTGACAATGTTTCTGTTAAAATCACTCTTCCAGTCCCTTGCAGATTTTATCTTTGCATCTTCCTCCAGACTCCCCATTCTATTTTGTATCAGACATACCTGCTTGCTTAAACCTACAAATTACCTCTCTTCAACTAGCATTAGGCTGGACAGAAGTGTTACTATTTAGAATTTTCTGACAAGAGGTTCCTGGAAAATCCCAAAGTAATTTCACTATCAGATCCCTTCTTAAATCCAGCTCTTGCTAAACATAAATCTTGAAAATAATAGGTGTTTGCTGAGCTGCATCTAAAGCCCTTCCTGAGCATTTATATAGATTTTTGTGCAGTAATTATTCTGTAAAGTCTTTGGGAGAGGTATCTCTTTTTTCTCCCTCTGCATCTACATTTAAACAGCAGCTAGTTCAAGAATGTCCCAATCCCAGAGCAGCCTTCCTAGAAAGCAGCTTTGTAAAGAGATTCACTGGAAACTTCCACCAGTACCCAGCCAGCCAAAGTGCTTTCCAAGCTCCTTTCCTCAATGTATGACAATACAAGGTTAGTAGCAGCAGGGCTGTGACTGGTAGTCACACTACATCAACTAGTACTCTAAAAAGAGCAGAGTTTCCCATAAATAAATTTCTTCATTGTTTAAATTTTACTATATGTATTCTCTGTCACTGAAGACAGTGATAAAGCTACAGTGATGCCTTTGAATAATAACAAATTGCAAGCTGGAATACACAGTCTGAGCTCAGTTTTACCAATTTAAATTGCAGACTAGCTCCCATGATGTACTATTTAAGTTTCCCTTAGTTCTAATCTGTAAAACTCAGAAGAAGCTCTGATGTCAGCTTGGGTTAACAAAAGCAATTGTATTTAAAATGTGAACTTACAAAATAGTAAACAAATTATATTCTCAGCTTTTGATATATCTAGAGAAATACAATAAAGCAAATTCCCAGCAGTGCATTTTGAAGTGTGATTTTGTTGCCCGACTGCAATTGTGAGTTGCTAAATACCTATCTTGTTTGGAGACTTTATCTGGAACTTTGAATACAGCCAACATTTACAAGCTGATAGAATAAAATAATTCATTTATAAGCATTTGAGTAAGCCACAGAGCTGATAGAACAGCCTTTAAATGTTCTGTAACATTAGATAAATTAGTCTTAATATTGTTTTCTTAAGCTCGCATTATCTTTCCTTTTGAAAAATAAATAGCTAAAAGCACTGTCCTCTGCTACCAGCAGCTGACAATTATTAAGAAAAGTCTTTGCTTTGGAATTTCAATGCAATACTTGACCAGTTAAATAGGATTTTTTTTAATGTGATAGCATTTTGTGTTCATTATTCATGTGATACATTTATTTAAAATAAGATGAAGGGAACAGGAAACTGCTTAATATTGTAAATGAAGCACGAGTGTTATTTGCTCTGCCTGAATGCCTTATCTTTCCCCTGACACGTTAATTAATGTGTGGGTTTCTGAAGGCAATGGTACACAGGGCCACTTGTACTTTGGCCACTCAAAAAGATGGGAATTCTACTTTACTGCTTATTTTTTCAATTGCTGGTATCCACCCAAGGCGCAAGAATAGAATAGAACAGAACAGAACAGACCAGACCAGGTTGGAAGAGACCTTCAAGATCATTGTGTCCAACTTATCGTCCAACACCACCTAATCAACTAAACCATGCAACCAAGCATCCTGTCAAGCCTTGCCCTGAACACCCCCAGCGACGGCGACCCCACCACCTCCCCGGGCAGCCCATTCCAATGGGCAATCACTCTCTCTGTGTAAAACTTCCTCCTAACCTCCAGCCTAAACCTCCCCTGGTGCAGCCTGAGACTGTGTCCTCTTGTTCTGGTACTGGTTGCCTGGGAGAAGAGACTAACCTCTGCCTGACTACAACCTCCCTTCAGGTAGTTGTAGAGAGCAATAAGGTCACCCCTGAGTCTCCTCTTCTCCAGGCTAAGCAGCCCCAGCTCCCTCAGTCTCTCCTCATAGGGCTTGTGTTCCAAGCCCCTCACCAACTTCGTTGCCCTTCTCTGGACACACTCCAGCAAGTCAACATCCTTCCTAAACTGAGGAGCCCAGAACTGGACACAGTAACCATTTAAAATATTTTTTCAAAGCTCAGAAGAATGAATAACAACAACTGCATGGACTGTAAAAATGTTCAAGGTCTTTGTTGTGGATGTTTTATTCCAATAGTTGTTTAATGTTAGTATTCCCATGATCATAAGTCAACCTGGCTCCAAAGATTGCTTGTGTTTGTTTTAGTAACAAGGTTATTACCTATGCTTAGATCACAAACTTTATAAATGAAGTTGCTGGGGAGACGAGAAAAAAATGTTCTCAAATCTTCTTGACACTTTCCTGTTCCTTGGTGTTAACTACCCTTGAGAATCTGCTTTGAGAAACTTAGCAATACATCTTTCAAATTCATGGCTATCAAAATAAATGACAAAACCCAACACTGTTCCACAAATTTGTTCCGTTCTTTAAAAGAACCCTCTATAGTTAACAAAATACTTTGACCTTGGGGTTTATCATTCTGGTGCCTTAAAAAAAATCTGTTGTCAACAAAATTATTTCCACAAAACTGGTTGTTGCTAGATTGCCAGAAAAGCTGCATCAAATTTTTGCTTCTTAAATTAGTCCAAACCACCAATATGCTGCCACTTTGAAAATCACCCAACTACTTCAATAAAATTCAGCACGTGATTGAAGCCTGTACTTATAGCAAGAGAAAAACACAGAAACTGAAAGCAGAAAGAAAACACAGGAAAATAAATTCCTCATGGATTAAAAGGTTGCTTACAGCTTCCAAGCACATTTCTTGCTTGTGTAGATTTTCGCAGTTAGCTTAGTTTCTTTTCCCTTTTCCAGTTCAATACTATTTAGTTTCACAAATGAACATGCTGACCTATGAGGAGAAATACACAAGACAAATGCATTGATTTTGAGTATAACAATATTAAATCACCATCATTTTACCTGGAACAATCATGAGAAAACCAAAAAATAATAGAATAAAAGAGAAGATCCTCTTGCATTAGAAGGAATAAGAAGTTACCAAGATTGCTTTTCCCAGATTTTTAAATAGGCCTAAAATGTCTAACATTGCAGTTGAGAAAACTACTTTTAGTGTGACCAACCATCATTGATTAATACTGTTTGTAATTACTTTTCTGCTTATCTAGAGTGTCCCTGCTTTTAATGTTCGATCTTGCTCTCTCTGTTATCTACTCATAATATTCTAAGCTGTTTCATGTTTTTACTAATCTTATCTGTAAATTTCAGCCCTTCAAAAACTTAGAGAGTATTCAATGAATTAAATTGTAGACCTTCTTGAAAACATTTCATTGTGATGTAGGATTTGCTGGTGAATTATGATCTCAAGCCCTGTAAAGAATTTTGGTATTCCAAAAATCCTCCTCTGGAGTACTGGTACATTCTAGAGCATGTACAACGAAGTTGGTGAGGGGTTTGGAACACAAGCCCTATGAGGAGAGGCTGAGGGAGCTGGGGTTGCTTAGCCTGGAGAAAAGGAGACTCAGGGGTGACCTTATTGCTCTCTACAACTACCTGAAGGGAGGTTGTAGACAGGCGGATGTTGGTCTCTTCTCCCAGGCAACCAGTACCAGAACAAGAGGACACAGTCTCAGGCTGCACCAGGGGAGGTTTAGGCTGGATGTCAGGAGGAAGTTCTACACAGAGAGAGTGATTCCCTATTGGAATGGGCTGCCTGGGGAGGTGGTGGAGTCACCATCATTGGAGGTGTTCAGGAGGAGTCTTGAGAGGGTGCTTGGTGCCATGGGTTAGTTGATTAGGTGGGCTGGATTGGCTGATAGGTTGGACATGATGATCTTGAAGGTCTCTTCCAACCTGGTCTATTCTATTCCATTCTATTCTATTCTATTCTATTCTATTCTATTCTATTCTATTCTATTCTATTCTATTCTACTGCTCTAATGGTGTTATTTGTGATATCTAGATTAAAAAAAAAAATTAATAATAAATCAATAAATCCCTGGTAAAATGTTGTTAGTCTTATAAAAGTAGTAAAGAATAACAAATTACTCTCTTCAAATTAATAATAAATTCCTGTCAGATCTGCTACCTGATTTTTCATTTAATTCTTCACTATGTAGTATTATAAGTTAATTTCAAAGAGATTTAATTTCCCTTGGCTGGAGAAAGCAATTAAATCCTGAAATATGTTAAAAACTTATCTGTTGACTTGACAGAAGTTGTTTTGATTGAGTTCCTTATTTGCATTATTAAAGATGACTGGTAGATCTTTACATGTTAAATGAAGAAATTTACTACGAGGAGAGTAAACAGATGTATACCAGCAAGAAGCTGCTAATATTGGGAAGAACAAGGAAATACTGTCACAGCATTCTGCATGTTTTAGTGTTGGGGGAAATTTGAAGATCTTTAATGCAGATTTTTGCACAAAATTCAGTGAAGATTAAGAAATTCATTTTTATGACTGGATGCAGGTTTTGTATTATGGCTAAACGTGTGATCTCTAAACAGCTGTGAGACTTAGGGATGCCTCAGAAAACTCTCACATCTTCAAAAAGGAAAGCTAGAAACTTCAGGGGCAAAGCAAGGTTACTTTGAAGTGAACCATTCATTTTGCAGGGAATATTACCTTCCAATAGTTTATCGTTTGCTGCAGAAAAAGTTTCTCATTTCAAAACTGAGCCTGACCTGAGGAGATTTAATTTCTAGAGAGAGTATCTAAAATTTCCCAAAGCATCAAACCCAGCATTTTTGTTTTTCTTTATTCTGATTCATAGCTACAATTTATTGTGTAGTTGCAGAAATCATCTCTTCTTGGTTTTTTCTTCTATACAAACCAGCACAGATTCTGCTGCTTTGCAGTTGAAAGTTTCCCTTATGTTAGCATTGTGGTTTTATTTCTGATATAACAACTCTGGAAGTTTTTCTGGTGTGATCCCTTCAAAGAGGGTGGAGTAGTTTCTCCTTGTGTTCTAGGGATGCTCATGCATGGCTTATCAAGAACAGCAAAGAAACTGTGCTGATGCGTGGAGCCCCCAGCTCCCAGTCCCTGAGCATCAGAGACCGGCAAAACAAAACAAAACTCTCTCACATGCGAGAAGAGCTAAGAATATTATGGCAGCGATCCTCTGTGGTTGAAAGGCAGACAGGAGGCCCAACAGCAGGCTGTTTCAGGGTACCAGAGGTTGCAATGGAATAAGGTGAATGACGGAACAAAACTGGCACATGAATGAAAAGATTTGACCTCTGCTTTAGCCACTGGAAAAAAACAGAACTGAAAAGTGCAACTTTGGCAGTGTGTCTTAGCTACTGCTATTAACATGTCATGTGCAATGACCTTCCAATCCAAAGACATTTCATGTGTCTTTAGCACTTCTTCTTTTAAAAACTTTTGACACTTCAAGCATAGAGAATAGATTTACCTTCACAAGGCTTCCTGAAGCACAGCTATTTCTGAGCTAGATGAACTCCCTTACCTGTGCACATATTGATAATTACAAGGCTCATCTCTATTTGAAGTTGCTATGGTTACAGCTGAACTGAAGATATGAATTGCACTGCTGTTGTTATTGATAAAATTGGATATTTATCAGAAAGAGCAGTTTCTGTTTCTCATGAAACAAAAGAATTTCTCATTAAGAAGCATAATTTATAAATACAGCAGCTGTTTATGCACTGATTATCTAAGACTTCATCAATGTGCTTAAATTAAAATACTTTTTTGCTGTCTTCTTTTTCACCACTGAACTAATCTATGAGTAGCATGACTGATTAGTAGTAAAAGGAGACTTATAATTACAATCTGAATTGGGTTTTTTTAGGGAAAAATGCTTAGGAAATACAAGTGAGATTTCTCCGACCTTACTTTCTTCCCATTTGATACTGTCCTCCTAAAAGAATTGAGGCCCATAAACTCTGAAAGCACTTAACAGTTATATTCTGAAGGTTGAGGTCCAATAATAGCAGCACTTTATATAATGGTCTCGTGTATTTTCTGAGCTCCCTTATTACTTTGAAACATAACAGAAAAGTATTGGGTACAGGTAGCTTAGGGATTGTTGTAGTTTGCTGGTATTTGGCTTGCACATGCTTTTTACAGGAATTATTACCAAGCCAGTTTGTTTCTACATATGTCAAAAGACATCTTTCCCAAACTGGCTCCACAGACACTTGTTCTGACTTGGGAACAACCAAAGTCATGCTAGGCTTAGTGTCTAATAGATATAACCTCAGTCCGTGAAGTCAATAAACAAGTGAATCAGATTTCTGTTGCACAGTTACTGAGAAAATCTTAGAAGCTTCACTGTGTCAGGCTTTCCATCACTGACTTTTTTTAAGGCCACAACCTTTTCTGAGTCAGAAGTTCTAATACATGTTATTTCTATGCATCAGTTTCCTACTTCCACGAAAAAAATGTTTGTTTGCTCTCCCCCAATTACCTGCTATTTTAGCCTTCTAATTCATTACCTAGCTCTGTCTCTGTCCTTGTATGCTGAGATTGAAATAAGGGATTAAGAGATGATGTGTACTGTACTTTAATTAAAAGTACTTTGGTGTTTATATAATACATAGGTGAATGAATTATGCAAGCCTTTGAGTAGTTGCTGCACAAAACCCAAGCCCTTCTTACTGATCCTCTAAAGCTCCTTCAGAAAGCCAGAGGCCATACTTACTGCAGTGTAGTGTCTCAGAAAGTTCTCACAGACTAGCTGCATGACTGTGGTATATGATAGCAAATACTGAATTTTTATATTGATTCTCTTGAGTTTTAAAGTCATCCACAAGACACAACATGATGTGACTACTTTGGATAATTACAAATATTCACAGAGTATTGCTCTCTTCAGAGAATAATTTATATTAAGTTTCTTCCATAGCAGGGTATCATGTCCCTTTTAATATGCCCATTCCAAACTATGCCCGAAGAGTCTCATAATTAGTAAAGACAAATGTGATCTTCAGGAAATGATTAGAAGGTGGTTAGTAAAACAAGGTGAAAATAGAGCTCTTAAATGGGGTGAATGTGCTAAAGATTATACACTTCTCTGTTCTTATGCAGTTACTGTTCAACATCTTCTTTAATGAGTTGGCTAATGCAATATAGGGTAGTTCTTTATGTATAATACTAGTCTGCAAGGGGATTGCAAAGACTTTGAAGGACATGATTAGAACTCAGTAAAAATCTTGCAATTATATATATATAAATACTCAATTTCATAGAAGATAAGAAGTGAGTATTCACTGCTGAAAAGAATTTCAAGTTTACATCAGAACCAATACATAGCTAAATAAACCCAAAACAAACCCAACCTCCCCCTCCCCCCCCAAGAAAAAAAAGAGTATTAGCATGTTCTACTTCATCTTTTCACTCCATTTCTTGACATCAAGTGTAAACTACAGTACTTGGATCTGATTTGGGGCACTGTACTTCAAGAAAGATATGGGCTGATTAGACATGGTGAGAGGCCTAGAAAACATTACTGAAAGAAGGAGATTGAAAGAAGTGAGTCAGTTTAGGGAGAAAGTGTCTGAAGAGAGTCTCTGAATAGGCAAAATATTTCTGGAAAGAAAAGGGGAATAAATGTGACGAATTATTCGTGCCACATTAGGCTAGGAGTAGAAATTACAGACTGGAAGAGCAGAAGGGGAGATGTAGTTAGACATTCAGGAATAATTGCATTTATAAATTGTCTGAACGCCAAAGAATGGCTTAGTCTCTCTTGGAATTTGTGGAACCAGCACTACTTCAGTTCTTTATAAACAGATCAGATAGATATCTGCTAGCGGTGGAACAGATGAAGTTTATTGTGTCTTGAGCCAACCAAGCATAAGGACAAAGAAAAGACCAGAATTCTTCAGTCAGGGGCAGGCAGTGCTGTAAAGAAGATCCAATAACCTCAGCTGGAAAGGAAAGAAACATTTGAAATGGAAGATACTTTCTGAGAATGGTGCACTGTGGAGTCTCTCCCAGAAGAGGTAATTGATGCATTACTGTGTTGCTTGCTGTATTATTTTTTTCTTTAATTTAAAAATATTTTAAGTCTGATATTTTGAGGTAAAGTTGGGAGAGAA
This sequence comes from Dryobates pubescens, assembly GCF_014839835.1. Lineage (NCBI taxonomy): Eukaryota > Metazoa > Chordata > Aves > Piciformes > Picidae > Dryobates > Dryobates pubescens. Next base: position 7,541,971 of record NC_071643.1, read on the forward strand.
AGCAAGAGAAAACTGTTTTCTTAGGAGGCAACAGGAAAGAGAGAAATATGTAGGCATCTGTCTTACTCACTTGGCCTGCTACATATACATACCAACAATACCTCGGACTTTAATTACTGTTTTATTTGCCTTCTATCACTATTACAAGGACACTAATGTGAGCCCAAATTAATTAGCTATAAGCAAAATCTAGAAGGGGCAAATTGTTTTAGAAAACAAGTCTGTTGTTATGCCAATGACATGAAAAATGGGAGACTAAATTGGATCCACATTTAGCACATTGCTAATCAAGTAAAAAAAAACCAAAACAGAATATAGACAGTGGTGAACTAGGAAAATATCTTTTGCCTATAAAACTCCTTCCTACACCCTTGAGCTATTCTGAGGAAAGTTAAAATTACAAATGCACTGGGAGTAGATGGGTGAGGTTACCAGGCTAGTTAAATATAACTAGCCTGTTTAAATATAGCTCTATCAGCAAATGTTCAGCTGCACGCCTTCTAAATTGTCTTCTGTAGAATAACACTTCCAAAATTCTTCAAAGATAACACATCAACAGAGATAACTTTGACATAAAAACTCACAGGAGAACTGACAATCTAGCTTGAGTTTATGAACTGGTTTTTAGATTACACAGATATTTAAGGATCATTTAGAAAGTCTTCTCAGCAGTGATTTCACAATTCCGAGAACTGTTTTGAAGACAAAGCATAATCACCAGTTAATATTTTTTGTGTGAATTATCAGCAGTGATCTCAATTTAAAACCATATAATTTTCATTTCTGAAATGTCAGATGTTAACATGGCATCCCAGAGCCACTCCTAATCTTTGAGATTCCTGGACTAGGAAGATTGAGTCAACTAACTCAAAAAAGGGTCTTGGACAGGCTTGAGCAGTGAGCCCAAGCCAGCCTCATAAAGTTCAACAAGGCCAAATACAAAGTCTTGCACCTGGGTTGGGGCAGTTTCAATCACAAATACCAGCTAGGTAAGGAGTGGCTTGAGAGCAGTGTCCATGAGGAGGACTTGGGGGTGTCAGCTGATTCCCCCCTCCCCCCCCTTTAGGGTTCCTTCCAACATAAAACATTCTGTGAATCCCTGAATTGCAGAATTATGAACATCAGTGAAGTAGTAAGCATGTAATTTATAAACATACAAATAACTGGGGGCCTTTACATTAAACCTGTTTGAAAAGAGAAAGCCCTGCTTTGCCCTTGCAAAGAAAGAACAGTAATGTCATCAACACAGGAGTCCTCCTTCATTTGGAGATTATAAAGTACCAGGTAGATCTTGGGAAGGATTGGAATCACATATTTACAGATAAGGAAACTGAGGCATAAAACAGCTAAGGCAAGTTTTACTATCTAGAGGATCTGATTACCTGAATATCACTTTCCCAACTTCAATTTAAATTGGTAAGCTAAAAATCAAAACCAGCATGTACCTCAGGGAGAAGGGAGGGACTTAAATTAGTAACATGCTGGAAGAACCTTAAAGTGAATTACAAGTATCAGCTATCCTGGCCTGGATGAGAAGGCATCATAACTACAGATATGCTACACTTGAGTGAAAGTGATTACATTGCTGGCAGGACAGGGTATGAGGTTATTAGGTGTGTTCCTCAGTGAACATGCATAACAGAAGGAGAAGTATATTTCTTTCTTCATACCAACAAATCTCTTGAAAAAAATAATGCTGAATGACCACCTAGGGTATCTACTACCTAGGGTATCTACAACATTTGAGACAGGTTAGGTTTATGTTTGGCAATCTATTTTCCAAAATTAAAACCAAAGTGGCACACAGCAGCTCAGTTTATCTACTTCTGCTAATTGAATCTGACAGAGCTTCAGCTGATAATATTAAGGTTATATATATAGCTTTTTTAATTCTGAGAAATCTTCAAACAGATCACAAATGATGCACCAAAATCACACAAGTACATGCTGTCCTAAAAACACAAATGCTAAGTAGATGATTAACAGGATCTCAAGTTAACACCACTCTACATGTATTATATGCTTCCTGGAGCTCTGCTAGAATACAAATAATCCTCTCAGATAATCTTAAAAGTATCAGAACACTGCAAAATCAAATTCAGTGTTCTGAGATGTTTGAAGATGCTTCACAGTAAGCCTCAGTTCTGTACCATTCTTCTCCTTAAAATGCAGTTCCTCGAACTAAGATTTATTCTACCCTTCAGAGAAATAGGCTGCTACAGAGTTTACAGTCATTAAAAAATGAGCTTTATATTTTGTCTGAAACCCTATGGAGAAAGTTATTAAACCCAAAAACAAACCCAAAAATTCTTTCACAAGAAAAATATAAGTAGTAGAGCTCCTATTTATCTGACCATTCTGCAGTTATTATTGTGCCAAGTTACATCCACCTACACTAAACTCCTCGCAGTGTTTTTAGAGCAATATTCTAAACCACTGTCAAATTCCTGAGCACAGCATTTGATGATTAGATGCAGGCACAGCTCAGCTAGCACATTCAGTGACTATGGTTGGAGTATGTCACTTAGGAGAGCATCTAGTACCTCAGATAATAAAATATGCAAAAGGAAATCTAAGAAAAGAATAGAAATCTCAGTAGGCAGAGCAGATAGCAAAGCATAAAAGCAGTTATTAGAATTGGAAAATAGTGCCAAAAAGTAAGATCTTTTTCTCTCTCACTTGGTTTTGTTTTAAAAAGACATTTATAGCTCATTTAGACTGTCAGTGCAAGGTTCCTAAAGGCTGCAGAACAGTTAAGCTACGAGTAACTCAAGAAGACCCAGAATATTTTAAGTGTCTCTAGTTTTCAGTTGCTGTAATGTCAAAGCACATAGATTCTCTTTAAAGATGAATCTCAACTGCCAAGCAAATCTAGACAGAAAAATGCTACAAGACACTACATGAATCAGGAGTTTCTAACCTCTAGACTCCCCAGTACTCAAGTGTAGGTTATGACACTTAGGCTGAATGCGAATACAGGGAATCTATAGGAAGGATGCCTGATGGAAATGCTGGGTAGATCCTTCTCATGGTTTCTTTGCTGTACATGGGAGATTACAACTTCTTTTTACTAGAGAATCTCATGTAATTTGAAAACCAGTGTATTTTTCTGTATATTCAGTGTGACTAATGCTTTGATTTCTCTAGTATCACAGAATCAGTTACACATTTCATTAATTCCTGGCTTAAATGATCAGCTTCTTCACAAAAACAATGCTTCTGCAACCTATAATGATCTTCCTTCCTGCAGCCATTTAAATAAAGATACAATGTTAATTATGTCAGCTTCAGTGCATTAACACCCCACTAAACCAAACCAAGTTTAAAGGGATTGTTCTGTCAGTACAAAAGAACAGCTGGGATTTTTCTTCGTAACACATATGGCTTTTCAGGATGGTGCAGACGCGTTCAGACAACGTGTTCATAAACACAGTAATAGGGGACTGTTTAAAAAGATGTGAGAATAATGCTTACAAATCTGGAAAAGCACTCCTGAGCAATTTTGTACACTGTGTAATGGTAAACAGAAAATAGAATACGAGAACATTCAGTGTCTTCCATCAACCAACAGAATAACCACAATAACATTGGCAGGAAAGCAGGGAAGAGAAAACAGAGAAGGCCTTTATGGGGCAAAGCAGAGGTAGTATGGACATCTACCGGCAAGGCTTTACATTAATATCTCTCTTTTCTTTCAGCTTCCCCTTCCAAGCTCTATTTTTCCTGTGCTGTTTATCACTCAGTGACTGAAACAGTGTGGTAAAACACGCTAAAAAATTGCACGAACACAGGGTTTTAAAAAATGGCTAAAAGTACCACGGCAGCAGAGAAACAAACTTTTTGTTTTCCTCTTTTTTCCTTTTTCAGATGTGTTGACTCAATAATGAAACACATAAAGCTGGGGTTTTAGCTATAGATTTTACCTTCTGCCATCCAATTCCCCAAACGCCACAAAGCAGTAGTTCAGTTTCAGATATGGATAGGGATCCATGGCATAGGATACAACATACAATGTGATCTATTTCGTTCATAGATTTCAGCCCCAGGCATGCTGATCATCAAGCTTGTAAATATAAGCTTGTTCCAGACAAATACAATGAGCTGGTTGTGTGCTTGGGCACTTACTAGCAGTGGACCACATTCTGAAGATTGAAATTGAGAAACATCCCAGTACCTTCAGTTAGAAAACACCTGCACATCTTTTGAGTGCATATGCTGTAGGTTTGTACTTGGCATAGTTTTTGCACATTTGCAGAGAAATTTGATGAAGGAAGTGGGGAATAAGTTGCAGAAAAGGCATTAGATAGCTTGAGATGTGACTGAAAAGTAACTGAACAGGTCATTAGCACTGAGACAGTATATTTAGCAGAGCTATTTAATCTTTCTCATGCTGAGTGCTCAGTGAGTGCAGAATGTGGAAAGCAGTAATGAATAATGATACATGTTCCCTGCTAACAAATTATCTAAGAGAACATTACACAAGAGATATTTCAATTGTAGCCAGTGACAGAAGTGTTTGTATCATCATTGTGCAAAAGACATGACTTCATTTCTCTGCTGGCTCTGTATGCCTTTCAAGTTTTGCCCTCTAAAAATGTGGGCTGGTAGAAGGATACTGCAGCCACCTTTTGCATAATAAGCTTCTCTGGATTGGATCAAAGATTTACCAAGCAGTTTACCATGATGAAGAAATTTCCTTTTCCAAAGTTCTTGACATATGTTATTTCTCTAAAAATAGATGCATTTCATGTCTACTGTCATGATCTAGCTACAGCACATAATAGCCATAGCTGTGCTTAATAAATTAACTGTCCATAGAATCCAGACCCCTTAACAGTTTAAAAAGCTCAAAGTTCATGGCAAATGGATTGGACATTGCTCACTTCATCTTGCTTTAGTCTTCTTTAGTGTAAACAGACCTTATGCTCTACAGAAAGATAAAGGAGGATATCTAATTATTCAAGGTGTTTGTGATAGCAGGGGGCAGAATAAAGGTGGTGGTCAGCTTTACTATGCCCAATGAGGAAATACTTTGTAACAGCAGTATCATGGCTGCTTCTAAATATTTCCAGGACAGACATGGACAAACATGTCATAGTATATTTCTTCTCTGCTAAAACCAAACAAAAACAAAACAAAACACAAACCCAGTAAATTTTCATTCTAGACTAGTAGGACTCTATTCAAGTTAATATCATGCTGAAACCATTCTTTCTCAACAGAAATTGTCCTGCAAGCTTGGATGGGACTTTCTAAAATAACACATCAGAAACAAATTTATTGAAAACCAGTCTCCATTTCCAGGGGAAATAACTCAGAAGCCAGAGTTCAGCTCAGTTTGTGCTGAGCACCCTCTAAGGTTGACATTTCTCAAACAGTGATCCCTATAATTGCCTTAGGAAGTCAAGAGAACTCCTCTGGTCACACTGGTGATTCTTACTGATACATACAGTCATGCTATTACTAATCTCACTTTAGTTCAGATCTCTTTGAAATATAAGAAACCCTTTTTATAAAATTGACCTTGAATAGGAGGTCAATGAGAGCCTTTAAACCTTTCTGGGTTTAGTTATTTTTCTTTTCTGTACTTTTAATATTTCTGTGGGTTTAATTGTTATCATGTCATTGACCTTGAAGGTAGTTTACATAAGACAAAAACATAGCCAGAGACTGGAGGCACAGGCATTTGACCAACACCAAATATAGGTACAAATATTCAGTTTATGTTTCACTTAGTCATTGCCCTGGTGAGGTAATGATCTGCAAGCATTACTTTCCTACTTTTCACAAATTGTGATTCCTTGTGTATTACATATTAAAATTAGCAGTTTTATAAAGGACATGAAAAGATATTGTAACTTTGCTGCCAAATAATGAAGTTGGGAGCTGAGATATGCAGGAATTAACATTGGCTTTGAAAGCTGTGATGGGTGTCTCCTTGATGCATATCTCAGCAGATGTGAGGCTCCCTTTAAGTTGGTTTTTTCTTTTCTCATGGACTGTCTCTAATTTGGATCCTTTGCTCTTCCATTTTGGAACATTATTCTGTATAGATTTTGCCACACTTTGATCCCTGAACCCTTTGAATAACAAATTTTGCAGAGGAAAGACAGCTGAATGTTCTCATACAGTATTTTCCCTTTAAACTGCAGTTACAGGCAGAAAGTGGCCTTTAGGAGTGACATTGTAGGCTTCCATATGTACTCTCTCAAACTTTTTGTATCATGTATTGTCAGCTAAGAAACAAAGACTTTTCTATCAGCCAATATTTTGTCTATGTTTCAGTTTCCTCCTCATCTGTAGGTACCTGGGTGTTCATTCAGCCTAAGAATATGTTGAACTCTTGTCATCTGGTATCCTATCTCTCCTGCTGAGATTTATCAGATGTTGTTTGCTGCAGGAAACACAAAAACTATGATTGCTTCAGTATAGAGTCATCACATATATATAAGGTTTGTTTTTTTGTTGCTATTGTATTTTTAGCCATTTTTTTAACCATGTGTTCCTGCAATTTCTAAGTGTGTTTCACCATACTATTTCAGTCACTGAAGTGAAAAGGAACTCATTTGAGTTCTATTTATTTCTAACATGCATCTGAAGGCAGACAAGATGTCATTCACACATTGTAGGCATATCAGTACATAAGCAACAGTGTAAAAAAAAACCCCACTTCTATTCATGAGTGGGCCCTTATGTGCACACATTAAACAGCTTTAGTGTACCTATATATGAAACTGCTCAGCCATGGTGCTTCTCTTTCAAAAGTGTATAGGCCTTTTTCCTTACCAGCTAAAGTACAGAATGTGCAAAGAAACAGGCTTCTAGCCAAGGAATAAAAGAGAGAAATAGAAACACTTGTGCCTTCAGACAGATGCTAAAAAGGTAAAAACACGTGCAACATTTTCCTGCTTGAAGAAAATAGATGGCACATAGACTTCTAAGAGTGAAAAGAGATGGTAAAATGGAGATGAAAGAGAGAGTAACAAGTTGGACTGGTAAAAGCAACAAATGGATATTCTGAAGGCAGGGCTATAAGAAAGCATCAAGAATGAGAAAAGACATGGTGCAAAACAAAGATAAGGCCTATTATGTAAACACAGATCATGATGGTGATATATAATCCTGCAGCTAGGACACTTAGAGGGAGGAGAAGCTTGTTTAGTCATGGGGATGAAGAGGAAAACCTGATTGGTTTTCTATGGTACAACATTGCAGGGTTATGTGGTTTTGTTAGGAATGCCTGTCTTTGAAATTCTTAAATAGTGCATCAAAATGTGCTCCTGAACTGTAAAGAAACTGTGAGAATACAGGAACTAGGACAGCCAGTTCTAAAGAGTGGTGCACTGCAATCAGGAAATTAATCTGAATTCAGAGAAGGGATGAGATTCTGCCAGAGACAGAGGCACTTGTCCCCATATCCTTCTTTTATAGATTTCTACCTAAATTAATTTGACACAACTGGAGGAACTGAGGTTTCTATAAGCTCAGTTTGAGCAGTGGCAAGCTTAGACGGTAGCTGCCTTCACAAAACCTAACCTAAAACATGCAGATTGAAGACCATGGCAGGCATAGGAAGAGCTGCTTTATGTACTTGTATGATGCTGAATCCTTGACAAAAATTTAGGGATTTCAATGCCTGGGAAGTACAGATCTGGACAAATGACTAACTGGAGCTCTGGAGTCAGCCTTTGCCTCATTCTGAGCAAATCCTATTTGCGATTTTATTCCTGAGGAGGGCTGAATGTAATACTGTGGAGGGGAATAAACCAGAATTAGCTGAAAACCTGAAAGCAAACAAAAAGCTGAGTGGAAACTCAGCCCAAAGATCTCACTCACTGTTTCCCCTTAGACAGGATGAATTTGACTACTATTCCAGACAATTTTAGAAAGGTTTATGTACCAAGCAGCCTTTCAACCAGTCAAACGACAGAGTAACTTAATACAGCAAGAAGTTAATTATACAAGCTTATGAATGATTTTAAAGGTAGATGAGGAATTCTTTCCATCTATTATTTCTATAATAATGAAATTATGGTTGTCCATCTGCTCTTTTTACCTTTGAGGAAGGGTTTAGTCCCAGCTTATTTTGTGGATGATAATTAAAGTTTCACGTCACTGACCATCTGGAACAGGAGATGTGAGCACTGGGAAACTAACCAAACTCCCTATTAGCAGGAACCATAAAAGACCTTCTTTCACAGAAAATTATGGTTTTCTTGCTTAATAAAACTTCCTTCCCTTTTTTATCCATGACCTTTACTGTACAGAGCAGTGCTGTGCTTAACAGGGAGGGAAAAATGCATTGGGATTTCTGTAATGCTGGAAAATTGAAAATGGAGGCCAGGAGCAGAATGTTTTCAGGAAGTAGTTCTCATCACTGTGTGTTTTTATCACTTCTTAATATTTCATATCCCTTTTTCGAATATCAGCTCCAGAGTAAAATTCTACCTAGCTTCTAGTTGATACATACTAAAGGTCTTTCTAGCTATAGGTTATCTAATTGGCTCTGTTTTGTTTATGCAGTTTACTTAAATAGCCAGCCTCCAGCTGCAGTCTGCTAAGCTAGAATAGATTTCAGTGAGTACTGTTATGGAGACTGCCCTCAGGGATATATGAAAATGTAGCTTAGCTCAAACCATTTGGGAATGTCTGCATGTGTCATATCCAATCAAATCAGACTAGCTACAGGTATTTCTGTCCACTTGTACACAAACAAATTGATACCATTTTAAATATGTAATGCAAGCTCAGAAATAAGAAGGCTGCTTGCACTTCCTGCAAATCGCATCCAAGAGGCAAGAATTTAGCTGCATTTTCAGTACAAATGACCAAATTGGCATCAAAGCTTCTTCATTTCAAAGATTTCTGTTGGGAACTTTTCAGAAATGAAGTACATCCTGGTACAAGTCAGCTTGCCTTTTGAGCTCTTCCAGATGTTTTTTCTTATCCAAATAACCTTCCTCTAATGAATAAGACAGATTTTCTGAGCGCAAGATAATTACAGAGTCTACATACAGTTGTGTCTTACAGGGGCAACTCCCTTTTAGTTCAAAATGAATCTACTGATTTTATTTACCTTGAAGTGTTCCACAAGACAGCTGGATGAGATACTGTACATAAGAGTCTGTCTGGTACTTGCAGTAGATCAACATATTTTTCAAGTCTTCTTGGCAGGAAAGACAGAAGAGGCATACATATGAGAGAAGTGAGGGATTGCTTGCCATTTCATTTGCTGGGTGTCCACAAATGCCTATTCACTCTTCAACTCCTTTCCAGAAGTGCAGTGTTGAAGAATACAGACTACGGCTATCTCAAAGAGACAAAGAGTTTGCTGCAACAGGATAAACACCCATCAAAATTATTTTATCATTTGGAGATCAAGCTGTGATTACATAAAAGAAAAGCCCATTCTGGACTGCATATTACCAGCAGCTACCCAAGAGTTCTAGGAAAGGAGTGAATTGTTTAGTGATCCCTTTGTGAACCACTCCAGAAGCTATGTGCTCTTTATGCAGTTTAATTTGCACTTCATCATTCTAACCCACTTGAAGTCAGGTAAACTGGTTCCCACTGTAAGCTTTGATCTTTCAAAACTCAAATCCTTAAGCCACTGACTATCTCAGAGTGAACTGACACAACTCCATATGTACCTGTATACTCGTGTGCATAGGGAATCATCAGTAAAGCACTTCAAGCACAGGTTATCAAGTACTCAATGCCACAAGATTTTCATGTGTGACAGAGGGAGTGTTGAGAGGCACCATCTGCAAACATTTTAATCAAATGTCATTTTTAGGTTTATTTTTGCATACGCAGCAACTCTCTTCTGTCCATACCTAAGATGTTATTTCAGTGTGCACCTTTTGCCTTTTGGATTAGAAACTTTAATGTTTTCAGAGTATACTTTTGTCACTTGAGCAAAGAGAATAATTGATAACAGCAGTGTGCAACTGCCTTCCTTCGGTGCCAGGCACAGCAGGTGAAGAGACCGCATACCTCTAATAATGCATTTCCTAGCAACTTCAATGGTGAGACTCAGCAAATTTCTATTCTTCGAATTTATTCCAATGCTTAGAAAGCTCTATTCTCTTTTTCTTTCTGCCTGCTTTTGTTTTGGTCTCAATCCTGTTCCTTCTACCTCCTTTATCTTTTCAATAATTATGGGTCACTATTTCTATCTTGCTCTATCCACTATTCTGTATTGCATAACCTACTCCACTTCTGCAGTCAGCAGACTTCTTGTATCCTACGTGAGGTGGAAAGAAAGATAACTAAGGCTTTAAACACTTAACACAATCTCTTTCATTCACTAAAGCCAAGAGATACCCTACTTTTATTTCCTTTTCTTCAATCCTTGTGAAGACAACATAATTATTAATAAGCAATCAAACAAACAAGAGAGTGATGCTATTGGTCAGTTCTGAAGGCTGAAGTAGATGGCAGTTTGAGGGTTGAAGCAGCTTGTTAGTTTTGACTGCATTTTAGGGAAACGGGACTTAGAAATATTTCCTGTAAAGACTATTTTACCAAAGGAAAAATTCCAGTCTCTGGGTTTTGGTGTCCTTGTAATGCATTTGGTACTTTGATGTTCTCCTTATCTAATTACTAGTTATAATGATCTACCTATTCAAATGTAATATCCTTATGTGTATTTTTTTTTTTTGATTCATAATAAAATTTCACTCCATTTCTGGGGAGACCTTGTGACACATGAATCTAGATTTTGAAAACAAAAGGTTTAAATATGACATTTTTTAACAAGATAGCATCCAAGCAATACATTGAATAAACTGGTAGTCACAATTTTCCCTTAGTAATTTTCCTGTTGCAAAATCTCACAGAAGTGAAATAATTTTAAAACATACAGTATTTTCATTTTTTTATCCCTATTCTTTGTGTATTTACACTCTCTTAAACAGTTCTTCCTTTCTAACCTTCTGCTGATCTGTAGCAAGCACAGCTAGAAACAATACTCAAAGAAATGAGAATAATAGGGTGCATAGCAGGCTGCTGTTCTCTCAGACAAAATGGGAAAGGGTTATAGCTAGATTAAAATATTCCTGAATTAAGTATTTCATCCTCCTGTACCATTTTACAGTGTACACCTTTATCATAGCATTTTTATTCCTACAGAGAAATGTTAAAGGTATTTCTAAACCATTCTTTTAGGACACCACGATTTTATGTTCTAGTCCTAGAGTTATCAGGGTTTAGCCCATAGCTAGGGGAGTGGTTTCCCTGCACACTGTTGGAGTGAGGTGAATGCAAAAGTTCATGAGGCAAGACTCCTTCATTCTACCAACTGAAAGGGTAATGGAACTAGTCAGAATTATTTTCATTTTATTAATAGCTGTGTTGAAGCCTTGTGGAACTGCCTGTCTAGGGGAAGTATCTATTTTTAAACTAAGTGGTGGAAATTAGTGCATATACTAAATGTTTATCCATAAATCAATGTAGTTGTCACAAATCCAGACAGAAAAATTGTCTGTTTGGCTGCCTGTCATTTCTGTGAGATTTTCTGTGGTGCATTGAATCCAGGCCACAGGTAACAGCAGATGCTTTAATTTTAAACAAAGGGAGATATTACTTAACTCTTTTAATCTTACCATGGAGGTATGGTTCATGTGCAGCTGCTATTTATATGTCCAAAACCATTAGCATATATACTTATGAATAAGTATGTAGGAATATGCCTATATTCTTATAAAAGTAAGAGCTCCCTTTTAAGATATTTCATGTAGGGTCTCTTTGATTAAGTGATTTGCAGTATATTTAGGGAATTGTAGGGGGTATTTAGGATTTTATTATTCAGCTTATTTTCAAGATTCCTATTAGCTTTTAGATTGCTCTTGAAGAATGGCTTATGTTTATGTAGCACTGCTTAAAGCTGGCTTGTCATTTGAAACTCTGGTACCAGGGGCACAGAAATAAAGACTGTACCAAAAGTTTTGGGAAAAATGTCCCTGAAGACAGAAGTCAGAAATAAGGAATGTATGTGTTCTAGTATTTCCTCTTCTTGCTGTAATCTTTAAGGATAAAAAGATTTTTTACCACTGTGACTGTCTTAGATTTTGGGACTGAAATTTTACCCACGTTAATTCTGTTGACTACCTGGCACTCCCTCTTTGATTTATTTTACCATGAGTGAAGCTGAGTAATCATCCAGAGTAAAGGGTATTGGCAGATGTCACCATTGACTTAACACCAGAGCAAAACAGTTTCCACAAGGTTCAGCAGCTACATCTCTGTTTTTCTCAGCAGCCCCAAGCTGCCACAGTGAACCACTGAGGCTGTGGATAGCCAGCTACAGTTTAAAATTGCTTTAGCCAAAGTAGTCTTTTGAAGCTCTTAGACAAGGAGAAAAGGTACAAAGTGAATGCAAAACCATCCATCTGCTGTTCCACCCAAGTCCTGTGTTCTGTCAGACTATACAGTCTGTCATGGAACACCTCTCTTATTCATTGCTTTTCAGCCAGCATTTGCTAGACATATGATCCCAAATTATTTTCCTTTTTTTAGTTTCAGATAAATCCAGATCTATTCTTATATCACCTTCTCATCCACAGTTTATCTAAAGTGGCTTAAATGGACTGTGCATTACCAAACACAGTACATTTTATCAGTGGATGACTATTAGTAGGTGTGTAGAGACTTGTTGAATTACGCCTTCTTTGTAGAGCACTGTGTTTTAACGTTCTGTGTCTAACACTGAAAGTATAGAAGTGATTTTAAAGAAGTTCAGGAAAGAAGCAACAGGTAAAATTATAATTTTTACAATTTCTGACTTGTCTTGGTTGTTGTTCTGGTTTTATAAGCTGTAAACCCCCAAATGTTAGCAAATTATCAGAAAGGTAAATAAGGAGAGCTTCAGCCCTGTGTCCCTCCTACATGCTTATTACTGCATTTCTCTATGCAAAGCCAACCAGCTTTTCCAGCAAGCGGAGTGTTTTTCCCTAAGGTGAAGTTTCATTTGCTATATTTGGATCAGAAACAGAGACCTACAATTCAGAGTATCTTTAAATCCCCATCCTCACTGCAGTACATCAAGAAGACAATACACAAAACATGTTTTGTTTCTGACATTATTACTACCAACGCTAGACCACACAATTTGCATCTGGATTTATTTTCAACTTTCTCATGATAACATCTTCATTTCTTGTCTTCATCTGAATAAATTTTTAACAATCCAAAGTGCCATAGCAACAGCTGCAACCATTTGTTATAAAGTAAGAGAAGTGGGATATTTGCAAGAGAAGCTATGTTAACAGGATGGTATTTCATTCAGAGGATGCCAAAGTCAGTTTTCTCTAGTCTCTCCATTTTGAAAAAGAAAAATGTAGAAAATATTTTCAGTAATGAACTGTAGGTGGGATTGGACAGCTCAAAAGATTAAAAAGAATTTCTTTAGATTACTGGCTCATCTCAAATCCAGATTAGCAAGAGGCAAAAATTATCATCTGTTTGGTGGGCAGATTAAAAAAAATATATATAATAAATTAGTAGGGGTACCAAGCTTTGAACATCTCATTCCCATACTAGCTATTTTCTCAGCTGGAGCACAGACAGTAAACTAGGTGTGTCTTCACTACCAGGAGAAAAAGACATGACCTGTCCTTGAAAAGTGATAATGTCTCACATAAAGGAAAAATTCATAGGCATCTTTCAGTGCCAACACATAATATTTCAAAATAAACTGTGCTTCCCTTTAGCTTTTGCTTCACATCATTTGCAATGTACTATGTTACCTGAGATACTAGTTTACTATTTCCCCTATAAAATGTGGCCAAGGGGAGGAATTTTGTACAGATATCAGGGTCATGTTTTTCCAAGACAGGACATGAACCTCAATGGTTCATGAACGGTCATGAACCATTTGGTCCAGCTATGTTAGAAATCACATGGCCCATTTTGTTTGCATCTGTTTCAAATGCTTCCAAGCATTGAATTATTTTTTTTATGTCCATAAGAATTTGAGTAGACAGTAGACAAACTGTACATTGATAAAGTCTGTGAAATGAAAAACTGGTTTCCTGTTTAAACCCCTCTGACCATGATAAAATGTGGCTTGTGGGTAAAAACTGTACAGGGATGACATATCATGTTGTGGATACATATGAAGTGACACACTTCTTATTCATTACATATTTGGCAAGTTTTAGGCTGGAGTGAGGGAGAGCACTGAAATAGAAAAACAAACTTTAGCTAGACTTTCATACTCCTTTCACTCTGATTTTAATGACATTTAACATAGTTTATCTTCTTCAACTGTGTTCAGCATCAGGCCCCACAGCGTACAGCTCTGTTCTCAAGTTCCTAAAGATACTGAAGCTGTGAAGCTAGACTGGGTGCTACTCTCTCTATCTCCTACAGAAAACATTCTGGAAGTTAAAAGCCCAAGAGTGTTGACAGGCTAGAAATTTGGCACAACACTTTAGGACTGGCAATAGAGTACCCATCTGCTCCAGCAACTGCCTGCATCCTCTAGCAGCAGACTTAGCTCTAGGATATAGTATTTTAAACACAACAGTATCTTACAGATCTCATAACAAAAAAAGAGTACCCATACTTCATTGACTAAATTCTACTAAATTCTACTAAATTCTAGATTTGTTCTGAACAAGATTTAGTCCAGCTTCATTCAATTACTTTTGTGTCGTGGACATTTTACTTCAGGGAGGTAAAAATAGAGTAGAAAGAGAAGAAAAACTGAAATTACTTCTGTTGTGCCTAAGAAAAATCTACAAAAGCATGTGATTCATACATTTCACTTTAAAGAGACTGAGATCTGGTAGAAATCATGAAGATATACTTTTCTTCTACTTTTTCCTGCTCCCTCACTTAATGCTTTGAATTCTTTGTAGCGTACCACCAGAAGCAAGCTCCCACTTAACGTCCTTCCACTTCAGCCTTCACAGGTAAGCTCTACATCTTCTGTTAACACTTAAACAAGGGTAGCTAAAGGGAACAGCTGAGGCTTGATAGACCAGTAGCAAGAAAGGGGTTCTTTCCTATTTTACTGACAGATCATAACAATCTCAGAATCTTAAGAAACAGAATAGAAAAGCTCTTTGGATATTAAGTATGAATCAGCTGTACGTGTGCTTTCATTGACCAGCTAAGCAACCTGATATTGCCCCTTCACCCCTTCATTCAGTTTAATTTGAAGGATTTCAGAGATTATAGCCTACTGTAGTCCTGTTTAGCCATCTAAGTTGATTTAAACCCAAGAGGAGGAGAATGGGTGTAGGAATATGAATTTGTGGAGGATAATGACTAGCTATGACTGAGAATGTCAGGCTGTAATTCATCCCTTGGTATTGCATGTTGTGGACAGGTGTAGTGAGTTGTGCTACAATGTTATGATTACACGTCAAATGTTAAGTGAAGGGAGTGCTGTCTGGCATAAAATACATATCATTTTCTCTTATTTCAGCTTTACACTTCCCCTGAGCAGAGTCATGGGCTGTGTGATTTTCAGGAAATTACAATTCAATATAAACTTTAAGTGCAAACTGTTTCCACCTAATCTCTACCAGTTTCCCATAAGGGCAAAGGATTTTTCATGACTAACCAAAGTCCTTGAAATGTTCCTTAAAATGTTTCAGTCTTTTTTTTTCCCTTTTTTTTGGTTAATAACACCACTGTAAATCTGGAACAACAGTTTGAGGCAGTTTCTCATCTAGAGCATTCCAGCACAATGACAGTAAATCACAGTCATCTAAAGGTAATTTTCTGCAGCATTCTAATGTGTACTGCCCAGTGCAGGCAACTGCATTGAGATGTAACTCAGGCTACATCTTTTTGTCAGGGAGGTAAAATTCACAGAATCACAAACTATGTCTGGTTGGGAGAGACCTCAAAGACCATCCAGCCCAACCCTTGAATCAGAACTGAAGGGTCAGCACTAAACCATGTCCTTAAGCACCAGGTCCACAGAATTACAGAACCACCAATGTTGGAAGAGACCTCAAAGATCATCAAGTCCAACCCATCACCACAGACCTCATGACTAAACCATGCCACGTCCAATCCCCACACGCTGCTTAAACACCTTCGGGGATGGTGACATAGACAAATACCATATTTATTTGAAAAATATAGTCTCTCTGAAAGACAAGAGTAATTGAAAGGCTTCATTAGGTGATCCTGGAGTTATCCCAATTTTTAGCATGAAAGGGGAGGGTTTAATTAAGACCACTCATCATTCCAGAAATCACCTTCCCTACCCCTTATAGACACAGCAGTGAGTATCTTCTTAGTGTGCTCTGATGTTTTATTCTTTGCACTCCATGTGTGTAAATCAAGTCCTATAGTACCAGGTTTTGCCACATTTATACTAATAAATCTGAGCTGTGGATGGAATTAGACCTCTGAGAACATATTAAACTCTTTACCTTAGGCTCATAGAATCCTTGCAATTGTACATTAAATTTTTGTCTTTCAAAAGAGAGATGTGATTTTCACTGAGAATCTTTATTCCAGAGTCTCCTCACCCTGGACCAATGGTAAGAACTGTCACATAAATGGAAGGTTGTGTAAATGTTTCTGACAACTTAGCTCTGAGTAACTTTGAAGGCTAGTGGCCCACAGACAAGAATTTGCATGATAATGCAAAAATTAAGTATGCTACAATGAAGAAGAAAAAGAATGTGAAGATGATGGGAGATAAAGATCTAGCCATATATGAAGAAAGCAAGTGCTGCACACTATTTTATTATTAGAGAAATACAAATCAGATCATTTTACAAGTTCAGATGATTTGGTCTGGAAGTGTGACATCTGGCATGGAGGATAGCTCTCAACTTTGATAGCAGGAGTAAGGAGACAAAAAAAATAGGTAGGCAAAGTGTTAACCCATACAGGACATCCAATTCCCTTAATGGCACAATATTTATGTTTAAATTTTAGGTTCTATTTTTAAAGTTTTTAACATATTCTTTAGGAACCAATTTTAGCTCAAATATGTCTCAGGGATTATTGCACTTCTTGGGTACCTGAAGATTCCTTCACAATGTAGGAGATGCTACACTCTGCCTGAGTCATTCAATTCACATCACACAGTAGATTTGCTTCAACAAACATACAGCTGTTTAGGCTAGAAAAGACCTTTTAGATCATAGAGCCCAACTGCTAACCCACCACAACCACTAAACCATGTCACTAAGTGCCACATCATCTTGGAATTATTTTCCTCCAGATATTGATTAGATAATTCTTCCCTTATTCATTGTTTCTTGTTAACTCAGAGTGTTGGAAGTTTGATACATCACTGGTTTCTAACTTTTACATCCATGTTTTCTATGCAAAAAATCCACATATTTTTCGCAGTATTGTTCTAAGTATTTTGTGTAGGCATAAGTGATTACAGAGACATTCAAGGCACAGGAGAAATGAAGTTCTTCATATTAATACAGCAATAATTTACTTATATATGTTCCTTGGTGAAGGATTTTTTGGTTTGACTTTGTATTATATCCATCTTTGCAGCTGATGAAACCACTAAGAACTCCCTATCGAGGGGACAGCCTTTGAGCTGCTCTAGATACACACAAGCCATTCCTCTTTAGGCAGCAATTCAAAAGAATGGAAATTAAGTACCGGATTGAATTACAGTTCTGAAGGCCAAAAGAGAAGGATCATAGTTACAGGCACAGAAATCTGTAAAGTATGTGCTCTTTGATACAATCAGCTTTTAAGTAAGAACAGTCAGACACTGGTAATAGCATAACACAGAATGCAGCACAAGCTGTCACAGATGACCCACTATCAGCCATATGTTTTCTGCTGATGTGCTTCATCCCTCTCAAAGATATGAAACTGGCTTTTTGGAAAAGAGTTGTGACTGAAAGATGACTGTGATAGTTTCAAATAGATTTATGAAAACTGGACATTTAGAAGCAGTAGCAATCATTTAAGAATCAAACAGTCCTGTACCAAGCCTCAGATAAATGTGAATATATTTTTCTACTGAAGCCATAGTTTTCTTTTATAAATAAGTCCAGGTTTCTGTTCATCAGGATTTCTTTCTGTCAAAGATAAAAATAGGGCAGTATTTGCTGAGAATGAGGTAATGAAAAGTTAAGATACTTGTACAGATACATTATGACAGCACATACCATTTCTCAGATGCACAGGAGTAGAGAAGCTCCACACCAGATGAGATATGACATTAGAGTTGAAATTGGTCAGCCTGCAAGCCCTTTAGGTCATTACTCATTGTTTAAACTATCACCTCACATCTCCTTTCTACATGTTTGAGCAACTACAGGTCTCATAGTAACTAAATTCTGATCAGGATCAGAGGGAAGGGATGTTCCCAGCACCTCTATCAGGAGGGGCTTGTAGACCTATTTCCTGAATACCAAAATGTTGTGTTTAACCCCATCAAGGTGGGTGTGCTAACAGATCTTTTTAAGGAGAAGGTGGCGGAATTTTAAGGTCACCATGGAGGGAAAATAATTTCCAAGACTTCTTAAGGGGACAGAGCAGCTTCCTAAGAGTAATGACTCAAGAGGCAGGGAAAGGGAGAGAGAATAGCAGATATTCTGAAGTCCCTGATATTTCAGGGTTGATGACAACTAAGATCCACACTAGGGAAAGTCTAAATGAAACATCATAAACTACTTACTGTTTTCTCTGACTGCACTGCAAGCCACCACCATGTGTCATCTCAGACCTGAACACGGAAGAAAACTGACACAGTTACCAGTGTAGAAAATAATCTACACTTCACATCTAGCTTGTAGTCCAAACACTTAAACTGGGGGGAAATTGCAGTTCTGTTTTCTCAGTTTTCTTCCAACACTTCTAGGAAAACTATGGAGTTAAATAGTTGTGTGGGAACAGAAGTTGTTGAGTTCAATCCACTTCTCTGAAAACTCCAACTTTTCCAACACAGCATAGCGACCTACCTTCTTCTGTATAAAGTCAGGGAAAAATAACTTCTTCTTCCTCTTAAAAATAACCTTGAACTACAGATATTTTTTTTTTCCTGGCCAGTTTTATTTTTCTTAATTAGCAGCTGCTGAATTCACCATGTAGTTCTATAATTATTTAGCACCCAAGGGAGATTCAACTTCATTCCAGGAAGGTATTTTAAGGAATATCTGACCTTCCTGTAATTTCAGCTATGATTTTCTTTAGATTGTTCCTGATTCTCTTCTGTGCAGTATCAGAAGGAGGAGATCACTGGGCAAGAAGCAGCCCTTTCATTTAGCAAGTAGGAAGAACTCTTCCTCCCCAAAAAACTATAAGCTGTTTGCTTTCATGTTGGTGCAAGAGCGAGAAGGAGGGAAAAAAGGTATAAACCAGTTTACTTACTGGTTATTTCTAATCGTTGATTCCACATCACCCTATTCACAATTTTGTGCTGTTTGCACACATTTTCATTCTGATGCTTGAGTGTTTTCTTCAGCATATGGCCTTTTTCTAAAATGTGGCTAGTGCATGTGTTGCATCACTTGGGCTTCTATCAAAGCCAAGAATCTTTGTGCTGTTCTGCTAGTTAAAACTGATTATCATCTTTTTTATTTGATGCTGCTACACCAGCCCTAGGCATGCCATGCCTTGACACAAGATTTAACCTCCCCCAGAGATTTTTCTTTCAAAATAAATCCATTACTTACTGATAAATCTTTGCTCTAACCCTAAATGCTTTCCATTTGCTTTAAAAGGAAAATGTGTTATACTGTATTCACAGGCTAGGAAAAGCTACAGAAAGAAAAGGATCTTATGAATAAATGACATTATCTTTAAGAATAACTGAAGATGTAAAAAATAATCCATTCAGATGTAACTGGAAATGTGACTGTAAACTTTCTGTTCCAATAGCACTTTTTCTTGCCATAGAGACCTTTAGTAGTCTATCCCCCTATAAGTCCATAGAAAGAAACATTCTTTGCTGTGCTGAGCTTTCACCCTAAAAAACTCTTGACAGATCTGGGGAGGGAAGAAGCAGAATGATCAACATCTGCAACAGGCACAAACTGCTAATCCTTCTATTTCAAGCCTAAATTACTATCATAACTTGCAATTCAAGTAGAGAGCTATGAGGTCTCTCCTCAGCCTCCTCTTTTTCAAACTAAACAGCCCCAGCTCCTTCAGTCACTCTTCTGAACATTTATTCTCCAGGCTCTTGCCCAGCTTCATTGCCCTCCTTTGCACTCTAAAGGCAAGAGAAGGAAAGAATGATAGCTGACCTTTTGCCTAAGAGAGTCACAATTGAAAGAGGACTGAAAATTTAGATAGCAACCTGTTGTCTTAATAGCATTTCCTCTGGGAACAGTATTTTGGACATTTATGTTAATAGCACTTTCCATTAAAAAGCTTCTCAGTAGTTTTGTAGTGCTGCTAGTCAGTGTAACTCAAGATACCAGGTTTTGATGCTTAGCAATTTCTGTTATAGTCATTATTACTGGTGCTCCACTATATTCCTTAAGAATCCTTGTGACTTTTGTAGGTTTTTTTGAAAGCATGAGATCTGTTTTCATTTGCCTTCATGCTACTTGGAACTCAGTAAATTAACCTAATGCTTAGAAATTCCTACATACAGCTTTATCTCTAATCTTCATCTCCAAATCTCCCATTCAAAACTACTCTTGATAGTTATACTCAGGGATCACAGGATCACAAGGGTTGGAAAGGACTTCGGGAGGTTGAGTCCAACCCACCTGCCGGAACAGGTCTGTATAATCAAGTGCAAGTCGCACAGGAATGCATGCAGACAGGTTTTGAAAGTCTCCAGAGAAGGAAACTCCCCAACCTCTCTGGGGAGCCTGTCCTAGTGCTCTGTGACCCTTACAGTCAAGTTCTTCCTCATGTTGAGGTAGAAGTTCCTGTTCTACAGTTTACACCCATTACCCCTCGTCCTGTCATAGGGCACAAGTGAGAAGAGGCTGACCCTTCCTTCTTGACACCCAGCCCTCAGATATTTATAAACATTTGTTAAATCCCCTCTCAGTCTTCTCCAGACTAAACAGCCCCAGGTCTCTCAGCCTCTCCTCATAAGGCAGTGCTCCAGTCCTTTAATCATCCTTATAGCCTTCCACTGGACTCTCTCAAGTAGATCCCTGTCCCTCCTGAACTGGAGAGCCCAAAACTGCATGCAGTATTCCAGGTGAGGTCTCACTAGGGCAGAGTAGAGAGCAAAGAGAACCTCCCTCAATCTGCTGGACACACTCTTCTTAATGCAGCCCTGGATGCCATTGACCTTTGACAACTGCAACAGCTTCTTTCTCTGGGAGAACATTCGTTCTATCCACAAGGGTTCCTATTGTTGAGCTTTTGATATGGTTTCAGCCCTACAACGAGAAGGGAACTAGTAAATGGTTTTATGACAGGACTGCTGCTGCAGATTTGATATGTACTATGATTTGTGTCACCAATTTGAGCCGCAGCCATGAAGCTGCACTTTTTACCAAGAATATTTGTGAATATAACATTGCCCTAAATTGATATGGCCAATAAATAATTCAAAGTTCTTTATCTTCCCTGCCATTTTCTTATACACCTACCACCTTTTAGTGTTTAGCTGGCCCAGAAACTATGTTCTTTATGGCACTTCTAGTATAAAAATGTTTACTGACTGGCCGTAGACTATTGATTTCCAGAGTGATACCATGAAAATAAACTGCTCCCCGCCACCCCCAGTCTCCATCTGCCTTTCTCTCCTGTCTGCTACCAGCCCAGATAAGCTGTGGTTTGCATTTTGAGCCCCTAAAAATATGAATTTTCAATTACTGATTCAAAAATCTTAACAATGTGATTTAATTCATTATTCCTTTTCTATCCCTCTCCCCATCCTTTTGTTTTCCTTCCATTTACAGCCTTCAGAAGAAACCTGAAGTGTTTCATGGTGCTGCTTCCTTCCATTTAGTGAGATATTTCCAGGGGATCTTTGCTGGTTCATTTGCCATTGGATCCTCTTATGCTGCTCTAACAGCCCTAATGGTTTGTTTTCAGAGAGAACCTTTAATCTGAGCCTGAATCTTTTTACTATTGAATCAAGATTTTGCAAACAAAATCAGATCATAAATTGACAGGAAATTGTCAGAATATTGCATTACTGCACAGCACTTCATATTTCCTACATTAGGCAAGACTCTAGTCTTCACTGTTGGCAAATAATTACAGTTTTAGAAAAGTGATTTGAAGTATTTTGAGGTGAAAAGAGGAATTTTCGATCTAGAGACTAAAACTAATTACACAAAAATAGAAGATGTAGAGTGGAGTATATCAGTTTACCTATACTAGAAATAAAAGACTCATCTGTTGCCCTGCATTTTTTCTTGTAAAGTAATACTGTAGAAAGAGCAGTGACTTTCATCTTTCTTGCACTGATGCAAATGTAAATAAATGCCAGTTTGTTTCTGAAATTGGACCAAACTACTTTCTTTGCCTTTTTCCTATGATAAGAATATCAAATGCAATCAATCAGGCATTAGTTCAAACCCCACAAAAATACATGAAATAGCCAACTATTTAAAACCTGCAGTGGATTTTCCTCTTCGAGATAATTTAGCAGCTGTGCATTTTTTCCAGAATTCAACTTGTTTAGATTAATGTTGGGGACTTACTTTCTTTCATCCCTTATTAGGTTGAGGGGCAATTTTAGCTTAGGAAACTGTGGAGTTTTATTTTTCCTTAGCAATCTTTTAGCACTTCATAAAAGCTGTGTAAGTTTCATATATCAGAGGTAGGTCTGGTTTTCCTCCTATTCCAGAATGCTGTCTTATATACAGAAGCTTCCAGTCTTACAGGTAAGTGTTGCATTTTACTGAATAAAAGCAGTTTTATAATATGCCTTTACTATGTTTATTTTGGGCATGACATCTAGGATAGAATAGAATAGAACAGAATAGAATAGAATAGAATAAACCAGGTTGGAAAAGACCTTTGAGATCATCGAGTCCAACCTATCATCCAACACTATCTAATCAACTAAACCAATGCCCAGGCCTACCCTGTTCTGCCTCTCTCTGGGAGCTGTAAAGAAAAATGCATTTTGTATCTTCCTTGGAACATTCATGTATTTTAGCCTTGATTAGCAAAGACTAAATTCACATTCAGTGTAAGGAGAAATAACCCTAATTGGCCAAGTGCCTATGCCAATTCCTTCAGCATGCGTGCACAAGGAATGGCAGAACTTTGGGTATAGGGATGTTACACCTTAAAGAATTCAGCACTGAGCTAACCAACATATCAAATGATTTTGAATATCAATAAAGGAGAAAATCAGAAATGGAAACCTCTGTAATCAACAAGCTTCTAAAAGCCAGTCTTTGCCAGTGGGTCACAGCCACCACTGGATTTAATCTAAATAAATAAATTCATCCTGTTCAGCGTCCCTACATAAACACCTTGTGCAGCAGGAGCAGTACAGTCACATCCCAGAAACAAGTTCTGTGGTCTGATTTCTGTAGCCTTCATTAACATTGAGAAAGATTTTTTACACTCACAATCAGGTACACACCCAAGGACTGTCTCAAAGAGCCCACAGAAGCTTAGACAAAAATTGTAAGTGTAGTTTACCTAGGCAGCAGCCGACCACATAGCATGATTTTAAAGAGCAAAGTTTGGAAGACCCTGATTGTTTTAATGTTCTTGTTGCTGTCACCTCTGAAATCCAGTGCTGTAGTTCATGTCAGGGAAAGTCAAGAGAAGAAAACTGCTTAATGGAGTGTTAGTGCAGTTTATGCTGGTTTGTTTGTAAAATTGTTCAGAGCCTTTTGAATTCAGTTATTTTATCACTGACTTCTCTAGAGCCAGAATGCTACTGTTTTTAGCACTAGCCACATAAGCTATTTTCAAATGAGTACTAACATCTGAATCTTCTGGCATCATTGCCTTACTAAATATACAACTTTGCATCCTGCTGACTGCCAAAATCTTCAGGCCAGTGAACAAAAGAATGGTATTCTCCATCACAGAAAGGAGAAAAGAGATACTAACTGGAATAAAAGTCCATTTGTATCTTAACAGCTCTTAAAAATGTGACACGAGTACTACCCAAAAATGGAAGCAAAGAAGAATGATTGTTCAGTTGCCCCCTCCTGAAGGTACTGATCCTCTAATCTAATGGCTTACAAGGAAACAATATTTTGAAACAGATTCCTAGCTGAAAATGAAGATTTTATGTTTCAACAAATGCACAACTAATAAGTTACATATTATACTCCAAAAGTGTATTTGTAAGAGAACTACTAATGTCTTTCAGAGTCTCAAATGATGCACCAAAGGCAATTTCCATTTCTTGGGCATAGGAACAGACTGTGTCCAGATAAATGGGTTGTTTTTAATGACAGATAGCGTAGTGTCTCCTGATAGTCATTCTGGAAGACAATCCATTTCTATTTTACATATTGCAAAGGAAATGATCTGAAACATAAGATTTAGTTTCTGAACACCAAAAGATGTTTTTTATGGTATTTTAAATGAATAGAAGAGAGCCAGACAAAGAGAGTGGACACCAAAGTAAAGTTCCAATTTAAGGTAAAAAAATAAATTGAAAATTGCTTGGAAATTCAGTTAGTTTGTTTGGGGTTTAAGATATTGATATAGGCATATAAAAGAATTGCCAATTCTCATTTCAGTTCCCAAAGAACTGTTTTCACATAACTAACTCTTTTAGGTCTGCCTGCCTTTTATTTCATGGATGCATTTGGAGTTTCAAGTGGAAATTATTTAATTACACTGTTGTGAGGAGGAACTTTAATCTTGCAAGTTTTTATCGCTTGTCATTTAGTTTCTCTGAAAGGCTTTTGTCAGAAGATCTTTGAGTGAAAAAAACCTCATGGAGCCTTTGTTGTAGCTTCAAAAGTTCAAAGCTGTATTGTAATGCATTGGCTTTATCAGTACCATGCTAACATTACATTTTAGAGAAGGTATTTTGAGTTGTCTGGTTTAAACAGTTACAATTCTTCTCTCAATCTCATCTGAAATAACTCCAGCTCCCCTCCGTTCAAAACACAACTTTACACTTCCAGTTCAGCAGGAGTAGGACTGTATTGGTTAATAATTTTTCAGCTGGTTTACATTCTGTTGTAGTTATACAATTCAGACCCTGAACTTCTCATGCTTGTGCTAAGGAAATGCGTGTAAAATTCAGTAACTGCCTACAGTCTCCTGCGCAGGTACATGGTGTATGAATGACCTGTTGCAGAAGGCAGAGGGAACTCGGGTAAAAGTGAGTCATCCTTCAGAATACATTCAGCTCTTACTCTGTACTATGTCATTGCCAGTGTTTTCCAGCTTACTTACTTTGCACATTGTCCTCATGCATACACCATCTGGTTTTACAGTCAAGTGTGTTATCCTCAAAAGCAGCTATTAAAACAAAGAGCATCATCACCCTGCAATGACACTGCTGGACCACTCCATTCAATGAAATTAATTCCTACTCTGAAGTCTTCAATTTCAGCGCACTTACTCCAAAA
Source organism: Dryobates pubescens (assembly GCF_014839835.1). Classification (NCBI taxonomy): domain Eukaryota; kingdom Metazoa; phylum Chordata; class Aves; order Piciformes; family Picidae; genus Dryobates; species Dryobates pubescens. The sequence goes on from NC_071643.1 coordinate 7,567,407, forward strand.
ATTAACCTGATCCATTGTACATTTACACCTATAATCATCTTCATTTTCCTCAGATATTGTGTTTCCTTCATTCACTCCTTCTAAATGAACTTCAAAGGATGAACTCTACAAATCAGTATTTCTCGGTAGCTATTAAGTAATTTAATTGTAAAATCATTTTATTCTTATAATGCTTTCCTCTATAGTTCTTCAATCGCTATGGGCCTTTTAAAGTCTAATTTCTCAGTATGCCATAATGTATAAACAAATTAGCTACACTGTTTTCATGTAGTTACAGAAGAATAGGTGGTAGAACTCACTTGTTCAGCTTGCGTACCCTTGGGTGTAGCCCATCCTGCCTCATGGACTTGTCTGTGTCCAAGTGGCATAGCAGATCACTGACCACTTCCTCATATTGTGAAGACCTCATTCTGATTCCCCTCCCTGACTCCTAGGTCATGGGGCTGGGTGTCCAGGGAACTGCTATTTCCAGCAGAGGCTAATAGTCTGATGGCCACACCAGACTGAGGAGTCTCTTAGAAATGTTACTAACTGCAGAGAGCTGCTCTCCTGCATGGAGCCCTTGGACCTGTGTCAGAGTTTCTCCTTCCATTCAGCCCCCCCATTCACCGTGAATCGGGCATCAGTAAGACAGCCCTTGCCTGAAATGTCAGGAGGCATTCAGCTCCAAAAACTCTTTCAACACACAACACAAAGGTTAAAAGTGGAAAGAGGATTTATTTTATTTTTGTTTTTCTTAACCTGTTGCAGATTTGGTACCTAAGCTTGAGTGGTGCTTTGGAGGTGCAAGGGCAGCAGCAAGAACCAAGCCAAAAGGACCCAGGGAAGCCCTGACAAAGGCCTGTGCTCAATGCTACAGAGGAAAGGAAGTAGCTCCAGGGGAACCCAAGAAGCTTCCCCGTCCTAGAAGCGTAGAAAGCTTTCTCCCCCCGAATGCGGGGCACAGGAGGCCATCTCCACGGTGCATGAGCACAACAGTAGCAAAGAACCGAGCCAAAAGGGCCCAGGGGAGCGCTGACAAGGGGCTGTGCTCAGTGCTACAGAGGAAGAGAAACAACTCCTGAGGAACCCAAGGAGCTTCCCCGGCTGCGGAGTCAAGAAAGTTTCCTCTCCCCGGATGCGGGGCCCGAGAGGTCATCTCTGTGGTGCATGAGCAGCAGCATGAACCTAGCCAAGAAGAACCAGAGGAGGCTGACAAGGGGATGTGCTCAATGCTGCAGAGAAAAAAAAGCAGCTCCCAGGGAACCCAAGAAGCTTCCCCATCCTGGGAGTAAAGACATTTTCCTCCACTCCATAAGTAAAAAAACCAAACAAACAAAAACACAACGCAAACACGACCAAAACCAACAAACCACCACAAAAAAACCACCAAACCAAAAAAAAAACACACACCACACAAAACCCCCACTATTTATAATGATCACAATTTACATAGTGAATCAGAAAGTGAATCAGAAACTCTCATCTCCATTTGCGTTACTGAGCCTGGAGCTAGTGATACTTAACATCATCACTGATTGGCTGTATTTTTAAGTTGAAATGCCATTGTTTGAGCAGCCCATTGCACATTATCAATGCCTTGAGAATTTTTCAGCTCCCCAGATCAGTTCTGCAACAATCAAATACAGTTACTGAGAGAAAAAAAAAAAAACCACATAAAAATAAGAGAGACTTCAAGGCATTTAAGAGAACAAGTAGACCTCACAAAAACATGAACTTCCTGGAACCCATTTAGGCAGTAACAAATTCCACTATTCCCCACATTATTTGCTGTGAAGAAAAGTCATAATGTGATTGGGGAGTGGGGGAAATATCAAAGCAGACATAAGAAAATAAATACTAAAACCCCCCAAAGACACAGCAGTTAAAGCTCAGTAGAATTTCTCTTGGCTACACAGAATGTGTTCTGTAGAAGTATGGGTAAACTTACAATATAAATAGATCCTGGAAGCAAAGAAAACATGCACAGCAGTTTGTGAGGAAAATAAAAGAGGTTTGCTTTCTGATTGCAGTTATCCCTCGTGCCAAATCATTCTTAGAATTTTATACATCATGCTTTTTTTTTCCTCCTTCATCAAAAGCATGCCTCAGGTCTCAGGTCTTTCCAGAAATAAGAGAGACTTATAAGTAAAGGTTATGTTGGACAATATTTTCCCAGTTATCAATCTAAAAAGAGTCAGAAATTCAAGACATGGCAAGGCAATAATTAGTTTCATTGGTGTGTGGCAGTATGCTGTTGACACATACACCCCAAATAAAGTTGTTTCAACATTATCCAAATTTTCACCTCGCTATGTTTCCTAATCTATATCACATTTTAGGGAAGAAAGAGCTCACCTACTTCTAGGGCCCTCCTGCTGCTAAAATTAAATCATTAACAAGCTTATCCAAATCTCTAAAAGAACCTATAGAGGCAGCAGTACTTTCACCTGAGATTTGTTCAGTGCGTTGCCATCCATGTTTTTTTCCTATGACTCTGCAAAGCCTGGCCTACTTCCATGACTGGGCTTGCTGGGGCCACATCCTGCAGCACTGTTGATTCTGCCTCCTTACTCAGTTCTTGCTAGCCTTCATGAATTCAGGCGAGTTACCACCCTGCAAAAAGTCTAATCCAGTTTGAAGTCCAGTACTGAAGGCACAGACTGGGTTACTTTCACAAGTCTACTTTATGTTCTTTGCTTTCTTTGCTTCTAGTAAAACTGGTTTATATGTTTCAGTTCATGACAGTTTAACCAAGGTGCCTAGAAATTTGCTGCACAGTCACAATGTGAGGAGGGGTACTGCCTAAACAATTTTCACTTGATTTGTTGCCTCAATGCATTCCTTTGGACTTCTCAGTGTTATTTCCGTACTTATGAGCATCCTACAAGCTAAAAGCTACCTAACAAACTGCAGAACAGCTGATGAGGAAGCAGAAATAAAATGCTAATTAGGGTATGTTGTACCATAGACAGAAAGCTGTGAGTAGAAGGGCTGCAAGGCACAAGAACTAAAGCACTGTGGAAGAGTGTGGTGGAAAAACTGCCTGTACATGAGCCCTGGAGCTCACAGGCTTGCAGTGATCACACTGCAGGCTGGCAGTCCACAAAACCAGTTATTGCTCATGTGGTGTGCAGACAGAAACTGAGCAGGACATGCACACTCCCATGCTTAAGAAAATGTTTGTGGAAGTTTTCAGAGAAATGATGGTCTGAAAGAACATGAAGAAGCTCTGAGCTGTTGCATTACAAATTATATATAGAGAGATGCCCTGAGTTTAAGAAAAGCACAGAGCTTTCCTCCTCCATAAGCATTTACATATGCTTACTGGTGGATACATTATTGGTTTTCCATTTTCTCCCTGTGTGGGTTCCTTTTGTGTCCAGAGCAGGCACATTCAGAGCAGGTACAATCTTATCAGCTACTTTAATTCTATTACTATATTACAGTGATGTTAGCCAATTACTCTAGTGAGTTAGGACCAGGGAGGAAGTATTCAAAAATAAGAAATATCACTTAATACAAATGTATTACCATTATTCCTGGCAGACCAGCTGCCCTGCTCCTCAAGACCTTCCAAATCTGGGAAGTATAATTATTGCCACATGGCTACAGTCACTGACAGAGTCATTCTGGGCAATACAACCTGCACTTGCCAGAGCATCTCTTTTGAGCAATTGTTGTAGGTTAAGGGAAATCAAGAGTTAATTGGTATAACCATAAACAAAAGTCCTCCTGAGGATTTAGAGAGTCTGGGGTGGGGTGGGGGGCAGTTTGTCCCAGAATGCTGTAATCCATTATCCTATTCCATTTTCCCATATCTCTCTATTTAAGGGAGTGTACAGCCAGAGCTCCCTCTCCTCTCCAGTAGGGACATGTGCACTGTTATCTTATGGTTGGTGGGGCAGAGGCTTTCTCCTGGCCTTGGCTTATGGCAAATTTCCAGCTATGCCACTAGACCTGTTGAAGCCTGTGGTGGGGCGAGGGTCTAGTCTGCTGGGGGAAGTAGTCTGGCCTACTCTTGAGCCTGCTGAGGCTGAGTGGGGTGGAGGTTTTTGGAAGGCTCTGGAAGAGCTGAGCCTAATTTGTGAATGCTTTCCTTTTACCCTGAATACCTTTCATATATATTTGTGCATAGAATTTCCATTTAAACTTCCAATCCATTGTGGAGCATTTTTATTTTACTCCTTGGGAAGGGGTAAAATATTCCTTTCTGTCCTTTTGCCCTGGGAAGTTTGTGGCTCAGAACTAGGACAGCAATTTGTTGTCCATCTTGCACATCATTAGACAGTGCTTATCATAAGGCTCAGCATTCAGGCAGAGTTAACAGTTTAATAGGGCTTTTTATGCAACCTTTTGACAAACCTAAGTAAGAAAATCAGCTAACCCTGGTTTTTATTTGAATTTTAGATATAGTTATAGTCCTTTCCTTCCAAGTGACAAAGGCTCATATCTGCAACAATCTGTCACCAGATTGCAAAATAAGAACTTAAGAGGTAAAGCATGGAAATAACTGCCTTTGTCTTCAGCTGGTGTAAGGAATAGACAGAGGTACCGGAAAAGGCTGATTTCCTCAATGGGGAAAATACAGCTTTCTGGATAAGCAAAAAAAACCCCAAAAAAACCAACCCCCCCACCAAACACAACAACAAACAACAACCTCCACAGCACCACCAAACAATCTGGTTTTCCCCAAGAGACATGTCAGTCAAGGAGATGAAAGGGAAGGAGACTGCAGTTTACTCCAGCTTCCATACAAAAATGATTCAAAGATAAGGAAGGCATAGAGCTGAAAACAGTTCAGATAGCTTTTTCTTTTTTCTATTGTGTTATTTGGAGTTTAGAGACAAGACAGACTTGATCACATTTTTTGTTTGCACAGGTGACTGGTGCAATTGTAATTATTTTTTTTAAAACTTGAGCCTGGTCTCTGTACTAGACACATATCATTGCTGCATTCAAAATACTTTCCAGCACAAGGAGTCATTTTAGACAACCTTGCCTCTCCTTAAATCCTCTGAGAAGTCGTTCAAATGCAGCTGTCTTCCATTTTAATATTGGCGACTGTGTCCCAAGAACCCCAGGTTGTAGAAACCCCTAGGTTTCTGTTACTTAGAACAAAATGGAAATAGATTGTCTGAGACCATAATTTTCATGATGCAGTCTCATACCTTTTCCATCAGTTTCTGTCTTAAGCATTGGAAATTCTACGTAGAAAGTTTCACTGCTGCTTGCACAGCTCAGTTTAATAAAAAATCCAAATTTTGATCAAAAACAGTTTGATAGAAAAAAAAAATACTGGCCAGTATTTCACCAGTCAGAGCAGACTTTATATCACACACACAAAAAGTTTCTAGTCTGTACTTTCAGAATAAAGAACAGCACAAGCCGCCTCAGTTGCATTTCTTCATAGGAGCTGAGGCTGATAGCTTTGGAAAGTATTACAGCAGAGAACTCTCCTGTGATAACTGTCTCATAAGGGAATAACATTTATATCTACCACAGAATTGTTTCAGTGCTGCAGAAATACTGAATTGCATGTGCCATTGCACATAGCTGATAGAAGGTGAATACCAGACTGTTTCAGGGATTCATCAGCATGATTTAGTCATGTGTAGCCTCAGAGAGAGAAAGAGAAAAAGAAAAGGGAAGGAGATGGTATTCAAATTACATACATACAGTTTCAGCTACAGAGTTAACTATTCAACAGTGCAAAACAGCATTGCAAAAATAATCTAAATCTACCCTTGAGCACACAGAAAAAGGATTCTGTGTTTCTCTGAAACAGCTAATTTCTGGAGCTATGAGTTTTAAACATGCCTTTGTCTATGTCTAGTCCATACTGGGGGCTAAACTATAGCAGTTACTCTGTCACCTGATGACCTCTACCTAGCAGAGAATGGGAATCAGGAAAAGGAGAAAAGACCCACAAGTTGAAGTGAAAATGGATTTAAGGAAATACCAACATAAGAGCCAGATATATAAAGTTATACTCAGCCCAGCAAAAGTGCAGCGGTCACAATATCCAGGAAGGCAATCCCAAAGAGCAGGAAAGGGAAGAGAAGCAGGTTGAGAAAACCAAGCAGGAAGCTGTATGAGAAAGCTCCCTTCTTCTCAGCAAACCTCCTCTTTCATGCTGTGTAATGCTCATGGTACGCAATACACCTGTGAACCAGCTCAGACCTGCTAGTGGCCTGCAGCCCAAGGCCAGCCTGTGATTCTGTCCCAGCAAAACCAGGACAGCCTTCTACTCTACATTTCCTTAACAGTCTCTTAATTCTCCATCTCCCTTATGACACAATTCAAAAACAGCTAAATTTGTTTGAATTCTTCTAATTTATTTTCTAATCCAGAGACCACTATTTCACATGCAACTCTTACAGCAAGCTCTGCACTGCCTCTTTCTTTCTTGCCTCCAAAGAACTCTCATCAATGAAATTTATTCAACCACATGCTTGGCATTCTCATAACAATATGTAACTGCAAGTGCATTTTAAATGAATATTGTTGCTCAGACAGACGGCTTTGTTCCAAATCCAAGTAATTTTTATTGCTCCTTATTGGCCAAAATCAAGGGCTTGGCAGTTCATTTATAGAATTATTCCAAAGGAATCTCTCTCTTTTGTTGCAACATGACAGAACTTTCAATAAGGCGAACTCTAATGCACAGTGGAAAAAATAAGGAGTTAAGGCTGAAGCTTGGGCTAACAAAAAAACCATTGAAATTAGATTTTAAACTGTACATCAGACTGGGAAATTATGTTAGCTGTTTTTAAAGAAATGTTTTTTTTCTTTACTACCTTCCATAACTGTCTTGGGATTTTTCACTGGCTGTTAAAAATTCATAGCTTGGTAGTAAAATGCAGAATTACAATGAGAAAGGTGGTGTTTCTGGCCATGATGTGGAGTTCTGCATTTCTCATAATACCTCATCATTTACTCTAAAAAGCAGAAATGGAAAAAGAAAAAAAAAAAAAAAAATACTTGTGTGATTTTTCCTTAGATATTGACATAACCCAAAAACTTATCTACAGTTCTTAAATGAGAATTTAACAACCTCTATTAAGAATGCCCGCTGAAAGATGCAAGATAGATATTAGTCCCCATGTATGCTTTATTGTTTAGTCAATCACTGCTTAACACTCCATGGAAGGAAGATACTAGATTTCAAGCTTACATAGTCTTACAGAATCTAAACTATAAAGTAGCATGAATTTTGTAACAGACAAAGGAAAATTTTAACATATCATAGCATATCAAAGAATTAGTGAAAATGTAGACTTCAGAGTGCTTTCATTCAATTCAATCATCCCAGTTCTAAATATTAATTACAAAAATCCCTATATTTTTATTGTGTGTTTTTAACCTGAATGTTTGGTTTTTTTATGGCAGCATCATTGACCTGACTGTGGGCATATTGATTTTAACACTGAAATTGGCACTGCCACCTGTGACAACAAGGTTAGGTCAAATAGAGTGTTCCTGAGTTTCATACATTTGAAGTTTAATTTATCCAATACATCTTTAGTGAAGGAAAAAATGAAACTGCTACTGCATGATCCAAGGTTATTTGAGTCTGTGCAGCATTTTTTTAGGATTATTTACAGCTGCTTGTATAATCTCACATTATGCTGCAGGCAAACAACAGCTCCTTCGGCATAATGTGACATTAGAGCTCAGATTTCCCATTAGGTTCTTCAGATGTACAGTTGGGTTGGTTTGCTCAGGTACAGGTCAGTGGCTGGGCAGGGTGTTGTTAAGACAAACACAGTCACTTTCTCTAATGGCTATGAATGTTTTCCATCATACTTTCAACTTATATTATCTTCTGGCTATATTCCTTTAACCCTAGGGAACAGCCACAACAAAGAGACCAGGGAACAGGGCAACACCTTTTTTTGGTTAAGTGCGCAAAAGTGTGGAGAATTGTGCTTTCAGACAATTAAATCATTATAGTTTCTTGACCCTGATATACCATTGAGTTTGCCATTGATATGCCATTATGGACTTTAGACTTGATGTGGTTACATCCATCATTATAGATTCATTTCTTAAGCCAATTGGAACAGGAGAGTATAATTCTAAAGTATGGCAGTGGAAGTACCCCTGTCTACTGAAGTGGGGGAGGCAGAGGAAATCAGTTAAATGAGTGGTTCCTGAACAACAGACTACATTTAGTAAGCACAGCATTGTAGGACTAAAGTCAAAAAGGTGGATGAAGTCAGTTTTTGGTTCACACTATCCAAATGAAGCTCTGTCACTGTGATCTAGTCATTCTGCTGCTTTTCTCCTGGTCTAAACAACTTGTAAACCAGCTACAAGCAGAATTACGGTCGGAACTAAAACAAATTTAGTTTCTCTAGATACAGGATGCAGTGACTATCTTACAGGAGTCTTCTGTCAGCTATCTTTTCATAAGAAAATAAACAATGCCTTGTAAATTCTGCTCCACTAGTAGAATTATTTCTCCTGAGTTTGTTGCTAAAAGCACAGACCAGGAACTTCAGCTACTGTTTTACATATTTCTGTGAGAGAAGAGGAGAGCTAATTAGAGATGGAAATGTACTACAACTGCCAAAAAGACAGCAATCAGCTGTTTGCAAGGGTCTCACTGAATACCTAGCACCCATATTTTATTTGGGAGAAGCAGCCCTCTAGAACTGTAGGGAGCAACAGCACAAAACAAAATAGGTTTAGTGTTCTTGAATGCTTTGCAGCCACACAGGACATGTGTGTGCCCTGTGGCATTGGTTCTGCTAGTTGTACAAGTGTTTAACAGACACAAGAGTCAGAGCTGTACTTACTTCTAAAGAACACAGCCTGTATTATCTCTAGTTAATGCCTACTATTTTCTGTCAACAGACATTGGATTATTTAGAGATAATCAGTTTACACTTCTGGGAAGAAAACACAACACAAATGTCAGAATATAATGGCTCTTACAACTCATTCTCTTGACTTTTAAAAGCTTGCTTAGTTCTAGATGGATGAAAACGCTACTTACAGCAAAATGTCCTCGATAATTAGCAAAGCAGCATTCACCACAAAACATAATTCTCATCATTTTGAAATGAGCAGCATAATTGGAAGATGTTCTGCTTTGTTCAGAAACTCTTCTTGGGAAATAAAAATTACATATAGGGCATTGCAAGACATCAGGTGTTTCTGCATAGATGACTGGTAGAAAGAAAGACTGAGAGAATAATTTATCATTCAAATAGGTGCTCTGCTCTGGTGAGACCACGAAACAAGAGAGACACAGACCTGCTGGAGTGGGTCCAGAGGAGGACAAAGATGATCAGAGTGCTGGAGCACCTCTCTGACAAAGACAGGCTGAAAATACTTTCAGGGGTGATGATTCAACCACTTTCCTGGGCAGCTTGTTCCAGTACTTGAAAACCCTTTCAGTGAAGAAATTTCTCCTAATGGCCAATCTAAACTTTCCCAGGCACAATTTCAGGCCTTTTCCCCTTGTTCCATCACTTGTTACCTGGAAGAAGAGACCAACTCCCACCTCACTGCAACATCCTTTCAGGGTGTTATAGAGAACAAGAAGGTCTCCCCTCAGCCTCCTTTTCTCCAGACTAAACAATCCCAGTTCCCTCAGCAGCTCTTCATAAAACTTGTTCTCTACACTCTTTGCCAGCTTTGTTGCCCTTCTCTGGACAAACTTACTGAGGGTGCACTCAATTCCCTCATCCAAATCATTGATAAAGAAATTAAAGAGAACTGGCCCCAGTAATGAGCCCCGGGGTAGCATCACTTGTGGCCAGTCACCAGCTGGATTTAACTCTATTCACTGCAACACTGTGGGCCTGGCCATCCAGCCAGTTTTGAACCCAGCAAAGCATACACCCATCTTGCCATGAGCAGCCAGTTTCTGCTGCGGGAAACAGTGCCAAAGGCTTTACTGAAGTCCAGGTACAAAACACGCAGAGCCTTCCCTTCATCCATTAATTGGGTTACCTTCTGAAAATTCAAAAGCTCACAGGTCTCTAGATATTAGCTATCATTACAGCTCTAGCTTAAGTATCCCAAGAAGAAGGAACCCATCATTCTTGTCCTGCACTTTCCCTTATAACTTCAATTTTTTTCCTCTTGAGGCACTCATGAGCTCCAGCTGCATCACAGGCATGCTGGCTAAGCCCTGTATTCCTGAGCTCGACCATCACAGCTTGCTAATTCAGTGCATCTCTACAGAGCCACTGGGTCCGTTACGAACAGGCTGCCCCCATTTATAAACTGCCTTCTTATCTCTAATTGAATACGCACCACATGCGTAATGCCTGTAATAATTATTACCTTTTAAATGGATTGCAATTGACAGGAAGTGTACAAAGTGTTCCAGTTCTCTACACAGCTATTTTCTGTGTTTAGTAGGAAAAGCTGAAGGCTGGAGACGTGCCAGATGCATTGTTTGACCAGATGTACCGTAAGATCTTATGGAACCCTGTAGAACAGTGTAATGCTGTAAAGAAATCTAAAGCTGTTTACTGTATGTGTTTAACAAGAAGAATCATAACAACACAAGAAAATCTTGATTTCTGCAAAAGGAATTATACTGCCATGTCTTTCAATCTGAATTTCTTAACAAATTCCCTCATTATCTGACTGATGTTCCTGATTACTTAACCATGCTAAAATGTAAATCTGCAGTCTCCACACTCAGCTTCTCTTGAATTTACATGGAAATGCTGTAATTGTTTCCTCTTTCTAAACTGTGAGCTACATGATAGATGGGAAACAGCTAGGAAACCCTTTTACAAATAACCTGGTAAGAGAAGATTGTATAACTATGATCCATTGGTATACATACATATATATATTAAAAAAATAACTGACATATCAATAATTAGCTGCACATTTTATTATTTATACCACTAATCAGCTGCTATCCTCTCCATAATACTCACATACACATACAGAAATGTAGTTAGAATGTTCAGTTCTCCACTCTTCAATCTCCTGCTTTTACACCTGCTTTAATGATTCCTTAACTGAGAATCTGCAGATTTACCCTAGCCTAGCCTCTTTAGTTTCCATCAAGCATGTATTACTTTGTCATCAGCATTTTGTGTGAAACACCATATTCTATTACCTTACACAATCCCCCAGATAAGAATCAAAGTAGTATTTTGGACCTATGAAAAAGAGAACTTCCAAAAAAACACACCAAAAGAAAACAACTTTCCTTCATTTTGTTTAAGCACAGGAACTGGAAAATGCATGTACTCAAATGTAATTCACAGCCTGAAGAAATCCAGAATTGTAGTGAAAGCAGTATTTCTACAGAAAAAAAACATTGTCCTTTTTGATGCTGGTAGGCTAAGAAGCATAATGCCATATGCAAACTAGTTTCTAAATGGCTTCATTAAAGGTTTTACAATTTGTTAAGCATTAAACATTTTCTTTAAACATTAATAAAGTTCTTTGGTTGTTAAGGTTACAGTTTACAGCACATTGACAGAGGCCAGAATACTAATTAGAATTGAAAGCTATAGACCAAAATCTCATTGACATAAGGAGAAACAAGTAAAGAAATTCCAAGTTGAGAGATGCTGAAAGGTGCCCTGAATTGGAGGACACTCTCATATGTCTTCACTGTGCAGTGAAGTCAAACTGTAGGGACTATTCAAGCCACTGCAGAATCAAAAACGGGTTTCTAGAATTATGCATATCACACAGATTCACAAAATTCACTGGGTTGGAAGGGACTTCTAGAGGTCATTTAGTCCAATCCCCCTGCAGTAAGCAGGGACACCCCCATGTAGATCTGGTTGCTCAAAGCCCCATCAAGCTTTGGGGACACCTCACATTGAATATCTCCAGGGAAGGGGCCTCGATCACTTCCTGGGCAGCCTCTTCCAGTGTTCCACCACCCTCACAGAACTTGTTCATAACAATCAACCTAAATCTACTCTTCTCTTGTTTGAAACCATTGCCCCTCATCCTATCACTGCAGGCCTTTGTAAAGAGTCTCTCTCCATCCTTCTTGTAGGACCCCTTCAGGTACTGGAAGGCCACTATTAGGTTTTCCTAGAGCCTTCTCTTCTCCAAGCTGAACAACCTCAGGCTGTCCTCAAAGGAAAGGTTTTCCAGCCCACTGATCATTTTTGTGTCCCTCCTTTGGATCTGCTCCATCAAGTCCATGTCCTTCCTATATGAGGTGTCCAGAGCTGGATGCAGTACTCCAGGTGGGGTCTTACAGAACAGAGTAAAGTGGCAGAATAAACCAAAAGAATTCCACAAACACCCACTTGAAACACAAAAAAGCAGAGTACTGAGCCTAATAATCCAGTATTCTGTTTCAGATACTGGTACTAGAATCTGAAGAGTAATCACAAACAATACTGCAAAATACAACTGCAGGGCAGCACTCTCCCAAGGTGATATAGTTAAAGCTGGCTCATCAGCAAGAGGTCTTTAAGAACAATAAATGGAACTTAATATCATCGGTATCTCATGCTATTCACCATTAGTTAGAGCAAGAACAGATCACAGAGAGAAGATGCTTTCATTAGGTTAGAAAGAGGTAAAATCTTGTATCCATTCCCCTCCAGTCTCTATAAACAGATTTGTGTCAAAAGAGCATATATGTGGTGAATCCTGAACAAAATATAATGGCATTGAAAATGGGAAAGTTATTCACCCTGATTTACAGTTCTACAACATTTTTGCACAGTGGTGGTTTTACAGAGTGTAAAGGAAAGCATCAATACAGGAAGATAGAAGCTGTCATGTAATTCCTACAGAACAGGTGCCAAGACAGCACGTATTTGTCCTGTAGTATGTTGGATTTACAGTGAGATGGAAATCTTACAGTGATGAGCACCAGATAATGTTTTAAAGTTCTTATTCTTGCTAGAAAGAATGAAGACATTATAAAAATCCTTTTTTTTTTCATCTTTTCCTGCTAGGATTAAGGCTCTCATATTGGTTACTAGTTCCTAATACATCAAAAACTAACTGAATTTCTTGTCAACACTTGAAACTTGGCAAAGAAGGAAATTTTTTATGAACTCAAGAATTTATGAACTCACTTCAAGAATTAATCTTAGAGAATATTTCCTCTCAGCAAATTGACATGGAATAAATTGCATTTGTTCTCCTTAGGAACTGAATTGATCACTTGAGGGTAGGCCCATGATTACAAATCACAGAAAAGGAAAAAACAACAACAACAACACAACAAAACTACTCAAGAAGGGTAAAAAGAGGAAGGTATTGATTTTGTGGTTTACTTCTGAAAAAGCAGAAACAGTTCCACTAACTCAAACATAAATGCAGAAAACACAAAGTGTGTATTAGCTCATTGCCATTTGAAGACAATTAGATTACACAGATAATGTTACTATTTTTCATTGACCAGGAGAATTGTCATGCTTCAAAGCATTTAAGCTGAAATCAGCTTTGGTAAAGCCACAAGCCAGTTCTTTCTTGTGCTTATTTTTTTAACCATTGTTCCATATAGCTCTTAATTGTCAGTGCATCATGTCCTCCCTTACACCTGATTGGTGATTTGCTGCCCTGGAAAGTTATGCCACAAAGAGTAATCCATACTGTGTAAATGCAAAATACTCCCAGCCTTTCCTTACCCTTCCCGCTGCTGTTTTCTTTATTACTTCTCTCTTTTACATTCTCAGTTCTTCCTCAGGCCTCACAAATCTTTTAAACCTCCCAGCTCTATGGGGAAACAGAAAGTTACTATGTACCTGCCATAAATCCGTTGGGGTGAAATTAATTGAATTCAGGAGCAAAGGAAGGAAAAGGGGGGGAAAAAAAAGACCAGAATTTTGCCCCAGGGCATAAAAGATCATGTAAGAATCTCTCTCTGCCAGTGTGTTGTAACTTTACAGTTAAATATGATTTGATACCAAAATCAGCATCATAAACAAGTTTATATTCTATCATCAATTTGAGTTACTTTGCTGATTCTTTCATCTAAGCATGTTGCTCCAGAAATGAGTTTTATGTTACTATGCCATGAAGATTCATTATAGCAGCATAAAGGATTGGAAGCAAGGGGTTCAAGTTCAAACCTTCTTTTTCTGATTTTGAAATCTTTAATCAAAAGAATAACAGAACTAAATAAAGTCATTGGGCTATAATAATGACTACAGCCTCAGAAAAATTATCAGACTCTGAATTCTCAACTATTTTGAATTAAAATGCAGTAAGAAAAGGCAATTTTCATTGACTACTGATTTATCAATATCCTTGACTTCATGGAACACTTTTGACAGCTGTGTTTAATTAAATAACATCACTCAAATACAATAAATTTTATAACCATCACAACACTGACTGTTTGGGATTTTAATATCTGTGCCATCTTCAAATTTCCTGTTAAACATAAAATAAATTCTACATCCTAGCTTCATAGCTGCTGTTGGACTGTTGAAACTCTCCCTAATTTGAGGCTAGGCAAGAATATGTCATTGTAAGATGTAACCCCTAGACAGGTAGCATTCCTCCATGCTGTTAGCAAAATCAGTGCAACTGGAGAAGTCTTGCAAGCACGTGCAAAAGGTGGATGACATGACTTCAGCAGATATTAAATCAAGGGAAAGAATGTAATATTGCTATCAATGAGTTAAATTCACTGAATTTTGCTAGAAATTAGTTATAGATATAATTCAACTTTAACTAACATTATTCTCATGAGAGTAGAGAACACTGCATTACTCTTACCCATGTCTCATACTGACTCCATTCCCTTGAGATGAAAAGTGTTGTTTAATGTGTCAGGATTTGAGATCTCTTATATTTTCCATCTCTCCAACCACAAGAGGACCATGGCATAGAATGTAATAATGTTCTCCTTTTGATGCTCCTTTAAAGAATTGTATGTCTATTGCATCTGAGATTCAGACTTAGTATGTCCCATCTTCCAGGAGCACCAATTACTTATGTAGATAATCTCTCTAGCACTCAGTGAAAATTTAAGTAGTTCCGTAAAATGGATCAAGTTGCAAGCCCCATTTTGGCATACCTTGTTCCACTAAGTGGCTTGAACTTAACTGTGGGGGTGGAGGAAAAGGGGAAGGAAAAAGAAGTCTTTTTATATCTCACTCAAAAGATAAAACTATTCCAGTTTTTAAATAATGAAATTTTTCACTTGAGTTTAAATAAAACATGGTATTAGATAAATGCAGTGGTTATAGAAAAGCTTAAGGCGTAGATAACCTGCATTGATTCCTTCTTCTGTCAGTGGGGCCTGAACTGCAAGCTCTACTTTCCAGAAGAACGTCCCAGCTTAAAACTGATCTTTTGCACATCCCTCTTAGTACTTACAATGTCTGAGAGCAATAGAAAAACTAAGCCTGTTTCATGAACAGCGTGTCTTTAAACACAAAAATATTATGCCAATTTTAATAGACATTCTTAATATAAATCTTTTGCAGCATCCATTTTTTACAGAGAAAAATCAAAGGAAAGCAAATTCCTGTTTCAGTATCTCACTGATTCTAAACACCTAAAGCAACTGCCTAGATGGAACTGGTGGTCTTTTTTAATTAAAACTCTACTCTCCAACGTGTTTACACTGGTGATTTATTACAAGTCTTACTTTAACGCTATAAGCAGATTTATAAACTTCATGGAGAGGTCAAAATGGCACCTTACAAATGAGTGGCTTTAGTTCTGTACAGGAGAAAAAGAATCTCTTATTCCTGTATGTATATTAAAATGATTTCTAGTATAATTTTTCTGATAGCCTTGGGGAAACTAACGGCAGCATATAAGCAATTTAATGCCAATTTCACTTAGAGTAGAACGAGGTCGGTTGCCTGTGTGGGAGGCAAGGGAAGGGAATCTATGGTTACAGAGGAAATATTTCTAAGAGCTTGGATTTTTTTTTTCTTTTTAATTTTTAGTGCAAGCAATCCCACTTGCAACTGTGCATATTTAAAACAAAGGAAATTCAAGAGATGCATTTAAGCAGTTCATGGAACAAAGTATGGACCTGGCTTATGGCCACTCAGGAGGGTAATGTGTATGGTTCAACTCTTCTTGGAAATCCTGGGATATCCCAGGAAATTATAAACTCCAGATAAACTCCTATTTGTCCTATTCTTCTGCTTCCCATCAAAAGGCCTTAATATCTTTTCTTTACAATAGGGACAGAAACATTTGTCTGAAATGCATAACAACTTGAGAAAATGCTCCTATGGAGTCTGTTTTTCAACATGGTTTTCAGAGATTTCTATAGAATAAATTCTGTTGAATAAAAGGGATTTATGCTGTACAACACTGGAATTTAAGTGCTTAAATGAGTAGCTCCGTGGGCTCTATAGTCCTGTTGAGCAAAACACAGAAGTTGAAGAGACACTAAATAAAACACTATACTGAATACAGGAATAAACGTAAAGTCTGGAGAAGTTGTAAAGAAAAAAATTAAGAAGAGAGATATTTGGATCATATTTGCTCTTATAAACAAAACGTTTGATGATATAGAATCATCAGGGTTGGAAGGGACCTCAAGGATCATCTAGTTCTAACTCCTCTGCCAAGGACAGGGACACTTCACACTAGTTCAGGTTGCTCAGAGCCACATCCAGCCTGGCCACAAAAGTCTCCATGGATAAGGCTTCCACCACCTCCCTGGGCAACCTGTTCCAGTGTCTCACCACCCTCATGGGGAAGAACTCCTTCTTAACACCCAATCTGGATCTACTCACTTCTAGTTTTGCTCCATTCCCCCTAGTCCTATCGTTATCTGACATCCTAAAAAGTCCCTCCCCAGCTTTCCCGTAGGGCCCCTTCAGACACTGGAAGGGCACAATAAGGTCTCCTCGGAGCCTTCTCCTCTCCACACCTAATAGCCCCAACTCTCCAGTAATATGATTCAAGAAGTGCAATAGATTATAACATTGATTGCGTCTAACATAGATGATAGGGCTGAAAAGTGTTACATACATTGTAAGTAAAGGTGAAGAAAGCTAAGAGGCCTATCCTTGTGGCACAGAAGACATTGTGCCAGTGAATGGAGCAAGTATATATTGTTGATGTTGAAACATCAGAGGGGGGTTCTTTATAAGAGTCACTTAGTGAAAAGGTTTGAATGAGGAAGAAATAGAATGCATGTAGGCAGAAAAGGAAGTAAACAGAAAAATGTAAAAGATGGACTAAACTGAATTTACCAGAAATACATAAATACTGCATCCTGACTAGATCCCTTAGAGACAAGGAGTGAAAAGTTTAACAGAAATGATGTCATGAAAGCACTTCAGGCAAGAGTGAAAGCATGAATTTCCTGTTGAAGATTCTTGAGACACAGCATACAGCAAAAGCTACAATATGGACATCAGCCTAGATTTTGGAAAATACAAGAAAGAAACTTCTGTTTCAGAAACTGTGTTTCTAGAATACACCAGTAGCAGATCTACTTTACATTTCTTTAAGTCTTACACGAGATTTTGTAACTGAAGAGTGAAATATTCAGCTCTGGAGCATCTTTCCCTTATCCAACCAAACAACTAAAGTAGGCAATTGTGGCTCCTCATAATAGCAGCCTGCCCTCAAAAGATAGTTATATATACACAAATACATATTTATATATTTACACACATACATATATATAAAAATATATATATGTAGATCCCAGCCTGACATTGCTGATACATTGTTTAAAGCAGTAGAAAAATGTATCAGATAACATTCCCACAAAGAATTGGGATTATATTTCCCTGTGGAATGCAAATACAAACATTGATCATAGTAATTTCTATGGGTTGCAAGATTCCATATTTAGGGTTTTTGACAGCAGCATTATTTCATTTAAATGCAATTTAAATGTTTCAAGTCTACAAACTTTCAAATATTTCTTGTATTTGTTTGGATATTGTTCAGCAGAGCAGCACATGATAAGGGCTATGGAATATGTGCTTGGGATAATTGATGGGGCTGTCATGGGGTCCAAAATAGCCTCCCATATACCACTGGGCTTTATACTATTTTGCCTCTGAAATTAATTTTAAATGACAGTGACATCTCTCATTTTTACCTTTGTTAGATCTTAGTGCCTGTTATTGGATATTTACTTTTAGAAGCACAAATATATTAAAAGAATGCATAAGCCCATGAGCATGGATAAAAAATCTCTGTAGTAACATTCCAGATAGTGATGTATGACTGGTTGTAGACAGACTGACAAATTTTGGCCCTAATTCTACATCAGGATTTTTTTACCATAGTCTGTGAACTCAGAAGTGATAAGGCCTCTTTCTCCTCACCTCTGCAGTTATTCAGTAGCAATGACTTTGGTTTTTTTTCCCCAGATGTGGATAAATATAACAATTTATTGCACTAGTTTTGCTATAATCAGTTGCAAATCTGGGAAGAACACCCCCTCAAGGTAAACAAATATTTCGGCTTTGCTTGGTTTTTTCCATGGAAGGAATCCTATCATAGCCATGTATTTTAGGCTTATTTCATAATACATTTAAATGGTATCTGTAATAGCTTGGTTTGAAATGAGTAGTTGATGATGTCCATGCAATCACAGTATCACAGTATAACTAAGGTTGGAAGAGATCCCAAGGATCATCAAGTCCAACCTGTCTCGGTAGAACTCACAACTAGACCATGGCACCAAGTGCAATGCAACAGAAGTTATCAGCTGTAGGATAACATTGGAGCAAATAAAAGAGATCATGTTATGTTTTGAAGGCATGGGTCCCTAAAAGGCTATTTAAGCATTTTTTTTTGCTCTCTCTTGGCATTAGCACACCCATAGCCAGTACTGCACTATGCATAGTCACTTGTTTTAATCAGCAGCCAATTCTCAGGCTCACCTGTGTATACTTGAGTGAAGTTAAATTCTCTCATCTTCCTTACAGTTTGCATTGAAGCTTGCATTGCTTGACTTGCTGTTTATGTATTTTATCAGTCATCTATGTCAAGCTTTAATAAACATGTCAGAGAAAGACATCCAAGCAATTATGATTTTTTTTAAAGCTGAAGGACACCAGTTATTTTGTACAGCAAATGAGACGGCTTGAAAGTCAGCCCTTGAAATAGGTGCTGTTTATGTTGCTTTCATCTAAATAGTTCTGCATTCCAAGGGAACCTGGTGATAAGCAGATACAGATGAGTCATAATTATGTTCTTTTTCTCTTAAATTGCTGGAGTTCTTGAATTTTTTGACTGAGAATGTCCTCTTCTGTTACATGGGACTTGCACTATTCTTGTTTTAAAATCATGTCTGCAGTCCTTTTTTAATAACCGGTGCATTTGTATGCATTGCTTTAAAGAAGTATACAACTGTGTAAGTTGTGTTGATTATTTTTAATTCACATTTTTATGTGTACAAAGAATGGGAAAAATCAAATGTCACCAAGCAAACCAATCAGGGCCTCAAATACTGCAAGTCACAGGTTTTATGAAGTCCAAAAGCACTCATGTTTATTACCTATACGCCAATAACTGACTCGATGCATGTTAGCGCACGGTCTTTTGACAGTTGCTGTTTTGCAGACCTAGGACAAGCCAAATACCTTTAAACTATTAGGGGAGATTTTGCAATTGGTTTACAAGTGGGGTGGAAAGTTGGATGTTTATCAGAACAGACCTCTGGGGACAGGTGCAGGTACACAAAATCTTTTTGCCTGTCCAGAAACCAGAGGGCCTGTCTAAACCATAGAGCTACCTCCAGTCAGATATGTACCATAAGCAGAACTACCCAAAAGCTATCAAAGTGATACCAAGTCCTTAAAAAGTGAACAGTTCTGCATTGCACAAATCCTTTGTATTTGACATCTCTAGTGTACATGGATTTATTGACACTTTGATATGTCGAAGAGACTCGTAAGAAAGAGTCTGTCTCTTTAATTCTGCCATGTTTTCTCAACAGCAGTTGCTCACTTATACAGTGGTATTGATTCTTTTAATGCTAACAATGGTTTTGCTCAGAGCAGCAGCTCTTTGCTTATCACTTTCTGAGGGACTGCAAGAGCTTTGAAGGTTGGGATCATACTGTTTACTTGCACTGTATTTTTATATGTAATAGTCAAGTGAATACTAACTGCATCACAGCTCCATTAGCTACAGGTTGGGTTAGATGGCAAAGAGGACCCCAAGAGATTACGGCACCCCACCACCACAGCAAGGCAGTTGCAGTGGTGTGACTTACAGTGCTAGCATAGGAAGGCAGCAAAGCATAGGAGCAGCACTCAGCACATCAGGCAGAGACTTTGTTTCAAAGCAGTACAGGAACTTGGCCCTATCATTTTCCCTAAGTCAAAAGACTGCAACAGGGTTGCACAGAAGGGGTGAGCATAGGGCACGTGAAGTAACCACTGCTAAGGCCTGTTCTCCCAAGTCCATAGAAGCTTTAGGCAGCTCGTGGCTCAGCAGATATGATACATACAGCCATTGCTACTCAAGAACTTCTATTCTACAGTCTGCACCATGTCTCAGATTCAGAGTGCCATAATTGAGCCCTAAGAGTGACAAGACAAGAGCAGGATGGAACCTGCTAAAAGCATATGTAAGGAGCTCTGATTGTTCATTTTTAACCTGAAATAGTCTCATGTTTTTAATTAACTTTTGTGATCATTCTGCAGAGTAATAGAAAACTCTTTCTGAAATAACTCCAGAGAAAAAGGAAGAGGGGGGGGGGAGGGAAGATAAACAGTGCTGGATATAGACAATATGAATTTTCAGGAAATAAAGCAATCATGTCCAAAAGCACATTTATTCTTTGCAAATTGCTGCTCAAGGAGATAATGCCATTGCTGCAACTGATGATGGGCATTTTACCGAAGGACTGTAGATGAAGTCACATGAAATACAAATGTGATAAGGAAAACTAGAGTGACTGAAAAGAGATATATGGTGATGAATAAAATTACACAATGTCACAGGAAGACAATCTCTGCTACTGCACAGTTTTATAAGGAAACCAGAAGAATCTGAAATGTAAAATATGAAGGAAAATAATCCCAAATTCATTTTAATTACACTTAAAAAAACCCAACCAATCAAGAAAAAACCACTTTGGAGAAATATTTGGCTTAAGTTATCTCTGCTTTTGTCAGTAGTTCCTCCACCATTTTCCTCAGCATCTCATACTTTTGGTGGCAGGTATTGTAACAAGAACTTGCAACATATACCCACTTTCTTTCCCTTTGAATTCAGGTTGAAAACAAAAGATTGGCAGAAACTTTCAGCACATGATGATGTTTTCAGGTAAGTGTTATTTTGATATTGTTTCTTGCCCACATTTAACATCAGAGAAAGATAGCTCTCTATCACTAGAAAAAGCCACAGCTGTCACAAAGAAGCTATTATCTTGACATTCAAGTTCATCTCTTGAAAGCTGCTGAAGCAAACAGATGTATTTTTATCAACTTCACTGTGCTCTGGACCTATTTTAATTAACTTTTGGAAGCCTACCACCAGGTCTTTCAACCCCACTGTCCCCCATCTTCCACAGCAGTTTGGTTTTGTGTTCTGTTGTCTCTATACCTATACTATATGCTTATGTACTAGCAAATAAATATCTGGCTTTGAAGGTGTTGGTACCAATACTCAAAGCAGACACAACCTTTGTCAATTCCCCTAACTTCAGGAAGGCTTACTTTTAAATATGAGACTAGTGCATTTTGCTTCTACAAACCTGTTCGTATCAGCCTGATATTTGAGCACTTTCTTTTCCAAATTCAGATTGCACTGATTTTTAACTCTGAATAAATATAAAAACAAATAAAAAAATTCCAGAAGAGGGAGCCGTGTTCTGCTGTGACTTATGCATCATCCCCTGAACTACTGAGAGTCTCAGCTGTGTTCTATATATTTGAACATGCACAAACTAAATTTACCTTCACTTGCTTTTCTGATAGTAGTCAGGGAAAATGTATTTATGAACTAAAGCTATTTGTTCACTAAAAGACATAAACACAGACACACACACACCCCCCAGTGCCATTTAGGAAATAATTTTATAAACCTAGAAAGTCACTTTTTTTTTCCCCTCCTATTTTTTTAGTGCTTCTGCTTTTTATACAAAAAAAACATTCCAAATTTTTAAGGACAAGAGTTCTAGATTGACAGCCTTGACAAGCACTGATCTATTTAGCCAGATAACAAGTAAAATAAAATGCATTGTTTTTTCCAGTTTCCTCTTCAAGCATGCTCCAAACAAAGGTGCCTCCTTTATGCCTATATAATTCCACCTCTCTAGAAAGCAACATAGTAGTTCATCTCTATATCCAGTCAATCTTTCTGCTAAATGCTGCCTCTGAAAATGTCAGTTAACACCAGCTAGATTGTAGATCACTCCAATAAGGCTAGCAGGTGACCACATAGACAACATGAAAAACAGCTTTGTATCGTTAGTTATCTAGTTTGGGGGCTTCATTTTTGCTTTTATTTTTCATCAGAAAAACCACAGAATTAACAAACTTCTAAAACACACCTTATTCTTCACCTTTCCTCTCCTCATTTTCTCCAGTTAAACTTCATTCTCCACAGAAAGAGGAGAAGAAAGCAGCCTGCAGCCAAAATCTGAACATAAGAACTCGCATTCTTCACACATCAGCTTTCCAGAATAATCTGGCAGCTGACAACTGAAAGTAGTAGTATTGAAAACTTATAACATGCAAGTGTTAAAATAGTCATGAAAGCAATTTTTAACTGTTTTCAAAGAAACACCATATTCTGCCTTTAAAAAAAAAAGGAAATGGCATCATCTAAAAGTAAAGCAGTGTGACTGCCTCTCACCCTGCCAGCAGTTTCACACTTCACAGAACATGTAGGATATGCAGATTTTCTGTGTAATTGTACATCTTACTACACACTAAGATTTGGGCCTAGTTACCAATAACATTCTTATGTACTCTAAACTGATCATACTGTGAACAGTGATAAAGAGACAATGACTGCCAGAAGAGGGACACATTCATGATACAAGCAAACAAGGCACTGAATGTGAGTTTGAAGGAAGATGCTTATTGCCCACACAAGATCAGCAAGATCAGTTGGGAAAAACTGCTAAGATCATCAAGTCCAACCACCGACCTAACACCACCGTGGCCATTATACCAGATTGCCATGTCCACACATTTCTTGGACACCACCAGGGACAGTGACTCCACCACTGCCCCAGGCAGCCTAATTCCAATGCCTGACCACTCATTTCATAAAGAAAATTATTCTAATGCCCAATCTAAACCTCTCTGGCACTATTTCCGGCCATTTCCTCTCATCCTATCACCTGATAGTAAAGAGAAGAGACCAACTCCCACCTCACTACAACCTCCTTTCAGGTAGTTGGAGAGAGCAATGAGGTCTCCCCTCAGCCTCCTCTTCTCCAGACTAAACAATACCAGTTCCCTCAGCAACTCTTCATAAGACTTGTTCGCTAGACTCTTCACCCTTCAGCTTTGTTGCCCTTCTCTAGACACACTCCAGCAACTCAATATCTTTCTTGTAGAGAGAGGCTCAAAACTGAACACAATATTCAGCTGTGGCTTCACCAGTTCTGAGTACAGGGGAAGAATCAGGATGCTGATGGCCTTTTTGGCCACCTGGGCACACTGCTAGCTCATGTTCAGATGGCTGTCAACCAACACCCTTATGCTGCAAATAATTCTACAGAAGTCATTAGGTTTTACTTTTTGAGGAGTATTAGCACATTTGAGAAGAGGTTGAGGAGTTAGGCTTGGAAGTGGATTGTGTAACATTTTGATATATTACATTCTTCAACTGCTTCTGCCAGTCCTCTAATAGCACATTACAGAGGGTGGATTCACTTTCACAGCTATATTTAATCATGATGCCTGATAATATGCCATTGTAAATCAAAACTAGATTAGTTCTTGCATAATTAACCCTCAGCTTCTCAAATTAAGTTAAACGTCAGCTAAGATAAGTAGGCCAGTAACCTGCTGAGAAAAATAAGTATTTTGATGTCTTAAATTGTAAGGGAGCCATCACTATACACTAGTGGTCTATGCTGCATGAAAAATGTCTCATTTCAGTTCATACCCTGCTATGATGCCTTTAACTTACATTAAAACTAAAGAAAACTAAGTGGATCCAGACAAACGTATTTTCAACAATAACATGTTTGATATTTGGGCATCAATGCCACATGACAGGCAGGGGACTATTTCACAGATGCAATACTGCACCTTCCACTCCTGTTCCAATATCCCCATTTACTTTTTACTGTGCTTTCCTCTTCTCTGCAGTACATAAATCAGCAGGAGGGAGGCTTGAGGTACACGTTGTTACAGGGGTGATTGTTGTTAATACAAGACACTACAGCAGAAGTGGAGTCTGAAAGGGTGGAATACAAATGCAGAAGAAAAATGAAAAGAGTGCCTGTGTATGGGCAGCTGCTGTGCAGGCATTTACATCTGCATGCTCAGGTGGTGGGAAGTGTGAAAGTGAACTTTTCCAAGAAGATAGACATGAAAAGAAATCTGCTAAAGAGAAAAGAAAGCAAGGAAGAAAAGAGCAGAAAGCTATGACTGAAATCAAAACGCTGGATCTATCTACAGAAAGTCTTTTTTCCTGGCAGATTCTCTCCATGCTACCCACAAACACCACTGCCCCAAAAGGCCCTTCAGAGGGATGAGTAGGGAGCCATGTCTGTTTGTGGAATGTGAGTAAAGGGTGGAAAACAGCCCAATAGGAATCACCTTGTCTGTTATATGGGCCTCTCAAGCTTAAGTCTGGGTGTGGTTTTCTTTGGAGGCCCTAACACATTAAAGAATATCTCTTAAAGATGAATACCTAATGATTGGGACATGTAGCAAAAAAATGCTGGTAGGAATTTTGTGATAGAGCCTAAAGTACAGATGTTCAGCTGCTGTCAGTGCAGCGTCTCTAAAAGCTGAGCTGTGTTAATGGTTCATCAGAGCATTTTTCTTTTACTGCCTTGGCATTCAGTTTGGGCTGAAAGAGTAAAATTCTGGTCCTGCATCACATTAAGTTCATCATTCTTGGTGAGGTGTTTTTTGAGGGATGGGGGTTTTTTTTGGTTGGTTGGGTTGGGTTTTTGTTAGTGGTGGTTTTGTTGTGGGTTTTTTAAACGTTTCTGGTACAATAACATTTGCCTTGACTATTCAAGACAAAATCCCAACCTAAATAAATTATGTTTACCCCAACATTACTGCTTATAGTGGTTTTCACACTCTCCAGGAGTGGGGCTTCTGCCACTTCCCTGGGCAACCTGTTCCAGTGTCTCACCACTCTCATGGTGAAGAATTTCTTCCTAACATCCAATCTGAATCTACTAGTTTTGTTCCATTCCCCCTAGTCCTGTCATTACCTGACACCCTAAAATGTCCCTCACCAGCTTTCTTGTAGCCCCCTTCAGATACTGGAAGGCCACAATAAGGTCTCCTTGGAGCCTTCTCTTCTCCAGACTGAAAAGCCCCAACTCTCTCAGTCTGTCTTCACAGGAGAGGAGCTCTAGCCCTCTGGTCATCCTCGTGGCCCTTCTCTGGAAACGCTCTAGCTTCTCAGTTCACATCCACACTGAAAGGGTTAATGTAATAGCTGCTTCTAAAATAGCAGCCAGAGCACGATTAATCTGGAAATGTTATAAATCAAGGAGCAGTGTGAAATTGGACATGAAATGTATTGGCTGTTATTATAAAAGGAGAAAATGGGTAATTTCCTATCAATTCTGTCTGAAAATGAGAAATCATCCAGGTAATGAATCTCAGTGATATCCTAAAACATCTATCACTTACTTGCAAGGTGTTTTTCTGCTAAGATAAGGTGTGCATTTGATCTTTCAGTTACTCACCACAGCATTTTGCCTGAATGACACTAAACAAGGTTTATAAACATTTGTGCTTGATAACAAAATAAAAGATGAAAATATAGACAACTTAGGCTTTCACGACTCCAGCTGCGCAATGCAGCCCTGGGCAGGTGCTGAATAAGAGATCTTGGGTTGCAATTTTGATTTGTGCATGACAAGCACTTGACTCCTGCTGTCAACTCTCTTGGTCTTCATTGGCCAGAGGGGTCTAATTTTGGGCACAGTCTTGTAACATGGCAGTTAAATCCTAGCTCATCTCATATTTCTTGCTCTGCACAGCTACCAAAAACAGGAAAGGAAGGACAAAATGAAAGATACATTTTTATTGCTAGAATATTTGGTACAAGAGAGGGGGGAAATTACACAGTAATGAGAAAGATTCATGCCTTTCAGTTCATGAGGAATAAATAAGAGGAGGAATTTTCCAAGTCCCAATACTGATTTAAATTTTGCATATATATACATAGAGAGCACAAGCGAGCTTGGAACAGAATCCATCTAGCACAATTTGTGTCAATTAAAGCATTTATTTTATTATATTTTAAAATAATGTTGCTTTGCTATGGCTGAGTATGCAAATCAAGGTTTTTTTCCTATTTCATGAAATCATTCTTTTTTTTTTCCCCATTAAAATGCATCTCCCTGTCATGCACAAGGTATCTGCCATGCTGCAGCTGAAATGATGACATTGTTCAAATTACAAGTAAGAAATAAGACCAAGCTATCTGAAAACAGGGGACATCTTAGTGTTCTGGGACTTTAGAACATAACCAATGATTTATTACTAAATATGCCAAATTCATAGCCTAACTCTGGAAGTCTAACTCTGCCAAAATTAAATTGGTGCAAGCATAAACCCAGCTGAGGTTCCAGCTTCCATCGTTAAGTGTTGTTCGAGGGTAAATAGAAGATAGAGAAAACTAATCTGAGTCTTTAAATGTTAGAGACAAATATGAGTTACAAAATAATCATATTTACTGAGACAAAACTTATATCCCTGCTCTGTAGGTATTGATCAAGGTACCTCTTAATTCTCTCTGTTATTGATTAGCTACAATTGCTTTCTTCTGTCTAGTAAATGTCAGAATCCAGGTCTTCCGGTACCCTGTTCAGTAGTTTACAGAATAATTGCTTACATGCTTTTAGACCTAGTGACCTTTATACAGATATAGATAGATATTTACACACCAGGATTTACTAAATACCATACTTCATGAGAAAATCCGTGGGACTACATTATCTCACATCAATCTGACAGACAGTCACTCACTGATCTGAAGACCTCTGGGTTTGTAAGAGTACCTTCTGCAAAATTTGGGCTCCTCAGTATTTATGCTCCTTTTGAAAGTGATGCTTGGGCATAGTTTTACATTTCACTGATTCTGAAAATATTAAGCAAACTCCTCAGCCCATAAAATGAAACAGCAAATCAGGCTTAATTGCCATGTCTCCATGTACTGACAAACAAAAACAACCAAAAAGTGGCTTTATTTCCTTTTTTTCACATCTTCAGAAATGGTAAACAGACTGTCAGAATTCATCCTAACGAAAAAGCTATCAAAAAAAGTTTGTAAAGAGCCCAATTTAGTCATGATTTTGTCAATAAATGTTATCTCTCAACAGAAAAAGTACTAATACTTTACTTTTTTTTTTTTTTTTTAAACAAACAGCTTTTGCTGTTTACAATTCAGCTTCTGCATATATGCTCTCTCTGGATACCAATGCCATACCTCAAACACAAGGCAAAACCTTCAGATTTAAGAAGTGCCGTCTCACTGTATTTGCTGATTCCTCGGGGTGCAAGGCATGGTGAATTTCAAGCATTAGATCTGCCTCTTGACTCTCAAGTTTTCTTGCATTGCTTGCTAAGGTCACAACCTGAAGCCAATGTCAAAGTGTGACATTTGTGAACATGCCAACAGAGCTCTCTTAGATGTCTGAAGTCAGTAGGCCCAGAAAATTTTACTTAGAACTTCAGGGAAGCTGAGCATCAGTGCATAAATGGGGACAGATCCTCAGCTGGTACAGACTATCCTAACAACATCCAATTATTTTCTTGGCTTTGCTTTGCCCCCCCAAAGTGAATATGCTTTGGGAATCTCTGATTGAGGCAATTTCTCACTCTACTGTCTCACTGTGCCTGTTAACTATCTCATGCAAGCTATTATTTTCATTATCACTGCTTAAATTCAGGCTTTGGTTTACAGGTGCTACATACAGTAACAAAACACAATGGGAATGGAGTCCCTTCCTTGACTGTAATGCAGCAAGCATCTCCCAACACTGCAAAGCAAGAAGCCTAAATAAAACCATGTATCTTTATAGCATGCTTCCTATTTCATCCTTCAAGCACTCCTTTGCCACTGCACCCATTTTAAATGGCAGCCAACTTCAATTGGGTAGTTCAGACCTTATATTCAAGCTATATAATGTTAAAAAGAGAATTAAAATCTCTTTGAAAAAAAACATAGAAGCTTGGAAGAGCATCTCCAACTGCTCTTGCAAGAAGATAAAGACTTTAATTAATTAAAATTAATCATATCAACCTTAACTACAGGATCATAGCTAATCTGTACAAGGGGGTAACTAACCCTCTTCCTGGGTGCTTATAAAAAGATTACAAGGATTGGTGCAAGCAGCATAAAAGTCTCAAAGAAGCACCTGATCATGAGAGAAACCCCTAAAAATCAGACAAGAATGCAAATTCCATTGAATAAGAAGGGGGGAAAAAAATTGAGGACATTTTTTATCTGAGCTAGATGAAATTAGCAAAATGTTTGTAGCCATAACTGAGTTGCTGACACAAAAAGCTGGTACTGACATTTAAAATCCTTGTTTTCCTAGAAGAAGTAGTTGAAAAAGTAAAAGTGCCTAATAGTTCCTACATTTTTCTGAACACAACACAACATAATGTAAATATGTATATATGTATGTGTGTTGAATTTCACCTCTGTTAGGGCACTAGACCTGGGCTTCTAGATTGTTTATATTCCACTTACTCTTATGCTGTCTAAATGAATGAATTGATACCAAGTTTTGCATATATAAAAATGTAGGTCTGCTAAATTCAAAAGAAACAAAAACCCCAAGCCTAACATTTGTATTTAGTGCATTTTCTGATCTCTAAATAGGGACTCTACATGCTGTGAAATAAGGACAGTTCCTGTAATTCAGGATAAATGCATCAGCTAAGGTAAAAGCCTCAATCTCTGCTGCTGTTGTGCAAGTCAAACTCTTCTTGAAACCAGAAAGCAAAATTAGAAAAAAAATAATTAATAGCATTCTATCAAAGCTTTCTATTGCTCCATGATCAAAATCTGACTACCAGAACTTAGACTGCCATGGGAGAAACCTGGTCTGAATTTGCCACCTGCAAGAGGAAATATTTTTTCCCTCTGAAACCTCTGTGGTACACAGTTGGAGAATCTGCCTGGGAGCACATGCACATTTATATCAATAACAGCTTTTGCATTATCTAGCGTTGTAAACAGGGTGACTGCAGATCACTATCTGCTTGGGAAATACTTTTTATGTGAATGGCCTAAATATTATCTGAAACAGCCACATCAGATCTAAATGCATTGCCTGAAACTCACAAAGATAGCCAAGTTTCTGAAGGAGGGATTATACAGCAAAAAGAAATGTGGGGTCAGAAGAATTCTACACAGTCTAAACTAAAACAGTGCAATTATCAGCCCAAGACTGTAGGGGAAAAATACAGTTCATGAATTAAAAAGAACATGGAAAGAGAGAAACACTAGATGAGGAGCATTTTTATTCGTTGTTGCTGAGAAGCAGTGTTGGAAGGGAAATGGAAAGTTATATTTTCCAATAAGCAGCTTTTTTGGAACCTGGTCTTCACAGATGACACTGCTGTTTGTTTGGCTGCATTTAAAGTGGCTCTAAAGAATGTTTGGACATGAATTTGCAGAGCTGTTTATCGATTGTTAAAACAGAAAGGGCAATAATTGTTGACACCGCACACATTGGAACGTTTAGGCGAAACCCTTCCACGTTAGAAATGTTTTACTGAGTCTAAGACTTTTTGCTAGGTTCTTCCTTTGTAAAGCTTGATATGAAATTTCAAATTAAAAAAAAAAAAAAAGAGAGAGAGAAAGCCAAGAGCTGGCAAAATTTAATGAGTAGCATCTGATCTGAAATTAGGTAATTACAATAAAAATAGAGTGGAAAGCATTTTTTACTTTCATAGCAGGTTTTTCCCCCCCCTGTATTTATATAAGGGTGACAGCTTATTGAGCACTCTGTCTTACAACATTTACTTCTAGATGAGGAAACATGAAAAACATCCTATCAATGCTTATTCAGATTGCCAAATGCAGCACATCTGCATATGAATATAGTGACCTCAGCTCGAACAGCCATTGTGCTGCGTGGTTAAGACCGTCTCAAGAATTCAGAATTGCCACTTTCATTTACCCTTCAATCAAACAATTGTAGAGCACACATACTTTCGAGGGTATGTTCTCCAATATATTTGTTTTATGCAGCTTTAGGCCAATCAATTCATACCAGACCCTACTATAAATTCCTGCTGTTCTGAGCATTTCAGATGGAGCTTAGGTGAACAGATTTCAAATCAGGAATTTAATATGAACTCCAGCAATGCAGCTGATTTACAAACTGTTTGTGAAAACAGCAGCCCAAATAGAAAGATCAGTGACAGCTTTAATGACAGGTACTTTGTCACAAGTTCTCAGTAGTAAAGCATTTATTCAGTGTGGTTTGGTTATAGCATACATTCAGCTTGACCAGCACTGCTCTTCACTTATGATTAAACACAGAATTACTCCCAGTACCAGCTTCCTGTGATAAAACTCAAATATTGATGAAAAAGATGAAGTGCAGGATACATTTTCCCCTGTGCTGTGAGCCCAGGGAACTTAGAGTTGGTCATATCATTGAGACTAATATCTCAGGAGCATTTAATGTTTTACTCTGGGTTAATCACATTAGCAATATTGTAATGCATCTACAATGGCCTGGGCTTCTTTCCAAAGCCATGCTGTTTATGTTCAAAGAAAATAAAAGGAGCAGACACCTAAAGTGATTCACAGAACAAATATTTTACTCCTCTAAAAATCATTGACATAACTCACCAGAGAGAACCGTTATTTGAGCCAAGAACTAAATAGCCTTGTCTGTAGAAATTGTCAAAATACATCTAGGCACAGTTTCTTTTGTTCACACAGATCTTCTGTAAATTCAGTTCTCATCTTTCCAGGCTGGCAAAGTTCATTAGTAGTCTAATTGCCCAGTTCCTGGGGTTTTTTTGTTATAATGCTCCATTCATTTTCATAGCGTTCATAAAAGTGGCAATTAGGACATTTGCTATGTGCAAAAGTGATACTTTCTGTAATGCTGTGGTGTCTCTGTCTTTTTGCAGTGCCTGAAAAATACATTTTAAGTAATGTTCCAGGGGCTTTTTTATTAGTACAGTTTTAGAATTAGGTACAGAACATTTGATCTGTAGACTTCCTCACAGCACGGGGAGAGGTATGGTAATAATACTGAATTTCTTAAAGCAATATAGTGTTTTGTGTACTGCCTCTTTGACAGGATGATGCAGGGATGCATTTGTATGTCTATACCTCTCCATTTTGCAGTATGCTCAGTTAAAGTGAAAAACCCACTTGCCATCCCCAGTAGCTCCTTCTCTCAACACGATCACTTGTCCAGCATGATATCTTGCCCAATAGGTGCTATCCAAAATACAAGACCATTTGTTTTCAAGTAAGGGAAATCAAAGCATAGTTGTTGTGGTTTGTGTGAGTCTTTTTCCCCAAAACGGTTACAAAGTCAAGAGTTCGGATGGAAAGCATCACCCTCACCTCATGACACCCTTGCCACTCTGTACTATGATCCAATAGTATTTCCAAAGATCAACTTTGTTGGGATTTAATGGGTTCTTACTCTAAAGAAATAACCTCGTTACTACAAAAAGGGGTACTAAATCCCAGGTTTTTTCCCTCAGTCACTGCTGCCCTAATGCTACAATATGATAACGAGAGACCCTCTTATTCTAGCAGTCCCACCTCTTATCTGAGACATAAAACTCAGGAGAAAACTAAATAGTAAAATGCAGGACTCCTGAGGAAGTGATAATTGCACTGTATATCCCAGGTACTATCATGTTTCTTCTTCATATCTAAACTTCTCTTACAGTTTTGGAAAACCACTCAAGTGCCATTTTTTTTCCATGTTAGTATTTTTCATTTTCTCTAATTGCAACGTAGTATTCCTGGGTGATGTGACCTTGTAACCCCATTTTTCTCCAGAGGTGCCTGCAGCTCCAATGAGTCTGAACAGATTTTTCTCAATTTAAGGCAAACACTATTTTAAAATCATTTTACAAGGTTTTAATACTGAAGCATGGGATTTCACTCCAGAAGGCTTCTGGTAGAAATGGAGTTATCCCAAACTTTCAGTTTACTGAGGTTTTGGGGTTCATTATTTTTTCTGCATCTGAGATGAAAATTAAAATCTAGGAGCATTCAGCCTTTGCCCACAGAACTATGCCTGACTGCCTACAAGTAATCACACACTTGTTCAACGAGTAGAGAGTGTGGCTGAGATGAACAGCGACTATTAACTGACTGTGGCCACATAACCTTATGACACTATTCTGCTCTTTCTGCTCTTGATCTTCAAAATAAGAGGGAGCTTACAGTCAGAATTTAAATGCTTGAAAAGTAGGCAGTTAAGTGCCTACCTTTTTCTACACATCTTGATTCTTACATAAAAGAGCTGCTTGTAACTATATCTGCCACCAGGAAAATGACAGCAGTCTCAAGAAGTGCCATTCACCAGTCATTCTGCTAATGAAACCTATGTCAGATGAGTGATGCCAGTATGCTAAGTGGAAAATTAAAATGACCACCACGCTCTTGTATAGCTCAGGAATGCTAAGAGATGGCAACAACATTAAAGAAAGGCTCTTTGGAAACGTTTGGTGCTGATCTAACTTCGTTCCTTTTGAAGTCAGTGACACCAGTGACATTGGCTTGAATGGGACCGGTTAGGCCCATGCTGAGTGCCTTGTGGAAAACTCCTCTCACACTGCAATTCAGAGTCTACACAAAAATCATGGGAAGCATTTCAAAAAAAAGGAAGGATGAAAAAAACCCACACTGCTCTTTTGAGGCAGGGCTGGGCCAGGCCAGGGAATGACTGACAGAAGCACCGGACAGAGTATGGTCCTTACCAAGGAACAGAGCAAAGCTTTTGCTGAACTGCCAGAGGGACCTGAACATTGGCAGGCTCCTAGAAAAAACAATTGCATCTGAGATACACTTTTTTGAGAGAAGCATAAAAGGGGAAAGAGTGGTGGAATTTTCCACATGCATTAAAACTGAGAGCTTTATGGAGGGCTTTTCTTGTCCTTAAGGCAGAAGGAGAAAAATAAAACATGCAAGTGAATTGCTACTCGGTAAAGCAGAGCTATAAACTGCCAATTAGAAGGTGATAGCTAGACCACAGAACACAGTGCAATGAAATAATATATGACTCCAAGTATATATAAATAGGAAACCCAAAAATAAAGGGAGAATCAAAAATGAAGAGGGGAATAAAAGCAAAGTGAGGGAGAGCTTCACAAAGGAGACACCAGTACAGAAAAGAAGCAGAAAAATGTTGATCAGCTGGTGTCCTGAATGGATGATTAATGTTGCTGCCAAGGGTCTGTCTATGGGCCACACATTGAAGATATTTAATTGGGCAACTCTTCTGGAACAGAAATTAAATTGCTCTCACACTCACTCAGAGCACCCATGCACTCAGAGACAGGGAGCAACTGTGAGACTGTATACATATATATATATATGTACATGAATAT
Source organism: Dryobates pubescens (assembly GCF_014839835.1). Classification (NCBI taxonomy): domain Eukaryota; kingdom Metazoa; phylum Chordata; class Aves; order Piciformes; family Picidae; genus Dryobates; species Dryobates pubescens. The sequence goes on from NC_071643.1 coordinate 7,601,018, forward strand.
AAAAAGGCCTTGCCCCACGTTTTTCAGAACCAAGCTTTCAAACGAGAATCACATCTAGCCCACTGCATGAATATGAAAAAGTCCTGAACTGACTTGCAGCAGTGTGCTGCAGGTTAGATCTCCTTAGGTAGCTGTAAGTGGCATGCCATTAGGGCAAAGTAAATGTGCAGAGTGGGCTTGGCAGAGTCAGTAGCTGCTGGTTTTCTAATCTGACATGGAATTCAGTGTAATTTGTGAAATAACTGTGTCTGTGGACACAACCTGCATTTCCCATCCAGCTAGATTTGCTGATCTTTGGTATAACAAGCCCGTGTGTCATAGACAACAATATGACAAACATTCTAGACTGAGAATCTATTACATTTCCTTAAGCCTGAAAAGAAGTCAGTTTTTACATTGTCACCACATGGAAGTTCACATTATTCTGGTAGCTGCCAACCTTCAGGTTGACTTTATGCCAATTCTATTCAAATGCACTGATATTACTACAAATGAGGATCTCTAAAAATTCCACAGAAGCTAAATGATGCTCCTTTTAGTCAACTTTGGCTCATATGTTTAAGGCAAATCCTTTGCTACAGTTATAGTCACAAGCGCAATAACATTCATGTTCCACTGCCTGTGCCAGAAGCATTATAGGGACATAAACCACTACCTGTCACAACTCCTGAGCTGGACTTCCGTACTATCATGATTGTCAGATATCTGGTATTGTATTCTGCCATACAAAAGTACATTGGTATTCAAAGTGATGGAGCTATTCTAACCCCCTCCCAAAAGCAAGACAAAATGGGATTGACAGAATAGAGAATCAGACACCAAATATCTGAAGATTCAGTTCATCATTCTGGGTACTGCCTACAAAGTGCCGGATGTAAATGCAACCCATCATCTATTTTTAGACTTTTAGCATTCAACTTCACACAGCTGCAGGGAAGTGATTGGTAAAATTTTATGCAGCGACATTATGCACAATTTCACAATCCTTTTGATATTTAAGATCACATCTAGAGACTGCAACTTGTGGATTTCTTGTAGAGTGCTCTATTTCCTTCTTCTGTTTACATGTACACAGTATCTTCATGCACTGCAGCCCTTCTTTACTTGAAAGGCATTAATACAGTTGCTGTATTTAATTCCTGCCTCTGCAACCGAGTGGTACTCCATAAGTCCACCAAAAATGGTCTATAGACCTTGACCATAGGATTGTGTTTGGCAGTAGCACCAGTTTTATGGATTACAAGTCCAAAAGTCAAACTGTGGCATACTTACCTCTTACTCACATGATCCTATGGGTTTAAAATCATAGTCTTTGCTCTACTTCGATATAAGATCTCTAATCTAAATATTAGCCACATGGCAAACAGATGTCACAACCGTTTAGGAAGCACCGTCTACCTGTATATTTATTTCAAACCTTCTTAGCATGAAATTAAACTGATGTGTTCTTTCTGCCATGAGACACAAGTGACTATTCTTGCCTTAAACTAAGTGTTTTCAGCCTAAGCTGAACTTTGAAGACCTATACCCATGCACAATTCTGCAGTAGCAGCAATATAGCAACCGAGAAGCAAGAGTGGATTTTAGGTGTCAGTTTGTTAGGAATACACATCACAGTTACTGCTTCATGGAGAGGAAAAATGGCCTGAGCAGTCACTATTTATCCTGAAGGTTTTTTAATTTTACTTGTAATGATTTATTACAGCTGGTGAAAAAAAAAAACCTTTTTTGGATTTTGCTCATGTTTCTACACTTTACAGTTAATAATTCCGTACTCTGCAATATGCTGATGATGGATAGCTACAAGCTTCAGATTTATTCATGCAAAAATATTCAAGAGTCCTGTTGGAAATGCTGTTTAAACAGCCATCTTTGAAAATTGGGTTATAAATCACTTAAAAAAAAGAAACACCACACCCAACTGTCTGTTGTGTGCACTTCTTGAGCTTTGAACTGAGATTAGAGATTGTTTTAGCTACAGTAGGACAGCCAGCAGAAGGCTGAGGCAATTACACTGAGGTGAGTTCTTCCAGTAAAATATTTGACAAGGAAGCCAATATCATTAACAAATTACTTTACTGCACTCATAGAACTGTAAACAAAATCATGGCTCTGAGCTAGATTCTGTACAGACATAATGAAAGGATGTGTACTTACAAGCTAAATACACAAAAGAGATGAGAAAGAGGGTGGAAGAAGTATTATTATCTCCATTTCATTATGTGATGCCAGAAATGGAAAGAGATGCCAGACTTTTCACCTCTTGAATTACCTTTTTTTCCCCACTGATCAAGAACAGGAAGTAGAGGAGACAAGACTAATTCTGGATCCTTATTTGAGAGCTCTGCCATATCATGTTCTGTTGGGTACACATTCAGCATCACACATTCAGATCAGGGAAGATTCTTACCCACATTAGGAAATAATTCTGTAGTCAACTTTCCCAAGCCTGATGTTTGGTTCTTTACAACATTAGGTGCATGAAATAATACACATATAAACAACTGTTTCTTGGTGCTTCATTGGTGCTTGAAGTTGAAAGATATTTGGTACAACACCTCAATATCAGCAGGGCAGTGGATAAAAATATATTATATAATTGGGTTACAGAATATTACACAATGTTATGGCATACAATATTTAGAAAAGCCATGAAGAAACAGACAAGGAGGTAGACAGCAACAAGAAAATCCAGACAGAACGATGGAGAAGGGAGACTGCAAGAAGTAAAACAAGGTAACAAGAGAAAAAGAGACAAAGTTGACAGGAAGAAAGATTTAAAAATACTGAAAACAAACAAACAAAAATCCAGATATCAGAACCTTAGAAGGTGAAAAGATTAAAGGAATGTATACAAATATTAACAATAAAATAGAATTAACCAGGTTGGAAGAGACCTTTGAGATCATCGAGTCCAACCTATCATCCAACGCTATCTAATCAACTAAACCATGGCACCAAGCACCCCATCCAGTCTCTTCCTAAACACCTCGAGTGATGGTGACTCCACCACCTCCCTGGGCAGCCCATTCCAATGGCAAATAACTTTTTCTATGAAGAACTTCTTCCTAACATCCAGCCTAAGCAAGAGTATTTCTTGGAGGTCTTTGTAGTAGTTATACACAAGTTAAGTTTGCAAATTCTGCTGGCATTGGATCTAGCATGTGTTTTTTTTAGGAAGCCAAGGATATAAACCTGAAGCACATATCTGTGCTTAATCTCAGTTGTCTTGACTGTCTGATATAATTTGCTATGCTTTGTTTTCTCAACATTTGCAGTTTAAAAATAGTGTTCAAGTTCATGTCAAGTATACAAGAGTTAATTATAGCAGACCGTGATTTTCAACGCTGGATGTCTGATATTAGACTCCCAAGCCTATGTTTAGATACAAAATAATTAGCCTCGATTTCAGAACTGACTGAACTGAGTCTGCTTAGTGCATACTTAATAAAATTGCTAATGTTCACATTATTACAAAAAAGTTTTGCTATTTTAATGCATTAAAATCTCTCCCATAGAATGTGAAGAATGATCTCGTCTTTTCCCCAAAGGACTTTAAAAACAATAGGTAAGATTGTGCTATCAACACTAATTTTCAGTGGTGAGATACAATTCCATGAGAAAAACAGCAATGGTATCTGACTCTGTATTTTAAATGAGTAGATACTAGATGCAAGGAAACCTGTGGCTCTGTAGCATTCACCTGGTACAGAAGCCTTCTTTTTCTTGTGTGAAAGATCTAAGACAATAGTGTGATTTTATGGGTGGGGTTTTTTTTGGCTTTATAACGTTAAGACTTTATATAAGCACAGCCAACAGGTCAAGAGAGGTGACTCCCCCCCCTACTCAGCTCTGGTGAGAACCCCACCTGGAGTACTGTGTCCAGTTTTGGAGCCCCTATTACAAGAAGGCTCTGGATGTAGCTGGAACAAGTCCAGAGAAGGGCCACAAGGATGATTAGAGAGCTGGAGCACCTCTCCTATGAGGACAGACAGGGCTGTTCAGTCTGAAGAAGAGAAGGCTCCAAGGAGAAATAATTGTGGCCTTCCAGTATCTGAAGGGGGCCTAGGGTGTCAGATATCATTATCATTAGGACTAGGAGGAATGCAAAAAAATAGAAATGGGTAGACGCAGATTGGATGTTAGGAAGAAGTTCTTCCCCATGAGGGTGGTGAGGCACCAGAAGAAGTTGCCCAGGGAGGTGATGGAGGCCCCATCCCCGGAGGGTTTTAGGGCCAGGCTGGATGTGGCTTTGAGCAACCTCATCTAGTATGAGGGGTGCCTGCCCATGGCAGGAGGGTTGGAACTGGATGATCCTTGAGGTCCCTTCCAACCCTAACTATTCTATGATTCTATATGTGCAATAGTATTATAACCCGTTGATTGCAGAACAAGGCAAAATAGTTAGTTATTTCTGTAATGATAAGGATTAGAAATTATACCTGCAAACAAGATAGAACTGACCACAGAATCTGCAGAACTCTGTAAATCCAGGTTTCTTTTTTTTCTGTGCCAGTGGATTCTTCTTCTCAATTCGATTAGTTAGTAGCAGCAGCCCTGTCATTGAAATAATATCACAGCCAGGAACTCTGTTTCATATTGACCCCTCTGCCTACCCTTTTTCACATTTGTTGTTATAGTTCTTTCATTCCTAAGGGAAACGTTCTCCTCTGCTGTATAGTAAATGTATCACAACTGCAACATATACAAACAGTCAGAACTGGCAGTTTCTCAACTCCAGTAAGTTCAGAACTGCATGAAGACTAAATTATTTCTGTCCCAGAAGACTGATTCTTCAGGTCAACTGAAGCTCATTAAGGAGAAGACAGTGTGGAGAAGTTTGTGCTGTAGCCTTGCTTTTCAGATGCACCTATCACACATAAGTGCTTTGAAACTTTTTTTTCCAGAACTGTGCAGACTTTAACTATTGTGCTGCTGGTCTTTGTATTGGCCAAGGGCTGTTCTTGATGAATACATTCTGAAAACAAGCAGTCTAATAAATAAGGTATGCAATTGCATTTAAGAGACTTCACTTCTCTTTTTGATTCTGATTGACCTGGTTTATGCACCTGCACACGTGCCACTGTCTCAGCCTTCATATCCCTCTGCACTTCGGCTGTACGCTCTGCAGTGCAGCGCTGTCTGACGCTGCTTGGTTTTGCAATGCCAAGCACAGATAAGGCCCTAGACACCATGCTTCTGTACATGACAATAACAAGTTCAATGTCAGATAGATGGTTAAGCCTCAGTGTAATGTTTCTTTTCCTTTTCTCATACAAGTGTTCCCATTTTAATGAGATGGAAATTATCTTCCTTGCTTTACTCTGACATAAAGAATAGGTTAGTACCATCAGAAGCTTTTTATAACAATTTAAAGAACAGGACAGAATAACAGGAGGGAAAAATAAAAACAAAGAGCAATTATTCATTCTGTTTCCTTGTTGAGTCAGCACCAGAACTGTTATTTGCAATAAAAAGATAGAAATATTTATGCCTGAAGGACTTGCTTTTGTTGAAGCTCAAGAGCTATAATAGAAAAAAAAAAAAGACGTCTTTTTTTTTTCCTCTTCCACTCATTTTTTACATATAAAAAGCATCTACTTTGCATATACTTCCTGTCATTGTCTCTTACTAACAGTGTATGCATACAATATTTACAGCATGGAATGCTGAGCTGTGTAATTGTGAATAATAGATATTCTTTTTAAATCTATTTGGATGTGTTATTACCAAAAGCAAAAGCATATTCTACAAGGAAGACTGAAAAACAGTAAAGTGGCCTCAAATGACTATATAGTCATCAGTAAATTTTGTATTAGCTCTGTAGACCTGATACCTTGTAGGAGCATGTGAGGCATTCAGGGACTGTTGGTCACCCTAGCTGTGAGCTTGGGATTCCAGTAATAAGAAGGTTTGTTGTTCATCATCCCTCATAACCCTCCTTCCTTTCTTGATGTGAACATCAGCACAAACCTGCTATAATATTTCTCAGTTGCATTTCTTCCTGGTTCTGAGTGTCAGCCATACTCAAAATATATCAATTCTTCCACCCCATCACTTTTAAGAGTCAGTTTTACTTTTTTCCTGTTCATAGGACAGGACATCCTGCTTCTCATAATCTTGCACATCACCCACTGCAATCTCTTCTCCCCTCTGGTTTGCTTCCTCACACCCTTGTGCAACAAGTAAGTGCCTCTCCAAATGCTACAAGCTATCCATAAAGTCAAGAAATGCCAAGAATCCTGCAGTTCTATCATCCACATACCTCCAGTTCCTCCTCAACACCTCTCTTCTACTAGTACTTAAGGATTTCATAGCACAGGCTAATGATTTGATTGTCTATCCTTTATATGGAACAGAGCCAGAGTATAGATCTAACTTCAGGTGTTATGAGTGGCAGTTAAAAACAATTTCAAGTTTCCTAAAAACATAAGAACTTCCTTGATTAAAAAAGTGATCTTAATGTTTTGAGAGCTCTTCTCCACATCCCTCACCTAGGAGTAAATGGGAGGCACAAGAGAAACATTTTCACCCTCAAAATTCTCATCAGGTCATTACCAAATGCATTTAGTTCAGGATTGGTTGGGTTGGTTTGGTTTGGTTTCCTAAAGAGAGTCAATTCTGATCCGGATGAAAATCTGAAGGCAGAAGCTTTAAGCCAGCTACGTTGGGATTTTAGAATTAAAAACTGTTCAATTGCTGACAGGCTGTGTTTCAAAAGAGTGTTGTAGCTGACACTGTTTCAAACAGGCAAGTTGAAAATAAAAAGCAGCTGCAAAATATGTTTCTTGTACAAGGAAGAAGGAGAAGGTGTGAATTTTTAATCAATGAGCATGCACTCTGAAAAATGTTGCAACTTAAAATCCAATAAACAAAATAATAGATGTATTGTCTTGTTAAATTCTAATATGCATCACCTTCCAAATGCTACATTTATGGAAATGAGACATCTCAGAACAATATTTCATCCCCTGGAATGAAAGAGGTGAATGGGTAATGTTCAGGTCAGGTTTCTGAAAATACTTTCCTTTTTTTTCCACATAGAACCCTAAACACGTTATGAGCTTGAAAACTTTAAGCTGAAGGAGGCTATTTACCAAGCTGCAGCTGCTCACCTGTCACCTTCCCTTTTTGTCGTACATGTAAGGCACTGTTTCAAACAGCACTGCCTGCAGGAAGGGTAGAAATCTATAGAGTCAATACAGAGTCATAACCTGCTTCAGCATGGTAAGTGGAACAGCAGTACTGATAAGGAAGAAGCAACGCTACAGCTGACAAGCTACTAAAGCCCAACACCTCTTTCTAGGCAATATCATCCTCTGCACCCTTTCAGACTGCACAACTGGAACTGACATTGAGATCACCCAACAGTGATATAACTGTAGAAAATAACTTAGGGAAAGAGATATACTCCATTCACTTAAAAATGCATATTAAATATTGTTAGACAGGCTCTTCTACTGTAAGTGTTAAGTATTAAGATTTACATATCTGCATGTATCTGAAGGCATTTAGGTTCTCAGCTTTCATTGAAACTCAATGGAGTTCAGGTGTCTAACTGTACTAATCTTTCATTGAAGAAAAGGGAAAGGAATATTACTCACATCTGACCATATCCCTAGTTTTTCAACTGTCAGTATTAAAAGACCTAGCATAACACTCCATTGCATCAGGCCAAGATACTAATGTATTCTCCCTCTGAGGGGACTAATCACCAATATTGCTCACATCTTGCTAGTAATTCCTGCAGTGTCTCTGCTCAAATTCTGACCAAGGCCAGGACATAAGATTAACTACTTTTTTATTAGACTGTAAATATATATTGCAAAGAAATTTTCTGCTTTGCAGCACTCCGGAATTAGCAAAGATCAGAAAACCCTGAATGCAGCACAAAATTGACTGAATGCATATTGTGTGAAAGCCTGATGCCAATAGGCATCTCATTTTCTTCTCTCTTTATTAAAAGATAATCATGTTTGTGGATAACAGTAAAATATCCAGCATCCCAGCTGTGCCCTGGGAATCACCTATCTCAGCAACACAACACAGAAGGTGTGAATAAATATAACACCTTTCATGCCCTATCACATGCAAGTCAGCATTACTTATAAGTAATTAGATACTTCTGCTGCTCTAATTATTCTCCCTACTCCCCCCCTCACCTCCACACCCCACAGTATTCTATTTTCATTTTTCTGACATTTTGTGTTTCACATCTCAATCTTTTACTAAATCAGACCTTCACTACTACAGCCCTCTGTTTTAACTCACTATCACAGCTATTGTATTTATGGCAGGTTATCACTTCAAATTTTCTCTTTCACCTCTCTTATGCATTTTCCCCCTTTATTTCTAATATTATGGGGTTTATTTAGTTTCCTCCATCACTTTTTCTTGCTGTGCTAGTGTGCCTTCACAGCGAAAATAGTTGTTTTTCTCACATATGCATATCAAGTGCCAATATCTCCCACTGCCTGTTAAAGCTCTCACCCAGATGAACTTTAAACCACATGTCAACCCTCAGCACTGTTAAAAGGAGTTTCAGGGATGTTGTACCAGACATAGGAACTTAATTTGTCAAGAACAAGATGTACAAAAGCATCAAAATTAGTGGAAAATAAACTTCTAGGCTCTTCCTTTCTCAAAGTACTCAGCCAGGATGGGGAAGCCACTAGGTCTGCTGTGGAGGTTTGAATTTATCACCTCTGTGACCATTCTAATTAGGTAGACATGAGATATCACAGAATCACACAAACCTCTTAACCCAGATCTGGATTTTTGGGAGAGAGAAGGGAAAAAAAAAAAACAAAAAAAAAACCACTAAATAAAAGCCTTTAAGACCTTCCACCTCATGACTGTTATGTCAAAGGAAATTGTAGCTATATGGTTACATAACCCTTTTCTTTTCCTGCCTCTTCATTTTGATCTCACTTCTCTCACAGAATCACCAAGGTTGGAAGAGACCTCAAAGATCATCAAGTCCAACCCATCACCACAGACCTCATCACTAAACCATGGCACCAAGTGCCACATCCAATGCTCTCTTGAACACTGCCAGGGATGGTGACTCCACAGCTCTCTCAGTGAAGAACTTTCCTTCCACAAATCAAAATTATTCTGATCTGAAGGTTTATTTAGCCAAGACTTCCATGTACACAGCTGCTCCTGGACTTCTAATCATGCTGTACTCTGGACAGGCTCAATCAGTAATTTTTGCACTCTGCTAGTGGTTTATTCCAGTTCAAGTTCTAAGACCTGGAAAACACCCTAGCAAAGGTGTAGAGCCTTTCAATGTATAATTAACACCTGGATTTCACTATGCAATGACCTCATCCCTGAAAAGCGTGTTTCATTTCTGCCTTGCATTTCCTTAACTGTGTTTATCATTTAGTCATTAAGGCAATGCAACCATAAGAAATAGTAGCCTGATACCCATATCCATTCGTTTGTGAATGGACTGCCATGGCTCAGTTCCAAAAGAAATTAATTGCATAATACATACTACAGATAAATTTTGTTTTATACAAAATAGATAAAAATAAACAAAAGCACTTTGCTGCATGCCACATTCCTTCACAAAGCCTAACTCTGATAAGCAGAACACAGGATACATAATCACCGAGTTACAAAATTGAAGTATTAAAGGCAAAAGCTTTCATAGCAGTGGATTTTCTACTTCGGTTCCCATAAACAAAGGCAGTCAATAGCATCTTTTATGCATCTCAACACAGGAGCACAGGATGTTAATCTCTATTAAGACAGTGTAAGAATATATTTTCTAGAAGCCTCTTAGGAAAAAAAGTCATAGACACAGTATTAATCTCAGGAGAAAACTGAATAGCCTGCAAAACACCTATCAATATCTCTGTCAAACTAACAGTCATAGTTTGTTTAACCATCCTGATTCACTTATTAGTACAAGGGAATTATTTATGCTTTCCCCATCAGCTTTATATGCCAGCTGGTTGGTGAATTTATTGCAAGTAATTAATGAGAATAATCTCCATGAGTGGTTCTGAAATAAGAGAAGAGATACACTGGCATCCTTACTTCCCAGAGAAAAAACTGTTGTCCAGAAGAGGTGGTGGACTGGCTTCTCTACTTCTACCTCTCTAAGCTGCAGGGCAAGTGAGAAGCTACTTTTTAATATCATAGGATCCAAGCACCTGCAATAGATGAAAAAGCATTCACAGCAACACTCCTTCACTGTACTGTTTATGCAGGAGCTGTGCTGCAGATAACTACCTGGAACCCCATTAATGCAAAAGCTGATAACACAACACAGATTTCATATGCAAAAGGAAGAATGTGCAACACTGGGGAAACTCAGAGAGCTCAAATGAGCCAAAGATTACAGGCCACCAGAGCAGGAATGGAGCAAAGCAGCAATAAACATTAATGCAAGAAATAAAAGCAGGTCCAGGTCATGACCAGCAACTTCATGGAGAATTATGCTCTGGTGTAGACTTTTTTGGTCCACTGCATTCATAGAGGAATGATTAATGTTCCTGTATGAGGAATCTTGTTGCCATGAGAGGAAGCTAGATAAATGAATTTGGAAAGAGGAATTAATCAACTTCTGGAAACATTAGTAGTCAAAAGCATTTACAGAGCTGTCTGTGCTTTTAACTAGGCTTCCTCTGTTGCATTCACGGGCTGCTTGCTGCAGCCCCTTCCACAATGTGTCCACAATGTGTCATGCCTGTCCTCTTTCTGATGACTATTCTTGTCCACCCTAATTCTTCACCCCTGTTCTTTCAGTGTTCTTGTTGACCTAACATACACCTTACCCACCATCAAACTTCCTGCTTAAATGTTTCCAACCTTTCCCTAGTATGTATCTATCTTCCAAAAAATGCTCTATAAGATATTAAGGGCTTAGAAGAGAGAGAGAAAACACTCCTGCTTTGTTAGGGATTAGCATCCTCCTCTTCTGCCCAGTTACTACAAAGTGTTGCTATGTTACTCAGTTTAGTGACAAGGAAATAGAGCCCAAGAATATTTGGCACACTTGTAAATTCATTGTGAGCATTAAAATAATCTAACTTGCAGTAAAACACAAACAAGACAATAACAAAGTATTCTTAGAGAACTGGCAATCCCATTCCTAACTCCATCTTGCCAATAATTCTTCTGCTTGTATTGGTGTGACACCTAGGAATTACTAGACTACCTGTCTTTGTATAGATGACTGTATCTAATGTATTATTAGAAATTATAACCCCAAGGAAAAAGGACAGTCCATCAGTCTACCTGTGCCCTATCATTAGCTTGCACTATGGAGAGCAGTTTGAGTCTTGTTGATTCACATTGTGTTCCTCTCCCCTTGGAAAGCAGCGTTATAATTGTCGGAACATCATGGTTTCTTTTGCAATGACATTTTGTTAGACAAGGACAAATAGAATCTGAACTAATTGTCATTGTGGGATTACCTCAAATAAAAATATTATTTTATTCATCTTATAATATTGTGCTTCTCAGCTGCTTAACAAAATTGGGATCATTAATGAAGTACACGCTGCACTCTTCCACTGACTATTTAGCAATGAGTAATGTGCTATATGAGCCAATTTGCTCCTGAACTGATTCACAGAGATGGTATCTGTGAGCCAAAGACTTTTAAACAAATACACAAATAATGCAGTTATTTTTTAATTCAGTTTGACAAATACTTTTCATATTGGAACTCTATGTTGTATTTAATGTTAGGAAAATGTACTTCACTTTATTAATTTGGGGGTTTTTCCACTGAATGGATAAAAATACAACCAAAGCTGAGAGTCCATGATTGTTCAGATATCTTTAAGTACCCTTTTTTTTCTCTGTAATAAGCCATGGAAAGTAGCTGCATTATGACTGGTACCTTCAAAATTATTTTAAAATATTCTATTAAAAATTAAAGGAAAACCATAATTTATTTTAATGTGTTTAGTAAGAAGAAGAAATGTTGAAAGCTCAAAGAAAGACGGTCTGGAGAAGCTGGGTAGTGCAGTGGTAGTACATTCCTCCTTGAGGCCATGGGGAGTGACAACAAGCTAAGAAGCTCTACCCAACAGTAGTATATAGAAAACAGGTTAAAACAAATCAACCTTTCAGAATTCCAGGATGACTCTAATGTAATTGTTAATCAGATAGGGTGTAAAATCTGTGTTTGAGAAACTAGGACGTTGGAGACAAACATCCCAATGGTTTCTTGCCTGCATAAAGCAGTAGCTACCCAAGAGAAAGTAAAAATAAAAGAGCAGTTTACCCACACCACCTGCAGAGAAAGATGGGCCCATTATAAAGAAGTAGCTCCCAGGACTTCCCTGGAGTTCACACTTCCTAGTCTCTGGATTCCTGAGCCTGTGTGCTTCTATTCACATTGCTACTAAGGGGTGTATGGTAGACACCTTGAATAAGGGTGTCTAATGCTTTATTCTAGATAGTCAGGTTTCCATCTTTTGCCTGTCAAGAAACTACTTTAAATTATCTTTTAAAAATAGACTTTCAAAGAACATCCTCCCCAAGCCAAAGTAGAATATAAAATCTTTGACACTTGCTGTCACTAATGTCTGTGCAAAGATGGTAAAAACTTCTATTCCATTTTATTCCCATTTTAAACCGACTCTGTAAAGGCTCTACATAGCTATCAGTGAGATCCCACTGCAGCAATCATGCCCCAAGCTTTAGCAGAGATACACAATGAATAAAAGAGAAGCCCGTGTGTTAAATTCTATGCATACTGGCCCAGAAGCTGCAAAGACAAAGCTCTACTAATTCTGTCCATTATTCAACAGCACATCTATTGGTCCATTAACCTGCACTATTGAGATTAGCATTCAGACTACATGTATGTTTTTCTGATAACAGCTGCTGCAAACTAGGGTGAAAAATTTCAGCTGATGAAGTGTAACTCTTTGGGAATGCAGCTTCCTTACAGAGTTCAGGTGAAGTTACCCTTCAAAGAGACTTTTGATAGGAATAAAAACATATTTTTTGGTTAAAAGTTAATCTATTAATCTGTCTACTAGGGCAGTTTTAAGAGCCAAAAACCACTTAGAATTAAAATGTTTCCCTAAGATAATTCTTCAATAATACTTAGAAATAGAGGTAAGTGCTTTATAAAGAGGAAACATGTTTAAATGTTAGTTCTGAGTTCCAGCATAACTGGCTTTATCTACTAACCAATCCCTCCTTCCTTTTCAGATGAATAGCCTGTAGCTGTGGTGTGTATTAGTAACTGTAAGTCAGAAGGAACAGATAAACAGGGGAAATAATATGCTCTGAAGGGGGGAGGGGGGGAAAGGGGAAAAAGAATGTGGAAGGCAAGAGCAGGACAGAGGCATGAGATAAAAGATGACATGTGAGAGATCAAGGGTAGACTTAGAAATCCAGGCATAAGGGAAAGAGAAATCAATACAAAAGAGTCAGACAATGCACATGTAATATGAAAGGACTGTAGAAGGCACCAGAAGCACTGCTTCTCAGAGGCTGTCTGTGTGGTTTAGATCTTGAATATGATGTTTGAATCTAGAAAGTCTGGTTTCCATGTCTTTTGCATTTCAAGAAAGTATTTTAAGTGTGTGGCTTTTAAAAATAGTCTTAAAAAGAATAAATTTATTCATGTGTCACTCTCTTCCAGTCAAGTCATAATCTTTCTTTAGAACTCAGATTTTCAGAGATTACAGCCTTGACATTATCCCACAGTATATTTTTATTGCAAATAATACATCTACATTTTACTAATCCTAGAATCACATGCCCATATACCTGCATAGAAAAATGGTTGAATTTACTAATGCTGTGACTCACAGCTCTGAGAATTTCTTTGGTATGACTATTTCTGAAGGTCATTCTTTTCAAGGAAAGAGATATTACACACCCAAACTTTCTTTTGCTTCCCCCTGCCTCATATTAAAAAGCTGTGCTGCTAAATCTAGGAGAAGAAATTGCCATGTAGCGCAGCATTTGTGCCTAATACAAGAGTGCATGGAAGATTATGACAAAGTGTTTGGGGGGAAGGAAAAAAAAAAGGATACAGTAAAATATCTATCTGGAGACGTACTTTGGAAGCATACAAGATTGTGACATTTGCTCTTTGGCATTAACACAAATCTACCCACTCCTCTGGCAATAACTTCACTTATGCCTAATTATTTCACAAGGAAAAAAGTGAGAGGGAGGAATTATCACTGAGGAAATGAAAAGAGTTGTGCTGTTCTTTACCATCCTTAGAAAAGATTTCCACTTAGTTCAGTGGTCTCAGGCAATAGCAACATGCCATGCCAGAAGGCCAATCACATTCTGGGTGATATCAAAAGAAGATGATGAAAGGCGATTCTGACACTTTGTTCTGCTCCGGTAAGATCTCACCTGGAGTACTGCATACAGGTCTGGAGCAGGAAAGACATGGACCTAATGGAACACGTTCAGAGGAGGGCCACGAGAGTCACCACGGAGCTGGAACACCTCTGCTATGAAGACAGACTGAGAGAGCTGGAAAAGAGAAGGCTCCAGGGAGACCTAATAACAGCCTTCCAGTACCTGAAGGGAGCTACAAGAAGGATGGAGAGAGACCATTTACAAAGTACTGCAGTGATAGGACAAGGGACAATGGCTTCAGACTAAAGAGCAGATTTAGACTGGATGGAACAAATTCTTTACTATGAGGGTGGTGGAACGCTGGAACAGGTTGCTTGGGGAGGTAGTTGAAGCCCAACAAGGACTAGTTGAGGATGTCCCTGATTACTGCAGAGGTTGGACTAGAAGACCTTTGGAGGTCTCTCCCAGCCCAAACCATTCTATGATTCTATGCAAGGATAAAACTACACCAAAAAACCCAACCCTGACACGTTGTTTGAGAAACAAATCTTATTTTTATTCCAAAAGACAATGTAGGAGCCTGTTTCAGAGTCAGCTAAGTCCCTAAGGGTTGATTTCTTCAGCAAGCATCTTTTAAGTATTTAAATACTGACACCTATCTTGGTTTGAGTTAGAACACAACTAATTCTGTTGAGTGGTTTGACTTTTCAGGATAACATCCAAGACAGACACCATTCTCTAAAATCTAGGCTGAGTGTTAATATTGGAATAATGAAATACTGATCATTTAAGTACCTAGAAGTATCCTCCTGGACACTTCTGAATAACTTAAAAAAGGAAAATGCCAAATGAGAGATGTGGTATCTGACAGTTGTTAAAAGTTAGTTAATTTGTTTTGACTTCTTTGTTTTGATGTCTTAAAATGCATCGTCCTCTAAAGCTGCAGTAACCTAAGTAAGGCTAGTGGAAAAGTGAGGTAATAAACAAAGGTATTTCAAGTATTTATCAGGAAAAAACCTCCAAGATCTACAATCCAGCACTAAATGCATGGCTTTATATTGTTGTTTGTGCTTTTTCAATGCAGAGTAGCCAAGTTTAGGCAACAAATTAATAAGTAGGTGAAAATTTCCAGGGCAAGAACATATGTGTATAAAAAGGGCAGAGCTGAAACAAAGTTGTCCCATTCCAGAGCATCCCACAACAAAATTAGAATTTGGCTCCCAGCTAGTAGTGGTTTTGTTTTAACTCTTCTCAGTCCTAAACATTTTTACTCACTTAATCTAGCAAATATCACTGGGTTTTGTATACCAAATCTCAAAACATTTTGTCCCTGTCAGAGTTAGAATTCCTCCTCAACATAAACCTGTATTCCTATTTAAAAATCTAGTGCTAAAAATTAAGGTGTCTTGTAAACAATTTTCACCTCTTTTTCCTGCATTTCCTTTTGGTTTAACACAATCTTACACGAGGTTTTTTGTCCACCAAGGCTTTTTAATCTCTGTATTCATATAACACTCACTGCTTCATGTAGAGGCATTTTTGCTCTCACTGGCTGTATCTAGCATCAGCCAGGAAAATGACTACATTTCTACCCCAGCTTCTCCCGTTCTCTACCAAGGAGAATTTGGGATACCTGCACTGAAATACAAAAGTGAAAATACTGAAACTGAAGACAGAAAACAGCGAGCACAATGTGTGTGCTAAGAAGGATAAGCCTACACTGTGTTTCAGGATGTGTACTTTTAGTAGTACATGATGAAACTTGCATTGAGAAAAAAATAGTTACTGTGTAACAGGAAAAAATATATAAGGTTTACAGTAGACAAAAGCAAGAAAGGAAGGAAGAGGGACAAAGACTTCAAATACTCAGTAAGTTTCTTCAAATATTGAATCAGTGTTAGATTGCAAGACAGGTCTTGGGCCCACCTGCAGCCAAGTCTAGTAACTTTTTTTTCTGTCAATAGGATAAGGATGGGATTCTGTGTGGTGTGGTCCTCTAACACTAAACAACACGACCAGACCACTAATGCTGCCTGTCTCTGGCACACACGTGGAGTGAAAGTGAGCAAGAGAGAGGGTGATTATCATTGGGTATTACAAGTATCACAATGACAGGTCTACTGCATCTTTGATACTGCTCCCAGCTACCAAATAGCAATGTAGCTAACTTTCACAGAGTTTTGCTTTTCAAGCACTTCATGTACACACTGCCATGGATACAGGAAGAGAAGGAGAGTTTCTCTTTCTTTGCAGACTTCAATCTGAGGAGCTAACATTCAGTTACATACACTGAATGGAAGCAAGAGTCCCAGACAGCGTGAGCCAATTCTCCATAAAGCAACTTCTAAAACTGTTTCTACCTGAACTGCAGTTATCCATCATTCAGATACATTCCTTTCAACTTAAAAAAGGTTGTTTGTGTCCTTTGCACTTCCCCATAATCAAACAGCCAAAAGGAACTGCGTTATTTGTAGGCTTCAAAAGTTTATCCTCCTCAGCTTATCAGGGCACCTATCATTTTATTTCTCCAGTGCTATGTATGTGGAAAAAAACAGACATAATGGCTGCCTATGAAGAAATATAACTACCACTCTGTACCTGTGAGAAAAATAGAAAAGCTACTAAAAGCAAAAGTGCATTTCCAGGGTGAACTGACAATTGAAGAAAAATTCAGCATTTTGTGGTCTTTGGCTGAATTTTCTTTATGACTTGTCACTCTCATATCAGACACAGATATCTTTGGAAGAAAAAGACAACAGGCTGTAAGCATGCATCTGCACACTATTTCCTTTCACCTGCTTTGAAAATCTCATTCATCTCCAGGTATCTTTACGAGGGGGGAAAAAAAATATGCTAAACATGATTTAAAGAGGCAGTCTAAATGCAAAGTCAAACCCAAAATGTAAAGCACAGCAATCTCTAGTTCTTTTACAATGTATTTGACAGGTGATCCTTTTAAACTTTCCATTGCAAAGACGTATGCAATGATTACTTGTGATAATTTCTTGATATTTTTATTGCAAAATATATATCCTTGAACCTACCCTTTTCCCATCCTGATCCTGAATAAGGAGAAAGATGCCAGAATTTTTGCTCTACAGAATTGAAAGGAGATGTGGTTTGTAGTTTTTACTATTTAGGTTTTTCATCCTTACAGTAGTACACAGTACAAGGCAGAAAGGTCTGTTTGCATACTTAAAACAAAGCAAAAAAAGGCACAAAAAGTATGAAGGCAGAGAGAGAGAAAAGGAACTCATAAGGGAAAACAATAGAAACATCAGATTCTTTCTCGTAGGCTGATTGTATCTCTTATGTAAAACAACACAAAACCAAAGTCATAATGGAAGAGGACTTTTTTTTCCCCCTTTTTGGCCAAAGGTTTTGCTTCAATGGTAGCAAAGCTGTTATATCAAATCTCTTGATTCCTTTAAAGCCTTCATGACAGTATACAGTGCTTTTGCCTTTAAAGGCAGAAATAAGAGAGACATGTGGGGGAAACGATGGCATTTCAAAAACAGTGTTCAACATAGTGGTTTGACAGTGCAGGCATGGGACAGGTGAAGAAGAAGAGTACGTCATCATTGTTGCCACCTGAGAGAAGGGGAAGCACTTTAATGTGAAAGGGATGCATAGTAAAGTCACACACACACAAAAAAGAGCCTCAAACAAAACAAAACCAAAACTAACAAGCAAGCCATGCCAATCTGAAAACCAAACCATTTTGTAAGCTGTTATCAAATTCTTGTTATCATCCATTGGAGACATGCTGGGTGAGATTCTGTTTTCTGTTCTTTGCATCAAATGGTTATTGATTTTTGTAAGCATTTTGCATGGCATGTAAGGCAGAACCTGACCTATTTTTAAGCTTATTTTAGACAACTCAGTGTATAATCACCAGTTTTCCTATGCGACATCCTAGGTCATTTGATGTAGCCTAACTTTTGTTTCCGCTGTTCAAGGGATGCTTTCAGTTTCTGATAGCAAGGACCACAACTGAATGCAGACTGTTTCACAGACTTCAATAAACCTTGTACTGATGTGTGGGTCTTTGTGCAACTGTGTAACTTTCTTTTATGTAAATATGTGCTAAAATGCATGAAAATGTACAATAAATAGAAGCTATAATTCTCATTCCATAAGGAATTCTAAAATTCAAAAATAAAATTGTTCATAGTAAAAAACATAATATTTTAATCTTTCCACTACAAAACAAATCCAAAGCTCAAAACTGGAAGCCTCCACAGTAGAACAGAAAGTTGACAAAGGTAAAGAAGTGGAACTGGAGCCCTAAGAAATCTGGATTTTGCAGGTCTTTCAGCAGAGGCTATTAATGTGCCTACTACATGGCTTACCAGAACCTGGAGTAGGAAACAGGTAAAGCTTCTGCCTACAGAGCTGTTGAAAGTGACTTCTATTTATTTATTTCAGCAAATCCACACTTTAGACACAGGCATGACACATCTGACAAATTTTGACTGGCTATGACTAGCTTCCTTCAGCATGATACAGTAGCTAACACTGAAGAAGCCCCTTTCTCTGCAAAGCATCACTATGTGCTTCTCTCCTGCCTGTGAGCATGTGGTCAGTCCCTATGACCCAAGGAACCTTTGCAGTACAGGTGAGAGCTGAAACATCTGAGCCATTCTTCTCAAATAGAATAGAATAAACCAGGTTGGAAGAGACCTTCAAGATCATCATGTCCAACCTATCATCCAACACCACCCAATCAACTAAACCATGCAACCAAGCATCCCGTCAAGCCTCGCCCTAAACACCCCCAGCGACGGCGGCCCCACGACCTCCTCAGGCAGCCCATTCCAATGGGTAATCACTCTTTCTGAAGCTACTCAGTAGGCCAGTTGATGCCTACAAGTTCCACCAAAAGCATGTAGCAGTTCATACAGCCCAGCCTCAGTCAGGCCATCCAGTTTACAAAAGCGTTTTTGGTTTTTCTCTTAGCTGCCTGAAGCCATCATATAAAGGTGTAGCATGCTAACACCAGACAGGATCCAGATTGCACTTTTATCTAACAGAAATTCAGGACATATGCTACCGAGATAGAACTCAGTACAAGGTTCCTCTTATAGGCATCTTTCATACAGAGGTGCTGTGTTAATAGCTATTGACAAAAAGCCAACAGTTTCAATGTGGATGAAAGATGTAGCTGGACCTAAAACACCACCTTACACTTTTGTTGCTTACTTCCAAGCTGCAGAGCTGTGACAACACCTATCAAATCAAAAAGCAGAACTTGAAGGAGCTGATCTAAAGCCTAGTGAGGTAAATAAACTCACAATTTATTGATCTCAATATTTATAGTGCAGGCCATCTGAATATCTGATTTTACTGATTAACATTAATTATTATTCCATGGGACAATTTATTCTCTCCTTCCCTTCTCACTTCATTATTACAGTGTACTGTAGTCTGAATACACAAAGAAGCATAAGCTTGTATTAGTCCAGTCAAGCATGAAATTATAATTTGTTGGTTGGCAATACTTAACAGCACCCAGAAGACCTAAGTATGATATCAGAGTACAAGAAGCTTATAACACAGATTTAATCAAGCATAACTTAAAACCTTCTTTCAAGTCTCTTGTTATTTCACATACAGCCCTGTATGTGCAAAAAGTTACTTTGCATTACAAGAGTTTTCAAATGTACTTCTGCATGCATATCATTCATTGTTGCCTTTCCAATCACTTAGCACATATCAGAATGCTTGGACATGCATGCAGCCCATGCTGTATGTGTAATGCCATCCATAAATAGCACTTCTTTTGAAGGGGCAATTGTCACAGCAAGATATTGTTAATTGCAACATCAACCAAGCAAGAAATTGGTAACACTTCTTAGTAAGGGTCTGTTACTAACATTAAATTACAGTGGTATTCTTGCAAAAGCTGCGAGTCTAAAGGAATTCAGTATGATTAAGGTTATTACCAGGAACACCAAAGGGCACATTAATGATTTTCCTTAGAAATTACTCTTAAGCAGAACTCTTTTACAGAAAGCTAATATCTGGATCCAAAACCCTTAAAGTCACTGACACGTTCCAATGCCTTCAATGAGTATGAATGAGAGCCTCAATACAGGCCTAATTTGGAAGCTGAGCCTCCGTATGGGCATTCTTCCCATTTTAGGTGGTTGCCGTGAAAAAAAGCACTGTTGGTATCCTTAGTTTGTGTTGTTTATGACAGCTTTTAGTTAAATTTAACCTGCCCTAATACAGCACCACAAATAAGGCTGAGGCAAACGTGCAAAGGGGGGAAAAAGAAATGAAAAAATGCCTGCCTTTAATTTTAAGAGCACTTTGGCAATCAGTAGATCACAATAATGCAATTATTGGTAGCAGGGTAACTTAAGTGCCATTTTTTGTTTTCTGATATTGAAAGAGGTGCTTGATTCACAAGAACACATTCCTCATCACACATTCAAATATACTGTGAATCAGCCAATATTAATGTCACTTCTTAATTCAGTACTTTTTCCTCAAGAGGATGCTAAGGGAAGGAGTTTTTTTCCTGTAACGCTAGCACCATTCCTTCCAGCTGAACATCCTTATGGGCTTCTCAGCAAAGGGTACTTGACAGAACTTATCATCCTGACAATCTTTGCACAGTCTCACATAGTTAGTTACCCACAGGGAATGGATTGTTCAGATTCATAGAACCTTCTCTCTCAGGCCCAGGAATTGGGAAAATATTGGTGACAGTATTCTGAGACCTATATCAGAATGCATCTAGCTGTCAGAGTCCAGCTTGACAAACAGGTTAAAAAATATGAGCAGCAGTTCCAATCACAGCACCAGTCCCACCACTGATACAAGCACCATAACCATAAAACCTGCTGCTCTCCATTCTTACTGACAGAGGGGCACAGGAAGTTGTCACAATAGAGGGTTTGGTTATGACAGCTGGGGACAGCAGTTATTTGTTGCTTCTTCTTTTACAAAAAGAAGGCATTCCTAAAGGGAAAGAGTAGAGGAATATGCAGCAACACAGAACATTTTTGGGTGCTTTCTTTGTGTACTTAGGTGACCAAATGTGACATTAAAAACTTTACCATAAATTTTGTGGGTTTGATGTCCTGGTGCTGCTTCTTCAAAAAGCAAGAAATGATCTGACAGAGGTTAGGAAATGCATAATTACATGAAGAAATGCAATAAATATTTTGTATTTAGGTCTGATTATGTCAGTCTTAAAAAAAAATATAAAATGATGGTTTTGTATGTGGTAAAAAAACCCCAAACCCATTAAATATTTGATTAAAAGCTATTGCAAAGGATGTATTATTAATACAGACATATTTAATAGATTTCCCCCCCCCCCATCTAACATACTTATGTACTGGGAGCACAGTTGGGCTACATATGGTAAAATCTGACTCAAATTCTGTCAAGTTTCTCAGCAGCAATGATGGACTTGGAGTGTTTTGCTGTCAGTTCATTAGAAATCTGTAAGGTGGTTTTTAGTCAATCTGCCAATAGCAACCTGATACCATCTGTCTTAAAGAACAGCAAACCCCATCTTCGCAACATGTATAAGTAGTTCAAAAAGAAGCTCCTCTTACGTTTCATTTTGCAGACTAAATTCAGAGAGATGACTTGAACTGCAATCTTTACATCAGTGTAATATCATGATCCTATACACAGTCCATTAGTCTTAGTTTATACCACTGCAAGGGAACCTGTCAATAAATACAACCTTCACGCCTTTCATTTGAGTTGCTAGAACGTGTCCAGAGAAGGGCAACAAAGCTGGTGAGGGGTTTGGAGCACAAGCCCTATGAGGAGAGGCTGAGGGAGCTGGGGTTGCTTAGCCTAGAGAAGAGGAGGCTCAGGGGAGACCTTCTTGCTGTCTACAACTACCTGAAGGGAGGTTGTAGCCAGGTGGGGGTTGGTCTCTTCTCCCAGGCAATCAGCACCAGGGGAGGTTTAGGCTGGATGTTAGGAAGAAGTTCTTCACAGAAGAAGTTATTGGCCATTGGAATGTGCCTCCCAGGGAGGTGGTGGAGTCACCGTCACTGGAGGCACCAGTGATGGGGTGCTTGGTGCCATGGTTTAGTTGATTAGATAGTGTTGGGTGATGGGTTGGACTTGATGATCTCGAAGGTCTTTTCCAACCCGGTTAACTCTGTTCTATTAAACACGGATTTGGCTTCCATGCTTTAAGAGTTTCAGTTACAATAGATAAACCAATGCATTCCTATTCATGCTCAATGTCCCCCCAGACAGTTGGATTCCTTTTAAAAGAAAGTATGGGGAAAATGGATTTTTTCTCTCAGCTGTTGCACTATTCTGTTATCCTGCCTCGGTCAGGAAGTTGCTTATGCTTTCTCATTCCCCAGAGATCAACTGACAGGTGGGAAGGGGAAGCACAGCCTCAGAGCACAGAAACCTGATTTATACTTTAGCTGCTGACAGAACATCTCAAACCACTTTCAGGAATTCTGAAGAGTAATGATAAGCCCTAATACTTCCAGTGTGATTAAGATAAGAAGTGACAGACCCTTCTTTAATGGGGAAGCAAAGAAATGGGTTTTACTCATAACAAGCCCAGTATGATTTCTTCAAAGGTTAATTCCTCATTAAGGATACAGAATAGAGTATGTCACAAATGGTTAAGGCTTTGAAATTCTTTGTGGAATATTCACTGAAATTTGCATTGCTACACAGCACAAACTATTTTTAGATCCTGCATAAGCAGAATATCTAATATAGAATTACATTAGAATGAAATATGCAATAATGCAAGTACCCATAAAGCGCTTTTCATGCACTTCAGGCATCTAAAAAGTCTCAAATGCATAAAACATGATTACATTTGCTGCACAAGTGACTGCATATCAGGTTCATTCATATTTAATTAAAACTCAGATGTGAAAAATACATAAACATATCGTCTGCTAACACAGAGTTAAACTGTTATTGATATTTTGTATCATGGCAAATATCAGTGGGAACTGAAGAGAACAAAGTTGTGACTGGTTTTTAGGGCTTGGTTCTTCTACCTAAACCACAGAATTATACTTTGCACTAGACACAAAACATTATTTGCTAATGATCCATGAAAATGCAGGAAAAAACCTCCTCTGGATCCGATTGTTCCAAAGGCTGCTACGCAAATGTAGAGACACAAAAAGATTCATCTTTTTTAGTGTTTAACTACCTGAGATATTCAATTCAGTAGCACCTTAAAATATAAGGAAAGAATAAAAAGAATATGAAAAAGAAAAAGTATACCTATGTAGTCCATGCCAAATATAACAGTGTCTTTCAACTGTCATTTCCCCCACTTTCATTCTCACATCATGGCGCAGCCTGGGCAGCAGGATCCAAAAGAGAAAGCATGACCTTAACATGGGCTACTGTTGCCTGCCAGGACATTCTTCCGGCAATCAGAAATAGGTGATTCAAACCTTCAGACTAAGAGGAACCTTTCACTTCCCAGATCAGTGCTTTAACACCTAGGGTCTTATGGTTAAAAAAAAAAAAAAAGGCCAGTAGCTCACCTGGCAGCTGAGATTTTCTGGTTGACTTCACTGCTGTCTCAATGAATTAGGGATGGTACAAGGACACTTAACTTATCATGTCACTCCAGGAAATAAGGCAGAAATGAAATATCTCTAGAACCCTCTTCAAATTACAGTGATACGAAGGCATCTACCTCTTTAATGCCTCCCTTTGCAGCCCAGGTTGCTTCTTAGCATGCACAGGGATTTGATTAGGAGCCCATGATCTATGACTAATAATGCAGGTGACTTGTGGTTTATTCTTAACAGTGTAAAATGCCAACTCTTCTCATTTTATTGGACTATACATCTTCACCAGTGTTTACAAGAACATAGAGGACAGCTGAAAATTACATTTCAATTTTAACTTCTTATATAGTAATAAATACATATTATTTTTTTTTAGGCTCTCTTGCTACATATTCAACAAACCCATCATGCATTTACAGTGATGGCTTTGCTTTTGCACACAGAAGAACTAGATCCTATCCTTTTTAAAGATAAATATATGGATACTTACATTACAGTTGCAACTACTAAATGAGCATTATGTCTCAGGCTGCTTTTTTAGTCTTACTCTCTGTAGGGATGCACTCTTTGTGCAGCACAGAATAATCTGTTACCTAATCCAATCATGACATACACTTTTTTCCCTAACTTTAGATATGTCTGATGAAAATATACACCTCCTGGTCCAAACCTTACCACACTCTGTCCAGACACATAACAATTCTTCCAAGAGTGCACAACATGCCTTCAACACATAGCAGGGTTTACAGCGATAGCCCTACTGAGTTGGTCAGTTCACAGAGACAAGACAAAGAAAGTCTGGGCTGAGATTTCATGCAGGTGGCAGATCTAATTAATGCAAATGAGCCAGAATGGCTACACATTCACTAGCAAGCAGGTATATGCTTACTTTGCCTCCATGTGCAAGGTTATTTCAATCTGAAAGCAACCCTGCACATGACAGCACTGCCAAGCCAGAAGTACTATCTCCCAAGCACACACAGCAGAAACAGACTGAGTAGGTAGGCTATAAAATACAGATAGGAACTGCAGCAGACAGACATGGATCACATCGGGTTGGAAGCTCAGGGAAAATGCATCACAAATGTTCTCCCAAGAGTTGCTCATCTGGGACCCATTCCTATAACCCCTCCCTGAAAAATGTTTAGTTCCTTAGGGTAGGGAGGGGAGTTCCTGCAACAGAAGCCTCAGCAAGACCATGCCTGCAAAACCTCCCTCCCCACAGCTGGGGGGATAGGCTGGGAGCTTGTCACTACAGATAGATATATTCTACTCGAACTTTCCAAAGAGAATAGAAAGAAAATTCAGATTCCATAGAGCAGTTCATCAGCTGCAAAGCAAATAGCTATGACTCAGTTTATCACAAAAAAATAACAGAACAGAAATTAGCATTAACAAGCTAATGCTTCATCTGATTGTAAGGGGTTTTTAATCTTGTTTCTAATTAATTTTGACAGATTGAATTAAAATGCTTATTTGCTTTGCATTTGATGTGCAAAGGGCCCTTCCTGACTTCCCCTCATAAGATTATATGAGCACCAGAATTTTTGAGCCCTTTGTCTTCTGGACACTGGAGAAGAAGACAAAGTCTTTTATTTCCATTACCTAAATATTTTTTATCTATTTAGAGGCTTCTGGTTCTCAGCAGGATTTTCCTGCTATTTATTTGTTTTGCTTTTAATTTTTGAGTTATAGAAGTTTTACTTTAATTTGTATATTAGTCCATAACTCCTCTTTTGACCATGGAGCCTTTTCACTGTATTCAGTTTTTTTAAAAGCCTTCCTATGTTAGTTCCAGATGAAGTGCCAAAGGAATAGGCTTCTTATCCTGCTTTGTACTTTCTGTCTAAACACTTGCAAGAAACCTTTTTGAGACATTTCAGCTGGAATTAACAAGAGAAGACTGATTTCCTAAGGTATGCATTCCTCTGCCTGACAGAATCAAGGAGACAAGCTGCTTGAAGAGAGGAATTACCTCTCTTGCATTATTTTCTCCTGGTTTAGGAACATTTCTCATTATCATTAAATCTGGATTCTACTTGCTTACAGAGGTGGGAGTAGGCTCCTCAGAAATTAAGGGGTGGGTTTGTTTGGTTTGGGGGTTTGGGGGCGGGGGGGGTGGTTTGTTGGTTGGTTGGGTTGGGCTTTTTAGGTCTACTGTGCGCAATCTGTAACAATCAAACAAAGCTCAAGACTAATTCTAAAGAGCTATGATCTATCACACACAGTCTAGAGATTATTGGATTCTTATGTTTCTATATCCTGCGTCTTAATGCCTGCAGTTTTGATGACTGCTGCTAGAATCCATATATTTCAGGGAAACAGAAGCAAAGGAGGAGACAGGAAGAAATTTCTTCTAGCAACAAATTTCACAGTAAACGGTAGAGAGCTTGGAAGGTCAGGGGCTATGATTCTGCACAGAATTTCAAGTAGTCTCTTTAGACTATGCATTACATTTGCAAAAGTGGCATTCTCCGAGCAGAGAGGTGACTTCTCTCCTTTGTTCTGTGTTTATGTCACCTATTTCAGGTTTAATTTTCAAACCACAAAAATTGTTGTGAAAACAGCATACAGAAAAATTATCCAGATTAGTGACATGCAAAAAAGAAAGACAGTGAGCTACTTAAAACAGTCCAGCCAGAGCCATGAGGATGATTAGAGGAATGGAACATCTTCCATACAAGCAGAAACTGAGGTAACTGGGGGTCTTCAGCTTAGAGAAGAGGAGACTGAGATGACCTCATCAGCGTTTATAAATATGTAAAGGGTGAGTCCCAAGAGAACGGAGCTGGGCTCTTCTCAGTGGTGCCCCATCACAGGACATGGGGCAGTGGGTGAAAGTTGAGGCATAGGAAGTTTCACATAAATATGAGGAGAAAAAAAAAGAAATCGCTGTGAGGGTGACAGAGCACTGGAACAGGCTGCCCAGGGAGGTTGTGGAGTCTTCCTCTCTGGAGATATTCAAAACTCGCCTGGATGCCTTCCCATGTAAGCTAGTGTAGGCGATCCTGTTCTGGCAGGGGGGTTGGACTAGATCATCTTTTGAGGTTCCTTCCAGCCCCTCAAATTCTCTCATTCTGTAAAAAATATCACACACATTCACTGCTACCTTGTATTAGCATGAATAGAACAATATATACAACCTATGGGAAAAGTAAATCCAAAAGAAACCACTTGGAGTGAATGGAATTGATATGACCCCTGACATAAGTTAAGTCTTGCTCCAGGTGCTAAATCCAGCACAGACAAAGTCAGTTATTCTGCACTAACACTGTTGGAACAGAGGGTAGAATTTTCCTTGGTGATTGTTTCACTGACTTGTGAAGCTTGATGCAATAGTGGTACCAAGGATAACCAGTCTTGAATGTGCTTGGTCCAGCACACACTTCCATGTTTATCAATAATTATCACTGCCCTGGAATGATGGCCAAGATTACAGGTACTCTGTGTGCTGACAAGTGAAAGGATAGACACCTGAGCTGCCTAGTATTCAAAATCTTGCTCCTCCCTCACATGCATACTCCTGGTGTCTTTTGCCCCAGGACACAACAGAAATCATACAAACCAAGCTTAAATGAGCTCTTCTGTCACTGAAATTAGTAAGAGTGGTGCTTTCAATCCATTTGTACTGAAGGCTGAGATGCTTTTTGATTGTCTGCTGTGAAAGCCAGAGGAAATTCAAGCCAAGAGCAGCAGGACTGTGAAATCATCAGGGCACCCAGCATACATTACCACCCTTCCTGTACAGAGCCATGCAGAGTAAGGGCACAACATTCACATGTGTCTTTTACAGACTGGAAGGACCAGCTTCTAATAATTCAAGTAGAGAGCTGT
This sequence comes from Dryobates pubescens, assembly GCF_014839835.1. Lineage (NCBI taxonomy): Eukaryota > Metazoa > Chordata > Aves > Piciformes > Picidae > Dryobates > Dryobates pubescens. Next base: position 7,628,701 of record NC_071643.1, read on the forward strand.
ATGATAAAAGATACTCTCATAAACACATGATGGTATTAATCTAGTATATATGCAGTCCATGTTTTTAAATATCTTCATATTATTGCCTGAAGAATGACATGGATTAGGTGTATGCAAAACCAAAGGGCAAGCCTTTGAAATCAATAAGAGTTAAACGATGTACAATATAATAAAACTACAAACTGAGGCATGAAAAACCTCTCCATCTACTGTGATAAGGTGATTTCCATAATGACACACAGTCTACCAGCACTGTAATTATCCCTGTTCTTCCCCACAAGGGCCAATAGCCATGTTTTGAACTGATCTATAAGGGGAGAAATACAGAATTACATATTTAAATGCAGTTCTCCACTGCGAGCCTGAAAATTGCAAGCCAGCAAACTTGTGATTCAGAAAAGCCTGCTGTGATATTTTTCCCTGTACCTGAAGAAATCTCCCTAGCGGAGAACAAAATGCCTTTCTCTGCAATCATTGTTTTGGTAGGGCAAGAAAAGGAAAAGTGCTGCCCACTGCTCCATTAACAAAATTGCTTCTTGGTAATCTGTGGAACTCCCAAGCACTTTAAATCCTTGCCTCTTTTTCCCCCCCTCCTCCCCTCACAAAGCACCATGTCGTCCTCCAACCACAAATCTGCATTTCATTGTAGCAGCATATTCAATAGCTTATATTTTGATTAGAGACTTTAAAAATATGTTCCTCACAATTCAAGTGCAAGTCTCTCGAGGTTTCTTATTCTTCACTTAGATATGCCACCAGCATGGCCACTGCTTAGCAAATAGCAAGCTAGAATATTGACAGCCTGTGAGTAAGAGTCACTAAAAAAGGCAAATTGATAGCCTATTTTCATAATGTCCTGTTAATGAAACTTAACTTGCTCTTTATTCCTGACAGATGAAAGCACAGTCTCTATCTTACTAAATCTGACTAATGACTATGACAGCTCTTGCCTGTTCGCTTCCAGCAGTACAATGCCTGTTCTGAGAACTGAGTAAATTCACTGACAATTGGCCTCTGTTGAGCTATGCTGTTCCGGCTCTTGCATTGCCACCAGGCCTGGAGCTAACCAGTGTAACAGCTAGCAGGAGAAGCCTGCAGAAGCTGCAGTTGCACCTCTGACACCAGTGGGAAGTACATCATTGAATCTACAAGAGAAATGATGAAACAAAAGAATCAGCTTTGGTATTTCATAAACAAAACAATGTCCTGGTGCAGAGAGATAACAGCTTTTCAGATATCAACGTCAGGTCCAGTCTTGGGAGCCAAGAATGAGAAAAGACACCATGACTTTTGTAAGTTGTGTAGTAAGATCTTTCACTGCTGAGAGCACAGCAATGGGGGAAGCAACTGTATGGGAAGCAACTGGGAAAGAAAGGACAGAATAGAAGTACAGTTCTTCCACTCCCTTTTTCACCCTCTCAGCACAGTACATGCAGCTAGTAAAAGACCAGCAGCTGTGCCCTATAGCTATGTACCTCCAGAGGCAGCACCACTCTACTCCCCAATGCAGGGCATTATTATAGTCTGTCTACTCTAGCTGTCAGGAAATAACTGAGTGCTTACAATATTCAGACTAGATCACTCCCATAACTGTCAATGTTCATTCTCCAGCAGCACTGTCTGCATGTGGAGTGAGTGAGAGGTACTATTTTTCTGTCTTACCACCATTAAAAATATGGATACATGTATATTATTTTTCTTCAGCACTTCCTTATTTTCTTTATTCCCAAGTTCCTCTAAAAGCAACTCTTCCTTTTCTGTGCTTGCAACAGGCTAAAAGCACCGTTCTTTTTGTAGCAGACCAATTTTGAAGACCACAATCTCTCTCAAATACTTTAAATAATGGTCATGACTGGTTGCCACACATGACATCAATGGGTATTACCTACTCCTGAGAATGACTCACTTTTGGTAATGATTGGCATTTTCAGCTATTAGCAATCTTCCCATGAGATGCATATGTCAAAACAGTATGCAAGTTTGTTTTCATGCTGCTGCTGTGTATTCCTATTATTGTTAATGCTGCTTGGTCATAGAACACAAGGATATTGAATAACTTTTTCCTTAAAACTGGCTCTAGTTTTAGGATATAAATTTCACCAAGTATGCAAAGACTGCTGTGTTAGCAATCCTCTGATAATTTAAGGTGAATCTTACAAAACTCCCTGCTTTACCACCTATTTAACCACATGTGAGTTATCTTTGGCTTTCTATCCCAGATTCACAACACATCCACAACGTAATGTCACAGGATTTGCATGGGCCATGACCAGCATCACAGAAATCTAGGGGATTCCTTCCATCTATTTTAATACATGCAAATTTGGGTTCTTCTTTCGCCCAATTTTCATACTGAAAGTATGTTATGTGGTATCAGCACAGGTCTCAAAGCACCTTGCAATATTCCTTTATGCAGCTGAATGAACTACAATACAAAATAGTTAAGGCACCAATTGTTGACCCAGGTGTCCATTTCTACTGGTACAGTAACATTAAATTAGGCTTTTAACTTTGCACTCAAAGATAGTGCACACTTTTCATGAGTTTTTTTCCCTTTTCAAAGTTGTGGACGTAACAGTGCTTGCCAAGAAGTGGAACAACACCTATGTTATGGTATACAGTCTGGAAAGAAAAACTAGAATGTTTAAAAATGGTGGAAAGAAAGAATGCAGCAACTTGATAGATCTCTATTTTGCTATTGTTCTATCTCTTATCAAAACTTTCTCATCAAGCGTGGTGTCACAGGAGAAGCAAGCCACAAAACCAGCTAGTGAGTGTTTCTTAAGCTTGCTGTCTGCAGGCAGGGTCACTGTTCTTGCTACAAAAAGAAATAGGTTGGTATTTAGAAGAAATAACAGAACAAGATGACTTGTGTTCTAGACCCCTCTCATTAACTTTGTTGTCCTTCTTTGGACACACTCCAGCACCTCACCTTTCTTGTAGTGAGGGTCTCAAAACTGAACACAATATATTAGATGCAGCCTCACCAGTACTGAGTACAGGGGGACAATCATCAGTTAACTCTAGTCTTCCTGGACATACTACTTCTGATACAAGCCAGGATGTCATTGACCTTCTTGAGATTAAAGTGATGAAAACATGACAGCACTACAGTTGTGCAAATATAATTGTCGTTGCACAAATGCATAATTGAATGCTTCTGTATATAAAAACACACAGTCCTTTGTCAAAAAAAAAAGTAAAATATATATATATACTTTTTGTAATCCAGAGGAAAAAAAAATGAGGTGGGCAGAGGGAAGAAAACATTTGATACAATAAAGCAGGTGGAGGAAAATCTTAGCGCCATCAGAGATTGGTGAAGTCAGGATTCCACAGTGCTGTATCTACACTGGATTGAAAACTCTCCTTTTTTAATACTGACTAATGCTGACAGTGAAATATATTTCAAGTGACACAAAAGGCAATTTTCTAGCAGAAGCATCTAAATAAAGGTCAAGCAAGACTATACATAAGCTCAAGGTCAGATTTAATATGGTCTTTTGGACATGAAAATGAGGAATAATATCCTATTTGCAGCTAAAGCACAAATTTTGGAAGAAGCCTTCCTTGACCTACTTTTATGCAGAAGCTTGATGGTTTCAGAGGACTTCCTTACCAGGAAGGAATCTAATAGCATCTCTCCTTTCTAAAATGCACATACTTTTAATGTTGTGCAAAAAAAAAAACCCCACCTTGCCAAAACTGGCATAGCCATTTGATTTACTGTTGAAAAATCATGCTAGACGTTTTTTCGTTCCACTGACTATTTCTATGTTTTTCTTCCCACCCTACTTTCACTCTAAGGGAGGAAAACTGATGTATAGGATTTCTGAGGGGAATGATTCATGGTTTTCTGCAGCTGGAGTGCCAACCTTGGCTATTCCTGGAAAATCCAGATGAATACATACAGTTACTTGAGAGGTATTGTGGTTTTCCTCCGCTTTATCTCTTACCAGGTGATATATACCCTTGCAGTCATATAATTTGAACAAAATAGTTTTAAAGTACCACAGGTGGCAAAAATTAAATGAAAATGCACCTTTCTGCACTGTTCAGAAGCCTAAAAATATTAACTACGTTTTGTCTTTACTAGTTGCCAACTTTTTAAAGATATTGACTTTGACACAGAATTCTGCTCTGTATCTGATTTACCTCCCATAACTTGCCACACAGAGGCTTCAGAGTTTATCTGAATAGATCCAAGCCCTGATTCTTAACTAGCATTGATGTACTCAGGAAAAAAAAAAAAGAAAATCCAAAGAGTGTGGCACAGACCTACCTTTTAATCTGTATTTTATGACATTTTCTCTATTTTGCAATATTTGAACCTCACCTCAAAGATCTGTGTTTACAAGTATGGTGATTCCCCTATAACGTGTGACCTTCAGGTGTCTTTACCACAGGTGATATTTAACGATCATTAAGTTTCTAGTGTGGCTCTGAATTTCATCAAAGATCACAATAATAACCTCAGAGTGAGTGATGTTTTCCTCATCTGCCCTTGTCATCTTTCTATGAAGCAGCTAATACTGCCTACCAATCCAAAACAACCTGCCATCAACAGCAGCAAGCGTTGATCTAGTAACGTTTGCCAACCAGATTAAGACAAGTTTGTTTTTCTTGTCAATTTAAGGGCACTGTTCTTATACCATACTAGGATGGCATGTCTGTAACTGTGGTAATGTCAGCCACATACAGAGAAATGAGCTTTTGTTGCTTTGACAGGTGTAACAGACACACATCTCAAACCTCAGAGCAAAGGATGAATAAGTAGTGTAATTCCACATGAAGTACCAAGCCGTCATTTTCTATTTTAAAAACTCATTTTTCAATGAAGATGTAAACTACCACACTAATTTAATCTCTCTACTGAGTAGCAATATTGAAGTCCTCCTCATAGAAGAGTCAGAGTGAGTCTCAAATGCCATTGACTTACAGTAGCGGCTTAATGCACAAACTATTCAGTCCCTGATAGTAAATCTAATGCTTGATAATAAATCCAAGCTAGAATGAAACAAATAAAATGGATCTTAATGTAGTAGTAACAGCCAAACAAGACCATTAAATTTTTCTCTCAATGGAAAGTATTCTTTCAGCAGAGCAGTACATGAATAAATATTTTGGGTCACAGCGAAAGAGTGTGTTTAGATTCAAGAGTAGAATCTTGAATGATCAAAGAACAGCAGACAACAAATAGTGTCATCGGTTCTTGCGTTGCCAAAAGCTAGAGTAAGGCACAATTAATCCACAGAAACAACCTGGATTTAGTACTATAGAAGAAATTGGCATTGTGGTCCACAAAACTAATTAAATTATAATGTCATCTGATATGGACAAGCATAGAGCAACACAGAAGTTAGTTATTTTTGTAGTATTTGAGATACAAAGAAAAGTGGGAGGGGAAACAACAACAAGAAGACAGCTGTCACTAGTGTAAAGTTACAGTGTAGTAAGTTACATGAAGAAATTTCCAGTCTAATTCTGAAGGGAAGAGAAAAATACCTGGAACAGAAGCCATTAAAAAAAAGCCAAGAAACTAGTGGGGAGGAGGTTCAATTGAGGTTGCAGGATGTTTGTTTTATCTGTGACTGACTAAAATGGTGACCTGACAACACATTTTCATCAGAGATTGAATCTTCATGGTTTAAAAGTTCTACTACATGTAAAACTTCTTTATTTTTTAAATTATGATGTAACCACCACCACACTTAATTTACAGATGAGTTCAAATATTAGTTCTTTCCTTTTCTGTTCTCAAAAGAGACGTTTCCAGACCAGACAGTGGCACAGAGTATTCCCATTTCAGAACAGAAACTCCTACCCAATAACACTGGCTAGACAGGATATAAGAAAAGGGAAGCAATCTATCTTTGGAGGACTGTGTTGCACATGCCTACTAACTATTTTCAGCTAGCAGTTTGTTTTATCTAACCACTGGTCTGCTAGTGTTACTTCAGAAGAAAAAAAATCTCCCCTTGCCTGTTCTCAGAATTACTCAGCTAGCCAGGTTGGAGAAATTACACCCAACCTTTATTTGAAGTCATGGTGTCTCAATGGTGATATTTCAAAACTGACTTAAAACAGTTCAAAATCTTAAATGGAGACCTTTAGTGCACTAGACAGTCAATATACCTAATTTGTTGCTTAATTACCTGATTTAAGTTTAGAAGTGCAGCTCTGAAGGTAAATGTGCCTTAAGCCAACAGATTAGGTAGCAAAACACGGGGAGTCTGAGTGTTCTGGTAGCTCTTGAGAAAGATGTCAAAAGTTAATAACAAAAAAGAATAAACAAACTTTATGAACAAATCAATTTTTCAAAGGTAACATCTGACCCCGAAATAGAGTCTCCGGCACACACACAGACACAAGTAGGCTAATGGGGATTCTGTGCATTCAAATGCCCACCAACCTTCATTAAAAATTCCAGTGTGGACAGGATTCCAAAAGTTTCTTTCTGAAACATCCTGGACAACTACTTACACCTGTTCTGCAGACCCTCTCAGATGAATATTTATAGTAAGTCCTAGGAATCAAAACCTGAGAAGATTCCTGTGTCTTTAACAACAGTCATCCCACACTCATAAGCAAAGCTACTTCATTAATCATTTAATAAAATGTTAATGAAGTTTACTTACCTACATTGAGAATGTTTTTAAGGGATTCTGAGACTAGGAGACATTTGGTCATGGTGGTTACAAGTAAGGAAAGAGTTTACTCCATTAAGTGCAAAATAGATAAATAAATAAATCTTTTAAAACCCCAAAATATCAGAGCTCCAAAGAATGTCTATAGAGTGAACTCTGTCTGCTACACTAAGGTATTCTGCCTTTGCAGAGGCTGTTTATCAATAAGCATCTTCAGTTTTTGCTTTATGACAGGCAGTTGCCAAGACCTTATACTCGCTAGGCACCTGCCAGGTGCATCCAGAACCAGCCCGCAGTCTGATGGCAGTGCGCAGCTCTCAGCTGCATTAACATGCTATCATACTTTCATTGACACCTTTATGGAGATTTTTCACCTACTTATCTTCCCAGGATGTTTTATTCACTCAGAAATGCAAACAGGGAAGGGAATATGAAAATCTGCCCAAGGCAGACCATTTCCCCCCTGGTTACAATTTTTGGAATCATACTGTTTTTGTTAACTCCTCAAAACTTCGTAAACACCAAGGCTGCTGTGCTGGAAGCCATATGACTGCTTTGGCTTGCAGTAATGCATCCATTCAAACAAAAAGATTTCCACAAAGTAGATGACACAGCCTGCTCATATCAAATATACAACAGAAGGTGCATGAAATAACTTTGTTTTAGGAGTTCTCTGAAGAAGAGGAGATGACTAATGTAGATGGATAGAAAAGAGACAATATTATGCTACACATAAAAGAGGTTAAATTTAAAAAAGAATATTGCTTTTATTGAGCTTTATCCTATAGATAAAGAAAATACTCAATTTACTGTGTCAAAGGTGGTTTTTTTTCCCCCATAGTTCACAGCTGCATTTCGATTTACTTTCTTTTCTACAAATTAATTCCCTACCTCTATAAAACCTTTATGTTTTCTCTTGTTTGTTTGTTTGTTTTTCCCCAGTATGGTTTTCATTAACTTTTGTTCGTGATTTAAAGTTATAGTGCCCCTGGAAACACAGTCCTTGCTAAGAAAAATAATAATTATGAATTATTAATGGCAATTGTTCGTTTGGAGACAGATACCTGAACTTTATCTTATTCTAACATCTCCTGAGAGTCGGGCAAGTAGAGAGTAGTAAGCAGCATCCTGTAAAAGCTAGGAAATGAAACTGTGTGTATCGGGTCAGACTCTTCCTTCATGAATTATAGGGCAGCAATAGCTTCGCCTTACAGCAACTGGCACACCAACAGCGCTGCTTCAGTGCTTAAGAATAGCTGATAAACTCAGTTACCAGTCTCAGCTTATGTCTCCATTCTACAGTTGCATCCTTCACATTTCACAAGGTAAAATGCACAGTGATCACCCCAATACCATGCATGAGGTTATAACCACTGCAGCTGGTCACAGATGCGATGCATTCAAAGGGAGAAGGAGGAAAGGAACACAATTTGGCCCTTGCAAGAGAATACCACAGTTCCAACATCACAATATTACCTCTGGACTCCAGAGATATTTAGTGACTCAAACACTTACCTGGCCAGCCTGTTCCAGTGATAAAGAAATTTCTCTTAATATTCAACCTCAGACCTCTCTGGTATAACTTGAGACCGTTGGCTCTTGTACTCTCACTTGTTGCTTGGAGGAAAAGACCAGCCTCTCCTTTGCCAGTAGTTGTGGAGAGCAAGAAGCTCTCTCCTGAGCCTCCTTTTCTCCAGGCTAAACAACCCCAGTTTCCTCCTTGACTTCTCAGAAGACTTCTGTTGTGTAGAGCCCTCATCACCTCTGGACACAATCCATCACTCCATCAATGCCCTCCTTGTAGTGATGGGCCCAAAATGACTTTCATTTTATCCCAAAGAGTTTCAAAGTGCCCACTACCAAGATTACAACACACTGTCTGGTCCAAATGGAGTGCTTTTGGATAGCACTATACTGTTAGCGTTAGTGCTGGTTGTGCATATTTGAATTCTCCAGCCTTTGTTAGGCCATCCTATAATGCTACCCCACATACACACACAGGGACCTAGCACTAGACCTTAGCTGGAAGTCTGTCTCTGCAGGTGAAGACCATGCAATACAGAGTAAACCAGAGTAACTTCATATATCAGGGCCACAAATACTGCCTGGGAGCTGTGACCTGCCAGTCTCAATGCCTCAAGGAAACAGAGGAGTATTTTCTGCACATTATTGATGCTAGGGAGAGAACTTGAAGCTGATGTAGCTCAGCAGATATGGCTAAAATCTGAATGAGTTGTCTGTTTCCTTAGTGATGGAACTGAGATGCAGGCAAATAAAAATGCCTGACACAGAGCGGCTCAAAATGATGCTAGGTCTGCTCAAAGGTCTGTCTCACTCTTAAACAAACACACAAGCCTGACAATGTTACTGCAGCAACAAAAGATAATCTGCTGTCATCTTTTCTTTCAGGGGGAAGAAAAAAAAAGAAAAAGAAAAAAAACAACCACCACAAAAAAGCCTTCTGCTTGCCTCAGAAGATAACATTGCAAGAGTTTCTTTGTCAAAACTGTGAGGGCAAAAGAATGCTCTGCTATTAAACCTTTCTTTCTCAAATTCACATGTCACAGGCTCCTTTCAATTTGCTCACTTGGGAAGGTTCACAGGAGAACACCTCCATGTCCCAGAGTGACAGGAGTGAAAATGTGTACTTCTCAGGCACCTTTTTCACACTGTCAGAGTGCTTTCCTGTAAATGACAATCAGCCTGATACTATAAGAGAATTGGCTACAAATAAAAAGTTGAGGGAATTACACAGATACATTTTAACTTGTTATTTTTATCGTAATTGATATTCACAAGCACACCCAACAGCCATACATTGTTAAAGTACACCACCACAGAACAGCTTAGGTTGGAAGGGACCATAGAGATCATCTGCTCCAATCTCCCAGCCATGCACTGGGACACTTCTCAACTAGACTCAGCTGCTCAAGGCCACCCAACCTGTCTTTAAACTTCTCTTGGGAGGAGGTGTCTACAACATCCCTGGGCAACCCCTTCCAGAGCCTCACCACCCTCATACTGAAGAACTTTTTCCTAAGATCCAATCTAAACCTTCTCTCCTGCAGCTCAACTCTGACCTGGAACAAGCATTTTCGTAGTAAGAGTGGTTCAATTCTCCTACTCTACCACCCACCCCGGCCCCCAGCTCAGCCCTTGAACTCCTTTCAAAAAGAGATCACATATGACAATTTTTTTTACCCATAGATTTCGAAGTTCTTGATGAGATGACTGTCTTTATCAGTAATATCAGAGACTGAAAAGGGAAGACAGGTGAGGTTAAGGGGCATGTCAAATATCAGACAGAGTTAGTAGAAGACTAGGAAGGATATGGACCTTTTAGTTTCTCGTGCCATGCACTTCCCAACACACCTCACTGTCTTGTGGAGCAAATAAAAATCAGATTGATTTTTCTTTTTGGTGTGCCAGACCTCTCATTTTGGAAATCGTGGGGATTACACAAAACTGCTTAGCACAGGACACAAGAATATCACTAACATTAGTACAGGGTCATATTATTCCGATAACTGCCTCTGGGAGTTTAAAACACAACAGTTTATCTCCACAGTTTTAAGTATCATTTCAGTAATTTGGCTGGAGGAAGTTACAGTTTTAAGAGTCAGCCCATTCATTTTCAGCCTTTTAAATACTCTTTTCCACAGTTTGTCATGCATAATTGCTGATCAAGAAGTAATGTTATTTTGTGATGTGTGTTCTGGTAAGTAAAGAGAAATAGTTTTCAATAAATAAATATAAGGACTAATTCATAAAGTTTTATTGGAGCATCCTGTAGAAGTATTTGCAAAGTAGATAAAGATAAGACACCAATACAGCATTTCAGAAGTCTTAATCTCAGACAGCATTAGAAGGTAAAGTATGTTTAGATGACAGATTCTTATGCTGTGTCTACTCATCTGCAGTAATGCTATTAACCAAAACAAACTGGACTGAATTAATTCAGAAGTCAAAGTAAACAGGAAGCAGCATCAAATCAAGTATTTTACACAAACTCAGGACTTCATTCCTTAGGACACAGGTGAATTAAAACTGAGAAATCTCAGAATTTCTAGCAGGTCAAACAAAGTATCTTCTACACAAGCTTACAAAGAGTTCAGATTAGGAAAGTTCAGGTATTTGGAAGAGAACTGCTGCATAAAACCTAGACAGCATATATATAAACTCACATTAATGAAGATTAATCTTTTCCAGAATCTTTTTTAAAAATGTATAAGTCTGTAAACTCCACATACCATGGATACATTCTTTAAAAAGACAGCAAAAATCAAAACCAGCAAAACAGTTCAGAAGGATAATTTATACAGTATCATAGAACTCACTGGGTTGGAAAGGTCTGGAGATCATCTAATCCAATCTCTCTGCAGCAAGCAGGGGCATCCCCAACCAGATCAGATTGCTCGAGCCCACCAAACCTGACCTTGAATGACTCCAGGGACAGGGCCTCCCCCCTACACACACTCTGAGCAACCTGTTCCAGTGTTCTGGCACCCTCATTGTGAAGAATTTCTTCCTAATGTCCAATCTGAATCTACCCTTCTCTAGTTTAAAACCATTGCCCTTTATCCTGTTGCTACATGCCCTTGGAAAGAGTCCCTCCCCAGCTTTCATGTAGGCTCCCCTCAGGTACTGTAAAGTCACTAGGTCTCCCTACAGCCTTCATTTCTCAACGTTGCACAACCACAACTCTCAGCCTGTCTTTGTAAGAGAGGTGCTCCAACCCTTGGATCATTTTTTTGGCCTTCCTCTGAACCCACTCCATCAAGTCTGTGTCCTTCTTGTATTGAGGGCTCCAGAGTTGGACACAGAGGTCTCACCAGAATAAAGTGGCAGAACCACCTCTCTCAACCTGCTGCCCATGCTTCTTTTGATTCAGCCCAGGATGCAACTGGCCACCTGGGCTGCAAGTGCCCATTGTTGGCACATGTTCAGATTGTCATCCACCAGTACCCCCAATCCTTTTGTGCAGGGCTGCTCTCTCCCCATAGCTGGGCAGCTGGACAGCCGCTCTTATTTTCATTGTTCTAAGGTGCATGAAAGATGCCTCTTTTTGTCCACTGCACAAGCACATAACACAAATATTAGAGAACAAAATATGTACATTTGAGAACAGGCCAAAAAATTCAAAGCTAAAGGTGTCTAGCTTTTATCAAAAGTTCAGATTAATTATGCCATGATTCCAAAGACAGATTATGTATCAAAAATACATTCCTCAGTTTGCACACACATATCAACACTAGATGAAATATTAACTGTAGGTATCTCCAAGTACCATTGCTGCTACTTGAGAACAAGCAGGCTCAATGGCTACCAGTGGATGAATTCTTACAATAAGGAAGCTGAAGTAAATAATTATAACAAACTGAAGTTCAAATTGCAGTATGATTCCTTCTCCATCCTTTCCCTTTACATACCATCTAGCACTACTAATTTCACAACTCCAGTATTGTTCTTTTATATCATCACAAAGAAATACACGAGACCACACAGTTCAAAAGCAGAGGAGATTTCACTTTTTAAATGATAACACAACCCTATCATGACATGTATCTTAACTTGCTATCAAAGCAGAGTTCTTGAAAAGGATCTAAGCAAATAACACTTACTTGTGCCTATAACATTTTTAGAGGTTTTAAGAGAAATTGCCTCTTGCAGTCTTCTCAATAGATTGGTCTAGAATTAAGCTACATGAGACTCATGATTGCAAAAGTCAGTTAAGTAAAGAGAATTTAAAGAGTTGAGTAAAGCAGGATGAGTAAATTTCAAGTTTATTTCGGATGATGACATTACCACAGATAAAGACAAATCATTATACTCTGCATATGAATCTGTTATCTAATCACATTTTCATTTCAAATTCTGTCTCAAACTGCCAAAATGTTGTACTACCTGCCTTATTTCACCTCTACTTTGTAAATTAGCATAACTGATGGTGATATTAAAAACTTGACAGTCAAAGTGGAATGAAGTCACTCCAATGATAGAGTCGCTTATGCCGCTATAAAAATATCATCCCATTTAAATTCCTTTTGATCTTCATTTCTTCCAGTTTCAAGTCTCTTTCAGTCTTAACAATAACTAATAACAAGGCTTTAAAACAGCTCCTAAAAAAGAAAGTATTCTTATTTGTTGGACAATCAGTGTGTGAACTAGAAATAGTTGACACTACAGTCCGCAATACTCAGCAAGAACTGTCATTTTCTGTGGGGAAATCATCCCACTGATTTAGACTTTGAAATGCAGGTACAAAAGCCTCTGCTTTTCAAATGGTAACTCTTTTTGAAAATATTTTGAAGATGCTTTAAATAAGAACCAGAGAGAGCTGCATTAATAATTTCTCAGAAACGGAGCGGATTTCGACACACCTGTAAAGTAGGTCAAATATCACATTAGCAACCCTGTTTCACAGAATAAGAAACTGCGAAGGGCATTGACAAGGCAAATCACACTAGCTGAGCCAGGATTCCCATCTGCTGAACCCAGAAGGCAGTATATTTTTGCAAAGTTTAAGTAATATTTATGAAGCGCTTAAACACGGTGCCTGACAGAAGTGCAAAGTGTGACTACACCTTCTGAGCAGAGCTTCTACAGAACAGCATGCAAACAGCAACTATTAATTAAACACTTGTCACATTTTTTAGACTAAAAATGTTTGGCTTTGATCTTAGGAAGCAAGAAACAAACCTGAAAAGCAGGTAAATATTTTTCTCAAGTGCTTTTAAACAGAGACACTTTTTACATGCTTTTTGGTTTTAAAAACATGTCACAAACCTCACGGATCAAATTAACTCCATTTTCCTACTAACACTTAATGGCTTCCACTGAAAAGCACTTTGTGGGTATGTTTGCACACACAGATGTAAATCCAGATTATTCAAATGGCATCTGCACCTGAGCAAATCTACAGATTACAAAAAACATCCCCCACAGCTGTTCTTAAGGTATGACAAATCTCCTTGTGCCTAAGTAACTTATCAAAGCAATTCTTGAGCAAGTTGCATCTGTTTACTGCCACCCAAAGCCATGCTGCTTTTGCATTGTAACTACTAAGTTCTCCTTGTGTTATAAGGCAGCGTTGTTGCTTACGTAAAAATAAGGACTCACCAGCTAAGGAGGAATATGTATTAAACAATAATGTTTTGCAGTGCATTCTCACTTCATTAGGTGCTCAACTATATTTTATACTATTACATTTCTTCATTTTCTATTATTGCTGGCCTCAAGATTATCTCTTTACTTGAATAATCTAATGCTCCTCAGTAGTGGTTACATCATTCTGGTTTTATTTTGCACCTGTTTATGGAATCTGCTTATGAACACTGCTTCATGCATTAAGCTCATTTATGTGTAACAGGACTGTTCTCAAGACTAGGGCCTGAAGCACACATCCCTGATAGCCTTTCTCCATTCTAAAACACCCTTTGTAAGATGACCCAAGCTGGCTAGACAGGAAATTAATTTCTTATCTCTCTTCTAATGCATATTATTACCTTTTGTTCATCTCCTGAAAAATATTTTTCCATGAGGCAATGTACCTTGTAGGCTTCACCTAAACCTACATATATATTTTATCTGTTACTTCAACCCTGCCTGACAAATCAGTTATCTTATCAAAGATAGATACTGGTCTAATATGACACAATGGATTCTTGTTTAAAACACATTGCATTTTATCCAGTTTTCCATGTAACTTCATGTCCTTGGAATACCTTTTTCCTTCGAAGGTGTTCAAAGACTTTGCTTAGTATTGAGGTCTGACTTACATAGCCATTCTCGACTCAAGGTACTTACAATACTCTGTCCTTGACTGATATCCTAGGTCAAAGCTATATTTGTATACATAGTTAGGCCTTAACAGTGCTGGTCAAGTAGTTTGTCTCAAAACTACTTTCAACAGAAATTGAACTAATTTATTTCATTAATTTCATTAATTGAATAATGAGAATGCTGACTTATTCATTGAAGTGTCAGGCTTCTAAACCCAGAAGCATTTTCATTTGAACTCACAAAGATAGTCACGTTACAAATGTTAATTTTCCATCTCATAGAAATTGTAGCTGCAGCCTCTCACTCTGATCAAAAGGAGCTCTTTTGGATGTGCAATTGACAAGAACTACCATGAGAGAATCCAGAGTAACACCCACCACATCACACTAATGTAAAAAAACAATCATACTTTAAGAACTGGCAGACAGAGTGCTCATCTGCAGTCTGGATGTATGTGCCAAAAACAAGAGGAAGCTGCTCCAGTGGTGCTCTGGGAGAAAATTATTAGCTATAGAGGAGGAGAAAAAAAATATCTAAAAAATTATAAAGCTGTCATAATCCCTCTGCTGGATTATGGGAATGCCAATGATCCAAATGAATGAGAGGAAATTATTACCTTGGAGCATTGCTCTGGGCTGCTGAAGTGAAACTAAGGGAAAGCAACTTGTAAAAGCAACTTCATGTACAGCAGCTTTCATAACTCTGATACACACAAATCATCACATGCTAACTGGCAGCTACTTCTGGATAAGCAGCTGATCACATTTCTGGAGTCCATACCTAGTCTGTCTCTTGCATCTTACTAACTTCTCAGAAGTTGAGCCTCTGTCCCTGGGAGAGAAATTGTCACAGGCAAAGGCACTGGGAATACCCTTCCCCAATACAGCTTCATACTTTACTGCTGTTTCCCTAGGTCCAGACATCCCCAACCAATCATACACAGAGACACATTTGCTCTGGTTCTTCGGGAAGCAGAGGAAGTAGCACGACTAGCAGGCAGAAAGGAGGGGAAAGCAGCCCTTCTTTGCTTCTTCCAAAGGCTGTGCTAATTACTAGGGTGGGGACTAGAAAGATACAGCTTGGAAAGAAGATGGTCCCAGTTATACAGAGTGATACAGAGTCAAGCACAAAACTAGTATTGTTGATAATGCCACAGCCTGGTGATTTTACTACAGTCAAATATTTGTTATCATGACATTCATGAAGATTGAGTATAGTCTTAAGCCAGCTTCTGTGGCACTACTGAGAGCATCTATTGCCTGGGATACCTGCTGTGTGACACCTGTAGCAAAATAAACATTTGACTCTCTAAAAACTATCCATCCATCACCACCCATATGCTGGCTAGGATAATACTCTCCCTATGCATCACCAAATGCCTTGACACAACATACTAACAGTTCTGTAGAGACAGATGAATCTTTGAACTGGTACCAATTTCCTTGTGATCTCTAATGTTGTTTGGAGATATTGCTCCAGAATAAGAGGGAATAGTGCATTATTGTAATTGTATTTACATGTCTTGGACACAGGAGTTAAGACATTAAAAAAAATAATTAAGAAATCAAAATTACTTTAGATCTAAATCCCTCACACAGAGCAATTTTCTCAATATATTAAATTAGTGTTCTTCGCAGTCTGTTGTTGACAAACTTGGGGCTAATTATTATAATTGAGTAGAAAGCCATTGCAGCACTCCAAAACTCATTCAAGAACTACAGGTTCACACACAAAGATAATGTAATACTTATACCACTGGTAGAGAACAAAGAGGAGTTTAGAGGACATGCTCCTGCAGAATGTTAGCCAGCTAAATGAAGCACAGCTAAGTAAGTAGAAGGATAGAGTTTAGCAAGTTCAGACAGACAACCTGGGACAATTATGCACATAAAAAAAAACTACAAAAATACATGTGCCTTGCCTTGAGAGTTGTTACTAGTGAAGATCTAGACAAGAGTTTATTGCAGATCAATACAAACAGTTTGAGCAGAGTGCTCTGGTTGTTACTGAATTAGCTCCAGCCGTGCCATTGCAGATTCAGTGTTTACAGGGCCAGGCTACCCATGCTCCTCTCACAGGCTTAGAAGTCATTTTGCTATCTGCCACCTCTTAGTTCCAGGCATTACTGGAAACCGAAGCAAGCAAGGTTGCAAACATAAAACCTGAAAGCAGAAGCCTCAAAGAAGAAAGGACCATGCTTTGTCTCCCTCACATATCAGAGTATAGAGCTATGTAAATAACGCTGGAGGGAGCAAATTGCACTGCTGAAAATAGGTCTCCTCTGCAATGAAATTTTTGAAACAACTTGAAGAAGTCAAGTGCCTCCCAGTGCCCAAATTCATTCTTATGCTCTCCTGCCAGTGTAACACTGATCAGTGGGCTTTAGCAACCCAAATGCTGTCATCCAACCAACCCGTCATCAACAGCCAAGAAAGAACTTTGAAGTTCACTGAATCAGAGCAGGCTGTATCCAAAAAAAGCACAAGTGACTGCATCACTTTTATATGAGGGGAAAAATAGCTTACATTTTTTAAAAAGGCAAAGAAACTGAGTATAACTTTGCACAGAAGTAGGCTCTGAATACAAATCTAAGTCTAAATCAGTTAAAATGTGAAGGTGTAAAGGTGTTTGGAACTGAGCCATTAGAGTGAAATCTGAGTGGCAGTTTTGAAATCAGATCTGGGTTACGAGTTGACTGCAGGATTTATCAGGGCTGAGAAAGGAAAAGAAAAGCAGTGGTGTCAGTAAATGTGCTTCTTAACCAAATCACATCCACTTGTTTATGCACAGTATAGCTGTCCTTTGTATTATGAGCAACTCAAAAATGAAACCCCAATAGCTGACCTCTCCAGCTATAATGAAACACTGAGAATGAGAAAACCTCACGTTCATTCATGCTGCACTGTACTTTTCCCCACCTGATTAGTGGCTGCCTTTGAGTCAGTGCCAGCACTGATACATGCGTGCAGTGTATTGTGCCAATAGACAGAAGGGAATTATGCCAAATTGAAACAAAAATCTCTTTCCTAATCTGTTTCCAGAACCTTTCACTGGAAACATAATGAACTGTCAGAAGTGAGGTAGGCAAGATTTAAGAGACTGGCTTATCTGCTCTGAAACTGATGCCTGACTAATACCTCCAACATCTCTAATAACACATCAGAATAATCCATTTAAAAGAATTACAAAAGCATTTAATTCTTTAGCAAACACAGCAACGACCACATTACAGGGGCACAGATTTCTCCTACTGTGGCAGTCCTGCTATTTACTATCATGCTGATGTTCCAGCAATAGATAGAAGAAATAAAGCCCTCCAAATACATCTTGTGGTGGTGTACAGGAAAAAAGGGGAGGAATTCCTTGATCCTTCCCAGAGGCTTAAGGTCTGGCAGCCCTCTTTGCCTTGGCTTGCACAGCTGTGATTATGCTACATTATCAGATTACATTTCCTTTTATCACAGGCTCCACGATTTCTTCAGGAACCTTGAACATCTATAAAATCATACATCCTTCTGTTTGTCTGAAAGTGAGTGCCATTTAATTCCATTAAGTTCCCACATTCCATTTTTAAATGTGGTTAAGCAGAAGAAAGGCTTGGAAATTCTCATTTACAGCTTCTCATCTGGAATACCACAGCTTTGCAAAACTGCCCCCTTCAAAGCTTCATTCTAGCAAAAATAAGCTTATTTTTTCACCTTTTCCCAATTCTATTTCTAACCAAGCGATAGAAGTCTCTTGTCCCACTAGCAAAAATCTGTCTTTTTCATACTCCCTGCCCCATGTCTCACAAACACCCTCCACCAGAGCACTCTCATCAGCCAACATAATTCTCTCTAGCATTCCCAGGCATGCAGGAAAGGCTTTTGTGCAAAGACAGAAACAATTGGTCTCCTTTCAGGACCCCTGAGAAGTTGCAAAGGTTTATTTATTTATTCATCTACCAATCTATTTTTGCAGATTTCTTCTGCTTTCTGTAGTGTGCTGTTTCTCAAGATGTACAGTCATGCCAGTTATCATAAGCTGACTCGTTTTTCCACAGGTACCACCAGAGATACTGTCAATGAGATCTGTGCTAACAAACAGGCTACCAATGCTTACACAAACTCCTTTCTGATGACAGTGACCAAGGATGCCCTGTTCAGGAGACTGATACTTGGATATCAGGGCTGGCCCTCAGCAGCAAGCTGAAGAACAAAACTTCTGGAAGCAATTTGTCAAACAAATGTTACACTTTATAAAAAGCCGGGTAGAGACTCTAGCCTTCCTTTAAAATCTGCACAGTTTCATTTCAGAGGGTAGGCTTGGTTAACCCACTCTAGACTAGTGTGGTGATAGGAGCAGTAAGATGGACTATCTGAGCTGGAAATTCAGCACTAGTTTTCCTTATTTCTGCTTTATATTTGATGTGCTCCTCTGATGGTCAAAAGGCAGTTTGAGCTCTTTTGATATGTATCCCCTTTCCTGTTCTTTTAACATGTCAGCATTCCTAAACAAAACACTTTGGTTGATCTATTTAGAATTTGTAAAGGTAATGTTAGGATAAATACCTCACATTTCTTTCACTCCTATCAGTGTAAAAGCTGCTATTATCCTTGTTCAGGTTTTTTTTCCTGTTTCTTGGGGGTAGAGGGCTGTGGTGAGTGTTTTTTGGTTGGTTAGTTTTGGTTTGCTTGTTTGGGTTTGTTGTTGGGTTTTTTTGTGGGGGTTGTGGTGTGTTCTTTTGTTTTCCCCAGGATAGCTGCCATAATTCATTATCCTCAATTGTTCATTGCACTGAAATTTGCATACCTCTTAGGGAACATTATTTCATGAGGGTTTTCTAATTGGTCTTTCTCTGTTTTAAAATGTCTTACAAAAGCAAAAATTCTGGCTTCCCAGAAGGCTACTTTCTTTGGATTACAGCAGAACCTATTCCTATATCTTGCCTTTCTCAGCACTGAGTCCTCCACTTCTTAATGTGCTTTCTTCACAAACCCATTAGAGACTCCTGACTTCATCCAGCTAGCTAATTGTGCATATAACATGTTACACATTAGCAAAAGCTGCTGGACAATCTGAAGACTTAATCTTTGGACCAATCTGCTTACAGGACTAGAGGTTGTCAGAGGATGTATTAAACTAAACAAGCTTTCTGTTAACAAGGCTTTATAAAGGTTACCCTGCTTGCAGCAGCTCATCTTAACATGTGGGATTAAAGGACTGCTTTTTTTAAGTCACTTCCAGCGCCTCTTATTCATTACCTAATTGGTCAAAAGTACAACATATCACTGAGTGAAATGCTCTTCCACAGAGCTGCTAAACTACATCCTGATGTGTTGGAAAAAAAAAGGTCTCCACAGATTTGCAAACTGTTTTAACTGCCATTGTGCAGCTATATCTGTGAAATAGTGAAACACCTCATCCAACTTCCTAAAAAAAAAAAAAGCCAAATAATTATTTTTCAATTTGAGTACAATTTTGCTGTGCTGACTTCAGCTTTCAATCCATGTCACCAGAAGGCCATAGCAAGAATATTATTCCAACTATTGCTTGTAAAGTTCTAGCAACCATTCT
This sequence comes from Dryobates pubescens, assembly GCF_014839835.1. Taxonomy (NCBI): domain Eukaryota; kingdom Metazoa; phylum Chordata; class Aves; order Piciformes; family Picidae; genus Dryobates; species Dryobates pubescens. The sequence goes on from NC_071643.1 coordinate 7,648,686, forward strand.
ATTGCCTTACTTTATCAGTATTATCAGTATCACTAAGGTTGGAAGAGACCTCAAAGATCATCGAGTCCAACCTGTCACCACAGACCTCATGACTAGAGTAGGGAGGACACTAGTGCCCACTGCAGGCTTGAACTCACGACCTTCCCCATTAAAGGTCTTTCACACTAGTATTTTAGTTTGAGCAGAATGACACCACTCTTTATTGGAAAGTCTTGTTCACATTAATCTCATGCTACCCACTCCTTCCTTCTGGTCCTCAAATTCTCCTCTCCCAAGGTAGTGGCACTACAGCACTTCTTATCCTGAATACCTGTGCTATCGGGTGCAAGTTCATTGCACCTGGTATCATTTATTGATCAGGTTTGAAAAGCATTTTATACCTTTCACTTCATTTCAGTCAGACATTTTCACTCTTTATCTATGATGCAATTCAAGTAATTAATTTGATCAAAACCAATTTGTACTTGCACTTCACTGTGCTTAATCTTTAAGGTTTACTCTCCCTTTGCAAATGATTAGATTTGTGACACCACCAGTATTAGATTGCTATGAGCAAGGTGTGTAAGCACTACCAGACCTTAGTCTGGTAGTCCTTCACACATGTTTTCTGGACCGCTTCTCAGGCACATGGTGATAGCAAGGACATTCTCATGAAGCAAACTTCTGCACAGAGTGCAGAAATCCCTGATAACTTGCCTATTCTTTTTCCCCTCTGCCAGTACCAGTGCTGAAGCATTCTACAGAGCAAATGTGCTTCATGTGAATAACTTGAAAATGATCTCATCTGAGGCAGCTGGCACTGGAGTCTTTTTAATGCTTTGAGGGTCTATGCTCAGCCAGGTCACAGCAGTGTTCATCCTTTTTAATGCATTAATTTAGCTTACTCATGTGACGGGTATCCTCAGTTTTGTAATCCTGCTAAAGATATACCACATGCAGAAGTTCATTTTCTGCAGGAAGAGAAACCCTTTTGCCAAATCATGGGGAGTCCAGTTTTGCAACAACCCAATAAATTTTCTATGCCTTTAAACATGCCAAGAAATCTTTCTTCATTTTCCCAGAGATGAAATTTCTTTTTGTAAATTCCCTGGTCATTGAGGTTTTCACAAGCTTAATGATCTTGAAGGTTCTGTTTCTGCTGCTGTCTTTGATGTCATATTAAATTATCTGGATTTTTTTCCCCCCCTCTCTAATTACATTCCATGTAGTCTTTCCTAGCTTTTGGAAGTCGATAGCTTTCATGCACTCCTAGTTTTCTTGGTATGGAGCGTTTAGTTTCTCATATTTAGCCTCAGGGATCCTATTTTCCGATGTCCTGAAGTAAGATTCATTCCACAAAACTTTAAATACTTAATTATTAACCATCCAAGTCTAATCTAGTTGTTCAGACTCTTTTATCGTGAATAAAGGGAATGAAACTAATCCTAGTTTCATTTTAATGCAATTAACCCCAGCACTGCAGGATGAGACTAACTGCCATGGAATTTCATGGGTTTATTATTATTGATGAAAAAGAGTAATAGATAAGTTTTCTTTCAGAACTCCTACTATAAGGTGTCTGAAGATGGAGGAGATGAATCCTACCAATTATGCCAACTTCAAATCACACATTGTTCTGTGAAGTTACATACATGTAATCAAGTGCAACAATCATCTCTTCACTGTGTGTAACTGAGTCCCATGAGGCTCTGCCAGTGCATTATGTTTTTATTTAGTTTGTTGTATTTTGGTTGGGTTGGGTTTTTTTGGTGGATGGAAAGCTGTTCCCTTATCGTTCTACACCTGATGTCAGTGGGGTTTTTTCCTTCTTCTCTTTAGCTACCTCAAAAACTCTGCATTTTTTAAAGTTCTTTCTAATGTTAATTTTCCTGACATTAGCACCTGCTCATATATTCTCTTTGAATATTACATGAGTATTCTTCTATCCTTCTGCATACCCTGTCCTTCTATTCTCAAGAGTAACTGCATTACCCATTCATCAATTGTATAGACAAGTCTCCATTAATGTCATTGATTCTTGGTTTTTTTCACCTTTGTGGAGGTGTTATATTTGAGATATAATCCACTTCAAGTAACTTGAGTAAGATGACTCATCTTGCCTGCACCTCTGCAATGCTTTGAGTTCCAAACTTGAAAGACACAAATTTTTAGCCATCTTCTACATAAAAAGCTAAAGGCAATTTTTTGGGTCTGACACTACATCTGGCTCTAGAATATGACAATCAGATTGATTTTCTTGTAAGGATGCAACAAATTAGCTTTTATTGCCAACAATTTTCATCCACTCTCCCTGCTCTCATGACTGAGAAAGACAAAGACAGGTTGAGAGAATGAATCTTAAACAAACAAACAATAAACCACACACATGCAAAACCAGACATGATTATTTGACTTTCCAGGACTACAAGACAGTTCCATTTATCCTCAGCTGTTTCACATTTTAAGTTACAGCAGTAGTGGGCATTGACTTTTTTCCTCTTTTTTTGGCCAAATCACTCCATAAAAAGAGAAGACAATGTAGATTAGGTTATCTTCACATGTTAAGTTGCTGTAGAACTCAAGGCACTTTCAAAAAACATATCTGTTATTTTCACAATTAAATTGAACATAACCATGTCTCACACTTTTCAACCAGTCTACACTGATAAGTCCTCATACTCTGATGTAAATTCTGTGGCACATAAGAAAATATCATCTTTCCCTGCAAGAGTCAGGAGAGACCTCACAAAAAAAAAAATCTCCTCTTTTGAAGTGATTTTAATCTGCTATGCATGCACTTAAAACCTGGAAATGTCTCTGTGCCTCACTAGCTCAGTCATGCACACAGGTTCTTGTATAAAGTAACCAAATAATCTCTGTCAGCTGTTATCAAGAGTCATCCACATGGCTGGACTTAAAGTCTCGTGGTTTGCCTGCTCCCACTCAAACACTACCAAAATGAAAATGAAAACTGATCTCACAAATAGAAGTGACCCTTTTTTCCTTCAAAAATGAAGCTATGGCTCAGCTTTAAAATGTCTGTTTGCACACACAGTAACCAGTTAATCACACCAGACAAAAGTTTATGCTGAAGTTCAAAGTGGCTCAGAAGACTGGAGCAATGTGATGGTCAAGCCGAGTGCCTCTTTCAGCATGCATACTCTTGTCTGGTGTGGCACTGGGCTTTATGCAAGCACAGAAGCAAAACAGAACTCACATTTTTCTGAGAGGTGTAAGAGTTCATTATAAGTGTATAAAATTTCTGATAGGTATAAGAGGTCATTGTAAGCATATAAAATTTCTAAGCAGAAAGGTCTAGTTCAGAGATCATCAGATTAAAGAGAAAATATAGAGTAATATTCACCTTCAATTATGTACTCTGGAAGAGAATAGAAGAACAGACCAGACAGAACTCAGTATAATCAAATGCAACTTCCATTACAAGCCTGTATGCTAGGACTGAAAACACAGTTCCAACAATTCAAGTTGTTTGTACTAAGGAAGCAAATATTTCCAAAGATGAAAAAGTTAAACTGAAGCTCTTACTTTTGGCCTTTTAATTAACTTTTCCTGAAGTACTGAAGGCAAAACAACTCTAATTGATGGCTTTCGTACTTTGCTTTTAAATAACACTTCCTAAGTGCATGGAACTTTGGAGATTTCAGGTAAGCTTGTGAGCAGATAAGGATTGTTTGTTAAATTTTATGCTTACAGAAGCAAGAAGCTCTAAACTTTCCCTGCACAACTTGATCTCATCAGGTTCCCACCTTGATCACGGTTCTGATAAGAGTTTACATTAAAAATCTTACAATCTGTTTTGAAGCAGACTCAAATTTTTGACACTAACTCAGTGCATGACCTTGGATGAAGGAATCACCAAATGCAACTTTTATTTTTTTTAATAGCTAAACATATGCACACAAAAATCACATACTACAGACAGATTTCCATGGCTGTAGTTTAGAGAACAGCAGAGCAAGTTATTTAGCCTTTCAATCTGCAGCTGAGATCATAAGTATATAGCAGTACCCAGGGCCTAAAAGAAGGCTGGGGAGGGACTTCTCAGGATCTCAGGTAGTGATAGGACTAGGGCGAATGGAAAGAAGCTGGAGGTGGGGAGATTCAGGCTGGATGTGAGGAGGAAGTTCTTCACCATGAGAGTGGTGAAGCCTTGGAATGGGTTGTCTTTGGGGGTGGTTGGGGCACCGTCCCTGGAGGTGTTTAAGACCAGGCTGGATAAGGCTCTGGCCAGCCTGATCTAGTGTGGGGTGTCCCTGCCCATGGCAGGGGGGTTGGAACTAGCTGATCCTTGTGGTCCCTTCCAACCCTGACTGATACTATGATACAGTATTTGGACTTTTGTGTATAAAGCAGAGATACCATAAAGAGCTAACAATGAAAGAAAAGGAGGCGCTGGAATGCTTAGGTTTAAGACCCACTGTTACTTGGCATTTCTACAATAATGCTGCACAGCTCAAATCACTACTCAGTTTTACATTTCTTCCTTTCTTCTTTAAGAAGGCAGAAAGAAAGGGTGAGGGAAAGAGCACCAGCAAGAAAGCAAGAGAAAGGAGAGGGAGGGAAAAGGCGGGATGACAATCAATAGAGCAAATTTTCTCTAACATGAAAAATTGCTGACAGACCCGCTTCTCAGAGAACACTGAAAACTACTTTGCAAGTAAAAGCAGAAGAGAAGTCAACTTGAGGGACTCATGGGAGAACTGCTATTGACAGATATGAGGATAATAATAATTGCTCAAGATGAGCAGGTTTTTCTTTTATCTCAATAAAATACTCCTGGATGAAAAGATTGAAAAGACAGGTGTGAGACAATAACACAAAGCCTGTTCCTAACTTATTTACATAATTTTATACAAAAGAGCATTGATGGATGAAATGTAAAACAAACGTGTTGGATGCTGAAAAAAAGAAGTACTGCAGAGAACAACTTATGTACCAGCAATAAACTTAATATTTGATGAAATGTACTTTGCCTATTGAAGAAATGCACAGATTTTACAAAAGGCTGAGTACATGCATTTAAGAAAATACCCACTGCTGTTTTTCAATAGAGGAGCTGATACACTTGCAGCTTAAACTGTTTCCTGTTAAGATTGCATAAGAAAGCCCAGTTACAACAAACAGTATCCTGTTTATTGTTCTCATTTAATCTAGTACACATTTGCTTGCTTTCAGCTCCTACTGCATTTATTTACCTCCCAATATATCTCCTACATCCATTGTGGTGCCCTTCAAGCCAGGTTTTCAGCATTAAGTGCTGTGGTGCTTAGTTTGTTGAGTGTCTAGGGGGTGGGTTTTTTTGGTTCAGGGTTTTTCATTGTTGTTTTTGTTGTTACTGAAAACCATTAAACAAAACTGGTGAGAGGTGAATGCACTGAGCAACAGGTGGGTAAAGAGAGTATGGATACAACATGCAGGTTTTCTAACTGTTGCAGTTTTCAATAAAATAGATGTAGAGCACTGCCATCCCACTGTAAATCCATTACAGTCACAGATTGTGCTTGACTCTACCCTGCCCCTCACATGCACACAGGCCATTTAATGTTGCTTATAGTCTTTTGTCAGCTGAGAAGGAGAGAAATAGCTTCCTAATATGCTCAGGTTCACATGATGGCAGCACTTTTTATACAGCTGGGTCCTGAACAGATCCTTAGGTACTCCAGTAGCTATTACATTTGTAAGGAAGAAGCAGAAGATTCTTTACCCAATGGGTATGTGACCTAAATATATTCAAACATGCATTGCAGCACCTCAGTCTTGATAGATTAAGCTACTTCGTGCTCACAGTGTAGACTTTTCCTGACAACCAGTCCAACATTTGCTTTCTAAATGCACATTTTATAGCCATACAGGCTTGTGCTGGGCTGCCACTAACTGAACATTGATATTAGGTGACATTGAAGTCTGTGAAATCAGTAACAGACTCGAGTTTATTGCTGCACAGAATGGGCATGACCAGTGTTTAAACAGCAGTTGTTCCACAAGGCATTTGTCACTACAGTTTCACAGCACAAAAAGCTTACATGCCAAGAAAAGTTCTGCTGTTTTGCAAGACCACTCTAAATATGGGCTTTAAGAATTCAACTCTTTCTTTTTTTTTATTATTTACAGAAAAAGAGATCTGTTTCTAATCAAATGTTTTTGTAAAACAGCTATATCTTAAGACTGGCTGGTCCATAGATGTAGTTGTCTATTATTCTGGGCACTCAATGTAACACTACTGATAAGGGATACAGTGGTTATGTATTTAAAAATAAAGAAGTAAATCAAAACCCAAACAAATGTGTGTGTCCCCCCCCAAAAAAAGCCCATGTGACCAACCAAAACACACAACACATTCACCAAAATACAGAAATAAATAGTTACATTTAAAAACCACACACAACAAAAAAAGCCCCACCAACCAAACACAAAACCCAGAGCATAGTTTAGGTATGAAAGTATTCATTGTGTCTGCATAAGCACAGTGTAACTGGATAAACATGGTGGTTAAGCATACATATAGCTAGCTGCTGTGTGCTGTTATCAAGGATTAGCACAGATAACTTTTGCACATAGTTAAGCAGTGCAAATACAGGGATAGAGCCAGGCTGCTGTGGTTGGAGCATGTGCCTTTTCTGGCCACAGAAGTGTCAAATAATTGTGTATGATAATGTTCCTATAAGAAAGTTAAACTGTGAGGGCTTTTTAAACAAGGTTGTTCTTAATATATAAAGACAACAAGCAAGCCAGACACTTGTAATCTGCAATAAAATTCAGGCTCTCTCTATGAAGGATCATATAGCCAACTAAGTCTCAATTTCACCACAGATAGAAGCTGAAATAAAGACTCAAATGTAATCAAATTTTAGTTATTCTTTACCAGGCTAATTAATTTCTGGTTAAATGTGATTCTAGGACAGTTGTTTTAAGCATAAAATGTGCACACCGGGCTTCTGGATACTGTTGAGAACAGAAGCTTGAACTGGCACTTTATTTTCCCCTAAACACTAATCAAGCAACTTCAAAAGATCTTATTTCCCATGGAGAGAGAGAGTTTGCAAAGGCCTGTAGTGATAGGACAAGGGGTGATGGTTTCAAACTAGAGTAGATTTGGATTGGATGTTAGGAACAAGTTCTTTACCGCGAGGTTAGTGGCACTGGAATAGGTTGCCCAGGGAGGTAGTTGAGACCTCATACATGGAGATATTCAAGGTGAGGCTCTACAGGGCTCTGGGCAGCCTGGTCTAGTTGAGGATGTCCCTGCTTACCACAGATAACTTTTGGAGGTCCTGCCCATCCCACACCATTCCATGATTCTGAGATTCCATTTGGTTTAAAATAACTTGCATCCAGGCATGATGAGTTCTGAGAACTAACGATTTCAAGCTTCTTGCCTACCCTCATTTAGCTGCATGAGGTGGGAAAAGATGTGCAGCAGGTTGCAAGAAGGGATGAAGAATGGATGAGAAGGTAAGTTGTTATGGCCTAGTACTGTGCAAGCTACAGCAGGCAGTGGCAGAAAGCAAAGATAACAGCAGGCAGAATAAGCAGGCAGAGACACACTGCAGCAAGGTGACTATATGGCAACACAGTGGATGAGTGCTAACACAGTCTTAAGTTCAGTAGCCAGTTTCAATCTTCAGAAATATTGAGGGCATGTCACCAGGCTTCCTAGACTCCCTGGGAAGCACAGATCCCAGTCTTTAGGGTATAGTGCCAATCAATAAACTGCTGCAGTATTGTGAAGATGTAAAGCTGTTTTTCCCAACTGCTACATGAACCAGGAATTACAAACTCTTCAGTAGTTCTCTCATAGAGCCTACTCTGAAGTGCATCCTGCAGCATACTCCGCAGTGTTTTTACTGATTTATTTGTTGTGCCTATATACAAATTTCTCACACTTGTGCTATGTGATAAATGTAGAGCTCCGTGGTCTGAAATTCCATGGCAGGGGGGAGATAAAAAAGAAAAAGTCTATAGTAAATATTCTCCACACTGTTCTGCCTGGATGCCTTAAAGGGCTATTTCACTCAGTGAAGAAAATCACTCCTTGTAACAGAAGAGGCTACACTTCACATCTTCACAGGTCAGATTTTATGCTAAGGCTATCAAGCACCTGAATCAGTGGTCCCAGAAGGATGGGTATTTATCCTCTGGAATCATTCTCAGCAACCAAAGTGTCATTGGCTTTTATGAAAATAATTAATTGGAACTGCAAACAAACCTGACAATTTCTACTGAACTGCAATAAAACCCTCAGCTTTCCTTATTATTCATTCTTGCCACGTCCTAATTTTAAGATGTTCTTTTCATGGCAAGGAGATCAAAAGAATTAAACCAACAGTAGAACACATGATATATTTGTATTGAAGGAGAAATTACTGGCAACTAGTAATTCTGCACGACTGTTTAAACAGAGTAATGGATGTTGAGAGGCCTAAAATGTTAATTCACAGTTTGTATGCTGGAGATTTAAGCTACTCAATATCACACAATGTTTGAGTGAATAGGGAAGTCGCTTCCATGATAAATGTGAAGCTATTCTTCCTATCTGAGTTAATCTAATAAAGTGCTGCTTGGAAAATGAAATGTAAAATACATTGTCAAGATGTAGCAACTGCACATGTAGTGTGAAGGCCAAACTGTTAGGAAAGATGGAAACCTGCAATATTGCTAAACCTTTTGGGTTTCAAAAGTAATAACTGAAATTTCATCCTTAACTACAGAGGGGTTTGGCTAAGGGTGGAAGCAGCTGAATGGAAGCTGACTATACAGCAGAGCCAGTCCAAAGAGACACTGGGCTAAAAATAGCAGGCTGCTTTCAGTGCAACATTTGGTAACCTTGCTGAAAGTGAGGTTGTTGCTGTGTTAAAAGCTAAGACTTTTCCATAGTAAACACATTATAGCTATCCTCAGCAAACTGATTAATGTTGTGCATAACTTCAACCACTAAACCAATGGCACTGAAGCTATGAGAGCAGTTCACACCCTGCCCACTTAGCAACTTACTTATATGCCCAAACACTTCAAAAACAAAAACGTGATGTCTGTCAGCTTCATGGTGTCACCAATGACCCAGGTCTGCCTTCCCACAAGAAGCACAGAGAGTTTTCTACCCCAAAGTGTGTCAAGTCTCTGTCCATGCACTGCTAGAAAAGCCACCAGCCAAGTCTTTCTCATACTTCCATGGAATTCTGCAGGAAAAATCCAGTCTTCATGTTTCCACTTATACCATTTCAGTTTTCCCACTTAAGAATCACATTGACCTCCTCCCACACAAGCTCACCCTGGCTCCAGGCAGTCTTCCCTCTGCACACCAGAGGAGGCAGGAAGTGCTGCACGATACGTACAACAGGAATTATTCTGTTCACAAACGAACCTTTTTTTTTAACCAGTGTTAGAACAGAAGCAACATTTTCCCTACCTAATTCAGTGTCACTGGTCAACCCTAATCTCCTACAAAAATCAGGTATCATTTCAGGCCTTGAAGGATCCCAAATCTAAGTCAGTCAAATTAACATCATCCTTCTGATGACCTGGCAGGGCTTGAAATTCCAGTGCCAGAAACATGAGTAAAGAATACCCAGGAGTGTTTTCCAGCTACTCTTCTACATCACTGTTTACCACATAGCTGTCTGAAACTGATGTACTACAAGAAAGGCAGTTGGACACAGAAAATACTGGTACTTTATTCAATGAGGATTTGAAACTAGAGAGCACTACACCAAACAATCTAAGCACTGAAAGAAACAACCTTCTGCCATATTAGTCATTAGGCAGGCCTGGGACAAGTTACACACAAGTGAGTTGAAATAGGATAACATCCCATAAGCATAATGAGGTTTCTTGTTCCAGAGGTACAGTACCTTCTAAATGTAATGCAGTACCTTAAAATACATGCTTAACTGGAAATGAAAATGAGAAGATAGGAAATTAATAATAAAGGGAGAAAAGGGAGAGTGAGATGGGAAAGAATCAGTGCCAAAGATGATATTCAGACTGAAACAGATCAGAAAGATATTCACAGCAGCTGCAGACTAAAACCCAAATGTAGTAAACTAAGACTTAGCTTCAAGAACGCTCCTAAAATCTTTGCTAGAGTCATATCCTTGACACTGCAACCACACTGTGAAAATTTAGGCATTTCATAGAGCTAAAAAGGGAGCTACCACTACCAGCTGAAAGCTGACAAGACTTAAAAGAAAATTAAGGCAAAGGACCAGAGGTGAAAGGCTAATCCTTCAACAGCACTGTTAGTGAAGTAATAAAAGCAACCTAAGTCTGACATTTGTGGAAGGATGGAAAAACTACTGAAGTTCTTCAGGTCTTCCTTATTTAATCTCTTCCTCCTCCACCAGGCACTTGGCACCATTTTCTGAAACCATTTAAACCCTGCTTAAGTTTATTAAAAGGGAAACAGAAACAGATTCATTGGTGCTTTCAAAAATGCCCACAGCTCATCACTGATTTCATGTTGCTCTTTGAAAACTTTAGAAATCATAAGCATGCTCTGAACAACCTCAAGCTTTCATTAGGCTCTTTTCTTTATATATACACACACACACAACTTTCTGGGTGGTTTTTCTTAATTAACATACTATGTAATGGGAGTAAGGAATCAGTTCTGTCCCTGAGGTGTTCCAGATGACTTCTAGACTTGTTAATGACTCCTGGTTAGTTAGAAGATGATTTCCATATCCCTCATTCTGCTGCACTAACCACCACGTTAAGCGGATGACCTGAGCCAGCAGTTTGTGCTATTGCAGTGCTCCAGCCTTGACAATGGGGGCAGAGAAGACCAAGATGCCTTCAGCAGAGCTCCTTCATCACTTTCCCCACCATATCCCACATTAATCTGATCAAGAACAGGTTGGAGCAGCACATAACTCTCAGTTCATCTTCACTGCTCATTCTTTTTAAAGTTCACAGGTGCCTATACAGAGAGAGTGATTGCCCATTGGAATGGGCTGCCTGGGGAGGTGGTGGAGTCACCATCATTGGAGATGTTCAGGGGGAGACTTGATGGGGTGCTTGGTGCCATGGGTTAGTTGTTAGGTGGGTTGGACACGATGATCTTGAAGGTCTCTTCCAACCCGGTTTATTCTATTCTATTCTAAATGAGTCATGACTTTTAAAAGCAAGTCTAAAATTAAGGTCCTAAAATTCATGGGCTCCTAAATAAATAATCCATTTTTTGGAAGTGGTGAGTACCCAGCATAATGCTGCAACATTGAAGTCACACTGAGACTAGACCATAGGAGGTGCCAAAATGCATACTGCACTCGGTGGGGCTTGCAAAATGAAACTGCAGCATTAAATGCACCTCACCCTGATCAGCACAATAAGCTCCCATCTGATTTCCATTGAAGCACCAGTCAGCTACTGTGTAAGGAATATTTTGGAGACCTGACCTGACCTTCAGGCCATTGCTCCTGGATTCGGTTTCACGGGTTAGGGGTTTTTTGGGGGGGTGTTGTTTTGTGTTGAAGCTAAGGCTATCCAGGACCAACCAGGCTAAGCATGAGGTATAGTGACCTCACCTTTTGTTCAGCTTCATAACCTCGCAGCCAAGGCAATGTGGAGCAATCTGCAAAACTTCTCAGGAGAGACGGGATTTGTGTGAAAGCCCAGTGTGTACTGCAGTTTATTTTTCCATGACTGCTCTAGCATATGACTTTGGTCTCTTGCTCATAACAGCCTTGGCTGATAGGGATTTTCTCAGAAACTTCCTGTACAGCAAGGTATTACCTCAGGACACAGTAGTGCAAGGCTACAGACATACTTGTTAGAGCTTACAGTGCCTGAACTTCTTGGATTCTTTGCAGTTTTAACATCCAGGATATATTCATGCTGAGAGCCCTGGTTGGGATTCATTTTATTTAGACTAAGGTTTAACCATCTGTTCTCCCAAATTATGAAAATATGAAGAGAATATGCTCCACAAGCAGCTACAAAAACAGATGAGCTCTGCATTTTCTATTGGGATATACTGCATACAGGGAAAACAGTCTGCAATCCCTATGAGGCTACTCCTTTAGGCATAAACTGAGGATTCAAGCTCAAATAATTTCATTTTGCACCACAACAGAACAATTTTCTGGTTTACATGAATTTGCCATTACACAGCTCTGCAGTACTAACTGGAAGCCCAAACACTTTGAAACTAACAAAGTTTGTAAGACTTTCTAACTACAACTATGCTGCCCAACTTCACTAATCCAACCCCCTTGCAGTAAGCAAGGACATCCTCAACCAGATCAGGTTGTGCAGAGCCCTGTTGAGTCTCATCTTGCATATCTTCAGCTTCAGCCACCTCTCTGGGCAACCTCTTCCCAGTGCTCTACCACCCTCATGGTAAAGAGCTTGTTCCTAACATCCAATCTAAACCTATTCTTCTCTAGTTTGAAGCCGTTGGCCCTTGTCCTATCAGCACAGGCCTTTTCAAACAGTCTCTCCCCATCCTTCTTGTAGGTCACCCTTCAGGTATTGGAATGCAACTATCAGGTCCCCCCAGAGCCCTCTCTTCTCCAAGCTGAACAACCCCTCTCTGCCCTAAGAGTGACAGGGCAGTAAATGTCATTTATCCCATGAACTCCAGCACTCTCAAGCTAGCTCTCTTCCTGTCTTCTCTAGCTCCCTGATGGCTCCACACAAATAAGCTCCATCCCACAACAATATTTTTCCATGACAAAAAAAAACCTCAAACCCCCAGAGAGGGAGTTAAAGGACAACTGCCTATTAATATGTCCACGGGCAAAGGCATCTGTTGTACTGGAATTAAGCCTGAAATTAAGATTATGTTAAAAAAAGAATTCATGAATACAGAAAAATCTCTCACATAATTTATTCAGGCTGAATTAAACACCCAGCTGCACATAGCTGGCAGATTTCTGTTCAAAAAATAAAATCATAAATCATTCATACAAGCTGCCCATTTGGCAAACATTCATTATATCCCCTTACAGGAAAAAGTAAAATAATTAAATAAATAAACCAGCTGAGACATTTTCAAGTATTGTGCCTCTTTATATCAAAAGGGAAAACTATACAATAGGTATCATACATTTGGGAGAACTTAGCAAGTTTCCCAGGTTTGCAGAGTTGGGGATTGGGGTATTCTTTGTTATCAAAAGAAAAGCTCTGGGAACAATAGAATAAACCAGGTTGGAAGAGACCTTCAAGATCATCACGTCCAACCCATCAACCAATCCAACACCACCTAAACAACTAACCCATGGCACCAAGCACCCCATCAGGTCTCCTCCTGAACACCTCCAATGATGGTGACTCCACCACCTCCCCAGGCAGCCCATTCCAATGGCCAATCACTCTCTCTGTATAGAACTTCTTCCTAACAACCAACCTAAACCTCCCCTGGCACAGCCTGAGACCGTGTCCTCTTGTTCTGGTACTGGCTGCCTGGAAGAAGAGACCATCATCCATCTGTCTACAACCTCCCTTCAGGTAGCTGTAGAGAGTGATAAGGTCACCCCTGAGTCTCCTTTTCTCCAGGCTAAGCACCCCCAGCTCCCTCAGTCTTTCCTCATAGGGCTTGTGTTCCAAACCCCTCACCAACTTCGTTGCCCTTCTCTGGACTGGAAAAGATAATGCATTGAATCATACACTGGTTTGGGTTGGAAGGGACCCTTAAAGGTGATCTAGTCCAATCCCCCTGCAGTGAGCAGGGACATCTTCAACTACAGCAGATTGCTCAGTATGATAGAGGAGGTATTTCTTCAGATTAGCTTTCCACTGATTGGTTTGGCTTCCTGCCATCCTCACAACCAGCCACCAACATATAAGAACAAAACTTATACAGAAAGGAAAAGAAAACCCACACAAACAAGTTGTTAAGAGAAAGTATATGAATCCTTTCCCCAGTAAAACATGAGCTTCTGCTTTTAGAGGAAAATGCTTTAAAGCTGCTCCCTTGGACTTTTTTCAATCTGCTAATATAATTCCAAACTAAACATTTTATTTCAAACCAGTGGAATAATTGCCTTTCTTTCCATAAACTCTAATTCTGTTATTGCTTGAGAGAAAGCTGAGAAGGCAAAGGTAACTGAGCATCAAATTCACATTTTTTTCCCCCATTTTCAATTAAGTAGAGAAATTAGGAAATTTTCTAGCATAGAATAGCATAGAATAGCACAGAATAGCACAGAATAGCACAGAATAGCACAGAATAGCACAGAATAGCACAGAATAGCACAGGCCAGGTTGGAAGAGACCTTCAAGATCACCGCGTCCAACCTATCAACCAATCCAACCCACCCAAACAACTAACCCATGGCACCAAGCACCCCATCAAGTCTCCTCCTGAACACCTCCAACAACGGTGACTCCACCACCTCCCCTGGCAGCCCATTCCAATGGGCAATCACTCTCTCTGTGTAGAACTTCTTCCTAAAGTCTTTTGAAGGGAAGAGGGTTTAATACAGCCACTTCTAGCACTTAGAGGACAAGAAGCCCTGGTCACAAAGGGGCTCCCAGCAGTACTAAGACTCCAGTGCTGGAAGAGAAGGAACAGTGGTGCTCACAGACTGTAGCTCTGCCTGCCCAGCATGTGAGCACTGGGAAACCCATCCCTCTACCATCAGAGCTCCCTATGTCCTCTGTGGCCCTGCTATCTCCAACGTGCCTCCCAGCAGTGACAAGATAGATGTTGCTGACAACGTTCACAATAGCCCTATGATACATGTTTTAATCATCCTGTTTCTCAGGTGCAAGCTAAGCAAGTACGATTCGCCTTAGGACAGAGACCCAAAATGATCTTATTTTCAGATCTACCTGCTGAAATCTTGATCTGTGCATAAGTCCAGCTGCAGGTTTACCATGATATGTGAAAACCTTAATAGTAACTGAGAAATTAGTTGCAGCAGACAGTGTTCTTGTGCTAAGAAAAGGGCTTGCCACACACAGTGGCAACTGCCCAGAAAATGCTTCCGTTTCTGTGGTGGTGCTGCTTCCCCTGGTCTTGCATCAGTGGTTTGAATTCAAATAGCTAAAGTAGGTTTTACAGCAATCTGAAGAGCTGAATGGAACACAGGTCTGGACAGCACAGCCAAGACTATTGGTTTTTCTGAGAGAATAAATCCCTCTGACTGGGAAACTGTTTTGCACCCCCCACCCCTTTTTTTAGGTTTTTCTTTTTTTTTTTACTTTACTTCTGTTATTGTTGAAGGAGGGGAAGACCAGTCTGACATCAGGAATTTAAAGATGGTAAAAGGTAAACATCAAATAATTTTGCTGATCATTGAACTTAAAGAGGATAGCATCAAAAACATTCCATCTGCCTTTCACCTTAAAGCACCATCTCTCTTTGCATCTGGGGAGCAGATAAATAAATAGCACCTTGTCTTCACCTTATTTTGAGGAATGTAGCTTAGAAAGTTCACCAGGACAGGCATCTGAGCCACACGCCACCGTGCGTGTGTCTGGCCTCCTTGCCAGCGCTGTGAAGCAACTCAGCCATGGAGAACGCTGTGCTTGCCCTTAGCTGAACCCAGTCATGCTGTGCGCAGGGAGACACAGCTGAGAGCACGCCTTTGGAGTCATCTTTTCTGCTGAACTGGAAGATGAACCCTAAGTCAGTAACCCAAGGAGTAGGAGGACAAGTGACTTGAAGGCAATGTTGTCACACAGCTGAGAAGTTATTAAAAGCAGTTAGAGGAGAACATTTCTGAGACAGGGTTTATTCACCAGTATTTTCTTGCCCACTGAGAAGATGTAATTCAGTGCATCCCTGCACCATTTCCTAGCCTTGAAGCAAGGAGGAGGCAGAATGAGGAGAAGGGTCACTAATAGTCTTGAATGAGGTAATATCCACTGCTTAGGGTTTGGGAGGGATTGGGTCAAAACACACCAAAAACAAACAACACACCACAAACAAAAAACCAAACACAACACCACCACCACACACACAAAAGCAGCCCCACTCTTGCTTAACCCTGTTGTATGAAAAGCTGCAGATGGGGTGCAGAACCTGCATGCAGATGGATAGCCATTATGGTGGGTTTACATTAGGAGAAGCAGAGAGATGAGATTAAACACTGCAAATAAAAGATGACTCAATCTGGTAGGAGAAAATTGCATCAAGGCTGTTTCTTACTCCTCTTGCAAAAACTCAGCATGCAAGATTATAGTCACACTTTGGACAAAATAGGCCCTGTGCTACCAGTCCTTGGAGGGGGCAGTCCTTATCCCAGCAACCAAGACCTACACAGACTCTACCCCAAGTCTGGAAATACTAAGCATCCTAGTTTCAGTCTCCTGTGGTTACTCTCATTTTGACTACTTCCCTTCTCTGCGTAACCTTGTTTCTGCCACAAGGCAATGCACCTAGTCCCCACTCTACAGCTCCAGATTTCCTCTAGGTATTTCAGCTTTCCAGTGCCAAAGGGGAATTAAAAATCCAAATAATTCATTTCAGAACTAGTTAATAGCCTTTCAGATTTCTTAAGCTAGATGCCCACGGTATGCACTGCATCACTCATGCTGGGGAGCATGGCAACAACCCAAGGCTCTGCCACACGTGCCAACACTGAGCACAAGGAACATAAATAAAATATCAGCCTCAGTCTCACTGAATGTGCAGGACTCAGGCCTCCATGCCGTCCCCAGCTATCTTCCAGTTACTGCCAGGACCAGTGGTTCCACAGTTCAACGTTTCAGCTTTTCCACTTATAAAAGAATCAGTTGCTAGCATGCTTTGCCTCCTCCTCAGAGTGTGCCAATGGCACGTCAGCTCCATTGAAAGACAAGCCTTCATGATACAAAGCCCAGATTTTTCCTTCCTTTAATTTCAGTCTGTTGTTCCCAGCATGTTCCTCATCATTATGAGAACAAAGCCTCTCGGGTTTTGGCAGTCACACCCTTCAGAAACTTGAAGGCTTCAGTGTACTCACCAAAAATACATTTGGGCTTTTTGTTTTGTTTCAGGGGGTGTGGTGGGATGAAATTACCCCCCAACCAATTCGGAGAAAACTACCCCCAAAATAAATCACACAGACCAGCTCAGTTTGGGATGGAAGCACATGAGCTGTATTTACAAGCAAACTAAACTCTAGAAATATGAGATGCAATGAATATGTACAAAATATACAATATATAATATTTATTTACAATTTATAAACAACACAGAAACTCCTCGGACCCTCCTGGATGGATCCAGGGGACCCATTCACCTTTCCCCCCCACCCCTTTCCCTCCTTCTCCTTATCTCACACAGTAGTCAAAACAGAGATACCCCTGGCAAGGCCATGGAAGAGAGAGAAAGATGCAAGCAGAAGCAAGAGGAGAAGAGAGAGCTGTTTATGCCTCTGCTCTATATCCCATTAGCAATCCAATTAATTATATAGATATTATCAGTATTTTTCCTTTTGCATCCAGAGGTAAGGTTTGTTGTTTGCTTAATTGGGGGGGGTTTGTTTTGTGGTTTGGGGAGGGAGGGGAGAATTTGTTGTGTTGTTATTGTTGGCTTGTTTTGTTTTTAAGTGGCCTGAGCCAAGTTCTCTCAGGCTGGGGAGGAAACTGGAGGATAAACAAAGATTGCCTTTCTCATTACTTTCACTTTTAAAAGTGAAAATTTCAGCAGAAGAGTGATACATTTAACCCTTATACATTCACAGGCCTGGTTAAAGCAGTGGACACACATCTCATTTAGAATAACCCACACTTCTGTTGGCAAAGAAGCTGACCCACTCTATGAATGCATTTCTCACATTTATTTTCTTCAGAAAGAGGGACAGGCACTTTTTCTGTCACAAGTAACTGAGAATTCATGATTACTGCTAATCTAAGTGACAGCACCACATCCCCTGACCTCATGGTGCCACGGGACTGAGTCAGGGAGAACAGTGCCACTTACTGAATCAACAGAATTACTTCACGCAGGTTGTTTGTCTGGGGGAAGTCTAGTGCTGCTTGGATTAGCTGTCACCAAAGAACCCAGGAGCTGAAAGCACTATGCACTGTAAATAAAAGAACAGCACTACCATGCCAGCTTTGAACTGCCTTCCCAACTCTTTCCCTTTCTCAGCCCAGAAAGGAGATGCACATAACCTGACCAAACATTTTCATTTGTTTAGTAAGGCTGCTGGCTGTTTTCATCCACCCCATCCTCCCACCAGACAAAGAGCTGATTATTTCCTCTCATGACAATGACTTCTCCTATAGGCAAGTAGGCTGCCATTTATCTCTCTCATCACTGCCTTTCCCTTTCACAAAAAAGAAAGGTCCCTCCCTGTGGCACTGTGTGGAACACAGAGCCCTTTGCACCAACTGCAGTACCTGCCTACCAAAAAAAGGCCAGGGCTTTTACTGCTCTAAATGTCCCCTCCTGAGACCCAGTATATTGTCAATTCATTTCACCAGCCTCAATAACATCTCCTTTGTGAAGGTCTGAAACACAAATCCATCCTTGGTGTAACACTACTGCCCTAGATGAAGTTGCAGGGTTGAACCTGGATCAAACTCTTCACTTTGATTTGCTTGGAAGCAGCTTTGCCCAGGTGTATACTTATTAGAGGTAGATTCCTTTTCTCCCAATATCAAACCACTTCTCTGTACCTGCTGTTTCATCTTAACACAGCCACCCAAGTTACAGATATGCCTTTGTGCAGCAGATCAATAGATGATCTCCCACCCCTGCCAGTATTAATTCAGCATCAGACACGTTTTTGCCACTCGCCTTTTTACCGCTTCTTTTTTGTGTGTGTAGGAGGTAAAAAGGGGGTTGGCAAGCATTTTTGTTAGTTTGGTGTCTCTGTTTATGATACACAGAAATCTCGCCAACAACACACCAAATGCTCTCAGATTGAGCTCAGTTCAGTGGCTGCAATCAGACTGACTTCCACCCCTCACTTCTCATCCATAAATCCCTCCTCCTCCCCAGTCACCTGAAGTAATGACTAATGCCAGGTTCCCCTAGTTACACTGGAACAGGGAAAAGTGCTTGGAGATTAGACAAGAAAGTCTTCTGCCTCCAGCTTATTTTCAGGCTTTCATCCCCATTGAAAAATTAAATATGATGAGAGGAGCCATATTAACTATATTGCTCCTCTCCTTTTCATCTCTTGCTGTGTAAGTGCTGTACACAGCTCATTTTCCTTTCAGCTGATATTAACTGCCATTTCCTGACAGTTTCCCTGACACGTTGTTCCCCATCCATTTCCTGATTAATTTGTCATTATCATTCACATACTCAGACTTCAATGCAATAGCAAATACCCTCATAAAGAAAAAAAAAAATGAAAAGGGGAAAAAAAAAAAAAAGAGGAAGAGAGATGTCCAATCTCTTCTCATTTTCACCATAACTGTGCTAGAGTATTTGGGGATTTTCACTCTAAATTCTCATCAGCAAAAGACAACCAAAATCATCCATCCTGTCCAGTGCTAAGGCATCTCAGGCTCTCACTGAGGCATGAAAGTCAATAGCCCTCACACATCAGCTCTTATTAGTGGTACAATTAGATAGGTATGACAAGAAACAGATAAGCCTTCCCCACATCCTGAAGTGCAGTTAGCAAGATGAAGTAATATTTGTATTGACTATGGGTTACTTCAATACTAATAAGCTTGTCTTTTCTCATAAACATGAAGCCCTTGTGAACTGCAGAAATAATCCTGCATATTCATTTTTCACTAGCTGTAAGGGAATTGCCACCTCCTCCTACATTTCCTCTGAAAATGTCTTTATAGCACAGGTAGACCTCATTAAACACAATTAACTTTCCTAAAGGTGGGCCTGTTTAAAGAGAAGGGTTACAAAAATCAAGACATTTCTCGTGGAAAGTGCACAGTATGTGCTCCATGGCACAATTTCCAAACACATTTCCTTTTGCTATCATCCATCCCTGTTTCACTACCAGCACCTACAAAGGTAAAGCAATTGCAGTCTTTCAGGAAGCCACAGGTAACAGCAAATGGTTTGCCCATGAAATGTATTGAAAGTTCCCAGCCTCTTGGAAGCCAAGAGTTCATATCCTGTGCTTACAATCAACTCCTTGCACCCAGTCAAAAGGGCTTGTTAACAGAAAACCTTTCCTAAGAAAGAGCAAGGAGTAATCTCTTATATAGTGAGGTTTCATAGAAAGATTTGAGTTAGCTTGCAACAGTGAGCCCTAAGTGCCTGAGCATCACTGATCACAAAAGGCTTCATTGATTTCTCTCTATTTTCATTATGAAAATAAGGTTAAAGACAGTTTGTTCCTTAGAGTGTTTTGTTGAAGCAAAATGATCTTAGGTACTAAACTGCAGGGGCTGAGCTGTCTTTTTGCAGCTGCTGTATGACAGACTATTCTAATCACAAACTCCTCTTCATAAAGAAAATGAAAGAAACCTGTGCAGTCTATATTTTACTTTTGTTCCCAGTGCCAAGAACAACGTTTCTTACAGGCATCTTTAACCAGTATGATATATTCTGGACAATACCACTGGCTGATACATATCACAAAGTATTTCATCCTGGAGAGCACCATAGCTCTGAAAAGCAAGGCTCACACAGGAGCAGCTTTTCAGTGTGCCTGCCATTTGCAAGACAGCTGTTCCCCAGTTGTTCAGGCACATGGGCTGCATTAGAGTAAGGCCATTTTCCTCCCCCAGCCCTCGGAAGGCAGCGTTTTGAGGAGGAAGGAGAGCATCCCTGCAAGCACACCCCACTTGCCAGGCACGGTTGCTAGGGAGCTTTGTCACAGCAAAAGTGTCAAACAGAGCTGCTGGCAGGGCTGCTGCTTCCACTTTTCCAACCCAAAAGCTAAACTGCCAAACACTGCAACCATTCTACTTCCTCACACACGGTTTCCATCCCTTTAAGTGCAAACTGTACAAAATGCCAAATCAATTGTTCCATGACCTTACATTAAGTGAAAGGGCAAAACAAGAACCTCTTATAATGATAAAGGTAAGCTATCATAGCTTGTGAAAACAGTAATCAATAAACCACTTGCCATTTAACAATCCTCCCTCTAAGGACCAAGAACGTATGACCACCTTTTTTCTCACAGAAAGAACAGCATAAGCTATTCTAATTGTGTGGCTCTTTTTCCTAAGTATCCCAGGCCTTATTTATTTTTAATCTTTATTTGCACTGCAAGGTCAGGAAAGACTGTTCTCAGTTCTGCCAGATACTGGGAAATCTGTTTCCACTGTTTTCTGCCTGTGACTAAGAACTACCGTTCCACGAGTTCAATTTATTTATTGCCATTTCATGGTTATTCTTCACTTCCCACCTATGTCCTTTTTAATCCATAACATATTGCTGAGATTCTTATGAACGGCTTCCCTACAGGGATAAATACACTTACATTGCAGATTAATTGTTTTTAAATGCTGCCTGGGCTCTTCTGCTGTTTACACCACTTGGAAATAAGATTCAGACCCTGACTGAGGTTTCTGGGCCTTCCCACGCACAAGTAACTGGCACATAGACCAAACATCAGATGGAAGATTGCTAACGTCCCCATTCTAAGAAGGGAAGAAACTTATGACATAAAGGAATGTCATTATTTTTTCAGTGGCTGTCAGGGTCACTCGTAGTAGCAACTCCCACAAGCACACTTTTTTTGGTCACAAGATACATTCAGCTCCCAAATACCTTTTGTACATTATGCTAGAATGTTCCAGTTTATTTTCCCCTCATTGTTCCATTCCTCCCTTTTCCCAGAGTGCATCATGCTGGACATTAGTAGCCTTCCTCACTCACTTTCCTTTCTTTCATTTTGTAGCCTTCCTCACTCACTTTCCCCTCTTTCATTTTTGCTCTTTTCCTTGAGGATGCCTTTACAGTCAAACAATTCCAGAGTGCCCTCTGACAGCCTCACATGTATCATTGCTCTGCTGCCCCACACATGCACAGAGCAGCCTCTTCTGCCTGATACCTACTCAATTTCTCACTGCAGCTATGAGCTGTCCTCTCTCATGTGAGCACCCAGCAATGCCACAGCCTTGTCCTTTCAGTGGGATCTCTGACTAAAGCTGCTTGGGGAGAGGCTCCCAGGCTCAGTTTGCTTCCAGAGTTGCTGACCTCCAATTGTCCCAGTGCTTTGGGTGTCTCTCAGAGCAGTATTAGATGTTGAAGTTGGTCTGTCAGGCTCCTTTTTTAATCAGCTCAGTATTTCTAAAATAACATTTTCAGTTACAGCTGTAGGCTTGACCTTATGCGTCACTGTGTCTCAATGCTTTGCTCCTCCTCCCTGAGCTGCTGCCATTCCCTTTGGAGCCCTGTCAAGCTGCTTTCCTTAGACAGACCATCAACTCCCCTGATGCACTCAGTAAGTGCCTCTTATCATCAGGAATGGGAAGCAGGACTTAATTCCCAACCATTTTCCCTTGGTTGCTGGTCTCCCAAAACAAACAGCAGCAGTTTGTGCTCCCTGGGTGCTGGCCAAGTAGACAAAAAGCCCAAAGAGAGACAAGAAGAGCAGCACAAATGATCCCCTGTCTAGTGCATCATCCTGATTTTAATTCAGTATACTGTTTGTTATCCAGAATATTAAACTCCTACCCTGCTTCTCTGCAGTAAAGAGAAATTTGAAGTGTGAAGGTGGGCCATTTCTTTGGGAGGAAACCAAGCCAGGAGTGTCAGGCTGCTTGTACTCCAGCCCAAATTTGTTGACCCATATGTAGATACTTGGAAGAGATGAAGCTTAGCAATAACAATTTGCAGCTTAACTCAGATGCAGAACTGCTTTGAATAATGCCTCTGTTTTGCAGCATCAGCCAGACT
Source organism: Dryobates pubescens (assembly GCF_014839835.1). Classification (NCBI taxonomy): domain Eukaryota; kingdom Metazoa; phylum Chordata; class Aves; order Piciformes; family Picidae; genus Dryobates; species Dryobates pubescens. The sequence continues at coordinate 7,671,394 of NC_071643.1, forward strand.
GCTTCTCCAGCTCTGTTGCCTCCAAACACTATGTGCATCTTCATGAAACTCCACAGACCTAATCCACAAGGTTCTGCTCTTGTCCAAGGCCTGCGCTTGCCCTGTTGCATTAAAAAGATAACTGAATGATTGCAGTGTCTCCTCAGGAAGACTGGAGACATGGAGAGCATGATATGCCTACAGTCAAACAGGATTTGCTCTCCATCCTGCACCTAACTCAGAGTTCTGAGGGAATAGAAATGTTCATAAATCCATGCCAAATTCAAACAGGTTTTAAACAACAGCACAGAGGTTTCAATACTTAATTTTGGCATTTTCCAATTAAGTTATTCTCCTGGGAAATACCAAGCTACTTTGGTTTTCTGTTTTCAAAATGAGTCCTCTACTTATCTGAAATCATCTAAGAATCTGTTCTTAGGAGGGAAGGAGAAATTAGCATTGTTTTAAAATATATCTATTTTCCTTCATGTCAAAACCAAGGGGGGGGGGGTGGGGAGGCTCAATGGCCAAAGCATTTACTTGTTTCCCATTTTATTGCAAAGTACATTACTAAGGTTTACTTCTTCTAAACAGTGATGGGTTTGCCTTTCAATTTGATTTTTATATCAAAATTGCAGGTTTGAGCAGTTCTTTGTAGCACCACTCTGTAAGACACTCTGCTCTGAAGCTTACAGAATCTTCATAACTGTAGAACTCCTAAAGACCTAAGCACATTTTTGCAAAATCTGAGCCCAAAGAAGCAGTAAGTTAAAACATTTCAAGGCCTGAATCATCTCATAAATGCATGGATATATCAGGGGGCGGGGGGAAACAGCTAAACAGCTTGTTGAAATTGCATGGGACTGCTTTGGAGGTTACACAACTGAAACCTCACCATTTCTTGTGGAAGAGTATTACCTCCCCCTTCTCTGTTCCATTGACACTGGTCAAAAAAGGTATGACTGTTCCTGTATTTCCAAATGTATCTAGCAGTCAACTGCACTTCTTCTAGACTGTCTGACGAAACCACTGGAGCATTTAAAATGCAGTTCAGATCCCAAGAAAATATTGTATGGTTGAGTTTGGATAATGCCCCAGCAAACACAAAGGAGGATGTCATCTTACATCTACACAGTTGGATGGCTATGGCACATAATTTATAATACAGTTAGCCATGCTGCTCCTAGAGTTGTTTTCTGCATATACTAGAGTTAGATATACAGGACAGGACTTTGTTGATTTTTTTTCCTACTGTTTTGACAGCAGTTGTTCTGAAGCAGACCATTTTGCAAGTCAGCCAATTTGAAATCAGATCTAAGATCAACAGATCTGAGCCCTTGAAGGCACATTTTTCCAGCTGACACCTACAAACACACCTTCTTTTCTCTGTCACTAATTAGAGACAGGGTGAACTTTAAGTCTCGCTCCATAGTGTGCTCACAGAAGCTTCCGGACAGGAAAAGACACAAGATTTGCTCTGAACACTCGGGTAGATTGCTAAGCCTCCCCACCCTGTAGCTGCTGGGAGTGCAGAGTTTTTTATCATACATTACTGGGTTGTATATGGCACACTGCATATTACTAGTTTCACATACTTGAACACTTCATTGAAAATAAATAGAAAACACAGTTATGCCTTCAAAGAGCTAAAGGAGGCCATAAGGAAGGAAGTCTGAATTTTTTTTGTACAGTCACTGACAATTTGGGCATACACAATGCCCTCCAATTTGTACTCATTACCTAAGTAATGAGTACCTGGGTCTAATTCATCCAGCACCAATGTGAGGATCTTACACATAATACACTGGTATCACAGGACACAAAGAAAAGCAAGTCACAGCTTCCTCAACTATTTTACAGTGCATAAGCATGTACTCATCTTCAAGATGATGTAAGCTGATGTCAAGATATCCTACTAAGTAGTTGGGAAATGTTATTGACTTGAGACAAATAAGGCACATTTCTTCACTGGAAATCAGTTTATTGCCATTGTAAGCCTGTACAGCAAGGATAATACTTCATACTGAGTTTGTGTTTCTCTTTCAGGATGAGTAAACATGTATATACACATAGCAAGTTGTACACATGCAAAGCAGTCAAGAACTGTATCTGCAGCACATAAGAAAACACTCAAAGTAGCTTTGAGCTAGATGGCTCTAATCCATAGCAGGAAGATTGCATATTCCTGATATTCACCAGGGCCTGCACAAGTCCATCCAGGATTCCAAGTGGGCACCCAGTAAGTTGGACCCAGTAAGTGGCTGCTTCGAGAGGGGACCATCACCACAGCTGTCATCCTTGAGTCTTCACGTGGATCAGCTCTACCTTGGACTGCAGTGAAGACATACTCCTACTAGTACCTTGAAGTCTGCATCTGGCTTTTGCTCAGAACAGCTGAATTGCTGACCCTAGACACATTGCCACAGCTCCCCACTTCAGATTAATGCCATAGCTGATCACTGTGCCTGAAAGTTACTAGAAGGCTTTCATTCCTGTTCCTTATAAGCACACAGTCTTGCAAGATGCTGTACATTCCTCTGAAACTGCTCAAAAACCTCCCACAAATGCTGATATTAGTGATAGAGCTACTGAATAATCACACCTGAAGGCACAGTACCTCACGTGACTGAGTATTCACTGGGGAGAAATCCTTGACTATTCTGCACCATTGAAAGCCACACTTAGGAATTCTAGAACAGACAAAAGAGAATTGAATTCTGTGTCCAAGTCTATATTTCTTATTTGATCCTATGGAATTTCTATCTCCATGTATTCTTCCATGAAATGTATTTACTATCAGACAGAAGGCTTAATATACAGAACTATTTCAAGGCATACTGATACCCTTGAGTACAATGTAATAGGTGCAAAACAATGTGATTTACTCCATTTTTCAGGAGGGTGAACACCTGCAGGTTGGACAAGACTTTTAGTGGATGGTCAACAGTCTGTTCATCAGGTCATAATTAAAGGATCCTACACACTTGCTTTACTATCAGAGTCTGGGCAGAAGCCACATGCTTCTGGCCTTAAACCATGTAACCCCACAGACCACTACTGACCAGAAATAATCCCACTGCTCCAGTTGTCCTAGGACCTGATGTCAGGGCTGTCTTCAAGTCTAATTGCTTAAAGATAGTCCTTAAAGAGATCCAGATCGTCAGACCATGTTCAACTTTCTCAGCAAGCTTTACACAGAAAAAGTTATGATGTTAAAGAATGCCATCAAAGCAATATATACCTTATACAGCTCTTTAGAAGCAGTAATCCCTTGTGGCAATATTAGTTTCTATCAGTGACAGAAGTGTCAAGCTCTCAGTCACTCTTGATGTTCACCTGTTCTCTTAATTCTATTATTATTTCAGCCTCCAAAACTCTTTCTGATAATTCACAGCCATATACAACTACAGCTGGATCCTGTCAAATATCCAACTTGAAACAGGCAAGCACATTTTGACACTGCCTTTTAGCTATGCTGAAGAAAGGTTTGCAAAAGCAAACCAAAAATAGCTTTCAGGGAAATATTTTCTAGAGTAGCTACCTCATCAATCTTTTGTTGTGTTCAAACAGCCATTTCAGTAAGACTGTGTTTCATTAGGGTCTCACAAAAACTTTTACTCAGTGCATCAGGCTAAATTGATGCAAGTTAAAGAAGTTTTGCATTCATGGAAAAAAAAGATGATAGAATAGAATAAACCAGGTTGGAAGAGACCTTCAAGATCATCGTGTCCAACCCATCATCCAACACCATCTAATCAACCAAACCATGGCACCAAGCACCCCATCAAGTCTCCTCCTAAACACCTCCAGTGATGGCGACTCCACCATCTCCCCAGGCAGCCCATTCCAATGGGCAATCACTCTCTCTATGAAGAATTTCTTCCTAACATCCAGTCTGAACCTCCCCTGGTGCAGCTTGAGACTGTGTTCTGGTGCTGGTTGCCTGGGAGAAGAGACCAACCCCACCTGGCTGCAGCCTCCCTTCAGGTAGTTGGAGAAAGCAGTAAGGTCTCCCCTGAGCCTCCTCTTCTCCAGGCTAAGCAACCCCAGCTCCTTCAGCCTCTCCTCACAGGGCTGTGTTCCAAACCCCTCACCAGCTTTGTTGCCCTTCTCTGGACATGTTCTAGCAAGTCAACATCTTTCCTAAACTGAGGGGCCCAGAACTGGGCACAGCACTCAAGGTGTGACCTAACCAGTAGAATGCACAGGGGCAGAATGACCTCCCTGCTCCTGCTGACCACACTGTTCCTGATACTGGCCAGGCTAGAGGATGTCTACCAAATGGGAGAATAGTGCAATGTGATAAACTAAAACTAACAAGAACTGTTACTGTCTAGTTAACCCACCAATTAAAAGTGCCACAGATAACAAGCAGCAACAAAACTGCACTAACTCATAGTATTCAGTCTCACCAAATTTGACAGATTTCACATTAACCCCTGACAGCTCTTTCATGACTTGCAGAAGTCATTCTTCTGTTTCAGCAAGCACCATATTTCACAAAATAATCCAAGACCAGAAGTGCAAAAAATCCAATAGCCAAGAAGCATTATGAGAAGTTCTACAGCAAACATAGGCGTTTCTGCTCAGGTTTCCTGCTATGCCCATTTCATTATCATCAGCAATTAACACCACAAGCTGGACTTTTTAATAAAGGAAGCAGACACGCTTTATCTTGCTCATGCTGACAAAAATCAAGAGCAACCTTACTGGCTTACTCTGGCATGAGATGGCAGCCAGACTCCCCCTGAATAAAAGGATGCAATTTACAACAGAACACAATACCTAGTGATGAAAAGCTGTATATGGAGAATGACTTATTAGGGACGACCACATCTTTAGGTGATTTCAATATAGCCTTAATTTCAATTTGCATCAGAATTATTTTAATACCACTGCATACCAAAAAAAGAAAACCCAAACCAAACCACCAAATCACCCCTAAAAAGATGAAAGAGCTTTGTTCTGGGCAGTATTAATACACAGTAGATCTCTTCCTTCAAGGAAAAGGAAAAACCTATGGAGTTTTTAATAAATGATAATATTGCCTGCTTCAATCCCTACAGCTTTTTACAGCACACATTTAGGCTTATGCTGTTTGGGCTTACTGTTCTTTCTCCCCTCCACTACTTTCTCCTCCTTGTTGTATAATTATGTTCACCCCCACCCAGACTACACTTAGAAATTAGATTTTTAGCTGAGCTATTTCTAGCTATAAAACAGAAATTAATCTTAAATTGTACAAACACAGCTAATTTATGTTTTACTATCTTCAGAAGAGAGAGACCCCAAAAGAGGTCACTGCTTTGCTCTTAAATGCTCACCTAAAAGGCTCAAACAGCAGAACTAGCAGAGATGATGGGGTGTGGGTGGAAAAGAAAGGAAGTGAAACAAAGGAAGATCTTTAACAAATGGTGGGCATGATAGAGCATGGTCTTGTGAACCATTGGTTTTACAGTAGAGCTATAATAAGTATATCCAATTCTGACATAGCAGTACAGAACAGAGAGGGAAAAGGGCAATTTGAGATACTTAAGCAGTTACATAGTTGTTTTCCATGGTATATATGGTGCTCAACATAACAAATAATGCCAAGAAAACCTCCAGAAAACAGCCTGTTCCTTCTGCTGCATCTCTATTTCAAGAAAAGCTTTTTGTGGCCTGTTCTTCTCATAGTGCTAGAATTATATGTTCATAGAGCAAATCATTCTTTAGGAGAGAAGAAAAGAAAAGCAGGACTTCCTCTGTTATGCACTACTAATTAGCTCCAAGTTGGGGTGGGGGTTGACATAGAAGATTGGCAATGCAAAAACCATTCTGACAAAATATTCACCGAGGCAAGCTGTGCAAACTACTGCTGCAGCCTGGAGACAATGGCTCCATTGTTCTGCAGTGTTGAATTGATTTGGGAGCAATCTCAGAGGGTCCAGCAAGGAATAAAAAGGTAATGTTTTTTGCAAATTCAGCTGGCTTTCTCTGGTTCAGCAGTGGGCTTTCTTCTTAGGAAAGGATGTTGAGCAGTGCTCAGTGTACTCAGGCTCCATTATTGTAAGCAGTAACTGTTTTGCCAGCTTACAGCATGCCAGTTTTAATGCAGGTACCTAACTGAATTCGATAAAACAAAGAAACAAGCCCTTCATCACATATAAAAAGGCTTGAAGGAAGAACAGAAGTGTGAAAGGCACAGGTGGGTTGTGGTAATGAGTACTTATATGGGCCACAGAATCTGCCTTGCAGAAGACTCTTCCCACTTCCCCTACATTCTGCACCCCACACCTCACCCCAGCTTCAATCCCAGTGCTTTTAACAGTGGCCAGGAGGCCAGGTCTTCTTCGAGTTGGAGAAGAATTCCTGTAGCAATACAAGGAGGAACTGATACAGATCCTGTACTGAAGTAGCACCAGGAGTCTGTTAGCAAAATGAGAAGAGAGGACTGTCAGTTTTCTTCCTGCATTGCATTCTCCTTCCCATAGTTGCCTTTTATAAATGACAAAATGGTGCTAATGGTGCCCATGTGGTCTGCAATGAAACAGATCCAAGACATCCCCTGAGACTGGGCAGTGTCACATTCGTATTATTCCTTTTAACAAATTTAGAAGTGCCTTTTCACATTGTAATGGGACAGTATATGCAGCTCTCACATTTTTAACTCTAAATGGCAGGAAAAGACCACATTATTCTTTCAGTTGTCTCTCATTGGTAATTTATTGGCATAGCAAATCACACTGTCCTTATCCAAACATCTTTATTCTCCTGAAAGGAAGCAGTGTAGACTTACAGTCTCAAAAATAATACATTAGACTTAAAAATTCATCCAGAATAATGCAAGCACTACGTCTGCTTTTATACAGGACCTTAAAGTGATCCAGAATGAGCTACAGAGCAAATAATGAAGTCTTAGCAAGGCCATGAGCAAGACAGAAAACAAAAGAAAGAGAGAGTCTACCAGTGCACTGCAAACTACATCAGTGTTTGCAGAGTAAAAGTCTGCTGTTCACAAGACTTCATGGACAGTTTGCAATTGCCCTTCTTTCAACGCTACAGCCCTCAGCCTCTGCACTTTGTTGATGCTGCTTCCACACTATTTCATTCCCCTTATCCATCTTCTTTCCACCTGTCCTTCTAGGCTGCCTTTTGTTTTAGATATTTCCACAGAGTAAAAGGCACAGATGCAAAACAGAAGTTCAAATAGAGATATTCTCCTGGGACACTTCACACAGAGTGAATAACTTCTTGCTAACAGCCTTATGTTTTTTGAGTGACTGGGCCTGCATTCCAGAGCTCAGATGGATTAGATGTCAAGTTTGTGTTCCCAGAAGTCTCCAGACACAGGGCTGCTGGAACAGACAGTTCTACTCAGGGGGATCTGCAAAGGATCTGAACCAGCTCCCAGAGGAAATTGTTTCACATGGCTGCTGAAGGGGGTGCGTCAGCCTTCTCGAATACCAGTTTCTCAGGGGCACTTTTCTATTGTGATCCCTTATGAACACAGAATAGCTTTCAGTCAGCTGAGCACTAATGATTTTCATGATGGCAAAAATATACAAGGGCATAGTTTGAATCAGTTACACCAAAATATATGTAGGATTAGGTTTGGACTGGAGAATATTCCATTTAAAATCATCATATACATTTCATCTAGCACCAAATGATTGTTTGCATTAACAATTATTACTGTACCACTGATGTCAGGCTGACATGTTTGGCTGTGTTGTTTGTTGGGTTTTTTTAATCTGGGAACAGTATTTTAAAGGTTGCCATTGGTTAAATACTTGAGCATATTTCTTTTCATGCTTTTAAATGGGTTCACACACAGTAAGCACAGTCAGGTACTGTTCTAACTTCAATATTTGTCTAGCATAAATCAACACACAATGACTTGGTTTCTTGTAACTTATTTGGTGGTGATAGCCTTCATGTTAACCTGCATTTACTTACAAGAGAAGTTTTCACTTGAATGGTGGGGAATTAACTGCAAAGGAAGAAGCCCCTGATAATAAGAAGGTCCTCTAAAACAAGAGAAACAAGTGATCTGTCTTCAAGTTTGTGTCTTGTGAGTGGAAATAACAGGTCAAACCTCAGTCTTACAAAATAGAATGTATGATGGCTCTGACTAAATGCTTCCCCTTTGGGGACCAACTCTGTGTTCCAACAACTCCACAGTTTAATTCATTGTAAATAAAACATTGACTACAGCTGACAATTTAATGTGGTATTACAACTTGCAGTGCCTATTCTCTTATCTGTAGACTCAGATTTGGCTGCAAAGCAATTTTCCTGGAAGGTACCAAAACAGAGGTCTCTTCAAGAGACTTCTGAGCCATGGCAAATTAAACATGGACCATTTCACAGCAAATCCCAGTTTTGGCCAACAAGTAATTTTTGCTGAATTCTCCTTAAGCAGTCTTAGCCTCAAAGTAGCCTTATGGCCCTAAAATATCAAGCTGAAAATTCATTTCCCTGGAGACTTTTTCCAGCAGTTATGCCTGTCTCCAAAATGCATTCACAGCCCTTCAATGCATGAAGTCACATTAATAGTTTTACAGAAAACAACACTTTTACACACCTACAATTGTCCATAGATTCTTCTGAAATTATTCAGATGATTAATACAGGGAGATTATGCCAAAAGCAACAGCTTGAGCTGATGTCTTTAGTTTGGAGTTTGCACTGGTTTTGTCAAGCCTGTTGTGGGTATCATGCCCAAAAGCTTTCTGATTTTTTTTCCAGCTGCATCAGCCATTCCAGTAAAACACAACATTTCAACCTATAAATTTTGTATCTTACTTCTGAATAACTGCAGGATGCCAGACCTACCAGTACTGCTATGCAAGTATTAGCCAACCCATACTTTGAAAGATAAAAATCAATACAGCAAGAAAGTCAGATCACCTAGTCAAAAGCATAATGACTAAAAAGAGTAAACAGGAGGGGGGAAATTAATTTCTAAGACTGTATTACCACACCCTTCTTTTGACATGCTCCTAGAAAAGCAGGAACTTCTAAATACTTATCATTAACAAGTTGTGGGGTACAGTTTGTTAACATCCTAAGCTCCCACTTAAAGGATGCCAACAGAAAGATATTTTCAACATTTCAGAGAGGTAAGATCCTAGAAACCTGCTCGAATCTCATCTCAGGTATGCAGTAGATTTTTCACCCACCCCCTCACCCCCCACGTCAAATCTCTTCTTTTGTTGCTCCCAAAATCTCTCACTCTGACATCAGAAATGCCAATGAATGTAAAATGTAGATTGTGCATTGTTCTAAGACAGTCAGAAGAAAGCGTTGGTGTGAATCAATGCCAAGGGCACACGGGTTATGGCATATACTGTCTGGTAACATATGTTAAGGGCAGGGCAACACTAATAGCTGAAGACTTAAAAATAGATCTAATAACCCACAGCTCAAGAAAGCCCTTGGGATCTGCTTGTTGGCATAACTCCCATTACCCTTAGCAGTAATTCACCAGCAAATGGACTTTCAAAACAAAAATTCACCATTAAGCAACATTAGACTGCTCATATTACGGTGTCTGCACCGCCATGATAAAACTTGGCTATACATTTCCTAGGTGAACTAAGCCAGCCTCGAGGCCAAAGCTGCAGCTTTAAATAGAGGTTGCCAGCATGGTACCCCTCCAGCCTTCTGTACTTCAACCTGTCCTCTACTAGAGTAAAGAGGACTAAACTTTCACTTGAGACTGTATTTGCTTTAAAACATCAAGATGCATCTAATGTGATGTTATTACACTCTACACCATGCTAGCAACCCCACCATCTTCCCACACATTCACAGCCAAGCAGCCTCCTGATAAAAAGGTAACAAGGTTCAGTTAAATGAGCTAACACTGATAGAGAAAGCTGGCAGCATAATAAAAAAAGATATATCATAACCCCTTATAGTTAATAATAGTCTCTGCAAAACACTTCACTCTTGCCCCAAAAGCTGGGAAGAGTGACAGGAAGAATAAGCTAATGAAAATCATTTCATTTTCAAGATTAAACAAAGGCCATTAGAACTCTAGACACTAAACAAGAGGCAAACAACTGTTTTGCCATTTGGTCATTTCTGTAACTGAGATCAACTGGCCAAATGAGGCATACGAAATCATACACTGCTGATACTGAAGTTGTGCTGCAGGATGGAACCCACAAATTCCAGGAACATACTCCTTTGGTAGGCCTCCAGCAAGCTATGAGCACCATTTTTAACAGGACATCCAGCTGGATGAATTACTACAAAACTCTTGTATTTACATTACTCTGTGTATTGCTTTCCCAGCAGCCTGCCAATTCACAGGAGCTTGTGGACTTCTCAGCCTTGGGCAGGGAGTGTGAACTTCAGTTTGTATTGTGGGGGATAAAAAAAACCCACACAACAAAGCAAAACAAACAAACAACAATTAAAAAAACCAACCTACCAAAAACTAAGCTTTGAAGAGAAACAGCAGGCAAAAAGTGTTAAAATATAGGCCTGATTCACAGTAATGACTACACTCCCACACCACAGACTAAGGGAAGGAAGCAGGAGAGGGAAACCCAACACCCAGGCACTTCCAAAACTGTTTTGAACACTTGGGTTCTATATGTGGGTTTGGACAACGCAGAGATGCTTAATTTTCAGAACCATCAGGGTGCCAAGAGCACAGAGGGATGCCACAGTTTCATGTAAATTGAAAGAATAAATCAAATAAATAAATATCTGCCTCCCAAGAACATTCCAAGTAAGAGAAAATGGTAATGAGTTTTGGAAGCAAGGAAGGAAATTGCTGTCAGTGAAAAACAGCCAGCAAAGTTAACAGAGCTCTGCCAGCAGACGACCATCAGTAACAACTCTGTTTTATCAGGAAGCAATTTGTCAGTAAAGTCTGTAAATTAGAGGGACAGCCATAAGCCAGCACATACACTGTCAGTAGAGACCAAATCAGTCAGGTGTTGTCTCAGATCTGGTAACAGCAGAAAAAAATAAGTGCAAGTTACCTCTAAGGCAGACACAGGAAAGAAGAAAAACTACCAAAAATAAAAATCTAATTGACCCATGCATGAAAACAGAGTAAACAGCTAAAGATCACTTGAAAAGGTCACTGCTATGTCTTCCATAACAAGACATGAAGTGGGAAAGTGAGGACAGTGAGACATGGACAGACAGATAAATCTTCATTAACAGTAGTCCGTGCTAGATTTCAACAACTGAGATACTCAGATCCTTTTATAGCCAATTTAGGGCTCCAGAGAAATGACAGCTTCACAGCCCTAACTACTTAAGTGTCTCAGGAATATGAAAGGGGGAATATTAAAGTGGGAAAATTTTTGCAGACACTGCCATGTTTTCTCCAACACTGGAAACAAAGACTGCAACAGTAAGGATGGATCCTTGACAGTACCAACAGCCATCAACACCTTACTTGAAAGGGGCAGGCACACAGCTTCAGTCTGTAGTTCCTTTCAACAAACCCAAACCTGAGATGAACCAAAATCACCACAGTATGACGCCTCACACTTGGCAACACACTCAAAAAGCCACTCCACTAACAGCTCTGGCACATACTGTGCCAGCAGAGCTGCATGACAGCCCTCCAGTTTTGTGCCTTTTGATAGGTTCGACAAGAAAGGAGCAGCGCTGTTCACAGCACACCCCAGAAGGAAACTGTCCTTGCAATATTGTCTTATTGCGAGCACAGGTGGGACAACTGCAACTAAGCTGTGCTATGGGATCTTCATCTGAAGAGAAATAAACCAAGGGAGGCAAAATGAAATTACAGAAATGGATTAAGTATTTAAACAGCAGTCTGCAAAAAAGCCAACAGCAACAGACCTATCTTGACAAGGAGCATTAATCACTTCCTTAAAACACAAAATCTGAGTAAATAGCAAAGCTCTGCATGGGAAACAACTCATTTTACAGGCGAGTATTCCTGGTTACTGGCAGCACAACAAATACAATCACAGAGAATATGGATGAACATAGTTTGATAGAAACCATACAATCTCACAATAAGAAAATACCTCATCCTCTTCAGAAAACATTTGCAAGGTTTCCTTCTCTACAAGAATGCAAAAGAATTTTGAGAGGAAAACTTTCTGCAGCTATGGTAGGACCTAGATGCAATATCATGCCAGCATCTTCAGAAGCATTAAAATAAATCCCTAACCAGAACAGCTATACAAAACTAATATTAGGTATGGCTATTTTAATGGTACAGAAAGTCCTGAGCTATAAAAACAAAGCTGAGTAATCACAAAGTATCCTTTTAAAAAGATAATAAATCAGCATTAAGACATAATGCATTACTCTATATATATTCCAGCAGCTTAAGCTGTCTAGAGAGACTTCCAAGACCAGCATTGTTCCTACTAACATCACCAACAAACATCCTCTCCAGACTGTTTTAGAAACATGTCAGCTGGAGCAAGTGAAGAAGGTATTACTAATAGGAAGCATAAGGCACTGCAGAAGGGAAAATTAATTTTGAAGAGACCCAAGGAAATGGTAACTGGGGGCTTGCACTGAAAAATGCAATCAAACCTCCCCAGTCCTAGAAACAGTATAAACACATCATTGCAGACTTGTATTCAGGTTAATTATCTCTGCCAAGAAGGAGGGTTTGCAGAAGCAGAGCAAAGCATTAATGCACTGGTGCTGTGCCTGAGATCTAGCTCATTAAGCACTGCTCTGTGTAGACACATGCTCAATGACTCTGGAAAGCAGCCATTATTCCTCTTACCTCTGCCTCTTAACGGAGCTGAACTCTTGCATTTTAATTTAACATTGCATGTTCAAAAGCTGAATGGAAGTAGCCAAACATAACTCACAAAAGGTCAAAAGGCAGCAAGACTGAAAGCCCACTGATGTCTGCAGTATTAAAGCACAGTTTATGGTATGTCCAAACACAGCACCTGTTGACTGGTTTCTCTGATCAGTTTCCAATAACATCCATACTGCCTCTATGCAGTAAATGGATTATCACCACACATTACTTGCCAGATACTAACCATCTCATCTTTTCAGTGTGGCTCTTGCAGAACTGTTTTAGAACTCCTTCACCCTGTGACACTCCGCAGAGTTATTCATGTCTACAGTTTCAACTGCATCCATCTGTCCATCTTTGTGGTTGTGCCCACAAATCCCTCTGCTAAATGTTCCAAATAAAAGATTGGTACCTTAATTATTCTCGACTTTGGCTCGACCTGAAGCCCTGTTGCAGATGACTTCCAAGTTTCAATCAATAACACAGAAAAGCCCTTTAGCCTGCCGTGCCTCTCCATGATCCGTTAGCTGCTAAGCACTGGCAAACTCAGAGCAATGTTACAGATGCTGGGGCAAGAATACCTTCAGGAAAAAACAACGTGGAAAATGTGGCTGCTTCCCTCCTGTGAGAATGATTACGTTTCACTGAGTGTCTAACAGTCCTTTAAGCAGGAACCAATGACCACTTCAACCTGAATGCTCTAATTAAGCTACAAAGCCACTCTTTCTTGCTCACCCTGCCACTGGTGTCACGATAAATGCATTCTCTTCTGAGCCTCCTTCCAGACACAAGAACCAGATTTTAGATATACAGAAGGCCAGGACAGTACCTCTCCAAGGCCCACTTTGGTGGCTAGGCAACCAAGAAAGGAATCAACCTGCATTTCCATACCACCTCCATGACTGTTTCAACAGCTTGGCTATCACACCAAATACAGATTACAATCGTTGCTCAGTATCTCTGGGAATAAAAATTGCATCTTCCCAGAATGGTCTCCTGACATAGCTCCCAAGAGTGTCAGGGAGGTGAGGCACAGCTCAGCCTTACCTTTCCTAGTGGGCTGTGCTGCCACCTCCTACCCAGACTACTGGAGCATCATTTGTCTTATACAGTGTTTCCATGACCACTCACATATAACCTGGGTGCTGTATAGCTAGTTAAGGGCCAGTCATCTTCATCGTGAGTGCTATACCACCTACACTGCCTGCCTGATGCAGGACATCTGAATTCAGTAATGTGACAGCCCACACTTGAACTTGTGTGGCACCCTAGCATCTCATTTTACAGTAAGGTTTCAGAATCAAGCCTGCTTGACAGGTTGCCACTCCTACCTCTGCCTCCTGAGCACTCCATCCATTCCTCCTTACACCCACACCCCTGATGTGCACATCTCTGTCTGCTGGCCCTACAACTGATGCTCACAAGATTTGTGACATCATCCTGGTTAAAAGTGGTTTATTTTTAACCCACCACAACAATCATAGCAACACTAGCAGGGCCAGAAGCTACAGCTGGGCACAAGCAGGGAGGAAGAAGAGCTGGAGCTGTGGGAAACACAGGGTTACTGTAGAAGCCATGAACCACAGTTCCGTTTCAGAGGTGACCAAGTGCCACCTCACCTATTCTCCCTCCCACATCTCCACCATTCCTAGTATGTTTCTGAGTGTCCTAGGAAGCCACTGTGACACAGATGTAAAACACTGCACGATTTAAAAAATGTCATTATGAGACACCATAGCTAATTTCTGACCTATGAGGCAATGCCTCCACACAGTACATGAGCCAGGAACATTGGTGGCTTTGCTGCTCTGCAGCTCTCTGGCAACCCCTTGCCAGGGATGAGACCCCCAGGAAGGCAGCACATCTGGCAGAACTTTCCCATGAAATGAAAGGCTACCAAAGAGAAAACTAGAGAGGAAAATTGGCTAGAGAATGGATAGTACCCAACCTTAACATGGATCAGCTGAAATCAGGTATTGAAAGATGGCACCCAGTACTCAAACTTCCAGGAAAAATTAATCTAAGGCTAATGATGTGAAAAAGCACATATGTTCATTGCTCTGTGCCAGCCTGTGGACACTGCTTGCACAAGTGAAAGTTTAATCTCAAAAAATAAATATGGGCAAAGGGAACTCCTCTGCTTACCAATTAAAAGATCATTTGCATAACCACCATCTGGAATTAAAGTACCTTTCCCCCTCCCTCAGCTAAAATGTTTGAAGAGACTTCCTCTTGGTGCATGGTGGATATGCCTTCAATAGCTGCTGCCTTTATCTTGCTTTGAGTCAGACACTGAATGATCTCTACTTGCTGGTCTAAATCAACTCCAATAGTACTGCTTGGTAGGGCTGTTCTTTACCTGATTGCTCTCACTGCTGTAAGTGATCTGTTTCTCTCACTTACTCTGGATCTTGTCTTGTGCTCTTAAACATAAATGGAGTTTTGACATTGCTTTCAGTAGCAATAAAATGGGAAAAGGCATTAGTCATAACACAGCAGCATCTGACAGCACAAATCATAAGGCCCACCACAAACAGTCCTTTCATCCAATTAATTTGTTACAGCGATGGAACCCAAAATTCAAGCCCTTTCCCCTCCCTCCTTCCAAGGAGCTTTGTGCAATGAGAAACTTAATTCTGCATAAGGTCTACCACAAAAGGGTAGAAGGAACATTCTAGGGAATATTGCAGATAAGGTATTTCCTGTCAAGAAACCAGTGACCACTACCATTCAGAGCACCCATACCAGACATTTCTGCTCTAGCTCTACTCTGACACTTTCATTTGTGTTTCCCTCCTAAAAACTAATTTATTCTAACTTTTAGACTTTCCAATGTCTAAAATGAAAAAGCCTGTGTTTGCTGACTTCAGATCTAGGCTGGATATTAGGAAGAAGTTCTACACAGAGAGAGTGATTGCCCATTGGAATGGGCTGCCTGGGGAGGTGGTGGAGTCACCATCACTGGAGGTGTTCAGGAGGAGACTTGATGGGGTGCTTGGTGCCATGGGTTAGTTGTTTAGGTGGGTTGGATTGGTTGATGGGTTGGACACGATGATCTTGAAGGTCCAAAGTGAAATTTTCATTGGCAGATGTTTATCCAGGTGTTCAAGACAATCTTTTCAGTCAAGGAGATTGCTGATAATTTCTTAAATGCTGCAGACTGGTGTTGCCCCACTGAGATGCCCTGATAGTTTCAGATACTCCTGGAATGAAAGGTATTGCTTCAATACCTATTCACATGGGGGGTTATCCACGAATATATATGGCATGGGTATGTGAGCAAAATACATCCAGAGTCAACAATTCCAAGAGGGTATAAAGAAGTCTCATGTCATTAGGTTTTACAAAGGAAGAATACAAAGTCACTGAAGCTCAGGTGACTTTGCCCCAAAATTTTGTGGTACCAAAAAAAAGCAGCAAATCAAATCCCACAGCATACAAACAAGACAAAGATTAAATCCAGGGACAAAAAAAATTTACCTGAAACACTGCTATGCTTACTACTAGATTTGAAGGGGGGGGGGGGGGGAAGTGTATATTGAACTTAATTTTCACACAGCTTTTAAGGTTTTTCAATATGCAAAAAACTGTGATAGTCAGTGTGTGTGTGTGTGCGTGAGATAAACTACCTAAATGCATTCCAATTTGATCTGCAATCTAATGCTGAAACATATGTTAAATTTGATTTAGTGTACACCAAGTAGATTACTGACATGATTTAATTCATGGTATTTACAACTGGGAAAGCTTGACAGTAAGAAAACAAATTATACAAGTTTATTACACCCTCTCGCTCACACCAACGAGTGATTATAAAGAGAGTTATAATCAGGGATGATTCGAAGTGATGGACAGGCAGTAGTGTGGTTGGTTTGGCATCCAGAAACACAACATATGCTGAGGGTACATTATACACATGTGGCTGGCTGCAAAGCACTGGCACAACACCATCCTGGGCTTCCCTTCCTTGAAGCTCATCTACATATTTGACTATGGAACTCATTTGCTCTCCATCAGCAAATGCTTTTGGTGGGGGCGGTGTGTCACACAAACAAAGAGCAGAACTGAGCAGATGGTTGCTGATTCTTAGAAGATATTTGTTCCTGTAGCTGGCACTCAAGATGCACTGAAGACCATTTGATTTCACAGAAAATTGGTCTCCCATTGTTCATTAGGCTGCCATACGTGTTTTGCCCAGAAACAGCTTCATCCCACAGGTTTATTCCATAATCTCATTTTTCCTTTCTGTTACTGTCTTCCAAAATAATCCAGTGTCTGTACCACTGGACCTGGTACGCATAGAGCTATCATGTGGCTACTTGGAACAGTGCAAATTCAAATCAGTTTGAAAGATGTACCACCTTTTTTCGGAAGGGTGTTCATGCTGGAAAGCTCTAAGCCACAGAATCTCTAAGCCAGCACCTCTCCAGGAAGGGAAGTGATTATTCACTATTTGAACTTCATCGGACGCAAGAATGACCAGATTCAAGTCACACGATGGTAAAAGGAGTTTAAACCAATTAAAGTACATTAATATTAGCTATTAATCTATCCTCTTAAAGATTCAGCATTCTAAAGTTATAACCTCAAGAACCCTCTATGGAAGAGCTTAACACTTAGGACAGCATCTATGAAAAGCCACCATCCCAGAGGGCAGAGCTCTTCCTGTGGAAATTCGCTAATTCTAAGAGCTTTTAAAATTACCTTTCAGCTGAGTTTTTAAATGTACTCCACTCACACATTTCATCATCACCTCTGTACTAAATTCAGGTACCATACCTGAGGCTCAGAGTCAGCACATGAGAAGTTTTCTAGAAAATCCAGTAGTTTTCCCAGAGAAAAATACCTAGCTGGCTAGCCTTGAATCTGGTGAAGCTGATGAGCTTCATTCAGAAGCATTCATCCTCCACTGAACTAAGAAGGCCATTCATTTCTCAGCTCTATCATATAGCCAGCTGATTAGATAGATAGACATAACCTACTGAACATTTCTGCTTCTGATCAGAACAAAAAGTTGCCATTGAAACAGATGCACTTTGTAAAAACCAGCTGTATTGTCTAATGAGTTAGTCCATGGCCCATGACAGCCGATTCCCCGCTTACCATTTCACATACTGAAATGCAAGGCATTGTGTGCTGCATATATTTAATATAATACACAATCAAATCCAAATCAGTGCAGGGAAGTATCCTTTTTATTCATTTCACTCAGCCAATCTGCATATTAAAGGCGCTTTCCAGGTTTTTAACAGCAAAAAAAAAGAGGGTGAAGAGACATGGCCCCTCAGGGTAGCACTTCAGTAAGCATATTCTGATATCAAAAACTAACCCCATCCACATATCAGGCATACGAGGTCAAAAGGGTATAGAAGGAATAGGATTGGGCTGCACTTTCCCTGTCTGAAGCCTGACTTTCTGGTTTCCTTTCAGGCACTCAGCACAAGTATTTTTCCTGTGGTCAGAAGAGATTTTTCTAGCATCAGCTACTGGAGTCAGCCTGAGCTAGTACCGAGCTGACTGCTGAGACCATCCCTTAACCGAATCACAGGCTGCAATACATTGTTGAAATATTGCAAGCAGGCTTGATAGATCAACCGGTCAGCTTGATGCAGCCACTTCCCAGGCAGTTATAGCTCTTCCTGAATTCACTATATCGACTTTTTGACAACAGATGACACCACAGTGAAATCATGATGAAGCAGCAGATAAGAAAGCAAGCAGATCAGCCACACCAATTTCTTGGATATAATAGTGCTCAAAAAAACTGCACTTGTAGACAAAAACAATTAAAATATTGCTGGAAATACAGGTGACAACATCTCCTTACTTTCACGTAATGCAGCCCAGTTCCAGTGCACAACAGCACATTAAATTCATGCTAGCAACAGAAGTATTTTTCTGCTATCAAAAGCTCCATTATGGGGAAATTTGTAAACACTATCCTCACTGCACAGGCACAGATTGCCATGAAACTCTGCATGAGACTGTGAAACAATTGCCCACCAGAGATGCTGCTAGCATATGGCATAGTTCCAGACTGATGCAAGAGCTGGGACACGTACTGTTCTACGCTAGGCTTCAGCCTAAAGCACGCAACTTACAGGGGTATCTAGGGCAAGATGACTCTGAAGAAGGGTAAACCCAAGAAGAAAGGCAAGGTTAAATTAGAATTCAAATACATCTGAAAGCAATTATTAGAGATTGCAATTCCACATGAGGGAAGGGGAATACACACTTCCAAAGACTGCTCAGTTTAACAGAAGAGAGGAAGTGTTGTTACTATGCAATAGGCTTCATTAAAACAGCTATACAAAAAAAACCCTTATTTGCCACTTCTTTACCTAGCTTAAATTGCAAATCCAAATTCAGTCCTGCCCATACCTCAACTCTCAGTCCTTGAAACTGAGAAATTCAGAAGTTGATTCTTCTGTCTGATAAGCAACATAAATCAAAGTGATCTTCATTTCTATTCTTCAGACACCACAGTCCTTTTTTGGCCTGCTCATGCACCACTTGTTTCCTAATACCTTGCATTAGCATAGAAAAGGCTTCCTCCCCTTCCAAACTACATTAAACACAGTTACTCTTTTTATTTGAGAGGGAGCTATGTGAGAATAAAGTGTCTATGAGTTAACATCAGATTCTTAATGTAACAGCACTTTTAACTAAGCATAGATTCTAAATTGAGAGTATGCTAAATCAGTGAGCTGAACTGCCCCCTGTGCCTAGCCATCTCCTGCTCCTCCAGCCACTAGGGAAAAAAAATAACCCCACCACAAAAACTATAGTATTGCAGCACCTGCCCTATATATGGTTATCACATAGGCCAGGCCTGGACAGTGGGAATGCACCTAGCAACATTACTGGAATACTTTTAGAGACCACCTGAAACTGTTCTCACTGCATTACTAGGACTATTGATTCAAACCCCTTGGCTATTCTCCAGACAGTGGGACAGAAACCAAGAGCTCTGGACACAATCCCCCTACTAAGTGCAATGCCCTTCAGGCTGCTCTAGGTCCTACCTGCCACCAGTCGTGGTGGTCACAAAACCCCAGAGCAATATGATTTCTTCTCCTCTCTCCATAACCTCTCTTCAGAAAACTGCACTGAGGTTAGGAAAAGATGTCATACACAAGCCCTGAGGTATCTCTCCCAGATCACACCACCACTAGAGGTGTTAACAAGATTTTACAGCTAAATGCATAGACAGTGCAAGCAAGTAGAGCTGCATCAGTGTTGAATCCAGTGGCCAAAAAAATAAAAGCCAACTAATGAAGTGTTCTGCACATCCATTAGGCTGCCAGTGTGCTGCGTTCCTGCCCCTAGTAGAGCCCAGTAGGCACACAAGATACACTGCGTTCACAGAAGTACCGCAGACCCGAGTTAGAAACAGCTCAGTATGCCAAGGTATTTAATATTCACATTGGAATAAACATATATCAGAATAATGGTTTTGACAATACTACAGTTTATACTGTCAGATATGTTATCATCTTCTCACCACCCCACTTGTTCATTGCTCCCCAGAGCATTCAGGACAGTCTTGTGCTACAGGATGCTGGAGCACTTTCTCATAGCAAGCATGAATATAGGGAGCTTATTCCTAATCTGGATATCACAAGACATTCCCCCATCTTTCTCAGACCCCACCTGCATAACATTGAAAATGGAAGGCCCAGGTACTAACAGCCTTCAACAGCAGCATTAGGGAGCCCTTTGCTCTCCTCTGAGCCTTTTACAGATGAGCCATACAAGAAATAAGAGAGGGCATCTTGGTTTAGCTTCAGTAACCAAATGCAGAACTGCTGAGAACACTTGAGATAATTGTCTTAATGACAAAACAGAAATACTAAATAAATGGTTATGAGGAGAGTTTTTTTAAACAACAACAAAAGAAAAGGTAAAACCCCCCATTATAGATGCACCATTTACCTCTGTCGCTTAGATTGTTCATTTTTTCCTATGTCACCTCCCTAGAGGGATAAATTCAGCAGCTGCGCAGAAGGTTGCTACATGTTGCCTCTACACTTAAACCAAGAAACTCTGAGGTTAACATGTGAAAACAATTTATGACTAATTTACTGCTTCAGCCAGGAGTTATAGATTATAGAGACCCATTCACAGTGCTCAGAGCAGTAAGACTGCTGCGAGCCCACACACTCAAGAGTTTTCTCAGCTCCTCCTATGCTCATAAAACAAAATGAGGAACCACTACCAGACACTGTACAAAAGTATTGCCAGTGTGGGGAGGAATCTGGGCTTGTGAAAGCAGGCTGTGTTAACCCAGGACAGGTATGAAGCCTGCAGTGAGAAAAAGGCCCACCAGTTTCTTGATATGATTTAAGGAATTTAAGTACAGTTTACAGGTTCTGCCACAGTGAAAGCAATTGTCAAGGGTCAAACTTTAAAATCATTCTATATTCAGGCAGAAGTGACAAAGATAAACAGCTGGTTACCATTCACATTAAAGCACTTACACAAATTATTCATTATGAAAGGACTAATTTAGCAACAGGGAACCTGATCACCTACAGGTTCTGAATGAGACAGATGAGAGCACACCTGTGCAAGAGGTGAGACAGCAGGGCTAGTTATGGCTGTTTGAGGAAGAAGAGAAAGACACAGACACTTTCTGTAAGCCATCCACATCAGGCATGGGTCTGCCAGTGGATGTTCCAAAGGATTCCATACTGAGCCCCAACAAGACTTAAATCAGGGGGGGGAAAAAAAATGCATAGATTTCTCTCAGTCAGTACTTACATGTGTGAGGTATCATCAGCTGTAAAGACTGTCCTTACCTTTAGGAGATTCACTTGAGCTGTTCCATGTCCTGAACAGATGGATGTAAGCAGGTGTCCTCAGGCACGCAGTGTCCAGCAGTAGAGCATGCCTGTGGTACCAGACAGGACCCGGCACTATCGTTCAGCCCACAGTGATGTGCCAGCATGCCAGCACCCAAATTCCCCCACAACAGGGTCTGAACACCAACCTCAAGACTGAAAAGAGCTTTTACTCAGACTCTTTTCTGGAGACTCACAGCAGTCCTGTGGCCGCAGCATAGCAGCCATAAGTACCTGAGGTCTGCAGCAGCCCTTCCCATGAAAGGTACCTCAGACAAACCCACCCCACAGAGCTACTCCCATCCTGCTTTTATTCTCCCTGAAGCCCGCACCCAGGTGATTTCCATTTGCCAGCCACCCCCCATGAGGCTGACTGCACAAGAGCCAACTGGACCAGGCTGGTACCCACCTAGCAGGCTTCAGCACTAATCAAAACAGAAATAAAAGAAGGAGGTAGTAGCTTAACCCCATGGAACCCAAGAGGACCCAGGGAAGACTTACTGCTTTCATCTTCTTCTCCCAAGAAACTGTTATTTTTCCAGGAGGCAAAATGCTTTAGCAACACAGCCCCTTAACAACTTTCAGGTGTTCCTTGTCTACATCAGGCATCAGCATTCCACCCCCTTAACCACTTTCAGGTGTCCCTTTTCTACATCAGGTGCCCACATTCCTAATCAGCACTGAGAGGTCATGGGTAGGTCCTTGTGTGGCATCAAGCACCACATTTTCTATCTAAAGCAAAATAAAAGGGAGGGGACTCACGGGTGCATGAGTTGTGCTCTGCAGTGAGGTCTCCTGGATTCAAACAGCACAACAGGTGTCCTCTAGGCAGTAGCCACATTACATTTTTATACTGTAGATTTTTATCTCTGCTCAGCATGAAAGAACGTGCCACTAGAGACCAGATGTTAAATTCTTATAAAGAGCTACAGTTAGCAGTGGCTGCTTCATGCTCATTACCACAGCAGAGCAAAGCAGCACAAATAACTGTTTGCCACTGCTTACTCTTTACTATTGTAACAAGACCTCTTTGAGACAGATATACTTTGCCTCTACCAGTTCTGATGCTTTGAGCTCAAGATACAGCAGGCAAAGCAGGTGAAAAGCATGTAACATCATGGAAGTCAGCAAGCTTCAACCCCAAGCTCTGCTCTGGCAGTCAGACTTTTTTCCTCTGCTTTATGGGTTGAAAGATTCCAGATGTCTCCAACCACCCCAGTATGGCAGGATCTGATGTACCCATCAAATCATAGAATAATTTAGGTTGGAAAAGACCATTGAGCCCAACTGTAAATCTAACCCAGCAAAGTCCCACTAGACCATTTCCTTAAGCATTACATTTATACATCTTTGAAATACCTCCAGAGATGGTGGTGACGCAGCACTTCCATGAGCAGTCTGTTCTAATACTTGATAAGTCTTTTGGTGAAGAAAGTTTTCCTAACATCCAACCTAAATTTTCCCTCATGAAGCTGAGGCCATTTCCTCTTGTATTCTGTTGCTTGTTACTTGGGAGAAGAGAGGGCAAGCAAGTCTAAGGGTGTGCTGAGGAAACAGGTCACCATTCAATCAACAAAGTTAGCATACCTAAAACCACCTGCCCGCTGAGTGTGTAAAGTGCCTGGGTTTAGTAAATGGACCAAATAATGTGAGATCTGAATGGCTGATCCCAGACCTCTGTAGCAAGCACCCACAGGAACCACCAGCGGCAAATAAGCAAGCACTGAAAGCTGCCAGAAGTGATTCTGGAAGTTACATAAACAATAAATATGTCCCTTTTCCATTTTATGTCTCCCATGATAAACTGTTATGAGATAGTCACATGGCTTGAAGCAGATAATTACTGATAATCCTGACTGGTGGGAGAAGGAACCATCTGGCAGATGGAAAATAAGGAGGTGCCAAGAATTTAGCAGACCACGGGCTTCTTGATAATTTATGCACAGAGGTCTGAAGAAAGGAATATTTAGACAAAAGGTCAGCTCTTCTGTTTCTATCTATACCCAAACCAAACTGCAACACCAGAAGTACCTAAACAATCATGAAAATTATTCCCATTTGAAATTCATCCTGGCATTATGAGCACAACCAGTGAATCTAAAACTATGTCAGAGGTGACAAATTATTTCTGCAGCTCATGATTAATCATAAATGGTTACAGCACACAGCATCAGCACATTTTATCTTATACCCTTCAGGTTTCTATTCTATCTGCTTTTAACATGCAAATGCCTTTATTCATCCTCTTCTGACCTTGCTGTGTGGGATAATTTTTTCTTCCCATTTTTCTGAGCAGTGTTTCTTTCTTCTCATAGCAGAGAAAGAGCAGCTTCCAATAGACTCCACTTTGTATCCCATTCTTTTCTTCTAAATTAATTTCTTTTCCTTCTGCTTTCTCTTTGTCAGTTCTGGGTAACACAAGAGACATTGCTGGATGCACCATTCCAGTTGCAGATCCTCATTTTTCCACAGATCACCACTCATTTGCTGCCGACCCTTCACACCAGCTGAGCTGCAGCCAACATCTTTTGCAGGTAAGGGGAAGTGAGGACATGAGCCACATCAGCAGTCATAGGCTAAACATAAAATTGAGGGACAAGAAATTTATGTAACATAATTAGTGATTTGGAGCCAGTTTTGCTGAAGCATCATGGTTCACCCCAATGACCATCAAATAGTGCAGCAGGTTGCTCAGAGAGATGGTGCGGCCTGCGTCATGTGAGCATTCCAAGACCCACCAGGACAAAACCTGGAACACTCTCTTTTGACCTTGCTTTGAGCAGGAGGTTGGACCAAAAACCTCCCGAGACCTCTTCCAATATGAATTGACGAGGCCATGATTTTCAGAGGCACCCTGAAATATAATTCCCACTGACTCCTGCGTTATTACCACTCCAATGAAAATGAAGGTATCCTTGAAAACCATGAAGTGAAGCATTATGGAAGTCATGACAGCCAAAAGCTCTTATTTAAACACATTAACAGAACTCATTTGATACCGGTCAATCTAAACAAGTAAGATAAATCTTACTTTTTTCACTTTAAACGTTGTGCAATACAATGAACATTGATGAAAAGTTATTCCATGCTTTTTTTTTTTTTGCTTTTTATTATTTTACAACAAGCACATTTTCCTAAGATCCTACTCAGGGTACAAAAGGTAAAACCACATCCAGTGAGTGCCAGGATAACTAGCAGAAAGCACTAGCCATCAAAATGGAACACACCGAGAGCAAGCAGTCGCACACTCCCAGTCTCCAAAATAAATCTGCTTGCCTTATTCATATGCATAATTCCAGCAGAGCAACCCTGGCACAACACCCCTAATTGAAATGGCACTGCAACACAAATATTTTTGATCCATTTGATTAGGTAACACAAGCAGCATTTGCCTGATGTTCGGTCTATTCACATTAAGCAGCCCCACACAACCTGACACAACTGGCGTTCACCACTCAAAGAGACCCTGAGCACGCTTGAAGGGATGTGCAGGAGCAAACCTGAAAAACAAACTCTAAGACCACCCCTTGCAGTGTGCAAAAGGTCATGTTAAACACTCTTCATTTTCAAGGACACTTACAGCACAGAAATTAGAGACGAAGAGGGAAATAAAGAACAATCTCACTCCTCAGAGTTTACAAGATGAAAAAATCCTAAGAATTTATTTTAATTGCCAGCATTTCCTCTCTAGGGAGCCTCAGTTCAAATCACAACTGAAAAACAGGGGGGCTGAGTTTACATTAAGTCAGTTATGTTCCTCTTCCCAGTCAGAGCATGAAGTTTCACACCTGAAAATAATTGCAAAGTGATTGGAAAAATTACCGACTCTCTCTTCTTGTTCGAAAGATTTTATCCAGCCATTTTCTTTTCGTTATCAGCATTTAGGTCAACTGCAGCAACTTGCACATTTGTACAGGCTTTATATTTTCAGTTCATTCAAGGGAGGACAGATGGCTTTCCTGTGTTTCGATGCGCTCAGTGATTGTCATTTACAGCACTTGTACAATGTTCTGTGTTTGCTCACAGCAGAAACCAACACGCGGCTGCACACTGGCCTTTCTGTTCCATTGGCACGACTTGCTCTCTTCAAAAGCCTCCCTCCCAGTTAAGTGCAACTTGGTGCACCCTGTATCTTGTGTATGCCATGGATTCTTTGCTAATACCACCATTAGCTTCAGCTGAAGAAGAACACTGTCATTATTAAATCAGACAGAAAATAAACCTAGGCAGTGTGTTTAAGCATAAGAGTCAAGTTATGTTTAAATACTTTGACCTTAGCAGGCAGAGGTCTTTTATAACCACGTTCATAATATTTCTGATACCCTCTTTTTCTAATTTTCCACCTTTTCACAACTTTTTTGGCTTTTAGAAATCCCTCTAATCCTCTTTTCTGCATATAAAAAAGGGACTAAAAATGGCCTCTTTTAACTGTCAGTTGATCATGTACTTAGTTGTTTTAATGGAGCAGCATTAAACACAGGGCTTAGCCCACCTGCATTTTACACAAGCAAAATCTCATTCACTTCTCCTGAAACTTCACCTGAACAAAACTGCAGTCCTTTATTTGTCTTTGCATTACTTCTCCTGTTCATCAAAACATGCCCAGGTGCAATTGTACAGTATGTTGGGTAATTCCTTGCTGCAATGTAGTAGGTGGAGCTCAAATTATGGACCAGCTTCAGATGCTGTAACTGCTGGCATGCCTTTCCTATCAGTAAAGCAAAGCAGATGCTCGCAAGGCAGCATCATTAGAAAAGCAGCAACAACAGAATGAGCTTTTAAATATAATTAGAATTCAAATGAGATTTTTGGAAGCTTAGTCTCCTCTATCCCCAGGCAATTAGTTCTCGTTCACTTTCCTCACCCAGAAAACTTTCCCAGAAGAGACCATGGAATTCTGCACGCATGAATAACTGTGCTTTAAACCCCCCCCACAACCGAACGAGATTATGCTCTAACATGCTGCCATGAGAAAGCCCCACTTAGAAACTACAGCCATAAGGCAGCAGGAGCCGAAGCTGCAGCACAGCGTCCCAGAGCAGAGGGGCAGCGCGGCCGGCATCCCTGCGGGAAGCACACCGCACACCGCTCTGCAGAGAGGCTCTGCGGCTCCCCGGCCGCCCCGCCGAGAGCGCAGCTGCCACACTCCATGTGCGCCTGCTAGCAGGCAGCCAGGCAGGACTGCGCGCTGGGGAGCGAGGGTGCCTGATGAGGCAGCGGATAGATAAAAGGCAAGTGACATGCTCTGTAAGCACATCATATTTTCCAGTACTGCCCCAGGACACGCTGACTGAAAGTTTAAAATAAAAAGAACCCACACCATACAGCCCAAACCAAGCCATCCAAAATCCACTCTGCAGGGGTAATGAAAAACACATTTCAGAGGTACCTTAACTTGTACTTTAAATCCCATTTTTAGCACTGCTATCTGGAATGTGGGTATACCAGTTGTAAGCTCTCTCATACATAGATTTCATTTGTACTGGTAGTAAAGACAAACTGAGGCAACAGACATGTGAATGCAGTCACTCAGCAAGTGTACAGGCAACATTATGTGATCATCTTTTAACTAGTTTATTCAATCTGTTTCCTTTTCAGAGTAGGTTCAATATCTAATACCAAAATTTCATCAAGAACTCAAAGAACTGAGTAGCCAGTTATCATCACCCGTTTAACTTAAAGTACTAACACAAGAAACAGACATATTATACATCACCAAAACCCCACACATACACACACACACACACGTAGGAGCATCCTGTTTATATCAGTTTATTTTCACAAATCAATTTCCTTTTTACCTACTCGGACTCTTCACATTTTCTGAAGGCACAACACCCAAATAGGCAATGTAAAACATACTTCCTGTAGAAAAGTCTGTAATCTCCCAAGGGACTGGTTTGGCAAAACCACTTTTGTTTAAAAACTCGGGTTCCAAAATGAGCCTTCAAAAAGCATCACAGAACACCGCCAAGATTAAAAACTCCTTGAGGTGTCTGCACTTCTCATGCAACACACCACTTAACCTTTAATAAACCAGGACTTTTTTTCAGGAAATTATAAAAGCAGAAGTAGTAAAATTTCCTATTTTGTTTTAATCAAGTTTTAACAATGGGACAGAGTCTCTAGGCAAAGCTCCCAGAAAGAGCCAGACCACCATCTGGCTCCATTGTAGAGCATGACAATTCAGAAGAAACAAGCATCTAACCAGCGCTCTGAAATCAAATGATAGGTTGAGTCTGTAAAAGCTTCATTATAAACACACAGCTGTACATTTCCTCCCTCTTTGTACATAAATATACCCTCCAATACTTCGACAAAGGGGGGGGGAAATCAATTTCTGCATTTTTCTATGCTTCCCTGTTATGCTTGCTACCAATCAACATCAAGAAATATCTTACATACCTTACGCATTGTTAGCACTATATATAGAATATATATATAACTTTATTGTTCTGTTTTCACACATGCTAAAATTTCCAGTATGATAAATGACATTTTAAATCCTTGCACTTCTTGTCAAGACTGCAGATCCACTTCTATTTGACAGCAACTCCTGGACATACGTGTCAAGACAAAAATAAATACTGCTGCGATGTTAAAACATTTTAAAACTCTTAAGACACTAATACAGCAGCACATGAAAGACTTTTTAAATACAACATGAAAGACATTAGTGAAATAGAAATCTGCTTTGCCACAGTCATAAAACCTGCACGACATTCGTGAGACCTGTACTTGTTTCTGCGAGAGCAGCTCACAACCTTTGAGCACATCAAATGTTGCGCTCCAGCCCTCCACCCATACCCTTCCAAAAGTCCATGCTGCTATCTCAAGCAAGCATTCCCTCAAGCTGTACATAAGAAACACTCTTAATTCCCAAACAATTGAGGTAATTATAAAAATGAATATCATTTATTGGTTCTTTTTGTTACTATCTTGTCTGAACATTTGCTGCCGTACAAAAGTCCGATTTTCAGCATTATGCTTTCCAAGGGCATCCCCTCCACACCACGGGAGATAAAGATGTGTTAAGAATTGTGCCAGAGTTTTTGTTACTGCCTTCAAACCCACAAGAAATTCGTGAACAGTATTTTGGTACAGAATCACTGTCTGGCATTTCAGGGGAGCATGAGGCTTTACACTTTTGTTTTTTTTCTTAATTGCATCTAACCCAATGCAAGGGGGTGGGGAAATGAAAAAAAAAAGGGGGGAAAAGAGAAATCACAGTACTGTTTGTTACCCTTCAGCAGTCTTTGGAGCAAACTGAAAACCAGGCTGGTTTTCCCACATCCGTCCCTCACTCAAGCCAGCAGGAGTGGCTCCTCTCCCTGGCAAGGCTCAGCCACTCCTGAGGGTGGTCAGTGGGCACCAGCTGCCCCATCACAGCCGTGGCTTCCTGAGCAACGTTCTGCTGAGATCCTTCACCTCTTCAGGGCTGCTGACCTTCTCGTAGCCTAGAAGCGCCATGGGTTGGTGGCAGTACTCCTCAACCTGCTTGATCTGCTGGTAGCTGAGCGCAGTCCTCCAGGCACTCAGTGCCTGAGTGGCATTCCTGGCTGACACCACAAAAGGCTTGGAGGAGTAGCCAGGGCCACTGGTCATGTTGAGGGCAAACTTCTCCATCTCTGGGCTGACTGACAGGTTGACAAACCCATATACCTGCCGCAGGGTCTTGATGGGTTCAACCACCAGGTCCTCATAGCGCACAGCCAAGTAGTTGCCCTGGAGCCAGTCAGGAGGGTGCAAAGCAGTCTGCAGGGTCTTGGCCATGCTGCTGCAGATGACCTCCATGGCACCCAGGGCATGGTAGTCCGAGCTGCCCCCTCCCTCCTTCTTTACACCCAGCTTGTGGCCCGCATCAAGGAATGGCATGCGGTGGATGCGGGGATCCCGGCTCCTCACCACCTGCAGGCTCTCCCGGATGAGTCCATGCCGGGACTTGATGCGGGAGCTGGCAACGGCCCGGGGATCTCGCACCAGGTGGATGACTTTGAGATCTAGGGTCGGATCCCGCATGAGCGGGGCGAGCACGGCCAGGTCGAAGACACGGACACCCTTGATGACCAGCGTATGATACTTGTAGCATTCCTCCTGGAAGCGGCTGAGGTGCTGCGGGGGACACTTCTTGCACACCCGATCATCCACCATGCCCACCACCTCCTTGCGGTAGGCCGGGCAGAGGGGCGAGGAGCAAATGACCTTGTTGGTGGCCGCCCCAAAGATGCCCATCGTGGTGAGGTTCTTGCCGGCACCCGCCGTACTGTAGAGCTGGAAGACGGAGAGGTCGCAGCGATACAGGGAGCTCAGCATGTCGCGGGCCGCCCCCTGCAGCGAGACCGCGTCCCCGGGGTACAGCTTCTGCCAGACGTGCCACACCGGCTCGTAGAGGAAAAAGACCTCGGGGTTCTGATTGAAGAGCTCCCCAAAGAAAGATGAACCCGAGCGCCAGGTAGTGAAGACATACACCAGCTGCCGCCGGGCGCCCGCCGGACCACGGCTCCCGGCCGGAGGCGGCGGGGGCGGCGGGGGTCGGTGGCGGGGGGCGGTCGGGGGCTCCCCGCAGCGCCGCGGCCCCCGCCGCCACTTGTATTCCAGCAGGTTGAGAGCGGCGAGGACCAGCAGGACGGCGTATCCCAGGCACAGCGCCAGAGCCTTCCGCCGGCACACTTTCATGCTGGGCAGCGACGGGGCCAACTGTTGCTCAGCGCCCTAGCGCCCCGGGGCCCGTGGCGGGCAGCAGGGCGCACCGCCCCCGGCGCCGGCCCCCGGCCGGCCCCCCGCGCCCAGCCTGCATGGCGCAGTCGCCGCGACGGCCCCACCACTGCCTCCACCCCCCTCCGGTGCCCTACTTAGCAACCGCGCGTCCGCCCGCGCTTCTTCCGCGCCGCCATCGCCGAGCAGCCGCGGGCTTCGCAGCAGCCCAACTCGCGGCCGCCGCCGGAGCGAGGCGGTGCCGCGCTCCGCTCCGCCCCGTAGCGCCGGGGCGGGAGCAAGGGGCGACGAGCGGGAAGGGCGGACAGGCCTCTGCGCTGCACCGCCCCGCCAACACGCATGACGCCCCCGCTCCTCGCCGTAGCGGGGAGAGCTCGGCAGACCGCCGCCACCGCGCAGGGAACCGCCGCGGAGGTGCGGCCCGAAATGGCGGCGCCCCGCCCCGCGCTCTCCATTGGCGCTCGCCACCGTCGCTCTGTCCGCAGTCCTGCTGCCGGCTCCGTGCCCGGTTGTACCCGGTGCGCCCCGTGGCGGTGGAGGCGGCGGAGTTGCTGATCCCACTGCTGCCCCGCCACCCGGCGTCGGTCTGCGGCGCTTCCTTCCACGGTCCCTTCTCCGGAGAGACCGCCCCACTCGGGGCTGAGCGGCGGTGTGCCCTGGGCGCAGTTAGAGATTGCCCTGTTCTTGTTAAGGGTCGGTGTGTTGTCTCTGTGCGTGGTAGAGGGAGACCCATGAAAAGCCTGGAACGGAGAAGGGCGCAGCTCTGGTTCCCATCATTGTTAACTTGGTATTTACAAAAACAAAGGTCCTTTAATAACTTCTCCAAAAGCAGCAAACCCAAACGCAGCCTGCCGTTCCAAACAGTATAACCCTTACAACGGCGCAGTCACTTTGCAGTCTCCAGGTGTCCCTTAGTCCTCTTGGGCTGACACGGGTTGATGAAGGAGCTTGCCGAGTGCCTGGCGCTGCGCTGCACTGCACCGCTGCTCCCGCCTGCATGCTGGATCCTCTGCTCCCCCAGGCTGTGGCAAGTGCCATTCCTTGCAATCTACGAGCCCGAGTGGCTGGTTAACTCAACAGGAAGGCGAGTTTCTGCTAGGGACAAGCAAGGAGGTCAAGCCGAGCCCCACAGCCACAGCTCATCCTCCCAATTCCTGCATTTGCTCGGTGAGAACCAAGAGCACACACTTCCTCTGCCCTAGCTCAGACACCAGACACCCAACTCAGCAGCTGGCTGGCAATATACCAAGGAACTCATCACCCCCAGAGTGGTTATCACTTACACAGAATCACGGTGGTTTGGAAAAGGCCTTTAAGATCATCAAGTCCAACTAGTATCTAAATCTGACAGGGCACCAACTACATAGAGACAGCTTTTAAATACAGCCAGGGACAGCATTTCAACCACTTCTGTGACGGGCAGCCTATTCCAGTCTTTGATAACCCTTTCAGTATACAAGTTTTTTCTAATACCTAACCTAAAGCTCTTCTGGCATAACTCGATGACATTTCCTCATCCTGTAAGTTGTGACTTGAGAGAAAAAAACAATACTAACCTCTCTGCAACCTCTTTTCAGGTAGTTGTAGACAGCAGTATGATCTCCCCTCAGCCTCCTTTTTTTCAGACTAAACTACCCCAGCTCCCTCAGCTGCTCCTCATAAGACTTACTCTCAAGACCAGCTTTGTTGCCCTTTTCTGAGCCAGCAGCTATACTGCAGCACCTAGAACTGAGCAAAGTACCAGAAGGACATTTTTGTAACTTGTGTGCTCTACAGCCACAGCATTGTGTGAAAGGTAATACAACCAGCAGTGCAGCTCCAGGCAGCACGGGTGCTGTAAAGATACACATCCCCTCAACACACCCAAGAACAGCACCAAACAAGCCCAGCATGGATGGCACAGAGCTCAGACTTCCCAAGCTGTTGGGCTCGGGGCAGTGCCCAGTGATTCTGTGATGTCAAGGAATGTCTCAGAGCTTCCCCACTTTCCCCAAGGGAGATCAGCACAGGTAGAAAGATGAACATGAGTTACAGGAGCATTTGGTGCCTCTCTTCTTTCACTGCTTTCTTTACACAGCAGCTCTCTCATCCTTGCAGCCTTTCCCACCATTCACAGGCTGCATATGGCCCACCTCTGTAGGGGAGGTGGTAAGTCTGAGCTGCGCAGGGCTGCACCTGGCTCACCCACAGACTGCCCCCTCCATAATGGACAGCACTGACAAAAGCTTGTGTTGGAATCTTTATTTTCTGAATGGCATGGATCCAACACTACAGCACATGCTTTTACTCTCACAGAGTGGATCAAATACAAATCCATCTGGTGTGTGTATTTTAAAAAGGGAAGAAACTAGTACAATGGGGAGAAAGCACTGAATGTGTAAGCTATCTTTATAGTCCTTATCAAAAGGATTTCTGGACTGCTCACGGATTTTCTACAGAGATATTAACAGCCAAGCTGCCTCTACAGAAAAGTTTATAAGCCCCTTCCAGCCTCAAAGTGAAGGGTAACATTTAATAGCAGGAGGACTTCGCTCTTCCCTGCTCACTTCTCCAAGTCATGAAGGGCTGGGTGGCAGCATGAGGGGAGCAGAGAGTGAACCCCAGTCTGAGCCACTGCTGCCACCCACACCCTGCTGTCATGCATAAGATGCAGCAATCAAACCACATGGCACAAGTCAGAGGAATCATTTCACAAGCTGCCAATGACTGGTCAATGGCATTAAAATATTACTGTGACTTTTCATACAGAGATAACTTGTTACAAGCAGAATTTAAGCAACCACTAAATATTTGAGAAAAGTCAGTATTTCATCGGTGAGGCAGAAGGTGAAGCCATTTTTTACCTACAGCACTCCAGAGGAAACACTTAAAGCTGCATTCTGCAAAAATAAATTTTTATCTAGTTGGTAAAATAGAAGTTTAAGCCTGATGATCTTAAAACAACAGACTTCTAACTTTTGAAACAACATAAAACAAAAAAAGGATATACCTCTGATGCACCTTGCAGCATAAAACTCTTGCAGTTACTTTAGACCTAATCCTGGAGTTCTTCACATACAAAAAGACTTCGGTTTCTATTCCTTATATAAAACTATGGATCAAGTACTTACTTGGCTTTACACGCTCACTGAAGACGAGGTGACCTTCACCCAGCTAAAGCAGACATGTTTTGGTTTTGAGTGCTCTGTAATAGCATCAATTAGGCTACTTTAAGTGACAGGTAACACCACCAGACTGAAACAGAGTAGTTCATAAAACAGTAACTGTTGCAGCCACTGTTCTGAGGGCAGCTGCTGGATGCAAGCAGAGTGCATGATTTCTCAGCTGACCAATTCTTTAGCACACCGGGTAGAGCAATATAGCAACATTCCACGTGTGCCAAGAGCAACATCCTCACCTTGGCACCCTTTGACTGGAACGTGTTGCAGAAGCCACCTCCTTGACATGCTGGCACCTCTTACTGGGAAGATTTTAGCTTATCTATGTTGTTGGAATTTACTGGTAAAGTGATCGATAACAAAGAATATATGAAACAGCCATTCTGAGCAATAGTTATCTGGGCTTAGAGACTTAGGTTAGGAACAGCTTTGGTTAGGGCTTTGGTTAGGGACTTCTGCTTCTGTTGGTTAGCTGCTGCTCCTGGCAAGGGCTTCAGTGTAGGGATGCTGTGAGGGATATGCTTGGGACTTCTGTTAGCTGCTTCATCTGTTAAGGGCTTCCGGGACTTCTGTAAGTGGGACTCTGAGACTCTGTAGTGCTAGAGATCCTACAATGCAGCAATAAAGGACTTCTGGGAGGAATTCTGAGATTCTCTGCTCTCTGCATTTCTGGAATCTCACTGCTGTAGAGCAACAGAGTTCATGCCTTCATTTGTCACCCAGTGGCCCCCGAACTGGGAAGAACAAGAAGCAACTCCTCCAATATTGTACTGCAGCGCTAATGCAATAAAGGATAGAGACTCCAGGGAGCAAACCCAAGTTATAGCCGTGGAAAAAAAAAAAATCATTAAAATACCATGAAGTTCAAATTAAATCCCTCTTTCAATTTCACTTGAAGACAAGTATGGAATTTTGTAAAAAACCTAAAAAGCCATCTCCAGTTCTTCCACAATTTAATTTTAGCAAGTAACCAATAAAGATAAGCAAACATGAATTGCAAGTATAGCATCTCCAATGGCAAAACTAATCACTAAAGCCAAACATTGAAAGCCGTAATTGGATTCTGCACCCTCCCTGCTGTTACACAGTGGTTACGTTTCTCTGCATCAGTGAATGGATGAGCGCTGGCAGAAACACTGCATTCACCACACTGCTCCATCTCTACCTCGGGAAACGTGGGGCTGAACAGCTCTGTAATTCAACCTACACCTTGCAAAGTGGAATCTTGTTTTTCCAAAACTGGAGTGATGCATGTATTTATTCTGTGCAGGTGGACTCAAGCAGCCATGCAGAACCCAACTGAAATCAATCCAGTTCAGCACAGCTGCAATATTCTATCCTCCCAGCACAAGTTTCAGACCTGGTAGTCAAGTTATCACTTCAAGTAACTCAATATCAATAAATACTTATGTTTATATGGAAGATACTTCTGCAGCCAACTTTTTATTCACACAAAGTTTGGATTTGTTTGGGGGCATTTGGTTTGGTTTTGTATGTATGTTTGGGGGTTTGATTTGGTTGGTTGTTCATTTGGGGGTTGGGGTTTTTGTCGTTTGGTTTGGTTTCTTTAATCATCTACACATCCAATGCAAAGTATTACAAACACAGACAGCAAAAACCCAGCTCACTCACACTGCGAATCTACTGATGAAGCTGAGGTACACTATTTTGAGCCAAAAACTCTAGAGAAGCTCAGTTTTGCCTTTTTTTCTTCTACAGTCTGGTATTTAAATGATTTGCTGTCTTCCAGAGTAAGTGTGCAAGTGGGCAAGAGCGTCAAGAGCGGCAAGGGCTGTGCTGCAGGCTGGCAGGTATCAGCTATTTGATAAGGCAAAGCAGCGTGTGCAGCCACAGCAATGGACTGTAACAGTCATTTTAATTGCCACACATGGCTGAAAAGTTTACACACAACCCCCAAGTTTAAAAGGCATGTTTGTAAAAAGGTACAGAGGTTGTATCTATCTCTTTCCAAGTGCAACAGCTGGCAGGTAAAGACTTTTCTTGATTTTTGCCCTGAAAAGAAAGTGATGGGGCAGGGGTTTGTAACAACTCCAGGGGATAAGATCCTCACCAAAAAGGACTCTGACAACTTATCCCACTATACAATTTTTATAGCTGTCCCAGACTTAAAAAAACACACTAACCAAGCTACCACAAAGCACAGCCCCATGTCAGTGAAATACTTGTTTGATTTGAACCACGGGCTCAAATATATTGGAAGCTCACTGAAAAATCAACTAAAATCAGCACCATAGGGAAAAAGCTATTTTGTGTCCTTTCAAGGGTAAACTGCTTTGCTTTTAGTCTCTTGACTAAAGTATCTCAGTATAGGGTATCTCAGTGGGCACATGGTAACTCAGCAGATGGTTCAGGATCTGCATGGTCCTGCCATCTTGTCTTTGTGCAAAACCAAAAGTGGTAAGAGCCACGCTAAGTGTGTGAAAGAGGAACATTCCACAGCTGCACGGATACAGCCCTTCACAAATTTATTCAGTGCACATTTTCCACCCTCTATTTTACTTTATGCTGGTCTAATTTAGGCTCAGTGCAAGTATACTAGATCACATACATCAAATAATAAGACTTTCCTTTCCTCCAGAAGGAAAATTCACCATTACCCAAAAAAAATTACCACCGCCACCATTTATTTCTAGGCCAGTTTCATTTTTTAAACATTACAGCTTGTTTGCTTTGACAGAGCAGAGAAGAATGGATCTTTTCCTGTGCAGGTAGTTACAAACTACAATCCAGTCATCCCTCAGATATAAATAAGGTGGCTGTACTGACCTCAGACTCTGCAGTGAGCAGTGTAGAGAGTGAGGGGTAAGATTCAAATGCCCCAATTTAACTGTGGGGAAAAGCCCCTCATTTTTTGCATTAGTTTAATATTTTATGCTTAGTACTTACGATTTTTATGTGTGCTCTTTAGACAACCCAAATCCTGACTAGTTAAATGATTTCTTCCCTCAGTGATACAGCCAGAATTCTCCCCCTAACATCTTTTCACTTAAGCAATGGGGCTGCAAAAGGTTTGATCCTTGCTGGAACACTTCCTGACTCCTTGTCTCTTGGATGTTTTCTGAACTGCGCACACAGAAGCTGTGCTGCAGAAGCAGCTGGCATGGACCAAAATTAAATCAGCTACTCATAAACCAGAAATATACAGCAAAGTAGACAACCTATCTGTAGCAAGCTGTTCCCCTACCCCATCTCCCCAGTTTCTCCTTTATATGCACCTCCAGCTGCACAGATGACATTTTCAACAAAGCTAATTCCAATAAATATTTACAAATTCCCATTTGTTCAGCTGAAGGAATTCCAGAACTTTATGAATGTCCTGAGGACACTGCAGTGTAGTTCAGTCTCTATTTGACTTTTGTTAAAATTAGAAATCTTTTCTCAGCTGTTGTGTAACTGGTTTATAACCTAAAGGAAATTAAAGAGATTGTGCTTTTATAATCATGTGCCTTAAAACAATAGACAGGTCACCCATAAGAGCTACCTCAGCCACACACATAAGAGTATCTCTAAACTGTCTACAACCAAAACCATGAACCCTGGTTAACTAATATCTTACCACCCTCCACCTCCATGCTTTGCAGTGCCCAGGAGCCTCTACGTCTCTACAGCTGGTCAGTGCACCTCTCCTCATAGTTAGCATCCCATACTGGGATCTCTGCCCAGGTACTGGGTGCCATGCAGGCTGTCACACTGCACTTCTTGCTGTGCTGCAGGGTGCTGCTGAAGGCCTCACTTGCCTCTTGCCACCCAGAGAACAGCAAGCAGCCTAAGCCATACAACCACATTTCCTTGGATCTAAACATTCAGATGATGGAGCAAAATAGCTGGTCCTCATTTGACTCCAGATTGGACAAATTTAGATCCAAGGGAAGAGAGCTACCAGGTTTGTTTTGGATTCGAATTAGAGCTTAGGACCAAACAGCGAGAATTCAGCATTCCTTACATAACTAACATGCTATAAACCCCAGGGTTTCACTTAAGACTTCTGCATCCTACATGGGAAAAAATACATGTGGACAAAATGAAGTTAGCATTTTAGTTATGATTTTTACAAGAGTGGCTTACAAACCAAGGAACAGCAGCTACAGCAGCAGCATAAACCAACAGTACACTGACAGTCTTGCAGCAGCTCAAACAGCAATGACAAATTTTCAGCTACTACCTATGAGCTGTTTTAATGAAGTAAGTTTCAAACCTCAACAGCCTTACTCAAAAAATAAACTCTAAAGTAATTTTCAGGGTTTGACTACTAATAATCAAGTTTGTCATCTGATAATTCTCTTGATACTGAACAGATGACTAAGAGAGAGAACTGTAAAATTCTCATCTAGATTATTCCACTGCCGCTGTATTCATGCAGCTGTAGAGAACTCACTTCTCTTATTCAGCCTTGGTAACTGCCCCGGCATTTAGATTTTTCAACAAAGAAAATGCACAGAATATAGACCAATCTTTACTAAAAAGGCAGAAATTCAAATATCCTTCAAAACTACCTTTACCTTAATGCCAATATATGTGTCCTCATGCAAGTATTTGGTGTAGATCCACAAGTTAAGAACCGCCTCACCCCAAATTCCTCCAGTGGCTGTATGACAGTACAGCAAGCCAGCAATCTAAAACTAGACACAAAGTTCAGACTTTAATCCCTCTGCAGAGACACAATAATGCTTCTATTTTTTATTTATTAAAAGTATTAATTCTACCAAAGGACTGTAAATGTTTGTGAAGGGAAACCCCAAAACTAAACTGTCTAAATTGCTCAAAGAAGCTCTGAACCAATTTGCCATTTTTGGCTGATTTTGCTTCTCTCATGACAGGATTCTAGTTCACGTTACACAAACTCCTTCAAGAAACCCTCCTCTTACATTCAGGGACAGCACAACCCCTCTGCCCTCCATCCCCCCCAATATGCCAAGAGCACATCTCAAACACTGGTTCATCCCCAAGAGCCCCCTAAATATAAAACCCATTTCCCATTTTGGTGCTCCCTAACTTACGATGTCTCAGGCATTACTCATGTCATTGGGGGAGGCCTGATAAAACCTTCCACACTTGCACCCATCTACCCCAGAAATTCATTAAATAAAACCAGTACAAAATTGAAAGCTAGCCCAATGTGGGGGGGAGGGGTAATCCTAAATCCCTAACTGAAAAAGCATAGTAGTTTTATGTGCAGAAATACAGAAGGAATACAATAATCCAGCACCGTTCACCCATGCTTAGGTAGAGCTGCTCTATTAGGAGAAAAGTAGTTTTGTAAGTGCAGAAAGCAGGAGCACATCTGGTGTCACTGGGACAGATGAACTCACATTAGCAATAGTTGCAATTCTAAATATATGCTTTGGAAAACATTATTTGTTAGCCCTGCTCACAAGTGGTGGCTTATTTTTACACTTCAAAACCTCAAAGGGGGAGGTGGGGGCAGAACACACAGAATGTGCCTTGCACCCAAATAGCCTGGCACTGACTTTCAGAAACAAACTCTTCCTCAAATAGTATTACCAAAGGTATATGCAGCTGGTGTGCAGAGAAGCCAAAGGAAGTGACAGAACTTAAAAAAGGCAGTTCAGATATAAACACTTCTGTAACACTGCTAAGGAAAAGTTTTAATTGCTGGAAGGTGACTCTGTGCAACTGAGTAGCTTTTCTCAACTGAGAGAGCCTGCATGCTCAGTGTGAGTCTTAAGTCTTACCAAGATCCTCACATTGGGTCCAGATTGGTTTGGGGCGGGGAACACAAACAATAACCAAACAGATGAACTTCCAGCTCCATACCTAGAAGGCCTCATAAATATCTGAACATCCTACAGAGGTGCTTGGTTGGTTTCACAAAAACATATCTGCATGACAGTTTCTCCAGCACACCTGTGAATAAACCAGGTTATGTTCCATTTCTAATGTTATCCCACACCAAGACAGGCCTCACCATCTCCTACATCAGGCTGCAGGGAGGGTTACTCAGCAGCACTGCAACTCTTGTACTGAACTTGTCTGCTTTGGATAAACATAAGCATTGAAGCATAAATATTTACCTCTGATATCATCCTTAGTCCATCTTTACCTAAATGAATTATATTTATCACTCATTTATAAACAGCTACAAGATGAAAATAATAGTTTTAAAGAAGTTACTCCTACCTCAAATTATCTTCTTCCTATTGCAGAGTTTAGATTCTCCCTGTCAAAAACTTGTTACCTACATTTTGCTCTAGAAAACCTATCTATACTCTATGCCAGGTGTGAATACACAACATTTAAAACAAATACAACAAAAAAACCCTTAGTTTCTAATAGTTTAGCTACCAAAACCTGTACATCTGAGACAGCTTATGTTACAGGGAAAATAAATTAAAATACAAATAATAAACTGTGTATTTCTAAACCAGATTCTTTATAATGTAATACAAACAGATATAAGGTGCATTCTTTTCTCATTATCAATGCAGCTATTCAATACTCACACTAGGAAGTCTTTATAGTACACATGCATCCTCTGTGTTTTCAGTATTCCAGCTCATCTCTCAGTTCTCATTAGCACAAGGAATTCTCCACTTAATTCTCACATTTGCAATAATTTATATGATCTTATAACAAAGTCTCCCATCAGGAAAAAAAACCCAGAACATTTGTTTCTAATTAAATATGCATGGGTTTCCAAAGACCTTTTAAGATCCTACTTCTGAAAATGTTCCCTCTTAGGCTATATACAACAGAAGATTTTCCCCAGCACATTTACAAAATGCTAACAACATAAAACCTGTCGACACACAAGTGCCATAGCAGGCCACCACCCGGCACTCTGGGCGTGTATTTAAGCACAGCTTTTGCATTTAGAAACAATCTGCAGCAGGCCCTTTTATGTTTTTATTACAATCTCCCCATACCTTCAAGTATAAATACTGAACCCCCCTCATTTCTCATACCTCTGCCCCAACAGAAAGGCTGCATGAGAAGAGATCACCATGAAGGGGTTTAAAGCCACATCAACACCTAACACACAGAAGAGACGAAGAGAAGCGAAAGCCTAACATGAAGTTAAACAGCCTCCTGATTCCAAAATATTAGAAATAAAATATGTAGTAATATTTTTTTTCCCTACCACTTTAAAGATCCACAAGAGGACATAAATTCAATAAAATAATGTAAAGTCTGTCATTTTGGAATAAAAATCAATCTTAGAAAACAGCAGTGTACTGTAAGTTGCAATTACTGTGCCTATACTGAACAAAGGAGTCACAGAGCTTCAGGCTTGCTGTCCTTTTATTGTTCCCCATGCCTGCCATGGCTATGGCTTGTTACTGATACATCATATATATATATATATTCACATACACATGATGCATCTGTGCAGAGGCCCCTTTTTTAAAAATGAACAAAATACTGGGTGTCACAAATATTCCCTGCAATTAAAATGGAGAAACAGGAAGCAAAGATTCACTTGCAAAGCTTATCATGGTAGGTGACCACACTTCAATTGATATCGTTAGATCTCGTGGTAGGAAAGAAAACCTATCCACTGGATCCAAAGGGTGTCTTTATTCTGGAGAGTCAAACCAGTCAGAACAGGAACAAAGCTATGACTAAACTGAAAGATTGAAGCACCATAGTGTGTCTGAAATACACAGTACTTCCAAACAGACTATGAATTCCTCTAGAGAGCTGCATCACCAACGGGGCAAGAAAACAACACCTTAATTTTCTGTTCAGATTTTATTTGAAATCTAATTCAAATTGTCAAGCTACAAAAAAGGGGGGAACATTTTGAGTTATTTCTGCTATGTCACAACATTCTAAAACAAAATAGCACTACTGCCAGCAGATCAGTTACACACATTTCTGATGAAACTTCTAAACACAAAAATGTTTCTTTTGGGCAATAGTCACGATGAAGGTATTTTGTACAATATAAAACAATGACAGGTCTACAGATGCTGATACTCATGAGTATACACGTGCATTCACAAAAAGAAAAAAAACCAAACAACCCAACCAACCAAACAAAAAGAACAATTTAAAAAATCAGGAATGCTTTTTTGTTTTTTAACAGACTGTTCAGGCACAAAAACAAAACCGCATTTCCAGTAAGTGACAGCATCATAAAAAATATTAACATCGTCAGTGTTTGCTTTTCTTTGACTTCTTGTGAGATCTGTGAGGAGAGCGGGACTGAGACCTGGACTTTTTCCCTGACTTTTTAGGGGATCTGGATCGTGACCTTCTTGATCTTTTGGGTGTCCTGGAGCCAGACGGTGACCTTCAAAAGATAAAATTATGTCAAATACTGATTGAGAATATCAACTTTTTCTGTACTTACTTGACATTCATTTACTGAACTAAAAGAGGTGAAAAATATTTTTCCCTAGTAAAGGGAAGTGACAGAACAGTATCTTGCTTTTAAGAAAAAGACCATTTTGCAGTGTGAGGTTTTTAATATATTTTGGCCTTTAGTGCTCAGAATCCACAAAAAAACCAACAGCAGCTCATGTCCTTCTTAAACCAGCACAAGGAAATCACAACATTCCACATATGCCTCAACCACCCCAGCCCTTGTATTAATAGCAGTCTATAGCCACATAGAAAAGAACACAACTGAAAATTCATCTTGGATTCTGTTAGGCTGAAATTTTTGTTTCTTATCAAACATGTTAAACCCCGCAGAAAAAGAACACACACCAAATAAACTTTGTCATCTAACCTACATAGAATACATAGAATAAACCAGGTTGGAAGAGACCTTCAAGATCATCGCGTCCAACCCATCAACCAATCCAACACCACCCAAACAACTAACCCATGGCACCAAGCACCCCATCAAGTCTTCTCCTGCAAACCTCCAGTGATGGCAACTCCACCACCTCCCCAGGCTATCATCTAAACTGTCAAGTTAACTCTAAAAAAAACCCAACCAAACAAACCTCAAATCCTTTTTTACTTCTATTTGAAGTCATAACATACAGAACAAGAATCTGATTGTCTGAAGCATCTTGTATCACTAAAGATATTCTACACCTCTAAAAAATGGAAGCTGAAAAGCTTTGAGCTACAGAAGCATCAATATAGTAATAAAATCTCACCCCAAGTTTGACATTTACACGAAACACATTGTTTGTGTCAGTCTGGAAATTAAGAAATAGTGACTTCAGAAGCAAAACCCCACAAGCTACATCTAATGTTTTTTCATTGTTCTTTCATTACAAAAACAAACCACAGGCGAGGAGTCCCACGTAAGCACTATAATTCTAAGTTCTAGGGGCTGCAGAAGATTTGTCCTTTGAAAATAACAAGCTAGTAAAGCAGCAAGCTGCTTTGGTTTAAAGCAGCGTTTCTCAATATTATCAGTAAACAGGTAAACAAGAACATAGAAGTGAAGAGTCTTGAGCTATCAAGGCAGGAGGCTGTATACATTTCAAACACCACACATCCAAAGATACTACCCAGGAAGATGCAATACAGTCCATTATGATGTAAAACACTTGTGTATCAAATGTGCTTTGCTAGAAATCACACAAACAAACAAAACCAACAAAAACACACCAATGTGCTTAACTTTCCTACAACCTGGAACAGAGGAAATACCAGCCTACCTTTTGGCTTTCTTGCTGGCATCTCTGGGAGAATCTTTGTGTGACGACCGAGAACGAGAACTCTCTTTGTGGGAGCGTTCGGAGCGTTCGGAGCGTTCCGACTTCGGTGACGGAGATTTCGCTCGTCTGCTGCCACTGCTGCGAGAGGGGCTGGGGGAAGCACTGTGTCGTCTTTTCCTTTGGAAAGAAAGCAAGTACAGTTACACACCCACGCAGAGACACACAGAGAAGGGGAAATGTGTATTAAGAAAACAGATTCCTTCCTGTAGGTGTTTCCTTTTGTCAGTCTAACATTAGATCCTTTAAAGTCATTACAAAATAGTGCGGGTTTTTTTAATAAAGTTCAATATGTACACCAGATTTCTCTAGTTGAGAAAAAAAATATCAAGGCCTGTGACTCATCTTTGTTGCACTGTAAAAATATTCTATCATAGTATCCTGAGAAGCCAGGCATTTTACCACATCTACACTGAATGCCATGCAAGAGTTTGGCTATACAATATCAGACGATCATAAATCAGCTAGGCTAAAACTAGCCAGTTCGAAGAACTTTCACTGTAAGATGAATAACATTTGAGTCACCACAAATAATTTCTGGTATGGCTTAAGTATGATTTTCTGACTAATACACTACAGTGAATTTACTGCTAAAACCCATTGAATTACGCCCTGTTTTCAACTGGTCGTTGCTTTCCCGTGTTTTCTCAGGGCCTAAATGAGCCAAAAGGGGATTCTGTTCAGAAGGGGCAAGATTAAAATGACAATTCTTTTACAACTTTGAAGCATGTTTTAACATCCAAAACTCACATTTTTTTGTGGTTGTTTTTAGGTGTAGGTTTTTCTGTTTGGCTGGTTTTGTGGTTTTCTTTTAAAATAAGATGTGTAACAATTTCAAGGCTGCGACTCTACACAAAGATACTAACTGTGAAGTTTCTCCTCCCATCCACTTGATT
Organism: Dryobates pubescens; assembly: GCF_014839835.1. NCBI lineage: Eukaryota > Metazoa > Chordata > Aves > Piciformes > Picidae > Dryobates > Dryobates pubescens. The sequence goes on from NC_071643.1 coordinate 7,715,398, forward strand.
CCAAAGGAAGTGTGGCAGTTTGGGCTGGGTGCCTCTTGCTGCTGCCACATAAGATACAGCTCCAGTGTCCCAGGTGTCCAGCCCAGTGGGTAGATACAGGAAATATCGTATTTCATTCCCATAATGTCCTGCTCCCTATATAAATCCATCTGCAAGGTCTCACACTTCCTCTTTCTTCCCTCATCTGCTCCCGTGGGAGATGCTCCCTGTCTGGTAATGGAAGGGGAGTTATCTCAAGGCCTCTTAGGTCTGGCTAGGCCTAAGGCCAAGAGGAGAAGGGGGAAGTGCAATCTCAGATCTGGACAGCTGAGATTAGCCTAACAGTGGAGGGGGAGAAGAAAGAGCCCTGGGGGTTTTGGGTGTACCCTCAGGTAGAGAGAAAGGGAATGCTGGGATGCTTCTGGGTGTGCTGTCAGGGACTATGCTTTGGGATCTTTTTTGTCACTGTGCTTGTAGCTTTCTGTAAAACACTCACTGCTTTTCCATTTAAACTTTCCATCACTTCTGCAATCTGTTTGTGTGAGTCTCATCATTTTTCTGCCCCAGTGGGAGGCAAGGGAGGATCTGCCTTCAAACTCCCACAGAAAGACATACCTCTCTTTTCTTGTTGGTGTACATTCCTCCTTTTCCTTCTTATCTTTGGACCTGGTTTCAGATTTTTCCTTGTCCTTTTTGTCTCTGTCCCGCTCTCTTTCCAACTCTTTTTCTTTCTCCTAAATTATTAGAAGCATTAGAAGTGTGACTAACTATTAAGTGAAACCAATCAAGCTAATCACAAGCAGCTAAAAAGCAGTGAGCACTGAAGAAATACAGCATATAAACTGGGAAAGGAACCAATGGTCACACCTTGCTTGCTTTTCAGATCTTTAGTACTGCTTTGTGCACAGCAAAAATCTTTGTTGTAACACAAACACTGGCAAACCCATGGAAGATGTCACCCTATGTGAGCAAGTCTGAATATTTAATTAGAAAGGGACAGTCTTACATTTTACACATTTCAGGGAAGCATTACTGCTGTAATAGATTTCCTAAACTAAACTAAACCTGAAAGAATACCAGGAACTTCTTTCTGCTTAAAATATACATATTTACTTTCACTGAGCCAGACTGAAAACTGAAAAAAACACCCTCTTAACTATAAAACAAAACAGGAGTCTACAGTAACATCTAGTTTGCAAATATTGGTCCACTTCTATATGCCAACAGGACCATTTTTAAAGAAAATAGATACCCTGAGTACATCTCAATTGTCTGTGAAGCAGAAAATCTGATATACAAAAATAAACCTAAACTATCAGTGAAGTCTGAACACAGAGATGTACTTTCAGTACTGACAGAGAATTCCTCCCATGGCAAAAACCAAGAATGCATGTATTTTTGCACACTCCATAGCGAAGACAAGGAAGGGGTGATTTAGCCAAATGACAGGAAGAAGGGCAAGGGAAATATAAAAAGACAGAAAAAGGAAGAGGAGGATAAGAAACAGCAGGACAATTATACTAATCTAGACTCTCAGTTTCATTACATGAAAGACTTAGCAGTAAAGTTTTAGCGTCCCTTATACCTAGTATTGCAAACTACTGTTGAGATTCCACTGAAATCAATGGCCTCTTAAGATGTGCCTAGCTGAGTTGATAACATGACTGATAATTTGATCTTAATAAATAGGAACAAACAGTATTTTAAGTAGCTCTAAATTCCTAGTCTCTTCACACTACGCAACAGTACTAGGAAAATTACTCTTGGAAAGCTTATTCTATACATATTAGTTCAAAAAACCCAACAACTACGACCAGCCACTAAGACTGTGGGAAATTCAATCAGAACCAGTATTATGCTATTATTACACAGACTAACTGGCATTAAAACAAAAGATAAAATTATTCCCTTAACATCAGGCTTATTATTGTTTTCAGTAATCTGTTCTAATCATCATTAAATATTTCTTTATCGTTGAAGGGGAAAGTAAAGTAATTACTAAAACTCTGAAGTACTGCAAGTCAGTTGAACTAGTTCACCACACAGCATCTAAAAAAAGCTACTGGGATTAAGATTTCTGGGGTTCTTTTTAAGCTACTGTCTAATCTAACTAAACATTCTGTGCTTACTGTACAAATCACTTCCTTCTCCAATGACAGAAAACACTGAACAAGTGCTAAGTTTTAGCACACAACTACATTTAAAAGACTTAATTGCTAACATCAACCTCCAAGTATGTAAAACTCCTTCAGGGATCAGCTTTCTGAATTTTACAAGTCTCTTTCTTTGAAGTACTGTGCAAAATTACTGCAGTGAATGAGTCAGATACTGAGTATCAAGTAATGCAAAGCACAATTGACAGACCTGGTGAAAACTACCTATTTATACTTAGCTTCCAAGAAACTGCATGGGTATCTAATTTCATCATTGAGCTGTCAGTGTGAAATCACATTACAGAAGCAACTGTTACTTTCTCTAAAGGCAGTGTCCAAACAAGTTCCTTGTTCTTTTATTATGTTTCAAAGATTCAAGATCATATGACACCACATACATGACGTTAATTTTCAAAGCCACTCTGAGTACACAGTCCAGAGAGGTCTATTAAAAAAGGGCAATGGTACAGAATTATTCACTTTTGGGTGACAGTATGAGCTGGAATTATCCAGGAAATCTTAAGACACTGGAGAATGGTAAGCACATATGCTAGAAGCCTTTAGCACAACAGATCAATTACTACAAGCAAAATGAAAAATGTGATGAACATCTTCAACTGACATTTCTCCCTTTCCATTCCCACACTTATCAGTTTGTTTCATGTAAGCAAACACTTCTGTGTGATCCAGAAGTGACCTCTCTGAGGCTTCAATGCAGTCTACTAATACCCATCTGTACAGTGTGAAGTACTACATTACTTTGATTTAACAGACAGATTTATTTATTGTGTAGAAAGCACTTGAACTTAAGACATGCAGTTTGACATTACAGCATAATTTGAACAAGAACCATATGTCGTTATACTTAATGCCACCGAGTATTTGATGAACTCAATATAAGCCTATCACAGAATCAGAGCCAAACATAAAGAACATTTCTTACCCTCTGAAGCAGCTTGTCTCTATAGTGTTCAACCTGTTCCTGAAAACTCTGGCCTGGTTTCTTGGGTCTTTTCCCAGACTCTAACTCATCCTGAAACTTCATCACCTTAAGCTGTGAAAATAATACTGACCATTAGGTTATTCGGCTTATTATCCAGTTAGGCAGGTGGCTGAAAACAAAATTCCCATGATTTATGATCTGTGTTCTTCATTCTTTCTGTAAGTTTGTGCACAAAGAGATACTAACTTAGTCTAAATTGGATCAACACAACAGAACCAGATACTCGTCTGCACGCACCTGCAGGGTGTTACAAACATGGCAAGAACTAAAACAAAGGAATGCTTTTCTCATTCTCATAAGTTCATTGTGAGAACACTGACCCTTGTATTTCTTAGACAGTTATCTATTTTCTCTTTCAAAATGAGATAATTTACTAAGTGTGTCTTAATATATTGTTCAACTTGGCTCCTCCAAATTTTCCTTCAGAAACTGCCTTTTACCCATTTAACTCTAAATATTAAATTCAAATGACTGGCATAATGAGCAGAGTGGCTGATTTGAAACAAGTCATTTTTACTAACATAATACTCTCTCATGTGCTATCAAGCTTAGCAACAAAATTCAGTAATCTACAATTTAGTCACTAAGTTAAGCCAAGGTCAGATTTTTTTTCCATGTGGATTTTTGTTCTAGATACACTAAAACCGTTCTGCAGGGTGATTCACATCCTAAAACTTCACTCTCATCTATCATTTGTCCATTCTTTATTCTTACTGACCTAGCCTTTTACAAACAATCCTCCAGGGTTTTTGGATGAGGAGGTGTCTCTTTTGGGGGGAGTGAGATAGAGTTTAGTACTAAGTCATTTGTATTTGTCATCACCCTTCCAAATGTTTGTGCTCTGACCCTCCTGTATTTCCTGGTTTAGTGCCCTACCTGCACAGTCCTATATATGAGCAGATTTTTTCCAATGCTTGAGGTTTTTAGTGAACACAAAAAGATATTTTCCTCTTTAGAGACATTTAACTTTTCCACACTGAAAACACACCAAGGAAAAGACTTTGCAAGTGTGTCTGAATATCTGAAAGGATTCTTATTCTTCAAGTCCTCAAATCCCTAGTGTGAATTAAGTACATTAAAAAATTAAAAATCAAATCCTAAAGGTTTTTTCTCCCCTCTCAAAAGCATCAGGCCAGGCAAGACATGAAGATGCTATATAATCTAATCCTGCAATTACTGACTGAGCAAAAAAGAAAGGCATTACAACAATCTAACCAGAAGAACAACTATGCTAAGATGTAAAATCCAGGCAAGAAGAGCATGACTTCGAACAGGATCCTCTTCCATAGACGGAGAAGTTTACCACAGTAAATTTCTGCCAGATGTTCAGCTTACCTCCCTCATTTCCAGACTGTGCTTTACCTATGGTTGAGCAATTTCGCTATTTAGTTACAATTCAACCAGTTAAATAGCCAGCAGCCAATCAAAACCTGACGCTGGCATTTGTCACATACCACTCCATCTCCCCTAAAGGTGTTTTTGTTTTCAAATGCAGAAGTGTCAAAAGCAGGAATACCTCTTGGAACCACATATTCACTGCCACCCTGTACCACCTGTTCTGGTAAGAACTCAGGACTGCATTCTCTACAATCATATCAACTCCAAGGCCATTATTTGCTTAGCACATTCAGTACTGAACAGAAGGAATACAGAGGAGGCTTAGCTGATCAGAAGGCCTCTTGGGCTGTCATGCCCCTATGACTTCTACTTTGTTTGCCCAACTACATCACCCAAAGAAAGAGGATAACAAAAACCACATACACACAAAACTACATAAAGCTGCCAACCAAAATATCAAAACCCAAACACACCAACACAAAACTCCATCCTTACAAGATTTTATTTCTTTACATTTCTAGCCAAAGCTGTGACACTATCTCTGTTTAACCATATTTTGAAAGCAAGGAAGTATGAGCCTATAGCTCACAGTAACCCAAAATGAAGGAAAACTAGGAAACTTGATCAGGAAGCTTTACTTGCTAAACTAATCCAGACACAAAGAAATGCTGAACTTCAGCAGCCTGTCTTACATGCTTTAAAAACTGTTCATGGTTGCCTAATGTTCTGCTGATACCAAGTCCATACACAGTTGTCCACAGCGAGGACTTTTTAAGCTGAGATTATGGCTTTTTAACCTGAGATTATTCCAGAATTTCACAGCCTCAGAATTTAAATGGCCAGATTCAAACACAACTTATTTAAGACATATTAGCTGCATACTACATGCTATGCTTAACTAGGAAACTAATCACCAGATGCCTGATGAACGACAGGAATTTCTGCTTGACACATAACTGCACTCAAATCAAGACTGATTACAGGCAGGACAGCATCAAAGCAGAGCAAAGTGGTTTGTTTCTTCTTAAAACAGACTTGCCCCAACAAAAGCTGCAACAAGACCTAGACTTTGCCAGAAGCAGAGAAAAATATTTCTTCAAAAGCTTGCTTTCTCCAGCAAATGTATGAGCAGTAGAATTTCTGCAGCTACCATATTATCAACAACAGATGACAGCGATACTGATGCACACATGCCAAGTATCTCTTCAGCCATAACACTTCAGGCACACTCAATAACCCTCACAGGATGCCATGTGTCTGGAAGCTAAGCAATTCCTCACTTTTGTTTTTGTGTAAAACAGAAGTAGACTCAAAGTCTTAAAATAGACCACAATCTGCTAAATTAAGACAGTAATTATCTTCTAAAGAGCAACTGCTATAAATAGGAAAACTATTGGTAAAGCAAGAACCAAGTTGTCTCATCTGTTGTTATTAAGCTACGATAAGTAAGCTGTTTAATTGGGTATCTTGCTGTTTTGCAATGGCCTCAAATGAACCAGGTACTGAAGCCTCCAGACTGTGAAGACCAAAGGGTTATATTGTTCTAGTCATGATCACAAGCCTCAGATAGCTCCTATGACTTGATGAGCAAATACACAAAAGAGAGTATTTTACACACTAAGCACCGTAACCCAGAGAAACAAAGAATGGAAACTCCACGGAACTTCAGTTTCTCAGCAAAGGCACACAGGGCCTGAAATCCAGAACAGGATGTATGCTTTGGATACAGCTGCTCAAGCACAGGAAGGACATGGACATGTTGGAGCAGGTCCAGAGGAGGGCCACTGAAAGTCAGAGGGCTGGAAAATCTCTCCTATGAAGAAAGGTTGAAACTATTACAGAATCCCAGAATGTTAGAGGCTGGAAGTTGTATCACAGAAACATTAAGATTGGAGAAGACCCTTGGGATCACAAAGTCCAACTGATAACCCTACTCTACAAGGTTCACCCCTAAACCATATCCTCAAGCACCACATCCAAATGACTGTTAAATACATTCAGGGTTGATGACTCAACCACCTCCCTGGGCAGCACATTCCAACACCTGACCACTCTTTCTGTGAAAAAAAAAATTTCCTGATGTCCAGTCTAAACCTACCCAGCCACAGCTTGAGGCCATTCCCTCTTGTTCTATCACTAATTACCTGTGAAAAGAGATGAGCAGCAGCCTCTCCACAACATCCTTTCAGGTACTTGTAGAGAGCAATGAGGTCTCCCCTCAGCCTCCTCTTTTTCAAACTGAACAACCCCATCTCCTTCAGTCACTCTACATAACATTTATTCTCCAAGTCTTTCCCCAGCTTCATTGCCCTCCTCTGCACTCAATCCAGTACCTCGACATCTCTCTTGTACTGAGGTGTCCAAAACTGAACACAATACTCGAGGTGTGGCCTCACCAGAGCTGAGTACAAGGGGACAATCACCTCCCTACTCCTGCTAGACACAGGAGTATCCAAGCCAGGATGCCATTGGCTTTCTTGGCCACCCAGGCACACAACTTCATCATATTCAGCTGCTTGTCAATTAGAACCCCCAAGTTCCTTTCTGCCAGACAGCTTTCCACAAACTCACAAACTGTTAGGAGCAGGAAAGGACCTTGAGGGATTGTCCAGTACAACCCCCATGCCAGAGCAGGGTCACCTATACCAGGCCACACAGGAACCTATCCAGGCAGGTCTTGAATATTTCCAGAGAGGAAGACTCCACAACTGCCCTGGGCAGCCTGTTCCAGTGTTCTGTCACCCTCACAGCAAAGTAACGCTTCCTCCCGTTTCCATGGAACATCCTATGCTCCAACATCCACCCACTGCCCCTTGTCCTGTCATTGGGCATCACCAATCACAGCCTGGCTCCATCCTCTTGGCACTCACTCCTTATGTATTTATAAACATTAATGAGGTTACTCCTTAGTCTCCTCTTCTCCAAGCTGAAGAGCCCCAGCTCCTTCAGCCTTTCCTTGCAAGGAAGATGCTCCACTCCCTTATTCATTTTCATGGCTCTGAGCTGGACTCACTCAAGCAGTTCCTTGTCCGTCTTGAACTGAAGGGCCCAGAACTGGACACAATATTCCAGATGTGGCCGCACCAGGGCAGAGAAGAGGGAGAACCTCTCTCAACCTACTGACCACACCCTTTCTAATACAACCCAGGATACCATTTGGCCTTCTTGGACACCAGCACATTGCTGGCTCATGGTCAACCTCCCATCCACTAGGACCCCTAGGTCTTTTCCCCTTCACTGCTCTCAAGCAGGTCACTGAAGACTGGAAAGACTAATACAGTCAGACTGACAGGTCTATAATTTCCCACATCCTTCCTTCTACCTTTCTTGTAGATAGGTGTTACAGTTGCCACCCTCCAGTCCATTTGCACCTTCCCAGTTAGCCAGCACTTCAGGTAAATAACGGAAAGTAGCTTGGCAAGCACATCTGCCAACTCCTTCAGCGCCCTTGGGTGTACCCTTGGGTGTAGCCCATACCGTCCCATGGACTTGTGTGCATTTAAGTGGCATAGCAGATCATTGGCCACTTCCTCATAGTGACCTCATTCTGACTCCCCTCTGTGACTCCTAGGTCATGGGGCTGGGTGTCCAGGGAACTGCTGGTCTCAGCAGCAGTTGATAGTCTGATGGCCACACCAGATTGGGGATTCTCTTAGAAATGCTCCTAACTGCTGAGAGCTGCTCTCCCGCATGGAGCCCTTGGACCTGTGTCAGAGTTTCTCACTCCATTCCACTCCCCCCACTCACCGTGAATTGGCATCAGTAAGACTGCCCTTTGCCTGAAATGTCAGGAGGTGTTCAGTTCCAAAAACTCTTCCAAGGACACACAACACAAAGGTTAAAAGTGGAAAGAGGATTTTATTTTTGTTTTTCTTAACCTGCTTCAGACTTGATGCCTGGGCTCGAGTGGTGCCTTGGAGGTGCAAGAGCAGCAGCAAGAACCAAGCCATGAGGGTCCACAGAAGCCATGACGAAAGAATGTGCTCAATGCTACAGAGGAAAGGAAGCAGCTCCAGGGGAACTCACGAAGCTTCCCCGTCCTAGGAGCGTAGAAAGCTTTCTCCCCCCGGATGCGGGGCACAGGAGGCCATCTCCACGGTGCCTGAGCACAGCAGCAGCAAAGAACCAAGCCAAAAGGGCCCAGGGGAGCGCTGACAAGGGGCTGTGCTCAGTGCTACAGAGGAAGAGAAACAACTCCTGAGGAACCCAAGGAGCTTCCCCGGCTGCGGAGTCAGGAAAGTTTCCTCTCCCCGGATGCGGGGCCCGAGAGGTCATCTCTGTGGTGCATGGAGCAGCAAGAACTGAGCCAGAAGGCCCCAGAGAAGCCCTGACAAAAGACTGTGCCCAATGCTACAGAGGAAAGGAAGCAGCTCCAGGGGAACCCAAGAAGCTTCCCCGTCCTAGGAGCGTAGAAAGCTTTCTCCCCCCGGATGCAGGGCATGAGAGGCCATCTCCATGGTGCCTGAGCACAGCAGCAGCAAAGAACCGAGCCAAAAGGGCCCAGGGGAGCGCTGACAAGGGGCTGTGCTCAGTGCTACAGAGGAAAAGAAACAACCCCTGAGGAACCCAAGGAGCTTCCCCGGCTGCGGAGTCAAGAAAGTTTCCTCTCCCCGGATGCGGGGCCCGAGAGGCCATCTTCATGGTGCATGGAGCAGCAAGAACTGAGCCTAAAGTGCCCAGAGAAGCCCTGACAAAAGACTGCGCTCAGTGCTACAGAGGAAAGGAAGCAGCTCCAGGGGAACCCAAGAAGCTTCCCCGTCCTAGGAGCATAGAAAGCTTTCTCCCCCCGGATGCGGGGCACAGGAGGCCATCTCCACGGTGCCTGAGCACAGCAGCAGCAAAGAACCGAGCCAAAAGGGCCCAGGGGAGCGCTGACAAGGGGCTGTGCTCAGTGCTACAGAGGAAGAGAAACAACCCCTGAGGAACCCAAGGAGCTTCCCCGGCTGCGGAGTCAGGAAAGTTTCCTCTCCCCGGATGCGGGGCCCGAGAGGTCATCTCTGTGGTGCATGAGCAGCAGCATGAACCTAGCCAAGAAGAACCAGAGGAGGCTGACAAGGGGATGTGCTCAATGCTACAGAGGAAAGGAAGCAGCTCCAGGGGAACCCAAGAAGCTTCCCCGTCCTGGGAGTAAAGACATTTTCCTCCCCCCGGATGCGGGGCACGAGAGGCCACCTTTGTGGAAGCACAAAGCAGGCTCCTGGCCACAATGGCCCAAAGGAGGCCTGGCCAGGGACCATGCTCTGCGCTGCAGAGGAAGGTAAAAAAACCCCACAGGCATTTACTAGCCCACTCGGGGGAAAAAAGCCTTCCTCCCCCCAGCTGCAGGGCACGAGAGGCCATCTTCGTGGTGCATGAGCAGCAGGCAGGGACCCAGCCAAGGGGAATCAGAGGAGCCTTGACAAGTGGTCATGCTCAGTGCTGCAGAGGAAGGCAAAAAACCCCCGGGGACCAGGGCCAATCTGCCCCGGGGGAAAAAATTCCTTCCTGACCCCAGCAGTGGCGATCGGCTACTCCCTGAGCATGTGAGCAGGACCTGCTTCCTCCTCCCACAGGCTGGTCACGCCTCCCAAGAGATGCCCAAGCTCTGCTCTCCCTCACCCTGGAGCCATCTCAGGTATTTCTGAGAGTGGCCAAATGCCCCCAGCCTGATTTAACCTCGAGGGCAGGAATCTTTTCCTGTGCCTGGCAGGACACCAGTGGGTGCTCCAAAGCACTGGATACCCTGGCAACTTCTCTGCATCCCATTTCTTACAGCTGCTGGCTCCAGAAGGGATGCTCTGCAGTGCTCCTCAAAGCTGAAAAATCCTGATTCCCTCAGGCACCTCCAGAAACTGGCAGTTCTTCTCATCTTCAGCAGCCTAGTCTAGCTTCTGGCCTTCCTCCCTCAGCCCTCACCAACTACTTCCACTGGTTCCTCAAGGGCCTCCTCTGGGATGTCTCTGTGCTGCTCCCAGGTCAGGGTCTGGCAGCAGGCACAGGAGGACGCTCCCTTTTATACTGTCTGGGGCACTGGCACTGCCGTGTTACCGTTGCCAGGTGATGGCATTGTGCCATCAGGGTGATGTGCCCCCCATGCACAGCTCCGCCCACTGGCATCTCACCTACCTCCCCTCTGCTCACCACCCTTCAGAGGAAGCCTTTGGGGTGCTGTTCCTGAGGCAGTCCCTATGCCTAGGAAGCTTGTCCCTGCCCTTTGGTGGCCCACTCCTGAGCACCCCTCATGCATCCTCTGCCACTTGGATCTCAAGTACAGATTTTGTGCTGTTTCTCCCCTCTCTCATGGCGCTCAGAGACCACACCTATTACCTGGCACCAGAGCTTAACACCCATGGGGCCACTGTGGGCCTGTGAGTAAGCAGACATCCCTCAAATACTGAGAGAGCGTGTGATGGGCTCCACACAGGTTAAAGCCAGCATGTTGTTCCAGAAAGTAAGCAGCTGTTCAGCCTGGAGAAGGCTTCTGGGGGACCCTCTTGTGGCATTTTAGTACTTAATGGGGGCCTCACAGAAAGATGAGGGTAGTGTTTTTAGTAGGACCTCTTGTGAGAGGACAAGAGGAGATGGTTTTAAACTAAGAGAGGAGATTCAGACTAGCTATAAAGAAAGGGGTTTTTTTACAATGAGGGTAGGGAAACACTAGCACAGGCTGCCCAGAGAGCTGGCAGATGCCCCATCCCTGGAAACATCCAAGGTCAGGTTGGGATAGGGCTCTAAGGAGCCTGACCTATTTGAAGGTGTCCCTGCTCACTTCAGGGAGGTTGGCCTAGATGACCTTCAAAGGTCTCTTCCAACTCAACTCGTTCTGTAGTGGATATGAAATTCTGAGAGTGAATGCTTTAAAAGTAGTACAGGGAGTACTTTCCTGTCAAACTTGAGGATACATTTTGAAATTTAAGTACTTCTACATAATGTCTGAGGTGTTAGGAAAACAACAACAAAAAACCACTGCCCTTTTCAAGTGACTTCAAGTGTGAAACTCTGATGGTAATTTAATTACCATAAAGAACAAAGATGGTGCACTTGAAAATCTCAAATATTTACCACTAAAATTGTTACAGATAGAACAATTTGCAGCACTTGTGCTTGTGTAGAACTTACAATGGTTAAACTAAATCACTTCTTAATCAGCCTCCACAACTGCCAAGGCAACATCTATAAACCAGATACTCAGTCTGACAGGCGCCCTTTCCATAACTGCTACAATCATTATTACAGCAAAATGAAAACTAGCTTCACTTGTACTTTCAGCAGTCAGTCATTATGTATTTCCTACTGAACTACTGCCACTACAAGTCAAGTCAGTCATAAATCCCATTTAGCTTTTCTCAAATTCAGAATTAACTCACAAATGGTTATGCATCCTGCACTTTCAAAGTGCTATAAAGCCAAGAGGTTTCTAAGTGCTTAGTTATAGTCCATTAATTTTAATAACCTGCATTATTAAACAGGAGCATATCTGGGAGAAACAATAGTTGTAACATATTAAAATAATATTGCTTGTACATTTTAGAAGAGTATTATGGGAGTTTGCTAGCATCTGATTTTAGCTAACATTATAGCATGAACAGGTAGACAGCCACAATTCTACCTTCAAAACATTACCCAAATTATAATCTGTCACTTGGAGATGCTACAACTGCAACAAGTAGTTTTGCAGTGCCTTAATATCATTTTAATGCACTGACCAGGAGGTGTAACAATTCTAATATTCAGTATGGGCTTTAATACTGAATACAAACTGGGAAATGGCATGTAATTTTAAACCTGGTTTTGTATGGCACTGTATTGCTGAAAGGCTACACTGCTGGACAAAGCTCATGCTAAATTCAAGGTACCTTCTCAGTCAGTCACAGGCTCAGAGGTCAGCAGGAAGACCCAAGAAACTGTACTCAACCACCTTGACAGCTATGCTAATATCTATGCTTGGAGAAAGAATAAAAGTAGTAATCCTTCTGAAGTGCATGTAGGTTTTCAATTAAAATGCCCCATTTCCAGGACTACCTGGTTTAGTTGCATCTATTTTGTTTAATGGCTAACACAGTGAAAAGAGCAACTTTTAAATGCAATAAAATATGGACACTTCAAGGCAAGAGACATGAGAGAACAAGAAAGGCACAGGACTAAGGCCACATCCAAAAGGCACTCCCCAGTTGCCAAGAGGAGGAAAGCATGGAGGAATCCAAGCAATCTGAGGTTATCAATGATACTTCAAAAGGACACTGGAAAAGACAAGTAGTTCTCAGTGTGCACTATCCCTTGATATGATTTTTCATTTTTTTCCTGTGTTGCTTTAAAAGCCAAAAGAAGGACAGGCTGTAAACAAACATACCTTTGTAAAATACACTGGACTGAAAAAAAACCCTACTATCTAACAGGGCTATAATGATTTCAGCAAAAATAAGCCCCCATTTTATAGAAAGAACTTGTCAGAGGCAGGAGGACTGGAGAGATACGGAAGGGTGGCACAAAACCCCATATACTGACCTCTATCTCTCGGAGTTTGGCACGCTTTTCTTCACTCATTTCTGAATATTTGACTGATGACTTGGATTCAGGCATTTCTTCTTTAATGGGATTGGAATATATGTGCTGTTCTTCTGACTTGGAACTCTGTGTGTCTTCCTCGTCTTCACTTTCTTCTTCTTGACTTTACAAAAAACATAGAGAATTAACATAGATGTATTTAAGAGTTACCTATCTCTCCTGCTTAGCATCTCTAATTAGTTACTAGTTTCAAAATCTGTTAAGTAAGATTGTTATGTAAAAGTCTGCAGCTACAGTCTCTGCCTGTGAGACAAGCATCTTAGTATTTCAATTAATCACTGGTTTTTATTACTCAGATAATTTACAGAAGTATTTCTGAAACTTACAGTTATCAAGTCCCTATCTAGCTCAGCTACATAATCAGTCCACTATCTCAAAATCTCTTTAAGTGCTCTGATTGTTCTCTTATGCTTTTTGGAGACAGAGCTGAGACATGGCAGATATTTAGTGATATTCCCAGACTGGCCACTAGAGTGCTGCAGATCTATGTGCAACCCAGGAAGGTGTTCAAAACATTGTTAAGGGATGCTCTCAATGGCCTGAAAAACAAAGTAAAAGGACTGCTCAAAAGCCACAGATGGCACAGAAGAGATATATAGATCAGAACATTATTCACTGTTTCTGCCCTGAAAGCAAAATGCAGAGGTGTAGATACATTCATACATATCTGACATCAAAATTTCCAAGATGTAAAATACTACTATCTGAGCTCTTATTATTTATCAACCTTAATCTTTAAACTGATGCTGATTTAACAGCTGTACCAGATGGTGTAATTTATTGTGTGAGGGAAAGAAAAAGAAAAGGGACCAAAAGCATGCTGCACTAAAATTCTGATTGTTCTCTATTTACTTATTTTCCTACTTTCAAAACTGAATTTTTATTCTGCTCTTCTAATACATGGATATCTTATAGGGAGTTCCATAGACATTCAACCTTAGAGGCAGAAAATGAGTATTTATTCATCAGAATGAAAAACTATTTACTTTTGAATTTCCTCTTCTTCAGATTCTTCATGTTGATCAAAAAGCTCCCACTTAGAAGTAGTAACAGCTAGAAGAGACAGAAAAGACAATTTTAACAGAAAAAGCTATCACTTAATCTGAAAAAAATCAGTATTTGTGGATATACTAAAAATTACAATGTGATAAAGTTTACCAGCATTTAACACCTAATGCAGACTATTTGATAGAAACACTCAAACTGGATGTTATCAGAAAAGATACTCCTCACTTACACTGCATATCCTTCAAAAGCAGGCAAGTACATTTTGGAAGACTGACAATCACATACCCAGATTTTTCTTCTATATTTGTTCTTAATGGGAAATTACTTTAAAAGTTTGGCACATTATTGAAGCAGCTACTGAACACACTATTTTCTGCACTTGTAACAAAAAAGTTACAACTGAAAATCCAGTGTATTACTACAGAAATCACACTAGCATTTTTCAACAGATCAGCTGAAAATAGCTAAGTAACATTAAGTTTTCTTATTTCACAAGAAGCTGGGAAGAGCCCACAACCACAGTGACAGACAAGCTTACTATATAGAGGGGGAGCTGGGCAGGCTGGGTGGTAGACTGGGTGGTGAACAGTTGCATTGCAAACCACCTGTTTTATATATTAGTTTATTACCATTATTGTTATTACTGTTGTTTCTTCTCTTTTCATGTTGCTTGATTAAACTGTCCTTCTCTGAAGCCATAGGGCTTTGCCTTTTTCTCCCAATTCTCCTTCCCATCCCACTGGGGCAGGAGAAGAGGGTGGCAAGGAAGTGAGAAGCTGCATGGTGCTTAGCTGTCAGCTGTGCCTAAACCACAGTTCAATATATACTTTGAAAACTAACCTTGAGCTTCCAGTTCTGATTCATCCACCGCTTCCCACTTCGAAGGAGCAACTTTAAAGATAGGCTCATTCTTTTTTGAGTCTTCAGCTGCATCCACTGATGGAAAAAGACAGAGAAAAATCATTTCTAAAGCTTCAGAAGGTCAAATGGGAAAACTTCCTGTAACAATCAGAGTTAAATACAGAAGTATATTTTACTGGTTTATTGTTTGCAAACAAAATAGGATATGGAAATTCATGTGCACAACATCAGAAGATACCTACTGTATGTCTGAAGCAATTACAATCTAAAAACAGCTTTTAAACTAATTCTTCCTAGAACAAAATTTAATTAATCAATTCAACACCCTGCAAAGCTCCATGCAGTGTTAATTCTCTCTGTACTTGTTAAAGCTACTTGAGGGAAATGAAGAAAAAAAAACCCAAAACATCAAAACCTGAAGATTCAAATTGAAAGTAAAGCTGAAATATTTCATACAAGGAATTCCATCGAGATCATCATCCAGTGATTTAATTGGGACTCCATCAAGATCATCAATGGGAGCAGCATCAATGGGAATTCCGTCCACATCTTCTAGCGGTGCACCGTCAAGCTCTTCCTCAATGGGAGCTCCATCAAGATCATCTGGTACTTCCTGAAAGCAAACAGTAATTTCAAGAATAAAATCTACACTGTTTTTCTTTACTTCACTCCAACTATTCATTAATTTCTTTTTAAAGGAATAGCTTTAAAAATACCTGAAACCACAAACCCAAAACTTGTAACAATTTTTGCTGCCAAGCAGAGTAGTTTATTGCAGAGGAAAAATATGGCAACAGCCCCCCATAAAAAATACTAAGTAAGCACTTGGAATTTGCCCACAACATACTAGAAGGTTTGCAATAGCTGTATTTAAAAGAAGTTTTATTAAGATGAGGTTTAGCTTGAAATGAGACACCTACAGTGAAATAAATTATACTTTCTACATATAGAAGATTCCCTGAGAACCAGTAGTCCAAACAACTGGCAGATATTAACTATTTCACAGGAACACGAAACGATAAATACACCTACATATCCCAAGGTGTTAGCCACAGGCACTGCCCTTCATGGCTACACTTTCAAACTGCTCTGCTGCTAAGTGAAATAAGGTAACCTTTCAATTACACATTGGTCTCCTTCCTGCTGTTCTACAAGCATGCTTCCAGAGAGTTAAAAAATAAACTTATCCTAAATAAACATCCATTTATTCGTGTTCACTGTCTTGATTCTCTTAGACAATTTACCTGTAACCAGATCAGTACACATTCAGTATTAATGGTGTTCTGGAAATTTTAAGCACAGCACTTCAAAAAACTGAAATTTTTACATGTCTATGGAATGTACTACAGAATAACTAAAATCCTGTTTAACTAACATCCTCTTTAAAACAACCTCTCTAAAGGAAAACAAAAATCTATTTAAATGCTGCAGCATAATTAGAAAGTTAACAAGTTAACAACTAACTATTCCAACACAACACAGCAAAGACTAAACCACCAGTTTAAATGACTTGTCATAACCTTCCTCTCAAAGTAAGAGCTGATGGCTGTATTACACCCAAGAGTGGCACTCACAAAACTAAAATGGATGATTCAGGTAGCCAGATGCCTAGCTGCTTAGAACTCTCAGACATTAAGCCTAACACCCAAGAGTCTAACTCAAAATTCACAGACAGATACTACAGAGTATTTCCAATACAAAGGAAATACCTGCCACTGCACTGGTTTTTGCTCTGAAATGTTTCACAGTGTAACTATATCACAGCACCTAATCCACATGCAAAAAATGCATAAACAAATTAAGATTGCATTTGCATCTGAAAATATCCATTACACCTGAATTAAAGAGGCAGGAGTCAGAGAAAAGAGGGGGAAAAAAAGAAAAAAGGCGAGTTTCTTCACCTAGGAACATGAAAATAATCCTTGCTAGACCTATTTTATATATACACCCTTTCCCACACCACCTGCTAGCAGCACTATCAAGGTCACTTACCTCTGTTTCTTTATCTTCCATGATATTTACAAGCCCCAAGAATATATTCTGTAGCTTGATCAGAAATGGTTCTGGATAGATTGCCCAGTCTTCCCATGCTCGGAAGCACGTCATTACCCGTTGCTAGAAGGAATAGCAAGAAAAACACACACCATGCTAATAAACTTGAATTAAGACATTTTAAGTGATTGGAAATACACCACAGAGAACTAACTACTGCTGCAGACAGACACTCCTAACTAGTTCCATACCAGAATATACTACAATGACACTATGCTGAGCAAGATAAGTAATGTTTAAAAATTATGTATATAGGCACTACTTGAAAACAAAACAAAAATCTCACTGGGTTCCATTTTCCTTTCTAATTCCTCTTGCATTATCTGTTTCAGCTGTTCAGAGTTCCTATACCATAGTAAACTGCATTCTGCCCAGATGTATGAAGCAGGTTCCTCTAGTAAACATAAAAGAAAATAGCTTTCCTTTGTAATATAACTAAAATTAGCCCTGGGTTACTCACATGGAGATTATGTTCCTACTTTCATTTTTTGCAGAAGTTAAGCATATTTGAAATGAAAGGCTTAAGCTCAAGCTGGACACATTGAATGTAGCTGGAGATGCAGATGTAAAAAAACCAAATTGTAATTCTACTGCCTGTCTTTACAATACACTAAAACTCACTCTCAATCTAGAGCAACTCAGAGGAAAGAAGGTAGGACAAGCAGGATCAAGACCTTAATACAGAAAAACTAACTACACTGTAGGCCTTGTAGTTGAAGCTTATGATTTAAATGGGGGGAAAAATGAAAAAACCAAAACAGCAGAGGCATCTTTAAAACAGAAGGAAAAGCCAGGGTGAGCATGAGAGCAGTGAGAAGCAGAGCACTGTACTTCAAAAATCGCTCTCAACTACCCCTTGTCAGACTGTTATGAGACCTCAACAAATACAGCCTAACTATCCATGCAAATGATTAAAACTTCACACTGTTACGTCCAGCAGCTTCTTGCCACATTGAGCTGCCCAGATTTTTGAAACTCAAATAGAGATGGCCCAAAAATAACTAGAAAGCTACAAGGCCTCGTTTGCAATGAAAGTACTAGATAGGTACTGTCCCAACTCCACAGCTACCTATCTACCAGTACACTTCAGCTGCACGATGCTAACTTCCTTCCTTAATTTCAAAGCTACTTTTCCAAGAGAGTAGACTTTTTATTTAAAAAAACTTTAAAAATCCACCAAACAAGGAAAACAAGTAAAGCTGAACTAGGAAGCTTGAGGTCTAAGCCACCTATCATAGTATGTAATCTCCTGTGCAGGAATATTTACTTATTTGACTTGTATATCACGTAAAGAACAATGAAATACGTACCTTGAAATTTTCAGACTGTAAATGGCCTTGTATTGTACGGTAAGTAGCATTGAGATCAGAGAATATCTGACATAATTTTGTTTCAAAACTAGAATTAAACATACATTTCTTAAGTTAAACTTTGTAATATATGCTTTCTGGACATACATAATTCATGAAAATACCTGGGACACAGGACTCAAAGGCACAGGGTTCTGATCCCTATAGTAGCCATGAACTGAACTATAAAGCAAATATGATTACTACAGATTAAAACACCTTGGACAACAACAGAACTGTGAAGAGAGATCTTCACATCTGCTGCAGTCCCTTGTTATAGCCTTAAAAGACTGGAGGAGGATAAAAGAGTTTTACCACCTTAGATACAATGAAAGAATTGTCTCAAAATTAAATTTCTATTTCTAAAAAATTATTGGTTACATTTTTATTCTGATCTACTCAATGAAAGCACAGGGAATAACAGCTGCCTAGTATCCCTTGAGCTTCTCTCAATGTGCAAGAAGTAAACTGCCACAGCAATGACACTACAACAATAAAGCATCAATTGCTATCGCTACAGTTTCATAACATGCTGAATATTCACCCTCACATTACCATAACATCAGGGAGATGCCAGGAAATAGAACTGAGTATCTAAACAGGACAAAGGTACTCTCCCGAGGAAGATTTTTCCTAAATTCTGCTCAGTGCCTTAAAAACAAAGATCTATCTCATAAATTGACTTCTTCACATGGATTATTTGCTGTATCATTATCTTGAATACTATCTACATGCTCTCTTTCTGTAAAAGGTGATTGAATTACTTTCACTTATATGAGGTTCCAGGCAAGTGGTCCCCTTGCATAGGGGATATACACTTCATTTTGCATTAGGAAGCAACCCTACATAGTAACATGCAAAGAGACATATATATCTTGAGTGTTGTAACAGTATCCTAATAAGAAAATTGTGGATTTCTATACAACCACTTTTACCCAGGAATGTACAAAACTGAATCTTAGGATGTTCTTCCTTTTTTAAATCATCAGTCACCTAAAACACTGTACTTACAATTTTCTATAGTAGGAAGCATTGGCAACTTTAGCTGAAGAGTTGTATAACACATCTGACACGAGATACAACCTTGCAATCTACAATAAAGAAGGTCCAAATTAATATAACTCCAGAGTTTAAATTGCCCTGAAAATACATGCATTTTTCCAGAAAGAACATGAGATAGTTTAAACTATCTAGAAATACCAAATTAGAACACAGTTATACTGTTAATAAACATGCTGAGACACAATTTGTCCCCTGATGCTACAGGGTACTAGCCACTATAATACTGTATTATAAAGGACAGACCATAGTATTCCAATTTCATTTTCTTATCTGAACACACTATTCTGCTGGCTTCAATTTCACAGTAAGGTGAAGTGGGTTCAGAAAGAATAAAAATATCTAACCAAATCCCCCAGGAAAAGAGCATACTTAAATTCATGCCCACATTTTAACGCAGAACTTCAATGCTATCTGAAACTTCGGATGCTTGTAAATTTTATGTGTGCTGTTAAGCCAGCTCTTCCCCCAGAACACAAAGTTGTATAGAATCACCATACCTTCTTTGGAAGAGGTGTCTTCAGAATGGACAATGATTCTGTAATGCAGTCTACAATTTCTTCAGCAGCTTCTGCATTATTTAGACAGAAAACCATTGCGTCACCAATGTCGTTCTTCCGAGGAGTTAATCCACGCAGAATTTCCTCTAATTTGTCCCTCTGTCTGAAATACCAGGAATTTGAATACTTTCAATGTAACATTAACAGTGCTTTAGGGAATTTTTCCATCTTTAGAATAAAAGGAATTTTAAATATGTCTGCATTCTGTTGCTTTTTTCAGTGATGTATGAACACACGCATCCACATTACATAAAAAGTGCAAAAATGTTCCCTCTTGAGTCTGGACTACATACAGAAACCAGGGAAAATTAACTCAGAAGTGTCTAATGCTGAAGATCAGTATCTCTAATAAAGTAATTCTCTTTTTGGGTTTAGTTTAAGCCAAACCAAAATGCATAAATCTAAAGCATGCAAGTAATTTCTGCCATAGAGTAAGAAACATTAGATTCAGAAAGCTAGTATGAAATATTTCAGGTCTTTCCTGACCATCATACATAGAGAACACTCTTTAAAACAGTAATTTTGGAGCCTTTCAAAAAGAAGATATAATAAATAATGCATTAAAACCTCCAGAACCATGACTCACATCTGAACTATGACGAAAAGAATAAAAGAAATGAAACCCACATGCTAAGACACAGTTGGAACAGTAACAGCAAAATCAAGAAAACCCTCTCTGTATCTCCACTACCATACCCATCCCAAACACAATCAGAAGTCACAGCAAAGATCTATGATCTGCCTCTTCCTGCTTATTAATAACTGCTCTCAAGATTACTGTTTACTTCTCAAGACCATAACAATGCTGAGAAAGGCACCATATATTCCCCCCTGCAACAGCTAGGTACAGAAAAATGGGCAAAAACTCTTCTCTTCCCAATGCCCTTCAAATAAAGGGTTAACAATTGGGTTGAAATGACTCATTGTTTAATGATGACAAATCTAATCAAATCCAAAACATATTCTTAGCAACAAATATAATCAAAAGAAAAAAAGACTAACTGGAAAGCACTGAGATTAAGAGAGCTTCTAAGTAATATTATCCCCAATGTGGTAACGTCTCAGGGATGACATAACTACAAAAGTACAACAGCCAAAAAAATCCAAGCAGTTAAAACAGCATCATAAATGGATGGAAGTTCATACTCTTCCTTAAGTGCACCCTTCTTGTTTGTTTCCTCCACAAATGCTTCTGTTTCTTGCTCTTCTGACATCCCATGCAAGTACGGGTTCAATGGTGGTGGCCTCCAAAACGATCCATTCTTGAACATTCGGAAATCTTCTGTCCTCCACTTGGTTGGAGCATCTCCCTACAAAAAACAAAAGCATTTTTATTTTGGTGTTCTTTTATTTCACTATGTTTCAAGGTAGGAATTGTCACTAAAACTCTACTTGCCTGAAGAATTGAATAAAGCTTCCATCTGTAATATACATGGGCTGGAGTCTGGTTTTCAAATAAAAACCTAAACCAAAGAGCAAAAAAAGAGAAACAAAACTTATTACAAATTATTTATAAAGCAAATTCAAAGGAATAAAGAAATTTAACCAAATCCTTTTTAGAATTCCAAGTCAGCTACCAAGTGAGCTCAAGATAGCTAAAAATCACATACACCTACAGCACAGCTGTGCAGAACCAGTGCAACCACTCCACACACATATGTATGCAATCTGCAAAGTGGAGAGCTGAATTCCACAAAAACACAGCATTTCTCAGAGGTTAAAAGCAGAACACAGTCAGATAGAATGACTGTGCAGCCCCACAGTAAAGCAGAAGCATCACCAGTGCAATATGGAGGGCAACTGCAGCCTCACTACAAGTGGTGTAGGGAAACATATTTACATGTTTAGGCTGCACAGATGAAATGCTAAATGGCTTGAAATTTTCCAATGCTCTTGACAAGGCCAGGAAAAAAAATAAATTAAAACCAGCTAACTTTTAATGGCCAAGATATTCTGACCTCTGTATTTTGTCTTTTTGAAATGTCATTTATTATTTCCCTGAAACAGTTTTTCAGAAATTGCATTTTACAGAAAAACTGGAAACCGATCCTTTTTTTATTCCATTAATGACAGGAGTTGGAAATCTTGACAGCTTCACTATGTCCTCTAAATTTTAACCCTATTTGCATTGACATCAAAGAAAAAGGGCCCCCAGATCTTACTAAAGGTTAAAAATCAGGCTCCAGGAAGACTGGACTTTAGATTGAGCTGGTCTGTCTGGTTTGGTTATTCTTCTTTTTGAGAAATAAATGTTCCCACTTCCACTGATGATTTGGAATTCCTCAGAAAAGTAATTTTATTTATTATACCTAACTATAAAATGCATTTATACATCATATATAGTATTTTATACACGCAAATTAGTAGCAACTGGCAAAAAAAAAAAGGCATATTCTTCATAAAAAGATAGCACAGGCATTTGTAAAATTTAAACCTGCACATAAATATAAGACAAAGTGTACCAACTCTTAGTAGTATTTCAGAAATGCAAGATATGAGCAACAGTGCTTCAAATCAAATGCACTCAATATTTTCAATGTCATAATCACCTGAACATCGGGTTGTTGATTTCTCGGTTCATGATCATGGCTTCAAACATAGGCCCTTCCCGTACCACAAACTCTATCATTCGGTGTATCAAAGCGAGCAAATTCCTACAACAACAACACAGTTAAAGAAAAATTGATTCAGACCTAACACTATATAAAACTACACTCCACCTAAGACACTACAACTGTGCAGGAGATTATTTTGCTGTATTGTTAAGAAAACTGTGTAGAAGATAAGGTAACATGGAACATATTATAGCCTTGCATCAAAGACACGGGCGTTCTAAAATAAAAACATGCCTAGGAGCAGTGGAGTAAGAATTTAAGAGGACACTTTTTTCCCTGAATTTCCACAGCTTAGTCTACAACCATCTCTGGCTTAACAGAAGCTTAATAGTCCTTTATCAATAAAAATGGACAACTGAACACCAAAGTACAATTAGCGATTAAAAACTAAGCCCTCACCTAAATTGTCTAGCACTAGGACCGAAGTATCCACTGAAGTTTTACAGAAGAACAAGTGGCTGAATGTTATGCTCAAAATTAAACACACCAAGTTTTGAATATTCAATAGAAACTGCATTCAACTTTCAAACTATTCAATATGAAAGGCAAATAGCCTTCCTGATGCCAAACAGGGTAATGACATTATTAAATTTAGATAATCCCTATTTGGTCAAGACTCAACTACTGGCATAGAACAAAATTATCCATCACTTCATGTCATACCATTCAGTAATTCCTCTCTCAGGAACTCAAGTGAATCAAATCACTTTTTTTTTTTTTTAATTACAACATTTTAAAAATCATCTGTATTTGGTTTGTTCAGCACTGCATCGGGAGGCAGGCAAGAAGCAGATGTGAAGTGCCACATCTGAAAATGCAGAGCCACTTAGAAGCACACTAACAGGAGACAGTCAAATAAGCTTTGTAAAGAGGAGTTAAGACCAGTTTCCAACCTGTGGGGGTTTATTGGAAACGGGGTCCCAAATTTTCAACTACAGATTACCTACAAAGACATATACATATCTTTTGAATGTGATGCAAGCAAAGAAAAAATTTAAACAGATTTTTCCATTTTTATACTTTCTTGAATAGACAGATATTGGTTCTCTCCTTCTAGCAAGTTTTTAAATCATTAAAACTTTTAAAACTGGTACAACTGAAAAGCTGCAGGATTTTCTACTACTACTTAGTAATGAGGTAGTTTTCTAGCATGAGTACCCAAGGTTCTGCCAGATAAAATGTACTAGCTCAAAACCAATTTTCAACTTAAAAACGGTAATAAAAAGCTACCCCTGCCATCTGCAAACCTAGCAAATGTTCTGGTTGATACCAGATAGCATGAAATCTACATTTGCCTCAAATATTGTGCAAAAAAAACCCCACACAGCTACCTACAGCCCAATTTTCTTGTTTGCTTTTTGTAATCCCAGAAACATGGTAAAGAGGACACAGTCCAGTCATTCTGTGGCCATTTTATTTAAAGCAGTGTTCTGAAACTCTAAATAGCGAGACTGTTCTTGTTATATTAATTGTATTTGAAAACATCAGTAAGAAAAAGTTAGAGTTAGCTTTCAAGCCTCTGAGCTATTGCACCATGCGTTTACTTTATGGCAAGTTTAAGGTGATCACTTCTGGCTTCCTGCAGAATCACATTGTTGGTTTTTAACCAAATTCATTTTTTCACTGAGTACAATAAAGTTGTGTAAGAGCAGATTATGCTTGAACACGGACATCTGCTTTGGACAGCCTTCAGATCTATGAAAAACAGCTAAATCCCATACATCCCACATCTGAAAGAGGGAGTTACATGTGTTTTGGCTGACTACTTGGATGTTAGTTTCCCAGAAAAAGACTTAATTGTGTATATTCACAGCTCCCCATTTACTAAGTACCAAGAAAAGATGTTAAAATCACTACTGAACGTTTTCAAAGGAGAATAATTAAATGTATTATCCCACTGAATTCAGTCCAAATTTTGGCAGGATATGATGCACAGTGTAATAGTCTTAGCAGCTGGCATTAGCACCTTTGAAAGTCATCAGAAAAAACCAACCAGTTATTTTCAAATACAATTGAATTAACATGAACTTCTCTTATCATAGGAGCTTTCAAAATGCTACAGTAAATAAAATGGGAACATTTTTCTCTGAAAGCTACATCACTCTGTAAACACTGTACAGTTTTACAAGTACTTGTTCTACTACTCAATGTTTCTCAAATCAAGACTCCTGGTCGCCCTCGTTAGTCATGTCTCTACCCAACAAAAACTGTACTGTCCTAAAATTTAATCAAAAACACTACTGCATTTGAGCATCTATTGGCAAATAGGTTAATATAGCACTACAACTAGCTTCACAAATCTTTCTTGCCCCCAAACACACGCAAAAAAAAAAAAACAAAAGAAAAAAGGGACTTGGTGACAATTAAAACAGTGTATTTCAAAAGGATGATAGTTTTAAGTGCATTATTTTAAAATGTCATTTAGCTTAAGTTGGCCAACAAAAAGAAAAAAAAAGGGGAGGGAAAAAAGAAAAAAAAAAAAAAAAAAGAAAAAAAAAAGAGGTTTTCAGTTATAATAAAACCACATTTATTGGAGCCGATCGTACCAATGTCTGGTCAAAAACTGTATACTTTCCCAATCCATCCCATGATGTTTTCCTGGTCCCCCGCTGCCGCAGACAGTTCAGCTGGTGTTGCTCACCAAGGCCAATGTCAAAGAGAATTTGGTAATCTTTTGTGCTTATTTACTTTTAAAACAGTGTTGTGTTCCTATGTTTGGGAAAAGGTTTTAGCTTAACTGAGCAAGAGCGTACCTAGACTAGTGTGAAGAGAGGAGCACTGACGGCAACCAAAACACGGAAATACCCTTGCAGTGCAGAACTGCCGTTTTCAGTGCCCCAAATTAACTGTTTCATGTTAAAAAGAATAAAAAAATATAGCAGAAACCACAAGTCACTTTTAACTGAATTGGTTACAAATTCTACAAGTCAAAAAGGCCAAAAAATAAAAGTAAAGAAAAAAGCCCCACAGCACCACCACACTGGAGACAGCTGCATTCTAGCTAGGAAGTACTCAGAGATTTATGTCATCATCTCTAAGACAAGCTGTTTAACCCTAGCGTTCGCTCACAAAACTACCCTGCAACTATTTCTACTGCTCATAATTAAACACAAAAGATATCCTCACTAAAAGAAATTGTTAAGGCAAGGATAATAAGACTGTAAAACACACACATTTCTTTCAAGAGCGATGGAAAAAATACTATTGCTCAGTCAAGCCATTACCTTTTCCTCAACATCACCATTTCTCTTTAAAATTCCGAAGGGGAAATTTTCTATATTTAGATCAGTAATAATAAAGAAAAACATGTACCTTTCTGTTGGGATAACCACTTTGACTATGGCTTGCGACAGAGTCTGTATATGAAGTCACATCAGATAATAAACATAGAATATGTGAGTATTGTTAACAAGTAACAAGCAAAAATATACATATGCAATGAAAATACTACACATCTATCACAAGTTTTGCAGGCAATCACTGCTGTGAAGTTATAACTAAGCAATTACACAAATGTAAATGGTCGTGTCAGTGAACTATAAAGGTTCACTAATGGCAAAGTATCAGAACATTCCTGTCAGAATGCACATTGATGAACTGAATAGGTACTACACTGAATAGTATTAAGAAAGGAGCTCTTAAGTTTATGAAAAGATTCTAAACTATTTGACTTGGATCATGTTGGTATTACTTTATTCCCAAGTCTTACAAGAAAAAAAACACCAAACAAACAAAAAACCCCAGCCCTAACATTTAAGTGTCACTCAAAGAACCAACAAAATCTTACAAATGTAAATCAAGTTGGTTTGTGATTACAAAATACTTACCCTTTAATCAGATAATATTCCAGAAACAAAAATCTGAAAACTGACTCCATAAGTAGCATAAAATACTTACTCAATGTCCAGATTAATTACCTTCTACACAAAGTATCAACTCCTCTAGTGTAAAAATAATGCTACCCAAATTAAAATGTATTATTTTATCTAAAGAAAACTATTTAGATACTGCAATTTGGCAGCCAACAAAAAGAGGGGACGTAGGAGAAAAATATCCAGGGAGCCTGGAGGAGGAAAATGATCGCCAGATTTAAAGCAGCACTAAAATAAATCAAGAGCAAATATACTGTACCCTAACAAAGACATGAAACACAGCTCAGGAATTAAGTCGGTTCCCTTTGGCTACGGCAGGGAGCCGGTGACCTTGTACGCTAAGGGCTGCCAAAGTCAGCCTGAGCAATGCAAATCTATGAAGCCACTGAAAAACTGCCACAGATGTAGTATTTAACAGCGAGATATGGCCCAGGGTACTGTAAGTTACCTTCTCAAAATCTTCCTTGTTTTTCGGTGGTGGTAACATTGGAGCATTAGGATTCTTCAATCTCTCTCTAGGCTGGGCATTAAAAGGCAGTCCTGAGGGAGGAGGCGGGAGGGTATGCTCCATCATAGAAGGCGGAATGTATATTGGGTGTGGTGGTATAGGTACAGCTTTGCCCCAACCTAGCTTCATTTCAAATGACATAATCATCTTGCCTGAAAAAGAAAACACCCACAAAAAATAAATCAAACCAAAACACAACACAGAAAACAAAAGCAAACCACCATGACATCATAAATTCATTCTGCATTACACAAAATTCCTCTCTTTAAAGGCAATGTTTAGGTTTGCCTGCCATAGTTTACTCTGATGAACAACATAAGCGCACCTATCAGACCACAGCACGTGCAAATGAAAGCCTAGTTTATTAATTGTATTCTTTAGTCTTTAGCACTGGGGAAAGATTAATTGATTCATTGTGGGTGTGGGTTTCTTTAACTCATCATCAACTCAGCAAATCATAACAAACCAGGCAATTCTTAAATTATATTTCTGCGCTTCAGTTCTTCAACATGTTTTCTTTGAAATAACTAATTCTCAATTATGCACTAATCAATTAGAACTGCATAGTACAAACCTACTTGCTAATAGGCCTGGTAAAGGACCATTCTAGAGTAAGCTATGCAAGAAGCAAATTCCTGTTTTTTCATCTTCTTGCCTAGGATGCTCATTTTTGACTTTTGGATTCTTCCTGAACTTCTTGACATAGCCTTCTTCATCACTCAAGATTTTTTTGCCTTTTGTTTTTGTTTTGTTTGTGGGGTTTTTTTTGTACTGTTGTTGTTGTTTTGTTTTGATATAAAAGATCCATATGCAAGATTACATGTTTGGCATACTAAAGTTACCACTTCAGCAGCAGGAATTTAGCCATTTTTAAAAAGAACATCACATATTTATCACTGATTAATGATTTTATCCTGTGCACTACCAAATGTTACTTCCCACTCAAATCTTGAAAACAGTCAGAAATCTGACGTATTTACCCACAGCAAAAGCCAGCAGCCTTTGTCCATGGTACAGTTAGCTAACACTCAGCTGTCAGCAAAATAGGGTAAACTAAAACCACTCCCAGTGTGGTATCTGTTGAAGTTACAGCATACCTACCACTAACCTGGTAAAACCATTTGCAGTTATGCCTAGAGTTACTCCTCAATATTCCTACACAGATAATTAATAATTCCCAACTGAGAAACCTGTTTACCATTTAAATTCTTTAATGCTCTTTCAGCATCTCTTCTGTTCATAAAGGCAACAAAGCCACAATTTCTTTCTCTTGCTCTTTCTTCATCAGTTCTTGGCCACATAATTTTAACACTTGCCAGTGGTCCAAAGCGTCCGAATTCTTGACATAACATCTCTTCATTCATCTACATGAAATAAAGGTAAGAATTAGCATCTTGCTAATGTATTTCTGAAGATACTCTTTCATATTATTGTCCAACTGCTGAGATTTGAATTTTCTGAGTTTCTTGAAAAACAATTCATTGGTATCTTCCCAATGCAATCTAATGCAAAAAATCATTTACAAAGCCAGCATTTTAAAACTGAGCACACTCACATTTTTAGGATATGATTCATCCTGCATGGAGATATACATAGGAAACAGTTTTAACTGAGATTTCTGCATCTTGTAACTGATAGCCAAAACCTTAACTTTTGCAGCCTCTACCAACTCTACCTACTATATGGGTTTAAATATATATGTATGGTTTGAAATAAAAAAGGGAGAAAATTGCCACTGGAAAAAAATCCAGCTAGACTGAAATATGCTAATATTGCACCTTACTCCTTGTCTCCAAACTTACTTGAGGATTAATGTTTCCAAGATACAAATTTGTTGTGCTTGGATCTCCAACATCATGTGACCCTGGTGCATAATCATCCAGTACTACAATGATGGAGGGGGAAAAAGAAAATAAAAAGAAGTTATAATACCTACTATGCATTTAAGTGACAATATTATACGGAGTGCAAAAAGAAACTGTATTACCACCAGATGATCTGTTTCTTCTTGAAGGAGCATCCACTGAAGAAACAGAAGGAAAATACATATACTTTAGTCTACAACTTTTGCATCCCAAAGAAAGATAAAATACCCCACCCACTTACTTGAACGACGCTGGCCATCTGAGTCTGACTGGGGTGGCTCAAAACGACTCAATCTACCTTTTGTTTTGTGTCTTTCATCACGCTCCTCTTGTATTCTACAAAAGTTTAAAGAAGTCACAACTTATTACCATTCTGAGGGCTTTATTCTGAAGTTTTCAATTTACTTTAGAGTTAGAAGAATTTTTAGTACTAAACACCAGGCTTGTAAAAAATTTCAAATTGCTGGTATGTCTGAATCTCTGTTTAATCAACTGGAATGTATCCACCAGAATTATTCCACCTGCATGCTTCCTCATTGATACTGTCAGGGTGTTTTAATCTCAAACAAAACTGACTTAACCAGAAATAAGAACTGTTCCCTGAAAAAGAGAACCAAATTCCACATCCAAGAGCCAGAGATCCATTGACCATCAAGATGACTTTTCATGATGCACACAACTCCTTCATTTCTATTTCTTCTCCTAACTTTCCTAAGAAATTTGTTCACGTAGGCTGTCACCTTGTAGGGTGGCAGACACCCCTATATGACTGTTTCTAGAACATACATGACCTTATCTCAGTTTATACCTCTGATGACACTAGTCACACAAATAACTACTCAGTTCTGTGTAGTCTGGCTTTCAATTCTTTGTCTCTTAAATACGGTGATATTGTATACCAGGAAAACAAGGCTGCCAAATTAGTTCACATCACCTAATGAAGTTCAGATGCTACTCACAAAAGCTATTTATGGATTTATAATGCAGTACAAATTTTATATTCCACTCAGTTACACTCAATACACATGTTGCCTTTTCTGTTGTATTATGCATTCCAAAGAGAGAATCTGCTTTTTGAACCAATATTCACCTTGTTTTTACAACTATGCAAGCTGAAATACATCTCTAAATTTTAATCACAAGTCTTAATACAAAAGCCCAACTTCATACTACAATTCCTTTGGATAGTTTCAGAGAATCTAGCAAAACTTACTCTTCCCAAGCCTGATACACATTTTAGTTTGCTACTAAGCTGTTTGCTGCACAGCCATCAAAAGCCAACACATAAAACCTGAATATCCTCACCCATCACAGTACCTACTTGTCTTGCTGTATCTAACTTTAACAATGAATGAGACCATGTTCACAAGTATTCTCATTTACAGGCTCACACTTGCCAATTTATAGCAAACTGCATCCTGAATTCCACTTGTAAGTAACATACTTGACAGCAATTGACTAGGTTTCCATTTTTAATCCTGGTAGATGGTTGGTTATTTCAATCATCGAAGCTTCTCTTCACATCTAACTGATCCAAAAAACATCTTCCAAAGCTTTGGAAACAGCCATTCACTTAGTGGGATCTCTGAAATACTTTACACATTCATATGGAGTTTTTGGTTAATTACTCTAATATTCTGCTTAGGAAGGCAGTACCAAGCTGTTTCAAAGGTCACAATCAAACATCTCTGGCATGCAAGGAATTCCATTCATTTCAACACACATTTAAGCCAGCATACTGGGCTTTCTTGGTTTTTTGATCACTTTATAGCCTCTGGTCAATGCAAGACTTCAAAACAGCAGTCCTTTACTGCAACAGTGGTAAACACTTCCTGTTACAAATCAGTGTGAGAAAGGGCAGAATTATCAAGGAACACCAGAGATCTAGTTAGATGACAACTGCTTATACAGACAAATCACAGACACCTACACTGAGCATCTACCATCATGTGTTCCTACCCTGTTTAATTATCATTGCCACTGAATTCAGTTATGCCACTCCACAAGCATTTGGGGAACAGTTTAGCATGAATAATAAAAACAAGGTAAAAACATAGAGTCATCTTTATTTACAGTAAAAAGTAGTCAAACTTACTGCTTTAATTCTTCTTTAAAAAGTTCCAAATTACTCTTTTTCTTTTCTTTCTCTCCTTTCTTCAAAGGCTGAAATTAAAGATATATCAGCCAACATTTGAGCAGATAAAATTAAACAAAAATAAGAATTTCATGTATATAACAAAATTTTACATAATCTCCATGCATATTTTACCCACAGCTTTCAAACCAAGTAGACTACAAGAGAAAACAAACAAACAAACAAAAAAAACCAACAAAAACCACAACAAACAAATAAGACTTGAAAACATTAAGACCAAGTACTATCAAACACAAAGCTAGAAAAATTATGGATAGCTTCAACTAATTTTGTTACTTCTCATTATTACAATGCAGCATGTATTTTCTACTCTATCTATAACAAATTTTAAGTATCTGTCAGCTTGCTCCACTCAGCAATTTTGAAGGTGGATACATCCCTAGCAAACCATCATGCTCTAATTAAACTGATGTGTGTACATATATATGTAAATTACTTTACATATATATATTCAATTCTTTTATCCACAAATATTCTGAGAAAGGAATTTTCTTCTCTTGCTTCCTTCAGATATATCTACAGATCTGAAGAAACAGTTACTCTAAACAGTTCAAGATCCTCAAAAAAAAACACTCCTGAATGACAAAGAATATGGATATTGTAATTTCTTTTTTTTTTTTTAATATACTCTCATGAATTCTTATCTTCAACAACATTGGTTTATATAACGAAATTTAAATGAAAAACGTTTCCAATAGGCAGACATACAAAATATTTATTGTGTTACACACTACAGCTTTGGAAAAACTGGACTTCCTACTCACCCCAGGCAAAGTTGTTTGTTTGTTTTTGTTTTTGGGGAGGGTCTGCCAAATAAATAAAATCATTTTTACCTCATTATCTTCAATTACCATTGGACAGGGCAAGTGAGTAAACTGCATTACTTGGTAAGTATTTATGACAAATTTGAGAAGTGCTAATATTCTCACAGTACAAACACTTGCATATGACAGAACAGAGCTCAGCATAATAAAAAATGCTACAATTTATGTAACTGTAAAGATTTACACACGATGAAAATCAAACCTGCCATCCAGTATTACCCCACTAATCTAAATCTGAGTTTTGCTCAAAGATGGAAGGAGGCTAGGATGGGATTACCCACAATTATCACATTGCATATCATTCCCCACCCTAACAGGCCATACCATTTATCTCTCACTTCACCTTAAAAATTCTAGTAAGCTCTATTATAAGACATTTTAAAGACATCTAGGACATTAATTACACATTACACATATACATTAGTAACAGTAATTATAACTATCATCTGACTTCAAGGTTAAGTTTTTGGTAATATTGCCATTAGATTGAGATTTCATCATAAAAAGCAATAAAATGCATCAAACCATGCAGAAGTCAAATTAAATAACAAGGAGGTGTTGTTCTACGACTTCTCTGGAGCAACTCAAGAGAGCTATGTGGACTTTCAAGCATCACCACAAAAAAATAATTCAAAAAACTTGGATCAATGCAAAGTTTGGGTTTTTTTTTTTAATTTTAAGTTACAAAAACCTAAAAACAGATGGCAGCAGGAATTGCTTCTAGAACTTCAAATTCTCAGAATTGTAGAGACTGTTACATTGCAACAGTCAATAAATCTGTATTCATGAGAAGCCTGTCTCAATTAGCAGGAAGAGTAGAAGTACACAGCAGCCCAATCAAAGCACGGTACTAGGTACACCATGCTGGACACAGGGCTACTGGACCTCTGCATCTCATCATCTTGTCATTTGCCATGAGATTGAACAAAACAAAATTTCTCTTCTCTTAGTGTGTGATAAATGCAGATCAAAATACTCTGCAAGATCACATGCCTTTCTCTAAGCACTTCTAAATACTTTCCAAGTACAGGGTTAACATTCAAGTAAGAAACTTACAGGCTTTTTCGTTTCTATCATTAGGAGGGATGGAGGCTTCTCATTAGATGGCTGGCTTGGTTGATTTTTTTGATCTGAAAACCGTGATGAAGGCTTATAGATTTTACCCCGTTTTTCATCTGTTTCATGCTCCTCTGAAATTAAAGGCAAATTAAAAACAAATTTTATTAACCAGTGCTGCACAATATTGATCATTAAAACAAATGCTGGTCTTCTGTGGTCTTGTCTATTCAATTCAAGATATCATTGCATTTAAAAAAAAAAGAAGTGATAATACCAACTTTCCATAATTTAGCATCTTTTAGTACAAAGAAAAAGAACAAATATTTATTTCAAAACAAAGCATTTTTTCCTCTGAAGTTTAAAAGACAACTTGATGGGACTGTGAGCAACCTTATCTAGTTGGATATGACCCTGCTCACTGCAGGGGTTTGCCCAAGGCGACTTTTGATGGTCCCTTCCAACATGATGCATTTTGTGATTCTGCTCATCAAGTTTCCTTTGCTGCTTCTAATGTAATATTCTTTTTGAAATACAATTGAAAGCCAATATTCATCTTTACTCAAAGCCAAGTGAACCACCACCCCCAATATAAGATTAGTTATACCTTTAGATGCATTAACGATGCCTCCTCTTACAAACGTTTTCACTTTATTACCATCACTTCCTTCAAAGGCAGCAAGGAATTCTTCATAAATTTCTGCAGCAGCCTTCTCATCCTCCTACACAGCAAATGTTAATCTATTTACTATCATCACAGAACAACCTTCACTATAGTTATTCTTAAATGAGCTGCATGACATTACTTTTTATTTTCTAGAGTTCATGCTACAAGCTGCAACAAATGCCTTTTAATTTTAGACAGAACTCATATTTTTGAGAAATGATGTGTTGTGTTCTTCCCATTTATGTCAAGCAAATATGCTCAAATATGACTGTTCATTTACAAGAATTTACATGGCAACTGGAGATTCATAAGATGCCGAACACCAAAGATCACATGAAAGACCAGCATTATGAGACTGAAGTTTTGTTGGCCCAAGCATCAGAAAACAGTAGCTGTTCCATCTTACCCATTACAATCAGCCTACATGCCTGAAGGATATTAACAACAGGATCACCCTTAAGTACTTCCCAGAGAAGTTAATGCAACCACTTAATAAAAATGAGGCTGAGACTAAATTGAGCACTACTGTGTTTCTTTAGGATAGCATTTCCAACAACTTAGGAAGAGGAATCCCACTGAAATACAGTAGAAGTTGTATGCAGAGTTCAAAGACCAATATTTTTTACATTTCCACTTTACAAACAATAAGCAACATATTTGCTGAAGTGTGATACCTCTGAGTACCCCAAAACTCAGGCTCAAATGTTAATGTTTCTATTAATTAAAAAAGTCATTAGACAAAGGTATGTTTTACAAGATAACAAGGATGTGTATTGAAACAATTTCAGAGATGACAGGTACACTTTCTGATTACTGAACTACCAGAGAGCAAAGGAGGAAGAGAAACTACTTTAATGCTAGGTATAGAGAGCTGAAAGATGGCTGCCTTCATTTCCAGCAATAGAACATCAATGGACTGTTGTAATCCAGCATTTCAGGAACCCAGAGAACTTGATTTCTCAGACAGAAGGAAAGAGAAGCAAGCCTCTCTATCTTAACGCCACGGATATCAAGAACAAATCAAACATTTAAAAGAGAATTCACTTCTACTCATAGAAAGCTACATTACCAAAACAAAGAAATTTGGTGGTAAAGCTGCTTGCAACCTAAACCCAAATTTGTTTCAGCTCTGCATACAATTTTCACCATATACCATTACCTTCTTTTTTAATTCTTCTTGCTCCTTCTTGCTCAGAGTCCGTTTGGCAGCACTCATTTTGCCAATACTGAATGCTTTGAGTTTGCTTTCCATTACAGGCTGCAAAAAGAGCAAAGATTAAACTGTTTACAAAAATAATTAAAAGGCTTCTTTTTAACCTTGGTCTAGACAAAAAACTTTCTGCCTGAAATGATTTAATCTAAACAAAAGGCTTTCCATACTTCTTTCTGAACTTGCTATTATCTAACACAACAAAATTAAATGTATGGTTTCTTAAATCACCCTTGGTTTAATTAGGTTTTAAATGCACCATTCAAATACAGTTGAAATCTGAAGTGTACCTGCTGAAAGAACCTGGAGATCTTAGCACTGTAGAACACAGTTTCTAAATATTTGGAGATACATGCTTTGCACTACAGTTCTTTCTTGATCACTGTAATTTGGGGGGGGGGGAGGGAGGGGAGAAAACCAAAGAAAGGTTTTAAAAGCTCTTCTGACTATTTTTGGTGAGAAGAATGTTTGTGCAAGATTGAGAAGCGTAACTGAAGAACGAAGGTGATGCTAATTTTCAGTTGTACTTCAAAGTTAAATGTAGTATTTTTGCTTGGGAAAGACAACATGCTCCTAAGGTCTTCAACTACTAGTTAAGGGAAGGACCTCACACTAAGCTTGTATTTTAAGTAGTTTAACCTCCATTCCTCACTTCTTGAAATCCTGTAGGAAGGACTCCATGTAACCCCTGAAGAGTACAGAATTAGAATTCATAAGATTCTCTTTAGGTAGCTAACAGACAGTAAAGCACGGAGATAGGAAATACATGTTCAAGAGACGTGGGCAGCAGAAAGGAAAGGAAAAGGGCAATGGGAAGGAAACAACTCCCAGTTTAATGCAGTAATTCATAGAAAAGCATAACAAGAACAAAAAAAAAAAGCCCCAGAAGAGCCAAGAAAAACCTATTAACCTTCATCTTCAAAATATTTTTGATGATATCACACAGTGATGCCTAAAACTAACACTTCACTGTAGTGATGACAGCTCTTTAAAAATTACCCAAAAAACCCAAACCAAACAAAACCAACCAAACAAAACAACCCTTCAATTTAATAAAACAACAAGGTGAACAAATGAGTTGTCATATTATTTTAAAAAATTCAATCCACATATCAGCTACAGAAAGAGATTCCTCTAGGAATAATTTTGTCAAGAGTTTTATTTCTCCTATCAGCTTCAGAATGTTTACCCAAAAAAGCATTGAGAGAAACACTGTTTGAAACACCTTCAGTTTATAACCCTTGATTAGTATCACAAACATCTCTTACATCTGTGCCAGGTATTTGACTGAAGTAACTCATAGGGCTCTGAAAAATGTTCCCTCCATCACTACAAGGGAAACTATCAGTTACAAATTAATGCAGTGTTGTCTGCGGACTTATCTGGTTTAGGACACTGTGTCAACATAAGCTGCTGCAATAGGTTTATCAGGAGCTTTTCATGCATCTGTATGTTTAAGTTGATAGAAGCCAGTTTTCCTGTTCTTTGAAATACATCAGCTTGTATCTCAGTATGATAGACAATACACAGCACAGGCAAAACACAGCCATATTGCTATGGCACAGCAATTCAGACAAAACAAATACCACACTCCTGCCCAAGGCTTATCCTGTCATCAGAAAACAGCCTCTCACAGTAATGTTACAGGATACCCACAGTTCAACCACATGAATATACATGTCCTAGTGGCATATGGGAAGCAACTATAAAATAACAAGACTTCTAGCACTAAGATCTCCTCCAGTTTAGAAAGGGTCTCAGGAAATAAAAAAGGGGGGAAAAAAACATCTTCAGGGTGGTTGGGGCAAGACAAAGTCAATAGGACTGATCTGTGCCTGCTATTTACATTCCAGTAGCCTATTATAACATTATATTTAACCTTATGCAGCTTCACAGAATTTGTGACAGCTATAGGTTTTGACCTGAAGGCCTTCCTCCTTCAAAAAATGGAAAATAACACAGTGAAAAGGGTAATGCAAATGATGAAAGCAAAGAGAAAACTTCTAGCTGAGGTATCATCACTGTATGAAAGCAGACTAAATGTAATGGTGCATTAACTATAAGAAGGCACAAAGTACTGAAATCCTAGTTCCATTAACAACACATTCCAAAGACTTGAGAGTCATCTTCTAAATTGTATCAAGTAATCAAATCACTAAAAGAACCTATTTCTTTATAAAAAGTTCCTGCTATCACAACTTGAATGTCAGCTTACAAGCAATTTAACAGCTGATAATTGACTTTTTGATACACAAAAACCAAATGAAAATCAGGAAGAAATTCCAAAACCTAGAATGAATTGTCTGGTATTAGAGCTGTTTGGTTCTTGCTGTCTGTTTTCATTTTAGCTCAGACACAGGTAGGCCTCCAAGTATGGTACCAACCACACGACTAGGCAAAGCCTCTTGCAGAGGCTGGACGGGGAAACTAGGTAATTATTCTGTTAGAGAAAAAAAGAAAGGGGAGGAGAAGGATGAAATTAGGGCCACACTGTCTTATTTTTGAGAAGAGAATAGAAAAACATACACTTTAATATACAATGACTCTTACAATTAATCACCTCATATTCTGAGATACTCCTCAGTAGAAAAGATAAACATACCCAGACTCCTTACAGCTTCTCCTGTTCAAGTATCTATTCTGAAAGCAGTATCACGTAGCAGAGCTTCCTACACTAGTCGTTGTTTCAAAGTTTCAAGGAGTATTTTTAAACATGAAAATCAATGGTTCATTTACAAACTCCTACAGATTAGATACCCAAATGCACCAGAACCAACCTGCAGCAACAAGTTTTCTTCAGAGAACAGGCCTATTTTGAGCATGTGGGTTTGCTGGATTTTTTGGTGATTGGTTTTATTTTTGCTTGAGTTTCGTTTTCTTGTTCTTACTGTTACTAAAACATTGCGGACTTACATGTGCATCAGTCGATCCAGTGGTGTGTACTGCATCTGGCGCTCTGACCTGAAGAGAGAATGAAAAGGAGGTGAGGCACAGAAAGTCTCAGGGGTTTTTCAACCAGTTCTCTGAACATGATTTTCATTTCAACTTCAATGTCCAAACATACAAGAACGAAGATATGTCATACATTTTAATGCTATATGTGAACAAGGGCACAGCATTATCAATGTCAACACACGGCAAACAAGAGATTAAAGAGAGACTGTTCTTGCTACCATTAAGAACATTTAAATTTCCACAGCTAAATGTTATAAACATTCTGCTAACACCACTGCAAGGGAAAAAACAACAAAAAAAGCTATGTTCATTACACTTAATCTGCACCAGTTATCAGTAAAGGCTGTTAAAGATTACATGAAGTGCTTGACTATACTTGCCTTACTAAAAAATCATTTCCAAAACTGCTTTTAATATGCTGGGCATAGAAGGAAGCTGGTCACTTCAACCACCCTAAGTCCAATTTGTATTTCCTGATTAATTCCATTACTTCATATGTATAAGCTAGCATATGTACAAAATTTGCACAGGCTTTTTTAAATGAGTTTAAGTGACAGAGAACATTCCAACAAGCACGACTGAATGCATTTTTAAATTACTTAATGACCAAATTCCACAATAACTCAGTGGCATATCTACTACTAAGACATAATTGCCAGAGAAACAATTCATATCTAAATTGAAATTTAAGTCAAAACAGAACACTTCCATTAGCTGAAATCTGTTCATTAGTTACAGAACATCAGTACTTTTCTACCAGAAATAATAAGACAGTGCTTATCTCCAGTCTTCTGAAAGGGACAAGCACCAGGTGCTACTCAAGAAGGTAATTTACTAGACCTTGTTTTAATGTTTTTTCATCAACCAAGACAGAGACATTTACCTATGGATAAGTCCACAAATGTAAAGACAGACACAAAGACACAACTCTTAAAAGGCAGATGCAAAAAAAATGTAGGAATATATTTGGCATTTTAAGACAAAGGGGGTGAAAACCTCAAACAAAACCACGGCAATTGTGTCTTACTCTCAATAACCTCCCCTATCTACTTATCTACAACACTATACATTACTCACAAGGTATATCTTTGCACAGAAGTTGATACTTTTTTGTTTACATGTACCAGTAGAGTTCATTAAAATAAACATGAAAGCAAGTATCACAGTAATTTTTAACTAATATCACCGACTGCACTTTTCCTCTATTTCATGTCGAACTTTCTGTGCTTCAGAAATGCCTGTGGCACTCATCAGTAACAGTAACCACAGTTCTACGTGTGCAGAAAGGGAACTTTCAAAACCTGTGCTCCCTCAGAGTTTATGATGTATCACACAGATAGATAATCTTTTATCACACAGATAAAAGAAAGACACTGTGCAGAAGAATTTCAGAGCCTGACAACTGCAGTCTGCTTCCTGCCAGCTGCCACCCTGTGGCAACTAACACATCAGTTACTATTCCACCTTCAAAAAATAGATTTCAGACCTGCAGCTAAAAAAATAAATCTCAAAGGTGGGCCAATAAAATGAAGTCTTGGTTTAGTGTACTAAATGTGTTAAGATCTAACACTGCATGGGGATAGGAGGTTGTTTGGCAACTGCAGAATTAAATTAGTTTCTCACTTCTCCAGATCTGCTTCATTTACAGAAGTTTGGGAAAGCAACACCCTCCAACAACGATGGGTGCTGAAGGACAACAAAGCAAGCATTACACAGGGTAACAAACAGTACCAACACTCAATACCCTGAAGAAGATGATAAAAGTTTCTCCAGCACCAGAGCAGATGATACTGCTCAGAAAGGCTTTCAATACATGTTGGCACACAGAGATTCTGTGGGCTAAGTCACTGAGCCAGCAGTACTCTCCAAACCACCAACAGCACTGTAAAGCAAGCCACTGCAAGTGTTAGCTGAACAACAGAAGTTCTACTATTTTTAAGGTCTCCTTCTCCTATCCGTAAGTTTGTGTCATATACTTGGTACTGCTTCTGACCATCCAAGCAACTGTACCCACAAATCACAAGATGAAGATTCTTGACAAAATTATACATTGCTATCTGCCAGTTTCTAAGGCAGTTATTAAAACAAAAAAGTAATTCTCTCAGCACTGCGCTTTGCATCCATTGCTATCTGCCTTGAAAAAAAGGAGCAATTTTGTTTCCTTAAGAGTTACACCAGCTGAGCTGACTTCACGGAATCACAGTGTCTTTCTAACAGGCACAGAGAGGAGCATTTCAGAAGATGTTGCCCATCTGTGTTGAAAACTGGAACAGGATTATTTTTATCTCCTCTCATCATGTTAAGTAGCTCAGCTGAACTGTTGAAAGAAGCATACCCAAAGCTCTGTCCTGCACCCGATGATGTCTGAGATACGATAGCTCCTTCATGTTCAAAACACTGACAGAAAAAATGTGATGAGTTCATATTTCAGTCATTGCCAGCATAAACAGTCTATGCTCCCAATTCACTGCCTCTGCACTCTGCATGAAACCTTGTTGTCTTTTTATTTTTAATCAGACTATTTTCCAGTTGGATGGCTTTCACTACACAGGTCCCTCAAAGAATTTTGCCAGAACAACCAAGTAGCAATGCAGGCTGCTGAAACGGCATTGCAGTAAAATAGTCACGGTCTTAAAGGTTAGGTCACTCGAAGCTCCATTAGTCTATCCAAGTTTACCCCACCTTCAAGAAAAAAAAAAAAACACCACCAAAAACCTAATTTTATAAATCTCCCCCAAGGAGATTTATGAAAAATTGTTATCAGAAAGCCAAAGCAGACAGCCCTCTTTCAGATTCTGATGTTTAAATTTCCTTCCAGTTTCACGGCAGTTTTCAAAGAAAACAGAAGAAGCAACTGCTCTCCTTCCTGTCAGCAGTGCAAGTGCCCAAAATTCCAACTCTTCAGAAGTTTCTCCAAATGTATCAATCTCTGAGCAAAACTGGTATGATCATATTATTTAATAAATATTTAAAATACGAGGTATAACTTTTTTTTTTTTAATCAATACCGGTGCCATTTAGTGAAACAAAAAGCAACAAAAGCTGCCAATAAAGCCCAGAAGACAATCCCAAGGCCTTCCAAATGCTGAATGCCGCTTTTACAACTGTAATGGCTACAACTTAAACATGCCCTTGCAAAACCTAACAGCCTCAGGGTAGAGTGCTTAGAAGAAACTCTTGCACTGCTTCAACACCTTCCACTGATTCTGCCCCCATACTTGACCACTGGTCACATGAACCTAAATCACTATTCCAAATCTAACTGACCATCTAGGAAGAAGAGTTGGGGAAGTTCAGACAAGCCAGTCCCAGGTCATAGCAGGCTCCTCCACACCAAAAAAATCATACCAAATCAACTGAAGAGGACAATATTTGGGAAGGGAAAAGTAGCAGGAGTAGGGCTGGTTTGTGTCAGCATTGATACAAAGGAAAAGCAAACAGAATCAACTTAAATTAAGATATTAGCATCCAGCAAAGGCAGGGAGTTTCCAGCACTGCTTGCCTATTTAATTCTTCCTTTCTCTATCAAACTTTCTTATGCTCCTGATCATCCACTGAACAATAGTACAGGGAAGTTAAAGATGATGAGTTTCATCATCTAACTGGAACTCAACGCATACAGATTTTACATTGCCACTCTTCATAGACTTTAATTTAGCAAGGAAAGCTGTCCCTTCACAAGCAAGTAATTACCGTACTTCAACATGTAATTAAAACCTAACTTACTCAAAAGCCTGAGAAATGCACTTAAGATCAATAAATGTTGATAAAACTTTTTTTTTTAAAGAATCAAATAGGGAAACCCACTTGGTCCAAGTGGATAATCTCTTCTGCCACATTGTACCCAATTAATACAGTATCATATGAAAGAGCAGTGATATAATCGCTATTCTCATAAAACAAAATAAGAACATGGTAGAGTCATTGAGCAGCTAGTATTTCATTAAATCACAAACACAAGTGACCATAATTAATACCTGCCATTTCAGAATCATACCCCACACTGACCTGCTGTGCAGTCTCGGGGAATCTCTATTTTCTCTTCCTTAATTTCATCCTTCTTTCCTA
Source organism: Dryobates pubescens (assembly GCF_014839835.1). Classification (NCBI taxonomy): domain Eukaryota; kingdom Metazoa; phylum Chordata; class Aves; order Piciformes; family Picidae; genus Dryobates; species Dryobates pubescens. The sequence continues at coordinate 7,757,099 of NC_071643.1, forward strand.
TCTATAGTTCTGGAAATCTCAAGCCTCTCTCTTGCTACCCTAATCTCAAAGTGACAAAGGAATAGATGATGCTTTGGCAACGCATTCCACATCCAAGACTATCAAATTTATGCAGAAGTTGATAGCTGACTACCACACCACAGAGACACAGGCAATGGGTTCTCCTGGAACTGTGACAGTTCCAGCAGTGATTTTCAAACAGTAAACCAAACAGATAATGCCTGACTGAAACAAGCTTGATTTTACACTGTGAAACAAAATAACTGGCCAGATGTTCAAAATCAGTACTTGAGCACTCAAGTTGAAGAACAAATACTCTAAGTTCTGAAGAGGAGAATCTGTCTTACTATAAGCATTAAAGCCTTCAAAACTGCTAGGCCACAGCTCTCCACAGAACACAGTAAATAGAAAGTCACTCTGTCTTCCCAGGAGGTAGACTAGAAAGCAACAAAAGCACATCTTGGTATTGCCACTGAATAAATATTTTCATAGAGGCTCAACCAAAACCACACATTTTTATCTGTGCACGAATACTTAAGAAAAATAAAAATATTACAAACTTCAGTAGCATTATGTCACACTTGTTTCTGCAGACATCTAAAAACTATCTCTATGGATACATATATTACAAGCACTCATGAAATGGCAAAACACACCTCAGTACTCCCAAAGAAAGTTGAGGCTGAAGGAAAACTTTGTTTTTTAGCAAAAAACATGCTCATAGATCCAGGTACATACTATCACCCATTTCTTTGGTATGTAAAATAAAAATTGACAGCACAAAACAAGTAAGATCTAGAATGGAAAAAGGCTACTCGAAACACATCCCATGAGCAATGGGAAATTAAGGGTTGAGAGGGAACTGCATGAAGATGGTAAGATACAGGACCTCCTCAGCAGGGCTCAACAGATTAATGCACATTTAACCTTACATTCTCTAGTAGTCCCACTGACTTCAATGGGATAGATGACAGCATGAAGAGACAGATGTCTGCATACACCTCTGCAGAACTGAAATCTAGGACAGAAAACAATTCTGACCAATTAATTATTATCATATGTTTGAAAAAAATAGAACGTCCTCAGTACAGAAATAATAATACTACTAAAACAAAAATGTCTATGATGCAATTGAAAATAAATGGCTCACATCTGGGTTGGGTCACAGTAATCAATAATAAATTATTAGTCTCCATCTAATATTACTTGAAATCTCAAAACGTTATATTCCCTGGAAGCCACTCTCCATAAAGACCTACTGAAGTTGTCTGTCCAGCTCTAACTGGCAGTTCCATGCATGACACAAAAAAGAAAAGTTTACTGGTAATATTTGAAATAGATCATAAAAAGGAAACAAAAAAAGAACTCTCCCACTCTAGTTAAACGCCAACTGGGTAAATAAGCAAAGGCTCTCAGCCTTTACATTTCAGCTAGTTTCCTAGCAGCAAAAATAGTAATTCCTGCATCAGCTGAATACAAAAATGCATTAAAAAGACCTTATATAGATGTGCTATATGCACTGGAAATTCCTGAACCAAAACGTGGTTTCTCCCTTCATCTGACTTACACATATACACACACAAATCCCACAACCTGAGGACATATATACTTTTCTGGCCCCAAACCTGCCATAAATCCGAGTGAAACAAGTGCCACTAATCACTACCCCTCAAACCGCCAAGCTGCCTGTGCATACCCCAAAACACATCTTACTCTCTACTCTTAGCAGGAGAGGACGCTTAGAGAGCAGGCAGCTCTGTGCTGTTACTACCCGCAGCCAACCAGGCACACAGTTCTGGACAAGTTTTCTACAACTCCTGCACTACCTGGATTTCTGGTCTACAAATCCAGCAAACAGTAACGACAGGAAGTAGACCGGATACAGCGAAAAGAGCCGGGAACGCCACGCCGATTTCGTGAAATCTGTAATTCCGTCGCAAATAAATGCATAGATCTAATCTCAGATTATGGTTTTCCTTCAAACACTGAAATTGGAAAGTGACTCCACGCAGGCTTCAGGCCACGGGGAAACCAGCACTCCCAGCTCAAAAGAAATTAAATACGTACATGGGCACGAGTAAAATTGGGGCTAACTAACCGCCTGCATTCGAAACCGGGGATGGACCGACCAAAACTGTACGACCCGAGCCTACAGTTACAGTCCGGTCTCCCGCACTGCCCGCCCATGCGTCCCTTCGCCGGCGACACGAGGAGGCTGCTACCGCCGGCCGGGGACAGAGATGTACCCAAGGCGGTTTCAGGGAGTTGGGATGCCCAGAGAGGGGTCCGGGGCCCGCAGCCCCGCCGCACCGCCCCCTTCCCGCCTCCCCACACCCTCCAGGGGCCCGCAGTCAGCCCGGCCAGAGCAGCGACAGAGCAGGCCGCGCTGCCCGCGCCTCACCACCCCGCCACTTGCGGGCCCCGTCGCTGCGCTGACAGGCGGCGGCCATGCTCCAGGGTGGCGGAGCAGGCCGGCAAGCCGCCCCGCAAAACGGCCTCACCTTCCCACTGGCCTTCTGCGAGCTGCTGGGCGCCTTGTCCGCCATCTTGCCTTCCCTCTCGCTCAGCCCTGGAGGGGAGAAAGCGAGCACCGATCCCACCGAGCCCGCGAGCGGAAGGCGGGAAGCCGATGGCCGAGCCACCGATGGGGCGGCCTCCGCCTGGCCGGGGTGGAGCCCGCCACTGTCTACTCAGCGGAGAGGCGGGACCAGGTCGGGCAGCGTCTGTATCTCCTCGGGGCGTCTTCTTACATTAGCAGAAGAAAACCCAAAGGAAGGCGCTAGGCATCCCAAATCTGCCTAACAACCAGCTGCGTTACGGCAAGCCTGACAACCCGTCGGTCCCTCGGTGGCCGGCCTGAGGCTGAACGCGGGCACGGGGTCATGGTGCTGAGCCCTGCGCTGAGGCGGCAGCAGCATTTAAACTCATGTGAAGGGGTCGCGGTCCCGATAGGGAAATTGGAACGGCATTCAAACACAAAGCAGTGACCAACACTGCTTGAGTCCTTTGGAAGGCAGAGGGCCATTCAGGTGATACAGAGGCCTTTTTAATCACCAGATGTTTTCCTACAAGACATTAGCAGGTGAAGATTGAGAACAGTTCAGAGTGTCCAGCAATTAACCTCATCACTATAAGCAGAGGAGAGATGAGCAGTATCAGGACTTATCTGATGGTGCTGGGAAGATCTGTGAGGTGGATGGTGTACATGTCCTGCAGGGTATGCATGTGGAAATGCCTGGAGTGCTCTTGGTGCATACCAAAGGCCCAAAATGTGTTTTAGATGGGAAACCATCACCCAGGACCAGTCTGGGCGGGATAGACACTGTGTTGCTCTGCTGTGGACTCCTGTGCTTCAGACATTCTGCTCAGCTCTTCGCATCCGCTGCTCCCATGACCACAGACACTGAACAAGTGCATTGTCACACAATTTGGAGGCAGGGCTTGCTCTTAAACACCTGGCAAAATGAAATACAATAATGTTTTGAAGAATGTCAAAATGCTACATGAAATCAAGGAAAGCCCAGGAATAAATAGTGAAAATGATACAACAGCAAATCCTCAGCTATTGATTTTGAGAGCACATGGCTAAAGCAGCTTTATTGAACAGTGCATAACTACAAATTATAACCAGAGGTCTCATTACATTTATAATGCGTCTCACATTCCCATGCTTTTACAGGATCTCATCATAAAAGATGCTGAGATAATACTTAAGGGAAAGGCAGTAGGTACACAGAAATTTATTTGTTAAAGTTTTAAATCCACCAATTCCCTAAACCCTGCGAGCAACAGGAGGGTGCAGGGCCTATACTAACAGAGTCTCCCACATTTCTTAGCATAGGATGAAATGGGAGCTCCCAGAAAGGCAAAAGAAAGGCAAAAGGAGAGAGTGAAGAGGGCAGGGGCAACTGCTGAGGACTAGAAGTTTACAGAGGAGGGCAAACCCCTCAGGAAACCTTGCCTGCTGCAGGTGTGCATCCAGCTGCATGGGGGACATAGTCCAACGAAAGCGTGTTGCTCTGCCTGTAGCTATCCTTTCACGGCTACTCTACACGTCCCGACGCTGGCTGTCGCAACAGGACTAAGCAGGCAGCTAGTGGAAGCAATTCTACACTTTCACAAAGGCTCGGGAGCAAAGTCTCCCTCACAGCCGTGAAGCACGGATCAATAGTCCAGATTAGCAGCGCTGTCACAAGTACAAAGCAGGACCGCTCCATACGCCCCGTGTCGAGCGCGCTGCCAAGGGCAGTGGGAGGCGGGCGCAGGCCGCCCAGCGCCGTGTGCGCAGGCGCCAGCAGAGGGCAGGGCCTTCGCGGCCGCCCGCTCGCTGTCGGCGTCTCTTCCCTCGGCGCGATTCGCGGTACAGTTCCTGCGGTACGTGATTTCTGCTTCCTAAGGCACACAAAATAGCAAACCAATAATCGCTCCGCTTTACGCGGCAACGGTATGAGGGGCTGAGCGAACGGCTCATACAGCTGTGATAACGGTGAAGGAGGCATGGCAGGAACGCTGCATTGCTCCTCGCCTTTCAAGCTTCGTTCCAGCGTCTGCAAAATAGCATGGAAAACTACTGGTAATGGATTAGCAGCTAAGGATCGAGCCGTATCAGATGTTTGTTGAGCTCCCTTCAGCAATAAGCAGTTAAAGCACAGCTGACACCGTAGGATCTAACCTTTCCACTCTGGAGCTCTCCAGTTCTGCAAACGCCTGCACAGCTTTCTGCGAGCACCCCAAAGCATTGCACAGATTTAAAATGGAAGAAAAGGAGGGAGAACTAAAACTCACATCTCGACTGCAGGATCTGGGGACAATTTCATCAGTCCTTGTTGAATTTTTTGAGCCCCAAATTTGCCCATTGAGGAGCCCTTCCACGGGAATAGTGTTGGTCAAGGAGCTTTAGAGACTGATTAAGTAGGACCTTACTGTTTCAGAATGAGATTGATAAGAGTTCTGGGGCCACTAATGTTTAGAAAATTTGTTCTCCATTTGGCCTCAATCCCTTTATTTAATCCACCTCATTAATGGTTTTTAATTATCCACCTCATTGTTTAAATCCTCTGCTTACTGCTCAGCTTCTACACTCTTTAGTAATTAATAAACTACACCGAATTAAAATGGGTGGGAGAGGAGAGAGAAGGTGAGAAGGAGAGGCAAGGTGCAGAAGGAGAGGAAGATGCAAAAATCTGTGGGGAGTTAATGACAGAAAGGGTAGGCTAATAATATTTAAAAGGAAATGCTAGATACTTTCCATTATAATGCAGTAGGCCTCATTGTATGCAGACCTGTTTATTAATTGCTGTTACAATGAGAGCTATTATTAGGCAATATATTAGGAAAAATAGTAACTAATTAATAACACTTAAGTTACATTAAGTAAATTACATGCTGCAGTGCATTACCCTTGTCTTTCTATGGCTGTTTTTCCCCCAGTTTTGGAGATCTCTCCCTTGCTCTCATCCCAGACCAAAACACAGCTGAACTGCTGCAATCTTTTTTTGCAAAGGTGGGAAATAGGAAAGATTTCAAGTGCTGTGGAAGTTCCCTGCTCTATAGCAAAGGAAGCATGAGAGCATGAAGCAGGGAGATGAGGAGTTGATCAGAAGTGTAGCTGCTGAGTGTACAGCAGCAGGCAGGGAGCAGGATCCCAGGGTGGGCAGGTCCGGGGAGAAGCCAGGTCTGAGTGCTGATCTCTTCAATTTAGCCACGAATCCAGAGCAAGTCCAAAATGATGCCAAAACTTACCAAAAAATCAGACCAAACATTAGAGCACAGATCACTTTCTGGTCACTCTGAGATTCTCCTGTGCCAATATGTACTGGCCATGGAGAACCCACAGAGTTTCAAATCCCATTGCGGGCTTCCCCGCACGGGTGAATACATGTAAGGGACTTCATCTCCTGGCGGGAAGAATGGAGACCTGTCCCCCAGGGGAAGGGAAAGGCAATTTCGAGCCTTTGTCTTCCCCCATCAAACCTCCGGTGATGGAGATGGGAGAAGGGGGGTTTGGAGCACCCGGTAACAACTGTCTGGCTGAGAAAAATCAGTACTTTGTAGTGTTTTTTTCCAGGCATTTGTGCAATTATCAAATGAAGGTTTAATTCTGGAAGTTCTCCTGTAGCTTCTTGTCAATTACCCTACATGGCTGGAACCCAGATGTGCAAATTTGTCAGCTGTTCAAAAGCATGGAAGAAAGACCATGTGTGTATGTCTCTGCATCTCTTAAGATGTTCTTCCAGAGAAAGTGCAAGTGTGAGCTGAGCCTGAAGTTTATCTAACCCCTACTCTTTTTAAGTTGTAGCCAAGTTCTAGCCTCACTTATGGTCAGTGGGGTTCCAGGGAAGATGTCAAAACAGAATCAGATTTACTGAAGAGATTTTACTGACAAAAGGGGAAAAAAAAACCACAAACAAACAAAAATCCCAGAGCAAACAAAAAGGTTAAATGTTTTAATTCAGATAAAACTTCTTACTAAAACAGACATCAGTAAAGTCTGTCCTGAGGGTGAAAATATAGAAAGGAAGAAGAAATGAGAGAGAGTTGTATGGTAAAGGACTGTCAAGCAAGAGCTCTTAAGATTGATGTTTGTCAGTGTGAATGGGTTGAATTTGGTGAGGCTAAAGGTTTGCCTTCAAAAGAACCTTAAATCTTCCACACCCCACTGTTTCTTGTTCACAAGAGAACTTTCTCTGTAGTGGCAGATTTAAGTTACTCTTTTTTCACTCACTCAGCCAGGCAATGGCTAAGTATGACCGCTTCCCTAGTGTGCTGAGTACGTTGGAGTGCAAAAGATAAACTTAGCTTTTCTTCCCTAACCAAATGCACAATTTCAGTGAAGAGTGTTGAAGTAATTCAGAATATCTTATAGGGGGGTTGATACTTAAGAAAAAAAAATACATACCTTGTGAAAGGACTTCAACAATTAATAATACATATATTTTAGCACATCTTTTGAGTCTTCGGTGAGCATTATTTATCTTCCATTACTTACCTCATTAGGTAGTGACTTCATCAGTGTTTTAAGAGTCTTCTCAAAGGTTATTTGGAGATGAAACCTGAATAAAACTTTACACTTGCTAGAGGAAACCCTGGTATATGCTGACCATGCCCTTCTAAATATAAACTCTGGACAAATGCAGAGGAGTTCTTCATGGACTCCTCTGTGACCTCCAAATGCCGTGATTTTCCCTGTCCTACCACGTAATAGTCATGTAGCACTAACCTGGAAGGACTACATATGAATAAGAAGCTATTCTGAGATTTTAAGTGCTTTAAATTGTTGGGTTCCCAGCACACTACTGCACAGGTGGCTTGGGAACAGAATAATCAACTTGGTGTAAGATGTCTGCCTGTATGAAAGCCCAACCTGTCCTCCCAAGACTGTTCTTCCCTATGAGAAGACAGTCATTAAAAAAGCAAGAGAACCAGATTGCTAGTAATGAGTTTCATTAATGTGGCTGCTGAAGCTTCATTGCTGTCACTTGGCAATGATGTGAAACACGATCTTTAAAAGCTCTCAGATCTTTCTGGCATGACCCATGTTATGTGTGAGTGACATAAGCAGAGCACTTTAGACAAGCCAAAGGTGAATCCTCACAAAGAGGCAATGAAGAGGAATTGTTTATTTTATACTGCTAGTATTTATTGGTAACACAGTGTTTACAGATCCCCACCAGGGACAAAGCAAACAAAAATAGATTGCTACCACGAGCCTGTGCTTCCTCCAGAGAAACTAGTATGGACAAGCCTCTCAGGTGATTCTTAGCCCTGCAGAGCCCTCATCCCTCTAAATATTATTGTAAGATATCTTTAAATATTACAGGAAGACATCAATAATAGGGAGACATTTCCAGATAGTTATCATCTCTGCAGCATTAGTACAGAGCTCCACTAATACCCAGGCCATTCAGCGACCACCAGAACTCTGTCAAGCAACAAATAAACCCCACCTGCTCCTCCCAACCTGGGCTGACCCCAAAAAAACACAGTCCCGGTTGGCCTATGTCCCAGGAAGCCAGGCAATACCCCAGCAGTCCCTGAGGCAAAAGGGCTGAATGCCTCCCACACCCCTGAAAGTCTGGAGGTTGCAGTAAAGTCAGAACGTGTCAAACGAGCCCTGCTGCCAGTGCAAGGCCAGCACTTCCCAGTCAGTGGGGGATGCTGTTGTTCTTCAGACACCATCTGTTCCAACAGCTGCTGGTGGCTTTCCAATAGGCTCTTTAGTGCAGGTCTAAGACCAGTCAACTACTTCTCCTTATCTAACCTTGACAAAGGAGGGCAAAGATCACAGTCACTTTTGTCCTCTTCAACAGGCCTGCAAGGACACTGACCACCCTGTTACGTAGGGACTAGGATCACCAGAGGCCTGCTGGGAGTGCCTGTCTGTGCAGTGTGAGCAGGGCAGGGAATGTAGTATCTTCTACCCAACAGTCCCCTCATTACCAGGTATGTCTATGGTGATGCAGGAAACACTCCAACATCTGGGCTGTTTCCACGCTGGCCTCTCTGTACAGAGCAGCCCCGTGAGAAGCCTCACCTCCACTAGAGCCCAAGTAATTTTCACTAATCCCCAAAATCCCTAAGGCACAAACTGCACAGCCCATGGCAAGTTGTGCCTGGCTCGGTCCTGGTGTAGCCAGAGAGGACTGCAAGCAGGTTCTGCAAAGCTTTCTGGCTCACTCCTGAAGTGAACTGACTGAAGACTCACTCCTCGAGGAGAGTCCGATTGGTATGTCCCTCCACACCACCACGTACCGCCTCTAAAATTCAGAGTACATTAGGCCCATTATCTAAAAATTAAGTCTCTTAGCTTAATATTTTACTTCTCTTCTTGGCTTTTCAGCACTGTGTAGTGGTGTTTACTTTCCTAGCAGGATTCCTGTGTGATTTTTGTCACCATTATAAACAGTGTCACCAGCCTGCCCCACTTTTGACAGCTCCATAAAATCAATATTTTTACTGTAATGAAAAATCAATTGAAAAAATCATTTTCTGCCACATACTTTGACGACTTTTTTGGTACCAATTTTTAAAAACCTATCTGACTACCTTGTGCAGATTTTTCATGTTGTCATGACTCGTTATTGGCATGATTTTAAAGTAAAAATCTTTGGGCAGAATGTCCTAATTATACTGGACCTTGGTTTATACATATATACACGAATATCACTCTGTGATACGCACATTTGAAAACCCAGAGCTGTCAGATGTTTAAGACCATCTGAAAGCAAACAAAAAGGAAACTCCTTGAAACAGCAGAGAGCAGTCCCTCACTCTGGCTCTTACCTGTGCCTGCAACAGTTACTTACCTCTCTGCTCTGCCTTCTGTTTACTTCAGATGCGTTAGGGTACAGTAACACCCGCACGGTGCTTTTCCCAGTATTTTTATATCCCAATTATGTAACTCTGCTGCTTGCATAACTGCACCGCCGTTAAATGTAGGATTTACCTAAGCATCAATACAGACCAGCTCCTGTCAGCCCGTTACCGAGTCTCCCTCCCAGCCACCTTCCTGAAGCACGGAGATAAGCCGGGTGCTGTAGTGTTGGTGACGCCCACCCTTTGCAGCCCGGCCGGGAACGTTCAGCCTATGGTAATGTTTGCCTTCATTGCGTAGAATGTCACCAAAGAAACCAGATCTTAGACAGCTTCGCTGAAGCACGCACGGCAGAAACGCACCCAGCTGCCAGACGTCCTCTGTCTGGGGCTCTCAGGTCTGTCCCGCCTGCTGGGGACCCCGCGGCGTCACCCTGCCCTTTCTCGGTTCTCCTGCTACCCGCGCTGGCGCAGCCGCGGCGCAGGGCTGGGCAGCAGCCTCCGCAGCCCAGCTTACAGCCGGTGCGGGCGCATCCTTTGTGCTTTTGACAGCAAGCCGCCACCGTGAGGAGGTCTGCCCGCGCGTCGTCGTGCCGGCTGTGCCTGCCCCCGGCGCCGCTGCCGGGGTGGCTCGGCCAGGGCAGCCGCGGGGCTCTCTCTCGTCCGGCCCGCCCGGCCGCACCGCCCTGCGGCCTTATCAATAATTAACGTCGGCTCGGGTGTCCACCACCTCCCTCCCCGAGACACTCTAACTGGGGCGGCGGAGCAGTCTCTCCCCGCTCCCCCTGGATGCACCGCCGGTTTCCAGTTACGGCGATGTCGGGCGGTAGGGCGGGAGGAGCCGCGGTAGCGCTGCCACTGCCCCTGCTGCAATGAGTGATGCTGCCGGGGGCGGTGGCGGAGGAGGAGAAGCGCAGAGCCACCGCGGCTTCTCCGCCGGTGGCTGCGGGAGCAGCGGCAGTACCTCGGCCGGGCAGCTGCGGCAGGGCGCGACGACGGGCGGCAGGCTGCGGGCGGACAAGGGGCCCGGAGCCGGCAGCATGCCGGCCGGGGAAAGGGACAAGGAAGAGGCGTTGCCACCTCCTCGCTCTGCCGCCCTGCTGCGGTGGGACGAGGTGCCCGAGGACTTCGTGGAGTGCTTCATCCTTTCGGGCTACCGGCGGCTGCACTGCTCGGCGCAGGAGTGCTTGGCCTCGGTGCTGCAGCCTACCAACGAGACTCTTAACTTCTGGACCCACTTCATCCCGCTGCTGCTCTTCCTCAACCGCTTCGGGCGGCTGCTGCTGCGGGGCGCCGGGGATGTGCCCTTCCATCACCCGGCCCTGCTGCCCCTCTGGTGCTATGCCTCGGGGGTGCTGCTCACCTTTGCCATGAGCTGCACGGCCCACCTCTTCAGCTGCCTCTCCCCGCGCCTCCGCGCCACTTTCTTCTACCTGGACTATGCCTCCATCAGCTACTACGGCTTTGCCAGCACCGTGGCCTACTCCTACTACCTGCTGCCAGGCCTGAGCCTGCTGGATGCCCACGCCATGAGCCACTATGTGCAGCAGCAGCTGGGCTGGCAGCTGGACTGCAGCCTGCCCATCGCGGCCTTCCGTGCCCTGGTGCTGCCCGTGGCCCTGGTGCTGGCCGTGGGCTGCACAGCTGCCTGCTGCCGCAGCCGTACTGCCTGCTGTGCCTACCCCTTTGCTGTGCGCACCTTTGTCTTCGCCATGCCACTGAGCATGGCCTGCCCCATCATGCTGGAGAGCCTCTTCTTTGACCTTCGCACCCGCAACCCCACTCTCTTCATCTACTTCTACCGACGCTACTTCTGGCTGCTGGTGGCTGCCTTCTTCAACGTCAGCAAAATCCCTGAGCGCATCCAGCCAGGGCTTTTCGACATCGTGGGGCATAGCCATCAACTTTTCCACATCTTTACCTTTCTCAGCATATATGACCAGATGCACTATGTGGAGGATGGTCTGGCTGAGTTCCTCAAGGCACCCCAGGTTGCCCCCACCTATCTGGGCACTGTGGGATATATGCTGCTCCTGACGATCTGCCTGGCCATGGTCGTCAGGAGGTTCCTCAATGTTGCAGATCTCTGCAAGCAAGACTAGCTAGGTTGGCAACCCTCAGGACAGCAACCGCCATACCATTCATCCTTGGGCTGGAGACCCTCGAGCTGATGACCCTCAGACTGGCGACCCTCAGACTAGCAACCCTCAGACTGGCCCTGTCATGTCCTGAAAGATGCTGTGAAGCCTCGGGGAAATGCACCTGTGGAAGAGCCAGGTCCCTTTTGCAGGATGTTACCAGAGAAAATGACCATGGTGAAACTGCTTGTGCTCTTTAAACTACTAGGTTACCAAGGGAAGTAAACACTTACTGGTACGTTACTGCTTAGAGTAGAAGCTGAAATAATTTAGCTCTGCTTCTAGGAAGAATGCATGGACTGTGAATGCCACTTACTAATTTCGTAAGAATTAGATTTACAGTAGCTCTTGGATATACATTATATATATTTATATATCTAGCTATATATTTATTAGCTACATATATATATGTGTGTATATATACACACCTGAAGACACTTGTGCAATGATTACTCAGACTTGATTAATCAACTCCTACGTCAAATTTCCTAGCAGATTATGCACTGGCATTTATCCTCCTCTGTGATACTTTAACAAGCCTTTGCAGCCACATACTGGATTTTAAATGCAAACAAATCAATAGCTATCTATAGTTTTTAAGGTCTTGCAGCCTTTTGAGCCAGGGAACAATAGATTCAGCAGAGAGAGGAAAACCAGCTGTGAATTATTACAAAATTGCCAGCTGATGGAGAGACTTTAATTAGACAGTGAGTGGTTGGTGTAGCCACTCAGATACTATAATAAAATAAAGGGATAGGTAAAATAACTGAACCAGAAAGGGGCCAAACTACTTTGGAGTGCGGGCAGGGGGGAGAAGGGCACTGCATAATGGCATAGCTCTTCCCCCAGCACGTCAGGAACATCTGTTGTGTTAAGGAGGTTGCTAAGGGGCCCTTTTATCTTCCCCGGTAAATCACTCTCAAATCGGCCCTTTAGCGTCAAAGTCAGATGCCAGACTTTCTATAAGCCCCTGCCAAGCTCGGTAGGAGTTTTGTGGATGTAAAGAGAGGAGCTGATGCATGCGGTCTCATTCGGGATCTTTTAAAGAACGACATGGAACTGGTTTCTCTGCTCTTTAATTAGAATGCTCTCAGATTTACCATTCTAAAATTAGTTGCAGAATAAGGTACCACTTAATCTGAGTTCTGGACCTGAACTCTCTCTTTACGAGTACCAGATACTGGCACTTTCTCATCATTCCCCACCTATTCTTCTTTGGATTGGTCGTGGCTGCAGCCGAGTTTGAAGACCTCATTCAGAAGTTTTGAGGCAGTTCAAAGGCAAGAATTATGAGATGTTTTCCAAATGCACACTGACCCAGGTATTGTCCTTTTCACATGACTATAGATTGAATTTGGTCTCTATATCTCAGAGACATTTTTGTAAATTCCTTGCAGATTTTAAACGTGTATAACGATTTTTGTCTGACAGAACAAGTGACAAATATGCAATAGTATTACAGAAGAGGGTTACAGCTTGAAGTTTAGGATAGAGAAACTACTTGTGCACCCCATTTTCAAAAAACAAAAGGGGTGCTACTTCCTCTAGGAAACACTGGTATCGTACTGCACAGCAGTGTGTTGGCTCCTTAACTCAGCCTCTTTGCCCATATAGCTGAAATGGATTTCTGCTTGGGCCTTTCCCATTTTCATGGATATGGCATCCAAACCCCAAGAAAATATTTTGAGCCCAGTCCCCCAGTCTTCTGTAAGCCAAAGCCCTCTTTGTGTATAATGTGAATATAGGAAGGACCATATCTAGAGATGATTCAGTTAAACCCTTAATCTAGGTTAGAATAATCACAGAAACCAGTAACTGATACGTCCTGTACCAACATCAGTTTTGTGAAAACTTCCCCATGAAAAAGCATAAGCTAAAAGGAAACTACATGCACTTGGTTTTATCACAACCCATTTTAACTAGAATGGTTTGAGGCTTTGAGATTCTTGGTGAATTATGAGAATGGCCTAACAATAACACCCTTTTCCAGGCACAATTCTGACAGTATATAATTTGTGGTAGGGTCACATGTGGCCTGTTACAGACACTGGCTAGTTCTTTCTGAAACAGCAGTTCTCAAACTGTGGCCTCTTAGAGTTACCACTGATAGGCCATGGAAACCAGCATGGTCCCTTGTGGCTGTCACTGTTCTATTGTCATTTGCCAGCCTGCATTAAAAGAAAACTAAACCTACATGAAGTATTTTAAACTTCACATCTTTTTATTAACTTCTGTTGTAAATATGGCATTACTTTATTCAGCCACCAATAAAGCAGAAAATTATCTGCACTACTGGAAGAGGAGGCTGGTTCACAACACTGTTATGCTTTGAAATGTGCTCTAGATTGTGGAAAAAAACCACTGGAAACTCAGAAAGCAAATGGATCGAGACCTGTAACAGTGTCATCCTATGAATTTTGACAACTGCAAAAAGAGGTCACAGTCTTTGAGATGTGCTGTATTCAAGTTAAAATAATAGAGGCAAAGTAGAGCTCAATGACTCATCCAAGTTTCAAAACTAATTATGTAGAAAGTGTTTGCCAGGGAGATGCCACTAGCACATCCAACTAGCAATTAAAAAGTAAGAAAGAAATCAAAAAGGCCAGGGAGAGAAAAGAAACAGCAAAAGCCAAATGCCAAAAAAAAAAAAGAAAAGGGCTTTTAAAGCATACTGTATAATGAATTATGTTAGTGCTTGTCATTCACGATGTAGAGGGCATTTCAAGAGGCAGTGTTAAAAAAGGCTGTTGGTAACTTACAAAAATACATTTGATATTTGCAGTTAGGGCCACTCAGGGTCATCTATATATATATCTCAACAACAGATAACAGTGTAAAGGTTAGATTGCAAGCAACTGCAGTTTTACTGGACTCTTACTGCTGTTGCCTGTAAGGCCCAGTTCTGCTGCAGATTTGGCACCTGGCTCTGATGTTAAGAATATTTATTCATTTACAAGTTTCTACTGGCAGAATGTTGAGGCACATGTATGAGCCTGAGCACTTTGTGGAATTATTTGTGAATGCTTTGTAAGTACTACTCTCTGAGCCACTGTAAGCAGGCTGTGTGAATCAGGAGTGAATGGGTACAGGGTGATGTGATTGGAATTTAAGAGTTCTAATTTATGTGTGTTTGTTTGTTTGCTTGCTTAAAATGTGGCTACAAATCAAAAAGTTACAGTAAGTGTGGAGAATATCTAGGGAAATGCCTGAGTGTCTGTGTTTCCCCAGTGAAGGACATGTATGCAGATAATTGCTCTGTTTTCCATGTCCAGTAGTCTGTCTCTGTAAACACAGGCAGAACAAAACTGAGTTTAAAACTGGAACAATATATCTATAATTACAGTGCTTGACTTTGTGTAGAAGAGAATGTCAACACTGACGTGGCTTGTAAGGGAGTGAGATCTCTTTGTGGTATGAAAGCACATCTGGCTGAACATCTGTAAGTATGTCCAGAGCTTAAAAACAAGGCCTAACCTGCAGACTAGATGCATAAGGACCCCCCAGAAAACAAAATGTTTTGCCTAAGTACCTGTCATAACATTTTTATTGCCTGGGTATCTGCCATAAGGTCTATACTGGGGATTCCACAGCTCATCTTTAAAACCTAAAAGATTTTTCAGGCCTTCTCTGGTAGAGTCTGTGTGGAAGAGGACAAGGTAAGGACTGAAAATGCCTCTGGGCCTTTCCATCTTTGTCCAGCACTGATCTTCAGTCTGACATACCTGTGCCAGTGTGAACTAACTGCTGATGGGGCCAGTTCCCAGAGTATTGGTGGTACAGATGCTCCCCTTTGCAATCAACACGTGCCTAGAACTACAGTCTACTCCTTGGCATGTATTCAATAAGCCCAGCTTTCGGGCATTTCCAAGTAACCTGTAAGCTTCAAGCTTACCTTCGTGTCAGATCAGCATGCCTGGTCTGCAGCAATTATCCTGTATTCTGTGGTGATGCACTATTTCTTCTTCTGTAGTGTATTCATTTGAATGTCACCATCCAGGATAGCTGTGCAGCTCTCAGCTGCTTTGTTATCAAGACTGGAGTCTGCCATCTGGAAACAAAGGGAAAGGTTTCATCTGCATGCGCCCGTGTAGGAATTTAGCAATTGTAAGTAGAAGCACATTGGGGTTTGTTAAAAAGATAGTTTTGGTTAGTTGTCCAAGTGTTGTGTTTATTATTTATTTGCTGAATCCAGCTGCTTTGTTGGGATTTTGTCAACAGTGCACCTGCAAAAAATGACAGTATGAAAGTTTTACTTCCTGTTTAAGTAAACTCTCTGAGGTAGCACATTCATAAAGTATTGCACTTAACTCAGTAGATTACTATCCACATGTCTTACAGAAGCAAATCATACCTGTAATAATTGCCCAGATTATACCATTTTTCATTGTCTGTGAGAGTAACAATGACCAAGTGGCTGCTAAGAAGCTGAGGAGTCAGGCACTCCTGGGTCCTTGTCCCTGCTTTGCCACTGTCTGCTCTGTAATGTTGGGCAAGTTGTTTAAACTCTGTCCATCTTGAATGAATTTAACTCATGTAAAACACTGGAATTGTACCAGGGTTGAATTTGACCCTCGGTGTCTCAGTTTCCACATCTGTAAGATGGGGAGAATATACCTTACCTACCTCGCAGGGTTGCTCTGAAGACTAGCTAATGTTTGTAAAGCACTTAAAAATGCAAAGACCTTCCTAGGTGCTAAGAAGAAATATTACTGAACTCCGGCAGAGAGAATGTTACATTTATCCATAGCTCTTCATCTCACAGAAAGAGGAACATGAAGGTTTTAGATCATGAACTCTTAAGACAAACCCTTGTCGTTGCCGTGCTCCCAGGAGGTTTGTCCTCTGGAGCGGATGGCAGAATTTCCAAGACCTAAGCAGTAATAAACAGGCTGACGAAATGTTTGAGGGTCAGGATAAAGAGAAAACATCCATGAGTTAAGTATTCTTCAGAAATTCTCACTGCTGACTTGTACCGAGGAGAGTTGTAATGCTGACATGAGGCCTTGTTGTTCTTTTAATCATGGATTGTACTTCAGGTACCATGAAACAGTGGAGCAGGATTTCCTAGCAGTGTCCATAAGATTATGATTATATCTCAGTCGCCAATGGGAATTTCAACCTACTTCAACCTACTTCTTTTCAGAACAAGAAGACCTTAAATAAACGAATCTTTTATGTAAACCTGTGTAATCACTTGGGAACATAAAATTATATTGATCAGACAAAGTTTGTCTTTTCCCCTCCCATTCCCCAAAACAAACACCATGGGGCCAATCCTATTCTTGAGAGGAAACTGAACTTGGATCTTCTTATCACATATGTTTACTCTTCCTTTGCCACAGAGCCCTGACTAAGCATACTGCTAACCCACTCTTGCCTTTTCTTGGAAGGACTGATACAAACAGTACCACTGAGTAGAGGACAATGTTTTTAAGAGCTTTTCTAATGAGTAGCAGTAGCGGAGACAGAAAAAACACAGACATGAAAGGGTTTGAGGGGTTCATTAAGTCTAGACATCTACCATTAGAAATTCACCCTATCCAAGCGTATCCCTAGTTTCTGTTAGACACCTGCAAGTCAGGGATACACAACCAACACCCAAGTTACAGCTGAGCCATTACCTTCTCCTCAGATGAGATGCAAGAGGCTGAGGAAATGTCACGTGCACTGAAGGACACAGACCTCCTTTCAAGACATTTAGTGTCTTGGAGGTGGGCGTGGAATAAAGTTAAGTTATTTTCACAACTGATTTGGACAGATGCTGCTTCATTCCACTGAATTCAGTAACAAATTAACAACCCAGACAAAAGAAGCAGGCTTTATGCTCAAAGTACCCTCTAAGGAAAAAACCACCAGCAGACTTCTGCTTTCAGGGCAATTGTTTCCTGGTCCATGCTCAGAACATTGAGGGCTCTGAAGTAGGGCTTCGCTATTTCACGTGAACGCCTTAGGATTTGTGGTTGTAGCTAGGAATTAATAGTATGGAGAAACAGTTTATAGCGAGTCAGTTCTGTCTGCTAGAGATTAAAGCATGCTTTAGTAAGAGATAGCACATTTAAGGGTCTGTGCATGCAACGAACAAAAAAAAGTGTGAATTTTGTCTGGTTCTGAACAAAAAAGTGTGAATTTTCTTTAGTTCTGTTGGGAGGGTTTGAAAATTTACTCTTTGTACACTTTTGGATGCTGACTACTGTATATGTAATGACTATGCATTTTTAGCAAAAAGGGTGTGAGCTATAAATAAAGTTGATTCTGAGTACATTTTTGCAGAAATCTGTTTATAAAGGGATTTTTTTTTTCTTCATTTCTTCATATAAATCACTGTACATCTGTAGGCTCAGAAATGTCTTGAATGTAGTTCTCTTCAAACACAGATGTTGTTAGCGTAAGTACAGGAGCTTCCACTTCTTGTATAGTGGTGTTGGTATTTCTGAAAACTATAGCACAGCAAAAGTGTTGTCATTTTATTGCCTTTTATGTCTTAAAGCAATAAAACAGCATCATTGCCTTTTTAGTTCTCCACTATATGCTAATTAATGATAGGCATCCCTGTTATGTTAAAAGTCATTAGTGTGTATAAGGAGATCGGTGCTCTGCTTACAGTGCTCACTGCAAAAATCATTAAATTGGTAGCAACAACTATGGCAAGAATCACAGCAAAATATTGACTGGAAAATGAAGAGGTCTATTTGGCATCAAATAAAACCTCCTGTTTGGCAGACTGGGAATGTTCCAAGTGGGAGAATACTGTTTTCAGTCCAAGTCAGGCACCAGAAAGCTCTCAATGTACTGCAATTGTATCAAGTATCTGCTTTAAGCCTTCTGTGTCAAAATTCAGCAGGACATGGTGTATCCCAATGTAACTGCAGGCACTATCTGCTACTGCTAAGGCTGAGCACAATGGAAAACTGTAGGGTATTGTAGATGAGGTTCCTACAATTCCTTCAGAAGTTTGTACAGCCTGTTTGAAATATGGTTGTAAAGTGTCTGATGAGCCCAGCAAAAACATCTACCACACAAACAGACTGCGTCCTGCAAATGCTTCAGAAAACTCTGTCCTGCTGTTGACATTTTAGACCTTGCATAAAGTTATCAGTGGGCTCTGGATCTGACTGCTGACACAAACATCACCACACTGAGGGAACGTTGGGGATGGCAAAATACTGAGCAGAATGGAAAGCAACAGAAGTCACTGCTAGGACAGGTCAGTGCCTCAGCCTTCAATCGAGATGCCACCATAGTTATTCTGATAACCAACTGGAAATCTGAAGGTAATCTGGGTTTTATTACTGTGACATCACTTCTTTGACAAAAGGCTCTGAAACTGTTATTTGTGGAGGAAGAAAGGGACATGCAATACACAGCTTTACCCTTTAGATTTTATTCTGTTGTTGTAGGGTAGTGTCTGGTTAGTAGGATCTATGAGTGGAGATGGAACTCATTTGAAAAATAAAAAACCTGGTAAAAATGAAAAGCAAATGCAAATTAATGCTAAGGCTAAATCTTGGGTTTGGTAAGGAGAGCCTCTGGGGCAGATTAGTACTAGAGATGCACTCTACTGCATCAGAAAGCCTTGTATTGCAAGACAGATTTCTCATCAGGAGTGGCAGTGAACTTCTGTTAGTGGGGAGCTAGAAATACTTCTCTTGCCAGGGAACACAGCCCTTAGGTATACAATATATACTTTGCAGGAGAATGACAACAACATCACACAGTCTTTTGGGGAAGTAAAGAATTTTGTAGACTACTTTGAGTCTCTTCTGCCCTTAGGTTCTAATCCTTTTGTGTTCCTCTCAACTCATGAAATATCAAAATACAATTTTCCTTAATTTCTGATATTAAGCATATTTGTCATCTGCTATCCTCTGTTTGCTAGAAAGCAGCTATTCTCAGTCTCCTCTGTTGTCCTGAGGAACTGGGCAATGCCACTTGTACAAGAAGAAAACCACTAACATTTTCCTCTTTATATGCTGAGCTCTCTGCATCCACAGTCCTGGGGCTACAGAATTCAATCACTGGCACACAGTAGTGTCCCAAAATCTCAGCTTTTCAGCAGCGCTTGGAAAGACAACTATGCAATGTCAGTGGGCTGGATAACAAGAACCAATATCTGAATCACTCAGAAATCCTGTAAATAATGAGCAGGTCCCTGGGATAGCTTCTCTGATACTTTTGTACACATAGGCATTCTCACTCTTTTGTAACCCCAAATTTAGCACAGCTCATAAGCACATGCTTCACTTCAATATGAATATATGTTTGTCTTTGTTCATTCACAGGGGTGAACTTTTCCTTGTGTTGAAGTATGCTATAGAAGCAGAGCCCTAATGAGCAGACAGTGCCAGGGAAATGCTGCCAGCAAGAGTCTGGCACAGCAAATTGTGTCATTCAGCCCAAAGGCAGGGACCTACCCCCCAACACTCAGGACTCACATCCTCTCCTTTGCTGTAGTCCTTTGAAGAGTCCTCCTTTCAGACCATTGTCTGAAAGATTTTAATAGGAAACAAAGAGTAAATTACACATGTAAAAGCTAGAAATGCACCAAGTCATGAAATAAAGCCACAACTTTTCCAACTGCAGCAGTTAGAATAACAAAATTCTGGGGTTTGTGGTCTGGTAGAAAACCATAGCTTAGAGTAAACCAGTCTGGAACAGCAATCAGACTCACTGAGCACTATAAAATACATTCACCAGCCAACCCGGTTATTTCTGTATTGCATGGACTCAAAGAGTAAACACAGAAGCCAAATACTCTGTGCAGAATATCACTTTCCTTCAGCTTTGAGTATTCCACTTCAAGAGAAGGATGCCCCTCCCCACCCCCCTTTTTTTTGTAGTTACATTTGGACAATAAAAAGATTAGCTGCTGTCAGTGACACATGGGGAAGTGAGGGTATACGAGAGTGGAAAATCTCAAATGCAAGATCACAAGGTCACATTTAGCTCAGCAATGAAGAGTATGTTACATAGAATACATAGAATAAACCAGGTTGGAAGAGACCTTCAAGATCATTGTGTCCAACCCATCACCCAATCCAACACCACCTAAACAACTAACCCATGGCACCAAGCATCCCATCAAGTCTCCTCCTGAACACCTCCAGTGATGGTGACTCCACCACCTCCCCAGGCAGCCCATTCCAATGGGCAATCACTCTCTTGGTACAGAACTTTTTTCTCACATCCAACCTAAACCTCCCCTGGCACAGCCTGAGACTGTGTCCCCTTGTTCTGGTACTGGTTGCCTGGGAGAAGAGACCAACCTCCACCTGACTACAACCTCCCTTCAGGTAGTTGTAGAGAGCAATAAGGTCACCCCTGAGTCTCCCCTTCTCCAGGCTAAGCAACCCCAGCTCCCTCAGTCTCTCCTCACAGGGCTGTGTTCCAAACCCCTCACCAACCTTGTTGCCCTTTTCGGGACACGTTCCAGCAAGTCAACCTCCTTCCTAAACTGAGGGGCCCAGAACTGGACACAGGACTCAAGGTGTGGCCTAATCAGTGCAGTGTACAGGGGCAGAATGACCTCCCTGCTCCTGCTGGCCACACTGTTCCTGATGCAATTACTTACATGGTAAATGTGTTCAGACAGCAATACTTATAAAACAGCAGTGCTCTACATACTTCAGTTGAGGTCTCCAGCTGTTGCCAACAAGAAATTTTAAGTTTTACTCATTAAAGGAAGAAAATGGAAAAAAGAATCTTACAGGGTTGAGAAGAATTGCCGGGTTGGAGTTTTGCTGGCACCTTGCTACATAGGTTTGCACAAAGCAAATGAACTGCTGGACTTAACAAATATTAAAAAGTGAAGCAATCACTACATTGTCCTATGAAAGTCACAATGACTTTCTCCAAGCAGAGTTACTGAAGACCCACAAGGAAGCTGCCTGTCTCACCTTAACAGCAGTTGTGGCTTGGAGTGCCTGTCTTCCGTGGAAAGTATTGGATGTCCACCCAGTAGTATAAAATGCAATTAGTTGTTGATGTGTTAGCTAATAAATACTTAGGATTTTCAGGCTGTGTCATGATTCCTAGCTTCAGTGTCAGGACAGAACTGCCATATATCTCTTGGATATGAGTGGCTTCGAGCTTGTTACTCACCAGTAAGCTCTCTTTGTTTTAAAAAAGATTTCAGTCACTCAGTATCTCTTGAATGGAACAGTCTGCAAAAATCAGTCTGGTAAATGAAGCCTCCAAAGTGAAATCTTCCTGCTATAACAGATTACTGGTAGTGACTCAGGAGCTAACTTCACAGACAAGCACCAGACTCAATTCTCTTCCCTTTGCATTTTGTGTGGAAGGCACAAACAGGCTGGAGAACAATTCTGTCTGGCAAACAGCCCTCTGACCCTACTTAATGCCTTATCACATCACTCCAATACTGGCACAGAGGATGCAGTAGGAATGCAGAGTGATGCAGCACATCTCCTCTATGCTGCACCAGTCCATATATAGCATAGTGCCCCCAGTGATCCCACCAGGGTTGCCCCTTCACACATGAGTCCAAGCAGCCTGAGAACCAGGCAGTTACAGCCCTGCCTGGCTGCACTGCCAACTGAACCTCAGAATAAAGAGATTCAGACCTGCTATTCCAAAGCACATTTTGCAACTTCAGCCTTTGCCCAGGAGACCTGTGGGGGACACTGAGGGCAATCAACCCGAGTTTCCTAGGCAAGGTTTGGTCTTACTCAGTTTTGAGAAAACAAGCCTCAATTTTCAAACTCAGCCATGTGCTCCAAAACCTCAGCATTTGTTTGAACCCCTATATTTCACCAGCCTGAAATTAAAACAAGGCAAAATTAATTATTCACATATATTGAAAACGTCAGTTAATTCAGATTATTCTTTTCTGCCCCAGTCAATGCACAGACCTGCACAGTAGTGTGTGTGTGAAGATTAAATGAAGTGTGGCACAGTGTCTATTTAAAAAAACCCCAAACAACTGGCTGCAGTGAATTTTGGAAGCCAGCTGGCATGGCAGTGGGTCTGGCAGTTGCAGTGAGGCCAGAGGCTGGGCAGCAGAGCCACCAGGAGGAGCACGCAGACCGCTCTGGGGTGCAGGGATGTCCCTGCAGCAAAGCCAGAGGGAAGCTGTATGGCTCCAGCAAGGACACATTTTTTCCATGGTAGCTGGCTGCTGTGTTTCTCATTTGTAGCTCACACAGGGGAACATAGAAATACTCACTAGATGCCTTTGCCCCCTGCCCTGTTTTCACTGAATGCTGTACAGCTGATGAAAGCACTGCCCTTTGGGGGTCCCCCACTACTGGACATCTCCACTGCCCCCAGGCTTATCTGGAAGGGATGCTCCATCCATATAATGCTTTAAGGGAGAAGCTGGCACAAATAGCCTGATAGTCTGGCAAAAATAATGTCTTAGAGGCAGCTGCTTGCTGATATAATCCCATATGAAAAGGAAAACTGTTTTGGAAGGGAT
This sequence comes from Dryobates pubescens, assembly GCF_014839835.1. Taxonomy (NCBI): domain Eukaryota; kingdom Metazoa; phylum Chordata; class Aves; order Piciformes; family Picidae; genus Dryobates; species Dryobates pubescens. The sequence goes on from NC_071643.1 coordinate 7,779,983, forward strand.
GACGCTGCCCTCTTAGGCATTCCTGGAACTTAAACCAAGAGTGAGTCAGTCAGAGCAAGAGTGTGTGTGTTGACTTTTTACTTCAACATTTGGACTAAATAAGTTTATTCACTCTATTTCCTTTGCCACATAGCAGATAGAGATTAACATACCTGTGAGAGTTACATGTCAGTTTAAAGCCAGTGTGTGCTAAACAAGCAAAGAAACAAAAGAGACAGCAGGTCAAAAAAATTTCTGAAAGAACCCCCCTTGTGCAGGATTTCATCCTCCAGTACCTGGAAGGCTGCGAGGCTGAGAATGTCAAAGTCATCAGTTCAGAGATATCTCCATCTTGGCCCAGAACTTTCTGTGATGATGTCTCAGGACAAATTTGGGACAAGTGTGTGGGACTAGCCCCAGAAAAGCCCAAGTTAGTCATAAGGCACACACGTGGTTGGCATGATGCCACGTCTACTCTGCCACAGTTGACCTGTCACCTAGTGGATGTGAACAGCCTTTTTATTCTGCCATTCAGTTGTCAGACTGGTCTATGCTTGTACAGCCCACCTACCATAATCCCAGCTAATGTCAAACAATGCACATATGTCCTGTGCTACAATTGTCAACACCTAAAGCAAAAAAGTTCAAAACCACTTTGGCCATTACACTCTTTTTGGCCAGGAACACTTCACTCCCAGTCTGCAGCCAAAGTCACACAGCACCTCCGAGACAGCAGTGCTCTTCTGTCCACTATTTATCCTTTGAATAATCTTGTTCTGGGCACAGGCACAAGCCAGAGCTGCCCTGAAGCTGTCAGATGATCTGCACAGTCCTTGTCAAAGCTGGGATATGAGTGAGCCAGGTCAGCTCCTTTCTCATTTAACATACAGGAAAGTGGTTTACAGTATGAGCTCCTGTGTGAGCTGCCCAATGACCCCTGCATCTTGTGCTGGCACAAGCTGTGTAAGCAGCCCTGCTGCATGGCTAGCCTGTCATCAAAGTATTTCTGAATTTCTTTACTATGCCAGTTTCTTTCTTTCAAAACTGTTTCCCCAGCTATTTATTTCTTCATGCTTTCTAACCCCAGTTCACTAGGCCATTACTTTCTTTTTACAAAGTTGAAGATGGAGGCAGTATTTCTTTAGCTCTGACTCCTTCAGGGCAACCCTAACAACTGCCTCAAATATAGGCAGAAGTACTCCAAGAAAAAACAAAGTGAAACAGATAGCAAGAGTGTCCATGCTGTGTAACTGTCATTCCTCCTTCTGCCACTGCCATACCAATGTCCTGCCTGAGCCTTGTTAACATTGTGTAGCTATGTGTACAGCTGTCATGCAGATGACATACAGCTAACTACCTAATGTGGCCTTTCAATAGGTTTTTTTTTATTCTCTTACATGAGTGGTTGTATTAGCACTAAAGAAGAGTAAAGAACAGAAGGATAGTCAAAATGTGGCCTCATGCAGTCTTGCCTGGAAGTTTACTTGAAGCCAGTGATAACACAATAATTAGTTTATTCTGACATGCCATTGAAAAGTGAATGGACTTCCTCATGCAGTCCATCTATAGGTAGAAGTTTTCTGGGTGTTTCAGACAAATTATACAAACTAAGTCTACACACAAAATGTCCTTGAGGGTGAAATTCTAGACTCCATAGAATTTGCTTTGGTAATAACATCTTTTCTCATCAGATTTTGTTCTTAGGATTATCAGTCATCATTTTTTTGTCAACAGATTTTCCATATCTCAACATGACTGACTTGCAAGTCTGATCAATGAGACTCCAGAGGCCTAACCATATTTTCTGATAACAATTGCAGGGATTTGTCCTCAACTAAGAGCGTGAAAAATGTTCTAATCTTTTATGTTCAATGTCAAACATAACAGGTTTCTAATAATAGAACAGCCACAATCTGTTCAAGCTATTCCAGCCCTGGATTTGCTGCGGGAAGCTTCTCGTTAGGTTACAGCTAATGCAGCAAGCAGTGACTTAATTTAGTAAACACTGACTCTTTCTGGTGACAAGGTAAGAACAGAGAGATTTCACATGTTGGAAAGTTTTCTCATCTGCAACAGTCTTCTGGAGGATTTAGCAGGATGAGTTTCAGTGACATATTTACACTTCCTCTTCCACACGTTAGCACAGCATGCACTGGACACCGGGGGTTTCGTATGGCCCTTTATAAGCAGGAAGGACAATCCTCTACAAGGTGTGCTGATGCTAAGCCTTGAGTTTCAGACCTCACTTGTAAATGTGCATTCCACAGTGCATGCCCTTTTGTCTTAATATAGATCATGCACCAATTTTAACTTGCTCATCTGTTCTATCAGCTACATATACCAGGTTCAATGCAGATCTTGCTGCTCAGTTATTCTACCTCCATCTGCCAGAGCTATGGAAGATTTAACTCCTTAACTTTCAAGTATTGTCACAATATCACTGGGTGGAGTCTTACATCCTTCTGGCAGATGCTTGTGCTTTCATAGATTTTACAGAAGTTGTATAGAGGTTGAAATCTGTTCACTCCCTTCCATCTCCAGGTTTCAGGATAGAAACTTCCCTGCTTTTACAGCACCTTTCCTTCAAAATTGCCATGGAAAGTGCTTTATCTGAAAAAAAGGTTTTTAATGGTATTGTTCTGCAGACAAGAATTTCTTTCCAGGTATCACACAATATTGTGCCTGAAAGACCTTCCACAGCCTATGATGTGGGAGGGTTTTGTTTTATGAGTACTTTTATTGGCAAAATATATGACTAACAAAAGGGATGTGACTCTATGCTTAATGTTACATGAATTATTACACCATTGACTGCTGAGCTTTAAAAACAATTTTCAGACAGCTCTGGGTTTGGTGACTAAAGTTTTAAACCTCTTAGGACTTCTTTACTCCATCTTTAAAGCTAGAGGTGATGAATTTCTAATTCCTGATGCCAATTTTTGTCAGACTGAGCATAGAGGTCTGTAGATGAGACATATAAAGCAAAACTCATTGCTTGGAAGCCCTAAGAAAAGTGCCCACTTCAAGTTCCTTGTTTTGATGGCTTAAGAAAGTAGCTTCTATCAGACTTGAATAGCTGACTGCAGTAACAGTGGCTCTTTTTGCCAGGATTAATTTAACATGCAGCCAAATGTCACCCAGTACAGGCCTTCAGATGTTTTTGGCAATGATCCACTCGTGCAACTGGGAGAGGGCGAACAGAGAGGGGCCAGATACGGTGTTCATGCTATACCCTTCATTGTTTGCATCTGGTGTCCTGCTGCCCAAACCCAGCACCTGGAGCCTGACAGCCCAACTAAAAGGTAGCAGAGATCTGCAGGACATTAAAGGCAGGGTGACAAACAAGATGCCAGCACCAAGGACTTCAGGCTGGGGCACTCAGAGGTGGCCACCTCCCCATCACTAGATAAAAAAAAAATCTCTCTTTGCTGGGAACAATGACGAGCTCTCAGCACACTTCCCATCCTAGCTTGCTGCTGCTTCTCTAAAATCTTTGAATGGCTTGTTGCCTGAGGCCAAAAAGAGAAGTGATGTCTATGTCCCCTTCCTCTGCTAGTAGTTGTAGCACCACTGCCATAAAAGCCAGGCTGATGGATCTGACGCCTGACTTCAGCAGAGCCTCACTACTGGAAAACCCTTGGCTTTTCAGCCATTCAGCACCGGGTGTCACAAATGCAGTGGTGGAAGAGGTGTCAAAGGGACCTACCTTCTTAAAGTGCAAATCAGTGGTTTGGACTCTACTGTTATCCTACTCATTGGTCCCATCATACAGCTACTTCTGTTGTATGCTCACCATGAGAAGAATTTTGGCTTAGGGGACACTATACACACAAGTCTGGAAGAGAAATACAGAACTATCCAACCAAACAGGAAGACCCCATCTTTGTGTCAGTAACACTTAAATGTCTACATGCAAAATATCTCTCTAAGGTTTAGACATTAGTGAAATCACAGCAATGCACTGGAACTATCTATGCTTTTTTGTGAGTTCTCTGACACTAACTTGTATGAGCTGTGAAGAAATGCTAGGGAAGTGTCACATTGTCTAATTCACAAATCGAGACAGAGAGCAGCTCTTCTCAGCCTGCATGTAGCTTGCTCCTTCTGTCTTGTTTGCTCTCTGAAACATTGTCTGTCTTTTTAGCTGATCCAATGAAAACTCATCTCTGCCTAAGATTTTTGGCTTCCTTGATGTCTTTGGTAATCACGCTGCAAAAATATTCCTTACCAGAGCCCCGTACAGCCATGACTATTCAACTGGCAGGCAGGTCTCAAGAGTTCTTTATTCCTGTCAGACACAAACTATTATAGAGCAGTATTCTCCAAGAGACTGATCTGCTTGTGGAACACATAAATACTGTTTTTCCTTCCATTGATGTCAATAGGAGCAAGGCTAGAGGTATGATGTTATGAGATGCTAAGTTCTTAAAATATGCTCTGAATTATTTCTATTTTAAGAGCTGTTTTGCTTTGGAGGATGAAAGGTCTGTTCACTTAATATGAAAACAAGGTTCTTCTTCTTTCCACATCTTTCAAAGATGTGGAAGAACAGCTATTCATCCAAGAGCTTTGCTATTTCAGGAATAATGTGTAAATTATTTTAAGAGTTTGTTTAAACTCTTGTTAACTATATCTGGCAGATTTCTGACGAATGCATCATTGGTTTTTTAGCTTTCTTCATTACTGCAAGGAATTTTGGGGGGGAGGGAGGGCAGGACTTGTCACTTCTCCTGTTCTACTTTGTACAAATAGTTACACACTCACTGGGACTGGGACTAACACCCTCACCTTCCCCAGGAAGGTTACTGAACCACCAAACTAGAACATTGTTTTTTCTCTCACCAGCTGGCTCCATGAATATTTAAATATATTTTACAAAGTAGGACTGTTTCAGTCAAAGGGGCTGGTGCTCAGGTCACTGCTGTGAGGCAGAACACTAATATGGATTTGGAGAGAAGAAGACACAAGGTCTGTTTGGTTTGATAGTTCTGTATTTCTCTTTTCTGGACTTAGAAGCTGGATATGAAAAGTAAAAAAAAAAGGGAAAAAAGAAAGAAAAAAGGAAAAGAGACAGACTGCTTTTTCTGAGAAACAAGAGTTTGTTGGTTGTTTTTGTTTGGGTCTGTTGAAGTTTTTCCACAAAACTTAACAATTGCTTTTTAACAAATAATAGAGGCTTTTCTATTTTCAGTTGTGTTTTGTACACCTGTGCTCCTAATAACCATTGAGCTTGCCTTCACCTTTTGTACTGTGTTTAGACTGACTTCATCCCTTGTGGGAATATTCACAACTTAAATACAGCCTATGAGTTAACAAATAGATTAATAGTTTGGGGGCAATTCAAACACTAAACTCAAAGAGACAAACTGGGATTAGGAGTGGAATGGATCGCTAAACTACCCAAATCTGAATGGCACGTTTAACCCATTTCTTGTATTCACACAAAGGATCTGAAAGATTCTGAAATGGAGTCAAATTGCCAAAATGTGTCAAATTTGAATACAGTAAGGATGTAATATGGTCAACCAACCTGTTCAAAACATTTTATCTTTGGATCAGACTTACGACCATTTTTTGATAGCTATAACCTTTTGTGTATGTCTTGCATTAGAACTTGCCTGGGAATCTATGTTGGAGTCTTCTTCTACATTACAGAACATTCAGAAGTGATACTACAGCTGCAAATTCATACATTAAAAAGCCAGAGCAGATCAGAGACATAGAAGTGCTTCAGAAGATACACTGAGTTTAGAATCCACTTAGTTTAATTAGATGTATTTGAATTTCATTTCATTTCAAGCAGATAATTGAATAATGGTACTTAAGAAGAGACTCTGGGGTTAGTAATACAGAAAATTATTAAGGAATCTATAAAAGCACAATTTCACTTGGGTAAAAGCTGCAATGATGACAGGGTGATAGCCAAGAGACAGGCCAGCAAACATGCTAGGCATATTTAGGGTGGTGTCAAGGCAGAGAGAAATAACAGCAGAGTTGAAGAGCCTCAGAACCAAGAGCTTTGTAAACTTAGCTGGAAAGATGAATACAAAATTGTTGTCCTGGATGGACAGTATAATAATCATCATCTATTGGTTGCATTTATAACTTGGGCTCCATATAAAGCTGTTCCACTCACTCCCTTTCAAGAATCTATATACCTATCATCATGTAACTGCATCTGTACCTCTTTACAGCAAATAATTTCTTACTATTTGACATTGTGCAGAGTAATTATTTTCAGTGCACTGCAGTACATCTGGAAGTAAAAGGGAACACTGGCTCAGCATACCTCAGGCAAAGTATTGCACCTCTTAAAGAATAATAGCATACACAGAGCCAGATTGGTCATTCATACACAGTGAAAGCCAGGCATACTTTTCATTGAAGGGAGGAGTTACAGTGGTACAGCTCTTAAAATGTAGAACAGGTAATAGAAATTTAAATAAATACTTACTAATCCTTGCAAGTTCTCTGAGTCCTCATTTAAAGATGCTACTCCTCATTCAGAGATGCTATTCCTCATTCAGAGATGCTATACATTCACTAGAAAACATTCTGTGCTAGAGGCAGGCATTCTTGGTTCCTTTCCTGCAAGCATTAAAAAGAAACTTTAATCAAAGACCAGACTTAGAATCTAGAATGTCTTTTCCCAAAGTATCCTTCCAATAAGTGAGTTGAAGCACTTGAACATAGAGATTCTCTCAAAACAGCTGCCTGGGCTCAACTGTCCAGCTCCAAACTGAAGTTAAGTATAGCTGAGAGGCACCAGAATTAAATAACAATATTACTGACTCAGTCCAGCCTTTATTTTATTTGGTGGATATGGGAAACTTCCTCAGAGACTGTTAAAACCAAAATAGTCTGAGGCTCTTGAAAAGATTAAAACAAGTAACTCCTGGAAAACAAAAAGCATAAAATGTTTTGATTCTGGCCCTGTGCTTTTGATTCCTAAAGTACTAAAGGACTGCTGCTGATTTAGAACTGCACAGAAGTTTCACACAGTTGTTTCCATAACACTAAAACCACAGAAGGATTTGTATATCAAGTGCATAAGATAAGAAAGGTTTCCAGTGTTTAGGTTCCTTTTGTGATAGTTTGTAAACAAAATTGCTAGTTTTTGGAAATCTCTGGCTTTGGCTCCTCGAATTTCCATATAGGTTCCATGCATTTTTTATAACCCTTGGCCTTAATGCTTTATCATTTTGATGACCTGTAGTATTTTGTTCACAGCAAGAAGCACTGTGCTACTCTGCAGTGCCATGTTGAGACTCATACTGGCAGGGGCATTTCTTTACATATTAAGCAATGATGATTCTGTGAAAATCATTACCCAGCAACATAACAGATCCCAGATGTGTTTTAAAAACAAAAAACCAACAAAATATTAGGCTCAAGTCCATACTCCATCCTGGAATGCAAGTGTGCATCTCCCAGGGCAGTAATTCAGCATTCAGAAGAAGTAAACGTACCATTGTAATGCATGTGGCAGATAGCTGAGTTCCAGCCACCAGTGAAATAATCTGGCCTCAGTTTTGCATTCCATGACCCCTGTATTCTGATGGGACAGAGGTCAGAGAGACTGACTGTAATTCTCCTTGTCAGAACTGCCCAGCCCTGGTACAATTTACTGTTGCACAGGGACAGTCCTAATTTAGAGTCATAGAATCATAGAATTGTTTTGGTTGTAAAGACCTTCAGAATCAGCAAGTCCAACCATTACCTAACTCTACCAAGTCTAGTGCTAAACCACGTGCCTTAGCACCGCATCTCTGCATCTTTTAAACACCACCAGGGATGGGGATTCAACCTCCCTAGGGAACTTATTCCAGTGTTTGATAACCCTTTCAGCAAAAAAGTTTCTTCTAATATCCAATCTGAACCTCCCCTGGTGCAACTTGAGGCCATTTCCTCTCATTCTGTCACTTGTACTAGGGCAAAGAGACCAATACCTCACTACAACCTCCTTTCAGGGAGCTGGAGAGAACAAAAAGGTCTCACTTCACTTCAAAAGCTTCATTGCCTTTCTCTGGACACACTGCAGCACCTCAATCTTTCCTGTAGTAAGGGCCTCCAAACTGAACCCAGTACTCAAGGTGTTGGCTCATCAGTACCAAGTACAGGGGGACAGTCACTTCCCTGGTCCTGCCTGTCACACTATTCCTGATGCAGGACCAGAATGCTGTTGGCCTTCTTGGCCCTCTGGGCACACTGCTCGCATTCAGCTGGCTGATCAACACCCTGCAGGTCTTTCTCTAGTGAGCAGCTTTCCAGACACTCTTCCCCAAACCTGTAGTATTGCATGGGGTTATTGTGACCCAAGTCCAAGACCTGGCACTTGGCCTTGTTGCATCTCAAACAACTGGCTTCAACCCATTGATCCAGCCTGTCCAGGTCCCTGCCCTCAAGCAGATCAGCACTCCTTCCTAGCTTAGTGTCATCTGAGAACTTTCTAAGGGTGTCCTGAATCCCCTCACCCAGATCACTGACAGATATGAAGAGAACTGGCCCTAACACTGAGCCCTGGGAGCACTATTTGTGATGAGTTGCCAGCTGGGTTTAACTCCAGTCACCAGCACTCTTTGGGCCCAGCCATCCAGCCAGTTTTTATCCAGTGGAGCATCCACCCATCTAAGCCATGAGCAGACAGTATCTCCAGGAGGATGCTGTGGGAGAGAGTGTCAAAGGCAACATCCACAAGCTTTCCCTCATCCACTGACTGGGTCACCTTGTTGTAGAAGGAGATCAGGTTTGTCAAGCAGGAACTGCCTCTCATAAATCCACGCTGACTGGGCTGATCACCTTGTGCTGTATGTGTTGCACAATGGCATTTAAGATGATTTGCTCTATAACCTTCTGTGGCATTGAGGTCAGACTGACAGGCCTGTAGCTCCACAGATCCTCCTCCTTGTAGGTGGGTGTTACATTTGCCAATCTCCAGTCAGCTAGGACCTCCCTGCTTAGCCAGGACTGATGGTAAATTATGGGTAATGGCTTGGTAAGCACTTTTGCTAGTTCTCTCAGTATCCTATGGTGTATGCCATCTGGCCCCATAGACTTGTGCAGGTCTAAGTGGTGCAGAAGGTCATGAACCATCCCTTTTGGATTACAGGGCTCCATCCTGCTCCCCAACCCTGTCTTCCAGCTCAGGGCCTGAATATCCAACAATTAACAGGTCCTACTACTAAACACTGTGGGAAAGAAAGTATTGAATATCATCTCAGTCTTTTCCTCATTCTTGATCACTACATTCCCCCCTGCATCCAATAAAGGACAGAGATTCTCCTTAGTCCTCCTGTTGCTACTTCAAAATTGCCTACATGAAATATCAATAATGGAGAGTAACCTGAGGGCTGTACCCTTACATTATTAACCCAGGTGCCAGGCAGATCACAGATTTCCCTAAGAAATGGGTCTGGTCTGTATATTAGGCCTTCTGTTCCCTTCAGAAGTGATTCACCTATGACAATAATTCATTTACAGTTTACATCAGTGGTACAAAACTCTCATTCTTGCTAAGGACTCCATGCTCCAAAGACTGAATAAGGACAAAGATACAACATCAATAACAAGAATAATCCAGTAAGTCTTTCTGTATCATCGATATGATGTTGTACCTGAGAATGACTGTATCAAGATGTTCCCTCCCTCAGCTGCCTTGATTTGATCTAACTGGACTGTCAAAGAAAGGCTATTCCCCTGTTCTAGATTTTAATCCTTGAAGAAATTATTTCAGATTTAACCTTCTCCATTTTATCATTCAGATGTAGCTGTTGAGCTTCTCAGTTAAGTGAGGGCTTCCTCTTCAAGTCATAGGATCAAGGGCAGGAATTATTACATCTGATGGTAATTTCCTTTTATTCTGCCATCTCTTGTTGCATAGGCTGTCACAGCATTTGCACAGTTTGTAAAAAGGTCATTCCTCCTTGCCCCCTCCCCAACAGTTTTTGGTATTTGGAAGCAGATAGTGAATTTTCTTATCAGTAGAAGTAGGAGAACAGTATTTTAGTTGGCTGAAGTAAACCACCACTTTTCTTCCTAAGGACATTTGCTGTGGAGAAACTAAATCAAACTGTTCTCATTTTTATGTATAGCCTTATAGGAAAAGTCAGGAGATTATTGGCTGTAAATCTTTTCTCACAGGGCTAATGTCTGATTTCCAGTCTCTATTGCCAGCAACAGTTAATTAATTACAACATGTGAAACTGCAAGCTGAGCCTCAGGTCCCAGGTATCACCTGTGCAATAGCATTATGGCAGAGGAACACATTTGATGCTCCTAAAAAAAATACCTCTATTTTCCAACTACAATAGTCAGAATGGGAAAAAAGCCAAGAAATTGAAGCTGGCTGCCTTAATACAAACTTTCTTATTTCTAGAGGATGCAAAATCTTCTCTTTCTTGAACACCAGAAAATTAAAGCACACACACAAATTAGGCAGCTTCTTTGCTCATGGTTCCAGGGTGGTTGTTTTTTTAACAGTGTTCCTCCCAAAAGCACACTCAAAGCCTGAAAAAGCCTTGATACCTTTTCCAACTTTTCTTTCTCTGCTTTGGCACTTCCAGAGCCTGACAGCCTCCCACTTCAGAGTGGAGTCACATGCACCTTTACGTTACACCTCCAGTGTCACTTGGAGCCAGGAGGAAGATGGCTGTCACCATCCCCGGTTTGTTAGCACCACCCAGCGTGTCATGTAACACGACAACGACTCCACACTTTCACTCAAGTTTTTTCATTCAGGTCGGGGCTTAACTGAAAAGTCTCTGGTGGTAGTGGTGTTTTCAGAGGGGGGAGGATACTGCTGTGCTGTAGAGTGCTCAAAATACCAGCTCTTTTCATTTCTCAATCTATAAAGCAGACTTTGCTGTAAGTCTCAAGAAACTTGTTTCACATCCAGATGTGAGCAAGTCTTGTCTTTATATGAGGACAATGGATCCAAGGATGATTTTTTTTTTGTGTGATACAACTCTCATAAAAGTAATTCTATTTTATAACCAGTAACAGAAAAGATTTTTTTCTTTTCTATTTTAATGACATAATTTTCTAACTTCTCTTAGACTTCCTTCCATGTGCACAAACATAATTAAGGGTCTCATGTTTCTTTCCTGTACTAGCCAAAGTGAAGAGAATCTGCTTTGGAATTTCCTTTCACAATATTACCTACTTGAATACTTGCTGATTTAGATTACATTGAGCCTGGGATAATGACTGGCTGGGGAGCTGATGTGTCTTTGGTTTTACAGTTCTCTAGATAAGAACAACACTCACTGATACTTGATGATGCCCTGCTCTGTGCTGGGGATTGGAAGCTGTCCTGCAGAAACTGAAATGCTTTGTTCCTCTCTGTCTGCTGCTGCAAGATTCAGCTGTGGGACTGCCTGGCTCACTGGTACCTGCAGGTACTCCAGGGATTGTGTCTTTTTGATTTTATAGCCTTCTACTCTGTGGTTTATGTTCCTGTTCCTTTTATGTACTGAATATTTTCCTTGGACTGATGTGTTCAAGATGCACTATTAGACAAACAGTTCTTGCTTTAAAATATTGATTTAGAATCCATTTGTTTGATCAGTGCTTTAGCAATTTCTTCACCTGCTTTGTGATACGATCATAGTAAGTATGTGCTTTTGATTAATGGCCCCTTGGATGTTTCATTGGAAATGTTGAAACAATGAGGCATGTACTGTGATGGAGCAGCTGTTCACAGCATTATGAATGTTTCAAGTATCCTGCTTGACAGCAGACACTCTGGTTAACAACTATCACATCTCTTTGGTTACAGGAATTTACCAGCAGTTTAGCAACAGTTGACCAATTTACCATGTTTAAATTACGATGAAAACCAATTCAGCTAACTGATAAGTCATCAGCATTCTCCTCAATATTTTCTTACAGTCAGTTGCAAATAAGCAATTGACTGAACACTAGGAATTAAACCACTTAAAAGAAAAAAACAGATTAATTAGGTATCAGCTTATATTTCTATGCCGAGAAGAGGCAAGCAAAACCTAACAAAAGAACTGCCCAAACTGACAAATGAAAGGATCAGACAGCAATTTAGAGAAGCCATATTGAAAAGCTACCACTTTTATGATTAATGCACTACATCTGCTCTCTCTGCTAAATGATAATAAGAATTATAAAGTTTTGCAACTCTATTCAATATGTTATTGCTTGAGGTAATGCTAGCAAAGAGACAAAAAAAAAAAGGAATGTAAGCTCCGTTCCTAAGAAGTCTGAACATGAGCCAGCAGTGTGCCCAATGAGCCAATGGCATCCTGGCTTGTATCAGGAATAGTGTGCCCAGCAGGATAAGGGAGGTTATTCTTCCCCTGCACTGGTCAGGCCACACCTTGAGTATTGTGTCCAGTTCTGGGCCACTCAATTCAAGAGAGATGTTGAGGTACTGGAACATGTCCAGAGAAAGGCAACAAAACTGGTGAGGGGTCTCAAACACAATCCCTAATAGGAGAGGCTGAGGGAGCTGGGATTGTTTAGCCTGGAGAAGAGAAGGCTCAGGTGTGACCTCATTGCATCTACAACTACCTGAAGGGAGGTTGTAGTCAGGTGGGGTCGGTCTGTTCTCCCAGGCAACCAGCAACAGAATAGGAGGACAGTCTCAAGCTGCACCCACCAGGGGAGGGTCAGGCTGGGTATTAGGAGGAAGTTCTTCATAGAAAGAGTCATTTGTCATTGGAATGGGCTGCCCAGGGAGGTGGTGGTGTTGGGGTCCCTGGAGATCGTCAAGAAAAGACTGGATGAAGCACTTAGTGCCATGGTCTAGGTGATTGGATAGGGGTGATAGGTTAGACTGGATGATCTTGGAGGTATCTTCCAATCTGGTTGATTCTATGAAGTTCCTAATACTGTCAATACAACATTTACACTTGGTATCTCCATATAAAAAGAAAGCAAGGGAGGAGGAGGTCTATGACTCATCACAGCCATTTTTTTCTATAAAGCCAGAAACCCCATTGTCTTTAGGTAAATGAGCTGAGGGTGAAGCTTGACTTAGGAAGAAAAAAATGAAAAAAAAAAAAGAGAAGAGTGGGAATTCCAGCTCAGAGAAGGGTGGAGGTTCTGCAAGTTTCCAGTGACAATTATTATGTGGTGGTTTTTATGTTTCTGTTAAGTAGCAGATTCAGTTATAGACATAATATGGACAAATCCTTGCTTGCAGACCAAAGAAAATTTGGGAATCCTAGGCACTGGGTGGGTATATCCGTTTGTAAGAGTCGTATCAGGTGGTAGGATTATGAAGAAAATAGGGCTATGTCTGTCCTCTTCATTGCATGCTATCTAGTGGTATTCTGAAAGGGAACAAATTGCAATTCCAGGAAATACCAAAGTTCTTTCAGAACTGAAAATACCAAGGTTTTGGCACTTAAGACCACAATGAGAAAATTTGGATTGTTTAGCCTGAAGAAAAGAAGTCTCTGGACCAACCTTATTGCAGACTTTCAATACTTAGAGGACTTATTACAATGGTAGGGAGAGACTTTTTAATAGGGCCTGTTGTGATAAGACAAAAGGCAATAGTTTTAAGCTACAGGAGTGTAGATTCAGGCTAGATATAAGGAAGAAAATTTTTTCACAAGGGTGGTGACACACTGGAAAATGTTGCCCAGAGAAGTGGTAGGTGCCCCTTCCCTAGAAACATTCAAGCTTGAGTTGGATGGGGCTTCAAGAAACCTCATTTGTAGATGTCCTTACTCATTCCATTTGACCTTTACAAGTTTCTTCCAATGCAAACCATTCTATAATTCTATGATTCAAATGAAATAAAGAGCTGTTGTTGACAGCATTAACATTTAAATTCAAATCCTTTTGCAGTGTCAGCAAACAGGACTTGTGCAGAAACACAGACTACTAAAGGTCTTGTGTCTTGTCATAGTATAAGGGATTTTTTACAGGTGACTCCACAGAGAAAAAGATTTGGTGAGAAGTCTAAAAGATGGAGCATAAATATTAACAAAGCAAGCTTTTAGGTGGAGAGCTCAGCTATAGTCAGAGCACCAGGCTGTTCTATCTGCTGCATAGCAAAATAATTGTTAGATTTGTCACAGGAAATACATCGGGGATGCATAGAAGGACATGTGGAAGAGCAGGACCATCTCCACTCCTAGCACAATCATTTTCACAGGCTTTTCAAAGAACAACTCAGTGACAGACTGCTACCCAAGGTTATGTTACAGGTAGAAGTTTCCACTTCAGCAGTTGTCTCATCTTCAGGCAGACAAGGTCACACTTGCCAGACATTCATTAGGAAAATTGTCTCATTAGATTTGTGTACAAAATGTCTTTCTTCAGTGAATGATGGGGAGCAGTACTCACCCTTGGATCACCAGCATCACTAGCACAGTCCAGGAAAGCATTTCTGCTAGACCACAACAGGAGACAATGTCACCCTAGGAGAGTGGGCACTGTTAATAATTGCTGTGGCACAACTCTGTGGTTTAAATCCTAAGTAGTTTATCACTAAAGATTCATCATTCCACGTCTGTAGATGCCATGCATCAGGGACACATAACAAAGAAGGCTTTTGCTCTGCCTTTGAAAAGGTAGAAAAGAAAGAGAAGTTATGTGTGTTCAAAGCCAGCTGTCAAAAGTTAGACATTTTGTGTGCACATTAATACAGACTCTGCTTGTGCAGCCCCACACTATTTTTGCCGCATAAGCTATGCATCATTTATGCAAAGAATACACACACAAAGCAGCATAATTAAGAATGCATGAGACTGTAAATCTGTCATCTTTTGGGTTTGAGCTTAAAACTTTCATAGCTTAATTTATATTCATTTCCTACGTTCAGTTCCTAACGATGCAGTTCACAGTTCTATCCTGCAAAGACAAGGACTCTAATAGATACCACTGAGCAACTCCCTGACTTCAAAATGAAGTAGCACCAGTTTATGAAAGGCTTTCTTTGATTTAGTTCTCTGTAACAGTAGGGGACTGGGCTTGGTGAAGAAGAAAGGTCACTTCCATTTTTGTGTTCCTGAGATAGTAATTTAGCTTAAGGTTAATGTCAATGCTAACACCTTCATTTATGGGTAACTACTTACTGGTCTTTTACTTTTCTGTTCCTTCTTTAGCTATTGATGGAAAACAGCCAGGTGTCTGGGTTTAGTTCGTGGGTGAATTTTCTGTAGCAATATTGTTTACATTTGGTAAACACAGTTTAATTTAGATTGAGTGCCTTGTTTGTAGCCTGTAATTTAGGGTGTGTTCCCTGATAGCCAGTGTCAAGGAATGCTGCTGCTGTTGTTCCTGATATGGCAAAGGTGGAAGAGCCAGGCTGCACATGCTGCGTACAGGCGTGGGGGGCTTTCCCAGCAGCCTGTTCTCTGCCTTGCTTTGCTCATTCGGCCTGAATTCTTTCTTTGCTGACAGCTCTGTAGATATTCTTAGGTGGCCATGCAGAACCTGTTAACTGTTCAGAAGTTTAAAGCTACCTTTGGAAAAGGTTGAAAGTCTGAAGCAATCACATGTAAAACAGTCTTTCAACTTGTAATCCATGGGAACTAACAAGTTTTGTTGGTGGTTTTGCATGGATGCCAGCTCTTCAGTGGATATAAGGCCTGAAATACTTTCATGGTTTTAAATAGTGGGTCTTCTCTAGACTTAAAAAATGTTGATATTCAGAGAAGAGGAGCAGGAGCACACCATGTGTCTGTGGGGTGAGGATTACACAACTCTGTCATATACAATGACTTCCACATCTAGCAGATTTTATTAACATTACTTTACCTTCAAGACTAAAACCAGCATACCTAGTAGTAGTGGTTAAACTTTTGGCTGCTGAACAGCTCTCTGCTGATCATGAAGTGCCTCTTTTTTAGTTTTCCTATTTCCCATTTCTGTCATTTCAAATCAGTTCAAAACACAGCTGTAAATATCATCTCTGCTCTGACCACTTTATGATCTTCTCTGTTTCCACTGCCCCCTTTTTGTGGGCTGGGCTCCTTATTCCAGTCCTTTCTCAACCCTTGCCCAGATGTGTTGTCTCCTTCCTCAAGCTACACAAGGGAATTCAGGGCTACTCATCCTCAGGGCCACAGGCCAGGCACTCTCACCTGCCTGCTACCAGACCTGCATTCACCCAAAGCCTGGGCCTCTGCAAAACCCATACCCACCCATTGCCTCTGTGCACACAGGAAGGCTGTTGACACCTCTTAACAGCCATATTGCAGGCTGCCTCCAAAAATCTGGGACATCCCAACAGGAGCCGCATCTCTCCCACACCAATCTTGGAAATTTAGCAAGCATGGATCCATGGTTATTTGACTGCTTTCTTCATCCAGCACTGTGGAGAGTACAGCTCTTACACCTAATAAATTGCAGCATCCCCTTTCTGTTTAATCCTCTAATCTACAGCACTTCTTTAAAGCCCTGGAAGAGAGACTGCCCTTCTTTGTATTTTGCAAGAACAGGAATACTAAGTACTTAATAAATATACTAAGAGATTAGATTTATATTCTGCCCTGCATGCAGCAGAATTTCTGTTTAGTTCCTCCAGTCTTTGCTTCGGTTGGCTATGCCTGAACACTTTACTACAGACCTACCTTCTGCAAGAGGGGTAGAGAGGAAGAACCACACAATATAAAACCTCTCTTCTGAGGGGCAGACACTTCTTAAAACAATCCTTAAAAGACAAATTGTCTTTTATTGACATGATAATCTGTGTGTCATCATCCAACAGCGCTGGCAATGTGGCTTCTGTAAACATTTCTTAAAATGTCAATTTGTCTTGCAGTCAATAAGAATACTGACTTCTCATTTCTTTTCTCAAACAACTTTGGCCCAAATCCTACAAACACACAAGTATTGAGCTTGTTACTGTGAGCTCTGCCACAGCCCTTTTAAAGAGTATCTTTCACAGGCAGAATGAAAAGGCTACTAAAATGGGTCAAGAGTACCAACTGGTAAACAAAATCAAGCAGTTCAAGTTTACCTTAGAATTTAAATAAAGATGAAATTTTCAAGTAGCATTACTGTTTGTCAAGCATCGGCGAAGCTGTACACGATTGCACAAATGGTGACACTGAGTTCTTTCATGGTCAGGACAAACACTCCCGCTGTGCCACCTGAGGACAGAGCGCGGGGTGCTGCGAGCAGCTGCGGGGTTCGCGGCGCTGCCGCTGACAGGAGGGCGCTGCGCGCTCCGCCAGTCCCTAAGTGCGCAAAATGCGCGGCGCCCGGGGTGTCCGTGGAGGTTGCCGCACCGCTGGGACATACCGGGGCAGGGCTGGGCATACCCGAGGCAGGGCCCCCGAGGCAAGGAGAAGCCGCCAGCGCCAGCGGCTCCGCGACCGCACAGCGCCGCGCCCCACAGAGGGAGGGAAAAAGGGCGGCCCGACCCTGCCCTGCCCCTGGGGCGGAGGGTCGCGGGAGCCTCTGCCTCCTCCTCCGGCGCCGCAGCACACAGGAGCAGGCGGCAGCCGGAGGAGTGGTTCCGCGGACCCAGCCCTGCTGCCGTCGTCGCCCAGAGATGCCGCCCGCTGCCCCGCGGTGCCCACTGCTGCCGCTGCTACTACTGCTGCTGCTGGCGGCGGCGCGCCCCGCGGCCCCTCCGCACAGGTACCGCGCCTTCCCCGCGCAGCGCTGCGCTGCCGCCTCTCCTTCCTTTCTCCCTCCCTTCTCTCCTCAAGAGCGGTACCGTCCTCACCTCCAAACACCCACACTGCCTCCAGGCAAAACCCACGTCTTTTGTATTGCCCCTGATCACATCAAAGAGGAGCTCAGACGGGGGCTTTTAACACGGATACAGGGCACTGTGAGAGCAGTCCCTGGTTATCATGTGACTTAATACAACATTATCATATGATGTACCATACTATAAGTAATATATAATATGGTATAATACATATGATATGTTATAATATAATATAATATAATATAATATAATATAATATAATATAATATAATATAATATAATATAATATAATATTCCCAATACCTAAAGCTCAGCAGGGCATTTGCTCACCTTCCTGTTGTCAGCAGTCGTGCTGTGGGGCTTTCACATGGGGTTTTCAGGGCTTCCTGCATGTGCCCACAGGATAGCCCAGGGTGGGTGTAGCAAGGAGCTGCTAACCTTTTATAGCACTAAAGGTTCACACCTGAAAACTCAGGCTGTACAATTTGTGACCAGGCCAGGGCAGCAGAACTCGTGCTCATGGTGGATGGCATTCGTGTGTTTTAGAAAACTTTCAAAGCAGTTTTCTTGATTAAAATGCCTAAATTCAGAAGGAGAAATAGAATAGGACTCAATTAGAAGTTATTTTTATTAGTGTACTCAGTACAATTACATATACTAGAAAAAGTTACTACTAATGACTTAATAGGCTTTTGTTTTATTATTATAATGGCAATTTGCAATGATGTTTCAAGACAGAATGATAACAGTATGTGTGAACCCAGAGTTAACAGTTAATTTTCTCTATACCTAAGCTGGCCTGTTAAATTGCACATTCTTTCAATAGTGAAATAATGTAAATATGTTTAAAGTTAGCAATGTTTAAGTATTTAAGATATATTTTAAGTATAAGACAGGCTGTGCCTTTTTACTGTTGCGGAAAGGATAAATGAAATACCTTGTACAACTAAGCACTACTTTTCCTGTTATTCTCAGGCCTACATTTGCATGTGGAGGAGTTGTATCTGGAGAGTCAGGGTTTATTGGGAGTGAAGGATTTCCTGGAGTCTACCCTCCAAACAGCAAATGTACTTGGAAAATCACAGTAAGAATTTTTAATGTAACAAAATTAGTGCTGAAAACAATGAAGAGCTCGTTGTTGTTAATGCCAGTGTTCTATATGGGATAAAGTGTGTGTCATAACGAACTTGGTAACTCAGAGCAGCTCAGCTTTGTGGGGATTTTAGGGCTGCAGTAATATGATAATAGTGTCTGAAATGGAACTGGCCTTACCTAATGTCAGAGGCAAATTTTCATTGACTTTAGACACGCCTCCAATTGCTGTAAATGAATTCACTTGCAAGTAAACATCTACCCTTCCAGTCACTGCAGAAAGCTGTAGTCAAATCAAATGGATTAAGTAAAGCTTTGGGGGTTTAGATAATGAAAAGCAAGTTTCATTGTCAAGAAGACATAGAAAAAGTTTCGAACACAGCCAAAACATTCAGGCAAGGGTGCTTGTAGTGTGCTAATAGCAGTGTTCTGCCATCCAGGACATCTAGAGGATGTCATACAGAAAGCAGTAGGAAAGCATTCTTGCATTTATAAACGACCATGCACATGGTACAATTGATACTTTAATGTTGAAATAAGACTGTAGGGCAGAGACATCGTATTCATGGACAGCAAATGCCATTAAACAGCTAGGACTCTGGTGCTGGATGTGTCCTTATTCAGACTCACAGAAAGACCTTTGAATGAATTGCTACTTTTCCTGACATCTGCACAAGTTAAGCCCTCCAAAATTCGCACCAAATTTCCTCTCCATTTTTTGAGGCATAGTTCATTAAGACCTCCTGTGGCATTCAGGCCTAGAATATGGGCTTTACAGGGATAAAAAAAAACAAACCCAAACCAAACCAAACCAAAAAAACCAACAACACCCAAACAACAACAACAACAAAAACCCAACATAAAATAAACCATTTGTGTGTGTGTAACAGAATCACTAAACACAACTTCAGTTCAAAGACTGCATTACAGCCTAGCTGCTGGCAGTAGAATAGGTTGTCACAGGAGAAATGTCTGCTTGCTGCTATAGAGATGCTGACAAAGTGGGAGACATTGATCTGTTTACAGTGTTTGGTTAAAATGACTCTGTACCAAATAAGTGATGCAATTTTAATTGTTGTCTTTGAAGGATACCTGTGAAGCTGCAACAGTTGCTTTCTGCACCTTTATGTTGCATTATCATGAGGGCCAAGTTGGAGGTTACCTTTAATCTAGGATTGATTTTATCCAGAAGAGTATTAAGTGAAATACAGTGTATACTCATAAACTGGCTTCTCACTATTGAGGGGCTCAGATTACAGCAATGAACTTTGCCTACCTTACACTGTGAAGAGCAAGTGGATATTGCACATGGAATCATACACACATGCATGAAATAAAAGGAAAAAAAAACCCTCCAGTTAGTTTAGCAATATAACTCAGTATTAGATCTTCAAAAATTCAAAATTGAAGCTGGAGGGAAATAATAATTTTGATTATAACAGCATAAAGCTTTTTACAATTAAAAAATTTGGGTTCCAAATGGAGGCAGCACTGAAACATGCCATGGATCTGCCCTTTGTTATTTCTTGGGAGTAGAGGGAGCAAAGAAGTATTGATTGTATTTTAGAAGTCCATACAGTCTGGTTTCATGGCACACCTCATGTGGCTGCTGCCAACCAGATGAGAACATTCAGGTTAGCCTGGACATTGTGAGGAGCATTACCACAGAGCTGTGGCAGAGCTGCATCTGCAACCCAGCTTTATTTATTAACCATGGGAGGAACTTGTTGGCTTCTTGTCTTTTATGATGATCCTGACATCCCCACTTTTTTGTTGTGCTGCCATTTACTCCTGCTCTTCAACTGCCACATACCTATTCTCTGTAGTTTGTCCAAAGCCAGAGGACTGCACCTCTGTAGTAGTCCAGGCTTTCTTGTGCCTGCGCCTTATTAAACCCTCATTAGACAATATTCATCACTAAGCCAAGCTGATTTTTCCCCCCATCGACTGTGGAGAATATCCTGTCTTCTGGATGTGGAGGAAAGACATAAAGAAGGCAAGCACTACAAAACTTGAGAGACTAAGCCTACACACTCTTTAAAAAGAGGAGGATTTATCAGACAGAGGGGAAAGTGGTATACCAAAGGGTCTGGTTAGCCTTCATTTAAACAACAAAATCCTTTCACCAGGTACCGCTGAGCCTCCGAGCAGCTTATAGTAGCACCCAAGTAAGAAAGCTAGTTACAGTACTGTAAGGAAATACATTAAAGTTACTGTTAGGCTTCCTCATTTAGCATCTGATCTTAGAAGACAGCTAAGACCTTTTGCCTGTCCATTTTAACCAAGGGCTGTGAACACCTTCCTGAAAACTCTCTGCTAATGCAGCATCTGACAAGTCTGTAAGAATGAAAGAGATGTTGGTTCACTTTGTGTTTGGGTCACAAGAAGCATGAAGCTGTTGTTCTGTCAACGACAGGATTTCATAATCTATAGAAGAAATCCACAGAAAGGCAGAGTGACAACTAATTCATTCTTTAAAAGAATATAGGCTTAGAAAATGTTCTGGGTAATACAGATAAAGCAATGTAACATTCAGGTATCAGGTGAAATCTTTCCAACTCGTTTGCTAAAGCTAGAAGAGTCTCTCTAACTCAATTATGGTTCTGTTATTTCAAGAGACTGGGACTTATTCAGCTGGCTAAAGAAAATAGCTTCTCTATTCTAAAAGCTCTAAGAAGTGTTCAGCACATGCTTGCAGTTACATTACAACCTTGGCAGACTACCCAGCAGCTTTTAGCTGGCTTTGCTAAGAAGTAATTTGTACAGCCATTTCCTTTCCTATAGTAATGTATATAGCTCTATCTAAAATATGCCATATACACTTAATACTCTCTAATCCTTTTTGGCCATCACCTCACACAAATGTGTCACATAGTCTAAGAATCTGGACTGCTGTCCTGTGTTTTTCTGGCAGACTGTGTAGGTCCCATAAAATTCTTAACAACTTTATGTGCAGTAATAATACTGAAGACTGTCAGTGTTATATAAGGTTATGTTTTTATAGGTTCAGGAGTTGTGTTGCAGCAGGTTTGCTGACAATAAACAAGATTGGAAAAAAAAGTTACTTGCTTGCTGGGGATCTGCCTTGTGGGAGTGAAATATTTTACATAATCTCCATGTTTTAAGCATTCATTTTCCCATGTAATTGTGAAACTGCCTTTCCAGTAGAGAACAGATCTCTATGCATGGTTGTATTGCCATAAAAGAAACAGCTAATGCCTTTGCCAGGGAGAGCAAGCTAGTGTGTTTTTGTTTTGGGGGGGTTTTTTCACCTTTGTTTTGTGGCTGGAGAGGATGGAGCTAGGGAGCAAGAGACTAGGCATGAACGGTGGCTCTTCTGAGGATGTAATTACAAATAATTTTGGTGTTCACTCTTAGTAGAAAGAAATAGTATGTTTGGTGTGCAGGTAGCTGATGTGTTTTTCAAGTCTACCTAGGACTCCTATGGCAAGACATAAAATCAGCATTTTAGTATTAAACATATACCCAAACACATTAAGTCCACATATGATACAGGTTTACAAACGAGGCAAAATATTTTCTCAGAAAGTTGTTATTTAAGGGGTTTTCCTCATCAAAACACAATTTTGAAAAGCATGACAGTTTAGGAATCCTCCCCAGAAACTAAGAAACACAACAATGAAGTTAGAGAGAGCTACTTTCCTTTAGCCTTCAATAGGAGTAAGGCATCCTTCACATCGGTTTAGCATCATGTATGATTCTAAAGTTCATCGAGTTTGAATAAGAAAGGAAGCCGAGGACAAGCGTGGGTCAGTCATCCTCTGTGTGACAAGGAGAGGCAGAAGCTGAAGTGCCTCTGTTATTGAAAGATACCAGATGGATGGGTTAAACTGAAAAATAAGGCACACCCTCCCTCTTTTTTTTTTTACTTAAGAGCTACAATTCCTTCTGATTGCTCCTCTGAGGCACCCAACCACCCTACTGCATCAGGCTCAAACGTGGTTCAAAGTAAACAATACTGAGTCATGCTGGCCTTTGCTTTCTCCCCTGTGTTTCTCATGAAGCAATATTTTAAATGTCCTAGGATAAACATTGTCAGATTTTGGCACATTAGTTTTCAACATTTAAAAAAGGGAACCAGTGGGAATGAAAGCAAAGTGTGGTTGTACAAAGACGCCTGTATTTAGGGTGGGACTCCTTGGCAGTAGCCTCAAAATGGAGTGGCTGCTGCCAGAATAGGGAACCACCATCCTGTGCACTCTTGAATGTCATCTTGACAGACCACAAACTCTTAATTGATTTAACATGCTGCAACAAATTTGTTACTTTTGTGAGTGATGACAAATATTACTTTGTGAGTGATGACAAATACTACTTCAGTAAGCAGTGACATCATTTTATAATGGCAATATGTAGTGACTGTGCTTAAAGAGCCCCAGTTCACACATTTCTGTAAATGTCTTATCTCCCCAAACTCAGCTACATGTGAGCAAGGATCATTCAGATAACTAAAATCTGTATTAGGCTCCTTGTTAAACATTCATGACCATGTGGCTAAATTGTTCCCACACATTTTCTTATAAACTGTCATGAAACGTAACACAGAAACTCTGTATGTCTATGGGGAACAGTTTTGATCATGATTATGTAGACTGAACCAATAGAAGCTGAAAGCTATAATGAAATAGATTTCTTAAAATCATAGCATTATTTGAGGTGGAAGAGGCCTTAAAGATCATCTAGCTCCAGCCTCTCTGCCATGGGCAGGCACACCTTGCACTAGATCAGGTTGCTCAAAGCCCCATCCAACCTAGCCACGAACACTTCTAGGGAGGGGGCATCCATAACTTCTTCAGGCAACCTGTTCCAGTGTCTTACCACCCTCACAGTAAAGAGCTTCTTCCTTACATCTAAATCTGTGCTCTTTCAGTGTGAAACCATTACACATCATCCCATCACTGCATTCTGTGATTAAAAAAGTCCCTATGTACCTTTTCCCCCTTTAAGTTCTAGAAGACCACTATAATGTCTCCTGGAGCCATAGAATCAAAATCATAGAATGGTTTGGGTTGGAAGGGACCTCTAAAGGTCATCCAGTCTAAACCCCTCTGCACTCAGCAGGGACATCCTCAACTAGATCAGGTTGCCCAGAGCCCTGTCAAGCCTCACCTTGAATATCTCCAGGGATTGGGCCCCAACCACCTCCCTGGGCAACCTGTTACAGTGCTCCACCATCTCCACAGTAACAGGTTCTTTAGCACCTGTTCATAACATGCAATCTAAATCTGCTCTTTTCTAGTTTGAAGGCATTGCCCTTCATCCTGTCACTACAGGCCTTTGTAAATAGAATCTATACCTGACAAGGCATTCTAACTGTTGAAATTCACAGCATTAAAGCACTTGAAAATTTTATATAAGGAACAGTTTAGTTGTAGTTTATCTCAAAGTAATGTTTTAAAATGAGTCACTGTTAAGGAAGGGGGAAAAAAACCAAACTCTCAAATGAAATGGCTTAAATATAAACTCACTGCAGATACATTAAGTGAATGTTATATATTTATAGCAGAATATAATAGTGGGGTCTCAGTAAAATAGAACAGCTACAATTATTTTAATAGGTAACCACTCTACCAGGCTATGAATTGAATGCAGATAATTATACTCTGCCTGTCGAGGATTCCTCTATAAAGTACCGTGTCCCTTTTCTGTGTCCTGTTACACAGCACTGAGTGCTTTGTTAGAATAGTTTTCACCTCTCAGTATGCTGCTAATTGTCTCCAAAGCCTGCAACTCTAGCCTAGTAAATGCTCTCCTTCTTCTAAACTATTACACTCTTTATATTTATGTATTTCTCGCCACTCTTGCCCCTTTCACAACATCCACAGATGCAGACATGTAAGATTTCTCCTGTCTTATATTTCCTCAGAAATGTTTCAGGAAACAAAACTTGGTGGTGGTGGTGGTGGTGTTTTTTGGTATTGAGGACATCCACTAACGGTTCTTTTGAACTCTCTGTTTATAGTTTTGCACATTCTTTCCAAATAGAATTCTTTCACTACAATCTTCAAGCCAAATGTACCCACTCCAATAATTAGACATTGGGACTGTACAGCATTAGCCATCAAATTTCTGATTTTACTTATAAACATGTGTTTCAGTAAATAACAGTAATTTTAAATAGCCTTCAAACTATGAAACTTTATGACACAAACCAGCAAGATAATAGAGGCCATTTCATTTGCTCAGAATTTTCAATTGCTTGTTCCATATGGGGGCCTGGGAGAACTGATTGACAGCCGGCTGAACATGAGGCAGCAGTGTGCCCAGGTGGCCAAGAAGGCCAATGGCATCCTGGCATGCATCAGGAATAGTGTTGGCAGCAGGAGCAGGGAAGTCATTGTGCCCCTGAACTCAGCACTGGTTAGGCCATACCTTGAGTACTGTGTCCAGTTCTGGGCCCCTCAATTTAAGGACACTGAGGCTCTTGAATGTGTCCAGAGAAGGGCAATGAGGCTGGTGAGAGGCCTCGAGCACAGCCCTATGAGGAGAGGCTGAGGGAGCTGGGGTTGTTTAGCCTGGAGAAGAGGAGGCTCAGGGGAGACCTTATTGCTGTCTACAACTACCTGAAGGGAGGTTGTAGCCAGGAGGGGGTTGGTCTCTTCTCCCAGGCAACCAGCACCAGAACAAGAGGACACAGTCTCAAGCTGCACCAGGGGAAGTTTAGGCTTGAGGTGAGGAGAAAGTTCTCCACAGAGAGAGTTGTTAGCCATTGCAGTGGGCTGCCCTGGGAGGTGGTGGAGTCACCATCCCTGGAGATGTTCAAAAAGGGATTGGCACTTGGTGCCATGGTTTAGTAATCATGAGGTCTTGGATGACAGTTGGACTTGATGATCTTTGAGGTCTTTTCCAGCCTTTTGATTCTATGTTTCTATGATTATTTTTTTTAAACCATAGAAATCTCACCTTCATGATTGGTTACTGTCTGCAGAAAGTAAGAGAACCATGCCAAGCTGAACTGGGCAGTGATGGCATATAATCAACTATGGCAGCCTAGCTAGACGATACTCTGAGTCAGGAAGAAGGTAGTGGCAACAGAGATGGCCAGAGCTTTGCTTTTATGACTTGCCCAATATGATTTTAAACCCCACTCTGCCTGGTGTATAGTTGACAAAGAAATGGCTTACCTGGCGATATGTGGTAGATACGAAAATACTCATGCAAATAGTGGGATTGGATGGGCATGTGGTGCCAGTCACGCTGCAAGATACATCGCTCCATCCCTCCCTCCCTTCTCTCTCTCTCTCTGCAGGTGCCAGAAGGGAAAGTGGTGGTTCTTTCTTTTAGATATTTAGACCTGGAAAGTGACAACCTGTGTCGATATGATTTTGTGGATATATACAACGGCCATGCCAACGGACAACGCATTGGCAGGTTCTGTGGTACTGTGAAACCAGGTGCCCTTATATCCAACAGCAATACAATGTTGGTGCAGATGACTTCAGATGCTAATACTGCTGGAAGTGGATTCATTGCAAAGTTCTCTGCAGCAGAGCCACACGAAAGAGGTAATTAACAATTACATACGTGCTGAACATAAATACAGCTGCCCAACTCCATGGAGGGTCACATGAAAGTTTAAGATGTGAAGCCAGAGAGATTAGGGGTTGCACTATTCAGTGTACTCATTTGCTTAGCAAATAGCCAAGTTTTCATGTTTATCCACCACAGTTAAGCAAAGTAGTAAGGAAGAGGGCTAACTATTGTAAGGACTGCACCTAGTAGCAATATGGCACTGGCTACTCAATGAAATGGCAGATGAAATTAAATATAGATAAATGTTGCAAACAAGGACAAAAGACCCTAACTTCATGTGCAGTGCAGTGTGCTCTGCATTTACTATTACTGCTTATAGATGAGATCTTAGTTTTAAAACAGATAGTTTATGGAAACATAGTTAAGCATCAATCCAGTGTTCAATATGCATCAAAGAAAAAGAAACCTAACAGTTTTTTTTCCTTTGGAAAGGGAATAAAGACCAATCCACAACAAAAATTTATGACACCATAAACCCATAATATATCTACATCTTCAATACCACATGCCCTTCTGATGTTCCCATCTCAGAGTAGGATATAATAAAAAAGGTCAAGAGAAGTGTAGGAGAGGGCTCTAAAGTCATGACCAGTATGGAGAAAGCAAACGGAGACCACAGTCACTGTCTCTTCTAACACAAAAGCCACATGAGTCAGTGGCTGCAAAGGAAAGCAGGGGGTGATTTTCCTCATTGAGCTGTTAAGTGGCAGAGTGCTTTGCCAGAAGACATTGTGGATTGCCAATTTCTACACTGGTTTAAAAACAATTAGAAAAATACATGAAAGAAAATTTTGTTATGTATTAAACATGAAATCATTGCCCTGTGCTTGGAAAGAGCAGGAATTGCAAGAGGTTGTGAGATTACATGGGAGGTGGTATTGCCCTGCTGAGTGGCTGCTTTTCAGGGCTTATGCTATTAGCATGATACCAGACTAGACAGGTAGCTGGGCATATGCAGTGCAGGTGATGAGTAACTTATTAGTCCTTCCAGATACACTGAATGAGTGTGATGTGAAAGAGTTGATTTTGTAAAGAAGGTTAATAACTGCAGTATAAATAAGGTTACATACCTGCTGTAGTGCTGTAATTTGGGACTAGTAGTAGGAGAGATGGAGGAAAAAACCCTCTCCCTTGTGGGCTCTCCACAGGCTACATTTCCATCATGCTGCTCATCAGCCCCAGCACAACTCCCCCATGGCAGGCTGTTTCTCCCAAAGGTGCCATCAGCTGAGCAGTAAAGTTCAGCCACGTCCTGTGGTGGAGCTAGGTCAGAGGTGGCCAAACCTGGCTGAGACCAGCTATGTCTGCCCTGTTGAGGCTCCTGCAATAGAGTGAGTGCATGACATAGTTACCTGAATGCCCATTGCACTCTGGTCATCACGGTGCCCTGTACTTGCAGGGGCTCAGTACTGTGGGGGACGACTGGAAAAGCCATCGGGGTCCTTCCAAACACCCAACTGGCCGGAGCGAGACTACCCAGCAGGAGTCACCTGCTCCTGGCATATCGTTGCCCCAAGAAACCAGGTAAGGCACTACCATTGCCACACCAGCATGATCCAGCTTCCACTGCCTGCTAGGGCTAACACCTCATCAACAGCCTACTCACACAACACATTGCCAGTGTTGCACCAGAATAATGAAAATGCTGTCCAGCTGAAAGGTGAAACTGGGCACATGCAAGGAGAGCAGGCACACCTACACTCCAGCAATGCCCACCTCCCTGTCTTCTATTACCTGGCTTATTCCACTAACTTCTGTGCTTTCTCAACATTAGATGTCCTGTGCATCAATGCAGTCCCCTAAATTAAACTTTTTAAAGAAGCTATGACTTGCAAGGCTTTTGAAACAAAGCATCATGCAAATGAACTTAGGGCAGGTGATCATCTCAGAACCAAAGGTGGTGATAACCAATGTTGGGTTTAAGCCTAACAACATCCCTAGCATTCTTAGTATTTTTTGCAGTTTGCTGTTGAGGTACCCAGGCAAGGATGACTGAATTTATTAAAAGGAGAAATTATTTTATCCTGCTTACAGTACAGGGAGTATATTTGGATGTGTCCTGCACAGGTGTTTTCCATGTATGTTTCATAAAAGTTGTTTTATTTCCTATTGTGAAGGCTCCATCTCCTAACACACTTGCTTCATTAGGCAGATGCCATCAAAGCACGTGCTACCATTTCATGCAGACCTGAAGAGTTGAGACAGCAGACCAAGAGGGCTCTTTTGCCACCGTTTGCCCCTCATGGCAAACACAAGTGTGTTCCCTATGCTGTAGGGCTAATCTCAGTCCTAGCTTCACATTTTCTGGCTGTTGCTGAGCCATCTGCTCTCTATCTTGGCAGGAAGTCTACAGTGATGGAATGTTTTGGTTGCCAAGAATGTTTAATAGGTTACATTTTATAACCACATCCAGCTTTTTTAATTCTACATGTAAAGACAATTTTCCTCTTAATCTTCTGCCCCTGTCCATAAACCTCCAAATAAAACAGCTGCCCCAGATAAATGTATTCTTCAGATCTTTTATACTTTTATACTTTTCCATTTTTACCAAGATATTTTCTCCCTTGAGCTTAGTCTTTCCTGTGCTCCAGTCCACATTCTGTGCTTGCTAGACACAGGTCATTTAACAATCCTATAAACAGGTAGTAGTGATTTTTAACACCTCATCTGTGAACTGCAGATTACTCCACATCTTTCTAAATATCTCTATATAATCCTAAAACCTTTTACTGAGCTTGTAGAGGAGATTTTGAAAAAGGCAAAATAAGCATAAAAATTGGGGCATTATATCCTGTGCCTTTTGAGGCTCCTGTTGCATCAGTCTACATGTTTCTGAATATGTCATTTTGAAGGGCTGCACCAGTGGTTGTCTGCATGCAAATGAGGCAGAATTTTGACAGAGACAAAGTAATTCTTGAAGAAGTACTGAATAAGCATCTCTCTACAAGTGCACATGAAAAGCTGTTCACTTTTCCAGTTGCCAAAGTTTAGGTCCTCTGTTTTCCTTTCTCAAGCATCTGAGCAATAAAACAAGGCACTGTTTTGCTTCTAGCACAGATCAGTAATTACTTCATTTGTTAAAGAAGATGGAGGAGCTTCTCGTGATGATGAAGAGCTTCTATTCTATCATGAAATACTTCTCTGTTAGTGTGAAATGTACTTATGAACAACAGTAAAGTAGCTATTGTGGCCTGCTGTGAAAAAAATACAATTTCTGCTCCCAGTTGCATTACTTCTTTCTGTACCACCTTTCTTGATCAGAAGCGTATTACTCAGATGAGTACTTCCATTTAAAGTGCATTTTTTCATCATGTCTTTTGAAACAGGTCTGTTACTCATCTCTGAAACCAAGTCTCCCTCTGTTACTCATACTTTATGGGAAATACGATGATCTCAATACTGCAGAAGCATATCCAGGCAAAACTAAGACATCAGCTGGTGATAAAGTTATCATTACTATAAACATAGCACAAGATCATTTCTGCTATGCCAGTAAATCAAATAGTGTGTGCAATCTACAGATGAGTCCTTTTTCTTTTTACAGTTTTAAAAGATTTGGTGCCATCTATGTTTCACACAGAGCTTTAAAGAGAACACAATTCAGTGCTGTCATTCAAACCTCATTTGTGCTATTTATGGGAAGGTGATTTAAATACTCATGGGCTACATATGAAGAAGCAGCCTAAATGCATATATCACCATCACTGGAGGTGTTCAGGAGGAGACTTGATAGGGTGCTTGGTTGCATGGTTTAGTTGATTAGGTGGTGTTGGATGATAGGCTGGACACGATGATCTTGAAGGTCTCTTCCAACCTGGTCTGGTCTGGTCTATTCTATTCTATTCCTATCCTATCCTATCCTATTCCTATCCTATCCTATCCTATTCCTATCCTGTATTACATCTGTTTCAATCATGCAGTTATGCTGTGTTTTCCTTCCTTGCTATATGCAACTGACAGAATCATATTGCAGGACTTCAGAGAAGTAAACTTTTTTCTTTTCTTCTTTTCTCTTGTTGATTGCTTTTCTAAGTGGCAAAGTCAAAAAATACAAGTCATACTGAAGGTAATAGCATCGGTACTGGAACTACCAGAGATACATTAGTTGTCACATAGGACTTGTGAAACCCTGACATCGATGGAAATTGTGTATGGAAACGCAATTCCTCTAACTACTTACTTTGTCTTGGTTTTAGTCTTACTATTTACTAGTTTTCTCTCTGTTAATATGCAGACCTTCTCTGCATCAAGTAAACACAGCATTGGCAACCATAGTGATTCAAACCCTGCTCTTAATGAAGCCAGTGACGTGGCTCTTACCAACGTGGCCCTTGCTTTTTCTTTAACACATCTTGAATGATACAATGACAATGAAAGCTCCTTTCTTGTTTAGACTTATTTTAAAAGCAATTTAACACCTAACACCTACTATTCTGTTCTCATTCTGTGATAAAAATTATATCAGCAGTTGCTTGCATATGTTTGAGAACAAAATGTTTCATAGAGTATTAGAGTCATATGTTGAACTATTTTTTTGGAGAGAAAGAATGCAGACCAAAATGCTTCACTCCACAGTTAAATGGATTAAAGACTTCAAGCACTTTATGGAAAGGTAAAAAATCAACTGGTATTTCATCTGAAGTGGTCACTTAGTATAAGAAGTGCTAATAAATTCTGCATATCACCATCTTAATGAGTTATTTACACTTTTCCTGCAGCTGATAGAGTTAAAGTTTGAGAAGTTTGATGTGGAGAGAGACAACTACTGCAGATATGATTATGTGGCAGTGTTTAACGGTGGGGAAATCAATGATGCCAAAAGAATTGGGAAGTACTGTGGAGACAGTCCACCAGCGTAAGTAACCTTCTTGAATTATGAGCTTCACTACCACTGTGTCTCATCTTACTAGGCTTCTGAAATGTTTTTATTATTTCTTAAATTAAATACCACATTTTGTACCTCCAGTTAAGCTCCTAGGCATTTGAAGGCGTGATCTCTGCTCACAAGCTCTGTTAAACTTGCTGGGAAGAAGCATGTCACTTCACAAAAACTACATACACTTTGTATTTTCCTTGCTGAGATTCTTTTGCCCCTGTATTTTTCTTCCTCTTCCCCAAAACTCTGATTTTCCTTGAAAAATTTGTGTTAGTAATTATTAATGAATTGAGATAAGGTCTATGGAAAGCTCAGAAGAAAAGAGAAGTGCTGCTTTGGCTGGTAGTCTAACAGTACTCTTTACATGAAGTTTTATCACACTGTATCTACATCCAGAGGCAGTTAGTGTCACAGAAGGTACTATGCTGTTTGTGAAATGAAAATTAATACAATGAACTATTCTTGTTCATGGCATTTCAGCTCCTAAGATAATAACCACTAGCTCCTCAAGGCCTTGGAAATCATTGACAAGAACTGATCCCACAACCAAACAATAATAACCCCAAGCATTTAATTTTTAGTGGGTTTGGTTTTGTTTTGCCAAAGATTATAGAGTCCAACATTGAATTAATTTTTGCAAGCAATTCCAAATGCATAATATGATGTTCATGAAAGAAAAACAAATTTATAAAAGCCAAACACTTACTTACCCCTGCTACGTGCTGAGGATTTCTTCGGGGTTTTTTTCCCACTGTGTTAATCTAGCCTCTTCCATTCCAAGGAAGTGAAGCCTCCAATGAAGGTACAGGGAAGAATTTAAAGATACTTACAGTGGTATAACCTTCAGGAATCAGAAGTTTAGATGATTTATCAGAATGAGTTTTGTCCTCAAAACAACAGTGTCTGACATGTCAGCAAAGAAATTAGTATTTCGGTATCAGTCTAGGTGCAGATACTGCATTCAAA
Source organism: Dryobates pubescens (assembly GCF_014839835.1). Classification (NCBI taxonomy): domain Eukaryota; kingdom Metazoa; phylum Chordata; class Aves; order Piciformes; family Picidae; genus Dryobates; species Dryobates pubescens. The sequence goes on from NC_071643.1 coordinate 7,812,100, forward strand.
CCAATAATTTAAATATGGGGTTTGTTTGTTTTGGCTTTGACATTCAGAACAATGAAAATATTTTGTTTTCCTATTTCAGGCCTATTCTGTCTGAGAAGAATGAGTTGCTCATTCAGTTTTTGTCTGACTTAAGCTTGACAGCTGATGGTTTTATTGGCCATTATAAATTTAGACCAAAAAAGTTACCCACAACTACAGTTCCGCCTACGACCACAACAGTTCCTCCTACCTCAAGTAAGTTGTACTGGCTTTATTTTATTGCTTAGAAAAATTAATTATTCCAGAACAAGGAGAGGGTTACAGAAAAAATTAATAGAAATCTATTAAAATGACAGGTTTACAGTTTGTTGAGAGGGTGCTTGGTTGCATGGTTTAGTTGATTAGGTGGTGGTGGATGATAGGTTGGGCACGATGATCTTGAAGGTCTCTTCCAACCTGGTCTGGTCTATTCCATTCTATTCCATTCCATTCCATATTGAAGGGATAAATGTCTTCAGCATACAATTTCTATAACCTGAATGGGAGAGATTTAAGATACAGTTACAGGAAAAAAAGACCACAAAAGACTTATGGTATTTTTGCAACACAACCTGATTTGTGCTTAAAATGCAACAAAAGTCAGGACAGTGATAGCCTGTCAACAGGAAAGCAAGAAGCTGTGGTGCTTTAATGCCGATAATGAAAGGTATTTAAAAGAGATTAAAATAAACATTATAAATATGACCTGTAAGTCACCTTGATGGCCTGTAAATCATCTTGGTGTGACTGCTAATTATAAATAATTAAGCTCTTCTCCACTGTAAAACACTTTTTAATGGATTTGTTCATTCACACACTCGGTCTCAACTAATCCAGGCTGCTAGATATCTCACGGTCCATTTGTGTTCAGGGTTTCGCTATTGAGTTTTGCTCTGCGTGCTGTTTATGTCATGCAAAAGTACTTTACTAATTAATTCCTAATCAATTTTTATGACAACATCAGTGTTAGAAAATGTAAAAACCCACAAAGCCATCTGAAGGAGGACAACAAAGAGAAGTAAGTCAAAAGGACCTGGCAGTCATACAGAGAGAATTCCTTTCAATGTCTGGTCAGTTATCTATAGTACAGGGATGAGTATACAATGGGTATGTAGATCTTCTAACAGTCATGAGCATAACACTGAAGACTAAGTAATTTTAAATGCCATTCAGCTGACTCTCATAAACTTGGAAAATTATCAAAAGAATCAATTCATTCAATTAAGAGGAAGAACAGGTACAAATCACTGATTGGAAGTTTAGTCAGAAGCTCTGTTTCAGAAAGTACAGGCTGCAAAATGTTCTGTTCTGAACAAAGTAAAAAAAAACCAACCACAGATTTTTCATAACTAACTTAGTTTTTCTTGGAAATCAGGATTATATAAGGGTTTGAGGGGCTTTAGGCTGTTCTAGCTCTGTGTTTTCAATGATGTCATTGATGAAGCCCAAATAACTGCTTGAGAGGACATGAAAGAGTTAAAATACTGCATCCCACATTATGTGTCCTGACATATTGAGTAGAAGGGGCTGAGTAAAGCACAGAGACCAAGAAGTTACAAAAGACAAAGTGTGTTCAGTTGTTTATAAAGACAGCAATCCATTTAGGATGGAAATGTCAATCCCTAATATTAAATAAATACTTCAAACATCGTGTTGTGTTACTAAATGCTATCCACAAAACTATACAGTCCTACATGTCATTAAGCTATATTAAAAAGCTGAGGAAAGTCAGACATATGAACTCTGGTCCCTTCCATCACATAAAGGCCACCCCCTCTGAAATGTTACTGTAATATAATGTTACGATACTGTAAGTGTACTACAAGGGCTGGATGGCAACAAGCAACAACACTAAGTAAGTTACATTTTTTAGGATCACACTGCAATCAAATGTCGATTTTCCATAACATCCCATTCTATAAGGCCACTGGAACATATGTCTAGCCTGGATACATGAGAAGATGGTTGGAAGTGATGCAAAGAAATGGAATATTGCTCTTGTGGTGTTCATATCCAATATCAGATCTAGATAAAGTATAGATCAGGATTCTTAACCTTTCTTCTGGTTTTGTTTGTTTTTAAACATACTGCTTTGCATTTTTATCAAGTATCTTATTTCAATTTACTTTTTGCTCTTCAAAAAAGTTGTGAAACCTACAGTTGCCCTGTGCCAGCAAAAGTGTAAGAGGAGCGGGACTATGGAAAGCAATTATTGTTCAAGCAACTTTGGTAAGGAAGCAAAGCTTGTTTCTATTTAATTATTCACTTAGCACTGTGGTTTTAGACTCATAGGAATTTTACCTGCTGTAGTTCCAAGTTATCATTACAATGTAGGCTATATTTTTGCACTACCTTATGTGTGTTTTACTCACTATTTCTTGAAGATACTCTGAAATAGGCACTGCACATGTCTGAAACAAATGTGCTTCCTCCACCTGAAGAGCAACTGACAGTGTAAGAGCATCTACTACAGGAAAGTATTGATCCAGTCACTGCTCTGCCTGTAACCAGCCAATACACATATCATGCTGAACCTGCTGACTTCCACAGTTCACTTTATAGACTTCTCTCCTGACTTTGACTCGGATACAGTTAACTTTTTCACAAGAAGCTAGGAAGGGCCACAGCCAAGATAGGAAGCTGAACCAGTTAGTGGATATTCAGCATCACATCATGCCCATAAGACAAGGGGAGGGTCAGTGGGGCAAGGCTGGGTATTTGGAGTAAGCAGGTCCAGTGGGGCAGGATCAGGTGGATGAGTTGAGTACAGCCTTTTATATGACTTGCTTTATTCACTACTTCATTACTATTATTGTTATTATGATTGCTTCATCTCTTTCTGTTTTTCTATTCAGTGCTCCTTATCTCAACCCAAAGGCTTTTGCCTTTTTCTCCCAATTTTCCTTCCCACCCCACCAAGGCAGGCAGGCTGTGGGTGGTGGTATGAGCAACTGTGTAGGGCTCAGTTACTGGCTGTGTCTAAACCATGACAGTCGTCTTTGGGGCCCAGAGGCGTTGAGATAAAAGCAAACCCATCCAAAGCCTATTAGAACTTTGGCATATGCATTTTCTGTATTAGCCACATCATGCTTGTTCACAGTGTTGGCCCATTTATTTGTGTTACATAAGTTCTTATTTACACTATGTGCTCCCTGTGGTGTCTGTGATCTCTGGGAAATGGACCAGGACTATCATGTTGAATTATGGTATGATGATGCCACTAGTCATGAGGCTGAGCAGGTATTTGTATGCAGTGTCATTGTTTATTAGTGATCTCACCCACACTATGGGCAAGACAGGGGAGGATGCTTTCTCAGCTTTTGAGGATTCTGAATATCCTTGGGATGTCCAAGCCAGCATGATCTTGTTGTTATGTCTCCTGAATGTCTCCCAGGTCCTGTTTAGGGTTACACAAACTTTTTCCAAGGGTACCACCCAGAGGTCTGCCCTGAGGCTGGATAGTTCAGAGTGGCAGGTTGTGTGGGAGAGTATGGGCAAGCGCCTAGGGCAGGGGTTCACTCCAGTGTTTTGGAATTTCACCCCTAAACAAGTGCAGTATCCTGATAAACTAGTAAAGCATGGCAGTTCCCACGAAACACAAATCATTGCAATGTGCTGGGGCCTTGCCTGTACCTACTGAGTCTTTCTCAACGCTATTCGGTGCCCTCAAGGGAATGAGAAGATCTCTGGATCTAGAAACAGACCAACAGGCACTATGGCTTCTCAGGCCCACAGTGTTCTTTTGATTGAATCTGACTATTTCTATTTAATTAAAAGCTCTGACTAAAGGCAGATAATGTGCAAATTTACAAATGCCTAACCCAAAATGTGGATTATGCAAACTTGTAAGAAATACACATATTTGATAACTGAATATCTAATTGATCCTAGGATAGAAGAGCTTATTTTTAAAAGGTGACCTGAGGGGAAAAAAGGAATTGTTAATACTGTTTACCATTCCCTTTTGACAAAGATGGTCTACAAATTAATCTAGTCATCCTTGGGGAAAAAAAGCCAGGATATTTATTCTCATACCATGAGGTCTTTGATGGCCTAACCTGTAGTCTAAATGTAGCTGAAATAAGGAAATTTTTATCAGTATCAGGGCTCAAACAGAACAAAACACAGCTTCTGGGGCATTAGCTATTCCCTGCTACTTACTTGAGAATGCCAGAGAGCTGGAAATTCAGCTTTTGGCTAGCATGTTTTCAATTCAATTTCTCCACTGTTTGAAAATTAGTCATTGACAGTAGTATCAAGTTGAATTGAAATGATCTAAACCTAGAACTGGACTTGCAAGAGACAGAAACATCTGTGTGCTGCCACCAATTTTTTTTCAGTAGTGCATTATCGACTGCAGGTGTTACTCATAGTTTTAAGTAACTGTTTCCAGCATGGTTTGTTCCTTTATTATGGATTAGTATATTGCTGAATTTTTATGCTGTCTCAGAGTTTATGTCTAAAAAAATAACAGCAAAATGTCAAATGTCTTTTCTTCTAGTAATAACTGGAACTGTAATCACAGCAGTAACACGGGCTGGCAGTCTGCATGCAACAATATCACTCATCAATGTATATAAGGAAGGAAATTTAGCAATTCAGCAAGCAGGCAAGAATATGAGTGCCAAGATTGTTGTTGTATGTAAGCAGTGTCCTCTCATCAGAAGAGGTAAGTAAACAAAACTAACTGCATTGTGTGCTTATAAAAAGCATTTTTGAAAACTGCTATTTGAAATATGATGACAAAAATCAGTAAAAGTCTAGTAATTGTTTCTATAATCAGCAGCTAATATTATAATAAGATTAAGAAACAACTACTTATCCAGGTTGATATTGCATTTTGCAGTTTTACTTATCATAGAATGGTTTGGGTTGGAAGGGACCTCTAAAGGTTGTCTAGTGCAACCCCCTCTGCAGTAAGCAGCGAAATCCTCAACTAGATCAGGTTGCCCAGAGCCTTGTTGAGCATCACCTTGACATAACTGTACTCTTACATAAAAAACCAAGCATGGCAAAGATGGGTAAGGAACTGTGTACTTTAGGTAGGAATGAAAAAATATTAGAAGGCATTGGTAGTGGAGTGCAATCAAGTATCACAGTATCACTAAGGTTGGAAGAGACCTCAAGGATCATCGGGTCCAACCTGTCACCACAAACCTCATGACTAGACCATGGCACCAAGTGCCACGTAGAGACCATAAAGAGCTATACTTGCCAAAACATGTCCTGTATTTTTGTCTTGTAATATAAGGGTTCTGTGCTCTCTGTTGTAGGTTTGAACTATATCATCATGGGCCAGGTTGAAGAAGATGGCAGAGGCAAAGTCTTTCCCAACAGCTTTGTCATGAGTTTTAAGACCAAGAACTCAAAGATCCTAAATGCCTTGAAAAACAAAACTTGTTAAGACTAAATTCTGTAGCTGCATTCTATCATCTCTCTCCTGAAAAATAATTTTCACTTAATATAAGTCATGAAAATACAACTGACTCTCAACATTAAGACCATGCTCACCCTTTCTTCCTTCCCATCCACCTAATCACACCCTGGCACAAAGTGGTACCCATTACATGTACAAGATGAGAACAGATCCTCCTATGACTTAAAGCTGAAGATTTGCAGCACAGCCTTCTGATGTGAACCATACCAAATTCCAGTTCCTGGGAAGCTGTTAATTTATGATTGTCCACTTGTTTTTTTTTTAAGGAGTTGTGTATGTAAAATAAGAATTCTAAATGCAATATTTATAATAACTCATTTTAACTTAGCTTTTTCTCTGAGGTGGTTTTATTACACGGATTTCTGCGTTATTATCTGTGCTTAATAAAATATTTTCAGATTAAATCATACTCCAACTAGTTATTCATTATGTATAAAGTGGGGCAGGCTAAACCTAGAAACTCTTTTGATCATTTATATGCTTTTGATGGTTTGGGGCTGGCATAGTATGACTGACACTACACTTCCTTACTGATTAAGAGCCTAATTTTCCTTCCATTGAAGTCAGTGAATCTTTGACTTCAATAGGAACTGGATTTACTCTTCAAAGAATGAAGACAACTGTGAAACAGCACCGTGCTTTTCTCTTCTGATGACTTGGTGACTATAATCTAGTTAGTAAATGTCACCAAGGTATTGGGGAGGAGGAATGTAGGCATTTAGTGGTCGTAAAGTAAAATGTAGGGTTGCTTTTTTCTGTTTGCATCCTCTCCTTCAACAATAACAATCTGTTCATATTTAAATCTCTAACTAAAATGTGAGGTGCTAAAGAGACCTCAAAATCAGGAGGTGTCCTTGTATGATTTTTCACCTAGAAATTCCAGACGTTGCAAAAGAAAATTTAAGCAGTTCTGACATGACCTAATAAGTTCATATCTTTCAATCAGCCATAAGCAATAGTATGTAAACCTTATTCTTTATTTGTAATAACCAATGGCAATAAGGAACTCCTAAGTCAATAGGTTTTGCAAGTGCAAGTTTCCTGGGAGACAAGCGCAGCTCGGGCTCCATCCCATGCTGCATGTTGCACAGTGGATTCTCCGATTCTTTGCGCAGTCTGCCATGGCCACGGAGAATCTGCAACCGCAGACCGAGCTATGCAGCAATTCTAGAGTTAGGTCAGAGGATGATGTAACCTCCATCACACTGTTCCATGTCATCTAACCCTTTAAAGAAAAATAAATCCCCAGTGACAAAACTTGTACCTTTTAACCAGCTCATGGTCTCAGGAAGACAAAGTAGATAACACAGGGAAAAAAAGTGCAAACCACCCCAAACTAATTTGGTCGGAATAGAGTGTAATGACACAGCCCAAATTCTAGTTGTTTTCCTCATGAGCCATGCTATTCCTTTCTAAGTATTTAGACTAAGTGTTTGAAATCTAATGATCTAAGTCAGGGGAATATTATTCTATCGTCTGTTGATGATAAAAATCCACCAGCCTTACAAATCTTAAACCACCACACTTATAATCTACACTTAAAATAGGTTTTTGTTAATCAGTAAATAAAAGTAACCGAATGCACATAAATAACTCCAGTAGCCAAGAGAAGATGCTAGCTGCCCCCTCCACCCCCACACTGGGTGACCATGTCATGTTTGATTACCACCATTTGAACTTTGTGACCTACTTTCAGAAAATACTGTAAGAGTTGTTGCACAAGCTGTACTGGCCAACAGTAATAACACAAGCTTCAGTGTGCCACTGAATGGGGTGACTGTTGACTGTTTTTATTTACTTGGAAAATTTCCTAACATAGCCTTCTAATAAAAAAAACAAAACCCAACTTGTGAAAGATCTAACACATAAATGTGCACATTATAAAGGGAATCTCTTCAGAATGTGCAGAGACTTCAGTGTTCAATCAATTTGCATAACAAGTCTAATGCTTACTGCAGCATCCAGACCAGTGTCTTTTCAGAGTATAAAAATACATTTCCACTTTTAAATATATATTAAAAGTAAATAAAAATATTAACAGCAACAGAGTCACAGCTGGACAGGCAAGAAGTAAAGCTCCCAAGCCCTGGAAAAAGGGGAAGATGTAAAGCCTGGGAGGAGAAATGGGCACCTTTCAGTAATAGTAAAGTGCCTACAAGAACGATGAGTACTCTTTTAAAAGTGTTTTTTATTATGACTTTTAAAAGATCAATTTAACAGGCAATTCTTCTTCTTTTCAAAGAAGAACTACTCTCTATGAAAACAAAAATAATCTAAAAGAGAAGGATTTGTGGAGCAAGATTAAAAACTCTTAACTCATTTAAAGGAGCTGAACCGTCAAGTTGGAGGCTCTCAACTAGATCCTAAATCCTAGTGATCTGAGCCAAAATTACTTACTTCAGAACCTCCCTTAGTAGAGCAAGAGTTCAAAAAAAAAATGCTGCTCCCAAATATTAATTCTGTCTTTATGTTTAATAGGGATAACATTTCTTTCAGGATCTTTTCACATCACCACCTTGCCACAAAGCTCTTAAAACTGGTCTTACTCATTGGAAGGCACCACAAGGCATTGATTTGACCTGCTGACAAATTTCATCAGCATAATGACTGGATGACTACCCTATTTATTCCTCCTGCCTTTTTATTCAGCAGACACTTGCTAACTCAGTGACAATGTTGACAACAAGCTACATTAACTAAATCCTTTCTTCACCACTGGGGAACTAACTAATGCTGTATCTGATTTGTTGTCATCAATCTCCCACGAGGTTACTTTTTATTCTTTCCTCCTTACTTCTTACAGCTTCAGTGCCTACAACATGGACCTAAGATGTAAATCAGTATTTTTTATTTGGTTTTCCAAATAAGTTACAAATTATGGATTTTTCTCATAGAAAAGCAGCAAAAAAGCCATAATGTGCCTACTATTCAGGAGTTACAACTTCAGTAAGAAGCAACAGGCTCTTACCTCAACAGAGGAACTGCTCCTGCAGGCATGTGCTGGCTGTGAAGGCAACAGGGCATTCTTTATTTTTTTCCAAGAAATGAACCTTTCCTTTCCAAAAGATTAGAGCCTCTCAATCCATGCAAGGGTAGGAAAAAGAGCCAAACACCAAGCTGGGAAGAACTCAACTGGTTTCTTTTCCTCCTGACTGCCAGATAGCTGTCAGCTCACAGTCTGCAATTCAAAATAATGGTGCTGCTGCACTGACTTGAATTGTGCTAAAATACTCATATTTATTTGGTTGGTCTGACAGCTTGCCATATGCTGTGTGGCCAACAACACAGGCAACAGAACAGGAATGATAATTTTCAAAGCTTGTATCTTCAATCAAATCCAGATGGCTTTGCAGAGAGAAAAGACAAGGCTCCTCTACGGTCTCAGGACTTTTTTCCTTACTACAAAAATAACCCCAAACAACCAAAACTCCCCCACCAAACCAAAAACAATTTAAAGAAATCCCACAACCAGCTAAGACATTTGAGCTTATGTCATCAAAAGCTAAATAAAACTTTGTCACAAAAAAGCTTCAGGCAATCTGAACACTGAGGTTACTATTAGCTTTCTGCATAATACTAAGCTAAGAATCAGGCCAGCTCAAATGCAGAATCAGATGAGCTATACATGGAGAGTTTATCAAATAAAAAACAAGGCCTTTGGAAGAGCTGCCAGTTCTTACAAGGATAACAATAGCTCTCTTTGGGGTCCCTGAGTATTTGGGCATGTCTCAATGTTTTTCCCAACTCTCATTTGCCTTACCAACTTCCCTTTCAAGCCCAAGATGCAAGACAGTTTCTGACAACTACGCAGCATGTACCAGGTAGAACTTGGAAGCCTAAACTGTATCCACATAGCAGGGTACTACTGATGAGGTACACATTAACTACAACACACCACTACTCACACAACACATAGAACATAACATACTTTGCAGTAATATACTAAAATTGTATCTGCCCAGTGAGTCCCAGAGGAGCTTGGGAGCTATGACGATGGGTGCTCACCTTTTTATGGGCAACCACTTTGAGAGTAAAAATTGCCAAATACAGGGAAATTAATGACAACATGAAGCTGATTAAGAGATTCTTCTGAAGTCTTCTAAAACATGATAATGGAGTGCTTAAAAATCTGACCATCTGCTGAAAGAAAAGCAAGCCAGCAAAGCCAAGCCATTGCACTGAGTAGATATTCTTTTACAGTTAAAGCACTTCTGGCTGGCTTTTGCAAATGATATTTCATCAAAAAAGGAAGAAGTGGAGCAATCAAGGAAAATTAACAAAAGCATTGCACTGGATTGCAAGCATTAATCATAAAGCAATAAGCTGTTTATCCTTTTCAAGCCTACTTTCCAACTAAGAAACACAATCTCCAACAAAAAAGGGCATAAGAGGAAATTAATAGGATTAAAACTGGGACAGGAAAATCTCAAATTTAAGTAAAAGTAGAAGGTTAGAATACTTCCCTCCTCCCCTCCCTCCCCCCAAATGGAAAGTATTTACCTTATTCCAAAAGCACTATGGAAAGCATTAGATTGCTACAGAAAGTATCCAGTATTTTTGGAAGTGTGTAGGTATTATAAAATGCTGGGGTTTTTTAAGTATCAGCTCAGTAACTGTTCCTGGAAAGACCCAAAAGTAGAAACTTTCCTCACCCTATCTGGTATTAAACAACATAAGCAGAGAAAAGAGACCACGTCTTAAGATTGCAAAAGGCTGAAGTTTAACATAGAGCAACATACATTTAAACACTCAGCATCTTTACAGCAAAATGAATTTTACCATTGTTAACCAAGTCTGGCTGTACAGAAAAATACAGCTGCTAAGAATTTTACTAACTGAATGTCTCTTACAGACTTGAAAGGACCGTTAGATGAAATATAATGGCACCTTTGATTTCTATGAATAATCAGTCATTTAATGTTTGAGTGCTTCAAATGTATGCTACTCTATTTAGGAGGAGAAGAAAAGCAGCATGTGTATAAATGTGAGGTAAAAACTGTTAGGCTTGGTTCAGCCTTTAGAACTTAGCAACTTTTCCAAAACTTTGGCCCAGTAAGAGCAATGAATGGAGAAAAAAAAAATCAATCAGATGTTTATGCATGACTTCATGTGTTCAGTCAGGTTTAGAGCAATGTTGGAGGGCATAATTTTAGAAGTGTGCTGTCGACATTTTTAAAGATTTACATTAATCTTTCTTCTTCCTGATTATAAATCTTTCTAAACCAGAACCTCTGTGCCCTCCATGTGATCACCAGGCATTTTACAGAATCACAACACTCCCCCAACATAAAATAACAAACAAACTACCTACAACTGCTTAGATTGTGTTTTTCAAGTATATCACTGGTTTTTCAAAGTGCAGTCAACTAAATGATACATATCTAATTACCTTATATTAAGTTTCCATGCATGTATCTACCAAGCATTAGTGTAAAACCAACCATATACCAACCAACCAAAAACATTCTGAAAGGTGAAAGGTTTCATAAATTTCAAACAACCACAACAAAAAGTTCACGAGTATTCAGCAAAAATTATGCCTGTGCTCCCCCTTCTGCATCAACCAGAACTAACAGTAGTCCTTTCAAGTACAGTTATGGGTGACAATGACACACAGAAATGGAAAGTTGTAATATAGGGAAATGAGGCTGGTCTCTGTGGTTTAGAACACAGAGATAAATGCACACCTTCAATTTATTAGACTAAGAGCATTCAGACATCGGTATGCATACGTAAACACACACCCCCACCATACTTTTTTTTCTTTAAGCCACATGACTACCCAGCAATAAATTGTATCATTAATTACTTTCTAAATCAAGCATTACAGAACTGGCCATGATGACAAATAAATTATGCATACTAAACTTCTAAAGTATTGTGTAGAAGATCACTGCTTTTCTAACATCGCTTCTAAGGCTCTTTATTCAGGCAGCAAATATGTTTCATGTAAATTATAGCTAATTACTAAAGTTTATTAAATACAGATGAAAACAGTTCCACATACTGCCAATGAAAGTCAGGCTACTGTGATACTTTGAAAATTACCTGAAGTAAAGCTATAATCTGGTTTAGGTTTGAATAAGCTGGCTACTGTATAACAGGGTTTGCATTTGAACAACTGTCACCTACTACCAGCTGGCTTCTGCTCCGGTCTAACACACAATAAAACCATAACCTGGGAAACCACAGCAATTGCTGACAGTGGGGAAAATGGATGATAAAAATACAGCGTGGTCCACTAGAGCTTATCTCAAGTGTAAGAATGAAAAAGAAATGGTTTACAAGCAATGCCATTTAATCACTGACATATCACCAGCGCGTCAACCTTTTGTTCTGATCCCCAGCTTTCCCAGCTGCCTGTCTCCAAAAGGAAAACAAAAGGAGCTCAGAGACCCATTCAGAAGAGTAGGGACTGCTCAAAATGGAAATAACAATGGTCCAGTGAAGGACAGAGAGTGAAACAGAGAATCTGCTTTATGTTAGAGAAACATCAATTTCTGCTCTCTAAAGTAAGACAAGTTGTATTTTCAGCCACAGCGGTGGGGTAGGCAATCAAGATGTGTAAATGACAAAAATATTGTTATCTTTTAAAACACACACAGTATACAAATATCTGTGTGCAAGAATAGATTAATTATGGAAATTTATGGAAATTTGATTCATGGCATTTTTAGGGCTCTGTGCAGGCAGCTCTGAACAACAAAATATTTAACAATTATGGAAAAAAAGGGAGGAGAACAAGCTGGGTTTATGTTCAGTTTCAGATCATGGGACTGTTTACATCCTTCCAATGCCCAGTGCATTCATCCACTTCATCCACAGAACTCTAAGCCAGCAAGAATTGCTTGACCAAATGAAACAATATTCAGTCCCTAGAGTAACATTAAAAAAAATATACCTTGGTTCTGCAAAAACTGCTCCAGCAGTCCCTGAGATAAAAATCTGCAAATCACAGTGTTGTAAGAATCTAAACCCCAAGATCCTGTCACAAAAGCTTGATTCTCTGCAGGGTGCCTACACAACACCCTCACCTCAATCACTGGAAATGACAAGGTGAAATTGTACAATAATTTCAGATTATGCTCCTGTACAATGGGAAAAAATACTCTCTTACAAGCAGTGAAAATGCATGCTACACTTCTGGAAACAGAAAGACTCCCACCACCTCTTGCATTATATTAGCATTTCAGAAGCACCTGATACTCATGTTTCATTTACAAGCCTCAAACAGAACTGAAAACCAAGTTCTTCTCATGCACCTCTAACTGCTCAAGAGAAGGAAATAAGCCAGCACTGACTGGATTTGCCTATCTCTAGTATTTCCAAATAGACAATCTCCAATGTGGCACAACAAAGAACAAACACATTACTTACACTGGGATTTAAACAAGGATTTAGTGATTTCAGTGTCTGTGATGAGCAAACTATGTTAAAAGCTTGTGAAAAGCAAGGAGTTCTCTCAGCAGACAGCAGGCCCTACACAAAACAGGAACTTTTAAATTGTAATATGCCTCATTACAGAGCTTTGTTTGCAAGGTTAAATACCTTTGCAGAACTCACCCAGATGTGTACTGTCATTCTAAAGACCCCAGCTTATATCCAGCAGTATGTAAAGGTTGGGGGTTTTGCCCAAACCAACACAAAACTTCTACCTTTCTTTAACTTTAGGGTAACCATCAATAGCACACTGACCTTCAATTTTTAACAGCTGTGCATTGCCATCTGCTGACACGATTAAGCTACAACACTTAAGGATTTCAGAATGCAGCATGCAATCCCTGGAAGCGATTTTAATCGTGTTTCCACCATTCAACCTATTCTCTTCTGACAGGCCGAGTTCTGGGTTTGAAGCCCTGAAGGGTCTTTATAATCACTGTTTTTAAAAAGCTCCCTCATTTAACATAAATATAAATAAACATAATATAAAAATATATATTATAATATATAAATATAAATAATATAACATATACATATATTAAGGTGCTGTCTGTAAGCTGAAGATCAAACTGTAAATATTCAAATGTAATAGCAATGGCAGAAAGTAATAGCAAACAATATTTCTGTTTGTAGCAATACTGCATGAAGTATTTCTGCATGTAGCAGAACACATAATGTCCCCCCAGAATTGACACAACATAAAGAACACGTAGACAAGGGCGTGGAATTATTTTGGGCCTTTCCCAACAGCTGGTTTACTTGGAGTCTATTGGGATGATTTGTTTAAACATAACTATGGTTGCTGCTGGTTCACAGTCTTATTTGACAAATAAGAGAATTATTTCTCTCCATCCAAAACACACCCTTGTGCATGAGCCTGTGTACACAATGTCTGGGAACAGTTGTACCTCCCAGTAGTTTGGGGGAATTCCTGGCAGACGTAACCAGGCCAGACTCAGTCTCTCTGACCAGGGCAGAGCTGACTGAAAAGAGCCAAGAAATTCACCATGAAGTCTAGATTTTGCTCTCCAGCACAACATGCAGAAGTAAAAACATCCAATCACAACGTTACCCCCTCCCCAGGAATGCCCATAATTAAAGATGCCTCTGACCTGGAAAAGAGAGAACTTGTGATCTCCTTTTTCCCCCAGCTTCTCTTGCAGTCCTGGTACTGAATGTATGACATGTTCCTTGCATGAAGCTGCAATCAGAGGTTCTCCTTTTCAGATTTCTTCCACTAAAGCTATGGCCTATGCTGGCCTTTAATAGCATAACAAATATATGAAAGCTCTCTGAAATCTCTGAAATCAGATAAGCAATTGTTAAGGAAAACAGGCGAAGATTAAATAGAAAACAAAATAACCAAAACCAACCCAACCCAAAACCTAATAATCCTGATTATTTGAAGAGAAACTCAGGACAGACACATGAGTATGAAAATCCTATTTCATTAAAGACTGAAGAAAAGGCATGTATTTGAAAAGAGATAGGGAATCATTAAAAGCCACGAATTAAGGGAACCAAACCTTTCTGCTTTAGGCAGAAATGATGGCAGAGCATCAATAGGGGGAAGCAGTGAACACGATTTCATTTAGCCCCCGTTTTTGACAACAAAAGACAGTCCCGTTCGAGTTTAACAATACGTGACTTGTCCTAAAACACCCACACGGCTCCCTACAGCTTCACTTTGAAGATGGTCCTTTGGTTTTTGAAAGCCAGGAAGTAAAATACAATGGTCAATTCCAGATGTACTTTGGGGCATGACTGGGAGACAAAGTGGTCTCTGGGTTTTGTGTTCCCATTTGTTTGTTTAAATTTTGTGTACGTGGAAGGCCTTGGGGCAGATAAGAATTATTTTTATTGCAAACAAATAATCTGAACAACAGCTTCCCAATTGAACTGACTGACTTGGACCAATCCTTTTCAGAAATAACTTCATCTTGGTGGTCTCCAGTTTCTCAACAGCTTTTTGTATTTGCTTGGCATAATGTGCACCCACCCAGCTTATAACTTCAGAGCATAAATATTTTTCTGTACTTCTAAGTGATGCAAACAATGAACAAGGCATGGACACTGCTTCCTGTGTTAACACCTTCTGTGTTCTTCGTAAACACACATTCATGCAGCCTTTCTGATGCTTTCAATATTACTTAATGCCAACTGGAAGGCTGAGTTTAGGTTTTTAGTCAAATTTAAAGGCTCGATACTTCCTACAGCATAAATGAGGAGCATCTGCAGTTCAGCTGTAACTCCAATCATGACTTCAATAGCTTCACTGAATTAAATTCTGTATTTCAGAGTTGCATTCACATAATTGAATCAGTCCTTGGAAAATTCTTGAGCAATTGGGTTTTTTAAGGGTCTGCATATCATGGTCTTTTTTTTTTTCCCCTTTGCTTTTCATGAGCCACAGAAAGGGAAAAAACAGCCCCAGTTTGAACAGGGGAGAGAGAAGTGGTAGGGCTGGAGAGCTCCATGACGTCAGTGCCTGGCAGTGCAGCGCATTCTCTCCTCACTTTCTTGCTGTAAATCTCCATCTGGACACTCATGCCTCACAGCTTGTCATCACCTGGGATTAAGAGGCAATAAATGACACTGGAAGATGGTACATCAAACTAGTCCTCAGCTTTTGCCTCCTTACCTCTGTCAGGGGAAGATGCAGGAGCAGTGGAGTCAGGGCAGAAATCAGTGCCTCTCAGTGCCGTGCCTGCCATCCAGACTGTCCTGACAAGGCACTGGCATGATGTCTTGTTTGCTGTGTTCCTATAGAGTAACTGGAAAAAAACTGCTGATGAACAGAGTGAGGGAATAAGACCTAACACTATGCTGAGATGAAGTTTGGCCCAGAGTGCCACCTGGGGAAGGCCTGACTGCAAAATAGTAACTAACTAACTAACTAACTGACTGTTCTGTCTTTCTGACACAACAGGCTCAGAGTTCTGGCACAGGCAGGATTGCCTAAGGAGATTTTAGGAAGCCAAGTCTAAAAGTGGAGGGAAGGACTTGAACACAGCTAATTACTCAAGGACTGGTCAAGCAGGGACTGAGCTAAAGCTCATACTACTAAACCTTGACTGTGACATGGAAATGCAACTCTTCTTCAAGTTCTGGTGAACAGGCAGCTTCTGTATACTTTTAGAAGGATTTTTTTTAGGCCACTGGGGCAAAACAGTTGTCTGATATTATTTCACATCCAAAGACTTCTCTAAGTCATGAAAGGTCTGTTTCAAAAACCTGCACATGGACTGCAGAGCACTCAAAAATTTCTTCACAGGGAAATAAAACTAAACATCAAGATGCTCATCCAGGTTCTGCAGCAATTTTTATCTCTGGATGAGATCAGCTTTTATGTACAGAGATTCTTAAGCACTGGTGTTGCCAGCCTGGAAAGACAACATACACATCAGCTGCTCCCTGGGCATTTATGCCTATGTCTGCAGTTTGCATGAGTGGCAGGACTGCCAGTCAATATTCAAAAGCCTGTGAAAGGGTAAGTGTTCATCTAGAGTGCTGAAGACAGCAGAACTGGGTAGTATGATTCAAAATGAAGACAATTACAATGAAGAGCTTCCGTTTGAGAACACTGGGCTCTTCCTGCCAGCACATGTTCTGGAAATCTCCCTTTTCTTGAGCCAAAATACCATGCTAAGAAGGATAACGAGAAGAAAGCATTTCTGGCTCAAACACACTCTTGCTTGCAGAGGAGAGTAGGGTTTAGGTTTCCTGATTTAGAATAGTACCATGACCCACTTGTTCTGAAGTAGGTTGGTCTGTGGTGTGCTGAACTGAATCAGAAAGGCCAGCTCAGGAGCAGTCTGAGTTCAGGGAAAGATGCAGAAAGCCACTTCCTATTTCTGTTAGGTCAGTAATGGGTGCAGTGGATTTGTACTATATGGAGTTTTTCCAGGCTGTGCTTTCTCACATGCTGTCCTTTCTCATCATTGTCAGGTCTGTCAGATGCAGAGGGACTGTGCTCTGATACTTCCTCATTTCTGCTTCAGCAAATTAAATGGGTTTAGGTAATTGTTAATAGGGGATGATTTATTCTGGCATAGATAACTAGATTCTTCTTGCCTGAACAGACACATACTCTTCTCTGTGCATTGTTAGAGCTCCTGTTCTCTTCTGCTATTTCCTGTGCTAATCATGACATTACAGCCGTAAAAGTTGCTCAAACTACATTACTTGTACAAGGAACATTATCTGGGAGTTTGCTAGTATGAGTTACTCTGGGAGAAAGTGTGTTGTAGAACAAGGTACTCTCTCCCAAGGGTTGTTTTCCATCCATGCATGGCTGTTTTCATCAAAACCAAATAAATTACTACTTGCTATTGCCTGGAGAGTGTGCCACCAACAAGTTTCTGCTTACATGAACAGATGTGCATGGTGTTCACCTACAGCAAGATAGCAAGTACCAGAAGCAAACAGTAGTTCTCTTTGATCTTTCCTCCCATTTCCAACAAACTGCTTACATATCCCCTGCAGTCAGAAAAATTCCATACATTCTTACTTGCTTCAGTGAAATTTTCACTTAGCTGAAAAAAAGTTTTTCCTTGCTGTCCACTTCTTAATGGAGAGCCTTTCCTCCTAATCTTGCCAAGTTGATGAGTGTACTTGACACCTAAAAAAAAGCCCCAAACAATCAATGCAGAAGGGAGGAAAATCAAAAAAGGCAAAACATTTTCTATTACCCTGTTTGAAAAGACCTCAGAAGTACCTTTAGCCTTCCTTTCCATGGTCCAGGCTGCAGAAGGCTGGAGACTCTTTGGTTAAGGAGGTGTCTGTATCGTTCAGCCAGGACAGCAAAGCTGACAGCATCAAGTCATTATGCAAGTGTTGTGCGGTCATATCATCTGAGCGGAAAGATGACAGGCATTGAGTTATCTGGATGCACCCAGTGAGAAACACAGAGGAGCACTTTCCCTAGAGATACCTACACAACCCAGCCAAACTACTCTGAGTCAGCTCCACTTACCTGACTCACCTCTTTTCAGATACAGGCAACTCTTTCTTCTTGGATTTCCTTATCCCTTTGATGACACTGTTAATCTAGGAAAATCTGCTGTGTGTAATCCCTCTTCTCACTTTTCTGTGATGGTAGATTAAGTCCTTCTAGTAGAGGGCACATGTTGTCAGTGTATCCAGCACAGTTCTGTGTGGGCACTACATAGAGCAGACCTGGTTATTCAGGGGGGGCTCAACCCTGACTATTGACTGTCTCCTTGATTGTGTAAAAAGAAATTAATACCATTTTTAGTGTAAAGTTAGCAAGGCTTCAGGAACTTGGCAATGTAAATGAAGGTGCTTACAAATACAATTATTACTCCAATTTAAGGATATAACAAGTCCAATAGCAAAACTATAGAAATGCTGTTGTAAATGTAGTAACAACAATTAACACTAGTAGAAATAGAATTAGAAATAGAATTAACTAGGTTGGAAGAGACCTTTGAGATCATGGAGTCCAACCTATCATCCAACACCATCTAATCAACTAAACCATGGCACTGCTAGGCCACTCTCCATCATCTTTGGTAAGTCTTTGAGAACAGCAGAGCTACTTCAAGTCTGGAGGAAAGCAAATGTCATTCCAGTCTCCAAAAAGGACAAGGAGAAGGACCCAGGTCACTATAGACTGGTCAACCTTATCTTCATCCCTGGAAAGGTGATGAAGCAACATCTCCTCAGCACTGTTTCAGGGTAGATCAAGGATAAGGTGGTCACTGGGAGCAGTCAGCGTGGTTTTACCAAAGGGAAGTCATGTTCAACCAACCTGATAGCCTTTTAAGAGAACATAATCAGGTGGATAGATGGTGGTAATGCAATGGATGCAGTTTAGCTTGATCTCAGGAAAACATCTGACACCATCTCCCACAGCACCCTCACAGCCAAACTGAGGAAGCGTGGTCTGTATATCAGTTAGTGAGGTGGATTGAGAACTGGTTGAAGGAAAAAGAGTCAGAGACTTGTGGTCAATGGGACAGAGTCTAGGTGGAGGCCTGTACCTGGTGGAGTCCTTCAGGATGAAGGAACCAAGGGCACTGCCAGCAAGTTTGCTGATGACACCAAACTCAGAGGAGTGGCTGAGACCTGAAGACTGTGCTGCCATTCAGTGAGATGTGGACAGGCTGGAGAGTTGGGCAGAGAGAAACTGAGTAAAATCCAACAAGGACAAGCAGAGAGTCTTGCATCTGGAAAAGAACAACTCCATGGACCAGTATAGATGGGGGATTGACCTGGTGGAGAGCTGGGTAGGGGAAAGGGAACTGGGGGTCCTGGTGGACAGAAGGATGACCATAAGCCAGCAATGTGCCCCTGGGGCCAAGAAAGCCACTGCTATCCTGGGGTGTATTAGAAGGGCTGTGGTTAGTAGATTGAGAGAGGTTCATCTCCTGCTCTGGTGAGGCTGCATCTTGAATAAGGCCTAATTCTGGGCCCCACAGCTCAAGAAACACCTCAGGGAACTGCTTGAAGGAGTCCAGCACTGAGCTACAAAGATGGAGTGGAATATCTCCCTTATGAGGAAAGGCTGAGGGTGGGAGCTGGGTCTCTTTAGCTTGGAGAAGAGGAGGCTGAGGGGTGACCTCATTAATCTTTGTAAATACATGAAGGCTGAGTTCCAGGAGGATGGAGCTAGGCTCTTCCCAGGGATGCTCAATGATAGGACAAGGGGTGATGGGTGCAAGCTGGAGCAGAGAAGGTTCCACAAGAACATAAGGAAAAGCTTTTTCACCATGAGGGTGACAAAACACTGGAACAGGATGCTCAGAGATGTTGTGGAGTCTCCTTCACTGGAGACATTAAAAACCTGCCTGAATGTGTTCCTGTGTGACCTACTCTAGGTGATCCTGCTCTGGCAGGGGGGTGGACTATCTTTTGAGATCCCTTCCAACCCCTAACATTCTGTGAACCTGAGCAAGGTGGAAAGGGTCTGTGACAAGAGTGAGCACATTGGTGTAATTGTTTCATCTGGAGGCTCATGAGCAGAGGAATTAATTCCAAGGGAAAATCACCTCTTTCAATTAAAAACATGAACATATTTTATTTTTTCTCCACAAGCAGATTTGGTTTAACAATAGCTCTAGAAGTACTATAATGTTAACTATGGTTAAAAATACACATTTTGGCACAAGACAGCACCAAAAGACTAGCAGAACGAACAGAATAAATAACCCGCTTTACACAAAAACAATGTGCCACAAAGACAATAAAGCTCATCTCCTGTACAACAGCTTTGAGTAGCCCTCACTGAACAGCACTCTTGGATCAGTAAAATAGGCCTGTCAGTAAGAATAGAAACTCTAACAAAATGCTTAATTCAAGCAACCCAGCGATGCAATATGAATCAACTCAAGAAGTCTGACGGTTCCAAAGAAGCCAGAGATAGTTGTGAGCGAGCGCACAACAATGTTCAGGAGGTTGAACCTACTGGTACTTCAGCCCCATCTGTGTTAGTTCCCTGCTGGAAACCGTATCACATGGACATCTTCTTGAGCTTATGGCTGTGCAAAGAATGAGAGAACACACATCAATAATGACCTCGGCCACCGATTACCTGTTTCTCCCTCCAAGACACAGAGAATAGCTCAGGTGGAAAAAGGAACACATGACACAACTGTCCTGAAGAAGACTCTGAAAATGAGTAGCCATTGTCTGACAGGAGATGGAAAGACAAGCGTGCTGAGTGCTGCCATCAGAAGTGGCACTGAGGAGATATTCATACATGCTCTGTTTTCATCAGCCCAGTAGAATTCAGAGTTTTAAATTCCTACCTCAGGAAAAGAAGGTGCTTCTTCACCCAGGCATCCTTAGGATTGACACAGGCTTTCAACCCACGGTTGGTGTGGAAACTGGAAAAGAAATAATGATAAAGAGAACAATAAATCATTGGAAATCCCTGCTGATAAACACTGTGAAGGTGCATTTGCTCAAAAGTGATACTACATGAACAAAGAGAAACACCCAATAAAGTTTAAATGGGCTAGCTGCTTCAGGCTCAGGGATCATTTTTTGCACCATAAAGTTGCATCCAGTTTATTAGAACTGTTGAGCCAGAAATAATTTGGGAGACTAAAGAAAATAGCTGCTGTCAAGTTAGGGTGACAGAGTATTGCTTAGGAATGCTAAAACTGTGTGGAAAACCAACCAACCAAAACAAGTAAATCACCCTGATCTCTGTGAATCAAGAAAACTCTTGCTGCTGAACTGTGTCTCAAGAGATTTTGGCAAGGAAACATCCCGTGTTGGCTGGAGTGGCTCTAAGCTGCAGATGGACCAGGTCTGGCTCATCAACAGATTTGCTGTGTACATGGTGCAGCTGCCTGAGTTGTTAGTTCTCATCTTCTAAAGGCTGTATATCTTACTTACAGGTATCACATACAATTGATTCAGTTAATTTTAACATCTTGAAGGAGCAAGAAAATCTATGCTTGCAATGTTCAAATCACCATTTCTGCCTCAACAGACACCCTAAGGTTAACACAGATCAGAAAAAAAGGGCATCTTCTGAGAAGTGACTTACATGATGGCATGGATGTCACAGACTTCACCAGGGAGCTGCTCAGTATAACCCTTCAGGGCCCACCGAGGCAGACGCGCTTTGGTGTAAGACAGGCAGCAGTCCTGGTTGCTTTGTGCTGGAACAGAGGAGAACCACAAAGTCAATAAACCCTTTTATAGACCAGGCTGTGATGCTGCCTAGGGTCCTTCCTTGCAGTCCCTCTCAACTGTCCGACTCCCCACCCATAGAACAGGACGAATACCCAGCACACTTTGCTGAACTAAATCCCTTCTGCCTCCACCTTCATTGCTGCTGGCTGCTAGTTCAGCATGACCAGCCCAAGAGCTGTCCCCCAGGACTGACACCTTTGGAACCCACTCACCTTTAGAGGTGCCACACAGGAGCATGACCAGGAGCCCAAGCAAGGAGACCAGGACCAAGGTCTTGCTGCTAAACCCAGCCATTTCCACTCCCTGCACACAGTGGCTGTGCTCTGACAGCATTGCTGCACCTCCACCTGCTTATAAAGGGGTGGCAGGAGCCACGGGAACGCACACGCGGGCGGGTTCCACTGTCATCAGCGGGTTTCCCCACGGCAAATTACATCGTGCCCAGTTTGTCCCCAGCACACCTTCCTGGTGCTCTACAACTGGAGACAACACCACACTGGGGAATTTTTTTTTTTTTAATTTAAGTAGGTTAGAAGATTCAGCCAAAAAGGAAATAAAGGGCTGTGAGGTAATGGGTCTGTAGGTGTTTTTAGGGGTAGGAGTGTAGGTTGTGAAATGAGGAAAAGTCAGATGTTGGTAACTCTCAGTGTTACCTACAGAAACTGCCTCCCTACTATGCTCTAGTTTAATGAGCCCATCATGGGGGCAGAAGGAGTGAGCCTAATCCAGGAAGGCTCATTCCAGAATGGCACACTGACAGGAGCTGGATAACTGTGTGCAATGACATCAAAGCACACAGTGGTGTTTCTGGCTGGCCAACAAAATAACATCAGCCTTTCCAAATCCCTGTACTCTGGGCTCTAGTTGGTGCAGGTATGGGAGGAACGGTGGGTACTCATGGAAATGGATTTCTTTAGAGTTACCATATAGTTACTACTATCACTTTCTGCCAGTTTGTTTCACATGCAAACTATTTCATTCAAAACAGAGTTAGCTTAAAAGCAACCTGAAACAGCATCTCCACTTTCTGCTAAATCTGTTCTGTCCAGAAAGAACCAATGCTGCTTCATAAGCAATAGCTGTGGATGGTTACCTTCCCATGCCAAACTGCACCAAAGTGTTGTGAATCCTGAACACTGAAATGAAACACATACAATTTTCAAACTGCCTCGCCTGGTCTGGAAGCAACCCCTGGAAAAAGGCTCTGCTGGTGCTGCAAGGGCACTGTTTGATCTACTGCTGGCAGCTGCTGCTTTCCAGTGCTGTTTATTGACCTCTGAAAGGACTGGCCACCGGCTCTGTGTGGTTAGAGAGTAACCTGAGCTTCTCTTAAGGTAGAGCTCAGAGACAGTCATAACTATATCCCTCTACTCCTCACAGACTGTTGGTACCCCTCACAAAGGTACATTTCTGGTATTTCTTCCCTATAATGTAAAAAGCTTGAACTCCAAAACAGATTGTAATTCAGCTATATTAATTTCTCTATGTATCAGCCAGAATTTAGGCAAGCTCTTAGGGCCAAGATATGCAACAGCAGCCTTGCAGTGTCCTGGAGATGCTTCCCCTCAGAGCTACTGCTACTGGCAAAGGGATGGGGGGGAAGAAGCAATGAGGGTCCCATGCGCTGGTGTATGCTGCTTTTTGTAACTGCTTTACATTTCGTAGTGAAATGCCATAGAAATACCTAAAGAGCAATGTCCTCAGTGTGCAGCTATTTAGGAACTGCTCTAAGGACTGTCAGCATTAGGCAATGCTACCAAAGAACTGACCTGAAATGACGGAAGCTTGACTGAGACGGAAGTTTGGCTTCCTTTCCGTGAAGACAGAAGTAGTTAAACATGAATCATATGGAACCATTTCTAGACTGACAGGTATCAAGAAGCATCATGTTGGCAATAAGCAAGTCTCTATCTTCTCCAACAGCACCACTTCCTTTCTATTTAAACTGGCTGCCCAGTGACAACCTGGGATGCTTTATTTGCTTGTTTTAGCAGGAGTTCACCTCATTCAGTCTCTACCAAATAATTGCCTAATAAGAACTGGGCACTGAGTGAAGAACCTGCATTCCTCCACTTCTACCCTCTCATTTCACTTTACCATCCACACTAGGACAGTCTCCAGCTACTAAGATTGTCAAGATAGTAACCATAACTTCTTATCCATAGCTTCGTATCAAGGCATCAAAAGCACTAGGCAAACAACTGCAAAAAATTGCTAAAAGTCTTTTAATAAAAATGAAAAAGAGATTTTTGTCTTCTTTCTGCCCTACTCCCTAAGTTCACCTCTGCCCCATTAGTTTGGAGACATAACTGATGAGGATGATTGTAATGTTCATTGATTAGGCAGCACATCCTTAAAAAAAAGCTAGTACCTTAACTGGCTAATAAACTCACCATTATTATTAGCAGTGCCACTACACAATTCTATCACTTCAAGCAACTTTGAGTCACAGTTCTATTGCTTATTATAAATATTGCAATAGTGGATACAGTAATACTTTGGCTAAACTACTATAAAGAAAACCGAGACGTTACTCTGAAGTGCTATTAAGTTGCCATGCTGCAGCACTGCCTGCTGCGCAGTGTTAAGGCACAAGTCTATCTTTCCTTACACATTAATCCCTTCTGATGAAGTACAAGGCTCCTGCACCACCTTTCAGACACAGATCTAATGGAGAGGTTGGTGGGTTGTTCACAGTGATTGTTCCCAGGAGCCTTGGCCCACAGACCAGTTTAATCACTGCCTGGAGACAGCTGCACTTCTGTCCCTGGATCCTTCATTTCTTGCTCTCCTTCATTTTATACCTTATTCCCTGTTTTTTCCTTCTCTTGAACCTACCTTTCACCACCCCTGCACCTCCTTTACCCAAACTTCTCCCAAGCAATGAACTCACACCTAATCCCTTTTCTTCTTTACCCAACTCTGTTTTTTCTTGGGCCACTTTCTAGGCAAACCACAGATTAATTTTGATTACTGGTACTATTATCTAGATGGAAAGGAGCCTTGCATCTTAAGTCTCCCTCTGATTCTACAGTTGTTTCTTCTCCAGACAAACCCTTCCCATGAGCTTTGACACTCCTGCCTGCTCCTCTTTACGCACATGCAGTTTGGCTATCAGAGCAGTGACATCACCCAGTTAGTGCTCATCCCATACTTCTGACCTCAGGCAGTTTTCATCACACTGGTGCTTCCCACCAGAGGCCATGTCACATGCCTCTTGTCAAAGCAGAGCTCTTCCTCATGATATTCCAAAAGTAGTATCATTTCATGCTTTGTTTAAGAAATTAGGTTAAGATTTCAATTTAGAACAAAAGCCATGAGGAAGACCTTAACTTCAGGAGCACTGTCCTTTTGCTTGTACTAAGTGTGTATAAAGTACCTTCAGTTTATTTGCACAGAGTAGTTTAAACCACCTTGTTTGTTGGGTGGTGGTTTTTTTTTTTTTCAATAAATCCAAAAGGCTGGAGAAAGTTGCCCTCTAGGTTCTGATGTGACTCATGCCCATATCTTATAGTTCTTTATATTCACAAATCTGTAATGGAAACAGAATGGAAAAAAATACAACAGCTAGGAGCTGTTTGTGTGTTCAAGGGAAGTTACTATTCCCTGCAGATGAGCAGATGGTGACTGTTGTCCACTTTGACTCAATGAGTTTTGGCCCCAGTTCCCCTTAGCACCTGCATGGCCAGGGGCTGCAACACAGGACAGAAGTGGGACCACTGTCCACCAGCACCTCTGAGTCTGTCCATGGACAGAATGAGGGTAGTCACTGCTGTGACAAGGCATCACCTTCAGTGTCCTAATCCTGATGTCATTAGGAGTTTGCACATGGAGCAGGGGTCAGTGAGGGGTGTCTGTGTCAAAAGAGGCCATTATTTCCCTGTGCTGGGGCTGTGCCCAGAGTCTCTTCAGTAAGACAGTTAAAGCACAAGAAGCAGCAGCCACAAGTTGTGAGAGAAGGGAAATTCTTACCAGACATAATCAAAAACCTCTCTTCATAGCAAAGCACTGGAGCAGGTTGCCCAGGAGAGAACTGGAAAATCCAGTTTGAATATCCTTGGAGACACTCAAGCCTTAGCTGGACATGGCCCTTCCCAGGCTATAAGCTTACACTTGGGTTCCTTCCCAAGCCATCAAGACAGGTTTAGTCATGCCTAATTCTCCTTTTCTGTTAGTTTCCCAACTTTCCTCTGCTGTGAGCTTCTCAGCTTCCCTCCTTCCCGTTTGTCCCTCCTCAGATCCCCTCACAAACCTTGTTCTCCTTCACTGTTGCCACAAGACAGTGGCAATACATAGGCAGAGTTTGCAGCCACTTTTAAACCTGCCCTCCTGTTGTTCATGGGCCAAACACCTCCTGGTTGTACTATAGAATATAAGGCAAAGACAGCCTGGGTGCCAGTGCTGTAGAGACATCCAGGTTAGATGTCAGAAAGAAGAGGAAACACATCAGGGGAAAGTGAGCCTTTTCCTAGGCAATATTGGGAAACCAATAGTTCTGAGTGGTTTGGGGATGGTAAAAAGAAGAGCTGGATAGTCAGACTCTTCTTAGACACCAGCTGTAAAACTACAGCCTCTCTGTCCCTGGTCACCAAGCTGCTGTCTCCTGCTAGTGGCTTCCTCTCTTTTATCCCAGAAGTACCTGTTGAAAGTCTGAAGTCACTTAGTTAACCTTGCTGAACACCCCTGTACCAGTGCAGAAATGGGCCTTATTTCTGGGGGTGTCTGGCCCCATCACTCTCCCCACCATAGAGTACACAGAAGCAGATCCTCTAGTTCCAGGTACAAGTGAGGCAGTGCCAATAAAGCTACATCTGTTCTCGTTCAAAACCTTGCAGATGAGAAGGCATATGCACAGGGGGAAATTCAGGACTGTACATGGTTTGAAAATCAATTTGGATGGCAGCCCCCACAATGAGGGAAGGCTTAAAACATTCCATTAACTTCTGAAGGGAGAGAGGAAGAAGGATGTGTATAATAATTAACTATTTGATTGATAGATTGTAGTTGTCTTATAGTCACTTCTTTATGGATTTAATATGAAACATGGAAGACTTCAAAATCCAAACAAAACCATCTTTTAGCTACCATGATGTTAGACACTGTCTATAATGTCTTTACCTGTCCCCTACAATAAGACAAGAAACAGATAGGTTTTCATAGATTTGCATCTCCTCAGAGAGATATTTTCCTACCTATTCCTGCCCTTGTCTGGACTGCTGAAAATTAAGTATTACAGCAATACAGCTGAACAACCAGTAAGAACAGAAACAAATGGGAAATTCCCATATGTAATTTCCAGGGTTTTAGCAAAGCTTTGACAGAGCAAAGGGCAGGAGGAGGCACCAGTTCAGAGGAACAGGGCCAAATTTATTTGCATAATTCCCAGTGATGAAATAAATCCCAAACACAACAGTGCCACAGGTGACTTGCTCAATATCTTTGGAGGCTGTGATGCAATACAGTGATTTTATGCAGCTCAGTGCTTGCATGACTGACAAAAAACCTTATCTGAAGGAAGAAACCAGTTTTCACTAATTACAAGTTGCCCTTCAGAAGGAACAGATCCAGAAACACTATCGAATGACATTGGCTTGATGCAATTAAGAACTAATTATATGGCTGCTGGGAGAAGTGAGACTGATCTATCGAAAGTGCAGGTTACAAGGAGATTGGTGCATCTGCTGTGAACATCCCAGCATCCAGCCTAGTGCTACTGGTTCCTTGCTGCAACATATGTGGGGGAGCTGAGTATCTTCTTGTTCTTTCAGCATTAACTCAACTCTGTCTATAGCTCCTCATGGTAGCCAAGCACCTATGCAAAGGCAAAACTTTCTAAGCTGAGGGTAAAACCTATGGTTGAAGTTAAGCCTGGGAAATAGACAGAGGTGGGGAGAAAGTGGTTTAAGATTTGGGGTTTATTTCTCATTATCTTACTCTGATTTGTAAAAAAAAATTATTTTCCTCAAGCTGATTCTGTTTTGCCTGTGACAGTAACTGATGGATGATCTCCCTTATATCAGCCCACAAGCCTTTTGTTATATCTTTAATGCTGTCCATCCGAGGACAGTGACAGAGCAGCTTTGGTGGGCACCTGGCATCCAGCCAGGTTCAACCCATTAGATAGCCAAAAGAAGAAACAGATAGAAGGAACCTGTCAAGCTTAGCTTCAGGTTGAATCAGATTTGCTTTATCATAGCTCTGTCACATTTCCAATCTAAAGTAGCCTTTAGACAACAAAAGAAATATTTCAACTAATAATCTTCTGAGTATTAAAGAAAATTTTTCTCCTACAAAGGTGGGAAAGAAGGAAAGGAATCACTTGAGAACACAATGTGTATCTCTTGCAAGGTACTGAGACCACTGTCATTTGCAGATGAAGAGGAACCTGCTTACAAAAAGAAATCATGTGATTTATTAGGGTCTAGCATCCCAGAATCTTCACCAATAAAAGCTGTCAGCAAGCTTTAGACAATCCCACTGAACTGAGCCTGAAGCACCTCACCACATGTTGGTTAGTGCATCTGCATGGCTGGGATGTGGTTGAGTTTCTCAGGGATATACAGATCTGAAAGATGATCTAGAAAAAAGGAGAGTGGTTGAGGCCAAAAGCCATAACCTGAACATCGAGGAGCCTTTGAGTGTTAACAAATGAGTGTTTGCACTTAAAAGTGTTTAATTCAGATTGAGGGGAAAACAGACAGTACTCCATGGCAATTATGAAAGAGATATATGTGACCTTTTTCACAGTATGACAATTAGTAAACAAGAACAGAGGTGGGAACAAAAGATCTGGCACTTAGAAACTTCACTAGAAATTTAGCTTTAGGCAGGCTGAAGCTAGTCATTAATTCAAGTGACACATGGTGATAGGTTTGTCTAAAAGTTAGAAGATAATTCTTCAGAAAATGTGAAGTTGCCTTTTTTTTTTCTCCTCCCTCATGTCCTAGGTTTGCTTTCCCAAGTTGCCCTAAAACAAATATAGCAAACCCTATAAAGGAAAAAGGAAGTAAGAAGCACCTAGTGACATGAAGTGGTAAAGTTTGAAAGTGACCAAGAGAATTCACTGACTAAAAGTTTTACTAAGCCACACCTTACACACAGATTACTTGATCCCTCTGGACTGCTTAGTACCTGATTAATGACTGGTATTTGGTCATGCATTACTGGCAGACTAGCTTAAAAATTCCCAGTACCACCTGCTGTTTGGGATTACCAAACAAATACCAAACACATTTGTTTGCAATGGCTACTAGTGAACCCTCGAGTGGCTGGGTCATGAACACTGGCAGAGCAGCCATGGACACAGAACTTCTCAAGGTTTGGGCTGCAATGACCACATCTTTTCAACACTACAGGTATGTTGTAGGGACTTTCCTGTGGGGAGGATTTAAACCAAGGCTGCCCAAAGCAGCCATCTTGGATTTATCTCTGTCCAAGAGTCCTGCTCTGTTTCCAAGGAATACACATCCCTGGGTCCTACCATGCCAGTTCTCATGGGTACTTCTGTCTAACAAATCTGAGATGCTGCCTTTCTTATCCTCCTACACTCTTAGAACTCCTTTTCTGGACCTTGGTTCTCCCTTCTTGATTTCTGCAAGAGGCACATGGGGTGCCTAATACAGGGAAATCTTGCCCTAGTTCCCACTAAGGAAACACCTGCAAGGGCCAGTTTGCCTCTCTTTCTGCAAGGTTCCCCTTGGCTGCTTAAAGCATATTTTGTTTGTCCTCATTTTCAAAGCCTTTCTCACCTCATTGCTGGCACGGACAACTCCAGTCAGCCACAGCAGTGCCCAGTTGGTCGGCCCCAGGGCTTAGCAAGGTGCCTAGGCCCCAGGGCTTAGCAAGGTGCTGTTTCCAGCCACACAAGACTGCTCACAGATTCAGGGGCTCCTGTATAAACAGGCTTGGTCTGCAAGAACCAGAAAAGCTGCTCAGACACAAGGTATTGTAGGCCAAGCAATCTGGGCTTCACAGAAATCAGCAATTCCAAAATGAACTGGTTTACAACACCCTCACCTCAAGTAACTAACTTACCCATCCTCAGATCAGAGAATGGTCCTCTCTTTCTTCATGTTTGTACACAACCTAGTGCACCAAGAGACCTGGGAACCAGGCCAGAGCTTCAGCACACAATATGTACAAGGTAACTGCTGCTTTTGGAAAGCCTGACAGGAAGATAAAGGCACATGGAGAAAAACTTAGACCATCTAAAGAAAAGAAAAAAAATCTTCATGAAATGGACAAACCAAGACAATGTTTCATGGGGGGGGTGTGGAAAAAAACCCACCAACCACCACTACAAGTTTTTGGTGACTATTATCCAAACTCTTTTGAACTGGGAAGAAATCAAGGTATTAGAAGAATCCAGGACATTCTAAGTACAAGGATTCTCACTTTCAAGCAAGCACCAGCATCATGATACATTTACTTCAAGTCTCTCCCAAACCTTATTAGAGATTAGCACCGAACGAAGCATCCAGCTAGTTATGTACACTTGCCAAAATGCAACAAACATTTTTCCAGCAGGACCCTACACTACCTGGCCTGATTCCACTTCTCCCACAGTGTCTGTGATGAGATGCACCTTGAAAGAAAAAACAAAACAAACTAAAACACCTAGAGCAGAAGTGCTGGGCTGAAGCTTCCTACACGCAGAGTTGTGCAAATGCAGGTCTCTGAGACGAGCTCTCTGACCACAAGAATGGGGCAAAGTCTGCCACTGGTGGGAGGCTTGCAGGGCAAGTGCACAATGGATCACACCTCAAAGTGATCTTACCACAGGAAGTGTTACTCAAAAATCCTGTCAGGTTTTGCCTCTCACCTCTCTTTGGCAATTATGTAGTACATTGAGCCACATGAGTCACTAAAAGCATTAATCAATCAATGTAAACGAGATATCTTTGATCTACATATCATTTCCTTCTTGTTGCTTGACTAGGGGTGAAAAATGTATGCAGTCAAAGAAAGGCTAAAGCACAAGCCAAGAGGGCATACTCAGTGAGATTGTATAGCATTCTTACAAAAATGATAGAGGGGATAGCAAAGTCCCCAGGTCAAATCATCCAGCAGCAAACCCAGCGAGGCTGGGGTTTTCTGGTAGTGGGATATTACATACATAGAATACATACATAGAATAAACCAGGTTGGAAGAGACCTTCAAGATCACCGTGTCCAACCCATCAACCAATCAAACACCACCCAACAACTAGACACATCTGCCTAGGACAGGAGTGCCCTCCAAATTCTGAACATGAAGCTTAACAGATTCTCTTCTCATCATAGACTGGTTTTCACCTTTTTGTTTTGTTTTTGGTGGTGGTGGTGTTTGTTTGTTTTGCTGAACACTGAACTGAATAAAAAAAATAATTCTTTTAATTTCTACTAAAAACAGTGAGAGCTGGCACAAACTCTATCCAGACACCACCTGCTATGTGGACCATGGCAGGCTCATTGGTCGTGTGGATCTCAGCTGCCATGGGAGTCATCTATGGTCAGCACTGATGAGAAAGAGAAAACAGGCCACAGGGTTTTAGAGCATTTGGTACTTTGGTTTCATTCTTACACATAGCACACAGCTTGTCTCAGGGAAGCATCAAGCAAAATGTTCTTATTAGCCACAGAACACAGACATGTTTCTCACCCACAGTTTGCAGAAGTGAGGAGCTCAAAACCAACATGTGGACCACACTGACAATCTTAAAGTGATGGTGAATGCTAACTTTGTAATCATAACAGAAGTGCAACCACTTCTCTTTTGCCAGGATCATTTATAGAATCATGGAACTGACTGGGGAAAGACCTTTAAGATCATCCAGAAATCCCAAACCGCTGCTCTTCCTTTGAACAATGATGGCTTCTATACCATTAGAAGAGCTGACAGACACATTGCTTGTGAGGCAGAGGGAACCAGAGCCCAGTATCCCCACCACCAGCTAGCAGACCTACAGCAACCACTACAGGAAAAGGAAAATCCCCAGAGAATCCCACAAATAGAGCAATAGCTCCTCTCCTCTGATGATAATCAGGAAAGAAAATGTAAGGAAAACAAAAGGAACTGCTTAAGGTACAACCTATTCTCCTGTCAGCCTTTCTGCCCTGCTGTACCAGGGCAACAGGAAGACTTTTTCCAGCATACAGTCAGCTTTGAATCAGGCTACTTTTAGACTTCATTTTGCAGTTGGTAAAATTGCAATAAATAAATTTGGCTGTTAGAGCTAAAATATACTCTGAGGTCCAGAGGGAGACCATACATAATGTATCATCTGTCTGCTCAATCCTGGAAGCTTTGTCATCTATTCCACTTATTTGCTTTGATTTTGTTGTTGTTGTTCAGAGGTAGTTTTGAACCATAAAAACTAAAGTTCAAAATGTCCAAATTTAGTTTTCCTGCATTCCTGCAAAGAGGAAAGCTCACAAACAGCTTCAATTTGAACAATGAATTTTGCACACTCTGGACTGTTTTCTGGGCAAGCACTTGGCCTCTTCTCGGACACACAGCTTTGCAGAGCTCATCTGGGAAGAAACTTCCGCCAGTCAAAGCCAGAAAGTAAATGGGAGAAATCTTGCTCAACAAACCTGGTCCTCAGACAACCTGAAGTACTTTTATTTGGAAAGGTACCAAAGTCTTGATGGGCTTTTGCAAGAGACATGGACCAAACTGCAGCACTGTGATGCTGTGACAAGGTCTTGGGAACACTCCCAAGAGAACAAGTGTCACTTCTATCGTCACTTCCCTGGCCAGTCTCCACTGTGGAAGTATCGACCCATCACCTACATTTAACTCAACAATGACACTGTACCCTAAAGAGAAGAAAACCCAACCAGTGGTTTATATTGCAGAAAACTGAAGAGATAGAACAGAACTTTACCTTTCCAATAATGGGGGATGAAGAGGATGAAGCATTCCTTTCAACCCAGCCCAGAGCTAGCAGTGTACAACCAGGGACTTAAAGTGTGGCTCTGCAAATAAAGAAGGTTCAACCAGCCTTCATAAAGGCATTACAAAACTTCTGCATGCTCCATTGTCAAGGGATGAGGCTATCTTAGTATGACATTATAGTAAGAGCTCCAGGTCCTATTTGTGCCACCACTACAATGTTCTCTGTGGGAAAAAGAATTGACACAAACACACAGCAGCACCACCAATTGTTAGTGAGACAGCTGTTAGTTCCAGACCCTACACTGCTACCAGCAGCCAGTGCCCTGCAAATGGCAACACACTCTAGTGACATGGACAAGAAGAGTGGCTGGATAAAAAGGAGGACATTTGCAACAAGTAGGTAGCAAGGTAGTGAAAAATACCCTTAAGCAAGGAACCACTCATATGTAAACTAAGCACCTGAAACATTAGTTTGGCTGAATATATTCTCTAGCTTGCCCCTTGGATTAATGCACTTTCTAGCGAAATATTCTACAGCAGACTTTGCATAAGTATTTATTGTGTCAAATGAGAAGCATTTGAGCCCAGCACGTGAAAGTCTCCCCACCTGGAGAGCCCTACGTGACTTTCAGCCGAGAGGCGAGCTGTGGAAACCCTCACCCACGCACCACAGAGTTCAGGCTGCAAACAGCAGCTTGTTCACACCAGGGGCATGAAGTATGTGAGAAGGGATCAAGATCTGTTCATCCATAAATCAGAAAGGGAGCTTGCCCTGTGAATACCCTTGGCTCTGATGAAGCCAAGGCAGCTTAATCCTTATAACTGCTATTGCAGCCTTTCAGTGTGGGGGCTGTATTCAACCACCAATGGAGAAAAACCTTCATTGTCAGCCCCAGATGTTTTCCTTGCTATCACTATTGCTTTAAGGGAGTATAGTACATGTTCTTCCACAAGCATAAGCTTCCAGTCTGATTTGCAAAGTCTCTTCTCCTGAGTAAGGCAGGTGTCAAAAAACAGCTGAAAGTTACTGCCTACATCAGCTTCCAAACAGACAGTTTGAGAGAGGGAGATGTACTTCACACAGCTGAGGTGAGGCACTCTGCCTTGTTGCCAATCTGTGAGTCACCAGAGATAACAGCAGGATCAAGCCCAAGGGGCAGCAGAGGCAGAAGAAGGTACCAGAGTAAGAGGTTTGCAGTCTTGTTCTCTTACTGCTTTTCTTTCCCCTTCTCTCCCCAGAATTTCTTGTCTCATCAGCACGTTGGTGACCACACTACAAAAATACCTTTGGCTTCTGACCAGCCTGCTTTCCAACTCAGTGTGAAGACCACGGTCCTCTCCAAACCCAGCACCCAAGCTCTGCTGCAGGTGGCTTATGACAAAGACCTCAAACTGTCCAAAACCTTGCATAAGCCCATCACAGTTTCGTTGCCATCCCTTTGGCATTTGGGCATGGATCCATGGAAAAGGATTAGATTTCAGATATGAGATGGACTGCAAAGCATAGAAAGAACAGATAGAGGAGAGAAAATTACCTGAAAGCAGGAAAAAACCCACAACTATCAATCACTGGAAGTTATTTAAATCATTCTCATTATTGAATCACAAGAAAACCAGAATTTAGGGATTTTTTTTCCCAGTGGTGAGAAATCCAATTTTGATTCTTACCTCAGTAAGTCAATGTAATCCCAGAGTAAAATGCTGCTCACTTCAGCAGAAGTTCTCTGTATTTCAGCAAGAGCCCTCTAGAACAAAAATCAAATGAAGATATATAGAGTCTCCTTTCAAAAGGAGAGGCCTCACCCTATACCTCTAGGATCAGTTAAACATGCAGAACCAAAGTAGCTCTGGAATACATGTCAGTCACTGCTGGCAGGATCTTCTGAAGGTGACTGTAGGACCATCTCCATCTTCAGCAGGACTGTGAGAACTCACCTATGCAAAAGATCTGAGAAACTTGCCCATAAACAACAGTCAGGGGGAAGCAAAGTGCTTTAATTTTTGAGTCTGCCAGAATATTGTTAATCCCTCTGTATTTAGTGGATAAATATTGAAATCCTGCAACACTGGTATTCTCCCTCATCGCTGCCATTACCCACACATAGCTAATGGCTCCATCTTTAATACAGACCCTTTTCAGGCACATATGGGTTCCAAGCCACACACTCTGTCAAACATATCCAAAGCTCTCTGGGAAAAGGATGAGCTCTATTGCTTTTGTGCCAGCCAAGCACCAAACCCAAATTAGGTTCTTGATTTACTGCTGCCTTTGGACAAGGACAGGCCAGGATTATCTGGCTGTTCCTTTAAGGGTGCTGGAAGTGGATGCTGAAAGCCGGCCGGAAATGTTTTCAAAGGAGGTGTTGAAAGTAAGCTGAAATACCAGAAGAACAGGAAAAGCACAAAACCCAAGTGGAGTCCAGTAGCTGCAGTACACACCGGACAGCTAGAAGAGAGGCTCAAAATACCAAAAAGGGACCTTTCCCTTGGAAGTAAGAAGGAAAGCGCTTCACCAAACAAGGTATGATTGCATATGAACTTCATGAGAAGGGAAAGAGGGAGAAGAGAACAGTCTGTGGGGAGCTGTGGACTGGGTCAGGCTGCATGGGAGAAGAGCTGACATCTCTGGCACTAACCAACAATTGAGAGGGGAAAGAAGAAACAGGATTGGTTTGCTGCAGAACACCACCAAGGCATCCCACCACCTCTCCAAAAGTTAAACCCCTAGATTTATAAGAGACAAATTCACCATAAGTGGTGACTGAATGGGAACAAGTCAGATCCCTCCCACAAACACAGAGGTACAGGTCTCCTTGTCAGAGGTTTGTGGTTATGAATGCAGAGGGTGCAACAGGAGGGGTTGCAGCAGCAAAGGACTAGGGTGCCAGGCTCACCTTCCTCTCCCCCAGGGCACCACCAAAACCAAGTCCTCAACCCACTGCCTTTTTCAGTTTTTTTTTCCTGCACAGCTTTTTAAGTCAGGAGGGAAACTTCTCACCTGACTGATCTGCCAGCCCAAATCAGGTGTCTCAAAGAGTAAATCCACCAGAAACCACCAGACAGTGTATGTGCTGGGACTGGAGGGATGTGGTGACTGATCACACCTGAACTTTTACTGTATATAGCTCAAACCAGAAGTTACTGCAGACACAATAGCAGAGCTAACTTGTACAGATGTTCTCAATTACACCGCTAGAGATGCTCTTTATCCCCACTTCTCCTGGTGCTTTTCTCTGAACCCCTCAGCACCACAGGAAGCATTCATGTGGCATTAGTGCGCTGTAAAACTTTAATGATTACCCTCTGTAAGGAGAGCAAGGAGGTGTTATGGAGGCTAAACGAGCATGATCCTGGGCAGGGGCAGAACTGGTCCTTCCACATTTGCAGCAGCAGCTTTTCCAACACACACCCGGGGAGGAAGGAGGGACAGAAATGCTGCTTCCCTCAAGTACCCCGAGTGTGTCTCTAGCTCCTCCTGCACACTCTTCTCCTTTACTGGGGCCACCTTGCCCCCTAGCGGCTCCCACCACAGAGCCCAGCTGTTGCCGTGTAAGCGGTCAGAGTCAGCGGTTTCAGCAGTCGTGCATGAAATTCAGCAATTCCCTGCGGTCTGCACTCTTTTCTCAGTGCACCAGGCCATTCCGTTAAACGTGCTATCCTGGTGTGAAACTAGAAAAGATGCCTAATGCCTGCTGCCTGTTACATCACATATCACACCTGCCCATCCCATCTGGAGTGATGCAGTCAAGAGGAACATGAACATTTCTGGCTTGTTTGAAAGAGATCTTTCTTCAGCTTACAAAGGAAAAAAAAATATTCTCAGGAGGTCAATGGGTGAAAGCCAGAAGCAGGGTGATGGAAATGCCAGCTGGTAACAAGTCCTCTCCAGGGGCCTCCAAGTTGTATAGGTTTAGATTCCTGACATCACCTATACCAACAAGAATATGGAGCATAACTTCATGTCTGCTTCCTTTGTGCAGCTGTTACACCCCCTTCTGACTGCTCTTTGGGCTCTGTCCAGCAGAGTTGCAAAGTTTAATTTATTCCATAAATCTCAGTTAGAAACAAGAACAACAACAACAAAATCTGCTTCATTTTATGTTAGTGTCAATTATTACCTTCAGTGACTGAAAATGTTCTTCATAGATTGAAAATAGGATGTCTGTATCCAAACTGGATTGTGACACAGCTAATCCCAGCTAAGGATCTGGCTCAACATCCTGTCTGCGTTTATTAGCAGCTCTGATCTACTAGACTCCAGAGTTACCAGCTCTCTGCAGCAGTACAGCTGTGCACATCTGGGAGGGGAAGGAGAAACCACAGCAGTTCAGGATTAGTTACTTGTCATTCAACTTATAATCAATCAATCCTGGTGCCCAAAGAAAGCTTAGTGCTCAGTCTTCAGCAACTTTTGTCTAGAGGGGCTTTTCCCCATGATGAGCTTGGTCAGTGCAGGCTGAATAACAGCATCCTTTGTCCTTCCAACTCATTCTCTACAAAGATAGAAGCAGCAGGTAAATACCAGAGAAAGCTGTTCACTTCGGAGTTGTGAATAGAAATACTTTCCAACTGCCAGCCTCTAACGAGCACCCCTTAGCATCAGAAACCACAAACTCAACACCTCTGTGCTTGCCTGGGCACCATCACCCTTCTAAGCACATTGCTCCTCAGCTGTGCTGCAAGGGCCATGGACTGCTAGAAGCAGAAGAAAAGAAACTCCTGGACTTCTTCCCACCCCATTTCTGTGCCTCTATGGATTCTTCCACACGATGAAGCCATCAGCACCTTTCCTGACACCCTAAACAGGGCCTGATAAAAACCTGACCATAGAGAAGACATGGTTTTACACTGCCTTTCCTTTTATATGGAGCAGCAAAAGCAAAAATGTAAACAAAGCTTTTATACAAAGATAAAACCAAAACAGTATTGTAACCAGCTTTGGCAGGTTACAATTTACAGCATAAACAAAAGATCCATTTAATGGGTTTAAGATCCATTTGCCTGCTCAACAGCCACAGCCTGCGTCAGTGTGGTTATATATTTAATGAGTTCCTTCAGAGCAAAAACTTCCCTCTCCAAAACCATTTAAAATAAATACCACTACAGAGATTTCCTCTTCTCTACTAGGTGACCAGCAAGATTGGTTTAGGCTGCATATTAAGAAAGATTTCTTCAGGGAAAGGGTTCTGAAACATTGGAATGGTCTGCCCAGGGCAGTAGTGGAGTCACCATTCCTGGAGGTGTTTAAGCAGTGTGTGGACCTGGTGCTTAGGGACATGGTTTACTGTTGACCCTTCAGTGCTGGGTTGAGAGTTGGACTGGATGATCTTTGAGGTCTCTTCCAGCCAGATATATTCTGTGATTCTCCCAGTCTGGACATACTCCTGTCTTGTACTCCTTGTCCAAGTCTTCCTGATGACAGACTATCTGCGCTACAAGCCTGTCCTCTTCCTCCAAGGTGTCAGCTTCATTGTCACCTGGCTCCTGCTCCTCTTGGCACAGGGAGTGGTGGCTATGCAGCTGGTGTAGCTCTTCCACAGGAAAGACAGCCCAGAAACTCTTCCAGGGCCACATAAAGCAGGCACCACACTCGACTCCCACAGGCCATCAAGCTGCCAGGAGGACAAAAGATCCACTGTGTCTGCTGAGAGGATCCAAGAAACCAGCTGAAAATGCCAAACCCCAGAACCACATGCTGGGAGTACTGGTACAGCTGGGCCAGGACCTGAGGGATTGCTACAGCTCCAGCAAACTTCTGTGCTGGTCCTTGAGCATCAAAACTTCATTCTCTGACGTACCAAGCTGTTGAAGCTATGCTGGTTTTCTGGAGGGCTGGAACACCCAGATTTATGCTACCAGTATGCAGAGGGTGTACAGGTCATGCAGACTTTACATCCAGCTTCAGAGACATCCACTTGCACAGATATATTTTTCATAAAGGTTGTACACTAAAAGAATATAATCCTTTAGAGAAATATTTGTGCAAGAGGGGAAAAAAACCCAAATCATTTTAGCTACTCCAAGATAGAAATTTGCATAAAAAAGCCCTCACTGATCTCATGACGTTACTCTTTTGTCCCAGATTCCCACACCACGTGAGGGACACTATCAAAAGGTAGCACCCTGTCTTGGCTGGCTTTCACATATTCATAGTGTGCTGCTGGAGGGAACTTGCACAAGACATTGGGCTGCGATCCAACATCGAAACAAACATGTCTGCATCATACCTGGGCATTCAGGTTACTCTGAATGGAGTAAGAGATCCTTCTAAGATTAAAAATTACTTGTCCTGAGGTAGGCAACTAAACAGACCAACTGAATCGTGGGTTAGAAGCACTTAACCTCTGTCTCTAGCCTTTGATGAATTCCTTTTTCTCATGGAGTTGCTCATTTCTCCATGTAGATAATTGCACAAGCCCCCGAGATGGACAGCCAGGTGGCACCTTCATAACAGATGTGTCATGGTAGCATGTCCCCCAAAGGCACCTATCTTTTCTCATCTCCCTGAATTTAGTCACTCAATACCTCAACAAATTCCCTTTTTGGGAAGCCCAGATCCTTTATGAGCTGCACAGAGCTGAACTGTTCAGCTTGAGAGTTTACAAGCTGAACTATAAAGTGAGGTAGTAGAAACTGGAAGAGTTGCTCTTGAGCTCCAGACCATCTTCTTAATTCCTTCCCTAGAGATACAAGCTGGATACAGACAGTTAAATAATGGATCTTTCCAGCCATTTATCCTGTGGAGTGGAATAAAGCACTAAGACAGGAAGGGCAGAGACTTGATTTATGCAGTTGTCTGAAAATGACCAGTCATCTACATGGCTTCAGAAGGGATTAGAAATGCCTTCAAGCACTCCAGAACTGCTCTGCTTCATTATTCAGCATGTAAGGGTGGCAAGACTTGGTGATTGAGGCTGCCTGGTTTTTCCTCTTTCTCCAGGCTTGGTAACATCTTTCCTAGTACAACACAAAAACTAGCTGGGACCTTATTTTAGAACTGGATTTTTGGATCTTCTCTGCAATGGATGCTGGTTCTCTCAGGCACTTCACTACCAACATCTGAACACACTATGCCAGCTATCTCATCATCAAAGCATGCTATATGCTCCTTATAACAACAGCAACACAAGTATCAAGGCTTACAGTGCTGCTACCATGCACAGAATACTGACC
The DNA here is from genome assembly GCF_014839835.1 of Dryobates pubescens. NCBI lineage: Eukaryota > Metazoa > Chordata > Aves > Piciformes > Picidae > Dryobates > Dryobates pubescens. The sequence goes on from NC_071643.1 coordinate 7,851,717, forward strand.
AGGCTTTAGCTTCAGTTTGGGCATCCCTTCATTTACTCAGAGGTCACTGATCACTAGACATAGCTGTTTAGGTAAAGACAAGGACACTTCAATGTCTAATTATGTCAGTTTTGTTCTAAATAGCCATAAAAGAAAAATTACCAAAAGGCCACTGAATGCTTACCTAGGCAGGCATTAGATGAGGTACAGGGGATCTTTATTACCAAAGGCAATGGAAAGAGCACAACATAGAAGCAGTTCTCCTGCTTCCTGGAATGAAGGACACAAAGTGAGCAATGGAGATAATCATGCCTCGACAACCAGCTTTCAAGAGCCCATTCTGCCTAGATCAGCCTGCTGGTGCATGTCACAGCATGCCACAAACAGGAGAAAGGCAAGGAAAGATTTGGCAGAGAGCACTGTCATGGGTTAAGTTTAATCTCATGCTGTTACTCACACCAGGCTGCAGTTATGCCAGCTTCAGAAATGAAAGTGCTGGCTGGAGCAAAGTATTATGGGGCTTGAAGTTCAGATTGCAACATAAGATGCTTCTTGTTCCAGTTGCTGCTTTTGGCTTCTGGGGTTTGGGGTATGGGCTCTTCTGCTGGGATGGCATGGGACAAAGGGATGAGGGAAGAGTATTCTCATTTGGGCTTTCAGCTTCATCTGCTTGCTGCTGCTTTGTGCTGTGCTTTTTTCCCCTGCAATTCAGCTAAGGTCATTATGTATTTTGTGCCATGATGATCTGATTTACTCAGTAAACTCTATGCTTACTTCAGATTTTGTTTCATCTCAGCCCTGGGTTTTTGTGTGTTACTTTTCCCTCACTCATGTATTGAGAAAATAGACAGGTTAACCTGCTGGTTTGGTTCAACCTGTTGATTTTTTTGCTTTAAACCACTTACAAGCCTTCCCCAACATAAACTTATATTCCCTGATATTATGGTGTAAAGAAGGAATACAGGAGAACACTGGACACAAACTCAAACAAGATCCCTCAGAAGACCAAGCCACTCTTTTATCAAAAGTAGAGAAACAAAGAAGCAGCAGGCAAATGAAGCACCATTTACTCTGTTCTTCATAGCTTGTCTACACAAATCATTTCTCTTTATCAACCAAGCAGAGCAACAGCTTTCTATGTGGGGAAGTAACTACTGGCCTCCCATCAGGTCCTAGATTACTGTGGAACATTATGTCTTGATGTTTGGCTTCAACAGCTTTGTTGCCCTGGTGACTCAGACCATTCTTACAGCAGTTGTCCTGGATTCTTAGAGACTCAGGTCAGTGCCATCAACTTACTTACTATTGACTGTCTACCCAATACACCTTCAGAGCTTCACCAAGAAAGAAATTGCTTTGCCAAAGAACAATTTAATTCTTTCTCCTCTAGAAATCCAGACACATTCCTCTTCCCTCATGTCAGCCATCATTCCTCTCTTTTAGCACAGCAGTTAGGATTACAGATGCTGGGTTTGACCTTTTAAAGGGAGATACACCAAAACATAACCAGGCCCAGCTATCTGACCAGCTTTTGTTGCCTAACACACCAAGTAGTAACACCCATTTTACCCCAAAATTCAGGCTGTTTTTCTCAGATGCCGAATCAAGATGACCAAGTGCTGTCAGAGGAGGTCAAGGCCATGAGACACAGCTGGAATTACTGAAGTTATTTTAGCTCAAGTAAAAAGACACTTGATTTCCAACTTCAGCTCAAGACCAAACCAAATCTGTACTTCAGTGTCAGTAGCAGATTTTTCTGCCCATAGTCTGGGTATTTAACTGGAGTGAGAGGTCTCACAAAACACCCCTGACTTCAGTCATCTCAATTTCACTCATGTTGGACTCAGCTGAAATGTCCTGACTGTCATTTTCCCAGATGGGCTCTCAGCTGGGGCAGCTTTCTACTCCCACAGATCTGGAGAAGACTAAAGCTATTTAAATATTCTGCACAGAGAATGCAAAAGTTACTTTAAAAGATTAAAGACTGAATTAAATGCTAAAAATCTGGACTTAGAAATGAAGAGCAGTAGCATGTAGCATGCAGAACATCATAAATAGTCTCACTGTTGTTGTTGGAAACACTGATACAAAGTCAAGGTGTATTTACTGAAGCCAGTGTGGTGACAGCACTGAAATGTGCAAGGAAGACCTAAAAAGGACCAAGTGATACACATGGTCATGAATAATGTAAATGAGTCTAACAAAGCTACTTCTACATTTTACACTAATTAGGAAAAAAGGAAAAAAAAAATCATCTTCCTACTCTTTCCACCCCTCCAATGTTCATTAAGATGCCACAGGATTGGAAGCAAGGGGCAGCTCTTCCTTCCTCAAAGACCTGCTCTTTGCTGGAAAAGCTAAGGGGTTGCTTAATCTCAACACAAATCTTGAACATAAACTGTGCCAGACCACAGGTAAACAAAATGCCTGACACCCCCAGAAGCAGCAGCGCTTCCCTGCCATGTTTTTGTATAGTTCTTCTGCCTCTCTCTCCCCTTCCCAGTTTTCAATTTAAGGCAGCTACTTCAGAGTCACAGCTGGGATTTTCTTGGTCAGATGCACTGGCATGCTCATCACAAGCCAATGCAAAAAGAAAATGGCAATATCTTGCAGAGAGAACTCAAGCTGTGCTGAGCACACATCAAAAGAGCAGGCTGCAGCCAGCTGTATGACAGGGCTGTAGGCAACAGGCAAATGGACCAACCTGGCCAGGCCCTCCTCGAATTGGGGAACAGCAGTGCAAGGTGCACACACACCACAGCCTGAACAGCAATGCTGAATGATTACAGCACTTGATCACAGCCTCTGCCAGCCAGGAATTCACTATAATGGTGCTGGGCCAAGAGGGAAAGATTAAGTTACTTTAAATACCTATGAATGACTTAATTGCAGTTATTGATACACAGGAACAGAGCAACCACCTTGGTGTCCACAGTAGCAAGGATCAGAGTTCAACCTACTGTGCATACTCCAGCTCTTGTCTGCAACCCAGGCAGGTGGCTGCTGTGCCCGTGGGTGAAAGGTCTGCTCCCCCCAGAACATATCATGTTCTTAACCAGGGAAGAAGGAATTGTGTTTGCAGCAGTATACCTGTTCTTATCAAAGAGGATGGGCTTCTCCCATCTGAAGTAAAAGCCCACATGAGAAGTGGGGGTGCAGAGAAGCAGGACTTGCACAGCCTTTCTCAGCAGGTTGACTATGAAGTGCTGCTAAGCCACAGCAGTGGCTTGACTCATATTTGAAAACTGCCACAAAAACACCATACCAACTGCACAGCAGCCTCAGCACAAAAGGTAAGAACTCAGAGTCAAAACTAAATGGCAGAGCTCTGTTTCTTTCCTTGTGCTTCAGTACAATTAAATTCAGGACTGAGTGTCTTCCTGTCTCGGGGGGGGGGGGGGGTGGGGGGCAGGAAGGGAAGGGATTGAGTAATATGGACTAAAACCAGAGAAATGCAGCATGGAGGAATTTTGCAAGATTCCACACAGGAAAATTCCAGATTAACAGGAATACCCAAAAATATGTATAACTGGAAAAAAAAGCTACCACTATGTGCTTTTGAGTGCCAAGTGAGGGAGGTCCACTGATCTTGGCCAAAGATTTGGCAGGGTCAGCATCTTGGAATTTACCAAGAAACATCAAGTCCTACAGCAAATTTAGTGCAGAACAAAGAACTGTTAGTCCAGGGCATGGAAAAAAGAGATGAAAAAATGTTTTGCATAGTGAATACCTAATTTGATATAAATTACATCCATCTGTTAAAGTTCTTGCCATACTGCTGTTTGCTTCTGGCTTCCAATACATACATCTAACTAATGAAAAATAGAAAACACTCAGCCTTTACAGATAATACTTTCCCTGTAGAGACAGAAGATCTCAGCTGTACAGTGTATGCTTTCCATACAGGGTCACATATTCTAACTAGAGAAACTGCCCAGAGGCAAGAGCAGCCAGAAGAGGAGCAGTTTGATTTGTGTCACAGGGCAATCAGTAGGATTTGGTCAAATAAACCATCTTCTAGGCTTTGTTGTTACTCCTATGCACTTTGTGGGCATTCTCTGTTGTGAACTGGCTTCAAGCAGAACAGTGCTAATCACTGAACAGAATTAGTTCTGCTCTAACTCAAAACAGGACACCAACGCAGCTGTAAAAGCTGGAGAGGAGACAGGGGAGACTTGGCAAATAATAAGCAAGGCTCTGGTTCTGCAGGAAAAGGAAACTGAACAAATCCATCTCTCCTTGGAGCTTTTAGCATTAACTGTTTATCTTTTTCCCAGCATACTAAAGGATTCCATGTAACTATGGAACTCCAGAAATCAGCACATTGGTCCCAATAGCTACAACCCCCTCTGACACACGAGTGAGTACAGCCCAGCAAGCCAGTAAGGCTTGGCCTGGCCAACAAGGCAACACACAAATTATATCTTTGAATTCAAAGCAAGCAGGAATTAGCCATGCACTATCCAGGTTCCCCAAGAAGTGTTCCTCAGCAGCCACCCCTCAGCAGGCCTATGGCCCTTTTCTCTCAGAAACCATTGGCAAAAAAGGATGAAATGCAGAGGCAAGCTTGGCTTCCCTAAGCACTTTTCCTGACTACACCTCACACATGAAGGTGTGTGAGAACCTTCCATACCTGTAGTACAAGACCAGGCTCAGCCCAGCTCAGGAAGCTGCTATAGGCAACACAAGGCCATCTGCTCCCAAGTGTCAACACATACCCCACCAACAGGCCTCAAGGTGAGCTCCATCTTCTGATAAACCCTGGAAGACCATGGGAATCCAGCCTAAAAGTAAGAATTATTCACATAAAGGAAAGAATTTAACACAGCAGCATTTTTATTCTTTTTTTTCAAGCCTAAAAACAAGCAATCTTGTTTGTTTGACCTTAAGTGACAGATGGGTCTTATATAGGTGTAATTTTTGGCTAGTAATGGGAGGTACCCCACGTCCCAGTTCCCTGCACATGCAAAATCAGAACAGTAAGAGCCCCATGATCCCAGAGGCCACTGTGCTGTATGAAGGAGAGGACCAGTGTCAGCCCAGACTGCAAACTGGGGGCTGTGCCTTATTTCTGAGTGGGAGACCAGAGCTTTTAAAGGCGTTCATTAACACAAAAATTCAATCAAGTGCCATCATCCTTGCCATGTCAGGTTTTATTAATCATTAGCTCCTGCAAGTCTTAAAGGCTTTATCTTAAAGGTGGAACTCTGTTGGCTGATAAAACCTGTAAAGCTTTCCTTTGCACCCCCCTGCATACCTCACGGACAAATTCCACAGGCAGAAAGCTGTGATCAATTATTTAAAGTCTGTTAAAATGATCAAGTTTAGAAACGACTTTTAGGAAATGAAGACATGAAAATTTCTTACTAGTTCCAGTCCTAACAGAGTTTCTGGCTTCTCTTCTACAAGACAAAGTCATCCCAGAAAGAAACTGCAGATGAACCACAAGTGCACAACTACTTCAAACTTTGGCAGGTGACGTGTTGCCTTTAGAGTCACTCCGAAGTGAGCTGGCTGGGTGCACTTAGAAGCAAGGCAAGATTGATGCACAGGGTCTGATATCTTTATTTTGGGAAGATAACACATATTAGAATATTTTCCAAGCAGATCTAGAGCTGAGTGCAACATAGGCTATACTGGACATAAAATGAGTTGTAACTGGAAGATAATAACCAGAGACAATCATTTAAAACAAAGTTTCGAGGTTAGGGCAACATTTCTCTGAGGTCACAGAAATCCTGCCTCAAAAACATGCTGTTTATGCTAAGCTGCAATACATACAACCTCACAGCACAAGCAGGAGCACTTTTAAAGAATGCCTGCTGTAAAAAAGAATCCAACAATTTAAGAGAAACTTCTTGTCACATCTGGATTAAGAATACATCAGAGCTCTGCTTTCTTTCTATTTCAGAACATTGTTTCACTTGTTTTCCAGGAATGGTAGAACTGACCAACATGAAAGTAGCAAAATAAGCTTAAACCCCCAAAATCTCTGTAGACCTCTTTCTGCTGCCAACCACTAGGAAAAAGGAAGTCTCATTCTGTTCCTTTTGATCATCACTTACACAAGGGAAGTCAAAATTCCTCTTTTCTGAGTCAAAGCAAATACCATGAGCAGAATAGTTTCTCCACCATCCCACTAGTCTCTCAATCTGCTAATAAACAGGAAAGTGTCTCCTTCAGCATGCCAAAAATGAGCTTTAATAACAGTTTGCCTGCTCATTTATTCTGAAAGGAGACTGGGATGGAACTTATTCCTGCACTGCAATAGAGTCACATCATTAAAAACAACCTTTAACAGCCAATGCTGAGGCAGAAGTTTGTCACCACCAGTGCACCTTGATCCAAGTTGTTCATTTACAAGCTGCACATGCCATCAGCATCTGGTTCAGTGAAAGCAGCACAAGCTGAAGGAGAGTTAGTTAAAACTTTAACTTGCAGAAAGCTTTCTATCAGCTGTGAAGAGCATCTTCACAGAACTCCTGTTGTACTCATCATTACCTTTAATTTTAGGTAGACTATGGATTGCTGGAAGGGAACTGAAGGCCGCAGCTGGATTTATCCCACACTGATCATCTGTGCAAATGGATTTTTCTCCACCATGAGGCCATCAGAAGCTTTTCTCACTCCTTATCTGACAGGGCCAGACAAAAACCTAACACTTGAAGAGGTATGTAACTATTAAGTAATAATTAAAATGCTTAAAGCACTGTGTTACAGCAATAACTGAAGGGGAGATGGCCAGTTACAAGTCTATTGTATCTAGATTTGTAGTTAAGATGCTTCTGGAAAACAGTGAGTTTCCTCTTTTGCAGAATGTCAATACTCAAGTCCCTAAGCTCTAAGGTCTTCAGAAACACTGATGGTTGTTTCAGTAAGTGGCATTTTCAGCAAGATCAGGTCAGTTAGTTCCTCTCCACCTAGACCCAAGAGGCAGGGCAACACTAAGTCTTTTTTACAGTGATGGTGGAATTGCCCAGTGACACTGTGATTGCAGGCCATAAGAGCACCAAGCGAACTTCCCATCGCTTGGTATATTGTTACTGACCTTAACAGGGCTGGTTTATGCAGTCATTGACCTGGGAAGGCCAGGCTCACATTCAAAAACAGGCTTTCTTTTGACAAAAGCATGCACTGCCTTTCCTTGCTCTGCTCCTGTGTTCAGCACTAGCTGCTTTGTGCCTTCCCTAAGGGAAAAAAGTTAACAATCAGCTGAATTATGGAACTAAGAGCATAACTGGAAAACACAACCTTGGTACACCCACAGAGAGCTAACATAAGGAACTGCCATTCCTGATGCACAGCAGCAAATGTTAATGCACAGCATGAACCCGGTGTTTCTTACAATGAAAGATATCCATGGTGTGGGTTGTTGGGGTTCCCCCCTATTTTATTTAAAGCAGAAAGAAGAATTTTCTTTTTCTTTATGAAATACACAAAGCAAAATTGGATGCCTTAATTGTGATTTCAGCAAGAATGCTTAACTCAACAGGTGAATGCAGTACAGAGAGCGGCTCTGTCAGCCAAACTCACCATCAGCACAAAGCTTCAAAACCAACATTTTGAATGTTTGGGGTTGGTTGGCTTGTTCTGTTGTTGGGAGTTTTCTGGCTTTTGTTTTACATTTCCTCTTTCTTCTCTCCTAGGTGACCAGCAAGATTTTCCCAGTCTGGACATACTCGTACCTCGCACTCCTTGTCCCAGTCTTCCTGATGACAGATTATGTGCGCTACAAGCCTGTCCTCCTCCTCCAAGGTGTCAGCTTCATTGTCACCTGGCTCCTGCTCCTCTTTGCACAGGGAGTGGTGGCCATGCAGCTGGTGGAGTTCTTCTATGGCTTGGTAACAGCCAGCGAGGTCGCCTACTATGCCTACATCTACAGTGTCATCAGTACCGACCACTATCAGAAAGCCACAAGCTACTGCAGAAGTGTCACCCTTGCTGCAGCCACCATTGCCGCCACGCTGGGACAGCTGCTCGTTTCCTTGGCACATGTTTCCTACTTCCACCTTAATGCCATTACTTTGGCTTCTGTGTCCTTGGCCTTTGTGTGTTCCTTCTTCCTCCCCATGCCCCAGAAGAGCATGTTCTTCCACAGAAAAGACAGCCCAGAAACTCTTCCAGGGCCACATAAAGCAGGCACCACACTCGACTCCCACAGGCCATCAAACTGCCAGGAGGACAAAAGCTCCACTGTGTCTGCTGAGAGACCAGCACCCGAGAAACCAGCTGAAAAGGCCAAGCCCCAGAACCACATGCTGAGAGTACTGGTGCAGCTGGGCCAGGACCTGAGGGATTGCTACAGCTCCAGCAAACTTCTGTGCTGGTCCCTGTGGTGGGCTCTGGCTACCGCTGGCTTTAACCAGGTCGTGAACTACATCCAAGTGCTGTGGGACACTAGAGCCCCCTCCCACAGCTCGGCAGTGTACAACGGGGCTGTGGAAGCAATAGCTACGTTTTTGGGTGAGTGAAAGATCACTGGCAACTACTTTAACCCAATCTGTGCTGATGGCATTCTCCAGTAATGTCTTCAGTGCCTTTCGGTTTATCTCCTGAGAGGACCAAAGCCAGCAGCAACAGTCACCAATATGTAACATCAAACAGTCCCTGGGCAATGTATGTGGCTCTGAGCAACCTGATCTAGTGTGAGGTGTCCCTGCCCATGGCAGGGGGATTGGAACTAGATGATCCTTGAGGTCCCTTCCAACCCTAACAATTCTGTGATTCTGCTGTACAACTTGATCAGCAGGTTTTTCCAAAAACAGTCTTCAATACAAAGGTTTAAGTTTTTCCATCCATCACCACAGTAATGCAATGGCTCTAGGAGGATGATAATGTTTCCAAGGATTAATTACTCTTTTTAATCAGGCTCAGCAACATCCATGGCAGTTGGATACGTCAAATTAAACTGGGACCTTTCTGGAGAGCTGGCTCTGGGGGTTTTCTCTGCAATGGATGCTGGAGCTCTCTTTCTCATGCACTTCACTGAGAACATCTGGGCATGTTATGCTGGTTACCTTGTGTTTAAGGCATGCTATATGTTGCTCATAACAATAGCCACGTAAGTATAACAACACTAAACTTATTTAGATATCCATGTCATGTGTTTAAATTTACTACTGTGAATGGAAGTTCCCCTAGAAATAAGATTTAAGTAGGTCACAACAGCAGCACATTATTTCTAATCTATGTAAAATTATGTTTGGAATTATGGCCTATCACAACAAGTAACCAAGTTAAAAAGTGCTCTTAGCCATTGAGTGATCTCTATGTGGAAGTATTCTTTAAATGGCCAAATGCATAGTCCTAATTTAGCAAAAGCATTTACTCTTAGAAAGTAGGATGCAAAACCAGAGGAACAAAGGGTTTCTGCCAAGGTGAAGCTGTTCCAGGTTAACAGCCACAACTGAAGAATCTCCTGTGCACCATTAAACTGGTTTTACAAGCTTCCCCCCCCAGCTAAACTGTGAAGGTCATGCTCTCCAGAGTTTAGTTCACCTGCTGGTTCACTCTTAGGTTCCAGATTGCCGTCATCCTGAGCATGGAACGCTATGCCCTGGTGTTTGGTTTCAACAACTTCATTGCGCTGGTGATTCAGACCATTCTAACTGTGGTTGTGGTAGATCCCAAAGGGCTGGGACTGGCTGTCAACACCCAGGTAAGCTGTATCACTCATGCTGCTCGCAGTTCCCCACCACTCCTCCAAGACCAACCTTTGGGAGCACACCAGGTGATGCTCTGACCTGGGACAGCAAGTCACTGGAAAACCAGGCACTTTTACAGTGAGCTGGCATTAGCTACCACAGCCTACTTGTCCTCCTGTACTGCCAATCTGGGATCTTTGCTATTATTTTACTACTACTTTCACAGAGCAGAAGACCACCACTTACTGCTCAAGAGTTTTTCATTTAAATACTTACTATTCACAAGTTTATTGCCAAAACAGAAGCAGGGAAACAAGCTGAAAGACAAGCTCTGAGTCAACTCCTAAGGTGATTCCGAGTTACATTTGTCAACAGATGTACCCCTAAGGTACTCTAGTTCTGCAAATGATCTAATCTCATAATTCCCCATTACATTTCCAAATGTAAACTTAGTTCCTGAAGGAGTTCCAAGTCACTAGCTTCCATCTTTCCAAACAGGAAAGGGCAGGGCAGCTCTCCCCTCTGGGGAGGGGAAGCACACAGCAGAGTATTCTCTCCCCCTCATCTTACTACTGCAGGCTTCCTAAAGGATGAAGTCAACCAACCAGACTTCTTGAATCCTTCCAAAATGGGACTGTTCTGGGGTGTGGGTGACAGGGAACGCAGCAGTGGAGGGACAACCCTTCGGTTATCAGCTAACAGCAAAGGCAGTTTGACTAACTGCTCCTCCTTTTCCCAGTTTCTCATTTACAGCAGCTACTTCACGGTCATAGCTGGCATTTTCCTGATCAGAAGTGCATACACCGTGATCTCCAGTAAATGCAGAAGTGTCAGCATGGATGGTGAAATCACCCATCAGTAACAACAGGGACAAAGTGGCTGCAAGAAGCACTGCTGACACGGTCACCTGAACAATGCACGTGGAGAAGCATCATGCTCCTCAGGCAGGACTTGTCAGTGGTGCACCCGGCCAGCAGGAGCCTGCCTCAAGAAGGGATTTCCACCTTTCCCCCCCCCCCCCCCATCTTTTTCCTCTAGTACTTCAACACCAAACCATCCTCAAACAATCTTCTATTTCAGCATGTCTAGTGATGTGGTACCCAAACCTCTACTAATGCTCAGCAAGCAGAAGTCCACACAGATACCTGAACCTCACAGCAGAACAACTTAGAGAACACAGCCTTTGAACTTTCACTTGCACTGTTTCATTTAAAGGCCATTTAGCCACAGATGAAACATCCAAACATTCCCAGGGGATCTAAAGAAGCAGATGTCCCACAGCAGCAAGATGGTGCCTTGGAAAGCTTGTCACAGAAGCCTTTGGAAGACTTTTTCCAACTGGAAATTGTTACAGGTATTTTCAAAGCAAGTTAACAAAGAGCAATAAACCTTTTTTCCCCAAAGACACTACTTCAGTACATTCCAAAGTGGATAACCACAGTGCTATACAGCACAGCCACAGCCCAAACAATCAGGCTAGAACACAGGACTATTCCCATTCCCATCTCACTGAGTAGACATTGGGCTGATTTGGTGCAGTTGCATGCAATAAGCACGTTTAAGTGTTCTACAGACCCTTCTGAATCCTTGCAGTTCCCCTCTTTACTGCATTTGTGCTACTATCCCAAACTAGGCGAGGTCAGTCACAGACAAGTGCTGTTCATTTGTACCATGATAAACACAGTGGTGAGACCAAGGGTGCCACCAACATCCTGGAAACCCTTGCTGGCTGGGGATTTGTTCAGAGGACTTCCCAGAGAACCCTGAGAATTAAACTATACACCAGACTCCAGCCAGCAGTCTCCATAAGAAGGGAAAAACCAGACTTCAAGTCTGGATTAACTTCACATACACCAACAGGACAAACAGAGTTAAGTGAGGAGTCCAGCTGTAAGCAGCTTGTATAAGCCACCTGTCCCCTGCTTTGGGATGTCCAAAGCTTAAAAAACAAAATAAAATAAATAAAATCCCAAAGGTAAGATACAGACATCATGACACCTCCCAGCACTGGCAGGCAACAGTCAAAAGCACTGGCATATAAGTGTTTTTACAGGCAGATATAACTGCTGAGCTCCACGAGGAACAACAGGCTCCAATACTCAGGCAGGTAAAAGGGAAAGGTCTTACCTTTGAGAACTTCCACCTTTGCCTCAGGGGCTTTGACATCCTTTTCTCAAAAAGGTCAACCTGATCATTTACTCTGTTATCCTGAAAGCTGTTAAAATGTTGTTCTCCAGCTGGTCAGAAAGCTTCAAGCTGACAGTTTTCACATTCACAGTATCTTTACATTATTTGCTTCGTTTCGGTATTATACTTGAAGTTAAGCCAGTTGAACACCATCACCAACTACTCTGATGCAGTTACATTTCTCATTACCCTTCTTGCTACCAGACTAGACAAGCCAGACTCCTTTCCCACACACCTTTACAAATCCCATTCTAGCATAGCAGGAAACATTCCAATAAATAAAAAACCACTACCCACAAAACTGTGTCTCCTGCAGCTAACCTTTTCTCAGGGAACTTCCTCCTCACTGTTTCCAGCATCCTCCATTATCCAGCAGCTGAGTCACAATAACCCAGGCTCACAGAACATCTCCCTGTTCGACAGGCCACTTCAGCTAGGACAGCCAGCTCCATCTCAAGGACAAAAACACATCCTGGTGAGGCATGTGGAAATGTAAAGCTTCACTCACCTTGCAGCATATGCCTTTGAGGCCTGATCTGTGTACAAGATGCTCGGTGTGCACATTGCAACCCAACAAGATGCTGCTCCACAGAAATAATGCTACACAATTGTTTCTGCTAATATTTATTTTTTTTTTCACCTGCAAACTGTAGCAAAACATGATCAGCTTTATTATGCAGACAGGTATCCCTCTAACATTAGAGATTTAGGCATGTATAAATAGAAGAGCTCTTAGGAAAGGAAAACGTTTTGAGAAATGAACAAACCTTCAGCTGAACTTTGTGACTTCCAATGTCAACGGTTAAAATGATGCAGTTCCTTCCTTCCAAGAGATACAACAGCACCTTAAAGTGGCTGATCTATTTCCCAGTAACATTTTTCACATAACAATGTGTTAAAGTTACAAATACTGATATGCACAAATAGCTATTTTCTAAGAAAAATATGTACAGTACTGCAGCATAATGAATGTGGTATCTGCAATAACTTATTAGCCAATTTCAATATACATGATACCGCTACTCTTCACCTGCCAGCTCACAGGTTCAAGGATGTTACCACAGCCCTCTGGTTTGCACATTATTACCTGGTGGGAGGTTGACTGACTTAGGGTTTGTGTATTTTATGGGGAAGGGGTTTCAATTTATTTTTTTTTTTTTTCTTTTTCCTTTTTTTTTTTTTTAAAGGTACACAATGCAGGCTTTTATTTGTACTTCTTAAAGACTTCTTTTGTGTTTAAAGCTAATATCAGTGAAACAAGACAACAGTGCAAGAGGCGCAGAGATGTTATGTGACCACGTAAGAGTTCTTTTGGATAAAGTGTCTATAAGGCTATAAGAAAGGATTGGTTGATGAGCTTCCTGTTGGAAATTGTCCCGTTGGTGCACCAGCCTGGGGGAAAGAGAAAAGAAAATAAGCATTCAAGACCGTTTTCCTTAATGTAAGTCATAAATGGAGAATGTAGAAAGAAGAAAGCAACCTATTAGGATATTTGTGGTTTATGTTGCAGCTTTCATTTTCTTTGGCAGTCTCTGAAGTTACACCGATGCCAGAGAACGGTATACAAGTACCTCTGGTTTGACTTGAGCAGCTTACAAATACTGTGTCATCCTAACATCAGCTTGTATTTAGAATAGAATAAACCAGGTTGGAAGAGACCTTCAAGATCATTGTGTCCAACCTATCATCCAACAACACCTAATCAACTAAACCATGCAACCAAGCATCCTGTCAAGCCTCGCCCTGAACACCCCCAGCGACAGCGACCCCACCACCTCCTCGGGCAGCCCATTCCAATGTGCAATCACTCTCTGTGTAAAACTTCCTCCTAACCTCCAGCCTAAATCTCCCCTGGTGCAGCCTGAGACTGTGTCCTCTTGTTCTGGTACTGGCTGCCTAGGAGAAGAGATCAACATCCGCCTGTCTACAACCTCCCTTCAGGTAGTTGTAGCCAGCAATAAGGTCACCCCTGAGTCTCCTCTTCTCCAGGCTAAGCAACCCCAGCTCCCTCAGTCTTTCCTCACAGGGCTGTGTTCCAAACCCTGCACCAACTTCGTTGCCCTTCTCTGGACTCGTTCCAGCAAGTCAACATTCTTCCTAAACTGAGTAGCCCAGAACTGGAGACAGTACTTGAGGTGCAGCCTAACCAGTGCAGTGTACAGGGGCAGAATGACCTCCCTGCTCCTGCATGCTGCTACCCCTTATTTGAAGCAAACAACACCCCCATATTAGTAACATCCGTGTCTAAGCGAAGTGCTAAAGATTACACTTCAGACAGAAGTTACTATCATGCAAGAACTCACCATAAAAGGGTTACTAGGTACTCCAACAGCTGCAACTTGTCCAAAAGGAGTTACTACAGGCTTTGCCTGGCCAAATGCAGCAAAACCTGCTCCAGGGAAAGATAAATGAAAAATATTAATACTAGTAACCTGTCTTTGAAGTTCTTTGCTGCAGCTCCCACACAAGTGGAAGCTTGGCCTGCACCATCAGCACAATGAACCCACTTTAACACTGTCAGAAATCTAAGTGTGAAACCACACAACTGAGCTTTGTGTTTGACTTCAACTGCTGGGAGCTAATTCACTCCCAAATGCTACACACAATACAGTCAGTGTTATCACATCATTTAAATTTAGGGGGAAGCACTTTCCAATTTCTCTTGCCTGTACTCTAAGGTAAGAGAGTGTTATAATCAGTTGCAGACACCCTGAAAAGTTAAGACAAACAATACCTCTTGCATTTAACTCCTTTAAGCCTAGAGCAATACCTGCAATTTCAGGATTAGATTATGGTAAAAACTCAGTCACGTCATTGCACACAGCCAAGTCAGCAAGCTCAGAGCTAGGAACCCCTCATCAATAGTATTATTAGGTTCACATAGAAATATATGCCCATTACTGCTAAACCATAGGCAGATCATGCTCTCCACATTTCCACTTCTAAACAGGATTATCTGCAATGCACAGACCTACCATTTGGCTGCTGAGCAAAAGCAGTCTGTTGAGGGAAAGCTGCCTGGGCTGGGAACGTGGGCTGCTGGAAGTTGCCACTGTAACTAGTAGGAAGACTGTAGGGGGCAGGAGTTCCAAATCCTGCAGGCATGCTCATGGATGCAGTACCAAATGTTGCTGCTGGCAGGCAAAAAACAAAGTTAACACCATTACTTAAATCACTTCTTTTTCATGAGACAGATTACTATAATACCACTTTAACTTTCTTAAAGGTCCCTAATGCTTCAATGACCATAAAGAAGTTCAGTTCAACTTTTACAGCCACTGAGCTGATTTGACAGCTTGGATCACCACCAGTTAAGTGCATAATTTACTTTGGCACTTTAGAAACAGAGTGATTTCAAATGTACTAGATGCAGCACATTCAGATACTTTGAGAAGGAAAATATTTTTTAATGCTCTCTATGTGATCAGATGCTTTCCCAAGGGTTTGGGTTTTTTTAGTAGAAGTCTGTCCACATCAAAAGCAAGCACTTTCAGGCAGCACAAACCCCTCTGGTTTTCCCCTTTTGAAAAAGCATTGAAGAATCTTCCTGCTTCAGGCCACATTAACAGGAAGTTAAAAGTCAACAACTAAACCATAAGGGATACATGCATCCCCTTGCTCCATCCCATCCTCAGTGTCACTTCAAAGGAAATTCTCACCATGCACAGTATTTGCACAAAGCTCCTACTGCAAATGCCCTTACTGTTGAGGGAAGACTTACAACAACAAATAAAAACACCCAGAACTTTTCATCTGATTCTCTGCTGAACGTTTCAAGTAATGATCACACAGCTCACACGCAATTCCACATGCCTTCAGCAAATAAACAGCAGCACATCAAGTGTAAAAATGTAGCAACAAAACCATTATTCAGTCTTTTGGGAGGAATTCTTGGAAGGAAGAGCAGCACATGGAGGGGGTTTCGTACACACACCAGGCATTTTGTTCTATTTCAACATTAGACAGTGTTTCTTTTGAAACATTAGGAGATTGTATGCCAGCCCAACTGGTTAAAATGTATTTAATGGATGGATCTTAATAATTTGAAAGAATTACTCCGAGAGTATTCGAGGGCAAGACTTTACACACAAGTAAACTGTTGACTAAGTACACAAAAAAGCTGATGTACCAACATTGCTCTCAGGCAGTAACGAAGCTATTTGATAGGAAATCTTGCTAAAACAGCAAACAGCACAGTGAAATAAGCAGAGACTTAAGATATCCCAAAAGGCATCAAGCTACTGTTCACAGAACCTTCAGGAGTCACTCAGCTGGTCAGTGTTTCATTGTGACCATGGAGGACATCGATAATGGTTTTGTTTTAGTTGTTGTAGGTTGTATGTGCTCTTCTCTCCCCTGGCCCAATTGCTAAAAGCCCATGCCCCTCCAAGTTCAAAAGCTGGAAAGCCTGCTGAAATTCTGCGTGCAGAGAACCAGATAGCTATCAATGAGCTTGGACAAGCAAGAACAACTAGCCACAAGAAACTTGAGACCAAATGTGGCAACCTACCAAAGTGAGCCTGAGGAAATATGTGAGAGTGAATTGCTCCTGAGAGGCCTTATGGAAGCCACAAAGAGACCAGACAATGTCAAATCATTTACACACTTCAACAGCAATGTCTCAGTTATACAGAGCAGTATACACACATATGTACCAGTTTGTTCATAGCTCAATCTATTGCTTGTCATGCTATGGAAACCATTAGAAATAAATGCTACAAAACAGATCTCCCAGGTAAGAAACCAGCAAAATTCATGCAGAAAGAAAGCTTAATATTAAAGGACAAGCTACAATCTTAACATCTTACACTGAAAGGGGTGTAATAGTATCTTTACTCATTCATTCTCTCCATAAACTAGCACCTAACATCAGCCTATCTGCCAAAGGGTTGGTACCTCTGCAAGCAAAGGGCAGCAGCTGAAGGTAGAGCTCCCATAAATTTATCTGAAGATCTTAAAAATGATCCAAAACACCACAGTTAGGAATAGGATTAAATTTAGCAAAGTATTTGGGGCATTAAACACCTGACCAATTTTAAATCCACTGTATCTCAAAAGGGACTGAAAACACAAGTCATTTGAGTGGAGGACATGAGTTTGGTCAATTAAGTTTTAACTTTGTCAAGTTTAACTCAGTCTGCATAGAATTCTGAGCAAAGCACAACTCTGTCAAAATGTACACACCAATGGATTTAAACCTGTGGAATTACATTTAAGGGCTAGAAGTGCCAAAATTGACCAGTGTCTTTGGAGAGGAGAATTGGCATAATCTAGGAATCACCTAAATACACCTTCAGGGGTTTAAAGAAAAGTACAAGCTTGCCTTTTTAAAAAGTGATTGTCTATGAAATTGATTCTACAGAATCCTCCCCCAGAAAATTCATGTAGTTCATCAGTCTTATGTTTGTTCAAGCATTCTTTTCTGCTACCAAAGGGAAAATAAAGACCACCACCAACGGACTGAATAAGCAGACTGGCAAGGAGCTAACAGTCCTGGCAGACTGGCAAAGAGCTCCAGCTCTTAGGTTTTCAGGGTTTTGGGGACATGGAAATAAAGAAATTCAAAAACCAAGAATGCCAGCACAGCAGCAAGGCTTTCAAATCTCTCATTTCAGAGCAACTTTCTATGAAGCATGCTTCAAAACCAAGGTTATAGTCTTGGAAGGTACCCAACTGGTAATACGAAGACTACAAACAGCTTAGGCAGCATTAGCATTTTTCATGGCCATCATTTGAAGTCCCAGGATTGGACCAGAACAGGAAAATAATATCCTCAGCCCAATATAAAACATCACTTATCAAAAAAACCAAATGAAACCCCAAAGTTGATTTCTAAAGCCTATCCATAAATATTGCTCTCTACAGTGAACAGACAAATAACATGTCAAAGACTAGAGACAAGTAATACAGAAAATCTTTAAGGAAGAAATGACAGAGCTATGAAGAAAAGAATCAATGAAAGCCTCAAAAAATAGGCACAAACCACTACATGTTTAAGAATCTAACCTGTTGCTCCTCGGCTATTGGTCTGGAATGGATTTGTTGGATGTGCCACTGGGGCAACAGGGGCAGCTACAAATGGATTTGTGGAAGGTGTTGCTGAAAGATTAAAGACAGTTTATTAAATAAAGTAATTTTAAAACAGCTTGACTCACATTAGGTTTATGCAGCTTTTCTACAGAGACACATCAATATCTAAGACCACATGAAAAGTTAGGAATTGGTAATAAAATGCTTAAAAACGTATCACAACAGCACGTTTGAGGCATCCCTCAGCCACTCCAACATCACTAGTGAAGTGCAGCACTATCAACTAAATATGAGTAATATGTCTGCTTACAGTCCACAAAAAGGTGTTAGTAACACTTATCTACCTCCAAAGGGAGCAGGCACACTTGAAGATGCAGGCTGTGTCTGTGCAGTAGCAGCCACGGGTACTGTTCCAAAAGCATTGCTGAAAATAATTGACACATTCAGTGAAGTCAGAACTGCTTGTTTCACAAGTAAATACAACTTACAGTTACTGTTGGCATGTAGAACAGGAGAGGAATGTTTATGTGCAGTCTGCAAACTGCAATACAATTCATTGGTGCCAGGAACCAAGCCCCTGATGCTAGGGGGGGAGACCACAACTAGTGCTGAGCAATGAGAAGTCATCTCCACCAACAATGGGAGAAAGAACACTGAACAGAGACCCTCAGCAGAAAGGCTGCAAAGCAGTAGTTTTAGGGGCACTTGCAGAACCCAGCAGAGCTATAGCAGGTGTTTGGCATTTATTGCTTTAATGACCCCAAAAAAAAAGGTGGCTGGCACTGTGTACATTATAAACATCTGAGTAAGTTTCATTTGCCAGGGACCATGCTATGAATTTCAGGGTGCACACAAGCATCCTGTACAGGAAAGCATTACCACCTAACAGGTTTAGCATGTAATGAGTAAAAAGAGGCAGAGAACACTCTGCTGACAAAGTACTCTTACTTTTATCTTGTAACACCCTACTGGAGGGTATTGCTGTTATTTAAAACAAAGGATGTGGCTGCAGTAGTACCTCTAAATTCATGTAAAGCTATCCCAGTTAGGGAAATAAAACCAGATGTGAGAAACACCTCCAAGCTACTTTTCTGCACATTGTTGTTGTCAGCTACTCCTAACAAGTACCTGCTGACGTTACTGGTGGCAGTATAGGCGTTACTAGAGGTTGCTGTGCAGCTGAACACGCTGTCTAGCTCTGCTAGAGCCGCGTACTTGTCTGAAGGTGGACTTGACTGATTCGGGGCTGACAACGCAGGCCCTGCTGATGCTGACACAGCTGTGCTGAAGCCACTTCCTTGCTCACTACCACCTAGAAAAGAAACAAGATAAAAAACAATTGTTTTATTTTCTACCCCACCAATACTGAGAACTAAATCAAAGCTCATGAGCAGTTTAAGTCATAGAATCAAAGAATCATGGAACAGTTTGGTTTGGAAGGGATCTTGAAGATAATCTAGTTTCAACCTGCAACAGGCAGGGACACCTCCTACTAGACCAACTTGATCAAGGCTCCATGCAACCTGCCTTTCAACATTTCCAGGGCTGGAGCTTCCACAACTTCTCTAGGCAGCCTGTTCCAGTGCCTCACCACCCTCATGATGAGTTTCCTCCTAATGTCTAATTGGAATCTAGCTTTTTCCATCCTGAAGCGATTACCCCTCGTCCTGTTACTACACGCCTTTTTGAACAAGTCCCTCTCCAGTTTCCCTATAGCCCTGCTTCAAATGCTGGAAAGCTGCTCTAAGGTTTCCCTGGATCCTTTTCCTTTCCAGGCTGAACAACTCTAACCCTCTCAGCGGAGGTGCTCCAGCCCTCAAGTCTCAGACTCAAGAATTAGACATGCACTAAAGACATACAACAAAATGTGTTTAACAAACCATTAGCTCTTAGGAAAGTGTCATGCTTACAGAAATATTCTGAAGCTCCAAAGATGCTGTGGCTTCCCTGGAAAACGTGACACTCAAACTCTCAAATAATCCATTTCAGAACAAAGTTGTACATTACAAACCAACAGCAGTTTTTCTACATCATGTGAGAAGAAAAAAGTTTATTCCCTAACTATTTTTCTCTCCTTAAAGTCAAGTAAACATGAAGCATTACTACTACAAGTTATAAAAGAAAAAAAAGGCAAGCCAGTCTAATCTTAGAATAGACCAGACCAGGTTGGAAGAGACCTTCAAGATCATCACGTCCAACCCATCAACTAATCCAACCCACCTAATCAACTAACCCATGGCACCAAGCACCCCATCAAGTCTCCTCCTGAACACCTCCAATGATGGCGACTCCACCACCTCCCCAGGCAGCCCATTCCAATGGGCAATCACTCTCTCTCTCTAGAACTTCTTCCTAACATCCAATCTAAACCTCCCCTGGCACAGCCTGAGACTGTGTCCTCTTGTTCTGGTGCTGGCTGCCTGGGAGAAGAGACCAACATCTGCCTGTCTACAACCTCCCTTCAGGTAGTTGTAGAGAGCAATAAGGTCACCCCTGAGTCTCCTCTTCTCCAGGCTAAGCAACCCCAGCTCCCTCAATCTCTCCTCATAGGGCTTATGCTCCAAGCCCCTCACCAACTTCGTTGCCCTTCTCTGGACTTGCTCCAGCAAGTCAACCTCCTTCCTAAACTGAGGGGCCCAGACTGGACACAGTACTCGAGGTGCAGCCTAATCAGTGCAGTGTACAGGGGCAGAATGACCTCCCTGCTCCTGCTGGCCACACTGTTCCTGATGCTGCTTTGGCAGCTCTCTGCAACAACTATTGCTCTCCATCCAAGAGCCTTCACTTCAGCACCAATACAAAACTTGTATTTTCATCACTGCAGTAGTAATTGTTTAGGTATCTCCAATGAGAGTTGTTATTATCTTGAAAGGAAGTAAGTTTTCAAAAAGCAGTCTAGTGATGACATCATTAAGAATGGTATTAGTCTTATAACTTACACCTTACACATTAAGGGTACACAGAGGTGAAATGCCACTGAACTTGGAGAAAGGACATTTTGAAATACAGTCACTGCTTAACAACACAGCCATGCCTGTGGTGAGTACACACATGGAGAACAAACATGTTAAAGAATAAAGGTTAATACCTTGCCCTGCACTGAAGATATTATCTAAGTTAGCAAGAGCTGCATATTTGTCAGCTGGCTGGAGGTTGGGCTTATTCGCTGCAGCTTTACTAGCTGCAGTGGCTGTTGTGTTGCTCTGAGAAGCATTGAAGGCCCCAAAGTCAGCACTGAAGGATTTGGGGAAGTTATCAAAGTGAGCAAAGTTAGCATTGACCGATCCAGCACTTCCACCTGTAACAAATAAAGTTGAACAGGATTAACACTCCAAAGCTAGAGAAAGTCCTTCCAACTGGCACAGTAACCCCACCTCTTCGTGAGGCAGCATTCCTCTGCCCCACCCCACATGTTTAAAACCCTTTCCCATTTCATTCAAAGTTACACTGGGTTATCATCACTTTATTCTCCCTCCCCTCAGTATTTTTGAGTCTGCCAATCCAGGGAAAGAACCCCAAACTTCAACAGCTCAAATTACAGTCATACTTCCATCTGGAAAACTACATTTTATTTCTTAGCTGTCATTTTCAATCATATTTTGCTAGAAAAGCAGGCATTTCTTGGAATCTGTAATACAGAATCTGTCACACGTGTCTAATGAATTTGCATTTACTGGATGGTATAATGTTTCACCATTTCAGATGTCAGTCAGCATTCTAAGCAGAAAAATGGTGTCTAGAAGTCCAAAATAGTACAATTTCAAGCCAAGGTTTAGTGATAATTTGTTTCTCTGTTCTCAGACAGGAAAGAGGAGAGGGGGGGAAGATGTAACAAAGGTCTTTTTATACCAAGTCTCCAGTGACATCAGAAATACATAAAAATCGATTTTAAAGATGTGACTTAGGTCCACACAAGAGAACTTCAGTTCAAACATGGAACCATGAGCTTCCATCTCTTCAGTGTCCAGACAATTTAACCTAGGCAGGTCACAGACTGAAATTTAAATGCGTTGTTCCATTAAGTGTATCACTTTCTGTAGCAGCTGGTTGAGGACTGCACTCACACTACAGAACACACGACTGTCTGACAGCACCACCAGGAAGTTAACGCGCACGCAAGGGCAGGCATGAGAACGCTACGCTACAATGGCACAAGATGAAGCAAGCCGAGTTTTCCACTGCGTGGAACTTACTGTGTACAGCCTGGAGAGGAAAAGCTGAAGTAAATTCACCAAAACTGCAGCTAGATGAAAGCGTTCTGAACGCTGGACAGCCAGAAATTGTGGGGGGGTTAAAGTTAACATAAGAAGGGAGAAAGAAAATTTGGAAAAAAGTTTAAAACGACACCACACTCAAAAGAAAAAAAAACAAAAGGAAAAGAAAGTCAGTCAGCCAAAGAACAAACAGCAAGTGTAAGCTCAAGCAGAAGTTCTAAAGCATGATCAAATCAAAGGAAAGCAAAATAAATCTTAGCTATAGGCTCTACACATGAAGTCAAACACACTGAAGTGTGCGCATGTGTCACACCTATGCACAGACACTTTGGTTTTGGTACAGCAATGTGCTTTTGGGTCTACTGAAGCATTTCTCTTACCCAATTGAGTCAATTCATTGTTTATCAAAAGCAGTCTCATTTACTCTAGTCAGTTATTTCAGGTGTAGAGCTAACACACAGTGCCATAAATCAGACTTCTGAGCAGCATTAGGAAAAAGAAAATCAACATCAAGCAGAAGGAATTAATTTTGAGTTTCCCCAGAGCTTCAGAAAGCACAGTTGCAATAAAGCAGGCAGATGCAAGAAATGAACTCAAGTACCTTCCAACACAAAGGTAAGGATTATTTCAATTAAGTATTAATCAAAAGTGCTAGGAGTTCTACCTGTGTTTTGGGGCTGAAAAGGAGACTGACTTGCTGTGGGGAAACCTCCAAAATTACTTGAGCCACTAGACCGTTCAAATGCATCAAAGTTTGCAAAACCTGCGTTTGCAGAGTTCTGCGCTGTAAACCGCAAAGGAACAAAACATGTTAATGATATGGGAAGTCAACACAAAAACAGATGTAGCAACTGAATCCATGGTTGTGACAGCCTCCAAGGGTTATCCCCTCTCTTGTCATTAAACATGAAAAATAAAATTAAAAAATCAAATCATCACAACATGATATTCTGCACCTGAAAGTTGTCTTAGAACAAGCTTTCACATGTAGCCTGCGCAGAGCTGTACCAGTTAACCTCTGGCCTCCTCACAACTGCATGAGCTGACCCTAAAGTGTCTGCAGTGGTCAGGGAAAACCAGCCAGAACGTACACAATGCCAGATGTACACCTGTAGAACCCAAAGCAGGCATCATGCTAAATACTTGCTTCCAAAACTAGAATCTGTGGATTAACCAAACATTTCTTTGGGAATAAGAAAATTAGAAGCTACTCTTGTAACACAGACAATTTGAATTCCTGATACAGAAGGTGATTCTTCCTTGGGTCAGTTTAGTCTGACACCACTTGAATAGTTTTGATGAGATTTATAAAGTTAATTTCACTGGAAAACTCCATTCTTAGTAAACTAGACCAGAGTACAGAAATATAGAAATCAATACCAATGTCAAGAAGACAGCATCCTAGGGTGGATCCACAAAATAAAATCCAAGGCAATTTCAAAGAGAATGTCAGCTTTTGCCTCCCTTTTGTGCCATGCTATAGGAGCAAATAAAAGTTAAACACCCATCTAGTTTCAAACAGCTGTAATAAACAAGGATTATAGTTTGTTATTATACCATCTGTACTGGTTCAAACAGCACCCTACAGACTTCAGCTTCAAATTTCACAGCTTGGTTGGGATTCTTTGTATTTAGGGGGGGTGTTTATTTTTGGGGGGCTTGTGGGGGGGGTTTCTGTTGTTTTGGGGGGTTTTTTTTGGTTGTTCTTGTTTGTTGGTCTGGTTTTGGGTTTTTTTGTTTGGTTTTAAACCAGTAGCTCTAAGTGGCACAGACTTACAATTAAATTGCACCTGGTTTCAAAATGAAAGCGATGCTTTCACCCTAACGCTTTGGTCGGACAGGGGCTACTTGGAGACCAATGCTTAGCTGACCACACAGCATTAAGTACATAAAGTCACTCCCAGAACTGAGGCAATATTTTTCATGTCAACCACTCACAAACAGAACACTATAATCAAGAATCTTAAATGATCTAGCCTTTTGAGGCAAGATTAAGAACTGCAATCTACTACCTTACAGGCCACTTGTAACAGTTTTATTCCATCACCTGACACAAGGTATGGTTTGCAAGTGGGCCCATGTTGAAACTCTTCTGCAGAGCATTCAGATGTATCTTGCTTTACATGGTAAAGTTTGAACCTATGCAAGACTGGCACAAAGATGAAGACCAAGACTTGTACTTTCCTGTACCTGAAACAACATGCAGATGGTATTTTCAGGGATGCACTGTCAACTCCAAAATTCAGTTCTCCACAGAGAAACCCAAGAATGGCCCTAAAGGTTAAGGAGCTGCAGGGGATTGCAGCTTTGCACAGGTTTACAGCTGCTGTTGTGATGCAGATCAGTGAGGCAGTACAAAGCCAGCTGCCTAAAGCCAGTTCAGGTATGGCAATACTGGCCATGGCAACACAAGCTACCCCCCAACCTTTGCACCGTTTCCTCTGTGAGATCTGCAGTACCTGGTGTGGAATAAAGGGATGAAACTTTGCAAAACAAAACAGGAAGACCACATATATTCAGTTACAAAACTGACAGCAATTCTCTGCAGGACAATAACTATGTCACGCTGTTTTATTTCTTTTGGGTAAGGCCTCTTCTCCCTTGCTGCCCATGATGGAGCTGTGCTGTGTCACTACACCTGTTTATAGCTTTTGTGTAGATCTATTCTGTTCATTTACACAAGCCAAAAATTCTTCGCTGCTGTCACTGTTTCCAGTCTGTACACTGCAGGTAGAGCACAGCGATCTATCATCATCTTCACAATCTCATTCTGCAGAAGCCACAGAACTTGGTATATTAAAGAGAGATGGTAAATGTAAGGTAAGCATGTGTCCACTTCAACATGCAAGTGTCCTGAGCCAACTTAGTTGGCATGAGGTCACAAATATTGTTGTGGTTGCAGAAACAGTCACTTTTACTGGAAGCCTTCAATTCACTGTCACTTTCCAGTCATTTCTTTAGTTAATCATTGTGTACATGAAGGGAAAGAGAAGAGGCCATCCCCTGGAGGCACAGCTAAAACCAAGCCCTAAAACAGGAACACTCCAAACTTTGATAAAGTGGTCCTGGGCTAAGCAAACATTCTTCCATCCTCTGCTGCAGTAAACCATAACAAGAATTACATGTTTATACAGCTCCTTAAATTGAGTACTGGAAACTTGCTTTTGCCCAAGCTGGGAGATTGAACAACCCTGCCTGCATTCCACAAAGAAGAGTCTGTTACAATTTTCACTTAACACTGCCCTGTGGTTACTACACACAGAACATGCCTTGGAAATCTTTTACCCCAGCAAACACCTTGACAAAGCAGCCTGCAATACACATTCAGCTATTGTATGCTCAGAAACAGGGTTGTGTCTTTTAGGAACCAATTTACCACACTTGAAAGTGTTTTGGGTTCCAGAATTTAGAGAGTCATGGAGATCACAGTGATTAATCACTGAGACATCCAACTAGTTACATCTGAGTATTCCTCTAGATTTTGACTGTGTCTTAATTCAACAAGCAATTCAGAGGCTCTTCTGTAACACTATATATATTCTGGAGTGCTCATAATGCTTTTTAGGAACTACCCAGCAGAGATGCAGTGGAATTTTGCCTAGATTTAGAACACAGTATTGAAATACTGATTTAAGGGAATTTTCATCTCCTGAAACTTCAAGAGTAATTGAGTGTATATAAATGTAGAATAATTCAGCAACAAGTTTGTAAAGAAAAGTCATTAAAAAGAATTCACTGTCCACAGCTTCTTCAGTAGCACTGTACAACACTGGCCAGTCAGTACAAGTTATCCCACTTCAATATGCCTCCCAAAAGGTGATTAAACTGAAATCCTGTGTTAAGTATTTTACAAAACACTCTGCAAAGGCAATTCTTATTTTGTGTAACTGAACTCAGCCAATTATTTCACAATTTTTTACTGAAAGGTAACTTTGAGGAAGCCTTGATAGTTTGTCCCATTCCTCCCCTCCATGATGTTTCCTCTCAGCTGTCAACAAATTCAGAGCAATTTCAGCAACAAATCTCTCTTACTCCCACTGGCTAAGCATCATCAGTTTCTCTCCAAAAAAAAATGATGAAAAGCCCATTCAGACAGGGCAGGCAAAAGAACTTCCCCACAATTACAATGCAAGTTAGCAACAACATACTTCAGTGACTACAGAATCAACTTGATCTTTAGGATAGATTTCCATGGCTCAAGATCTTCCACTGAAAACTTGGAGGCTCAAGATATTTTACTTAAGTCATCCTTGAAGAATGTAAGGTCTGCCCTCATCCTCAGTCAATACATGTGCTCAAACCATGTCTATTCTTCCTCAAACTAGAGTACTACCAATGTGGGTAGCATGCAGATTTCTCAAACACACGCACAAAGGAGGAGATCATTCTTTAAACTGAGAAAGCCTTTGCTTTTCTTTTAACCAACTGACAGTTCATCAATGCATTTGAACTCCCTTGAAGTTTCTGTATCTGCTTTCTTTCCATAAATGCTCTTCCTAATAATTTTCAGTGAGAAAATTGAAGGTCTGATATCAGCTTCTCCCTACCTTCTGTTACTCATCCTCTCTACCCAAAGAATCTGAAGTAGGCAGAGTCTAATCATATATATCATAGAAAACAGCTATAGCAGCTCCCACTTCAAAAAGGATTATCTGCCTGTGTGTCTTCAACCTATCCTTATAAAAACCAAAAGGAAATCTTGAACAATGCAACATTCTCAAGGCAGAAAATTACATGTACCTTAGGAAGTTTAGTCTGAAGCCACAGAAAACAAAAAACTACATGTTATATCATTAACAAGGCCACATTGCTCAGAATACTTACCTGTGTGACTGTTAAAGTGTGCAAAATTAGCAAAATTTGCTGTAGCAGGTGACTGAGGAGGAGCAGCAGCAAAGATATCTGAGCCAAGGTCACTGAGGAGGTCAAATTGCTTTTTTTCCTGTTGCTGCTGTCCTTGAGATCGAACTACAACAGGAGACTACAAACAACATTTCAATTAGCTAAGACAAAAAGTGTTTTACCAAACTGTTGCAAAAATACTAGAAGGATAGACTCAAGACATTTAACAAGCCATTTATTCCTCAATTTCATGATGCTGCATACAGCATGGGCCCTCCTGCTGCAATATGAGCAGGACACTCTGCTTATGGTACTATGGTAGCTTTTAAAGGAACTTTGCAGCAGATTCCCATGGATTAAAAGGAAATGCAACAATAGAACAGAAGGAACTTCAAAATTATGTATTTAAAACTGAAAATACTGTACTAATACATGCAATAAAACTGAATTTCACTGCATTCTGAAAACACGTTTAAAATTCAGTATGGGGAGAGAAGAATTTAGCAACTTCAAGGCAAGGCTGCACTCTGCCCCAATTTCTATTCTGAGTCTTAAGAGGTGCAGTCCAGAGCTGTCCATATTCTACAGGTTAGCTAAAACCTGCTTCCTCCAGAATAGAAGTCTGTAGTACTGTTTGGCTTTACAGAACACCATATGGACTGTTCCTGAATGGCACCTGATGAGACAATTACAGGAGGCACAGCAAGTAATAATGAACACTTGCTCTCAATCCAGGTTCATTACTAATCAGAATTTCACTGTTTCAAATGAAAAAACATCACACCACAAAAAAATATACCACATCAGATTCAAACCTCAGAGACATTTAAGCAAATACAGTTGAACTTATCAACCACACTGGAAAATCCTGCTTGCTGAAAAGCATTAATGAAAAACACCCTCTGTGTTCAATAGAAACAAGCTTATTTTAAAATCTGATCTGCAAACACCAGCATGCTTCAACAAAATACACAGGATAACGCTGGTTTAGTGATCATACTGTCAGGCAGCAGTTGCTACTGCAAGAATTCTTGGAAAACCCCGCTGCAGAGTTCTGTGCTCTGCAACTCTTGTCACTACTCACTTGGCTAGGTGTGCCCTTGTTTAAGTGCAGTGTGGGTGCAGCTTCTCCCAAGAGAGATTTGAGAGGCTTCATTTCAGGTGTGCTGCTTGTACTACTAGCAGAAGACCCAGATATGGATGCATGGACTGATGCCACCACCTTTGCTTGCTCTGGAGGAACATACCTGTGTTCAAATAGAGCAATGGTTTTGACAAGTTTAACAGCTTAGCATTCCTAAGAGTTAAGTGTGAGAACTGGAGATCAGTTATTTTAACCACTGACCATGCCACAAATTCTGTCAGCAGTCTGCAGAATGCCCATTACTTAAATATGCCAGATATTTTAAAAAAATAGACCAGAATTGCAAGTCATCAGTATTTTACAGCACTTATTTAACACAAACCACATGTCTTCTACCTCCTAATACAGGCCTGCAAATCCCTTTCTTCACACTGACACCCCCTCAATCGTTTTTGTTTCAGCAACATGAATTACACACTGAGAAACTTCTTTATACATAGTTGGTCTTCTCTGTTTCCTGTAGGAGCTCTGAACAAAATCCAGAAATCACTTTTCTTCAGAGCTGTGCAACCCAGCCCAAGGAGCACACAAGGTAAGCACATCCAAGAACATGAGAAGAGCCCATCTTCACTTCTTATCATAGAAGCAAACCTTATAGCTGTAAAGCTATCTTACCATCTTTTCTTTTCATATTTTTCCTGTAGAAATTCCTTTACTTTCTGTGGATCCCTGAAGTCTGGAATTGCTGATGATCTGTCATCAAATAGGCCTAGCCAAATCTGTTTGCACACCTTACAAAAAAAAAAGACAGCACAGGTTCATCAGTCAAAACATTCTAATTAGAAACTCATCTACATTTACAATTGTAATACACAAAACCATCACAAAGTGTGTGGCTGCAAGCTTTTTATTCCAGGCTGAGCTGCTTTAACAACTGCTTGGTGCACCATGTACTACTCTAAGTACCTTAAAGTTGTAGGGCCATCTGTCGCAGCAGGGCAAGCCAATTCCAGCATCCAATTTCACCATCAAGCACTGCTCTTTACAAAATATTTGTGGTATGTACTCAAAAAGGGGCAAAGCACCTGATTTCTACTTGTGATCTCTAAGATTCTTCTCCATCCCCTAATTCTACACATTCCCTTACCTTTTTTCCAGGGTTTAAACAGATTTCATGTGCCACAAACCCAGAGGCTGTTTTTTAAAGGAACTCAAGTTAAGCATTTACAAATCCTGGGCATAAGAACTTTAAGAGTCTTCCTCACCATGATGCAGTTGCTATGGAATCATACACATTTCATTTGAGTGAAGGGGTGAGAATGGGTGAAAAGTATTCTTGCTCTGTTTAAACTTTCCAATTGCAGTGAGCATGAAAAGTTGAAGCACTTGCAATATTCTCAGTATGTCCAGCTTCAATCACTAAGAAAGGTGACTTCTCAAAACTCAACAAGCCACAGGAGCTGTCACACTTCAAACATTTTCTTCAAGCACTTAGGACTGCTCTGCAAGTAACCTGGGTACACACTCAAATCATATACCAAACAATTGCTACCCTCTAACAGTAGACTCTGCCATTTCAAAACAGTTTTTTTTTTACAGAAGGGAAGCCCAAAGCTTTGTTTGTGATAACATCCTTCTCACACCCTGAGATAAATCTGACCATCTCCCTTACAGGCCTCCCACAAATGCTGCCCTCTCTTCCTGCAACAGTGTCAGGTTTTCAGCACAGTCTCAGAAATTTCAGAGGAAGCACACTGCTCTAACAATTAAGAACTGCACAAGCTCTTTCTGACGAATCAAGGGGAAGGCTGTTTTACCCCCACTACATCATTTTCCCCAGAAAAGTTTTTCTTCTTCACCTGACCAGCTAAATTAGCATCTTTGGAAGCACTAGCTGTCTAATATGACAAATCTTCAGGTGATTTCAAACATTGTTCAGGACTAGAGATGAGATAGCAAGCACAACTATGTATTTCATACTTAATCTCTCCAATATTTTTTCAGCCTGCTTGCTTGTCCAATGCTCCAGTCCTTATTGTCATCTACTGGACAGGGACAACATGAAACAGATGTAATGATCAAAGGATAGCTCCAAATAGTGATTTAAAGATCAGGTCAGTAGTTTCTACTTCAAATACACTCAGCTAGTCAGCATTCAATCAGCAACTGTACTTTACAAAAGGGTTAAGTTCAATGGAGTGATGAGAGTTGTATATTTCAACAGTCATTATTTGCAATATGGTACTAGATGGAATGAAACTGAAGGTATTTTTTTATAACCTCTTCAGAGTCAGAAGATACAAACTTGGTCCAAACAGTCTGTTCCAACCCAAATGCCAATAGCATGAAGCACTGTTTTAGTGGTAACAATCTTGCACCTAAGCCCTGTGTTTTGCTGACAAAATGTATAAAGTCAGAACATCTATGGGTATAGCTTTGAACGTCTGCATTGGATAGCTTGAGGTGGGCCAGCAGTAGTCTCTCCTTACTTTGGATTGGTGAGTACACTGTGCCAAATTTCAGACAAGCAGAAACACAGCCCCTACATGACCCTGCACCAAGCAGAGTTAACACTGAGGGCTGTATTGTGATGATCAGCTCACACCCAGCCCAAGATGTGCTATTGAAGGAAGGAAAAAGTCCTCCTCCCCACCCACATCAGGCCATTACATTACTTCCCCTCCTCCTACCACCCAAGTCACATCAAAGAAACTCATCACAATTACCATGTCATTAGTACCACTGAAACCTGTACTGGGATCAACTCACAACAACAGTCAAACCACAATCCAGTTTTTCACCTTTCTCCTTCCCAGTCTGCCATTTCACCTTTACCCCACAGTATTTAAGAATTCCAAATAAGGAGGGAAAAGAACAAACAATTCCACATCAGTCTCAAGCCTTCCTGGGCAGTACAATCAATTTCTGGGAGAACGCAAAAAATGAGGTCCTGTGTGACTTTAGATCATTTACCAGCTACAGTAGATAAGAGCTCCATGAATATGCAAGTAGGTAGGAAGGAGGACCAACACATCGTTGGTTTCAAATGATGCAAGGCATCAATTCCTGCACTGTACTGCAATTCCTGCAAAACTGCAGGAAACAAGCTTCCAAAAGTATTTCCTGAAGCAACTAATTTCTTCTAAATACCTAAACACAAAAGCAGCAATAACTGAACAGTGCCTTAAGTCACTATTATAATTTATTTCATTAAACCTGCAAGGGACTCTTTATTGCTTCTCATTACTGGTTGCACAGAGAGCAGCTTTACTAATGGGCAGCACACACCACCACACAGCATTAAGCTCAAGAACCCAAACAGTCACACAGGCTTCAGCAAGCTCTCATTGTGTCAGTTCAACGGCAAGTGGCTGTACAAACACAAGTTAAAACATTTACTTTGCTGCTCCAGACACGCAAATGACATCTTCCTTCACCTAAACAGCTCTCAGAGAAAGTACAATTTCTTACAAGTCTTACATATAGGCAAGTCCTTTAGACAGCCTAATTTCATAAAGCTGTAATATCACACAAGAACAGCTGAAAGGCAGAGTTTTGTCTGCTTCTGTATGAAGTATCACACAATGCTTTGAACATCAGCAGCCGTTCCAAGCAAGCATTCAGAACACAATCAAAGGCCCCTTGTCTGTCCTTGTCTGCTTGTGACCTGTATGCCCTTTCTAGCTATACTTCTGTTACCATCATCTGACTTGACAGGGACCCACAATACTGCATTGATTATGCTTCCAGCAAGCCGTAATACACAATTTTCAGCTATCTACAACAAAGCCAATGGCAGTGTGCTGTGAAATACCATAGGACAACATCCAAACTGGAATTAACTTACAGAATTGTCAGGGACAGAACTCACATTTACAAACAGTTATCTTTCCATAGTCTATAAGTAAGTTGCTAAAAGTACTGAATCTTATGCAAAGAAAAGCTCACTGTGAGAAATGTGAGTATTTTACTAACAAGGTAGTCACAGTTTTTTATTTCAAAGCTGTTTAAAAGTCACTGATGATCAAGATGAAGGAAATTTAAGCTGTATGCTGAGTTATGGCAAGGAATGATTGCTCCGCACTTACATCTTCAGTACCCAGACTGCTCCCCACCAATCACACCTTTTAAATCCAACTATCTGAATTTGACAACACTTGAGATACTAAAAGATTGTGACAAAAAAAAATTAGTGGAAATGTACCAAAAAAAATATCAGATGAGGAACTTCAGCTGCCACATTTCAACACAAGCTTCAGCGCTGTGTTCCACCTGTCTCATTCACTATACACGCTGACTCTCGGCCAGCTAATTACTAGCAGGACATAGAGGAACAAGTGCAAAAAGGAAGTCAAGGGCATATAAATGTGCATGCAACTGAGCTTTAAGCAACCAGTTGGTATACTAAACATGCAATTTTATTCTTAGTTTTTCTAATACAAACGTGCTATTGGAGAAAAAGAGGAAGTCATTTTCAGGAGCAGCAAAAATTCTGACTATATGCTTTGAAAAACATGACCTGACATTCCAAAGAGCCTGTATTTCAAAAACACCTCGACTAATCCACACAGATCAGACTGCAGAGCTGACTTAGAAAATGCTACTGTTCAAGTTTCATGGTTTATCATAAGCTCCATTTTAGCAAAATCACTCCTTCCTTTGCAGTTACAGACAACACACTAAGAATGAATCCCAACTTGCCACAAAGTTAAACAACATTGCTCCTAAGGTACCCAGCCTAAAAATTCTGTGTCTTTCTGAAATCCTTCTTGGGGATACTCTTGTTCAGCCATTTAATATTAGTGTTGTCCTTTCTGCACAAATAAGCCTCTGCTCAAAAGCTATGTTCACTCACCGAAGTCCTTGTTCTACTCCTCCTTTTGATAACCAAGCTCTATTAAACAAAATGCTCTGTTCAGAGAAGAGTCAGGCAAGCTGGAGCCAAGAGTAAACATTCAAGTAATGTAGAAGCCCCTAGAAACAGTGGAACACATCCAACAATCCATAGTCATTGTCCACTGTCCCTGAAAAGTATAATTACCCCCATGTCCCACTGGTTCACCAATGTAGCACAAAGGGGGGGAAACAGCATCAAAACCACAATTACACTAAAACATAGAGACAGCACTGAAGTCAGAATGATCAAGCATATGCAGCTTTTGCCAGCCTGCTTTCATTGAAGGGTTGTCAGAAGCAAGACACTGAAGTCTGGCTGGTCTCTACTACACTGTGGGAGCTGCAAGGACCACAAAAAAGCAAAGTTGTCTCTTGTCAGGTAACAATAAGTGGAAAACAAAATCCAGCAGTTATCTTCATGAAGTTTAAAAGCTCATGTGAATCCTTTTTTCAACTGGTTTGGGTAGAACAGCACTTGTTCTCTGCCAACAAGCTCCAGTCCTGCAAGGGATGTCATTAGGCAGTTGGCAACTAAATACTGGAAGTTCAGAATTAGATCAGTAAGTACAATGTGAAGCCAAGAGGGAAAGAGAATCACAACCAGCTTCAACCTACTCACCCTGACCTAGATAAAAACCCATGAGGTAGCAAGGCAGAAGCTGTGAGTTACCACAACTTAAATATATCATTGAGAGGGGAAATTGGGCCAAGTGCATATTCCATGTTATAATAACATCTTCACCTATATTTCTCTTCATGTCATTGGTTTCCCTCCATCTGCATTCAGCAGCTACTCTATTTGAGGAAGAAACTTTCTTAGAACTGCCTCTACCTATCTTGTTTCCCACTCTACATTTGTAGTCCTGCAGTTTAAGTAATTACCCTTGTTATCAGCTTTGGCAGAAAGGAACAAAGAATTCATCCCAGTCACTGCACATCTGGTACTCCACAAAGAGTTGACCAGAAAGGCTTCTGGTTTAAAATCCAGTCTAAGAGCATCCTATGCTTTCAGGAGTTCCAGGCAGGGCTTTAAAGGCTAAGAACAGCAGAAACTTACCTGTTTTCCACAAGTGTTTGGCTTTTGGGGTGCTTCTTGTTTCTTATGTTTTTTTTTAACAGAGTTGGGAAGGTGGGGAAGAATAGGCACACTCAGAAAATTTCCAAGAAAGAAAGAAAAACAGCAATATCCATCAAATTTTGCAGCAAGCCTGAGCAGTTCTGAGGTTTCAGTTATTTCTCTTCCATTGCCATACGTTTCAGCTACCAAACAACACTTCAGCGTGGCACAACTATCGCACTGATACACATCTCCAGTGTGGGAAGGCGGATATGGGAGAGACAAAAGCCTTCTGCTTACACAACACAGAGCCACCAGACTCCAGAAACTCCTGTTAGCAGAGTCATGCAAGTTTGCATCATAAAAATTCAGCAAGGCCAGCAAAATTAGGATTTTGATCAAGAAGTCACCTGCCCTTGTACGCACTGAGGGCAGCATGGCAAGGAAAAGCTGTAACATGACAAGTACCTCTGGTAGACACTAGGAAAAGGCACACTACTGGATCTATGGCACTCTTTAGCCCCAGATATATCACTACATAGGAAGACTGCACACCAGTCTCATTTAAAAAGGTATTACCTTTCAGGATTTTAGCATGTGCCACATTAGATTTCTTCTCTTCCTCCCCCTAGTAAGATATCCTCAGTTATGCACCAAATGTAATGCTGACCTTGCAAAGAACTACATATTACCACACAACAAAACTATGTTCCAAAACATAACACTCACCACAGGAAGAAAGATTTGGAAACTGTTCCCTTGTGTAAGCAAGTTACAGCTTTGTTCAGTAATTCAGCACTTACGATGTCAATATTATTCATTAATCTCTGTAGGTTAAAAGAATTTCATGCTGCCAGTATACTGATTTCAAAGGCAGTTTGGGTCCAAAAGATATAGTTGGTTTCACAAGGTCAGAGTTCCAGCTGGTAAATCCTGCTAACAGAGACCGCCCTGCACACAATCAGCTCACCTATCTCTAGATCGTATTAGCAGAGCCAGGGACACAACTACAAGGACACCTGACTGCACAGCTCACGCTGTCAGGACTCATCAGCTCCAGCTTAC
Source organism: Dryobates pubescens (assembly GCF_014839835.1). Classification (NCBI taxonomy): domain Eukaryota; kingdom Metazoa; phylum Chordata; class Aves; order Piciformes; family Picidae; genus Dryobates; species Dryobates pubescens. Next base: position 7,886,715 of record NC_071643.1, read on the forward strand.
TTCTGCTCTTTCCACTCCAGGATTTCTAGGCCACCTTCCATAGCAAAGAAGTTTCTAGGGCACTTTGTTTAGGCCAAACATCAGCTCTGCAGCAGCCATACACTGCTACCAGTTCAAGAGCTCTGTGGAAAACTGCTACCTGCCCAGGTGCTAATCAAAGAGTCAGAAAGAACGGCACAAAAAACCCCCAAGGACTCTTCAACTAATCCCAAGCACCTGAGCATACCCAGACAGTGTTCATCTCACATCTTGGATACACATGGCCTTTGTCCCCAGAGTTACCCCTCCTTTTCCAAATACATGACCACCCAAATCATTTTCTTCCACCCATGCACATTAGAACAGACTATCTGGAAAGGTTGTAAAGTGCCTGGCAGTTTTCACATCTGTAACCACACTGCCTCCTAATACTATTGTCCAGCTTCAGAATCAATATTCACAACCCCAATGGCAACATGAGATGAGTACCACCCCCACTTTCTGCAAACAGTGAGGTCACTTTCTACTACCGTTACACTAAAGCAGCAGCCTAATCAAACCGAGTGGCGTTTGAGGACTATTCAAACAGGACCATCTCCATGACACCCTCTCCTCATTATTCCCAATATGAAAAGTGTGAAAAATACTTCACACTGCTCTTAGTGAGGAGAATGAAAGGGGTAAAAATCCTACCCAGTGAGTCAGAATTGACTTTATCCTTCAAAAGGACCTCAGAAGGCTCTGCAAAGTCAGACAGAAGAGGTCTCCATTCTGGCTGTGAAAGTGAGCTAATTCCGACGTTAACAAGACCAGAGCCCGGACATTATTTACACCTGCAGATGAATAAGCAACACCAAAATATAGATGTCTTCTAATAAAGATCTCTTTACTGTATGTGAAGTAGTAAATACTCCTCTCCCAAGAAGTTTAACTTAACTGTACCAGAAAGACACTTTAGGGGAGTTCTTTATTTTTTGAGAACCTCATACAATACACTGACCTTAGAAACACTTTTTGAAGGAGAGTGGAAAACTTCCTCTAAGAACAACTCACCACCCTAATAGCTACCTTATCTCAGGGAAGATTTCTTGTCATTTTCTTTTCTATTCAGAACAAGTTCCCTATTGTACTTCATCTCCAAGCAAGACAGCTTACCACAGAGACCTTGGCCATGTTGGAGAATGACTGGGAGGACAGAGAGGGAATTAAATTACTTTACAAGCTGCAGAAAAATGGATGCTAAGCACACCAGATTGCAGAAAGTTGACTCTTTAATATATAGCTGCAGAATTAAAACAACTGAAGGTTAAAATTTTTAAGCCATTCAGTGACCATACTTTATATGTCCACACTCCAAAATATTAGACAGTTTACCCTTCATCTGCCCAAAACTTCATCTTATCTGCAGGAGTACTCCAAAGTCCAATAACAGCAAGAGAAAACAAAGCACTTAACTAAATGCAGCACACAGCATGACAAGTGAAAACATGTTTAATTAGGCTTTAAACTTCTAGCAGTGTTTAAAGCAGTACATCTTCTGTTCAGTGTTTGCACACCTGTCAAACCTACCATCTGCAATTACAAATATCCACTTAGTGTTACTTTAGAATTAAGGTACCAAAGTATCCAAAACCCCAAAACTAAACTCAGGAGGGCACCTTCATTTATGAGGTAGCTCATTTAAAGCACTGCAATACTTGAGGGGAATAAGTACTACAAAGACAGACCCTTGCTTTTGAAGTGTAGCACAGCATTGCAGAGTTCTGGGAGCTTATGTCAATAATAAATTATTTATCAACTAAGCCATTACGATTGGCAGACCAGTCAGATCTCTAGTGGGAAGGACAACTACGCTAGTCAGCTGAGTAGGGATCACTGTAGGCTACACATCTGGGGGGAAAAAAAAAGGGGGAAAAAAGAAAACCAAACTGATGACACCCTCTAGTCTTTCCAGATTTAAGGAAAAACTGAAATTAACACAGATGCAGGTATGGAGGGAAGTACACACACATCTTCCTTCACACTTACAAAGTTTGAAGCAAAGCAGGAATTCACAACCTAATCTTAGGCAAAGCAACATCAACATACTACATTTCAACACACAAAAGATTCTTTATTATGCTTCCTGTGCAAAATGTCAGCAGTATGCTAAGCATATGCTACATGTACATATGCTATATGTACATACATACACAATGTTAGACAGCTTTGATATGACAAAACAATTCCAAAAAAACAGCAAAGCCATTAAAAGTATTTTGTTGTGTCTCTAAGAGTTCAGACCTTGTTCTGGCTTTGTCTGGAGGAATCAGCCCCTAACAGCCATTTCAACAACACATTTACCAGGGTAGAAAAAAAACACCACCATTGTTACTTATTTCCATTCCTCAACCTAACAGTTATGAATGGGCCGAGTTTAGACAAGTTAATTCTCAGCTAATGATGGGATTTATCCCCACAAAGCTTCACATGAACATGTCAATTAGCCACTGCGTGGTCTTCAACCAATAGTTCTACTAAATACCAATCCAATTCAAGTGAAACAGAATTTACACTAATACAGAACAGAAGCAAAAGCTGCCTCCCAAATCCTCAGTGCTACATAGTACATTATAGTGTACAACTGTCACCCTCAAATGAAGTCAGCAACAGCCACATCCAGGGTTCAAATGTTCCATGTGTCTCCATACAGTCGATCCAACATGAATCTCATATTCAGTTTTCATATTCCAAAGAACAAAGCTTCAAAGTTGCCCCATGCTACTCTAAACATATTGCCACTTACAATAGCAGACTTCAGAGGAAAAACATTCTCCCTTTCCTTCCTCTAAGAGCCTTCAACACCAACATACTTTCATTAAAGAAAGAGGCTATTGCAACTACTAGAAAGCTTTCTAAAGCCTGCTCCGAGAAAATACAGGCACAAGCAACAACTTTGTCATGGTAGACTCTTTCAGGAAAGAATACTGCAGCTAGTCTCAAGGTCTGGGCTGGCAGGAAAAAAGAGAGATGCATACTGCCTTGTGCAAAAGAAAACCCAGTTCAGAATTGCTCAACATGTGAATCTAGATGTTCTGGTTGGACAATAACACGTAACATTATGATGATCAGCTGCCTACGTGAAACAAGCTCTTTAGAAGCATCATTTCAAATGACACTGGCTTCAAAAGGCTTCTGCTTACTTTTTGCTACCAAAAAAAAATAATCATGGTTTTCCTTTAGTGTGTTAAAGCTCAATATTAAAGTGCCAAAACCACTTGACAATTTCCAAGCAATACTTACTTCATTCCCGTGTTTCTGCAGAAATTCTATTTCCTGTTGTGTGAAAGTAGTCATTGAGATGGACTTCACTCTGTGGGGTGGATTCAAGCCCCGTCTAAAAAAAGAATCAAGAAGTATTTAGTCAGTATTCCGGAAATCTCTCACCCCACAATCACTTGCAGCGTTACAAACAGAAGTTATGCAGTTTCAATCTCAGGAGCCAGCTCCAAAGCACGCTCATTTGGGCACTTCCACACACCTAAAGGCTGTGCAAGCTCAACTCTCAGCATGCAAAGTCACATAACTGAGCTTCAGGCAGCCCAATGCTTAGATGTGCACATGCAAAATCACTCTGACACTTTCTAGGCAAATTTATGAAAACATAATTAGACTTTGTTTTAAATCTGCTTCCCCAGACATTCACCTGTGCCTCTTTCATCTCTCAGCCTTGGACACATCTGTTGTAGAGTTCTTCCACTCCCAAGTCCTCCCTCACTTCAACCTATGGTTACTACAACTTTATCCAGTCACTAAGTTTCTTCAAGATATGCTCTTCAGCTTTTTCTCTGCATTTAACTTGTATTTCCTACTACCTCCCAGCATCTCTTTGCTGGCTCTGTCGTCCTCCTCCTCCTGAACACTACAAAAGCCAAAAGACGAATGTTTTCATTGCACCCTCAAATGAGAGCCACTCTCACTAATGAAACCGCTCAAAATCTCAGCAGCTTCGCCTTTAAGCAGAGACCAGCAGCATCCTCAAATCCCCACCCAGACTGCTGCAGCAGGGCTAACTCCAGTCACTGGTTCTGCCAAAGCCTGACATGTCAAACTCTGCTCATTCAATCTGCCAGCACACAGAAAAATCCTGCTGAAAAACGCTTTCTTTCTGTTCAAGTATTCTTTAAATACATGCTAACTATTGCTTTTGTCCACAAACGCTCGCCATTAAAATCCAGCCGAGTCTTGCTCAATGGAAACAAGAACACCACATCCCACATGTGTCAGAGTTGTTAAGGCAGGCTATACAAGGTGGTTACTTCAATGCTCAGATTAACCAAATTGGATTTTTGCAACGCGGTCTTAAAACAAAGTAAACAAACTACGTGATATCAAAGCACACAATTCTGTAGTTAGGTAAATGAGAAGAAAGGTTCCAGAAAGGAAGTTGGGGAAAACTTTCAAGGGATGTGATACAGGGCACAAATCATTGACAAACCAATTGATAGAAGACAGCTTTTTTGCTTTTAGGAATAACAAAATAAGAACTACAAAAAAATAATCATTGGCATCTAATTTCAGAACACTAGTAGTCATTATTCTAAGAATACTAGCTGTAAATTAAACTGTTGCACATCAAAATAGCCAATGACAAAATAGATTAACACCTTCTACTCAATTTCTAAACAACTTTTAGCATTTTAAGTACAATGGGGGGAAGTGCATTTATCTTGCACTGTACCTGTAAAAAGACAGCTCTGATCGTGCACTAGAACATCCCCACATTTTCAGTTAAGTTGGATACTGATTTGAACACCAAGCAGTAACATTCTAGCCTAAGTTTCATTCTAAAGATGAAAGACACTCAGTGTTTGAAACGTTTGGATAAAAATAAAGAATGTTTGCAATGTGTTTGAGCACCTTAAAAAGAGAAGTCAGACATACCTAGTGGCATATGAGAATTAGTTTTACAGACTGCTATTTGCTTAAACAAATGTTCCAAAACCCAAGCATCTTTAATTACTCCATGGTTCAGCACCTCAACAGGAATGCAGCAGTTTTATCAACGTTAGTGACTGATGTTGCAAGACAGTTTAGGTTCATGTAACTCAACCACCAGCAAATTAACTTCCTGTCTCAGAATGACAAATTGACATTAACAATTGAACATCTTTCATCTAGCTGTAAATAAAATCCACATCTTATCACAAATAAGCTTATTAAAACACTGTGCATTATCATCTAAGACTTTTTAAGTTAATATTCATTTTAAGATGGTGCAACTTTAAAAAAATCCATGTGAGTTGTGTGCAGCTAAAAATCCATTGTTGTAGAGCTGATGTTAGTTTCATGCTTGGTTGGTTGGGTTTTGCTTGATTTTTTGGTGGCTTTTTTAAACACCTTTTTAAAAAAACCTCTATGCAAGCAATCAAATTTCACTAAGTGACACCAGAATCATGTGTTAAGTGACAGCATAGAAGCCATGTCAGCATACACCTGGCATTTCATGTACACTTGTTCCACTCCCTGCGCCTTGCTTCTATACCATGAAAGCGGTTTTGTCTGCCTTAGTCTGCTCAATTTGCTCTCCTCCTCCTAAGGAAGATGCACAGCTAAGCACTTACGAACTATTTAATGACTATTTTAAAAGCTAGAGTGATTTGCTAATACATGTTTTTCAGCACAGGTAGCATACCTGAACTTTCACATTGGCTTCTGCTGGAAACAAATTTTTACAGTCAGTGCATTGTAACTGCTACAGCGTACCCATATTTACACCAAAGACACTGCACAAGTTACTTGAACAGTAGCTACTCTGCACTGATATACTATTAGGGCTCTTCAAAGCACTTACATCAGTAAACATGGGTCTTCATCTGTGTTAAGCAGCAGTATTAAGTGGAATTAAAGCAGAGTCTAATCAGAGACTTCCTATGTGCCTGTCTACCAAAGACTGTGATTTTAAGGTTCAGGTTCAAAAGTTCCCCAATTTAGACAATGATAGCTATGATAAGGCAGATTCTTCTCTTTCACACCCTCCTGTTGAAGGAAGAAGACATGCCCTACTCCTATGGGTCTGACTACAAGGCAGAAGCATCAGATGTCTGGCAATGATGAGAGACTAGAGCCCCACACTGATGGCCCAGGAAGACTGGAAATCCTGGACATGACTTAGCCACAAATGCCAAGTTAATCATCAAGTAGTACTATACAGACAAGTATAGTCAAAGCCTTTGACACCACCTGCCACAACAAACTCTTGGCAAAGCTGGCAGCTCGTGTCTTGAACAGATTCACTCTAAAATGGGTCAAGAACTGGCTGGAGGGCCGGGCCAAGAGAGTGGTGGTGAATGGCGCCACATCCAGTTGGTAGCCAGTCACTAGTGGTGTCCCATAAGGATCAGTGCTGGGCCCCATCCTGTTCAGTATCTTTATTGATGATCTGGACAAGGGAACTGAGTCCATCATCAGTAAGTTTGCAGATAACACCAAGTTAGGAGCAGGTGTCAATCTGCTGGAGGGTAGGAGGGCTCTGCAGAGCAGCCTTGAGAGGCTGGATGATGGGCAGAGGCCAATGAGATTTAGCAAGGCTAAGTGCAGGGTTCCACTCTTACTTCAAAAATCCTAACTTATTTTACACCCTTCCTTACCTACAGAGGTTGCTACATGACCGAAATGATTCACAAACAGCTCATCTACTTACAGGGGAAGCTTGTTGGTAGACAGCCAAGTACAATTATCCCTTATGAGGAACTAACAAGCCTTTTTTTACTGGAAAAATATACCTACCACTTGCTTGCATAGTTCTAACACTTCACAGTATTCCATATTTAACAGGGGACAAAATGGATTCTAGTCCCTCTGTTCAAATTAATAATGCAGAGCTTTAAATTGACCCTCAACAAATATTTGCAACCCTTATCTGTGCATGGTACTAGCTACTCCTTTCCCTACTACAGGAAGGAAAGCAATCAAACACTGAGGAAGACAGCAATCAAATGCTACCTCAGCACTTACTCCAGTTCACTGCTGTCACATAAGAGACTCTTGAGAAAGACAACTGAGTAAGACTGTTCTGCCATCTGCACTTATCCAGCACACCATAGCTTAACATCCCACACGTAGATCCCACTCATCACTGCCAACCTTCTTCATACTCAGCAATGGTTATTTCTGCAGAACAGCACTATGACCAGAACTTTCCAGCTGTGAGACTATCCTCCACCAACTCAGCCCAAGTGTCTGGTGACACAGCCTGCCACAAGGGCAGCCGCTGAGAACACAAGCAGGACATGAGACCTCTGTTCCTCAGAGAGCATTGTTAAACTGGCATTCTCAAACAAAGGAAGCTCTAAGGTCACTGACACAAGATTCTGAAGTCTGGCAATTGAAACATTAAACATTCAAAACACTGTCAATGAGCACTGAACATTTGTTACTAACATAATTTAGTAGCAAATTACGGCTGAACTTGTGATTGTTGGCAGAGCAGCCATTCCTGCATTCAGCTCAGACACATGTCAGCAAAGTCAGCTGCTAAGGCCAGACGAAAACAAAAAAATTAAGGGGTGGGCTCTGCTAGAATAGTCACAGTGGGCAGATGGCTGCTCAACACTCTTCATCCTCCCCTGAATCAAATTCTAGCACAATCTCAAGACTAAGCCAGCAAAATCTGATCCCCTAAGAAGCAGGAAGTTTATGAGGCAAGTCAAATGCCAAGCCATCCCAAAGCACACTACCTCCCCAGGTCTCTGGAAAGCAAGCCTTAGAAAACCCAGTATCACACCATTCCTTATTATTTCTATGCCATTGTTGGTAGCAATAGAGAACATAAGCAGCAGTGGCCATTGCTGATACTTGTAGACCTCCCTGGAGACCCTCCACCATCTCACAAGCTCATTTATTTTTAACAGCAAAAGGCTCACACGTACATTTAGAAGCACAATCAAGGTTAATTTAACTTTTTACTAAGGAAAAGCAAGCATCCTTTCTCAACTGCAAAGTATTAGCTGTGGTATAGACATTTCCTTTTCTTCCCAGTCATGACACAATTTATTAATAAAGGTATTTCTTTGTCTTCCTTTAAGAACCATATGCATACACAAACACACAGCACCCTTTTCCAAACGTGCTCCAAAGGGAAAGGAAGATTGGTAAGTCACACCAGCATAACCAGAATCACCTTCACTGTTACACTATTTAAAGCATTTTAATTCCTGCAAAATGCCTTTTGGGGACAGAGACAATAATCCACCACCACTGCACCAAGACCTGTTTTTCAGTTTCTTATTGGCATGTCCTCAAACACTCCAGTATAGCTGGTACAGAAGACCCTCACCCAGGAAAATTGTGAACTCAACATTTCAACTAGGAATATTACAAACAGACTAAAGGTGGCCCCAGGATCCAATTTTAAGAAATAGCATAAAAGGGCTTCAGCATTCCCCACTGTAATCATATCTTCTAAACATTCATTGTTGTGTCTTCCTGACATAAGCAAGAAGTGCAAACATCTGAAGAGACTTCCTCAGTAGCTGGGAGGAAGTAAGGAAGGCAGCAGTGAGAGAGAGCACAGAGTCTGAATTGTCACATCAGCAGGTATTTTTAAGTCAAGGTTAAATGAAAATTGTCTCAGAGTGACCCAGAGTAGTAAAGAAGCACTCAAAAGCAAATAGGCACAGCCAAGCAGAGAAACAAGGCAAGGAGGCTTTGGTAAAACAAAGGGATGGGTATCACTGTCAGCAGGACACCCAGTAACACTGCTACCAAGACAATCCCTCAAAGCAAAGGACTTCTGTCAAACTGCAAGAATCTCTCTGACATCATTTGTCAAGATGTTTACTGTAATCCTTGACCTGAGAAGACCACTCCTCTAGAGCACTGCCTCCCACTCTCAGAGAAGAAATGACTGTGTGTCCATTTCCACATATCCTCCATTCTTGTCAAACGCTAAAAAGTTAAATTAGACACAACCTGTATGATCCCAGCATGCTTGTCTCCACATGGAGAAAACGTAAATACAGGGAACACACGGGGGTCTTTGCAGAGGAAGCCACTGTCCACACTGCTATTCACAAACTTTCTCCTGCTTGCATCATTTTACATAGCAGAACTTTTGCTCTGGTAAACCCAAACAGATGAGAAAAAGTAAAACCTCGGTATCAGAGCTAAGGACTTCCTCTGTGCCATTCATACTTTTAACTTGACATGACTCACCTTCAACACTGAAGTCAGAAACATAGCTTTTCAAAGTCACTAATTCTCATTTACAGCAGCACTCAAACACTCCAGACATACTATTTCGGGCAACAGTTACAAAAACAGTAAGGTGTAATATCTAAATCCATCAACAAACCTGATGGCTTTTCTTTCTTTTCTTGAGGCACTTGAGGATACAGTTCAGTAGTTATGGTAGTCATGTTATGGTTGGACTCAATGATCTCAAAGGTCTTTTCCAACCCTTAATGGTTCTACACTTTTATGAACATGGACTCCCTTAGAGGAAATCAAGGATGGATCCAGAAAGAAGGTTTGGGTTTGACTGACTGTCCTTGACAGGACAATGAATAAACACAATAAAAAACTAACAACAAAACTAAGTTACACTTCAGATTTTTAAACTTTAGAGCTAACTGTACTTACAGCAACAAGCCTAAGATAATACTTGTGTTAGGAACCACTTCTAATTAACTAAGAAACCTTTATGAAGACGACTTGTTAACGTACTAAGTATTTTAACCTTGCACTGGGCACTTTGTACTTGAGAAAACTGGAGCAGTTGACTCCTAGAATACTTCCTGTACCAGATTAGAAAAAATTAAACTAAGCAGCAATGCAAGTCATTCACACAGTATACAAACAAGATGAAGTAATAAGATTATTAAAGCTTTACAGTAAAGCAAGTACTATGAGGTAGAATGCAAGCAGCCATTACGAACTACAGTAGCAGCAGCACTTCTACACTTTCTTTTCCATTATGTGGTTTCTTCCCAAAGCATTTCCCTCCAGCATGAAATTCTACAGTGAAAAGCTCCTGGAAATGAAACAAGTTGCATGAAGCACTGTTCTGACAGAAGTGACAGTTTCTAGTTATGAAACAGACATGACCTATGTCTACACCACATCTCATCACTAACAAACATATCCCACTGGCTAGGTTCCGAGGTATTAACCAATACATAGGATCATGCACTCACAGTTTATGAAAGTATTTCCAAGCTAACATGAAAGAATGAGCTCAAAATTATTTTAGAAGACAGCTTTAAGGCTTCTTAACAGCCCTTTACTCCAGCTTTAAGTGTAGGTGTTACTAGCTCTAACAACTAAAACTGTTTCTTTTTTATAGCCACACAAAAACGCTGCATATTTAGAATGCAAATGAATGATTTGCATTTTATTAGAAGACCAATGCAAGAACAGCTTTTCCTCAGAAAAAGTCTTCCTCCTTTAAGCATGGTAACATCCAAATGATGGCCAATAACAAGTGACAGCTGTCCCCTGCTTACGAGCCATTTCACTGCACATATATCCTTTTAGTTACTGTAAACTGGACCATAGACTTTGAACCAGTCCATACTTTCCAGCCCACACAACAAATCCTGCTGAACCCATGCTAAGCATATCAGCAGCACTCAATGTATTTCTCCATTAAGGTCAAAAAGCCTGAAAAATAAAAGGAAAATATTCTTATGGAGTGCTTTCATCATGCTGTCAGTCTAACCAGTAAGAACATGTGCAACCATTAAATCAGCTCTGTGCAGTAGCTTAAAATAGTTTCACATGCCAGCACAAATAACAGTTTGCTAACAGAACAAACAATAGCCATAGCTGGCTGATTAAGTAGCATGGGTATGTCAAAAACCAGAGTCTCTTTTCAGTCCCAAAACCCAAGTGTATTTTCTGTATTCACATCAAGCCTGTTCAAAAGTTTACACAAAGCAGAAAGGAAGAAATACCCTTAGACTAATTAGCTGTCTAGTACTATAGAAGGCAGTTTGTTCCATGTGAATTCAGCAACTAAACTTACATGTTTGCTTTGTTCTGAATCTCAGTATAATTACCAATTCTGTTCTAAAACACCAGACCTCACTTGGAAGACCTGTGTGGGGTACTTAGCCCTTCTTAGTAAAGGGATGGAAAATAGTTCAGGCTCCTGAATGACTTTTATGAACTCAAACTCCTAAAAGCACAAATCTGTGTCCTTTAACATACTATTTCTTACTTGGGCTACTCTGACTCTGCTCCACTCCATAAGCACAATGCCAGAGAAACACTGACAAGCAAACAGATTCAGCCATGGAAACAGCAACATTTAAGGCAGCAGGATGTATCTGCAAGCAAAACTCAGAACTGACAGATCTCAACTCTTTGTTTCATACACACTATCTTGGATCAGAAAGGGTGGAAAAGGAAGGAGGAGTAGTAGAAAGGCCCATGCAGGAATGAGGAACAGGAAAAATACAACTCACTTTATCAGAGCCAAACCCTTCCCAAGGTTTATATATATAGTTTGTAAGAAGTAACAGGAAAAGCCTTCTATTACTTTTCTGATCATGGATACAAAGCTATTAAGGCTAGAGTCTATCCTCTAAGCTAGAGCTCAGATAGCTGTCTTAAAAACTACTACGAAGCACAATTTTAAACACAAAATACTAGACTGGTTATTTAACTTAATTTAAAGCAAGATTTTTAAACGTTAAACTCGGTATTCACAATAGGGTTAGTCTCCCTACGTCTTCAAGACTACGACAAAAGTGAACTGTTCTGCCATGTGCGCCCTTTCAAAAGTATTCTCCAAACTCTTCCTTAATTGTCACACTCTCAACGACTTCCAGTGGGGTGGCGGTGCTGCTCACCCTTCATGCGCGCCCCGCTGGCAAGCGCTTATACTCCCTACGTGCAGGAAAACACCTCCCTAGGGGCAACTACAGGATGAGCACCGGGTTGCTGCGGCTGCCCAGCCGCCAAGGCTGCCTTGCCCCCCGGCCTCGCACACACCCACCCGGTTAGCAACCGCCATCTCCCGCACCGAGGGCTCCGATGGGGGATTTTGGCGAATACTACCCCGCCTGCCGTCCCCTTCCCGGGATAGCTCCCGTCTGCTCCCCTCCGACGTGGCTCCGAGGAAGGGGAAGCCCGGGGGGACCGGCCGGCGCAGCAGACCGAAGGCAAGTCGCTGCATCCCGCGCACTGGCTGTTCTCGCCTCGCCGCCCCCGCAGCCAAGCGACCCCCGGGACCGGCCTGGAGAAGAGGTCACCCGCCGGCCCCTAGGGCCGCCCTCCGCCGCCGGGCCGGCTCAGAGGGATGGAGCTGGGGCCCCCCGCCCACACTCACAGGATGCCGGAGCAGGAGGTGCACACGAAGCTGCCCACCGTCATGTCGGTGTAGGTGGGGCCGCGCTGGTCGCAGTCGAAGCACTTGCGGTTGGGCGGGAGGCTGCTCATCTCCCGCAGCAGCTTCAGGTGCTTCTCCTCCTGCTTCCGCTTGGCGCTGGCGGCCATGGCCCCGCCGGCGAGGGGACGGCCCAACACGGCGCCGGGCCCCGCTCACACCCCGACAGCGGCGCTCCGGGGCCCGGCCGGCGAGAGAGGGGGCCGGGGCGGGGAGGGCGGGGGGGAGGAAGGGGCGGGGAGGGCAGCCGGCGCCAGCCGGGGCGGGAACGCAGTCACCGCTTACGCCGGCCGGCGGCACGGCGGGAGAGGACGGGGGAGGGTCTCGCGACGCAGAGGAGGCCGGCGGCAGCGGCAGGCCCGGGGCGGCTGAATGACGAACCCGGGCGGAACCTGCGCGACACCTTTATGAGATCAGAGACGGAGATGGCGGCTCAGCGGCGAGGCTGAACGCGCCCGCCGACTGCAGCGCCCCCTGTCGCGTGGGAGGACGCGCTCCCCCTCCGCCACAACCCCGGCCTGTGGGGCGGTGCCTCGGGCTGGGCCATGTCGTTGCCGTCCCCCGGCGGGACGGCTCCGGGGCGGAGGGCGGGAGTGCTAATGGAAAACCCTCCCGAAAATGCCCGGCTCGCCGTGCCTCGGGGAGGAGAGGCTGCTTCCCCCGGGGAGTACTCGGGGCGCGGTCTTTGAGGGTCTCAGGCCGCGCTGAGAGGCGGGCTCAGGACAGCAGGAAGAGGGGTCTGTGCCGTCAAGCAGCGAACGCCCTGCCCCAGCGCTCCCCGTGGCCTCCAAACTGCCCTCCTCTGAGCTGCCTTTCTCTGAATGGCTGTGTGAACATCCCTCGTCTTCCCAAAGTCTGAATGTTCCATCATGGAGGCTCGGGAAAGCAGTGGCTGAGGCAAGTAACAGGTCCTGCGCTTGGGTCACCACAACCCAAATATACAATGGCTTGGGAGAGAGTGGTAGGAAGGAAAAGTTCCTGGAGGTGCTGGTTAACATCAGAATGAATACGAGTCAGCATAGATGTGCTGCTGAGGGCCACGATTTAATAGTGGCCTAGCATTCTGGGTTAATGGTGTGTACTTAAACATATTTTCCAACCTAAACGCTGCTGTGATTCAATGGTTCTGTGAGGGTAGGCCTGGGGGAGGCTCAAAGCCTGCTCAGATGTGAAGCATTCCCCTGAGGGGCATCTAGGGGTCCCTGGCATGACTGCTGCTAGACAGGCCAGTGGCTGTGATGACACACAAGGGCCCAGCTGGCGAGAATAGCCAGAGCAGCTTACACAAGGCAGCAGGACTTGTGAGGGAAAATGTTGTGTGTCTCTCCTTTTTGAAAAGGGCAGTTTCCCCTTGGGAATTTGGATGTTGGTGCCCAACTGGGCACTTTCCTTATCAAAAGAAAGAGAACAGAGCCAGCAGTCATACAAATCTGATGATATCCTTGAGGAATCCTTGGGTCTGGCTTGAACTCAAATCTGCTACGATCTACAAATCTGCACTTGTTCCTTACAAAGGCCTAAAGGAGTATTTTTCAACAGTGCATAAAATGGATATACATTAAAAAAACATTTACTTTATAATTTGGTGATTTAATTTGGAAAGCTGCCTGGCAACACGTGTGATTAAAATCTGTTAAGGTTCAATGAATCCCAATTCAGCATATTCAGGATCAAGTTTTTCAGCTCTGACGTCAGCACATATGTTAGCTCTAGCTTTTGTAGGAGCAATATCTGATCTGCTGTGTTTTCCTTCTAGTTTAGTTTAAAAAAAATCTAGGACTAGGGGTTCAGTATCAGTGATTGACCATTCCTCCTCTGAATGTCCTGGGTGTGTGGATCTGCACGAGCCAATCAAGCTGCCCAAAGTTTTAAAGCCAGAGTGTAACGCAGTGATCTCCATGGCAGGAGCCGTGGGTGGATGGTAGGAGCTGTTCGTAGCGAAAAATAAACACCAGTGAATCATTAGATCATCATGAATGCTTAAAAGTAAACACTGAATATTTCTAGTTTTACAAGGACCAAATTGTTCACTTTTCCCTGAAACACTCTTATTCTTACTATTCAGAAGGGTTCGTTTGTTTTTGGCTTCTGTGCAACATGCCAACCTTGGAGATTTGCCAATGATCTAAATGACCTAAAGCAGATGACCTAAATTTAGGGGAAAGAAAAGAGTTTAAAGGTTAAAAAAACCAAGTTTGGTTTATTTTGCTTTTGATTTGTTTTGTTTTGTTTTTCTGGAAAATACTTCAGAGAGCAATGATCAGACACAACACCTGCTGTGGTGGAGAACTGCTACACAGGACTGGGTTTTGTTTCCATGAGAGTCAAAGGTGCTTTGTAACTGAAGCAAGAACATCCAACTTCACGTAGGAGCAGCTGTTAATAAAAACAACACTGTTGTTACTGAAGTAGTTGCTGTCATTAAACTGTGGGACTGAGCTCCCAGGGAAAGTCTTAGCACTGCTCAAATCCATCACAGTTCAATAGGAGTCACATGAATTTCATATTACAGTAAAGCAGGCTGCAATTGTTACAGGAAGAAAGAGTTCTGATGTTATTCATGGCCAGCACCAAGATAAGGAAAATAAAAACTCTGCAGCTTTACTTCTCACCTTTATTTTCCTGACATATTTTTTCTGTTTCTCTACCCTGTATTTTCTCTCCTACTCCGTTTCTGTTCACATTTTTCTCTGTTCACGCCTCCTAGTGACCAGATGTTTGGGTGGGTTTGGTTGGAAGGTATACCATATAGGTATAGAATGCCTTTCCACAGGTAACCCAACATATCCTCATCAGTAGTAGTTAAAAAGTCTCTCATCTTTCCTCTTAGTATGATGTTCTAAGCTTGAAGATACCTCTGTGAATGGTAATTTAGATGAGTTTCTTGCAGCCATTCTTCAAAACTGTTTGAGTGGAAAATCTGAATGTAAATGAATGGAACCAGGGGCATCCTGAAGTTAGTGTTGTTAAGAATATGGTTCTTTTTGTCTAACAGTGGGCAGTTGTTTATCCTCAAAGTGCTTAATCCCTATTGCACTTGATACAGCTTTTAGCTTTAACATTGATTTCCTAACTAGAGGTAAAACAATGAGTTCTTATGCTTGCAGCATTTCTCTTTACATGAAAAACAGAACCTAAAAGTTGGCCTAGTCATGGGTAATAGTATCTGAAAGACATTGCTTCAGTAAGCCCTAGTGTGGGCTAATGGGGTATAAATGATACTACACAAGCACAGCATCTAGAGGACTTATTGTCAAGACCAAAAGAAACAGTCTAAGAATGTACATATGGGAGATGAATAAGGCATTCTCCATTTGCCACTCGGATTGGGGTCAATAATACACATTTTAAAGCAATTAACCCAGCAGGCTGAGTGACATGAAAATGATCATGCTGAAGGGCTAATGGGCCATTAAATCCATCTTGCTTCACTGCTGATGGGCTCATGGAATGAAGCCTGGGATTAGGTATATCAGATCTGTGGTGACTATTTGTATGTGCTGCAATATGTGTGTATGAAGGGTGTTCTGAGAATGCTGAGAGAGAACACAGCAAAGTGTAGCTGGTGACGGTGTTCACTGAAATGCTCTGTTAAAGAGCATGGATTAGTGTGTCTGGGCCTGTTTAAGCAGTAGTTTTTTGTTGATGAGTTGAAAGGTTTTACTAAGAGATCAGAAGAAGTGAAAGTCATAGTAACATCACAGAAACCAGTATGGGTTGTTGAGAGTTATTTAAATCTAGAAAATGTAACTGTGGGAAATGGTCAAATTGTTTTTATTTGAAGGGCCATTTCTATTTGAGATTTCCCAGCAGTGACACTAACACATCAAGAAACATGAATGACTGACAGCCCAACCTTTACCCATAACCACCATTGTACAGACAATGGACCTCCCAGTAGAGAGAAGAGCACAGTCACGGCAGCGTGGCTTGGGTAATGCACGTTAGTGGTCTTTAGTTTTTAAATCCCATGTTTCATTAGTGTGACATTCAGTTTGAGTGACATAGAGTGAAGTGATCTTCAGCCAGCACAGACACAAAATTCTGAGATCCAAAGCAGAAGTGCTGGCTCTGGAGTGGACGTGAAGGAGGTTGAAAGTAAGAGTTTAAGACACAAACCCAAGAGCTAGCGGAAGAGCAGGAAGTATGAGAGACAAAAAAATACAGACAGAAAAGGCAATTCTTCTTCAGACTCTACTCTCAATTTAGTTTATGACACATCTACTCTACTGATAGAGCTTTTATGGTTTCCAGGTGAGACATGCTGAAGCTGTGCAGAGCCACGAGCCAGTCATTAAGAGCAAGACACTCCTTGTGCTGCAAAGTAAACTAGAGTTTTCCTGTCAACATCAACACACCAGACAAGTTTTAAGAAGAGAACCATATAGGTATAGAATGCCTTTCCACAGGTAACCCAACATATCCTCATCAGTAGTAGTTAAAAAGTCTCTCATCTTTCCTCTTAGTATGATGTTCTAAGCTTGAAGATACCTCTGTGAATGATAATTTAGATGAGTTTCTTGCAGCCATTCTTCAAAACTGAGTGGAAAATCTGAATGTAAATGAATGGAACCAGGGGCATCCTGAAGTTAGTGTTGTTAAGAATACGGTTCTTTTTGTCTAAATTGCATCAGTCACCGTGTAGTTTAGTGGAATCTCCTTCAAGTTTTTCAGTGGGAAGGGAATGAGGTTTCCTGGCTGGACTTCATTCTCAGTGAAGAACATATTTTACTGGTTTTCAGAGGGGGATTTGAGCACAGCATTGTCCTAGCTCATGGTGCCATCCAGACTAGTTCAACAGGAGGTTTTCAGATCCGAAGTGCATGTCAGCAGATTGACTTGCTCCAAAGTTACAGGAACTTTCCCTTTTTACTGAGAAATTTGGATAGCTGAGGAGGCATTACAATTCTGCTTTCTAGTTTGGTCAGTGATGTTGAAAGGCTATCAATATTTCAAGCCTGCTTCTTTATTTGACCCACTTCTTGAATTTCCGTCATGCCTGAAGCGTACAAGATCACGTTCCAGTTTGTAATCACCAACGAGGCAGGGGAAAGGACATGGCAATAGACAGCTGCAGTGAAGGCAAAATGTGTCAGAGGAATATCTTGTACATGAGGTGATGGGCTTTTCTTTTTAAATTTATCTTCACAGGACCTTTATTTTTAGGGTATGTGCCAATGTTTCTGGTGGTGTTTTTGATCAGTATTGGTTTATCATTGTTTGCTAAGATCCTGTAGTTGAATAATGCTTTATAAACTGTAACCCAAATCACAGGACTCTGTAAAATAACTGTCTCCTGCATCCTTTCAGAGGAGAGTGCTACCCTTTAAGCTGAAAGGGAAGGGTATTCACAGCTGATCCTATAAACAGCAGTAGAAAAACAACATTAAGCTGTACTGTATTTTGCCTGTGCTGGAGCAGCCCATGGGGATGTCAGCAATACATGGGGCAGCCCAGCATCTACAGGTAGAAGAGAGTGGTTGTGGAACGCCTGTGAATAAAGGAAGAGGAGATACAGAGATAAAGAACCAAAAGACAGACCTTGATGGCGGAAGGAGTTTAACTTTTAGTTCTAAATAAGAGGGAGATACAAAATCTAAGCAGATACATAAACCATCAACATTTGGCTACATAAAGTAGTCTACTAGGAAATGCTCTCCCAGCTCTCTGAACTGGAACAACTTGATAGTCACATTGAAGTTTATATAGTGTATTTCCTGCCCTGTGAAAGAGATTTCTACTTAAAGCCCAGAGTATTTTCCAGTGGGAAAGGTACTGAAGAACTGAACTTGATGACAGGCATCTCCTGCCTCTTTCATGTAAAACTCCCATGGGAGTGAAGAGGCCTTTGTTCCCTTCTGCTAATGAATCTAAATTATTGATTTGTCAGTCTAATTTGTAGAGACTGCTATTGGTTAGTGCTATCTTAGAACTGCCTTAGATTTGGCAAAAAGAATGACAGAAATTTGACAGACATCTTCAGTGAAGGAAATGACATTCAAATAGACAGGAGGAGTATTTTCAGCCAGTGTTCCTTTATTTGACTTCACTTTACAAAACCCACATATTCTCCTTCTATAAAATGTTAATTCTTTTGATAAACATCACTTATAGGCTGATTTGGGGAACACTAGAGCACAATTCACTGTTCTGAGCAGGCATCCTTCAGTGCTCATGGTAATCCTGGAGCAGCATTCACAACTGAAATCTACACACAGAAAATTGAGCCAAAACTTTCTAATTCTCTAATTCAACCTGGAGATAAAAAGGATGGAGAAGGTGGAAAAGGAAGGAAAAAGTGGCTGAGTCCAGGGTGCCAAGACAGGCCATGAGATACCTGCCTGCATTCCACTACGTGAAACATTGAGATGGCAAATCAATGACTCCAGTATAGCAGTGTCTGAATCTTGCCTGATAAAGAGTTTTCTACACTCCACTGAACAAACCAGTTAATACAATGAGTACCAGAAGAACTAAAAATCATGGAAACATCCATTGGCTTTGAAGGGAGATGGAGGAGGACAGTATCTTGGAGTAAAGAAATGGAGATGGACATAACAAAATAGGGAAATCTGGGATATGTAGCTTTCAGGGGTCAGATTTTCAAACAGAGGAATAACCAAAATGAGCTCTGTAATGTGATTATAGGGAAAATTAAGTTCTTCAGGCACTGTTTCTGAAAGAAAATCTTTTCGAAGTGGACTACAAAAGCAAGCCTGGTGCTTCAAATTTAAGGTTTCTCATTAGTGGCATTTTAAATTCTGAGACACTGCCATCAAGGCTTTTTCCATGAATCCGTGAGAATGTATCTTGACCAAGCTGCAGAGAGCAGGGCTTTCTGGCTGGTGGTATGAACAGGTTAAAAGTAAGAGCACTAACAAGATGCAGAACAAACAAAAAATCCTCTGGAGCATGCAGCACAGGCTGGTGCAGTTGCAGTGAATAGATACAGATAATCCCTGGTGGCTGCCAATATCCTCTTAAGGGAGGGTTTCTGCAGGAGAAGACTAATCTCAGTCCATCCATGGGAAAAAATACAGCTGGAAGTGGTAATACTTTGGCAATTTCCACATCATTTAGCTTGGAAGTAAAAGGACAAACCCTCAAATTGTTCAGAAGCATTAATTTAAGAAGTGAATCCCCAGACACTGAGGCCTCAGATACTTTGCTGCACCGCAAGAGCGCCGCAGTTCCTTGCCTTGCATCAACAGCTTTCAACACTGCCAGCAATAGCTGGAGATACAAACAGCTTACAGAAAACCTGAGGTGTCTTTCCAGAACGCATCCTCTGGTTAAAGTGGCAATGCCTCTATGAAAAAACATGTGAAGTTCAATGGAGAATGCAGATTGTTGAAGTACTTGCCAATGGGAAAAACTGTGTCTTAACCAAGAGGTAAAAGAGAAATGCTCATCAGCATGTGACTTGAACAAAATTACTTGATTGACATGAAAAGGAGATATTTTTTTCCCATGGCATGCAAGGAATATTTAATATTTACTGCTCACATGCTTAAGTAAATTACTTTTAAAAAATTCCAAACCTGAGAAGAGAGAAAGAAATGAACAATTAAGGTGTGGTGGGCATAGTAATATTCCACATGGTGTGTTTTGGCAACAGGAAAAGAGAAAGTGTTCAGAACACAATTGCAGCCTGACCTTGCAGCAAAACCTTGGTTTGGTTTGTTTTTCCAGTTTTGTTTGTGGACAAGGGAGTTGATGGAAGAGAATGAATACATCCTCTGACACAGCATAGTGAGTGAAAAACTGGGGACAGTGCCTGCTCAGAGCAATACCCCAGTCATTATAAAGCAGTGTCTTGCTGACATAAACACGGGAAGTACAGCCCTTGATGTGGAAGAGCTTTAAAAACAAAATGAAAAACACTAAACCACATTCTTCCAGACTGCCACAGATGAGGAAAACTGGCAGGGAAAAGGAACCTGACAGTCAATAAATCATCACAAATATGGAAACAAAAGCATGACAAAAGCTATTAGCTCAGTGACTTTTAACTGTCTCTTGTAATGGTTAGAATTTGTGACAGTTGGTATAATTTCCTTAGAGCTCTCCAAGTCCACCCTGACTTTCCCAAATTGCCAGGCTCCACTTTCTGAACACGCAGGGGGTTTGCAGCCTGCTCCGCTTTGAGCAGGCTTGTTTCAGAGCTCAGTAATTTACAACTCAAGGCTCAGCTTTCCAGTTTTTTAGGTTGAGTGTATTCAAACCCACCTTATAAACATGACTCTGATGCCAGAACTACCCTCCTGCTTATTTTTCCCTCTCTGTATATACATTGTGCCCACAGATAAGTGCCCAGCTGAAATAGTGACACGTGCAGGGGAGAGATAGAGGCAGTGGGCACCCAGTCGTGCCGATTAGCCACCAGCTGCTGCAGTTGGCTCAAGGTGACAACCACAACCTTGGTAACTCAGAGTTAAGGTTGAGTGTAATAATTGCAAAGTAAAACCATTTCAGCACAGCAGAATGTTTCATAGTAACCAATGAGAAGTCTCCCTTGTTACTGACCCAGGGTAAGCTCTTGTTTTGCATTCCTACTCTTTCCATTGTTGACAGAGATCACCGTACAACCTACCTGACAAAGGGTTTAATTCTAGTTCATGCTTATTATCAAATGAGCACCCAACAGTGACTTTTCAGAGTATGGCCCAGTTTCAGCTTTGCTCCAAAGTTCTGTCTGTTTACTTTCTTTGCTAGAGCCCCTTAGCACTGCTGGTTAATAGCCACAACTGCCCTCAGTCCTCTCTACAGTCAGCTCCATCTTCATGTCAGTGGGATGTAGTATTATGCTTCAAAAATAGAATCATGTTTGAAAAGCATTCATTGCAGGGTTCAAACAGAATCTGGTAAGAGAGGATTCAGTGGTAGATTCTGTCACTGCAAGAAATCCCTTGTGCAGTAAGGGGAATTTTTCTCCAGAGAAAAATAGTGACATTTATTCCAATTTTTATCATACTTTTATCTATCTAGGCCCTGTTGGTTTTGGTTACTTGGAAGTGATGAGTATAGTACTCCAATCAAGAAAAACTGTTCAAAGTTGTTATTTTTGAAGTGCCTGGGTTTCTCTCTCGATCCACAATCAGCTCCTCAACACTTCATCTTACAGCCAAGCTCACAGTAGGCAGTTGAAACAACTAATTAAAAACTGACAAGTTCAACAAGAATCTTTCCAATAAATGAACCATTAAATATGTCACTTGCCTCTGAAACCTGGGAACAATCAGCAGCTTTGCTGCTAGTCAAGGTTTCTATGCACTTGGGCAGCCTGCCTCCTGTCCATGTGGCACACAGACTGACACATGGAAATTACCAGCAATCTCATTTTTACATCATTCCTGAAGTTACAGGACACCAAGTCACTGAAGGTTCCCAGCAGCTGGACTCAAAATACACAATGCCAAGGATCTTGAAGTGAAACTGTGGTTATGTGCATCTAGGCTGGTCCCAGATTTCAGGTGCACCATGAGAAGCTGCACTGTAGCATGCTCTGTGACATAGGGGATCACCTATAGCCTTCAATGCTCTGGTTCTGTCCCACAGGTCAACTGTGGAACTTTGCACTATGACTGTGGCTATTTACTGACCCACTGGTGACCATTTTATCTTCCTAACTGGTCAATAATTTCTTAGACAAGCTGAAATGGCAAACACCCCAAACCAGTGCCATTAGTTGAGGGGGATCAAGTTAGAAAGATAAAAAGCAATCTGTCTTTCCTTGTCTGCTTCTCTACACTAAATGCACCTCGTAATACCAAACTCCAAAGCTCAGCTGTAAAAGAAACTAAATGGTTTAGAGGTTGTTTAAGGTTTACCATAGCACTCAGTGGCATTAAGGACAAAAGAAATAGGGCTCTGCTGATGTTGCTGTGCTGCATCATCCCTTGTGCTCTGCCCTGCAAAGCAGAGTGACAACAAAGCGTTTGATGCTTGGAATTCTTCATGGCTTTTTATAGCAGCACCACCCCAGAGCAGCTTATTTAAATGTTTGATTTATCATAAAACCCCAAACAGTTTGGTGTCAGAATCTTCAGTAAAAGCTGTATCTGTTCACCAGCAATTTCAAACTCTCAATTAACAAATTAAAGTTGTGACATTTCCATCTCCTGACTTTAAATTACAGCAATAATTAAGACCAGAATTGTTCCTGGACTTCTTTAAGAGAAAATGACAGCAAAATACCTGGTTATGGCAACCAGAAGCAGCTGCAGATGAGATCAAGGAGATGATACAAAGTGTTCTGTGATATTACTGAACAGCTCAAGACATGGGAGCTAAAGCACATACCCCAGACAGAAGTAACTCAATAGAATTCTTGATACACTTTCAGGCACTTCTTTCTCCAACTACTTAGCTGGGACCAATGCAGTAGAACTTCTCTTACCTTCCTCAAGATAAAAATCACTTTTAAAACACTTTCTAGACAAAGACAAAGGATCTAGCCAGCAGAAACAGAGTAACCCAAGATTATCTACACACTGAGCTTATTCAACACCTGGAACAAAACCAAGTCTAGACCAAAACCTGGCATTGCTTTTAAGAATTAATGACTGGTAGTCCATTTATTTAATAATTTTACTTACATCTCTGTCTGAGCACATTAGCATTTATGTGAATTAATAAAAAGATCAAGAAGGAAAAGCTGAAAAAAGGATTAGCTTCTAGTACTGTATGCAGCTCTTAGTACCCACTACAATCATATTTTACATTAGTGCAAAAATAGAGTGTTCTGGTTTACTAATTGTAATTTTCACTTAAAAGAAATCATTGAGTGAGTTAAAGCAAGGATAAATGCAAATACAGTAACAGAAATCACAGAAACTTAGAATCACAGAACACTTTGGGTTGGAAGGGACCTTAAAGCTCATTGAGTTCCAACACCCCTGCCATGGACAGAGATATCTACTACTAGACCAGGTTGCTCAAGGCCCCATCCAATCTAGCTTTGAATATTTCCAGGGCTGCCTCTGTAACTACTCTGGGCAATCTGTACCAGTGCCTCACCACCCTCTTGGTGAGGAATTTCTTCCTAATGTCTAATCTAAATTGAACTTCTTCAAGTTTGAAACCATTACCTCTCATCCTGTCACCACATGACCTTGTGAAAACTAGCATGAACAATGATTCTGGCTGAAGAAAAGCTGCTGTTTTCACCAGACTTTATAGCTTTCTGTCAGTCTACCCAATCTTTTAATATCACTTTGTTATTGCTGATGGCTACTGACTCAGAAAAAAAAAAGAAAACCAAAATTCTTGATCTGAAGTATGTAATGATCCCACTGATACAATGATAAATCCTTAAATATATGCTTGAGTGCCAGAAATTAAAGCACAGATACCATACACAATGCTTTTGTGACCTCTGGAAGCTTTAAAATAGGACATGTTTTCTTATAAAGCCTCCTTTTCCACTCACACTTCTATAAAAATCTGGTCCTTTCTTTCCATGTCCCCAAACTGTCTTTCTGTTGGAGCTCAAGGCATTCCATATAAGTGCTACACAGTAAATTGATTTATCTTGCATTACTCAGTTTTTTTCCAGTACACTGTTCAGTAATCCCCTTCTCCTGGGACTTAGGCCCATATGCAGGTTTTAAATATTCTTTTAAGGTAAAGTGCCACAAAACTGCTTTTTCATCTCTCCAATACACTGATACTGATATAGAAATCAGTAGGTATATCAAACTTTGGATATAAATACTCACCTTCACTCTTGACCTTTTAAAATAGGTAAAGGTAAGAGAAATACCTCATCTAGCAACTAAAAATAGCATGCCCAGTTTCTATCCTCTTTTCAGACCTTGCTGTTATTCCCCTGGAATACAGTGACCTTATTGGCTTTGCTTATGTAAGCAGTAAGATTGCTTGTGTGGAGTGCAGCATTCTGGCCAGGCAATTTTACACACACTTTATGCCAGACTGATCTTTCTGCTCTCCTTTGTATAGCTGAGCTTTCACACCTACCTCCCACGCTGGACTGCAGAAGAAAAGCCTTTCTGCAGCTATCCAGCTGCACAAGCATTTTATGCACAAAGATGCAGGTCACAGCCAACTCTGGAGACACAGAGTCACCAGCTGCTAATCCTTCGCTTGAGGACACTTGTACCTGTTTCCAGCGAGCAGAGCAGAGCTAGAGCCTGTCCTCGTGCCCAGTGCTGCACCATGGATCCACCCAGCAGCTGTGGCTCCAGCCTGGGACCTTTTGCGGCCAAGAGTCCTTCACACAGACTCATGCCAGGGGGCAGAGCGCAAGGGATACACCTTACCACCAGCCGTATCAGGTCTGCCTGAACAGCCACCTCTGGATTTATTTTTGCCTTATCAGTGAAGACACATTTACTTGTTGTGTCTCTTTGCAACCAGGATAGGGCAGAAACTCATTGTTAACCACTCTCCCACATTCAACTCCTTCCTTGGAGGGCCCAGCTCATTTTTAACAGACTCTCAACTGAAGGGCGGTCATTCCACCAGAGTCATAGTCCTCACACATCTCATCTCCTAGGACACATACACAGCTCCTGGAACAGTCAATGGGAATGTGAGGCAGGTACACAAGTTATTCCCAAGTGAATTTCCATTTACCTGGAGTTACATCAGAAGAGCTACAGGTGTGCAGGCAGTGCTTCTTTTTGCTTCCAGCGGATCACCAACACAGTGTTGTCATCACGGACAGCACGCTTGATGCTTTCACACGGTCAGGGTTAGTGGCTGGACTCAATCCTAGAGGTCTTTTCCAACATTGATGATTCTGTGATGAAAACAAATGAATCCAGAAGCAATCCAAGAACCCACACTGCACATGTAATTCAACTCTCTTGACAGAAATATCCTCACATCCATCTCCAGGGAGGCACCCATGAAAGCTTTCTCTGTACAGAGAGGTTTTGTCACACATCAGTAAGCCACATTCCAAACTACCTCCTGTGACGTATGGAAAAACAACTCATCCACGAGGTACACATTTGACACCAGGGTACTTACTGGTATGTTTAGGAAAATGAACATAAATTGAACTTGGTACAAAAGAAAAGACTTTATTGTAACACTATATTTGATTTGAAACTTTCAAGCACCGAAGACCAGAAAACCAAAACCAGAATTTTGTTTTCCTAAATACATCCATGTTAAGCACAAAAGCCAGTAGTGTGGGAGAGAAAACAGAAATGTCTTCTATCATCTAGTTACTGCTGATGGCCTTTGCTGCTGCTGCCAGTGCTGGTTTGGGTTTTGAGTAATCCCAGGGTCTCCTGTTCTCTGTGTACCCATAGAGCTTCCGCAGTGCCACACGGGCCGCCTCTTCCTCTGCGGCAAGCAAGGTTTCACCAGGACCTTCAGCTATGATCTTCTTATCACTTGGGGAAGGGAAAAAAAACCAAAATTTAAACCGTTTTCATCATGGATTCCTGAGCACCACAGCATATCACAAACAAGGGCTGCCAGACTGCTTTCTGCCCTGGTGTCTGTGAATACTGAAGGTACTTTCTATATGCACACAGGTGTATAAACGTTCCCACTGGCCTCTCCTGCAACGCTAAGTGATTGTACATTCAACAGTGGGAACTCCAATCAGAAAGGCACCCACGTCCTGGAAGGGCACAACTCCCTGCATTTCAGTTCCTAGCACATCACTGATTCTTGTTAGCTCTGTTAGAAACACGCAGAATTGTTACTCTGGACAGTTTAAACAAAGAAGTGAAACGCTCCTGCCTTTTCTTTCCTCCTGGTAAGCATTTCCAAACTCCTTCACAAGGCCCACAGAGAAGCTCTCTATGTTATGAAGAATGTACTCAGCTCTGTCAAATCAACATCTGTGGGCACGGAACAGGAACAGTTTGTGAAGGGGCACAGATTCCAGAAGAAAAATAATCAGAGTTCCTTTCTTTCATATAAGGTAACAAATCTTAGAAGGCATACAATGCAAGGTACGATATATCAGAACAATCTATGGCAGGCTTCACACATTTACCTGCAGCTCACATGGCCAAGACACAACAATGTGTTTTGGTGGGAGAAAGTCCTGTTCTGTTCCAGAGGAGTGATAATTATCCTTGGACAAGAGACCAGGACAAGTGCTGACTACATCTGAGACAAGCACACTAGGGATGGTTGGCACTGCCTAAGTCTTGTCTGGATCAGGCACTCCTGCATACTTTACAGTGCCTGTGACTGGAAAACTAAGAAGTTTCTCTGGAATATAAATCAAGTCTCTAGCCTCCCCTAAGCCCTGGATACAGCTGTGGTGCTTCCCAAACTGTTCAGTTATGCTGCTGGCAGGGTCCATCTGTCAGCTCACCCAAAACACACCCAGGCTCCTCCATGCATTCAATTTATGCTTCAAAGCCCTTCAGTCAGAGACTGTTGGTGTCTCATTATGTATCACTGTGGCAAGCCCTGGCCGGTGCTCAAAGGGCTGATTTTATATGGAACCCACACTAAGGTTTCTTTGCTGTAATGATATGACCATAGAGCACAAGTAGAAAACTAAAAGACCATCTTCCCTCCTTCCCTCTCCCACAGCCAAAATCCATTTCACTTCAGATTAACAGGGTACTAACCAGTACAACCCAACGAAGTACAGTGGCGTAACTGTGCTGACTCCCAGCTGTCTGGTAATTCTTGGTTCTGGAGCAGAGATATTCCTCTTGCTCAGTTCTTCCACAAGTAAGCCCATAGGATTGATCACTTCCCAGATCTCAAACAGGTCTTTTCCGATCAGTTGGGGAATAAAAAAATCCTAAACAAAGGTATTTAAAAGTTACAGTTAATGGGAAGGGTAGCAAGGCTCCAGCCTCTGGTGTCTGCAAGCAACAATACAACACAAAGAGGCATTAATGCAGCTGACAATAAATTAAGAGATGAATAATGAAACCACCTCAGTACTCCACCATGGCTGGGCACAAGTGACTAGTGCTGCTGTGTTTGGCAGTCTGGGCCCAATATAGCCACTGACAGGATGTGTCAGCCACCCAGACACAACACAGGATCAGCACCTGCCTGAGAGGAGTTAGAGCAGCACCTGCATACATGTCTGAGTGTGAAGGTCAAAACTCTGATGCTTCTGAGTAGGGAAGCTGTGCATCAGGGGAGTTCTGTGAACAGGCTGAAGGGAGCACACAGATCCGCAGGACTTTCACCCAGCCAGGCTGCCTTCCTGCCTCACACCTGCTGCTGGTCCTACAGACACCTCTCAACGGGCTGCTGTCATCAGGAAATTTAACAGACATTTCCTCACTGCAAAATTAGTGATGGTTCACCAAGTGAAAAGGACAACTTGAAGGAGAGGAGCTGCTCAAACTTGTTACATTGCATTTGAATTTAAGCTGTTTGTATGAAGTATCTCTAGGTGCCTGCATTCCCACACAGAAATCAATAGAATCACTTTGGCTGGAAAGGCCCTTTAAGATCCTTGAATACAACCATTAATCCAGTATGGAAGGTCATCACTAAACCATGTCCCTCAATGCCACACTACATAGCTTTTAAACTCTTCTAGGGATGGGGACTCCATCACTGTCCTCAACAGCCTGTTCCAGGGCTTAACAATCCTTTCAGTGAAGATATTATTCCTAATATCTAGCCTAAACCTTCCCTGGCACAACTTGAGGCTATTTCCTGTCATTATGTCACTGGCTTCTTGGGAAAAGAGACTGACCCCCACCTTACCCCAAATTCCTTTCAGGTAGTTGTAGAGACCAAGGAGGTCTCCCCTCAGCCTCCTTTTCTCCACACTAAACAATCCCAGTTCCCTCAGTCTCCTCTCATAGGACTTGATTTCTAGACCTTTAATTAGCTTTCTTGCTCTTCTCTGGATTCACTTCAGCACCTCAATATCTTTCTGGATTTCTTACACACAACACCCCTGGGCTCAGCCCCTGCTTTCTGTAGAATGTTTTAAAATGGAAGAGATGCCTGACCTTACAGAGAATGATTTCGTTATTTCATAGTGCAGTGCACGGAATGCAACACCTTCCCTTAGCAAGTGTCAGCAAATACTGAAACATCATCTTGACAAACCAGAAATAACTGATTTCCTGTGCTTAACCAGTGCTGTGCATCTTTAAGGGGAAAAAAAACCACCAAAACCAACCAAAACCAACCAAAACTCCTAAACCCACTGCAGAACACACGGAACTCCCCTCAGCCACCACCCGACAGATCCCACTGTTGTATTATAGCTGTTGTTGATCTTCTGCCCACTTCCTTGGATCAAGACACAAGACAAAATATCTGGGTTTGCCTTTTTTCCCTGTGATGTCTGAGGCTTTTAAAGGCTATTGTTGTCAGTACAAAAATAACTGACAGGGAGTGACTCACCCTGACAAAGATCCCTGTTTTCTCAGGCCCACTGCTGTCGAGCAGTGCTCCTATCACAGCAAAAAATGTCCTCTGTAGCACATCTGGTGGGGCAGGAAAGTCTCTGCAGAGCGTCAGGTCCTGTATGGACAAGTTTTGAGCCACGTAAGAAACTAGTTCCTGACTAGTAAGAAAATCAACAAGTGCTCCTGTTCCTGCTGCAGGCAGATCTGGGTAGGCAGCTTCAAAGCACTGCCTCAGGTAAGAGCGTGAAAAAGCCATCCCCTGTTCGCCAAGTTTACTGTTATCCTGGAGGTGAAGAGCAACTGCTTCCTTGTCCAGCCCCAGCTGTCGGCGCCTCGCCTCCTCACTTTCAATGTAACAGGAGTTAACAAAGGCTGTCTTGAGAAGATCCAACGAAAAATTCTCGTGTAGGCGGTGGCAAAAGGCTTGTATCTCGGCATGATAATCCCAGTTTGGCTTCTCTGACCTACGGAGATGGAAAAGGAAACAAATCCAGTAACGGAACGAGACATGACCCGTGCTGCAAGAACCACGCCTTTCAGACAAGCGAAAGGAAACGAAAACGGAAATGTTTCTGACTATCAAAGCCGGTTTGTAAAGGTCTCTGTGTCAAACATGGTCGGTTCGCCCATCACCGTTTTCCTGCCCAGGACGAGCCCTGCACACTCCAACTCGGGACCACGCTGGCACACGGAGCTAAAACCACTCTGCTCCAAATCGGGAGGAGATGCTGCCTGGGCGTTGGGATTTCATCTGTTTCTGAGCCTGCTACACTCCCTTCCCCGAGCCACCCTCACTGCCTCCCACTCTCCGCCCAGCCGAGCCGAACCGGGCAGGCAGGGCCGTGCCCGCTCTCACCGCCGCCGTGGTGGCTCCTCCAGTCGCTGCTGCTCCAGGTAGGCGCGAAGCCACCGCTTCTTGTTGCGGTTGGGTGCGGTACTGATCCCAGCCCGCCCGGTCCGGGCCCCGGCCACCAACCACCGCGCCGCGGGCAGGAGCAGCCGAGCAGCCATATTGGCGAGTGCGGGCGGAGAACGATCCGTCCCGGCTCGGCTCTTCCCGGAAACAGGGCCCCTTCCCTCTAGTTCCGGGCGGAAGCGTTCCCAGCCGGGGACAGAGCCAGGCAGACCGGAGGTGGAAACCAGCGCGCTGCATGCCGGGAGAGAAGGAAGCAGCGTGGGTTCCGTCAGAGCTTTCTGCTTTCTGCCCCGGCCTCACCTGGCCCCGCTGCCACCGTCGGTGATGCGAGTGTGGGAGCGGCGGTGCCGAGACTCCGCGTCCCATGTCGGAGCAGGAGGGTGGAGCGGCGGCTTCGATCCGCGCCTGTCAGGCCGGGCAGGGTGAAGAGCCCCGAGCGCCTCCAACAGAGCCGCATTTCAAGGCTGAGCTCGAAGCTTCTCCGGTTGCAGCATCACCCATGGGACGGGCCCGAAGCCTCCAGTGTCGGGTCCTTCGGCGAGATCGGGGATCTAGGAAAGCATATCCTGCCGAGGTCAAGCCCGGCAGCTGCCCCGCTTCTGCTCGGGATCCGCAGCCGTGCTCAGGCAGAACGTGCTGACCATTGAGACTGAGAAAACCTGCCCCCACAACGCATAGCCTGGGATGTTTGTAAAACGCCCTCCTTGGGTTTCAGTTCCACTGGCAAGACAAAAGTCTGGTTTTGTTCCCTTAAGCTTTATTTTTCACTCTACAACTCTTTGTACAGTTCTCTCATAGCTCAAACCCTCGTTTGCATCATCCTAGCTCATACAGTACAGTTCATACATACCTTCAGATTAAAGGCTGTGGTATAAAATCCATGAAAATAAAACGTGTGCAGGGCTGGCCCTTGCCTTCGTGTTGCCTTTCACTAAAAGACAAGAGGATCACACTTCTCAACATTGCTGATAGCAAAATGTGCATAGCAAAGCCCCAAGCAGCCAGTGGAGTCACATCAGATAGTAAATGGGGCTTAAAAACACTTGACAAAACATCCAAGCACAGTGCCCATCAACAGTAGTACCAAGACCACACAGCAGTGGGGTGGAACACTTGAGTTCACTGAATGGCACATGAGATGTGCCAGTAGAATTCCTTGATGAGGCACTTGCAGCACACATCAGATCCTCAGGGCTTCTCTGATGATACACTCCGGACAGCCCACCCTTATCAGGCACTGCTCCATCACCAACCCTGAGCTGCAGTCTCCAGACCTGCAGCACCCCAGTGACCATCCCAGCTAATGAAGTCTGCATGGGGCTAGCCCCAATACTGTGCCATAGGCTTGGCTGCTGCAGTGAGCCAAGGATAAGATCCAAGGAGGTCCCACATCCTCTTCCACAGATGTTGGTATCATCACTTCTTTGCCCTCTGTGACTTTAGAGAACCCAGAACTGGTGGTGCACAGCAGTCTGTGTCTGGCTGGTCTAGGCAAGGTCCCTGCTGGAGCACTGCTTTGGTGCATTGCACATCACCTCACATCCCACACAATCAGTTGTTTGAAACAGCCCCAGGGAAGGGGTTGTGACTGCTGCAGCTGTTCACATCAGGAGGCAACCAATAAGCAGAGAGGCCGAGGGCCCCCTGGGCAGCAGTGTGCATGGCTCAGTTCTCTTTCAAACTCCAACTACCAAAACCCATGGTGGATCAGGTGGCTGAACTCCCACCAGGCTCATTTCTTATGCCAGTGCCCTGCACCACATACACCTAGTGCCAAATACAGACGGGATAGGAGCCTGGAGCAGGCTGTCAGGTCCCACCAGCTGACTTCAAGTTAGTTCATCACGACCTACTGCAAAAACTGACAGCTTGGATGAACACTCAGCTTTTCTTAAACCAATATTAAACAATGGCTTGGTTTTTTTCTGGTTTTTTTTACAGTTTTATTAAATACACAGCATCAGTACCTGGTACCTCAGACTCTTTTCACCACTCACAGACTGACTTGCTTAAAAACGTGTTTTATAGAAAAACACCTGCAAAATTAAAGCTAAAAACAAAACAACCAAAATGCCCAGAGGTGTGTAATACAAGCTGCATGTTAGCAAAGAATTCCTTTTATTATGACTTGGACATGTACTTAAAGAAGGAACACACTCATGAAACAGAACACACCCCTCAGACATGGCACGCCTCAAACTACTCAGAGTAAAGGATAACTCCTGCGGTCACGCTTAATTGCATCTAACAACAGAACAATAAAATCTACACTTTATTTCCTTCGGCTTTTACACTTTTACCAAGCCCATTCTGTCCATTTCTCATCCCAACACCACAAAATGTCCCAGTGGTTATTCCTGTGGGCCACAGTCCTCACGCTGCGTGAAGCCGCCGTGGCGTCGGCCGAGCCGCACTGACACTGAAAGCATGCAAAGGAGGACACTGCGAGTGCTGGCGATGCGAACCTACTGAACGGGGTTTGACTGAGCACAGGGTCTCCCCCTGCTGCAGCCTTCCTCGGTGGTGGCAGTTCCCAGTGTATGAATTATAAAACAGCATACAATTCAGAAACAGAAAGGAGGAACTCGGGAGAATGGAGGAAATCTTCTCCAGAGTGGTGCCTAGCGCCGAAACCAGAGCCAGCTGTTGAGCAGCCAGAAAGCCACGGTGATGGAATACATGACCATTTCCCTTTTAGCACGCTCTTTGTTTTCTTCTTCCAGAAGCTGCAGACGGCGATTAAGTTTGATTATCTAAAAACAAACAGAGGCTTTTAAGACTGTGTTGAGAATTGCCAGACTCCAGAAGCCTCTGAAGAGTGAAATAAGACAAAATACAAATAAAATAGGTATCTCAGGCAGATGGATTTTAAGCACTTAAATTGGGCTGTTGTCCATTGCCAGCAATCAGACCCTGCTGTCCCCTAACAAGCAAGTGCAGAAATGAGTCAACTCTCTGGATTTCCAGAGTAGTCCAGGACACACGAGGATAAATCCAGCAGGGGTGCAGAGAGGATCAGTCCCTCACCACACCCATTGTGGACACCTCTGCAGCCCCAAGGAAATCCTCTTCCCCCATTTTACCACTAGAGCTGTTTCTTGATGCTAGCAGCAGCCCTGCTTTACATACCTGTCGTCGTAAGGAAGCAGCATCTACAACTGTCATGTCATCTGGTGTTCCCTCCAGCGTTGTATCCAGGTTGGAAAGACCATATCTATCGAACAAGGGAGATGGCTTAGCTGTCTTCTCCACACCAAGACCAGCAAGTACCACATTCTATCAACATTCTGGTAGATGCACTTTTTGGTGGTGATGGAAAGAATTACAACCTGTTTGCCTCGCTTTTAGAGAGTTGCCTGTTTCATCAGTTGTCTGTTTAACTGAATTGAGCACTAACACATATTAAGTGGGCAAGTGCTTGACTGAATCTGGTTTATTGCTCTACACATTTAAGTACTGCAGAAGATTTTCCATGTAGACAGACTTCTTGCTGTCATTTGGTCCCTCAAAAGACTGTTCCAGATATTTAGCTGTTTAATGAAACCTGAAAATTGCCTGAGCTAAAAGGCCAAATTGGCAACAGATTACAAATAACTAAAGGGAGTCAGGGAAAGCCTCAGGTGTCTTGCATTTGGTACCTACTCAGCATCTCAAAGGACACCTAGCAACATTAACAGTACTGGGATCATTAATCTCAGTATTTTAGGCAGAGAACCTTGCAAATAAGTCACTGCTTGCTGAACTCTGTGTGCATTAGAAAGTTAGTTCTCTGAGTACCTCTCAGTTCTCTCAATGCAGTGATTCAGAGGAAGCATTATTCTAACTCAAGTCAAGTATTTATGGCACAATTATCACCAGTTGGGAAGTGGCAGAAAATCTACACAGAGTATGAAGACCCCTTAAGGAGATTCTTTTCCAACAACTAACAGGTAAAAGCAGTCCCTGATGCTGCAACCTCCACCTGACTTTCTCACTTCCTGTATCAAACCCTCACTTTCCATTCAAGCATATGAACAACTGCTGCAAACAGCTTAGGGAACAGAACACAACAAAATACACCTACAAGGATGTTTAGCATTTAATGACCCTTAGTGGTCAGCTTTTCTGAGGTGAATACAAGTAGAACTCTGAAGCCTGCAGAACGCACTCAAGTGCTGACACTGCTTCTGTGCTGCCAGTTCTTCATCACTTCTACAGCATGTTCTCAGCTCAGGCAGGATTCCTACCCCCAACAGACAGCTCAACAGAAGTTTCCTTGTACTATAGAATATATTGTTTCTAAATAAGAATTGCCTTTTCTAGATGAAAGTTGCATTAGTCTGGACATAGAAATAATGAGATCCTCGAGTGACACTAAAACAGAGGCAGTTAACAACATTTGCTCTGTGGTTTGGAGTTGAAAGGTATGCAGGGAGGGGAAAGCCTTTTCCAGGCGAGAGCAGCATGAAACAACTTCTAGTAAAGGAACAGTCAGTAAGCAATGCCTGCCCACAGTCATTGCTGCTTTAAACCCACAGTATGGGACATAACCCACAAAGTTCTGGCAATCCCTTTTGTTGGAAAAAGATTCTCATTAAGGCTATTGTTGATTTTTTTATTCTAAGGAGAGTCCAAACATCCACTTAACTGTAATTTATGCTATTTACTGCTTGTAGTTTGTTCGGTTTGGGCAGTATCAGAAGGACTGAAACCGCTGGGCTTTTACTTCCTCAGCGCTGTGAAGCTCGCAGTGCTAACTCAGTTATAAAGTTAATTATAAACCAAATTGAATGTTTCTGCTATTAAAAAAAATAGCCCAAAGCTTTGCAGACACAAATTAAACATTTAAGAAATAATAATCCAGTCTTCCTCAGTACTACAGGTCATCTGAAAACCAAAGACATTTCTGAGAAGGGTTTTCTTCTGCAGCCATTTTCTTCTTTGTAGTAGATGCTAAAAAAAGTATTAAATAGGATAATGCCATCAGCTCCACAGCACTGTTGTCCTTCCCCATCTCCTGGTTTCCCAGCAGAGGCCCACCATTTCAGAGAGCTGGGCACACTCATTTAATATCAAGTCAGAGTGTGCCACTGCTGCTCTGCCAACTTCCAAGCCATTCCAGGAATTAAATCAAGGAGTGTACCAGCAAGAAACCCCTTGAGAGAATCTCTTCAGCTGTTACAAGAGGTGAATTCTTCTGATAGAGAAGAAGAATCACCTGCCTGAATCCTGTCTGCTTCAGCACAAATGCAACAGCTATTTTAATCAACACTCAAGAGTGCACTGGCAAATGGGAGCAACAGATGGGGGAAGGACTACGTTTTACCTTTCATCCTGACCGTGAGACTGTGTATCAGTCTTGATCAGCTCCACTGAAATCATGTCAAGTCTGCCGGTATACAGGCAGTGAAAAGACACTCAGCTACAACTAACAACCACTGAGAACACCTGGAAAAATATGGTGATGCAAGGCCACATTTTCTAGTAATAAACCCATGCATCTCACTACTAAACAGAACATATTTTAAGAGTATTGCTAATGTAATTTAGGAGCTCTCCTCACACGTGGAGTCAGAATTTTGCAGCATACTGTGTCTGTCAGACAAGTGAGGTCTTTGCAGGTGACTTGGTTAAGCAAGGAATAAGTCTTGAAATATCTCAGGAGCTGAGAGGGAGGATAGAAATGAGCACTGTGTTTGAAAATAAGGCCACTAGAAGGAGGGAAGCAGAAGTGTGAGTTTTAGAATCTAATTTAGTGGATCATGACTAACAAAAAACCACTCTTTACCTGGTGTTGTCATGATGAGGGTTAGAGGAAGTGGTAGCAGCTGACCCACCACGTAACACTGGCCTACAGCCGGGTTTGGAGGTAGGAAGCACAAGACAGAAACAGGAAATGACAAACAGAGAGAAGAGGTAAGCCACAGAGAACAAAGGAACATCAAAACACTGCCACTTGTATAATGTTTGCATACAATATAATATATAGTTACTCTATTGTAATTTGCACTTTCATAGTTCTCTCCTTCAACTGCCAGCACTTGAACACTGAATGTTTATGCAGCTGAAACATGTAGGCAAATTGTGGATTAAACACCTTCATTTATGGAAGACAAATAGTTGGAACATTGCTTTGGGCAGAGGTTAACCACCTCACAAAATAACCACTAGAAAATTCAGGTAAAAAAAAAGAATAATCTCCCTAAAACTCCAAACCTCACAACAATGGGGAAAAAACCCAAAATGTATCTATGAATACTTCCAGAAGTATTTTTAACCATTCTCTCCTCCCTCCAGGGAAAAGACAGATTTGTCTTCTCTTTATTCATCTAAGCCACTGTAACTCAGAAACCCTGGGCCAGCAACCTAAGGACCATCCATAGTCTGAAGAGGAGGAGATCTCTCCAGGAAGAAGTGACTACGTTTCAAGCAGGTAGTGTGAACATCCCTGTAAGTGTTGCTCTTTCTTTTCCTTCTAGGCAGAGAGGAAGGAGAAGTAGAGCTTTTGGAGTTGCTGCAACTATATGATGTGTATTAACTTTGGAATAAGGAGTTCCTGTGTCCCAGGTCATGTGGATACCAGCAGTATCTCCTGCTAGAACCAGTACTGTGTGTTTTCAGTGCTTCTGGCAATGAGACATCAGTGTTACACATCCATGATGTGTAACAAACTGTTCAAGAGCATGAACCCTTGCAGTTCCATCCGTGCTCCCAATGGCAACAAGAGGTACCTGTGTCGGTGCATTTAACCCTACACTCCAAGCTATATAGGTGTGAAGATCTTTCAAGCAGGTACATGTAGGAGGCAGAGGCTTGGTACTGGGGTGGCTGGGAGAACACTGTGGGATGGCTGAAAATAAGGAAGAGCCATGCAAAAATATCACAGCTACTAGTTTCATTAAAAAGATCAGGATCCAGTAGAACTACTCAGTGCTGACTCACACTGCTCTTCCCAAGGAGAGACACAGACCTAGTGGCAACCAAGAACTACACCAGGTAACAAAACCAGAGCACCCGGATCTGTGCGGATCAGGAGCCTGACTTGAAGCCCTTAAAGTCAATCCTTCTTCCCAGCACAGCCAGGCTGCATGTGATTTCTTCCTTTTGTTTGCATTTCACGTTTTATTTCTTTACAGGTGGACCCAAAAGGATCACCAGCCATTCCCCTGCCTCTCCCATACTTTTTACTTACTTGTTTGGTTTTGGCTTTTGTGGTGTGGTTTTGTTGTTGTGGGTTTTTTTAATCAGCAGTAACAAAAAAATCATGACATAGATCACAGTGGCCTCACAACTGAGATCAGCTTACCTCAAAAGTCTGCAGCAAGTTTTTTGGTAAATACAGAATGCACAAGTATGATAGAGTCAGGCTGTTAGACACATGGTTGCCTTTAAAAAGACTAAGCAAAAGCACATTAAAATTTCAATTTCCTGGCTACTTCTGTCAATTCCATCCCAAACATTAACTGGTGATCAGAAGCAGCCTTAACTGGAGGGCAGGAATACTCAACACTTCATTATTTCACTGCAAATACAGTGGCAGCCTGAAACATGAAGGGAATGTGCAGTAATACAACTTAATAACAGGCAATAAAACAGAGACCGATTGAGTCTGGTCTGTCTTCTGCAAGAGTGCAGCATGCAATCACAGTGGTAATGCAATCAGACACGTAGTCTGGGGAGGAAAACCGCTTTGTGTGGACAGCCTAGGTACCTGGGTTGGCTTCTGTTGAGTCTGTGCATGTGCACAGGGGCCTGAGGTCAGCATGTGCTCTTTGTCAAGCAGAAGCAGCAGCTATGAGCACCCCATGTCTACTTTAAGACCCCTCTGGAAACCTGAGAAGGGCTGTAGGAAGGGACTCTAGGACTTTACAGGCAGGTTCTGGATGTTACCTGGGTAAGAAGCTCAGCTTCTACAGCATAGAAAGGACTGGTGCATTGAGGAACCAGTGACTGGATGAAACTTGTTTCCATGCTTTACCTGGTCACATCAATAAAGCAACAGATTGCTGCTTTTCCCAGGCTCCTTCACTTTTCAGATACATTTAATTTTCTTGACTGCTTTATCCCAATCTTCTGCCAGTCTGAAGTCATGTGTAGCCCTCTTTGACAGCCTGTACTCACATCCTGTTTTAATTCTACCATGGAAATTATCACTCACTTGCTCAATACAAAAAGTAATCTCCTAACACCTCAGGATATGATGGTGTGGGTGAAGTTTGATGTTTAAGAAGGGTGGTGGCTTTTTAGAAAGGGCTGTGCTGGAGAAAGGAACTAGTAATACAGTTCCTTTTTTCTTTTCCTACCTAAAAAGGAACTGACTCAAGAGATGAAGTTCAGGTAACAGAGATTTCAATGCAGCTCTGTTCAGATGTGAAACAGCCTTTTTTCCTGCATTCAAGACATCATTTAAGTCTCCTTAAATGCCAAGTTTGGGGGGTTTTGTTTGGGTTTTTTGTTGCCTAGACCAAAAAAGATCAGCACTTCCAAGACACTAGATACAGCCCCTGTAGTTGCTCAACAGAAATAGGAACAGAGAAGTGGTTAGAACTAGGAAAACAAAAACTGACCTATTGCTCTTGTCCAAGCTGAAGGAAATGCAAGAGTAAACAGAGAGTGTCAACAGTGACCATAAAGTGTTGTCCATTACATAACCTAATGTGCAAGCAGTGCTGGCTAAACGAGGCATAATTCATTACCTGCAGCAGCAAATCAGCACCTGCTGTTAGCAGTTTTAGTAGACAGGAAAATATTTGAGATCAAAATAAACAAAACAAGAAAAAAGCAAGCCATGAACCAAGGTACAAATATTTACAGCAACAGATAGTAGGACATTGTTCATTTTAAAAGCCCTCATCCAGTATTAAGCATACAATGCTAGAGTAGAGAAGGTTTTGAGATAGAGAGCACATTACACAGAGCAAAAGAAGGAAGTGCAGATTTGGAGCAATTTACAGTCAGCAATATTTTGCAACCATGCAAGTGGATCATCCAAAGTTCACATTCCTGCGCCAGCTGTGGAGTAACGGTGGCTGTCTAAACGCCCAGCCACAAGGAATGCACTTGCACCTCATTGAAGGGTTCAGTATTTTTGCACCTACTTGCTGAGGGGTGTCTGGAAACAGGTTTTCCATTTCTTCCAGGAAGATGAGTAAGAACACCTCAAAAAATTAACCCAAAGCAGGAAGAGTGGTGCAGCTTTTGAAGTGTCCAGAACCCTAGGAATTTTATGGCAGCTGAAGCAAGTTGAAGGTGTATGTCTGCATGTGTGTGTCCCTGCCAGAATCCAAGAAAACATGGTCAAGGACATGCCTAATGGCAGCCAGGAATGAACCTGTCAGCTCCACTGCAGACTGGGGAAAGGGCTGGGATTTCAGGCTCTGCTTCAACAAGGACTCTTGGCACAGTATTCCCAAGTGCTGTTACTCATAGATCCCACAATTCCTCTTTATGAAGAGCTTTAATTTTGTAAAACAAAATGAACTTGTAATTCCATCTAACTTTTAATACTAACAAGAGAAAAAAGGTATTGCTGTCTTTAAAAACAAAGGCCAGTGAGACTGGAGCTCCCTACGCTTCAGGGATGTTAGTGTGGACATCCATGTACTGTTAGGTCAGCAAACATGGTGGGCTACAGGTGGTGCCAGGTTGGGAAGTGATGGCAAACACACAGACATTCACAATAAGATTGGCTTGATAGTCAACTTTTGTTACCAGACAACTGGAAAGCAAATCATTTACCCACACTACAAAATACTGAGAGTGATGCTGGGCTGTCAGCAATCAGAGACAGATGACAAGTTTCAACGAACTTCCTAGCACAGGCCACGCTGATGAGCTGCAGGAGGGATCAGTTCTCCTTCTGATGTTCTTGCTGGTCATGTCCTCTAACTGGACCTCTTGGTGAGGTTTTGGCTAGCTCTACACTGGAGACTGTGTGCAATTCATACCTGAACCTCTAGCTAGCATGCTATTGACATGGAAATTGCTTTTGGTACATTAACCTTGCTATTATTACTCTTCCTCAATGTGTCTGTAGTGTTAAACATGCTGTTCTTTGAAGTGCCACATCCAAACAGTCCAAGTGGACCAAACTCCACAGAAAAGAATGGAAATACTACATGGTGACTGCCACTAGACTGGTTTTGGCTCACTGTCACTCAAAGTACCAGCTCATCCATAAAAACAGAGCCAGCATTAGCAGAGGAGCAGCCAGCCTCTCTGTACACATTGCCTTTCTTCCTGTCAGCATCCAGCAGCATGGTCACCATCAGTCCCCTATCATCCAGAGATAACTATTCCCAGTACAAACTGGAACATCCTCAGGTCTTGCCATGTTATCAAAGGCAGTGTCTACAATGCCTAGCACGATGTTGTACTTTGTTTCTTAATGTCTGTTTTACCCCAGGACACCATCAACCCAATCTTATTGATTTGCACCATCACTCACCAACAGGAAGCAGAAGACAAGGCTAACAAATCTGCAGGCTCAGGGGGAAGGATTAATGGCAGAAAACTGACAGTCACAGACCAACGC
This sequence comes from Dryobates pubescens, assembly GCF_014839835.1. Classification (NCBI taxonomy): domain Eukaryota; kingdom Metazoa; phylum Chordata; class Aves; order Piciformes; family Picidae; genus Dryobates; species Dryobates pubescens. The sequence continues at coordinate 7,926,827 of NC_071643.1, forward strand.
TTCCCATTTTGATTCTTGTTGGAAAGTAAACCAAAACAACACTATATTTGACTGAAGCATTTTGAAATGTGAATTTTGGACAATTAAATTGCTTATGAAGAGTGAAAGCAAAAGGAAAGCAAAAGCAAACCATTTCATCTCAGAATTTTGTAAGCAGAAACCGAACTCCGCTAAAAAAAAACAAAAGGAAGAAAAAGGAGGAAAAAAAAAAAACCAAAACCCCAAACCAACCAAACAAAAAACCAAACCAAAGCAAAAAACAATCAGCAGAAGCTGGCAGAGTCAGTGACAACCAATCACCTGCGGTTTTCATCCAGCACATCCAAGACCTGCTGGTAAGCCCTACGAGTGGAAGACTGGATAAACGACAAAATGCCACGAGCAGAGTAAAGATTAATCCCGTCTTCAGGTGACATATTGGGAGGACAGACACGAGCCTGTTGCAGTGATGGTGTCACACTGTTTGTACAAGCACAGTAAATGGAGAGAGAAATACTACAGTCAGATTTGGAATTAAAAAAAAAGAGCTTTGCAGCTAGACCCCCATTCCAAAATGCTCATTGCTTGCTTTTGGTTTACCCTTCTCCCACCACTCTGAGGCAACACTCCCAAGTTCTAGTCACACAGGGATCAGGAACAACGTTTATACATGTTCTTCAGAAACAAATATAAGTAATAAACCAAGCACACACTTTAGATCTGTTAAAAAGTTAGTTTCAGAAGGTCCTTGTCCAGCTAGGTCTGCACCTGTTGAAGTCAGTATGCTGTACCTGTTGAAGTCAGTATGCTGTACCTGTTGAAGTCAGTATGCTGTACCTGTTGAAGTCAGTATTCAAGCCTCACTGACATCAATGACTAAGGGCTTTTTGCAAGCATTGACATGAACAACTCCTACAGAATTTCTTCTCAGAACATGAGCCTTTTTCAGTAAGGAGAATCTCACAGACAGCCTCTTCAAGCAAAATTTTTCCTTGAGCTGTGACTAAAAATCAGGACCATATTTTGATGAGCACACGAACAAAGTTTAAAGGCAACTGCAAGAAATGTCAGTCAGTTCCAGTGTTTGGAACCAAAACAAACATGGAATTACAGAAATGACTGTGAAAGAGCACAGTAACATTCTACTCTAGACAGAGTTTTTAGCTTAGCAGTGAAGTCTCCTAAACCTCCCCAAAGCATTTGTGATTTACACATGGTTTACTTCAGATATTTCTCTTCCAGTTCAGAAGGTATCAGAGGAGAGGTAAACAGATTTAACTTTTAACAGATTAAGGTTGCTTTAAACTCAGCCAGGCAGACAGACTGTATTCTCATTAAAGATGTGCACACCCATCACCTTTTCCCCAGACTGGCACAAACCCCAGAATTTCTCAAACTGTGAAAGTGAATTTTCCAGAGAGATTCCATTTTCTAAGGGAAACACTGGAGCAGAAAAAACCCAAACATTAAATGCTGTCCTGTTTTCCATGTGCTCTCGATGGCTTGTTGGCTTCCTATGCAGAATTGGAATCCTTGCACTCAGAATTGCCTGGCAGTGGCCAACAAAAAGCTGTTTCTCCAGCTATTCAGAACCAGCCAAAGAAGAAACAAGCACACTAAAGCTATTTTGAAATGCCACTTTTTCTTTACAAATCAGCTCTTAGTTGAAGCTGTCCCTTTCCTTTGCCATCAGGTGTTTTTCCCTCTGCTCTTTACAGGGGGAAATGATTTGGCCAAGTTTGAGAAACCCTGAAGCACAATTAGAAACCAGATGTTCAGTGCAGCAAAGGCTGTTTCCAGTTTTCTATTCTAAACTACAGATGCTTAGTCAGCAAATTAGTATTGCAGAGACATGGATGATTAAACACACTGCTGATTTTCATATACCAGGTAACATTTAGGCTTACGTGCAATCTTGAGTCGAAAGAGGTGACTTGAACCGTGGCATTTTATTTCTTGGGACAGTATCTGATCTGTGCCACCTTGAATAATAATTGTAATCTCTTAAGTAAGCATTCTTGTAAGCAGAGGGATTACAATGCAGAGAGCTGTCATTACTGCTAGACATTGTTACTGTAGAAGGTGCCTGTTTGTCAGTCTCAGGTTTTTTTGACCATTAATGTCTTTAGTGAAGCCCAACTCCTGATAAATCCTCAGACTCTGTGTGCAGCTGGATGACAAGAACAGAGACAATAGAAAACTAACAACTATTTGTACCATGTAGAGAACACTGTGAGAGGGACCCCAGCCAACTTTTGCATTTCATTCTCACAGTCTATTCCAGAACATTTCATTTTGTACTTTTTGTAGGTCAAGCACTGGAATTTTGCACACTACGTCTGAATATCTTGTCCAAGAAGGACATCAGTGTCCTAAATTAAAGCTTAAGTGTTATAGTCCTATTGAGAAAAGAAAGGATTAAAAAGCAGTGCTCCCTGTGCTTCTTCAATGGAGCTCTCATCACAGCATCAGAGTGGACTAACCTGTCTATTGGGAAGTTGAATCAAGATGTAAGAGAAATAAGCATTGAAAAGAATATATTTAATTCCTGTAGAAAACCATACTTAAGTCCAGGAATACATTTATTGACCTAAATGGTCTAATTTATAAACAAGGAAGCTAAACTCAAAAGACATGCACCAAATTAGCAATGAAGCTCTAATGGAAGCAGGTTTAGGTGACATTCAGCACCATCTGAGCTAGCAGAATTCACACCAAGCAGGTGCTTGCTTTTGTTGCCTATTTTCAGCCATACAATAACACTTCCACATGGGCAGCTTCTCTTAAGTAGCTACCACTTCAGTAGCTGTCACTTTTATTTGTACTTGTGATTTATATTTGCATGCTCTCTGTGGCTACCTGAAGCGAAGCTGGAGCGAGGAGGAGGCAGCCTCTTCTCCTTGGTATCAAGTGACAGGACTAGAGGAAACAGTTTCAAGCTGCAGCAGGGGAGGTTCAGGCTGGATATTAGGAACTATTTCTTCATGGAAAGGGTCTCAAACATTGGAATGGTTTGCCCAGGGCAGAGGTGGAGTCACCATCTCTCGAGGTCTCTAAGCAGCGTGGGGACCTTGTGCTTAGGAATTTGGTTTAGTGTTGACCCTTTAGTGCTGTGTCAAAGGTTGGACTGGATGATCTTGGAGGTCTCTTCCAACCAGATGTACTCTGTGAAACTTACAATGTATTTATTTTTTAACAGTTTACAGTCTATGTCCTGAGGGCCTAAATAGTGAGGAAATGCGAGTCCAGAGATACCTTTTTCACCACATACAAAGGGCTTGGCTTCCCTGCATTTGTGTGAGCTATACAACATGACAGTGGTGTAATCTGAGCTGACAGAACAGTCTCTTGAGAGTCACCCAGGGGCAGATTCACATTCTACACTTAAAGACTTGCAAAACCTGGATGAGGGAGGAATGTCTGAGCCGGCATCACTGCTAGTATCACTGCACGTCCAGCGTGATCTTTTTGGATCAGACTGAAGTCAGAAGCAGCAATTACAACAGAAAAGAAGCAGTTTCTAGGAACCTCAATGATCTCAAAGCAGATGACTGCCATTTTAGGCAGAGCATAAACCTCTGTCATAAGAAAGTGCTTGGAAGGACAGATGAATGAAATTCTACAAGAGTGGGTTATCTGCAGGTCAGCAAGTGTGGGATGTGCAGTGAAGAATGACATGGGCAATGGAGAGCACAGAGGCAGCAGGCTCCAGGGCAGCCAGCTAGCTGGATTTTTTCATACCAACAGAAGAGAAGAGCTCCTGAATCAATCTGAAGTTTATGGCATTTTCCTAAAAGACAGTCTACATGGAAACTGCTTAGCATCAAAAGTTTGATGACAGACAATTATGCAGGTACTAACATGGGCATCAAGAGAGGAAAATTCATCTCCAGATGTGTCAATTTCTGGGCCTTTGTAAACATTAAACTGAGTCACCCAAGCTGCCAATCACACGTTCACTGATCGCATCCTTTCTAAGTGTACAGGACTCGCGGTGTGCAGTGTATTGCTAAGCCTCTGAAGGACTGGCAGTGGACTTACAAACTGACTGCAAATAATATTCAGAGTATTTACAAACAGTAATTCTATATTCTGTCCCTGAGAAACAGCAAAGCACAGGGGTGAGCTTTACAGATTTGGGGGTTTCAGATTCAAGAAACTTTAGAGTCAAGAAGCTAATAAGAGGCTTAAAAGATGGAAATCCAGTTTTGTCAGCTCAGTTCATATATGTGACTTGACAGGCCTGAGAACCTAGACATCTGCCATCCCTAAACTTAATGATCCAAAGTCTGATTAAGAAGAAGCTATGCAACAGTTATTTCCATGAAGATCTGGAGGAAGAGGAGAATTGTAATATCTGGAGCAGGCATCAGAGTACATTGTCCAAAACTGGTGGAAACATAAGTAACAGACAGGTCTGTATTACACAGAGTACCTCCTAGTGTCCCTGCTGTAAACAGAAGGAAACAGACATTTCTAGGACATAAGCCACTTGATCTATTTCAGACTAAAAATAGACAGACCCTAAGTAGTTCATGCCCTTATTTTCCTCTAGTTACTGAAAATCAGGTTTATGGTGATTCAGTAACAGTGTTGCACAGTCTTCATTGAGACAGATGAATCCCATCTTTTAGGTCTTAAACCTAAGATCCTTTAGAAAAGGGAAAGGGAAAGGACCCTTAGGGAAAGGAAAAGGGAAAGGACCCTTTAGAAAAGGGAAAGGATTACCCAAAAGGTAAAGGGAATCTTTTATATAAGAGTTTTAATGGTGACACTGCAAAACCAGTTACTGCCAGGTGGAAAGATGCTGCCACTCAAAGTAAGACTATCATAGCTAATTAAAATATGCAGACCAAGAGAACTGCTACCTCAGATGGTAACAACAGATGCCATTTCCACTTGTAAATGCAACTTTTCATTTTGATCTCAAAAAGTATGAAAGATCTACACTCACAGATTCCAATAATTAAGGGAAATCACTTATTCTAATGATTATGTGGAAATCCACCATTCTCCTTCAGCGAATGAAAATCATTATAATACTCAGAGTGAGAGAAACAGGAACATTTTGATGCAGAAACAATTAAATGTCCTGAAAATTCAGGGGTTAAAACAAAGTACTGCAGCAGCTCAGAAGCTGGCAATCTCCTGTAGTAACAAGTCATGATAGCTGGCAAGGCCACAAACACTCCCACCCACCCCCTGCAAGAAAATCCTCCAGAAACGAGTCAACCTGTCTACACAAAAAGCACAGAAATGAAGCAAAATCCTGTCCTTCCAATAGCTGAAATTCTTTACTTCCCACAACATACAAAATGCTAGCTGGAAAAGCCAGCTAACGAGCTAGGGAAGAGAGGAAATGTCTAACAGAAGCATGGCTGTGTCCCTGCACCCTGCTGCTCTACTCACAGCGAGTCGTTGCGGGCCAGCTGGCCGTTCTGTCGCGTGGCGTTCTCGCTCATGGAACGCTCCCTCTTCAGTCTCCCCACTGAGCGAACCTGTGTGAAAGGAGAGGAAAAGGGAGATAAAAGGCAGAGAATTCCAAGAAACATGTAGTAATTTCCACAGGGGATCTCTAAGTTCGATCTGCCTTCAGACACTACAGCATATTTTCATGGGTTTCACAGTGATTAGGACCAAAAAAAACCCCAGCAACAGGATCTGATGCCAGTACACAAAAGCAAGGTCCAAACTTACTGCAGTCCTGTTGTGCTCTGTCCATGAGATCTGAGGCCAAACCACGAACCAACAGTGTTGTGAATAGGTAAAAAACCAGTATTCTCTTTAACGTTACTTCCTATCACCAGAGGAAAACACAGTTCCGCTGGATTTTAGGAGTCTACGTGGCTTCATAAATCTTCTCCAGGTGCTAAGATGTCAATTCCATCACCCACCTGGGGGCCTGTGTTACACCCTTCTTTGAAGGGGGTTTTCACAGTAAGAGCTCAGTAAATCACAGAATCAACCAGGTTGGCAGAGACCTCCAAGATCAAGACCAACCGATCACCCAACCCTAACTAATCAACTAGACCATGGCACTAAGTGCCTCATCCGGTCTTTTCTTAAACACCTCCAGGGACACTGACCCCACCACCTCCCTGGGCAGCCCATTCCGATGGCCAATCACTCTTTCTGTGAAGAGCTTTTTCCTGAGATCAAGCCTAAACTTCCCCTTGCACAGCTTGAGACTGTCTAAAGGGTGCGGCAACATCTGGCCACACATTCCAAAGGTTAACTATAATACGTTCAAAGACTCTTTTTGTTTTCTGACAACCTGCAAATAAAAAGAACCACCTTGCAGCTTTCTCTTCAATCTAGAGGGTATTTATTTGAAAGTATTTAGAGTAGTCCTAATGATGACTTTGTTTGCCTGCAGGAACAACGCCCCTTGCCATCTGCCAGTTAAACGTGGAACAGCAGAGACATTACTAGAACTACGACAGTGCTAATCAGGATGATTTTGTGCTTTCCCAGCTTCTGTTAGCATCGAGTAGATCTGCACCACAGTGGAGAAATCATTGGTCACTTCACTTCTTAGCCAAGTTAAAAAACAAAATAAGTACTAGCCTCTTCAGTCTGAGGTGTCTGCTGAGGAGGTTTTTCTAGGTCCAAAAAATCTAGCGGTCGATCACTAAGAGAAATAACACGGGGAGGAGTTTTCAATGCCAGTGGTTTGAATGGAGTAGACTGAAGGATGTCAAGGTCTGATGGTCTGGGAAATGGAATGTCTTCACTATTACCTGCAAGAACATCAGTTGTCAGTTGAAAGCAAGTTGTTCTGAGGCCCAAGGGCCAATGCTAAAACTCAAAAAGACAGCACAGAAGTTATTTGCCCAATAATGAAGTACACCTTGCTTTAATAGGATCTGGATGTTAAAAACTATGGTTACAGTTCTCATAAAGGCCATATTGATAGATGCTTATTTGAGCAGCCTCTGGGAGAACAACGATCTTGAGTGAATCTGAGTAGCATCACCTATTACTGCAAGTGAGTGCAGTTTTCATCTCTAGATACAGTCCTCTTGAAGGTGGATGTGCAGATGTCACTGTCAAAGCATGGCACACACATCACACATGTTGCAAATGGTGCAGTCTGCAGCACATCCAGGTCTGCCACTGCAAAACCCGTGGCCATTTACAGTCCACCCAGTAGTGACAGATCCTTAATATAAATTACATTCTGTTCAGGATCAAACACATCTTGCGTAGTTAATACATAGTACACCCTCAAAACTTGTGACAGACACATCAGCTTATAGTTAAATAAGAAAAATCAGGAGAAAAATCAATGAACATTTCCCTGTTTTCCCCCCCCCCTCTAGAAATTGTTTAGTAAGATGAAAAGTCAGCAATTAAACTTTCTGTTAGTAGTTCATCCATTGACTGTCTCCATTACCAGTGATACCAAAACTACCCAAGAAACCTTTCCAGAGTTTAAGGAACTTCCCAAGTCAAAGCTGATAAGCAGCAATGGTTTGAAAGTGAAAAAGGGTTTTATAGCTTTTTCCTCTTAAAAATCTACCAATATGTAATTTTGTCCAACCACCAACTTGGGGAACTGTTTCTCTCCTACTGCAACGCAGACGCACCTGCCACTACAATCCGCTCAGGAACCTGCATAGTCACACTGGCATTTGGCAATCCTTCCTGGACACCCTTATCCAGGTCAGCGTTTGGAGGAGCTACTTTGAGTTTCTCTGGGACCCTCATGCGCTGGCTGATGCCCTCGGTGTACTCCATCTCGTACTGCAGGCGGTTCATCTCGGCCATCTCGGCAGCCGGCGACGGGAACGCAGCCCCGCTCATTCTGCCAAAGGAAAGCCAGCAGCTGTAACAGCAACACGGGAAACCAGTGGAAGGTGTGTCAAGGAAATTCTTTGATCTGGTTACTAGACAAGCCATGGATGATCCCAACCCAACTGACTTACTGAGAGACACAAGTTATACAGTAACAGTCACGGCAAGCACAGGCACGAGGGCAATGACAGAAGAACAGAGCGATGCTGCAGGCAATGCTCAAAGCCACACTGAGGGTCCACACATGGAGCTGTGACAGAAGAACAGACATTCTGCACATCACACACTATTTCTGCCCTGGCTGGCAGAAAAGGAAACCCAAACAAACAAAGAAACCAAAAAGAATCAGGAGGATTGGCAGGAAGCCCATTCAGGACTGGTAAGAAATCTGAACTGTTGATCTGTGCTGGTTTTACACAAAGTGCATGAAGTCTGACAAAGCTGCACGGTGAAGTAGGGGAGGGACAGAAAAGGCTCAACTTGGGCAGCAGCCCTCCGCTTCCTGTCACTCGGTCAGACCTCACTTCATGTTACAAGGACAAAGTTCCTCATCAAGGGCCTCTCAGACCACCCTGAAAACCCCACGTGTTCCTAACCCGTTCCCTGCACAAGCGGTTCTGTGAACTTCTCTGTCAGTTAAAATCTTACTTTGCAGAAGAGGTATGAGGTGGTCAGAGAGAAAACAAGACTTTTAGTTACACTGAGAAGGCTCTGCCAATACTTCAAACACACGCTTTCCTGGAAAAGGAAGGGAATTTCATACGAAGCAGCAGGGGGCAGAGTTGCCCAGAAAGGTGGAGGTGACAAACTTACTGAATGATAACTGCTGGCAGTGCTATGGAAGACAAAGACCAAAATAATAAGGGGTTTAGGTTTGGCTGATAGTTAGACAACAAGTATCCTAGAGCAGCACTTGAAGGTGGGCTGTAAAGGGGCTGCTGATGGAAATTAGGAGCTAGAAAAGGAATAGGAACAGATGAGAGAGGCTGTTCATCTGGGCAGTGGTTAGTGGAGCTTGCTGGGGGCTCAGACTGAGATGCAAATAAACATGTATTATGTAAATACCGTTTTCCTGGCATATCTGCCTATGGGAAGCAGAGCTTACTCTAGCCAGAAATCTTTAGTGGTGTTGCTTGAGTAATTCCCTAACTGAAGAAATCTCTCCTGGCAAAAGGCAGGCTTTGCCACTGTAATTGCAGCTGCATTCCTTTACTATTTTTGGCAGCAAGGCTGTGCCTGCTGCTGGTTGTGTGCACTCAGAAGCTGAACAGGCAGAACTCTGTTATCAGAACACCTCAGTGCAGACCATCCATGGGGCAGGTGAGATGGACCCCAAGCCATTCCTCCTCCACCAGAACCAATACTCCCATCAACAAAACCCCAAACTAGCAGTAACCTTCAGACAGAAGCAGATGGAAGGGTCTGGACTGTGTAACACTACATTAAACGCACATGTTCAGTACAGTCAAGATGTGATCCACTAGGCAAGACACTCTGGGATCCTCGGTGTTATTTTCAGGACTTCCTCTCACCAGAGATCAAATGAAAAAGTCTCATTAAAGTTTCACAGCAGGGGAACTGGGGGTCAGGGCAAAGGCATGCTGGTCACTGTTCTATGAGGACTTGAAAAATGGTTCTAAAGGCAATACTGGAAGTGATGTGGGTTTAATCCACCTGTACTACTTCTTGCTGCTTGTATGCCTCAAGTGAAAGGAACAGGAAAAACCCATTCCATCAGAAACAAGCACTTGATAGGAGTCCAAGAGGTGCTCGAGCAGCTCTGTCACTTCAGAACTCAAGACTGGTTTTATTTGCTTTGCTCCTGCCCTTAGGCTTTGCAAACTAGTGTTGTCCCTCTTGCAAGGCACTGGCCAGATCAGATAGGGACACAAGTACAGGACACAGCCTCCTGACGTCTCCACTTGACCAAAGGCCCTTTCATGTCCAAACACAGCTTACGACCAGTAAAGCCCTTCCAAACCAACAGGAGCAAAAATCAGAATGTCAATAGAGAGACTGAATTTTACCAGGAACTTACAGGTGAGATACTGCTTATGAGGCTTGACAAAAGGAGTGTCACTGCTCGGTGACGTTCTAATTTCGCAATACCTCTACGGCTCTAACTTTTAAATGTCCACTACACGGCAGCAGGGTTTGTACCCCAGCTTCCCCAGACTTGGGCATGGCTTCTGTGCGACAGCTGCTTTCCATCTGTCAGATGAAACACGTGCAGAGAAAAGGCAGCATTGTAACAGTCACTTCATAAATTATTCATAGACTAAACAGCACTGTGTGGGTTTAGCTGTACTTGCCAAGGACCTGCAGATACAATGCCTCAACGTTTCCTACTCTTAACTACTTTTCATCTACTTTGTGTCACTGAGAGTTGTATTTGCTGTCAAAGTGACTGCAATTTTTACCCCCTCCTACAAGGGAACAGGAAAACAAGAAACAGGGAGATTTCAGACGTGGAGAACTAAAAACAGAGCTTGTTAGCAAGCCCCAACTATTGCAAGAGAGCAGAAATCAAAGTTGTGTTTTCTGCAACGGTCTTGTTACACAAAGCATTTTACAGAAGACATTAATAATAAATCAGGGAGAAGGAGAACTTTGGTATTGATATTTACAGAACTGAGTAGCTCTAAAGAGGAATAAAAATAGCAATCTGGGAACGATGAGACAATAAAGATACAGACACAAAGCCAGGATAAATAGATGACAGAGAACAGCTGAACTACTAATGAGCATCAGTGGTATTTAATGAGAGAAAGGGATGAGAGGATCCAGAGAAGCTGAGAAAGCTGAATTGTACATGCTCAGAAAGACAGAGGGTATCTCCTTCCCCCCCCCCCCTAAGTAACAGCATCAGCAGAAGATCTGAGGAGAAAGCAAGGTATACAGCTCTAAAGGATCACTTTTTCTCATCATTCTGGCAATAACCAGGCACTGGCCATACCTTGCTGAGCACAGGGCAGATGGCCCAGTTAACCTGAGCTGGCTGAAGCTAAGCCCTGATAATAGCAAAGATATGCCAGAACAAAGAGCAGAGCAGGTTCTCCAGCCTACACTGAGCTGACTGTGACTTCTCCAGCTGTGTTACTGTGTGTTCCTGCTGGGGACATTTTACAGCTAGTCTGTTCATGTTGACATCCACTACCAACAGCTGCTTCAGCCAGTGCCTGCGGATCCTCTAACAGGTAAAAGGGGAAGAGGAGAACTTAAGGAGACTTATTATAGGACCCAAAGAGTCCTGAAACTGTCAGAACATCTTTTGCTGAAGCATTTGGGAGCAGAGGCTATGAGGTAATGAAGCACTAAGGGAACGACTTGAGGGAGAGGAGAGCAAGGTGTGAATGTTGAAAGCCGCTCTGCACGGGACGGGTATGTAGATGAATTGTAAAACACATCATCCCTGTCCTTACTACCAGGATGACAGGAATAACACAATACCTGCTGCACGTACACAATGCTGTAGGAAATTTTAAGGCAAAACACTCTTTTCTTTTTTTAACAGAAAAAATACTGCATACTTTAGGACCAAGTCCGACAAGGACTTCTCTGAAACGCCCCAGAATTTATGGCGTTGTAACAGCAGTAAGAGCGTTAAACAGAGCAAAGAGAGCGGGTGGGGAATCCCTGTACCACAGCAGGGACGACAACACGAGACAGCACCGGGGGAAGACAACACAGGCTGGGGACGGGGCGGGGAGGATGGTGGGGCAGCTCAGGTTGAAGGGAGAGGCTCAGGCTCGGAGGGGCTCCGGCTCGGAGGGATGGGGAGGTGGTGTCAGGTTGAACGGGGGGTGTGCCAAGTTGAGAAGGGGCCCCAGGCTGTGGGGATGAACGGCTGTCACCGTTCCCTCTCCGCCACCCTATCTTCTCCCAGTCCCGTTCCCTCACCGGGTCGCCCCACGGCCAGGCCAAGCCCAGTACAATCGGGAGACGTAGCCGCCAGGCCCAGGCAGCTCGTACTCACCCAAAGTGACGGGAAGGCAGCCGGCGAGCCCTACCCTAGCCGGGCCGCTCCGCTCCTGCCTCGTTATGACCCCGGCGCGGGCAGCCGCGGGCGTTAAGAGGCGCGACGCGCTCCGGCCCCGCTCCTCAGGTGAGACGCAAAAACCGGCCGCCGTGTCCCCATGCAGCTCCCGTAGGGGCTGCCGGGCCGGGGGCCGCGCCTCACGTGACCAGAGCGGGCGGAAGCGCCTCTCGGTGGCGCCTCACGTGGTCGGGGGGAAGGGGGGGCCCCAGGGCATCCATTTTTAGTGAGGGCAAGCGGCGCGCAGGCGCGGCTGGAGGACGTTCTCAATCGCTGTGCAAGGTCAATGCGTTCTGGGCTCGGATTCGAGTGGGACAGGTAGGTGCTGGAGGCTCACTGGGGCCTACAGAGCAGTGTTCGGCAGCACACGAGTCAGGAGAGAGATCCTCTGCTTATCTTGCAGGCGACGCTTCTCATCAGAGAGTTGCGAAATGACAGTTAAGAGCGTCCAGGCCAACCATTAACCAGCACTGCCGGGTCACCACTAAACCATGGCCCTCAGCACCGCATCTATGCGGCTTTTGAACCCCTTCAGGAAGGGTGAGTTCAGCACTGCCCTGGACAGTCTGTTCTGGGGCCTGACAACCCTTTCAGGGAAGGAATTTTTTCTAATGCCCAATCTAAACCCCTGCCCTGCTCCAGGTTGTCACACTAGAGCCAGGATGCTGTTGGCTGCCTTGGTCACCTGGGCACACTGCTGGCTCTTCTGCAGCTTACAAAACGTTTTTTATGGAAAACTACTTTTTCCTCATTCATGAGTGCACAAACTATTTTCTAGGGCTCTATTCCTGTATTGTCTGCATGGAGGGCAAGCTGCTTGCTTTGGCACAGTGGGCAGTGCTCACCGAGGTGCCAGCTGAGCCAGGGCCCTCTGCCCAGCGTCTGCATAGCTCCCACCGCTGACAGCAGTGCTCTCCCCCTTGAACCACTCCTTCATGCCATCCCTGAAACACTGGGCAGCAGAGCTTCCTGTGGAGCGCTTGCACCCTACTTCCATCTTTGTGCTGTGGTGGATTAACATACCATTGTAATATGGAAACAGGAAGATCTAATTATGTAAGTGGGTGGAAAATCTGGCTGGGTGTGTGACGAACCTGGCCTGCCACCCTCACGTGCAAGGGCAAATGGCCAGCCACTTCAGGGCAGGTTTTCTGTAAGACAGGTGGTTGCCTGGCTGCTGCTCACAAGCAACTGCACAGTTGGAAACCCAGCTGCTAGTTAAGCTCCACACCTTACTGGTTGGTGAACTTCACAGAATCTGTCTTGTTAAACAGTGTCTTTTCTATGTCAGTCACTACCCCATTAGTGTTACTTACAATCTGTCAGCAAGAGCAGTAGACAGCCATCCCTAGACTACTCTTGCATGTTGATGGGGACTGACAGAGCACCATGTCCTGTCTGAGAACACTTCCATTAGGTGACCCCTCTTGAACCCAGTTCTTGCTCACAGCATGGCTCCTGAAGAGGAGCTGTTCCAGTGTGGTGTAATTAGGCCTTTTCCATGGCCATACAGAAAAATAAAAGATTATATAGAGCAAGCATTTTTTTTAAAGACAGAAAAGTAGCCTCTGAGCTTTCCCTCCGTTTGATTTATGGTCACAGTTATATTCTGGAGGTGAGTTGGGTAGCTATGCCAGGACTGAAGTATACACTGATCCAAGGGTGCAATTTGCTCATTCAGTTCCTCACAGTACTACCAGCAGTGTTTTACAGGGACAGGCAGTTTGCAGTAGGAGCCCTTGCCAGACAGAAGTTGTGTAACAGTAAGAATTGGCCATCCCTTGCTTTCAGATGCACCATTTTGCATTTGGCCTTTGTGCAGCATAAACTGTGGGCCTCAGCGTATCATAGCCGGGAATCCTCATCAACCTGTGCAAGAGTTTTACCACTCTCCTTGGTTTTACTGCTTCTCCAAGCTCTAAGGCTCCAAACTCTCAGTAGGGATTTAGACTCCAAACTCTCAGTAGGGATTTAGACTCCAAACTCTCAGTAGGGATTTAGACTTTACAAAAATAAAAAATTCCTAAGAAGTCTTAAGAACTGATTCTTGAAGCTCACTCAAAGTATGGTCCAACTCCCATCAGCATGCATAGAATTTTCACACTCATCTGCCCTTCTCCTTCTGCTGCTCACAATCTGCTTGTTTATCCATCTGTGTGCACTTGCAGAACACCTCTGGGTGCTGTCTTCTGGCGGAGGAAACACAAGTCCTGCTCTTTCCCAGCCGAACTACACGGGGGCTGGTCCTTTCTTCTTCATCTGAAAACATGAGCAAATCCAGCAGAAAGGAACATGGCTGAGCTGTTCCAGATTGAAACTGTTGTCTGTCATGAGCCTGCCACAGTATCTCCTGTAGAGGGTAGGTCTAGGGAGGACACACAGATGTGCAGCATGGATATCTACAACACAGTGATAGGCTTCTGGTGTAGTCCAGTTGGAGCGAGCGAGATCTTTCTGAAGGCAAACTTCACTACTATCTTAATCCCAGTACACTGTGTATAGGTAGTGGGAAACATCCCTGGAAAGGACAAACAAGCCAAGTGCAATGGGTCTTTTCTTTAGTCAAAATACTTTTTATTTGGCTGTATTTAGCAGAAGGTTTGCTCTCCCCTTCTCCCCCCCACACTGTTTGCTCATTATTTCTGATTTCACATATTTCCATTCTTTCAGTACAATATATTAATACCTTGCACCTCATCAGTACTGCCCAGTCAAGGCTCTCAAAGCATTTACAGACAGGAGTTAACTAATCCTCACAACAACCATTAGCAGTAGGGAAAAAATGACCTGCACCTGCAGAGAGAGCAGCTTTTTTCCCAAGCTTTTCTTTGATTTTCAGTGTCCAGCTTGTGTCAAGCTGGGCTGGATAAACACATGTCCCTGCGGTTGTGTTTCCTGCTTTTGAAAGAAAGAATTGAGTCTGATCACTCAAAATCTCAAGCTGTTTATGAAAATCTTTCTTTAACAATTTGTTGAAGGCCACACAAGAAGTGAGCAGTGGAACCCAGAACTAGGTACAAGGCATGACTTCCAGTTCTTTGCTGTGAGACGTAACAACTCTTTCTAACTTACCTTTGAGCTTTAAAACAACAATCATTTCCCTTCTCCTTACACAGTCCTCCCCTGACCATTTCCAGCAGACTTCAACCTCAGGTACTTACATTCTGCATTTCACTAGCACATTTTACATGAGGGCCCCCACAGTCATCCGTTAAGTACCCTCTGCAGTGCCTTTGGGTGACTGTCATGAGCCTTAATTGAAGAAAACCACCCAAACCCCAGCAACTGAACAAGCAATGTGTGTGGATTCTCTCTGTATTTAAAGCAAACTTCAGAGTTTATGGAAAAATCTAATCTGTGATTAAGGCAAACACCTTCAACCCCAAACCTTGTTCAAATGGAAGACTAAGTATTAACTTGACATCAATACCTTCTTATCAGTAGTGCATCTGCATAGAGATTCTTCATAACCCCCCACAAATTCACAATTACACCTTGTGAACAGAAGTGCTGTGGCTGTTCAAGCAAACCAGAACTTTACAATGCCCATTCAGGTCATGCCAATGGTATCTTCATGTTGGCTCATCAGAAGACACCAGCCTCAAACACAGAGGAAACTTCTCTTAGTTAGGATAACACTGAAAATTCAGTTAGACAGACATGAAGCAAAGTACTTTAACAGGAACCATATGAAATGTCACTGGCTTAAAAAAAAAAGGTCTAAATGAGAAATCTTAGTTATGCCAATGAAGTGCTGGACCCTACACTGGAAGTGGTGCATTCACTGAACTATTCAGGTGAAGCAGGCTTCTTCTAGAATACTAAAGACTGGGGTTTGGATAGATTGTGCAAGTAGTAACATCTGGTATGTTAACAATTTTCAATAGTCTTGCAAGTGCAATGTTATAAATATTTAAAACAAACAGCTGAGAGCTACAATTGGCTGTGAGTTATGTGAGTGAATGAAAGTGCTTTTCCAGTACTTCTGTTCATTTGCAGTTGGATTCTCTTGTATGTATCAGTGCTTAGATGGAACATTTTGAACATCTAGGGTTTGTTGTGTAGATTCACTGGATGGAATAAATGGTGTCATCTGCAGAAATGTGTGATAAATATTTAAATACAGGATAGAACTTGTGATGAATATTTAAATAGGGAATGTTAAAATAAATCTTATTTATTAAAAAGAAACCAAACCTGATTAAAAAAAAACCCAAAAAAACCCCAACAAACCAACAACCAAACAAATAAACAAAACAAAACCAAACCCCACCCCCAAAACAACCCAAAACCCCAACCTGATCATGCCTGATAATCCCTGGAGCAATGCAGGAATTGTTAACTCCACCAAAATCCCAAATTCTGATCTGGTACATGGTTGTTCCTCAGTAGAGACAAAAGCACGAGGCCCAAAGCTGTCAGCTTGGGAAGGCTGTGAAAGATCTCATGGTCTGTGTGAAAAGCCATGGGATCTACTGCAGGCTGTCCAGCACTTGGTGTCAGCCAGCCTTTATTGCCAGGGTGGCTGCAGAGAACATGGCTAGCTTGTGTCACCACCGTGCTGGCTGCCTGAGGCATGGGCTCACTCTCTCCTGGCTAGTCAAGAACCATTATTGTTGCTCCAATGGTTGTGTTCCTGTTGGCCAGCCAGAGGAAGGGTGAGGTAAGCAGGGAGATACTTATTTATTAGACAAGGAAACCAAAACAAAACAACCCCAAATGAGTCATTATATATTTAAAAGTGCACTGAGAGTGTTTCTTACTGAAGCCTATTTCTCCTAAGTGCCAGTGTTCATTTTACCTTACACCCCCTGTGGACACTGACCATAGGTGAGCGGACACCGGCACACGCGGTTTGTCTCGCCGTTTGGAAAGCACGTGACGAGGCAGCATTAACAGCTGCCGTGGAAGATCTGGTGGTGCTGTAGTTTTATCACAAAAACACAGCTTAGACAGGACATAGTCCAGCAGAAGCCCTGCAGACTGCCACTGCAAGCTCTCTCCAACAAAGTGCTCTGTGATCTGCCACAGACAAAAGTCAAACCCTACCTCACCACAGTGCTGCCCTGGCCGGTTGGTTGCTTTCCAGGTGCAGTTGGACTTTAATAAATTAGAGCTCCCCGGTGACAGGCAATTCTTTGTAACAGAAGCAGAGTTCCACATCCCATCTAGAGCAGCTGCTGTTTAGACTGGTCTCTTCATGCAGACCTGGCAACGGCTGATGATGTTTTCTAGTTCTCCTGCTTTCAGTGTCTGGGACAGAGGTCTCCTGAAAGAAAGAACAAGGAGAGACAATGAAACTTTGGATATGGACTAACTGACAAGGGAGTGGAACATCTCCCTTATGAGGAATGGCTGAAGGAGCTGGGTCTCTTTAACTTGGAGAGGAGGAGACTGAGAGTTTACCTCATTATAAATATGTGACAGGTGAGTGTTAGGAGGATGGAGCCAGGCTCTGCTCAGATATACCAAATAACAGGACAAGGAACAGACTGCCCAGAGAGGTTTTGGAGCCTTCTTCTCTGGAGACATTCAAAATCTGCCTGGACACATTCCTGTGTGACCTGCTGTAGGTGATCCTGCTCTGGTAGGGGGGTTGGACTAGATGCTCTTTCAGGGGCCCTTCCAATTCCTAATGTTCTGTGATTGTGACAGCAAGACCTGGCTCACTGAAGGCATCTTGGTACTAGAGAATGAGCCTAATCCTAACAAAGTAGATGCCTGAGCCAAGAGAAATTGCTGTGGGAGCCCCCCATATTACACAGGCAGTTACTGTCTCCTCAGGTGGTTGCAGTGTGGTGTGATATGCATGGACACAGGGAAGTCCACTTTACCTGAACATTCTCCTTGGATTAAGTGATGCCAACCAGAAGCTGTAGGAATTTGTGTAGTAGTTGCAAGTCCCCCTGCCATGGCACTCTATGAATGGGATGGCTCGAAATTCCTCCAAACAAGACCCAGGAGATGCCAGTGCTTGGCCAGAAGCTTCTGAGCCAGCACTCGTGTACTGTAATCATCAACACATGTATGGAAGCAGGTCAGTGACTTCTCTGCATCTGTGTTCAGGACCAGTTTAACTACTCCACTCCCCAAACCTCTTTCCTAGGACTTAGTATGACACAGGAAAGAGCATGCAGTTATTTTTGTCAGACTAAAATCCTATTGCTCTCTTTTCATCTTTTCCCCTTTTCCTCCTGCCAACTATTTTTGAGGACAGATGGTAACAGTGTTTCTAATGCTTCTGGCACTGAGTAAGACTTAGTGCCTTCTTCCTGGCAAGGGAAGAGAAGAATTTAACAGTTTAACAGTTATTAAGAAACAAATTAGTTATAAGCAGTGAAAGTAAGAGGACCTAAAATTCAAGTCTCTATACCCTTACCATAACAAAAGAAAAGCCCTTCCAAAGAGATATCCAGCCATCTGGACATGGAGGAACTACAGTTGACTGGCTGTGAACTGCTATGACCATTGCAGCTCCTTCACAGACAACACACCTGTAAGAATAAACATGCATGAAGTCCCTGCAGATCGGAGGGGAAATGTGAAAGAAGATAAAAACTGTACCTTTTAGCTACCTTGTAGCTACCGAATGGCAGGGCCTACTCCAAGTGTTACAACTCACAAAGGTTTTCTCTGCTTAATGAGGAGGTAAGTAAATTGAAAGTAACCAAACACCTTGCTGCTCAAATGCTTTGCAATCTCTGCTAGAAACTCCAGACCAAAACTGGTATGAGAATTGGTCCCAGAATATTTGAGCTTCCCAGTTTTGCTTTTACTGAATAAACAAGCTACATTTTACCTTCTCCATGTTCTCAATACTTTGTGTTGTTAAGGTTTAGATCAAAGTTGTGTAGTTTGCTAAGATTAGAAAAAGTCATCTTTATTTCCTCAATGAAACTATGAAGTTGAGCTACACTGCAACATCTGGGTAGAGCAGGCTAGAAGACAGAGTACAAAGCCTGCCTCCCTGCCTCTGATTTTCCTACTCTGTCTTTCATGCTTTTAGAACATTTCCTCTTAAGATGCTCTTTATCCTTTTCAGCTGTTCTAAAGCAGCTAGCCAGGACCACATTTGCACAAGGGTGTTTCATAGCAGAGAGCCTTTAGCCACACCTTAATTGTTCTTTACCAGCTACAGTAAATGTACTACACAGAACTGAAGGTCAAACTTATTTGTGCTGTATTCTGACTAATGAAGCTGTCTTTGTTTGATTTGAGCCTCCCTCTGATATGGACAACAACAGGTTCTTAACAAAATCTCACTGCAGGCAGTACGATGGTGTGCTGTCTTCTCATATCAGCCACACAGATCAAACAGTGCAGTGGAACTCTAGCTGCAATCTGATTTTGCTTAAGAGTATTACTGAATATCTGACATATTCAGGGGAGTAATTAAAACCCAAGTAGTTAAAACCAGTGCTTGTACTGGCTGACATGGGCAGGTCTTTGCCTGAGATTTGCCCTTAAAAAACCCACAAGTATGACATATTTGTGGTTCTGACCAGAAAAGACAAAGTCTTATACTCTTACCTGCTTATGTGGGGCTCTAGTGCCCTGCCAGAAATGGGTGCCATGTCTGCTGAAATTACTGCTGCAGCTGACAGCCAGTATGAATAGTCATTGCGAGAAGCAAAGCTGCAGACATCATTGGTGCTACAGAACAAGAATGGCATGGTGGTGAATCTCTGCAAGCAGCTACCAGCTGTTCCTGAAAGACAAAAGAGGAAAGGTTTGTGACAGATTATAGTTATTGTGACAGATTATAGGAGATTATAGTTAGGGCAGTAAGCAGGAGAGACATGATGGCATCCCTTCTACTGTAGTGAGAATTAAAAGACTTGGTGCCTATAAAGAGGTAAGTGTCTGTACAGTGGAATTATCCCAAAGCAAAATACTGATGGCATATACAAAAATAGGTATAAAAAAATAAGTGGCAAGAGTAAAATCTGTTAAAACACCTTCTTGAGTGATATTGGTCCTTGAGACAGTGGCAGGGATTCAGCTGCTTAAGTGAAAACTTTCGGTGTTGTTTTTAAGTGACACCCTAAAGCATCCCATTTGGTCTCAAAAAATGCAAGCTTCTCTCTCAGATCCTGTGTTTACTGGTAGCCCATGCTGTGAACATTTACACTAGACATCTGTCCATAAGTAACTGAATTTCTCCTCAAACCAGTCTAGGAATAGCAAAAAGGAGATAGAAGAGTGCAGGAAAGAAAGGCCACAGCTCTAAAATTGTCCGAGAGCAGCAGAGCACTCTGGAGGCTGATGGTTGGGCCTCTTGTTCATCTCAGACACTTGCTGTGGGCTTGGTTTCACAACATCCCAGAGCTCCTGGCCTCTAAAGGAAATGATCTGGAAGTTTTTAGCAGAACAGTACCAAGGTCTTGTCCATGTGCTCGCTCGTTGCCTTGCACAAAGAGCAGCGAATAGCCAATGTAGATCTGCGCGGTCCCATGTGGGCAGGAAGGAATCTTTGTCGACTGACTGTGCCGGGTAAAGATAAAACCTCTTCGTGTTGGACCGGTAGTGACAGCACCTGGTGATCCAGGTAACCCCTGCAGGCCTGGAAAGCCAATCAGTCCAGGGTGTCCTGTGGAGGGTAAAGAAACCTTGCTGTAAACATTAGCATTTTATTTGCAATGTTCCTTCATTTAAATCAGTGGAACCACTTGAACACTAGACCCCAAAAATACTCAGTAAGATACAGTTTGCAAACCAGCTGCATCGGTTGTGAGATGTGTTTCACTCCTTCACACCTAGCCCAGGCAGCTTTACACTGCACAGTCTTACAGACTAGTGAGGCATTTTGGAAAAGCACAGCCATTTTTACCAAAGAAGTTGTAAAGTAAAAACATTTTCTGGTGAGTGAACAAAAATGCACTTTATCTGCGAATTCAGTAGGAGCGGTCCAGCAGAGATGTCTGCTTTCCTCTACCTCTTTGTCCTGGAAATCCCCTGTCTCCTTTTGGACCAGGCAGTCCTGGTCGACCCGGGTGACCAAAACTTCCTGGTAGACCCTTCACTCCTTTAGGTCCTAAATTGTAATCAGGAAGAAAAGAGAATCATACATCAGCAATCATTTGAGATGTTAATAACTGTTAGTGAATGAAGTCCACATGTAAATGTAGCTGTGTTAAAGTAAAATCATGAGCGTGAATTTGAGTTTTGAGACTTGTCTGTAGTGTTACTGTCACCTATATCCTATCTTGAACACATCTGGAGTACTTCTATTACATGTGGTAATTTCCCTCCTCCTCCCCAGATGACATCCTGAGATGGTTCTGTTTGTATGAAAATGATGAATGTTTGGATCACATTTCCTTTTATTCCATCATTTTGCCTAGACTTTGGTTGAGGGAGAAGCTCCCTCACTGACTGGGACAGGTTATAAGCTCATTAACAAGGCACAAAAAGCCATTCTGACTACAGAGAGGTATTTTTGAAGACACTGCATGTTTTCCCACCAAACCAACACATTTCACTTAGCAGCACACACAAATGTGTACAGAGATAAAAATATAAGCCACCTTGTAGTCCAGGAATCCCCTGAATTCCTTGATCACCCGGTGTTCCTGGGACTCCTGGCAATCCAGGAGGACCTTTGCGTCCTGGAAGAGAGAATATTCTCCCAGGGACTCCAGGTGGACCTAGCAGCAAAAACACAATGAAGAGCTATTGCTTTATATTTCAAGAAAGCAAACTACAAACCAATCAATCAAAGTCAGCTGGTATTAGAATGAAGAGGTTGGTTACCATGCTGGCCCTTTGGTCCCCGTGGCCCTTCTGCACCTTGTGGTCCAGGGGGTCCTTGATTACCCTTTTCTCCTAAAAAAAGATTGAAAATAGTTCTGTCTGATTTACAATGTCAAAACAACTGTTGGAGCTTCAGAGGTTCACTTAGGAGCCTTGCATGGCCATGCAGCTTTCCCAAAGAGTAACACAGCCTACTGTCAGTTATGTTCATGGCTGTTGGGAGGAGTTTGACACTCAAAAAGTATTTTTCACTGTGCAAATGTTGAGGTTACATTCAGACTGCCTTCCACCTCTCTGCTGGAAATACAAGTTACAGGAATGTATTTTTATCATTACCAGACCAGGAGATTTCACTGGCCATGCCCTAAAATGAGAGCTTTTATGCTTAAGAAAGTATAATTACTGTCTGCATGGTGACTTTTCAGATCAGGACAAATTCAGAATGCACAGTAATTAGGAGGGAACACAAACCAGTAGGTTCAACAGCTAATGGCAATTTTGTGTCACTGTAAATCATGCAATTGAAAAGTCAGAACACCCGAGTAATGCAGACCTCTATCAGGTTTAAAACTCTAGAAAAATGTCTAAATCAAACAGATTTTAAATACTGCTATAACACACTATGTAAATTATTGTGTTTGGTGTACAGAGTTGTATGTAATAAATACCTTTGACACCTGGGAATCCAAGAAATCCAGGGTGTCCTCTAGCACCGGGATAACCCGATCGACCTTCTATTCCCTGCAAATCAGATGACAGCAGTAACACACAGGAAGCAGCACACTATCAAGTACAGTTTCATTTGTTCAGAATGACATTCACAGAACAAACTACAACTAGAAGCATGTGCTTCATTTGTGAGTTGTTAGAAAGAGTGGTACCAGTACGATTACTCTGTAATATAGGCTGGCCCAGAAAATGGCATACTAGAAATTGCCAGTAGTTTCTCTTTGGTACATTTAAGCCCACAAACATTCATTTTAATACCTTCCCTCTATTGCAAGGGTGTTTTGGGGAGGATGGGAGGGGGTTTTGTGTGTTTTGGTTTGTTGTTTGTTGGGCTTAAGGTGTCCTGGCATTTTCATCCTGACAAGACATTAACAATGGAGTAAGAAACAAGCGATATTGCTTTCACTGACTTTTGGACCAGGAGGACCAATGTCGCCAGCCGGGCCTGTCGGCCCTGGTACGCCATCTGCCCCTCTGTCACCTTTGCTTCCTTTTATGCTGGGAATGGAAACACCAGGGGGCCCTGGAAAACCAGGAGCACCTGTACAGAAACAGCAGAATGAGTACAGATTAGTGCCAACACCATTTCACACGCATTACACGCAACGCAGCCCAACACTCAGCACTTTGTAGTGCAATTCATGCTTACCCCCACAGTGATTTCCAGCAGAACAGACCCATTTTAAAATAAATCAACTCATTCTTCCTAGCCTGCTAATTTAATCTGAGATCATAACTGAGTTCTTGCAGTTCTATAGCACTACAATTTTTGAGTATCCTCAAGCTGTAGTTTTGCCTGTAATGACAGGATCATTTGGGTGGGAAAAGAGCTATAAGGTATCCAAGTCCAACCCAGCCCTGCTAGGTCACCAGTAAACTATGTTCCTTAGTGCCATAGCTACAGACTTATGCTGTCTCATATGTTTAACCTTGCATCTCAGCTGCCCTACAGACCTCATGGGAAGAAAGCAAACAATGCAGTCCAGTGACTGCAAAACCTAGTGGTATTTTCATTTGCATCACACTGCACAGACCACCAGTGCTTGCAGTGGTAACCCTGCATTAAAGGGTAAAGGAATTACCTGTTCAACTATGAAGCTCTTGTGGGGGAAGAGCCCTTTCAACCCTGAGTTCTGGACAGACTGAATTCTACTTTAAATTATCAGTATGTCATTTCAGATAAAGGAGTTGTAACAACACACCTGGTCTTCCATCTGCACCAGCAACACCTCTGTTCCCTTTTGGCCCAGTAATTGCCATGCCTGTTGCACCTTGAAATCCAGGTAACCCCACTAAGCCAGGAGGTCCAATAGGTCCTTGATCACCCTGACGACCTTTCATACCCAGTGGCCCAGGAAAGCCTGGCAGTCCCATGTTCCCTTTGATTCCTGTAAAGTAGGAGTATGACACTTGGAGAGAGCTGTCAGGATGAGTATGTGCATTTACTATACTGCAAAGATGGAATTCAGCCTTTGTTTTCAGTATGCAGAAGTCCTCAAAACTACCATGCTACTGGAAAGCATAACAGTTGTGAGGAGATATGACTCGCTGCAAGGCTGTGGACACACCGGTAGAAATAAACTTGAGAGGAAGGTAGAAAGATCAGAGCAGGGAAGACTTCTTGACATGGAATAGAAGAAAATGCTTCTTTGAATATCAGACATGGCAAATCCTTATCAATTAAACTGTAGCTGAAGGAATCAATATGAATATATGGAGGATATGAAGAGAGAATTGGGGTTTTTTTAAAGCCAATCAATGCATTTCTACCAGAAATGCAATGCAAACTGTAAAAACTGGGGAGTCCATTGTTCTGCAGTGCAAAAGAGCAGATGAACAAACCAAAAATGCAATCACTGCAGTTTAGTATTCAGAAGCAGGTGTTGTGGTTAGAACACACTCTGGTAATCAAATTACCTCATAAAGTACAATTTTTAAAGCTTTCTGATGTGCACATCACCTTCACAAAGACACAGAAGTTAGCTCCTCTGTTTGCCTTGCACAATACCCTTCACTTCACCAGCAAGAACTCGGGGCATTTAATATGCAGCATCAAACCACTGCTCAAAAAGCACAGAAGGCCTCTTGATTTCCTCTGACATTCTTTGGGCCATTTCAAGCACCCCAAAATCAGGAGGTGACTTCAAGATGAAGATGATGACTCTGGTCTTTAAAAACAGGGCTCTGCTTTTGCTTTCTGAAAAGACAACTCACCTTTACGACCAGGAACGCCTCGAAGGCCAGGGATTCCTCTCCCCGGTGCTCCTAGAAGATTTTAGGTCATGTTATACCCAAAGACCTCAAAAATTGGTAGAAAACATCATAGTCATCTAATATTTCACAGGTTTCTCCAGAATTCACTGAACCAAAACATAGCTTTTAGTTACATGCAAAATGTAATTTACTATTACTTCCATTTGTTCTATCCAGAAATCCAAATTAAATTGATATGTTTTCCTTTCTGGTAGGAATTTGTATTGCTCCATTTTAAGGTACATTTGACAATAATAAGCTTTGTTTTTTTTCAGAGGAAGAAAAAAACCAGAAAGAAAATCTGCATTTGTTAGTTACTAAGAAGGATGAAGAAGAAATGCAAATACCTAAACAAAGCAAACACTGTAACAGTGATTACAGCCAACTGCATATGAAAAACCCTGAATAAATGCTACAAATGCCTTCTCAGTATCCTCTTTATCCTAAGATGCAAAGAAACATTTTCACTGTAAAATATGAAAACCCTTTCTGTCAGAATTCAGTGGAGGATTACATCTCTCTGGGGACGTTGATGACATCTGAAGTGACATTTAAAGGGAAGGTTTTACAACCCAAGGGCCAGACCATCAAAACTTTCCACTATTCACGGAAGTAAGCACTGTAATTCCTTTTCTCTTATTTCCATGTAAGAGAGGAGACTCCTTTAAAAGGATTTTGGTTCTTTACATCTCTCTTAGAGATAAAAGAACTGTTAAAATCAGTACTTTGGCTTTTGCAGACATAAATGTTTTTAGGTGATGTTATGACAAATCACATGCATAACAGTGACACGTGCATTTGGGTTGTTGATAGCATGTACAACAATGGCATAGAAAAAACTGTGAATCATGTAAAAGTGAAAACCATTCTCCTTCTAAACTTCTCTCTGGCTCCAGAGAAGCTCCTTACAAATGCTTCCCAAATAAACCTTCTCAGTTTAACGAGGGGAAAAGAACCCAGCTATAAAACAGAATGAAAATCTTTCCCTGGTGTTACCTGGTTCTCCCTTTCCTCCTGGGGGACCAGGCATGCCATCCCGACCTTGATTACCTCTTTCACCAACAAGTCCAGTTTTCCCAGGGGCTCCAGCAGCACCTGTGAATTATAACAGACCACAACAGCATTTTCACTGCTAGTATTTTTATTTCAACAAGTCCCCTTTATTAAAATTTACTTAATTCAGCTGCTTCTAAGTGGAAGGAACTGTGCTGGTATATGAACATGGCTAAAGAGCAGCATATAATTGTTATGGAGCTCACTGGACTTCAATGGATATAACACCCCCACTATTCTCAAAGATATTTTAGGACCCTGCTGGTGGGAAATCCATACAAGCAGTGTGTTTTCTCTCCCTGGTTATATGACAAGTTCCAAGCTTCTCTAAACAGGGAGTAGTTTCTGATCTTTTCTAACTCTTCTGAATCGTCAGTGCACTGACGTCTGCAAGGCCACAACATCATCATTTTAGTGAGGATCTCTGAACACAAGAGCATTCAATGCTCTGTTGCAGGACAGTGACTGGCACTCACTTTAAAAACATCTGCATGGCATACCTCTCTGTTGCTGCATATTTACACACTCCCCCATATCTATATTTTGCAGGGTTTGATCTTTTCTGTTGCTTTAGCAAACTACATCTCTGTTCCCTCTTTCCACACTAATTCATTTCCTTTCTTCTCATCCAGCTACATCTTAGTTTATTACTTTCTTTCATGAGATAGAACAAGTCTTACAACTGTGTGGATATCACATCTTGAGACCTCTGGATGAAAACAAAGTTTAAAAAAGGCAGGCAAAAAGCTTTGCAATAGAGAAATAAAATGAAAACCTCTCCCCTCAGCTAAGGTGATAACATTGAAACCAGGCTGTCAAAGACCTTAGCTGGAACCAGAGAAGGCAAACAAAACACAGAGACTAAAATTGTGTCAGCTAAATACGAAAAAGCTCAGAAAAGCAAAAGCACCAACTGCCTTATTATAAAGAAAACAACAAACCAGGGTCAGGGATTTGGGAGAAATGCTCTATACCATACCAGAAGGGCCTGGAATGCCCTGCCGTCCTGGGTGGCCCTGTTGTCCTTTGGCACCCATATCTCCAGGAGGTCCAAGCATCCCTGTATAAGAATGAGTTCAGAAAAGGTATTATTACTAGATCCACACTCAGTCTGAGAACTTTGTTATCCTTTCTGCTTCACACAGCTGTGAAAAACCTCTGGCTGAGAGAAGCCTGGCTGCACTGACTATGCAGGAGGTGTTTAGGCTTACAGCAGTTAGATACAAAGGTACCACCCCATGGGGTAAATTTTCTTCTAGAAGCATGTCAGCATCTCATCACCCCTCCATACAACACATACCTGGTATTCCTGCATTTCCAGTTTCTCCTCTCATCCCATGTGCTCCTGGTACTCCTTTGTGCCCTGGATGACCTTGGGATCCTTTTTCTCCTTTGCTGCCCACAATTCCTGGGGGGCCTGGGTCTCCCTGAGAAACAGCAGTTGCACACAGACAGGTGAAGAATCACGTTACATAAACCACATTTCATTCCATATGTAAACAATAACAAAAATTAGATGCCAATTAAAAGGTTAAGTAAGTGTAATCATAGTTTCTGATAATTTTCAGACAAAAATCAAAGTAGACTAAAATGAAGTCTTCTCATCATACCACTGATCATAGCTAAAGGAAGAACAAAACAAATCAAATCTTTCCTGGATCCATACAAACCAGCTTCAGTATTTTGATGTCCATAGACTTCCCTTCAATTTTATTCTAGCAGGTCCTCTTCTGGTCCAAATATACATTCCTTACATGTATTAAACACTGAAATGTATATTTTTCCTTGAGTTCCTACTGACTTGAACCACAGCCATCTCATTATGGCTACCCAGCTAATACAGAAACAGCTGACAGCCTCAACCATGTGTCAGATAATCTCATATGTAAAAAGGCTCACAGTGGTCCAACAACTGGAACATGTGGAGTAAAATTGTATCCAACAGACCTACCTTAAAAGATACTGGTTTTCAATTAGCAATACATACTGCTGAACATAACTGTGGTCGTTTGAGGCTGTGCCTTTAAGAACAAACACTGCTGGAACACACTGGCTAATGTTTTTGGTACTAGAACCAAAACATTCTGATATTCTAAACGAATTTCATTGGTTGATAAACAAAAATTCAGCTTTAGATTGTGAAGCGGTTGGAAAATTTTTTTCCTCAGTTCAGTTCGGTTTGGGAGTTGGGGGAGTTTGGTGTTTCAGCCTGTTCTCCCTGCCTGCTTCTTCTGCGAACTGCTGGACTTGGCCTTCAGATAAGCAAACACTAATCCTGCATGGGCTTTTGAAGCTTGCTAACAACTCTTTTCCTTAGTAACTTGCCTTTCTCTCTCTCTAACCCCTTTTTGGGGAAAAAGGGAGGTAAGCGGGGGAGAGAGGGGGTTCCAAAGAGGGGATCCCTCCCTGAGGGAGGGATTTTTGTTGTGTTATTTGTCTTTGCTGTGTATTTCTGTGTATATATTGTAAATACCTGTATATATTGTGTTATATATAACCTGCTTTCCATATATGCTTGTAAATATATAGCTTTTGCTCTTCGACTGAGTTAGCTGTGGTTTCTTACTCTGTGGAGGAGGGAGAGCTAAGCCCTCTCTCAACCCACTACAATAACACATACTGAAAGTAATATATATTGCTAAGAAAAAAACCAGACATTCATTTTGTGTAATGATATCACAGGGCTTATCAAAACTCAACAGCACAATTTTAGATTACAAAACTTTTGCTTTTACTATGATTCCACTTTTTTTCTGTACTTTGTACTGTACAGGTATTCCTACTCCTGACTGCTTGTGTGCAAATCCTTGTTTTTAAGGGATTAGTAACTTCTACAGAAACAAAATTTTCAAGAGGCTTCCTCTCCACACACAAGAAATTCTTGCACCAAGAGAAAACGGAAATATAATGAACACAAAAATTCCTGAGTAATGACACAGTAGACTTTTCCTGTTTCTTATCACTAACAAATCAGCAGCAGCCTGTGCAGTTCTTGCTTACATGTAGTTCTATTTCTATAGTCAGAGGCTCTGCTTATTGCCCAGTGTGACAGTGTTTCATACCTTTGGACCAGGTTCTCCTGGAGGCCCAGCTGATGGGTAACCAGGATCTCCTTTGTCACCTGGAAAGCCACCGTAGCCTGGTGAACCAGGGTCACCTGATGGTCCTGGAAAGCCTGGAGATCCTTTCTGTCCTTTTGGACCTGGAAAAGTACAGATACTACAACCACTCTTAAAAGGATCATAACTGCATATCACAACCTGTGTTGTGTGAGCTACTGCTTGTATATTCAGAAATTTATTCTTCATTAATTCACACAGGCAGTGATTTTATTTCAAAGCCCATTACAAAGAGGTCCTTGTGTGTAATGGGATGTAAATTAAAGAAGCTGTATTTCACTCAGGAGGAAGGGAGAACTGCATTCTGCAAGCAGATGCTGGGGTGGTGAGAAGTCTACAGGTACTGCATAGAACAAATCCCAGGCTAAGCACTGTGTGGTGTGCTTACAGTAATTTCTCAGATCTCTGCAAAGGCTTCTATAGGACTTGACAGAAAATTACCTGGAATTCCCATGTCTCCTTGGCTTCCTGGTGCACCTGGGAGTCCTTGTTGTCCAGGAATCCCTGGAAGACCCATAAATCCTTTGGCACCTGCAAGACAGAGAAGTGTCATCTTCACACTGAATTTTGACACTGGCTGGCAGAGCTGTCAAGAATGAAGAATTCTCTGCTGCACACCTTGTCATGGTATCTTGCCATTTTACAAACACCTGTGCCCTTGACACAGATAAAACTGACAATATTGTTGTCAGCAAGCCAAGAAAATAACAAGCATTTTATGTGTTGAGGATTTGTAACCACAGCACTTAGGGGCAGAAACTGAAATACACTGTTGGAAATTCTGATCAGGATTGTGGATGTGTATTTACACACTGGACTCCCCTTTCCTTGTCCTCCTGAGTTCAGTCTGCTTTCTGGCCATGTCATGATCACATCATTAGTTGGTCATTACACATTTGTCATGACTAGTACGATCAATTTTTTCTTATACAGCACTTTCCCACCCCCACTCACTTATCTTTAGCTCAGTGTAGCTAAATTAGCATTCAGTTTAATGCCTACAAGATCTAGTTACACCTAGAATGTCCAGATGTCTAAACTTTAGTGCAACAGCAACGCTTGAACATTTAGGCAGATGAGGTCTTATCTTCTTCCTTTAAAAGTTAGGGAGCAGTGGAGCATTTGCAGTTTTTCTTGTGATGGTTACACTGCAGTGTCTATACAAAGGATGTTAATGACAGACTACAGCAGTGATGTTATAATGCCATAGCATGAGCAATTGTCATCGTGAGAAGAGCTATTTTGATTCCAAGCTTAAAAAGATTTCTAGTTGGTTTTACGTAGCTAACGATAGTGTCAAATTCCTTTCTACAAAGAAGTTATCTCAGAGAATCAAAACAACAGTACAGAGAAGTGAAGGTGTTTTATTAGCATCAACTGTAAAAACAGATGCATTATCTCACTGAAGGGTCCACAAGTATCATTGTGTATGAAGCAAGGCCAGAGAAAAGCTTTGTGAAGTAGCTTAAGTAGGTTTGTAATTAAGCAGGCTTTTTTATGTCTGCTTTTCCCCTTAAGATCTGGTACCTTCCACAATAGAAACTAAACTTTGCAGGCTTTGAAAAGGGAAATAAAATAAATCTGACATAAAAAAAGCTTCTGAAATCTTTTTGTGCAGGATTGGAATGTTTGTATTTCACAATTCTTACTTTTTCTCCAATGATATTGGAAATTCAAACTTCACTTTTCTAGATACCAATTTTTATTCTTTGGCCTCAGCCAGCTTTTAGATTTTAAAGGATTTAATATGGTTTTCTATTTATAAGCCCAAAAAATGGTCTATATGTGGAAGGAAACAAAGAATCATGTGGTGGTAGCTGCTGTGACTTTCAAAGAGCAGCTTTTGAAATTGCTCAGTTCTAGAATTCACAGGAAAGCTTCAGAGCTACTCTAGAGAAGGCAGTGCTGCTGCTGGAGCCAAGCTGACGGGCTAACACTGAGGTGATGTTATCTCTACCCTCCACACGAAACAGTAACTTTCAATACATATGTTCCATACCTGGCAGACCAGGTATTCCTTCAGCCCCATCACGACCTGGGGGACCTTGCATACCAGCATCTCCTTTTTCTCCTCTTGGACCCATTCTGCCTTGAACTCCTAAAACAAAGGCTCATTTTAAAGAAGATTTTGACTCAATTTCTTTGCAGTCCAACATCTGGTTGGCAATTGTACCCATTTGTGTGCTCACAGGCTACAAAAGTGTAAAACCATGACCACAGAGCATATAGGTATAAGCCTTAGTGTACTACTGGCATTTGCTATGGGTTTAATGTTATAATACAAGTTTTTTAAGGAAGATAGACTTGTTTAAATGGAAATAACCAGGTTAATACCAAGTTATTCCAAAACCAAAAGGTTGTTACAGTGGTCATCAGTAGCCACTTCAAAGCCATGTGAATTCTCTCAGAGGTAATTTTCTTCCCTCTTTGAGAGTCCACTGGAACTGCCATGGAGATGACTGGTTTTGCAGGACAGAACTATAAACCTATACCTTTTAAGCCTCGTTCTCCTTTATTCCCAATACCAACCAAGGTCTCAGATGGTCCAGGAAAACCTTTATCACCTCGTTCACCTTTTGCTCCAAGAAACCCTTTTCTTCCCTTTAGTCCTGGGAAGCCAGAAGAACCTACAAGAAAATGTAGGGAAATCTCCTCAAGAAACCTGACTAGATCAGAGCATGAAGCAAGCAATGAAATTCCTGTCTTCAAGGGCAACTACACAAGTAAATATACATTCCAAATCAGCAACCTAAACTAGCTTCTTACTCTAGTCATCAATAAAACATCTATCAGCACAGATTATGGCAAGAGACATTTATTATACTGAATAAAGATATAATCTTCTATCTGTTGAAGATATAATAATATTTAGAACATGAATGGGATGGAAAAAACCTAGAGCAAAAAAGCTCTCTGCTCCTTTGAGCAAATCATCAGCCACTTTCACAAATACCAATGAAACAGGAAAGGTGGCAATCCAAAACTGCTAAGAAAAATGAGTGAAATAAAATCATGTTGCCATTCAGCCTGTAGACTGCAGATATACAGAACTCAAGGATTTGCCAAGACTCAAAGCCATGGATCACAAGACTCTGTCAGCATGGCAGTCCCTATATTTTAAGCAATAATGAAAGCAGATGTTATGGCTGCTTGCCTCTGAGACCCCGGCTGCCTGGTCTTCCAATCATGCCAGGAGGTCCAGGAATTCCTAACAGGCCCATTACACCTGGTTCTCCCCTTTGGCCTGTGGAATTGAAGCAACAGGAACACACTTGTTAGTGTTTGATCAGTGATACAGTAAAGTGCTTCAGGAAATAACATATGTGCCTGTCAGGGAAGTGTTTATTTTTTCAGTCCATTTCTGTAACATACTAAGTCAGTTTCCCAGTTTTTAAACATATGAGCAGCACTTGCACACAGAGTAACCCCCAAACCACTTAGATTTATTATATTAGTAGCTGCAACAGCCTCTAGCAATTAATTAAATAACTGATAGTGAGGATAATGCAACTTGGATATCCAATTCACACAGGGATGGAAGATCTGTCATGGGATGTATGGAAAAGACTTTTGTTTCTGGCTCAGGAGCTGAAGGCCAGCTCAGAGGTGACAGCTCCCCTCAAATGACATCAGAAGTCAATCGCTACCTGTTTGTCATCAGATTTATAGGTTGTGTATATAAAAAGGCATGGACCATCTACTTCCCACAGGATAGTGAAGGATTTGATAGTAAGGGAAAATTTTTATTAGAGGCCAGAAGCATTAGCTAACTAATTTCTTTTATTCTACAAATAAAAATAAACTAAAAAGCAAACCTTCCAGAGATTACCAATTTACTTAAGTGAGCTCTAGTTAACATGGCAGAGTTTGATCTGACTTCACTGTCAGACTGAAGAGGGAAACTTGCTTTTTAAGCAAAAGAAGGTAGTATAAAGCTGACTGTTCCAACAAGGAACACTTTACACTTCTGTTACGCTGGGAAGTTGCTTTGAATGCTAGCTATTTCATACCCTACTGCAGGCACATTGCTGTACAGAAAGCAACATGAGGTAGCCCTCTGTTCTCAGAAGACTTACAAAAATTCAGAACTGAGTCATGACAGCTCCAAGATACAGAAACTGGTGATTTATTTGTTTCCCATACAGATCTCAATGATACATGAAAGCTGGTGATAGGAAATATTTCAGCATCTTCAGTTTGGAGAAGTGTGACTAACATCTTGTTGCAAAGACTGACTTAATTTCTCCATAAAAACATGTATTTGGGGAATCCTTACCTGGCACACCAGAGATTCCTGGCCTTCCAGACTGCCCCTTGGGACCAGGCAAGCCTGTATTTCCCTGAAGACCTATTAATCCAGGTTCCCCAGGCTCTCCATAGATTCCTGGGATACTTAAGCCAGGAGGACCCAGTTTTCCTTTTGAACCTGGTGAACCTCTTCCCCCTAAGAAAAATGCATGACATCATAGTACGTTGCATCTGTCTGGAAAACAAACCTTCATCTCTATCTTGCCATTCCAAGCATGAAACTCTGCTTGTCTGAGGGCTAAACATTAGACCTGTATGACAACACACACATGCAGGAAATCTTAAGAGAGTTGTGGGTTAGCTTTTTCAAAGAAAAAAAATTAGGCAAGTTTAGACAATTCCATGGGTACCCAAGTACAAGGCTGGGGAGAGGCCTCGAGCACAAGCCCTACGAGGAGAGGCTGAGGGAGCTGGGATTGTTTAGCCTGCAGAAGAGGAGGCTCAGGGGAGACCTTATTGCTCTCTACAACTACCTGAAGGGAGGCTGTAGCCAGGAGGGGGTTGCTCTCTTCTCCCAGGCAATCAGCAGCAGACAAGAGCACACAGTCTCAAACTGAGCCACGGGAAGTTTCGGCTCAAGGTGAGGAGAAAGTTCTTCACAGAGAGAATTGTTAGCCGTTGGAATGTGATGCCCTGGGAGGTGGTGGAGTCACCATCCCTGGAGGTGTTGAAGAGGGCACTGGATGTGGCACTTAGTGCCATGGTTTAGTAGTCATGAGGTCTTGGGTGACAGGTTGGACTTGATGACCTTTGAGGTCTTTTCCAACCTTATTGATTCTATGATTTAGAAGATTCTATGATGTAGAAGAAAAATCATCTACAGTACATGAAGATACTTTTGAGACCCTAAACTGACTTTCAACCTAGCTGAGCTCTTTCTCTATTTTGTTTCTTTATCAGTTGTCATTGCACCAAAGAATGTAAGTTTGGCCTCATACAGGAGATGTGCCTGAAATATCCTTTTTCCTGTGGAACGTGAGCCATTTGTGATTATTCTTTATACTATACAATGGAATCTGAATTTTAATCCATGAGATGTTTCCTCTTATCTGCAGCAAGTCCATCCTCTAAATGGCCTCCCATTTTCTCACATACAGAAACAACATCAGCTCTCTCAAGCCATTGGAAGGCAGAAATGAATCCCAGACCCACCCAGCCAAATGGCACATTTGATTCAGATGGTCCTACCTGGTGGACCTGTAGGTCCCTGGACACCTGGCAAACCTGGAAGGCCAATAAGACATTCAGCAGGTTTCCCTGGAAAACCTCGATCTCCAGGAGCTCCAGGTGAGCCATGATCTCCTAAAAGAAAAGAGACTGGATTCAGAATGATTTAAGCAGAAGAGTCAGGCTTTGAGTGAGCATTGTTTGACTTGGCTTTCCTTTCTTTAAAACAACTTGCTGTGCTCCTTGACTTTGTTTGACAACAGTACCTCTTAGGCCATCATCACCATCACGTCCAGCATGCCCCGGTATGCCTGGAAGTCCTGGAAATCCAGTATCACCTCTTGAACCAGGAATGCCACGACCTCCTGGTGGACCCATTCTACCTTGCTCTCCAGGAATAACCACACCAGGGTCACCCTACAACACAGAGAGAAACGTAAACAATCCACTGCTCTTAGCAAATCTGGCAAACTATTTTCTTCACTATGTGATCCATTAACTTCTTT
Organism: Dryobates pubescens; assembly: GCF_014839835.1. Taxonomy (NCBI): domain Eukaryota; kingdom Metazoa; phylum Chordata; class Aves; order Piciformes; family Picidae; genus Dryobates; species Dryobates pubescens. The sequence continues at coordinate 7,961,527 of NC_071643.1, forward strand.
TATTAAGGTAAGTTTCACGTTATAATTTTTAATAGCTCCAATTTAGTAGGCCAAAGGATATTCCTTGTTGACCAGCTGCAGGTTTCACACCAGAGGAGCAATTTGTCTGGACAACTTTTGAGCTCTGCCTCCTAACTCTGAGAAACTGCTACTGAGCAATGCAAGACCCTTCCCTCCATTTGGTCATTACTGCATTGTGATGTTTGCTGCAGGTGTGAAAAGCTTTGGAGCTGTACATGAAAATCTGGTTGAAGTTCATGCAATTGTAACTTTTCCTTTATTTCTATACTACAGTCATATTTTTATCAGAACATTTATTGAAATAATCAAGGTCAGCTCCCAAATGTGACTCAGGATACTCAAAGTTACTGGGTTTTTAAAACCCATTGTTCTGAACATTGTTTTCCATGAAGATTGGTTTTATTACAAGTGTCCCAAACCTGTTCCCTGAATGCAAAGTCTGAATTATGTTTTTTTCCTGGCTGACTGAACTGCTGGTTGCTTTCAGTACTAGCTTTGACTACCAGCAAAGCAGTATGTTCATGAAGCAGGTCAGCAGAGCAGAGATTATACCAGCCACTGATGATGTACTTGGACCAGAAAGGCCACTCCACATCCAGCTGTTCTGTGGCAAACATAGATTAAATAATAATTAGGACAAAATATAATCCACAGCTCCAAATCCACTCTGTCATGTCAAGCCCATAAAAAAGTGATACATGAGCACACAAAAAAAAAGAACTGCCACTTTTTCACATCATTTAGGTGTTATTATTTTGTTCAAATTTGACTCCTAATTACAGAGTAGCCGAGGACCCTACATTTACATGTGTCATCAGTAGATTAGCCTCTGCTCATCTGCCAGAGTGGCTGAAGTATTACCTCCAACCTGCATCCTTTATGTTTCAGTTCAAACAGAGCACTCACTTAAATTGAATGCATACTTACTTGTACTGACCTCCATCAATCATATGCTTACTTTCTCAAAAGCCATCTTTCTAGTAGCTGTGGCCTTAAATGTTTAACTTTTTTTTTTACTGTAAGCAATGCAATATCCTCCTTGTGCTCTGAAAACTGAAGTATCAAAACATCCCAAAACATCCCAAATACATCCCAAATCTTGTATATGAATTTAAATGTCTGGCTTTTTACATAAAAAATGTAATGTCACAGTTTGTGCAGCACTGCTCAGGACATACAGGAACTCCTACATTCCTTATACTTCTTAATTTATCTGCTCAGCATCACGTTTGATGAATGAGAACTATGGAGAAGTCAACGCTGTATTTCTAACCAAACCTTTTCTCCTGGTTGTCCCAGGTTGCCAGCTCGGCCTGGATCTCCAGTCTTTCCTTCACAACCTGGTGAGCCTCTGCCTCCTGGAAGTCCTTTATCTCCTGCAAAAGGAATTCAATAGCAGTACAGATACTATGGTTAGTACCTCATTTTACAAATGGGGATTTGTGTGGGGGCAGTTCTGAAGCTCTGACACTACTGGCACAAGAGTACTAAAAACATCTGCCTGTCTGATCAATGTTCAGTGATTTTTTTTAATGTGGAATAGTGTGTTTCCTTTTTCAGTTTTTTTAAAGCAGATCAAAAGTGTACTTTACCTTTTGGTCCTGGGTTTCCAGGAAAGCCAAGCCCTGGAAAGCCTGTGTCACCCACAGGCCCTGGGTGTCCTGAATCGCCTGGCTGACCTCTTGCTCCAACCCTACCTGTACAAAGGAAATAAGTAAACTGTAATCTATCTTACCACAGAACATCAATTTGAAGCATTAGAGGATTTATAGTTTATCCTCACGAATTAGGACACTGATGCAGATTACATTAGGTCTTGGCACTATTTCTCCTCCACGCCAGATTTTTCACAGTTAAAATGCAATTTGTCTTCACAGCAACAAAGCAGACAGAAATCTTCCACTTGTTGAGAAGATACAAAACACACATTAGAGGGGTGAGGTTTGCAAGAGCAGTAACAGAAGAACTGAAGCTACCATAAAGATGCCAAGAAACTTTCTTACACTATTAAGAGCAGCTTTAAGCGTGATTGTTCTGTAAAACCTAAGCAAAGATGTCTTAAGAAAACACAACCAACCAAAAAAACCCACACCCCACCTGGAATCCAAGCCCAAAACACACCCAAAAGAAGAAACTCAAATTCTTAGTATTTAGAACAAAGGTTAGTAACAGTCAGGTGAAAAAGGAACTTTGTAATTAATTTACTTTTTAAACTGTGCTTCTGCAAAGCATAAGAAAGGCTAAGAGCTTCAGGAAGATTAAGAATGCTTTAACCTAATTTTGTTCCTTCTTGATGGTTGCAGCAGACCCAGCATAATTTAGGATCTATGCCCTTTCTGTTCACATTCACTCAACCCAGATCTCTTGAAGGGTAATGTTATTGCAAATTCCATAGCTTTTGTACCACAAAAAGCAGAGTAACCCACAGCTGGGATTAAAATCCCAATTTATCTTATCTCTGATTTTTACTGTGTTTAGTGCAGATGTACTCACCTGGCACTCCTGCAGGTCCAGGTAAACCATCTGGTCCTTGAGGTCCTGGCAGGGCAGGTAATGGAGTTACCCTACTGGTCTCTCCTTTCAGCCCTTCAGCAAACACATAATCAAAGATTACAAAGGCTTATAGTTTGGCAATGTGTAGTCTTAAGCATTGAGAAATATTAGTGACCAATCTCCTCAGTTAAAAATGCAAAATTCTACAGTTCCCATGTTTCCAAAATTCCAGCAGGCTTGGGAAAGCCTTCAGATCCTGGCTTTGTAAAGCCAAAGAATTTGATTGACAACAAGGCCACCTGCAGTCTGCTTCTCAGCCCTCCTGCAGCTATCAGAGAGCCAGAAAAGGAAGCACAAAGTCAGCAGGAAAATGGTCATTTGAGAAACACTTCATTTGCAACTTTGTTCCAGAGAGATTCTCTTCAAGAATCTTGGACTGTATCTGCTGGCCAACTTTGAGTCCTTCAGCACTATGCTTACCTCCAAATGCATACACTGCTATGTTCTTGGCTCTCAAAAATGATGAAGCCCTGAATTTCACCCGAGGACTGAGCTCACATTAATGATGGTGACTGGATATTTAAAGGTATTTTCCCCCCCATGGTAAGGACAGTCAGACAGTGGAACTGACTGCCCAGAGGTGATAAGCAGTCTTTGTCCTTGAAGTTTTCAAGGCCCAGCTGCATAATGCCTTGAGTAGCTTGGTGTAATCTCCTAGCTGAGCCTTCTCTGACCAGGATTTTGGACTCCCTTCAATTATTTTATGATCCTATGACTTCTGCTATCATTTCCAGTTGAGTACTCTTTAAAATATGGTAAAATATGGTCAAACAGGAAGTTACAAACCAGCTTCTCCAGGTAATCCAGGTGGACCAGGAATTCCTTTAGAGCCTTTGAAACCTCTTACTCCTTGTGGTCCATATCCTGGCAGTCCAGGGAGCCCCATCTCTCCAGGAAGACCAAGACTGCCAGGCAACCCAGGTAGTCCTCTATCTCCTTTTGAACCAGCCAGTCCCTATAATGATTACACATGGGTGCACACTAAGCATTACTTGCCTTCTACACCAGCTTCAATAACAAAAGGCCCAATTCTATGACTGAATATAATTCTTACATTACTTTAGTAACAGAGTAGCTCTGTTAAGTTAAAAGGAATTTTGCCCTCTGATTTACTTGTGATTAAATGAACATGGAATTTTAGTATCAATGGTTACAAACAGACTGTTGTACCAGATAGAAATAGTGTCAGGTTTTCAGTAATTCTCTGTTAATGCAAACTGCACACATACCTCTTCACCTTTAGAGCCCTTGGATCCTTTAGAGCCAGGTCTTCCCAGAAATCCACTTGAACCTTTTCTTCCTCTGTCTCCCCTGGCCCCTGGATCTCCTCGCTCACCTTTTGGCCCTTCTGGATACACATATCCTGGTTCACCTTTTGCTCCTTTATAGCCCTGCTCTCCTCTAAAACCTGGAGGTCCCTGGAATAGAACAATCTATGTCAACTATTTTCAAGCTTTCCTTTTTTTGCAATTAAATACCTAAGAGTAGTTCTCTTTATTCACAGCTCTCTTCACTGTAAAGGCACACTACAGTGAACAGGGTTTTTTTTATTGGCCCTTTTTCCCCCCTCCCCATCTCTTGACTTTATTCCTCTTGGCCCTGATTATCACTAAATCACAGAATACATTTGGCTGGAAGAGACCTTCAAGATCATCCAGGCCAATCTTTGGCCCAGCACTGAAGGGTCAACACTAAACCATGTCCCTAAGTGCCAGGTCCACATGCCACTTGAATGCCCCCAGGGACGGTGACTCCACCACTGCCCTGGGCAGACCACTCCAATGTTTGATAACCTTTTGAGTGAAAAAGCATTTCCTAATATCCAACCTAAACCTCCCTTGGCACATGTTGTGTCCATTTCCATTTGTGTAATTTAAGCAGGAGTAACACAGGACCATTTAATGGATCAGTGTCAGCTACCTGGTTGTGCTCCAATGGCACAAAAAGAAGGACATGAAAGAACCATAAAATCCAATTAGAGATTTCTCCTCCACATGGGATTATTTTCCCAGGGACACTATAACTGCTACAGCTGACTCTGTTTGAAAGGAAGTTCTCCCTTCCTTTCTTTCCCCCACAGGGTGTAAAGTGGGTACTCTATCCCAGCCAAAACCAGTATAAGCTGAAAGCACACTGGACTCTAGTGATCTTGGCAGCCTTCTGGAAAAGCCTGTTAGCAGACTCCTTCTGCCTCTCTACAGCAACTACCATAATGACTTGTGTGTGACATTTTTTATTGGGCAGCACCAAATGTAATTTCCTATAAATAATTAGTGCTACAGGAATTAGATGGAACAACCAAATAGTATGTCTATGGTGGCAGGTGGCAGCTTTCCTTCTTCATCTTGTCCCCTAAGAGCCAATGCCTAAAGAGGCCTATTATGAGAAGCAAGTTCCTCTGCACAGCTAGGACTTTGGCAAGTCCTGAGTATGCTGGAAACAAGAGAAGTAAGAAGTCTGACAATGATCACAGCACACAAGACTCTCTATATGCTTTAGAAACACTGCCATGGTTATAGAATTCTGTAGAGGAACAGAAGTTAACTATAAACTACCAATACCAGGCAGAAGAAGCAGTCCAGCCATCACGAAATGCAGCACAGGTTAATCGCAGAGGTATTTATCTGCTTCACTGCTTGGGCTGAACTTCCTGCTGTGCTGAGCAAGCTAAGCCAACCATACATTACAGCCTCTACCCAGGCTTCCCATGCAGACACATTCATTACTACAGGAAGAAAACTGTTGAGGTCACTCAGCATGACACTGCATGTAACATCAGCCATGAGGTTTCTTGTGCAATCTGAAAAATAACCTGAAAACCCAGAGTCTTACCTGAGCTCCTGGAAAGCCTGGTGCTCCTGGAGAACCTGGAGAGCCTTTTGGGCCTGTTGTTCCTTCTCTACCTGCAAAAGAAGCAGCATAAAGAAAAATGCAAACAAAGACATGAATTTTGACAAAATCTGACAACCACACCCAGCACTGAATGTTTCAGCCTCTTACATGGACTGCATCACCACAGACTGACCTGGCTTCAGGCTGCACCTGCACCTATTAGCATTCTGACTTCCCCTCTTCTAGAGTTTGTGCTCCTATCAGTACATGGAGCTGTATCATGATCTCACACCACAACCTCAGACTAGTTCAAAGACTGCATGCTGCAGGCATGTACACACCTGATCCTCATGCAGGAAGCAAAAGCACTGGCAGTTCCTACTGCACTATGTGAAACAACAAGACAGCTTACCAGGCACACCATCCTGACCATGTGGCCCAGGAGAACCAGGAAGGCCAGGTATTCCTGGGATGTAGGTGCAATCAGTACACACGTAAGCTTCATCACCTGGAACAAAAACAATTCATTAGTTGTTTTGCAGCAAACCATTCCCAAGCTTAATTAAGAGCTTGTTGTAGAGCTTTTTGAACAGACAGAGGTAGAATCATGCCCTTAATTTTGTTGGAAGATCACTTTCAGCACAGTACAGAAGTACCTGTGGCCAGACAGAACTGATAACATTTAATGGAAAATGCAGGAAGATTCAGTTGAAACCTCCTGAGTTTTTTTCAGGAGTATCATCAGGAGTATCCACACAGGATCCTTTTCATGAGGATCCATGAAGGTTACTGGATTGTACCATCTACTACTGAGCAACAGTCTTCTGAAACTGACCTTTCATGCCAACATCTCCTGGAAGTCCTGGAGGTCCCACACACCCTGGCTCTCCAGGAAGTCCTGGTGGGCCTGTTCTAAATATTACTCCACCTGCAAATGAAAAGAGCACAACACCATTACATTGGTTGATTATTCAGACAATTCACTAGTTGCTATGAGAAAAGTTTCAAGGCTATGAGCTGGAGACACTATTCTGATCCTCAGAAGTCCCTTCCAAGTGGAGATATTCTCTGATCCACTTAAAAGAGAACAGTCTGGACAAATTCAAAACACTTGTATCTGAAAGTACTTGAGGATAAACACAGCAATGCCAAGGTCAGTCTCAGCAGACTGTTGGATCCATCTGTCTAGCCTTTAAAAAGTGTTGTTCTTTGTGGGGAAAGTATTTCCACTTCCTTTCAATCAGCAAACAGAATTCCTTCTTTTACCATGAATGGAAAGGGAACTTCTTTAAAATCCTAATGCTGTTCATGTATCTTTGACAGAACTATCCTGCTGTATTTACTATTGCTTTGGGAAAACAGAACATGCATTGAGCTCTTCCTACAGTAATATATTTGGGGCATGGTTAGGTTTTTCAAGGAGACAGTAAAGAGAAGCACTACAGTGGCACTGGATCAGAGAAGCCTGTTTGGACCAGACCACATGATGCTGTTAGTATTTAATACATTCCCTAGAAGTTTTACAAACTGCTACTGGGTTTTTTTTCCATGTTTGTACAACTTCAGACCTTCTCTAAGGATCACTATGACCTCTGAAGGCATGCAGGTAATTTCTCTGGTTTTCAGATTAGCCCCTTCTGAATTAAGTTTCACAGAGTCACTACACATTTTGTTAGAACTGCTTTTAAGAGCAGATATTTCTTTCATTGGTCTTTCCTGGGTTTATATAGCAGATTTTTATGGCCACAGTTATATAAAAAGGTGAGAAACCTTTCTATTAGGGATTAATTGTATCTTCCCCACAGTACCCCTTTGACAATGGAGTGTGGACCTTCACTGTATGTTTTCATGAATATCCTAAAAGAAAATTTCAGAAGAGAAATTATATTCAACCATATTACTCAAAATATACTCTGTAAGTAAAGTATTTAAAGAATCTTGTACATTAGATATTGAGATGACTGAATTTGTTCTTGTTCATGATATATACAATACTGGAACATCACCTGGTTCTCCTGGAGGACCTGGTAATCCAACAGAACCAGGTCTGCCAGTAACACCAGGTAGTCCTGGAGGGCCCACAATACAAACTCCAGTTTGTCCTTTCTCTCCTTTAGTTCCTTTTGGCCCAGGAAATCCTGGGGGACCTCTCACACCAGGTCTTGACACACCTAACCACAGAACAAAATATACAAACACGCAGTTAAAGAAGAAATAGAGTTTCACAGCAAAGTACTTGATAGGGTGAGAGAGACAAACATTCTGAACTAATCCATACAATCTTTTTTGACCTTGTAGTACATTAAATAATTACAATGCAGAGACACTTAACATTTATTTTTAACATTTTTTTTTTTAAACACTTGGCCCACCAAAGCTTTTGGGTCACAGCTTTTTACCACTTAGAAATATGTTTAATGTCATCTGAAGTGAAGATTCTAGAAAGCTGATTGAGTATAATGGGCAGGAAGAACAATGCATTTTATTGTTGGTGCTGGATGATTTCACATACCTGGTCTACCAGCAATTCCAGGAGGACCCTCTGGCCCTGCAAAAGCAACATACATAGAACTGGAGTTAAGACCACTGCATATTCTGCAAAGTCACTACTCTTTAATACTGACTGCAAACTTCAGGCTTCTGCACTTACAAAATAAAAGGAGAAAAAAAAGTGCAGGACCATTATCAGGAGATAAAAAAGTGCAGGACTATTATCAGGAGATAAAAAAGTGCAGGACTATTATCAGGAGACTTACAGCCTCCACAGTCTGTCTATGGCATGTACAAACAATGTGCTGATGAGTCCTCTGAGTGGGCAGCTTTTGCTAAAAGATTCTAGTTTTTATGTCCCACTCACCAGGCATGCCACGGCGACCTTTTGGTCCTGGAAGTCCAGGGGGGCCTACGTCTCCTTTTTCACCAACCACACCGTCATAATACTCCGTCTTAAGAGAAAGATGATAAGAAAAGGAAGAATAGTAAGAATGAAGAGAGAAGCACAGTAGTTCACCTTGAATTGATTTCAGGTCACTTCCTCAAGCACCCAGAGAACTCAATTTAATACAACATTCCAACATTTCCACAAATGACAGGTGAAATTGCTGGAACTCAGTGAGATTAAACCAGGACCTGATTGTGTATTCAGCTCCACAGGAAGGAAGGTGCCATCTCTGCAAGACTCACAGCAACACCAGACCTTTAAGAAAGCCTTGCCTTGATTAGAGCACCATGGGACACCCATTATTGCCTCACACAATCAGTTTGGCTTATTCTTATTCTTCAGAAAAATGATATGATAAAGATAATTCACACTTACTCGCCCATAGTCTCCAGGTGGACCAGTGTTTCCTTTCATCCCCTTGATGACAGAGATAGGTTTATTAAAAACAACACATGACATGACATTTGGTGCCCACTACTACTTCAGTACATTGCTCATAACATTTCAGACCAGTCCTTTACCACCCCCATTTCTGTTCCTCACACAGCTATTCAGCCACGTATACCAAGAAGTACAAGAACACATCAGAAGGCACAGAAGGACATCAGTTCAAACACATGATTTCAGCATATCCATTCCCTATCCCATCATACCATTATTTATCATGCTAGGTGAAGTAAAACATATTGTATACACAGTGGTAAATAAAAAGATATAATAGCCCCAAAACATACCTTATCCTCACCCCCAGAATGTTAACAACAAACCCACGAGACGATACCTTAGCTCCTTGCCTGCCGGCCAGTCCCGGTTTGCCCTGGTCACCCTTCTGCCCCTGCAGGTGACAGGACACAATTTAATGAGGGTTGATCTTTTAGCACCATCATCAGTAACATCTAAAATAGAAAGGTTTAATCTTCCATGGCAACGGCAAGGTGAACGTAGTTTGCACAAGGGAAGACTGCTCAGGGAAAGACTCAGTTTGAGGTGTAGTTCCATGCCTGTGGGAAGTACTGTAGGTCTCTCATCCAGACCTGCTTTGCTAACGGCACTCTCCACCAATCCCAATGTGGAGCTGCTCTGGATAGCACAAATGTAGGATGCTCTGGCTTGTTTTCCCTCTGCAAACTACTGTTTCTGAAAGGTGAGAAACCAAACACAATGCAAGCTCACAACTCAGCAGCTGCCTCTCCCAGAACTGTCTGCATGATGGTCTGCTATTTTGACAAGAATGTTGACATTTCTAAGGTCTCTGTGACCCCAGTAAGTAGAAGTCAAGGAAATATAAAACAAAATTGGTATAAAAGCAATTGAATACCAAACACGTTTCAAGGACTTCAGTTTTTAAATTAGTATACAAATCAAATATTTTTGATTATAAACCAGCATCTTTTAAGAATTGTAAGATGAAAATACAACATTGTTAACATCAGTCATCTTGTTTCAGGCCAAGGCACTTGTGGCTTTGACAATTTTTCTTTGTAAACTAATGTCTTTGATTCTAGTGACTAAAATTTATTCATTTTGCCTCTTGATTTAAGCTGAAGTGAAAGTATAACTCTTTTGCATGAGCAGAATTAAACTCAGTGGAATTAATTTTGCATAACTTGGGAATGTGCTGCAAACTCGTTAGAGAGCAGCAAGCGACAGGCCTTTTTGTTTTACACAGAAGAGACAACATCTATGAAGTTAAGACTCTCTCCTGGATAAACCTGTGAGGCCATGGTATGTCTCAAGGCCATCTGTGTGAGAGGAAATGTTTCAATGTGTGCAAATCAGTATTTTCAAACACATTCTGCAATGGGAAAAAAGCTGTGACAGGAAAATATGACCGTGATAAACAGCTGACTATTACTCAAAAAATGTTTAGAAGGTTTCCTTCCTTACTGGTAAGCCAGGAGGACCTGGGGCACCTTCTTTTCCAGGTTTTCCCTACACAGGAAAAACACAAAAGAAAATTAACAAGATTGAGAAGATCAAAAAAGGGATCACTGCATTCAAAAAGCATAAGAAATAAATGCTGTGCCCTTGTGGCCAAGAGGGCAAATGGTATCCTGGGGTGCATCAAGAAAGTGTGTCCAGCAGGTCTAGGGAGGTTCTTCTCCCCCTCTATTCTGCCCTGGTGAGACCACACCTGGAATACTGTGGTAAGTTTTGGGCTCCCCAGCTCAACAGAGAGGAATGATCTACTGGAGAGAGTCCAATGGGGAGCCATGAGGATGATTAGGGCACTTGAGCATCTCCCCTATGAAGAGAGACTGAGAGACCTGAGGCTGTTTAGTCTTGAGAAGACTGAGAGTGGATCTGATCAATGTCTATAACTATCTGAGGGGTGGGTGTCAATCTCTTTTTGGTGGTGAACAGTAATAAGACAGGGAACAATGGATACAATGTTGAACATGGAAGGTTTCACCTCAACATGAGGAGAAAATTCTTTACAGTGAGGGTGATGAAGCAATCAAACAGGCTGCTCAGAAAGGTTGTGGAGTCACCTTCTCTGGAGACTTTCAAAACCTGCCTGGATGCATTCCTGTGTGGACTGCCCTATGTAATGCTGCTTTTGGCAGAGGGGTTGGTCCCTTCCAAACTCTAACATTCTGTGGTTTGCACATACCGGTGTTCCAGGCTCTCCTCGGTCCCCCTTCTCACTTTGAGAATCACCAATCGGCCCCTGTAACAAAACCACCCTCAAGATACACAGATTGAGACTCACATTTTCTAAATTAAAAATATCTTTCATCATTTTGTTTTCTCTAATAACAGGGGATCTATTAATAGGCATTGTATTCTAGTCACTAGTTCTATTCATTCAAGGTTGGAATAAGTAGTGTAAATACTACTGTATTTGCTAGCATATACTACTGTAAATGCTACTCTAAAGAGAAGCATTTACTAGGTGATGCTGCCTGACCATCTGGATTTAAGGGATTTACTTCTGACCACTTACTGTAAACCCCATTGGCCCTGGAAGTCCTCTTGATCCTTTTTCTCCTTTCTCTCCTTTCAAGTCCTGTTATGCAGAAAATAAAAGTCTAACCTGAGATGTCTTTTCTTAAATGACTAAGAGACAAACTTCACATCAGTGCTCCTGCCTCACTCCATGATGTTTGAAAAATAAACTGCATGTACTTCTGAACACAGTGAGCTCAAAACAACATACCTCTGATTGCACACAAGGGGACTAGAGGAAATATCCCCAGAAATGGCAACAAAAATTGCAAGAAAGAAAGAAAAGGAAAAAAAAACAACCACCACAAATAAACCTTGTCTGCTGCATTGGAGCTACATTTACCTCCAACAGGTAGATGCAGCAGCTGCCAACAGGATCCTTGTCTCTGTTAGCTTGAGATAGGTTACCCTCCTGTGTAGTATGATTATGGCTTTGGTCACATCCTAAATTCATTGTAAAGCCAAAGTTTATGGTCTGTCTAATTACCACCTGGTTAGACTCATGTACAAACTATTTTTGTAAAGAGTTTTGAATGGTTTTTAAACCTTAAAGTCCAATGTCTGTGAAAAAATGCCATTCCCCCTCATAAACTGCCACAGCTGTGTGTGGGAAGTACTCCAGGTGGTCTGTGTTTGATTTCAACAGGGAAGAGCTGCTGTGCCTAAAAGCTGAACCTTTGTCTCCCCTCTGCAACGCATTCTTGATGCAAAATTCACTTTTTATTTTAGCACATAGTGGAGAGAGAGCTCTGGTAACTCCGTGGGTTAGCTGCAAATTAAACAAGGAAAGCAGAGTCAAGAACAGGTTGAAGACTTGATCTGTTAATATGTGAAGACACATAACTGTGTGTATATAAGGACAAAATTCAAGGATTTTAATTCACAAAGCAATACCTAAAATGAAAGCCAAATCAGAGTATTTTCTTTCTCCAGTACTCACAGTTCCACCAGTATTTTCCCTGATTACTCTTTTTCCAGTAAAAACAATGAGAAAATAAACAATTAAATGTACATGAATAGGTTGTAAGCTTTTGTGAGTCTCTAGCCACACAGAGTCCTGCTATTTTTAGTGACAAGGCCCAGAGACCAACACAGCTGTGGCCGTGACAGCCACTCAGAAAATCCACGTTGATTTGGTAAAGCCAGAAGTGGTTTACTTTTCATGTAGACAGAGCTTCACAGCAGGTGGGTTGCTAGTAACCACTTAGCATTCCACTGTCACTGTGCAAATGCGCTGTGAGTACACAGGCCTCGTCTGAGCTGTACAGACACACTGTAAGAAGAGCTTAGTATCTAACTAAGCAAGCCTGAAAAACGTTAGGATGGGTAAAGGGAAATGTTATCAGAACAATGAAGATGAAAAAGTCCTCTCAAAGTAAAAGCTGGTAGGGTGGGTTATCTGAAGGTGATGTTTAACAATTGTACTACCGTCATGTTGTCTGGTCCGCTCAATGTCACAATAACGGTCCCTGGGGGCCCTGGGGGGCCAGTTAACCCAGTGTCACCCTTGAAAGGAAAAAGAGAAATAGAGCAAATACAAGCAGTGTGTTTTTATTATTTCAAATTACCATTACTATACTTCTGACATCATGCAAGTGTTTCTGTCATTACACTCAGATATTAATGCAGTTAACATTTTGCTGTGCTTGCTATTTATCTTCCCGTAAAAAGGCACACGGAAGACTTAAGACTACGACAACCTTCTTCTAGATGAGGAAAGTAAAAATGCACATGCTGATTTCTGTTACAGGATTTAGAATTAGCTTAAAATTTGTTTTAAAGTTACAGGACCATTTTAACTCTGAATTGAAAGTATCTCCTTGTTTATAATTTTTCTCTTGACATGATGAAGTCAATCAATAAAGTACATGAAATGACTTTGGTGATAGCCTTAGAACTGCTGACTGTATTACAGATGATTGTGACATAATGCTGACAGATAAGATTAGCTTTCTTGTGTTCTTAACCAAAAGCATTAATGCTGCATCACACTCTCTCATCAAGGATCTTACAGAAGAGGGAAAGTTCTCAATGTGAACTTTCCTGTGGAGCTCAGCAAATCAACATCTGCAATTTCTAGTGATTTTAAGCCCATGCATTTGGAGCACAACAGCAAAAAAATGCATTACTCTTTCCTAAGGAAGCAAAATGCTCCACAGTCACCTGAGCTATTGCTAATGAATTATCATAGCTATTTACACATGTCTTCCCAGGACACTTCTAGCACATTCATGCTAGCAATGACAAAATTAAAACCAACCCCACCATCCAACAGCGCTGTTCCAGCTCACGGCTGAGTGGTAGCATAACTGAGATGCCCCAAGTTCCCAAAGTGTCCTGTAAGGACACTTAGATTGACTACCCTGCTTCTCCAACTGCAGGCTGAGGTCCTCATTGACACCACCTGTGTTTCTAGTCACTTTGAACTTAATGTCAACTATATGGGATACAAAGTGAGAACATAGATGAGTCATCCTGGTTTTACCCAGTCTTGAAGGTTTTCTAGCAGCAAAAGGCTGACACTGAGAAGACACTGGACACAAGAAGCTGAGAGTCTACAGATGCTATATATTTAACACTGTTTACATGCTTCCATCAGCATGTAGGAACACTGTGCACACGATATACAAATGAATTTAATGCTACATATTAGTAAATATTAACTAGTGACTCCTCTTAGGTTTCCACTCTTTCATCAGGAAGTTTATATCCTTTACCCTTACGTGAAAACAGTTTGTCCTTAGATATGAATTGCCAGGTTTTGGTTTTCCAGTATATGACTTCCATGTATATACTGAACATTTGTATTTCACAGTGCTTACTTCCCCAAACACTTTACCTCAGTGTATCAGAAGAAGCACAGCTTGCAAAAGTTCTTTAAGCATTTCATAGTTACCTTTCTTCCTTTGCTTCCTATGACTTTCAGTCCCATAAGTCCCTGGTAAAAAAAAAAACATTAAAATTCCCAAATGTTATTTTTTATTTTAAAAACACCTACAAAGAGAGTTAATAATAGGAATTTTTCATTTTTATTACCAATCTGAGACTACCTTAGGTCCAGGAGGTCCTGCTTGCCCTGGCATGCCCTACAGAAAATAAAAAGAATGATTCCTTGACTTAAAAAAAATGTACACTCTTCAGCACCACTATAGCTGTTTTGAGGCACCCAGTTTTCATGTGAGTGGTGCCACTATTCTTTCTTCCACCTTTACAAGCACAATTTGATGTGAGTGGGTGGCAGAATGTCTATACAATCTAGTTGCAAACATCTACATTTCCAACAGTTACACACATTAGTATTTAAAGTGAATGAATAGGTAATTATTTGAAAAACGAGATCTATGCCTACAGGGATGCATCTGAAAACACAGAAATTATCATGGACAAAAATAATCTAAAAAATGAAAAAAGAAATCAAACATTCATGTCTCCAGACCTCAGACAAATCTGTGGGAGTCAAATACTTATTTGTGTAATTCCATAGGCTTCAGGGAAAACCAAAGATTAAAGTACCAAGTGAGATATAAGTTCATACTCACTGAAGATCCTGGAGGGCCCTGTGGTCCACGTTCCCCAGGATATCCTTGAGCACCCTGGGGACCCTGTGTGTTAATAAAGAAACAGAAATAAGATTCTGGCAAGGTTATGAGCATACCATGACACTGTGCTCAGTAAAATGAGAACAGACAGAGGAGCAGCACCATCTCTGAATTTCCTTCCCTTGTTTCAGCATAACACAGAAGTATAGTTCCTCCTCACTGTTGCTTGGTTGGCATGCATTTTGAAGCATGAGAAAACATACTTATTCCACAACTAAACTGCTCAAGTGACATTGTATGTCCTCTTTAACTGTGGGCATCCTCATGATCCATAGTCCCACTGCTGGCTCTTTAATATTTCTAATATTCTATGCAATACATTCTGAACATTAAAGCTTCAATATTCAAATAAAGGGGAAGTTTAAAAATTTTATTTCCCTTTTAGTGTCCTGTGTTTATTGTAACAGTCAAAAGGAATGTCTGCTCTGCCTTCTCCTATTAACATCCTTTGCTAATACTCTAGAAGCAGAGCTTGGCTAACTGCTCTGTCTTACTCAGGGGGAATTTTTGGCATTGAGGAGATGGTCTTTCTAGATCCTTTCTAACTGAACTGTTTAGGCTAGTCTATATGTAGAGGTACATCCCTAATTCTAATACCAGTTTGTCTCCATTTCTAAACCACTGTTTGTCTGCAACCTGACTTCCCTGTCTCACTTTATTAACACCTAATAGACACTATTGGTTCTGATGGCACAGTTAATGACTGTTGTCTTGGTGTACTCCCTTTTGTAATGTCACAAGACTTTCAATGTATTATATTAATCAGATTATGCAACTTTTAAGTGTCTTAATATACTTAAGGTACAGCATTCTTTTTTGGTTTAGAAACCAGTGATACCACTGTAAAAAATACTCTATCTATATAAAATACAACACACAGTACAATTATATATGCAAAAATAATGTTTATATACACACATAAATAATGGGTTTTATGTAGATAATTTATCTTCCTATTTAGCTATCTCACAGTCTAAATTATTTCCACATTACCTGAAGTCCAGGCATTCCTGGCAATCCAGGGTCACCTTTTGCACCATACCCTTGGCTATATCCATCTGCAGGGCACCCCTGAACAGTTAGGTAAAAAGGAAGAATAAAAGTTATGCCGTAGAAGTCTGTAGTGGAGCAAATCTTATAATCAAGTTTGTAGGGAAATAAGCAACATCAGACTTATAAATGATGGCAACTGTTCACTATGGATGACTCTAAAAAAAGTTTTTATTAAACAGAACATGTCTTTTCTCAAGCATCCCAGTTCTCTGTTAGGAGCAGTCACACATACCTACGTTACCCACCCACAGTCCTGACCTACAATTTCTTTTTGGTACTTTTGATCCCTTTCAAAAACTCTTCAGTGCATCTGCAGATTTCCATATGTTTGGAGGATGAGCTTAGTTCTGTGTACTCAAAAGGGTTAAATTCACTACATTCAACAACAGTATTTAAAGGGAAAAATAAATTGAATACTGTTTTGTAACCCGAGATGAATGCAATCAGTACAGATGAAGCACCAAAGTTTGTGGTTGCCTCTTCTGGAAAGTAAACTTTCTGTTTCCCATGACTGGAAATGTAAAGAACTCTTCCAGCACTGAACATACACACAAATGGTTGTTCACCAATACCTATTTCACATAACATGTTGTAAATAACTGACCTTCTCTCCTTTGACGCCAGCAATACCCTAGGGAGAAGAACAATCATATTACTAAAAGAGAAAAAAAGAAAGAGACAATGGTGAAAGGAACAGTGCCTCTAAGTGATTTATTTTCATGGTCATAGTGTACAGCCAGGTACATGTTTGCTGGGCCAGACTTCAATTCAAGAAGAAAGGGCATATTGTTAACAACTAGTCTCATCTCAGAGTTACAACTCCACAAGCTGTGGAGACAAAACAGTTTTGAAGCTTGATCTTAACAAATAAATAAAGTCAGGAGAACTTGTTAAGTAAATATCGTATTCAGAAGTTACTAGATTTGATCCACTGTAACTTGATAGACAGCATTCCTTTTCAAAATGCCAAGAAGCTGCTTTTAAAAAGCATGATTTTACAGATATAAAAGAAATACTAGAATTAAATCACTGCATCCAGAAATTCTGTTTTTAATTCCTGCTTCTTACCGACTTCATTAGGCCACATCCCCAAAGATCTTTAGGCATGAACTGAAACTGCAGTCTATTAAATATATATTGAACACCTTTAGAGAGGTGAGTGCTGAATTTTCCCAAGTATCCCTTGAGACACTGAAGAGCTAACATGGGACAATAAAACTGCATGCACTCATTAATTGAAGATGGTAAAGTAACTTTCTTTACCACACAGTTTCTTTACCACACAGTTTTCCTATTAATAAAATATTTGAGGTGTGGTCAGTACCAGCTAACACGAGGCTCTACACTCTTTCAGTGCATGGCTATAAATTGCAGAAATAAATGCACATAAGAATGAATTTCACAGATACCTACTGGGACACCTGGAGCACCTCTTCTGCCAGGAGGGCCTGGAAATCCTTGATCACCCTGAAAGCAGAAACAGTGACTGTTAATGCATATGATTGTTTATTAGTTAGACTAATTTCAGCAAATTACAAAAGAAGTTCCTTATGTTATCATACTAAAACCATCAGCTGCATTAACCACCATATTTGCTGGAAGAGGCACAGCCTCACTGACTATCCCAGGCACTTGGCTTTATTAGCTATGGAGGGTAGGGTCGTTGTTTCACCAGAAATGTATGATTTTTTTCTAGTAGGCATTCTTCTGACTCCTTCTTTCTGAATACTGGAAACATTTGCTCATAGAGCACAGGATAACAAGTAAATCTGTAACTTAATGTTACTCCTTTTAATTGCTTTCAGGACTTAAGAATTGTCAGCTGCAAGCTGGATACTTGCAGTGAAATAAAATGAATTATCTGGTGCTTCTATAACCCATTTCAACAGAAGGACACACTGGACACAAGCAACTAGGCCTTTTGTATTTAATGCAACTGTTAACTGTCAAAGTACAAAACCTCATTTGTAACTTTTCAGCACAGAACAGGTGTTATTGAAGTACCTCTCTCACACAATAAAGCAACAGTTTTCCTTCCTCCGGCCTTAACGTTTTTCCTGGTTGCTAAAGTCACAAATGAAAACACAACAACTTTGATTTGTATCAGGGGGAAAATTCAGAATGCTTTCTGTCCATTCCTGAGCATAGCCAAGCACAATCTCTGTAACACTCAGGTTGGTTTGTACCTTTGTGCCATTGCATCCCGGAACTCCTAAGCGCCCAGGAGGACCAACACTTCCTGGTTCCCCCTGCAAAGAAGTGTAACATTGACTCAAGCTTTGGTTTTGCACAGTCACATTGCCTACAGCAATACTGAAAGAGTCTGTGTTGGAGCAGTGTTTGACGAGACTCGACACATTACAATGTGTTCTTAAATCATTACAAGCAGTAATAACTGCTGACATGGAGATTTTTATCTCTAGGCTAACTGACAGAGGCAGCACTGACGCAGAGACTAGAGTGAGCACATGGAGCTGAGGATAACTGTGTACCAAAGAGTGTAGAAATGGTTAAATCAGTTTTGATTTTACTTACTGGAAGGCCTGGGGGACCTGAAAATCCAGGTATTCCTGGGACTCCCTATGACATAAAAACAGACAAATAAGAGTACAACTATTAAACAAAAGCTCATGATTTAGTTTTTCTCATGATCACATTCATAAAGGGGATGATTGCAAGTATGTTTCTGTCTACAGATCATTATTTCCTTAACCTTCTGACTGCATGTATAATGGCAGCTTATGCACAGAGACAGAACACACCCCAAATAAACTCTTCATGGAATTCTAGTCTGATTTTCTCATAGCATATCCCAGTACTAAATACACACAACATAAGTCCTGTCCATAAGGTGTAGCAAAGAAGGAAAAAGCTCTAAAACACAGCTAATGCATATACATACACCATGTCATCAATGTTAGAGACCTTCAAGTCATACATAATGTTGTATTTTTCACAAATTGTTGAACCAAGCTGACTTTTAACACATACAAGTTTGTTTACAATGTAAATACTTACTCGTGTACCTTTGGGTCCAGCTAAGCCCGGAAACCCTGGAGAACCCTACATCACAAATGGGAAACAAGGTATTTCAATGTAACTGAGGAAAAGCACATCTATCTCAAAAGGACATGCAATATTTTTACTACCAACACGTGCACACAGAGCTATAGAAATCAATCAGAGATTTGCAGGCCTCCTTTTCAGTGGTACAGGGGATACGTGATGGAGTCACAGAACGCTTTGGGTTGAAAGGGGCATACTCGTATCAGCTACTTCAACTCAGTCACAAATGACAATTGCAGCTGGTGACCACACAATATCCCTCACCAACAGAAGACTCTGAAAGAGGTTCTGCTTTGGTTTTGTTTTTTAGAACAGAATTCTTTACCAAGTCATAGTTCACTTCACAGGCAAGCACAGCAGTTTCTCTGTGTCTGTCACACACTCCTACCTTTGGGCCCTGTGGCCCTGGAGGCCCTTCTGGACCAGGAAAGCCTTGATGACCAGGTGGACCTGGAACACCAGGAAAGCCTTTTTCACCCTGTAAACATTAAGAAAATTAAGTTCTTACAATATCCATTTTCAGTTTTCAATCAATCCTAATGAAGATGCAAGCCTTATCTTGATTAAAGTGCTTCAAGCCTACAAACTCACAGAAAATGTGTCTGAGCTCTTCAGATACCAGCAATTTAGAGTGCTTAGTTCTACATCCGTTAAGAGCTGCCTGTTCAAGACCTTTTAGATTGAAAATACATGAGAGAAGAGGGTTATTGACTCTCTCAGAGTCAGTTTTCCTATTGCTTTATCACAGGACACTTATAGAAAAAAACATTTGAAGTGTTGCTGTGCAGAAGTTTTGGTATCTTATTATTCAGTATACAAGAGGGGACCCAGAAGAAGTCCTGGGGAAGCCAATCTTGGCTTATTTTTCCAGTAATTCTCACCCCTTAAATTTCTACAAACTCACCAGTTTTTAAATAGCTTATATTATAACAATAGTGCATAGATAGAATATAACCCCAGAATATTTTATCTCAAATCAACGTGGAAACTGCATTATGAAGTTTCTGTGCAATCTGGATCATAAACAGGCACAGCTTTTAATATCAGATTGTTTACTTAATCCATCAGCGTCCCAAGAAAGGCACAAAAGGCTGCAGTTGTACCACAATCTGCCACCGGAGGGAGCACGGTACTAATGCACAAGGGGAAATCGAAACAGTCGTCGACCTACCTCCACTGAGCTTGCTGCCCCCTCGTTGAAGCAAGCCATGGGGTGCTCTCCAGGCTCAGAGGTTTTACTAAAGCTTCTAAGTATTCTCCGTTTGCACTTATAGAAATGTGTTTTAATAACGAATGTATTTAAGAGAACTTTTCCCTAAATTTGAAATAGTTTCCTAAACCCAAGCCCAGCAGTGTTTCAGAGAATCACAGAATGGTCCAGGCTGTAAGGGACCTCCAAAGGTCATCTGGACTGACCTCCCCACAGTCAGCAGGGACGTCCCCAAACACATCAGGCTGCTCAGGGCCTCTTCGAGTCTTACACTGAATATCTCTAGGGAAGGGGCCTCAACCACCTCCCTGGGCAACACGTTCCTGTGTTCCACCACCCTCACAGTGAAGAACTTCCTGATATCCAATCTGAATCTGCCCTTCTCCAGTTTAAAGCCATTGCTCTTTGGCCTGTCACTCCAGGTTTACTGTGGTGCAATGTGACCTTTTTTCTTGGTAATGAAAGCACAGGAGGAAAGTGTAATTCTTTACCAGCCAGATGCACTGATCAGTGGGACTAACCACAGATACCTGGAATCTCTCGATGAGGTTTAGTACAGCAGCCCCTGTGTCCATAGTTAGCCTGAATTAAACCATGCCTTTATTTATAATGCCCCTTTCATTGGTGAATCAGTTGTTTTTCCAGCTACAAGCAGGAGTCTGAAAGAATTTTTGGCATTTGTGTAATTCAGGTTTGTCTAAAAGCCACTGCAAGGCTCTGCCAAGCTCAGGTTGGCAAGAGGCAGAGCTGCAGCTCAGTTCTTTTGATGGACTCAATGCTATTCCTTCACTGCTGGCAAGCCCTGTCTTGGGCTGCAGATTTGTCTGTCTGATCCCAGTGCACACAGCTTTCGTTCAGGAACAGGTCAAGGGTGAGATGGGTAAGGTCCAGAGATAGAAAGAGGGGAGCACTGAACATGACACTCTTGGTGGCATTTTGAAAGCTGTGACAGGAGAGATGCTGTCATGGTAATGGTACCTGTGGGACACTTGTTAGGGGTCTGACAGGGACCTAGTGCTTCAGCCAGTGTTTTTGCTGGTGGTGCTCAAACATCCTGTGATGCTGAACTAACACATTAAAAAACATAAATTTAAAAGTCTTCTGAGTTAAACAGTATCCCCAGAGTTATTTTAACAGAGTTTTGTAAGGTAAAGGATTTCTTCTAGAATTCTCTGTAGCACCTGTTGACTATTACCACATAATAAACTTACTCACTGCCTCAACTCAGCTGATGTATTAACAACTTCCAGGCATAAACTAACCTTAACAACTGAAAAATGTCTTTGTTCTTACCTTGCTACCTTTCGTGCCATCGCAGAAACAGGGACTTTTACCTTTACACACACAGCTCTAAAACAAAAACAAACAAACAAACAAGAACACTATTAAAAAGAAAGTATTTTTCTCATGTTGTTTGGTGAGGGACAAATGTGATCTCAGGGGTTTTAGCAATGTAATTATTTCACAGGCAACACAACTGAAAACACAGTGTTCTTGAAGAGTGGCAATTCTCAACAGTGGAAAAGAGCTCATGATTCCTCTGCACTGTCTTTCAAGACAGAGAAGGGCAGCCATTTAATTTTAATCATTGGGGTAAAGGAGAAGAAGCCATGCCTAACACCACCAAGGGTATAACATCAGTGCACAGTGTGTAATTCAAGCATTTGGACTAGCAGAACTAATTTTTGCCTATTCTTTAAAAAACTTTATAGAAGCATACACAAACACTGAGACTGGTTTACATTACAGTGATACTAATTTTATTTTGACCTGTGATTGTGCTCACCTCCTGACCCTGGCTCCCAGTACCTAATACAATTACAAAGGACTCTCAGCTTTGTTGTTTCTTACTTCTGGAGGTTTTCTGAGACAAGCTGGATGGTTGGATGGCAGGAATAGAGACATACAAGGATGTCTCTATTCCTGCAGCAAGTCCTGTCCTGTAGCTGCTATCAACATGTTTGTGTCTTCATGTGAGCCCAGAGTTCAAAGCACCCAAACATCTCTGAGTCTATGACGTCTGTGATCTCTGCAGACAAGACCGTGGCAAGGCTATCTGGGAGCAGCTACAGTATGGGAAAACTCAATGATTTAATCAAGTATGAAGAGATATTCAGGTTTTTATTGCTCACACAAATGAAAAACCAAGCAGCTCAAACAAGGACATTCAGTGTGTAACTGGACAAACAGAATCACTAAATTAGCTCACTCATGCTCTAGGTAGTGCTGGTAGCAGGGCTCAGCAGAGCTGCAAAGCCCATCTGAATTCCTGGGTGACCTGACAACACTTAACCCTCTGTGCTCTGTTCCTGCTTCTACTGTCCTGCACTCAGTACCTGAGCTAGCCCAGCCTGGCTGGGATAACTCTGCAAAGGAGTTTTCTGAACATGTGTAGACACATCCTGTTTCAGTGGAGTGGAGGAGAAAAAAACATAATCCTTTGTTAACACAAGTATTATACATATTATAATACCACTGAAGCCATGTGTTTCACAGAGATGCATTTATTGTCCTTCTTTTTACACTCAAACTCTTTCCATTGCTTTTGAAACTCATGCTGAATGACTTTTTTCACTGTAAGAAGACACATATAGACACAAGAGAAACTTTTAAACTTACAATCAAAAAGAATCCAATGTGAAGTTAAATGCATGCAGATGTAGAAACTTATAATGCTACACATCTACTCAAGGTTATTAAACTATTCAAAGAAAGAGCCTTTGCTCTCCAAGGTGCCAGAATGCTTCAAATAGGTTTAATTTGCCATTAGTAAGCTTTCAGATCACTTCAGGTCTCTTTGTGTAGGCATATCACTTTAAATGAAACTGAAAAGGCTGAAGATGATTTTACATTACACAGTCAGTTAGCTGGATAACACTAAATGTTTTGGCATATAATTTTACATAAGATTAGATTATGCCTTCTCTATAGGAGCTCTGAACCAAAAAATTGTTGTTCATTCACACTACTGGAGGTTTCCACACCCTTGCAAGACGCCTGCAGCTCCTTTATCAAAGGACTATAACAAAACAATAGTCTAGTTCCAGGTTATAAGGAAACTGACTATTAGTTATTAATGGTTTATCCTCACAATAACATCTTCACAAGAAAATGCATTAACAAGGCATGGTTTACTACATGTTTTTCAGTTTGTGACTTTTATAACCACTGACATTTGTCTTAAGTATTTAGATACAGTAGACATTGCAGAATTTTTCGTCTAAAAATCTAGGCCAAAGGATAAAGGTAGATAATTGCATGACTCAAAAAAACCAAAAACTTGACACCTTCTTGGAGTATTCTGCAGAGAAGCTCCTTTCAAAAGTGCTTTGGGTGATAGTAGCACTATGTGTTCCTGCCCCTAGTTCAGAGACTAACTTAAACACCTCCATAAAGATCACTCCAGGCCTGGCCTTCACTGAATCTCTTGAAGAATTGACAAAGGAAGAAATAGCAGACTGCAGACTATGTTGCCACATATATAAAGCTGGAGTCATAAGAAGGATGTCAGAGAATGTGTTTATGGAATGTTATCAAGCCTGGATATGACAAAGGACATTACCAAATGTTAATGTAATGAAAAAGTCCAAAATCATAGGTGTTTGTATCAACAACACGTGCTCTGAGGCCTGTCCATTTGTGGAGCAACACAATCATACTGGGAATGGTTTAAACACAGGAAGAATGGGGAACAGACAGAATGAGAGTCAGTGAGGGTGATAAGGAAGTATTTCTCCATTGATCTCTTTTTGGAATGGCTTGTGGTCCTTTCCAACCCTGATTGATACTATGATACTATGACAGAACAGTCAGGGTACTTGTTTGCTTTTGCAGAACCAGAGAAGATCAGAGTAGGTCAGCTCTGATTTCAAAGTACACATTCCTATTAAGGACATTGCACCTAGGACAGAGAGGCAGCAAAGCATGCTGCTGCAGGCCACAGGCACCAGGTTCCTTAAGTGTTTCAGATGAAGACCACATGAAGACTACACAGGATGAATACTAAAGACATTTGTATGCCGCCAGTGGAGCTGAAATGAAACGTATTCTGTAGGAATACAGTGATCTGTCTGCAGTAGGGCTGCAATTCACATTTTTGGCCTGATGGGTCTTTAACCCACTGAGTGAACTCTACTGATTGCAGAGGTAAATCCTGATTAATATAAATGAAAGATGACTGTGAAATGTAAATAATTTTAAGATTAATTAAAAGCAGTGCAAGTGATATCCATTAATTACTCTGAACAGTAGAACTAATCCAGGTGTCTTCTCTCCAGTGGGTGGTGAAGCTGTCACTGTCCTTCACTGGTGGTTCTAACAGATGATGAGACTTAAGTACATATATCTGATTTTTCCTTTGAACTTGATTAACATCCCACCTACCCTCTGTCTTCTGACTTCCCAGATTACTAAATTACAACTCCATCAAAATGTGTAACAGGACTTGCTGGACAAGATCTGTTTCCCCATAAGTCTGTTTTTTCTATTTTAGCCCTTTTCCATCTTTTTGCTCATTAAGGGTAACCTGAGCAGCCTCCAGCTACACAGGTCATCGCAGTCCTTCTCAAGTGAAAGTTAATGTCAACTTTTTTTCAGCTAATTTCCAGTGTTTATTAGGAGTTGCGTGCCAGTGAGCCAGCTCCTTTAAGAGTCCTGACCAGGACTTTCCAAGGGGTGCTGACACACTGAGATTTCGGAATTCTTCCTGTGCTGCCTCAGTGCAGAGCAATCACTTCACACATTCCAGCTGCACCTAGAAACTGCAGCTGAGCACACGGAATAATATTGCTCAAGCAGTTGGTGTTAACAGAGTGCTTAAAACCACAAAGGGCCTGCTTTTCTGCTGTCCTCTATGACACGTTTTCTGCACATCTCATAGAAGTGCAGTAAGTGCTTTGACATCTACCTGCCCTACAGACCTGTGTTGGGACAGATGGGCTGCACAGAGGTGTGGAGTGCTGCACCTTCTGAAGGACACTAGGTAAAGCTTCGAGCTTTGGTTTTGAGCCTAGTGAACTATTAGAGGGGGCCCAGAGGAGGGCTGTGAAGATGATCAAAGGGCTGGAGCATCTCTCCTATGAAGACAAATGGAGAGAGTGGAGGTTGTTTAGCCTGGAGAAGGCTCTGAGGAGCCTGCAGAGCAGTCTTCCAGCATGTGAAGGGGGCCTATAGGACAGCTGGAAAGGGCTCTTTTACAAAGGTAGGTAGTGACACAACTGGGCTTAATGGCTTCAAACTGGAAGAATCCAGATTTAGTTTAGCCATTAGGACCATTCACCATGAGTGGTGAAGCACTGGAACAGGTTGTCCAGTGAAGTTGTGGAGGCTCCAACACGGTAAGTGCTCAAAGCTAGGTTAGATGGGGCCTTGAGCAACCTGGTCTAGCAGGAGGTGTCCCTGCCCACAGCAAGGGGGCTGGAACTAGATGATCTTTAAGGTCCCTTCCAACCCTCACCATTCTATGATTGTGTGATGTGTTCTAACCTGCTCAAGCAGAGGACCTCGGAGCAGAACTGTATAAAGTCAGTCCCCACTGTGTAACAGGCTATATAAGGCAAACCCTTTTTCCCAGTCAGATGCACCTCTGTTGGGATATTGAGCTGGACTAGCAGAGTCAGTAATTCCATCTAGCCATGGTTAGTAGATACGTGACCTTGGCAGCATCGTCCTCGTGTTGCACAACTGTAAATCACAGTGCGGCATACAAGGTATTGAAGAATGAAGTCCTCTCAGTCCCAAACATAGCTATCAAAACAGAATACCAGTCTCACAATCTGTATACTAAAAGTTTTTCATGCATTCTAAGCATCAAACATGAATTCATTGAAATTATCAAAGACCACGAAGAACTTTGTGTTTTTTTTAGCGACTGCTGGGCCAGTACAACAAAACCAAATTATTAAGCCTTCAATAAGTATAGACAACATAGAGTAGAAATAGGAGATGATGAGATGAAGGAAAGTATGCCAGTTCCCAAACCCTGACAACATTGTGTAGTCGCTTGTGAACTGGAGGGCAGCCAGACATTCCTACCTCAGAAAACTTACAAAAAGTCACGTGTGCTATCAGAATTCACAGCATTCTGCCTGCCACTTGAACACCTATCACCTGGCAATACATCTGCAACTTTAACCTATAAACAGCTTGGTCAATAACAGGGAGATGGGATCTCAAAGGACAACCTGGAAAAAACTGTTATGCGCAGACAGTGCAGTGCAGCTTGCTCCATTAAATGCTCTTAATGGGAACTTTGCTGGATCGCTATTCCTCCTTGCTGACACAAGCCCTGTGTGACTGGTTATGTGCTGCTTCCAGTGTGAGGGGCAGAAAAGAAGTTCCAAGCATTTACAACCACAGTAAAAAACCTTTGCAACACTTTAGAGAAACAGAATTTTATGTTTAACCTGGAGATCTGCAATTTGTGGTTACATGTGAACACACAGTGTGTCTACCTGAACTGGGTAAGAATTGCCTTACTTTCTATCCTTAAACTGTCAGGAGTTGTTTTGGAAGGGATTTGTCCTATTAAGTAATATAAAGATGTATTTATAATGGTGTTTGCAAACCAACTATGGAAATAACTGAAGAAGCTGCTGCAAGTGAACACATAAACAATTTCCTGTTACGTCAACAGAATGTTTGAAACCCTTTTCTCTCTTCAGAGACTGAAACAATTTTGAAAACCTCCTAAGTTTTTCAAAAAATAGAATAGAATAGAACAGAACAGAACAGAATAGAATAGAAAAGCATAGAATAGAATAGAATTAACCAGGATGGAAGAGACCTTTGAGATCATCGAGCCCAACACTATCTAACTGACTAAACCATGGCACCAAGCACCCCTCTTCCTAAACACCTCCAGTGATGGTGACTCCACCATCTCCCTGGGCAGCCCATTCCAATGGCCAGTCACTCTTTCTATGAAGAACTTCTTCTTAACATCCAGCCTAAACCTCCCCTGGCCCATCTTGAGACTGTGTCCTCTTGTTCTAGTGGTGATTGCCTGGGAGAAGAGACCAACCCCCACCTGGCACTACCTCCCTTCAGGTAGTTGTAGACAGCAAGAAGGTCTCCCCTGAGCCTCCTCTTCTCCAGGCCAAGCAACCCCAGCTCCCTCAGCCTCTCCTCATAGGGCTTGTGCTCTAAACCCCTCACCAGCTTTGTTGCCCTTCTCTGGACACATTCCAGCAAGTCAACATCTTTCTTAAACTGAGGGGCCCAGAACTGGACACAGTAAAAAGCAAAAACCTGTTTAAAGAGAACTTTATATGATAAATATGATAAATACATAATAATTTAGTAGTGTTAGCCAAATGGCTTCATTATAACTAGTAATTTTTATCACAACTGCAAAATTCAGTAACACAAACCTTAAGTAAGATGGAAACAAAATTTTCATAGACTTCTGGTATCTCTTGCCTGTGTTTAAAGGGAATAAATTATGTCCTTGTGGGAAAAAAAAGTATAGAAAAAAATAATCAAACAACTAAAAACCAAAACCAGACCTATAAAACATCCTGCCATTCTTTTTTTGGCAATATATTTATCATATAGCATACTTTTTTTTGCTGTGAACAAGCCTGTCTGTATGGAATTAAGCAACTGCCTTAACAGAGATGTTGATACTGTTCTTAGGAAAGCACACCATTCTGCCATCCTCTTCCTAGTCCCACATGCAGCGTTCATGGTACCAACCATTATTCTTGTCCAAGCACAGTGCAATTAATCATACAGAACCTCTCCCTGCTCTCCAGCTCAGTGACAGTAAAGAAATGGGGAGTGTGAGAACAGTAGGGCTTAGCAATCTCCACTGGGCCTGCATGTTATCATCATAGTGTTAGGATAAAACAGGTAAAATTATCTAGTTTGGGAAAAAAAACACCACCACCTTGAGTTTGCACAAGCTCAGATTGTTTGTGAGCTCTGCAGTGATGACCACTAAGGCCTGTGTTGTAGAAGTTTCCTAGTATTGCTCAGTATCCATGTATGTAAAGCTGGCACATTGGGTGCAACTTTGAAAACAAAGTTGAGGTTCTCAATTAAATCTCTGCTTTTTTTGCAGGGGGAGTTAATTCCTTTTGGTCTGTAAAGAAAAAGCACATAATTACTCCCCCTTTAAATACAGAGAATGATGGTTTACTTTCTTCTGTGAAGCCACAAAAGACTTTAATACTTACATTTATAATGACCAAAATCTTACTCTACAAATAATCTCACTAGGGAGGAAGTCCCTGTGATGAGGACTATCAGAAACTGGGACAAACTGTTCACCATATTTTCAGAGGGGTTTAATCTCCAGAGGCAGACGCCCATCTCTGTGGGTTTCTTCTCTTGACCTTGAACAGGACACAGGGACAAAAGAAACAAATATTGTTCCTTTCCACAAGGAAAAACAGATTAAGCAATTCAGGACACGGGTTTTTTTGTGTAGCAGACTCTACAGGGTGTTTAATCAGCTTATTCATCTGTGCTGTTCCTTCCTAAGAGAAGGTCATCTTAAAAGAGCAAAAAGAGCCATCTAATAACAAGGCATGCACACCATTCAACTAGGGAATTTTTGCTTACCTACCTTAATATGGTTTGTAATACATCACACCATTTCTGTTTCTCCCCAGCTGTTGAGTGTGGAATTGGTATTCACTAGAATTGTCTCCTCAGGCCTGTGCATTTGTAAAATTCTGTTAAGTGCTGCAAATAGCAATGAAGGCAACAGCAGCTTGCTCAGATAAAGCTTACTGCACATGCTCTGGGTTTTCCTTTTTTGAAAGGCTCTGTGGTTTCACAGGTCAAAAGAAAAAAAAGGTTACTTTTTCTTGCAGCTTGCTCCAAAATAATCTGGGGAAAAATGCAGCATAAACCCCTAGTTATAAAGCCTTCACTGAACCAGGCCAGATGAATACATGTCAACTTGTGAGCCTTTTACCCTGTCACAAAACTGCTAGGTTAAAAAACCAACCAAAAAAAGGACAATGAAAATAGAACTAAAAATTCCCTAGTTGTGGCAAAACTCCAGTGCATTCACAAGAGACTGGGGCTGTAAACAGTTAAGAAGAAAAAAGCCTTTTTGTATTTCACCTTCCTTCCAGGCTCCTGTAAACCATGCCAGCATACTGAGCTTCTAGTATTACTTTGTTAGGTGGTAGGGTGAGAATGTGACAGTAAAACAGATGACCGGACATCCCATACTAGCTGCACTTAGTAGCAAAGTATTTTATTTCAAGACATGCTATGATAAATCATTTCCAGCTCTTGCAGAAAGGATCTGCACAGATCTCAAAATAAAAGGGTGTTATAGTTATATGAAATACAAAGCAATGAAGAATGAAACAGTGCTTGCCTGCCTGCTTTAGTTATTTTAGTGATATTATTCAGTCAGCAAAATAACCTGAACTACAGAATTTTGTTTCAATGTGTATTTACCCTGCAGGTTTGCTAGGAAAAGGCTGTAGGTCACATGTTAACAGTTCAGTTTTCACATGTTCATCTCCTTTCAGTTGTATGGTGCAGCAAACACAAGCACATGTAGCATTTCCTGGCCATCAGAGCAAGCCCCCTGGGGGGATAACACAACAGAACTCCACAAATTTGGATGCACAAACATGAGGGCAACTCTGCCACTTTTAAGCTCACCCCCTTTACCCAGCAGGAAAAGTTTTGCTCTGCAGTGCTCTGACATTGGCCTCTTTCTCTGTGGAGATGATGGATGAATGACACCTAATTAGAGAGGCAATCGGGACCAGAAGAGTCTGGTGTAAGTTGGGCACAATCATCAGTGACACCCCCACTAGCTCCAGAGCTGGGATCAAATTAACCACATCAAAGAAAGCACTGCACAAAGAACTTGTTTTCCTAACACAATCAGTGAACTCTTTTGTACATTCAGGTGCACATCTTTCCTTCTCAGCTGCCTTGTGCCACACAGAACCTGTGCACTTCCAAGGGCCTGCACAAAAGGAAAATTCTCATTGTCACCCTTTGTCCTTCCAGCATTTTGATCCACAGTTCAACACATTGATTCAGCCTGCATCCCATTCTTAGCAGACTTAAGAGATGCCCACAGCTGAGCTAGAACCCTGGTTTTTTCCTCCCAGAACCACATATTAAGACCTATTTGTAACAGCAATATAGTTTGCATATAATTAGGGAAAGAACATTGCATGAAGACTAGTTGATAAGTATTGGCATGTGCATTCTAATGTTTGTAAAAAACTTAGAGAGATATAAACACTTGTATTTCACTTGTCACAGACAATAATCCAAATGAGAAAGGGGATGCAGACAAGGTCTTCTCAAGCCTTGTAGTCACTGTGTTATCTTACCTCCTTTGCCAGCAGCACATGAAAAATACAGAATGACAGAAGCAAATACAGCCTATAGAACTCTTACCCTGTGAGCTAATAAAATACTGCACTTGTACTACAAAAAATGGTAGTAACATGAGCTGCAGCTCCCTTACAGTCAAGTAACTTTGCTCATGTAGAAAGCCTCTTTTACCTTGTTTTGAACACATGCTCACATGATGCCATCATACAAGTATTAA
Organism: Dryobates pubescens; assembly: GCF_014839835.1. Lineage (NCBI taxonomy): Eukaryota > Metazoa > Chordata > Aves > Piciformes > Picidae > Dryobates > Dryobates pubescens. The sequence continues at coordinate 7,992,291 of NC_071643.1, forward strand.
TGCCACTATGAACCAGTATCAATTCAGTACTAATGAACATGGCCTGAATAACTTTCCTATTAGTGCCAAATTTTAGAGACTGTTTTTAGAGCAGTGTTTAATTTCAAAACATACAAGAAGTACATGGATGGTATCAAAAGACAGAACACACTCAAGAGAGTTGACTGGGAATAAATAGAAATGGGGAATAAGATCTTGTTGCCTGAAGAAATGTACTGATAATTTTTATTCTTCTTCTGAAGTATTTAAACAAAGAGTGGGAACATGCAAAGAAGTATAACAGGAGTACTTGAAGGACTACATCAAGCAAGTTGAAAAGCCTTTGACATGGGAAGATGGTACTTCTGCTGAGTTTTCAGAGGAGGTGATTAGAGCATGCCAGTGGTCAAGAATGCAGATAATAATACTCCCTAGTAGGTGCCAGAAAGTTCAGCCTCCTCAGGGCAGGAAAGTCTGGGCTCTGTGAAGAGCTGTGAGGACCAAAATCTACTGTATAAAAAGCAGCAGGCACAAATTGAAACTTTCCTGTCTTGTTTTTAGGAATAAATGACTTAATGGGTTATTAAGAGACACATAATTAAATTGTTTCTATGCTGGAACATTGCTTAATTTACACACATAGCAAGGATATTGCTTGGTGATCAAAAGTCAATTTATTTCCATATGAAAATGTGGCATGACTTTAAAACACAAACAATGCCTGTTTTTTCACAATGGACAGTGCAGCCAGGATGTAATGATTTATTCATCAATCATTTCACATCAGTTAACATTAGCTGCTAATATTAGGAGTTCAGATAAAATTGCTTTTTAAAAGCTATTTATTTCCTCCATCATCTAGAAAATTTGGTTCTCTTTTGAAAAACACAGCATTTTCAAGAACTGAAATGAAGACATTTGAATCTTAACAGTGATCTGTTGCAAATCTAGTTTAAACTAGTGTCAGTGCACATTTGAGATGCACTGCATTTTCAGAGGACCACTGAATTCAAACACTGTCTTCAAACTTTGCTTGAACAGCAAGATTCCTGTTAAAGGCACCTCTTGCCATGCCCAGTCCTGTCTTGTTGGTGACCATGTAGGGGAAATAGTATCTTCAGATAAAACCATTAAACTGATGCATTTTGTCAGCTTTGTCACAGTAGTGACAACATTTTTGAAAACTGGTATTTCAGAGCTTCATGATCTACCTTAAGCAGAAAGGCTACTCATAAACTAGGGTACAGGGGACTGCAAAGCTGGCAAACAATCTGGGAACCTACTGAAATGGCTAAAAAGTGTTGGGAGTACTTTGCTGTACCATAGGTGGGATCTCCCTTGTTGATACACTTCCTTTTCCCTTTCTCTGTAGATAAAAACATGAAATAGGATGGCAAGATCAACATAGCCATGACAGAGGCTCAGAAAAAGTGTGCATGTGTGTGTGCTGAGAGGGAGGAGTTCCTGGTGCACAGCCTGCCCTTGTTAAGAGCCACTCAGGAGCATGTACCATTATGTCCATCTCCATGGAGCAGCAAGGGCAAAGGATGGGAGGTAGTAGCAGACTAGGAGTGGAATAAAGAACACAAAGACGGGTAGGAGATACAGGTCTTGAGTTTATTCACATTCTAAATCTTCCTTTAGAGTAAGGATCAGCTCTAGGCAGAACTTGAAACAACTCTGCAGAAAATGTGCACTTTGCAAAAAGATCTGGTACCTCTGTTCTATGTAAGAGCTAAAAGGTATTTTAATTCTATCACAAATAAAACAATTAGATCTTTATTAAATGACTAAGCTTGACTGCAAGTTGAAATGCTATGAAAGAAAACATGTTTAGCAAGGTGCTTATGCTGTTTATAGATACTTTACTGATGGGTTGGACTTGATGATCTCGAGGGTCTTTTCCAACCTGGTTAATTCTATTCTATTCTAAGGTGAGAGTGAGAGAGGTACACCATTTTAGACGAAATATGATTACTTATTCTCTGTTTCAGACCATCACAGCAGAATGGGACTCTATTTTAGCAACAGAGTAATGATCAGATTTTTTCCTTATAAAGCTGGACTGCAAAATGCCTTGATTGGCAATAAAGGATTTCGATGCACTGGTTAGAGCTTTATTCACAAGTGCAAAGAGAGATAAATACTGTTTAAGGGAGAAGCAGAGCTTTAATTTGCTGAAACTGTCTGTTTGCTATGTTTGATGCCTACCAAAACTCAGGTGTTGAGAAAAACACCGACACTACTACCCTCACAGCTGACTGTTCTTCTCCCAGTCGGGAATGTACAGTCTAAGTGTTATAACTGGAGAGAGAAGAGATGGATGGCAAAGACGAGGTGATGCACACTCGATCACTAAGCCTGAATCACAAAGTGTGAGGTGAGTTTGTAACAAGAGCAGCACAGATGGTCCAGACGAGAAGTGCTGCTCGTAAGTGTTCACCTCAGAGACCATCCGCACCCAGCACAACCCTGCCCTTGCTGCCCAAACCCGCCACCTCCCGCGAAGAGACGCGCAGCCGCCGGTCAGGCCTCCAAGCCGCAGTCGGGGCTGAGCGTCCATCCCAGGGACGCCTCTCCCTCGCACCTGAGGCGGGCGACGAGGACGCGCCCTGTGCGGCGCCCTCCCCACCTTCCCTCGTTCCCGCCCGTCAGCGGCGCGAGGTAACGGTACCACAGATGGGGCGGGATATACCTCACCGTGCCCGGCTGCGATGTACGTGGCGCGGCTGACCCTTACAATTTCAAATACCTTAAGTTCACCGTTTCCTTCTCAGAACCTGGCAACGCCGAAATGCAGTGAGATTGATTAGACGGCCGAGGGGATGAGCCTCCCTCTGTCCCAAGTGAGGCAGCGGGACGCCGCACCACCGTCCCCCGCATCAGCCCCTCCACCCCGCACTCATCTCAGCCACGCTGGGACCCTCCATCGCCAGCTCACTCACCTCCGCTGCTGTGGCACGGCCCGGCCAGAGCAGGGCGAGCAGCAACAGCTGCAGCAGCACCGGGCGGCCAGGGCAGACCCCACTGGCCATCCCCGCGCTGGGCGCTGGTTGCGCGGCGTCCCGCGAAACTCGGCCTAGGCCGCTCGGACTCTGCCCCCCGCCCGCCCGCAGCTTTTGGCCTGGGGGCTGCTGCTTCGCACCCGCCTCGGCGATCCCAGCGCCCTGGGGTGGGGACGTGGGCGGGGCCGGCTGGGCCACCCCTCTCCTCCTCTCTCCTCCGCTTTCCTTTCACCTCTGTGTCTCCTGCCTGGGGCACCGCCGGTAGTCAGCGTTCTTCCGTCCTCAGCGGGCATGGAGTGAGTGAGGAGCAGGGCACTTTCCCGCCTGGGACTTGAGGTGAGCGCCGCGGAGGGGCAGCCCCGGACGGCGGCACCTGCGCCCGTCCCGCCCGGACTCGGTGCGGGCCGGGGCTGCGCCGCTCGCTGCGGAGCCAGTCCTGTCACGGGACGACGGGAGGTGCCTCGGGGGTACGGGGCTATCCTCGTCCCGCGCAGCTGTGAGAACGCAGGTGTTGGACGCTGCCCAGAGCCTCGGCGTTGCGCGGCGGGACCGGTGCGCCTGCCCGGGCACCGCCACGGCCTGGACCCGCCCGCAGCGGCCCGGCAGGGAGACAGGATCGGTTAACCCGGGGCAGGAGAGAGATGGGAGGGGGTAGCACAGGGTGAGGCGGTACTGGGGCAGGCTGGCGGCATCTCTGGCTCTCAGCGCCGTCCCGCCGCTGCCTGGGGCGCTCTGGAGGCAGGGTTTTTCTTTCGGCGGCGCTAACCTCCCAGTCGAGTGTTTCTTAATGGGACAGCGGAGACCACGAAGTCCCAGAAGGGAAAAAGTGCTGCCCACGGCAGAAACAGAAATCGGTGAGAGGGGTTTCTTCCTTGGCGTTCCACGTAGTTCAGCATGGTAGAAACGTTTTTTCAATGGAAGTGTGATTTATAAAGTGTTTGGTAATATGCAAAGTTTATCACAGTTCTGTTAATGCCAAAGGTACTGCACGTTAAAGGTAACATCTCGCCAGATAAAGTGGTGTTCTGAAGTTGCCTGAACAAGTGTGTTGGCCAGGCCAGCCACAGTGATCTTGCTCTATCTGCAGTGGTCTTGAGTGCTGGACAGGAAATCCTGCATTACAGGTGTCATTAAGCAATACAGAAAAAGAAAAAATACACAACAATATAATATACATATATAAATCTGTTGAGGACTGGTCACAAGACACAAATCTAAAACCTTTCATGAGCATAAAGCTAACCATAGAGCTCTGTAAAACAGCTTATCTTAGAGTCGTGAGAATAGAGCTGGTTGTTACTGGTAACCCCTTCCGATCCAGTGTGAAAGCTAGAATTGGGGCTGCTTTTCCCAAAGGTTTGGTACTAGCAGCAAGAACACACCTCTGGAAGAGCAGAGCACTGTGTTCAGTACCAAAGATCTTGTACATCATCACAGATGTTACCACCTTGGTTCTGAACCTATAGGGAAGAAAGGGGAAGATCCACTTTTCAAGCCAGATTGATGGTGACCATGTAGGGGAAATAATATCTTCAGATAAACCCACTAAGCTGATGCATTTTATTTGTCAGGTTTGTAAGCCCGTGGATTGTAACAGTATTACAAATTTTTAATACAAAATACTTTAATAGGGACAAAAATGGGGTCTACAGGTGTTTGTAAGTGGCAAGTACCTATAATTTCTAAGTACCTAAATGCACCACTGCAATTTAACACTAAAAGAACTGGTATTAGAGGGTAGCAGAGATTCATTTACACTAAAGTGAAAACAGGTTCCTGAGACAAGTGAGATAGCAGTGGAAGAGAGGTCCTCAGGAGTGGTGCAAGTTTAGATGCAGAATGAGCAGTATGACTCAATGTGTAAAGCAGATAGTACTGAAAAGGACAGCTCTTGCATACTAGGCCAAAAAAACATTGGAAGAAGCAGAAAGCTGGCAAACCACCATTAGGAGAGAGAAATGAATACATGCAGAGCATCTAATGAATGAAATACTGCTGTAATAAAAAGGTACTCAGTCAGTGTTTAAGTGATGAAAAAACCCTGTGTGGACATTTCAAAGCAACAAGACAGGAAGGTCAAAACAAACAGGGGAAAGTGGTAGCAAGGGCCAGACAACAGAAAGACAGGGCATTTAAAACAAAGTCCTCTTCCAGCCTAGTCTTATCTGAGTGCCACCAGAACAACAGCTGCTGAGCAGTATGTACTAGCTGGGTCATGCCATCGCTGTGTCTGCCTACAACTCTGGCTCATGTCCTGTGGTCTTACTTTATCTGAATCCTCAAGAATGAAATTGTCTTCCTTCTTGGTCCTTGTCTAGGAACTAACCACCTGGGTTATGTTACAATGCCAGATTTCCCCCTATCTGGCTTTTGAGAATTGTGTGACCTGAGGTTTTAAAGTGCTCGTTCAAAACCTATTCCTTTAGGAATAAAATGACTGCCATCTCTCCATGAATATAGCTAGAGCTTATTTTGGTTATCTGGTAATTATTCCTGTTTGTACATCAGATGTGTGTATTTTAATATAAACAGGTTCAGAAGGCAAAACAACAGCAGTATGGGACGGTGTTTATAGACCATCCACAAACAGGAAGAAAGAGAAGAACTGCTGGTTTACCCCCCCACACACACCCCCAAAAAAAATAAATGAAAGAAAAAGTGCTGCATGTACAGATCCTAGAGCAGCGTGAATGGCATTAACAAAGGATTCATTTGAACGGATTAAGTGGCTTATCACAGCTGCCTGGTGAGTTTCACAGATCACTACATTTTTTAGCTAGTCACTGAGATATAGATTCCTAGCTATCAACTTACCAGTAATAAGTCAGCAGTTAAATAGTTCTAGCCTGTCATACGTTTGATAAGCCTATGTATTAATTGTTTGTATTTGATTTGGATTGCTGGTCTATAATTTCTTTACCATTTAAAATTGCAGGTATTCAACTGTTTTTATAATAGGAAACCAAGACTGTAATTCTGTGTCTGTTTTAAAAGGAAAGGTATTCCTAGTGATGAACATACTTGGAGAAAAGAAAAAAGTAATGACCATCTCCAAGCTGAATGCCTGTCCCAGGGTAATTTTGCAGATGATGAATAATTATTGAAAGGCATGAAGAACACTTCTAGAGACTCTAATGGAAATACCTGCTAGCAACTGTGTCAGGATTTCTTTCTAGAGAGATGTGATCCATAGGGGAAATCAGAATCACTGTGGCCTGGAATTGTTAGGCTGGTGAAGGGGATCAGTGAGTCCATCTCCAGGAAAAAAATAATCCTATCTTCTAGGAAATGCCAGTCCACCTTCTTTATAAAACATTTTGCACCAGTCTTTTCAGGAATGTGAAATGCTTTGCTGGGCCATCTGAAATACATAGAAGGTCTTTCTGATAGTGAGGGAATCTCTAAAAACTGATGGAAAACTCATGTCCCAGAAAATGTACCTTACTTGAACCTGGCACTCTTCTGTTGTGCTGATGTGCCTGATTTTCCTCCAGTTATCTTGTTTAAGTTTATTCGGTTTGTGCAAACCCAGATTGCTTGTTATTTGGACGTTCCCCAACATACCAGCCTGCTAACCCAGACATCCCTCCCATGCTTCTTTCCTTTTTTCTGTGTGGTTTGTGAATGACTTGCCAAAATAAAAGAGTTGATCTTAATAGGACTTTGGGATATATTCAATAAGTGTCTAAATATTTGCAGGGCTGGGGTAGTTTTGATACAAGCTTCACTGTAGCCTGGAGAATAATAGACAGTAGTTACAGAATCATAGAATGCATTGGGTTGGAAGAGAACTTTAAAAGTCATCTAATCCAAGCACCCCTGCAGTAAGTAGGGACATCCCCAACTTCATCAGGTTGCTCAGAGCCCTGTCAATGATCGTATCTAATTTATCACTTCATGTAATGACCATCTTTATTGTCATTAATACTTATATTGTTATTATAATGTTGATATCAATAGTAATGTGGGTTTTTTTCTTGTATTTCTGCAGAAATTTTGAGCTACCTTTTTTACCCCTTTTTTTTTCTTTCTTTCTTTTCTGTGTAGAAATAACGAAAGACATGACCTCAGGTTTGTAATCCATCACTAGCAATGGGCTTCCCCAGTAGCTGCTCTGGAATTGTGTGGCTGTTGAGTGCTACTTTGCTCCCTGCTTCCTCACACTCTCTGAGCAAAATCAAACAGCAGCAGCTATGTCATTTTGGGGTAGACCACCTCCATCTCTGCACAGTTTTCATGCCATGATGTCCATGGAAGTGCAGAAATCTGCCTAGAATGATTCTTCTCTGGCCATCCTTAATTGTGGGATTTGAAACAGGTTACAAGGAGGAAGTTTCAAGAACTTTTACAGAGTCTTATTCATTCCTGTTTGTACTCAGCCTCACAAATGCAAAAAGACAAATAATTATGGCACATGCTCACCAGGCTGTGATGGTGCATACCCCTTAGAAATATCATTACCCCAAACAGGATTTACTCATGTGTACACACTTAAGAGACTACATTTTTGTGCAGGTTGGATCTTGGAAGTTTAGTTTTAATTTAGCTTTCTCCTTCTTTTCCATCAGGTGGCTGATGGCTGTTTTTTCAGCCCTAGAAGCTGATGGGGTAAGTGACAGTGGTATTTCCTTTTGACAGGTTAAGGACAGGATGTTATGGTTCAAATGAGTGACACTCATGTACACCTAAATCATCTGCAATTCTGTACAAAACCAGTGATGTTTCTTTCAGTTCTAACTTTCTGTTCATGTTGCTCAGCTTAATTACTAGCAGTTTTCTCTTTTGGGTTCTTCTGGATTCTACCTTTGGTGTCTTGAAGTGCTTTTGTAAAGGTGCACATAAAAATGGACCCTTTTGCATTGAGTGTGTCTCCTTCCTTGCAAAATCCTTTCAGCGGCTCTGCATTACAGCATAGACCAGACTACCTTCCAAGGCCTTGATCTTCAGCTTCCCACCCTCTACATTCCCATCTCTCCAAAGGCACATATCATACAGTCAATATTTACTTTTATCTTCCTCTCTGTACTGTCCTCCATGTTACCATTATCTTTGCATTGCCCTCACCAAAACTTCAAGTCTGTCCTCTTTGTTTCTTTCAAATATTTAAAAGCTCTTTGTTGGTTGTTTGAACTGTTGAAAACTGAAATATGTTTAAAAATGAATGTGTTTATTTGGAACAAAGAGTAACAGCTTAGGTGTTAGTGGACACCTGCATTCCACTGACACTCCAGCAGAGACAAGTTTCTATAACTGGGTGAGGGACGAGTGTGGAATAGATCGGTAATTCCATGGGAAACTCAGTGTACTAAAGAGAAACAGCCTGTGAGAGACCATCACACCCTCTTGTTCTGAACTTTGGGAGTATCAGATGCTCTGAAAATATTTTAGCTAGAAAGAACAGAATTTTCCTCCTTATCTACTGTTTGGCAGTGTTTTCTCCTTGAAAAACCAAGGTATGAACCTGTTGTGTTCTGTTAGTTGTTACAACCAGTGACAAAACATTGCTGACCTTGATACAAATGAAAGCCACACTGAGCACATTTTCCTGCATCACTTTTTACTTGTTTGCTTAAATTGTTCTTCAGTGGCTCAAGCCCTTGCCATTCTGTTCATAACAACAATTTTGCTGAAAAAAAGGTGTCACCAACCATATAAGTGAGTTTATAAATGCATATAGTATGTATAGTTGGTACAAGCTTATATTTACACTTGGGGAAAGAGACAAGAATAATAAAATCATCTTCCCTTACCACACAAGAAATCTACTGAATGTGCATTTTATTGTGGTTTAGTTTCTTCTCAAATACACTTTTTTTTCTTTATTACATTTTAACAGAGTAGTAACTTTACCACCAAGAGGAGAAGGACAGAAAACTTTGATGCAAGAAATAAGTACCTTAATGGCGGGCAAGGCATAATTACACCCTGCACATACTTCCTTTGTCACTTAATAGGCAATTAAATGCAAGGTTTCATCACTGTTTTGCCTTTTGTTTAAGTGTAGTTAATACAATCTCCTAGCCTAGTATGGTGAATTACAAATTTCACATGATTACAAATTCTGATACTTAGATTTTTTTCTGGTTGTAGCTATTTCATTAGTTGTATTCAGCTGTAATGCTTAACAACACTTAACATAACTTGCAGATAATGTGTTTCACCTTTTACAGCAACTGTGTGTCTACATTGCCAGCAGATCTCTGCTGATGAGAGGTCCCAGCAGGTTAGAAGGGTTTTAAGTGTAGTATTGATGTGTGCATTCTGTTAAACAAGTAGTTTGAAAGGTTTATGTGTGCCAAGCTGAAAAGCTGCGCAACATTCTGATGCTTGCTGCTATGGCAAGTTGCTTCATCAGAAGGAAGTTGCCTTGTGGGTGTATGCAAGGGTAGCCAAATCTCTTGCCTTGAAATTTATCTAATTGGCTCATGTTGTTAGCTGGACATACCTGATTAAGTGATTGCTGTCTGCTGTGTATTGATAGATCCATACCTTTTCATTCCCCAGGGAGGATATGCATACCTTGAGCCATGTGGGGGACAGGAGTGTTCACTTTGTCAGTGCTTTCCAGAAAAAGGATCAAGAGTAAGTAATGATTAGAGCTGAGGATAATTGCTGCTGTAAATACTTTTCATTTTATGCACATGGGTTTTCTTTAAAATCAGTATGATTGGTATAAATCAGTAAATCAATACTCAGACATAAGTAAATCTGACTATAGCAAACTCCATAATTCTCTCACTGGTATGGAGTACAGCTGTCATCAAAGGGAGTTAGGATTGTAAACAAGTTTGCATGTGGATTAGGTTTGTAGTGGCACCTTTTTGTGTTAATAGTTCTTTGAGCTACAGAAAGGTCATATTTAAAGTATAGAAATCTATGCTTGTTTTCTATTCAGGAGTGGGTTGAAAGAGAATGTCTATGCCATTTACTAGTTTTCTGAAAACTGAGGTGTTTCTTATTTGTGCTAGGTGATTCCAGAATAGCATGCAGGCTTTTTATTTACCAGCTTCATGCACTAACTAGGAAAAACCCACCCTGAATTGTCTTTTCTTTGTAGTAGTAATAAAATGTTGAATCAGGCCGAGGGGTCTCCATATTATACATGAAAATTGCTAACTGCATGTTGCTCTTTCTTAAATACAGTCCAGTGATGGCTCTACAGGGCTCTGGGCAACCTGATCTAGTTCAGGATGTCCCTGCTTACTGCAGGGGAGAGTCAGACTAGATGACCTTAAGAGGTCCCTTCCAACCCAAACCATTCTACAATGACTCATTTATCATCTTAGGTGTTGAGATCTATGTAGCGATAGCAAGCAATTTAAACATTGTGTGAAGAAAGGACTTACTTAAATAATTGTCCTGATTAGTGAACAGCTGAAAAACTGTCAGTTAGTGACAGAATTTGTTCTATGTCAAAGTGCAATGTTAAAGCTCAGGGTTAGAAAGATTCAGCATGGTGAACTGGTTTGTAGAAGAGCTGTATGCCCCATCTATGCACAACCTGAGTCACCACAGGAGCAAGACACACCTTTTCCTTCTGTGCTGCTGCAGTTAGCTGCATGCTTTGCTGTGTCATGATCACTGCCCTGATGTCCTTGGATCCTATCCTAATCATCTAAGATTATGTCTGTACCAAAGTCCCCCATGCTGTAGGATTTTCATGATAGGTACCTGGGACACATCATCTCTATGACTCTGTTAGCAAAAGGGCACCCCAGGAAAAGTATTATGACCAGCAGTTTTGGATACCAAAAACCTGATCTGAAGTGCCATTTAAAAACAACTGACTTTGACACTAGAGGAAAATTCCCTGGTTCTGGTTCTTTGTCAGTAGCCTGGAGGTTCTGAATCACATGCCCATAGTCAGTCAGTGGTAAATGTAGTGGTTGTTACAGGCCTTTCCTAAGCTCTTCTTGCCACCACAGGTAAACTGAACCATGATTCATGCATTTGCAGTTAGTTCTCTAAATACTTCCAAGGGCTTGAACCTAAGTGCCAAAGAGAAATGTAATAAATGTGTAAAAACAAATTGAAAGTCATTTTGCAAATGGAAGTCTGAGAATTGTACTATATTCTGAAACAGCTCTGAAGTACATGCACACTGATGGATAAAGTCTCTCCACTGTAATATGGGTTTACAGTTCATGCAATTATTTCTATTAATGAGTATGCAAGAAATAAAAGTACTCAGCAGACCCTACATTACATGTGGCTTAACTAAAACAGCACTTAAGGTATATATGGGCAAACACTTTCTACACTGATGTATGGCGATGAATTATTTTCTATAGGATTACTTCATCTCTTTTTTTTTCCCATCCTACAGTCCCATTGATTTCTAAACTTTGCTGTGTTCTGCCTTTACACTCTGACACACTGACTTGGCTTTCCTAGCTTCTGTGGAGATCACCCATTGCAAAATAAAAAAATTGTTTATCTTATTGTTAGCTTCCTAGAATGCAAAACATCTGCTTTATCTGCTTTTGTTGTCTGAATTCTGCTCCTAGGCTGGGTGCTCAGAGTTTTGTGTCCTCCTCAATTCTTTCTTTAAAGTGCAAGAAACAAATGATCATTGAAAACCTCTGGCTGGTATGCAAGTCTGGCACTTCAGAAGTGTACAGTTTATGAAATAATCCTTCCCTGTAAAGAAGCAGAGATAAAGACAACAGTACAAATGTGGTTGCCTAGCACCATATTTTTGCCTTTTTCACTAATTTGCAGAGGCTAGCTGAAGGTGTTTGCTGAAGGCACAAAAAGATACTAGAAAATTCATGTACGTGCTGGCAAAAGGCAATGGAACAATAACTTCATCCAGACCCACTGGAAAGCCAACCTTACAGCACCCTCAAAGTTAACAAGTCCTTGTTCTGCTCTGTTAAACCAACTGCAATACTGGGAGCTTTGCAGAGGCTGAATGAGAAAGACAGCATCTGAGTGAGCTACATCATACACACTGAATTACATTGATGCACATAACCAGGCCACCTACTTTTCATTTTGTTTCTTTTTTAATCTCTTAGCACAGGCAGTCAGACATAGGGTATTCCTTTCATCATCTTCCACTGAACATGGAATCTAAGACTTACAGGGGAGCAAGGGCATTGTTGGACTGCTAAGGCATCATCTGTGTTAGAAACTCACTGGGTCAGACCCAGAGTGAATTGATTAAATGTTTTATTCAAACTCTTCCAAGAACTGCAACCAAATCCTTCATTAAACTAGCTGGAACATGACCATTCCTATGTTACTCTGAGTCTTTGTTGTTGGCTGAATTCTTACAAATGGAGTTCCAGTTTCAGAGGAATTTTTCTATTAACTTTTACCCCCCCTAAGAAATGCACTGGAGGAGATGCTCTTTAGCAAAGGGCATTATTTCTAAGACACCTGGTGGAATGCAGAGGAATTACTAGCCATAGGAGGGATGCCCACTGAATCGTAATGTAGACTTAGCTAGGAAGATGTCATACAATTCAACTTACAAATGGTAGTTTGAACAGCTGAATAAGAACCTAAGTGGTTTGCTTTGCACATTGTTACTGGTCATCTCCCTACATCCTTCTCCACACACCAAAGAGAAGGGGATTTTTAGAGCGGTCAGGGTATCCATCTGCTGATAAAACAGCAGTTGTAGTTTCAAAGTTAAGGTGTGCCCATCTGATAAGGGTTTCACTTTGTCAGCAGACTTTGAGAAAAATATTTTTGCTAGTTTAATTTAGGGATTTTTATTGACATATCAAACACTGACAGGTATTTGATGATGTTGCCCCTTCACTCATTTTAGAATGTTACCTTCCTTCTTAGTGTTTCAGTGGAAGCATTGCTCACTGGAAATGTAGCTGTTAAAGTGAATAAATGTTATTTCTGGGCTTGGAGCAGATTTAGAGTCTATCTATAACAATTAAACTAGAACAAAAGCCTTAGAGCTGATGGAAATCAGCTTTGTTTATTGGCAATTAACAATGACAAGTGAAGTTTCTTCACATTTTGTAAAACTAAAAAGATTGTAACTTCTGTATGACAAAGCTGTAGCCCTCAACTAAAACAGTAAAAAAAATAAAGAAGAGAATACACACCTAAAATTAACCTCCTAAATATACTGAAGTTTAGGAGCTGAGTGGTCAGCATGACTATAAGAAGTTAGGACCTCAAATCTTGCCCTGCTGTCCTTGGAGTCCTAGCATAATGCCCTTTCTTTCCCTCCATTTTCTGAAGTGCAGTGGCAGTGTGATTAGTTAAAGCTGTGGGTACCAGGATGGCATAAGAACACCGTGCATCTGACTGAATGCTGTGGGAATTAGGACTTTGCCTCATAGTTGCCCATTTGAAAATCTTTTACATGTCATCATAGAAAGCCTTCATTGTCGGTGGAAAAGGCAATTGAGGCCTTAGCCAGAGAAAAGATGACCATGGTGGTAAGAAAAGGAAATGGCCTAGGCCATAATTAGTGTATTGAAATTAGGTGAGCTGGGGGAAAAGTGGAAGTAAATAGCTGTATACAGCACTGGTTGCTCTACTGTGTTTAGAAGAGCTTGTGTACCTGTTGGGTTTTATTCCTCTCAACCTTCCAATAATTCTGTGCTATCAACAGGTTTGCATTACTACTCATTAGCAAGAAATCACTGTCTGAATAAACACTCCAGTCACTACTGCTAGTAGTGTACCCCATCTTGAGATCGTTGTAGTTTTCCACATCACAATGAAAATTCAACTTCTGTGTAACTGGCATTGTTGGAATTAGTTTTACATTCTCCTATTAATCTCTTGATCTTGTGTCACAACTCAAAGATTCTTTCTTCCATAGGACACCATTTAATCATGGTGTTGAATTTCTTTGTGCATACTGTGTGCTAATATATGTATTCATTTATAGAAAAGATAGATGAGGAGAGCGAGTCATTAGTGCAAGTACATACACTGCCAGTGTATATATGTGCTTATATGGAAGCACTGTGTGTATGATTTTTTTGTGCTATCCTGCAACAACTGAGTCTTTCTCTAGCCTCTTCTTGCTGAGTCAAGAGGTATGGTCTTCCAGTAGACAATAGCAGTCAATCTTTTTAATTAGAGGCAAACAGCAAATTTTTTTTTCTCCCTCTTCATTTTTGGTCTCCTACAAAGTCCATGATTTAAATTTTCTTCTGAGAGGCCAAATTGGTAATGAAAACTTTCCTCCTTTTCTTCCTCTTTCTCTAATTTGGGTAGTAGTTTCCTTGCTAACCTCCACAGTGTTGGATCAGTGACCTCCAAAAATGCTGGCTGCCCTGAGAAGTTAGACAGTTAAAATGTTTGTGGTTAGCACTGCCTGATTGTAAACCTGTCCTGTGCTGACCCCAGAGTTTGATCCCATTCAATTCCTTTGGCTTTGTTTATAGAGTTAAGTAGATTTAGAAAGCAAGCATCTATTCATGACCCAACCTGATCTAGCTTCCATGAGATCATGTGAAATGCCTGGAGCAAAGTGACTGATACATAAATATAACTCAGCAAGACCAACATTTGTCCTTTTGCAGATGAAGTGGCCTCTTTTCATACTAGTGTAGGACTGAACCTAGCAAACAGAAATCTGAGAGGAAGATCTCACTTTTTCTGGCATATGAGGTGTGAGAAGTAGGCATTCATGAGAGACACTAAGCCTGGGGATTGTCAGAGATAAGTTAGAAAGTCAGCTGGGGTATATCTCAGTGTAGCAGGGTAAGAATGGTGAATTTCATACTTTAGGTCTGTCTCCTGGCATCACTTCTTGTGTAAGATCTCCCTCGTAGTCTGTGGGTTAAGTGAGTCTGATTTACAGCACAGTGTTAATATATTTAAGATTCACTAACTGGGAAACTGCAAAATCCCTCTGGTTTTGGGGACAGGCATTTATTAACTCACACCTTTTGCATGTCAGTATGCAATAGCAATCTGTCATTCCCATGAAGTTTCCAGTGCTTCTCTTTGAGTTTTCAAGCTCAGGAAATGAATAGGTAAAAGCTATCTATTTGCTCTCAAATACATGTGCTTAGTGGAATGCACATGCAGTACACATGCATCTGGGGAAACCCAGGTCTCTCCTATCATTTGCCTCATACTTATTGATCATTTCCCTCAGTATTTTAGCTGTGATGCAGTCTTAAAATAGAAGATTCTTGAGACCAGTTATCTATTTCTGTAGTGTTTCTATTGTATTTCACCTAGTTATCATGAGAATCACAGAAAAACAAATACAGAGAAATGAGATCCTAAATCCACACCTGAAGCAGACCAGACTTCCAGGCTGTGCTCTGGCTCCAGAAGTTGGGATTTGAACTGGTAGGGAATGGATCCTGCTTACTGGAACATGAAACTGATCACTCCAGTCTCTTTACTATAAGGGTTCTTTGAGGGTGTTCTTCATATAGCATGTCCAGCTAAAGCACCTATAAATAAGATGTTTTTTCATATTAGACATGCTTCCAAAGTTTTGATCTGGTTAAGCTAGCTTTCCTTTGGTTCTTGAGCATCTTTCTTTCCCTAATACGTTAGGTTCCTCTGTCCCACCATACTAAAACCAGCATTTGCTGCTTTTTCACATTAGACAAGACAAAACCTCCACCAAATCATTCTTTTTCATAGATTTGAATGAAGCAAAAATTGCCAATCAGTGACTTGTTTCAAGAAAACAAATCAGAGCTAAAGTTAGTTTTATTTTATGAACTAATCTGGTGTTAATTATTTGTGGTCTAAACCACTCTCTGAACCATTAGCAGTCTGTCTTGGAGTTTTGGTGCCAAACTCTCTCATATGCAGTGTTTAACACAACAGTGACACCCACTGGCTTGTTGCATCCCTTTTCTTTCCATGGTTTCACAGGGTTAAAACACAAAACAAAGTATGTGGTGAAAAATGTTTTCAACACTTCACTGTGATTTATTGTGCTTCAGTGGAGTACCAGAGTGAACACTAAGCTGTAGCATGTTGGATCACTGTATGATATGATAAAACAGCACAAAATTTACTAGTCATTTGCAACAAGATACAGATGCTGAGAAAGGTCAAGCACTGAGGTGCTACTGCATCATAAACCCCAAGATATCTAACATTGAAAAGTCATGTGATCTGTTGTTTCTGATCAAAGGGAGAATAAAGTACATGCCATATATTAGTCTGACCCTCACTCACTGTTTAGTGTACAGCCACAGAAAAATGTCCTCAATTAAGGACAAGAGAGTGGATTTAATGCCAAGTTTATGTACTTTCTCAGACTGATCTCATCTTGATAAAGTCAACATTTAGAAAGTTTATTTTGGAGCCTTTGACTTGCAGTGAAAATGGTGTTGCTCTCAGTCCTACACAGAGTGGAGGAGTGGAAACGTCCTAGAATGGACACCCCTACAAGCTCTGGAAGCTGTGGCTTTGCTCTTCCACAAGGGGAGAGGACATGGGTGGAGCTTAGAGGAACAGCAGATGCTCCCACCTCACTAAGCATTTTGCAAAAGAAAACATCTGCAAATGCCTCTGTGTGCACTCTTCTCACCCCCGAACCGCTCTGCCTTCCTCCCTTTCTCTGTCCTGGTACAAGGAGGAAGACTGGTTGCAAGCCAGCACCAACTGCGAGATGAAAAAGGGCACTTTGTTTTTTGCCTCCACTCTCCACATATCCTGTAACATAGGGACTGTTCTAACTGAAGGCAGTAACTGGACTTCTTCTGACTTCACTGGTAACAAGAAGCAGGACAGAATTCACAGTAATAGCATGAACCAGTGTTTTTGATTTTCAGTTAAGACTCCTTTAAAAGATTGTGCTTTCAGATAATCAAGTGCTTAGGGTACTCCAAGAAACAATTGCTCTTTGGTGTTTTTGGCAACCAAAAAAGGTTATTGCAGATAACTGTAGCCGTTGCTTTTCTCAGACAGTGCTCTGCTGCATGATTCTCAAGTATTTGCAGCCATAGTCCTAGGAAGCATACTTAATTAAAAAAAATATAGTCTTGTTTTGTCAGAAGTCAGTTGCTTACTGCAGGTCAAGCTCAGGATATGCTAAAATAACAGACCATAGTCTTGGCATGGGTAGTCCCTGACCTAGACAATTAGCAAGGCATTGAAATCCTAAAGGAATTTATTGGCATCAGATGGCAGAGCAGGCATAATATTCTGGTCATTTTAACTGAGCTAATTTGTCATTTCCACATGAGCATGACTACCTTCATCCTCTTTATTTGTACAGCTGTCCTGAGACTGTAGTGCTGCGGTAGTCACATTGGATGGGCACAAATAATAGATGTGATAATAGATGTTATGACATGGTATCAGTTTGGTCTTAAACAAAGCTCCCAGTCATTATCAGTCTTTGAGCTGAAAGAAAGAGAGACAATCCACCAGCTTCACATGGCATGCTGGAGTTGGATCAGCTGCCAAACCTATTGTGGATTCTGGATTCAGTCACTCTGCTTGATGACTTCACCACCTCCTACTGAAGACATAAACCATGGAGTCAATTAAATTCACAGGGTAGCATCTAATGAAGACATTTTATCAGCCTAAAGGACTACATATATCCTGAAAGTGTTTCTTGGTTAGTTGTGATGGATAACCAACATAGAAATCATAGTGTCTCAGATTCTGAGTACCATGAAAATCAAGTTTCTTCAACTATCTGAAGGATATAAGATGATTTGAAAATATTCTGTCAGCTCTTAGGTGCAGAGCATATACACTAGGAACTCAAAATTTTGAAATTGCTGCAGAAACTTGTTGTCCACACAATACATGAAGACAGAGGCATTAGAAGATTACTGAGAAATATCTTGTGTGTGTTTTTTGTGCTGCTGAATGCTGCATTTTGCACGGTAATAGTTCACTAAGTGTACTAAAAACCCCACACTGCTTCCAGAAGAGTGAATGGTTGAAACAGTTGTATTTTACTAGTCTCTGTGTTTGATTAGTCTCATTCATTTCACTTTCCTTATATTCAGAATTATTCTTTAATTAAAATGGTTGTGTTCTCCTTATTTATTATTTTAAGGGTGCAATAGCTGCTTTAAAAGCACTTCAATAAACAAATTCAGTTTTACAATGGAGATGTGCCAGGCATTGCCAATAGACAGGCTGCAACTGTTCATGCAAGCAAATACTACATGCAGTTAAACACCCAGAATCCTGCACTGTCCATTCATTGTTAACAAGGATGCAGAATCAGCAGTGTTTAATATTAGTAGCCCTTAATTTGCATAATAGTTTGCATTGCTCAAATTATGGTATCAAGAAAATTCTATCTGTTGCTGGAGACACTATGCTGATTCTGTCCTGGCTTCACTGGAAGCAGGATCAAGGTTTAACTGAGAAGAGCCACTAAAGACAAGTGGAACATGAGTTGTAGGATACTTTTCCAGGTCATCCTCTGTTGGGAAGAGATCCGACGGCGAGCAGGGTGAGGGAAAGGTGCAACAATCAATATGATTGCTAAGCAAGCTTCACCTTTATTGTTCAAAAGCATGGCTTATAAAGCATCTCAACTAAACATGCACAAATGTCATTATTCTATTGGCTATTAGTCCAGGGTTACATTATAATATCCAGCCTCCTTGTGGTTAGGCCTACATGCAACTTCACAAGCTCTTTCTCAGTAGTCCTTTGTTTAACATATACTTTGTTTCACACACTGTTATCTTTCAAGCAGCTGCGAGCACAGCCACAAGGCTATGGTGGCCTTGCTGCATCAGCACACTAGCTTACTGTGAGCAGTAAACAACAAGATGGAGTCCAGCCTATGCACTTTGTTCAAGCAGCTGTGCCATAGAATCATGTCCCTGCAATTCAAGCCATTCCTCAACAATCCTTACCTGTAAGTGTAGGGATTCTTTTCCTGTCCTCAGGACCGGTGGTGATCCAATTCTGCTTCTAGTACAGTGTAAGCCTAGAGTAGTTTCTGTTCCAAGCAGGTAGTAAGTCACCTTCTCATTCCTCTTTCTTTGCTGATTTGATTGGCTGGTGTATACAGCACATTTCTTCACATCCAACTGTCAAATCACACTGATTTTACCAAGGTATTTTAAAAGACAGATAGGGAATACATAAAAATATGTTTAGGTCTTTGCTTGTAGTTCACAAGATAAGATTTAACCCAGATTGAGGCCGTTGAAATGTTTGCACTGAAAAACAAGCAATTAAATTCTGTTGCTTCAACATAATCTGTCTCCTAAAGTGACCTATCCTCTTCCAATCACCTTTGATTTCTGTCAATTTATTTTCTTTCAATCCATTTATAGAAATAAATGTCTGGTCTTTCCGTTTTGTAAATGAGGTTGTACCAAAATATCCTTTACTGCCCTCAAGTGGTCTTAGAGCCATCTGCTTTTCTTGAGAACACATGGGGCTCCACTTTGCTTTCTTTTTAATAGTGTGATATAGTGGGTTGATTAGTTGACAAATTCTGAAAAGAAAGCAAAACACTTTTCAGTTTAGAAACAAAACAAGTTATAGCTCAACAAAGATAATGATGCAGAATGAAAAAGATGAGTAAGAGAAATAAAGACCTGTAAATACGTAGATTTTGTAGGGTGAAAGTGCAGACAGGTCACATGTGAAGTCTGATTCGAAAGCTTGCCTCATTCAGCACTTTGAATCTATCATTTAATAGTTGTTTAGCAGCACAGAACAAAAACTGCAGCAAATCCAAAACAACTCTATGAGCAATGCTATGGACCGAAAAAACCAGCTGGCATGGGAAGTACTTTTACTTCAGAACATATATGACGCTGGGAAAGTTAGCAGAAATCCACCGAGCTGGTCTGTATGGTACTGAAGGTACAGATCCTCAAATCAGAGCCATATAGAGATAAATTTCTGCAACCTTCCAAACCATTTTAACACAATCTATTAAAATTTATACTTTCAATAAATGTGGTGGCTCATAACAAATATCCCCACCCCCTGCAGGAAACATCACAAGTTTAAAAGAAGACATTAAATAAGTGTGAGGTAGAAAAAGAATGCAGATAATTAACATATACTGTGACTTAAAGAAGGTACTCTCCATTTTTCCTAACTGTGCACAAAGTTCCTTTGTCTAAAATGAGTGATCACTTCTCTGGTGGTAAAAATGGGATGCTCAGTGGAATCTTATGCTTGCAGAGGATGATACTTAACGCCGATGGAGCCAGGAGGGCTTGCAGTTTATCCCAGGCATCTCAGAGGTGGTGCTGGAGACCTGGTGATGGTGAAAAGAAATTAACACTTTGAGCAAGTTGTTAAATTTGCAGGTTGTGTTCTTTGATGCATGGAACAAATCTGCAGGCTGTACAGCAGGCTGGTTTGAATCATGAGTGTGTATACATTGTGAGCTGTGTTTTATCCATACAGTCATCTCCTGCTGCAAGGTTTACGCTCACTTCTTTGCACTCTTTCAGGGTCAGCCTGGTGATCTGGGAGCTCAAGGTCCAATTGGGTCCTTGGGATCTACAGGACCAGCTGGTCTACCAGGGGAAAAAGGACAGAGAGGTGAGAATGGGCAGCCTGGGCCAGCTGGAGAAAAAGGTGATAAGGTAGGAAACACCATGGACAGCTCTTTTAGGTCTATGAAGTATACAATGTTAAATGTTAGCAAGCTAAACAGAACCTAGATGGTCAAAAAGTGTTTATTTTGTAAGTTAGAGGCAACTTGGCTCTCTCTGTCACTTCATAACCTTCGGAGAATTAATGGTATGAGAGTCAGACCTTTGTCCTTTGCTGTACCGTCTGTCGTTAGATGGGTGACTCTTGGTTCTAGTCTCCTGCTAAGGCAAGCCCATGAAACATTTTTCAGATATTACAGCTTTTGATTCATGTTACAAACAAGACTGTTAATTGTTTCTTGCTAGACAGTATCACATATTCTTGTTTTTCATTCGACTTAAGAGTTAATGACCTCAGCAGCTTTGTTTTGTCATCTCTTTTTAGGGCCCAACTGGAGTCCCAGGGTTTCCTGGCTTAGATGGTGTTCCTGTACGTATTGAATTAATATTACTCCATAAAAATTAGAGGTTCTGTAAAGTCCTAGCAAATCCTCTAGCAGAATAATAGAGTAAATAAATTGTTTGGCTTTGTACCATTTGATGTCATGTGACTTGCAGAGCTACATGTTTTGCAGAAGGTTAAGATAGCCAGGTTAACTCCAGCTGGATTCAGTACTGATAAATTCCACAAGAGTCCTGTGAGGTCAGTACATCATTTTCATGCAGGGGTGGGGCAGTGAAGATCAGACTAGCCCATGTCCATGTGTCAGTGCTAGGATTAAAAACAATGAATTTATTTCCACAGGCTCTATGTCAAGTTGTAATCTGCTTGCTTGATCTCAAATGGTGACTTGTTTACTGTTGAAATACTCTGATTTTTGCCTGTAGTTCTTTTGCAGGGAAAAAAAAAATGCACTGAAAAATTAACCATTGAGTCCAGTAGTTTTAACATAAATTGGGACTGAAGAAGGAAGGTTTGTTCTAAATATATCTTTGGAAGAGAGTGATTTTCTGTTTTTCTGAGTGTCTTCTTCAGTGTGGAAATGGGTGTGGTAAAAGGTAGTATCTCTTAGATACAGTGTTTTGAAAAAGGCTGTTTACTAGAACTGAAGTCCTCTGCTGTTATCAGTTTCATATGGCTCAAAGTTAAAATGTTGAATTTTGGTAGTGAAAACAGAAGCAAAAGCTGAGTGGGTGTCTTGGCATCTGCTTGTCAGCTGTCCACAGTTGGCAGTGGAACTGCTGCCAGAGTGTCTGTACAAGGCCAAAATGTAGCACAGAAAGGATGCTCTCCCAAGAAATGTATATGCTTTTTATGAAAAATGTTAATTAAAAACCAGTGTCCACAAATTGGGATGAAGGACCTTAAAAATAAGGAAGGTAAAAGTGGAAAAACTTTCCAGGCAAATAGCCAGGATACTTGCCTGATGATTTTTCAGAACCCTCCAAAAAATAATTTTGGGTCAAAATTACCATTTGTTCCTTACAAAAGTGTTTGATTCTGTGGGAAGTGTCACTGCTTCTGTTGCCCAGGGTCTAATGGGCAGTAGAGATAAGCCATAGCTGGGGTTAGTTCTTGCTAGGTTAGAGAATCACATCCTCAGTTCTTGCATGTATGGTGAGGATCTCTGAGATTACTTCATGCTTGAGTCAAGCTGTGTCTTGTTGTTCTTTGGTTTATGATGAGCCTTCTTGAGATGACTTCTGTGATTTTCTTCAGCTGTTTACAGCCACAGGAAAGACTACAGTTAGAGGCTGCTTTCTCTGGGAAGATAGAACGTTACTTTTTTACTCAAGTGAGAGCTCAGTCTTGCTCTCTTAAGCAATTCTGTCCCTATTATATTTGCTGTGCATCAAAGAAAAAGATATAAAATACAATTTGTTACACCAAAAAAAAAATGTTAAAAAATCTACTGGTCACAATAGAAAACATTGCTAATGCAAAAAGGATGAATCTTGGGACCACTGTGAGATGTCCTTTGGTTTAGATCCAAGGGATTTGTTTCTGAGTCTGCTGTTTCTGCTAATTAAAAAAAAAGTAATTCTCTAGTTATCATGCTGCATCTCTAATAAATATCACACTGTCTTTCAGGGGTTACCAGGAAGTGAAGGACCCAGGGGCAAGCGTGGTCCAGATGGCTGCAATGGCTCAAGAGGAGATCTGGGATTTCCAGGCGAAAATGGTTATGTTGGACCAAGAGGTCCTTATGTAGGTGAAAGGCATCCCTGCTATCTGTGAATACTCTATATGTACATTTCCCCTCCCAGCCAACAGCTCTACAAATTAAAGGAGTTTTAGACTATGGCTATACAATGCACAATGAATTTCCAGGCATGCTTACTAAGGTTGAGGGGAGTGAAGGACGCCTGGTGCCTTAGCAGATTAAGCTTGAATGTGAGATACTCTTGAAGTGTGCATGTCTCCCCTAAGAGCTAAACTCTGCTTTGTTACCCTGTACATAACCACACCTGTGCTAATACCATTTCATGGAAGTACAACTAAGGAGTAGTTTGAAACCATCACACCATTAATCAATACTTGAAATGTCTTGAAAGCTTTAATAGTTGGGGTGGACATACCTTAGCAGAATTGGCAGTAAGTGGAAGCTTCAACAAGTCTGAGTCCTGTAACATCTGAAGATTTTTAGTGTTTGATCACACAAGTGTATTAGTAGATCTCTTCCAACATCATGCTCTTGGTTTCTTGTGCCACTTTTCCCACGTGGCTGCTCTGTGCATACCGCATCCTGTCCGGGTGTTTGTCTGTATATGGAGAGATCATTTCAGTCTAAAATTAGCACTTCAATATAATTTACTTCTGCTGTTAACATGGAAAGCATTTTTAGATTGTTTAAATGGTTGTGCTAGCAGTTCTCTTCAAATGAAGATAAAATGCAGATTCATGCCAGTAGGGGATATAAATTACTGTAACTCTAAAGACATTTTGCTGAACAGATCTAGTCCTCAGTCTTTGACATTTCATGGAAACATGTTTTAGTTCTGAATGATTAATTGCTGGTTAGTAGGTATTACAGCCTCCCTGACACTTTTCAAAGAAAACAGTAAAAACAACTGTAATTTGCATGATAAGTCAAACATGTTTAGCAGAAGCTAAATAAGATGCTGATTCAGCCACAGTGTGCAGTGGGTGCCAGTGTGAAGTTATTGGAAATACAGCAACTAGGAAAAAACTACAATTTCAGTACCAAATGCTATGAAATATACAACCTAATACAAAAGTTGGTAATAACCTAATTTGGTATAGCCCTCATACTAACCCGTTACCCCTCCAAAGGGTAAAATTACCTCCACTCAAACTCTTAATTTTACCTTACTTTCTTACTTATTATGGTTTTCAAAATAAGAGGTTTTGCCTTTTATAATTAGTCAAATGACATAAAGGGAAAAATGAGACATGGGACAAATTACAGCATAAATACTCTCAATTCCAGGAGCACGCTCACTGGCAAGCCTAGAAAAGTATTTGCCACCTACAGAGAATGTGAGACACAAGAGGCCTGTAGCCTTAGATATGCACACTAAGATTCCACTGCAAATTAAATTAGCCACCCAGAAAAGCAAGGCATAGTAACCGTATTTTCTTGTGGACAAGAATGCTATTCCAACCACTCCATGAAGACTGCCTCTTTGTAAAGCAGTTTCTTACAGCTGGTTATATATTGCAGCTAACATTTTTGTGTTATTTATAACCTTGTCCCATATAGTTTTATTTAATGCTATGTACATATTCATCAGCTTTACTTCTGTTACCTTGGAGAATCTTACATTTATTAGTAAGCGCTTACCTAAGTCATGTAGGAGGTACCAAACTGAATCTAATAAAAATGGTTAATTTCACAAGAGATCACATGCAAAATAACCAAAGACAAATAGAACTTTTGGTGTGTTTAATGTGTTCTAGCTGTTTGACCTGTAATCTGCATCCAGACTACTGGAGCTATATGCAGCTGCAAACAGCTGTAATCTTCCTTTTCATTGGACTGTGCCAGGGATAAATACTTCCCTTCTTTCATTCTGATTTTAGGATTTGCACAGCCAGTGTGTAACATCAGGAAGCCAGTACAGTTTTAAAGTGGCTAAAGTTAATGAAAAACAGTATCCCATTTTATTAAAATCAATAGTTAAGTGGCTGAGTTAAATTATACCCAGTAGACTTGGACTTCACATGAGAAAACTTCAGAAGTTGTGTCTTAATATATCTGTTCTTTAGACATGTACACATCATCCATTTCTGCTATATCAGACTGAGATTTTGAGGGTGCCAAGATAGGCAAAGTTTTATAAAGGACTCCACAGCAACCACAGGAATTTAGTTCTTAAAAACAGAGGGCATACAGAAGGCAATATTACTTTCAAAGTTCTTGTTAGATAAAGGAACTGCAAAATCCTCGTGCTGTGATGGTGGTTCTAGTGGATCATTCAATCTCCATAGAGATGTAGGGTATCAGTAAGTGTGGATCATGCTTTAAAATAGCTTTTTTTTTTCTTTCAAGGGAAATCCAGGACAAAAAGGAGAAAAGGGAAATTCAGTGTATGTATCATATTTTGGAAAAGGACCTCCAGTAAGTATCTTATAGTGAAAAAAAATGTCATGTAGGAAAACATGCATAGCAAATGTCATTGTTCTCATAACTCTTCACTTTAATAAAGCTTAACACAAAAAAACCCAGCAAATTTGCAACTGGACCAGATAGATTGTGACCTTAGTAGCTGTCACATTAGAAAATACACACAACAAAGCTTGTGATCATTAATTTCTAAATGATTGTGATTTCAGGGAGACAGAGGTGATCCTGGCCCCCCTGGCATGCCTGTAAGTACAGTCAGTGGGTTCTATACATGCTTTCTGTCTTGAAGATCTCTCAGATTTTCCTTCATGGGGAAGCAGTACTGAGGTTTCTCCCTGCCTGCCTCAAACTGCAAAATTCCAGAGTAAAGTCTTAGAAACATTGAGTCCTATAGCCTGTCCTCATGACCAATTGCTGCTGGCTGAAACAGAACATACCCATTCACATTAGCTGTGCACTGAACAGTTGTCACTCTGGTACTCACTGTTTGCAGACTACTTCTTCCATGAAATGCAGGATACTGGTACTGAGCTGCTCTGGTGACAGTCAGATTTCAGGCATGGTGTGAGTTTCAGGCTGTGGACAGAATGCAGTGGCCAGTAGACTTGAGTCCAAGTGATGCTGGCATTTTGTAGGGACTGTTTTTGAGAGAAAAGGGTATGCTGAAGGTCTTTTTGCAGACAGACTTTTTTTCTGTCTTTTCCAGGGACCTAGAGGGTCAAGAGGTACAAGGGGCCCGTCCGGATACCCAGGCCACCCAGGCTTGCCTGTAAGATCATCACAGTCACACAGCCTCCCATTTGCAGGATATGTGTAAATCCTTGTCTACCAATTCCAGAACTTGCCTTAATGTAAATCAAAGTCTAGAAATCCTTTTTTTGAGGCAGATGAAGAGATATTTTTGTGTTGCCATTTGAGGTTGTAAGTACAGGAATTGGAGCATATGTTGCTCCTTCTCGTGCCTGTGTGAATGCATTTCATCCTGGCAGTCTGCGGTCACAACAGAATGCTGTGAGTGGTCTCTCCTTATTCCCTTTCCCCAAAGCCACTCTGTGGGGATGGGGCAGAACAAAGTGGCCAGGTAAAGTACATTGCACTTTGGGAAAGGCACGTCCCAAAAGGAAATTCTGCCTCTAGGTGATGCTGGCAAGAGGAGGCAACCATCAAAGCAAAGCTCTGTATCAGACATACTAACTTGTCTATTCTTTTTTAAAGGGTATTCCAGGGTACCCTGGCTTGCCGGGTGAACAGGTAGGCAATGACTTTAAGTTGTTGGTCAAACAATCATTTATACAAAGATTTGAAATGCTCCTTATGGTTTTTGTTACCAAAGAAAGAAAAGGACTTACTTGATTAAATTCTCTTGTCATCACTTTCTGAATACCTTCAAACTGTTTTTTGTCAATTAGGGAAACCCAGGTATTGGAGTGGATGGACAAAAGGGGGAGCCGGTAAGGAAACAAACACTGTTAAAAACCCTCCAATATATTTAAATATAATTATATTACTGTGCTACAGAAGTAGAAGTATAAATAGATTCTTGTATTCATTTGTGGCTGTGTGCTCCCACTAGTCATATTAGAATAGAAGGAGAAGTCATATAAAGCATTGATAATTCTGTGCAGTAGAGATGACTTCAGTGAACTGCCTGCAGGAATCAGGCACATCCTGGAGGTTTTGAAAGGCAACAATCAATAGGTTAGTGAACATCTACACCGCAATACCTTCTGTACAGACACCGCCTAAATCAAACTGCACCCTCCATTAACTGCCTGAACCCCATCAGCCACCAAATCTCATCTCTTACTATGGCCAGCAGATGCCAAGGAAAGGGTGTAAGAAGGTGGTAGAGGGGCTAAGAGATATTAGTACAAACCTCTGATTATCTGCAGGTATTAATACATGTTCAGTAAGTACAGGAATGTGTAGTGCTGTAGTACAGCAGGAAGACAGCTGAGTCTCACTGAAAAGCTGCACAGAATAAAAGGTCTCTCTGCTGTTCCTTTGGCTTCCACAGGGCGATGTTGGACTTCCTGGGCCACCTGGGACACCACTGTTAGTTGGACCTCCAGGAGCTCAGCTGTTCAAAGGAGAAAAGGTGTTAATTTTTCTTCATATTTAACTGTGCTAAACTTGACAAGCACCATCCTGTCATGTAATTTTTGCAGAAATTGCACAAGATGAATCTTTCTGTAATAAACACTCAGCTTCAGCAGAAATCCTGTTGATCAACACTCTTCCTAAAGGCATTCTTCCTTCAGAAGAGAGCCCATTTAGCTCATGTCCTCATGTCCTTAACTTTTTGTCATTAGCAAATCTTACTTCTGACTGTTCAGGGCAAGTTTGTTACTCTGCTATTGGATGTCTCACAGCTGTTCACAAACTCTTCCCATTTTCAGACCTTTAGCAGTTATTCTCTTTGAGATTTCTCCAATGTAATGTTTTGAACTACCAATTCTAACCCTTCTGTGGTGATCATGGCCACATAGCCAGTCATGCATCTCATGGGGCAATGCACCCAAGTGTGCATTTATGCACGTGTATACTTGCAGCAAACTACATAAAGCAGCAAACAAAACCCCAATACCACTCCACAATCATTAAGCTGTTTTGACAGTGTTAAGAGAAGTAAAAAATCAGTACATAACTGGTTTTCTTGGTTTTCTTCTGCTCAGTACAGCTGGAGGAACAGACTCATTGCTTAAGATGATACTTGTTAATAGTTGTCATTCAAAACAGGTCTTAAACAGCACCAAGCATGTCCTGCATATTAATATGCACAAAAAATTTCCTTGGATATGTAGGGCCAAAAAGGACTTCCTGGGGTGTCAGGACAGAGAGGGCCACGTGGACCCAAAGTAAGTAATGTGATTTGTATTTTTTTTTCCTCATGGTGCTGGCAAAGGCCTTCAGTGGTTAGGTTACTGTTTTAAAGCACAAGGTGATGGAAGAGCTGACAGCATTTGTGTTGTGAGATTTAATCATCACCTAAATCAGTGTGAAAGCAGAAACATTTTAAAACCTTTCCGGGTCTGTTTTATACATACCTGTGGAACATTACCTGGCAGTGAAAGGTCAGTCTTGTTTCCAGCTGGGCTACTGACATGTAACTGACTGAAACAGTGAAGAAAACAGAAGCACAGATTTTATTTTCTGAGAGAGAGAAATGGAGAGTATCTGCATGTGTTCATAATAGGCATGATGTGCGTTTCCTGCATGTGTTAGGGAAAGACTGACTTCACGTTAAAGGTACCATTGAGAGTAGTGAAGGCACAGCCACCTGAGAAAAAGCTGCTGTTTGCCATCTATTCTAGATTTCTTTTCTTTCTGTCAGCATGATTAATTGAAATGTTGGTGTTCCAGTAAAGAGTTTCCTGAATGCTGAGCAGAAGCAGCCATTAAAAGGATTCTGGAGACTTTATTGCTGATAGATGTGCAGGAGGAAAATACACTGGCAGAAAACTACCAGAAGCAGAATCTAACTTGGGACAAAAAAATGAGCCTACTTTATGTCAACTACTTATTTAGATTTGTAGGTAGAAGCAATGAGAAGACTGATCATCAGAGTTCCAAGCATAGCACTTTACCAGAAATTCATCTTCGTTATAAAAGGACTACTGTTACTTAGCACTGGGAAAGGAGACAAACCTGATCTTTTTACGTCAGATTTACTTTGAAACAGATTTGCTTTCTGTGCCTGCTCAGTACTAGCTGTCCACATAGATCATAGTACACTGTTTATTTATAAGCAGGAACTGAGAAATTGACTAATGCAGCCCAAAAGATGCCCAGAGCTTTACAGAAAGGTTAAACTGCTGAGAACACATTAAGCTTGGAGAAGAGACCACAGCAGTTTCTTTGAGTAACTGAAGCTACATGGACACTGCTAGTGGTGCTGTATGAATTAAGCCCTAGTGACTGAGCCTAGTAAATGGAACAAGATGTATTATAACCTAATGTATGCATAACTTAATAAACATGCACTAAAATTTATGGTAAACTTCAGTGAGCATCTTGTTTAAACAAAGTATTTTGAATGCTTCAGGGTACGCTTGGGAGAGGGGAGAAGGGTGAAAAAGGCATTCCTGGATTCCCTGGATTGCGGGTAAGGAAGTTGCAGAACAAATTACTTACCAAATTCACTATAATTATGCTCATAATCTATTTGTCAGTTTGAGTTTGCATTTCCAATGATTACTTTAAGGAATTATTTTTTTAACTAATCTGTCATACTTTCTGTATTTAAGAGCATTTAAGAATCCTGCCCTGGGACTCACCCCGTCTCAGACAAGTTCATGCAGACTTTCTGACCTTGGAAAGAAAGTAAATCAGTAGAGTGCCACTCTAAATATTTAGATCTGCACAAAGCTTCTCTGGAGTAGCACAATACAAACATAGTAATTCTAGTATATTCCATATGTGCTGATGGGAGCTCTTTAGAGCAGCTTGTGCTTGATTTCTGTAACAGTGCTCACATGAAGCAATATGTCCACTACTGTGCTTGGTGCAGTA
Organism: Dryobates pubescens; assembly: GCF_014839835.1. Lineage (NCBI taxonomy): Eukaryota > Metazoa > Chordata > Aves > Piciformes > Picidae > Dryobates > Dryobates pubescens. The sequence continues at coordinate 8,021,826 of NC_071643.1, forward strand.
TGATATATGAGTGAAGTGAATACCTACCTGGTTAAGTTTGGTCTGTAGTTCAAATTCATGCCCATCTCATACAAATTATTTGCAAAAACCTTGCCAAGTTTTTGAGAAACATGCCAAGAAATTGTTATCTAAGGAATATTAACTGCTTAGCAATTCTGAATAGTAATATTACTGAAAAATACCCCAAACAGTACTTATCTAAGGAACATTAAGTGCTCAGCAATTCTGAATAGGTGTAATTTTGAATAAGCATTTGCTGGCTTAGCTCACAATCTACTTGCTTTTATCAGGGTAATCCTGGCTCTTATGGACCTGCTGGCTTTCCTGGAATGAAGGTAAGAAGATGAGAAGTCCAAGCAGCTCCCTGAAACATGGGATCAGTGAGACTGGCTTTTGTGTGGATTTGTGCAGATTTGGAATTTCCACATACTTGGATAGTTCACATTACATTCCTTGCTTTCTCTCCTGCTACCTGTTGCCACAAAAGTTGTGCCAACTCTTTGTCTTCACATTTCTGCCACTATGAAATTCAGCTGAAATTGGCTAATGAAGTCTTGAGTTGCAAGCAGGGGGAAGAGTCGCGCATGTGGGACGTGCACATAGCATGATGGAAAAGTTCCACAGCATGTTAACTTTGTTTGACATGGTGACATTGCTTGTGAAATTTTGTGTCAGATGCATGCTTTGTTCATCTTTCTGGCTCAAGAAGTTCCAGTTTAGCATTTAAATCTGCTAAGTAATGGCTGTGTAATGGTTGGACTCGTGGTCTTAAAGGTCTCTTCCAAATGATTCTATGAAATGTTAGTTATAAATGACAACATTCTACTGGAGTGAAGAACAAGAGATGTACATATGTAGATCCCCTTCTTGCCTTTTCCTGCCTCCTCTTCTGGCTCATTTCAAATCTAGTGGAGGTAATGATCCTACTGTTGATAAATTGCACCGAAGTGCAGGTATTTGCATCCTGAGTTATGTTCCAGGTGGCTGTTTAATCTGTGCAACTGCTCTTTACTCTGTACTTTACCACTGCTGACCTGAAGTGTTTGAATACAGGATGAAGGAGCATATTACTAATCACAAAAGGAGAGGGGAAGCTGGTATGTAGCTCATTTAAGAAGGTCATTCAGCAGGCAGTAAGCCAGTTTCAGCTGTATTAAGCAGATGAGTCTGCTGGGATGTAATTCAGCTACTTCTGTGCCCCAGCTAACCTGAATTTCCTGATCACTAAAGTAACCTGTTGTGGGGTTTGTAGCAGAAGAGATTCTGTGAAACCTATCATCTCTTGTTCAAACTCAGTGACTTTTCTCAAGCAAACTGCTGATGTTGTCACAACATAATCCTATTGCCTGACTGCCTTACTGGGTTGTGTTCAATTCCAGTAATATCTTAACAGATTAATTAAATTATATTTATGTGGTCTTTTCTAGGGGGAAACAGGATTTGCTGGTTTTCCTGGACAGCCTGGCTATCCAGGCATACAGGTAAGAAAACCCAGCACATCCCTGCATGCACATGTGCACGCAGACATAGATACATAAATGCTATATGAGTGCTAATGAGGCCTCCCAAATGTACCTGCTTGTCAGACCATTTCCTTTTCTATAGTCAGATGTACTGTTGTCATGATAATCATAGTTACTCAACACCATGGTAGTGAATAGCAACATAAGAAAACATTCCTGCTTGGTGCATATCAGAGTGAGAATTCCATTTTGCTTGACATACAAATTGATTAATGGCAATTGCCAATAGTTGTCTGGTGGTGACACTAATGAACTTGGCTCTAAATAGTCTGAAATACAAAAGTCAAGAAGCTTTTATTTCCCTCTGAAATAAAGTTTGTGGAAAGCTGCATATCAACCAGTAACTTTTCTTAAAGCATCAGGAGTTGCACCTCTGAAATCAGAGGAATGACACTCAGGAGATTTGAGCCAGAGTCATCTCAGATATAAATTGAAGGCTAAGGTGGGAACACACTCTACATAATCTGAGATGACAAAAGGAATTAAACTGTGGCTGGATCAAGCTTGCCATAAGAAGTATACTGCTAAAGACACAGCTGACAAGAAGCAATAAACATGTTTTCAGAAAGCAGGTTTACAAATGAGAAATGACAAATACATGGAGTAAATAAGTAAAAGTACAGTGAAAACAACTGCTTTAGTCACATGCTTACTTGTTTCAAAGTTAGGCTTGCCAGGAGAGTGCTAGTCAAGATTTCATACTTGGTGGGGGGAAACAGCCCATGGATGTTCATTTTTTCGACTATTTGCTTATTGTCAGCTTCACAACAATGTGGGATTCTTCAGATCATAATTAGCCAGAAAAATAACATCTCTTATTTAAACAGAAAAATCATTATAGCCCATTACTTCCCAAAAGCAGAGTCAAACCTTTAGTGTTTTGTTGTTAAAAAGTACTCACCCAGATATTTCAGTTGGGGCATCATTAATGAACTTGAGTCAAGAGATGGTATAGACAGCACAGTGTGTTCCTCAGTCTGCATTGATTAGCCCACAGCTTGAGAAGCCATCAGTTAACACTACAAACAGTAAGCAAAAAATAATTAATTGTTGGTAACTTAGGCTAGAGTGAAGTTTGGATGCCTGTGGCAATGATTCAGGAAGTGGAAACACTTGGAGCAAATGAAGATGAATCAGGTAGACTCAGCTTAAAGGAATATCAATTTAAGTTACAGAGTTACACAAAATTTGGAATCATTGCACAGATGCTGTAGTTTTGTTTGGGAAACAGTTGGATAAATCTGATTATTCCTGAAAAGTGCAGGTATCCAGTTTTGCAGTCCTAGTTCTTCTTGTCTGTGTCCTAAAAAGCCCTGAACTTTCATCCCAGGCACAACCTCACTATGCTGTTCCCACAGGCACATTCTTGTCTTCTCAGCTGCCATTTGCCACACAGAACAGGCCTGATTCCTAATCTACAAAGCAAAAAATCTAATAGAATTTGCCACACAAGAGACTTCCCTGAAGTCCACTTCACTTGCAATGCCACATATCAAAATCCAAGCTAATTTAGAAATCCTCCAAGCAGAAATGATTTTCCATGCCATTAGTAGTCACTTTCATGTTTCTCTGATGCAGATGTTTTAAACTTCTTATAAGAACTTTGAATATCTCTTACCATCAATAATATGTAACACTGTGAAACCTCTTTTCTTAATGCTTATGTGTCATCATAGAAGTAATTTTCAAGCCTGTTATAGGATTTTAAGGCAAATGATTGCAGTTTGGCTGTTAAAACATCTCAATTAAATGGGTACAGATTTACTGTAATTAATTCATCTTTTACAATAAATGAACGAAACCAAATGCAGCAGCCCCAAGTTCTGAAGAGTCAAACAGATACACTGCTTAGTCATGGTGTCTGGAAAGATCCTGACCATTTTAAGTATTTTTGTTTGATTTTAAATGCTGTAAAGTGTCAAAATTGAATTTCCCAGGTGATGTGTGTCACATCCTTACATACCCCACCGTTGTTGAAGTTTTCGGGTACATGCTAGCACACTGCATGCTGTATGTGGCAGTAAAAATTATTGTTGTACTTTTACAGGGGGATCCAGGAGAAAAAGGACCCCCAGGTCCTCCTGGAGCTGTTGGAACTCCACTTCTTCCCATAAAAGGTTATAGCCAGATTTAACTAGTCTTTATGTTGTATAAAGTGTGCAGGACCTGTTTTGCCAAGGTGCTTGAGAGTGATCATAAGGAATTAGAAAAAGATCCTAAAGTATATTCCTAGTAGCCACATTCTCTCTGTGTGTGTAACTGATCTTACTGGAACTACATCAAATGTACAAGACCCTTACACACATAGTCCCAGCTAGATCTGCAGGACTACCCCTAGGTATTGAGCCTAAGCATATTTAGGAAACAACTATGAAAAGTAAACCTGTGCTAAATAATGGATAAGAAAACCAGGCTTCTCCTGGGAATTTTGAATTCCTGTTTTCAAAATGGCCACAAAACACAGCTTTTAGACTGCAGTTTGGCTTCCTGTCACATAGCAGGGTGAACTGGTACTCCTGTAACTAGTACTCCCAACAGAATACCTGGCAAACTTACTACCTTTCTACCAAAACCTCAGGCTGTGGTTTTATATCCCAGCTCCCTTCATCCCTATCTTTACCATCTAGTCTGTGAAAAGATGTGTGCTAGTTCCTATGGCTTAGCAGGAGGCAGTGGGCAACAGCCAGGCCAGCTGCCTGGAAGAGATTTGTTTTAACATCTCACACACTAAGATTTTAACACAGAACTTCTCATGAATTGTATTTCTAGTGCTGCAAATGCTGATTGTGAATGCAGAAGTAAGTTGTAACACAAACCCGGCTCAGCACAACTGCCCCATTACAATCATAGAATGGTTTGGGTTGGAAGAGACCACCAAAGGTCATCTAGTCCAATCCTCTCTGCAGTGAGCAGGGGCATCTTCTACTAGATCAGGTTGCCCAGAGCCTTGTCAAGCCTCACCTTGAATGTGTCCAGGGATAGGGTCTCAACTTCCTTCATGGGCACCCTGTTCCAGTGTTCAAGATAGGGGCCTCAAGATTAGATAAGGGCTTCATCCAAAACTCAATTGAATTTGTTTTCCATTGGCTGGTAAATGCAATTGTGAAATATATTCAGTACAGCACTTTGGAAAACACATTCTTTAAAATGTTTAATCCAGTTTAAACTGGAGTGATCCCCAACCAGCCTGCCCCATTGTACTGCCAAACATTTGTAACATGAGATGTGCATTTATTGAAAATGCTACTTATTTTTGACAAATATGTCTTGACTTCTGAAACATGTGGCACAGAGATACTGCTGTGGAGTGATGAAGAGTTAAAACTCTGCCCACAAAATGGAAGGAATCCGTGGAAAAGTAACTGAATCCTCCCACCTTAAAATCAGATTGTCTCACGTTTAGAAACGTTTCATAAAGAGAACAGAAGTTACTGTGTTTTACCTTTGTGTAGCTCCCAAATGACAGTTTTGGTTGCAGTTTAATTTAGATTGAAGCTGTCAATGTCAGAAGGTGTTCAATTCACGTGCTTTTGTAATTCTGTGTAGGTCCACAAGGAGATCCTGGGTTTCCAGGTCCTGCTGGTGACATGGGGTCAGTTGGACCAGTCGGTCCTGCAGGCCGGCTGGGAAGACCAGGAGATGACGGAACAAGTAAGAGAAGGAGGGGATAAAAGGTGAACTACATAGAGTAGGAAAAAAGGCATCTAAAAGAAAAGTGTTCTTTGTTCTTTCTTGATGTGTCACCAATACAGCAAGGATTTCAGCTCTAGAGAGAGTTCAATAAAAGTATTAGTTCAGCCCTTGGTGGCCAAAAGAGAACCCAAATGATCCAAACAGAGCATTAGGATTTACCAGAAAAGGTAACAGAATGCTACCACACACTGTAAATCTATGGTATGCTTGTATCTAGAGTGTGGTGCTCAGAAGTTCTATTCTCCATCTCAGAATGTGGGAAGGAAGGTGATGAGGATGACTTTGCTCTAAGGAATGAGAATAACTGAGATCTCTGTAAGAGATTTAATAGGGAGGAGGAAAAGAAGCACTTGAAGGTCTAAAGCAGGACCTTCTTTTCCTGAGGAACCTGGGCAACAGATTTAGATGTAAGCTTTTGTTACATAGAAGCTCTTCTTCAGACAGTTCTGAATGGTCTGTAATTTTCCTCCTTGATATGTTGTAGTAACTGTTACTATGAAGCTTTATAAGCCATATACCATTATGTTCTTCATAGGTCTACCTGGCCTGCCAGGAGTGAGTGGGGCACCAGGACCTCAAGGTTTTCCAGGTGACCCTGGTTTCCCTGGAACAGGTGAATCAATCCCAGGAAGACCTGGATATCCTGGACCACCAGGCTTACCAGGACAGCCAGGAAGACAAGGCTTACCTGGACTACCCAGTAGGTTCAGCAGCATTTATATGTTGAGACTATTATCCTGCATATTAATAGATTCATTGCTTTTGTTAGTCCCACAGAAAATTAGAGGTGAAAAGTATATTTCAACAGATACATAAAACTTTTTAAATGCTATATAAAACATATTTTTCCTACTAGCTGTTGATCAGTGAGATGTCAAGATTGTCATAGTTTTCTGGATGATTTAACCCCACAGAGTAACAAGTATCAAAATGCCCCTAAAACATGCCATCTAAAGTTAAAACAGCAAACTGGGAACAAAACCCAAATCAGCATCCTTTAGTAAAGAAATAAGAGTCAAAGTTCTACAGTAGAAAAAGGAAGAAGTGGTGGCAATGCAAAAGTCATGTGTCAACATGAACTCTAGCCAGACAGTCTCCTGTAGTATGATCTACTTGTAAAACATTTCATGAGATCTTGGGCTCTTCATGTGAGGATAACAAGAAAAGTGAGTGGAGAACACATGAGCTGAGCTAAGGAAACTGGCAACCTGATCCATGCTAGCTGTACAATTCATTTTTTCAAAGGTGTAATCTGTACTGAGAGAGGGATCCCTGGAGGACCTGGAGCGAAGGGTCAGTTAGGCCTTCCAGGAAGAAAAGGTGCAAAGGGAGAAAAGGGTAAGTGTGCCTGGAGGCCAGCAATTCACATATGAGATCTTTGCCACATCAGTCAGACCTAACTTGATAAGAACTTTGTGGTAACGTAGAGGATAAAGACCCATCAGACTGTGAAGTGGTCTGTTGGCATTGGGACTTCTAACTAATCATGTCAGTGCAGCAGTTACTCAGCACTATAAAAACTGATGTGCTTCACTCCTTTAAAGGCCATCATGAGATAAAATGGTCTGTGCACAAGTCAGAAGAGCAGTGTTATTCTTTTAGAATTAACTGTGCAGCTGTTCAATGTAATTGTGACCTATTGGTGTAGGAAATCGAGGCCTCTGCTCATGTACTGCTGGTCCTCCTGGTCCCCGTGGTGTGCAAGGACCTCCAGGTACTCCAGGAAAGAAAGGACAAATGGGATACCCTGGAAGACACGGAGAAAAGGGTGATCCAGGCTTATCTGGTGCAATGGGATCTCCAGGGCACCCTGTGAGTAGTTTTCATGAGGTTCAGTAAATAAATAACATCAGGTTACCACTTACACAGTAGGGGAACTGCCCTGGAAAGTTACCTGCAGGTTCTATCTACTTTTGTTTATTTTAATCTTCTTGGAGGATCATTTTATCAGTTTCTATCTGATCTCCCTTGCAGCAGTGGGCAGAGTTTGACACTGAGAGACAGAATCCCCAGAAGCATTTCTTTTGGGCGTGTTACTCTAACTGGTGTGGGTTTTGGAAACAATACAAGAACAAGACCTGGTTATTTAATTCCCTCCTCAATTCCCACACTGATTCCTTGGTGGAGATAACTGACAACTTTTTATTAATGGTTTGTGGTTTCTTTTTTTGGTAATGGTAAGGGGCTACCTGGTTCTGCTGGGCAACATGGTGAGAAAGGAGAGAAGGGTGATCCAGGAAGAGTTAGAATAAAAGGTAAACACACATTTTTATCATTAGCAATTTTGTTTCCTATACAATGTCTAGGCAATAACAGAAGAAAAAACTGTCTTCAGCTGCTGTTTAATAAAGTCATTACTTCAGTAAGTTACTGAAGCCTGTACATCCAAACTGCTTTCTTGGTACTACCTCATTCATTTTCTTCTTATGCACAAGATCAGCACAGTGTTCTGCGGATTGTACTCTATGGTTGTGCCACAAACCAGTTTTAACAGGTTATTAATGCTAAAACCCACCTTTTTGTCTCATGTGATAGATAATCAGGTTCTGTAGAGCAAAGACCAAGCAGGACACAATTACTGTGAATGCATGAAGAAATAGTATTGTACCTTTGGGGAATATCAATGCAAATACTCTGCACCATAATGCACTGCTGTATCCTTCCTGCACTGCAACCAGGTTGAACAAAAGCCACGTTCTTGTGGTGCCTGTAAACTTGTCTTTTACAGAGATCAAATTGTTCCAGGAGGTGTCCAACTACGTATTGCCTCCCTAAGCCTAGAATACCTCACTAAGGAAATGGGAATCCAAGGACTAGAAGTGATCCTACAGATGTGATGAATGGCTACCCAGCAGTTACCTGAGCAGAAACAAACCCCTCAGAACTTACTGGAAATACTACACTTTCTCTTTTTTTTTTCTTTTTAATTGTTTAAGGAATAAAAGGAGAAAGAGGTCCTACTGGAGCTCCAGGATTTCCAGGCCAAAGGGGCAATGATGGCAGAGATGGGGAACTAGGATTGCCTGGGGAAAAAGGAAATGAGGTAACGTTTGACTTTCAGATAGTTGTATTTTTTCATCTCAGATAACAAGAAATTACTAGCTCTGTAGTGATGGAAGTACTAATTCATTCCAAATTCCTAGCACATTAATCATTTTCCTCACTTCATGTTAGCCTAGATCAGTAAGTGTAGCTTTTATGCACCAAAAAAAATTAAAAATTGGAGGTATTACTGCCTTTTTTTTTTGCCTTTTTTCTGTATTCCTGAAATTCTGTATCACAGAATCACCAAGGTTGGAAGAGACCTCAAAGAGCATCAAGTCCAACCTGTCACCACAGACCTCGTAACTAAACCGTGGCACCAAGTGCCATGTCCAATCCCCTCTTGAACACCTCCAGGGATGGGGACTCCACCACCTCCCTGGGCAGCACATTCCAATGGCTAACAACTCTCTCAGTGAAGAACTTTCTCCTCACCTCCAGCCTAAACTTCCCCTGGCACATCTTGAGACTGTGTCCTCTTGTTCTGGTTGCCTGGGAGAAGAGACCAACCCCCTCCTGGCTACAACCAGAGTGTTTACTGTCTACCAGTATTATGGGATTAGAAAGAAAAAAAATGACTCCACAAAACTCTATATCCCTTTTTCCTAATATCTTTCAAGACTTAAAACTACTATCATCCATATCGTCACTTAATTGTGGAGGAGTGGTTTCTGCAGTTAATTCTCTAATATGGCTCTTGGTAATGTAAGGGAGAAAAGACACTAGGTCTTGTTATTTCTTATGATTTCTTTCTTTTAGGGTGATTCTGGACTACCACTGCCAGGTGATAAAGGATTTCCTGGAGTCCCAGGACTTCCTGGGGTAAAAGGACAGACAGGATTGCCTGGCTTGGGGTTTCCTGGCCCTCCAGGACTCAGAGGCAGCCCTGGAGATGTTGGTGATACGGGTAATGTTGGGCCACCTGGTCCAAAGGGCCAGAAAGGTAACTCTTCATGTTTACATTAAAAGCCAAATAAACAAAAAAAGGCACATTTCCTAGCATCTGTTAAACTCTCATATGTATTTTATAGTGTTAGCCATTCACAGTGAAAATCATTTTTTGCAAGCTCAGTGGTCATGTGAAATATGGCTAGTGAGAGGGACCATACTATCAGCTTTTAGCAGCAGACACTGATGAAAATGCCAGTTGCCAGGTGCCTTAAACCTGCAAAATGCCACTTGCAGATTATCAGAGGAATTACTTTCTGGGATGAAGACTAGCCCTGAGTGTAAGGATTTACAAGGAAATGCTTTTCTGCTGAAGAATCAGGGTAATACAACTCCTGCTTAAGGCTTGGTCTGCTTTCTGGTTGTAAAATATCCTTACTGAAACAGAAATATCCACACTGATAACAGTGTGTATGAACCAGAAATGTACATGGGATTGAGATGAAAATGCTGTTTCTTTCTTGCAACAGAGGGTATTGCAGGGACAAATTGCTGTGGAAAGTAAAAAGTGAAATAAACCTGTCTTTAGAGCATACAGCTGTATGACAATTCAAATCATTATCAATATTCTCCAGAAATAGGTGTCAAGAAAAAGATATTTTAAGATCCCCTATCAAACCTTAAGTAATATGTTAATAACATGCATCAACAGTCCTTTCTCTTTACTCTTGCACAGCCAGTTGGTTAATTCTACAGAAATATTCCAGTGAATGCTCAGACAGTGCTCAAAAAGGCAATTTCTTTATCTCTCTTGCTTCAGGTGACACTGTCTGCATTACTTCACCATACCCTGGAAATCCGGGTCCCCCAGGATTTAAAGGTGTTCAAGGTATGTTCACAAATGGGAGAATCACAGTACATTAGGGTTTAGAAGGGACCTTAAAAGATCATTGAGTCCAACCCCCCTGCCAGAGCAGGATCACCTGCAGTAGGTAACACAGGAATCTGTCCAGATGGGTTTTGAATGTCTCCAGAGAAGGAGACCCCACAACCTCTCTGGGCAGCCTGTTCCAGTGTTTTGTCACCCCCCACCCAGTGAAAAAGTCTTCCTTATGTTCACATGGAACCTCATCTGCTCCTGCTTGCCCCCATTTTCCCTTGTCCTATCATTGGACATCCCTGAGAAGAGACTGGCTCCGTTCTCCAGGCACTCACCCTTCATGTATTTACAAACATTAATGAGGTCAACTCTCAGTCCCCCTCTTCTCCAAGCTAAAGAGACCCAGCTCCCTCAGCCTTTCCTCATAAGGGAGATGTTCCATTCCATCATCTTTGTGGCTCTACACTGAGCTCTTTCAAGCAGTTGCCTGAGGCCCTTCTTGAACTGAGTGGCCCAGAATGTTTACTTAAAGTAGAGCTTTAAGTTGATAATTAAAAAAGAAGCTATTCTGAAAAGATAGACTATGCTACTTTCCAACAGATGCAGATTTCAAAGTGTAAAGCTGCAAATACCCAGGAACAGAATCATTTGAAAGAATCAAGGGTTTACAGTACAGTGAGCACCATCAAATGGTGTACAGACTGCCTGCAGAGCAATGACTAAATGAATGACTCAATTAAAATGCATGGAAAAGTCTGTAAAATAGATGGTTGGAGCTGGGTCAGACATAGGTTATGTATATCTGGATAGAGGACAAGAAAAGGTGTGAGGCAAGTCTGTATTTTCTACAATTATATTGCTTATGGCAAGCTGCAGTTGAACCCTAGTTAATTACTATTCAAAGTAATTACTATAACTTGTTCAACTTAATTTGAATTCAAACTAAAACTCATCCAGGAACTGGCAGAACATGTCTTGTGGTCACCTCCAAAACATTTCTGATCCTCCAAGAAGTCCTCATCAGAACAAAGGGAGGTGCTGGATTTTCAAGCTATTCAGTGTAGTATTACACAGCTCCCTGGCATCAAAATTGTGGGTGGCAGCTGGGATTTATACAGAAATTCAAGGACAAGGATGAGCAGCATTTCAGAAGCAGCAACTAGCACAGCAGCATACAAGAACTGGCTGCCACCTGGCATTCACTAGATTCATATTGGGGATGTCCTGTAACTTGAAAATATTGTAAGAGATGGATATTTTTATCTGATTTATGCTGATGAGTTGCAGTCTGCTCTTCATGGATTTGGGAACAAGTCCACATAGAAAAAAAGCAACCATCATTTGGTTATGACTTTGAATGACTGTGGTGCCATGGTTTAGTAGTCATGAGGTCTTGGGTGACAGGTTGGACTTGATGATCTTTGAGGTCTTTCCCAACCTTATTGATTCTGTGATGGTGTTTGCTCAAAAAGTTAAAAGGAGATGAAATCCACTTGTTGTCAAAGTACATTCATTATAAAGACACAATATGGTTTCCTTGGATCACACATTGTAAAGCTCTGACAGTTTTTTACAGGTTTTCTTTCTCCCTCCAGGACCAAAGGGTTTAAAAGGACTCCCTGGTCATCCGGGACCAAATGGCTTTGATGGACAAAAGGGCCATCAAGGCAGGCCAGGAGCAGGAATCCCTGGCCCAGAAGGTGAATTGTGCTTTTCTTAATCCAGGAGACCTGCTGCACTCACTTTTAATGTCTGATGAAATGTAATATAGGATGCTGTTTTGCCTTTGCAAAGTGATAATTTCATCCTGGTTAAATTTACATTATAGTATTTCACAGTTTTGTAAAAACAAAGGACAAAACCAAGGAAACAATTTCCAAACTGTGCCCTATTTGAATGTTCAAATCCTCTCCACAGGCTTTCGAGGTGAAACTGGTGATCCTGGTGATGAAGGTGAAAGAGGCTCAATAATTGATGGTAAACATGGTCCTCCAGGTCCACCTGGTGTAGATGGTCAGAAAGGTGTTCCAGGTGATACCACATATGGTCCTCCAGGAATCCCAGGCAAGAGGGGACTGCCAGGACCCCCTGGTGCACAAGGAGCAAGGGGTGATCCAGGCGTTCCGGGGTTTCAAGGTATGAGCCAGCTTTTATGAAGCTTTTCCTTGTGTTTAGAGCAAAGTCAGTCCAGATTCAGATCAGTCTCTCTCTTACCTGGATCCATAGTGGTGACTGAAGAGTATGCCCTATTTTTACATTCACATTTTGTCAGTTAAGGTTGATCATCTACTGTGGGCATCTGCCCTGCAGGAAGGGGAATGTACATGGAGTAACAACACAGCTTCCTGTTCTTCCTGCTGGTACTTGCTGCACTGTGGCCAGCTGTGTTTAGGGCTTCTTGCACTGCTACAAAGAGTCCCTAACTTGGACTGATTACTCAGATCTGAAAAGACTGGCAAAAAGTGGGAGAACACTTAGGGAGAGGGGTGGATTTCTTTTCCCAGAGTTACATAATGTAATCCTCAATGGCCCATTTCTGCAGGGGAGTTGTGCTGGTTGCTGTGTGTGTCTCAAGGGTGCCACTTACTTGCTACTTCACAGCAGATATTGCTAAGCTCCTTTATATTTCTTCCTTTTGCCCAGCCCTAAGCAGACACCACACACACCCCCTACCCAGCCCCCGTGCAGTGAACACCTATAGAACTGACCCCAGTGCTGTGTAGCTGCTGCAGGCCACTGAGCTCCTGCTGTTCTGCTCCCACACATCAGAAACTAGTGAGGATGACTAGGGCACAAAAAGCATGTAGGCAAGAGTTGAATCCAGATTTGTTCCGTAAAGAAAGAAGCTGTCCCCACCAGCCAGTTCTAAATGGCAGAAAAGCATCCAGTTTCACAGACTGTGCAAAAATGCAGAGGATAAGTAAGATATTACAAATAACTGAATGTGTAAATATAAATATTACAGTTGGGAGCTCTGAGGGATGCTGAGTAATGCAAAGAAACTATTTTCCAATGGTTTTTGCTTCCAGGACAGCCTGGTACCCCAGGATTTCCTGGTCCCAAAGGCTTCAGAGGCCCAGAAGGTGATAGAGGAGCACCAGGCTGTCCAGGATTCCCTGGTCCACCATGTGACACAGGCTTACCAGGGCCACCGGGACTCAGAGGTGTCATGGGCCTGCCAGGATCTCAAGGTACACAACATCCATCCAGTTGCCCCACAGCTCTGAGCTTTGCACATCTTTTCTAGCAGATTGAATCACATGGGTTTGTGGCTGGCATAACAAGTTGCCAGGGGGTGGCTGCTCCTTACTGGGGGTGTAACACATTATGTTTTGCACGTTTTCTTAAGGAATGGAGAGTGTGCATCCCAGATGCTTCCCAGCTTCCCTTCCCATACTGTTCTTGAACTGTCCACATCAGTGTGGTCATTGTCAAGTCATAAACAGCAAAGTTCTCGTACTCTTGTCCTGAGTAACTGTCATTACTGGGATACTTTCACCTTCTTTATTCTTAACTGGAAGTGTTATTTAGAGAGAGCTAGGAGACATGTATAAAAAGTATTTGGCTTAGGGATTTTTCACAGAGTGCTGCTACTGCTATGTCTCTCACTAAAGAAATGCAAGAAAACAATATAATCCAAGTGAAGAATGCAGGAAGACCAGAACTCCAGCATGGTAGCAAAGCTTCCAAGCTATTTTGCTACGTTTGAGGATACTCCAATTTCTGATACTCAAAATCTATCAATTTCTACAGTTGCTGAACTCTTTCACTGTATTTACATACGTAAATCAAACCTCTTGTTTTTGCAGGCTTACCAGGCTTTAAAGGTCAGAGAGGAGATAGAGGCCTAGCTGGGCCACCTGGAATCAAAGGTCTCAGAGGCTCTCCTGGCTTACAAGGTCCCCCAGGTCCTCCAGGCTCCCGAGGACTTACCGGACTCCCAGGCAATAGAGGACCACTTGGTTTCCCAGGACAAACAGGTATGTTAAACATCCTGCAAGCCACTTCATCTATAAATGTATTTGTGGAGGGAGCCTTTTTTACTGCTGTTAAAGCTCGGAAGTACTTTGCAGTTTCCTTCCTTCTCAGCTTCAAGAATGAGACTGCAGCAGACAGTAACAATAGAATCATGGACTGGTTGGAAAAGACCTTTAAAGGTCATCTAGTCCAACTACCATGCAGTGAGCCCGTGCTCAGAGCCTGTCCAACCTGACTTAGAATGTTTCCAGGCATGGGACATCTATCACCTCTCTGGACAACCTGAGGCAGTGTCTCACCACCCTCCACATAAAAGATTTCTTCCTTAGATCATCTAAATGTCCCCAGTTTTAGTTTAAAACCATCCTGTCCTGCTAAGAAGTCTGTCTCCATCTTTCTGAGAGGGCCCTTTAAGTACCAAAAGGCTACACTAAGGTGTCCCTGGAGCCTTCTTCAAGCTGAACAAACTCAACTCATTCAGCCTGTCCTCACAGCTGAGGGGTTCCAACCTTTGGATCACTTCTGTGGGCCACTCTGAACTCTGCCTTTTGCTTTATACTGTTCCTTAGAATATGACAATAACAGCATAACAGACTGAATATGTAAATAAAGCATTTAATATTACCAGGAAGCAAAGGAATTCAAGGACCCCAAGGATTCCCAGGACTCCCAGGAACACAAGGCCAAATGGGATTCCCTGGTGTAAAAGGTGAAGAAGGAAAAATGGGTCCACCTGGGCCTAGTGGAGAATGTGGGGATATGGGATTAAAAGGTTTGTAAAAATCCCTTTCACTCTGTAATTCTGTTATTGCAGTGGTTAGTTTTGTAACTGCTGTGTTAGGAGTACATTTACTACTTGTTACAAGGGTATGCTCACTTCTGGTTTCAGAGGTACTAAATCCAGTTCTCTTGCAAATGCACAATGAAAAATAACTGAGGAAACATTCATTCCATTCAGATCAATAGGTGTATTTATGACTAGAATAGGGCAAGATCACTTAAACCTTGGATTCTGAGTTGGACACATCTGAAACTTTAGATTTTGCAAGCTTTCCATCATACTGTCTGTGTGCTTCAACCTATGTAAAGCATACAGGTAATCACCTCTCTAAATATGAATATAGGAAAGAATAACTACCTCCAACGTGCAGCCTCACAGACAGTGCACTGTGGAGTGCATAACACAATTGCCACCTTACACGTTCCAGACAAGCAGGGAGTAACTCTGATTCAGCATCACCTGGGTTACTACTGAATTCACTGAAAAACCAAGGGAGGGACAATAAATTTCAGCAGCTGCTGAAACAACTGAGAACTTCATTAGTATTTGAAGGCTCTCTCTCTGTTAGGGAAGGCTTCACTAAAATTAACTTTCAGGACATGTCACTCAATGAGGGTTTACTTACATTCCCTGTGTTTGGTTTGAAGGTGAAAGAGGGCCTCCAGGAGACAGTGGCTGTGTGAACATTCGTCTTGAGAAAGGACAGAAGGGGGAACTGGGGTTTCCTGGTGAGAATGGACTTAGGGGTGAAAGAGGTAAGCGTATAAAATAAAGCCCTAAATACACAGACACTGAGCTGACAGATTTTTCACAGCTGCAGTAACTCCCAGCCACCCCTTTATGTTCAGAGATTCTTAAACTATCAGGCTACGTTTTCTGGACTAATTCTAAGGCAATACACGAAGCGTGAGAGCATAGCTGTACTCATAGTAAGCATCAAATAATGGCTTGACCGTATTGATCATTATCTTGTTCTGCAATTACCTTCAGGTGAAAAAGGCAGCACTGGTTTCAGAGGCACCCCAGGGTTTCCAGGGAAGAATGGTGTCCCAGGATTGCCAGGTGACCACGGTGACACTGGAGTGATGGGGTTTCCTGGATTCCAGGGTTTCCCGGGACCAAAAGGCTTGAGAGGAATTGGAGGCTTTCAAGGACAACCAGGTGACCAGGTAAACTAAGTGGAGGGGTTTAGCAGTTATCTTCTGACTCCAATGAATATGATGAAGGAAACTTCTATTGTACTTACCCACTAGATGTTCTGACTGAGAAGACTGTCAGTGTAATAGGAATAAGGACATTCCTTAATGTAACTCTTCAAAGCTTCGATGACATTTTATCAGGAACTGCAATCAGAGTCCACAGGGAGCCTCTGTGCTGCAGCTGTGATTGTCATGTTGCCACATGGTGGAAGTTCAGGCTATAGTACACTAATTATGGGGGGGACAGAAAAAGAATGCACAGTCAAGTCTCCAGCATGATTCCTAGAATCAGATTGACAAATCACTGCAGAGATCATAACACAGCAGCAACACAGGCAGGAAATCAGTACATAGCTGCTTCTTCATACATGCTGTGTGGAGCAGCCAAGCCAAGGAACCAGGCAAAACAAGTCGCCTGTGCCCATACCAACAGCTTGCACAGAGCCCAGGCAAGCAACATTGCTCAAAACCAAATACACAACCCTCCACAAATATATATGGATGTAGGGTAAAGTTCTGAAGTGGCTATATGCTAAGTAGCCAGTGAAATTACATCAAGCATAAGTCAGAGTTGGGGGTTTTTTTGGTAGAGAGTCCTGTCTTTGCTTGCTTTGTCTTTTACCTCATTGCTTTGAGGAGGTAATCTGTATTGCTGATTGTAGGTCATTACTCAAAAGGAAAAATAGAGAAATCTGTACACTTTTAGTGTTTCATCACAACATATTTCTGGTTACTGTTTATAGTAAATTTTGGGGAATATACAGCGATATTTGGTACATTCTTATGGAAACTTTCAAATCAAATTATTCAAGCCATCTGTGGGGAGTTGAAGCTGTTTGAGCCAAGAGTCAGCACAAACTATAAAAGCAGAAATTCAGAATATTATTACTAGCAAGCTTAATCTACAGTTTCTTGGAAGTGTTAGTGGTCACTGTTAGACATGCAACAAAGACAGCAGGCTTAGCTTTTCTGATGAGGTTAAGTGGTTTTGCTATTCATGTTGATTGTTGCTCCATTTACCAGTGTAAGGGAACCAAATGCTCTTCTAGATCATTCCTGCAACACATGCCATATCTCAAACATTTTTATTTTGTTTTTAAAAAACCCAGGGTGACATTGGCTTGCCTGGAATCCCTGGAAATCCAGGACTGACTGGCCCAAAAGGGTCTAAAGGTAACAAATCTTGCCAGGAGTCATGCTGAAATAAAGTTAGTACTTCAGGACAAGCTGAGCTGTCAGATAATTTGCATGTGCCAAAGCATTTTTCATTCTGTGTTAGTCCCTTTTATGGCTGTTAATACCTATGAGTAAATTATCTGATCTAACAAAATCTCTTTGGTTTTGTGGATGAAGAGGAAGACTTGTATGAAATAGAAGTCATTGTATCTCAACAGGCAGGAGAGGTGACCCAACTCCTCTGCTTGGTGCACACGGTTGCAAAGGACCTCCTGGAGATCCAGGATTACCAGGTACCTCTGAGTGAAGAAAATATTGGACATAAGAACTTATTTTCTCTTAGTATTATTAGCAGAGAAAGATCTCTGCTTCCTCTGCATATTGAGTGGTATTTCCTATATTTATAAACCCAGGGATTGGAGAGGCATCACCATGTGCAGCACAGCTAGTATGAACACAAGAGGCAGAGGCTACTATGTTCTAGTGCAACACTGTTGAACATACTAATACTGATCAGGATAAAACCTGGCTTGGCCACTCCTTGCTAGCCATTTCTGCTCTGTCAAGCTATCACCAGAGAGATCAGCATCACTCATTGCTCATAAGTACATCAGGGAGACACAGTATTTGAATAGAATTATTTTTCTAGTCAAGAAAACTCTTACTGAGCTTTTGTATTTTTAAACTTATCATGAGATGTAGAATGGGCAACTTTAAACAAATAAAGATTAGATTTTTTTCTTCTTCTTCTTCTAAGGACCCTGTGGATTCCCAGGAGAAAAGGGCTCAGCAGGTATCCAAGGACAACCCGGAAAACCAGGATCCAAGGGTGACCCTGGATACCCAGGAATACCTGGATTTCCAGGTGATGCCAATGGTTAATAAATAGTACTGTGTAACAGCTCAGAAGAGAGACCAAACAGGAAAATGTAGCTGAGGGGGAGGCTAGAGAAATCAGACATCATATGAAGGTGTGTATTGAAAGCCATTTCAGCACTTACAGGCAGCAGCAGTAGTCTGCCCAGGGTCTCAGCTAGCCAGATACATCAGTTCTTCACACATTCCCATGCACTTTCAGGTGCCTCTGGTCAACACAGTGTGCTGCATAGCAAACAAACAAATATCAACAGTTTAATGGATTTGCATATTCACAAATTGTTTGGTTTCCCCCCCTGCCCCCATTCAGGAGCTACAGGTCCTCAAGGATTGCCAGGAGAACCTGGAGAGAAAGGGAAACATGGGATTTTGGGAGCTCCAGGATTGCAAGGATTAGCCGGACCCCAAGGCAGAAAAGGTAAACAGTAACAGTGCAGCTCTACTGGTGACAAAGCAGCACCAGACATAAACAGCCTTTGGTGCCCTAACTGTGAGCATCATTCTGATTCTGTGTTCTCTCAAACTAAATAAAGTCAGTTCACATCACCTTTGAAAAGTCACATAAATGTTACCTCAGCCAACTGGGCTACAGTGTGGAATGAGTATGGGAGAAGGTAAAAAGAGATGCAGGCTCAGCTGATGTAACCAATAGAAGCTGAGAAAGGAAAAAGGAGTTTGCAGTAATTGAAATGTTTTTCAGTTGTGCTGTGTTCTGCCTTTTCACCATGGAGTGCCACTGTTCCTCTACAAAACCCAGCAGACTGCTGCAGACTGTGATGTCTCACTCATTTGCTTTAACAAATTGTGATAAGGTATCTTGGGTTGTGTTTTGTTGTTTTCTCCTGAACCTGAGTTTTGGTGGATTTAACAGAGAAACGTTTCTCCAAATACTAACTCCCACTTCTCACACTGACTGTTATGTTTGGATTGAACAGCAGTTCATATATACAGTTGGTTTTGTGGGAGAACATTAGTAACTTTCACTGCTCAGAAGGATGTATTGAAATGATAAGTGAAATTGATACTTTGTGAAGGAAGGTCATCACCCATGCACTTCACATCCTCTTTTATAGTGTGCTTCATCACCAGCTCCTGGACAGGAAGAACAGTAGTAACACCCTATATAGAGAAATCACAGTAAAGTAACACCTAGTGCTGTAATAAATGGTTAGAGAGGGCAATAGATTCACTTTTTCCAAACTCAGCTCATGGAAAGATTGAGAAGGTTTATTACAAACTACCAAGAATTTAAATGAAAACTGGAAGCCATGTGTGATTGCTTGCAGTAAGATGTGCTCATTTGAACTCTCATGACCAGTTTCTTCCTACTGCATAGATAAGATAGGGCTGAACCCAAGTCAGATCATTTTGTTGTTGCAAACAGTATCTGCTGTACTAGAGATCTGCAGTGACAGGAATGTCTAAATTGAGAGGGGTCAAAAAGAACCCAAACTAAATAAAACCAGCCAACACCCCACAAACAAACACCACCACCACCTGCAAACCATCCTGCTGAAAACTTAGTGCCAGACGGACTTGAACAACCTGGTCTAATAGAAGGTGTCCTTCCCTGTGACAGGGGAGTTGGAACTAGATGATCTTTAAGGTCCCTTCTAACCCAAAGCATTCTGTGACTCCTTCCTTCTTGCTGTAAGTGGCAAGACACTTCTTTTCTATGTTGTGTAGAAGTTACCCTAAGTCCTGCTCAGGAAGCAGACTAACACAGGTGCTGCAGAGGGAACAGTTCAGTTCAAGTGGCATTTCCCTAGAGACCAAGTTGCCTGCTATTGCCAGGGTAGTTGAAAAGAACAGTAACACCTTTGACATTATACTCAGTAATGAAAACTAAATGGAATTTGTACTCCAATTCAATTGGAGAATATTTATCTTAACACTATTTTCAGGAAATATTGTTGCTAGTATTAGCAGTCAGATGGTTAATTGGCTGTTCATAGCTTAGTACAGGGCCTTGTTAGTCCAATTGCTTCTCATTTACAATAAATGTCTTCTTTTTAAACATTTGTCAGTCAAAGGCTTAGTCTGGCAAGCCTTGCTTGTGAGTAATCCTCGATGAAGCAAGTAATATTAAGGACATCAGCAGAATTACTAGTGTGAGTAGATGCTGAACTGGGCTGTAAAATACAGAAACAGTGGTTCATACACAGGTCAGCCAATTCAGCTGTACCTAGAAATATGGGGCTGTAGCAAGCCAACACTCTAGAATTACAAGTGCTGAGATTATAATGGATTGTTGGCAAAGGTGTCTGAAATTCCCTGGAAAGCAAGTAAACCAGGCCATCAATCTTGGCTGAATAAGCTGGAGATCAAAAAGTTTTAAATGGTGACCTCAGTGCCAAAAATAGTTAGGAGGTCATAACCATTGTAAAATGCCACTGTTAAATTCCCCGGGTTCGCAGGCAGTAAATGTGAACATGGGAATGTGCCTGAAGCACAAGCAGGCTACAGAAAGCAGGGCTGAAACCAGGAGTGTCATGAAAAGTTAAGGAGTAGTTAATTAAGGGCATAGAAGATATTACAGGTTGGATTATTAATATCCCATATTAGAAAAGGGATTACATGGGGAGTACATTATCAATGCCTTGCAGGTTTTCAAACAATCTGCTGGATTTAAAGTTTTGCCAGAGAAGTGTTTGCAACAGGCTAGATTTCATTTCTTTTTCCTTTCTTTTCACTCCTTTGTTACAATTCATCAGTTTCTGAGAACAAAGTTGTGGGATTATAATGTTTAGTGTGTGTTAGATAACCCCAGTGCCCTTCTATTTTTTCTTTCCCAGATGGCCCATCTTTGAACTAAGGACCTTTAAATTTGGCAGGTGAAGCACATGATGAAGGGCATTTGTGTTGCTCTTCCTGTGATTCACACTCTAGATATATGGTGATTTGTGTGCTGCAGGACATGCTGGGATCCAGCACAGGGACTGAGACAGTGCCTACATCTTCTGTATCAGGAAGTAGCTAGATGGGGAATAGGAGACAGACAGAAAGATAGCTCAGACTGCTGGAAAACAAGCAAACAAACCAAAACGCAACACCACTGCAGCTGGACAGGAAACCCTACATGTCAGGGAGAGGACCTTCCCTAGTGGGGAAAGAAATTAGGCAGAGACAAGCAGCAAAGGTGAAATCACAGAATGTTAGGGGTTGGAAGGGACCTCAAAAGATCATCCAGTCTAACCCCTGTGCCAGAGCAGAACCACCTAGAGCAGGTCACAATGGAATAAATCCAAGCAGGTCTTGAATGTCTGCAGAGAAGGAGACTCGACAACCTCTCTGGGCAGCCTGCACCAGGGCTCTGGCACCCTCACAATGAAAAAGTTTTTCTTTATGTTCCTGTAGACTCCTCTGCTCCAGCTTGCACCCATCTCCCCTTGTCATGTCAGTGGACATCACTGAGCAGAGTCTGGCTCCGTCCTCCCAACACAGCCCTTCACATATTTATAAACATGAATGAGGTCACCCCTCAGTCTCCTCCAAGCTAAAGAGACCCAGCTCCCTCAGCCTTTCCTCATAAGGAAAACGTTCCACTTCATCATCTTTGTGGCTCTGCACAGGACTCTTTCAAGCAGTTCCCTGCCCTTCTTGAACTGAGGGGCCCAGAACTGGACACAATATTCCAGATGGGGCCTAACTAGGCAGAGTAGAGAGGGAGGAGAATGTCTCTCGACCTACTGACCACACTCCTAATACACCTCAGGATGCCATTTGCCTTCTTGGCCACAAGGGCACATTGCTGGCTCATGGTCATCCTCCTGTCTGTCAGGATCCTCGGGTCCCTTTCCCCTGTGCTGCTGTCCGGCAGATCAGCCCCTAGCCTATAGTGGTCCATGGGATTGTTCTTTTCCAGATGCAAGGCTCTGCACTTGTCCTTATTGGATTTCTTCCCACCCAGCTCTCCAGCCTGTCCAGTTCTCACTGGAAGAGAGACATAGTGGGCACTGACAGTATGGTTCACCTTCTTGTGATCTGTTTCCACTCCAGTCTGTCCCTCTCTGCAGCAAGAAGCACCCCAAGTGAATTCATCAGTTTGAAATCTCCTTGGAACCTGTTACCAAACAAGCCACTGGTTTTGCCAGGTCTGCTCCTATCACCAGGTGACAGACTGATGGCTGCAGTTGATGTGTACATCTCAGCTATACACAGCTTAGGACAGTACACTCTGCTAATGACAGGGAGTGCTTTACCTTCCACTGCAAATGACAAAGAGCATCTCAGATTAGTTCAATAGGAAACATAAAAAATTGCCATCTGTTCTTACTTGTGGTGTTCGAGCAATTTGCCAAAAAGCACAGATTATAGAGCAAAAGTTATAACTGAGTACCATGAACACTCAGCCTGTGATCTGGTCACCTAGAGAACATCACTAGGGACAAAGCTGCTCTGTACTACCCATGTCAGCACAGCTCTCAACTATAGATCTGTTGTCTTCAAAGACTTTTGTGCTGTCACTTTAAAGACTTTTTGTAAGAGAGTGATGCAGGAAAGCACAGTTTTGTGTGAAACCTGCAGGACCAGGGAAAAGAAGCCAGGTGAAAATTTCACTCCTTTCTAGCAGAGCTGGATTAAGTTGGGCTTAAAATTGGAACAGAAGCTGTAAAGAAGTAACAGCTTTACAGTTATTTGAGGTAGTGTCTGCATCCCAGTCACCTGGCCACGTAGCGATAACACCGCTAACGCTGCAGACTAATCACCGGTAGCAGCGATAATCTGGCCGCAGACACGAGGTTTGTGAGAGAGCACATTAGTCCCATACTGAGCTCCTGCTGCTAACTGTAGTATAAAAATAACTAAAGGATTAAATCATAGAATCATTCAGGTTGAAAGAGACCCCTGGGATCACCAAGTCCAACCGTTAACCCTACTCTACAAAGTTCACCCCTAAACCATATCCCCGAGCACCACACCCAAACCACCTCCCCACGGGGGCAATGTCAAAGATCTGTTTTGCCAGTTGCTCTGATGTCAAACTATTATCATGTCTGTTTTCAGATTGTTCACATTTTCCTTTCCAAAAAGGCTGCACTCAGGGGCAATGTGATCTCGTGTTTTGTTGCCAATAAGAATCAGCTTCAGCAAATACCCTCTCTCCATCCAGAATGTTTTGTCAGAAGGGAAATGGCATAATGTTTAATTGTGACTTTAAGGGATTATTGTGGCACCCTATCACGCCTGTAATATTCCTCAGGTCTTCCTGGACTGCCTGGTCTGGATGGCTTGGATGGACTAAAAGGTCGAAAAGGTTCTGCAGGAGCTCCAGGTAAAGAAGGGAACAGAAAACCTTCTCTTAAGTGACTGAACGTGCAGGAACTGATGTATGGCATTTTGATGTTTGCCTTGCCAGAAGGTATCATTCAGGCTCAGACATAAACTTTCAAAGTATGCCTGGTGACACACCTGCACTTACAAGAGGAGAAAACTTTCTGACTGCCATTACTCACATAAGTTTTCTTGGATCCTGTTTATAAAATGAAAGTGTTTAGTGCAGATGACTCAGAAGGGCAGCCAAGTCTCCAGGTTTCCTATATGTAAAAGATGAAACTAACAAATTAAAAGGAGACTTTGAAATCCCAAGCCCATTAACATCGATGGGAGTTGTGCCACAAACTTAAAGAGGAATTTGGACTTCACTCATGCTGATCCATTTGCAACTTTCAAAGGTGCTTTTGAAGCACTATTTAAGAACACCATCTCTGCATCTATCTGGAGATTACAAGTTTATGCTGATAGAATATTACATTTAGGACCATGCCATCAGTTAATAGTTCAAGTTACAGATAACAACACTGCATAAGACAACCCCTGAAGAAGAGCATTAAAGCAGAGATGACTTTCTTTAAAATAGATGAATTAGGGCCAGATTCAACAAAACTCTATCCAGCTTTCAAGAGTGAACCAGAAAAACAGCACTAGGCAAACCCATGCAAGGAGGAACATCTGCAGGTGGTATTTCCATTCTGCACATCTGTATTTGTACTCACTGCGTGCTTTATGTACACAATTGTTTTCCTATAAAGGTCAAAGTGAAACAGGGCCTCCAGGATACTCAGGAGAACTTGGACCAAAAGGAGACAGAGGTGAACCTGGATGGCCTGGTATTTCAATTCCAGGCCCCCCTGGAGAACAGGGATTCCCAGGATTCCCAGGTAAGGAGGGGTTTTCTCCTTAGTGCTGCTTTGCAGAGGTGAAATGAAGCTCATAAAGGGCCTTCCCCTGGTTATTATGAACATTAATATATACTCATAAGCTTCCCTGCCTAAAAACATCTGCTACAGTAAAATGCTGATGTTACATGCTGAAACAGAGACCCCAGCATCTCTTGTTTATTATGTTACAGGAGAGGAGCGAATGAGAATAGAAAATTATGAGCTTGGACAGACTCAGGACCTTCTCCTGTTCCAGACAGGATGATTTCATAGGCCTCACTCATCTGACATTTTTAACATTTCTCCCACTGTTGAAATCTGGGAGAAGGCAGGTGTTGGTGGCAGCCTGCCAGCACGTGAGGATCCAGTCTTGAGTTTAAGTAGATTTTATAGAAGGAAGTAAGCATTTGAAAGAGATAAACCTTATTGCTTTTACAAGACACATGCACTAACCCAATCACTGCTGTGCTCAGGGTACAAGTGGGACTCACAGGTTACCTCCATGACTTTGTGTGGCAGCACTCATTTAGTAACTTAGTTCTGTAATCTGAAAAAAAAGAAATAATCCTGGGTGTTGTTTGTTTTGCTCTGTTTTAGTGTGTGAGGGTTTTTTGGAAAATGTCATCCCTTAGGTAGAAGAGGACCAGCTGGACCCATGGGACCTATGGGAAGATGTCCTGATAGTGCTTCTCCTGGCCCTCCTGGTGATCAAGGACCACCTGGTTTGGATGGAATCAGAGGTATTGAAACAAAACTTACCAAATTTGATAATGTAAAAAAAAAAACCAAAACAAGCCCCACAACACCAAAACTGAGGCTGCTAGGAGTCACTGCAATACTGTATGAGGGGCATGGGGAACAAAGAAGCCAGCCAGTACTGCAGTGAACACTGGGTAGATCACCAAGGATGAAAAAAGATCTCCAGGTTCAGTTTCTGGCTTCTATAGGAATTCTGTACAAGGCCTGCTGCTACAAGACAACTCCGTTCCCACAGAAGCAAACAGAAATAAGGTTGCTGACCTCTCTTTCTAGCAAGAAAGTTTGTAGTCCAGAAACAAGCTGCTGTTGGTAAACCCACAAAAAGCTTTGCAGTTCAATTCCAGCCCTGCAAAAGCTCAAGGTGCCAACTCTTTTGTAAGCATCTGCATAGATGCCACTTGTGTTACAAGCAGGGGCTGCCAGGGATCCAGGCATTTCTGGTCCTCAGATGGAGCTCTTTCAAGTTGTTCTGAACTCTTACATGAAGTTTATGCTTTGTGTATATATTAAGAATAAAGTTCCTTTACAACAGGTCACCCTGGGAACCCTGGACCTCCTGGAGAGACTATCTTTGTGCGAGGAGATCCTGGTGATACTGGTTTCCCAGGGGCACCAGGTAAGCCTGGGCAGCGAGGGCAGCAAGGAGCCAGAGGTCTTCCAGGGAAGCAAGGAAGAGAAGGCCCAAAGGGTATGTATGATCCATTAACATGCCCAGCCCTGTGCATCTCAGCCTGCAAACAGAGCCAGACCAAAAGGGGTGTTCTGTACATTTCATAGCTGTTCTCTGTTACCTGCAAATAAGGTTAGAAGGTCAAAGCAGAGTCAGATTCACATATTCTGCTTCCAGCAACTTGCTGGAAGGCTCCCCTGCCAACCTGAAAATGAGGGAGTATATTTTGGGTCTACCAGGTAAAGCAAACCTTGCCCTCTCTGCAGGGGTCTTGAGAAACTATGGGAGATACAGAAGTATTTGAACACAGCCAGAGTGTCCCTTCCTTAAAGGCACAGCCTCAAATGGTCACACACACCTGCCACCTGTCAACAGCTTTGGGCTTTAGAAAGATGCTTTTGTTTGAAAACAACCATCTAGATGCTCTGTTTATCCCCCACACTGTACAAGTTCTATCTACACCAATCCCTTCCAGTCTCTACAAAAAGAAAAGTCATGCATTGAATTCAGTTCAAGACCAAGGAGAGAAGAAGAAAATCTGCATTTCTACCTGAGAAACAGCGCTGAGCTGCCTCAAGCACTTTTTGTTACTCAAGCAGCCAGACTTCATCTTATTGATGAGTTCACCTTGGAATGGAGTCACATGTAAGCACACAACTGTTTTCTTTCCAGGTCCTATGGGAATCCATGGCCCACAGGGTCCACCTGGTGCTACCGGAGAACAAGGAGACCAAGGTTTTCAAGGAAGACCTGGTCCCAGAGGTCCCACAGGTAGTTGTGAACCTCTTGCTCCTTGTCATGCAATTGTTACTGTAATCTGTACATAGAGAATCTAATTGCATAGATACAATTTAACAGTTTCTGAAAGAAAAACCAAACAACTGATTTCTCCTTGTGAGTTGTGTACAATTGTCTGAGCTGTGTCTTTGTTTCTGATGTCGCCTCCAGTAAGATTTCCCTTCTCACTCCATCCTTTATTTTACATGCCTAAAACTTGCTCCTGCCTGTCCCACAATGGTCATGATCTGCTTTCCATTCTTCACATCCTTCAGGTTTCACAGGTAAATTGTGGACTTGTCATGTGGGCTTCTTTCTATATGGATCTTCTTACTAGAAAGCAGTCTGGGCTTGGTCATTAGGAGCAGTAGATAGAGCTGCAACAACAGGGCTGCGTGTTTTGTCACATCACTAGGGAGCACAGCCAAGCAGACCAAGCTCATGAGCATCCTGTATGAGAAGTCTCACGCTGTCATGTCGATTCTGCTTGTGAAAGACACTTGTTTCAAATGTACCAGCTGAGGTTTTGGTTGTTTTCCAATCAAAAACGTAGGAAAAGCTTGAATCCTACCATGGGATTATTACAAACGCTGGACTCTCAGTGTGACTAAACCTGATCCCATTCGGATCTTGTCTGAAACTACAAACAGCCAATAGCTCCCAGCAGCTTCACTACATGACTGTAATAAAAAAATAAAGAATGGACACATTTTCTTTTAAATGGGTGTTGGGAGTTAAGCTGCTTATTGATGGGTCTGCAGCCACAGAGCAGGCAAAGTACTCCAAACCTTGACAGGTGCCAAGGTGTTTGCACTGACGTTGGGTACACTTTAGGCTTTAACCCAAATCAGTCTGGGGCACATCAAGACAAAACCTGTACACCAAATATTTGAAACACATCAGCTGCCACATACTAGCTAGCACATACTTGCTGTGCTGAAAGACCAAGAGTAAAACCAAAAGCAGTGAAACTCTAAATATTCTAGAATCTTGAATTCTCAATTATACACTTGAGTAGCAAAACCAGCCAACAGTTACACTGATTTTTCATGTGGGGGTTATTAACCACTCTTCAATCTCATTTACTTCCCTTTTACACATTCCAGGTGACCCTGGTGAACCAGGAAAAACAGATGATTCCTGCCCTGCAATCCCAGGGCCTCCTGGGGAGGCAGGGCAAAGAGGAGAGGATGGCTCTGCAGGATTACCAGGGCCAATAGGCCACCCTGGGCCCCAAGGTAAGCTTGTCTTTGGAAAGCTTGGATGTCTGGTTTAGCCATTTAGGTAACAAAAGGGTCGGGGTCAGTGTTACTTTGCTATGGCAATCAGGAGCCAGAACATGGCCTTCCCCTTCCCCACTGGGTGCAGTCCAGGTCTGCAAGTGCTCCAATAGCTGCATCACTATGGTTAAAGACTTTGCTGACTTGGGTTCTGAAAGATGAAGGCCTGCCCTAGGATGAATTACAGCTCCTTATATGGTGCAGATACTGATGGCAGTTCTGCAAGAGGCTTGGCACAATAATGTCTGACAGTGCTTTGATTTCAGCTGTAAATCACACAAGTTCTGTAGAGGACATAACACCACAGCAGCAGCTGCTGTTGCTGAAGTCCTGTCTCTGAGCTACTACTCTGGTCTTGAAGTGACTAAGTTGTGAAGACATTCTCAGCAGAAGCAGTTCTGTCCCTCTCTGCCCTGCAGCATCATTTCTTGGTGGTGGCAGCCCTGCTGACTGGTCTGCTGTTTGGACAACCTGTAACCTTTGTATTTCACATGGCTGCATTTAAAGTATGGTACTTTCCCTTATCTAGGACGAAAAGGGGAAGAAGGGTCACGTGGCCTGCCAGGCCAGGATGGCTTACCAGGGGCACCTGGGCCACCAGGTGACCAAGGAAACAGAGGAGAGCAAGGATACACAGGGCCACAAGGTAGGGATGCAATGACTTTTGGACAAGAGATGTGCAAGATGATGTAGAGACTTAAGTTTTCTCTCTGCTCACCCCATCACACACGGATACATCCACCTTTAGCCTGAAATACAATGACATTTCTTTCCCCCTCTCAGTTCAAGCACTGACAATGAGATTTGTGAATGATTTTATAACACATAAGCAGACTAATGAAAAGAAAATTTATCTTAGCACCCATTATTAAATAGAAAGGCAATTAGCACACATGCAGAAACACCATATATCACTAGGTCTGCCTTTCTGAGTCTGGGCTAATAGAGCCCTGTCTGTGAGTAATTAGAAGTGCATTTTAACTGTGACTGCTGCTTAATAAATTAATGGTTTAATGCAGTTGAAGAAAGGACATGGTCTGTTACTGCAGGTATTCCAGTTCACTCTGGACAAGTCATCCTAGGGAGTGGGAAATGATTGCCCACCTTGGTTCACTTAATCCAAACAGCACAGGACAGAGCCATGGTACAAAAGTCAACTGTCAAGGGTTCACTGGAACCTAGTTAAAAGTTCTCTCCCAGTAGAAGGATAACATGAGTCTACTGGTGTCAGTATTGCCCTTGACAACCTGTGAAGTTGTCAGGAATCCCTTATTGAACACTTCAATACAGTGAAAGATAAAAGTCCCCACTCACTATGTGCTCAAGCAAGTAAATTTGTTACCTTTTCTCCTGTGTCTAAGGTCCACCTGGCCAGACCGGTATCCCAGGACCACCAGGCCCCCACATTAGATCTGCAAGTGGCTTCTTGCTTGTCCTTCACAGTCAGTCAGACAGAGAACCACTATGTCCACAGGGGATGCCTAAATTGTGGGCTGGCTACAGTCTGCTGTACCTGGAAGGACAAGAGAAAGCTCATAATCAAGATCTTGGTATGTATTGTAGTACACAATTGCTCTCCAGTTAAGGTCTGATACAGTGTGGTCTGTACAGTGAAAGACAAGTCAGGTGAAGCACACCGTAGCACCAGCAAATGCCTGCTTTCTAGAGGCTCAAAACTGATGTGCACTGATTATAATGAGCTTGGTTATGCTGTCCTGTTATGTGACCCATTTCCAATTTATTTTAGAAAGTATTTCTACCTCCAAGTAACTATGAGGAGAGTTGGAGAGACAAGTGGTTTATCTCACTCATCCTCACTAGGCATTTTGGCCTGTCTTTGAGCTCACCGAGGAGATTTCCTAGACCAGGAATTTCATCTGGCTGCTCTGAAATAACTCCCTGGAGGATCTGCTTCTTTTTACTGCAGAGAGCTTAGGAGAAGAGCTGGGTAGCTCAGGTGGATTCAGCCAGGTAGAGCAAATATGCTTTACAACTAAAACCATGCGTTGTGTGTACAGCAGAATTGTCTGCTTTAAGACTCAGAAAGTGTGTTTTTGGAAGAGACAGAGCCCAGTTTCTCCCAAAGACAGCTCTTTTTGGTGCCTCAGATAATTCCTTCTCCAATTCTGTTTAAAATTAGCTCTCTAAATAAGCTGCCTGATGTTCTGCCTCAGAAACTGATTAGTGGCAATTTGCACAAAAGGTGTATCCTGATCCTTTTTCACTCGTTCCACAAGAGGCAGAGAAGTCTCCTGGGAGGAAAGATCAAGGACCTAATAAGCTGGATTGAAAAAAAAAAAGTGTTTACAAAAAGCAATAAAAAGAGAACATTTTTAGTACAGCAGTGTCATTTTGACATGTTTTCACCATGGTGTGTTTGCCAGTGCCAGTTGGTAACAGAATGCCTCATAAAAGCAGTGAAAATAAGACTCGAGAGAAAATGAAGTCCCTGTTCCCTGTGACCAGTGTGTTCTTTTCACAGACATTTCCTGAGTAAGGAAAATCCAGATCCTTTATTATGAGTGGAATAGAATAGCACTGGGGTAGTTCAACCCACCACAATCACTGATAAACAAACCTGTCCTCTGTATAGAAAGGTCACCTCTTTAAGGAGGGCATTAGCGCTTGGGGGTATTACAGAACTAATGCATCACACAGAGTTCAAGGCAGAACTTACTGCAGTGATTCTTTTAAACTAAAATTATCATGGGCTTGTTCTCAATTCAGTTCTGGCAAAGGAACTTTACCTCTGCAGTGTGCTCTAGTCACTGCCTAATTCCCACTGCTGTCTGCCTGATGAGAGCTGCACAGACCTGGCTCTGCAAAATCCCTCCATCTTTCTATTTCACTTTGAGTGGCTGTGAACACACTAGAACAGCTACTGAGACTTCAGCTCAGCACCCTGGTAGCAGCAGCTTGCTGTACTGTACCACAGTCCTCTATTTATCAGTGTTAGTATTCAGCTTCTCACTGCTCATGAGCATGTGAGCACCTCATCTCTTAAACCAGCCACCACCTCCTGCCTGGTTGGTTTCTCAGCATTGGCACAGCTAAGAAATTTCTGTTGTAACTGTTTGCCATGATGATAATCTACATACCTGAATGCTGTTTTGAGACAATTAAGTATCATTGGTCAAAGGAAGATACCTCTTGGTAGAAAAAGATCCTGTTGACAGTAGAAGTTGCTTTAGGTCAAGAACCTGGGAGTTTGAGATTGGTGAACTACAAAACTCCTGTTAAGTTTTAGGGCCAGAACACCAAATCCTCTTTTCAGTTTACCAGGACAGAATGGAATGATTCTCCTCATTTGTGGTTATTTCCAGGCTTGGCAGGCTCTTGTCTGCCCGTGTTCAACACCATGCCCTTTGCTTACTGCAATATCAACCAAGTCTGTTACTATGCCAGCCGGAACGACAAGTCCTACTGGCTGGCCAGCGCTGCCCCCTTGCCCGTGACACCACTCTCAGGAGAGGAGATTGAGCCCTACATCAGCAGGTGTGCTGTGTGTGAGGCCCCGGCACAGGCAGTGGCGGTGCACAGCCAGGACCAGTCCATTCCTCCGTGCCCCATCAACTGGAGAAGCCTCTGGATAGGATATTCCTTTCTGATGGTAAGTCTGGGCACACAATCTTACATCTAAGTTTCTTTCATACAGCTGGGGTGTTTTAAAGGTAGAAAGACTTCTAGCTCTGTGAAGCAAACTGTCCAGTGCCTGGCAGGCACTTAAAAGGGATTTAAATCCACAAGAAATGAGATGAGGGTTAGTTCCAAACTGCAGAATTTGTCTCTAGCTTTACAGGCTGAAGTCACAGCCTAAGCTACACATTTCTCAATTACAAAGACTTTGCTTGCTTGTATTTAATAGACAACAGGATTTTCATGTACAAAGACACACGTCAGAAATAAGCCCAGGTCTTTATAACGCTACCCTCCAGTTCCATTTGCAGCGGTTTAGATAACAGCAATGGTTAGAGCTGACCTGGATTACCCTTTTAAGTACCAGAAAGGCGAGTGAGGGGGCTCTAGACTTCTAAGATCAATTCATTGCAGAGCACATAAAGACCTTCTCCAGCACAGTAAGCTCACTCCAGCCTAAGAGCACCAAAAAATAGCAAAGTTGAAAAGCAAATATAGTCAGCAGGAGACAGAGGAAAGCTATTTTTGTATTTTTTTCACACAGTTACCAAATTCTTTCACTGTTCTTTCCAGCACACTGGGTCTGGTGATCAGGGTGGTGGACAGTCCCTAATGTCACCTGGAAGCTGCCTAGAAGACTTCAGATCAGCTCCATTCATCGAATGCCAGGGCCAGCGGGGGACATGCCAGTTTTTTGCCAATGAATACAGCTTCTGGCTAACTACCGTGCTGCCCGAGCTGCAGTTTGCAGCAGCCCCCAGGTCAGGAACTCTCAAAGAAGGCCAAGAGCAGAGGAGAAAGATCAGTAGGTGCCAGGTGTGCTTGAAGCATGGCTAGCTAGTGAAACAGAAGTGGACAGCCAAAACTAGACTTGTCTAAGGATGAACATGTTACAGGTTTAAAGATCATTGAACATATTTGGAACCGTGCGACACTGCTCCTCTGGTTTGAATGGAGGTACAGGACTGACAGCTAAAGTATCTACCAAGCTTCAGCTACCACTGTGCACATATACAGGTAGAAAATCTGGTGCAAATGACTTAAGACCACAGAACTGTCACACTGGACTCCACTGCCTTCACGTGCAGGTAATGAAGTGAGCTTGGAGGGTTGGGAATGCCAAGGAAACCACACCTGTGGGCACCATGAAGGATTTCCTGTTCGAAACCACACGTACAGCAGGAAAAGTAGGCACATTTTTACAGCATCCCATACATATTGATCCTTTTTGATACAGATGCACAAATATACAAGGGCCTTACAGCCCTGCAGCTGAATTTCCCAAGGTAAAAACTTACCCTGTGTTGTTTGAGGGAAGGGGAAATGTAATTGTTAAAAACCCCATGACAAAAACAATGAAGATCAAAGTCTTTTACCACTGCAGTATTGAACCAGACTGCCAAAGACCTGTTAATTGGGCTTTCATCAGCAACAAAGAGTTGCAAATCCATTTAACAGCAGATTAGGTAAGGAAATAAGGTTAGCCGAGATAATGGCTCCTTAAAAAGCTCTATTTGTAGTCACAATTCATTTCTAAGAGCAGTTAAAGTATTAAGCTCCAATTCAAGTGGCTGAAGAAAATAAATCAGTTTCTACTATTAATTGGAAAGAAATAGCAGTGTGGTGATAAAATAGGTGAACTTGAGTGATGAATATAAGACCTGGTAAGACAATTGTCTGAATTTGAGGCTAAGGAATTTTGTTCAGTTTTTACTACTTCTGTAAATACACCACCAAACCCAGAACCCTCACCTTCAAGATCATTATGTAGCCACAGCTCTGAAGATGCTCTTTATTTTTCAAAGCATTGACTCTTAAATTGTTGATAAGCTAAAGCCCTAGTGGCCTTTTGATAGTTCCACATTCATACCTTTGTTCAGCTATAAACCCAGGACAGTTAAATGTCTATTTGAATTGTGGGGAAACTACTCAAAAGAGAGATTGCAAATGGAGAAGTGCACAAGGTCCACAAATGCTCCAGTTCCCACTGAAGCTACATTTTACCAGGAAGGAATAAAAGGGTTGGGCTTGGTTTTATCCAGCACTTTCCCTTTCAATTTGTGTTCACTGAAAGTTGTCTTAGCAAAAGGGTTTTCAAGGAAACAGAGAGATACACATCTAAGAGTCACAGTTCAGAGAGAGATCCCTCTAGAAGCCTTAAGGAGTACTATGGGCATGTAAAGCAACAACCAATAGATCATTTTGGTTGAAAAGACCTCTAAGATCATTGAGCACAACCTGTGACCTTTAACAACTGTGGCCATTAAAGTATGTCTCCAAGTGCCATGGCTACATGTTTTTTGAACACCTCCAGGGACAGCGACTCCACCACCTCCCTGGGCAGCCTATTCCACAGTCTGACCACTTTAAGTAAAAAGCATCCACCTATCCAAGCTACCTGCAGCCAGTTTCTCCAGGAGGATGCTGTGGGAGACAGTCAAAGGCTTTCTTGAAGTCCAGATAAGCATTCACAGCCTCTCTCTCATCCACTAAGTGGGTCACCTTGTCCTAGAAGATCAGGCTCGTCAAACAGGACCTGCCCTTTACGAACCCACTGACTGGGCCTGATCAGCTGGTTGCCTTGCACTGTACTGCATAATAGCACTCAAGGTGACCTTCTCTATGGCTTTCCCTGGTACTGAGGTCAGACTGACAGGTCTGTAGCTCTCCAGGTCATCTTTTCCAGCCCTTCTCACAGATAGCCATCACATTTGCCAGTCAGATGGGAACAAACATCTTCATTCCCCAAGATGCTGAGTATCTTCAGTGCTTAGCCCTGCAAGAAGCAAGCAGCAGGCAGAGAAGCACCATGCATCAGCTACCTCTTCCTTAAGGTGTGTCCCCCCAGCTGAACCCACAGTGGGGCAGTAGTCTCAGCTGACATTCAGTGGCAGCACTGGCAAGGTCCCCTTTATGAGCTCCTCCTGACAGCACTCACCAGTGCAAGAATGGTTGGAATCTCTCTGGAGCAGGACAGCTGCTTTGCTGGGGGGCTTTTGGTACTGTCTGCACTGAGATAAATCACGAAGGTTTTCCTTACACACTCTTAATTGCAGGCTGAAGACAAGATGGAATAAAATGGGATTTTGAAATCTGTGTTTACTTACCTTGAGCAAACAGTAGAGTCTTAAAAACACCTGAGAATCACCACAAAGCCCTGACAATCCAAAGCCACCCCATGGCATTTTATACTCTTGCTCTTTTGTTTAATTTTAAACCATCATGTAACTCAGTTGTGGTTTTCTGTTCTCCTGATGCAGCTTTTGCACCTCTACCAGTCACACTTCACTATGTTCTACAGGAAGACACCATATAGGAGATATATTTTTAAGCTACTGACAGGTTCAGTATTTTCTAGGTGTCTACATTCAGCTCTCACACTTAGCTGAATCCAAGTCATTTGTCAGAAATGTTGTTCTACTTCAAAATGAAATTGCAGATAAATTGCTTGGGACTATGAAGCAAACAAGACAGCCCAGAGGAGCAAGCAGCGTAGGCTTTAGTTCTGCAGTCATTTGTCCAGTGACCAGATGCAGGAAAACAACTGGGCAATTATTCATAGAGGACCCCATTAGGAAAATTGGATGTGAAAAGGAATAGCTGAAACTGCTCAGGGTAAGAACAGTCCCAAAGGCAATGGCCTTGCACTAGTCCTTACAGTCCAAACTACTCAGACTACTGCATTCAGGACCTGCATCTGGTCTAGCACACACCAACAAAGATGTGCATTGTACCCTCAGCAGCAGGTATTAACAGCAACAGAGAAAACTGAACAAACAAACAAAACTGAACAAACCAATGGAAGTATCAAAACGGTCTCCCCAGCTTTTAAAGCACCCCAGGTATTGGTGGTGATGTTAGGTCACTGAATTGTTACATTTCAAGAATGTGCCTGTTACCAAGTCTGCTGATCAGGATTAATCCAGGGAACAGAACTTCTTCCATGCTTTTTGCTGCTTCCTCCTTTAGAGGAAGTATGGAAAATTCACAAGAAACCACAGCTCCTGCAGCAAAGGGCTCAAACCTCAGGTGCTGGAATGTGCCAAGCAAAATGACTTTTTTGTAAAGAACCTTACTTTAGGTAGAACTTGCCATGCACTAACAGTGTGAGGAAATACACAGCAGTGAATACTCAGCTCTGCAGGTTGCCCTTCATTTTTGTCCCTGAGGAGAGAAAGTGCAACACAGCATCTGTCAGGAATTCATCTGCAGCTTACATCAGAGGCAAGCTCAGCTGACTGTAACTGGTCCTGTCCCAGAAGAAGGCCCAGCATGGTGACCACAGAGGTTAAAAAAACATTGCCAGGAGGAATGATCTGCTCTGCCAGATAGCAGAGCTGAAAGAGAAATTGGAAAGGTTAAGGAGTATCAGGGAGTGTGAAACAAAAATAGACTGGTGGAGCCAACCCCCGAGGCAAAGGCAGCAGAAGGAGGTTCATCAGAGGATCTCCCCTGCTCCTGCCACCAGGCAATAGGAGACCTAAAAGACAAGGGGAGTGGAAACAGGTCCCTGCTCAAGGAGGCCAGCAAGTGCCCTTCCCAGCTGCCCTTACACAGCAGCTCTGGGGCTCTGGAACTGGAGGGCCAGGCTACAGAGGCAGTAGATGAAGGTCCATCCAGGGGGTTGCCTGGGGTGACTCAGCCAGCCCCACACATTGGGGCTACTGGTCTTAAGAAGAGGAATTGTTG
The DNA here is from genome assembly GCF_014839835.1 of Dryobates pubescens. Classification (NCBI taxonomy): domain Eukaryota; kingdom Metazoa; phylum Chordata; class Aves; order Piciformes; family Picidae; genus Dryobates; species Dryobates pubescens. Next base: position 8,057,834 of record NC_071643.1, read on the forward strand.
TAGGCGATTCCATTCTAAAGGGAGAGGAGGGCCCCATGTGCCAACAGGATCCATCCCACAGGGAAGCCTGCTGGCTCTGTGGGCCCAGGTCAGAGATGCCACTGGGAAACTCCCTAATCTGGTTGGGCCCTCTGATTGTTCTCCATTATTGGTGATACAAGGTTGGAAGTGATGAGGTTGAGCAGAGAAGTGCACATCTTTAACACCACTGTGGCAGCTCTGGAACATGAAACATACAGCTTCTTAGTTACAGCAATGCAAAAAGAGCTCTACAGGTACAAAAATTTATTTCAGTTTTGTAGATACAAAAGTCCAAACAGTCACACAATTATTAGTACAATTCTGTTGTGAAGAATGACAAACATTTTTACCCTCCCTTTACAAACCCAAGTGTCTTTAAACTGTAACCAAGGGGGTGATATTTTTCAACTGGCTAATAGCTAATCCAGTGGTTTTATATAATTAAACTGAGTTACACTGAAAGTTGACCAGAGCACTGAATGATCAGTCTGAGGAGCCAGTGCTACTCTCTCCGTGTTTACACCTAGTTATTACCCACCGAGAGAAATGCACAACCTCTGTGCAGCTTTTTGACCCCTTTGAGTGAACACAGAAAGGTGAGCCCAGAGTATCTACTATTTAAGGAGAAACAAGTGAATTTCCAGAGCTGCATGAACAGCATGTTCAGGGTATAAATCCCAGGCCTTCTTTAAAGGGCAAGAGATGCTTTGGAAAAGCTTAAGGTATTAAACAAGTACATTACCTGTCTGGCATCTCCACCTCCCCTTCCACAAAGCTCAGAACTGATTATTTAAACTTTCAATAGAAGCATTGTATTTCAAACATAAATATTATGAAAGGCTTTAGGAAATAAGTAATTACAAACTATTTGATCATATACAAGCTTCCAGAAGGCTGCAGCACTGTGGGTGCATGAAATAACTCCTTGGGGAAAGGATAGCTGCCGTTTGTAAGGCTGCTAAAAGGCTCACATCTAGACTCCTAGGATCTAGTTGCTGTCATGAGATTGATCTTGTCAAGTGACCTTTCACATGCCAAGCCCCAAAGCAATTGGTCATCACAAATGACTGTAGTCAGAGACAAGTTTGTAAGGAAGAATTGCAGACATTTCCCATGGTGTAAACCCAGGAACGTTTCCATCTGTGATGAGAACACCGGCAGTCAAACAACTGTGGGCTTCCTGAAGCTAAGACAAGAACCTGAGAGATAAAGGCACTTTGATCAAACCAGTCTTCTTCCATAGTTAAGGTGCATCAATATGGAGGCTGCTGAAGATCACAGCTTAATTTGGATCTCACTGTCTATGGAAGTTCCAACTGTGAGCTCAAACTCAAAGTTTTCTGTGGTTTTGCCATCAGTAGTAAAAAACCTGGAAAACTATACAATAAATCTGCATATTACAAATATAAATCTACAAATATTTTGGTGACTCTGAAGAGCACTTTGCATTCCACATCAGCCTCTGCCATTTCAACATCTCTCAAACCTACGAAGCCTTTGCCTTCGGATCTCCTCCTCTGAATGCCGCTCAGGGGGGAACCAAAAGCCGTAGGGCCGCCGCTCGTTACGATGCGTTGCTCCAGCAGAACCTACAAGACAATGAAGAGCTCACATTTTGTTCTGCAATATAAGGAAAAGGAACAAATATTTTGTCATCCAAAGTGTCCTAGCACAAGGGAAATGTGGAGTGTTTCCAGCTCTGATGGCTTCAGGACAATCATGACTGCTCTTAAAGACACTGAAATTAAAAACAACCCCAGAATTACCCAGCTGACAGGAAACCAAACCAAACCAACCAGAACACCACCCAAGCATCTCAGCAGTACTAACCTGGCAGTTCACATTTTCTGTGATCCCCTGCTTTACACAGCTCACTCCAGACTGTTCAACTACTTAAATGCCCTCAGTACGTTTGAGTGCTGGCAAAATGAGCTTTCAGTTCCGCCTTTAGTGTCGCAGCCCCTCTGTGCTGATCCCCACAGACTCCTGACAGCTCCCACCCTTAGCTGGCAGCCATTTCAGACCTAAACTGCACATAGCAGCTCCACTAGAGACAACTGCACACAGAGTGAACTGCACCCAAATGAGCACTTTTTAGGGTACTGCAAGACTTTCCTGGTACTGCCGTTCTCCGTTACAGAAGCATTTCCTTCACTGTGGTACCTGCAAGTTAATCCAAGAGGCAGCAGTCATGAATAAATGCGGTTACACACGGAATGACACCACATCCTCATGCTGCACTCTGAAAACTCTACCATGAACCTTTCACCTGTTCCCAAAGATATGTCAAAATAGGGAAGCCATGAATCATCACACAATGCAGTGAAATCCCCACCTCTCTCACGGAGACTGTTCAGCACTGCCCTCTCGAGCTGCTCCTCTTCAGTGAGCCCCCCGGTGTAATCGTAATAGCTGCCCGGTGTTCCGTACTGGTAACCTCCATAGCCAGAGTACTCTGTGACAGGAACACAAAAGCAGGGAAACACACTGCTGCTGCTTAGGAGAGTGAGAGATCAGGTATTGTCTCCATGCTAGCCTTTCTGCTACAAATTACTCCCATTTGGGAAAGGAAAAAAGTTAACTAGGATTGCATTACTTACACAAACTAGGAATCCTTTTCTAAATCACAGCCAGACTGTGACACTCGGAGAGAAACCCAGAACAGATGGCTCCAACATCTCAGAGAGTTTTCATTGTTACAGGGAAGGGTCACAGAATAAGTTTCACAGAGAAATGGAAAGACCCTTTTCTTAATTGTAAATGCTTGGAGACCTTACTAATGTCACCAGCATGGCAACAAGCAAACAGGGAAGTCTGTCCCTTCCCCCAGTGCCCACAAACAATACATGCCAACGTCAGCATAAATTCAGATCATGTCTGGATCTGGAGAACACACAGAAGGATTCCTGCAGACTTCTGCACTGATGTGTAGAGCTTACATTGTGCTACTGCACACCTACAGCTGCCCTGGGAAACCCACCATACCTGCAATCTCAGCTCCTGTCACAACCCCTGGGTGCAGCCAGTGCAGCTGACAACCAAGGACTTCTGACCATTTGCAGTGCCTGTCAAAACCAAGTACAAACCATCCTCCACCCAAGCACAAGGGATTTAAAAGCAGGGGGGAAAGACTTGGCTAAAAAAAACTGAGATTCTTGTTTTTGACACAGTCTGATGTTGCCCGAACACAGAACATCTAAACTGAGGAAAAAAATAAGAAGAGAAGTGTTGTTTTTCTGTTCCATTTGTGCATCTGCAAAATACACAGCTCTGGGTGGTATTTTCATTTCCAGACAGCTGGACTAGAGATTTTGGAGGACCAAAGCACAGAAATGTTGCTGGTTTCTTGCAACTGGCAGAAAAATGTCCTGAAGCTTACCAAAATGAAATAATTGGAACTTTTCTTCTATGAAACTACAGCATGCTGTTTCCTTTTAGCTTCAGATTATCATCAGTGACAGTTGTGTTAGCTCAGTTACACAGACTCCACTTCTAACCTTCTTGGGGGGTTTCAGTGACCAGTTTTAAGGACACAGAAACAATGTCTTTTAAAAAATGTTTATGTTAAAAGAACAGCAATCCTAAGATCAGGAGCCTGATGACAAATAACAATAGTGATGCTGCATCTCAAGAGTTACACAGTAAAAACGGCAGTGTTCTGAACAGGAAGGAGCACATACTCCTCTGCATTACACAGACACCTGCATGTACTGTACACACCTCTGAGCACACAGGTGTATCCACACATACACAGAAGGAAAATGCAATTGTGTTCACCTGCAAATGTTTTGGGACACACAATGGCCACAGAGACAGTATTCACCCATCTGCACTAAACTCTCTGGATTCTCCTTCAGCAGGCTGAAATTCTGCTGTTCTCCAAACAATTGACAGCTCCTCTGACGAGAGAAGCTTATTTGGGGGTTTTAATCTGTATGAATTAGTCCTATTTCTACCAAACTTTAAAAGCCTTTAAGTCACACTGGCAGCATTCAAGAGACAACATTCCAGGGAAAAGGAAGCTAGCTGCAGGACATAATGTAGCTGTTACACAGACACACACTCCAGATGCAAGATTCCTGTATTCCTTCGTTCCTCTCCCCATCTAAGTGAACATTCCCTCAGTATCACACAGTATCACTAAGGTTGGAAGAGACCTCAAAGATCATCGATCTCAGCTACATGTTTGTTTGCTGGAGCCTGCCAAACTGCATGCATGAGGACTACAAAAAGTCTGGTACCAAGAGCATGGAATTATCTGATGAAAGACAAAGGCTGGTTTATTTTAATTGTGCTCTAGTACTATGACTTTTGGTATGTTTGATGTTTACCTTGACATCAAGTTGGGAGTGCTCAGGAAGCCCAGAAAAATGTTTTGTTTTAGGAGAAGCAGCTGGGTAACATCAACCTGTTCAAGGTGCTCAATTACAACAAATGTGTTAATGCTTTATTCATGAACTTCATTTAAAGAAATCCTAAGTCAAGTATTAAATACTAAATGTGTTAAAATTGCACTTAAAATCTGCTTTCCTTCTGAAGCCATTTCCTTTTACTGATTTATCAAATCTTTTCTGCTCATACTTTTCCACTGTTTTCCTGTTTAAATTGGTACTCAAAAGCAGACAGAGGGAGAAATTAATCAAGATCTGCATCATCAGTCTGTGACACTAGGGAGAAGCTTCTTAATTCATCCATGGCCAAAGTTATTCCATACATAACACCCCAAGCAAAAAGGCTAAATTTTCCACAGACTTCTGCAAATAGGATGAAAAACAAAGTATATACACAGAAATTAACATGGAGACATCTTTCACTGCAGGTGTCAGCCAGTTTAGAAAAAGTAATGTAGAAAAAGAAGTAGTGTCTTCTAAAGCCAAGCTTTTCAGACAGGGTAATACAGGTTACCCTTCTCCTCTATCTCCCTTTTGTGCAAAGCACCCAAAGCCCTTAATGTAGCAGCACAGCTATGTCAGGGACCACCCAACCATGCCACAAATCCCATAATTTCTCCTTGCTAACAGAGTTATGTACTACACAGTCCCCCATCAAGCTAGGTGCAGTATGTGAAATCTCCTCTTCCCTGCTTAAGAAGAGCTGGAAAATAAAGAGCTACTGAGAACCTGCTCCTCTTCCACAAGAGTGGTCTTCTATACCCAGGCAGGCTCCAAGGGCACTGGTGTTTGTGCTGTGGCTACAATAGATGAGGAAGTTGAAGCACTGAGTACAAATTCTTACCTTCATTGGCCATTGAGGCACTTTTCCCAACATAAATCCTGAGTCTCCACCTACCCCACTGAACGATGCAGTACCTAAGCACAGGACACAGCAATGCCAGCTGCACACCTGGGCCCTAGCTTTGGGTGAAGAGTTCCTGCTTAACTGGGTGAGTATCTTCAGCTGGGCTGAGGCTGCCAGTGATGCACAGATAGCTCTTACTCACTGCACTGTCTATGCTCACATCTTATTTCATTTCACAGTATTAATTGTATTTCTTTATTGGCCTATAGATCAAGTGACCTGAGAACTGAAACAATGGGAATCCTGGGTGAACACGCTTTTAAGTCACCGCAATCCTTGTGGCTGTTGGTAAGAAAAGAGCAAGTTAAGATCTTTTGGTTAGGCCTCAAAAATATTCAGTAATCTCACTTGTGGGAGTTATTGCAGGTAATCATAAAAGGGAAGGTAGGTCATGGAAGACAAAATCTGTCACTGAGGATAAAAGCAGCACAATTACTGGTTCACTGTGGCTCAGAGTGCCCACATCGCATTGATGGAGGACGAAACCAAGTAAAACTCTGCATGGCTAAACATCAGATAACAGCAAGAATGATAAAGTAGTTTTCATAGAAACAACTGTATAGGCTACAACTTCTCAACCAGAGGAAAAAAGATGACTCTGGTGAATAGAGGACTTAAAAACATGAAGAATAGGAAAACAGAATATGAAGATAAAGGCTTAAGTTACCCTTCTCAGAGAAGAATTCATATGCAAATGAAACTGGCAGCCATCAAGTTCCAAACAAACACAAATGACAGGTTCTACACCAGGAAGAAACTGTGAAATCCTCCTCCTGTGATGCTGTAGGTGTTAAAGAGTTCATGCCAAGTCAAAAAGCTTTTGAGAGCCATGGAAGAAGAATCTATCCCAGGATGTTAAAGACTGAACTCCTCCGTAACACTTCCTGCTGTAAACACCTTTAAGCCACAAGGCAATGTAGAGGAGCAAGTGTCTGAGGGAGTTATCACTATCTATTTATCCTGTTCTCAGAGCAGATGCTTGGGTAAGAGTATAAATCACCGCAGGAGGCAAGGCACCAGGCTATACATCCCTTAGCTTTGATCAATACACCATCATTCTCACCACTGCTTCTCTTCTGCCCCCCTAGAACAGGCCTCCACCTATTATTTCCTGTGTATCCACAACAGAACTGACTCCACATCTGCATGAAAAGTGAATCAACACGCCACGTTCAAGGTGTGCCAGTACTCCAGCTGTCCATCTACTGCCTGGGAAGACAGCCTACATGCCTTCTGCTAAGGAGTGGGCTTTCTGTGTGGGAATTACTTGAGGTACAAAAGGTGTTCAAAGGAAGAGGAGGCAAAAACCCCCCATGCCAGAACTCAACAGGTGGCTTTGCCACATAAGAGCACATTTACCCAGGTTCAAAGGGCTGCTTTCAGGTGACAATATCTTCCAGCTACACCTCCTGCAAAAGGGATGACATCTCCCCAGGGCAGCATTTTATGAAGTCATGACCTTAATTGGAGGTTTAAAGCCTCTTGTACAAAATACATCCACATTGTGCCCTAAAAAAGGATTGAACAGCCAGAGAACTAATGAATGTAGGAAGCACACATGTGCAGAGCATATTAGAATAGAATTATATATGCTACCACTGAACTAGCTCCTCTGTAAGCTTTCCACCATTAGCAAAAAGGATTTTAAAAGCTGGAACATGTTTTCAAGTAAGTGGATGAGGAAACTTACCTGAGTAATAGTAGTCCCTAGGCCTGGCTGGGTCAGTAAATGAAGGAAAACCACCTAAAAGTAAAGCATGTACTCTTTGAGTAAAATAATCAGTGTCTGTCTTTATAAAATACAACACTACTCTTCCTTCCTGAGTGTTTCATAAAATACAAATAGAATCCCAGAATAGGTCTGTGTGGAAGGGTGCTCTGAAGGTCCCTAGCCCAGCTTCACTAAGAGCATGGCTAGGAGGTCAGACCGGCTCACCGAGAGCTTTATCTCATCTTGTCTTGAAAACATCCAAAAATGGAGACTGCTGAGCCTGCCTAAAAACTTGCTGAAATGGCCTAAATCCCAAGTGTCTCTTAGGCAGACTATCAATGGAGCAGTTACACACCTGCACAGGCTTTCATGACCTTTCTCAGAGGTCCCATAGTGTACATCAGTCCAACAAGAATCCCCGCCAGATGCCCAGCAAAAGAAGTCCTACAAAAAAGGGAATCTTGTCAGTGATGAAAGGAAAATGTTTGTTCTGAGGATCCCCAGGGGTGAGGGTAGAATTTGTTGCAACCAAGAAAGTCCTAAATAAGACCAAGCACAGGGAATTGACCCGCTTGCAAGGACAGTGCCAAGGTTTCCTTCTTCACAATGACCTGAAAACTGGGAGGTATATACAGTTATTGAAAGTACTCCACCTGCATCCTGAAGAAGCTGGAAACGACTTGGAGAGATCATTTTAATTGCTTACTTGAGGACTTAATGACATTAGCTTAAATGCAGTTAAAGACCTACTGAGGAAGGGAACTAGTTTTAAACTATAAAGAAGTAAATCCATGGAACTGCACAGAAATGTCTAGGTAGCATCTACAGAACCATTCACAGTTGCAAGTGAAGGTTTTAACAGTTGCTGACATACACCAAATCACAAATAACTCTGGATTTATACTGCTTGTCCAAAGACTGAGCTTTTTTACCTTTATAAAGCAGAGATGAAACCTTTGTTTCATGTACAAATAGATTTAAGCATCACGTTTTTTACATTCTCTTCAGAAATGCAGAGTCAGACAGATGACAGCATGTGCACTCACGACATCGCAAGTGCTCGGCATCGCTGGTGAAAGCACTCAGGGCAACGCGGCTGTCACTAGAGGGAGATAAAGATCAAATCTCAAGCGACTTTTTCCCACCTACTTAACCAGAAACTTCCGCACTGTAGAGCTGGAGCTCTCTCCCGTACGAAATCAGTAAGTCTTTTAAGAGTAACAGAGAAACCCTGATGTGAAAATTCAGAGGGTAAGAGATGGCTACCAAAATCAAGTATCTCTAAGGAACTCGTTTTCCAAACAGATTTTTCTGGGTCAGTTTTTTTTCCAAATCAGTAAAACAACATCTGACCTGGAAAAAGCCTGTACACAGCAAGCACTGAACACTTCAAGGTGATGTGCTCCAGCAATCCACTTGAGACCGGGTCCCCTCTATTCCTGGCAGTGTTTTAAACAAAAGTTATGCTCATCTTAGGTTACCAAGCACAACACTGTTCCACAAATCCCCCAATCAAAGTATTTGCCTGTAGTACAGTGAAGCTGTATGAATATTAGTGACACTATGAATAACCAAAACCTTCTAACTTTAAAGCCTTTAAGGGGATTTTCTACTTTATGTCTGTTGCACAGTGTGCCAGATGCCTAAACTCTATTGACTGATTGATTTTAAGTTCTAAACAAGGAGCTGCAACTTCTGATCAAAATCTTTAAACAGGGTTTTTAAAATTAATTGGCTCTACTGTCTCACACATATACTGTCACTGCCAAGCAGACAATGAGCACAACTGATAAATCACATCAGATTTCCACCATATGCTGTCAGAAAATTGAGCACGGCCAACAATGGCATCCTGCTGCCCATACTAAGGAATGGATACAATCCCTGTATTTCCCATCCACAGAATAAGGAATAATGGAGATAAGCCACAGCAAGAGAAGTCAAATCATTCAGGTGGCAGAACAGACTGCCTGGAGAACCTGCAGGGTCTCTACCAGATGAACAAGACACGCCCCCACCCCACATCTTGCTGGATTCAGAGCCCTTCTCCTCCCACGTCTGTCTCTGCTTTGCCAGAGAAACGAGAGGCTGCTGGAGGCCTCCAAAGGGCAATCAGAGTTTATAGTAAACATCAGTGATCTGTAGAAGTGCCTTAGCCTCTATCATGGCAAGTATAACTACATATGCATGTTTATACACAAGCACATTTGTTTTTCTGATGTTACCACTCAGATGTTACATGTCAATTGTTTTTCTATACACATACCTTAGTCCAAAGTGGATACTCCTGTTTCCAGCTTAAATACATGCTCACAACTAATCCTGAATAACAACTCAGTGTCACTCTTCTTGAGGTTCCATGTATTTCACAGCTGATGTTCATTTGCAGTAATTGCCTTTTGAAAAATATGTGGAATGGATTTCTTGCCTATGAGGCTGGCTGAGCTTTATTTGCAGATACTAGAGTCAGTAGCAAAACTACAATTGCTTTCACAAGGCAGAATTACATACACAATTTAGAACCAGATGCTACAAATTTGGGCTGGAAAGTTAAACAGTTTACAAAGAGCACAAAAGTGGTGTGAGAAAGCCTTGTCCGAGCACACTCTACCAAGGCTCCTGTCACTGCATTATGAATTCCACTCTTGTCTAAGTCAGGAACCTGAGGTCACTCCTATTGTCTTCTTTTTATACACAGGAAATAATCCCGGATAGAATCAAAAATTTTTATACTGTCAGTGATAATGCAACCTGCATTCCCAAGTGAATCTAAAAAGCAGCTTTTTACACTGCAAGAACAGCAATGCCTTCGCTGGAATGAGTATTTTTCTGGGCAAAACCTCTCCTTTTTTCAGTTAGGCTGTTACACCTCACTGCCTGAAAAAGCAGTTTGGAAAAAACATGTGATATCCAGCTTCCAACCCCAAAGTGCTGTCTTTCTCCACCTGATACATACTTAAGTCAGTTTGAAAATGACTCAAATATAGGATTTTCCTTTAGTAGTGAATAGAGCTGAAGCAGTTCCATGAAAAGGAACAGGTGACTCAACGTACCACAGAGAGGAAGAAGCACAGAGATTAAGCACACAGTAACTTCTGACGTGCTGCTTCTTCCAAAGAAACCATCCCAAGAAGTGCCACACAGAGCCTTCATCTCAATATCCTCACTCTAGAGAAGGCAAGGTTAGAAAGATACTGTGTCTTTTACATTTGCCCCATACCAAAAGCATTCATTTGAAAGAAAAGAACAGCTGCCAGTAAAGCTGTAAACCCTCTCTTCACACACAAGTCAAGGTTTTTGATAGCCTCATTATTTTGAATCCCTTTCTGGTTACAGATTCTTAGGTGATTCTGACACATCATTCCACTAAGGTGGGTCCAAGTTCATTGCATGTCTTCCTGACTGGATCAAATTTTGCCTCAATTACTGACTTCTTAACTTGCTCAAACCCCAGTTATGCAACTCAGTCTACAAAGGGTCACCATTTAATCACACTTCAATTATTTTAACAAGCCCTGAGCAGGCAGAGGAAGACGCAGGAGCAGTGCTCCGAGAGCTAGAACAGTTACAGTTCATTTTAAGGCAGTTGGCAGTTACTAATTAAACACATTGTGTTCAGGGACATGAATTTCTGGAGATTACTGCTTGTTTTGTACAGTCCCCATTGCAATTATGTGCCACAAAACTGTCTTGACTATGAAAGTCACAATACAGAGGTTCTTTAAAACAGGCAGCAATCTAAGCTTCTAGAATATCATGAAAAGGTTTTTGACATTTCTGGACCTCCTTTAAGCTTTCTACCCCAAAGACAGTTCTGTGGTAATGTAATTGAAAAGCAACAGCAGGCAAGCACTACACTCATGTTTTAACTCTACCTGATGCAGGAGGCTTACCACAGACTATAGACTCGGCATTTAATTGTAGCCCCAGTGCTCCAGATACCAGCTAGCACTACACTTGCTTCATAACACATCTCAAACTACTTCAGATAAGGCCAGATGTCTTCTCTTAACTTTAAGATATTAAATGCACTTACCCTGGGGAGATCAAATGAATAGCCACCAGCTCCACCCAACAAGCATATTTACTAGGTATCCGGAACCCAAGAACACTGCTGACTCTTCCTGGGTTGTAGTAATTGTTGAGGACTTTCAAAGCAAACAAGACTCCTGCAAACAAGAAGAAATCAGGCAAAGAGGGAAGCACTTGTGCCAAAATAACGAACTGCAAACAACTTTACTGAGATTGAAGTACAGAGCAGTTTCACAGCGCCTCTTACATGTCAGAACAGTCTAAGCAGTTTCCTTGGTGATACTTGTGTGACAGCCAAGTCTAAGTTGTTTTTAATATTCCTCCTCACTGTAGCTATTCAGGTGTTTGAAACAATACAGATGTAATTTTTACATGGAGGCTCTAGATGACAAAATGATTAAAGTCACAAGCAGTTCCAGGAGCTGGGAAAAGCCATTACTGAAAACAAGGCAAACAGATACATATGAAGCTCAACTGAAGCCCCAACATTTCTGAATTAACAGCAAATCATCTCACATGTACCTCCAGAATCACTTGTTGCTGAAAAATGCAGAGGCAACACCTTCAGATTCAATTCAAAACATAATTTATAAGTGACTGCAAGTGTTTTGCCATGCAAGCAACAGCAGATATGGAAAAATGAATTCACATATTTATTGCTTTCAGTAAGTTTTTGACAAAGCTCCTCTCAAAAGCAAGTTCAGAGGTAACTGGGAAAAAAACCCCAATAAACTCTGAAAAATCTAGAAGTGTAAGATCTCACACAGAAGAAACAGCAAAGTTGGACATCAATGAAGAACTACTAAATAAAAACATTAAAAAGGTTCTCCTCCCCTTGTAAACCACAGCAAACCAGAGACAGCTAAATTCCTGTATGTATATAGTGTGACTGTAGAACCAAATATACACAGGAATGTGTGTGCATGCACACACTCATGCTATTTGCTGCTGCTAAAACAACTTGTTCAGAAACTATACATTTACCAACAGTCACTACCAGCAGTGCAATTCAGGAGGCATCTCCATCCAAACCACCCCTAGCTCACCACAACCCCATCTGCATAGCTTCAGGGGGTTTTCAGTAATTTTTTTGGGTCAAGGTTCAAGTGTCTGCTGGAACTGCCTGACTGGTGTGTTGTCAAGTTCCATCTACAGGAACAAAGGACAATTAAGAAAAAATAAAAATAAATAAAATCCAGGCATCCTAAAACTCTTAAAACCTGTTCAAGTGAGTGGGGCACAATGACATATTGGACCTTACACAAAGCTATCAGGAAAATGCTCGTATTCTCTTCAGCTCTTCCACATACCTGCCACTTGCTCCAGCAGATGAGAAACAGCCTCCACTGACAGCTATGTGGAGAATGTTGAAGGTTTAGAAAGATCAACTGCAGACACTAACTCTGACAGAGCTACTTAAACTTGCTGCCCAAATACTGCTCAGGTGCACACAGGCTGCAGTTCCACACTTCTAAGCTCTGAGTACTCAAGAGATGCTGCAGAAGTGGCATGAGAGTAAGTTGCAATACTCGATGGCAGAGGGGAAATCTGTACCTTACAGACCATGTAAAATGCAAATCCAGTCAGGTGATCCCTACATGGGCAAGAAGCTCAACTTTCCCTCCTCTTTGCAAATGGCTGAGTAGATTACAGGCTTAGTCCCACTCTTTTGCTCTCTGCTCCAGCCAATACTGCAGTAGGGCTGCCATGAGTCTCCTCATGGAAGGAGGGAACCCCATCACCGGCATCACTGCTCAGCAGCTTGGTGCCTGCTGCTGCAAAGCATGGGAAAGCATAAACCTGCTTCTCCTGGAGAATTACATCACTAAACTCGCCTTCTCTTCTGTTGACCTGAAGCAAGGGACATGGTAAATCGCTGGCTGGTTAGTAACAAGCTGGAGAGAGAAAAATGATCTGGGAAAAAACAACAAACCACCTCCCAGTCAACCTCCACACTACCCAGTTATATGGTAGGATCATATTCCCAGAGAAAAAGAATTTTCATCCTCCATTCTTGAAATAGTCACTGTACTTCTCTCATTCCCAGTGAGAACAGAATCAGTACTAAGCTTTATTAAGTCATGGACTGCTTGGAACATACAGGAAAACATCATTCTGCTGGGATGACCACATTTTGTCTCAGGTAAAGACAGCTGGGTCACAAACCCATAAGCCAAACTACATGATGCCTGTACCCTGAGTGTATGCTTTAAATTAGGAATAGGGTATCTTCAATGACCTAACAGCCACATACATGGAGATGGATGCACACCTATGCATTTTCAGCATTCAAATCTTGTTACATAGCACCTATAAATACTTGTTTTACCTATGTAAACCAGACCAAATGTGTGCATTACCTGAAAATCCTACGGCACAACTGAATTCGTACGAAGGATCATCCATGATCTTCACAAGCATGAACTCCAGCACCATATACACAACTCCAACCAGCACTGAAAATACCACAATTATGTAGGCAAACCATGTGCTCCCAAGCTTTCTTTCCAGCATGATCCCCTTCCACAGCATGGAAACCATGTTATAATATAAGTGCCAGTCATCTGCATGGTGAATAGGAGAAAGCAACAAGCGCTGCCAGTCCCGTCTGTGGAAGCCTTCATTTACACTGATGCAGACCTCAGAGAGCGGCTTCAGAGGGTTCAGGAAGAGGAAAACGTTCAGTATGAGCACCCCAAGGGTAACAGAAGGAATGTTCTGGAGTCCAATTTGAGAAATTTGATAAAGCAGCAAGAGCAGCCCAGCGTTAACTCTTCCCTGTCTCCGCTGCATTGCTGCTTCTTATCCGAAGATCCTGATTTCTAGCCTCTGTTCGCATTCAAAATCACACACCTTCGGAAGTTCTGAAAGAAAAGAGATAACTGCATTACTGTACACCTCCTGGGGTGGTTTGGGGCTCATCCACTGCATTTTTCTCTTTAAACAAAGTCTTACAGCTAGGCAGCCAACATCTTTTATTTTTAAAATCAGAACTGAAATTCGGCTGGGAAGGCAGGGGGATAAAATCATCACCATTTCTAACCTGGTGTAAGACACAAATAGAAGGCATTTACACAGACAATCCAGACAAGTGTTTTGATAAAAAGGAGTCTCATCTCCCTGGATAGGCTTGACTTCATCTGTAAGATTCCTGGGGTGTCTCAGACATTTTTCGTTAATATCCTGAGATCCACTCAGAATTACTAAAATTTCAGGAAGGAACCCACTTAAAAGCCCTTCTCTGGAGTCTTGGCTTTCAGGCTTTGTATCTGTGCTACAATTTCTTTGTCCCCCAAATTTTACACACATTCAAGATGAGAAAGAATATTAAAAGCTACCATTTTGAGACTCAGCTAAGTGCCCCCTAGTGTAAGCCTGAAAATTATTGTTTCCCTCTTAATGAGTAGAATTTGAAGATGAGTTTAAAAACATTCAATGACACAAAAAAACCAAACCCAAAAACCCCAAACAAAACCAACAAACCAAACCAAACAAAACCAACAAACCCCACCACCAAAATTAAAACAGACTGTTGGAAGTCATCCATGAACAGAACAGAAAATTTCCAGACAGTTCTAACAAAATGTTCTCTGCCCTACTCATGCCAGATAAAATGGAGGGTTAAAAAGGACTATAGAAGTTCCAAATCCAGGTAGTAACAGGGTCTCTATGACAAAGAAAGGGCATCAAGTTGACCTGTGCCAGCATGTAAAGAGAGGAGGAAGGATGCAGTGTTGAGGAACTAAGCACAGCATGAATGATTTCCTCATTTATCACATCAAATGCTTCTTCTAGAAACATTTTTATTACACAAGCAACAATCTGATTCTTCGGGAGGACAGCAGAAGGAATGACACTTTAAGGGGAAAAGGACAGCAGCTCAAGATGGGAATTTCAACATTGCATGTCATCTCTATCAGGTTTTACCGAATTCCACATTTCACAGAACACTGGCACAGCTGCAAGCACTTCACTAAACACTCCTCTTCAGGTATTCAGAGCACCATTAATAAGTTGATTGGGGTGCATCGCACACAGTAAGTGAACACATGGAGAAGATGGAAATCCCCTCCAAGTGATATTAGCCACTAACTACAAAGCAAGCATGAAACCTGCACAATGCAGATCATGCAGGGTTCAGCCCATCTCCTCTGCTCAGATGTGAGAGAAGCATGTACTTCCACGCCAGTTCACATGTATCATCAATTAATGCCACTTCCTGGACCTAAGTTATTCCAGTCTCCAAATTTGTTTAAACTGCCTTTGTGCTTTTCACAGCACTTTAGGAGAAGGCAAATAGTCCTGGTAGCTTTCTCAAAACAACTATAGTAGAACAGAACACAAGTAAGCTCATTTGCTACATGAAATTATTTGTATTCTTCCCCATGGTCTAATCTCAGAGGTGCTACGCAACATTCAAGTCTTGCCCCAGACTGAGTGGAAACAGCAGAAGCAGGCTTTGAATGCAGAATTAACCACAGTGGTGCCTCTACAAACCAGTTCCTAACACTCACAATTGAACTATCCAGAACACAGCTGTAGTCACTACACAGAGCAAATGAACAGAGGCATTTTGAAATGTAAATTAATGGTTGCAGGTGATAATTACCATTGTCAGCCTCTGACCTTAAGGGCAACCTTACAAAAAATAATTAATAAAACCAGTACTCAGACAATCCAAAGTTTATCACTGTCATTCTTCCTTCACTCTGCATGCTCTGACTCCAGGTAGTGCAATATTCTCACATTGTTCTAGGATGCATCTGCCCCAACCTCTGGCTTTTCTCATACCACAGCCATGGGTTTTCCACCACAAAACCATTGAAAAAAAACACAAGTTAAAATTTCCAAGTCAACATCATTTAAATGCAATCTATGTGGAAACCCTAAAACCTTGCCATACCACATTGTTCAGATTGCCAAATACCAGCTCTGCTTCTGAAAGTTTCCACTCTCCTACTGATACTCTCCATTTGCCATTTTAAATACTTTTAGCATGCACACAACCAAGAAAAGAAACCCTCACAAAGCACAGGTCTGTACCACAGTCAAGTAATGCACCTGGGAACAGTTCACACCATAGTTACAGTAGTACCGTGTATTATAAATCAATCCCATTATTGAGAACAACCAAAAACATCAGCCAAGACACTCTGGGCATTTGATGATAAAGGAAAACGACACAAGAAAGAAAGCAGCAGTTATTTCAGAGCCTTTTGGAAGGCCTCTCACTCAACATACAGAGCTTTCAACTGTTGAAGCATTCTTCCTCAGCCTCCACTCTGTTCACAAGCCTAAGGAGGCTTGAGACAAGGAAGCACTTATTCCTTTTGCTTTTTTGAACACATGCCACCCACTTCAAGATGGACAAATTTCCAGAGCAGGCTCAAAACAGACATTTGCCCTGCTTCTCAGCTGCCACGTGTCCACATTTTTGTCACCTACTCAAGATAAATGTATGAACCACACGTTTGTACTGACCAAGCGCAGCGCATTTCAACTGATTTCGGCCGTGCCAACCCCACCCCGCTCACTTGGCAACCATCAAATATTATGACTTCATGTTACTGAAAAATCATGTCATTAAGTAAATATTTTAGTACATGCCAGCTAACACGAAATGCTGTACTGCCCTTTCTTATAGCTGCAATAAGGAGTTGAAGAACCTCCCTGCACTCTTGCTCCCCCCAAAATGGACAGAGCTACTGTTTTCAGGGAAAAATAAGGGCCCCACAAAGGAAGCAAAAGCAAACTGTAAACCCTGTCACTGCTGCCCCCAAAATTTGGAAGGAGGCAAAAGGAAGGTATAACAGGAAAAAAAAGACAAAAACAACAGAAGAAACTCAAAGATCTGAAACTTAATGAATCCCTTTGTTTTGTAGGTCTGCAAGTAAGAGCTCGAGCTGTCAGTTACAAGCTCTGCAAAGTATACTTCATTAGGCAGTTCATAACAAAAAGCAAGGCTCTGACAGAGTTACAGAATTACTGTATAAAGAATGACTTCTGGACTAATCAGAGGTGCCTTTAATGGGCATAACGTGCTTTCAGTCACACAGGAATACTGAACTTTACACTGGACACCAGAAACATTGTAGAATTTGGCAAGAGAAGTCCTACATTTGTAATACAAATGCTTTGCAGCTATTTCAGTCAGTAACTACCTTGCTGAAAGTAATCAAAACAAAGCTAAATATCAACAGCAAATTACTCCATGAAAGGCTACATCACAAAACCTTTCCTTTTTTTTAGTATGCCACATTCTATTTTAAATGGCCTTTGAAGTTTTCTGTGAGAGTAAGGAAATTCCTCTACCTTTTCAGCATGAAAACTGAAAACATGTTACAGCTCTTTAACCTTGAGTGCTACTGAAGAAAACCCTTAAGTTTTGAAGCTAACAACTTCAACTTAATACTGAACATGGTGCTCTGAAAAGGGTGACCACTGAGCCTCATCATAAAATATACACAATTAAACAATACATCTTCAGGCTGTATTTGGACATATCACACCAAAAATAAATGAGACAGCTTTTGGAAAAGAGAGTGCAAGAGACCAGACCAAACCTCATACCTGGCTTCACATCTTACGTATGAACATATGAGCATGTGAGTAGTTAAATTGCCTTGTTAGGTTGGCTAGAGCTTTGAAGCATCACCTCTTGCTGACCCTCTGTGGTTAATTAATTAATTATAACATTCTGAGAGAAGATAAAGGCCATTCCAGTTCTGTGGAACAAAGGGACACAGAAAGGTTTGGTAAACCTTACTATCCCCATCCCGTAACAGTAATTAGTAACTGCCCCTCAAAACGCAAGGATGCGCCTACATGAAACTCAGAAAAGTAAAGTAACCCTTAATACAGTTTTATCACAGGGGGTGTCACAGTTAAAAAAAATTACAACAGAACAACCCTGAGCTTCATTCAGATTAGGCCTCATTTTAACTAGTTATGGTCAAAGGTCGGGGTTGGGTTTGGTTTTTCATTTGATTGCAATATTTACACTTGTACAATCCTAAAACTGGGTAATGACATCAGAAGGGTTTCCTCCTTTAGCTCAAGAACCTGGCATGCAGCTGCAGGAATTGCCTCTCAGGAAATTAAACCAACTCACATACCCTTACTTTACAAACACTTTTAACTACTTACATGAAGTTGGTATTCAGACAAACACAGTAAGGTTTACCACAGTTGAGATACTTGTCACTGTTTCTCCCTTGATACACGCGCGCAAGGATGTTTGGCATAGGGTATTTTTAACAAGGAAAGGTAGCGATACGGCCTGGTCTCAACTGCGACTTCTTTTTTGTTTTGAATCAGCAGATAAGTTACATTGAAAAAATACTGCCGCAAGGAAATGGGAGTAAATGCCAAAGCACGCTAAAGCCACTCGACTGTAAAGACGGAGGGGTCGCTGCACAAAACTTTACTGCCGTTTACCAGTAAAATGGGAGGTCCGGGGGCGTCCCGGGAGCCCCAGCCCCGCCGTCCTCACTCTCTCAGGCACCGCTTCTTTCCACCGCGCCAACAGCGCTGGCAAGAGCGAAGCGCGACTGACGCGCAGGGAAGCAGAGGGCTCCCCAGGTGAGCGGTACCCAGGGCCTCTGCCATTCCTGAAACTCGCTCCGTTCCCACACACTCCGCTCCCAGCGGCGGAGACAAGCCTGGCAGAGCACAACACACAAGCACCTAACCCTGCAGCGCCCACAGCTCTGAGAGCGGCCTTCCACAGACCAGCGACCCCCATGGCCCGTCCTCCGGTGTACCGGGCCGCCTTCGCCACACGGCCCGCTCCCACGGCATCAACCCCCCCTCCACCCCCACTGGCGCCACTCTCCTCCTGCCCGTAGCAGGCAGCACAACCCCTCGGACCAAACCCCAAGCCCACCCCGGCGGAAGAGCGCAAAACGCGGTGGAGAGCGGGACCAGGGCCACGCCCGGCAGGCGGAGCCTTCCTCCTCCTCCCGCCTGGCCGCTCGCTCGCCGCCCCGTGCCCCACCACCCCCCCCTCCCGCCGCCCTACCAGCGGCAGCGCGCGCGCCCCCTCCCCGCCGCAGCACTCACCCCCGGCGCAACACCGCGTGACCCAGCCGTCACTCAGCGGGCTCAGACCCACCCCCCCGGCACGCGGCGGTCGCGCATGCGCGGGCAAGCGGCCAGCGCGTGGTGCCTGGTGGCGGAAAGGCGGGACGGTGCGCGGAGGATAGCGCTATCCCCGGATCCCCTGATGGCGTTACAACTGGGGCGGAGTGGCCGGCTCCAGGAAGCAGTGTGGCCCTGGAGCGGTAGTTGGCCGGCACGGGGACACTCGTTACTCGTGCTCTTTTCGGCCCCGATGGGTTCCGCCCCGGCGTTGAGGCAGTGGCTTGGGAGAAGGCGAGTGCCCCTCGTCAGCGTTATCTGTGCGGCAGGCGGGCCTGGCAGTGCGTGTGGGGGTGTGCTGAGGTAAACACGAATTAGCGAAGATAAGGGTGTGTTAGAACAGGAGAAAGGCACAGTAACTTCCAAGGAAGCCCCTTCGCGAGTTAGTTCTGGTGAAATACGGCTGCAGGTGATAAAGGGTGCCCAGCTTCTCATTTGGGAGGCTTTGAACTGTGCTGCTTCTAATAATGTCTGTGAAAGGATGGGTTACTGGCGCTACTTACCTTTAAAATGCAAAATTGGGCTCTCTTTGAAAATAACCTCGTTGCACATGCAAAAGAGTAACAAGTTCTGTAAGCTTAATAGTTCAACCACTTCAATTTTTTTTTCCAAGCACTAAAGGCAATTAGGTGAACACATTTATTGTACTCGCAGAGATGACTAGTCACCGGTGTTTCAAGTGTTACTCCCCAAATTTGATACAGCTATTTTGACTGAGCTTTGTTATTAATAATTCACTAGGGAACACACTGAGCAAATTATAAGTACTTAAAATAATAGGTTATCCTAGAAATGCTGGCAGGCTGGTAGCACAAATATGTGGTGAGAAGTGAATCATACAAACTCCGTTGCCAAAGGTACGCGTCGATAGCCCTGTCTTGCTGTCATTTATGTGGCACTGCAGGTCTCAGAACATTTTGGCAACTAGAACAAGTATGTCATTGAATTTATAAGAAAATTGTATTCTGCTTTTCCAAAACCAGCACAGAGCTCGACAGACTGGCAGGCACAGAAAGGGCCTGAATTCCTAGAAATAGGGTGGAGATGAAGTTAAAGGAGCAGAGTTTGCCAAAATAAGCAACTTTAGCAGTCTTCCCTTCCAAAAGGGAATAGAAGCCAAAAGAGGAGGGCAGAGTTGGAGTGTGCCACCACTTAGACACGTTATCTTAAGCTCCTTAGTTCTGGCACATTTAGATCTGTTACCTCAATTAACACTAATCATCATAATTCACATAAATCACAGGAAGTGGGAGTTCCAAATGCCTAGACTGATAGATTTTTCTATCATACCCCAGGTTTTCTGTAATTAGCACTATTTTCTGTCATAGCATGCTCTGCTTTCTTGCAATCATATCTCCAGTCTCTAATTCTTAAAGACGTGGTATTTATTGCCTGAGCACAGCTCCTGAACTTACTACTGGATGTACAAATCCTGAGCTTGTGCTTCTCTTTCTTTTACACGAGTGTGTGATTTGATACCCATTAAGTTCTTTAAATTTGGTGCTTTTTCTCCTTGTTCTGAACAGACTTTGCTACAAACCCCCCAGATACCTAGATCTTCTGGATTATTTTATACCTGCATAGCCAGTTAGAAAGCCAAACCAGCACAACAAAATAAAACACCTGCTGCCCTTATGCCACCATTTACCTCCTGGGTTTTTTCCCACCACTTTGTCTGAATGTTTATTTTCCTTATCATTAAAAATGAATTAAATGAGAAGTGCTATTCACAAACTGCAACTATTTTATGGAAAAAAAACCTCAAAAGTTGATGAAGTTGATTTCTTCATCCTTGCTCATACCTGCCCCATGTATGATTACCCAGCTTTCCTCTGCACAAAAGGTGTTCTGGAGCAAGAACAATGATTCTGCTTGGCTGAAGGGCTGGCACATGAAAGAGAACATCTCTTGCCATTTAAGCAACCATTAACAGTATAGGTTCTGTTATCTAATTATGGCTGGCCTGGCCAGAAAGAGAATTCAACACTTGTGAAGAAAAATCAGGAAGAACTAAACAAAACATGAGCCAGCAGTGTGCCCAGGGGGCCAAGAAGGGCAATAGCATCCTGGCCTGCATCAAGAATAGGGTGGCCAGCAGGAGCAGGGAGGTCATTGTGCCCCTGTACTCTGCACTGGTTAGGCCACACCTTGAGTCCTGTGTCCAGTTCTGGGCCCCACAGTTTAAGAAGGACATTGAGACACTTGAATGTGTCCAGAGAAGGGCAACAAGGCTGGTGAGGGGCCTTGAGCACAAGCCCTATGAGGAGAGGCTGAGGGAGCTGGGATTGTTTAGCCTGGAGAAGAGGAGGCTCAGGGGTGACCTCATTGCTCTCTATAACTACCTGAAGGGTGGTTGTGGCCAGGAGGGAGTTGGTCTCTTCTCCCAGGCAACCAGCACCAGAACAAGAGGACACAGTCTCAAGCTGTGCCAGGGGAAGTTTAGGCTGGAGGTGAAGAGAAAGTTCTTCACTGAGCGAGTCATTCGTCATTGGAATGTGCTGCCCAGGGAGGTGGTGGAGTCACCATCCCTGGAGGTGTTCAGGAGGGGATTGGATATGGCACTCGGTGCCATGGTCTAGTCATGAGGTCTGTGGTGACAGGTTGGACCCGATGATCTTTGAGGTCTCTTCCAGCCTTGCTGACACTGTGATACTGTGAAAACCTTCATTTCCATAGCCCGTGTGTGCTTGGCACAGGAGTGACGCATGTGGTCAGCACTGCTTACGCCTTCCTGCTAGCTATATAATCCATGTAAATATTTATCATACAGCTATTATCAGTGTAAACAGACCCCTTAGTCATGTGCTGACCCACAATGACAAAGTGACTTTGAGGTCTTTGTTTAATGGCACAAGATTTACACAGGCTTAGGAGCAGTAGAGCAGGTCTCAGTATATTCATTTTTCTGAAATTTATACTGAGGCTTTTCAGCATGGACTAGTTGGGAAGCAGCAGCCTGCTATGGAATGTGCAGATGCAAATTAAACCCATATCTGAAGGATATGTTTTTAATTAATGCTGGGAATCTGATAGCAGCATATTTGAACCACTGTTTATGTTAATCTTAAAGAAACTAGTTAGGACTAGCTTACAAATGTAAGGAGAATGTCAAAGCATAGTTCTAGCAAAGGAGCTGTGATTCTTCTGGACTGTTAGTGTTTGATGGTGCTTACAAGTAGGAGAGAGGCAGTAACTCAGAATTTGATACATGGAAAGAGTCTCAGAAAATTAACTAAACGGGGATTAAACATCGTTTATACACAGCTGTTGTACCACTGATGCCCCTCTGGTTCTGAAACCAGCACACTGCTGTGGAACCATGGAGACAAGCCCCCTGAGAGAGACAGTGGCACTACAATCAGAGAGCAAACATTTTGTATAAGCCCAGGGCTCACTCTCCCGGGGTATTTCATATGACACTAACTTTGGCTCTGCTGCATAGTCCATTTATGCTAGCTTCTCCTTACCTGTTGGTAGCCATGAGGTCTGTGGTGACAGGTTGGACTTGATGATCTTGGAGGTCTCTTCCAACCTTGGTGATTCTGTGATTCTGTATATGTTCTCCAGCTGCCAGCATCACCAACACTGATTTTATGGACAAATGGAGTGAAAAAATTGAGATGGTTTCTCTCCAGCTGATAGAGATAAAATGCACATATCCTGGAGGTTCTTGATCTGTCCACATAGTCTGCTGGAAGGGACAGAAGAAACATCTGGTGGAAGGGCTGGAAGAATTGGACTAACATCAAGCAGGTTTCATAACAGGGGCCAAAGGGACCTCTGATCTTTGAGTCACCCACTGCTTATCCAGATACTGCCACATCACATTGAGATACTTCAGGTAAACCAAAGCTTTTTCATCCTCAAAAGCCCAAGTTCTTGTATATGACCAGAAGAGCAGAGACCAAAAAGTTAAGGAACTGTGTGAAATACACTGAGAAGACGGTACCAGGCAATCCCTCTACACAGCTAAAGGGCTTCTAAAAAAGGTATAGAAGTCCAAGAACATAATTTGAGATCACTGCTGAAAACAAATTACAATGTAAAGCGTTATCTATCATGGAATATCAAGAGAGTAACCTACTGTCAGCTAAACTTGATTTTAAAACAGGTCTATGCAAACATTTATCTTCATTTTACTTGACCACAGGAATGTTAAATAATCATTACTAAACCAGTCTGAAAGTTATTATCCAAAATAATGCTATAGGCAGAAAATACCCAGCTAAATGCAGCTCTTTTTTTTTCAGTGGCAGCACAATTTACATCTCATCATCCACAGTTCATACAAATCATGACATTACTGTGCATGCTGCTGCTGGCAGGGGATTTCTGTTTGCACTGTAGCTGTGAGAAGTTTGTGATTATTTCCCAGTTCTATAAGGCAGCCACATAATGCTTTCCTTAATGGAAACACGAGGCTTGAGACAGTGTTTTATGACATTTTAACTGCTTTATCACAGGCATGTATCAGTGGCCTGGTGTACTCTTTTGGCCCGCAGGATGTCAGGTCAGCAGAAGCAATATGGGGTTGGTTTGTCATACGCCCAGGTTCCCAGCTCTCTAGGTCTGGCTAATCCAGAGGCAATACTGGAGGGCTTTGTCTGGTGCTCCTCGTAGAGAAGGATTTGCCATAGGTAGTAAAGAAATTTCTCCAGAAATCACATGAAATCTCTCTTTTGTAAGTCTCCTCTTTGGGAATTCTTCTCTTGCTGTGTATTTTCTCATGGATATACGAGTAGAATGCAAGTTCTGCGTCTTTTTATACTAGTCTTGCTTCTGTGACCTATGGTGCTCACCTGCTTAGCTCATGTCCATGCAGAGAGGCTGAGGGGCAGGGCCATGGATGGGGAAGCATTTAGAAGAGGAGCTAATGTGAATGGAAAACTTAAAATTGTACAGAGTTTAGTCTTTTTGGTTGTGTTGTGGTACAGTGTCAAAAGCTGTATTTCCCTTGGGAGTTTGAATCCCAGAAGCAGCAAGCAGGCACAGTGTGTCAGAATGGTAATACTGAAATAGGAGTTAGTTATTTGGGTTTGGTTTATGGTGGTTTTAACTCAGGGGGCTTTCTAATGCCATTTTTATGATACTAAATATTTTTGAACAGAACTAAGCCTAAGGAAGGCATTCATCATGGCTCAGCAGACACTGACAGGCCTGAATTGTCCTGAGCAGCCACACTTGGGTCCCCTGTCCACACTCCTGCCCTTGGGATTCAAATGCATTCCTGTGTGACCTACTCTAGGTGATCCTACTCTGGCAGTGGGGTTGGACTAGATATATTTTGAGGCCATTCCAACTCCTAACATTCTTTGATTCTGTGAAGGTCAGCTCCCTGAGGGAGGCTGAACAGTGCTGGTTTCCATCTCCACTACAGCCATGCCCTGGCTGTGATGGGCTTGGGTGGAGGGCTTGTCTGAGCCAGCCTGATACCATTTCCAGTCCTGGCTTCCCAGAATACTCCAATCTGCCTCATCACTATGGGCTGCCCTGGGGTTTGGGCTCTTGGCTGAACCTGACTGGACCTCCTCTGCCCGTTGCTCAGGTACCATTGGGCTGGGTGCCCTTCACAGAAATTCTTCTGTGGTAGGAAGGAGCCAAACAGGGTATTTGAGGCAGTGACTCTAAAGGTGGCAATCCAAAACTGTACAGAGTAGTACTGCTTGTCAGTGGCACCTCCTTCAGTTCTGGGGAGACCAGCCATGGGAGATGCCTCCAGGTTGAACTCTTGTGACTACCTCTGGTGACAGGCAGGTGAGGCTGGGCAATGGTATGTCACACTGCAAGTCACTGTGCAAACAGCTGCTGTGGGTTACTGTGCTACTGTTCTGCTTTATTTTCCACTCTGATGAAGATGATTGCCTGTCAGTCCTCTGCTGAGAGCTTCCTGTTCTTCTCCAAACAGGATCACAAGGCTAGGTGCTTGGGATCAGATGGAGATGTTTCCAAGGGCTGGGTGGGGCTGGAGCCAGCAAGATTCACATCCTCCTCTACATGTGCAGTACAGCTCCCAGCTAGAACAAGTCACACAGCCTTGGGCTGTCTTCTCCCACCAGCCTTCTCCACAGCAGGAACCTCTAACTTCAAAGGCCACCTCTGGACCAAAGCAGAGGTTGGGGCAGAGGACTTGGATCAGCTTGGAATGAGCACCAACAAGGACACAAAGACAGTGCTCAGTTATCTGCATAGGTGTTTATGCAAACTTTCTAGGACTTGTTCAGGTTTTTGGGGCTCTTCCAGCTTTCTAGGCAGAAGGGCAAGTTTTTCAGCCATTAGTGAGAAGAACCTTCCCACTTCCCAAAGTCAAAGAATTCCCATGGGGATTGCCTCGGGGACCTCTTCTTCCTCTCCTTTTAGACTTGTGAGAGCCTATTTCAGCAGCCAAATATTATCTCTTTCTGCTACCTGCCACGTCTATTTCCATCATTCATTCTGTGTTTTAATTTTGGTCTGTATTCAATGAGCTTGAGAAATACATTTTTAAATTACATTCCTCATTCTCTTTGCTGGTTTCCATGTGTAAAATAATGGTCTTGGGCAGCTTTTTGGCATTGCAGAGTACCTAGATCAGTTACAACAAAGTCATTCTGCATTCTGTGCAGCCACTTGTGAAGATTTCAGCCAGGCCTTTGCTTGATTAATGAGCATTGGCCTATTCTTGAGATAAATTCATGCTGGATTTTGCCCAAGGGCTACAGAATGGGAACTCCAGGGAATTTAGTGGAAGAAATCTGTACTTGAAATGACTGTTCTTTGAGATCTGTTTACTTAATGATTGCTTGCTTGAAGGTAATACCAGCCAGTAAAAAATGTAAAGAGAAGTACATTCATGAGAGTTTTCTCTCTTGTTAGTGTAGTAAAGCCAGTTCTCTCCGAGGAAGGATTATGTGGTGGACCCTGTGCCGGGCCAAGTCCCTGAGGTAGGTGGGAGCTCACAAGATGTGAGCTTGCCTCCACATGGTGCCTTTTGCCAGGGATGTTTGTGACACTGGGGACTCAGCAGTGAGCAGTAGTCCCCCTCCTGCTCCTGGAGCTCTCCTCAGTAATGACTGGCATGTCCACGTTGATGACCAACCACATATGAGCATGTGTTTTGTTGATTCCCTGAAAAATCTTATGTGTGACAATTTTACCTGCACACTGGCCGCCCCTGGGAACTTTGGAATCAGGTGATCAGTTTCAGGCTCATCTGCTGCTTCTGGCCTACAGCTTCTACAGCTGCCACTTGTAGTCAGTCTTTTGGTGAGGACAGCTGCTCCGGACCATGTAAAGGGAATGGCCAAAGGTATGCAGAGCTGAGTGCAGATATTGGCGATGTGGTGAAAGAGACTAAGTGTGTCTCACAGGCCTGTCCAGTGCAGGTCAATTTTATCTGTGCCTCCTCAGCTGCTGGGATCCATGTGTTGGTGGGTTTGTGAGCAAGCTCACACAGCCTTGCCTGCCCATGGTTCTTCTCTGGACAGGTCAGAGAGATGGGGAGGAGACTTTACTGAAGCTTGAAACCATTGGGTTGGAAATAGAAGCTGGGAGGGAAAGGGGTAGACAAGCAGTATGTAGGGAACATGCCAGGGAGCTGCCAGTATGATCGAACCCGATAGTCCGAAAGTCAATCCAGGTTCATTTTTCTGCTATTCAGGACTTTGACATTTGTATCAGAAGTAGCACCCCTGTTTCAGTGCACCATTGAGGGAGGGGTATTGAAATACTCAGCAAAATAATCTACCCAGTATATAATCTATGTAGTATTTTAGTGTTTGTGTTGGTGTGTTTCTCTGAAGGAATTGTGTGTGATTCTGCAAATCCCAGGTTCATTTGCAGAAGGAGGAGAAATAAATGGATGCATACACAGAAACAGTCAATATACCGAAATGAAGAAAGCAACAGAAGACAAAACACAGTATGTGTGTTTTTAGAGCATCTGTCAATCTAAAGTAATAATAAACAGGCAAACAGAACCTTTTTAATTGGTGGGAGTTAATCCCTCGCAGGGCTGAGTTAACCGCAGCATATCCCTATGAAACAACCTCAATAACATCAATCAATGTGCTGATGGATTACTGAGTTTGCAGCCAAAAGCCTGCACCACCATAGGTGTGAAGTTTCCTGATCATCTAATAAATTGATAACTTTGAAGCTTAGTTGTGACAATTTAAATGTCATCACTATTAAACAAGTTGCCAAAATGCAAACAGCCATCCTAAGTCATTAAAATGTAATTATAAAGGACAGCTGGGTCTACTCTCAATCTGGGCTGTGGGGACTTGTAATGGGGGGAAAAAGATGGAAGTTTCACACAACCAGAATGTGACTGGTGCTGTGCGAAGCAGCGCCGGCACGGGGAGCAGGGGGAGCCTGTGCTTTGTGCACACATCACTACTGGTGCTTGTAGAAGGCTGGTGTTACTGGGATGGACAGGAGTTGGGGACAGCATGACAGCCAGCGAATGTCCCCACCTTCTCTCTGCCCTGGATGAAAAGCCCTGACTGCTTGTCAACAGGACAGGTTTTGCTAATGAGATTTCGACAGGCTGGGGGGCACTTAGTCTCGTCCCACTAGGTGGGACTAAATGTGCTCTGTTGTGGAGTGGTGGCGTGGGTATTACAAGGCCTGTTTTGCGAACCAGGTGGGTTTCAGGTGAAGTTTGCTTGTTGGCTGACAATAATACAGAGAAAGTGGTCGTAAGGCTTTGCAGGCAAGGACCCGACATGCTTGTGAAAGCTGTGCTTAGTCATATGAGTACCTCAGTTCCTGACCTCTGTTTTTTTAATTACTTGATACTTATTTGCATGATACTTTGAAATGGCCATGATGCAGACAACAGGCCTTATCCCTGTTCAGGCCTTGCAGCTCCTGCTACTTGGGGTATAGCCCCGAATTCATACTGGTTTCAGCTATATCCCAGTGGGTCGTGTCTGTTGCTCAGTGATTGTTACGGGGTGCTCTAAACCCCCCTCCCCCCATCTCCATCAGCGGAGGTTTAATGAGGGAAGACAAAGGTGCAGAATTGCCTTCCCCTCCCCCTGGGGGACAGGTGAAAAGACTCCATTCTTCCCCGTGGGAGCTGATGGTCCTCATATGTGGGAGAAGCCTGTGCTGGGATTTGGAGCTGTGATTAGCTGGGTTCTTTGTGCCCAGTATATATTGGCACTGGACATATTGTCTAGAGTGACCAGAAAGCGGTCTGGGCTCTCATTTTAGGGTCAGTTTTGGTGCTCATTTTGGTCTCATTGCACTCACTCTGGGTTCGTGGCTAAATTGGAGAGGTCAGCACTCAGACTTGGCTTCTCCCTGGACCTGTCTACCCTAGAGTCCTACTCCTTGCCTGCTGCTTGGAGTGACCCTGAGAACGGTGAAACTGTGGCTGTTGGCTGGGACAGGACAGCAGTGCGGCTTCTCTTGCACTGCTCAGAAAGCACTGATACATGTGTTCTGCCTCGTGGGAGCTGTGTCTAAGGATACTTTGATTTTGGCAGGTCCCTTTTCCTTTGGATTTGTGCCTTGTTATCCACACATTGGATTATAAACCTGCAGTTCTGGAGCCTGCCACAGAAGAGAGACCTGGGAACTATCTCCAAATTCCCGCTCCATCCTGGTGAGTACAACTGTAATTCTCTCTGGCTTTCCCTAAGGTCCTGGCTTGCCTCCCTTTTGTAAGTGGGGTAAACCTATTTTGTGGCTTAGCCTTTTCCATTTTTTGAATTCTCTGTATTGTACTGAAGTTGCCCATAGGCATCCTGGTAGAATTCACGACTGAAGAGAACCTGGAAATAACTTTAATCAGTTTTGTACATAACTTTGGGGTGGGGGTTCCGGGAAAATAGAGCCACTGGTCACTGGCATGGGCTGCCCAGGGAGGTGGTGGAGTCACCATCACTGCAAGTGTTTAAGAAGAGACTGGATGAGGCACTTGGTGCCATGGTTTAGTTGATTAGATGGTGTTGGGTGATGGGTTGGACTTGATGATCTCAAAGGTCTTTTCCAACCTGGTCTATTCTATGCTGTTCTGTTCTATTCTAATTCTTGTTCTTATTCTATTCTGTTCTATTCTAATTCTTGTTCTTACTTTATTCTGTTCTTATTCTATTCTATTTCTCTATAATTCCTGCCTTGTTAATTTAATCCAAATTAAAAACAGTGATGCAGCATGTAGTTGATTAGATTTACTGCTGTTACCTACAGTTGAAATGGTGGAACAAGCTTGAACTTGATAGTACTTCATTAAAACAGTAACCCCAGAAGGCTCCACAGCTGTTTGGTGTGTTATTTATGTGTATTAAGGAGCTAAAACAGCTGCTGATTTCCATAATCAGGCCTCACTTTCCCTAATTGGTAGGGGGAGAGGGTGAAATAAGTGGAAATTGCTGATACTTCTTTTAGAACTTTACCAGTTATCTTTTCTGTTATGTATCTTAATGCATATAATAACTCAAGTATTGGGTAGCATTTACAAATCTAAATAGATGAAAAAAATACATATGAAGGCCAGCAAAGTATTTGAAATAGTGTGATTCTTTTTCCTCATGTGCATCAGCCTATAGCACATCATTCTCCAAAGCCCAACTGTGTTGCCAACAATTCCAAGGTTGTTTTCTTTCTGAGGAGAGAGAGACTGTTTACAACGTCCTGCAGTGATAGGATGAGGGGCAATGGTTTCAAACGAGAGAAGAGTAGATTTAGATTAGATGTTAGGAACAAATTCTTTACCATGAGGGTAGTGGAACACTGGAATGGGTTGCCCAGGGAGGTGGTGGAGTCACCATCCCTGGAGGTGTTCAAGAGGGGACTGGATGTGGCACTTGGTGCCATGGTTCAGTCATAAGGTCTACGGTGACAGGTTGGACTTGATGATCTTTGAGGTCTCTTCCAACCTTGGTGATTCTGTGATTCTGTAATCCAGGCCCCATCCGTGGAAATATTCAGGGTGAGGCTTGACAGGGCTCTGGGCAACCTGATCTAGTTGAGGATGTCCCTGCTGACTGCAGGGGGGTTGGACTAGATGACCTTTAGAGGTCACTTCAAACTGAAACCCATTCTATGAATTTAGGTATCAGACTCTCCAAGTACCTTTGCCTGCTATTAAATAAATCCTTGTGGTATATTTGGGCATTCATTGTGCTGAGAAACTTGCTAATTTCTCTGAAAAAAAAGGTGTGCTGTTGCCTGTGGGTATTTGCAGACCATTCATTTCCTTCCTTTTGTACATTTGGAAGTGCTATAATAACTGGGTGTACCTGGTGTAATTAGCCACTTTTCACTTCTGTAAATGGTGGATTTAGTTTGTTCTGTAACGAGAATCAGTTGGAAAGGAGCTTAGAGAAATATTTCATCTTGTGAACTGTTTCTAATGAACAGATTGTTTCCTGATGCAAGAGGGAAGCCAAGTGGAGATTTATGGTTTTTTTGTCAGCAGAAGGATACAGCCTCTCCACACATTCTGTCCTTATTTTCAGGCAGATTTGAGCAGCCCTACTGAAAAGCATAGAGGAGCCTCAGCTTATCACAGAAATGGGGCACTAGCCTGCCAAATACAGGGAGATGAATACAGGGGTGAACAATGCAAGTCAGTAAAGTGGGAAATCTCCTGCGGTGTGAATGATTTCCTATCTAGCATAAGCAAATTTTTCTGCTGTTTATTTCACAAAGCTACACTAAGGAGGCATACATTTTTGTCACTGATGCTGTTATGAAAAGCAAGCAAACTCCAAACACTGGCTAATGGATAGAACTGCTATTTTGAGAGGAAAAAAAACAGTTTTCCTTTAATTCCCGTTCACATCCTCCCAATGTGAGATGACAATTTAGTGCAGGCTTAGGAAATTAAAATGTTTGTTTTCCAGGTGCACTGAAGAGGGTCTGAAATTAACAAAGGTGAAACTACATGGAATTTCTCATTGCACAGTGAGAGTCAGCAAGATGGCACTGTAAAATATCCTCAGGAACAGTCAGTTAGTCAGCAGGGGATGAGGTCAGAGAAAGGTTAGCAGCTGACATCAGATCAGAAGCTGTATGTGCTGACCCTTAATCATGGGCTTTTACAGGCTTTTTGGGGCTGCAATTCAACATAACATTATTGGATTCACCTTTAGATTATACTGTTCTGCTTTGACATATACAAAGCCATATGCAAGTTAATGGCTGTCACCACTACATTATGCAAGCTCTGATGGCAAATCAGCAAGGTGACCACAGCAAGCTCTGCTTCTCAAGGGCCTTCACCATTTGCATTCTCAATGATTAGAAAGTGGCATTCCCCACTGGGGTCAGGTTGGATCATTAGCTTTGTGTATACAGATTAGCCATGTTGCAGATTATTATTTCAGGTTTTTCTTTTTTCTTGAAAGATTAGTCTTGAGAAGAGAAGACTGAAAGGGGATCTTATCAATGTGTATAAATATCTGAGGGGTGGGTGTCAAGTGGAAGAAGGCCAAGGTCTTCTCAGTGGTGCACAGTAATAAGACAAGAAACAACAGGTTCAAACTTGAACATAGAAGATTCCACCTCAACATAAGGAGAAACCTCTTTACAGTGAGGGTGATGGAGCAGTGGAACAGCTGCCCAGGGAAGTTGTGGAGTCTCCTTCTCTGGAGACTTTCAAAACCCACTTGGATGCATTCCTGTGTGGACTACCCTAAGTGATCCTGCTTTGGCAGGGGAGTTGGATCCAATGATCTCTTGAAGTGCCTTCCAACCTCTAATATACTGTGGTACTGTGAAGATTAAAGCTATTTAACGTGGCACTGTTATGATGAAAGTCATCTGCTCGTGCACTGGTGCAAGATCTTTGGTGGGGATTGGGGTCTTCTCCGAGGCAGCCAGCACCAGAACAAAAGGACACAGTCTCAAGCTGTGCCGGGGGAGGTTTAAGCTGGATGTTAGGAAGAAGTTCTTCACAGAAAGAGTTCTGGCCATTGGAATGTGCTGCCCAGGGAGGTGGTGGAGGTGTTCAGGAGGAGACTTGATGGGTGCTTGGTGTGGCTTAATCAAAGTTAAAAGATGTTTGCAGTTAGTTAAATATGAAAGTTTCATAATGAGAACAAGTTCCTCTGGGATATTTTTATTACTTTTCCCACCACATGGACAGCTTTGGACTGGAGGTTAAGACAAAAGTTTGATGCTTCTGCTGGAATTCTCCCTATAGAAATAATTACTGAGGGCAACATCTTAGCTTATCTTTCAATTCCAGACTTGACAACCCTTTTAGATGACTGAGGGGAAGCAGACCTCTCCATTAAATGTTTTCAGGTTGTTCTGCAGACTCAGGAAGATATTTATCCTCTTGTTCATGTATTTAAGTTGATCTTTGTGTGGCCAGAAACATCTGTTTTAAACAACAGAAGCTGAGATTATTAATCACTGTTCTATAGGAAGGAATTAATTCAGTGAAAAACTGCATAGCTATAGAATCATGCAATAATTGGAGTCTTGCTGATAGCATGGATAAAAGTTGGGGGGCTTATTGTGTGGAGATGTCAGTCTTGCATCTGTCATTACTGCTAAATAATTTTTAAAGGCTTAAAAAGCTCAAGAGGTATCCTGTCCCCCTCTGAAATGCAAAATTCATTCATTCATTTGTTCTTGTCTCCTAGGTGCTGTGTTTAGAAAAAGCAGAAGAAACAGGCAAGTCAGTCTAGAAATTATAGTCATGTTTATAGTTTAATCCTTTGACGGGGGAAAAAGTAAAGGAATTGTCATCTGCAGAAATCAACATATCCTCAGTAATGTATTCAGGTTTTCTTTTAGGTAAAAATATTCAGATTGGAAAATTTCCTATCTTTAAAGATTTCTGTCTGAGAAATAAAACAGAGGAGCTGCAAATGGACACAGAAGGACTGTCTGGAGGCAGCTCTGTGAATGCTGACAGGGAAATGATAGGGTGCAAGATAGACTGAATAAACTCAAGTATTTTACTTCACAGTATTTACACTAGTTTTGTCCTTGTGACATGAAACAGTAAATACTTGTAGCATGAAACAACAAATACGGAAGTGATCTAAACAGCAGATAAATCTAATTGGTGCAAATGTTGAGGTCTTGAGTGAGAAAATAAGTGGAAGTGTTCTATATTTACTTGAAATCTGGTCCTTGAAGTAAGAGCCCTCAACACCAGACAAACCAATGATCTGTATGAATGAACTGAGTTTTCAAGTGAAAGCTGATCACTAGAACGATTTCATTCCACTAATGTACGTGCTGTGCCTAAATGCTGATACCAATGAAAACATTTTTCACATGAAACGGAAAACTTGCTGTCAAAAACAGCCTAGTGAGATGTGGAAATGGTGACTTAATACTTCTCTGGCTTTTGTTAGTGAACTAAAGTGGACTAAAGCTGTTAACAAATACATTTGGAGATTCTAATTAGTTACTCCATGTGTGGCTTTGCTTTGCCTCAGTTGGAGACGAAGTCAGAGATGTAAGATCTGTTTTGTTTTGCATGTCTACTGTAATCATACTACTGCCATTACTTTAATAGAGAAATCAAACAACTTGTTTACTTAAGTAATGGTTTAACTAGAATCAACTGCACTGTTTCTGGAAGAGGAGTTACACCAGTTTCATCCTTACTGTTGAAGATAGAAAAGTAAACACTACAAATGAGCTTAAGCAAATAAAATACGCAATCAGATCAACCTTGGAATAAGGGCCAGAACACAGCTGCATGGATGTGCTGGGTGGGACCGAAGGCCAGGGGCTCTTGTCTCCGTACAAAGGGGAGTGGGCAGAAGCTGAAGTACTGGGAATTCTGTTTAAATGCAAGAAAAAGCTTTCATACTGCAATGGTGGTCAAAAACTGGAGCAGGCTGTCCAGGCAGGCTGTGAGATCTGTATCTGTGGCGATATTAAACACAACTGGACAAGGATCTGAGCAGCTCCCTGCGTTAGAAAGAAGAGCTAGAGTCAAGAGAAAGTGGGGCTAGAGAATAAACAGAACACCCCAGAAGTTCAAACCCGGGAGCAACTCCCTCTCCTCAATGCGCGAGACCACCTGGGCTTGTTTGGAGCTGTCCTGGAGATGGCAGCATTGAGCAATGTATATGCAGCCTTGGCTCCCCACACTTGGCCCGTTTTCTCCCGGGAAGTTCCGCGCACGGTACGCTGCGCCCCGCGGAACACCCGACCGTGTTGAATATTCCGTGTAATCCAGCGTATCGTGTTTCGGCAAACACGATGGACTGCATGGCACCAGGCGGGAAGGACCCTCCGAGGGACCATGACCCACCGCCCGCCATGAAGGCCCTGCAGAGCCCGCGCTCCTCACCCGGGACGCGCCGCTTCGGGCCACGTCTCAGCCGGAAGAGGTTTCGGCGGGGTTAAATGAGTCCCGACCGGGCGGGGAAAGGAGGGGACGGCACACCGATCCCCTCGGCCCCCAGCGGCCGGAGCCGTGAGAGAGGAGTTCCTCAGGGAGGAACAGCGGTTAATGGCGGCGGCTCCTCCACACTAGGGCCTGCCCCGCCGTGCAGGGTCGGTAAAAAGGGCTGCGAGCGAACGGACGGGAGAAGGCTGCCTGCCGGGCCACGCAGCAGCTGCCAGCGGCAGTACCAAACAAGGCGCCGCTCAATGGCGGCTGCGACGCCTCGCTACTCGGGCCCAGCCGGGCACCGCCCCCCGCCGCCGTGACAGACAGGCGGCACCACCAATGGCCGCGCGTCCCCCGGCGGGCGGTGCGCTGCGGCGGGGCTGGGCCCGGCGGTGGTGGCCCCCGCGGCCGCGCTGAGGGAGGGCGGGGAGCAGTGGGGCGGGCTCGGGGCTGCTGCGCTGGGCTGGCCGGGAGCCCGGCGGCAGCTCCGGGTATGGTCCACGCTCTGGCGCCGTCACGTGTTGTTCTCCTTGGAGCGAACCGGAGCGGCGTCGGGCGGAGGGGGCTGGAGTAGCGAGCGCGGCCCCCGCCGCCTGTTTCGGTTGTGGGGCGCTGGGAAACTCCGTGAAGAAGCCGGCGGAGAGGGAGTCGGCGCTGCCCTGCCGAGCTGGGGCACGGGAGGGGGCCGCGCCGCCGGCCGCTGAGGCGCTGCCGCCTGGAATGAAGAGGAGGAGGAGGAGAGGATGTTCCTCCGGCGCTCGGGCTGCCTCCGCTCCCCTCCGCTGCCCTCCCCTCCACCGCTGTTGGGTTGTGCCATGTCGGGAGACGGCACTTTCTCCGCCTAACGAGATGGGACTGAATGGGGTCGCCAGCCTCTTCCGCACGGCCGAGTGGGAGCAGCAGCAGCAAGCCCGACGCTGATATTTGGGGACGGGAGGGGGGGGGTCGTATTACGGGCGGCTTTTTTGGAGATTCTCTTTTTTGAGGAAAGGGGAGAAAGCAGCGTGTGGTTTTGGGTGCAAACCCTGGACTTTGCAAAGCAACCTCCGCCCCCACGAGGATATTTAATCAAGGAGCAGGAATCGCTTCTCGCCGAGGCGAACTCGGGACGGGGAAGGAGGAACCCCCAGCCCCGGTCCCGGCCCGGCAAGCCTCGCCCCGGAGGGAGAGAAAGAAGGAAGATGCGATTTACTTTTGCGGCGGCTGCTCTCGGGACGGGACTTTGGTCTGGACTGATCGGGACTGGACTGTTTAAGGACGTGCTTCCCCATCTAAGGGCGATTTGGGCATAAACAGCAAAGCAAACTCTGATTCGGTGCTGGAAGCTGCCTCTGAACAGCTGCTTTCACCCTGCTTCTGGCCCTCCCCCGTCCCGCACTCAAACGGATCCTGAGCTATTTTGCCTTTTTTTTTTTTCCCCCCTTTCTTTTGTAATTGTTGCATGAATTTTATTTTAGGTGCTTGTCTTTTCCGGCTGGCTTGGCTGCATTGGGGTCGCTCGGACTGCTGGCTGCAGTAACAGCTCCACCGCCTCTCACCATGGCCAGCCCTACGGATAATAACGAGGGCTTCTTCTCGGATGTCAGAAAGGTGGGTTACTTACGCAAACCCAAGAGCATGCACAAACGCTTTTTCGTGCTGAGGGCAGCCAGCGAGTCTGGACCCGCCCGGCTGGAGTATTACGAGAATGAGAAGAAATGGAGACACAAGTCAGGGGCCCCCAAGCGCTCCATCCCACTGGAAAGCTGCTTTAACATCAACAAACGCGCTGACTCCAAGAACAAGCACCTGGTGGCCCTCTACACCAAGGACGAGCACTTTGCCATTGCAGCTGACAGTGAGCCTGAACAGGAGAGCTGGTACCAAGCTTTGCTGCAGTTGCACAACAGGGCCAAGGGCCACCACCACTTCCATCACCATCACCACCACCACCACAGTGATGTCACCTTTGGAGGCAGCAACTCTGGGCTGGGGGAAGCAGGTGAGGACACCTATGGTGAGGTAGCCCCTGGCCCAGCTTTTAAGGAAGTTTGGCAAGTAATTCTGAAGCCTAAGGGCCTAGGCCAGACAAAGAACCTGATTGGCATCTACCGCCTGTGCCTGACTAACAAGACCATCAGCTTTGTGAAGCTGAATTCAGATGCGGCTGCTGTGGTGCTGCAGCTGCTCAATATCCGACGCTGTGGTCACTCTGAGAACTTCTTCTTTATTGAGGTGGGACGCTCAGCCGTCACTGGGCCTGGTGAGTTCTGGATGCAGGTGGATGACTCCGTGGTGGCACAGAACATGCATGAAACCATCCTGGAGGCTATGCGAGCCATGAGTGAGGAGTTCCGGCCCCGCAGCAAGAGCCAGTCCTCCTCAAACTGTTCCAACCCCATCTCTGTGCCCCTTCGCAGCAGGCACCACGTCAACAACCCTCCGCCCAGCCAAGTGGGGCTCAGCCGCCGGTCCAGAACTGAGAGTGTCACTGCCACCTCTCCTGCTGGGGGTGGAGGAACGTGTGGGAAACCTAGCTCGTTTCGAGTGCGAGCATCGAGTGATGGGGAAGGCACAATGTCGAGGCCTGCCTCTGTGGATGGTAGCCCGGTAAGTCCCAGTGCCAACCGGACCCATTCACATAGGCACCGGGGAAACTCGAGGCTCCATCCTCCACTCAACCACAGCCGGTCCATCCCTATGCCCTCCTCACGCTGCTCTCCTTCAGCCACCAGCCCAGTTAGTCTGTCCTCCAGCAGCACAAGTGGCCATGGTTCCACCTCTGACTGCCTTTTTCCACGAAGGTCCAGTGCATCAGTTTCTGGCTCCCCTAGTGATGGTGGATTTATTTCTTCTGATGAGTACGGTTCCAGCCCATGTGACTTTCGTAGCTCTTTTCGCAGTGTGACTCCAGATTCATTGGGACACACCCCGCCAGCTAGGGGTGATGAAGAGCTCAACTATATTTGCATGGGGGGGAAGGCCACCTCCTCATGCAGTAGCCTTGCTGCCCCCAACGGCCACTTTATCCCACGTACCTGCCACCCACAGCAGCAGTCCCGCTACCCTAGTACACCATGCTGCCCTCGAGGTGGTGGTGAGGAGGTGACTGATCTGGAGAAGGCATTCAGGAAGAGGACTCACTCTGCAGGCACTTCGCCCACCATCTCCCACCAGAAGACACCCTCACAGTCTTCAGTGGCCTCCATTGAGGAGTACACGGAGATGCTGCCTTCTTATCCCTGTGGCAGCAACCGTCTCCCCTCCTACCGGCACTCGGCCTTTGTGCCCACACACTCCTACCCAGAGGAGTGTCTGGAGATGCACCACCTGGACAGTGGTCATCATCGAACCAACTCTGCACCACACACGGATGATGGCTACATGCCCATGTCACCTGGCGTCGCCCCTGTGCCCAGTGGTGGGGAGCCCCCCAAGGGTGGTGACTACATGCCCATGAGCCCTAAGAGCGTGTCGGCCCCACAGCAGATCATCAACCCTGGTAGGGGAGGCCGCCACCCTCCAGCCACGGTGGACTCTAATGGCTACATGATGATGTCCCCCAGTGGCAGCTATTCGCCTGACAGTGGCTCAGCGGGCTATGGCAAGATCTGGACAAATGGTGCTGGCCACCACCCCAAACTCTCAGTAGAGAGCAATGAAGGGAAGCTCCCGTGCAGCGGCAGCGACTACATAAACATGTCCCCAGCCAGCGGTTCCACCACCAGCACCCCACCTGACTGTTACTTTGGGGGTGCAGGACAGCCAGGCGTCGAGGATACCAGCACAGCCCACCACAAACCCATCTACTCCTACTTCTCACTGCCACGCTCCTTCAAGCACGTGCACCGGCGGGGTGGTGGAGGGCCAGTGATGGTGGGTGAGGAAGGCAGCCCCCAGCCCCGCATGGCGCTCGGATCCAGCCGCCTTCTTTATGCTGCCGAGGACTCATCGTCGTCGACCAGCAGTGACAGCCTGGGTGGTGGTGGTGGCGGCAGTGGTGGTGGCTCCGAGGTTGGCCCCCTGCCACAGTCGCACCCCCCGCGCAGGGTGGATACGGCTGTGCAGACCAAGGGCCGGTTGGCACGACCGACGCGGCTGTCGCTGGGCGGCCCCAAGGCCAGCACCCTGCCCCGGGCCCGGGAGCAGCCCCCGCTCCTCTTGCCCCCGGAGCCCAAGAGCCCCGGCGAGTACATCAACATCGAATTCATCACTGGCGAGAAGCCGGCCTTTCCCTCGGCCGCCCTGGGGCTCGGCAGCGAGGCCGCCGAGGAGTACATGAACATGGAGCTGGGTCCCCCGCGGGCCGCCGGCTCCGCGACACGGCCCGGCCGAAGTGCGGCCCCCAGTTCGCGGGACTACGTGGCGATGCAGCTGGGGGCGGCCGCGGGCTCCTGCCCGGACTGTGCCGGCGGCGCTTCTCTCTGCTCGCCCGCCGTCCTGCTCGGCTATGCCGACAAGCCCCCGCCGGTGGCCGCGACCACGGCGGTGGCCTCCCCGGAGATTCCGCGGCCGCCGGCCGAGCTATCGGCAGCCCCGCCGCGCTCCTCCTCCCTGTTGGGGGGCCCCGGCGCAGGAAGCGCCTTCACCCGCGTCAGTCTCAGCCCCGGCCGCAATCAGAGCGCTAAGGTGGTGCGGGCCGACCCTCAGGGCGGACGCCGCCGGCACAGTTCCGAAACCTTCTCGTCCACGCCGAGCTCCGCCCGTGGACCGGCAGCCGGCGGCGGCGGGGGGACCGGGACTGCTTTGCCATGCGGCGGCGCGGGGGGAGCCGAGGACGTGAAGCGACACAGTTCGGCCTCCTTCGAGAACGTCTGGCTGCGGCCCGCCGCAGGGGAGGCGGCCCGCCGGGAGCAGCCCGCGCTAGAGAACGGTCTCAACTATATCGACCTGGACCTGGTGAAGGACTTCAGCCACCGCCGCCACCGCCATCTCCACCTTCCCGCCGAGGCCGGCGGGAAGCAGCCAGCGAAGTCCCCGGGACAGCCCCGTGGGAACGGCCATGCCAGCGACGACCTGAGCGCCTACGCCAGCATCAGCTTCCAGCAGCGGGAGGAGGTGTAGGAGCCCGCCGGGGAAGGTGAGCCTGGGGTGGGGGAGCTGCAGCTCTGCCAGAAGGGGAGGCCTCGTGAGGTGCCGCAGCCCGACTTGTGACACCTCAGGTCGGTTTCCCTAATGCCTGCTGCATGTTTTGGTGGGAGAAGCAGCCAGGAGCTCAGCATCTTTGCGGGGGTCCCAGCTGCTGCCCCTCACCTCTGGCCCAGGGATGCTGCTAAAGCACTCCTGGATGCTCCTGTCCAGGCGGAGATGGGATGATGTGGTTACCATGTTGCTGCATCTCTGAAAAATAAAAGTGTGCATGGCAGGTAAACCAAAGTGAGTTAGCTGTAGTGTAGGGCTGGATGTGGGAAACTCCTGTTATAATCCTGGTTTGGTCAGGAATCAGTCTTCTGGCCAAGAGTGAAGGCAACCATACTAGATCGTGCTTTCCCATGTGCAAAACACAGCTAATGATACCTACCTCACTGGCCTGTGGTAAATGTGCTTTCAATTTGAAAACGGGCTTCAGAAGCTGCAGAGGGTTCTGTTACTTGTGTTTCACTTGGTACTGAGAATCGCTTGCAGCAGTTACAAACTGTGTGAGAAACAGCCAGTATCAGCTGTATCTTTGGGATTGACAGGTGTGTTCCGTTTTCCCTTGGAACTTTTCATTTTAAATTCGGGAAAAACTTGTGCCAGGCCGTTGCAGGTTGGTTTCAGGTGTGTAAGTCGAGTAAGAGCATTGTTGCAGGTAATGTGACGTTTCTGAGAACTTCGCGCAGCACGTAACAAACAGGCTGTCTAGAGCTCATGCCTGTGCAAGTTCTCTTGTGGAAGCTGAGGACCGTTCTGACCAATTAAGTTCTCTACATCCTTAAGCAGCAGCAATCACAGTACTTTGTGTAGTTACTATGAACATGAGCAGTGTTGTTAGGAGATGAGTCTCGTACTATTGTTTATATTGTCAGTGTAAAGAAACTTAGTATTTATTGCTTGTTTCTGCCACCCAAGGGAGTGGTGATGGCTGGTCTCACTGTGAGGTCTGGGATCACCTGGGATATGTTCACCATTTTGGTACATTTTCCATTCTTATCATCTGAGTAAAAGCAAACCAATCTTCACATTTTCTGCTTGCTGCTCTTCTCTGTTAGAGCAGTGCTGTATTAAGTGTTACTCTGATGTGACCTGGGAATACCAGGGCCCTGTCAAATTTGTGGTAAGGTTTAAGATCGGTGAAGATGTCGATGGCATGATTTGAATTATAACTGGTAGGAAATGGTTATTTTTGTGGGTATCTTAACTAGAGTGTGCTGACTGTCACAACTCCTGGTCTGTGACCAGGATATACTGCCACACCCATTCTCTGCTCTGGGATGTGCTTGCAAGAGCCTATCTAGACTGTCTTCAGGATGCTTCTTGCCACCCTGGGAATCCATTCTGCCCATGGCAGCTTCGTGTTCTGAACTTTTCAGTGTGGACTTTGGCCAGTGGATACAGCATGTCATGCTGGTAGTCACATTGCTGGAAGTATCACTTTTCTTTCTCGTTGTGTGCTAAGGTTGAGGGAGCAAGTGTGGAGGAAAACCCATGTCAGCATGTGGATAAATAATCAGTGTGTCTGAGGAATGCAGATCTGGGGGAGCAGTGTCATAACTGTTCACATACACAGGGTTTTTCCAGATGCACTGTTTCCTTTTTCTATAGACAAGTTCTCCAATTGATCCTCTGTGTCATCTTTGACATAGAAGTTCTGGCAATGTTCTCCATCGTGGTGGTAGGTAGGTATCTGCTGTGGTTGTGCTGTTCGGGATCAGCATGTGGAAGACCTGATGTAGGAACACACTGAAAATGTTATGCAGATGTTTTTCAGGGCAGTGTTGTGAAAGGTGGTGCCTGGCAGAGTAATTGCTGTTTGAAGTCAGTTACTTCCCCAAATTAGGATTGGACTGAGCAAGCACAGCTTCTTCTGGGAGGCAGGAGAAGAGGCAGGCTATAATTACATGGGGAGTTTGTAGCCATGGCTGTTGCTTTTTCCTTCCCACTGTAAAGCTCTGTTAGTTGCTTGTAGCTTTCTCAGGCATTAACCCTTCAGCCTCCTTGTTCCCAGGCTAGATTTCTTACCATCAGCTGAAACTTGCCTCAAAAAATTCAGCCCAACTGTCTCATCTCTTGTTGAACATGTTAAGGTAAAACCACAGCAACATTTTGTCCATGTTAGACATTTTCAAAATTGCATGTCCTGATACCTTTTTTGCTTTGGAAGTAGAGCTTCGGTTTGGCAGGGCATTTGGCAGGTGTAGGTTGTACCTCATGCTGTGCTTGAGAAGATCTGCCTGGAGGTGAGTGATTATGGGCCTGCAAGTGTCTGTTTGCACATGCCTGAAAAAGCTGTTGAGCACCTTCAGCTAAACTGCTCTCCTGAAGGCTCCCTGTGCAGCGAGGGTGCTGCAGCTTCCCGAAGCTGTGCATGCCCTTCCCAACAAGCAGCTCGGCAGGCTGTGTGGCCTCAGCCTTGGCCAGCTTCCCCCTGGTTCCTCCTGGCAGTGAGGCTGCTTAGGCTCTGGCTGCTGTGGTTGTTTCTCCTGCTGATGTCAGAGCACTGTGGAAGAGGAAGGAGAAACTACTTGGTATGTTTTAAGGTATGGCAGAGAGGAGAGAGCATTGGGACCTGGGAAGGGAGAGGTGAGGCTGCGTGTGTCAGAACAAGGGATGGGGAAGGCTGCTTTAAGTCTTTGCTCCTCACGTCTTTCATGGGCTATTGTTTACAATTTTAATCTCTCAAGTGGCAAAGCACTTTTGTTACTTTTTTTTCCTCTCCATAGAGCAGCTTCCCACCCCAATGGCCAAAACTATCTGTATAACTCTTCTTGTAGCCATTCTGGAATTTTCTGCTGTTCCAGACTACAGGACAAGGACCCCAAATGTTGATGTTCATCTCCTAATGGGTAAAATGATTGTTGCTGCAAGCTAGCTAACTCCTCTCCTCTTCCCTGCTCCCCTTCAGCCACTTCCAAGTAGCTCAGGCATTACACTTTGAACCTCATTCAAGTGTAGTTATTTCTTCTAACGTTAAAGATCCTAGCTGAAATAATCACATGGTTTTCCAGATTTTATTTACCATTTCTCTTGCACCCACAGCATTCCTCTGTGTTCTCCAATCCCACTGCCTTCCCTGTCAATGTTCTTGGCTGTCTCCTTGCCCTTTCTGCCTCTCTTCTCTCCTCCTGTTAGAAATGCAGCAGTTCCAGTGCGGTCTTGTGTGCTTCCCTGCCCAAGTGCTTCCCTCTTCTTCAGGAAACTGGATACTGCTGTGCGTGCCTGGCCTAGCTGGCAACTCTGGTGCTTGGTGCCTCTGATGAGTGGATTTGTGCTCTAACTGGGAGGTCATGTTGCAACAAATGCCAAATGATGCTGGGAAACACCAGCCTAAGACATGGAGATTCTTCTCCTGTACTCAGCACTGATTAGACCACACCTTGAGTACTGTGTCCAGTTCTGGCCCCTCAATTCAAGAAAGATGTTGAATTGCTTGAATGTGTCCAGAGAAGGGCAACAAAGCAGGTGGAGGGTCTGGAGCACAAGCTCTATGAGGAGTGGCTGAGGGAGCTGGGGTTGTTTAGCCTGGAGAGAAGGAGGCTCAGGGAAGACCTTATTACTGCCTACAGCTACCTGAAGGGTGGTTGTAGCCAGGTGGGGGTTGGTCTCTTCTTGCACGCAACCTGTGACAGAACAAGAGGACACAGTTTCAAGCTGTGCGTGGGGAAGTTTAGGCTTGATCTTAGAAAGAAGGCCTTCATAGAAAGAGTGACTGCCTGTTGGAATGGGCTGCCCAGGGAAGTGGTGGGGTCAACATCCTTAGAGGGGTTTAAGAAAAGACCAGATGAGGCACTTCGTGCCATGGTCTAGTTGATTAGATAGGGTTGGTTGATTGGTTGGACTTGATGATCTTGGAGGTCTCTTCCAACCTGGCTGATTCCGTGAAATCAAAGTAGGATAATGAGAAGTAAACCCAAATCTCAAAGCACCTTCCCCCCACCCCTCCATTCTTCCTGAATTCAGCATCACTCCCAACTTCTACACCTACTCTCCACCAGTGCAGCACATGTGGATAAGGGAATGGTTGTGGTCAGCTCATTAAGTGCTGTCTCTGCCACTTGTTTCTCAGGGGAAGAACTCCTCACCTTCCTCTCCTGCTCCAGCATGGGATCCTTTCTCCTTGGGTCCTCAAGTCCTGCCTGGAGCCTGCTGCAGCATGTGCATGTTCCCATGGGGTTATAGCCTCCTTTGGGTGTACCCACCTGTTTCACTGTGGACCTCCATGGGTTG
Organism: Dryobates pubescens; assembly: GCF_014839835.1. Taxonomy (NCBI): domain Eukaryota; kingdom Metazoa; phylum Chordata; class Aves; order Piciformes; family Picidae; genus Dryobates; species Dryobates pubescens. The sequence goes on from NC_071643.1 coordinate 8,101,681, forward strand.
CAGGGGGACAGCCTGCCTCACCATGGTCTTGGTGAACCACAGGCAGCATGGAAATCTCTTCTCTGGCATCTGGAACACCTCCTGCCCCTCTTTTCTTCCCTGACCTTGGTGTCTGCAGGGTTGTTTCTCTCATATATTCCACTCCTTTCTCTGGCTGAAGTTGCTTGGATATTTTTTCCCCTGTCTTTTTAAATATGTTATCCCAGAGGTGCTATCACTGTCTCTGGTGGGCTTGGCCTTGGCTTAGTGGTGGGTTCATCTTGAAGCGGGCTGGCATTGGCTCTGTTGGACATGGGGAAACTTCTGGCAGCTTCTCACAGAAGCCACCCCTGTATAAAACCCTTCCCATGCAAACCCAGTACAACAGTTGAGCAGATATTGTGCATATGCTGTAGATTCTGTTTTTGGGACTATTGTGATAAAAGAAGCCTCCTAAAACAAGCAGGGGTTATGAAGATTGGCTGTTAATAGCTTTTGTTCTGAGTATGTAGTCAAAAAATACTCCAGAAAGGAAACTATTAGCTGTTGTCTCTGACAAAGCAGGAGAAGCTGTAGTAGGGTAGCTGCACGAATCCAGGTATGTGGCTTTGATCTCGGAAGCTTCAAAGTGAAGCCATTATTCCCCTGCCTCATTTCCATTTGGTTGATGAGTCTGAGAACTGTTGAAAGCCAGCACTAATGACACTGACTAGAATATGTGGAGTGGGACCAAGAAGTAGCTTGGCACACTCACAGCCTTAATGATGCTGATTTACCCAGGGCAGGGGTGGTTCAGGCTTTTTTGGTGATGTAAGAGAACAGAACACAGGAGAATGGAAATCAGTGCAGTGGGAATGGGTTCAATGGCATCTATCCTCTTGTTGTATCTGGTTCTGGTTAGAGTAAAGCACTACTAAGAGCTGACCATTTGTTTGGATGTCATGACAATACGTGATGGGAAACAGAAAATGCCTCCTGTAATTCTTGTATAATACACCTGGGTGGGGTTTTTTTGTAGTTGTTTCTTTCTTTTTTTGGACACTGGTTGTTCTTTTGTTTCTCTAATAGTTTTCAGTATTTGGTTTCATTTCCTCAGTTTAAATGGTGGAACAACTGAAGCACAGCAAATGCCAACATGAGACATGTACAATGAAAATAAGGCTTTTGGGGGAGGTTGTTTCCAGAACTGAAATAACAGAAGTTTCTGTAGTTTTGGGTCAGCACCAAGCTAAATAGTGGAAAGTTCTAAAAGGTTTCCATGCTTTATGCGTATGACTGCAGAGAAAACAGCATATTTCTTACTCTAAGCACACACCAGGTTTTTATCCATACCTAATGATTTGCCAGAGTTGAGCCTGTGTCTCCACATACCTGTGTACTTGCAGTTCTCCTGTTTAACAAGACCACAAGCTTATAATTCACGAGTTTTAGCTTTTATGAGTGTTTGTTGGCTTTTTTTTTCCTTCACACAGTAGATCATTTCCTTTAATCTAGCTACACTAAATTATCTTATTGATTATTTCCCCACCTTGATTCTAATGATAGGTTTCTTGGGACTTTGGTTTTTCTGTCATGAAATTGGTGCTGCATGATTTAGAAACCAATTTAGTTGACGATGAAGTCCTGTCTGGACTTCTGTAGCACAAGGTTTTTATATTTAATGAGTGTTTAAACTGCTTTCTGAACATGGTTTACATTTGAAAATGAAAGGGCAGTGATGATGCTTAGTTTTCACTAGCAACCATGGAGGGATCATAGTTGTTCCAGGATAACACTCGTAAATAGGGAATTACAGCTTTTAAAGGCAATACAGCAAGCAGCTGTGGAGGGGGAATATTATTTGACTGATATCTTCAGTATGTTGTTTCAGGAATGCTTTATAGTAGCTGAAGATTTGGTAGTCATTAGGAATGTAATTTTCATGACTTTATAAATGTGTGAGTGCAAGTAATGAAAGCAAAATGTATTGAATATTCTTCTGAAGAAGCTGCAGTAACTGTAGAGCAGCTTGTGTGTGAGGAAAGTGGGGTGGTTGTGGTGCCCAGTGATGGGGAAGAGAAATTAGACACTCGTTCCAAAATTGATCTGATACTAGATTTAACCTCTGTACCAAGTTTGATTGAAAACTAATTAATGTGATCGGCTGACAGTTCTGAAATACAGCAGCCTTAAGAGACAGGAGGGAAAAGAGGGAAAATGCTGTTCATGGAGCTGTGTTGTTGCTAGAGGAGAGACTGGAAATACTGACACAGATAACGTGGACTTAGAGGGACAGGCTGGGGCATGGTTGTAGAAACTGGTGTGGGAAGGAGATGGAAATGAGAGGCAGCAATTCTTTGGGGGACACACAAACTGTGGTATGATGATGTGAGTGAGGGAATGGCAAGGTGTTTGTGATCTGTAGTGAACTGGGATGTTTGTGAAAGTTTGAGGGTGGGTACAGCGAAATGCGGCGATCTCAGAGGGTGTATTCAAGAGATTCTCATTCTGTGCGGTACTGCCGTTTTCTGGAGGGTTTTTTACTTCTGTATTTTCTGTGTGTTCCTTACTTGTTGTTGGGATATTCTGCTGAGCTTAAACAGGATGATGTGCATAATAAGGAAAGCAGAATTTGCCACCAGCTCTTCCTTTGTCTTCTAGCATCCCTGTCACAGCCACAGCAGTGAACTCCAGGTAGGAAACTGAATTAAGTAAAAGACCAATAAGAATGAGTGAATTTTAATATTAAACCCCCTTGCCTTTATAAAGTACATATTATGAACAGAGAACTATACTTGTACAGGATTTCAAACAGCAGTATTTTGCTCTTTATGCTCCACTGCTTGGACAGGTATAAATTTGATTAAAAATGAGGTTCATTAGTTTCACTATTTGTCTTATGAATTAGTAATTATAGATTCGCTTAAAACCATTTAGTTTAAAGCATAGCTTGTAAAAGAAAATTTCAAATGGCAAAATACTTGTGGCTTATTGCAGCAAATCTTCTGCTTTTCATTTTGTGGTAAGAGCTGCAGCACAAATAAATAAGTAGTAACAAATACATCTGAACTTCCAATTTGTTGGAATGCTAAAAGCTGGCTTTGGATCATCTGTGCAGTCTGATGTGTGCGGGTATCTGCTCGTAAAAGTGAAGAGCATCGCTCTCTTTTTACAGCATTCTGTGGGGTTTATTAATGGTGATTGTGATGATTAATGTTTTGGTGGATACATGAGATAGAGGTGGTAAAGAAGAGATGTACATAACTTTAAAAGATTCTCGAATTTAACAGCTTCACTCTCTGCTTACAGAAATGGAGGGAGATAGAACAAAAGCCAAGGTGTGAACAGATAAAGGGGATTTAAATAAGCCTGGCACTCTTAACTAAAAGATGTCTTGAGATATATCTCTCTGATCATGTTTGACATATCTAGGTCATGTTCTGTGAAGACTGTTATTAGTGATTTAACCTTGGGTAATTGTAAAGTGTATTTTCTTCAGAGCAGTTTTTGATCAGGTGAGCGAGACAGTGGAAGTTTGTTTGTGTTCAACTGCTTGTGATAATTTGGGAGTCTAGTTAGAAGATCTGGTGTCAGGCACGTGAGCTGTCAGGAAGGTGCCCTTCCCGTGGTGTGTGACCGAAGAGTTGCCTCTGTACGTGTTGTCAGCTGTGGTAAAAGCCTGGGTTTTTGGGAGCTGGGCAGAAATGACCTGTTACATTTTCAAATAAGAATGGAATGACGCTGTGCACTACCCAGCTAGTGGAGCTGTTGATGAGTGTGTTTGAGCTGTCTGGTGACATGTGTTATGAAATGTAGGAATGTCAGTCTGGGAATACATACAGCTTTAATGGGCTGTATTTCTTCTCCCCCTCCCCTGGTCTGTGTAGGTCAGGTATTTGTAACCCACTGCCACACCTAAGCATTGGATGATCGTTCTCTAAAATACGAAGTCAGTGTGAACAGAAGAAAGTGGATCGTCTGCCAGCCTTGCTTATTGTCCAGTACAGCAGTCTGGCTTCCAGCATGGTGCACAAATATTTGTTAAGACATAACTATAGGGCAGGAACTCCATAAGCTGCCTTTACCAGTCAGTAAAATACGTAGCTAGTCTGTGCACAGGAGCTTTCCTTCACTGGCATTGTTCCCTGAAAGAGTAGAAATCTCAAACATGTGGAGTGGAGGAGACTAAGCCAGTTATGGTAGGAGTTTCTCCTGCCCCAGCCAGTGTCAGTTGGGTATTTGTAACCCACTACCCTTACTTCGCTGATTTGTAGACTTAAAATACCAAACAAGCCCAACCTTCCTTCATTCTCTTTTCAAGAGACTGGACATTTGGATGACACTAGTAGCATCTATGTTTAAACCCTGTGCCCTGAGCTGTGGAGATGTCTTGTTGGAGACAGTAAACTTCAGGAAGTGCAGGCAGGAGGTAGAAGATTGAGTACATTGCTCCTCTTACTCCATATCTCAGCTGGAGTCTTGCTCTTTGTCAATGTGTAAGTGACAGCAGAGAAGTGGAAGGGAGCTGGGGAGCTCCAAATGCTGTGGCTGAAGCTGTGACTTGATTCAGTTCGAACTTCCTGTGCCCTGTGCTGTGTATGAGAGATGCACAAAGACATCTAGACTGACAGCTGATGTGTATCAGTGAGGGAATCTTGTAGATTAAAGCACGGCGTGGTAATTCATCTTCAGCAGAGCTGGCCTTCATTTTGTGGAGAAGATTGCAGTGTTAGAGAAGGAAATGCTAACCCTTAGAGAGCAGGGAACAAGTGACAGGAGACTTCTCAGCTTCAGAGACAAATTCAGGGCTTGGCAGCCCTCTGTGTGCACTGCACACCAGGGCTGTGCCAGTGCCCAGGTGTAAATAACCTTTACGCACTTTGCTGATTAGAGCAAGGAGACTCTCTGATCTTCTAGTAACTCTCCAGTTTAGTTTGATGATTACTATGCAAGTGGTGGACAAGGTGTTCAGGGATCAGTGTCAGCAGTGATGCATGTGATGTGTCTTCATAACTAAAACTGAAAAAGGGAAATAAAAGTTCTCTCTTCTCTGGAGAAGATGCAGGTGCCACAGAATGGCTTCGCTGTGCCTGCACCTACTGAGTCGTAGGGCTTGCACTCTGCTTCCCCGACAAGGCACAAGCTGCTTTTTTATGATGCTTGTTCTGTAATGGCAGTACCCAGAGAAACAAAGTGTGATCTCTGTGCTGAAATGACAGCTGCTGATCTGTTTCTGACTCCTGCAGGTAAAAGCTGAAGGTGTTGGCTGAACAGATTCATATCCGTTTCCTCAGTAAAGTTTGTGCTGAGTCCTCTACTGCAATTCCTGGTCACAAACTCTGAATTACTTGTTACTTCCAAACAGCATGCTGTAGTATTTAAGGAGCAAGATGTTATGGAATAATGAGGAAATAAACTAAAAAGTTGTATAGTCAGTTGAGGCCCAGAGGATATTCTCTCACTTTGTGTTTTTTTTACTTCCTCCCCCATTAGGATTTTCCTTTTGTGGTGCAGTTGTGTTTCATGGAAGTGACCAAGAGCAGGGAGCCCAGCTTCACAGTCCTGGAAAGGGATGGGACAGCTTGGCTTTTACCCAGAGGGTTTGAAGTGACTGGGAAGAGTCAGCCAGGTGATGAATGCACGGCTTGTTTTGGTGGGAGTGACAACCTGTGTGATGGCTGTGTGAAGGGGTACGAGCAGTGGTCATTTTTCTGCAGTGGTCAATTCAAATGGAACCATTTCTGTCTGGTGAAAAAGAAAGCCAGGAACTTAAATCTTTAGGAGGACAAAAGTATGTTCTGGATAGGTAGCAACTACTTTGTCAAAGTAGGACAAATAGCCTTTCGTTAACTGGCTGCTTTTACTCTGGTTCTCTTCTTGACTTTGCAAAGTACAGGCACAGTTACATTCCTACCTGCATTGCTCTGTTGCGGTGCTTTTAGCACATGATCCCCTTTGGGTTTTCTGCATTGCAGGATGTGGTTGTGTGTGTGTGTTTGTTTTTAATACATATGTATATATTAGCATTTATAACACATACATGTGCTGAAAAACATCAAAAATGAAAGGAAAGCTACTACCTGCTGTCTGTGTTTAAGGAGTCTCTAACAGTAGGTTGGCTAGCACACCCAGGGGTTAGCCCTGCAAGATGTCTGGGCACATTGCAGCAGCGTGGGTTACTGAAAAAGGAGGTGTCACCTCAGTCTCCTTTGGCTCTCTTCTGCTTGCTCCCACTGTTTCACTGTGCTGGCTCCATACAAGTAGATGACAACTATCATTAGGCTGACATATTGTTTAGTAACTGTTTTTATTTCCATATTTTACTCATAATGGCATTCAGATTTCAGAGAAATAGCAAAACAAAATGTATAAAGAGGAACCTAGTGTGCTTAGGAAGCTGTAGGTTGAAAACTGTAAATATTTTTGTCATTGAAAGTTAATATTTGGCCTACCATCAGTGTTTTGGAAATAATCTTGGATTTTGTTGACTTTCTTATCATCTGGTGAAAGTGATGCAGAATGTTCTTGAATTCCTTGGGTATCTTGATATGGGTGCATAGCTATGTGTGATTTGCATCTATGTTATCAGTTTGAGATGAAAACAGAGGCAGATGAAACAAAACAATGAACAGTGATGAAAGCCAAGCAGCCTCAAATCATCCCTCTTCCCTTTCCAAATCCTGCTTCTCAGGGGGAGCAGAAGGTGAAGAAATGGTGTCTGCATTTGTGCACTGAGTATGGACACTCGCATTTAAACACCAGTGGGGAAGTTGTCCTTAAATGGATTAACATAGCTGGTCAATTTCTATGCAAAACAGACTCGAATACTTTAAACGGTTTAAGAGTTCTTAAAAATAAAACAAAACTCTTAAATACACTTAGTTCTTTCCTGTAAGAAACTTTCCCCTAGCAAGCTCTGATAGAAGGGAAAAGCCCTTCTGAAGGTGTGCAGACATGTAGCTAGGGCATGTTTTTTCAGGCCTTTGAACTCGGTTAGGAATGTGTCTCAAGATGGAAGAATGAATAGTTACTTGGTGCTTTCAGCCTCCGGGCTTGAAACTCGCAAGAGGAATGTTATTGTGTCTTCAAAGCCTGTTTCACACAAGCCTTTGTTGAGCAGGAACTTGGAGAGTCTTTGTATTATCATGCACACAACAAAAACATCCAGCCACCCAATTTGATCTAATTGGGCGGCGGTGGTGAGATGTTTCTTCTGTAGGAAAGCTCTGGAAAATGGGGTGCACGTTTGTGATGAGGAAATACCCTTCAGAGCAAGGGATTGCCTGCCCCGACATTTCCATCTTGCTAGAGCTCTCTAACGACACCGATGGGCTCCCCATCTGCACATCTTTTCTCCTCTTCTGTATGTAGTGCTTTCCCAGGAAGACAGCAAATATTTACACTTCTAAATTCTGTTGTGACCCCGAGGTGGTGGTAGCAGATCCCTGGAGAAGGCGAGCTGAGGCTGAGAAAGGGGGTGGTTCAGGTTGAGTCATTTTTGTAATGCTTTCTCAAAAATAAATGTGTTTTTGGGACTGCATATGCTGCAGTAGCCTAATACTGCCTAAAGTAAGACAGATCTTTTAATCAGCATAACTATCAAATGTTTAGAGGAAATTAAATCATTGCTCTAATGAACACAGTTGATGGAGTATCCAGAATGGGGGGGGTTGAGGTGCTAAAAACTCCTTTTTAAGAGCAAGTGGTTTGGAAGATACCTAGAGAAATTGATTTTCATTTTGAGTATGACTAGACTAATTACACAAGTATTCAAAGTCATGTGAGAGTAACTGAAACCCAAAAGATAGGAAAACACATCCTTTCTAAAGGTGCTTTGGTTAAAAACAAAAAGGCGAACATGACCTCTACTAAACCTGAATTTTTAGGAGTCTGCAATAGCCAAGCTCACCCAATTTCACCTACTAAGTGAAGGGGAGGCTTTAAAAAACAGGAATTGCCTTCAAATGCAAGCTTTATTTTAGAATCATAGAATGGTCTGGGTCGGAAGGGACCTCTGAAGGCCATCTAGCCCAACGCCCTGTGCAGTAAGCAGGGGCATCCTCAACTGGATCAGGCTGCCCAGAGCCTGTTGAGCCTCACTCTGAATGTCTCCAGGGATGGAGATTTTGTTAAGCAACTTCATGTTGAGGCTAGTTTATGAGTTTTCATTTAACTGATAACTAAGTAAAGGGAGAGTTTACAGCTCATCTTGGTTTTCATTCCAACACAGCCTGAAAAGCTGTAAAACAAAATTTATCCAGCTGGCATATAGTGACCTGTATTGGTCTTCAGTTTTATGTCAAGAATCTGCATTAAAATCTGCATAAATTATATTGTCCAACTAAGGGCTAATATCAAATACTAAACTGAAAGGTTGTATTGCAGATCAACATGATTTAGTGGTTATTATTCTTTGACCATTAAGAGCTTAAAAAGATAAGTTTCCTCATTTGCTAATCTAAATTTGATTATTTTAATCACTTTAGTTTTTAATCCACCGTGAAGCCAAGTGTCACTATATACATGATAATTAAATACATTTGAGTGGATATGATCATGTGGAAACAAAGCATAGGCGCAGAGAAGACCTGGTTACTGGAGCTTGTCTGGTCAGAGGAGGAGCAGGCAATGAGTGAGATGATGGGAGATTGGGAGGCTGAGAGGGAAGGACAGAATTCCAACTACAAAAAAAAAAAGGTGGTGAAATGCATGGAAGAATGAGAGTGACAGGCTGTGTAAATTGACTGTGTCTTCTGCAAGAGAAGCTTCCTCAGGTTGGAGAAGGGGCACATGGGCTGAGCGAGCAGCAGGAGAAACGGGGATAATGCTGAGAAGCTCAGATTTCAGTTAGTATAATTAGGCTTTAATGGTTTGGATGATTCATAATCTCTTGGTTTGATAGGTTGTTAGAAAATGTTAAACTTAGGTGTGAATGAATTTACCCACGCTGGTAACACTGTGGGAGTGCAGCAGCAGAGAGCATCCACGTGCCAGGAATTTCGAGGGGGGGAAAATGTGTAAAGATGTTGGTAACACTTGTGTACACATATTTTGGAGGAAGGTTGAGTGATGATCTTTCTGCATGAGTGTGCTGTGAAGATTTCTCCTCTTGATAGGGAAGAGGAGGAATCTTCATCTCATGTAAGAATTAACTCCAGCTCAGTTCAACCCAGTACAACCTGCATGAAGATGATGGGACTAGGGCAGCTGCCTGAGTCTGGAATGTGTCCCTTCAAAATACTTTTCTCTCCCTCTCTCTTTTATTTTTTAAGCTGTTACTGCACTGTTCTATTTGAATTAATAGCAAGTCCCCATTAATTTTAATTAGCTATAGTAATGACTTAGTTCTCAAGTGCTACAAAATGATCTGTAATTCAGTGTCTAATTGATTTCCTACTTTGGGTATTTCGTATTTTCCCAAAATTTCTCTCCTGTGATGTTTGATCTGCCTTGAGTCAAGCTTGTTTATTGCTCTGTTTGTTAGAGTAGCTGATCAGCTTCTATTCCTTTATCAAGCAACTCCTATGATGTTAATTGTGCTTCTTGGATTTGGGTCACAGTTCAGCATTTGCATTTGGGCTGAAGGAACAGGTGGAAGCAAAAGGCTGTTAGCAGCACTGTGTTATGCTTAGAATAACCAGGGCTACAGAGCACTGGATGACAGCCTGTGTGGCATAGGACTCCTGCCGTTCATTCCTGGAGCTTTGCAACCCTGCTTGTATTTACCTGATCACAGTATTGTAGAATCATAGAATGGTTTGGGTTGAAAGGGAACTTCAAAGGTATCTAGTCCAACCCTTCTGCAGTGAGCAGGCACATCATGCACTAGGTGAGGTTACTCAGAGCCTTGTCAAGCCTGACCTTGACTATATCCAGGGAAGGGGCCTCAACTACTACCCTGGGCAACCTGTTGCAATGTTCCACCACCCTCATGGTTAAGAACTTGTTCCTAAAATCTAATGTAAATCTACTCTTCTTTCATTTCAAACCGTTGCCCCTCATTCAATCACTGCAGGCCTTTACAAACAGTCCCTCTCTAGCCTTCTTGTAGGCCCCCTTCAGGTACTGGAAGGTTGCTATTAGGTCTCCCTGGAGCCTTCTCTTCTCCAGGATTTGCCTTCTGGGCTTCAAGTGCACACTGTTGGCTCATGTCCATTTACCCACATCCCCAAGTCCTTTACTGCAGTATACACTCTTAGAGTATCTTGCTGATCTTCACTGTAACTTTTGAAAGGTTATTGTTTTGGGTTTGTGCAAGTCAAGGGTGATACAAACCACTCTCTGGAATTTGTTTTCATGTCTCTGGCTGCATCAGCATACTGGGACATTGTCTGGTTGGAGTATTTAGGCTCAGTTTGTGCAGGTAGATGTGGCAGTTTTAAGGCCAGAAAGAGTTGTGGTAAGTAATCCTTCCACTTCAGAAGCAGAATGCAGGGTGCAGCATTGCCATCTGCTCAGAGCAATTGAAGGTCACCCTGTTGTTGCTGTCTCCTTGACCACATGTTTCCCTGGAGAATTGGTTATGGGCATCACCCATGGTTGCTCACAGGTGATGAATGGTGAAGGTGAGCACTTGGAAATGTCTTGAGGAAGGAATGCTGGACCATTTCTCCAGGCAGCAGTTTGCTCCCAGCTTGGTTAAAAGCAGCTGTGGAATCTTGTCTCATATCTTAGGCAGCATTTGAATTTCTTTTTTACCCTAATCTGGACTTGAGTTATTTAAAAATAATAAGCTGTATTTGAGGAAAGACATCTTTACTGGCAAACCTCTACCTGCTGGTTTAGTATCCATACTAGTTTAGCTGTCTGGTAGTCGTCATCTCCAACAGCCCTTCCCCACCAAACCCTAAATCCCCACTGACAAATTAGCCTTTCTAGTTTAGATAAGGTCATGTGTCTGTGGAAAACATTTCCAGGTGAAAATGACAAATACATGTAATGGCTTCAGACAGCTGTCTTTCAGACCTTCTGATACAGTTACTCCAGGTGTCATCTGAGGAACAGGCAGGGTTTCCACCTTCCTGCCCTCAGTTCTCCTTCAAATGTAGTAATTATGGGAGGATTCAGTAAGCAACTGACTCCGATAGAAGGAGACATCAGCTTCCTTGAGATACTTCTTCCTGATCTCATGGCAACTCAGATGAGTCTGTGGAAGAGCATTTTTCTTCTTTTATTAAATGAACTTTTTCCCATTGTCCCCTTCAGTGACACAAAATTGAATGTGTGTTGTCCAGCTGCTGTGTGATTGCAAAACCAGACCTTGCTTTTACCTCTTTGTTGGACTGATGTTATGACACACGTTAGGAAGAAACCCTTAAAGATCACTCTGCTTTCCGCTGCGCTCTGCGGCATTTCCAGATGCATTTGAGCACAGCTGGAGGATTAAAACGATCCAGGAGCTCCTACAATCATCCATAGCTTGATGTTTTCTTCTCTTTGCCTCTGTTTTCTGTAGATTTCTGGTTTCAGCCTTATTTATTAAGAAGTGTTACACTGCCTGCTGTTTGTTTCTTCAAACTACTGTGTCATTTACTTGGCAGGAGAGGGGGAAGGTTAAAGTTCCTCCTCACCTCCTCCCCCTCTCTCCAGTGACATTTTTGATTGTTCTGTTTAATGAGTCATGTTCTCTGCAGCTGAAGTTAATTTTGTGGCTCATCCAAACAATGAGTATTTTCTGAGCAGGAAATGAGGGAACTGTAGTTCTTTCCCCCTTCTTCTTTTTGCCTTTTTTCCCCCCTTTTTTTTCTGTAATGTAGAGGTGTGTCTTGTGTTGGGGACAAGAAATCTTGTGTTGTGTGAGCTTTCCTGTCGTCATCTTACGTGCTCCTCCTCTTCACAGACTTGTGGAAACCTTCCAGTCGAGATGGATGGGTAGTTTTCTTCCACCTTAAGTAGCACTGACAGTGCAAATATTTGGCATCTTCTAGTGGATGTGTTTGTCAGTGACAGGATTCTCCCAAGCTCATTGTGCTTTGGCCACTGAAGGTCACACAGTCCACTCTTTTCAGTTGCCATGTGGCAGTTTATTGTTAGCAATGGTTTGGAAACCAGAAATAAGAAAAGCTGGAGCAAAATATTCGGCGTTTTGCACCAGATGTTCCTTGCAAGCTCAGTTGACCTACACTGTGTGTTGGCATCTCCTTTCCAAGGGCCATCCAGCCATTTGATATATGAAGCAGTTTTGCCTGCTGCTTGAAGTGCATCCCCCCAGAGTTCCTTCCTTGTGTCCACAGCTGCCTTTGGACCTGTCTGCAGTTTAAATTGCAGTACCATAGGAAAACAGGCTAAAGTTTGATTCCTTTATAGCAGTTAGATTTTCAAGCCAGGGAGTCCTTTGTGCCACTATCCTGAAGTCAGTTGGGAGAGATGGTTTTGCTAACGTGTGCACACTGTTGGAGTTGCCTTATCTTTTAGGGACTGGTAGCACAATGTCCACTGGCGTGACTAGAGTGGAGTTTCCTCAGTAGCAGAGACAGAGTAGAGGGAGGGAGGTGAGGTTTGCAGTGCTGTGTGTTCATAAATGCTCTTTTCCAAGGGTTCTTTATCAGTTTAAAAACTGATAGTGAGTGCCATTGAACTCTTATCTGCCCTGGCTCTTTCTTTGCTGCAGAAAGCGAGAGATGTGTGCTTTGTGCTGGTCCAGCCAGTCTGCCCAAGAGCAATGCAAGATTTGGTATCAAATCACTTGTGCAGTATTTCTGATGTGTATGTCAAAGATTTGTAAAATCTATTTTACTCTTCTGTTTGCTGAGCGTAGGGTGTTCGGATTTGGCTGAGGCTTTGAGTAAGCAAGGAAAAAAACGCTATGGTATTGAAAGTCTGGCCTACATACAGACCTGCACAGAGAAGCAAAAAGTGTGAGCTGAGAGAGTTAGAATTTTCCTACAAGTGCTAGAATACCATGCATAACAGCGACTGGTCTGGGCAAAAGAAAATGACGGCCTAAAGTGAAAGATGGATTTGTATCTTTGGGGAAGGCACAAAGCATATCAGAGATTGTGTTTGCTTTGTTGTTTGTGTGGGGGTTTTGTCATTTGTTTTAACAACTGGGTGTAATTGTAGCCAGGGTAAGTTCAGTGAGTTTGTTTACTTACGTGGACCACAGGTATGAATGGCTGTTCAAGGTTCAGTCATCCTCTCAAGTTCCATTTGGCTAAAGTAGATTTCCCTCCCTCCCTGTAAGGCCTTGGTGGTTTCAATCACAGTGTATGATGTGATATTCCTGAGTCAGGCTGCTGAGCTGAACATGCTCTCTGACTTGGAGCTCCTTTTTCCCTGGAAGGAAAGGGTTCCTGGAGCAGGTACAGCTAACAGACCCACCTCTGAACAGCCTCTGGCTAGGGCAGTTTGTGCCATGTCAGTTCAGACCATGGAGGGGACTCTACAGAGGACCTGCTGGAGGCTCTGGGTGTATCTGTACACCATCTTGCCACTACTGCGTTTTAGCCTGTGGCTGTGAAAGAGTCTTCTTACTCCTGCTCCCACACTTGCCACTTCCTTCATCTGAGTACAGGTATGCCTGCAGCTGAGCAGGCAGCTGTATAAGGAGCTGCCCAATACAGGAGCCTCATCCAGGCTAAAAGTAACCTGGCTTGGGGAGGGGAGAAACTGATTTGTAATTTGGATCTAGTTCATCATGCTATCGTGCAGTCCTGGCCAACAAGGGAGATGGTGCATTTGGTGGGGCTGTGTAAAGAGAGGGGAGCACTTCAGGCAACAGCAGAACGGACTTGTAATGGCTTCAGGTAGACATGAAACTGTGATCATCTTCTCCTTTGTAATGCTTTCATTCATTTTTCAGAGTGCTTATTTCACTGGCTGGACCATAACGGTGCCTTGAGGCGTTGTACTGATGGTGTGAGGCAGAAGGAGCTTGGTCTTTTCCTGCATTAGGATCATAGAATTTTTCCAAGTCTAATGGCCAGGACTGAGCCTTATGCACAAAGGTTCTTTTGTTTTGTTTTTGTATAAACCCATTTGATATTCTCATCTCTATGATTAGTGTAGTGAACTTTTTAGAGGCTCCCAGGCTTCCTGCTTAGCTTTCAGCAGGGTATTTATCTCCTTACATGGTCCTGCCTCATACCTGCTAGGGCAGGAGTACTGACCAAGATGGCACTGGGCACAGGTTAGAAACCTGGATTTTTGCTTAGAGGTGCCGCTTGCTCCAGTGATTTTCTGTCTTTCACCTATGCAGAATTTTGTGTGTGTGTGGTGGATTGGGTTTTGTTTGTTTGGTTTGTTTTGTTTTTAATAGGAATTCCAGTTAGAAATGGGAGTGAATGTGCTGAATTATGCAGTGATGTGGGAGGGATTGTTCTTGCTCTGCATTTTCTCTTGCATCTTCTTGTGGTCTCTTCTTGCTCCTTGGGACGTGTGTCACATAATCTCTTGGTAACAGTTAGCTAGTAGAGCAAATTCAATGTTTGTGGCTATTGTGTAAGCCTGTCATTATCAACAACAGATGAGCTGGTGGTTTTACCTTGCCCAACATACAACTTTGGCGTGCAGGGAGCAGATCAGTAATTTCCTTGGCTGTTAAGCACTGGAAGGACACACACTGTTTTGTGCCAGAAGGCAGATTTTGTTCCTAGGTTTTGTTCCTCAGATCTGCAACCAAGTATTTTGATGTGGACTTCTTGCCATCAGACTACTCAGAGTTAGGAGCAAATGTATGATTAAGTGTGTTTGTGACAAGGATTAAACAGTTTAAACTCAAGGCATTCTTTGAAAAAAGCAGAAAGAAATTACTTTTGCTCATGCCTCAGAAAGAGAGGGAAACATAATGAACTTCAAAAAACCCAACCTTCTGGGGCTTTTCAGGAAGTGCCAAATAGGTCTCAAATACCAAAATTAGGTAGGTGATGAGATTGTTAACTTTTAAAGGAGAAAGCTGGAAGTTCACATATCGGATAGCTGATGGGTGATCTCTGCAGTGGCCTCAGTGAGCTGAGTTTGGAAGCTCTAACCACATCATCTAAGGCTTTGTGCCATGAAGGAATTCATAGGCGCCGTGCCTCTGTAACCCATTGCTGGTCATTGTCTCTGGTTATCACTTCAGTTGCTGCGCTCGCTGGTGTCCAAATGTTTAACATTCTGCTGCTGCTGAGATTCACCAAGTTCCTAATCCCCAAATCAGTAAGTCTCACCTTGCTCAGAAAAACCCAACTGTCAGGCTTTCCTTCATTCTGGGAGCTGTTTCTGCTGAAGCTTGACCAGAAGTGCTGGTAGTGAGATGCTTCTCCAGCCTGCATCTTCAAGGTTGTGGCCAGGAGTATGATAGGTCTACCAGCTTCATCTGCTCTGCACTGAGCTTCAAATCGTGTGTGTGATGGCTTTCGTTGTCCTATCACCTGTCTTGCTGATTGGTATTTAAGGATAACAACAATCTTCCTAAATGGCACATCTTTCATTATTAAATAAGAAATGGATCCTTTTTAACATCAAGTGGTGTTTTGTCACAAAGCAAATGACAGATGATCTGTCTGGTTTTGCTCCCCACCGTGGCTGTGTGGTGTGCTCCTTATACCTTGTGTGAGCTGCACCTGCCACTGCTTCTCGGTGGAGCAGATCTGGGTCAGACGTGGTTGCTCCCTGGAACAACCTGGAACTGTTGCATTTTGAAGAAGGGGAAAGAGCTTCTAACTCTTTATAACCACAACCATCCAAATTAAGATCTTCAGTGATTTCAGGGGTGATGAAATCAGATCACCTGGGAGGTTCCTTTTGAGAGGCACTGAGAGAGAGAGCACCAGCAAGGCAACTGATACAGATGAGCAAGAGGCATGGAAAGGCACTGCACAAATTCTTAGGGAGAGCTAAATTTAACAGATATGAGTGCTAATAATGAGCCTTCAAAGAGAGCACACCCTTTCCTTCCACAGCTGTGCTCTTGCACACAGCGGAGACAGGGGAGTGTTTCAGTGGAAGTCTGCTTCGTGTCTTTGCCTTGGGGAAGAAGTTCAGAGAGCTCTGAAATTAGCTTAGAATTTCAGAAAGGCAAAAGGGAGAGAGAAGATCCGAGGGTAATTACAAATTTTGGTGCCAAACTCCTCGCTCTGAAACAGAAGGGGGTTTTTATCCATTTTGTACTGCAGGGGATAAAAAGGTTTGGGTTTTTTTCCCCCCTCTGTTCTTCCTTTTGCTATGAATTTTCAGTAGCTTTTTTCACCCACTGCCAGTAAAAGATCCCCTCTGTTTCTTGCTGCAAGCTGTTTGCTTAGCTCTATTGAAGCACAAATAGACAGTTGGACTATCTTTTTGGACAAAACATTCCCAGTCCTTTCATAACTGAAGTCTTTTCCATAAGGTAGGGTAGAGCTTTGATTCTGTTTATTTTCGAGTGGTTTTTCCCCTCACAGATGAAGCCATAAACTGTAAAGGGAACTTGATATACTTGTACTGTATTTGCAATTTAGATTGTAGAGAGTGTTTTGGAGTGCACATGTTTGGCTGCCAGTGAAACCACTGGCTGTGAGTCAGAAGGCATCGAATGCTGTTTTCAAACGTGTCCTTAAGGATGAGGTCACGTAAATGGTGGAAAAATATTTCAGAGTGTTCTGAGAAGCAGTAGAAGGCTATTGCAGATCTTGTGAGTGGTGGCCGGGGGGATGGAGGGTATGTGTCAGCTTTCCTTGCCTGTGTCGCTCTGATTAACCATTTTAGAGGAACTAGCAGGGAATGTAAACTTCTGTGAGACAATCTGAGGCAAGGAATTAATGGACATTCAGTTCTCTGTGCACCTTTGCTTATTCTTTCCCCTTTTAAGTTAATTAAAATATTTCTACAGCAAACTTGTATTTATTTTTTTTTTTTTTAATGGTTTAGAAATCCTGAAATATTGTTGTGGTGGTGGTGGTGGTGTTAGAGGCTTTTAAATGCCTCATCAAGAACTGCAGGGTGACAGGCACTGTAGGAAGCAAAGGAAAGCTGTTAAATGAGGTTTATTGGACAGCCAGCTTTGCTTTTCCTTCACAGATGTATGTGATGAAAGGGCTGAGGTGGCTTACTGAGGGGCAGAACAAAAATCCTTTTTTTAGTGCTACCTACTCTGCTGGTTTGGATCCTAAGCTAGAAATGTGTCACTTCAAAGCATTAAAGGTTAAGAAGGTTCCCCATGGCCTTTGAGGATGGGGACTGTTTTGTTGCTGCCACCTCCCTGGAGCTGGATCACAACTCCTGCTCTCAAGCTGGCTCACCAAGGTGTATGCTGTTAGCATTCTAAGTTACTATCATTTTAAAAACTTTATCAGATGGTGAAGCTGACTGCCAGGACAACTGACAGCTTTGGGTTCAGCTGCTGCTGGAGAGGCCAGAAGAGTTTTGAACAAGTAGGAGGAACCAGCTGTTGGAGGAGAACCTGTTCCATGGCTAACCAGGGGATTGTGTTCTCCTGAGTCAGCACGGCCTGGCGTGAGCACACTGCTCGTGAGCTCTGGAGTAACTCTTGTTGTTAAAAGTGCATGTGCAATGTTGGTTTTAATTGGCAGTATATATACTGCTGCTCTTGCAAACTTGGCAATTTGTTTTGCATTGCAATTCTCTTTTCTTCAGACTTACTAATTAGTACTAGATTTCCTCTCTTGTGCTACAAAGTGCCACTTCTTTAGACTATCATATCTTGTTTTGTGCAAATCACATGGCTTGTATTTCACTAGAGCGAGTGACAGGGTTATCCATGATAGGACACTTCACCACTCCACCTCCGTAGACATAATTCACAGCAGGATCTGTGCAATTGCATGTGCAGTCCAAGTTGTGCCTGCAGCACTAATGACTTGTATTGCCTCAG
Source organism: Dryobates pubescens (assembly GCF_014839835.1). Classification (NCBI taxonomy): domain Eukaryota; kingdom Metazoa; phylum Chordata; class Aves; order Piciformes; family Picidae; genus Dryobates; species Dryobates pubescens. The sequence goes on from NC_071643.1 coordinate 8,119,430, forward strand.
TGGCAGAAGCATCTTCTCAGGAACATGTATTGGCACATCTCTTATTATGCAGTCTCTCTGAAGGTTTTACAGGTTCCTGAGGCTTGGTGATGAGCCTGCACTGATTTACCAGCAAACCCCATTGTTATATACCTAAAAGATACTCTTCATGGATTGGCAGAATGGTGCAGTTTGATCTTGCTGGAAATTCTTGGATGAAACAGTCAAAGTTTATTCCTCTAGACTGTGTTCATTACCTTGTAGTTGAGCATGACCAAGTCATACAAGCTGTAGGATAACAGATAATCATCTCAGATGCACTACCCTGTCATCATCATGTGCTTCATCCCCCCCTTACTAACTCAGTACCTTAATAGATGAAAGGCCTAGCCCAGGGAACCTCAGATTAATAATTAGTGCAAATGGAAAAGAAGAGATAGTGAAAATGATTAAATAGTACTGGTCAAATGAGGATCAATACATATTCCATTCTGAGGTCCAGGCTGTGGTTTGAGATTAAACCACTTAAAAGTGCCCTCTGAAGATGGCAGGATGAACTGTGTTCAGCTCAGACATTGCTGGGGCAGACTCAGAGCCTCTGAACTGGCTGAGTGTTTCTTTGCTGCTATGGATAGAGGCGTAAAGCACAAAGTGTCCAAGTTAGGAGTGCAGCCTTAAGGCAGCATCTTAATTTTGATTGTCAGCAATTCAGTTTTCTCTCATTAAGTACTGTATGTTTTAAAGGGACTTTAATGGTTTTATGGCAAATGGAGATCAGAGAAATGAAAAGATGACTAGAGCAGGGAATTGGAAAGAGGAGAGGGGTACCTGCAACATTTGACACATTGCCTTTGCCTGTCTTAGATGATAAATGATGTTATTTGTTGCCTCTGACTTAAGTGGGGCATAGTGTTTTTAGGTATGGTATGCTGAGGTAAATGTGGTATTAGTAATATTTTGTGCATAACTAAGTTAAACAAGCTGGAGTGTGCAGGGTAGAGAACCAGAAACCCGAGTTAGCACGTGTTGCTGTCACAAACCTGTGTGCACTGGCAACTTAGTGGCTAACAAGTTGTTATTGCATATACAGGTTTCAAGATGTTTTGAAAACAGATTCTCCAGACAAAAGTTGTAAGGAAAACAAAACCTGAAACACTGAAATGGGAGCTGTGTTAGAGTTTAAAAGCGGAGACTTGTCTCTGCAGACTTAAGCTGTTCATCAGGAGAGAACCGTGGACATCATACGAAGTTATCTCGGAACTTTCAGTGTTTTCTTCAGTTTATAGAAGTCCATCTAATGTGTTGTGATGCCTTGTGTGATCCAAGTGCACAGAACATCTAGAGCCAGGCAGGAAAGAATTTATAGGATGACAGGAACAGCATTTGAGAAAGGCTTAATTTCTATGAGCTATTTGTACCTTTTGTTTGAAAATGGAAATGGACTTAATCTGAGCGCAAAACTTCTGTAAATAGTATGGGAAGTAGAAGAGAGACATTTATATAGGTAGGAGTGTTTGGAGTTTTTCCTCAAGAAAACCTCATCCTTTGATAATGTTTAAAATTGGTTTTCCTTAAGTATTAAGGTGAGCACCATTCCCTGTTGTGCATCAGAAAACAGCAGCACGTGATGTGAAGCAGCAGTGCTGCAGCTGAATTGCTCTTTCCCGACAGTCACCAGAGGAATTTGGAGCTGCTGATTTTGTGTTCAAGATTGAGAGGCTCCAATATGTAGCACCATACAGTTTAATGCTTTGAGCTATTCTCCCTTAAGTAGGCTCTGCAACAGTATTACAGTCTATGTTGTAAAATTCCATATTACACAGATCATTCCTTTTTTTCCTTCTTCCCCAAACTTCCTGATGCTTTCCATGTTTGATAGCTTAAATTTGCTCCTGTTCTGAACTGTTCTTTCACAGCCAGGTTTGCCTATTTTATCTGATTGGAAACTTAAAGGCAGCTCTGACTTCTTCATAACAACCCTCTGACCACTACTGCTGGTGATAGAGGAGGAGAGAAGATGAAATGTAACTCTTCAGCTTTCAAGCAGGAGAGCATTGGAAAGAGGTTTCTTTTTTGTCCTGTGGAAGCAGATTACTAATGGCAAAGTCCCTTCATACTTAATATACTTCAGAGTGGATGCATGTTTTGGCTTTGTTTCTTTCTCCTGGAGTTTGTTTTATCATCCAGGTGACAGATGTGTGGGGAATGTGCCAAGTAGTCTGGTCAAGTAGCTAAATGGCCATGAATATGGTCAAGTAGCTAGACCTAGGAACAGTCTACAGTTCTATGAACAATTTTGTGCAGGTTTGGTACTGTTCTCTGTTGTCAGCCATGGGGGTGTGATGTGTGGGGTTTCTTTCATTTCGGTTAAATCTTGTGCCTGATTTCTGTCCTGCTTAATAGTCTCCTGTTTGGGGAAATTTTCCCACAATGATAAAACCAGCTCTTGCAGGCTTGATGGATCTCAGGTGCCTTCCCTGTGGCTTCGAGACATCACTCAAATCAACAGCTTGATTTGTTAACTTGCACCAGCCTCCAAGTAATTCCAGTTCTGATGAAGAATGGTGCTACTGTTGGGTAGTGAGATGCTTTGTCAGTGCTGAGCAATTCCAGAAGGCTGTCTCCAGCTAAGTGAGCAAAAACACAGTGGGCAGATGTCACAATAGGTAAACATAGGGTTTTAAACATCCCTTTTTTTTTCCCCTAAGAAGAAGTTATACTAAATCATGCCTATGTGATACTGAACTCAGAACTGAGGGTTGCAGCTTGGGAAGGAGCCCATGTGGTTGTCACTGACCTTTCTCCAGATTCACTGTCTGCAACAGGCAGCAGCAACCAAGAAAAGCCAGAAAACCATGGGCAGTGCCTTTGGGCATCATCATAAAAAGGCACTGAGGACAAGACAGCAGTGTCCTTTTGTTGGCATTTGAAACACTGCCGTGCACACAACACTTTGGACACGGGGCACGTATTCGTGTCCACATCTTAAGAAAGTTCAATTAGTATCCTTAGTGTAGGGAATGTACAGAGAAAGACACCCCTCAATCCAAGGGCATGGTGTTGCTGCCTTTTGTGGTGTCGCCATTTAGAAGGCTCGGTTTAGGAGATGAGAGGCTGAGAGGGGCAAAGTAATCAAGGGTTACAAAACCCTGAAGTTGGTGGGTAAGGCGAATGCAGAACTTGTTGACAGAAACCTTGCAGGACCAGAATTACAGGACACCTGATGAAACTGGTTGGGAATGGGTTTCAGACAGATTAAAGACAGTGCTTGTTTACATAGCAGGTAGTGAATTTATGCAATTTGCAGCCAGAGGATGTTTTGAAAACAGGCAGTGTAGGCAGGTTCAGAACAGGGTTCATGGTCAGCAGGTAGAACATGAGGGCCGCAGACCACAGGACATGGTTTAGGAGTTCTCCCTAAATAGCACCTTTCCTGCTCTGTTGAGAAGTGTTCTGGACCAGATGAACCATTGATCTGACCCACTTGGCCATTTCATATATTCCTGAGCTCTCAGGCTTAGTGGGATCTTTTTGTCATTGACTCAGAATTCTGCTCTCAAGTGTGGCAGGGCTAGATGGGAGGCATGAAGCTTGTCTTTTCTTCACTTTCAGGAAACTGTGCCTCTGAGGAAGACCCTTTATTTACTTGCTTAAATTCGTGGGTGCTGCAAGCTGAGATGGCTGTTGCTTCACAGTGAGCTGGAAAAGATGTCCTTCTTTCTGGCCAGGGAACAAATACCGAGAAGTCTTATCAGGGAATGTGATTCATCTGGGTCACACTCATAATTTTCCTGTCAGGTTACAACAGAGAGGTTCAAGATAGTGCTCAGCTACCAGTGCTAAGATTTGAGTTAGACTTGGCTGCCCTCAGTATGTGATGACAAGAAGGTACACTGCTGCTTATGCAACAGGGCTCCAAATACCCTTCTATCACTTCATCGATGTGATGCATTCCTTGGTGTTTGGTTATGTCCTGGTGTGCTTCCAGAAATGCGAGTTCTTCATCCCCTGCCTCATCCCAGTGTTGCCTATCGATGGGAATTAGTGAGCAAGAGTAAAACCCACAGCTGGAAGGCGTCAGATTACACCTGAAGAGGAAGAGTAGTCCTGCTAAAGTCAGGGTAGTACGTTACACTGTTTTCAAGAAAATGTATTTTTAAATCCTCCCAGAATGAACTTCAGCCTAGCAGTGGTGTGTCGGGTGGTAACCATGGGTAACTGGCAGACAGTGAGCCCAGTGCTGTTAGTGGTTTTCTTTGTTATATTTTTAGAATTAATTTGGGTGGAAATCATCTAAAAGATTAATAAAGAGAACTTGGAGCTTTTTCCTGATTTTCAGACTGGAGAGACTGCAAGGGTGAAAAATAGCATTTTGAACAAGCTAAAAATGGCATAATAAGAAAAATAGGAAAAATGAGGAGGGCATTCCTTTCAAAGTGGTGGAGTTTGTTTTATTTTTAACTTTGGTTTCTTACAACAGAGAAATGAGTGTCCTATTTTTAATGCCGTGTTCTACATTGTATTTTATACTGCAGGAGAAGCTCAGCAATGAAAAGAGTTGGGTTGTATCTAAAGCTGGACAGAGTCAAACTTCATGTTAGCCCAGTGTTGAGCTGCTCTAGAATCCTGTCACCACGAAGGCTCTGCCAGCAGTGGTCGTTATTCATGTGCCTGTATCCATCTGAATTTTGTTGCTGAAGCATTGCCCTGCTTTCTTCCTGCCTTCCCTGGCCCCTCTTGCTCCTTCTGTAACCCTGCAATACAATTTGATGGCTCAAAGTGTTAAATTAATCTGACGTTACATAAAGGTCTTTCCTTGAGAGAGACCAGAGACCTCAGCAGTACCCTTCTAAGAGCACAGGGAAAGTGCCTGTTTGGGGAAGGATGAGGAGGGCATTGCTCTTTATGTTTTTTTAATTGTTTTATTTTAAGTGCTGAATATAAGTGTGGAAGTAAAGCTTGCTCAAGTACTTCAGACAAACCAACCAATATGAAAGCCAAACCAGCTATTCTTCTTTGGCCAAGTCTTTCTAACTGAATTATGAGATCCTTACATTAGATTTGTCAATATTTACTATTTTGTGAACACTGTTAGTTGCCGTTTGAGGCAGCTCTGTGCATTGCTTGTTCATTGCTGGTAGTGTCTAGCATTTCCACCCCATGCAGTGAAAAGACTCTTAAATGTCAATGCTGTACTTAGTGGTTACAATAATCTTGTAATTTTCATTGAACAAGTCTGATGAGGCGATCTGAAAGCTACTCTTGGTGGGTGGAAAATAAGCCCTAGAAGAATACTGAGTGGTTGGTAATTCAGAGTGCACTGACACTGGACACCTGAGCTTATAAGTATGAGGATTTTGGTTGGTTTGTTTCCAGATGTGGCATGCAACAAGAAAAAATCAGCATATGGACCCTCCCCTCACCCCCCCCCTTGCTTCTTGTCTTGCTCTGGGTTGCACCTGGTCAAGTGCCTGGAGAAATTACTTTCCCCTCTTATAATACTAATGCTCTAGTGATGGGGAAGGAGGATGATGAATGTTATGCAGGTTGTTTTGAGACTATATCAGCTATAAAGAGTGAAGGAAATGGGGGAGGGAATGGAGTCTTCCTCAAACTTGTTTGGCCTTTTATGGAAGGCCACAGTATAAAGCTTTGTAGGGACAGGGTCCTGGTGACAGGGGGCAACTTCTGAGGTAACATGGAGCCCACCTCTATGTGCAGGGGCCCACCTGAGCCTGTGCATTGCATACAAGTACTCAGGGGTAAGTGTCTGCTTCTTTCGGTGGGGGGAGGTGAAGGCAGAGGTCTGAGTGTGCTGAGGTAGCATTTAACAAATGCAGCATGAGAGGAAGTGCAAGATACTGAGGCTATGTAAAGCTGTAAACTGCATGTGAGCAGTGGTGAATTTGGTGCTCTCAGTATCTCTTCAAGTGGCCTTGCTGCTAAAAGCATAGGTGTTACTCTGATGGATGCTTACAGAGAATGTTAGAACCTGCTTACTACTAGAGGAACAGAGCTAGGGCTCACAGCCTAGAAAATGGTAGTTTCTGTGGAAGTCTGGGGTTTATTCCCTCAACTATATTTGTAGAATTGAAATCCAGCACAACCTCCCAATATATCGTGTTCCTAGTGGCAGCTGGATTGGAGGCTGTGCTTGGTTATTTAGCTTTGAGAGTCTGGCAAAAGCTGTCCAAAATACTCTTCTCTAACAATGAGGTAACTGACCATAGTCTAGCATGTTGGGAAGGCTTCTTGGGCAGCTGCATCCCAAGAGCAGCCAGAGGCATAGGAAAGGCGCTGGAAAACAAACAGCTTCAAACCAGCCAGAATGAGGGGACAGAGAGACTGTCCCCTGCAGGCTGCTGGATGGGTACCACAGGCAGAAAAAGGGGCAGCGTGGTTGAATCAAATGGGAAGGAGCATGTTAGAAAGGGAGCAAAACTACCTGTGAGCTGTCAAATAAGGCGTGTTCTGAGCTCTGGCTAGCAGGCTATCTGTTGCATTTGAGGGTAGAATGGAATAATTGTAATAAAAAGGTGAATTCCTGAAGGCTGAAAGCCTGTGTATTCAGGCTGGATCCCAGTCCTCTCCCTGTAGCAGTTTACTGGTGCTACAGAACATCACGGTGGTATTCCCATGGCAGCCTCGCTATCCCAGCTGCCTCAGTGGGGAGTGCTCAGTCACATGTAGAGATTATTGGAACTATTAACTAGCTAAAGTCTTGCCATTGATACTTTGCCCAGTCGGGTTCTCCTCCCCTAAGTTCTGTGAGCAGACCTTTGTTTACTTGTGGAAAAATATGTGAAGTATCCACATAATCTCTTCAGCCTCTCTGTTCCCACAAGTCACAGGGTGCCTTGATGGGCATGGTTGTTCTTTCCTGGGTGTTCTGCAGTGACGTAGTCACTATGAGAAGGCTGAAGTCCTGTTGTCTAGTTTCAGAGTTAGCTTTAACACCTCCTTGGAAGTCACTGCAAACTGTGAGATTTGTGGCTTTTTATATTTATCTCAAATTGTCTTCTCTAACTGGCATTTAGAGTAGTTACACAGGGGTAGCTGGCTCCCTGTGAAGTGCCCTTGTATTTCATGTTACTTGCAAACACGCATCTGTCTCTTTGTCATCTCAAAATCAGTGCAAGATTTATTGGCTTAACTCTTTAATTTACTTTCTCTGTTTCCATACTTGATTAAGAATGAGCTCAGGCTCTCCCTTTTTATGTGGCTGCATGCTCGTATTCACACCTACCACCACCTGATGGTACTCAGCTTGGTTTCTCATTTGACATCCGCAGCCAGCCATGAAACCCAGCGGGGCAGCTCTGCTGAAAGAGACCCACAAGCTGGACTGTAGCAGCATGGCCTGTAATTGCAGAAGAAAGCAAAATCAGTTACAGGCAGTGTAGGAATGATTGTTAGTGCAGTGGTGGTGAAGCAAGGTTCTGGGTTGGATCTGCTGAAGCTTCTGTGCCATGGTTGCCATGTCCAGCTGTTTGCCAGGTGCTGCAGGGTGCACACTGGCACATGGCACAGACACCTGGGTTCCCTTAGTGTGCTACCTGGGATTTAATTCTTCTCCTATGCTTTGAACCCCAGGATCTGCTGTGTCCAAAAGGAAGGTGCATGCAAAATGATGGGAGAAAAGTTTGAGTTTTTCTGTGCTGTGAATAGAATTTGTTTAGTGCTGGGCTTCCAAAAGTATAACCAGTGTGTTTCACACATTATAAACAAAGTAACCCATTACAGTATTTCCTGTGTCCCAGCACTGAACTGATGTTTTACAGTTCAAATGGTTGCTACAGACAGAGCTGCCTGTCTGTGGTGAGGCAGGAGGACAGTGAGTTCCTGAGCTTGAATAGGACCCAATCCACAGAACATGAAGAGAGATTGGTGGGGCCTCTCTACTGTAAGTTAATCCTGAGAACAGATAAATTCTTGTCAAAGTAAAAGGAAAAAACGTGTTCCCTCTTGGCTATAATGATGTCTAAATGGCTTCTGGTTTTGTGTTGTCACTGCAGCCTCTGATATTTTCTCAGAAGAAAGCTGAGCCTCTGTAGAAGCTATCTTTTTGGAAAGAAGATTTTCACTTAAGAAGTTGTGTGAATGCCTGTATTGTCTATGTTTTGGATGGTGAACTAGCAGAACATCTAATTGCTTGTATTTTTGACAGCTTTCAGGCTGAAATTTCCCATGCTTGTTACCAGTCCTCTCCATTTGAAATTCATTGGAAAGCTTCTATTTGAAAGAATTTAACCCCTCTCAATGAGAGCACTGTGCCTTTCTCATCCCTTCTAACCAATACTTTGGACAGCTCTGGTGTTTCACAGATTCTGCAGTGACCTTGAAGTTTGGAAGGCAGTAATTGTTACATTTCAGGTGCTAGGTTTGTTTGCAAGCCATGTGTTGTTATGTCAATACTCCAAGAAACTGGAAAATGCCAAGTTGTGTTTAGAGTAGAAGTTAATACAGTTTTCAGTTGTTATTTCTACAAGCTGTGGCTCCCACCAAGCATGCTTTGCAGGCCTGGGTGCACCTTCTCCTACAAACCAGGACTTTCAGCTAGGAGAGAATCACAGGCAGAAAGTCTCAAAGTGGTTTAACCTTGCTGAAATACTTGCAGAAAGAAAAGGTTCCTGGGTTTGTATTCCTCAGAGTGGCTCTGTAGAACGAGATGCCCACAGAGGTACAGAAAGGCTGACTTTGAATTGTTGTGATTCTTACTTGCAATTAACCATTGCAGTAAGCATTATTCATAGCTGGCAACTAGAAATTAAGTCAGTCTGAAAAGTCAGAAGGAATGTTTTTGACAAGATGAAGAGGCAATGATTAAAACTGGGAAAAGTGTAACAGCAAACAACATAGGATGTGTTATCTGGAGAAAGTCAGTGCCCTTTGTTCTTCATTCTCCTCCTGAAAAACAAGAATTCTTTTTCTTCTGACTCCTTGGAATTTGACCTGGGAACCATAAATTGTGTCTGGTAGTATGGAGGATTGGGGTGGGTGTTCTGTTGGTTTTGTGTTGGGTTCTGAACTCAGGCAGGGAACAGGGAACTGTTCTGGGGTTTTATTTGGTTGGATTTTGTTGTTGTTTTCCCCAGTAATGCGATGGAAGTGTTGTTGTTTTTCATGCCACTCCAGCCTGCTTTAGCTTCTTTCTGTATATATTCATACTTGCACTTAGTGGTGGTATGCTCTTACATTTTGTACAGTGTGAGTAGGAAATTGATGTGCAGAAAAGTGTGCTAAGCCTGTATCTTCTGATAAAGTTCTAAACTGCAAGGTATATTGCAACACAGTTGGAAAGTTGTTTTGTTGTGTTCCTTACGTGGTTTAAGATATACCTTAAAAATAACTTCCTAATAATGTGAAAAATCTGATGCTCTTGGGAAACACAGGGATAAAGTAGTGTACACTGAAAGATCTTTGGTTGCTGTGCTGTGTCCAGGGTTTTTTCCCAAAGGTTGTGAGCATGCAGTTTTTATAACAAAAATGCTGGCTTTGTCTTTATCTTAATTAAAGCCTTCGTTTAAGAGAGCTGGAGCTAAAATTAGACTTAAAATATTTTTGGCTCTGGCCCGTAGGCATGGATGGAAAGTAGAAGCCAAGATACTTCTGCCATTCTTCATGTGTTCTCCTTACTGTAGCAAGGACATTCGGAGTCCTGCCACTGGAGCTGCAGGGAGTTTCCAAACATAGACAAGATCTTCAGGAACAGATGCAATGTTCTGTTGGAGAAGGGGAGGGAGACAAGGCGAGTTTCATGGAGATAGCTAATGAAAGGAGAAGAGGCTTTCAAAAGGACCCTCTTACAACTCCCTGTGGAACACTTGCTTTGGATATGACTTAGTGTCAGGTACCATCAGGGGACAGCTGCTTGGAGGCAGACTTACTGTGGTTTGAGTTGTCTTTGTAAGGAGTATTGGAGTAATGAGAACTTCCTTCATGATTGCACTCTTGCTGGTCACAACTGCTGACTTTTTACTTCTTTTTTCTTCTTTTCCTTTCCTTTCCTTTCCCTTCCCTTCCCTGTCCTTTCCCTTTCCAATCCCTTTTACTTGTCTCTGCATTTCAAGCTGCTTTCTCCTATCTTGGACATATGTTTGAGCTCTACTTGCTTTTTGAAGTGTAATGCAGGCTTCTGGGGTTTAAGTTGTATCTATGAGGCTGAATGGAACATTGCCCTCCTTGTTTGACCTCCCACATGTGATACACAATCCATTACATCTCATGCAATATTTAAGAAGTTAATACATTCTTTGCATAATGCCATAGTAGCATGACAAACCACTGCTCCAAGCATAACTGCTTATACAAACATGTAATCTGTAAGTGGTGGGACTAACCCATTTCCTCTAGGTCTGTCTGTATGAACTGGCCCTTCTGTGCCTGCAGCCTATCCCACGGCTGCTGTGCTCAGCGGCATCTGCCAGTGCAGAGCTGCTGAGAAGGTGGGTGCAGGGGCTGATGGTGGGTGCTGCCCAGCCTGTCTTAGTTCTTCATGGAATACTGTGTAGTCACTGAGGCTATCAGCAGTCTGAGACAGTTAACAGTTCCTCTCTTGCTTAGGACTAGTTGGCTGATGGTGTAAGTTCATATGGTAGGTTGTGAGGACACTGAGAACTTTTCATTTTATGACATTATGTGGTGTGGTCATACAGTGTAGTAAGGCTGAATTTTTCTATTTTGCCAAGATTAATGTTTAGTGGATGTGTTTTCAGTCATTGATTAACCAAGACATCTTAATGACATGTGATCTCATGTACAGATCCTTTAGTGTACATGCTAAGCCTTTAATCTGTATTACCATATGCTTTTAATTTTTCAATTGACTTCTACTAATAGTTTCTGAAGGTATATCCTTAGTACCAGATATGACAGCTGATGGAGGATTTACAGGTCACAATAATTTAGTATTCACCATACTTCTTATGCTTTGTCAACAACTTCCCATTATTTGGGCAATAGTTCCACTAAGCATGCTGTTTAAAAATAATTAAATGAGGAATTACTGAATTAAAATATCTGACTGCAGATTCTGAGATAAGACAAAATTATACCTGCTTTGACTTTTGCTTGTGGAATTACACAGCAAGTTTGCTGATGATATGAAGCTGGGGGGATGGCCAACACCCCGTCGGGCTGTGCTGCCATCCAATGAGATCTGGACAGGCTGGAGAGCTGGGTGAAGGCAAACCACATGGAGTTCAATAAGGACAAGTGCAGGGTCCTGCACCTGGGGAGAAATAACAGCAGGCACCAGTACAGGTAACACATCCAGATAACAGCAGCCAGGTGCTGCTTTCTCTGTCCATGCAATTCAACCTGGAGATAGCTCCCTGGTACTGAGTCAGAATTGCATCTCCTTTGTGCCCTTCCCTTATCCTGTATTTACTATTTTTTCTTATTACTAGGGTTTCTGTAGACAAATTGGGTGGCAATTGGTCAGAAGACCTAATCTATATACAAATGAGTATTTTGGTGTTTAAATGAATCATTTAGCCTTAAACCACCTTGGAGCTTATTAAAGTTCTCAGTGTCGCTTTTGAGGTTAGACTCATTGCAATCCAGAGTATCTCAACCGCTAAATCAGTAGAGTAGGAGGGCAGAGCTCTTGCTCTACCAGTAAAGGGTTATATTCTTATTCTGGAGTTTTGTTCCTTTTTCTAGCTAAAAATTCTATTTGCATGTAGATTCTAGTTTATTTTCCATGTGGAATACTGCCTGGTGGTATATAGAGGCACAACATTCTCAAATGTTACTTACTTTCTTAAGCTCTGCTGCTTTGCCCCCACTCTCATGCATATGCATTCTCATAGTTTAAGGCCACATGGTAAGAAACTAATATTTCCCACATATGCCGTATTCTCCTTCAGTTTGCAGTCAGTGTTCAGGAAGTGAGGCCTTCTTTTCAGTTCTTTTTATTCTCATCAGTGTCTGGCTTGATGCTTTATTTATAGCACTTTGTCCAGATGCTGCCCTGCATCTGTCGGCATGTGGGCACTGGCAAGACACTCACCACCCTGCTGCCGGGCCCCTGGCACCATCTGAACTCTCTGTCAGGTAGCAGCTCATCTCACTGTCAGGATGCTGAGATACAGGAGGATTAAAGCACAAACCTAATTCTCCAGATGTCATAGTGACTGTGTATTTGAGACATCATGGCTTCCTCCTCCTCACAGGAAAATCTCATGTAGGAAAGAGATGAGGCAGATGTTTCATCTGTTTTACACACCACAAAGACTAAATTGGGTAAAGCTCTACAGCAGATTAAAGCAAGTCACAGAACTGGGTTTCAGTTTCTGCATCCAGCTGTGTGCTTTGTCCACCTGCCTCTAGGTGCTGTACCTCAGATGCAGCACTGGATTGCTGAAAAGCTTTTAAGCATGGATTTCAATTGTCAGCTTAAGTGTCAAGGGATTCTGAAGTTCTGGGAGGAGGGAAAATGCTGTAGGACTCTACCCACAGAAGTTCTGCAATTTATGGCAGAGAGAAGAGAAAAGGTAGAAAGGTCAGGTCAAAGGAGTGCAAATTACTAGAAACTAGAAAGGTGGAAGTATGAGGATGTACATGAAAATACAGTCTTACTGAAAAAAACCGAGCCAGAAGTCACAGACTTGTTAAGATTTGTTATCTTGCAAATTTTATGTCAGATTGATAGTGGTATCTTAGTCAAAAGCTAAATCTGTGGTCAAATAATTGTTTTGTAGTCCAGCTTCAAGTTGTCACAACCTTTGCCATTGCTTTTTGCCTTTTACCAAGAGCCTTCCTCTTTTACTTCATTAAAACACTCCCTCTAATTTGTTTTCTGCTGTGTGCTGCAGTTTTTGTGTTGAGGCACAGCAAACAGTGTCAAAATAACGGATGTTTTGCTTCTACCTTGGCTTTTCCAACTCCTTGTTACCATTCTGTCAGCTTTATGACATTTCATTTGTTCTCATCACCTCCTCTAATTTCTTGTCCTGTTTTTCAGAGTGTGTTTTCCAGCACCTCTTTATTATCCTTTTTTGATATTTAACACACTGTTGTTGGGAATGGAGGAAGTGTTTCATCCCAGATCACTGCAGAACTTCCTTCTCATGCTGCTGCCAGAGCTGCTGCAGACCAGCTACTTAATTTGCACTGGCAGGATTTCAAAGGGAAGGTCAGCTGGCCAGGTTATCTCTCCACGGGGCTTCTCTATGTCTTCCTTTTAAGTACCATTTTATTCTGTCTGTCCATTGGGAGGGTAATGGCTCCAGCTAAGCTGAATGGTGTGAATCCTTGCTTTAAGTTTAGCATATATTAGGAGAACAGTTTCAAGGTAGTTGAGACCCTTTATGAAGGGTTTGTTAAGATTTTGTCAGAGGAAAATAAATCTGGCAGCAAACGAGTATTATAAAGTTGGGGCAGAAAAGCAGAGGAGAAGGTGGCAACCTTTGGCTGTGGGGAGCCAGCCCACAGTACCAGGAAGGCACCGAAAACACAAATTCATAGGAGGGTGATGAAAACCAGAATTCAGCAGTTGGAATCTACTTGAACTGTGGGGTTGATGTGCTGTTACGTGTTGCTGAGCTCCAGTGCTGATACAATTTCATTGATAGCACACAAGCGCGGTTTCAGTGCACTCAAGTTTGGTCAAATTGAATTGTGTGTTTTTAAATTGCTGACAAGCTGAGGAGCTGTGCGTGCATCTGAAGGCACACAGGTTAGCTGCTTCCTGGAGGGAAAGCACTGATAGCAATTCCCAGCACTGGTGAGGTTTAGCAAATTCCAAGGTGATAAAAAGTGATAAGAAAACTCCTTTGAGAGAAAAATTGCATAAATTATGCTTCTGGGTTCCCCTGGTAATATGGTTGCTATATGTTTGATAAACACTGAACAGCGTGTTCCTCTTTCAGTGATACAAGGAGTGCTGCACTGCAGCCTTCCTGAGCAGGGAGTGGATTTCTGGGGCATTGGGGGAAACGCAAGTGCCGCAGATTCTTCAGAGTCAGGCTCTGAAAACTTGGTGAGCTGAGCAGTACCACTGCCACAATAATGAATGACCCCAGTTGTTGAAGTTGCAGCTTTCTGTGAATATTAAAACAGAAGCAGCGTTGTCCTGTGAAGGATGAAGCTCTTGGCTAGATGATACACGTTTAGGTTTTGATATCCTTTTTCATTATTGCAGTCTGGGAAGGGAGCAGACCCCAGGTCAGCAGCAGGTTTATATGAGGGACATGAAGCACAAGCAACACTGCCAAAAGTATCAGAGAATTGTCATGAGACAATTTGGGATGAACTTGGGAGTACTGGTCTCCTCAGATCCTGCATTCACTGGCTTCAGAGAAACACCATTACTGTCAGTCCTGAAGCAAAGGGGAGTTTCTGTGTGTAAGCTGGATTCAACCTTTACCTGATCAGTCCTCTGAGCTATTGGTAGCAGAAGAGGAAAGATGCAGATATTCAGCCCTTACAAAATGGGAAGAAACAAACATGAGACCCCACTTACATTGTAGCGCTTTTTGATGAGGGATACTCTTCCCATATTTCTATTTTACAACAAACAGGAAACTACTGCTGCCTCTTGGGGCTTTTGTAGCTTGCAAGTGTTGAGGAATTGTTCTGCTGTATCACTTGGCTGTACCACAGCAAGGATAGTTGCAGGATTTGTTTACAAAACAGACTACTGAATTTAGGGTCATTCTTTCTAGATTTAGTCATGACCTTCTTTTTTTAATCATCAAGAAACACCCAAAAACTCTGGAGCCTTTTTCCCCCAAAATGAAAAAGATGAAATAACTAATCAGCAATTCAGTACTTGGGTCAAGTCATTTGTGTTCAAACTGCAACCTGCCGCTGATTTTGTGTAATAGAGCTGATCCCTTAAATATTTTTTCCACATGCAAACATGGTGAATTCCTTTTCCCAGGCTCTTTACATACCAGTGCATGGAGCTGGCTCTTTTCATCCTCTTTCCAGGTGGAAGGGACAGATCTGACCTTTTAAGACCATGTAGTCCAAGCATTATGTTAAGTCTGCAAAGTCTGGTGCTAAACCATGTCTCTTACCACCACATGTCTTGAGGGAGTTGGAATCATGTTGACACATTGTGAAGCTGAAGTCAAATACCTGAATCCTTTGCTGGGCAGAAGCTGATCCAAAGAACATGTATGGTTTAGTTTGTGTTTTTCCAGTGTACTTACACTTCAGAATATAGGTTCTGAAATGCAAGAGCCTGCCTATGCTCATCATCTAATTTTAGAAGTCTTTAAGTTTGTGTTCTTTTTCCCACCTTCTCTTTCTGGGGTAAAGAGGAAAATCTTTCTCTCTGGTGAGGATAACGTTTTCATTGCTGTACAGGAAGGCAGTGAACATTGTCTGAACTCATAGCAGAAAGACTGAATTGTTACTGGTCTATAGGTTCCTCTATCAGTGAGTGTTTATGAAGAAGTAAAAGGGGATGAAAACACTAAATCCAGTTACTTGGCCTGGCAGGAAAGGATTTAGTGAAACCGAATCCTCAGGAATTCCCTACTTATTACATTCAAAATAAAGCTGAAATAAGTATTTTGGGGTACAAGGAAGAAAAGCTCAGCTTATTAAATGTAGATTACAACTCGTCAAGTTAAATACCAATGTTGTAATTACTTTGTTTAGTTCTATTTTTAATTCCTTTTGTTAGTTCTCAGGCTGCAGTTGCCATACTGGAGCAACCTTTGTTTCTTCCTGCATTCCTTTGCTCTTTCATTCCTCCATGTGAGATTGGGAAACAGTACAGCATATTTGCATCTCTTTGAAAAGAAGTTATTTGAGCTCCTTTAAATTTTAGTTGCTGTTTTTAATTTAGCTGATTGGGATCCTTCCCATATATGTGCTTATGTTAGGGATGCCAAAAAAACTGTAAACACTCACTGCTTATCGTCATTGGTATGGAGAACACAAGAACATGTGGGTGAACTCAGATTTTAAGTAGGTGTGCTCCATTTAATTAGAATTAGGTGATGGCTCATGCAAATGTCACTGAGACAAGAGCTGTAAATGAACTTTTAAGGACTACTTACTGTGTTCACTTTGTATGCTCGATTATACCTGCACTGAGGAAGGTCCCCAGGCTGGACACACTGATTCACCTACTTACATGTTTCCATAACACTGTCTTCTGATTTTGAACTGTTGTTTCTGAAGTTTTTCTATTAGGCAGATGTGTTTATTATGCAGTAAAGAACTGTTTAATGTACACAGAACAGGACACTCAATACAATACTAAAGTAAACAACGAATAACATTTACTCATAAGACATAACCAGTGATTTGACAAGGAGTTTTCATCCAATCCATGGTGATTGTTTCAGGTGAGATGCTGGTGGGATAGGTACTGATCTGAAGAATACATTAGGGTTTAAGCAAGGTTAGGAAATAGTAGATCTGGAAAATCTGCATTTTTCTTCAGGAGGGAGTCATCTTTTCATTTTCCTGGCTCTCTTCCCTGTCCAGCTACTCTGGAGAGGTGTCACTGTGTGTTAAGCAGCACTGGTGTTTGGGAGACACATTTTTCCCTGACACATTAATCAGTGACAGAGTAATTGTGTTTATTTGCTGAAATGATTGGAGCTGCACCAGAGCCTCTTTATTATTTTACTTGTTTTGAAATGGAACAGCCCATTGGAAGGACATTTCTCTTGGTGTTCTAAGGGCAAGGACAAGACACATTATTAGCCCTTAATAGTGAATAGGAGTTTAAATTGCCTTCTGGAAACTCTTCCACTTCAAGATTCAGATTCTGCTGAGTTTTCACATTGTTTCTTTTGATATAATTGTGAGGATATACCAAAGAGAATGGATTGTAAGCAAGGAATAACTTTTAAGTGTATTTTAACAGCACATCTACTTTATGTATGAAAATTCTCCTGTCTTTGGAAAAGATGATTATTAAATTGTCTAGACACTCCACTCCCAGAGAGTTCAGATATTCAGTACTCCTTCTCCAGCTCCCTGATAATGGAAATAAACTGAAGGATCATCTTATTTTTAGTTACTGGATTTAAGAATGGGACTTCAGCTGTAATCGGAACTACAGCTCGCTGTGTCGGATCCTGCCTGGGCTAATAGATTTGAGGGGAAAGCCTGCCAGCTGGAACGGGCAGAGTGTTAATCTGCCCGTGTGCCGTAACAGACGTTGAGCAGAGGCTGCTTCTCAGAGGTACCTCGTAGTAACTTCTAAAGATGCTCGTTTGTTTCGCTACATTTTTCTTGCATCACTAATTTTTTCCATGAAGCAAACCGCAGGCTGCATTACTGGGGACTCCAGCTGAAACTTGTGGTGAATAGGAAATAGATTAAATGCAGGTTTTCCCTTTTCTCTGCTTGCCAACAATGATGTCAGGTTTTAATGATCCTTACCTCAACTTGCTGTGCTCCTAGCACTCTCTATGAAAACCCTCCTTTCCAGTCCAGTTCTTGTATGTTGTTAAGGAAATGCTGATGGCTGTTGATAAGAAACAATGAGGTGTCCAGCTGATGACTTCACTTCCCAGTAAGGTGCCTCTTTCAGCGTTGAAGCATACTGAGAAAATTCACTTGGGAGAGAGGAGAGGCAGATTGTTTCATCAGAAATTTCAGAGGGACTCTTAAATCCAGCAAAGAGAATTTGTTTGCTAAAAGAGAGGACAGGGCTTTTGGCTCTCAGTCAAGCATAAACCAGAATTCTGTGGATCTGAGTCAACGCCGGTTGAGTGTGTTCCACTGACTGTGGAGGAGTACCTTTGCTCTTGGAGTGGCTGTTTCTTGTTGTCTTTATGTGCTCAGACAGAGCAGGCACTGCTGTCTGTGACAGGAAGTCATTCTCAGTTACACATTTTGTTTTGTGGAAAGAGGTTTGTCAGAGGAATTGGGGGTGTGAAAACAAATAATTGCAATCAGTAATTTCAGACAGTGTGTGGCAAAACGTCTAAATGGTTTTTGCTGCACAAAGCTAGAAGAAAACTGAAGCTTCTGATCCAATGAATTTTTATGTTGTCCTGCTGAGGATCCTGGAGGTGTAATTACAAGCTGTGTGAGCCTGCATCTTGTCGTACCTGCAGCTGAAGCCTGTATGAAATACAAACTGTGTTGCTTTGTGAGCTGCATGATTCTGGCTCTTCATCCCAAGCCTCAAACTCATGGATTTTTCAGCCTGATGAGTGTTTTCACTCTTTTTACACATGCTACAGAACTTTAATAAACAGCATGTGAGTTTTCCTCAGTATTATTTTCTTAGTGAATTCATCTGGGAAGCCTTTTGATTTTGAAATAGACTTGTTTCTCTTCCTTTGCTCTCCTGACTTCTGAGGCTAGGGGTTAATGCCTGCTAGCAGCAGTTGCGATGACTTGTAGGCCATATTGTTTGAATCGGTGAAGAATTGGCTTGGACAGGCCATTCTGTTCAATACTCAATATATTTGAGTTTAGATGACCTTAATACTAGGGAAGAGGTGTAGCACTTGGCCCTGACACTGCAAAGCCTTATTTATATACTTCAAATCCCTTAGCAGAAGGTGTAGTGATGCAGAAAAGCTGTTACTCACTTTCCTTCTCTTCACCATATGAGCAGGGTTGGGGCAGGCACCCAGCTGTTGGGTGAGCACCCAACTGGTCCTCTGGTCCCCTTGCTGGATGGGAGCTGGGTGTGAAACACCTGCTTCAGGGTATGCAGCAAGCAAATCACACTTTGCTCCTCCATGTAAATGAAGCCATTTCTCCTTTGTCCCTTGCCTGTCTATTAATAGGAGTATGGCATTACTGGCTTATTCTATGTCCAACATAAGTTGAAAGCTGCAAAGCTATGTCAAGCTGTATATAGATACTTGGGCAGGAGCATTCCAGGAGATTGCAATGTGAGCACAGAAGAAAGTTGAAAGTAAATAAGAGATCTGTGAGAGAATTCTCCAGGGAGTTTTGGGAACATACCACACATCATTTGCAGGGATAGGCTTTCCTTTCACTTGAAGGACCACACAAAGTAAATTTTGTTTCTTGGGCAATTAAAGAATACAGGATAGGAGTTCTTTTCAGTTATTTACTTCAATGTGTCTATGTGGAGCCTGAGGAACATTCACTGTTTCCCTGTGTTTTCAGGAGTGTAGTTAATATCAAATATAGACACGCTTTTATGTAAAACCTGAGTCTTGCTTCATCAGATTTTAGGAAAAACTCCTAAACTGTAAATGCTGGTAGTTCTCTAGCCCCAGCAGTTCAAACAAACCCAGTATTCATTTCACTGTTGTGTTGTTCAGTCCCTGGTGGGTATGGCTGTGGTGTGATGAGGCCAGGCTGTGGTCTGCAGTGGCTGGGGGATTGCACAGTGACAGTTGCATCGTAGACTGGATCAGGGAGACTGGAGCCAGAAGATGAGGAAGACCGGTGGGACTTGGTAAAAGGCAGTTCCTGACATTCATTTCCACTAGACCTGTGCTGTGCATCGTTAGGGTTACAGGACCTTGTTATTCACCCAGTTCCCTCTCAGAGGAAGAAGCAGAATGTAGATAAATATAGGGACTTCAACAGGATTTTCTTCATGCAGGTTTTCTGGCTCTGTGTATGTCATTAGGGAATGGTGATGATGCATTCCTAATGTCCCATTCCTTGGTTGTCCTTGTGCAAGCTGTGGCTATGTGCAGGCTGCCAGGAAGCCCTACAGTGAGGCTTGATAGTGGAATCACTTGTAGTGGGTAAAAACACCAGCAGCAGGTGAGTGGTTTGAGCTTTGCCTTCTTTCATTACTGGAGCTTGTCAGAGTTAATCTGTATGGACACTTAAATTGTTTCTGCTTAGGTGAATCTCTTGCAAGTTTTAGATGTAATTCTGACTGCTTTAAATTTTATTGCCAACATCTGTTTTAAATGCTGTTGGGATTCAGGTGCTTGAGTACAGTTCAACTGTGTGTCATAATTTTTCAAGGTGCCTAATATTTCCAGTTTGGATGATAACTCTTAAAGGAGAAAACAAAAGGGGGAAGAGTTTTTGAAGTGCCCCTGATGCTAACTTTCTTTCTCTTTCCATTTCAGAATGATGACCTCTACAACCTCAGCAAATCCTTTGTTTAATTCATGGGTATCAAGACTATAAATGTTTCATGCTATCACAACTAGGACCTCACCTCCTTCTCCTCCTCTTCCTCTGTTAATGGGTACGAAGCATCCCGTTCAGTTTGTTTACTTTACACAAACCTCAGGAGTTAGTTGACTGAGCTGCACATCCTGTGTTGTGCCAAGCAGAAGCACTGTGACACCTGGACAATGAGTCTCTCTTCCTTCATCTTTCACCACAAGGACTTAGCTGGCCACCATGAACTGATGTGCCCACCACTGCGTCATGGTGAGAATGGGTATTTTACTAGCACATTTACACAACTTCATTTGCTGCTGAAAACCTGTATGACAAATCATCATTGTAAATTATTGCATACCAGACTTAATGTTGGTTGAAGAGTATTAAATATTTAACATAGGTTCTGATTTATACATGTACTTTTTTTAATTAAAATGTAACTTTTCCTACAGCACATCTTTTTTGATGTGGAACTGAGGTATACTATATTCTGTTGTAAACAGAGTGGGAAACCGGCTTAAAACAAGGCTTCTAAGAATAGAGTAGGGTACTATTCTTGTTTTAAGATTGTAACTCAGAAAATAATATAATATGAGTCATTGGTCCCTGGGCCTTGATTGTACAGTCATATTTACTGATACTATCAGTTGTAAGATAACCCTGATGCTGAGCTCAGTTCTTTCCAAAAGAAAAAACTATTTTGTACTCCTTGTAAAATAATATTCTGTATTAACTACAGTGAAGACAAACATTACTGTACATGGTATTTACAAGTGTCACCTTGAATTCAGCAATTGCACAGGAACTGGCAAAAAAAAAAAAAATGGGAAAAAGAAATCAAAAGTCTTCCATTGTATATATTGTAAAAAAAAAAATACTGAAAAAAAAAAAAGACCTGAACCAACAGAAAGCCACACAGCAAAATGAAAACAAATTGGCTCTTTCCCTGGAATGAAAATGTAGGTGTTTGTAAATTCTGGAAATCTCTTTCTATATGTAATAAACTAGATACTGTTTTATCTGCTGGAGTGTTCTGTGGGGGTTTTTGTTTTCTTGGTAAGCTGTCTTAGGTATCTCAAACTGTCCCACCAGGTTTCTTTGATGTCTCTGTGGTGCATAATTGAGAATGGTTTTGGATCACCAGAGATTAAGAACAAAATCTGGTGTAATGAAGTGTAGTGGGGAGTAGGCTGCTTTGAATTATTTCACTGAAGCTCTTGTTTCAGTTTTGTGGAGAATCTTCAGGGTACAGCCCTCCTTCCACTGAAGCTGGTGGAAGAGTTCACAACAAGTGAAATAATGGGAAGTCACTTCAGTGCTTCATCACACAATTTACAAAGATCAGCTCAACGATTGTTTGGAAATCAGTGCAAGAGGGAATGATGAGGAAGAATTCTTTCCCAGCTCTGCTCCCCAGTGGCTGTGGGCAGATAGGAAATCTTCTGTGCATAGCACTTGCAGAGCTTTTATTCCTTTGGAGACCGGAAAAGTACTGAGATCATGGGTTTCCAAATAAAAAGTTGTTGAAGTGATAATTGAACTTGAAGCCATGTCAGGTCCCTGTTGGTCCCTCTGCTTCTGTGAAGCAGCTCCATGGGCCAGCGCACACTGGAACAGATTCCAGTTATTAGGAGAAGGCAGACACTTAAAGCACCAGCTCTCCCTGCAGGAAGACTGTCAGACCCTCCGAGAAGGGATTTCTCCCCCCTAAGATGTTTATGGCATCTGGAGTTAGGCCATGTTTAATGCAATATCCTCTCCAGACTGTAGTGTAGATGGAAGAGACTGTAGCACAGCTATTTATCAGCTTTCCCTTTACAGGAGGTTTCCCACTGCCTTAGATCTGCTGGGACTATTACATGTATATGACCACTCTACCTCTGTCAAGTCAAAATGTTCACTTAAGAAAGGACTTACAGCTTGAGAATACTTAAATCATTCTGGATCACTGGGAATGGGAGTGGTTGTGCTGGCAGGTTTGAGGATGTGGTTTCATGAAGATGCAGCCTGGGGAGGACCTCTGGCTAAAAACTGTGGCCTTGGCTGACAGAACAGCCTTCTCACTGATGTCAGTCAGTGAAAGACATGAGGCTTTGCTGCTTTTTTGTGCAGGAAGGGGCAGATCAATCCACACAGCAGCTTGCCTGTTGCTCTTGATGAACTTTGATCTGTGTTTTTCCAAAGAAATATTAATATGTAAGAAGGCAGAACTTGCTTTAAATAGAAAGCCACATGCATCAGACCAGTATTTAAATCTGTAAGTTACCCATTGATAGTTCACCTTACCATACTTCTTTTTTGGTTTGTGTTTGGTTTTTATTAATGGAGTTGAGTTGCAGTGAACACTTGCATATGTTCTGAAGTAAAAACATATAAACAGCTCACCCCCTAGCCCTTTGCCCACAGCCTTCTCCAGCTTAATGAATTAACATGAACTTTCACTGTGGTGATTTGGTTGCTAAATATTAGCTGGTGTTGCTGTTTCAGTGCCTCAGACAGAAGTATTTATGGCCATTGTGCTTTGCAGTGTTTCAGGTAATTTGCATGCTTTAGCAATTACTGAAATAATAGGTTTGTAGGTACTGGAAGCTGCTGTTAAGTTTTAAAAGGCATTAATGAGCACATGTAATCCTGGTAGAACTTCACAGCAGTGTATCTATGGGCAAATTTTGTTCATGAAGTATGAATTTTAAAAAATGGGCAGTGGTCATTATTGAAAAGAACAGTGGGAGATGGATAGTGCTGATCTGGTGGGTTTCCACATATGGTAATAGGAATATACAGCCAGAGAAACAGCTTGTTAATGGTATTAACCGGCACTGGCTCTCTGTTAGTCACTGGTGTTTTTTTTATAGCTAGTAAAATGAAACATGCCTATTTAGTCAATGTTTTGAAAGGCTTTTGAAACATAAGGCATTCATAATCAAACTTAATTCTTTTCTTGCATAGATTTTTATCACAAATTGCAATCTTTAATAAACAGACTATTCTGAACTGAACTCTTTTAAATTGCAGCATAAATACCTCAAAAATGTGGTGCTCTATCTTAATTGTCTATGAATTATTTTGTTCTGTCTGCCACAGAACAGATTATCATTTCTCTAAGTGTAAAAATGAGCAAATGGGATCAGTCCTTTATCAGCTAGTAAAACTCAGATACTCAGGAGCTGATTTTGCTTTGATTTTTAAGTGGAGGTTTCTGGTTATTTGAGTTCCTTCTGGCTTCACTACTGGGGCAGCTTCAGTTTTCATAAACTCTGTACTGAATTGCATTTATTTGTGCTATTGGCTGAAAATGAATGGGGTTGTAAAAGCCATTTGAAACAGTCTCCAGGAGCAACACTCACATGCTTGGGTTTTTGCAGGGATTGTTGTGTTGAAGTTTAATTTGGTGCTGAGTTGACATGTATGTTGTAGAACTCTAAATAAATTTTCATCCTTTTAATCTTTGATATTAACCTCTTTAATTAGTATTTAAAATGCCATGTCTCTTTTATAGTGCTTATTAACTCTTTTTTCCCCCAGCAGAAGTACCAATTCAGAAAGCAACATGGAAACACAGTTCACATTTATAAGCGTAGTCTTACTTTCTGCATATTTAAGAGCTAAGCATCCATGTCCATCTTGTGACCAGCTGACTGAGCTGAAGCTATTACTCATGCCCTCTATTACACTCCAGGGCTGTGTAATGAGTAGTATGTGCTTAAATGGCTTCGATCAACTTTGTGTGCACCGTATTTCCGTTGCATAACTCTGCTCTACAAGCAGCAGATGAACACAGCAATATGAGGAGCCTTCACGTTGGCTTCAGCTGTACTTAAGTATGAGTTGAAGCTTGTACTGTTGTGAACTGTTAACTGAATCAATCTGGAGAGATGTTGGAGTCCTTCTGCAGCTTAATTCACCTGACTTAGTGAAGTTAGGGCAAGTCTTTTGTCTATGTCCTGTGTAGCCGCCCAACACATCTTTGGGTACAGCCACTGGTGTTTTCATCCTGCAGCCTTCATGTTAGTTCACTAGTGTAAAGTGATGGTATTCACTTTGCATTGCTTATTAGCAATTTCATTAAATTGTAGCTTTGAAGATGCCATAAAGAAGTTGATTGCGAACTATGGGGTTGTTTGGTGGGTATCCTCTCGCTGCTGGGATCCCCGAAACTCATTTCTGCTATATTCAGATTCTTGACAGTTATATTTTCAGATGTGCAATAAGAGAATAAAATAAAACTTATATGCCTTCTGTAAAATAAACCACTTACATACATCTCAGAGAAATCAAATTGTCTCTAGGCTGATAAACTGGGGAGCAATTCTATGTTGAACAAATGCTTCTGCTATTTCCACTGCTCTTGAGCCTTGCGCCTCTCTATAGAAACCGAAGCATTGGTGATTAGGAGGAAGAAGGCCTGGTGGAGGACTCACCTGTGATGTTTGTAGAGGGTAGAGTGTTGGAAGGTAAAACCATTAAAGCAGCAATGGTGCTACAGAATTGATAAAAAGTTAAAACTACTAAACAGTATCTTTGACATTTTGGCTGGTAGTTTCTGAAGAGTTCTGCCTCACAGCTCTTCCTGTCTGAGTGTCCAAAGGCTTGTGTGTGACAGGTAGCAGCCACGACCTCTGCCTTCCTTTTATAGTTTTTTTTGGTTGGTTGGTTGGTTTTTTTCAGTTTGAAGTCATCCTGGCACCATTTGGCTGTTTGATGTCATGGCTGAACCATGGAGCAGGGCAGAGTCTCTTGTGCAGTGCAGGGCCCTGCTGTACTGGGCTAGGCGGGAAATCCTGAGGGGCCCGTTGTGGGGCAGGGAGCTGGCAGCTACCGTTCCTCGTCCTCCTCTTCGGCTCTTTTTGATTTAATTACTGATTATTAATTACACTGAGTAAGACATCTATTGTGTCATGACTGACTTATTGTCAATCAAACACAGTAAAGTTGGAATGTGAGGAGTTTTCTCCTCAGTTTGTGGTGGGCAGTGGTGCCGCCTTGTGATTCTTCCTCACCGCAGTGGCAGTGCTTTGCTTTTCCACCATTTTGAAGGTTAACCAAAAGAAGAGATTACAACCGTTTATAAATTTACTGTTTCACCTTGTGCTGGTGAATTTAGAGCAACATTTCATTGTTCTTTAAATGGTTGTTTGGAAATTTAAGGCAGGAGTTTGAGAACCCCACCAGAATTTCTCCCGTATCCTGATTCTCACTGCAGTCACCTGAGGCTGGTTTAGGGCAGGTTTGTCATTGGTTTTTTCCTCAGGAGATCAACATCTCTGAGATCAGCGACAGGTCATTGGCTTTTATTTTTGAAAGGCTCCTTGAAACATGCTGTGTGGAGTTCTTCTGGCTGCAGGCTCAATCCAAAACATGGATCAAGCCCACAAAGGGGCAAAAGCTGTTTATTTGTCCTTGAGGTATGGATATGACTGACTTTAGAGACAAAAGGGTGTTCTCCCTTACTCCTGCAGTATCAGTAACTAGGATCGGACCGTCTTTTCTCCAGAGCAGCCTGAAGGCCCTGTGCACTGAACCTGCCTGCTTTTGCCCCCTCAGAGGAGGATGCCATTACTGCTCTGCCCAGCCTGCCATTTTACCACAGCACCTGGCTTTCCTCAGCCACCTGGCAGAGTAACCCAGCTTACACCATCAGTGTGCCCTCACCAGTAGCATGTTTTGCATTCATTTCAGCTTCTTCACAGCACATCCATGGCTGCCATAATGCAATGCGTGCTGGGAGTTCTTTGCCAGCTCCCCTTCATGCAGGCTGCCTCCACCATCCACACTGTCGGTGCCACCTCAGCAGGATCCCACAGGAGAAGGTAAGCTGAAATACTTTTCCCTAAACCTGCCAGGAAACAATTTGCCTGGGCTTCTTCCTTGTTAGGCTTTCTCTGTGTGAAGTAGCCTGGTAATCTGGTGGCTCATCAGCAGTCTCCCAGTCATGTGGCTAATCCAAAGGGTTGTCGTCTGTGGTGAAAAATAAGTAGGGGGAAATAAGGCTGGTTTGCTACACTATGGAATTATTTTGGTTTTAAAAGGCTCTGTCCTCTCTGGGACCCCACCTGGAGTACTGTGTCCAGTTCTGGAGCCCTTATTACAAGAGGGATACAGACATGCTGGAGCGTGTCCAGAGGAGGGCCGTGAGGATGATCAGAGGGCTGGAGCACCTCTCCTGTGAGGACAGACTGAAGGAGTTGGGGCTGTTCAGTCTGGAGAAGGGAAGGCTCTGAGGTGACCTCATTGTGGCCTTCCGGTACCTGAAGGGGGCCTACAAGAAGGCCAGGGAGGGACTTCTCAGGATATCAGGTAGTGATAGGACTAGGGGGAATGGAATGAAGCTGGAGGTGGGGAGATTCAGACTGGACATGAGGAAGTTGTTCTTCACCGTGAGAGTGGTGAAGCCCTGGAATGGGTTGTCCAGGGAGGTGGTTGAGGCCCTGTCCCTAGAGGTGTTTAAGCCCAGGCTGGATGAGGCTCTGGGCAGCCTGATCTAGTGTGGGGTGTCCCTGCCCATGGCAGGGGGGTTGGAAGTAGATGATCCTTGTGGTCCCTTCCAACCCTGACTGATTCTATGATTCTGTGAAATGGTGGCCTGATGGAATACTGAGTGGTATGACCTGCTTGAGTAATTTTGGTGCTGATTAGGTGCATGGAGTGATTTGGCATTTTTCTTAACAGCGTTGTTATTTAAGCATCATGTTATCATATATAACAGTAATGTAAATTAATACTGAAATTATGTGAGCAACATCTCTAAGGATTTAGTGCCTTTTGGGGTGTTTTTATTTGGAGTATTTTTTGCTTCTTATTACATTTGTGTGTGTGTGTGCAGGGTAGAAAACCTTCAGAAGCTTGTCAGTGAAGACTCTATGACCGATTGCATTGCAGTAGATGTTCAGATAGGTGCTTTCTAATAAACTAATTTTTGATCTTTGTGTGGACACTTCGAGTGTCACTTTCCAGCAGTCAGCAGCTCTTGTAGCTCTAGTGATTGCCAGAAATTATTTTGGGAAACGACAGGAAGTACGTGCTCAGACTGAAAATAGTTAAGGCCAATTCTTCAGAGAGGAGTTAAGCCATGAATGACTTACGAGTCCCATAGACAACTCTCATTATGTAATAATACTTCCCTGAAAAATGGATTTCAGTAGCTATAATGAGGGGGAAATGAGAAATGGAGCTCGAAGGATATAAATTACATGTCCAAGGTACTCAAATTCTCCCTTTGTCATCTTTGTATATTTCATTGTTTTCTGTATTTCTGCATTTTCTTTGTCAAAGCAAACCGTACCCGGTAAACAAGAGTCGGGCTTCTCATGCTTGTCATTTACATTCTTTGATTTAATCTCTGTTGTTTTCCAAGATTGACAAAGATAAATTTAGATTGACTTTTTTGCTTTAACAGCCTTAGTGTTCTAGTCTAATTCCACTTTTAGTGTACCCGTTGGATGTACTGAAGTGCTGTGGTCTCTCTGAGTGTAACACTGCATGCATTTTCATTTATTATGAAGGGAAAATAATTCAAAAACACAATTGTGAGAACTCCTAAGTCTGTGCTTTTAGAAACAGGTTTTACCTCTTGTGCTCCTTCACAGGGAATGGAAGGTCAGGAGAGTTAAAACAGGAGTGCTGATTTTGCTGCAGTAAAATAGAGTGCTTCCGTGTGATCATAATTTTAAATTACCTCTCCAACTTTGTCACTGCCAAAATTAATCAGGGTAATGCATGGCAGAGTGAACTGAAATACACAAACACAACAACAAACCCTGCCTTCCTAAATGGGGGAAAAAAAGTGCATGTTCATTTCTGAGAAGGAGCCAAATTAGGAGAAGATAGTTCTCTACCATATGGAGTAGTCCGTGAGATATTAGTGTGGTGTTTCGTGTTGTGTTTTGTTTAAATAGTGAGGCTTAAAATGAGGCTGCTTCAAGGAAAAGTTAAGTTCAATGTCATAAGAATTCTTTGTCATTTAGAGGTAAGGGGAAAAAAATCATGGTTCTCTGGCAGTTGTGGTTTGTTTGGTTTTTTGAATATATTACTGAGACCCATACACTAGTTGGTGTGGGAGTTCTGCCCAGGCTTCTATAAACTAACATTGTGGGGCACACAGCAAGTAAAGGCATTCCAGATTACAGTTATTATCTAGAGCCAGTTTGTTTAGAGAGTGGAGAGCAGAGGTAACCCTTCCTCACACCAGCAAAATCTGAATGAGCTGAAAGCTGGGTGATTGGCTCCAGCTTGGACACATGTTTGTTCAGGGAAGCACTGGGTTAAAAAATACAGACAACAGAGATTGGGAAAAGCCTGACAAAATCCACAGCTGTGATCTTTGCCCATGGAAATACAAGATCAAAGGAGAGCCTGGATGCTGAACTTAACCCTGTACACACCAGAGGGATGATCTGGCCTTACCTGACCTCCCCTCAGCAGAAGTGACCTCAGGAATGAGGTGCACCACATCATGGAGGGCTCAGCTGGTAGTCACTGCAGCTTGTGACTGCCGTTGGCTTCCTTGTGGAGCACGTGGTTGCAAGGGTGATGTGCTGGGCCTGCTACCCTGGCCCCGACCATAGCTGTGCTCTGCCCTTCTCTGGTGAGAAAACATCTGAGTGCTGTTAATCACACATCCCTGACACTTGGAGTTAAGGGCCACCTTTCAGGTGTGCCAGGGGAGCAAACCTCATGGAAACAAATGGGAATTTAGCTGCAAGCTTCTGAATGCCTGCCTTGGTTGCAGGAGCAGGCAGAACGTGTCTTGACTAAGTAAATGCCTGCAGCCCACACAGCCAAAGTGGTCCTTTTTGGGCTTTATAATTTATGAATATGTTGCTGGGAATAAACACAGGTCTTGTGTGCTCCAGGCAGTGTTTAAAGCTCTATCTTGCTCTGCACTGCATAACAAAATCTGTGCCACAGATGGTAGCCAGGCCTGAGACAAAGCTTGTAATGAATGGATGTTAATACTGTTTTAACACATACAGTTAGCTTTTTGTAAATATTTCTTTGTTCCTACCTCCTTGTGTATAGAGTATCCCCCCACATCCTCTGCACCTGTGTGGAAAGTCAGCTGCTGCTCCTAGAGTGATGTGACCTAGATTTTAAAGGAAAAATTCAGCCCAAGAGCTTTTCAGCTGTGGGCTTATGTTCCACTGGAACTAAACCTTCCCAAAAGTACATTGGCCTTGATTGAGGTCTGGAATGGGTGAACTAAGAAGGGAATTCTTGCAACTGAACCCTGACTTTCAGATCCAGCTAGCATAATTATAGTTTAGCTACTGGCCAGTAGTCCTGCTCTGGAGAGCATCAAAGCATTCCTGTAAAGCCTTCTGAACTACTCCCAGTGACCACTTCTGTGGTCAGTCTATAGTAACCTCTGAGCACATAACCACCTTCACCTTGTCCAAAGAATTGTGTGGCTTCTATGTGCAGACACCAGCACAAAGCTCTGTTGTAGGAACTGGATAATTTTACTCCCTGGGCATTATGACATCTATTGCACAACAGCACTCTACGGCAGCTTCCCAGGCAGGAGCCGTTGTGCCAGCCAATGCATCCAAAATGGGCTGTATCAAAAGCTTTGGTAAATCAATGCCTGCAGAAAGGTAATTGGACTTCTAACAGATTTTATTGTTAGAGCAAAAGGGGAAAATTGAGATAAAAGCCTTAAAGAGTAGAGAAATGAAAAATGTAATTTGTATGTAGTGGATTAATTTATTTTTAAGATGTCTTCTTTCAGTCTTTTGGTGGAGTGCAGCTTGTTTAGACACTGACTTGCTGAATTAAAAGGCAGGGCCTGTAGTATTGGTTAGCATAAATGATTTGGTTTTCTTTTCTTGCTCTAAGAACCTAACTCAAACCAAGGTTGTTCAAACAAAAATAAAAAGCAAAAAGGAAATTGGGTGGAACTGAAAAAGACAAGAAAAGAGGAAATAGGAAAAGCATCACAAAGTGGCTGTGTCTAACAAAATGTTTATGCAAAGCCAACAAATGCTCCAACAGCACTGACTAAGAGTTAACCAACAGACACAAACTCTCCTTGAGAACTCAGTAGTGTTTATTCATTATTAAACTACACAAAGTGATGCGTTTTCTGTGGCGTTCAGGTTGTGGTTTGCTTCATATTGTTGTAATTGTGATGTACATGTTTGATGGTAAGTAGAGGTGACTGGGAGATTTTGAGGAGATGTTTGAGGGATATCCATTCTGGAGAAGAGGAATACAGATCAATCTGCCTGCCCATTCAGATGATGAATGAAGAATGTCTGTGAAATTAAGAGGCCAAATATTTGCATTTAACTAGAGTCATTGCTTGTTAATTCCTGTTCCTGTTTATAGTACTTTGTGCAATGAAAGTAATTAAATAATGAGCTTTCCTATAGAAGTGTGTCAGATTCTCATAGCTGTCTGTCAGCCCGTTCTGATAACACTGAGTCTGAGCATTCATTTTCAAATGCTCTGCTATGCCTGGCTTTCTATCAGCTTGCTGGTGCTATTCTTAACTCCTGAGCAGTAAGTGTTTGGGCTGCAAGAAGATGAAAAGTAGGTATTTTGTGCCTATGTTTCTTATTGAGGACAGCTGAAAAACTGCAGAGGTGACAGAATATTTGTGGGGGCACTGTGTGAATACAAATCAGAAAGAAGCATGAAGAGTTTTCTATTTATGGCTTTTAAAAGTGGTGAAATTTTTATCAAGTCATTAGTCATGATTTAATGCCACAGACAGAGAAAATGTCTTTATGTTTTATTTCCAGCATTTAGAATTGCCCTGATCTTAACATTGCAAGGCTGTGGCAGATGCTGTCCTTCACAGTGGGCTCTGAGGTTATGGTGTATTCTGAGGACCCAGCCATTCGCTGCTGCTTCCAAATGTAACTTCTTAAGGTATTCAGGGCTATAAAATGTGATTGATGTCATTCCAGGATATTGTGAATGATTTGAAAAAAACAAAGCTCTGTTTTCAGGAAAACTACTGCAGTTCTTCCACCAGCATTAAAGAGTAACAGACCTAAAAAAAAGGAGGAATCCCATTTGCATGAGCTGCCTTGGACCATTTGGGGATTTAAACCTGTAGTTTTTGTAGTTTGTTGCAATTTGCAGTGCTTTTTCTGGTTTGTCCTGTTGAAAGGAGATGGTGCTGACAGAAAAACATCTCTCCTCCTGCTTGGTTTGAACTCTTGCCTTGAAGTTACTCACACACATAGTTGGAAGCGTGTGTCTGTGCACATACATGTGCATGCACATCAATAACCATTTCTAAAGAGAGAGGGAGGGGAATGCTGTGAGAACCACCTCAGTAACTTCACCAATTTGAGCGCTGAGCGCTCTTTAGAGTTACGATCCTCCTGTTCTATGGTGAGCGTTGCTGTAGGGTCATGTTACTGTTCTGTATGCTGTATAGATTGCCTTGCCTTCTTGCAGTAAAAGAACCCTGCTTTTATGGTGAGCATTTTCAATTTGTAACAGCTCAGCAACCTGAGGTTGCTGCTTTGGCAGGGTGAAGTCATCAAGGCCCGCTCTTTATGGAACTTATCAGGTGATTTACTAGCCATGACTTTCCCTTCATGTCACACTTGAAGGCTCATCAACATAATCCAGAATGTTCTGGGACCAGGCAAATGGAATAGGCTGAAGAATTCATTTGCCAAGATAACCACACTAGAATGTGCCAAACCAAAGATCATTGTTAGGAGCATGGCTTGACCATAATGCCTATCTCTGAATTGGAGTGGGAATGGTTTCATGGGAAAAGTTTTGCTCAACAGTATACAGGGCTCAAATACCCTACATTTGGAGGAGAGGCCACATATCTAATTTACATGAGTTTAAACTGCAGCCAGCACTGTGGTCTGTGGCTGGTTTTTATTACCTGCCAGCTTCTCAGTCATATATTTTTCAATTTTTATTTCACAAAAATTAGATAATTCCCTTTTTAATATATGTTTTCCTGTTTTGGTTGTTGTTTGTTTGTGTGTTTAAAAAAGAACAACTTGTTTCCCCATTGCTGGTTTTGGGTACTCCTTAGAGAAAGCAAAATGTATTTCCACCAGTGATACTTCTTCCATTTTTACCTTTGGATTTTGTGACTGCAGGATGCCTCACAGCACACACAGGTGAATATTGACTTTGCAGACTCTGGGTAGTTTAGCATAAAGCACCACTGCAGCATTTGGAGTTAGGAAAAAAAATAAAGGAGATTATAGAAGAGGAAAGGAAGAGAGGGACTGGATGTTTGGCTTACCAGCTTTGCATTCCATACTGGAGTCAGATGCCCAAATTTAGTAGCATCATCTAAGAACAGCTCATACCTTTTAAGTGGCTTAAAGGCTGAGGCTCTGAGAGACATTTTCCACAGTTTTCATAACCTACCTGAAGTTTGTTATTGGAGTTATGTCAGCCATGGGCGGGAACAACAGAGCTGGGGAGATTTCTTCAGCATCCAAACCTTGCCCAGCCCCACAGAAGAAAACCAGCCCAGGCTGATAAAGCAAATTTAGGTGTAAAGTCCTTTCCATTCATCTCTGTGAAGAGGAGGGGCCAACGGCAGAGCTATGTGCCTAGTTTGTCACCCAGGAGCAGGGCTGCAGGAGTGCAGGTACAAAGTGCCAGATCAATAGGATAAATAGGGGTTAAGTAATCTGGGTAAGTACCTTTCCCTGATAAATTCCTAGAAACTTTGCTGCTGTTTCACTTGTTCTTTAACAAGTGATTAAATAGCAGTGTGGAGATTGTTTCTCCCTTGTATGGATTTTGTTCCAGTGGGTTCTGAGAGAGAACAAGAATGGTGAAGCATCAGATGCTGTTCTTTCAGCTGGCCTTGCCTTTCCTTCCCTTAAGCATTTCTATGGAGGACCATCCAAATATATGCCATCTTGCCTCATGAAAGTGTCTAGGGTTTCATTTTGTCTTTGGTTCAAATTCCCAAGTGGTTTGTGGTTTTCTTTTCCAAGCACCAGCGCAGCTCATGTTTTGTTCTTCCCATAGTTTCCATCACACTCTGACAAATTCTGACTACCCTTTTGCCAGCATTATTGCCACTTGTCTCTGTATTACTGTTTCTCAGCTTGTCAGTTAATAACCGAAATACTAGGACATATAAGAACATGGGAAATGACATATATCCCCCAGTTGTCACATTTGGAATTGCAGCAGCCCTGTTGCACATGATACAGTTGTAAATTAAAATTTTCCATTGACCTGGAGCTTAGAGGAGTATTCTCAGAACAGGATCTGCTTAGTCAGTCCTCCTGCTCTTGAACATTTCTATCTGGCGCTTTCTTTTCCTATGTCTTATTTAATTCTGCTATTCGTAGTAAAAATCCCATTTTCTGGAATGCCCTTGCCTTTCTGGGTGGTGAGGTTTGCAGCCACTCGAGACTGGGTGAAGGGTTTTGATTGTAAACTGATTGCAAGAAGTAGAAAATCCTGTGTGTTTTATCTATGCAAGGAGCTGTGCAAGTTGATTTTTCTGAATATCAAAGGAGAAAAGTATGTCTTTTAAAATGGTTGTACCTGAAATAGCTCAGGACAGGAAGGTTTTGTGAGACCTGTCCATAAATTCCAGGATTGAGGTATTTGTCTCTTTAAAATTAAACTACAGTCAAGAGAAAAAGTAAAGATTATGTAGTTTTGGTAATGTAATACAGAGCTATTTTTAGGAGCTAAAAAGCTTGTCAAAAGCACCTGCTTTGCACCAGGACTAGCACATCGAAGCCAACATGGGATTTGAATCCAACCCATTTTGAGTTGTGACAGGCCCAAGATCTCTGCAAAATGTTGTGATCTCAAATGCTTTCTGATTTGCTTCAGACTTTACAGGTAAATTCTGCCTTGGCACAAGGTCTCGAAATTTCAGACGTGTTGCTGTTGCTTTGCTGAAGCTGCGAGGGTATGTGTCAAAGTCAGCTCTGGAAGGGAAGGGCTGCTTCAGCCTCACCGAGGAGAGGCTATTGTCTGCAGAGTAAAGCCAGAGATATTTCCGAAGTGCTTTGAAGCTGTGCCAGCCTCCTGGCAGGGCTGTGAAATCTGATAGCTCTGCTTTTAAGCTGTTTGTGAAAGTACAAACTGTAGTACTTGTGGAATTCATTCACTGACTTCCAAACTTGAGTCTGGCCTGGGAACGGGAAGAAAGAGTTTAAGAAAAACCGGGGGGGGTGGGGGGGGGAGAGTAGTATGTGGCAGTTAGCTGTCAACTTTGGCATCTTTTCAGGTTTGCGGCTTCGTGCTTTCTAGAGATAAACTGTGACTTTCCCCTGCCGATTGGAGGATTTTGTTTGCTTTTCCACTGACGCTCTTAAGATTGTACTACTGCAGGAGCTAAGTGAAGTGCAGAACTATGAGCAAGGGGCCTGCTGTGCTTGCAGATAGTTAATTTAAAGGTGCAGAACACTTCTTGCAGCCTATTCCCATTTACATTAGTTTCTCAGTATACTGAATTTGTGAAACAGATTAAAGGGACCATTCTGTCTGCATTGTCATGCTTTGTCCTGTCCCTGGGCATAAACAGGGGAACTGAAGGCTTTCTGTGGGCTCACAGTTTCCCTGTGCACATTTGCAACAGAGGATCTGGTGAAGCAGCAGAGAAGAAGCAATCGAATCTGCAGAGTCAAACTTTCTTACCCCTTTCTTTCTCATTAGAGCTCAAATGTGAGCAGGCAGTGAGGTCTCTGTGTCTGCTATGCAGCCTGTTCCTTTCATTTTATTTCCACAGAGCTGAAGGACGCTTTTCAGCCATGTTTTCTTATGGTGTGGCATGGGCTTGTCCTTGTTTGATCTGTGCTGAAACTTCATTTTCACCTCCAGCTCAAGCCTTGTCCAAATGGAGAGACCTTTGGGATGAGGATGGTGACATTTACACTGGAGCTAAATGGCCTGTCCAGTCACACAGTACAAAGCCCAAGTTAAGGACATTTGTCAGCTTTGAATGTGGCTGTTCTGTGCTGTAATCCAACCCCACTGTGCCATGCATGGGTGGTTTTGCAGCGTGGCTGCTCATGAATAGTAATCCCAGGGAGAGGGCAGGCAGTGAGAGATGAGCATGGCTTACTACCCTGTGGTGAAAACACATGGGAAAGGTGCATTTCTACTTGCTGAGTAGAACAGGAATCCTGGTTTTGATGGGACAGAATCACAGGCCAGCCATGGGCTGCAGGCCATCAGCAGATCTGAATCAGCCAGGACTTGAGTTGGCTCACAACTGTATCCCATAACATGAGCATCATACTCAGTATAAAGGAGGAAGTTCATTAAGGAGAGAAGAGTCTCCTGCTAGAGCCTTCTCCTTGGGCTCCTCTTTGCCATACTCCTCTTCTGTCTCCTGCTCTTGAGGATTCTCTTCCTGGATATTGTGACTGCTGCACTTTTGCTGGGCTGAGTATAAATTCATATGTCTTGTGTTGACATTTGCATTGATTTGGCTGTTTTATTAGGTCTATTTTCATTTCAGCCTGGGGGTCTTCTCTCCTTTTCCTGATTCCCCTTTCTCTGCTGGGGAGGAGTCATCAGGTGGCAGAGTAACTGCAACTGCTATAGTTTGGCTCCTGGTACAGGCTAAACATAG
This sequence comes from Dryobates pubescens, assembly GCF_014839835.1. Taxonomy (NCBI): domain Eukaryota; kingdom Metazoa; phylum Chordata; class Aves; order Piciformes; family Picidae; genus Dryobates; species Dryobates pubescens. Next base: position 8,154,999 of record NC_071643.1, read on the forward strand.
ACAACAGGTTTCATGGACATGTAGGGAGAAGTCAGAAAGCTCAGGCTAAAACTGAGTTGCAACTGCTGAGAAAGGAAATATTTGAATAATCAAGATGGAGGACAGTAGAAGTTTGCTAATGTGGAAATGAGCAAATAACAAGTGATCCATTTGATGTCTTCCTCCTTCCAACCACCACAGAAAAGGTGAATTACGACAGTTAATCAAAATAGGACTAAAAAGGAACAGGTCAGGTGTACTTGAGAGATAAGAGACATTATGCAAATCAGTAGGATTTGCAAAGGCTCAGCTATCTGCCATCCTCTCTAAGAAGCATGGAGTCTCCTGATGATGTCAAGAAGGCACATGCATTACCTGTGTTCAAAAATGCAAAGGCAGCTGTAAGGGGATGGGAGCCAAGGAGGCTTTAGAGAAAGCTAATGCTTGATAGCATAAACCATGTGGTGATACTTGAAAAAGCTTTCTTGTCCTCACAAATATGGTAAATGTCATGGTGCCACTATGTACTGGTGCTGCTGGTCTAGTAGATTTGGTGGAACCTTTTTTCCAAGACAAGTTGTTGACACAGTTGCATATGATTTTCTTGTGAGTAAATCAGGCTGGTTTTATCTGTTGTGAGAATGCGGCAAAGTGGGGATGCCACTGACTCAGGCAGCCCAGGATGAACAGGCAAAGACTGGCCAGGAATATCATGATGGGTCTGCTTCTGGAGTCTTCTAAAAACAGTATAGATATATGGCACTTGACTGGGCCTCAGAGGTAGGATATGGACTAGATGATTGCCTGCTATTCCTTTCACTTCTCTGTTCCTGTGGCTCTGTGATGTGAAGCTAACTGGGGAGATAGTCACTGAAGTGCAAATAACTCAAGTTAACTGTGCACTGAAGACACAGCCCTCAGCTTAATAGGTGTCATTTTAAAATCTGGCTGGAAAAATGTGGTTTCATATGTGGTAATAATGCCCCAAGAGGACAGCCCAAGATGAATGGTAGATTCAAGAATGGTGTGGAGTGATTAGAGAGGCTCCAAAGTGTGAATATCATACCACTAGGAAACAAACCTGGAAGGCGGTCTGAAACGATTTGGATTGTGTAGAGAATAAAAGACCAGAGGAAATATTACAAGAGTCTTTTGATACAGAAGAGCAGTGTGTCATTTGCAGAGAGTAAAAGCTTTGTAGTAGATGGAACAAGAATTACTACAACTAAATTATAGCAGAAAAAAATCAAAGTGGGCATAAATAAAAAGAAAAGGGGGAAAAAAAGGCAAAAGGGAAAAAAAAAAGCCCCAACCCTCCAAAGCAGGGCTAGAAATGCACTTGAGTGATTATGGCATCTGTGAGGATCTTCAAAAGCAGGTTGAGAAATACCTCTCAGAAAGGACATAGAGATAATTGTTCCTGCGCTGGGGACATGGGATGCACTGGATATCCTTCCAGTGGCTATATCTGATTTCTTTTTCAGTGACCTTTTTCCTCCTGAGGAGGAATGCTTTGCCTTGATATGAGAGGTACTTGGGGTTCAAAATTGTTCATTTGCTTTTCAAAACAGAATCGTTACTCTCTGTTCCTTCCAAAATACTTCGCCTAGCAAGTACGGAGGAGCCAGGGCTGCGTCTAAGGTTTTTACCTTTCTGCTCCCTGTTTGCCTGTGAGGAGGAATATGTGGAAGATAACCTATCCTCTAGACCACGGCCGCTTACAGACAGAAAGAGATGCTGTTTCTTTGTGGTAGATGCTGGAGCAGTGAGTGGCCAAGTCATATAGAATATCCAGATACTGCAAATGAAACTGCTGTATGTAGTTGTCTGTGAACACAAAACACCTAAACTTGCATTAATTGCACATAGGTTCTGTTGCAAGTAATATCCTTCTGTAGCTAGAGCTTATGTCTAAACTGTCTTTTGGGACCTAAGCTGTTTGAGACAGTGATGTAAAACAAAGCAAACACAAGCCTGGATGTAAAATGTAGCTCGCACTTAGGCTATGCCAGGTAAATTCTCTCTTAAAAGCTACAAAATTATCTGTAGTTTCTTTTTGGAAGCTCCGAAGGAAGCAGACAGTTTGGATCAGACAGCAGTCTGCAGCAGTGTGTCCAAAATAAGAGCTTTTGTTCCAAACGGGGCTGATGAATGCCACCAAATATGCGAAGAATGCGGGGCAGTTTGATGTGCTCCTACAGATACCATCATCGACAGCTAAGCACCCAAATTCCTGCTGAAATACCATCGCAGCTAAGATGAAGGCAACCAAAATAAAACAAAGCCAAAGCAGAAAGATGCCATCCCTTGCAAGGACACTGATGTTTGATATAAACCAATCTGGTTTTCTTTGAAAATCATTATTTGCAGACCTCTCCCGCAAGCACTGGCTCAGGCTGTGCTGTGAAACTTCTCAGGGTCAAAGGGACAAGGGTAGCTCCAAGAATTTTTGAAATAACTAGTGTGATTGCAGTGAAAAATCTAGGAAGGTGGCACCCCTTCCACCAGGAAATGCTGTTCTTACAGCTGACAGTTTCAAAAGCAAACATAGCCATGCACATGAAAGCTCTGGCTGTAAATACACACGAATTGGAGGAGCTGTTGCACTGGCTTATGCAAAGGCTCTTCCAAGTGCTCTAAGCAGCTCTCATACCTGTGTCAATGGTATTTCTGTAGCATCATGATCATTAAGATTGTTTTAAAGTGAGGTTCATTTCTTGTTAGATAAAAAACAGTGGTCCAACTGAACCAAAGTAAACACCGTTCTTAGGGTAATAAAAGCTTTATGTTTCTGGAAAAAGGTATGGAAATTTATTAATTCCTTCAGGAATTTGAGGAAGTTGAGAGTAACTTTTTAATTTTTACAGCTTCTGTGTAACACTTGAACATTTTAGTTGAACACTTTTAGTTGAACACTTGAACATTTAGGACGTTTTAGTGCTTGAAGCTTTAGACTATCCACTCCAACAGGGTAATTACCTATTGTTGCTCATGTAAATGAGCAGCATTTCTAACATGACACTTCCTCAGTAGTGGCTAAAGAATTAAAAACCTCAGAGCACCAAATCTATCAAATGGCAGTTCTGAACTCTGATGTGTGGCAGTTTTGGAACTGGCTCCTTTGAGCAGCTGGTAGAGTTCATCTTCAATAAAGCACAGTTTGCAGAAGCCAGTTATCTCTTAGCCCAGAATTTGTGCCACAGCAAGGAGCTGTGTTTCCCAGGCCTGTGACTTGTGAGATTGATCTGTCAGTATCACCATCTTCTGATGTTTGTCAGGCTGCTGTAGGAGAGGTATTTGTTATCACCCACAGGGGTGAGCTAAAGTACATCTCTTCTGCTTGCTGTGGGTAGATTTTAAGAGCTAAAAAGCACAGCTATGCATATCTGGGGAATGGGTGTTCATAGCTACTCTGTCTGATTACAAGCTCCACTCCTGCTGGAGGGAGGCTGAGGGCCCTTGACCTGACCCAGGCTGGCACTCCTGGTGCTGGAAACCAGAGTGGTACAAATCTGGATGGTTACCCAAATAGGTGTCCATATAAAATGGGCTGGAAAATACGGACTGATATGTAAGACCAGGCTGCTATGGCTGCAGTGGGGCTGGCAGCAGCAGTGAGATTGGAAGCAAAACAGATTAAATTCCCTCCACAGTGATCAGCTGGTAAAGCTGATAGGTTGGATCCCAACCTGCCTACCAGCCCATCTAGAGGAGCTGCTGTGGAGGATTTCCCCAGCCTCTGTTTTGATGAAATAGCTAAGTGGTGTAAAGTCACAAATTCTACACAACCGGTATTTTAGTGGGTTTTCATCCAAGCCATTTACCAATTATGATTGTTTTCCTTAAGCTCTTAATACTTGTATCAGGTTAACAGATTTTTCCTGCCTTTAAAAAAAAACAACAGCAGGCCAATGCTAAGCAAAAAAATTAGGGAAGAGGGATGATTTATTTCTGATGTCTTTGCCTTCCATCAATGACAAGATGGATAGTAAGATCTCCTCTCTCTTCACAGAACTGGGTTTAACAGATAGGGCTAGGCAGAGCTGAAGGGAATTTCACAATATATGTTTTTGCAGAGAAGACTCCTGATGCTAATGAGCAGCCGAATCTGTCTCGGGGAAACAGTTTGTTACTAAAAATAAATTGCAGCCTAACTGTAACTAAAATCAGATTGTAGAAACCAAGCTCCTCTTACTCCTGATTTCCACTGCAGAAGGAGATGGATCTATTGCACACAGCTCTGATTATTGCATGTTTTCAGATGTGCCAACTGAGCCCTCTTTTGAAATTAATCCACTTGTAAGCTTCTATCAAAGATGCTTGCAGCATTCTCTGGAGAATTTCTTCAGGCTCCACAGAGCCAGGAAGGAACCAGTTCATCATTAGGAGGCCAAAAGAAAAAGCAGTACACGTGAGCTATTTATAGACTATGAAGCAAACCAGTGTGATAAAGGGCAAATGAGAGCTTTCAGCAAGAGGCTTCTTCTTGTTCCCAGCCACGTGGTCTTCATGTGCAATTTATTTTTTACTCTACAGTTTATCAGAGAAATAAAGTCACTTGACCACAGCCATGTTCTGGTTACAAAGAACCTTTTGGTGTTTCTTTACTGTTCATAACACACTCAATTGTGGCTGCTGCTGCTGGAGAGGGTTTGTGTGAAGTTCCTGCAGAAGCTGGTACTTTTTGGCTGGTGCCAGCAGAAGTGGTTACCAGAGGTTTCCCCAGGCAGCACTGAAATCTGCTCTGCTGCACAGGATGAACTTCAAAGCTCTTACTCAGGAGCCCTATATGTTAGGGACAACAGGGCAAAGATTCATCTCATCCAACATTTGGACATCTGAAGTCCACAATAAAAGAAAATTAAGGGAAAGCCAACCCTTCTAATATTTTTTTGTGTGTGTTACATCACCCACTGGATATAAATGTCTTTGTTACCCATTCCTGCCCTTTTGTTCTCAATGCAAAGAGCAAATGATGTGTCTTCGGAGTTTACCAACCAAGCCTCATCCAGGCATATAGTGAATATATTACTTTCAGTCCTGGTTAGAGCAAATATCTGTGCTCTATTTCTGTGGCCCTCATTAAGAAATTCTGACCCTGAAAATACTTGACCTGGGTCCCAGTTTGTGGTTTAGTCTCAACACTGTACTCAACTCTTTCAGAAATGTAGGGGTTGTCCATTTTTTGACACTCAGATTAGATACTTTATTGCCTAAGTGTGATGTCTCCAAGAAGGGGAATGGTGGTGAGGAGAAATTGCATGAACTACATCCTGGAGGTCCAGGCAGATGAAAGTGAGTTGCTTCTCAGATTTTTTGGTTAACGTTAATATTCTTTGTGCCTGTGCTAAAGTTTGAGGGAGCCTGAAGAAACTGGATAATTTCCCTCCCAAATGTAGGGAATGATGATATCACTCCAGAATATTTTCACAGACAAGGCCATTTGTGGTAGCAGCATTTATTCCCTGGGCATTTGTAGGTTCCTAGTGTGTGTGTGACCTCGTTGCTTGGGTAGATCAGGCTATCACCCAAACTGCCATGTCTCACCTTTGCCAGGTTCCTCTCTGGTCCTGGGAGCTCTTGTGTTTGCTTAAAAATTTTAATGCTTCACAGGTTCATTCTGCAGTGCAACAAGTGAAAGTGTGGGTAAGATACCAAGACTTTAACACCTAGTGATGCTGTATGGAGCCAAACACTGCAGCTAGGAAGCTGGGTAGCAAGGATCAATGAAGGCGATACATCTCTCTCTATTCCCATATGTCAGTCTCTCGGGCGATTTCACAGGTCTGCTAATGGAGCAAGGCTTTTCAGTAAAGCTTCTTCAGGGCCCTTACAGAGATGTGAATATACTCCAGAACCTTGATGAGTGGTAAGAGGAAACACTGAAAGACAAATTTCCACTGCTGCTTCTCAGACACATGAACTGAAGTCAGGAGTCACTCTGAGCTTAGAGAAATCAATGCTGCCTTCCTCCCAGGAGGTGAGCTCTTTAAAGGACTCTGCTTTATGTGTGTGTGTATGTACCTACATAACATTATTTTCAAATACCCAGTGGAAGTTTTGTGGAGTTGCAGGAACAGAAGAGTGGAGGAGAGCTAATTCTATATCCAGCACATAACCCAAACACTGCTGTTGAGTCAGTCCCCAAGAGAAAGGCAGGGCAGAAACACAAAGCCAGACTTGAGAGGTTGGGAGCTGCCATACAGATCCTGGTCCACCTTAATGGTTAGAGGAGAAGTCCACCTTCTCTGCTCTGCTAGTGTTCTTGCTGGACACTAGAACTGACCTGAAAAACACCAAACCCAAGCAAGACTGAAAGCCAAAATAAATTGGAAAACATGGAGTAAAAGGAGAGTTAATTTCAAAAGTGTGAAGCAGAGGAGCATGTAGCTGCTTTGGTGGGTAGTTAGGTGCACACCCAGCTCTGTTGAGTGGGGCAAGAAGCTGTTCCCATGCTGTCATGCCCTGTTCAAAAGCAACAGGACTTGGGCAACTTGGTCACAAGAGGTGTGTGGAGCATTTGTCTCTGGAGCTGCCTGAGCTTGGCTTTGCTTCCCTGAGGTTTCTCTGAGGGCATTATGTAGTCCTCAGATCCTCTGTTCCTGTCTGCTGTGGCATTGATGCTGTATTTTCATTAGTAGTTATTTGTGTATAAAGGTAGTACAGCCCTCCTAAGCTAGACTCTGACCAGAGATAGTAGGTTATTGATGGAAAAACAACTCACATGTGCTATTTCCTTTAGTGGCAATGTGGAGTAAGGGCAAGCCTGAGAGAAGGGCTTTAAAGCTGTGGTGTTGGAGCACAAGTGGACACCAGTATGTCTTGCCACACTGCCTGTCTCAGCCTGAGGCTGGTCTCTTGCTAGCATGGAACAGACTGATCCCATTCATTATTGTCACCTTCAAATATAAACCTTCTGGAACAGAGAGCTCTTCACAAAGCCATCCCCTACTCCCACTATGTGCTAACAAACAAGACTGTGCTTGTAAGACCACACTGTAAAGTGGCAGAGTGTACTCTTGGGTTTTTACACAAGGTGATCAAGAGGGACAAGAGACGCAGGAGACTGGCTTAAGGGTATTCAGATCACAGGATGTTCTGATGAAGAGAACAAGCAGCTGAGTGCATATGCTGTCCCAGAAAGATAAACACCACTTATAAATACCCATCCCTCTTGCTATCTCTAAATAACTTCTGCCAGCTGATGTAGGTATCTGAGAAAGGGTTTGGAAAGCTGTCACCCCTGGGCTGCTACCCTTGTGTGTTGGCAGGGCAAAATGGGGCAGCCTGCAAAATCTGGGGCAGGGGAGAGTGAACAGAGGGGATTGTCCTGCTCCTGTCCTGCTGGATTGTGTATTGTGAGCCACAAGTATTTAAGGTAAGACATGAACCTTAATAGGCACAGACCTGTTTTAAGAGGTTGAAATTACCTTTTAGGATACAGGACTCCATCACATGTTCTTGTGTGCTGTCAGCTGCCTGACCCTGGCTTTTTGCCTGACACTCCAGAGCAAGGCAGTCCTTTGGCACAGATGAGGATCTCCATCATAGGGAGGGAGGGCTGAGTACCTGGCAGAGCAGGGTGCTGGCTGGAAATGCACTCAGCATGCAGATATTTAACTTTCAGCCCTAGGAACAACTTGGACTTGCCATGAAGTAAAGCAGCCTTTACTCAAAGAGCCTTCCCTGGCACAAAGACAGCACTGGGATTGGGATGCTGCCAGACCTGCAAGTTTACTGTTAATAGGTCTCTTTCCTGGAGTGGCTGAAGCTCAGAACAAAGCACTGTGCCTTTTATGTATTTCCTTTGCTGTCGCAAAGACTACTCCAAAAAGAGGTTTGGTTTTGTTGTCACAATTCATCTGCTCTGTCCTCTTGTTCCTCATCTGAAGCTGAAAGTTCAGGTAGTTATCTGGGTGTACTCACCCCATTTCAGGTCTCACAGTTTCCAAAATACATCAGGATTGCTGGCTTTGGATTCCAGCCCCCAGTCAGACGATTCTGATACAAGGTGTTTGATGCTCTGCATTATTGCCTCCTTTTGCAAGGCTTTGCCTGTCCTGCAGTGACTGAATTAAGCTGAACCATAGTGTGAGTCACCCATGAGCACATAACCAGGTCTGTACATAGGTAGAAATAGGGAGATAGGCAAAACAGTGTGATACTTACAGTGCTCAGTATCTGTATGTTTGCATAACAAAACCCAGCCTATTCTGCTTCCATTTTTATGCAGCCATGTCTGATTACTAAGCCAAAGCCTCATCCTACACCCAGCTGCTATGGAGGCAAGCTGGTAGGCAGGAGGTGAGTTGAGATGTGTTGGGTTAGTCCCCATGCAAGTTGTTCTTTCCTGCTTTTCTTCCTGTTTCCTTGCTTTTTCTTTTTGGCTTGCTTTCTTTTTTCTCTGATAGGTTTTGTGGCTTTTATCCTATCATTTTAGATTATGAGCTTCTTGGTTCAGGAGGTCCTTAACCTACATGTTGACATTGCTCCTAGTGGTATTGGGCACTGATCCCAGATTTGGGTCTGTGTGCTGCTGCAGTACAAATCATAACAAGTGTTGCTGCTTTGGAGTACAGTCAGCCTGGATCATTGCAGTTCTGCTATGCTTGTGGGCACCATCCACTGCAATACTATTTTCTTCATTTATTTTGCCTAACAGTGATGCTGCACACAGCCCAAATAACCCCCAGCACAACAAAACTGTAGCCAGCAGCAGCACAGCGAACATCTTCAGCTGTGCTGAGGGCCAAAGAGTTTTCCTGCAAGAGTGCAAATGTGCCTTAAGAGCTTATTGGTGTGTTGGGATGTGTGAATACAACTAATCCCATCTAGGGTATCACAAAGGGACTTCATTGGTGAGTCTGAGGTCAGAAACCCCGTAAGGCTCAGAGGAAAAAGAAAACAGGTGTTTTATCAGAGCCTTACAAGTTGTGATACAATTAGATTCTTCCTTTCCTTTGGGCTTATTAATGCACTAAAGTTGGTATATTATAGCTATGATAACACTTACAATAAGAAAGCATGCAAATGCAGCAGCAACATAATTTTTCCAGGCTGTCTAGGAAGTAAATGATGGTGTGCAGAATGGCATCTCCAGTCCCATGAATAGCTTTCTGTCAGAAGCAGCCCCTTTTATTTATGACAGCAATAAAACTACTGATGATTATTGGACAAATTTCTCAGACATGGGAAAAAAATCCCCAAAATTTCAGACATCTTGCTCTCAAATTTCCCAGTATGTAACCAGAGGGTTGGGGCTTCAGAAGTTTGGTTTCTGAGGATAAACAAATAAAGTTGCAAAGAGCACACCTTGCTAATATGATTGCTCCTTATTAGCATAATAGTTTTCAAATAAACAACCTGCTCATTTCTCTAATAAGCAATTACTCTATGATGGAAACTGCAAATGGAGCCCACTGGTGGGTAGCAGATAACAGTAAAATCTGTCAATGAAAGCAATGCTGTTCTGCCTGAAGAGCTATCCTCTTCACTCTGGGAGCAGAGCTGGGCTGATATTTGACAGGCAGACATGGTACAGCACCGCCCTTCTGAGACACAGCCATGATGAACTTCATTCTTTTCATTGTTGACATTCTAACAAAATCAGGCAGACATCTTCTCTTGGTTGGAAGGCACCTTCTTTGAGTGCTTGAGTCAAATAAAACAACAGCAGGATGAGTGTTTGTCTGAGAAGTGTGGTTTCCCACATGATCAGAGTTTGCTTTCTTTCATGAACTGAACCTCCTCCTTAAAAATGTGAAGTCCAGCCTAGCTCTGAAACATGCTAATGAATGGAAATTGCCTCAACGTTCTTTGCTTCTCGCTACTCTAAAGCACGAGAAATCATTTAGAGTGGCAAAAAGTGTTAACTATATGCAACTGTCTCACTTTCCCAAACATTGAAAAGTGTGAAAAAATCCCATCATTTCCCAAGCATAGTTGACAAACTATTTTCAAAACACTTGCAGCCGTACTTTCCATACTTGTGTGGCTGCTTTACTGGTGATGAGAAAGCCGTGTGGGGTTTGCTCTGCGCTCCCTATTGCCGCAGTCCCTTTGCCAACATCATTTTACATACGGCAGGAAGTAAAGAGACGGAATCTGAGAGGGTCACAAGTCCCCAAACCTGTCCCTTTCCAGTTTCCATGGTGAATATGTGGGGTTCATTTTGTATAGATCTTTGTAGAAAAGGGTTCATTTGAAGGAAGATCTTGAGTCATTCTTATCTTTGTTCCACTTCTGGACTGACATTATGGTAGAAGAATGCAGGGAATGTACAGTAAAGCCTGCTTTGAGAAGAAGATCTTGACAGAGGGATGATTAATGGGTGTCTAAAAGAGGGAAAATAGTTATGTAATAAATACAGCCTCTGAGATTCCAAGTGAAGAACCCATCACAGGTGCAGATTCTGAATGGGCCCCAGAGGAAAGAATATAGGTCTGTTAAAGGTGGACTCTGAAGAAACAGATGAGCCATAGGAAATATCCCCTCATATAATTTGTTTTTGTACAAATCAGTACATGGAGCATTCGAGCACCAGAAGTGTTTATAAACTTGAAGAACATCCCTACTGCAGTAAGCCAGCACAAAGGGTGCTGCTGTTGTTTCTGTAATGTGGGGAAAACATGTGGTCTGATGGCTGCATTTGTTCCTTTGCCTTTCAAAAATGACTTCTGCCTCCCCAGTTCTGTTTTGTTCTATTTAGCTGCTCTCAGCTACATAATTGTTCTTTTGGCTTGTAAATATTATAGTTAACCTCCAGCAAAGTTTAGATGAGGCCAATTGAATGTAAACAACTGTGTCTGTGCCAATGATGTGATCAAGCAAAGTCAACTCTCCTGATATTTCCTCCCCTTTCTCCTAACTCACTTGGGACTGCAGGAGCTTTGCTGAACCTTCTGTGGTAGCACACAGCTCAGATCGAGTTTAACTGCTTGTCTAGGGTTGGTTTGTTTGCTTTTGTTTTGGGTGTCATTGTTGGGGTTCTGTTTGTTTGTTTTGGTGGTTTTTTATGTAGGAATTTTCCAGTGAAATAAGAACAATGGTCCAGAATAACTTCTGGGAGTGTCTTTGCATCCATTCATGCTTCTGTCCCTGGCCCAGAGATCACTGTTGGCAAACTCAGCTCAAAGTAAATACCAGTGTAACATGTAATGCCAAGGCGTTTCCACAGGGTTGGGGATGAGCAGTGACTCCTGATGAGCTGTAGCATGACAGTGTGGTGTTGTGATTATGCTAAGCAATGATTTCAGACCTCTGCTTTGCTGAGCTGGGGATACAGTTTTTGGTGGGGCTCAGGCCGAGCTCTCCTGCATTGGCTGGCAGCAGATTGGAAGGGCAGCAGTGCTGCAGGTCCTGTGGTCCTCAGCTAACTTCCCTCTTTATCCAGAGCATGATGTTTCTGGTCCAGGATACACCAACTCCTACAGCTCCTCTTCTTTCTCCTGCTGATTGCCACATCTGTGGAGGAGCATAATCATCATCCCACTCCCAAGGACTACTCTCCCATTTATTGTAGCTGCCCTATATTCACTGTGCTGAATATAACTTGATATACTTTATATTTGCATTAGTATTAGTTTGGCTGTTTCATTAAACCAGTTTTAATTTCAAATCACAGGTCTCCTATCCTTTTCCTGATCCCTGTTCTCCTCTGGGTAGGGGTTATTGGGTGATAGAGTTTAGCCCCAGACACAGGCTAAATATAGACAACATGGCATTCTTTTAACCCTTGAATATCATCTTTGAGTAAGTGGTTGGCTGTTTCAGCCCCAATTCAGCCAACCAAGTTCAGCAGCACACTAATCCACTGTCACCCTGCACAGCCTCCAACCTACAGGGTATGCTGTCAACACAGTATGGGGCTCTCTCCCACCCCAACTCTGTGTATTTCAAGTGCCCCAGTCCCGCTGATTATTTGCAGCTCTCGCAGTCAAACATTGGTGGCAGCCATATGTCCCATGCCTCAGCCTCCCAACAGCAGTGAGCTGTATCTGGTAGCTGTTGGGTCACAATTTATGATTAGATGCAAGTTAACCTTTAAGGAAAAACCCAACAAAGTAATCACTGCAATGCTATTGATCCCCTGGGAATGGAGCCTGGGAGGTGTCTGACATTTTGATGTATTATCTATGGGAGAGGAAGGAGCTGGGCTCCTTTTTCCCACAAGAAATGGATCTATTTTTGGGTGCAAAGTCCTTTCCTTGCCATGGGACCCGGAACAGTTTTCATTTACTGACTCATTGTCTCAGGAGGCTTTTTCCCTAAGCTTAGGAGGGTAATGCTTCAGTGATTGCATCTGGAAGAGCAAAAGCTTAATTAGCTAAAGCTGTGAATTGAAAGGTAAAGATGTTACCTATTTACAGCACTCCTGGCTTTGAAGAACCAAACAGTTTCCACCAGCCCTGTTCTCTGTGTTTACATACAGAGTTGCTGTAGATTTGATCATAGCAGCTATTGGGTGAGAAGCTGAAGCCATTTATCAACAGCATCTGATTTAATTTGTACTTCTTGTGCAGAAAGCTGAAAGGTGATTTAATGCTTTCCTCTTCTTCTTTAGGGTGCTTTTTGGTTTTTTCCTTCTATTTCATCTTACAGCATAAAAATAATTAATCTACTTGCTATTCAATTTGCCCAATAGCTTATATATTTAATGACGGCTAAATGCTCACTCAGGTATTTCTTTCCCAAGAGCCAACCTCTCCAAGGCCCAGGCAGAAACTACAGGAACTGTGTTTGGACAGTGCTCAAGTTGCATCTCTGCCCATGGTGTCTTTCATAGCAAATATGGGCCATCTGGGCACGTGATGGCCTCGAGCTGACCCATAGAATGCTTCCATGTGCTTTGCTTTTTTATTGAAAGAGGAGGTATGGTTGTAGCTAGTACACACGGTCACAACAGCTGAAAAGTCTTCCCTGCATCTGTGGAGGGTCTGATGGTTGGATCCCAGCCTGCCTGGCCCACAAGGAAGGGAAGGACTAGGTAGCAAATGTACCCTGGCATGGTGGCAGGGATGGCTCATTGGCATTTGGGACCAGACATCTGAGCATGTTTTTCTGTTCTATTCACAGATTACATGCTGACTGTTTAACCTTTAGACACAGTCTTCCCAAATAAAATGTTGTACCAAAGGAACAAAACTCCAAGGAATGGGATATAACAATATTTAGAATTCCTCTACATTGCAAAAGCTGTGCAGTAAACTTTACATGGGTGATCACCAAATGTGCACAGCAGCACTTCTTCATATTTGGAGTTGTTCTTAAATCTATATACCTAACCAGCTTTTTGAACTCTGCTCCAGGCACAGCACAGTGGAAAGAAGTATTTTAAAAATGCCTGCAGAGAGGAAGTCTCTTGGTAAATGCCCTGCATTTTCTCTTGTTAGGGAGTTTTATTAGCTTGAGTTACCTGTCTTAATGCAGCTTCTAGGTTATTGACAGTAAAGATTCCAAAACAGCGTGTTACTATGGAATATTTTGCTATTAATATATCACAAAGAAGAAACCCTCATTAATCCAAAAGTCAAAATGCAGCTTCAAATTTCTTATGTGGAAGGTGATATCTTCATTGAACTCCTCCTGGGAGATGACTGGGTAAACCTGATGTGATGCTTTTGCATGAGATGTGCACATCAATCAGGTGCAGTTGGTTGTTTTGAGAAACAACAAAGCATTTCAGTGCAGTGAAACCACTTCTGCTGCCTGTTCATCAAAGCCAAAGTTTTCAGTTGTCTTTCTAGAGCCTAGCTTGACTGAGGCTGGCTGCTGCCATATGGGAGGGGATCTATGAGCTCACACACCACTGAGCAGGTAGGCAAGGAGATCTCCAGGGCAGCATGCTGGAGCGGGATCCTAGCTTTCCGTTATAATGTGTGTTACCAAACCACTAAGAGCTCCGGGCACCACCTTTTTCACACTGGTGGGTAGGATATGGGCACACCAGGATCTGAAAGGCTGAGCATGGACAGGACTGGCAGCCAGTACCCTGTTTCTTTAGTGAAGGCAGATCTTTGCTCCCAGTCTCTGTGAAGCAACAACTGCTGTCTGCAAAGGGCCTAAAGGGGCTGGTTACATGCTTTTTCCTTCTCTTCTTTTGAAACAACCTCATGTGCAAAACCTTTGTTCAGACTCCATCTTATTGACATTTCATGCTTTCTGCTCTCCACTATTTACCAATTACAAAAAGCAGGTCTTGTAACAAATGCAGCAGTAAGAGCAGATCTTAGAACAATCAGTAGTTTCAGCAACTCTTTCTGTTATCCCTGCTTTTGTGGCTTATTATAAAAGTGTCAATCTCTCACTGCTATCTAACAAACAAATGTCTGCCCTGGATCCATTTCCTCTTGGGCAGGTTGCCAGGAACAACAAATTTAACTTCTGCTCTCAGCCTAAGAAGTTTCACTTTGCTGAGTAGAGTTCAAGTGCAGTCTATTATCCTGACTAAGTGATAGAGGAGTCCTTTGATGTTTGCTTCTTGAGTGGCTTATATAATCCAGGGCTTCCTGTAGGAAAAAGAACAGCATCTGAAGGAAATACTTGATTAATCAGGTCACCTCTTCCTCACACTCTTACTTGAGAGTGTCTGAGTGCCCCAGGATGGAGCTATGTGGAGATGCAAAGAGAAACTCAATACATGCTTTACCAGCCGAAGTCAGGGATGGTTTGATGCTGTTGCTCAGTTTATCAGGTAAGTTCATCGACCTTCAGCTGGGTCTCACTCAGAGCTCCTCTGCAAGATGCTGTTTATCTCCAGTGATTGTTGAGGGCTAAGTTAATTTTACCACATAAACTGTTTCAGTGCTGTGTTTTGTCCTTCATAACAAGACATAGTGATGCTTCATTCTCAGCGTTTCTGCCATGCAAATTGGAGGAACAGGTAAAAGTTGTCCGAAGTACATAGAGAAAAATAAAGTGAGTGTGCTTTGTGAAAGTGATCAGAGCATAGGGACTGGCTAAGAACACGGGGGAAAGGTACGAGATACCAGCAAACTTTGCAATGTGTCAGTTGTTTCAAGATCCCCACTTTTCTTTGGCCACTGGTCAGGAACTGCTGGGCTTGATCTCCAAGCTTGTGTATTTAAAAGCACTATGGGTTAGTTTGTTGCTTGCAGGTAATTGTTTTTCCTGAGCCAATGTATAGTCATGACAGTTTAGCCTCCCCCTTATATTTCTAACTATGGCTATAATGTGTGTGGTAAGTGCAGCTTTGATTGCTTTCCTGTCCACGCTGGAGCTCCTGGGCACAGCACAAAACCCTCTCCTTTAAACAAAGAGCAGTTTGTTAGCAAGCACTACAATGTCAGATGGAGCTGTGCTAATAGCTCAATATTCCTGACAGGAGAAGTCTTACTCCCCATCTTAGCTCCTGGCCTTGCAACTCTGCCATTTCCCTTGAGTTGGATGCATTCGGTGCCTGTCAGATGATTATAGAGTTGATTCAACTCCCTTACCCAAAAGAAAACTATCCTCATGTAACATTGCCACTGTCAAATGAAAGGAGAGCAGGAGGTGATTTGGAGGGAAATAGCCTTTATTTTGCAATTAGATGTTGCAATACCTATGGATATTGCATGTTCACCGTGTTGCAAGAGAGTCCCTTGAGCAGAACTCATTGAATTTGGTTTGTAAACACTTCTCCTAAGTATGGGCATTGGAAGTTGTGAAATTACCCATTATTCAGTGCATGCAAAGTAACAAGATATTTCCTAAACTGATTTATTAGAATTTATTTTGGATTGTGTAGAAGTGGCGCTTCCTTCAGCCCAAGCTCTGGAACAATTTGAATTCAGAATGATCCATCTCTCCTGAGCTCCTTTGTTGTATTGTCAAGCACTTTCACAGGATATCATGTTTTGCAGAAAGGCAGATGTTGGAGACCCCAGTGTTTACTCCCCTTGCAGCTCAGATGTAGGAGGCAGTTTCAGAGTCCTGTCAGGATGACTGAATAAACCTGGGAATTGTGGTTTGTTTGTTTTTTAACCACAAGTGACTTGCTGTGCCTATCCACCTTTTGAGATCAAGAGAACTTCTGAAACTTTCTGCAGTAGCCCCCTGGAATGTGTCCTCCCTAATGGGCACTGACACCTTCCGATCAGCAATGTTATTTTTAAGCTCTGCCATGTCATCAGCTAGTCATGTATCCTATTGCTTCACAGTGCCTGTGGCCTGCTCATGCCTGCAAAGCTAGCCCAGGCTGGGGGCACAAGTTGTCCCTGCCTGCCTGTCCCTCCCATATCAGAGTGCCTTCTCAAATCCTGGCAGCTCTGCCAGCTTCCTTCCTCTACTCCCTGGCTTCTCTGAACCTCTCCTGTAACCTGCAGTGCTGCTTTTTTCCCCATTGGGACTTTCAACTCTAAAAATGGCACCAATTTTCTTGGGTGTTATTTAAAAAGGAACGATGACTCTCCTGTCCCACTCCCAAGATGTGCTTTCTTTGCACAGCCCATACACGATACCTCACATGTGCTGCAAGGTCATCTTGTTGCATTTTGGCACTCCTTCTGCCTTCCCATAGAAATGCTGGTCGGCAGCTTGCTCAACATTTGTGCATTCCTTTTCTTGTCCTGCAGCTCATTGCTACTCATTTCTCAGTCTGAGGATGGATAAAGTGATGGTCTCTCACTAAGTGGAAACAGATTTTTTCCCTGAAGAGATTTTACTTTTATCTAACTTGTTTCTTGAAGAAAGACAAAAATGCCAGAAAGTGAGAGATGAACTGAAGCTCTTTGTTTGCCTGGCTCAGGTTCACCCTCACTTCAAAGCACAGCATGTTTGTGTGCTCACATTGTCAGGTGCATGTCCTTAGTACATGGAAATAAAGTTTACAGTGACCACAAATGGATAAGCTCAAAAAAACCCTGAACTGGCCAAGTCTCAGACATATTTCTCTTGGTTCTACTCATTAAAAACATGTTCTTACTTCCTCACGAGCTCTCCTCTGGTTGAAGCATTAGAATGAATTCCATTCTACTCATCCCATGCAGGTAATAAATATTGCAAGACCCCTCTGGAAAAAGTGATAAAATCCTGGTATCTTTGCCAAGATTCTCATGTTTGCATTCAATGAAACACATTCCAAGGTGGTGGAAAACAGAGTTTCTGGTTTGTAGAAAATTATCTTCTTGATAGTTTTCAATTTGGTTTTGGACCTCAGTTTTTAGGTTCATCAGCTTTGAAGCAGGCTGGGTCCTGGCTCAACTGGTCTCTGACCTGGGTGAGGCTTGGAACGAAGTATTTCAAATTAGCAGCATTTTCTTTGGAGAACTTCAGATCATTTTAAAAGTCCATTATTTTGTACCGCTGGACAGTTGGATTTCTTCTGCCAAAGAACCAGACTCTGTCCCAGCTGCCTGGAAGCCTAGTATTTTCCCTGGGTGTGCTCAGGGAGACACGACAGCAGGGACCTCAGCATCCCCTCTGGCAAATCACCCTCACACAAGCTACAGCACCTCCCGTTGCAGCTGCGAGGCTGGAAGTGCAGCTTTTGCGGCTGGCTGCAGCTCTGATGGTAAATGTAAAATACTCTATGTACACTGAGGAGCAAAGCAGCCCCACAGCAACAGAACTGCAAACTGCCAGCACTTCTGAACTGCCAGTTCACTTCCATAGTAACTGGGATAAGGCCTTAAGGGGGAAAAACACGACAAGGAACATGGCAAAATATGAAGCCCCTTTTCTTTAGTAGCAACTGCTCTGTTCCCACAGCTGGCAATGAGGGAGCAGATGTGAAGAGAGCCTGAAGTATCTTTACATCCTGTGTATAGCTTCTGCTAGCAAGGGACATGGCTGAAATTCCTGCCCTAACAGCTTGTTCCTGTTGGGATGGTTTTAGCTGGCATCATGTCACTGAGCCAGTACATACATAGTTGTATCCCTCTGATGTTGCTATGTGCCCCTGTGTCCCTGGCATCGTGGGTGTTGGTGGTGTAGCCATGGGCACTCACAGCACACTGTGGACAGCCAAAACAGTCTTCCCACCCTGATCAAGATGGACTGCATGTCCTGTGCTGCTCTTGCTCATTGTTCTCGCAGGTGATTGTAGACAGTGTGCTGAAGGGTTGGGTGGTTTTCTTTAATGAGAGGAAAGAAGATTGCGATAGAAACACTTTACTACAACAGCCTCATATGCAAGGGGGGCCAGCAGGAGCAGAAGCACAGGCCTGACACCTTTCCACCAAGAATGACAATGGAAAAATGATCAGTCCTTTTTAAGAAGGCTGCTTTTTAGGAAGGCTTTGCTGCTTTCTTGAGTTGCTTCTGCTTAGCTGGAGTGTCCCGTGTTGTCTTTTGCCCAGCAGAGGAGGAAATCAAAGCATCTGCTGTAGAAATTGTAGGTGTCACTAGCCAATGTCCAGCTTTGCGAACCTGATGTGTATTGTGTCAGAGGCTCAGCGTGCCTTGCTCAGTACCTGCTGCTGGTAAAGGAGTTACTTGCAAATTGGCTTGGAGATGTTCTGGCTTTTTGGTTTTTACTTCTGTGAAAAACACCCTTCCTAAAACTTTGGAGACAGGATAGCTGACTACAGCTGACATCTTTACATTGTTGTTGAACTATCTGGATGAAAGAGAGGAGCTTGAAAGTTTTCTGGTGATTTGAAATGTGTCAGTTTCTTTGGAATAGCCCTTGCAGTAGTGGTTTCTGTGGTTTTGGCTGGCACTCCCCTGCAGCTGCTGCCAGCTTTCTTACAGGTCACATAGAACACACATAGCCTCTGGAGTGCTGCAGGACTATGTGTATTTTGACATGTTTTGTCTCTGTGACAGTCCCCAGTTCTCATTTCAAGTTGTAAAAGTCTGCACAAAGATGAAGGCTTGAGCATCATACTGCACAAATGGAAGCCACCTCTGTCTGACCCCTTAATGCCCACAGTCTTTGTTAATAAAGATCCACTGTGTAGCTCCCCATTTAAAGTGGCAGTTGGAGTAAAATCAGTTATCCAGTGTTTGAAATACCTGTTTAGCTGCTGGGAGCCACTATTTGATCTTGAGCAGGATACTTGGATGTGTTCATTTTTAAGTGTCAGGTAGTTCAATGACTTCACCCAGCATTTACATTTTATGGGCATACACATAACCTAAAGAGCCAAAGGAAAGTTCTCTATTTCCTGTAAACATTTTTATATATGTGTGTCACATGAAAGGCTGTTGGATGAAAAAATATACTGTATTGTTGAGTGCCTGGAAGAAGTCACTTGGGCATTATTTTAATCCTTGGCAGTAACTACACCTATGTATACTTTTTATTTAAGAAATCTAGAATACTGGTCCTGAACTGACTTTCTCAGGATGCTGTGTGGAGAGCCAAGAATAGGGGATCTGCATGTGGACAAGTGGGTAGAGGCTGTCCCCTTCGGAAGAGTAGGCCCATATAAGGTTGCAGAAAGATTCTGTCCCTTTTACCTGGAGTTTAATTCAGACCATGCTGAGTTAGTAGTGCCCTAAACCTGTGACCAAAGTAATTGAGTCTAAAGGCCAGCAGTCACTGAATGATTTTTCTTGTACCACAACAATATGCACTGACAGAATTCTCTCTCCCTGTCTTCTCAAGCTCTTTAGATTGGTTGAAAGGTGTTAAACACACCACTTTTCTAGGGCTTTCATCTTTATGGGAACAGTGTTATGCTGCTCTCTTTGTATAATTATAGTTATATCTGGGGGGTGGGGTGGGGAAAGATGAAGAAGAGCAGAGAAAGAAAGAACCTGGAAAAGCCTGGAGATACCCAAATGAGACAAGCAAAAACATAGCTTGGGATAACAAGGTATAAATCAAACATCTGGGAAATATTCAACAGCACATTTTGTCCTTTTGGGTAGCAAAAGGATTTTGGTCATTAATTTTGTGTTTAGTCGTGTATCCCACCACAGAAATAAAGGTTAAAAGAGAGATCTTTTGCCTGACAACAGAAGCAGACTTAGAATTTTGAGCCTCAGTACATCCCTAGTGGAAAATAAGTGCCAGTAAGAAACAAAGCCATCCCTTTAATAGGGAAATTGGTGGCACAGGTCATCATCTGTTTTGACAAGTCATTCTCTCTTGTGTCATTTGTTGTTTTTGCTGTTATCTGTAGGAGTGATCAAGGAAGCTGATATGTCATTGGAGACCAGAAAAGAGGTCGCACATGAAGCATGTCTTCTGTACAGCCTTTAATTGAACCTTCCCTGCTGCTTTTCCAGGCTGGTGGCTTTTCTGTGCAGACTGAGCTGCAGGCAGCGCCTTCAGAGAAGCTGAGTTAGCATGACAGCTTGGCTAGAGTAAAAGTCTTGAAAGATGTCAGAACTGAAAACTTTGAGGGGGGAAGAACCATTGCTAACGGTAGATGGAAAACAGATAAATAGAAATAGAGGAAGGCAGCCATAAAGGCCAGCAAAATGCAAAATGAAGGAAGACAGGACAAAGTTTTTCATTGTTTAAAGAACTTTCTTTATATGTGTCCAGTTCTGGACATACGAGCTGCTCTCATGCATCTGGATAGTTTACCCAGGAAACCTTTAAACAATTTAAATGTCCTGCATTTATTTTTGTGATGCTTTTCACAGCTGCTTATTTAAAGATTGTGGACAACCTGCAAGCATATTAAGGAATATGAAGACAAAATGGTCAGACAGCATCTGTATATGTTGTTTAATCAGATGTACCTGTCCTGTCCTGGGTTTAATTTAAGAACATTTAGTTACCAGTTGCTGTAGTTGGAGGTATGCAGGTCTGAGGGGGAATCAGCATCTTTCCTACCTCCTGATGCCATTGTCCCTGAGGGAGTACATACAGAGTCCTTTATTTCAAATAACCCTCTCCTGGGGCAGTCTTCTCCAAGAATTTTAATGCTGTCTCTTTTATGTCTATAACCCTGGTTTCACCCTTACCTTGAATCCTCATTGAGTAATAATAGCTAATTCCTACTTATAATTTTGAATGTGTAGCTATTTAAGTGCTTTATGTGTAAAGGTCAGGACTGCTTTTCTATTTTTATAGTAGGGAAAGTGGGGTTGTGAGAGGCAAAATAGCCTTTACCATATGTTTCATATTCATTCTTCTCCCTCTGCTGTACCTGAATGGAAATTCCTGCTGGGAAGCCTTCAGAGGCTGTTCACCTACTGTACCAGAGAATCTGGGGAGAATGGTCCCTCACCCCTTCTTTCCTGCTCAGCCACATGACAACATGTTGCAAACAGTGCTGTCTTTGGGGGCAGGTCATGTTCCATGCTGTCCTCATAAGTTTTCAGAAAAAAATAGATTCTGAGAAAGGTGAACCAGACTAAGAGGGAACTTGCCCTCCTGGGAATTCTTCCTCTGCTGAGAAACACAATGTGATATTTATTTCTGTGTATGGGAGAAGCTGTATGACTGGAAGTTGTATGATACTGAATTGTCTGGGCCAAACCACATCCAGTGACTTAAAGCCTTTTCTTTGGTGTTTGCCTGCTTTCTTTCTTTCTTTCTTTCTCTTTCTTTCTTTCTCTCTTTCTTTCTTTCTCTCTTTCTTTCTTTCTTTCCTTTTCTTTTATTTCTTTTTTTTTTGTTTTGTTTTGTTTTTAATTTCCCCTTCCCCCCCTTTCCTAACTTCCCCCCCTTTTTTCCCCCTTTTTCTTTTTTTCCATCTTCTCCTTTTTTCCCCATCTTTTTCTTTCTCTTAGACCATTAGTGTGGCATTGAAGTCAGGTATATGGCTGGGTTGTCAGAAGGCCGAGTTGCTGTTGTGTGCTCTTACAGTGAACACCTTGCTCAGTGGAAACTTGATCCTGAGCCCTGAGGTGAGCTTTGTTCCCATGCTTTGCTGCAGTCACTGTTTACACTGCAGAACTTGCAGATCTTCCCATTCTGGGCTTCTTCCTGATGCAGGAGCTGGCTGTGGGCCACCACTTCCAATCTCTTTGTGTACTATGATCAGTGGTTGGCCAAGGCAGGGCTGTGATACTTCCTTGTCAATGCCTCACCAGAGAAATGGAAGAACTGTTAGTCATCACCATAGGAAAAGTCACAGAAAATTTATACTATTTTTTGGTTGTTATTGATGGTGGGGTTTGTTTTGTTTTGTTTTAATTCTTCTGGTGTTGCATTTTGTGCTGTACCATTCAGGAGAGAGAGAAGTTGTATAGGCAGGTAGGTGAAAGCAGTTCTGAGCTTTTCCCTGTCACAGCAACTTGACAGGGAATCTCTAATAGCTATTTTTATTCTCACATCAGTTTACTCAAATCCATTCCATTCAAAGTTACTGCCCTGACATTTGAACCTTTCAGGCAGACTGCCAGTGGCAGCACCTTATTTTTATGTTGGAAAAGGAGGAAAAAAAATTGTTGACATGTAATTAATGGAACCAGATAGAATCTGAAATCTGAATGACACCCATTATTGAATAATGAGCTTCAAATCCTTTGTTACAAATCACTTTAACATTGCAATGGTGTGGGAGGGTTCAGAGAGGGTAGCAACTTGTTTTGCTTGAGCACTGAGCAAGCGAATACTGTGGGTACTGTGTAGTGCAATTACACTGGCCTTATGGCTGTCAGACAACCTGTGGGGTGTAGAAGGTCTGTGACCCATGTCCTGTGCTGAATCACACTAGTGGAAGGAGAGGAAGGAGATGAAAATCTTTGCCTTCCACAACTTGCTGGATCCCTGCCATGTAATTGCTTTTAGACTCAGGACTATAGACCTGTATTTTCTAGAGCAGCATCAAATTCAGTGGAAATGGGCAAGAGGTGTCAGACTGACTGTGGATCGAAACCAATGTAGGTCAGCTGGAATTCTAGGACAGCTCAGAGATGTTTTAATAAAGTGTGATTCTGTAATGTTTTTAAGAAGATGAGAGAGGAACAACAAACAAATGTTTGCCTGTTTAATAAGACAGTCTGCAGAGATTTTTAACATCAATTTTTAGTGCTCACTGAAAGCTGAAGGGTTTGGGGAAATTGCTGTTAGAGAGTTGTCTCCATGGGTAGAATCAGAGGAACGTTCTTTGATGCCACATCCCAGGATATGAGCTGCCAAGGCTGGTTTCTATGCAGAAGGCATAAGACATGATCTTTTTCATGCCTTTTCTGAAAAATGAATGGTAAAAGTATTGCAATGCTCCAAAAGCTTAAAGGTTTGCACCAGTCAGACCCCCCTGCAATTCAGAAAACTATTGACATTTTTCTTTCTTATCTCTGGTCAAATCTTGTCACCTGAACCCAAGCCTGCCCCATGTTCTCTTGCTTTGACTTAACAGAGGGATCCCCCTGCTTTTGAAAAAGCAATGCACCGAGCTTACGTCACTGAATACTTTAGTATCCCATGTGTTCTGGGGAGATATCAGTACAGAGCTGGTTAGAGGAGTCTTTATGCACCTTAGTTGTTGTTGTTTGTGTCAACTCATGCAAGAGACAAAGGAAAGCAGCTAAAATATAAAATACTTAATTCACTTGTAGGACAATTTCTGGAAGACCCAAATAGTAAGAACTTTTACTACAGTTTTGCTTTAACACCTGACATTTTAAGTTAAAAATGTGCTTTGTTTTACACATCATGTTTGTATAGGTGTGTAGCTTCCATTTGAAACAGGTTTGTATCTGATGCAGCCTCTTAAAGGGAGCAAATATTCTTCTAAAAGAAAAAAGGCTCAAAGTACCTAAAATAGTTCCTCTATTAATTCTTTGTCATGCAAAACCGATGCAATAGCTCCAAGTGCTTGATGCAATTGCATATGACATGCCCATGCTAATGCTGCCCAAGTCTTGGGTAGTATAGTACTGGTCTGTAAGGAGTGTGTCACCAGTCAAGTGTACCTCAGACAGCTGTGTCCTGTTCTGACATCAAGCTATCTCAGTTTCACTTTTTCATCTGCTCCATTGTGGTATTCTGATGGGACTGGAGAAGATAAGGGTACAGGAAGAGGCTGAAAGGAGAAAACCTTCTGCGCTGCATTAGACCGAGTAGGTCAAACACATGGCATTATATATAGATAAAGAAGTCTACTCTTGTTTGGTAGCAGTTACTTTTATTGTGGTGCGGAGGAAAAGATAGTGCTGCTTCATCCCTGTTTCAATTCAGTAGAAGTCCATTCCTCATCTAAGCTTTAGTGATTGTTTATTCAATCTGACATGATGTCTTTGGTAAGAATGACATAAAAGAAATGTCTGGAGAGGAAAATACCACTTGACCTCACAAGCTTCTCCCCCCTTAAGTTTCTCTTAACCCCCAGTTTTCTGTTTTGTCACTGTATCCTTTAATCCCTTCTCTCTCCATAAAAGTGCCAAGATGTCTCCAAGCCACTTAGACAGCAGTCCATGTTTCCATGTTATTACTTGGCAACTAATTCCACAAGTTCATCATTCTGACCCTGAGTGAAATAGTTTGAGTTTCCGGTATACACAATTATTTTGGGTTATGACTTCTGACTTTTGAACCCCTCACCAGAATGCATCATTTAAATCTCTTCATCAGCTCTGAGTGCTGTTACTGGGTTAGCTTGGTGTCAATATTCCTCTAGCAGCATTATACAAGTCAGAATTTCATCCTACATCTTCTCTTGGAAGAACTGCAAGAATATCTGGTTCCTCAGTTCACGATCCTTCCACCGTTATTCATGTTCTCCAGGAGCCATATGATTGTTTACAGCATACAAGATAGGTGCTTTATGAAGGGTAAAACTGGACTTGGTAACAAATGGTCCTTGTGTATTTCACACTCATCATAACTGTGCTGGACTGCATTCTGATCTCATCTGCAGACAAACAGAGTAAACAGCAAAAGCAATTTCAGTACATGATCTGAGTGCAAAAAGAGGCTTAACTTCAGAAAGCATTCAACATGCTGGTATTCCCCATCTGCACTCATTCTTCTGTGCACTAAAAATATTCTATATGCATTTTGTTTTCAGTGTTTGAAACATCTACAATGAAAAAAGAAAAAAGAGAACAGATATTTAATATCTGGTCACTGCACATAGAAATACATCATCAGATGGGTGGTTTTTTTGTATTCTTTCCATCACACATTCTTCTCTGAAGCTGTAGGAAGTAATATGATATTAAAGAGTCATCTTCCTTCCTGTTGTTTCATCCATTTGTAGTATTGATATTGTCAAGTACACTGTAAAATAATTTAGCAGCCCAGACCCAGTTGAGTCACCCAGATGTTAGCCTACCAGTATGTAACTTAGTGAAGGCTGATTTGGTGGCAGAGAGTTTTATTGAAGGTGCAAAATGGACACAGGGATGGGTTCCCATCTGGAACTGTTTTGAAGTTTGTGTAAAAACTGACCATAATCTCCAAAATTGCACTCTCAGCCCAAAAAAAAAAAGCAGAAAAGGGCTTACACCACTGAATTGGTATTTACTATTTTTCAGTTCCTTCCTTAACATACTGTCAGCCATGGGAATTTACAAGCTTTCCAACAAGACTGAAGAAATCCAGGAAACCACAATGACAGATCCACTTGAAAAGACCATTTCACAAGAGTGGTGAAAACTCAAACTATTTTTTTATCAGTGGCTGGAGCTATTAGAAACCACTAATAGTAGAAAGCCCAGTGCAATAAAAGGAGGGGTTCTCATGCACAGCTGGCAGATGTTTGTTTGCATCACTTCCCCCCTTCCACTCCCCCCAGGAAAACCACTATAAGCAACCCAGTTCTCTCAGAAATGACTGTAAGGTTATAAGTTTTGGGCACATTCTTTAAATAAGCAATTTGTTACTCTCTTTAAATATTGACTTATAAACAAGAGATCTGCTCAGAAAAATCTCTGTGGTTTTGTGACTTTTTTTTGGCTATGCAAGTACCAATAAATGTTGTGTAAGAAGTATGATCATGTGAAAAACATGAGCTGTTGATCAGGGTAAGAGAAAAATCTCTTCTTCTGAATTTGTTTAGCTTGAAATTCTTGTTTCTATTTTAGCCAGAGAGGTAGGCTGAGGAAGAAAGCCTTTCTAGATGTATGTTAGTAGCTGTCAGCCACAACCAGAAAATGCAGAAGCATGCAAAAATGAGGAGGAAAAAAAAAAGGGTAAGAAATTCCTTGTAGACCTCAAAGAAACAACAAAAAGAAGTTCCCTTGGCTTTAGGTTTGGATAAGGATTTGGTGCTGTTACTCTTTAATGTTCCAGTTTTTGAGGAAGCTTTTTATCCCTAGAAGTTATTTTTCTTCCCTAGGACAAATTCAGAGAGCAGACTTCAAGAATGCCTGCTCAAATGACTTTGAGAGAGCTGACTGATAGCTTCACAAGCAACAGAGGAGTTAGCCCCACAACAACTTGTGTTTGTAATGGATGGCCACCACAAGGAGCTGGTATCTGTGCCATGCCCTTCTGTGTGTGGTATTTACTACATCTCTTGCAAGTTGGAAGGAACTTTTACTACTGGGTTAGGTTGTGCTTCTCCCCAGTATATCTCATCTTTGTATTGTAAACTTGCTGATTTTCATGACTGGCATTTCTGCTACTTATTAATTCTGTAGGAAGTGTTCAGAGTCTGGCTTGGAGAGGCAAGTGTGATGTTTGATGCCATTTTGTGCAGCTTCCACAAAACTACACACAAATTCATTCCTGGTCAGGTTGGACAGGACTTAAGCAATCTGATCTAGTTGAAGATGTCCCTGCTCGCTGCAAGAGGGTGTCCTAGTGCTGTAGAGGTCCCCTCTGACCCAAAGCAGTCTAGCTGCAGCTTGGAGGGGACCTCTACAGCGCTAAGACACCCTCCTGCAGCGAGCAGGGACATCTTCAACTAGATCAGGTTGCTTAAGTCCTGTCCAACCTGACCAGGACAGAGTCAGTTCAGAAGACCAATTTGTGCATATGTTGAAACTGGGCAGTGAGGGAGTTCTGGGCAAGCAAAATGACCTTCTTCCCTTGCATTCCTAGACAAAATTCTGGGGCAGAAAGCCACACAGAATGGTTGTCTGGTGCAGAGATGTAATCAGTGTCTTTATTTGTCCCACAAAGTATTATTATGGGTTGAGATGGAGAAAGCAATTTGCCAGAGTAACTCTCAGATACTAATCTGAGCTTTCAAAGCAAGCAAAATAAAATAAAATGAGCACAATTTATGTGGAAATCAGTAAGATAGAAACAGTGTGAAATCCTGGGTGTTGCAGTTACTACTGAGGGAGCTGGGGTTGCTTAGCCTGGAGAAGAGGAGGCTCAGGGGAGACCTTACTACTCTCTACAACTACCTGAAGGGAGGTTGTAGACAGGTGGAGGTTGGTCTCTTCTCCCAGGCAACCAGCACCAGAACAAGAGGACACAGACTCAAGCTGTGCCAGGGGAGGTTCAGACTGGATGTTAGGAGGAGAATTCTACACAGAGAGAGTGATTGCCCAGTGGAATGGGCTGCCCAGGGAGGTGATGGAGTCACCATCATTGGAGGTGTTTAGGAGGAGACTGGATGGGGTGCTTGGTGCCATGGTTTGGTTGATTAGGTGGTGTTGGATGATAGGTTGGACGCAATGATCTTGAAGTTCTCTTCCAACCTGTTCTGTTCTGTTCTGTTCTATTCTACTCTATTCTACTGAGGTACTGCTGTGTATCTGAGCATGTGGATTTTTAGATTGCTTCTGGAGAATGCTCCTTACCAGCTATGCTATACTCCTTTCATGCTTTGCCCAGTCCTCTGCTTAGGCTACTTGGCAGGTGATGATAGTATCAAACAAACTCAATGTACAGGCAGTGATGCCCATCCCAAGTATGTTTTTGGTGGATTTTTGTTGTTGTTTTGGTGGGGTTTTTTTAGCAAAGCTTCATTTTGGTGCAAGTGAAGGCATATGGGCTCACCATGTCAAACCTTTAGCTGGCTTTTGCAGAGGCTTTTTTAGCTGCATTCCATAGCACAGTTTCTAGCACATTCAACAGCAAGAGCTAGTAATTTAACAGGATTGAGATTGTTTCTCATAACAGAGTGCTCCACTGCCTCCTTGTAAAAAACAATCATGTGGGGTTTTTGTAGGTTACATGCAGTCCTCAGGACTTTGTAATTTCATTCGAAGATGCCTACAATTATCAACTAACTTCAGGCTTAATTAGCTTATTAGCTTGTCTTGTAGCTCTGCCTGCCCTTTAAAGTTTCAGCTTTCCCCCAAATGTTGCCCAGAGCATCATTTTGTACTTATTTCAATTTTGTGGATACTTGGTGATGAATTCTTCTTGCTTTTGAATCTTGTTTAAATAACTGTGCTTATATAGACCCCAGCTTGCTCTGTGTAAAATATTGTGCTGGCACCAATGTAAACAGAGCTGAAATGACTAGCAGGCCACAGTGTAATAAATCAGAGTGATTAGTCATCCTCCTGGGACACAGATGAGTCAGCTCAGGTCAAGACACTTCTGGGAAAACTAGATAGCTGGTAAATGTATTAACAGCTGACTATCAAAGTCCCTGTGTTGTACCAGGAAATATCCCTGATTTGGGCAGTTCTTCCCTTCCTGCACAGACAGAAGCAAACTAACTACTTAACGACTTTTCTCCTCGCTACCAGTTCTGGCAGGCCAACAATTTGTTTCTCCATGACATTCTCTGTATGTGTGGGCTAACAAAGCTTTCTGTTAGATGAAATACTATCTGCAATGTAACATGCAGCCTTTTAAAAATTGCAATTAGGCCAGGGGCAGGGTTAGCTCATGATCTTTAAAAATGTATTTCTTTGACCATGGTTTGCTGTCTTCTCAAGTGAGGTCCAGATGTCATTTCAGAATGAAGCAGGGGCATTTTCTCTCATTGCATCACGTTCTACCATGATGTGCAGAATTAAAGCTGTGCTCCCACCTGAG
Organism: Dryobates pubescens; assembly: GCF_014839835.1. Taxonomy (NCBI): domain Eukaryota; kingdom Metazoa; phylum Chordata; class Aves; order Piciformes; family Picidae; genus Dryobates; species Dryobates pubescens. The sequence goes on from NC_071643.1 coordinate 8,183,719, forward strand.
GAAAAATTATATAGTTTGCCCTATACCTGGGATGTGAAACAAGTATTTTGTCCTTTTCATACTGGTAGTGAAGAAGAGACTTGAAATGCTTTGTAGTGGCTCAGCAGTGATGTCTTGAAATAAAGGTGCTTCTTAATTTGAGGTGTGAACACCTACAACTCCTCTTTATTTTGCTAGGCAGAGCTGATAGCAGGTCTACAAGGCCTTTTGTTTATATAAGTAATTAGTCTCCAAATACAGCAAAGTCCTTCTGTCTTATCCTTTTTCATACAACTGTATTTTAGATGTCTCCAAATATGCCACAAAAGGGGTGGCCTTATGATTTGTTCATGACCTCACCAGGAGTGGATTTAACAAGGAGTCTGTTCATTCCTCCTTCTCCCTTGCTTCCATCTGACTGTGCTTATTAGACCTCTCAGTACTAGGTGTCAGCCAGGACCTGCTGAACATCACAGCCAGATCCAAGTCTGATCTAATCATTCTCTGTAACTTCATTCCAGTGTGCTCTCTTTATCTTGTGTGTACCTGCATGTCAGAGGTGTAGGTACCATCCAGAGATTTGGGATGGGCAGAACCAAGGGGAGTGGAACTGTCTGGAAGTGTTCCAGTGACGCCAGGGTCTACAAACACAGATCTGTACAGGCTGGAATGTCTGGAATTACATGCATTTTTGCTGAATTACTGCAGCTTTACTAAAGAATATAATCTTGCATCTGGCATATGACTATCTTGGGAATGTGATTTCAGTGCCTCTTGGAGCCTCAGATCTCAGGCTGAGAGTGTCCTGCTCTGCATCAGGAGACTTTGGGAGCTAAGCAGAGGAGCAGCCCATCACCAACACAACTTCAGTGATGTAGAGGTCCTCTCTTATAGTCAAGGAGCTGCAGCTGAAGGTACACAGCTGACTCTCATTTTGGCTTTTTGCTGTTTGAGATGTAGACCTACATGGTGTAACACATAATGACACATCTGTGAATTTTTGCAATGTGTGGACAACTTACAGACATGGAAAAGCATTGTCAAATGATTGCACTAGCTCCAGTCTGCACATGCCAGCGACATTCAGGTAATAACCAACTGTGCAAATAGGTAAAAGTATCTACAATGGACTATGTACTCTGTATGCATAGCTGCTCACTGCTGTTTTCACTGCACTTTCTAAACTTACAAAAGCCCTGAATTTGTTTCAGAAAACAAAAAAAAGGTTGTGTCACAAAGGAGTTTATTATTATTTCACTCTGGCAGACATCATGAAGGACTCAATGATGCTGGGTTAGACAGGTGTGATTCTTAGGTTTTTCAGTGATCTGAGATCTTTTGAGAGCTTGCTGATGGGCACTTGACAAACCAGAAGGAAAGATGTATGTCCTGTGGCCTGTCCAAGGGTCTATTTCCTAGGCTGGATGGGATTCCAAGCCTTCAGACAGATAAATCATGTATGTGGCTCCTGGGAGATTTAGATGTTAAACTGATACCCTCCTGATGATACAGCTCTCAGTTAAGTGTCCCTTAAAGGTTTTCAAATGTGGGTTTCAGTTCTACAATACAAGGCACATCAATTCACTGGCTTCAGCCAAGGACTTACTTGAAAACAGGTGTCCTCTAGCACATAACACATGGCAGGATTGGACAGATTCTCCCTTATTTGGGTTTCTGTGAAGCTTTTACCTGAGGAAAGGGAAAACCAGTGTGAAGCTGTATGGATACTGTTCTCAATGAGACTAAAATCCTAGTGGTCTACAGAATTGGATTCTGACTAGTACTTTTGTCTGACTGAACAGATCTAGTTGTCACCTACCCCTACTGTTTTTATTCATTGTTGCAATTGTTAAGGGGACTTTGGAAATACAGGCAGTCATGTAACTGCCACAGAGTACGTATCTGAAACTGGAATACTACCTTGGTCCTGTGGATTTGAGTTTGTAGCATGGGTCTTAACTCTATAAAAAATCCAGGTGGAAGTATGCTTCTGTTTTCACACATCTGATTTGGACCTGTTTCTTGCAAACAGAACTGATCTATTAGAAACCCCTTCTGCAGAGAACTCTGTGGGATTAGGAGTCAAGGCAAGCTGTGACAGAAATGCCAGCTGTGACACAGGATTGCATGTCAGTGCTGTGGGAAGGTGGAGAAGTAGCCCAGTTCCTGTGCAGCACATCTCATTCGGAGATTTGGAGGATTTTGGTGTCATTTTACAGTGATATTCCAAGGTTACTCAGCAGATCTGTGACACAGCTGGGAATGAAGCCCAGGTGGCCAGAGCCCCGGACCACTGCTCCATCCACCCTGCCTCCAAAGGAGCAATGTTTGCAAAGAGCCATAGGAAATGCCCAATTTGCTTGTGTTTCACCCCAGGAATGGAATGCTAGGTCAGCAGTATTTATTTTCTTATCTTGATCCCTCTATTTTGTACATTTTAAAAAGCTCTCTCTGTGACAGAGACTCTTGCAACCTCAAAGCAAGCTAGCAGAGCTTCGGAAAGATCTTGTAAAGTTACTGATGCTTGTGAAATGGTGATTCTCAAACTTTGCCAGTGCAGTTTGACAAAAGGTGGTGGGAGGAACTCCTCAGCATGTCAGCTGCAGTCCTGTGAGCAGCTCCCATCCCACTGATGACTGGATTTGAGTAAAACATGGCTTGTCCTGCCTCTGCACCAAATTTTACCCCATTGCCCCTGATCTGGAGTTAATGGGTTTAGAGAGAGGACCTCGCTCTTTGCCTGGAGCTAAATAAATTGCTGCACTTAAAAACCACACCACCCATTGCTACGAATCTATTAAACATCTCCAGTTAACTATACAACCTCCTGCTTGAGCAGCTGAGCGTGTAAATTCCTGTGACCAAATAGCTGCACAGTTAACTGCTTTCACATGTGCTCCCACCGTGCCCATCTCAAAAGGTGAAATCCTAGACTAGCTTTGCCAGCCAGTGACCAGGACACAGCTGGTTTAGGGGTCCAGTGGGGCACCCTGGAGCCTTGGTCTTTATGGCTGCTTGAGGATGGAGCAGAGGATGAGAGGGCAGAGGCAGCCCGGGCTGCGGTGGGACTTCTGACTTGCCCTAGTCCTCCCCTCCCCTGGACGCCAAGAGCCAGTGGCCGCTGTGGGTGAAGAGACTTGCTCTCAGACTTACTTAGGACCCGATCCTGCTGCAGCTGGGCAATCCGATGGCTCCCCAGGTATAGCTCCATGTCCCACAGCCCCACCACACTTACAGGTGAGGAAACCGGTTTTATTTTCCACCACCCAGGCCGCGGAGAGGCTTTCATTCCGCGACACAACGCCTGTCCGAGCAGAAAGCACTGCGGCGGCTCTGAGGGGCAAATCGGTCCCCGCAGCTGCTCGCCCTGACCCTGCCGCCCAGCTCTGTGGACCCACCCTTGGAGCAGTGGGCCCGACTGGGATGCTTAAAGCGGCTACGTTATAAACAGAAGGGCCACGTCCCTCCAGTGCGGAGCGGGGCCGGGGAGCCCTCTATGAAGGGCCGCGGTTGATGAGAAACACAGGCGAGAGCTGCGGCGACAGTGGCGCTGGGAGCATGTTTGCCTTGGCTGCTCCCAGGCTCGGGCCGCAGCACCGAGCAGGCCCCTGGCCACCCGCCAGGCTCTAATATTTCCTTTCGCTGTTGCTCATAAAGGCATTCAGGAAAACAATCGAGGGCAATGAGGGCCTTCCCGTTCCGTTCTGGCGGCGTGCGGAACCCGGGCAGCTCCGCGGGGAGCCTGCCTGGTCCGGGAGCAGCGGCGGGGACTGAGGAACCGCCTCTTGGAAGCGATTTCCCCAATCCCTTAAGGCACAACGGGCTTTCTCCCCGCAAACAAAAGGAAATGCCGCAGCCGTGTGCTGGTGGGGTGGTTACATGCGGTTTAAAAGGATTTATCAGTGTAGGAGCTGTGCTCACATAGCACTGGCCACACACCCCCAGCACACGCAGCTGCAGCCCCGGCCCCTGAAGATGATGATGGCATGGTTTTCCTCTGCGGGAAGAGGAAAACACTGCAGTGCTACAAGACACCCTTGTAGCTGGGTCTGCCTGAGAGGTAGTATGGAATGAATTGCTTTAAAATAAAAAAGCCACTCCCCGCTGTTAGTTATATGGGTATAAATTCTACATAAGAAGCTAGCCCCTGGCTACCCAAGATGTCAGCTATGCAAAGGAAATCATATGGAATTTAAACTAATAGGGACAGAAGTGCTCAAATTATGTGCCGTTTGCCTTACCTGGGGCACGGCAGCAATAAATATGAACACAAGGGAAGCTCAGCAAGTCTCCCCCTCGTTGTACATGTACAGTCACAACAATGGTAATGGAGCCAGCCAGGTGATGGGAATGCCCTTTTGCAGCTCAGGGAACCTGTGAGACTGCCTGAGACCTTGCAGGATTTTGGCTGTCAGTATCCAACTCTTGCTGAAGTATTAAAACAGCACTGTCACAAAAAAAATCAATACCTTAGGTAGGAGATTTCATGCCATTCAGAGCCTCAGGTGAGCAATCTGAATTGTGTTGTAACTTGTGAGGAGCATTGAGGAGAATGCTGCTGGGCAGTCACTGGGATTTTTATCCTGGACTTCAGGAAGAGCTGAGATAGCTCTGTCCTTAGCTTCCTTGCAGGTGGGAGCTTGTGGACCCAATCAGGACCAAGTATGCTCTAATATCTTCTTGCTGCTAGGGTACTTCCATGTGGACCAGGAGAGGCTGCAGAGGAGTTCATTAGCCCTTGATAATGTCAAAGGGAGAAATGTCACAGGGACTCACAGAATTATTGAGGCTGGAATAGACTTCTGAGATCATCAAGTCCAGCCTATGACCTAACACCACCACACTGACTAGACCATGTCACTATGTGCCACATCCAATCTTTTCTTAAGCACTTCCAGGCACAGTGACTCCACTACCTCCCTGGGCAGTCCATCCCAGTGTCTAACATTCCAGTGTCTAATTACCCTTTCCATGAGGAAATGCTTCCTAACATCCAACCTAAACCTCTCCTGCCACACCTTCAAACCATGCCCTCTTGTCACAAGCTGCCTGGGAGAAGAGCCTGACCCCCACCTTACTACAACTTCCCTTCAGGTACTTGTACAGTGTGATAGGGTGCCCCCTGAGTCTCCTCTTTTCCAGGCTAAACAAACCCAGCTCCCTCAGCCTCTCCTCATAAGACTTTCCATCCAGTCCCTTCACCAGTCTTGTCGCTCTCCTGTGGACCCACTCCAGCACCTCAATATCTTTCTGAAGCGTGGGGCTCAGAAGTGCACACAGCACTTGAGGTGAGGCCTCACCAATGCTGAGTACAGGGGTAGAATTGCATCCCTAGTCTTGCTGGCCACACTATTCATTATACAAATCAAGATGCCATTGGTCTTCCATTCCACCTGGGCTCACGTTCAGCCAGTTGTCAACCAGCACTTCCAGTACAGACTCAGTACAGCCAGAGAGGTTGGCAGCTGGGATATAAGCAGCGATCTGGGCTGGTATATAATAGTGAGAACTCATTGGCTGGAAAGTGTTTTCTGGCCTTTTTCTGGCTCTCCCCACTGCAGCCAGTTCCTGCTGTCTTGCTCTAGGAAAGAACTTCTGATTAGGGGATGCCTTGTGCATGCTGATGTGGCACTTCCACTGTTGTCAGTTCTTCAGTTTAGGAAGCAGATGTAAAGGTGTTTCTGTGTTCCTGAGGCAGGAATACTAAAACTTGAACTTTGAATCATTCAATGATGTCTCTTGTCAGAAGCCTGTTAGGATTTGGTTGTGCACAAATGACTGCTGTGAATGGGATAAGCTTTTTCTTTTGAGCTAATAGTCACCTGACATCTTATGACAGGAGTTTGTATCGGCAGGACCACAGCTGTAAGGGCAAGTGCACCATTAGCCAGGAGAACATCCATTTTCCCAGCGTACTTGACACGGCCTTTGGCATATTGCAGCCCAGACATATTTTTATTGTAATGAACTTTGAAAAACACATGAACTATTTTGAGCTGGGTTTCTTTCTAAAAGGCTTGAAAATATAGCCAGAACAGTCATCAACAAATAGTCCCAGGAACACGAGCTGCAGTTTCCAGGTGCATTTTCCTTCTTCGACATTGGGGGCAAATGAGGCATATGCTACTCTGAGCAGAAAACCGGCATGGTTCTCGTTACTGTTCAGCCTGGAGAGCAAAGCCCTGCATGTTTGTCTTTGGGGTAGGACAGTTGTATCTCATGTGTAGCAACAGTAGTACTGATAGGGAGTTTCAGAAAGCAGTCTCGCCCAAGTATGATACCTTATCACATTTGAAGACACAACTATGTTTCAGTTACAGTGAGTTTGTGATGTTCCTTTATCTCTGGGAATTCTTGCATTTCCCTAGAAGTTCTCCATTTCCCATGAAATGGGCTTGGTTTTAGAGCTATAAACTCTGAATTCAAATTTTATCACTTCTTGGAGCTTAACAGAGCACTAGGTTTGTGATTTTATTCACCAAGCTATGGATCATTGCAAATTGCTTCCTATTATTTGACAGCTTCCTTTTTAGAGATTTCAACACTCCAGTTATCTGCCTTCAGCAGTGTATGATTCTAATCACAGCTATGATTTCATAATCCCTCTTTAATTCAGCAAACATTCCAGATTATCAATACAGGCGATGTGTCTTTTGGGAGAGCACAGTGCAGCAACATTTTCCTGTTGTTAGGCATTTAGGTTTTGAGGCTGAAAGGTGCATATTGTTAACCAGGGGGAATTTTTTAGTTATAGTTTATAAATATCTCTAAGTATTTTGGGCTGCAGAGATAACATTCCCTTCAATGAATTTAAGAAGTAAAGCTGTAGAGTTTAAGGCCAAATTCAGCAGGAAGAAAGAAAATTACTGCCATATATCTTCTGTATGTCATTAAGTGGAAAATGAGATAATTCTTCGGTACATCTGAAAACTAAATAAAGAGGTTTATTCTCCTCCTAGCTGCTGTGGGTAGCTTCAGCTAATTTTTGTGGCAGTTAGGCATGTTGATAGGAGAAAAGATGCCTCAAGTAGGATGATACGGTGTACATACATTACTAAATAAAACACTCATTTTCCTTAGGATAATCCCTCTTTGTTCCAGATACATGTATGCATTCTTCTTACTGCAAGCATTTCAGTTGTCAGGATGACTTGATACATTTGTTCTTTGATGTCAAATTCAGTTGCATCACTGTGGAATGGTTGCTACAGAAACCCCAGTCCAGTTTTTAAATGTATCGAATGCACTCCTTTTTACTTAGAGAAGCTGGGTTTGATTTCTCTCCTGTATAGAAGTTCATAGTAAATTTCACCCATTTGAAGGGGTGAAAGCTCTGTAACTGCAGCAGTAAGCGTGGCAAAAATACCCAGATAGTGAGATCAGAGACAATCAGGGAAAAAGCAATTTAAAGTCCAACAAACAAAGTCTATCTCTTGATAAAATGCTCCCTGTTGTAATTGAAACCAGAGCTAAATTAGATCAATACCAAAATATTAAAGTGTGCCAAACCTGTTTTCTGTGGGCTTTGCTATAATTGGATTCTGATGCAAGAGATAAGTAGGCAAAGTCTGTTGACTCAAGACCATGATTATTCATAGAGAAAGCGCTTCCTGTTAAAGCATACAGTGCTTTTATCCGGTGCTTCTTGAAGAATTAATACATTTCTGTCCTCCCATTCCATGCTGATGCATCTGAAGTCCGTATCCCGCCTACAGTAAATCTCTGTCTTGCTTAACAAGAAACTATTTCACTGTATAAGCGAGGCATATTGACAACAGATTTAACCCAGACAGTTCAGCTTTATTCAATCAGAAGAATGCTGGCCTGGTTTCAGGTTTCTGGGATACAGGCACAAATGGACATGCCCCAAGTAGAATCCATTTGTTTTCCCATGAATGCACCTAGTAGGAGGTCAAATAACAATAAATATTTTGGCTGTTCAGAACAAGATAGATTACTGGAGTACTTGTGATCCAGGCTGGAAATATGATTACGACAAGCAGAGGTAGCATCAGAAATATGCTCTGCTCAGAATGGAAAAAACATTGGGTTTTGCCCTTTCTGTGCTGTAAGCTGTGGTCATTGCTTGCCTTCGCTAATCAGATTTACGGTGATAACTACATATATCTCAATGCCCTCCACCTCTGTGTGGAAGTCATTCTGTTTGGGAGCTAAGGACAAACAGCCAGTTGCGTAGCCCATTAGGAGATTTTTTTCCTGTAGGTATAGCATGCAAAGGAGTAGTTTATGGACTTCCTCTGTGATAGTCAGAATAAATCAGTTCAGTTCCAATATACCAGGGGCCCCAGACTCTCAGTGGACTTCCACCAAACAATGGAATAAATTGTGCAAGGGCAATTTGTCCCTAATGTTTTTGGCTATTTGATTTTGTTGAGGTTTTGCCGGCATTATTTAGATATTCACTGTAATTTATACTGCAGTGTGAAAAAGCCCTGCATATTTGCCTGCAGGGGAGTGAGTGCTCGCCGAAACAATCCTTTGAACATAATAAAACTGAAATCCCCAGGTAATAAAAAAATCCCCATCTTTTATGAATAATGCATTTGTGGAGCGGGGTGGGGGGTGGAGGGGGAAGGAAGTGCTTTGGAGATTTATCCCCCTCCTCTGCCTCCCACTCAACCTGTTGGCAGAAATAAACTCAGGGTTGGGAATGGCTTCCTACGTTTTGAGTGTGTTCTCAGGCTTGTTTTTAAGGTCCTGGCCTAAAGGCTACCACACAACCAGACAGCAGATACTGGTAATTCTGATTTGTTTGTTTGTTTGTTTTTAAAGCCTGTGGGTGTCTTCCCCTGTGCACTGGCCATCTGGCTGTGGGTTGGACTGTTTGGGATATGCCTGGCATGCTGAAAAGCAACACAAAATTGCTGAGTGGTTGGAGGCCCATTGACGATGGTTTGTTTGGGGTCCTCAGTGAGCTTTGACAGAGAGCAGGTGTTGTGATGATAAATTCAGGATGGGGTTGAGGATTTCTCTCTTCAGCTGGTGAATGTGTGGGAAATGCTGGAGGCGCACTGTAAAAATAAATGGTACTTATTCAGGAGATGCTGAAATGGCAACACTTTTGTGTCACAGTCTCAATGGAAAGGCTGTTTGAGATTTTAGTGGATTTCACCCCATAGCAGTGGCTTGGGATCTGTGTAGGAGGATCCAGACTCAGAGCTGAATTATGGCTGGTGAGACTGAGTGATACTTAAAAGTGGAGTTTCAGTACAGTTCCCATGAAGTAGTGTCCCAGTATGCCACAATGCCTATTGCTGTACCTTTGGGTTTTGGCAGTGCAACGCCAAAAAAACCCACAACCAACCAACCAACCAACCAAACCCCAAAATAACAACAACAACAACAACACCCCAAACAACAACAACAAAAATCCTGTACCTGCTCCATCATTTCATCAGCTGACTTGAACAAGCTGTTGATTTCCAGTTCTCCCTTACACTGAGATAATTGCTTTGTAAGTTGGACAAAACAAAAAGAAGCTGACAGTTTCCCAGCTGAGGATACTGGAGATTTCCTTAATGTGTGTAAAGGGGACACATCAGACAGGAGAGAATAAGTTCTCCCAGAGTTCAGGTTCTGAGAGTCTGAGAGCCTCAGTGGATGTGGTGCTCTTACAGCCAGTTAAACTTTGAATAATCCTTTCAGGAATAAAATATATTTTCTGTGACTATGATGGTGCCAAATCATTTCAAGTTGCCAAAAAGCTGCTTTGGAAGGACTTGAGGAAACCACAGCTGGGAATTGTGTCACAGATATAAAATGAGATTTATTTACTCTTCTACATCCAACACTGAAATAATAAGGAAGACAAGAACAGATGAAAGAAAAATTTGCCTTTTACAGCTTTTCTTTATTTTTTTAAAATTCAATTTAATTTACTTTTTATAGAGTTTCTGTGGCAAATCTGCATTTTCAAGAGACTTAATGCTCTTCTCACTGAGATCATTGAGTGCTAGGAACGAGGCTAGTGATGCATTTTATGCTTTAGGAGTAGGGAGAAGAGTGTGTGCTTCATGGCTCAGCAGCAGTTTGAGGTTTTCAAAGTGCCACGTTTGGTTTTCGGAGCTTTTGTCCAGCCCCACATTTACTGATGCTCTTTTTCTGCCTGTGGACATTACTTATGTTGCTGAACTCAAGTGGTGCCTGCTTCCACAAATAATGGATTTATCATTATGATTTTTAAATGCTATGAAATGTGTATGTATTTTGTGGGTTATGAGCATCCTTGGTCGTGTTAGAAGTGTTTGTGGACTGCCTGTGTCATAGAATTGTAGAATAATCTGGGTTGGAAGGGACCTTAAAGATCATCTTGTTCCAACCCCAGGGCCAGGACACCTCCAACTAGACCAGGTTGCTCAAGGCCCCATCCAGCCTGGCTTTGAACTCTTCCAGGCTTGCAGCCTCCACAGCATATCTGGGCAACTTGCTCCAGTGCCTCACCACCCTCATGGAAAAATTGTTTCTAATATCTAATTTAAATCCAGATTCTTCCAGTTCAAAGAAGTATTTAAAACTTAAAGTATTTTAGCCTTCTGTTTTGGACCAAAAACTTAGAGGTTTTGCTTGGACAGATAGACCAACTCCTGCAGTTCTGGCTCCATGGAGCCTAGATTTTTCAGGGTCAGTTAAAAAGAAACAGAACCACAGGTGATACCTTTTCATAAGTCTCTAGTTTTTGATGTTTGCTTGTATTTGCATAAATGACCAAATTACCAAGTGAGGAGTATGTGGTAGGCTCTCCTCTGCTTTTCCTTATCTAATTCACTGAGATACATTATCCAGAAATCTCACTTTTATCCTGCTGCAGGCAGGAGCTTTCCTAGATAAGAGGTGATAAGGAATATTGTAATAATGGGAATCTGAAAATACAGTCTAGCTGAGTGTGTGCACATATGCCCCATCTCGTTGTATTTGTGTTGCTAGAAGTATTAGGCCAATAAATTTTGTGTTCTCTTAATATGAATTATTTATTAAAATGCTCTTGCTTTGCATCAAATGAAACATATTAGAATTCAATGAATTTTTTCCTCAAATGCCCATTAAAATATAGCACTTCAATTTATTTTTGAGTATCTGGACAGGTATCTACTTTATAAGCAGCAACTGGCAGGGGAATAAAAAAATGAGGCAGAGCAGAGACAAGCAGAAACAGCTAATTGTTGTAGGTTCTGCACCACTGGATAAGGAATAGAGAGAGCAGGTTTATACTGGAATGCAAAGATAGCAGGAAAGAAACTGGAATACAAGGAAAGGTGTTTTAAACATGCAAGACATTTTCCAGAGTCCTTAAAAAGCAGTAGAACTCCTCAAACCTGCATCATGGAGCTCTGTGTAGGATCGAGGACATTGAGATGGAGGTTTGAAGAACATGCCTCTTACTAGAAAGCTTGCATATGTTCTACAGCTATTAGGAAATGTCTACACTGGGCAAATTTGAGATAAATGAGCCAAATTAGGCAGGGGAAGAAAAAGTATTTCTCTGCGAGGGGAACAATATTTCCATGTTACTGTGCTGTGGAGTGACGAGTGCTAAAGGCTCTACCATCCAGCCCACCTTCCTGGAATGAATGCCTGTTTACTTCAGTTGATCTGATCCTCTCACGTGGCAAAGGTGTGGATTGTAGCCTCAATGTCCAAAAAGGCAAATTAATGTGTGGATTTTGGTTATATTGCATATGCAGCATATTTAGACACTGCAAGCTTTGGGACTCTCACAGAGTATTTCCACTGAGTGTGATTGGTTCAACTTTTCCTCAGTTCTTGCACTGCTGTGGCTCTGGGTGAAACTGAGTGCCTCAGGATTATTATGAGGTGGACTAAGAGCTTTCTATCAGAGTTGTTTTTTTCAACCAAATATTGGTCTTAGAATATTATTTGCTTTTTAAAAAGCACCTGATCCTTATGGACAGTTCAGGGCTTCTCTTTCTTGTTCTAGTTTTGGAAAACAGAACATTAGAAGAACTGAGACCAAACCATGAGTCACCATCATTGGAGGTGTTCAGGAGGAGACTTGATAGGGTGCTTGGTTGCATGGTTTAGTTAATTGGGTGGGTTGGATAAGAGGTTGGACGCGATGATCTTGAAGGTCTCTTCCAACCTGGTCTATTCTATTCTATTCTATTCTATTCTATTCTATTCTATTCTATTCTATTCTATTCTATTCTATTCTATTCTATTCTATTCTATTCTATTCTATTCTATTCTATTCTATGGTGGGTTGAAATTTTCCTCCCAGCATTAACTTTGCCAGACCAACTCAGTTAGAAGCAAATGGAAGCTGTATTTACAAGCAAGACTACAGTCTGCAATGGAATGCAATGAATATGTACAAAATATACAACGTTTACAATATTATACAGTTATTTGCAATTAGCAAACAACATGAAAACCCTGGTCAGAGACCAGGGAAGCTGTTCCACTGCCCCCCAACCCCCGTCCCAAGAGAGAAGAGGAGCAGAGAGAAAGCAATGGGTTAGACTTAACTAAACAAGGCAGCCAAGCCAAGGTCAGCCAGAAGCAGATTAATCTCTCCCGGGTGAAGCAAGCAGAGCGAGATCAGAAAAGGAGAAAGAGTTGTTTTGCTCCAGCCCGTTTTATAGCAGATATCCCTCCAATGAATTTGTTCAGAATAATCTTTAGTTTTCTTCTTTACACCCAATAGTGATTCATTCGTATGTTTCTATCTTTCTACTCAAAATCTGTAACTAAATTTTAAAGGCATAGCCTAAACCCACCACACCATCATTATGATTTTCTGTGTAAATGGGGCAGTGTTTCCTGAGGAGGTTTACCACAAGGCTAGGTTTTGTTGTTGTTTGCAAACGTTAAAGAGATGCTTCATGTTCCCTTGGGGAGGGATGAGGGTTAGAGGAAACTTAAACTATTGATACTGTGCTATTTATCCCAAGCTTGCAGCAGAGGTGTTTAGCTTTGATCTAAACCACAGAATAGATTTTCTTGTGGTTTTGTAAATTGATTTTGCAGTAAAGTTCTGAACTTTGTTGTATTCATGACTAGATGCCAAAGAGAGCAAGCCTCCAAACTGAGGTTTTAGATGTAAAACACAAACAAATTCTTTGGTGGACCTACTACATCTCCTGACACAGTACTCCATGTTCCTGTTCCTTATGGTCCTGAGTTAAAAGATCTTGGATAAATAACTTGTTCTGCTCTTCTCACATTTTAAATTAACTCCTTGTTAATATAATTGGCAGCAGCTCCTGTAGTTCTGGAGCCTTTTCTTGCTCCCACATATCACTGGGTACTGTCATTCTTAAACTGCCTTGGAAAATGATTGTCTCTGCTGCTGTTTTCTTCCTTCTGACTGAACAGTGCTGTGAGTACTCCAATGAATATTGGGTGGTGTAATTGCCCTTTTCCTTGGGCTGGTGATGGGAATCTGTTGCCTTCACTCGCTTCTCACTTTTCTGTTTCTCAAATCCTTCAGCCTTAGCGGAATTACACCGTGTAAGGTCTTTTATGTTTAAGTATCTCCTGGAAAATAATAGTCTTCTAGTTCTGTTCTGCTATCTGGTTTTGTCCTGGGAAATGTTTGAAGAGCCACTGAGACACAGGTACTGGAACAGATTTCCTTTGAGGTTTGTACAACTTGAATACAATTCAGAAGAGAAGTTGATTTTCTTGTGCAGCACTATTGATGTTTGTGGAAGAGATATTATCAATGTTATGAAATGCTGTCTAACATCTCTTTGGTACATGCAAGTAAAGACAAAACCCACTGTGCCAAGACTAAATACCTGGCATTTTTTTGGTTTTTGGAATAAAAGACATCTTGTGGCTAAAAAGGCATGTCAAAAAAGACTTTGAAACTACTAACTTCCCCTCTTCACCTGATGTATGTGTATTATAAATTGCTGTGATCTGGTAATTTTTAGGAGAAGCCATTTGCATCTACACTGGCAATTTTATGTGGTGCTTCAGCTGAGTGTCTCTGAAATGGTGAACTAATAAAGTGGTTTTAAATGGAAACTGAAATTATGTCTTTAAAGAAAATTACGGTGATTATCTCTAATACTTTAGTAAGTTAAATAAATATTTGCTTAGAGAAATATGTACAGGATGGAAGAATTCTCTAAACAGTTTCAGAAATACCTGTCTGCCTGGCAACACATTCAGGGGCTTAGATTCTTTCTTATGGCCCTGCCCAGAGGACCAAACAAGTCAGTGTCCTAGAAGATAACTGTCCAGGAATGGGCATCAGTCCTCCTGATGATCTGAGGAGCGACTGTCTTGGGGGAATGAACAAACTGGTGGAATTGCCATTTCCAAGTTTGGAAAGCTTGATTATTCTAGAGAGACTTGCAGAGGAAATCCTGTCATTTAAAAACAAAGACATCCCAATGGAGCTTACTTTGTAACTCATCTGTACAACTGTGTTTATGAAAACACAGAGACCACACCACGCTCTGATGTTTTGTTTCATGAGGCTAAGAGGTCGTGGCAAACAGTTTTCAGGGGTTTTCCTCCACAGCCATAGAGGCTGTTTGCTTGAAGCATCCAGGAAACCATGCAGCAAAGACTACAGGTCTCTTCAAACACTTCTAACTGAACCTGCTGTTTGTTCATCATAAACCAGAAACTGCACACTGCTCTCTGGTAGCCCTTCTTCCCAATTATCTCTGGAGGTGCTCTCTGCAGTTTGCAGTAGCAGCCTCTATCAAGGTCTGCATTGGTGTGAAGTCTCTCTGGAACAGCAGTTGTCAGTGGTCAAAGGGTACTTCCAACCCTGCATGTTGACACCAGCAAAATGGTGAAGAATCTCAAAGGGTGAGATGTGTCAGTTGTGAAATTGCAGTTTACAGCACATGTTCTCTGAGGGAGTACACTGGAGGCGTGGAGCCCTTTGCCTTGGGGAGGATGCTGTTCCCCACCTCTGTTCTGCTGAAAAGGAGCTTTCCTCACTTTTCTCATGTTCCAGCCATGTCATGGCTTTTCCCTGGAAGCTGTGTTGAAGTGTTGTTGATTTCAGTGTCTTTCTTTGAAAAACTGAAGTGACCTTCATAGTTGTAACTGCAGTCAGTTGTGGTATGAGTCACCACCGTGGCCTGGAGGCCACAACTGGTCATGGCACTCTCTCAGACGTCCTGAAGCAGTGTTGGCCTGCCTGTGTGGCTTTCAGGGAAAGGCAATATGAAAGCTTGTCTAAGATATGACAGCCCAATAAGAGGTGAGCCAGTGTCCCAAGTGAACAATATTGTGTCCAGACTAACTCAGGGGTGTTTTAGACAGAAAAGTTGTGGGTGGAGGAACTTTTCCTTCATATGGTAGCAAAAGTCAAAATGTGGATAACCTCAACAGAGCATTCCTGTGAAGTTCTCCTGTGGGAGAACTTACATATGTGACAACAGCGTGCTATGGAACTGTATGACCTTCCTAAATGTTAGCTAGCTCAAGCACTGGAAGCAATCTTTCCACAAGATCAACCCAATAATCAGCAGGTTACTAGTTCTTTGTAGGGCTTCATGCTGCCATGATCAACCTACTAAAGTGTGTGTTGTGCTTAGCTATGTAAGAGTCATGGTCTTTGCAGAAGTACCTTGAATGGACTGTCTTGTCCAGATCCAGCTTCTCCATGAGGGCATGAGGACCTACTGTGGCAGTCAGACTGAGGAAGTTGGGAGCAGAGGAGTCAGGTTTTTCAAAAATAGCTCTGGGGTGAACAGATTTCAAGAAATCTTTTTGGCCAGCATTGTTATATTGTGGCAACCCTGAGTGTGTAAAGCAGGGCCAATCTCATTCTTTGTAATACAACATCTAGCACCAAGAACTTGGTTGAGCCTTAAGTGTCAGCTGAAGAAGCATCAAGGTAGTTTCATATTCAATTGTGCCTGTTCAAGGCTTCCATCTGTTTTATAGAGTAACCATGCTGGTGGATATGTGCCCTGTTTAGGCAGCAGAATGAGGAGGTGGAGTACTTCTTTCCCTTGCCACCCCTCAAGTCTAACAAGGATCCTGGGGAAAGCTTGCAGTGGTGAGAGACATCCTCTCTGTTCTTCTCTCTGGAGTACATGAGTGCAGAGCCTATTAGTGCTTACATCAGATCAAACTCTGCATAGATTTATATGTGAGGGATAAGATCAGCTGTTTGTGACTGAAAATGTGTGGAATTCATGCCAAATCATGTGCCCATTTAACCAAGCTGAAAACAACTGGCTCTTAAGAGAGTGCGCAGCACACTGAGAGCTGGAAAGTCCTGGTTGTGGAAAACCTGCAGAATTCCAAATAAACAAGGAGCCTGGTGAGTCATGTGCTCTCTCAGAATCTCTACAGAAAATTTGGACCTGAGGTTTTCCACTTACTTTTGCATCTAATTGACCTATCTGATCTTCTTGCTTATGCTTCCCTCATTGTGCAGCTGTTAGTGTGGCTCCTAGCTCCCAGAAGAGTGCAGAAAGGGCACTTCTTTTTGTACACTCAGCTTTCCAGACACATGCTTTACAACATGAGCACCTGTGTATAGCCACTGTGCTGCAAGCACAGATGTCACACTCAGAAAGTGCACTTGCTGAGTTTGTGCTGTAGAATAGCATAGAACCAAGTGGAAAGCTTGGTGCAAGAGTATCTCCCCGCACCTCTGACATGCCTTGGAGAGGGGATGGAGTCATTCACTTTATTACTAAGACCTTGCTGTGCCCAACTAGCTGAAATCAGCAGCAATGTTTTCCTGGACTGACAAGACTTTATTCCTCTCACTCCTCACTTTGGTCTCCCTCTAGCTGAGAGGAGATAGCCAAGGTCTTGTGTGTGATGTAATGTGTGTGCCTGCTGCAGCTGCTCTGTTTGCCAGCGTTGTGTCTTTCCACCACCAGCAGATCTCTGGGAAACAGAGAACAGAAAGCTGCTCCAAATCTTCCGGGACATGGCTTCTTCCCAGCGGGAGGGCGAGGAAAGGCCTTGCTCTTCTGAGAGCGTCACTTCTTTGCCCATCAGCAATAGGAGGTGTTTCTCTGACCTCTGCTTTTCTGGCAAGGTTGGTTAAAATTGGCCAATGGCTTCAGAAGTTACTGGAGGAGAGGGAATTTATAATCAGACACAGACAAGCTGGCTTTATGTGACTGCGTGAGCCTCATTTCTTTAGGAAACCATGGTAAAATATGTGGATAAAGTTGCAGTAATATTAAGGTTAGAGTTCATGCTGGCCCACATTTCTCTCTCAATTTTTCTAGCATGACGGTGTTAGTCAGCCTTTGTGAAACTTGACTCCATAGGCAGAAATTTTTCAAACCTAGCTTCCCTATCTTCCCTGACTTTTCCTCCCTGAGCTTCATCATTAGTGGGGAAAAGTGAATTCTTTAAAAATAGAGGAGCCTGTGTGGCAGTGTTGCTGGCTAGATTTTATTTCATTTATTTTATTTTATTGTAAAAAACTTCATATTGGTAGAACTTTCTGATCCATTATGGTTCTAAACCAGCATTAAAGTCTCCTGGCCTGACAGGTTCGTTCCTTCACGGCTTGCCAGGAGTCACAATCACCATGTGTGGTGGGTTGAGGGGCTGATCCTTCCTTCCCTCCCACCACGGGCAGAAAAGATGAGACTCAGACGAACGGAATGCAGAAGTGGTGGAAAGTTTAAATGGAAAAACAGCGAATATTTTACAGAGAACAACAAGCACAGTGACAAAGGAGATCCCAAAGCATACCCAGAAGCATCCCAACACTCCCCTCTCCCCACCTGAGGGTACACCCAAAACCCCCCAGGGCTCTTCCTTCCCACCCTCCACCACTGTTAGGCTAATCTCAGCTGGCCAGATCTGAGACTGCCCTTCCCCCTTCTCCTGCCGGCCTTAGGCCTAGCCAGGCCCAAGAGACCGTGAGATGACCCCCCCATTGCCAGACAGGGACCATCTCCATAGGAGCGGTGAGGGAAGAAAGAGGAAGTGCAGAAACCCTGCTGGGCATTATGGGATGAATTATGTAGCTTCCTGTGCCCACCCACTGGGCCGGACCCTCGGGACATCGCAGGTGAGCTTGTGTGGTGGCAACAGGAGGCACTCAGCCTGAACCACCGCACCGTGACAGTGTTGCTTGAGAAAGGAAATGTGCTCCACATCTGGGTGCAGGGCTGTGTCCTGCAGCAAGCATGGTCAAGAAGAGTGTTAACTGTGCACTCTCTACCTTCCCCCCACTATGCAAGACTGGTCTGTTGGAGTATAAGGCAGCTAGAAGGACTAGAAAGACTAAAGTATAAAGGAAGGACAAGTAAGTATTTCAAGGTGGAGTAGAAAGCACTGCCTGACATCTGTGGGTTTTGTTTGCAAGGTTGGAAGTGTACAGATTCGCCCACAACAGGATTCAGTTCCCAGCTTTTTGCTTGCCACAGCATATCAAATAGCTGCAGAAGGGATGAATGGAGAGGCACCTGTCTGGTCATGGGCTCCTCACCAGGTTCAGTGTGTCTGGTAAAAGGCAATCCCTGTCGGTGAAGCACAACCTTTAGTAGGTGTTGGCCTCATCTATTGAATAATGGGGTGACAGCAGATGTGGCAGGAGACATTCAAGCTTATTTGCTCCTATAAATGAAGCAGCTCTAACAGGGAAAGGGAAAAAAAAAAGCCTTAACAGAATTAGCTAAAAAAAAAAGTGTCAGACAAAATTGTGCTTGGAATGCATTATAAGAGCTTAGTGTTTAGCAGTGAGAAAAGACAGTCAGGTGTTGATAGCATGTAGGAGGCAAGAGCTGTTATTAGTGAGTGGGAAGAAACACATTGAGTATGGTGTGGGAGTAGGGCAGATGGGAATGAATCTAGAGGCTTTTTTGGAATTACTCATATTCTGAATCATCTTCTTACAAACTGGCTCTCAAAACCTCTGGTGCAGAATACCATCATCCTCCAAGGTCCCACAATATTGCCATGCTGAGCATGGCATTGGGAGGAATGTTGAGTCAGCAATGTGTGCAGTAATAGTATGAGATATTCAGCGAGGAGCTGAAGTATCTGCTTCAGCCAAGTAGATTATGACTGCAAGGCAGAGGTGGGAAGCATAGCTATTAATTCAAGCCCTTTGTGGAATGAAACAATGGTAGTATATCGTTAGTAAGGTAGCTAGGGGTGTGCATGCAGAGCTATTATTGACAGCAGCACTCTGTGCTGGGTTAGGAACTGGCTGGAGGGCTGAGCCCAGAGAGTGGTGGTGAATGATGCCACATCCAGCTGGCAGCCAGGCACTAGTGGTGTCCCCCAGGCATCAGTGCTGGGCCCCATGCTCTTTAATAGCTTTATTGATGATCTGGATGAGGGGATTGAGTCCACCATCAGTAAGTTTGCAGATGACACCAAGCTGGGGGCAGATGTTGATCTGTTAGAGGGTTGGAGAGCTCTGCAGAGGGACCTTGCCAGGCCGGACAGATGGGCAGAGTCCAACAGCATGAGATTTAACTAAGTGCCAGGTTCTGCACATTGGCCACAACAACCCCATGCAGTGCTACAGGCTGGGGTCAGAGTGGCTGGAGAGCAGCCAGGCAGAAAGGGACCTGGGGGTACTGGTTGATAGTAGGCTGAACATGAGCCAGCAGTATGCCCAGGCAGCCAAGAGGGCCAATGGCATCCTGGCCTGTATCAGGAACAGTGTGGCCAGCAGGAGCAGGGAGATCATTCTGCCCCTGTACACTGCACTGATAGGCCACACCTTGAGTACTGTGTCCAGTCCTGGGCCCCTCAGTTTAGGAAAGAGGTTGACTTGCTGGAACATGTCCAGGGAAGGGCAACAAAGCTGGTGAGGGGTTTGGAGCACAAACCTTATGAGGAGAGGCTGAGGGAGCTGGGGTTGCTTAGCCTGGAGAAGAGGAGGCTCAGGGGAGACCTTATTGCTGTCTACAGCTACCTGAAGGGAGGTTGTAGCCAGCTGGGGGTTGGCCTCTTCTCCCAGGCAAGCAGCACCAGAACAAGAGGACACAGTCTCAAGCTGCACCAGGGGAGGTTTAGGCTGGATATTAGGAAGAAGTCCTTCATAGAAAGAGTGATTTGTCTTTGGAATGGGCTGCCCAGGGAGATAGTGAAGTCACCATCACTGGAGGTGTTTAGGAAGAGACTGGATAGGGTGCTTGGTGCCATGGTTTAGCTGATTAGATGGTGTTGGATGATGGGTTGGACTCGATGATCTCAAAGGTCTCTTCCAACCTGGTCCTATTCTATTCTATTCTATTCTATTCTATTCTATTCTATTCTATTCTATTCTATTCTATTCTATTCTATTCTATTAATAGGACAGTTTTTGCACTCATGACTTGTGAATGCAAGGACTTGGTTGCCAAGAGTCTAGCTGTGCAGAATATCCAGTGAGACCCATAAAGTCATGTCTCAGTGGCCCAGTATGTGCCTGAAAATGTCTAATGAGAGAGCTGTTCCTTGGACTTGACACACATGCTGTGTGGTCTGACTGGAGACAGGGTGATGGCATTATAAGTCTGATCATGACTGGGCTTACCTACACTGTCTTTTAAGAGGCACTGCAAACTGGCTGCCCAGGCTCCAAACAGCTACAAAATGGAGGAGGCAACGACAGATAGAATAGAATAGAATAGAATAGAATAGAATAGAATAGAATAGAATAGAATAGAATAGAATAGAATAGAATAGAATAGAATAGAATTAACCAGGTTGGAAAAGACCTTTGAGATCATCAAGTCCAACCCATCACCCAACACCAAGATGGACTCATCCCAGCAAGTTGAGTACTTCTCTAGGACTCCATGACCTCCAGAACTGTACTGGGTGTTTGTACACTGACAGCTTCTGATGATCAGTCACTGAGGGACAGGGTCCTGGCTCATGGCGAGGACCTTCTGAATTGTCTATCTGGCAGCATCTTTTACCAATAGCCATCTTAACCTACCTCCACACAAGAGGAGAGTTTCAGAAGGAAACTTGTTCAGAGACAGGTTTGTAGAGCAAGGCTATGACTTTCACCAAGTGTACTGTGCTTTTTATGCTCAGCTGTGTCTTAAAACACGCTTGGCAACCTGGAGAAAACAGTAGGAGCTGTGAGGATGTTCTTTTCTCTTTTCCTAGCCTTTGCAGGAAGAGCACTGACAGTCACTGGGTTAGTGCCCAACTTCTGGCACTCCGTCAGCGTGGACTGGGCCAGCTCCCAGAGCCTCCCTTTAGATATCAAAAGCAAGAATGTTCTTGGTGAGCAGAAAATACCAACAGAAGCAGACTGCTAGAGAGCTCAAGAATGAAGCCTGTTCTCTGGGCTTGTCACATGTCAATTAATTTATTCACTAATGGGTTCTAATTCTGAACATCTTTGATCACATTCAAAAAGAAAAGAATATTTCATTTTACCAGAATATTGTTTGCAACTCTGCACCTTCCTGCTTGTTGTCTTTATTTGTTCCTGAATGTGCTTGTAGCTTTATTTTTGCTCCTGCTGCTTTAGTCTGCTGATTTTGTTTACCCCCAGAGGACTGAAGAAGATTTATTTTACAAATTTACACTTGAGCTTCCTTGCACAGAGTGGTGGTTTTGCTCTCAGGTTTCAGGAGTGATGATGAAAGTATTTCCCACAACAATTGTGAAATTTAAATGAAAATGAGTCTCTGCATTAAATCTTGAGTTCACTTCATCTGGAGTATTACATTTATTGGCTGTTCTTTCTGGGGCTTATTGTGGTGGGATTGTTTGGTGTTTCCTGACCTTTGTCATGAGTTTTGATTCAGATACACACCTTTATGTCATGTTTGTCTGTATACCCGGATGGGTAGCCAGCTAGCTATGTGTTTTATGGTTTGTTTCTAGGCAATTATTGTCCTATCTGAACAGTAAGGAAAAGAAGAAGAAGGAAAAAGAAAAAAAGAAAAAGAAAGATAACAGGAAGATATTTTTTTCATTTCCAAACTATCAGGTGGCTGGAAAGTAGGGACAGGAGAGAGGAGGCAGAAAGGAAAGAAGAAAGGAATTAGTGAATAGGCATAACAGACAGGGGAAAACACACACCATTAACAAAAAACCAAAGAGTAAAAGCTGAAGATTCCTTCTGTGTTTTTCTGAAGCCCTGAAACAATTTAAAATATGAAAAACTTAGGCTAATTTAGAGTATTATGTTGATTGGCCCCAATTTTCTCACTTTCTTTGTTTTCCATCCAGCCTCTCTCATTATAACCTCTTAAAATAAATAACTAAAAGCTCTCTATAAATATCAGAAAGAGTCATTCTTATATAATAGCCCTTTCCTGCAGCAAAATTTATCACTCTAACAATACTGTAGTAGTTTTGCTGGCAGAATCACAGCCAATCAAAGCTATTACAATAATGGAACGTTTCATGGCTTTGGAAATTAAATGTGTAACCATGGCACTGTAAATGGCTCTTAAATCATATTTGGAGATGTGTTTTTCACCAAATGATTTGCACATTATCTCATTCCATCTGAATTTTATTTTCATCAAAACTACACCATTGATTTCCTGCCCCCCCCCTTCCTCCCCCACTCCCCCACTTTTTTTAATCTTTTTTTTTTTTCCCTTTCTTTTTCTTTCTTTTATTTTTTTTCCCCTGCAGCAATTTTGCAATAGAACTTCTCATCTGCTTTCATTTTTTGTGAATCTGGCCACGTTTGTTAAAGGTTTATGACAAACCTTATTTTACCGTGAGCGGACTAATGGTCAAGCTAGAAATTATGCTGTAAATAACTAGTGTGCTAAATTGCAGGAGTTACCAAAAATGCTCTTATCAGATTTAGTAGCTGAACTAGTTTCAATACATAAGGAAGTGGCTAATGCAGTTCTTGATCCAAAAGCTGGGATCAGCTCAGGGCATGTGAGTCCTTAGGAGCGTTACCTCTTGAAGAATAATGGGAGCCAGCCGGTATGAAAGGACAGAAATCTGCAGGTGTTTTTTCTCCCTGCACATACTGAGTCTTTCCTGCTGTGTTTGCAGGCAGCTGGGAACTGGGTTTGCTTCTGACTTTGGAACTGATGCAATCTCCTCTTTGCCCTGAGCTGTATCTTGTCTCCTGTTTAGAGGAACTTCATAAGGTTTGTTAGTAGTGCTCTCTAGAAAATTTGAAGGAAAGATGAAACAGAAACTAGAAAACAAAGAGAGAAAAATAAACAAGGTATGTCAGTGGTATACCCATCAACTGCATTCTGACTTGTAGAGCTCAGATGGAACATCTTTCCGCTGGAGATCCAAGTAGTAGTAGAATCAGTGTTCACAAAGGCTTCACAGGAACATATAGCTGTGAACAAAATGTTGAATAAGGAAATGAAGTAAATTCTCATCTTGTTTTTCTTGGTTTGGTCATAAGAAAACGTTTTTCTTCAGCTTCTTAACTTTTGTTTACTTGAACTGTAATGAATTTTGATGGATAAGAGAATATATGACTCCAATTTGCATTCTGAAAGTGAAGTGGTGAAGTTTAAGCAAAACAGTTAGTGATATCAAGGTGTATGGAGTTTTCTACTCATGTGTACCACCCATGAGAATGCTCCTTGAGGTCACTCACACCCAAGCTAGCAGGAGTCCATGCAGAGATACCAGATAAGGTTAGTGTGAGTTGGCACTTGATCCAGGTGCCTCAGCAGAGCAGCAGTGTTCATTAGTCTGGGCACAGGCTCACCTGGATGAAGCTCTTCCAGGCTGAGTACCCACAAAAGCTGCTCTGTGAACTCAAGTAAACCTGATGTCAAGGGTCACTGCTAGCACTGGGATTTCCTCACCTTTGGTGGTGGCATTTGAATGCTATTCCAGGGCACTGTCTTGGTGATGGGGTTGTTGGCTGCTTTTGGTTGTGACTTCTCTGTGCAGAAATTCCATCTTATACCCAAGGAAATGTTTCAGACAAAGTTAGTGTGTGTGTTCCTCCCAAAAGCTTTGGTTTCAACTAATTGACTTCCCCCCCCTTTTTTTGGAAAACCAACTTTGTCAGAAAATGACCAACCAGCTCTGGTTTCACACCCTCTGATCTGTCATCTTTGATCTGCTTAATGAACTCAGGGTTCCAGTAGTACTTGCTGCTGGCCTTTTAAAAATCTTGTAAGCTGCCCTCTGCTTTTGTCTAGATTTCTCCCTTACTCCACTCGTCTGCAGCTATTTTTCTCTCCTTAGGGAGAACCATGATCCTGTTTCAGTCTCACAAAGGCTGCCTGCTGGTTTGCTGGCTTTTGTCTCTGCTCTTTTTCACCAGAAGTGCTCATAACTAAAATGTAATGGGGGAAAAAAATCAACCCAACCTATTTTCAAACTCAAATCAGGATTGGACTGTGAGTTGTGGAAGGTTCAGATCCTGATTTCTTATGAGATCTGGATCTGATCCTGAACCCTCAATCTGGCTGCTGCTTGCATTGCTGTCTGCAAACCAGTCTTCACAGGTAATTCTAGCTACCAAGCTGCTTATTATTCTGACTCCTTTCAGGCTAGATTTGGTTCATTGTGATCTCTTTTTTTTTGGAGGGTGTGACAACTAACTTACCCTGGTTGTAAAATTAGTAAAAAATCAGTATCTTTCACCTTGTTTGTCACAGCATCCTATTCCCCAAATAGCCAGATTCTGGTATCCTAGATTTGCATGTTTGAAACTAAGCTATTTTAGTTGTATGGCATTTCATGCTGAAAAGGAGTACCACCACATTATGGGTGCAGGAAACACAGGGGTAGTTCTGGATGTGGTGTGCCCCAGAGCATGAAAGCATTTGCAGGTCAGCTTGCTTTGATATAGTAGAGTGCAAGAAGACTTTATGTGTATCTTTTTCAATATGCCTCTAAGTTACTCAGGGAGGAAGAAACCACCTCAGAGTAAAACTGGCAAGTGTTCAGAATCCACAACTATTCGCTGTATCGCCTGGCCGTTCTGAGAATGCATTTTGCGCTTTTGGTAGATGTTGTAATGCATTCAGCACAGTGTGAAGCCTTGGCATAGATGCCAGGGTCTAAAATAAGATGAGCTCTGACTTCTGAAACAGAAACATTTGCCTGTGAAATACCTTTGCTGTTAGGGGTCTTTGGGAAGGGGATGGGAAATGCAGGTGATGCTGCCAACAGTGGGAAAAGAGATTTATTCTGAATTTTTACAAACAATCTCAGCAATGCACAAAGCCCTTCTCAGTGAATGCTGAGTGGGCAGTATTTTATCCTCTTATGTGTCTCCTTCCACAGATCCCTCTTAACAGTCAAACATGCCTTTGGTTTGGCATTTGAAAGTGGCATTTGATAGAGTGGGTAGAAGCTTTCTCCACAACATGCTGTGTTTCTGAGATTTCTTCCTCCTCTGTCAGCTGCACGTCAGCAGTTCCTTTCATGGGACTGGGCTAGCCACTGGCCAGGGGAAGACTTCAGAAATGCTGGTGGCTTGGCTGACTCTGCCAGACCCCAATCAGTGAGCGCAGATCCAGATGAAGATGCAGAGCACCAGGGAGTCTGGCTGAGAGCAGTGGAATTTGCTCATATTTAGCAGGGGTTAGGGCTGGAAATGATGTGGTGTTGCACGGTGACACACTGGAGAGGGCCCATGCTTGCTTCCTGTCCTTAATGTCTGTGGCTGAGTGTAAAGGCTACAGAGATGCTAAACTTTTTCTAAAGGTGAATAGGTATTAGGAAATAAGAAAGAATCAGGAGGATAGCTGTAGCCTCTTCTGCATCAAGTAACTTGGTCTCAGCACTTTCCTGTGCTGAGCATAATGTGGTTGGTGAAATCAGTGCTCAAATGAGGGCAGAGTGACAGGGCATCTTCATTCTCTTACAGTCAGTACCGACTTTGAGATTCTCCTCTTGGCTTAATGTAGTCTCTCATTATCTGTGTAAACAAAACAAAATGAGGAAGTATAATCAATGACATAAAATACTGCAGCCCTTCCCAGGCTTCATTTTTCTCCATATTTTGGTTTCTCCCTGCTGCACAGTCAAGCTGCAGCTGGCTGGTGTAAGAAAGCTGTCTCAACTGAGTGCTCATCACGTTTTTACACTGCTCCTGGCAGTCCTAAAGTCCTCCTGAGCTCCCAGACCTCACTGTGGTATGCACTGGAGCTAGCTGGCTGTGCCTGGGGAGCAGATGGATCTCCTTACAGTACCATGTGATGTTGCTTTAATGGCTGCTGCTGTTCCTGTTCTGTGTTGTATGCTCCTGCCAAGGGCAGTCCTTGTTGCTGTGCGTTAGGGTGGGCTTCTCACCAGTATGATTTGACCCTTTTAACTGGTGGTGTCCCCTTCAGTGAAAGTTTCCTCATATGTGCTCCATCATGACCATGGGTGCAAGGCTAACGCTGGAAGCCAATGAACTTCAAGGTGCACCTTTGAGGTCACGTTGTGGTGAGGTGTTGCACCAGCTTGTGCCGAGCTCCTGTGTCCTCTGTCAGCCCTGCAGCGTGCTGCCACTTGTGCAGCTGCATTGCAGATTGGAATAAAGCCCTCTTGGCTGTATGAGGGCTCCAGGGAGATGTTTTGCGGCCCTGGAAACTTGTCTCCTGTGTTTCCCTTGCAAGTGCTTGCCTCTCTCTCACAGTATAGGCCTTTGAAGTCCTTTCAGCTGCTGGCTGCACCTTCTGAAGTGACCTGCTGGGGACCCATCACTGGGTAGCATGGCAGGCAGCTTCGGGGGGCTCGGGCATATCATCCTGCTTTGGCACACCCCTGGGCTCTGCTGTGACTTGGTGATTGTGCACGGAGGCAGGAGTGTGTCTGGATATCTAGCCAGATAACGGCTGCCTGCAGTGAGGAGAGATGTCAGTGCTTCAAAGGGCTGAATTGCAGACCTTGAATGTATTTCAGCATTGCAGCAGGGGCGGAGGTACCCTGGCGCACGGCCGTACGATAGGGTGAATGTTGGTTCTGCCGTCATTCCTGCCTGTGGGGAGCGGAGAGCTGCCAGAAGCGCACACACACCCCTACACCCCCCATCCCCCCCGCTTGGCTGGGAGCTCTCCCCAGGGCTGCCGCGTTCGGGCTGCCAGTGCCCCATGCGCTCCCCTGGGGACCGTGCTGAAGCTGGCCCCTGCCTAGGTGTGCTGGGGAGGGGAAGAGGGCTCCATCTGGCCTCCTCTTTGTCTTGTGTACTCCTGGGAAAGGAAAGCATGATTTAGCTTCAAAGCATTAAACAAAAACCCCTGAAAGACTATCCCTCCAGAATTGTCTAACCCTTTACGGCTGAATGTAAGCATGCCTGAGGATTGATGAGGAAAGGATGTTACTCCTGTCGGTAATTACAAGTTAGCTCCATTCAGTGTTTTCTATTCTGGTCGTTCCATTTCAGCACTTAGACTTTGTCTTAGGTGTGTGCAAATGCTTTCTGCTGTGTCAGGAGCTTTGCTTAGCTATTCATGTGCACAGACCCTTCATAAGATACTTATCCTTTCAGGCAGATTAAGGACATATGTTTGGTCGTTTGGAATAGGTAAGCAGGAAGAAAGACATCTCTGAAGTGTGATGAGATGGTATAACTGCTAAGTAACAAATAGAGTTATGTGCATATATGTGCATGTCCCCCTAATAACCACTGTTGGCAGGGAGGCAGAAATGCCTAACAATTGCAGTCTTGTTGTTAATTGCAGTGGCTGTCAGTCAGCCTGTCTTGCCAATGACATTTTTCCCGTTGCAATGATCAACTCCCTCCTATTCAGGAGATGAGCTTCTGCCAGCAAAGAGAGAATATACAAGTTTTGTTGTAAGAAACAGCATTTTGACCTGGGTGATGAAGGAAAATGCAGAATTCTTCCCTCTCCACACAAAACTAAGGGCACAAGAACTGACTGGTGGTTGCTGGGATGAATGCACAACTCTGCATTTCAGGCACAGCATAAGCATGTGATGTATTCTGTACAGAGCAGGAGCCGTGGTGGGATGCAGGTGCTCTGTTTATCTGTAGATTGCAGTGTGTGGATAGATAAACAAGTTTCAGCGTAGGAGCAGGCATTTTTGTGTGCTGGAGTGTTAGAATTCAAACAAATGTCGTTGAAAGAGCAGCGAGTCCACAGGAGCAGGACTGCGATGTACAGATCAGATAACATTCAGCAGCACAGAGGCAAGTTCACTCTCTGCAGTCTGGGGCTGCACAGAGCTGCAAAGGCGCTAGCTTGGGATCAAAGCGTATAATGCCAAACTAGCCTGAGCTCCTGAGCCTGGGTGTACCGCCATGCTAATATATCTGTACTGCTCCCAGGACCCCAGCTAATGGCTCAGCATGGTGCCCTGCTGGGTACTCACACCAGCTGGTGCAGGGACTGCTGCATTCTGTAGTGTAGACCTGCCATGAGGTTTTCACACCAGCTCTGTAAGTAAATAAAAATGAATTAAGGGAAAGATACAGTCCCAGACTTTGAAAATGAGGAATGTTTAAATATTGGGTTCCCCAATCCTTGTTCACACTCTTGAGGAAGAGTCCAGTGTAAATGTTCTGGAAGTCAAGGACAGTCTTCACATTGCCTGCCACAGGCTTTGGATCACATGCAAGAAGCCAGAAGTCCAAAGTACCTAGAAATTTCTCCTGATGTGATCGTTCAACACTCTTTAATTGTATCTCTGGAAAACAAACAGGCTTCCTGAGCTAGTCACTCAGCTGCTGTGCTGCCTTCTGAATTTATCAGGAACAAAATGTGACTCCAAAGCTTCCCACTTTGTTCAGGGAATATTTGTATGCAGTATGAAAATAATGCCCTGTCCTCCCCTCAAAACCAATGAAGAGGCAACTTCTCTTTGCCACTGAGTTTGGCTGTTAGAAGATGTTTTGAGGGTAGGTAAAAGCTGTTGGCTTCTTTGCATGGTCCACTATGTCTGAAGCCATTTTGCAACACAAAATATGATCTTGTAAAGTCAGAATTATCCCAGAAAAGAAAACCTAGCTATTTCTGCCAGTCCTGGCATTGTGGATGGACAGCTTAGGGCCAGTCCTTCAGTGTGCTGTAGGTGCATGTGGCTTTTGACAGTGGCTTTCTTGCATCTGCGGGGACCATCTGCCCCATGACTTTGCCGAGTGTGATGAGACCCAGCAACAGAGACCTGTGGGTTTGGTGGCTGAAGGGTGGAAAGAGGAGGATCTGTTGCTGGGAGAAGGGGAATGGCATCCTCATGCTTCTACCTCTCAGCATGGCTAAGTATTATGTAAACAGTCACTTCTTTTGCTCTTTAAAGTCTTTGTTGAATATTAGGAGTTTTGTTTATTCCTAACAGAAGATGTGTTGCTGGTATGCCATCAGATCAGCAACCCCCTTTGGGACAGACACATGGCTCCTTCTCTTCTGTTTGATTCTAAACAACAAAGGGGTTTAGCACTACTTTTTGCTGACTCAGTGTGCTCATGTTCATAGAATTAATGTCACTGCTGTTTCTGCTTGTGACAAATTTACTGAGGTTTGGGAGAAAGTAGGCAGGCGAATGGTGAGAACAGAGATGCAGATATATATATCTTCCTTTTAATCGTGGGTTTTCATTTAAAAAGTATTAAACAGCAATTGGTTTGGCATTTCCTGTATTTTGCTTATTGCTACCTGAGTCTCAATGGTCATAGAGCAATCAGATGAAAAGATTTCCTCTCATTTGGGTCTGAGATGAACTGTAGTCTGTGGCAGACTCCACAGAGAAGTTAGTGGTAATGATTTTCATTTGCTCCAGAATGACTTTAGAAGTATAATAGAAGTGGTAAAGAAGGGATCCCCATGATGGCCCATCTCAAAAGCAGCATTAAAGAAAGGAGGCACAAAAGAAAGCAAAACAAAGCTGCTGCTGGTGTAAGGAGTGCTAGCAAACAAGGCTGTGGCAGATGCATGTGGGATTTTCACAGAGGAGTCTTGCACTAAGTATCAGAGAAATTTCTGAACTGGATCTTCCTATGTGAGTGGATGTCATTCAAGTCATGATCAAGTCTTTGTGATTTCTGTTGGGCTCCTGATTGATGTAGTCCCTTGTCCCCCTGGATACAGGGAGACGACCAAAAGAGTGAACTTAATGCTTAACACTAACAATGAACAAACACAGCAAATCATTCATAAGTAGCATAAAGTCCCAAACAAATCCTTGTATTGTCCTTTGTTTGTAGACTCATGAGAGACTTTGACTCTGAGGAGTCAAAACATTTTTCCAAGCTGTTCATCAGCCTCAGGGCAACCACCTTGGGGCTGTGGAGGTAGGTACGACCAGCAGCACCCTGGGGCTGCTGTTGCCTCTTGCTGGACCGAGCACCCACATGGCCACATACTCATCCCCTCTTCATCAGTGAGCTCTGTGAGATAGGGTGAGATGGGTCAGAGAAGTGAGGCAGTAAGAAGCCAACTCAATATTGGTACTGGTGCAGCAGGTGTCCTGGCACTGGAAAAGGATATTTTTCAGAGTCTGTCACCAGAAGCAATGCTCCCAATTTGGAGAAGATGGCACTGGTTCATGTTTTCCTGTGCTGATGGGAACGATCACTGCAGGGGAAGCTGGCGGCTGTATTTTGTTTCCTTTCCATTCTGCTGGATCACATCTACTCAGCCTCAGCTGTATTTGTGTAAATATGTATAGATACATTTGCATACATTTGAATCTGTTTATCCCATGTGCTATTCTTAGATGTCTGAATGAATTAAAGAAAAAGAACTAATGCAGAGTTAACAAGATTGTTTTCTTGGTATATATTTAAGCCATAAAGAAATAATTGCTTACTTGAAAGTACCCAGTGCTAAGGTGTTCAGGGAATATTGAAACCAACACTTGTAGTATAACAGCAGACATGAGGTAAAACGTGTGATGAGGAGCATTAAAAGAAATTAGAGCACAAATGGCATTGTAAAATATTCTTTAGACATCTGGAGGCCTTATCTGAGGAAAAATGAGAGAGGGTCTGGGTTTTGCACTGTAAACTTCTTGTCTTCCTTACTGATGTGTTTCATGTCTGATCTTTTTGGAGAGTCTGACATATTTGGGGGTTTTCTGAGTGTGAAGCCTCTTCCTCCCTACTGTTGTCATATGTTCAAAGAGAAGTTTTTTTATACACAAAGCTCATTAGCAGTCAAATCTGGAAACTTAAGCCTGTGTTTTGTCGTTCTCACTGAGAAAGAGGGGAAAATGGCATCCTGGAAAAAAAAAGGGAGTCAAGTGTTTTTAGTTTGGATGCCTGGAAAATCCTTAGCCTTGTGGTAGTACTGATGGATTTTACACTGGCTGAGCTTGCACTGACATTTCCTGCATATACCTAAAGTATTGCAGGATAATGTAGGTGAATATGAGAGCCAGCCACAAAAAGCCTCTAATGTGGCATATGGATTGTGGAACTTTCCATGTTCTTTCCTCCCAGCGAGTTTAATTAAAGAGCATTTCAGCTACGTTCTCTTGGACTGACGATGCTTTTTGTCTATGCACCTCAGTTAACAGTGCCCTTTATCTTAACAGTTTTCTTCTCACTTCCTTAAACACCATTCTGAGAAATTTTTATATATCTGCAGACCTGCTGAGTCACTGCATGAGTTTGAGAAAACAAATCTGCAAAGGCAGAGACTTGCCTAAATTGTGGAACCTCTCTTCTCGCAAGGGGCTCTTATCTGCTGGCAGTAAAAAAAAACCAACACTAAAGGAAAGCTCTAGATCCGGACATAAAAAATGATTTTTATTCTTTTTTGGGGGGGGCTCAAAGTTTAGCTTTATTTAGATTCAAAGGGTTTGGTTTGGCTGCTCCTAGGCTTTATAAACAATATTAGTATCTCTGCTTGGTTGCATTCCCCAGAGGACCCTGATACCCTCAAAAGGAGCATTAGCATAAGCAGTAGTTGTTATCTGGGCAGTAGTTAATGGTCAGCAGGCACGGTTTACCTGTGCTTTAAGTGGGAAGTTCATGTTGGTGATTTTGGAAGGGTCTAGAAGAGTTCAGCCAATACATGAAATTTGATGAGATCATTGTGCCAGCGCTCCTTAGGCTTCTTTGAAAGTCCCAGTCTAGCTTACATCATTCTGGCTTTCTGTGCCATCATGGTGATGAATCTCTGTGAGAGGCCAGACAGAATTGCTGGTAGGACTTCCATAGAAACCCTTGTTGAAGAAGTATGTGGAACCCATACACTGTGTAGTGTCCTTGGCCAGCCCTGTTCTGTGGCTATGCTGCTCACTTTTCAGGAACCCAAACAAAATTTGGGGGATATTTCTACTTGATCCTGAGGCTATGCTGGCACGGCTGGGAATGGTTTTATGTCTGTGATGTTAAATAAAGATGCTCAGTTGAGTGTTTAGTTTTGGCTGAGTCTGCCCTTTCGGAAGCATGTGTAACCTCTTTGTGAATTACTGAAATAAAGGAATTGCCTAATGAGAAAGAGAAATTCCACAAATATGAACCCCTTGGAATGTTTTCAGCATCAGCCATTTCCTTTTTCGCTTGTGCAATGTGTGTGTCTTGTCAGCATGATGTGGTGTGCAGTGTGTTACAGTGCTATGGTAATGCAAGATTTGGGAGAGCAGTGGAATTCTGTTCAAACAGCCTCAGCTTGTGGTACTTAACTGCCTATAAGGATCCTTGATATCCATCCACAAGCCTGACTGCTTCCTATATGTGTTAGCATGTTCACCCTGCCTTTCCTTACCCTCTGTGGGTAAACGGCCAGCTCACGGATCTTGATAGTCCTTACTGATATATTCCTGTTATGGGGAAGAGGGTTCAGGTCATGCTCTGTGTGCTCAAGGTAAAGAGTATGAGGGGAACCATTAGGTCTGACCTACCAGTTGTGGAATTTCAATGCCTGAGGGTCTGTGTTGTATTCTTAGATGTATAGGGTCTTGATCTCATTTTGAGATCAAGATTTCCTTCAACAACTTGCTAGACAGTGAAGCTTGCAGAGTGAAGATTTGTTATACTGCACTTTAAGTATTTAGCCAGAAAGGAGAGAACTATGTAAGGCAAAAAATAAGAGAATGAAAGTATTTTATTAAACTTTTTATTTCCACTGTCTGCAATTATAAGCTATCACATTGTGTGGAGTTTTTTCCCTAGAATGCTAATGCTCCCTCTGCTACATGTAGGGAATGGAGTTTTTTTCTACAGTGTTTAAAGTGTGAGGCTTTTAGCAGTTTAATCCAAACCAAAGCATCTTTATCATGGGACTTGCCTTTAATTCTCTCTTAGATGCTTTTTTTCCCCTGTATGCCAAATTAGATATCATTCTGAAGGCATGCATTCTTAATTAACATTTTTTTAATCAATGACTGCATTCTCAGGAGGATTTTTTTTCTATGCATCATTATTTTCCTCTTTCCACAGCAACTTCACAAGCAGATTAAATAAACAGCAAGAAACACTTTGTGGATTTTTCTCCTGACAGCCTGCAAACCTGTGAACTTTTGTGTTTATTTTTAACTTGAAGCTGCTAATTGTGGAACTGTGTAATTAACACATTATCCACGGCAACAAGGTTACATGGTTTGTGTTCAGCAAAGACACTTCTTCTGGAGGGTGGAAAAATACATAGTGAAAACTTAGGGAAACACTAAGCTGTTCTTCACCACTCTGCATGACAGCCAGTCTCTCAACTGTCATTAGAGTGGAAAAGGTACCCTGAAAACTGGCTGGAGACCTGGTGCCGTGGTCTGAGCCCACAGCATGAACCTTGTGCTTCCGTCTTGCAAGATACCCCCTTACAGCCAGATATCCTCAGAACTGGAATGTTTGCTCTGCTAATTGGCACATTCCTGCTTAGATTTGGTAGGACATGCTGATTTGTAACATGACTCAAGAATTACTTCTCGATGGGTAACTTTCCCAAATCCTTCTCTTCAGCAGTCTTCTCTCTTTATTGTGCCCATCTGCTGCTCTTTTAGCATTTGAATTATTATTTTTTTAATTAGCTAGACATCCTTCTGATTATTTCAAGTCTTTTTCACTGGTTTGAGAATTTCTTTGCTCCCTGACCTTTTCATAAAGCACATATGCATTGGCATGTGCTGGAAAGGATGGCATGGCTTCCTTATAGCTTGCCATAAATGATGTTGTGTCAGTGATGATGGCTATTGCAGTCACAGAAACATTTCTGACAAACTGGATGGTGCTTCCCATGGTCAGAATTAAAATGCAGTGTTTTGAGGGACCTCCCTGTGAGCTGAATGCTTGGTAGCCCCAGAAATAGTGTGACCTCTTACTGCAGAGGGAGTTGGACTAATTGACCTTTGCAGATCCTTTCCAACCCAAACCATTCTATGATTCTATAATTATGAAAATTAGAAGCTCTCAGGTAAAGTCTTCACTGAGTATATATACTCTTTCCATGCTTCTGTGAAAGTGCTGAAAACTCTGCAGATGGCTTTGAGACTTTGAGTTTCTTGTCTTGTCCTAATGATTTTCATTTGATCAGCTTTTACCGGTGACCTACCTGGTGCTCCAACCTACACATTGTTGCTCCTTGGCAGTTAGAGCATGTGCAGGGAGCCACTGAGTAGCACTATGGGAGAAGGGAAAGCTTGTTCTACTCCCTTCCTATCATCACATGTCTATAATTCATTGCCTTTGAGAACTGTCTTATCGTGGCATCGACTCATTAGTGGTTTAATACAGGATAAGCTTATTAGAGATAATCTGTTTACCGACTGTCTGTACCACAGAGCAATCTAGTTAACAGCATCTTTTGAACCTTTGCCTTCTGGATATATCTTTAAAACTGATTCCTGATTATTTATCTATATCTGTATCTTTAGATCCTTTTCTTCAGACTTGTATCTGCTTTGGCATCAAATTACAGTATGTGGTGAATACACTGATACTCTAAATACTCTTGTGGGGATATAAAGCAAATCAACACCAGTTTATAATGAGCTAGTCTGGGCAAATAATTCAGTCTGCTCATAGCTGTTTGGATTTAAAAGTCATTGTCAGTATTATTAGGGCAAGATGTTTCCAAAGAGCTACTCTTTTACCAAACGTTGCCACAATCTCAGCAGTGCTTCTTACACAGCTGTTTGGATGTCCAGATGTTTCCTGTCCAACACTGGGGACCTCCCTGAAAATGTGGACCACTGCTTAAGATGTACGGAAAAGGAAATGGAACCCAGCGATTCGTCCTGGATGGATGGATTATGGGGCCTGGATGGTAATGGATCCCGGATGCCAAGCATGTAATGGCTACATAGCACTGGAAAATACTTACAAATGATTATCAAAAAGGACAGGGTGAGGAAAGAGAATTGCAAACTGAAAGCTGAAAAAGAATGAAAGCTGTGGGAAATGCAACACCAGAAGCCTGGTTTGTCTTTGGGCCTTTCTGACCAGTGATCAATACAATCCTACCTTGCTAATTGTCCAGCAGCCTTCTCCCTTTACAGGAGAGTCTCTGACTTATCAATAAAAAGTGTTTGAATGTCTTAAGAAAAGCTATTTTCTACAAAAAGCCCCAAGTCTGAGGCACATAGATAACTGATGACAGTGTTCCTGTGATTAAGCTCCACAGTGAATGTGACTCGCTGATTTACAAACTGTAGTGTACACACTATATTTCTTGCTTAACTGATCTTTCTGCTGTTGATGAAGCCTGGATGCCAAGAATCTAACAAGCCCAGCTGAAACCTCCTGAGGCAATAACAGATTCATATGCTACATTTAGATTAATTGTGCTTCAGTGATTACTGTGTCTGGTCAGGTCTTAGCAAGGGATAAGCAATGAACCTGCTGTATGTGGCGGGCGGCCTCTCAGGGCTAAGGCCTGACAGATAACAGTCTAGTGTGCAAAATCTAGCACCTTTTGGATCTTCCCTAATCTCCTGTCCTTTTTCTTGGTGTTACTAGCTACATTCACAAAAACAGCTTCAAGAGACATTAGGCTGGAGCTGGCACATATGTACCAATGTGGTGTTAATTCAGATAGCATTCAATAAATGACCAGGGAGAACTTTCAGTCAGAGCAACATATTTTGTAGCATCATAGGCAAATTCCACAAAGCTCATTCTTTGTAGTAAGAGATATACTCTTTACAAGGAGTGCTAAAAGTTGTGTGCACCAAGGAAAAAAAAGAGAAAGAGAAGAAACATTTCCTCATCACTGTTTTCTAGCAAAGCAGTGCCCATTCTTGCTGCTGTGGCCTGAACGCTACTACCCCCGTTGGAACATGGCTGCTACATGCTGCAGGAAAGGGGAGAAGTGTTTCTTTGCAAGCACTTTAAAGCCAGTATTGAATTTCTTTAAGTCCAGAGAAATCTAGTACCTCCAGCCTCTAAAACAAGCTTCTCTGTTTGGCCTCATTCATGTTTAGTCTGTTTTTTCTTGGCAAAAGCTCTTCAGTGACGGTCTCCACCAGATTGACAATAAAGTGTTTTCTTTACTTGCCATCTGTCTGGACTGATTGGAAAAAGTAAAGTGGGGCTTGTTTAGAAAAATATATAAGCAGTTAATTTGGCACAGAGTTTGTTATAGATGTAAGAAAAGCAGCTGGGTCCAGCTCAGGAAGGAAAAAAAAAAGTTTTATTACAGAGATGACTTTTCATGTACAAGTTCATGCACTAAATGTGCTCTTTCATTTCATTTGCAAGAAGTGACTAAATAATTTAGCAATGGCATTTAATTTGCTGTATTTGTGTTTTCCCAGGCCACTTATAATATTTGAAGTGTGAAGAGGGATCTGATTTTTCAGATGTGTCCAGTCAGTTTAAGCACAACATTTAAAAGTATCAGAATAGAGCTCAAAGCTTCTTGAATGCTTTCTTCTACCTTAATTCAGTAAAGTGCTTAAAGCCATCAAAGTTGTGTTGTACTGGGCCAAGTCTGGCTTCACAGATGTCTGACAGGCCTGCAGTTTTGTGCCTTTTTTTTCCTTTCTTTTTTGATATTGTGAAAGGATTTCTAAAGACAGCTTAGAATAGTAGTGAAATCCTGTTCACATTAATGCTTTCCCCGAGTGTGTGTATGTGTATTTAGAGAGAGCATAAGCCACTCACATGATGCCTTTTTTTTAACTTCTATGTGAATTGCTTAGCTTCACCCCAAGTAATATTCAAAATACATTCTGGTTAGGGGTCAGTCTGCCTTTAAACTTGCTGTGTTTGGCCCAGTCTCGTTCCCCCTCCTACTCTGAACTATCTAGAGTTGTCTTTTACTGTGTTTGTACTATGAGAGTTACTCTCTGCCTTTATTGGCTGAACCCCTGCCATGGAGAGTGTGAAGCTGGGCAAAAGCCATTTTCCTATGTTTTCTGAAAATGAGAAGGAGGCTGAAATCCAATAGCAGAAAGAACTAGGAAGATACAATCCTTTCTGTCTTCTCAGGAACAGAGTTCATGGTGGGAATTGTGTGCTGTCTGTATTTGAATGTTCCTGCTTGATCACAATTCTCTCATTATTTCTGATAAAAATAAATCAGTTTTAGGAGAGAAAACATTTTTCAGGCTCTCAGGTAGGAGGGGTCGACATCAGTCTTCTCAATTTCCAGTTACAGGTCTGTGTCTTTGTTATTGAATCCATCTGTCTCCACCTTGGCAAGGAGGATATTGTTGGGGACCATGTGAAAGCCCTTGCAGAAGTCCGGATGGGTGGCATTCACAGGTTGTTCCTTGTCCACTGATGTAGTCACTCTGTCACAGAAGGCAGGATTTACCCTTAGTGCAGCCACGTTGTCTGTCTTTGATCACCTCCCCAGCCTCCATGTAAAACACTTCAGAAGAACTTTCACACATTGTTGGATCACAATATTTTCATCTAAACCCCAGATGTACAAATCTGTTGTGCAGTTTGTTAATTGAAGAAAAGAAAAAGGGAATCACTCATCTAAAAAATTCCCATGAGACAGCCTCTTACTAAGCAAATGCAAAAGTATGTAAATAGGAAATTAAACAGAAACCATGAATACTGGAGAGGACACAAAAGCCACTGGCTTTACAGGTGCTTACACATTTTGTCATGAGTTATGGTAAGAAGTCTCTACTACTCACGATCTGTTCTGAGATATCCCTGGCTTCAGGGCTCCTTCACCCTTCAGCCAAGCTCTTCACCTCTCCCCAGATGTCTGTTGCTCATCCCCTTTGGCTTTAAGCTTCTTTCACCACCTGGATGGGTCTGCATCTCCCAACACCATGATATTGTCCTATTTGCCCCATTTGGTATCCACTCAGAAGGGCCACAGAGGAGCGTCTCGTCACCATACGCTGCTATGGGTCAGCCAGTGGCCAGGCCCAGTCCATAAGAATCTGAATTCCAGTACAGTGTTTATATTCTGATAATTAATCTGTTTGGGAATATAATTCCAAATTCTTGCATAGCATCCTCAGAGCAAAAAGAACATTGTGATCTCTCACTGAGCAGCTCTCAGCAACGTTTGTGCTCATTTCTCTCCAGCTATGCTTTTACTAGGGTGAGTTGTTGTCTGCTGCCAGCTTTTACACCACTGCTGAATCTAGGCAAGAAAACATTGTTTATCTGACAAAATACCGTCTAGGCTCGCTTTCTCTTTTTAATGGTCTGCTTGGATAGTTTGGACTAAGAACCCTTCTACTACTATCTAGAAGGCCAAAATAGGAAGTTTTAGCCTGAAAAAAGGTCCCCTCATTCCACTGTTTAAGCAAGAGGTCTTCTTTTCTTGTGTAGTGCAAATCCAAGAGCCATTACATAGTACCAGCGATTACGTTTACTATTTATGATCTCCTGTGATACATCACATAAGCATAGGATAAAATGCATCACTGTAACATACTACTGCTAAACAGCAGATATATTTTATGTTGCCAGAAAGGAACACAATATACACAACACTGTGTTACTATGATATGAGATTTGCCATCCTGAATTAGTTTGGAGGTCCATCAAGCATAGTATTGACTGGCACCAGCATCAGATATTTAAGGAGGGAGTCCCTATGGGGGCAATTACAGACTAATTTATTCATCAGGGAAATTCCTTTTTAAACTCCATCAATTATCCCCTGAGGCACAGGGATTTATATCTCTTATGTTTTTAATCCTTTATAACATAACTCTAGGTTATCTTGTTACACTTACAAATGTTTAACCCTTTTTCAAAGTCTACTAAGCTCATTTCAATTGAGACTAACAGTTTTAAATCAGTCTCCAAATACATGCAGATAAACACAATGAAAATACATGTTAACTGGAAAACTCTTAATGGGAGTTGCATAAAAATCTACCATAGGTACCATGGAGAATTCAGCAAAGCTGATCACTGAGAAAGCTTTTATGAACATTCCACTTAATGTGTTCCAGAAACCCAGTGTGGGTTAGATAAGAACTGCATCTAGGATGGCAAAGCTGAGCACCAAACGTTAAAAAAAAGCAGGTTTTGATATGTTCTCCACAAATCCCAGGAAGCCTGATTTTGTGAGTGTTTCCGTATGTTACAGTACCCAGGACATCATCTGGCTTCTCCACACGGACTAACAGATGGAAGTCTGTTTTATCAGATCTGTAATTCAGCAATTTCATGGAGAGTGCCATGGAATTCAGTAAGGGACCCCATGTTCACATGGAAAGCAGAGAAAATGCCTTTGGCATTCCCTTCGGTGGCCCCTGACAGGAAGGCTATACACAGTTAAAGTTTCCTGCCTGCTGCAGAGCTGCTGGAAGTGGGCTGAGGTAAGGAGGCATGGGAATCAGCTGACTCTACTAACTAGTGCTTTCCTGGCCAGCCTTAGGAGCTGAACAAGAAACATGTATGGAAAACTAGGCAGAAGTCCTGCCAGCTCTGTACGTATAATAGGACCCTGGTAACATCATGGGATCCAGCAAGGAAAATAATGTGCTCTAGGACTCATCACCTGATCAAACTCAGTCTGGAAAATGGCTTTATTCAGGTCTGGAGAGAAATATGAAATACTGATATAATCTATCCACCAACATATTAAAGAGACTTCTTTGTTTTAGTAGCTTTGAAACAATACATGAACTTTCTAGACAGACAAGGAAGTCTGGAGTCACATGAAACCATTAGCAATTTTTTCTCCAGGTATGTAAGGCCACCAGCAGATTAAACACTCATGGAAGAATAAAGCTCAGCTCCCCTCCAACTACCAAGTTCAAGTGTTTTCTCCCGCTTTCCTACTTTCACCCAGGGAAAGTAGGATGGATGGATGCACAGCTACCATTTGTAAGGGCCATTTGCATCTGAACTGTCAGGACCGTGCAGGGCTGTCCCACGCTCTCCTCTGCACAAAGACAAAAGAAGAGCTTCTTCTTCTAAACCTCGGCCAAAATCTCCTGACAGGCAGACCCAACAGAGACAGGCTGTGAATAGAGGCACTTACCTACCCTGTGTCTTCTTACTGTGAATAAATTACTCCCAGCCTCTGCTGGGGAGAGAGATCAGGTAGACTCCAGTATTGGCCACAGTTCTTAAAGGCCAGAAGTTTGCCTAAAGCCTCCCATATGATGCTTGCCTTTAACACAGCACAAAAGCCCCACAAGTAAACATTGTGACTTACT
Source organism: Dryobates pubescens (assembly GCF_014839835.1). Lineage (NCBI taxonomy): Eukaryota > Metazoa > Chordata > Aves > Piciformes > Picidae > Dryobates > Dryobates pubescens. The sequence continues at coordinate 8,224,030 of NC_071643.1, forward strand.
GGATGAAAAAAACCACAAGTATTTACATCAGTTCCCAAACTGAATTGATCATAAATGTTGTACAAGATGAAAACATTTGTTTCAGTTGAAGAAACCCCTTTCTCTAGAGCCAAAATTACTGTTTTCATACTTAGTTTGGGCTTTAAGGTTTGTATTGCATCGGGGTGAGAGTGAGTTGGGGGACAGCAGTTGGGGAATTTTTAATAACATCTCAAGAACTAAATTCACCAAACAGCAATTTGCCAGCAGTTGAATGGTCACAGTTGTCACAGACAGTCCAAGTTTACGTTCCCATGCTCAGGCAAGCACAGAAGCAATCTGAGCCCAGGTATCCTATATCACACTCCAGTACTGCTTCCAAAAGCCTACAAACTACAAGGCTGGAAGGATAGATCAGTAATTCCTCACACCATCTTCACCAACTCTGTGACAAGCTCCAGTCCCGACATGTTTCTCTTCAACAGAAACCACTGCCTAGATTAGAAGAATCTAAGGATAACTTAATGTGAACCAGCACTGGATTTCTTCAATGAACACATTAAGCAAAAAAGAGACAAACAGCTAAAGCTCCCCAAACAGCACCCCCTCCCCAAAGAGGAGTGCCAGGAGCTGAGGGGTGCACAACAGATGCCAGCAGAAGCAAGATTATGGCTACCTGAAATGCCAGAGGCAATTTCATATACAGTGTTTTGTTGTTGATAAACAGAAAAAAATTCAGGTCAAAAAGCATTTTCAATGCTGCATGCTGCAATTTCTGCCTGCATTCTACCTGTTTAAAACAGCCTCTGCCAGTTACAGGAAATGAAAAGGAGGGGGTTTGCTGGCACTCTGGTACTTATTCTCTCTGAAGCTGTGAGAATATTATTTAGGAATGTCATTGCTGGCAACATTTCAAAGCCATTCAGTGCCAGATTTTAAAAAGCTCCATGTATAATTAAATACCTCCCTTCCATGGCCACAACGTTGGACACAGAGGGGAGCAGTGCAGCCAGATTCCAGTCCCCTGAACAAGGGGTCACTGACAGGTACAGTTCAAATATGCTTTAAACAAACAAAAAAGTGAGGCTAAACAATATTCCTTTTATTGTTACTGCTGGAAAATAGCCTGCATTTTTGTTGCTGGATAACAAGATAAAAGACCTTTCCCTATAGGATATCATCTGAATCCTGGCTGCTCAACCACTAGAAGTATCCTTATCTTTCACAATACCTGTCAGAACGAGCATTTACTAGCTGAAAAATCCCTTTCTCCCTTTTTTTCCTACCGTGACCACCACACTACCTACGCTTTGGTAGGCTTTCCAATTTACTGCCCGTTCTGGTAGGTGACCCACATTCACCGTGTGGGTAGAGGCTACAGCAGTTATTGTAGAGACATTTTAACTCCAGATAAACCCCCACCCATGTCACTGGAATCAAGCATTTGACCTTGAATACATCTCTCATTCCCCAGATGTGATACTGCTGGGAATTGCAGAGGAGATAGCTTTCACCTGCTGCAGCTGTGCCATCAGAAAGGTGAGAAAGCACAGGTATGAGAGCGATTCCAGTACATACCCCTTCTGAAACTCAGTACTTTCAGGAATGAAATCGGAGTGCCAGAAGAGCTGGGCTGTTTGCATGCAGATCTAAGCCAATACCTCCCCTTCCAGGAATAACAAAAATGCAGTGGCTAGACAGTGCTACTGCAGTGTTCACGTCTCAGCTTTTCACCCACAGGAACATTTTGGATCACTAGACTGTGCATTTCAGAGTTAGCTCCACACTCTCTCCACCTGTAGTCTGGTAATAGTCAGAGGGTCATTTATTGCAGGTGTATTAACATGGCTTGATCAATGTGTGCTGAGCAAGGTCTTAATTTTAATAGCGTGGCATGTATGGCACTATAAGCCCTGTTTTACAGCTCTCTTGGCTGTTGTGAAAAGAATTTATCTCACTGGCTTTTAAAATGCAAAATACTTCCTGGTTTTGTTCCATAAAACTGTTGCAATGCACTTAACATATTAATTAATATTGTGAAGGATTCCTTGGCTGAAGTTTCAAATGAATTTTCATAGAAGATTCCTGAACTTATCCTCCAAGCCTACATGAATATACAGAATGCTGCAGTGATGAGGCATGAAATAATGAGTTTTGTAAGGGAGTTTTCACCAGTCATACATGTTTACAGAAAGAAATGGACAGTCCCAGGTCAGGAATTGTCTATGAAAGCAGTTCTTACCTGGCCTGCACAAGTACATTGATTCACCTGTTGTGTATTGACCCGAGTCATTCTGCCGTCAAAGTGTTAAAATCCAAGACCAACTTCATGAAAGTCACAACACCAAACAGGCCTTTGGTAAACCTCAAACTGACACCTGTTACCTGCCACCAGAGCAGGGCCCTTGCTCAAGAGGAGCTGTGGGAACTGCAACAATGGAAATAACTGCTAACGTGCAGAAGAGATGCACTGTGCCCCATGGAGCTGCCCCGCAGCACGCAGCACAAGCAGCTTCTTTATCTGAAGCCCAGAAGCAGCTGGAAAAGGCCACATTTCAGTCCTGCTGCTCATCTGCAGGCATCTCCTGGGAGCGCTTCTTCCTGCATGCACTGTAATTACAGGGGCCTAATCAGTAAATTCCATGTTATATTTCACCTCCTTAAATGTCTGCATCGCTTTCAGTCCTTCCCTCACATAACAGATCTGAGTGAATGTGTGGAAACAAAGAGAGAAACAATGAGCAAGGAAGGGCTCCACTTTAAATGGAGTGGGCTTGTTTCCAAGGCCACACAGGGAAACAGAGGGACATAACAGTAAATGAACTACAGCTTCAGTCACCTCATACATCTGCAGCAACTGTTTTTGAGACAACAAAGGTTTGATTAAACATCATTTATATACACAACTTCTTTTAGTGACCTGCATAGAAGCTACTATGATACAGTAGCTACATATGGACAGGGGGGAAATTTCAATGATAGAAGCTCTCTGGTGAAAGAATCTTCTCTTGTCTGCTGGTCTAGTGAAGCAGCCCATTTGGAAAAGCACCTTGCCATTTGGAAAAGCATTGCTGGCATCTTCCATCATTCATCCAGGCATAAAACCCCAACTATACCCCCAGTCTTTTCACAGCAGAATGTGGGACGGGACCTGTTTGCGTATATTCTGTACGACACTGAATCCCAGAGGAACAGCTGTCTTTGCCATGTTTACCTGCTGCAGTTTGGGAGGCAATTCCTTCCAACCCTCATAAAGTAGAAAGGGAAGATATTTATTCTGCACCCTTGTATACATCCACATTTCAAACACAGACCCCTTTTGTCACAATTCAACCAGCTACCTAGCAAAGGAAGAAAAGGGGCTGGGACGGAAGATTCATTTTAAAGATGCTATTTTTATTTAGTAGGGTTTTTAAATGTTGAAACTGAAATGCAGTACTCAAAAGTCTCAAAGATTAGACACATACCAGGCCAGGGATTTATTTTTCAGCAAGTTACTGGAAAAATCTGACCATACTGCCAGCAATGTTGTTGCTGTCCCATCTTTTTCATGGGCTTGCACTTTAGTCTGAGACTTGAACCCATCTGTGGGACAACCTCTGCTGCCTGAAAAGATTTGAATCTACATCTTTCAGGTGAATGCTCCAGTGTCTGCTATGAAGCTGTCCTGTGACAGCTGTTTAAACAGTCACTTCACACTGCTAGGACTAGAAAAATCCTCCCCCAATCAGATGTTAACTGTCTGTGGGCCATTTATTGCTGTCCCATGCCCTTTCCCAAGCATAAAATGAAGATACAAGTCTCAAGCAGAGCCACACAAGGAGACATCCTGCCAACCTGAACTGCACCTGGAAAACAGCATGATAAACAGAGCTCATCCTTGTCAATTTGCATATTAAAGTGCTTAGCTCACGTTATGCCACTCACTACACATTTTTGTTGGTGTGTACTCACACTGCCCTTCACGCTGTTGGTATTGTAGAAATGCACGCCTCCGTATTTCACATCAAGACTAGAAGAGTAATTCAGATGACATTCAAAAAAACAGCATCACAATGTTCTGGTGTTCCAGGTCAGTCAGTTACTCGCTGTTCTTCACTCCATTTATAACATTTTTATGGATTTGTGTTACCTGTCATACCCTTCCCTTCTGATGGGGTTCCCATACAGCTGCCTGAGCTTTGGGATGGACACAGAGTAAAGTGTGCTATGTACACACTGCAAAAATGCCTTCCTACCCTTTGCACCTCAGTCTTCGTTGTGACTTTTCTGTACAGCACATGAAGCAGTTCATCAGGGAATATACAAATGGCATCCACCATCAGGAAAACAATCCATACCGTTCTATCAGACCAGCAGTTTTGGAGCTAACCAACACACAAACATTCCTGGGGGTTGAGGAGCACCTCACTAATAATCAGCATTTCCCTGGCTGAATTGTTCGTAGGAAATACTGCTGGAGAGAGAAATTCAAACCTGGGACATTGTACACACACACTGAAGGCTACAGGAGCTGTGGAAAAGGCTCGAGTATAAGAATAAGTTTAAATGCTTTACATACTATGCATATGTTAAATGCATAGGAATATCTAAAGGGTGGATGGAGGTCATGAGGATGGGGCTGGGCTCTTTCCAGTTGTGCCCAGTGATAGGACAAGGGGCGACAGGTACAAACTAGAACACAGGAGGTTTCACTTGAAACTTCAGGAGAAACTTTTCTTGTGAAGGAAACATTTTTACACTGGAATGGGGATCCCTTTTCTAGGAGCTTTTAAAACCTGTTTGGATTTACTCCCATGCAACCTGATCTAGGCAATCCTACATTAGCAGGGGCTTGGAATAGATGATCTCCAGAGGTCCCTTCCAACCCACTCTCTGATTCTGTGAAAAGTAGTAGGTTCTAAGCAGAGAGGTTGTGGATACATCAGACAGCTTCTAGTTAAACTATAGAATGAGAAACTCCCTGACAAAGGATGTTGCAGATAAAGTTTATGTCAGTTTAAAGGAAGAGTGCACAAGTTAGAGAAGCCTCAAAATGTTGCTAAGTAGAAGCCACCTCTGCAAACTACTGAAAAACTATCAAGAGTGTTTGGACAAAGTATTTCTACATACTTGTCCTATCTGTAAATTCTTTAGGTGTTCACTTCTGGTCCTTGCAGCAGACAACTAGGCAAAGTGAACCTTTGATCCCCATCTGTGTAGTTACTCTCACATTCATATTCTCACAGCAGTATCACTGTAGGGCAGGCTGTCATAGCACTTGTTTAATCCAGCACTATTGAGCAGAGCTGCAGAAATAAGTCAATATGGGCTTTAGCAGAGTTCATAACCAGAATAAATGAGTGGCCAGGAAAATTAGCTGGTACTAAGCTCAGTCCTGCTGTGACTGGATGGTTTCTGGTACCTCAGCAAAATAAAGTGGTGGATTTCAGCCATAAATATGCTGAGTTTAGGAACTAGGGATCAGTGGGAAGCATTTTAGATGTCCAAGTTTGATACAAGTGAAGCACAAGCCCAACCCAGTATTTGTCATGAAGCATATGCAAGAAACTAAAACCCATGGTTTTGAGAAAACTGAAGGAAGAGACCTGAAAAGTTGGGCCTTTTGCTTCTGTGGACTGTAAATTAATGTGTCTATTCCTTACACCTTATTCCTGCTGGAACCCCACTCCGGATTACTTCCATGCGATGAAAATTCTGTCACTGGCTGTAGTGCTTTGTAATCTGTGGGCTATAGGAGACTGCAAACCGTGTTCCACATCAGCTCAGCCCACAAACAAAACCTAGACCAGAAAATGAGAGCTGGGAGAGGCTTTTACAAACATACCTTGAGACTAGGAATCATTTGCAATCCTTCGCTATCATCACTACACTTGTTTCTAGCAGGACTCCTCAAGGAGGTTCCTGAAAATGTTGACTTCAGAGTAACTCCTGAACTCTAAGGAAGAAGTGCTCCATTATCTGCCCCCAGGCAACCTAAAGTACTGCACATTAAATGTTTTATCTCGTGATTAAAACTTTTCCTCATTGCCTTCCCCAGCTCTCCACACAAAGCACATGGTGACTGTCAAGCACAAGCTTAGAAAACAAAGTCGCTTTAGTAACCAAAGCATTATCATTTCTTCCAGCTTTTACTGTTATTTCATTATCTTCAATCAATCAACAAATTACATTTAAGAGACCCATGAACAGCTAGAGCAAAACTCTCAACTGCTTGGACTTGATTCTTTGACATTTCTTAACACAGAGGAAAGAATTGTGATTTGGGAGGTCTCCAAGAGAGGAAACCTCTTCTGTGTATGAAATAACTGATGTTTACACCATGGATCCTACTCTTTGTCTGCCTACAAAAAGATTTCTTTTTCCTTGTACTGAATCACGCACACACGATGCAACCTGGCCTCCTTTTCAGGGAGCTGACTGCATTTGCATAAACAATAACACTTTAATGCTTGTCAAGTCATTAATTCCTCATGAAAGCTTACAGCTGTATAAAAAGGCTTCTCTATGCTTAGAAAAATTCTAGCCTAAGTGTTCTTAAAAGGAAGCAGTTGCATGGATGTGGATCTTGGGGATTAAAGATCATCAGGGCTAGCAAATAGAGCAATCAAACCAGAAAATTTACGGGAAGACAGATTTCCACTGGTTTGTTACTTGTGCCTTACTGACAAGAGTTGTGCTTACATACAGATCAGGATTCAAACTTTGCTGTGTTTTAAAATAAGCCAAATAGAGACACACAGTGACATTATACAATAGCAAACCCATCGGAAATTCTCAGCCATATGCTTGTCTGCAGCTTTTATAACTGAGTCAGTCAGTGTAAAAAAACCTTCCTCTACAGTTTTCCCTCCACATCTTGTCAATCTTCCCGTCATTATTATATCCCCTTTATTCCAGAGATCTTTAAATACAATGAATGCAAAGCTTACAACTCTACATAGATGAGAGTGACAGAACTTTTCTGCTAACTTCCCTCTAAAATCCTTAGATTTCTCATCAGTTTTACACCCTGGAATTCTGCATCTGAAATTGTGAGGGAAATTGTTAAGGAATTAAAAAGACTGAAAGCATATTGTGCTGCTGCTATCAATTCCCACCTTACTGTTGAAGCTGCCTCCTTCCTGAGGTGCCTGGGAGCTCACATATTCCTGTTTCAGACACTAGCCTGTATGGTGTATGTTACAGTGGGACAGGTGTAGCATCCCTAATGCCTCCTGCCAATACTCAAGAGCCTCAACACACCAGCCTGGTATTTCCAAGGGAAATGGAGACAGTTTGGGATCAGATTTGGATACTGCCAAGAGGAGACTAATTGTCAAACAATGCATGCCTCCAACTTGAGAGGCAAGGGGAGTTAAGGAAATGCAGAAACAGCAGTGTAATCCCACCAGCACCCTGGAAAGCGGTTCACTGAGCTGTGCATAGAGAAATACTGCTCTAGGTGATCTTGCTCGCTCTGGGTGATCCTGCTTTAGCAGGGATGTTGGATTAGGTTATTTTCAGAGGTTCATTCTAAACCCTGTGGTTCTGTGAAATGTGAAGTGGGCCTCTTTTCCTTACAGTTACATAGAAAGGCCTTGGGCATGTGCTGGAGGCTTGTATCAACTCCCTTTGCTGGTTACAGTTCTCCCCTGTACCATCATGTAATATGCTGACCAGATTCTGAGCCCTTCACCAATACTGTGCAGCACGCCTTCACAGTGGGTCAGCGGATCTGGAAGGGAATATACAGCCCCACACTGCATGCCAAGCATTTAACTGACTACCACAAATGCTCTGATCTCAAATAACTGCTGCTGAATTCAGCCAGCAGACTTTACAAAGCCTTGAGTTTAACAGAGGTGTGCAGGGAGTGACAATTCAAAGTCAAGACACTAGCACCCAATGCAATGCAATTAATGCCTTGAAATCAAAGAAATCTCTCTGTCTCTCTATATAAAAAAAGTGTCAATCTTTAGTCTCTAGACACTATGGAGAGCTGCAAACTAAGAGGAAAACCAGGTCTGTCTTCCTTTATTATATGAAAGGCACTAAAGCCTCCTCTACCAACAATGAGCCATTGCCATCAATCTAAGTGGAGAAAGCATGTTCACCAAGCAGAGAGAAGTTACTGTACATTACAGCAGAGAAAGGATCTAAAGAGCAGAGGGTAACTACCATCTCCTGCAATGGTTTTTTTCCAGGACACAGCTTACTCAGCTTCTGAGTTGCTCTACAGTACAGAAGGAAAATCTATGAAGGGTTTGGAGCAGTCTATATTTAGGCTCTGGTAGATAAATATCCAGGCTCAAACAAATGAAAAGTGTGGCCACAGAGTCCAACTCCTAACTGCATGCCTGGTTTTGCTACAAGGTACAGCACTTATTCGATGGCTCACGTGGACAAAGGCCACTTCATAGCACAGCACATAGCTCTCTCCTCAAATAAGCAGCATACTATATGACACATTAAACTCTGACAGTGTATTTAAATATGCTCTGCAATGTGGAAATCTTTGTTTCATATAGCAGCTTTCAGTCCAGTGGTTTCCATGCAAAGGTTTTCTCTTAAAGATTTAAAAAATCCTTCATCACAACCTGAAGAAAGAGTGAGATTGCAGCTGCATTGAAATGATATCAAGTGAAAGCAAATTACACTGTACATTGTCATAAGGGTATCTTTAAATATCACAGGTCCAAAGGTCCTATAAGGTTTGGCAGTGTTTCCCTGTTTGAATCCAAGGTTTCTCCCTGTTGTTTTCCTTTTTAAACATCTTTGAGCATTACACAATTCAGCTAACCACTTAACTCTAAGCATGTGAGTAGTGCCACTGAAATGAAAGTTAAGTGCTTTCTGAATGTGGATTATCCTCAGCCCTCAAGAAGCCATTCAGATTGTATTTAAATGTAGAGAACTTTTATACCTGCAGAAATCTAAAAGTAAACAATTTACTATCAAAGTTTATAGGAAGCTCTTCAGGCATTAGTGTTGACACTTATTGGCCTAGTTCTTTACTTTATGGATAAAACTTAAAAAACCTCAGTCCATTTACCAGTCCCCTGGGAGATTTTCATTACTGGTGTTAAATAACAGCAATTGAAGATAGAAACAAAATATTATTTAACAAGGTTTTATGTGACAACGTAAAAAGTGACTGCTAGGCGAGTGTTGATTCAGACATATTTCTGCCAAGGTCATTTCCCTGCCAAAATATACTTCCAATAACCATGCATAAGTTTTATTTCTAATAAATAACCACTAAATGGTTGTATAAACAGAGTAAACTGTGGCTAACTGTAGCTTGTAATAAATATCTATTGTAGCAACACTATCAAATACCTCACCCAGCTTGACTGCCAGGCAGTGTCATCATCACCGGCTTGCTCGTTGGTGGCAAACTAAACAACATTGGAACGCATCAGTGATTTCCATTGGTGAGAAATCTACATCCTCACGAGATCATCTTTCACAGTCCTAGACTATCCCTCATGTTTGTGCTTTTCAGACACTTGGCTTTGGAAAGTTCACAATTTATAAAGGAATATTCACTGACCCAGAAAGTCACTGTGTGTTCCCTACACCCCACCCAAAACAAACACCTACATGAGGCCCGGTGGTCTGAAGTTTGACATAAGGCATCTGGGTGTAAAGTCAGCTACCAAGCCTGTGTGACCTTGGTCAAGTCTTTCAACACCCTTACCCTTCAGTTCTTTAACTCTGTAACTACAAGAGTGATGGAGAGGGCTTTGTGAAGGTTATTGATTGATGGCTGTTTGCAAAGCCTGCCACGATGCCACTGGGAAAAGCATTAGCCCGTGTGTTTAAAGGATCAATGCATGGTATTGCATTATTATTGAAACAGTGGGAAGTGCATTGCACAAAAATGAGGAGGAAGGGGGAAAAAGTTGCAGCCCAACCTGTAGATGAGGAGTTGCATTGCCTTATCTTGTGGCAGCAGTTAAAGAACAAGAGGAGAATCCCGTGTAAGAAGGGGTCTTAAGCCAAGGGCACTGCGTCACCCGGGACTAGGCACCCTCACCCTTCAAGAATTTGTTTGGAACCTGCCCCTTTCAGTCTTCATAATGGCAGCCTTTCATCAGCTCAATCACAAAGTTCCCCTCAAAAAGCTGCCTTGTCATTTTAATTTTTTTTGTGTGCTACAAAGTAGTTTGACTTTTAGGCTTTCCTCAGCCATATGTATGTTTAGGTAAACTCTGATTTCCCACCTATGCAAATGCAGGGGGCATTTCACACTTTTAAATACTGACACATTTACAGCTGAAATTTCTCTAACATGTCATTCAGCCAAGATTGATTGTTTGCTGCATAGTGAGCAGAGGAAAGAAAGAAAGCAGCTGTCAAGCATTCTTGCTTTTCTCTTTAGGAAGGAGGAAAAATAGGCTTATCTTTGGAAAGACAGACCCCTTTATTAAAAGATGAAATAAGCACTGAACAAATAGTGTGTGGAATTCCAGATACACTGATACTAATGGGAGAAATAGTTAAGATGGCAGAAAAAAAACACCCAACAAACACAACCCCCAACCTTGTGTTTTCAAAGACTTCAAGTTCTTTTTTTTCTAGGTGGGACTTTTCCTGGTGAGATTCCTTTAATCTCCTGGGACTTGCAGATGCATGTCATCCATTTTAGGCTGGATGTCAGGAAGAGGTTCTATACAGAGAGAGTGATTGCCCATTGGCATGGGCTGCCTGGGGAGGTGGTGGAGTCACCATCATTGGAGGTGTTCAGGAGGAGACTTGATGGGGTGCTTAGGTGGGTTGGATTGGTTGATGGGTTGGACGCGATGATCTTGAAGGTCTCTTCCAACCTGGTCTGGTCTATTCTATTCTATTCTATTCTATTCTATTCTATTCTATTCTATTTGCATGATTCCTTTAGCCCATTGCCTCAAAAATAAAAGAGAAAAAAAAAAACCAAGATCAGGTCATGCTCATCTTTAGTCCATTTCTCAAGTTTCCTCTTACATCTTAAAATAGTACTGTCATTCCTCCCTCCCTGCAGCCAGTGAACATCTCCAATGCAACTCGTCAGCATATTCTAGCAGCATTTTGGTGGCGGTGTAGTCTGGAGTTATTTAATCAAGGTTTGCAACAAACTGTATAGGATACAAAAGTGCCTTGTCTCAAATATTTATCTAAAAGAAGAAGTAACAAATCCACCTTGATTCCTCATGACCCATGCATTTACAGTAAGTGCTTTGATAAGTAAAAGGATTCCTTTCATTTTCAATGTTAGAATCCTTGTAAAATCATGGCCAAAGGATCAGGTTCTGGCACCTTCATTGACAGAAAAGAGCATCTATATCTGAGAATCTTTAAATAGACTTTGACAACTTGCAGAGTAAGGCTATTAACCAAGTCACACCTGTGAATTCAGAACAAAGACCCCAATATATAGTTCCAAACCTTTGCCACCACTGTTAGAAGATATATGTTCTGTATGTGCTTATTAAGCTTTATGTTCTGTATGTGCTTATTAAGCTTAGACATTTAAATACACTTTAGAGCCTTTTCTAACAAAAATGAAATTGTTACCAACTAGTCAGAAACCCCTGCATGTTTCTGTAGGCCCAGATATTAGGCAAGACATGGGCATTTGCCTCTTAATTATCCCACTAAACCCATAGCATCATATTTAAATGGACCTGACAGAGCTTCCCATCTGTGGTAGGAACTCTGCCTGCCTAAGAGCAAGAGCTGCAGTGAGAAACTTACCCCCTCCACCTGTCTCACACAAACAGCCAAAATGTGCTCCACTTACATAGTTTTGTTGAATGAAGTAATGTCCACTGGGGACTGAACAGAAAGCATTACACCTCTTTTGCACAGGACCATGCAGTTGATGTGGCCTGACATGTTTTAAACTAGAGCAAGATAAACAAAGCAGAGAAACCAGCTCCTGATATTTGATCTTGATTTTATATCATATATCTTTCACATTCATTTTGCCTTCTTGTTGGTCACTGTAGCAGCACACTTAATGGCTTTTGTGCTTAGCTAAGTTTAGAATATTGTACCTGCTTCTGAATCACATTTTCTTTCCAACTCCAAACCACTAAAAGGCTTTAGGAAGCTTTTCAGTATTAAAGCACAGAGAGCTGACTTGCACCAACTGAAAAGGAGTTTTGCTTTGTGGTTTTGGTGCAAGATGTGGGCATTGGGCAAGGCTAGAGTGCTGGGGATTTTATGTATTTTAAAGATGTAGGTGTGATGGAGGAAAAAAAATGGAGACCAAGACATGGTACTGTGTTACAAATGGACAATCACAAGAAGGCCTGTGCAATTGCTAGGAACACTCAAGGATGTGTGCCAGGGATGCCCATGCAGCATTCCTTCTCCTTGGGGCAAAGCCACAGTGTGCTTTCCAGCTCTTCCCCATTGCCTAGTCTGTGTGAACTCCATGAAGAACATTTATCTATCTACCTTTAGCCTCTGAATCCTTCTAACTCACACTTAGCCCTTCAGTACAGTGCTCTAATCTTACATTTAGTGTAGCGTAACAAAGGAGATACTGCTTACATTGTAAAGCCGTGACAAAGCTCCTGCCTGGGTTTGAAAAAGTCTTTCTCCACACCAGCTCTTACAGCCATACTTCTTGAGCTTGTCCCCTGCCCACAGCTGCTTTCAGACTCCCAAGTTGAAACCCAGATGGAGCTTAGGGCATTGTGCCATGATCACCTTAACCATTACAACCTGTGCAGGCTTTAAACCCTACCACTGGTCTGGAAAAGAATTGGTAAAGTACTAGTAAGTGTGTTAAGTCTCTGTGAGAAACAAAGAAGTGCATCATGCCTTTTCCCCCCCCCAAGTGTGGTATTTCACTCTGCATATTGCTCAATTAAAACAACAACTTCAAAGTCTCAATTCATCATACGCATCAGAAGGAAAGGAGAAGATAGGAGGGCCGCATTCCAAGCTGCAGTGAGTGATTTCATACCAAACTAGACAAAACAGCAAGTCTTAAGGCTCCTTGAAAGGACAGAGTTTATCACAGGTTGCAATTTGCCCCAGTTGGCTGACATTTTAACTCTCTATCCAAGCCTGAAACTTGGCAGGCAGCACAAGTTTCTTCTCCTCAGCAAGGTATGCGATTTTGTTCCCAAGTATTCAAACAACTGAGCCTTAAGTTCACTTTTGCAGTAGAAACACAAATTGATTTGACAAGATAAATGACAAGAAAACAAGCAAAATATTCTAAATTTACAATATGAGGTCAGCTCTAAAGCTAAATCACCGTTAATGTTCTCCTCACAAGAATATTATTTCCTGGAGGCAGGATTGGCAGCTGCAGGCTCAGAGTTACCAGTGCACAGACAGGGCCAGCAGCAGTAGCCCAGAGCTCCACAGGGCTGGCCACAGCACGAGGACAGCCAGCCAGAGCTACAGGAGGGCTAGAGCCTAGTTCAGCTATAGGACTGTTCTGGAAAGGAGATGGGCCTTGGGGTGGGGCAAACAGGTCTGTGGGCCAAGGGGCAGGTGGAGAGAGGCAGCAGGTGAGGCTGATTAGGTTATATAAAGCCCCTCGTGCTCAGCCCCGCCCCCTGGGTAATTAAGGCCCTGTCTGAGCAACCTGCTCTGGACTCTTCTAGAAAGGAGGTGTGGGACCCTGCAGCACACACCGGTGGAGAGCTGTTCCCAAAGGTTTTCTGCCTTTTGAAACTGAACTGTGAGACTTTGTAAGGTAATTCTGCACCCTATGAAATTATGTTTTCTGATAGCCTACATTTTCTTTCCATGTCTTTATTCTTAATAATACACCCTTCAGCCATCCTGTCTAGCCTTAAGGTTTGGACTTCTGTAGTAGGCTTGAGAGTTTAAGTATCTTCTTTAGCCATTGTTTTCTCTTTGAGATACTTCTTTTGGAGAATAAACTTGGCAGAGGCTAGAAGATAGCTCTGTTATCATCCAGCCTCCTGTGAATGAAACTGGAAGAAGAGAAGCTCCTCTGTTAAGTACTTCAATGTGCAAATGACACGCTTTAGAGTTAACAACAGTCCCTGGAGTGGTGATTCTTAGAAGCTCTGTACGTGGAAATCTCACTCTGGGACAGAGAAGGAGCTTGAACCGGTTGAGGAACTGAGGAGGAAAACAGTGTGTTCTCATCACTAAAGCACATGAGTTGAATTTTCTGAAGCTGTTCCTGGCTCTGCTATCAAACTACCATGTGGTCTCCTGTGCATTTATTTCCCTATCTATCAATTAGGTTTATAGGAATTTGGCTCCCCCCCCACCCCCAACCTCTCTTCTGAATCTCAGATTTCAACCCAGGGCAAACAAAAATTAATGAGAGAGGGATACTCCAGGAAAATGTTCTCTGCAAAATACCCTGAGCCCTGAAAGTGTCAGCTTATGTACTGACTATACAGCCCTAATGCTGAAACAATTATACATTTCCTCTTGCTCACTTCATGAGCAGGAGGCAAAACACTTTCCAAACTCAAAGCTGAATCTGTGGCAAGGGGCTGTAGAGTGGTGCTGATGTTCTAGGTTTGACTGGGAAGTTTAGGCTGGGTGCTAAGAAGAAATTCTTCACAGAAAGAGTGATTTGCCATTGGAATGGGCTGCCCAGGGAGGCCTTTGAGTCACCATCACTGGAAGTGTTTAAAAAGAGACTGAATGAGACACTTAGTGCCATGGTTTAGTTGATTAGGTGGGGTTGGGTGATAGGTTGGACTTGATGATCTCGAAGGTCTTTTCCAACCTGGTTAATCCTGTATGTGTGAATAGGAGAATGGCAGTTTGTCAGATGATACAGGCTGGTTTTCTCCTGTCTGTACAGCACATGAGCACTGTTGTAAGTTGTAGCTGCGGTGTGAAATTTTGTTTGGAAGCATTCCTGGTGCAAATCTCAGCAGCACTATGCTATACTGCTATCATATTGACAGACTTGTGGAGATGGTAATTAAACAGCTTCAGCAACCCCAGCACTCACCAGAACCTAAACCCCAGGTTAAATTTTGTACTGAATTTGCAGCACCCATCTCTGCTCATTTATCACTTGCTACAGAGAGTATGTCTGCTGACCACCTTGGCATCAGCACCCAAACCCAAATGTGGGATTTTTGTTGTGATCTGAATGGCACAGTGGGATCCAGATAAATTGCAGATGGATTTCCAAACCTGTGTGGGAAGAAAACCAAAGTAACTTTCTGCAAGCCAAAGGGAGAATTATCCACTCTCTATTTTTCTAGGGCTAAAAAGCTAGAACAAAAACTAGTTTTCCCAAAGATGAACCTTGTGAGGTAGAGGCACAGGAATATGTGGATGATGGTCCACTGTCTCTAGTCTTTCTTGAGTTCCTGGTCCTGGCCATTCCCAGCTGAACACAGGTTCCAAAATGTTTTTCAGGAACTGAATAATCTGTGCCAGAAGTGACTTGTTATGAATGGGTTTATCACTCAAAGGGGATGGCCCTGCATGTGAGAAAGTAGTTCCTTCCTTTGCATCAGTCTCCCAAATAGCTTCAGCCTGAGATTGTTTATGTAGGGCAGTTTATGTAAATCTAGTAGAGTCATACCTCATCTCCTCATTTTCAGCCCTGTACCTCTTTGTGAGCTAATCCAGTACAGTGCATGTAATCTCAGTGCATCAACAGGTTATTTCTTACCATTACTGCAAGTGAATCATCTAATACTATAGAATGAGAGCTCTGTCAAAGCCAGGTCCTCAATACAGTCTCCTCACCCACACAATGATTCCTTTTCCTTGTTATTCTGCTACCTTTTTACTAGGCTAGGCTTAATTTTGCAGAAATACATGATTAGAAGGATGAACTGGGTAGCATCCCCTGCTCTCATACTAGACTTTCACTGTTCATTCCATAACTTATAAGGCAAAAGCTTAGCAAAAATTGCCATCTCTACCAAAAGGACTTTCAAGATTAATTCAACATTGTTGTTGACTACCCTGAAACTCTACAGCAGCCTGCTATGATGAATGGCTGTAACACCTCTGCCCACACACTATGTCTATCCAAAATATTATTATCCCATAACTTTGTTTATACCCAATTATTTATACAGAGAGGAGGGAAACCATGAAGAATACCCCTCACCTTTTAGTAGATTTTCAATGGGAGACTGAGTTCTTTCTTCAAAGGAATGTGTAGGAAGAAACTCATTTGTCTCTGCTCTGAGATGAAAGCACACATGATTACTCCCCTAATCAGTCATGTCCATTGTATTTGTCTAGTTTGGAATGGTTTGTGTTTTGAGAGTGTTCTTTTTTATTGTAAAGAATCCAGTCTCCCGTGTGTAGTTTCCGTGCACAACTCCCATACTGATACCAGCGCATAGCTTGTCTAAGGAGGCAGCAATGTTATTACTGTCTAGTGACCAGTAACATTAAGTGGGTGATGTCCTTATTTTTGAAGATTATTCTCTGAAGCTAGTTATATTTGCAGATATAAAAGTATAGTGGCAAGAACTTTTGAGCTGGTAAATCAGAGTTACTCCTCTGGACCTCTATCAGTGCATATCGTGGAGGACCTTGGCCCATAGACCGCAGCATCAGTGTTCTAAATACACCTTCCTGTCCTGCTATCTGTGCAAAAGATGCTGTATTAGCTTAATACCTCATCAATGTTAAAGGACTTTGTTGTATGCATTTTATATAAATATATTTCTACTACCATTAGTATAATTGCAACAGCAGAAAACAAGTATAGAAAAGGTAAATCAAGTTGCATACAGACACAGAAACATGCAATGGCAATTAGCCTCTCCAGCTACAAAACATGATGTACTGAAAGTAATAATTTAATGAAGAAGGGAAGACTTAAACCTCTGCATTAAAACTGAAAGCAAACAGTAGTGAAAACTGCAGATTGAGTTAATAAGGTCCAGCAAAAACATGAATCGCTCAACCCAGCAGACAGTATCTGAAAAAGACTGAGTGGGAACATGCCACAGAGCTGAGATGAAGCAAAGTAAACATGTCATGTAGAACAGATGCTGCAAAACAAGCACAAGGGCAAAAAGAATTAGATGTTAATCCAAGTCTCAAGAGGGGGGGGGGGGGGGTGGGAAATCAATATATTGGCAAATTTCAAAACAGCTGCACATCTGGTTTTGGACAGCAGGATCTGCTCTTGCAAAAACCCCACCTGCACACCCAGTGCCAGAGGAGATACAGGCAACCTGTGGCAGTAACTGAGATGTCTCTGGCTGAGACATCCAGTAGGGGTTGAGAGGCCTTGAGCACAAGCCCTGTGAGGAGAGGCTGAGGGAGCTGGGACTGTTTAGCCTCGAGAAGAGGAGGCTCAGGGGTGACCTCATTGCTCTCTGCAACTACCTGAAAGGTGGTTGTAGCCAGGAAGGGGTTGGTCTCTTCTCCCAGGCAACCGGCACCAGAACAAGAGGACACAGTCTCAAGCTGTGCCAGGGGAAGTTTAGGCTTGAGGTGAGGAGGAAGTTCTTCACTGAGCGAGTTGTTCATCATTGGAATGTGCTGCCCGGGGAGGTGGTGGAGTCACCATCGCTGGAGGTGTTCAGGAGGGGATTGGACATGGCAGAACTGTTGAACTTCACCGTACCGCTCTGCTTTCAAGTTTGGGAGACCAAAGGTAGTCACCTAGTCCATGTTCAGTCTTCATGTGTTGAAAGAGGTTACAAAAGCAATGTTAAACATGCCCAACCAGGGAAAATTCTCATCCAGAAACAGGTGAAGCCTAATCCATGAGGCCTGAGCAGCACATATTTAAGTAACGAGTCAGCACTCAACATGAGTAGTGCTCCCAGAAATGGAATCTCAGAAGAAAAACGTTAGAGCAGTGCAAAATAGTCTCAGTTCAGTTAAAGATGATAACAAATATGTAAAAACCCCATGAAATTTCAGAGGCTCTGAAATTTAAAAACACCCTCAGATGAAGAAGCATGGCCAGCAGATCAAGAGAGGTGATTCTGCTTTGTTCTGGTGAGACCTTACCTGGAGTACTGATTTCAGCTCTGGAGCCCTCAATACAGGAAGGACATGGTCCTGATAGTCCAGGATAGTGCTAGGAAAATGATCGGGGGCTGAAACACCTGTCCTATGAGGACAGGCTGAGGGAGATCAGGTTGCTCAGCCTAGAGATGAGAAAGCTCTGGGGAGACCTAATAACAGCCTTCCAGTACCTGAAAGGGGCCTATGAGAAGGCTGGAGAGGGACTGTTTACAAAGGCCTTCAGTGGTTGGATGAAGGACAGGATGAGGTGCAATAGTTTGAAAGTAGAGAAGAATAGATTTAGATAAGATGTTAGGAACACATTCTTTACCATGACAGTAGTGGAACATTGCAACAGGTTGTTCAGGGTGGTAGTTGAGGCCCCATTCCTTGTCATGTTCAAGGTCAGACCTGACAAACTCTGAGCAACCTGATCTAGTGGAGGATGTGCCTGCTCACTGCAGGGGAGTTGGCCTAGATAATCTTTGAAGGTCACTTCATTCTATGATTCCCACTTGTAGGAATTCATGACAGTGCAAAATGTGGGTCAATGATGTTTTGCTACAGACGTGAGACCCAAAGGCCAGGTTTGATGGAGGGTTTGCAAGGGTTCATGAACTTCCTCTGTATTATGAGTTAGCTTGGTTCATTGATGGTCTGCACAAACAACACATCAGGTATTACTGAATGCTGATTGTACCTGGCTCAGGACCTACCTCATGCCATGGGAAAACTAGGTGGTGGAGTGAGGTGAGTTTTGTCTCCAGATGTGCATTCTCCTGAACTTAGAAATATGAACAGTGGGGGAAAAAAAATATCCTGGTTTTGCTCAAAATTGTTGGACCCAAAGCTCAAAGTCCATGTAGTCAGCTGAAACGAGGAGAATGGGCACATCTGCAGCTAGCATGGTATCTTCTGCTTTTGCCATTCCTTCCCTATTTCACTGCATCCATCAATCCTGTTATATATAAGAAAGATAAGCTCAGGAAGATCAACTTCAGGATTACAACTTCCCTCTGGAGCCCCACTCCTATAGTAGCACTGCCAGAGTTACAGACTGCAGAACACGGCCAGCTTCTGTCTCCGCTTTCCCTCTCCTGTGTAGAGCTGACATTGTCTCAGCAAAACTGTAAAATCAGTATGACATATGAAATTTGTGTAATGGTAGTGAAAGAGGAGTGTTTTGCTACTGGAAAGCATCCTTAAATGGTAATCTGGACAATGTAAGGTTTTTTGCTTCTGCCTCTCTCAGATACAAGGGTGTCTCTCGCAGGTAAAGGAGAGCTAGTCTCTTTACACAGCCCATCATGCCACAGCTTGCCCCCCTCCTCCTGTTTGTGTGAAAAGAGACTGGAGTGAATGGTTATTGAGCAGTGTGAGTTCTGGCCATTTATCAGTGGTGTTCCTGTATCTATGATTCATGGGGAGCAGTCAGACTGCTCAATGGCCATCAGGCTATGCCTTTGTGGGGCGAGGGTCTTGTGCTAGCACTGGATTGCAACATAAATCATAGTGGCTGACTTGGGTATGTTGCATTACTCTCTGATAATGTGCTCTGGGCTCACTTTTCTGTTTCCCTGGGGTTGTATCTTCTCAGTTTCTGCTTTCTGGAGATTTGGATTTTAGTGTTGAGCAGTTACTGAATGACCATGGTTCAGAAGTCATGGGAAGTTGGGTGTCAGGGTTGTGTTATTGCCTGTGAGGTCCAGAGCTCCTGCAGGAGCTGTGTGCCCTGGGAAAAGGGATGGTCTTGCGTGTTGTCTGCCTGGCATGGATGTGTCAATGGTTTTGATCAAGACTGGAATAGTTGAGTTGCATTATATTTGAGGTCTGTTGGTTTCTCATGCTACCATGCTCATATTCTCCTTGTCAGCTTGACTGACCATTTCATCAGCAAGATCTGCTTTTGAATTTTCCTGACCATACTATTCTTGTCAGTCTCAAGTTACTATGGAAGAGCACTGGGAATGGTCTGGTTGTCTTCAGATTAAAAAGCAAAATTTCACCCTTATTCTAGTTGGTAAAACAGGATCAATGAAGATTTGAACTTTTGGCTTAAGCTTTTAACATGTCTTTAAGTAGGTATATAGAGAGATACCAGTGTGTTTGTGGCAAAAGAAAGTATAAAATAGGCAATTTATTGTATCAGATGGCTTTCACAATTTACGCTGATATGGTTCCTTAGACCAGAATATTTTTAATAGATAAAAAAAGTATATCTGACCTATTGAGTGATTTTTTTTTTTGAGCAGATACAGAGCTTGATGTAGTAACAGTCATGTCAGGCAGAGCTTTAATCTTACTTCTGATATGAAAATCTCCCAAGAGCCTCTGCACTGAGCACCAATGCTGCTTCAGTGTTGTCTTAGATATTCCACATTCACTGTGATCATCTGATGACCTTGACAAGTATTTGAGGAGAATTCCTGCTTATATTGAGTGGAAAAAACAAACCAAATGAGGACAATTTCTGTTAGTTGTTATGCATTTAGCATGTGGCTCCTTAACATTATGGCCCTCAGGGTAGCATCCCAGGCTGTACAGGTCATAGAGATTTTTGCTTCTAAGTACCTGTTTAGCTCCCCTCCCCAATATGTTTTCTCAAGGCATCTTTGTTTCATGTTACTCTGAACCCTTTATGAAGTTATCAGGAGATTTAGTCTTTATAAGTAGTTTTCTGTAGCAACAGAATGTTTAAGTGCTGTATGAGAAGCCCAGAATAAATTACTAATCCATGTCACTTGCAGCCTCTGGAACTGTCAGCCATTTACCAATTTACAGTTTCCTTCTATTTTCCCAGTTTTGCTTTATAGAGACTTGCATTTTCGCATTAGAAAACGAAATAGAAACTACCTTCCCTAATTTTTAGGCCACGTGTTCTTACTTGTTCAGTGCTTTACATGATGTCTTTGATAGTACAAAGGTATGCTGAATGTGTATAGAAATACATTGTGGCTCTTCAGCAGGTTACATCTCTGCTCTCACAGAAGAGCCTCCTTTACTTTGTGTAGTCCCGTTGTCTGAGGCCTGGCAGAAGCATCAGTGAAGGGTGTATTTGTCTTCTGATGTGGATGAGGTGCACTTGAACTTAGAGTATCTAGTTTGGAACTTATGTACCAACAAGCAAGCTGCATATTTGATCAAGTAAATCAAATACTTCTGGTTAGGACACTCTGGCCTATAGCTTTTTAAAGAAAGGTGTGAGAAGGCTGCAGTGCTTGCAATTTGTATTTTCCAAGTGGGGTACTTTGCTGTTCTATCACTAATTTATTACCTGTCAAAAGATGTTAATAAACTAAAACCAGCCAAGACAGGTTTCTATGCAAACACAACATCTCTTACATTTTTAGCATGTAAATATGTTAGCTGTTTCACACAAAGCAAATTTTACAACAAATAGTTGTAATAAAATTGCAGTCTGGCCTAAGATTGTTCTTGAGTTGATGACTGCTGCTTATTTTATCTGGTTCTTGACTATGCAACTCTGCAGCCAGTAGTGATGCAGAAATTGAGTTTCATTCACAAAACAGAAGTCAACTTAATGTTGTGGACTGACCATCTGGGCTCTTCACATGTGAGTACAGATGTGCCTTAAGGAGTATCAGCATTGAGGTAAAAATGAATCTTCAAAGGAGTTTATGGCAGAGAGAGATGGAAAGCGTGTAAAACATAGCTGTATGTAGGAGATGTCTAGCATGACTTGGGCTTTCAAATCTAAGATGCCCATAATATCTGAAGTGAAAGAATGGTGTAGCAATTAGGAAGGACTCCTGTTCGTAAGCAAATGGTAATATTGCTGTAACCCTGGCTTTTAACTTTGTAGTGTTTTACTTCCACACATAATGCAGTGCTTCGATCTGAACAGAAGAGATGTTCCAATATTCCATTAATTTCTCTGAGAAAAAGTCATCAGTAAGCTGCTAATTGAGAACACATACCTCAATTCACTTCAAATAACCATGGTTTTGTGGAATACAGAACCTGCTCCATATGGGAGGTGAACAAGGAGCTACAGCTCAGACACCTCCTGCTAATCTATAAAAACGCTTGTGATACTTCAGGCTTTGTCTGGAAGATGGGTGGCAGAGACAACCCACTTTCTTTAAAGGGGGAAAACACTCAGTTGTTCCTGTCTGGGGAAATGGCTGTCCACAAGCTGATGCTCTTGTCCACCATGGTGATCTCCTGCAGATCAACAGGCAGCATCACCCAACATCTGAATTTCTGAAGAACCTGCACCATTCAAAACAATCTCTGAAACCACTGAACTTCAACTGCTGCCTCAAGGGAGGCTGCTTATTCCCAACCCCTTAGTTTTGATGCATTCCCTCAAGCACCCAGCACTTAAAAGGAAACACTCTTCCTGTTTAACACAGGAAATGTATCACAGAATCAGATGCATTTAGGTTTAATCACACACTTAGCTTCATGTTCTCATTGGAGGAATTGAGACTTGAGTTATACTCCATTTAATGAAGTTCACTTTCTATACCTCTGACGGAGTGAGCTGTGGAAGTGTTGTGCCTGCCCCAGATCTACTCCTTCGTGCAGGAGAGCACCCGTATCATGTTCGGTGTTTTAAAGAACACAGCGATCAGAAATAGGTTTCAACTAAACACAGGATGCCTCCATTTTGAGGGCTCCCTCATCAGTTTCAGGAGTGGGTGGGTGTAATCTTTGGGCAGGGAAACCTGTGGCTTGATGATGGCCAAGTGCACATAAGCTAAACATCTAATGTCCGTGATTCAGCTTTAGGGTTATTGTTTTGTTGCCAGCGAGACTTCATTTTTTGGAAGTAACACCTTTTAGACTATTGAGCTGTGGGGACAAAGGGGATTTAACACCAGCCCATTTGTGAAAACACTCAATGGGCACAATGCAGGCTGAATTCTGGAACTTCCACTGTCCTATTTGAAAGGTCTGTAATCATATTTTACTTGATGTCAATGGGCTGGATTGTAAGAGAAGGACCCTGGACACTCAATAGGCCTCACCTATTTTCTGGGTCCAGATTTGGGTCAAAATTAAATAAAGGTTGGTTTGTTCATGAAAGAGTGTGTGCCACCTAAATGAAGTGCAAAGCAGCTACAATACATTTTCTCTGCTGTCTCCTGTCCTGCCAGAAATAGAAGTGTTAGTTTTCCTGTAAGGAAGACTTTTTTTTTCCCCACAGATTTCCTGGTTGTCTGTGTTAGAGGTGAGTAATTTGAAAGGAGATTTTTGACTGCTTTGTTTACTGCTCTGAGGGGAATTAGGTACTGAATAGCTGTGAGGAATCTGGACCTTGTGGCTTAATCCTGCCATCTTTTTACAGTGGAGGTCTGCTTAATGTGGATTTTGTGTGCAGTCATTCAGAAGGGGGTTGAGGCTTGAATAATGTTCAGGCTTGAGTTATGTATGTTAGTGCAGCAGAGTGTCTAATTAATAGATCTGGAGGTTATCTGAGCATATGTTCAGCACTAGCCTGACACTTAGATGATCACTTTGCAGCCTGGACAGGGATTTTTTTCCTGGCCTGCCTGCAGCTGTCTGGAAATTGGGGAATTTTTTTACCAACGAGCCCTTCCGGACAAGTCTTTAGATCTGTTTCAAGGCAGCGCTTTGCTTTGGGGGTTTTAAGAAATTCATTGCACTGTGACACCTGGCTGGTGGCTTCCAATACAGTCATGCAGGGGTTCATCATGCTTTTCTCCTCTCAGTCTCAGTTATAGCACTGCCTGGCACTCAGATATTATGGGAGCAGAGTTCAAGGGAGCAAGTGTAACTCCTGGGTTTAGAGGCCCTTCTGCATGGGCAGGTTCCTACCATTGTAATCTGTGTTCACATCCTATGAACTATGTGGAAAAGGGGTGCTCTTGGAGTTGCATAGACTTCATTGTGGTCTATAAAGGCTTTGGAATGTGCTGTTTAGGTATTTTTTTTTTTCTTATAAAGCAGTAATTTTCATGACTCTGTAAGGTTTGATATGCAATTCTTGAGGTCCATTATGAGGTTCAGGTTCATTTTCATTCTAAATATCCTTTTGAGCTATCAATATCTTGTATGCAGTTTGTCAGTTCATATTATTCATCAACAACATTTGCATATGATATTAGTTTAAAATAGCCTGTTGGGATTCTTCCAAGAATGCAGTGCATCTGAGAGGGTACATTTTGAAATGGTAAAATATCATTTTAGTCACAATCAGTATGTACCCTAATATTTTTTCCCCTCTCACATGTGGTATGTGGAAATGGGGGGAAAAAAAGGGTTTAAATTATGCACCTGGATTTCACTTTCATGGAGTAAAGTTAAATGTAGCATGTGTGCAGACACCTCTGTTAAATAGGAATGTTCTTCTTTGTGCTTTGAAATGATCTTAAATTATTTCTGATGTGTGCTGGGAATGCTCTTCTGAAAGACAGAGCAAAACCAGATCTTCTGACTTGGTGACCTGGCAACCTTGTAAGCAGACAATGGAAAGAGTCTATCCTAGAAGTCTGTTTCTTGAAGCTTTTTGTGCAAGTAGTGAGATTTCAGCTTATTCGTGACCTTCCATGAAGATGAGAAAACAGTCTGTGGTTGGCAGTATCAGACAACAGGTCTGAACTGAGGATCAGAAGTTAAGATAGAACCATAGCTATAATGTTTCCTGTTTAGGTAGAAGAAGCAGCAGCTGAAACGTTTTCCTTCTGCTGCTGCCCCTGTAGGAAAGCAATCTTTCCTGGGGTACAAACTCAGTAAAGACATTTCCTTTTCCTTTGTCACAAATAGCAGAAAGAAAGGGCTAAATATCTTTCTAACCCCTGAGTGGTCAGTGACCTTGAGATTTATTTTACCTGATTATCATAGTTTCATAGATTCTTTCTACAACTGCCTTTGCAGTATGAGGTCCAGAGTCCTTACTAGCAAGGGAATAATGTAACCAATACTTGGAACAGTTGTCTCTGCTGTTTACTAAATTAATTTCCCCACTGAGTCTCCAGACATATCTGTCTGGTTCTGCTGAAGCACAGTATTTCCTAGTATGGCTGCCTCTGATTCAGCTGCAAATCTCATCTTCCTGTGACTTCTGTTTCACAAATAAGATGACGTTGGTAGATCATAGTTCTGAAGTAATGCTGTTACCCTGTGTGTTCCAGCAAGTCTGGCCAAATGTGCTTCCTTTGCCATCACAGACTGCTCTGTGCACAACCCTTCCTCATTCAGATTCCTTTTATTCTCTGCTTTGTCTCTCCTGGGGTTTTTAACCGCTTTCTGAGTTGTATCTAGTGTCTTAATTGCTGACAATCACCACTGCTGCTTTATAGATACTGTTCCTGGATTCTGGCCTGGACAAAACTTGATCTCAAATGTTTCATACATTACCACCTTCTGTAATGACCTTGAGTAGTAGCTGTCTCTTTGCTACCTCAGATGCATGGCCCCCGAACTGCCTTGTTTGGTATTGTGGGATCATAGTATTCTCTCATTGTCAAACTGAGAAGCAAAAATACTTGATCAACATCATATTCTGGTGATCAATAAATTTAAATTCTTACAGCATTTTCCAAACCTTTGGCTTTTGTATCTTCATAATCACAGTCATGTTTTTTTCTCTTGGTTGTTTCACTTCAGGGGTGCTTTGGGACAGAACCGATGGTGTATTCCTGTTGTCTGGGAGAACTTCTAACATAGCAGATGTTTAGTTTTAGAGAATAATTGTTCCTTTGTACACTTTCTCTGGAAGCCTCTTGCTTGCTCAGCATGGGGAAGTATTGAAATGTAATCTTGTTGCTTATGAAGCTAACAAAGAAACTTTCATTGATATTGAAAAATCCAGTATTAGTTTACACAAGCACTTAGGAAGTGTAAGAAGTGCTGTGGTGGTGAAGAACTAGCTAAAGACCTGAGATGCCCTGCATTAATGTGCTGCTCCTGTGTGGGTTTCCTCTTTAGGTGAGGGCTGCTTATGTTCCTTTTTGTGAGCTACAGTGTCATTACAGATACATAAGGTGCTGTGATTTGTGTGCCAGGTGTTGTAACTGCTGTGATGGAGCCATCAAAATATGAAGAAACTCCAACAGAGCAGTGATGTGCTTCTGAGAAGCAGGGTGATATTTAGAAACAATGAATCTTGGTGAATATGTGTAGAGCAGTGTGCCTGTTGAAAGAAGTAGCTTGTCACCTACTAAACATACACCCCTCAAAAATGAGATTTCATTGTATTTCAATGGTAAAGGCTACCGTGCTACCTGTCCTAATTCCTGATAACCTCCTGGTCTGAGTTCTGCAGGCTAATCTGGATAAAGCATAAAACACATGTACAGCAATCTAGGCAAATACTTGCTGTGAGGGCTGAGCAAAAGGAACCCGTACCGTTCCCTCGTATTTGTGCTTCATGTCCTCTCCATTTGTGCAATCTTAGATCAAGTCCTCAGACCTGTGTAGGGGCTAGTGGTCTTTATCTCAAGTAAGTGGTGAAAGACAGTCACATGTACCTGGCTCAGATGTCTGCATCTACAGATATCAGGAAAGGAAAGGAGACCCTTTATTCTGCCTACATTGCTCTAGAAGACAAGTTTGTTCAGGTTTGTTATTTCTTTGCTAGAGATTATCAGTGTGTGTGCTTAAGAATGGGATTTTTCTGTGCAAAGACTGGTTTTTGGACCAGAACAGAATTAGAACTCTTGGCTGCTGGTGAGGGGGGAAATGGATATCTAGTGTGTGTGTGTGCTGATTTTTAATTTATTTTCTTTAAAAAACCAGACAACCCCCTAAACCTCTGGCAGGACCTGGGTGTCAACAGTTAGCTTAGAGAATATTGCTGCAAATATTAGCTTTACCAGATACTTGTGACTTTAAGCTAGAATGTTCTTGGAAACTGGGGAGGAGGCGAGGAGGGGAGGCAATCTGTCTTAACACACTCTTGGATGTGTTTAACAGGTTCTACTGTTGAGTTGCTTCTAAGAGGCCAAATGACATGCCCAGGTATTTCCTTAACAGCTTTTTCAGTTTCCTGAGTCTGGCATTTCACAGTAGCATGGCTAAAAACATTTAATTGGTCTCTCTTGTATACCTGGCAGTTCTTTCCATCAGTTGAAGCTTCCTGTTTGCATTGCCTCCCACTCTCAGTCACAGCAGATGTATACCTGCAGAGACCTTTTTTTGTATTGCCATTCTTGCACGTTCAACTCCTTGTGAAGCTACAAAGCCAGTTGGGCTGCACTTTTGAGTCCTGGTTCTGGCTAATCTGCTCCTCAGCTCCAAGAATGTCATATTGCAGCAAAAGAACTTGGTAGAATTGTCGAGCATTTTTTCAGTGTTGTGGAAGTCATCCCACACTGGGGACATGGCTTTATATCTGCACCAGGACTGTTTCCCATCAATAGTTCTATATACCTGTGGGAAAACTCTGTCAGCATCACTCTTCATGGGCTCAGTGTTTTAAACCCTGCAGGAGCACTGTCCAAAGCTGCAATGTTGAACAAGTCCTTCCCTGAAAACGCTTCTCAGATTTGTTCTTAATTAATGTCTTCAAAGTTTGCATTTGAGCTTGTCATTTTCTCAGGGAGCTGGCTTTGCTTGTGAGCCTGCCACTTTGCTAGGTAGCACGAAATGCCCTGTCAAAAGCTGATTGCTGTTTTCCATGAACATGGCTGCAGGCCACCCAGGGGGTACTGGATTTGCATTTGGTGCTGTTTTTCATGCTGCTCTATTTCTGGACCCTCGATGGTAATTTCTTGTGTTCTCATCTACTTCTGTAGCTCTGTGCAGAGCTACTGGACCTATAATGGGTGAAATCCTTGTTAGTGTCTCCTCATCTCTGAATCTTTCTAGACTTTGATTTCACAGAATCAACCAGGTTGGAAGAGACCTGCAAGATCTTTCTTTTTGTCCTCTGCATTCCTAGATGTTTGAATTTTCTTTCCTCTTTTTTTTTTTTTTTACTTCAGCCACATAATTTTGCAGTAAAGAAACTTGATGCCAAGTCAAAGGCAATTAGCTCCATGGATGGCCCAGAGAATGTGAGGATGGGGATTCTCAGCATTTGCGGAGCAAAAGCTCCACCAGGGTGGTGGGAGCAGTTAGATGTTCTTTCTAATGCTAGAAATTGTTTTCATGGGCTATGCTAGCATCCAGCTCTACATTCTGGGAAGAGTAAGAGGTCTTCAAAGGTCTGTTCTTTGAGTCTATGAGCAAGCAGGATGCCATGGGGTGTTGCTTTAAAAAAGATCTTCTGTAAAGACTTCAAACAAAAGCTTGGATTTTTCACCCTGGTTTCCAAAGGCCATATCCCTTATTAGAAGGTCCACAGGAGGCTCATGTCATTAGAGGTGGTAAATTTAACAGCTTTGTTCAGACCTTCACAGGAACAAAATACCCTAGCAGGCTCAAAAATTTTGAGTTTAAAGGATTCATTGCACTGAGAGTGGAAGTGACCATAGGAAACTATATCTGAATGCAGTGTTCTGTTTCTGCTCCTTTAACTTGGCAAAGATGTGATATTCACTCTTAGGATGAAGTGATGTGAAGCAGCTGCACTGACAGATAAGATTAATTATCCTTTGCATTGCTGATACTAACCCTGCTTGTCATCAGGACTGTGAGAAGAGTTGCCCTCTGACTGGGTCATTTTGTGACTGCATTTACCACCAATACCTTCTTTTAAATCATCATAATAGGTAATGAGTCAAAATGGAGACTGTCACCTGGGGTTTTCTATCAACACTTTAGGATGACAATGTTGCTCACATTTTAAAATGCAGAGAGGAGCAATATTAGGTAGCCATCTGCTGGACTTTGGAGCTTCCACAGGTCATAAACACCTTAAATACCCTTGTGACTTAACACAGTGAATGTGAGAGAGTTCCCTGAGACTAGAAAGTTGGTCATGGTTGTAACCATCAGTTCTGCTTTCTATAGAGAAGTTGTTCAAATATGGGCAGGAAGAAGTACTTGCATACCATGGGGAGTAGTAGGTTGTCTAGCTGATGAGTTTCATGTCAAAAGGCTTACTCTAGCTTCATCTATGTCTCCATTTATCTGTTGCAATAATTAAGATAAGTAAATATTAATTTCTACTTTTGGCTTCCACTCACAGAATCTGGGACCTTGGACTATGCTGATAAGCAAAACTGGCCAGCATGTCTGCTGTCATGCACTCGGAGATGAGTGTGTCTGTTACTTCTCTGGCTGTGCTGCCTGGCTCTGGACCTCTTAGAAAGATGTGTGAGCCTGGGCAGCTCTGCTAGGGGAAGGTGTCATGCTGGCAGCCTGAAGGTTGGGAAGTCCTTGGCCTCTGCCAACCTGGCGGCATGATATGTTGGGGAATGCCAGTCTATTTGTTCATGTGCTGTGGGAACAATCTCCAGGGTGTCTCTTCAGATACATGAAGCCAGAAGGCCAAGGACAGCTCCCTTGCCCTTTTTTTTTTGTTTAATAGGAGATCTCTGATGCAGGGCATGGTACCCAAGAGTTTCTAGGGATTGGAACTTCTGTAATTACACTGACTCCAATCCGGTTTTGAATTCCCAGCGGGAAGTGGGGAAATGGCAGCGTTTAGTACTGTGTTCAGACAGCTCTGCACATAAAAGTAATTAAGCAATTCTAATCTTCTGTCTCCTCTGTCACACTAAGGTCAGTTTTAACATGAGTTTGGGGCATTCCTTACTGATAGATCTTCATGCTGGATGTAAAAAAATAAAGAGCCAAGTGCATTCAAATTTATGCATTAAAATTTCTCCCTGGAAAGAGAGGGAAAATATTAATGTCTGCAGAGAAATAATGTCTATAACTTCTAGAAGGCTGAGGTAGCCCCATCCTGTAGTTCCTAACAGGCAGCTAATTAGAATTACAAAAGCCCTGAAGATCTATAAAGTGTTAATTTGATTAAATCTGGATTGGGGCTGCCCACCTGTTCTTCTAAATATAAGTGACTCTGCAACATGACCCATCAGTCGTCAGAGGTGGGTAAACCAGGGGAGCCTCTGTTTGTGAATGAGGGTGAGCCAAGGAAGAGAGAAGCCTGCATGAATGCCTTGGCAGCGCTTCCTGGCTCCCACGGTGACCTTAGATACAGATCACTTTATGTCATATTGCGTTGAATGTGTACAGTCAGCTCTAACAGCTCGTTGATCCCAGCTAAGCTCCTTGGCTTGGCTTTGCTGTCAAGTGTTCTTGTTTGCCCAGCTCTAGTAAGTTATGTGGCTTGAAGCTGCAGGCGTTTCCTTACTGTATGGAAATAAATTCAAAAGCTCCATTGTGATCACTTGTTGAAACAGCTCTGACTTATTGCACCAAGGTTCCCCGATGCTGACAAACTGAACAACTTCCCCTTGGAGGGCAACCCTTGCAAAGCAAGCCCTGCCTGCAGATCTTCTCTGCAATGTGAAGGAGGTGTCTTACAGAAGCTCATTTAAACACCTTCACACCATCCTTCTCCATGGAACTGAGTCTGCATAATCCACATGAATCCCTTGATTTACACATTGAATCTCAATGCCTCACTGCTTAGTGGGTGACAGCCATCCTCCAAGTGCTGCTAATTAGCTTTTTATTTAAATGAGCCACTAAATTTTGAGCATGGTGTATTTGCCAATTGCAAGACACAGTAGAGCTCTGAAGTGCTCTTGGTATTCCAAGTGTTCCTCGTAGATCCCGTTGCTGTATTGCTGTCCTGCAGATCTCTTTCTCTGCTCCCCTCAAATACAGGCTTATTGGTTTTGCCTAAAATAACCATTTATACCAGGGCCCCTCGCTATCAGGTACTAAATACCCCTTTTGGTAAAGTAATGCTATTTCTTCTGCTGCCTTACTGCAGTGATCCTGCACAGGTTGATCTCAAACCCTTCAGGGTGTGCTAACAGCTTCCTTTCAGAATATGCATTATTTTCTCTCCCATGGGCACTCATTTGAAGAGGCAGCCCACCTTATGATAATATTGAGCTTGACTGTTCCTTGCAATTTAATGTTGTGTTGACATTGAAATTCTGTCTTCACTCCACTTTTACACAGATTATTTATATACATTTTATATTGCATTTTTTTTTACTGGATTAAAACCTCTGTTCCTAATGACTTCATGGCAATAGCTGGCTGTATTGCATAAATAACAAGCTTTTCACCTGACTGATTTACATCTTCCCAAGTTGCATGATTTCTTTGTTAGGCTTATTAAAAACTCTGAGTGCTTCATTACCCTCTCCCTTCCTTTTCCCTTCTGCTGTATCTGAAAGTGCTCTGGCCAGCCCTAGGGAATGGCAGCCCTCCTCCACCTGTGGGTAGGCTGGCAACGTGGAGTGCTGGCTCAGAGTCCTACCCTGGTGCCTTTCCTACAGTTTTACACCTCTGTTCCTGGACCTCTCCCAACCAGGGATTAAGGGCATAACACTGAATTGTGCAAGACTCTTCTTTATAGTGATTTTATGCTGTGGGGAATGCCATTAGATTAGCTTTTTGGACCACAAAACTTCTTTCAGATCTCTTCTTAGACGGATGTGAATTCTGGTTTCCTGAGGTAAGTAGAGCTTTCTGATCCCATTCCATCCACCTGCCAAAATCAGGGCTGTAAGGGCAGCCAGTATCTATTATTGGTTTATGTTGGTGTAAGTCTTCTGATGTTAAAGGTTGAGGCTGTGTAACTGAGAGTGGAGTTTGGCTTGTGGCCTTTGTTTTATATGACATGGGGGAAAGCCTCCAGTTCAGGCCAGACTTGTGACCAGATACAGTATGAGGAGTTTGATAGAGGGAAGAAGTGATGAAAAAGCTGAAATAAAAAAAGGTGTCTATAAGCATGTGGGCATATGAGTGTGGAGTGTTTCTCCTTTGTGTCTCATTAAACCAGCATAAATATAGTTATTAAATAAAACCTGCAAATGTGTTTTGAATTTTCACTTCCAAAAAAATGCTCCTCTTCTGGAAGGAATGCTGTAATATATGTACATGAAATTCAGCCTGTGAATATTTTCCTCTAATGTGGAGAATGTTTGGGTGTTGACTTTGTCAGGCTGTGCAGCACGTTGTGCACATCTGGGAGTGTTAGACGTTGGGGTCCATTAGAACATTGTCAGAAGCCACTGTTGCATTTTTTCTTTGCTGCTGGTGTTTGCTTTTTTCCTGTTCTCTTTTCTTTTTTTTTCCTTCCCTCTTTACTATGACATCTTTATCCCTGTGGTCAGCATCATCTCTGCTGAATTTTTCTGTGTTCCATGAGAAAAATACAGTAGCTTTTTTTTCTGTTAGCTAATTTCCATTAGAAGCCTGGAGTTCAAAAACATTAATTGAGCAAAAAAAAAAATATAATAATGGTTTATTAGAAAAAGTATTTTGGCTTTGGAAAGGACACTTCCATATAGAAAAACTTCAAAAGGACAATACTGCCTCATTCCAAACAAAAGGGAGGCTAATGGAAATGGTGATTATCCTCTTAATGATAATTCTAGAACAACAGATTTGGTTTCCACTTCTGCTATTTTCAGTGCTTTTTATTTAAGCAAAGGAATTGCTCAGTGTTCATACACTGACAATCTCTTTGCTCTTGTCTTTCTTGACATGTTGGTTGGCTTCTCACAACGTGTTTGTTGATTTTCTCACAAAGCTCAGTGACTTCAAGCAGTGTTGATTGGAAGAGGACTCTTCTAAATGTTGAGAATATAGAGAGGGCATCCAGGGCTAAGCTGGTTGTCTCTGGGGCTTAGCCCTTCTTGTCAGAGCACCAAGGTTTTACTCTAGGCAGGGGAACGATACTTAAAATATTACAGCAACTACAGGAGGTTCTTGGCCCACTTGAAGCCAAGCATCCTGCTGACCTGTGGGTGTAATGCTTTGGGTCACATCTCAGATGCTGCAATGAAAAAGTGTTGTCTACCCCTGCTCTGTACCCACTTGGGAATCTCCATCTCTGAGGCCCAAGCTAGGCATATGTTACATGATAATTACCTAAGGTAGGGATTCCCTTCCCCTGATGGAATATTCCAGCAAGGGATTTGTATGGATTCAGAAGGTTGATTACTTACAGCAAATGCCAGAAATGTTGGCAGCTGTGGTGGTTTGGGTTTTTTTCCTCCTTTAAGGGCAGCTGATTTTGTTTTATTCCTTGTAGCCAGGAACTGAGGGTGCCTGGTGCTCCGCTGAGAACAATGGTACCATGAAGTAGACATTCCTATGCGGTTAGATCCAGTGCCCATCAACAGAAAAATCAAAGACAGTTGCACCAGCAATTAAAACACTTTGTTTGTCAGGCTGCTAGTATTTTTTTGGAAGCTGATGGAATTTGGCTTGTCATCTAATGCGCTGATCCTTTGCCAAATGTCAGGTCCTCGACCAGCCGCCCAAGTCACTCGACCAACTGTCACCCCCCTTGCAGAAAGTGGAATGCACTGGGGTCGGCAACTTGCTGAAGCACGAGCAGCCTCTGCCAGCATGCTTCACTTCAACAGCTCCGCAGCACCAGCTGGGGAAAGTCCATCAATCCTGGAATGGTTAATGTTTGAATTAGCCTCTGCAGCACTAATGCATGGATTTGCATTGACTACTCTCTCCTGGAAGGAACAACTGGTACCAGCTTCCTGTGCCTGGGCATTCTGAAAGTCTGTCACTCGGCTGCCTCTGGACTGTGAACCACGGTTAAAGTGTTGATGAGCTGCTTTACAGCAAGTCAGGACCTAGAACTGCAGTGATGAACACAGCAAGGATATCTAAATTTGCTCCAAGATGTGGCCTTTGGGGTATTTCAGTGTTTCAGCATCCTAACCACATGGATGGGGCTCTAGGCTTATTCACATGTGAGCGAGCTGGAATTAATACAGCAAATACTGTTAGCTACATCAACTTCTAACCATGATTAGCTGAGATCATCACAGTCAATTGTCCCATTTCAGTTTCCCCCCAGCTTTCTGCTGTCTCATCTAACAGTAGTGGCAACTGTCTGTACCCGTTGTTAGCAGGAGTCCTCCTCAGGCAGTGGATGTTGCAGTCAAGCTACTAGAAAATTTCGTATGCGAAACATTGTCTAAGCATTTGAAGATGGTCATATAAACATCTTGGTATGCACTCACATTTATATATACTCCGTGTGATGTGTTTGATAATAGCAACATCTTTTCCTGGTTTGGAAGCAAAATTCTGTCAATATTTATAAGGACTTGTGCAACATTAGCACAGGTGCAGCTCTGAAGCACTTGATCCATGGGTTCAGGGCCAATACAAGGCCTGAGGTCTCCCTGCAGCCCTTAAAAATTGAGGTGTTCTGCCTAGAAGCATTATATCCAATCTAAATGGAGCAAACTGGAATGTCAAAGGATACAACATCCTTCCCCAGGACATGAAACTGGAATGTTTTTGTGATGTGATAAGCAAAGGCACTGCTGGCTGTTTGTGCTGGGTTCTCATTCTACCTTGTAGCACCACAGAAATATGGTTACCTCAGAGGTCAACTGGATGCCTGTAAATAAATTTAAAACATATATGGTGCAGGGATCTAAACTTCATGCCAGAAAAGTTCCCAGCCAGTACTCTATGGCTGTAATAGAAACTACTTTGGTTTGCATTTCAAAATTTACTTTTAGGCCAAACTTGTGTATTATCCACAGTGTGTGGTCGTATTCTTACTGCTGGGTGATTAGTTAAGAGGTAAAAAGACCCTTTTAAGTCAGTATCTGGGACTTCCACATCAAAAGATGAAGACTATAACTGTCTGGAAAAGAATCTCATTCTGTATCTTAATGATTTAGGTGGTGTTCATGGGAGCTAAAGGAAGCTGAGAAACCATTTTTGTAACAGGCATTGTGAGCAGAGTTCACTCAGTGAACTGCAGCATGTTTTTCTCTCTCATTTGACAGGCATGTTCCTACTTGCTGAGCTCAGCCCAGACCTTTGTGAAAAGTCTGTTTACTGAGATGAAGAAACTTTCCAAGGGGTCTTCCAGAGATTCTGCTCTTAGAGGCTTTTCTGCTTTCACACTGAAGTTACTGTGGACTTCGTAAAGGTAAGACTTCAGGTTTGTTGCTCCTTCTGGGACTTGTTGCTCTTTCCTGGGACTGGCAGCTGCAAGACAAGGTAAGAAATCCACTCAGGTGGTGAAACACTGATACATAATACAAATGCATCAGGTACTTTGACAAGACATGAAGGTAGCAGTTGTGACTGAGCTGAATTTCCGCTTATGTGGGCAGATGAGCTGACAGCGTGACCTGGCACTTAAGTGTTGCCACTTCCTGCCTTGTACCAGGAGGGAATCTTGTAACTCTAGAAATCGCATCTCCTGGGTTGGTGGGGCAGGTCTGCTATGCTTCTGTACTTAGATGCTGTGCTTAAACTATGGTAATTTACTTCTGACTTAAGAATGTCCTTCTTAAATGGCTCTTTTATGTGTTCCATGCATAGTGGGTGGTGTCAGTGCTAAACGTAGTGCTGGTAGGTTTTAAGGTGGCCAAAAGCTCCTTGTGTTTTGGAGGAGAGGAGGGAGGTTTTAAAACACATTGGACTTTACTGCTGTACTTGCAATATTTCTTCTAGTTAAGAAGCGTAAGGAATACTACTAATTCAGCAGTAAAGTTAATTATCACAGACTGTAAATGTTTATTTGTTTTTTAATAGCAGCAAATGCATTATAAATGACTCCTGTGTTCATCCATTGTAAAATTCCACTGGTAGCGTCATTTGTGATGTAGCTTTTCCTTATAGCTATTGGCAATGCAAAAGCAAGAATCTGGTGTTAATTGTAGAATAACCAGCCAGTAAAGTATAACAAACCTGCCAAAGTTTGAACTACAACTTGCTGTGTGAAAAAGATTAAAATATTGCATGGATGTTGGTGCATATTGAACTAGTTAACATGCTTTTCATTTACTTCAGAAACCTGTTATTGCAGTCTTCTCAAACCTGAAATAGGTTTTCATTAGTATGGATTCACTACATCCAAACTCAAAGTACATTATGATCATTTTTGGCTTGGGGAAAAAATGTAGAAGATTCTTTAGAATAGAATTAACCAGGTTGGAGGAGACCTTTGAGATCATTGAGTCAACCTATCATCCAACGCTAATCAACTAAACCATGGCACCAAGCACCCCATCCAGTCTCTTCCTAAACACTTCCAGTGATGGTGACTCCCACCTCCCTGGGCAGCCCATTCCAATGGCCAATAATTCTTTCTTTGAAGAACTTCTTCCTAACATCCGGCCTAAACCTCCCCTGGCACAGCTTGAGACTGTGTCCTCTTGTTCTGGTGCTGGTTGCCTGGGAGAAGAGACCAACCCCCACCTGGCTACAACCTCCCTTCAGGGAGTTGTAGGCAGCAAGAAGGTTTCCTCTGAGCCTCCTCTTCTCCAGTGCTGCCCAGGAAGGTGGTAGAGTCACTGTCCCTGGATGTGTTCAAAAAAGGATTGGATGTGGCACTTGAAGCTGTGGTTTAGTTAATCATGAGGTTTTGGGTGATAGGTTGGACTTGATGATCTCTGAGGTCCAACCTTATTGATTCTATAATTCTCTGCTTCTGTGATTCCAGGTTGTGCTAATTAGCAAGTGCTCTTCTCAGTTAAATTATATTTCATGGGTCGTTCTTAGATGGAAATGAAATATCAGTTTGTAATGAAATAGCACAAAATGAATGAAGACCTGCTTTGTAGTCCTGCTGCATGCAGGCCAGAGACTTTGTACTGAATTTGCTCTCCTTTAACAGAGAAAAACTAAACAGGTCCAGGATGAAGGCAGGTATTTAATGAGGAGGAGAATTAGCAAGGTTCGATTTCTGCTGTGAGGTGATTTCCTTAGAGAAGTACATTCTGGAGAAGGATTAAGAGAACTCAGAGCAAGTTTGGCTTTCTGGAGTAGGAACCTTCAGTAAGTGTGGAGGACAAAGCACTTCAGAAGTGACAAAAAGAGTATCAGGCTGCAAAGGGCCAGGGGTAGATGTTACGAGCAGACAGAAAAGTTACAGATACCTAATTCAGTTTGTGCTAGTAAACTGAAAAGTTGCCATCTCATCCTGTCTGTTTGCCTTTGGTTTTACAGAAGTTTTGCCCTTGGGTATTATGAGGCAGAAATCACCACTTTTAATACCTTAATCAATGCTGTCTTGTTTTCTGCAGCTACAGTTCTTTTTACAGTCTTTCCAGGCTTGACGGCTGGTCAAACTTTATTGAGCCACTTAAATTGATTAAGGTTTTCCCAATTTTGCAACATCATCTCTAATGCAACAAATCCTGTGACCTGATCATTTCTTCAGGGCTATTTGTGTCTCAAGAAAGAAAGTTTGGAACGTTACCTAGCTGTTGATATGATGGAGTTTATATTGGCAGTACTTTCATGAAGAAGCAAATCTGATATGTAAAGCACTGAACTTCTTTCTGAGACCAAAAGGAGCGTCTCACACAATGACATATACTGCTGGAGATGCTAAAATGGCACTATAAAGGCTAAAAATAATTTGCTTGCTCAGCAAGAGCTCAGCCTCTGGAAAGATTTGGCTTTGGTATGAAAATCAGTGTCTACCACACCTTTTTCAGGCTGTACTCTGCACAAAGCAGACCTTTTTTTCCCTTCCTGAGGATTTGAGTAAATGTTACTGTTTTCAGTAAGTGTTTCTAGCTTAAAGTTTCAGATGTATAGATTTAAAAGGTGAAATTATGATGCAGTTTGGAAATTCTCTGTTTTAAATAGCACAATGCCATGACACAGGGTGTCATTACCTGCGTTTAAGGTTAGGAAAGCAGCTATTTGGCACAGATGGGAAGAATAATCAAACCTATTGTTATTAAAATGCCTTTATTTTTAGAGGGGATTTCCCATTCGTGTGTAGGTGTGGTTGTACTTTGCCAAGTTTGATAAAAATGAGAGCTGAAATATTTTTAGCACCTTATAAAAGAGTGCATGCCTCTACTTATTCTTTCCAGGGAATCTGCTAGTACAAGCGCACATTTCTGTGAGGATCGTTGAACACTGGAACAGGTTGGCCCAGGGAGGTAGTGGAGGCCCCATCTCTGGAGACATTCAAGCCTTGATGGGGCTCTGAGCAGCCCGATCCAGTTGGAGTGTCCCTGCTTACTGCAAGGGGGTTGGACTAGATGACCTTTAGAGGTCCCCTCCAACCTAGTGCATTCTGTGATTCTACATTAACCTGTGAAACCACTCACAGATTTACTTCTGTAGACAAAGTGGTACTGTTTCTGGTCTCCCCAAGTTTCTATCCCCTTCTGGAGGGTTTCTCCTTTGCTTGTGTCTGAGCCCAACCCCTCTTGGCTCATACATGAAGCCTTAATGTAGGCTGGCTAAAGAGTCAGGTTTTTGGCTAGCACTTGAGGTCAGTAGTGGTGGGAGAAAAACTGGAAGAATGACATCCTGAAGAGCCCAGGCTGTGATTTCCAGAGCGCTTGTGAGTTGGAGACTTTCATCTATGCAGGGTCTTAATTTCCGTTTGAATTCTGTGTTTTCGTTTTAAATGAATAAAGCTTAAATACAGTGATCCAGACATGGTGAGGTGAATTATTGAAGCCCTACTGAGCTGGTGAAGGTTGAACCCCTGGATAGCAAATGAAAAGGAAAGCACTGTCTGCCTTCAGTAGTAAAAAGTTTTATCTCCCATTTGAGAACTCTATAGACACATCCATCAAGTGGTCTGACAGGGAAATTAAATTGGGTTACAGCACTGCAAGAAGTCCAGATTATGTTCCTGCTGAGCAGCAACAAATTGTGGTGAACTTCATGAAAAGTTTCTTTCTGCTCTTCACAAAATGATGTGGTATAGAGTTAGTCTGGTCACAGGAGACACTGGAAAGAGAGACTTCTTGAAAAGCTTGGTGTTCCTTAACAAGGAAATGAAATGACAGATGTAAGTTTCCTTTCCTGCAGAACCACTTGTGTTCTCCACACCTCTCTAAGCAGACTTGATATGGTTACAATTTTGCCTGGTTTTGTGGTGTGGTTTTTTCCCCATTTTGCAGTAAATAATGTAGTTGATGTTCCTGATCATGAGGTAACATACTTGTGCCCTGCTTAGGGTGGGTTACTGTTAACTTCCATGGAATATGGTGAGAGGTGCAGCTCTTCTGCTGGAAGTCACAATGGAACCCTGATTTGCCCCTCTGAGAATTCTACCCCAGTAATCAAATAAGGAATATTTAAGTTCAGCTCACCTCAAATAGGGATTTCAAGTAGCCTGGCATTTCAGTAACCTTTATTGAGAGAAGCTCTTATACACAGCTAGGAGCTAAGTGCTTTTGCACTCACTGGTGTTCAGGTCCAAACCCATGGCTTGTCTTTGCTTTCCTCATATAATAAGTCTCTGAACACCCTCCAATCTGAAGCACTTCCAGATCCATCTGTAATGGCAATGAGAAGCTGTGAATGTTTGAAAACAGGTCTGGAGTTGTTTTCAAGCTTTGTAAACTTCAGCCAGCAATTGCATTAATGTGAGCATCAGGTGTTTAACAACATCTGATGCAGGGAACTGTTTCTGATATCAGGTTTTATTGCATCCTTCTGAAAACCTTTGCGTTCATGTGAAAAACTAACGTCGTTCGTATATTTGCATGTGTCTAGGTATGGATGATTAAGTAAAACCTTTAGCTTGTGAGATCCTAGCTGTTTCAACAAAGTGTTAACTCTCGGTTATGTCTTCCAGAACACTTGTATCAACACAACCTGGCCTATATTTTAATAAGGCCATCCATTCTTAAAGCCACTCAAAATGGGGAGTGAAATTCCCTTCCATTTGGATGTCCCTCTTACAGCATAAACATTAAAAGTTATTGGTGTCCCCTGTCTTGTTTGTATGGAAGTTAAACTACCTTTGAGAAATTGATGCAAATGAATGCAACTGAAAAATACAGAGGAAGTTTATTAGCCAAGGAAGGCTAATGTTGTTTAATGAAGTGTGGTGTTCTGGTCTGTTTTAAAAGCCTTGCTCTTTCTCGGCAAGCAGTATAGGTAAAATGTTCCTCTTACAGGGCTTTTGCTGTACACATTGCGTGCTTGCCTTGAGGGATTAGAAACCTAAATAAACCTTAACTCACAAAAGATGTAAGTATGAGACATCTCATCCTTTTTCTGGAACAGCTTAGGGGCTGATTGTTTATTTAACAAGCTGGTGTCCTGATTTTGCCACCAACACACTCTGACAAAAATGCCCTCACAGGCATATGAAGCTCCAAAAAGGAAGAAAACTGGAAAGATGAGTCAATGCTCAGAGCCATAAAAGTTTACTGACCTAGGCATTTCCAGGATATTGTAACTCTCCTTAACGTTGCAGAGCTAAAATGATATCAGAGAGTAATGTTCTGATGTAATCAAACCAAATGAGTTCCTCTATGTATTATTGGCTGCTTGAGGTATGCACAGGAATGTACTCTGAGCAAGTGGGAAATTACATCATGGACAGACCCAGAAGAATACTTACAAAAACTCTGACAGCGTGAAGTGAAACTGTGCACAGGCCTTGCGCCAACACAGAATGACTGAATGTGTTTTATACTCAGATGTTAAGGTTGGTGAGTGGCTAAATTTGGGAACTGCCTTTTGTTTTCTGCACTTAGGCAGCTTGGGGAACTGTGGTGGAAGGCAGGTGCTGATGTGATGTTGTCACTGCAAATAGTGTTTCCCAGTGGAGACTGAATTACCAAACCCAACTATGAGAGCCAGAGCCAGGGCAAAAACTGATGCTTTGCTTATGGATTTTTTGGTAGGAAAAATGCTGTTTTGAAACACTGATGCAAAGCACTTTTAGTTGCTGCAAGCTTTCCTTCCCACTAACTAGATGTTTCTGGATACAAAACTTCATTTGGTTTAACCAACTTCTATAACTAAAATGTGTTGGCCATCCCTCAGGACAGGAGGTTTTTCCCCCTATGGCCAGGACCTTTCCCTTTTCTTCCACTTTCTCTTTTTCTCCCCAATACCAAGGTGCAAGAAGAGAGTGTGTGGAACAGACCAAGGAATGGGGAAACACTTGGAGAAAAGTCTTTTATCATTTGGATCCAAATAGGGAAGAATGGAAATAATGTTCTCCATTACTTTACATTGTTTGTGCAGTTGGAAGCAAAGGGAACAAAGGAAGGCAGAGATTTCCTTTCTTGCCATGGATGCTCTCACTTGTCATGTGAGTTTCTCCAACCGCTTTCTACAAGCCTTGACTATCACATCTCCTTAAACAAGATTCTGTGTGCTTGCCTCATTCCAAGTCACAGCAGGCTCTTTGGCTCTTCAGTGATTACTTTTTGAATTCCTCTTTCTGATGTTGTGAAACTTGGGTTTGATTGTCACTATTATATTAAGACTCAACCCAAAATCTCCAAATAAGCAAAAGGTTCAGTTTCTTTTCACCAACCTGGAATGTTTAGGAAGTTTGTCAATGACAGGGTCTTGTTCAAAAGGGATTATGAAATGCACAAACCACTTTTGTTTCTGAGTGGCCTGCATTTACTTCCTGATGTGGTGAGGATTGTTTAGATCTCAGTAATGGTCTGAAATTGACCCAGGCTTGCCTAAAACTCCCTCTGTTGCAGGATGGAAGCCTGGAAGGAGCGGGTAGAGAATTCTTATTGTCTAGAGAGGGTGACTTCAGACTCAAGGAATAACCTTTTTGTGGGTGCTTCTTTTGTTGTTTTCAGCCCTATGAACAGTTGGCAGTAAGGACAAGTCAAAAAGAATAAAAGAAAAATGAACTGAAGTGTGATTTGATTTCAGTTTAAATGTAATCTGACCCTTTCAACCCTTCTACATTTTAAGGAACTATTAATTTAAAATACAGTTTAAGATTAATGTAAAAATTGCATATAGATACATTTTAAATTGGAATAAACCCAGCACCTCAAAATCTCCTCAGCCAGAACTTACTCATGCTTACTCTGTCCTCAGAGAAGAGTGGACTTGGAGTGTTTCAGGAAACTTCCATTTTTTGGCACAATTAATATCTCCTATTTCTATGCAAGTAGTGTTGAATGGAAAATAAAATCATTCCTGTTCAATTTGAAATGGCATCATGTTTTCCCCAGATAATCTTTTCCTCTGCAAAGTTTCCCCTCTGATGCTCTTTTGATTTGCTGAGGGGGTTGGCAGAGGGTCAAGCCAGGAGGATGGGGCAGAATAACCTGTTTAATGAAAGCTTTCCAACCACTTCTACTCTGTATGTAATCTTTTCTAAATCAGATTTAGATTTTTTTGTTTTTCCACTGAGCAAGGGCTTTCCCCTCCTAGCTTCAATTGCAGTTCCGTTGTGTAGTACCAATTAATCCATACAGCAAATTTTCAGTACTTGGTGGCTAAAGATGAAAATGGGCCTTGTAGAGCAACTGTAAAATGAGCTTGAAATTCCAGTTAAAAATCATCTTCTCAACAGTACATTTCACATAGTATAGTTATGGGTCTGATAGTTCCTGAATTGGTCACGCTAGATTACTTTATAGCACTTTGTGAGTGAGAGGGAGCGTGCCATTTCTGTTATTTTTTGGGGAGCAATTTCTGTTGCACAGTGTGGTGACTTAAATTAGTGTGACTGACATCCTCCTAATACACTTAATCCTTGGAACAATTGATCTGCAACTTGGGCATTTCAGTTCAGGTTGTAAGTAGTTAGATGTGGAAGCATCTTCACATAGCCGCTTCTCTGAAAGCCTCATCCAAGGTGTCTCTAAGCATGTGTGTAAACTTAGCATCAAACATTGCTGAATCAAATGGAAAACTTCTGACCCAGAAGAAACTTGTTGCACCTGCCAGGAACAAAACCGTGTCCATGACTTTACTCCATAAGTAAAATGACAAAATTGAGGTGCTTAAATATTTGAGAGAAATATAAAAGAGATTATGACAAAAGTGTTGCCATGGTTGATGTTCTCCCAGGTGAAGGATCTTGTGTGTATACAAAGCCCCAGTTCACAGCAGAGATGCTTCCCCTGGGCTAAAACTCAAACCCCAAACCTAAAGTTTTCCCTGGAGTAAACCCTAAAAAAGATTTTCCTTTGCAATGTTGCTGTTCATCTGCAGCGTGTAATAAGCCATTTGCCTGATTAGAGTATTTTGTATGGAATGCTATTGCCATCAATCCCAGGCACTAATTTGACTTCCTTAATGAATTTGGTATAAAAATTGCCCCGATAAAGCTCTAAGCTACGCTGAGCCATGGAACCAGCAGAACATTCAAAGACCATCTCTCACAGGAGGCATTTCCATGTCTTCCCAGCACTAGCTCAGTCCCTCTGCTTTCTCCTTCACTTGCTACACTTGTGGCTTCTTGCATTTTTCATATGCTCAAAAAATAATAACCAGAGGGTTAAACAGAGCTGCCAGAACCTGCTTTCCAGAAAGGCTGGCACATAGAGGTCTGATCCAGCCTAAGAATGGAAAAACTGCAGTGCATGGCTTTGTACTTGAGTTGTTTAGAAAAGAACCCATAGACTTCCTTGAAACCAAATGACACTTCAAAGGTGAAATCAATGGGACACATTAAAGCTAGATCTCAGCAAGAGTGACAAACCTGCAGTTTCCTTGAGCCTGAGGGACCATGGCAAGTCTGTGGTACCTGAGCATGCAGCAGTGCCTGGAGAGCATCATGGCTGTACTTGTTCTCTGTGTGTTGGGGGCTCGTTTCTTGCTGGTCAGCATACGATCAATAGCTGTTTGTTTTCCCCACTACTTTTTAGCTTATTTGGGATCTTTTGAGCTTTATGTGGTAAAGATTCCTGTGATTTATGCCTAGTTTTGCAAAGAGTGAGGTCTGTTGGATTAGTTCCTGTAAAGAATAGATACTGTACTGCCAGGT
Source organism: Dryobates pubescens (assembly GCF_014839835.1). Classification (NCBI taxonomy): domain Eukaryota; kingdom Metazoa; phylum Chordata; class Aves; order Piciformes; family Picidae; genus Dryobates; species Dryobates pubescens. The sequence goes on from NC_071643.1 coordinate 8,267,645, forward strand.
TAGGCATGGATATCCACCATAATGACCTTGAAAGTCCTGCTCAATCTTAAGCTGGTCCTCGAGCCACTGGTTTTCATAGCACCTACACTTTCACGAGCAAAGTCACTGCAAGTGCTAGAACTGATCTGTGTATCTATACTGTATTGGATGTCTGTCTTCACATCATCTAGAGTAGCCTAGCTGGCCAATAAAGAAAACCTAATCCAACTTTTCCACAGTTTTAAAAAAACACCAACCTTTGGTTTGTATGAACTGTAACATCTTGTGAAACAGTGCTGAATCACGCGAGTGCGTCCTGGTCTGCGATGGCTCAGAACGGGAACGCTGACAGCTCTGAGGCGTGCTTTAAAAGTTGGTAACAGTTCAAATCTCATCAGCTCCTGAGATTTCGTCTGTTTCTTTGAGAGGGTGGGATAAATGTCTCTGGACATGATGCCAAGCTTGAATTTTAAGAAGGCCTGGATGAAAATTCCTTTCTTCTCCTGACCCTATCTCTTCTTAGCCGTTGTGACATTACACAAATTGAATTGCAAGGCTCATGAGCTGAAGTTTCTGCAGTGGTCAGCAGAAGTGTCTTTCCATCCCACTGCCCTGGAGGTCAGAAGCACGTAATATATTCAGGGGTGTTTCTAATCGAACAGAGCTCAGAATATGCAAGGGTTGTAGACAGCAGCTGGCCCCAGCAGAGACTAACAGATTTGCTGAGAACCTGCAAAGATCTTGGCAGGATGTCAACAAAGATACTGCAGGGTTGCTAGATGCCAGGAAAATGAGATCTTTGGTTTGCGGCAAGGAAAATGGTATTTAGGGAGGGTGGGATGTAATAAATTACATTAACAGTACTGTGAACAAGTCTCATCTAAAAGTATTAGAGGCTGTGACTGTAGTGGAAAGTTGAGTGCTCATATTCATGGATGAGGAAGCTGAAGTAGAAGCAGCTGAAAAAAATGTGCTTTCTGACAGTGGTAGACTTTTATCAGAGCCAGGAAAAGGAGCAACTCAATTTTGTGTAGGAACTGGCTTTTAAAGAATGTGAAAGATGAAAGGGACAAAAGGAATGATGGAGAAAGGGCATAGCTGACTTTAAACAATAGGAAGGAGAAGAACAGCAGCTGGGGGGAGGTGGGGGGATAAAATAGAGTGGTTGGCGGAGGACAAGACCATGGAAATACAATGAGGGCCTTACTGTGTTCCTGGCATAGCAAGAAATTGAGTTGCAGCATCATGAGTTTCTAGCACACCATACGTGACTATAAATTTAGGTTTACTCTGCCCATGCATTTGCTAGTGATTTGCTCCTGCAAAGCAGGTAGGCATCTCTCTGAAAGCTTCAGAGGCGGGGAATCTCTGATTCTCAGGGCCATTTCCCTGATCAAGTCCAGTGGTGCATGCCTCAGCCATGCCTGATCCTTAAGGGTTTAGAAGATTGTAGGTTAGTCTGGAAGAAATTATTTACCTGTTATGCTGAGGTGTTCTTACACCCTCATGAGAGCTTTAAAGGAAAAGGTGCCCTTCAGAGAGCCTGTCCAGAATTATTACGGTACTGAAGATAAACTGTGGCATTTAAAGAGCCAGCTTCATGAGGAGAAAAGATAAAATAGATTCTCATCTAACTAGCACATTGAACATGACACAGAGAAGAGTAGCACTGATGGGGAATGCTTGCATAGGGAATTTGTGCCCTGCATGATGGGTTGGTGATCAGTGTGCTACAAATCCAATTCAAATTATTTCAGGGAGATTTCAACTTTATTTACCTGGTGTAGCAACCCCAATTACTTAGCACCACTCCTAGTGATTTAATGATCTCCTCCCTGAATGCTGTATCAGGTTGAAATCTGTGGGTTATTGGCAGTTTGGTGTTAACCAGGTGGCTTTGGCTTTCTGGCAGGAAGCCGGCAGAGGGGGGAAGCAGCTGGTCCTTGAGATGGGAAGAATACTAAATGCCAGCTGATGAAATCTTTCTGACTTTGGTAGAACTGAAAAAGGCCATTAACAACTCCTGGAATTCCTGAGAGAAATAATGTGTGAGGCAGGATACTATTGAAAACATAAAGCAATGGGTGTGGGTGGAAATGCCAGATGATTGGGAGAGTCCAAAATGCAGACTATTAGTAAAATACATAGATGAGAAGCAGTTCCTTACTGATAACATAAGTTTATTTTGAAGCAGGAGACCACATGGGCTGGTGTTAGAACTATCTTCCGTCACTGCTATCAGCCTACTCAGAAAGTAATTGCTTTAAACAGCAGTTAAAGCTCTCTGGTTTTGTAGTAGTTCTACAAGCCTGTACAGAAACTTTTCACTACTTGCACTTTGTTCCTTTCTCCCCCAGTTCAGCTCCCAGATGGCACTGAGCTGTGAAGCATCACCTTTAGCACAGGTATTGAACAGGTAATAGAGCAGAGGATTTGGGAGTGGAGTAACTGCAAGAGCTGCAGACTTGCAGAGGCATTTCTTGGTACAGACTCCATGCAGGCAGTCTGATGTAGAAAACAAAGTCCTGCAAGTCTCTAAGCCCTTGGCATGAGCTTCTCTTTTTTTCAAGATACCATTAAACCAGGGAGACAGTGGTAGCAGACTGGTCAGTGTGGCTTCAGAAGCTGCAGGGAGCTTTCTATAGCAGCTGCAGTATGTCAGAGCTCTATAAATTGACTCCCTGCCATGGGAGGCCTCCAGCTAGTTCAACAGGAGAGTTACTGGGGAAAACCCTCACCCTCCATCTTACCAGCAGAGCAAATCTAGCCAGGGCTGGGAGGCATCTGAGCTGGCAGATTCCTTGTGTCAGCCAACAAGATCTCAGTGAATAATACCAGTGTGGGTGGAGCCCCTGTGGTCAGTTAAGGGAGAGAAGGAGCTCCCCTTTGAGCAGTATGTGCACAAATCCATCATGTTCTTTGTTTTCCAAACCTCCCAGATGAAAGCACACAGCTTTCATCAAACAAAAGCTTTGCTTTTCTGCCCCTTTCTTTGTCTTGCAGGCAGTTATGTGCTATCCCCTTTGCGTAGGGTGGATGCATGTTCCCTTTCCAAAGTCCAATTCCCTTTACAATAATCCTTATCTGCTAATTTGCAAACTGTCCTTCTCCAGGAGGATTTAATTTCCCTTAAAAATTGCACTCTCACTGAATCAGTAACCTCACAGGAATCTCTGGCATGGGATTGGGATTTGGTGCTGTAGGTGTCTCAAGATTTAGTAGCCTCTAGCATCATCTTTGTTGGAACTTGTTATCTGGTTAAAGCCTAACTCCTGAGATTCTGCACTCAAACTTCTTATGCTTCCTTTCTGTCCCTCCTGACTTTGCCTGTTTCCTGCTAAGAGAGGTCTATAATAACTCAGAAATCTCAAAGCTGCTTCTCTACCCGTCTCCTGTAGTACTGAAATTTTCCTTTACTCATTCAGCATCTTAACTATCACTGACCCTCAAGCCAAAACCTTGCAGCAGGTTTGAATTCCTTCAAACACTGAACCTGAATATGCTGTTTTATACCAAGAAGAGTCATTCTTTGGAATATCTGTGGTTTTCAAATACAGTCCTGAATTGTGAAGTGAGGAGAAAAAACCCACAATGAGAGATTCTGAACGTTTATCCTGGCCCTTGTCCATCCTTGATTCCTTTGCTGTGAAGGATAAGACTACGCCTGTAGTGAAATGGGGAATCCAAAAGACAGCTGAAGGTTGGAAATTCTGGAGATATTTTAAGCTTTGAGGAAGTTGGGGGAGGAAATGTTAATTTGATTTAGAAAAGCGAGCTGCAATGCAGTTCTGGTTCTGGAGATTGTATTTAAATGCAGTTTAGATACATTCTGTTAAGATTTCTGATCTTGGTGGGTTTTGGGGGTTGGAAAGGTGAGGTGTGAATAATAGTGGGGAAGGAAAACTTGAAGAATTGTAGTAACTTTTAAACAATGTTGACTAGAATTGGGGTCCAATTTGAGCACCTCTAGTGCTAGCTGCTTATGGAACCTCTTCTAGAGAACCGATAACTGATTGCCAACTGTGTGAGTTCAAACCTCAGTTTCAGATGCCTGCAGTCATGGACTCCACAGATGAACCTTACAGATTTTGCCATGTCTGTCTTAGGAAGTTCTACCACATGTGGCTGTGTGGGCAGTGAGCGCTGCTGGAGGTTCCACCCTACAAAGGCAATTGAAGTGTTTGTATCTGGGCTTTGTTCTTCTGTGGTGGGGTGGGTGTTTTTTGTTGTTTTCCCCCTGCTCAAACACAGTTTGTATCACTTGTTAGCACACAGTCAGTGGTGTTGTCAGAATAATAGTGCTACGGAAAAAAACCTCACACATTTCTAGCCCCTCTTCAACTGATTTGATGCTGGGGGAGGCAGAAGATGGGGAGACCTTAGTTGTAAAACCGCTGTGACATGCTGTGGCAATTTGTTCTGTGAGGAGACTTCACTGTGCATGTGTTATTTTGGAGGGATAATACCAGGGAGGAGCTCTACACTCATTAGGCACACAGGCTAAGGTTCACATACCAGCTCTCTCAGGTGTTCCTTGTACCCTTCCTCTGTGCACTTGCCAATGCACGCATGAGAGTGGTTCCTGCATGTATAAATCCAGATTGCTCTCATGTGGCATAGGGAATCACAGAACACCAGGTTGGAAGGGACCTCAGAGATCATCTGGTCTAACCTTTCTAGGTGATAGTGTAGCTTAAATGAGATGACCCAGCACCCTGTCAAGCTGAGTGTTAAAACTGGCCAGTTGGAGGGAAATCCACTACTCTTAGGAGATTATGCCAATGTCTAACTCTTCTCATTATGGAAGATTTTCTTCCTCTTCCAGAGGAATCTCTCCAGGAGATGACCCCTTGTCTTTTTCATGTGACTCCTTGTGAAAAGGGAGACTCCATCACCCTGGTAGCCATGCTTTCCGTACTGGTATGGGGTGATAAGGTGTCCCCTAAGCCTTCTCTTCTCAAGGATGAACAAACCCAGTTCTCTCAGCCTTTCTTCATATGGCAGGGAGAAAAATGAATAAGCCCTGTTGAGTTTTCAGCTTACACAGGCACATTCTGTGGCCTGACAGGATTACTCCCATTGGAGTAATAACTAGGAGTTTTGCTTATTTAGGGCCTGTTCCTATTCCCTTTGAAGCCAATGGCATCATTCCCAGTAATGTTTAGTGGTGCAAGGTCAGGTCTTTAAGGATCTGCTGTTGAAGGCCTCAGTCAATGCTCACTGAAGCACAGGGGTTTCCCCAGTCACTTCAGTGAGCAAATAGCCACTATTTCATGAAAATAACTGTTTTATGTATAAATTTCATCAAGATGGTGTTAGTGTTAAACTTCAAAAAGAAGAAAGTGAATCCAGAGCTTCTCTTTATTCTGGCTGATATCACCGCTCTTTATAACACTAAAACATGTAGTTCAAGTAAGTGCTCAGAAGTTTGGAACAGCCACATCCAAAAGCAATGAACTTTTTCAATCAAAAAGGACATTTTGTGTTGCTGCCATATCCCTTGTGACTTTTGAATGCATTTCACTTCTACTGATACAAGAGCAGCCATTCTCATGATAGCTCAGCCTTCGTGCTTCTGGACTCAGCTGGCCTGACCCTAAAGCATCTGCAGGGAAAGGGAGGTGATTGAGAGAAATGCTGCAGCTGCTGTAGAAAAATACTGGCTCTTGCTAATCTCAAAGGCCAGTATCACTTGGAACCAGGTATACAAATAAATAAAGTCTTCTCCTCTAATGATGTGCTCCCTGACAGCCAAGGAGTTCCCTTCAGTTCTGAAACTGCCTTCACCTACATTTCATGTTTGATACTGGAAGCTTGCCAAAGCCTGGTTATTTTGCTACTTCGTCTTTGGTACTTCAGGCTTGCTGTGCTAGATCTTTAAAGGAGTAAAGCTAAAATACAGTGGACTGAGAAGCATGTAAAGCTACTAGAGGACATTTGTTGGCATTTTCTGTCTTTGCTTCAACAAATCTATTGATCTAAAGGGCATGCAGGAGAGGCTGTTTCCCCATGGTTCTAAAAGGAAAACAGAGAAGAGAATGAAATGTATTGAGTTAATATGAATAGTCTATTTGGATACTGCTGGTCTGCTGTGTTGCTTTAACTGAAGGACAGCAAACAGTTTTCCCATCTTGTTTTCTTCTATTTGCATTTCTTCATGTGTAGTTACAGTAGACCCAAGTACACACAGCAATAAAATAATACTACTGGCAAGATCGCCACAGTCCTTGGCTGGATGCTATTTGGTGTTCTCAACACAAAAGTAATCTCATCCATGTGATTTAAGCTTCTTTAGGTCTATATGTCTGCACTGTATTTTATCACCTGGCATATCTGTCAGTCCTTCCACAGGAGTTGGTGCTCAGTGACCCAGACATTCTTCCCTTTTCAGGGACAGTATTAATGTTTCAGACCTTCCCATACCTTAAATGCTTATCCAAGAGTCACAGCTTTGGTGTATGGCCACTTTGTGCAGGCTGCCACCAGATTCCACATGAGATAATAGCATCAATATGTATATCTGTAATGAGTGTGTGTCAGTGTTCCGGTCTGTAGCAGTCACCAACACTAATGATTTTGATGAGAGGACTGGGGACACCATCAGCAAGTTTGCAGATGACACTAAATTGAATGGGAGTGTTGATCTGCTTCAGGGTAGGAAGGTACTGCAGAGAGATCTGGACAGCTTAAAACAATGGGCTGGGGTCAATGGAGTGAAGTTTAACAAGACCAAGCGCTGGGTCTTGCACTTTGGTCACAACAACCCCAAGCAAAGCTACAGACATGGGGAAGAGTGGCTGGGGGTGCTGGTGGATGGCTGACTGAACAAGTGGCCAGTGTGCCCAGGTGGCCAACAAGGCCAGCAGCAGCCTGGCCTGTATCAAGAAGAGTGTGTCCAGCAGGAGTAGGGAAGTGATGCTGTCCCTGTACTTGGCCGTGGTGAAGCCACAACTTCAGTACTGATTCCAAGTGGAGCAAAGGACTGTAGAGACTATTCCAAGAGTGACTACAGAAAGATGCAAGGTATGATTTATGAAAAGGAAGTTCTTTGTCCAGATATCCCCTGCCCTCCTTTAGGGAATGTTTCTGATTGCTCTCTGCAATTTGTATCACTTCAAATGAAGTATATGATACACACCCCCAGGGCCAAGAAAATTACAAAGGCACTTAAACTGTACAACAGCATCACTTAACTGCTGTAGTGGAATTATGTTAGAAACGAGCTGCCACAGGAGCCTCTGGGGAGATTCTGGCTCAACACTTCAGTGTGAGAGAAATCTGCTTTGCCTTGGTTGTTTTTTTAAATGTTATTTGTACCAAAGAAGAGAGGAAGCAAGAGTCTAAAGTGTTAATCCACAATTCAGCATTTATCACTGGTGCAGGTAAAGCTATTTCTGTGTTACGGGAGTAGATTTCTGTGACTAACATTGTGACTTTACAGTTCTTAGTGTTCATCAGAACCAGTGGGGCTGATGTTGATATTATGTGGTGGTGGTTAATTTTTTTTCATTGTGTGTTGGATTTTTTTCCTTTTTCTTTTTTTTTTTTTTTGCCTCCTAGGACCTGTAAAATGCACTTGAGGAATGTAAATTCTTATTTAGTAAGGCTTTATACTCTCCATTTGCAGAGAGAATTAAGGACTGTGAAGGGAAAGAAATGGCAAATCAAGCCCAAAGAAAGACATAAAGTATCCCCACTTTCAAGGCAACAAGGCCAGTGTAAGGAAATCATGTTAAAAAAAAGACAAAATGTTCTAAATAAAGGCTTTAACTTAGGATTTGAACATTTCTGAGTGTCTGCTGCTGGTCAGATATGCAGGCAGAAACAAACCAGAGGAACACTTTACCTTACTTTGACCCAGGGCTATCTTAAGTCATTGAGTGCAGAAGATAGCCTTGAGTTGTTAACTCAGGGTATTCTGCAGAAAACAGTTTCTTGATCTCAAATAGTAGTAGCTCTCCTGTAACTTTGTAAGATTTTCATGTTGTTCTTTGGAACCACTTAGAAATACCACGCCTGTCGCAAAGCAAAATAGAAACATTATCTGTAACCATTTAAAAACATAGCCTAATAGAACATCAGAAGATAATTTTTAGTGGATTAATGTATTCCACAGCCTCTCACAGTTGCCCAGGAAATGCTGCAGCAGTTTGCATCAGGTAAGTGCTGAATTTGAAAGGAAAGATCACGAGCATCCAGTTGGTATTTTCTCCATTGCTGCTAGTAATTGGGAATCCAGGGTTAAGAATTCAGAAGGAACTGATGATCCTGAATCTTGTTGCTTCTTAGAATTCGATCTATTGTCTAGAAAGTGTAGATATATGTGTGTGTGTGTATATAAAATCATGGAATTATCAAGTTTAGAAGGGATCCCCAAAGGTCATCTAGTCCAATCCCCTGTGCAGCAAGCAGGGACATCCTCCCCTATATCAGGTTGTCCAGAGCCCTGTTGAACCTCATTTTGAATATCTCCAGGGATGGGGCCTCAACTGCCTCCCTGGGCAACCTGTTCCAGTGTTTCACTACCCTCATCTTATCTTCTAATAATGACATATACATGGGGCCACTTTCCCCTGGTATGAAAATATGTATCCTGGAGTTGCTGGCTTTCCAAAGGTAACTCTAATTTTCATATTTCCAATTTTTTTAGGATGGTATTTTTGTCCAGTTTTCTGAGTGATGTGTGTAAATCTTAGAGACTCGTTACTACAAAGTTAGCAAGTTTTAGTCTATAAAGAAAATGGCTAAATCTTAACCAGAGAAAATTAGTTACAGAAGTCTATTGTTGCATCTCTGTTATAACTGATGCTGTGTTTTAGTTTTTCCACAGTATTAACAAATATATGGCAGGAAAATGGGAAACATTGTTATTCAAGAAAGAAAACCGTCTCCTGTATGAAGCAGCCTTTACAGTACTCTCCAGATGTGGCTAGACACTGCCCAGTTGAACTGGCATCAGAATGCTTACTCATTGCTCATTTGGATATGATTTATATTCATAAACACAAACTTGATTATAGAAGTCTGCTGGAAGAGAAAAGTAGCTTACTCTTTTACTTCTGATTTCTGTGTCTGGGGCTGAAGAACACCCCTGGAGAGTGTAAATTTAGTCATCTAACACCATGTTGTTGTTTTGTGTGTGTGTGGTTTTGCTTTTTTTCCTCAAGCATGTTTTTTTCTATATTAACATCAGTTTTATTAATGGTAGCAGCTCCCAAGACCACAGTTGTACATTCTCCTTGCTCCTGGAAGCACTAGAAAAACCGAGCAGACCTCAGGACTTGGCTCCCTTTTGTGCACTACTGGGGCAAATCAGTCACAGACAGGATTGAGAAACCTCTACAGTGACATAGTTCCAGAGGCTTCTTATGTGAGCAGAATTCAGACATTTAATTGGTTATGCAACCTATTACTGCAGCACTTCACATTGAGTGGCACTAAGTAATTAGGCTGTAACTGCTGCACAACTGTTGTAATTTTTCATGCAGCTATGTTACACGATAACACGATAATGCTGATGCTAATACTAATGTTGGGTTAGGCAGCTAAAGTGGGGATTACAATAGAGAAGTGCTAACAGTATGTTGTTAGGAAACAGGATGCCAAGAAGCCATGAGAAATGAGAGCAAGAGAATAAAGTGAAAACTGCAGTGGGGAAATCAGCAAAAAGGTTTAAGGCACACTATGGGCAGAGAGTGTCGTGCTGGTTTTAGCATCCTCAAATCCTTGTTAAAGTGTAGGGACTGAGAGGTCGAAAAACCGTGATGTGAAAAGAAGTGGGAAGTGATGGGCTTGAGAGCAGTCACCTCATTTAATGGCTGCAAGGTGTCCTCACATAGTGCATTTGCTAGGTTTGTGGGGTATGTCTTGGGCATTCTCCCACAGATATTTTTTTCTGAGGAGAGTAAATTGATATTCCTAAAAATACCAGAGGGTCTCCTGTGTAACATGAAAAGCAGAAAGGGCTCCAGATGGTGGTTGCAGGGATGAGATAGCAGGCTCTGTGGTTCTGTAGCATCTGAAGGTCACAGAGTCATCTAGCTCTGCATGCCTGAGAGGCCTCTGTACCCAGAGTGCTGTGAGCTCCCCTCGGTAATCTCACTGGCTACCTTAAAGAAGTTATAGGGACAAATGCCAGCACACAGAGATTGGGATTTTCACAAGCATGTTCCGAATGTGATAAGCTTCCTGCCACACCATCATCACAGTGACATACAGAAGTGTCAGCAAGCTTGTTTTATTCTGCACCCTTATGTGGCAATGGAAACAGCTCAAGGCTCTCAAATGGGAGAGGACAGTAGTGTCCTGAGTGCTGTGCAGGCTCCCTGTGGAGACCCTTTTCTAAGTCAGGAAGACCCCAGACAGACAAGGACACAAAAAGGTTCGAGTGCCTTAGCAGGGCAGGAATCCCCTTGGAAAGCAGTGCTTGTGCACCCATGTATTTGTGGCTGGAGCTATAGCAGAGAGATCTGGGTGGATGGTGAAGCCTGTGCTTGTAGACCCACCCCTGTCTTGTTCACTGGGGAGCTGCTGCTTTTGCTCACCTCCTCTCCTTTGAGAACATGAAATATTTTTATATATATTGTGTAGATCTCTCTGGTTGACTGATACGCTGAGGGCGTTTGCTGACAACATTGTTATACCCACCACTGCCTACGTTTGGGGACTGAAAATGAGAGTTGGGATCTTTAGCCACATGTGCATGTCCAGTATATGGACAATAAAATGCCTAGTCCTTACTGGGTTAAACTATAAGAAATGTGACAGTGAATTGCATCACACTCGTGTGTGTGTCAGTTTCTCAGTCCAAATGGCCTCTGTTTGCCTGTGTGGGCTTCTGCTTCATTAGTGGGAAGGAAAAAAGGAACAGGGCATTCTAACAAAATCAAACTGACCCTTTTGAGAAGCCTTTTCTACACACACGATGAAATGCAGGTGGAAATCAGGAAGCTTAAGTAAATTAACTACCAATTGCACAGTAGATAGTAGGCGTCTCCAATCCAGAGGCACAAATAGCTTAAAACCAAGCAAAACAAAACAAAGAAATCTCTCATTAGAAAATTATTTTTCAAACATGCCAGTGTACTCAACTTTCAGTTATTTTTTCCTACTGGAAGAGGAAAATAACATCTGGTCCCCATTTGTTTTGTCTGAAAAACACCAGGAATATTAAACCTGCTCATTGCTGGTGAGCGGTTAAGGCTTGTAACGTGCCTGTTGTGGTATCTTATGCTTCAGCTAAACCTTCAATGAGAGTGTTTTCTACCTGAAATACTAGTTAATTGTTTCAAATGAGTCAGATGTTAATATATGCATATCAGATTTATTCTCAACTCTTTTGATGGTCATACCTCTGGAGTTTTCACCATTCCATTAATGCCTATGAGGTCTCCCAGGTCTTACGCTGTCTGACACAGGAGCGTAACCTCTGTATCACCAGCAAATGCCCAGGCATTTGTCAAATGTAAAGAGGTGGAGGACAAACCCTCAGGTTTTCTTTCGAACCAGACTCTTTCCTGACAGCAAGGCAGCAGGGCCTGCTGCTTCATGATGAGGTCCCCAGTGAAATGCTGTTTATTGGCCCTGAGGCCAAATAAATACTCAGACTTTTTTTCCTGTTGATCAGTGCCTGGATCTTTAGTACGTGTCTAGGATACGCTTTAACCATGTCACAGTATCATCCCATCCCTGGTAGTGCTGGATTGGACCAGGATTTGGGACATGTTCAAAAGCCATTGGTGATGTCATGCAATATCTCTTCCCCTCTTTTGCATTTGTGGTTTTCTCTTCTGCATCTTCTTGGCAGTTGTGATGGCAACGGTGCATTTAGATTAACACTTTCCATCATAATTCTCCTTTGCAAGTGGCTTATGACATTATCTCCTGCTGAGTCTTTGCTGTAGGTTGACTTTTTTTTGGAAGGACAGTGCCAGTGGAATGGTTCCTGTTCCAGGTCAGGGTGTGCTGCATTCCAGCTGCTAAGGGCTCTTCAACTGCAGGCCTTGCTGAAATTCCTGGGTTAGGCTAATCCCAACCGGGCTGAGTTGGACCTGTGCTGTTCAGTCTTCCCGACATGACAGATTGTGTTGTGTCATGTGGGTTTAGTAGTGGGAGTCTGTACAATATCAAACAGCTTGATACTACTCTCTATTTCTATCTATTAACATACATTTAAGCATGCAGCCCAAATTCTGCTTTTAATTAAAGTCAGCTCAACTCTGAGGAAATTAACTGAGTAAATAAGGGTAGCATTTGTTTTAACCGTTTTAGAATTTGGCTTCATGTTGCTAACTCTGTTTTTCTCCAATGTACTTTTTATTTTAGAAAACACTTCAAGTGTGTCAGCTAGCCCAAAGGCTCCAGCTGCAGTCTGATCATAAATACCCACTAATGAAGAGATTTTCACTATATGAACCACATTTCTTTATTCTGATAGAACATAAACACATATTAAATAGGGCAGAGGATCTAATTTTCTACACTAAGTGCTCCCATTCAGTGGCTCCCTGAGGAACTAACAAAAATGGTCCCAGTTGACAAGGAACTACTCTGCTCCTAGAAACACCTTAGAAAACACTAATGTGAGTAGCAGAATAGGACAAAAAAAAGATAGAATTGCTGTAGAAGCAATAAGTAGCAAGAAGATATCCTTTAGGAAAAGTGGTTTTAGTATTCAACAATGAAAGAGTGGTGTTCCTTAGGAACACCCCTTAACAAAAGTGTGATGCAGTTTGGGAACATCCCTTAATGCCAGTGTAGAATGAGCACACTTAGTGTCTCATAACAGAGAGACACAAAAATACCCCACCTCTGCCATTGCTGAAAGTCACTTGTCAGATAACAGGAGGTATATAAATGTAGCTGCCAACAGCCAGGCTTAGTGACCTTTAATGTTCCATCTCACAGGATAATTAAATTTATAGTAATTGTTTTGGGCTCCACTAATATTATTATGATGGTTCAAAACCTCTTACACAACAACATTCAACAGCTAATTCTTTCAGCAAGAAAATACTGAATATATTACAATAAAGAGAAATTATTCAATCTGTCAAACTGGCTGAATAACATATTAAACAAACATCTTTTATGGTATTCCACCAGGCCTGATTATCACTGAATTTTGAGTTTTACAGCTTCATATTGTGTTCATTTTATTTTGCTGCTGCAAATATATGCATGGCTTAATAGTATGTTGACAATCCAACACTTGAACTGTAAATTCTGCAGGGACTAGAGGCACTCTTCATCTTCAGTGTGGAAAATAGTAATAAGCAAAATATTTCTTCCCCTGTGGTGTGAACAGCCCTCTGTATTTCTCAGGGGTAGAAAATGGTCTTGGGTTTCCTATGGGACACGTAATGCTCAGTTGCAGCCTGACTCCTGACACACTGACCTCAGATTTGCTGGTGCTGGCCACGACCCCCATGGAGGAAGCCAGGGCTCACTCACCAGGCAGGGACTGTGCTCCCCTTTTTACATGGACAAATGAGCACAGAGGGACCAGCCCTCCCCACAGCTTCTGCCTGCATTGCTGCAGCCTGACATGGCCCTGCCAAACTCTGGAACTAATGCTGTGCGATGCCGCTGAATCAGTTGAAAAGCCACAGTTGGAAGGCTTCTAAAGATCAGCAGACTCATCCTATTTCTGCTTCCCCTTCTTTTTTTTCCCCCCCCAAGACCATTTGGGTGTTATTTCATAGAATCATAGAATTGTTAGGGTTGGAAGGGACCTCAAGGATCCAAACCCGCTGCCATGGGCAGGGACACCTCACACTGGATCAGGTTGCCCAGAACCACATCCAGCCTGGCCTTAAAAACCTCCAGGGATGGGGCCTCCACCACAGGTTACTTCCCTGGGCAACCTGTTCCAGTGGCTCACCACCCTCATGGTGAAGAACTTCTTCCTAACATCCAATCTGAATCTCCCCCTTTCTATTTTTGTTCCATTCCCGCTAGTAGTGGACACAGTACTCTGGGTGGGGTCTCACCAGAGCGGAGTAGAGGGGGAGAATCACCTCCCTTGACCTGCTGGCCATGCTTCTCTTGATGCAGCCCAGGATCTGATTTGCTTTCTGGACTGCAAGTGCACACTGAGAGTTCCTGTTGAGCTTCTTGTCCACCCCCAAGTGGCTTAATAGTGTGAAAGGCTCAGCACCCTGAACTGGTCAATAAAAGGCTCTCCAAGCTTACTCCTTGCTGCTGCAATTCTTCCTAGAGCGGCTTGAAGACCTGGTGGCAGTGTGTTTAGCAGCTAGCTGATTTTCTGTACAGCTGAGTCTCTGTTCAGCAGTGTTGAAAGGTGTGAGGCCATGAATGCACAACAATTCCAGGAATGGATGTCACTGTGACTTGAAGATGGGTGCACAGGGATATCACTAGCACATCACTCTCAATATATCAGCCACAGAGAGGGTGCTGGCCCTTACCTGGCCTCTGGTTTTATCTTGGCCCACATGATGCCTTTGCCCAGAAAGCAAATGTCAGACTTAAGTTCAGTGCTGATGAAGAAATACTTGAAGGAGAACCACTCCAATCATCTTGTAGGAAAGGAAGCCGTGACCACTGCATTCCTTATTCATATCTCTGGTCTTAACAAAATCCAGGCTGTTGGTGCATACCAAGGAGAATTTGAGACTCATTCATCACTTCCTATTTGTCTTACAGTGAATGCTCTGGATGGGATCCGATTACCATGGCACAAACCCCTTTTTTGTTACTTCACGGTGACACAATTTTTCACCAGGACTGTATGGATCCTGTTTTCCCAGGAGCTGCCTGTGGCAGCTGGGATTTCAAAAGCCTTCAGATACTTTCCAGCACAAATGGCGTTTTCCTGGGCAGGCCAGCAGCTCCCACGGTCCAGAGAGCGGTGGGAGAGCAGAGGCAGCTGTGGCAGAGCTCACTCCTTGCTGCTGCACGCTCTTCCTAGAGCAGCTTGAAGACCTGGTAGTAGTGTGTTTAGCAGCTAATTTTTGCTATTTTTCTGTACATCTGACTTTCTGTGGGAAATGTTGTTGTTTTGTAAGTGTTTACACCTCAGTTTGGGGAAATAACTTTTCAAACTGTTACGTCGCTTGGCTGGGTGCTTCATCCGCTCTTCATGGTGTGTTGTGCAGGGCTGGTCACAGGCAGCCGATGCTGTTAGTTGCTTGATAAACAAAGTTGTTTTACAAGGAGATGATCAAGTGGCAAACACAGAATAACCACAAATGCTCTGATTTGGGGGTGAATTATCTTTCCAGAATTTTAATATGGGCATCCATGTAAAGAAGAGTCATTCCTGGGATACTGTGAACCGAAACCTTCGGACAGGTATTTGTGTGTTGAGTACGATGAGACTACTAAAACATCTGGTGTTGTCAAAGAGTTGCACACACTTGCTTTGGCTCTTTCATCAGAGCTCAGAGGGTGATTTTCATAGGCATAAAGGCATTGAGAACAGAAGAGCTATCTGAGACTCAGAGGTTTTATGACAGGGAGGAGTGCTGCAAGGGGACATGAATTCCAATATGCTTTTGTACTTAACTGGGACGAAAAGTGCCGTTTCAAAATTGTCCACTCCCAGGAAAATGGGAACATTTCCATGAAAATTAACAAAAATAGTGATTTTTGTCCTAAGTGAAACAATCAACAGTTGTCAGAATGTCTTGCCATGACTCCCTGGGACATCTTGGGAAGCTCCTGTCCCATTGTAAGTAACTTGGGAAGCTCCCTGAAGGTTGCTGATGTGGGAGCCATGATGCTCTTAGGCTCCAGAATGTGTGGCAGGACATCAGGGAGCCCTGGACATACCAGCTGTAACTTGAGGGCTTCCAGACGCTCTCCTGCTGGTTTGCGCTGGCACTCATCATGGCAAAGTGGTTGTGTGATGCAGAATCTGGGAAGGTGGGTTTGTAGCAGCGTATTAGGTGAGGTGGAAGGAATCCAGCAGTGATCCCAACAGGAATCTGCCTGTCTTGGGAAGTTGTCTCAGCAGTTCTGTGAGATATTCACACATCAGCATTCCCCATGGAAAAGCTGTTCCATCAAGAAATTCTCCGGCAGCTATTGGAAGGGCAGTGAAATTTGGATGCCAAAACGTTGCGGTCTTTTGGACAATTTCACCTGAGATTAAAAATAAGTCCATTAACGATCATTTCAGGTAAGCACAGTCCTCCTCATCCTGTGCCATCACCTTGATTCAGCAGCAACTGGGCTTGATTCACCTTGAATTTCTGCTTTGCAGCTTATTTATCCTCACTCCTCTGCTTTATATACCCATAAACTGTAAGACACGGTAGCTTTTGCTGGTGCAGGCATTTGGAACGTGATTTTCAAAACAGTGTGCCACTTTGCACCAACTGGGGGTCTGCTCACACAGTCATCAGTGGCTAGTTACAGCTCTCTGAAGTGTTAGCAGCACTGAGGAGCAGCAAAAAGATGTGTGACAGGCAAAAAATTAGGCAATTTATAGATATTAAATGCATTGGGGGTATTATTTTGTGCCATCGTATACCATGGCGAACCAACTTGTTCTTTGGCAGTGGTACAAAACTTGAGCTCTCCTATTTTAAGAGGGGGAAAAAAAGTATTTGTTACAAAGTAATGGGCAGGACAGGTGAGGGTTAAGCTGAGGAATGTACCAGCACAGTTCAGTGGAAACAGGAATCTGGGATGATTATCCATCTAGGCATAGGGACCCCTGATTTTTGTTTTGTTTGTTTGTTTTTAAGGAAAGGATTTTACCTTGAAAACCAAACTGATTTTTCATCTTTATTTTTCTCACAAGATAAGCCAAACTTTTAGAAGAGAAGCAGAGTTGGTTGGACTACTTGTTCTAATAACAAACATATGCCTGCATGTGTGTGCTTTCTTTTTTATGCATTATAATTGGCACAAACTCCTCATGTGACAAACCTTCAACTTTAACTACCGAACCTGTGCCGACATCAAAAGTCGTCGTGGAATTTCAGCCCTTTGATGTTTGGTTTAACAGAGGAGGTGATGGCTGCTAAGGAGTAGCTACCAGGAACAAACAGATTTTCTGGGTCTCATTGCACATAACTTAGTTTCTGCTACTTTCTGACATTTTTTCAGAGTTGTACAAATCTTCTTTGTGGTGCCAAGTTTTATGTACTTTTGCTGTTTCTGATGTTCACAATGAGAACTTGGCCAAGAAGAAGTCTTCATAGAAACAGAAAGCCTAAATTGGAATATTAAAATCAGCAACAACTCCCCAAGATTTCACAATATTTTGTAGGGGCTTTATAGAGGTTTAGTCTTATTTTAGTCCTGCATGCCATGTTTTCCCTAAATTGTATCTTCCTGACTCTGTAAGCACTCATGGCTGTGTTTTCAGTTGCCTTTTATAATATTAACTGATTATAGCTACAGAAAAGAGTTTCAAAAACCCTCAACAAATTACAAACCAACCCTCAAACCAAACAGTAAACCATCCTTACTATTTGAAGCCATGCACGTGGTTTGGCCTTGCTTTTTGCTCCCATTATATCTCAGTAATTCAGATTGCCATTCTGGTGCAAGTCCATGTAGAACCCAACACCTGCAAGGAACTTTTGTGTTTCAATAAACATGGCACTAGGTACAGGGTAGCTCTACAATATCCATAAACCTATTCTTGGAGTAGCACAGGTAGGGAAGATGAGTTAGAGATGGCAACAGCAATAAAATTGCAAAAAAGAGGAAAAAATACAATGGCTAAAGAATAAGGATGAAAGGTGAAAGTAAATGAAAGAGGAGAAAGCAGTAGGAGAGAGGGCAAGGAAATAGACGTACAGAATTGTGCTTTCTTCAGTGCTTGGGCTGCTGTTCAGTGATATCTTGGGT
Organism: Dryobates pubescens; assembly: GCF_014839835.1. Classification (NCBI taxonomy): domain Eukaryota; kingdom Metazoa; phylum Chordata; class Aves; order Piciformes; family Picidae; genus Dryobates; species Dryobates pubescens. The sequence goes on from NC_071643.1 coordinate 8,285,453, forward strand.
GGATCTAGCTGCAAGCAGAGTCTGCTAGGTCCAGAAGCAAAAAGCCATAAAAAAACTAAACAAAGGAATGAAAGAGAGTTTGCTAGTAGTCTAGAACCTGCTTTACAGGCTTGTCTCCATCTACTCTGCAGCTCTGGAGTGAGTTTACCAGGAGAACCCAACCTGGAATTGTACACAAGGCTCCAGTGCCTCATGGGTCCTGCAGCCTAGGATCTCATACAAGCCTCCTGAGGCATCCTCATCCATGCTGTCAGCAAGCAGGCAGGATGCCTGTCACTGGCATGCAGCTCTGTGCCCAGGGCCTGCTGACCCAGCCAATGACCTTTCTTTGCTCATGGACACCGGCACGTTGGCATGGTTCTTTTTCTTTCACCTTTGTGCAGCCGTGGGTTGTTTCTGTCAAACACCGTGCTAAGCACCTTAGGAGATTTCTGTGCTTGTGCATATTTAAGTAAGAGGATTAAAAACAATAGCTCAGTGTCTGGGACACTCCCAGAACAGTGTCCTTACTTAGCTTCTTACTGAGGTGTGAATACTTTTTTTGATGATGGAAAGTAAGTTTCGTCAGTGTATCTAAGAGGTTTTCAGGCTGAGACATGATTGTTTGGACCTTTCCAAGTAGGGATGATGAGGAAGTGTTCCTGCACCTAAGTGTGAGCTACACAGTGCATGCTTTGCTTTATTTCTTTAGCAAGTAGCCATCACTGCAGAGCATCTTGAGGGCTTATTTCTCCAAGGAGCATCTGCAATCTGCTTGATTCTCTTGACTGCTAGTATCTGTGTTTGCTTTTAATAGATCTGTAAGTGCATGAACTGTCCTGTGTCTCCAGCAACAACTGCTGATTATCATTCTATCTGCAGAGACTACTGAGCAGCAGTTAATTGAGCTGATGGAAATTCTCTGTGAGCTGGAGCCCTGACTTTCACAGCTGTTAAGGTAGTAATGTCTGTATCAGCAGTGTGATGGTATGAAGATGTTCCCCCCAGAGCCTGCCCAAGCCATTTCATAGAGAATTCATCATGCAGATGGCTTGCCATTCTTGGAAGGCACAGAAATATGTGAACAGGGTTTACTTCATTAGATTCAAATAAAACAGTTTATTCTTTGCTCATCTCAGCTTACCCCCCTGAGTATCACAGACCCATGAAGGCTACAGTTGGAATTCAGGTTATTCTCTGGAACAATGGGCCGTGTTTTCAATTGACTGTGCAATGAATGCGGCAATACAGATGTTTCAGACATAATGCAGCTCCCTAAGTACAAAATCCCACAGAAGCATTTAAGAAGGTCTGTAGCCACTATGCAAGAGTATTAGGTGCAGCAGCACAGAGGGTTTTCCAGAATTTAAAGACCCACCATAGAACAGGTGGTGCATCTGGAGGAATAATGTATGGTCAGCTGCAATAACCAGGTATTTGTTAGCTGAATTGACTGGGATTAGCCTTTCAGGTGAGCACACATTTAACAAAGCCTTCAGCAAAGCATTTGGGTCCAGAGCAAGGTAGTAGTTCTGTGTCACTAAGAATGGCATCTGAGTGGAAGGTGGACAATGCTTACATGACAGCTTCAGCAAAAGGAGGTGGAACAGACAAAACAAATGGTTCTAGTGTGTGGAGGTAATGCATGGCAGGGCAGATAGATGAGTGTGAATGCTTTTTGGCATAAGCAAGATAAATGAACTCAGGTAGGACAAGTCTACTGAAATGGTAAGGGCAGTTTGGTTTGTTTAGGTCTGTTTTACAAAGTAAGGGTCTACTTTTCACTAACAGTGGAACACCAATTTAATTTCCTGAAATACAAACTGCAGCCCTCAAACCTCGTTCTGCTCCTAGTGCATCAAGGAGGTGCCTAATTCTCCATTTTCTGGCAGATGTTTGGAAGGTCCCTTGATGCTTACTGTTCTGCTGCTACTAGGGAAGCTGGAAGCTTGTCTGGTGCTTGTGCTGTGGCAGAACTGAAATATGTGGTGACCTGTGAAAGCTCACCTGCCTGATGAATGCTTAGCAAATGGAAGGCTCTGCACAAAATCCTCCCTTGCAGTCAGTTGCTTCTGCAATTACAGTGGAAAAGCGGCAGCTTCAGTGACGTGTGGGGGGAAACAAAGTGTACTGCTACTGCTAGCTCCAAAGGCAAGCAGGGTAAACTGTGGCAAAGGAGATTGTCCATTTAGCTTCCTTTGTGCATCTGTCCTGCACGGAGCTCTTGCCCTGCTCTGCAGACTGTGAAATAAGACTCCATGGTCAGTTCAAAATGTGTTCCATCAGCTGCTTTGGCTGGCAGATCTATCTTGGTACACGAAGCCTGAGGATCAGCAGTCTCTCTTCTTCCCTCCTTTCAGAAGTCTTCTACTTGGTTAGGTCTCAAGAACCTAGCATTTTGAGTTTTGATGCTAGATGTGAGTGTGTACAAGCAAATCATGGCTGAGGAAATCTGTCACACATTTTTAGTTTTTATATTAGTGGTGAGGGAATAGGTAAGAATTATCAGTTACATGCAGCAGAGAGCATGTAACTGTGTTGTATTTACAGTAGCTAGAAACCAATTTATACTACTAACCCCCCCGTGTGTCTCAAGTGTGACAGTCTTCATATTTGTCACTCTCTCTTCATCTTTTCTTCCTAAATGCAAGTGAAGAAGGCTAATCTGCCATTGATATTCCTGATGAAGCTTTTCTTTGCTAGACAAACAAAGACTTAAAGTTGCCATGGAAATACCCAAATCTCTCAGTTCATGCATTTATCAAAGAGGGATCATCACCATCAGATAATATTGATAGAGCCACACCGTCTCTCTCTAGACGCTGGTCACAAGACTCTTACTGTCAAAAGGAAGCGAAAGAAAAATGAGGTGCACTATTTCACTAATGTCATGTCCATTGATCAGTGTCTAAATGACCCATTTCTCATTTTAATGATGTTTGAAGTAGAAATCACACTCCCTCAAATCCAAACAGGCTGGTATTATGTGCATGTGTGTTCATTAAAGAAGTGTGATGTTGCTGAAGGTCTCAGAAAGCCAGCTCACGACAATGCAATCTCTGAGCTTTTGGTGTTTTTTCATGTTTGCTTTTATTAGTGGACATTTCTTAGACTGAATTTGATTTTATTCCCCATCCACCTTCCTCTGTAAACATAGAAAAGGAGTGCTATGAGTTTAGGACTGGTGTCCTTGAATGTGTCCAGAGAAGGGCAACGAGGCTGGGGAGAGGCCTTGAGCACAAGCCCTACGAGGAGAGGCTGAGGGAGCTGGGGTTGTTTAGCCTGGAGAAGAGGAGGCTCAGGGGAGACCTTATTGCTGTTTACAGCTACCTGAAGGGAAGTTATAGCCAGGAGGGTGTTGGTCTGTTCTCCCAGGCAACCAGCACCAGAACAAGAGGACACAGTCTCAAGCTGCGCCAGGGGAAGTTTAGGCTTGAGGTGAGGAGAAAGTTCTTCACTGAGAGAGTTGTTAGCCATTGGGATGTGCTGCCCAGGGAGGTGGTGCAGTCACCATCCCTGGAGGTGTTCAAGAGGGGATTGGACGTGGCACTTGGTGCCATGGTTTAGTCATGAGGTCTGTGATGACAGGTTGGACTTGATGATCTTTGAGGTCTCTTCCAACCTTGGTGATTCTGTGATTCAGTCCCAGCCATAGAGTTCAAAATCCTTCAAGGAGCAGGTAAGCTGGGAGGTGGACACAGGATATTGCAGCTTTGTTATCCCAGTCCCAAAATTCTGCAACCTCTACATAAAGAGAGAGTTTATTCTGACCCTTTTCTTGCTCTCTCTGCTCCCAGTGTGTGCTGTTACCTCTTGCTTGGTATTGTGGGGGAGGGTTTTGTCCTTCAGCAGCATGGCTAATTTGTGCTGTACAATTTTGGCCTAGGTTGGCGGGCAGGGAGGCATGGGGCTGGGGGGCAGGCATTGAGGCCTGGGTTTTGGCCTGGTTGGGGGAAAGGTTTTGGGAAGGTTTTGGCCTAGTGAGGTTTTGGGGAAAAGCTCAGGTGAAGAGCTGGACTGAAGCTGAGTATGAGTTTGTGTATTTTGTATATATGAATAGTATTTCCCTTTACATTCCCAATTCTGTGACAGCTTTTTTATTTTACCCCTTTGCACGAGCTAAAATAGCTTTCAAACCCAGACAAGGAGGTTAATAATGTGTTGTCTATGCTCATTTGAGATGCAGTAGCTTGTTGCAGAAGCTCTTCTAGCATCGCTGTAGAACCTCCTGTCTTTAGTCTTCCTCCTCTAGGTTTGGATCCCCTTTGATCCACAGAGGCTGCTGGAGCAAATGGGTGAGGTTAAACTCTAAACATGGGAGTGCTGGTGAACTAAAGGCCACCAACACTTTGTGTTGCTGTGAAATGGATACAGGCATCTCAGCATCCCTTGCTTTGCTTCCCATTTTCAGATCAATTTCTGAATAGCTTTCGCATGAGTTTTTTGTGGCATGTTTCACAGATTACCAGCACCATGGGAGCAAATCATCTGAGCACTACATGTGTAAGCAAAACTGAGAGCTCCCACACTCGTGGAAAGGCAGATACATTTGTACGTATCAAAAATGAGCACATCCCCAAAAGGCACTACTGACAGTCTTGAAGGAAAAAACTAAAGTGAAAAAGCAAGTAAACTCTAAAACTCTTCTGTCACAGTCTGCAGAATCCACTTGAAGAAGCCTGATTTTACTGACTCTCATGTCGTGGCGCTGTTTTCCTGCTCTTGCTCGTGTGTTTCACTTTCTTAAAGGCAAGCCATGGGACTGTCCAACATCTCATATGGAAGTGTTGTAGTTGCCTGCATTTAACTCTGTCAAGAGAAACCATGGTGGTATAACTTGTGTTCAGTTAAATAGGGATGAGACATGATCTATTAAACGTTGGCTCATAACAGCAGATCTAAGGCCCATCAGACACTTCCTTGCAGTCTTCTTCGGGGGTAGAAGTGGAAACACAATTACTTGCCTCAGTTATAATATTTTCTTTCTTATTCTTAAAAATGTCATTATTGATCTGTAGTGTCTGCATTTAACACTCAGTGACGATGGGCCAGGGAAGACGACATGCTCTGTTTGTAGATCTGGTGTGTGTTCTCTGACAAGGGGTTCTGTTTTCAGCACTTTTGTTCTTTTTGCCACCCAGAGTGTGTTGTCTCTGCACCTGCAGTGTGGTGATTGCCCTGGATAGTGGTTAGGCAGAGTGGCAAAGAGACAATCTCTTATCATTGACAGACAATATCTAGCTTCGTTGTACGACTCAGCTACTTGCTGTCACGGTTGTCTTTAATTCATTTTATTTGAGGGCAGGCACATTATAAATTTACCAGTCTATTGTCACATGACTTTTAGTTTTGTAATTAATTCTCAGGGTTAGAACTGAGTGAACAGGTTTTTTTAAAGATTGTGTCACTTATGCCTCTTTTCTGTTCATTAATTCTGTGTAAGCATCATGATTTTCTGAGACTGGCTTGTTATTTCCTTCTTATTCACTGAGTTATTCTTGGTCAGTAAACACCCAACTCACAGTTCACTGCGACCTTTAAAGCCTGAAATAAGATGCATTTTGACCAGACTGACACTATCCCATGATCACACATTACTTGCCAAATCCTTTTTGTAACTCTGTGCTAGCTGGGGTTGGATTTTTTGGAGGGATGGTCATATCACAAAGCTGACATTTCCTTTGTATCGGCATTCTTCCAACATGTAATTGTTGTTGTTCTTGTTTTGGGACCACTCTTACCTGCTAACTTGTTTGGTGGAGCATCAAAAGGTAAAGCAGATGCAGTGGGAGGCTGCAGGGATTTCTTTTTCAGGGCTGAGGTGTGCAGTTTGCTGCTGGGCACTGTACCCAATTAAACAGTCTGTGGAAGTAGTCAATGCAAACTCAGCTCTGCTGTATCCTGCTCTGAATTAAATATCTGTGCTCAAGCACTGTCTGCATGCATGAGGAGTATTTATAGACTTGCTTAGCACTACCTGTGATTCTATGATAACTCTGTGGTGGCAGTAGTTGTGTGTTGCAGACATGTCCCTTTGTCTTGCAATTCTTTCCCACTGTCAGTCCATTCTTTGATTGCTTTTCTGCTTTTTTTTTGGCAGAGTAAAACAGATAGTGAGCGGGGACTCACTTGGGCCAGATTTGTAGTTCTGTGTTTGCCCTGGGCCTGAACCAATGTTTATGTTGCCATTTACCAACCCTCTGCACTTCCAAACAAATAGTGCCATTGCCCTCAACCTGGTCAGGGACAGTGAGGTTTCTCTTCTGAGAAGCCAAGACCCAGCCTTCCTGGACTTAAGGTGTGCTCTGCTTTGATGCAGTGTCAACACACAGATTTGCATTGGAGGAAGGACGTAGCAGCAGAGAGTTGATGCAGCCCAGCATCTCAATGTGCCTCTGCTCTGCCTGATGGAAGAGAATCCCCTCCTCTGCTCTGCCATGAGCTGCAGGGCTTCAGCATAACCCATGCTGGCCTTACACTGGTGCTGAGGAGGAGCACTCATGCACTTGGACTCCAAATCCAGCTAAGTGGGTTTAAAAGTTTTTCCTTACTGCCTCCCACCTCTCCATTGCCTCCTCTCAGCAGGGAGTCATGCTGATAGTATGCTAATTTGAACACTGAGCTTAGGCTTTAAGCCAAATATGCAGCATGGACATGCCCTAAGAGACGGGAGTGAAGTTGTATGCCTGGGTTTCACTGTCAGGACCCACAGAGTGATTCCTGCCTTCTGTATGCAGTAAATAATTTTGGATGAAGCAGCTTCCCAGTTGGCCTGTGTGAAGTGTCCTTAGAGCCTGACATTCCTGGTGAGTCCCCAGCTTGCACCCTTGGGCTCTGTTGCCATAGCTCTGTTGTGCTGCTGTTTTGCCATTGCTAGCTAGATAACCTTCTGAGGGTACCATTACTTCATGCTCTCTATGGGTGCCTAGAATTCAGCTTATTTCTCAACTTCCTTGGTACATGTTTACAGCCCCTAAGCTCTCCTGCTGCCTTGTCAGATGACACTCCACCTCAGCAGCTCCCTGGAGGCTCTTCAGTTTCCAGGCTACCTATGGTATTTGTTTTTCTTGGTCTCTTCATTCCCAGGCAGGCAGAGCTTTCGTGGAATTGACTTGTCTCACAGCAAGAGCAAACCACTAGCATTTTGATTTTCTTATCTCTAACAAGCTGTTCAGGGCTGGAATGAGATTGGTATGTCGAGGCACAGTGTTTCTTACAAAGGTCTTTAGCACCCACCCAATGGCACTAGGGGTGGTGGTGTGTGCATTACAGTACTTCACAGGAGAGGGTTTACATTTCAGAATTACTTTTTTTCTTTCCTTTTTTTTTCTTCCCCCCCCCAACAAAATGGCTGTGGGTTCCAGCAGCTGTGTTGGATGTGGCTAGGGAAGCCATGAAATGGGGAGCCTCTACTACCTTCTACGGGCCATGGTGAAACCAAGTATCAGACCAGTTTTGCAGGAGCATTGGGGTAGGTCTGGATAAGCAGGAGATAGATCTGGAAGTATTTTGCAGATGAAACCCTTGTTCACCTTATTCCACTACAGGGAAAACTGGAGTGCCAGTAATTCCATCCTGTGCTATGATCTGACTCAGAGGGAAGGATTTAGGGTCTCCTTGGGAAGGGGGGTGGTTGACTTGGGAACACCCAAGCAGGATTCTGCCCTCACTGAGTAATTCCGTCATGATGTTAAGGTGAAATTCTATTCACAGATTTGTCTTTCAAGTATGCATTTCCTCCTGTGATGTATGATGCCCTTGAAACATGCCCATAGCATTTCTTTACAGTTTTTATATTTAAAGGAGTTTCTTTTCCATACTTTTTAAAGCAATCAGTGTTGCGTGGGTCTGGAGCTCTTCTAACAGCAACTTCACACTTGTGTATCACAGCTTATTACAGTGGAGTCCAGACTGCTCTCCCTAGATAACCCACTTGCTTCCTAACAGCATTTTCTTTGCATTAACCTCTTCCTTTTTACCATATGTTATCCTCACAGGAACTTCTCTGCTGCCATCGATACTTTCACATGAAGGGAGGCTGGCTTTCCTAGAAGCATTTGCCTATTTGTTAGTGAAATAGGGCCCTTCTGTATGGTTTGTTCTGACTGTGTTGGCAGAAGCTTGCCTCTTCAATATTGTGAAACACTGTCCCTTCTAAAGGCACAAGGAGATGTTTCCTCTTATATTTCCATTGCCAGCTGTCTGTGCTCTAACCTGTGACTCCACTCAATCCCTGTCTTGCTCCAGTGTCTTCCTGGCACTAGTGATACCTTAGTGCTTTCCCTCCAAGATTCTCAGGGCTTTTTCACCTCCTGGTATCAAAGAGCAGAAGCAGCAGCTGGCTTTTGAGTGGATTTGAGGCTGTTGCCTACCTTTCCATGGTTACAGCTTTTGTGGGTTTAGTGAGAGCTTCTGAGGCTAAATATTAGGTGTGTTCTGCTCAGCGACTAGCTGGTGATAGTCACATTCTTCACTGGCAGATCAGAGTAAAGCTATCCAGGCCATCAGAGTCAGGCAGAGCTGTCCTTTAGGCCATAATAAACCATGAGACTTATTTTGCTCCTAGTTATTTTCTGTGTCTCAGGCTTGGCTCTTTCCTTTCTGTGTTATGCTATAATAAGCTCTTCGAATGATTCCATGGAAAGTGGCATTAGACTTGAGCCAGACTGAGATCTGGATGGATCACCAGTGTGGGTTTACAATCTGTAAATCAAGGTAATGGGTTCCCAATAGCATGGTGTCATGTTTTACAAATGTATTTGTATTTGTAACTCATACCTTTTTCAGTGTTATTCATGAGTGTTAAGGGATTACTGGGTATTTCTCTTTGGTTTCTGGCCTGGAAATGTTTTGAGTTGACTCAAAAACTTTAATTTATCATGCAACTAAATATTTCATTCCATCTTCTTATTGCTTTGCCCTTTTAAAATATGTTAAGAAAAGTCATTTGAAACAAAAAGCTGAACTGGTTTATTTGGTGTTCCATTTTACAGTGAGGAAAATTGCTAAATTGAGCTTGGATTTAAACTTCTTCTTTTTTCCTTTTTTTTTCAGTATGCTATTAGCCAAAACAGTCACAGCAGTCCCCTTGGATCAATCCTTCCCTTCCACTGTTACCTATGAGGGTTTTATGATTACATTTGCATGTGGCAGATTTGCCTCACACCCCTTGTAATTAAAATAAGTGATACACTCTCAAAAAAGAAAGGAAAGGCTTCCATTTGCTGTTTAACATTGCATGTATTCAGGGACTCTTATTGATATATTTTTAATAATAGCTTCTGGAGGTTATTCTCAAACCTGCAACATGCTGACAAGCAAAATCTAGAGGAGCTTTGTGTCACTTTGGGTGAAATTTACCCCATAAATAATGAACAACTAAAAGTTGTTTACATTGATGTGCAAAGCCCATAGCAGCTGCTGTGGACTGTGTCAGCAATCAGAACTTCCCCTTATTATGAAGGTAGCAATAAAAGACAGTGATTAAAGGCAAACAGAAAGCTCTGTTAGAAGTATAGAGCTGATTAAAATGAACAAAACCTGCTGCAGGCTGGCTTCTGGACAGAATACAGGTTTTGGAAAGGTTTTACCTGTAAAAATATCATACCATAACTGCTACCAGCAGGGCTTCCCTGCATTTTTGTAGGTGTAATGGGTAGTAAGCATTATGCTCATTCTGGGGGTATTATTTTATGGTTCATATATATCTTCTTGTTCACATGTAACTATATGTTTGGGTATAGGAGTATATTCATGACTATACAAACACATATCTACGAACACAAATGTATATGTGTGCACTGACTTTTGAATGTCACTCTTGGCGATGTGGAGAAGTGAAAGAAAGGAGAGGAAATGGGAAAACAGCTCCAACATAAGGACATTTTCCCCTTGCAGGTTCCTGTATGAATCTGTGTGTGTTTCTGAACTGATCAAGCCTTTTGGGGTTTAAAAAGCTCAACAGCAAGGAGCAACAAGAGATGCATAGCCATGCTCAGCACTATGTGATAGTGTTTCTTGTTTGTGTAAGAGGTTTCTGTATCAAATAACAGGATTAGAAGGATCCCATGTATCAGCAGTGGCTCAGGATTGTAGACTTAATTGATTCTGAGCAATTTATCAAAAGAGTCAGCGGGAATAAGACTGTAACCTGATGGGAGCAGATGCTGGTCAGTTAGAGGGTAGAAGGGCTCTGCAGTGGGACAGATGGGCGGAGTCCAAGGGGATGGCATTCAACAAGTCCAAGTGCTAGGTGCTGCACTTTGGCCACAGCAACCCCAGGCAGAGCTACAGGCTGGGGTCAGAGTGGCTGAGAGCTGCCAAACAGAGAGGGACCTGGGGGTGCTGATTGACAGCTGCCTGAACATGAGCCAGCAGTGTGCCCAGGTGGCCAAGAAGGCCAATGTCATCCTGACCTGTATTAGGAATAGCGTGGCCAGCAGGAGCAGGGAGGTCATTGTGCCCCTGTACTCTGCATTGGTTAGGTCACACCTTGAGTCCTGTGTCCAGTTCTGGGCCCCTCACTTTAGGAAGGACATCGAGACACTTGAGCATGTCCAGAGAAGGGCAACGAGGCTGGGGAGAGGCCTTGAGCACAGCCCTGTGAGGAGAGGCTGAGGGAGCTGGGATTGTTTAGCCTGGAGAAGAGGAGGCTCAGGGGAGACCTTATTGCTGTCTACAACTACCTGAAAGATGGTTGTAGCCAGGAGGGAGTTGGTCTCTTCTCTCTAGCAACCAGAACAAGGGGACGCAGTCTCAAGCTGTGCCAGGGGAAGTTTAGGCTCGAGGTGAGGAGAAAGTTCTTCACTGAGCGAGTCATTCGTCATTGGAATGTGCTGCTGGGAGGTGGTGGAGTCCCCATGCCTGGAGGTGTTCAAGAGGGGATTGGACGTGGCACTTGGTGCCATGGTCTAGTCATGAGGTCTGTGGTGCCAGGTTGGACTCGATGATCTTTGAGGTCTCTTCCAACCCTGGTGATCCTGTGTGATCCTGTGAGAAGCCTGATGAGCAGTGTTTTGAAATCCGCACGGTTAATTTGAGGGCTTTGAGCATAACCAGACAGGCAGACATTGGGATCCCACCTGTAATGGGACACCAAGTGGTCTGATTGTCAGTTCACAGTAAATCTGATGAGATCTCCAGCTGATTTCCCAGATCTGTTACTTCAGTGACATGCAGGGATTTAACTGCAGCCCTGAAGCATGAACATGATGATATGCAGTAGGTATTGGTTTGGGATTCATGTGCTTTTGCTGTCTAACACTGATGGGATTATGAGGAAGATCTTTGATAATCCTGGGATCACCAAGATCTCTTGTTAATAGATATAATAATTCTGCCTGAGATTTTAGTGTCTCTAATATTCTTTTGATAGTTTTCCATTTTGTGAGCAGAACTGCTTCAGCCCCGCTCAGGAATCCTGAGTTTCATCTATCCGCTCAGATCCATTTTCATTGTATGGACTGCTTTAGTGCATGTGCCTCTGTCCATCTTCACTCAAAACCTGCTGGTCTGAGCGCTCTGCTGTGCAGTAGCAATTGTGGATTTCTCCCTCCTCAGCTGAATTCAAGTCACAGACAGAAAGAATGTTCTGAATAAAGGAGGCATGGCTTCTTCCAGTGGCAGAAAATGGTATTTAAATAGCATCACTATTTCCTCATAGATTATCTGAAAGGACTGATGTTAGCACTCGAGGACAAATCATCAGGCTGTGGATCATAGCAAAAGGCAAATGCCTAGAGTCAGGTGCATCAACTCTGCAAGGAGCAGTTGTGTCCTCAGTGCATGGGAATTTTTGTGTGTTGTCTGATACTGTGGCACCTCAGTTTTTATATGTGCACAATTTAAGGACTGTGCAACAATCTGGATTGAATTTTGGACTAGGACCTGCAAGGTAATGAGTGATATGGAGGCACTGATTTCTGTTATCAGTTCTAGCCCTTCAGATCCACCCTGAGACTCTACTATAGCTGCATAGTTCAGAAGTACATGTTTTGGATGTAAAATTTTAGGGAAGGAAATCCCCAACTCAGTTTCTTGCACAGTGTGTGGAGAAAACCAAATCACTGGTCCTGTGCAGGGACATTTTAAGCACCAATACAACCCAGATAAGGCAACTAATGCAATTCCAAGCATTTTATTAATGCCATCAGAAGAACTTTAAAAGTCACTAGTTTTTATTTATCCCAAGCTCATTTGTTTGAGAAACATTCTTCAGGGAGTCACATCCATGCAAATGAGACCAACAGATGCAAAACTTCAGAGAGGTGTGATTAATTTAAAGCATTTTATGGTATATTAGCTCTGCCTTAGCAAGGTTTTATTTAGGTTTTCAGGACTTTCTCAAGTTCATATTCATAGGAACAATCTGTAGTGTTGTTGACCACCAGGAAATGCCTTTGTGGCGCTGATGGAAGGTGAAGTATGCTTAATGGAAAATGCAGCCTACAGATGTGGGGTTTGTTTTCAGAAAGACTATTACAAAAGCCTGGCTTTGCACTCTGGTATTTTTATTAGCTTGTGATTGCAGTCACTGCATATGTCACTGTGAGCTGGAGTGATGGGGTCTGGAGGGTAGTGTTAACATGATTCAGAGGGAATTAATCAACATTAGTCAGCACGTGTCTCTCATGTACTTGGGGTCATGGCCTGTTCCAAACTAACTTATTTTCTTCCTATTCAGTGATGCAGGAAGGAAGATTTAAAACCAGAAGTAGGGGAGTAATAGTGTGCCAGGAAGAAAAAGGTCACTGGGAACAATATGAAAGCTGATTAATAGGATCATCCTCACAGGTGAATTAGAATTCTGCAAATGACTTTTCTATTTCTCATTCTTTCCCCGTCGCAAAGTAGTTGTACCCTGGAACAATGCATCTGAGTAGGTACACCTGAAAAATAAGTCTTAAAGGCTATGAGAATTTTTTCCCCATTGAATTTCTTTTGTATTTTTCTTAGTATGCACTAAGCCAAAGAGAGTTCTGGGCTATGTACAGATTTTGAAGAAGAAAGCACAAAAAACAACCCAAAAGAAAAATGCCCAACAAACCAAAACCCTCGTGGCCAGTGACATGTAGAGATCGAATACGATGGAAACGATCCCTCCTGTCCACAGGCACTGAAATATGAGTCTTGTTAGCAAGCAACAGAGTTTCCTGAATTATCCTATTCATGATATGCTTGATGTCAATTAACTAAGGTTTAGGACTCTTAAGTTTTGTTATAGTCAGTACATCTAGGGGATAATGTAATGGTAATGAGTAAGTGAATGTAAGCCATGAACCTGTGATGCAGTGCAGCTGCAAATAAGATCTCCAGAAGGTTCTAAAGATGAGATTTCTCTTCATAACCTTTAACTTGCTCCTAAAATGTTATTTTTAATTTTTCTTTTATCTTTTAATGAGTCCCAAGAATGTGGTGACAACAACAGAAGACAACTGGAGATGCTGACTCTGGGAAGGTTTATAGGTTATCTTTGGGGAACAGGCATGCCTGAGAAGGAAAAATCTCCTGTCAAATCCAATCTCCCATTGACTGCTGTCCTCATTTCTGAACACACGTGTGCCTGACGCCGCAGCGAGATCTGTGACAGTCTTGGTACCATGTTGCAGCGAAGTGCACCATATGTTACCCCTTGAAGAATTCTCCCAGCTTCCTATGAAATACACACAGCAATTAACTGCTGCTACCTTGATTTCCACGGGGAGTTCTGCATAAACACGGTCGGCCCTGAGGCAGCAGCAACGTCTGCTCCTCAGTCTGCGGCCTCACGCATGCACCTGCACACGATTCATCTCTGTTCAGTGCACTGCATGGAGTTTGGGTTGCCATTACAAGTCTGTGCACACAGGAGTAAACTGTGATGCTGGTTTTGCTACCTCTTCCATCTGCAGTGGCCAGCATGCACAGAGGCTCTCAATATGACACAGTTTCTCATATGTGTAGTTAGAAGATGACTAATGAGATCTCAAAGCTGTGCCCAGTTTGGCAGCAAACGGCCATGAAATTCAACAGGAATTTTACTTTGCATTGGTTCTAGAGGGGAAGCTCTCAGGAATAACTGTGATGCCAAGGAAGGCATGTGAAAAAAAAACATCTGGGGAAAAGAGCATTCTGGGACTTGGCTTTTTGAACATTTGAACAGGAAGGTGCAGTTGGGACTGGATGCCCTGAATTCTGTTTGGGTTTTGGAGATCTGGTCTCCATGGTCAAGCAGCACCACAGGTAGGCTCTTAGATAATTGGGAAATCTCTGATTTTCAAATAAAGTCCCAGGTAACAGCTTGTTCTGTGGCTCTCATTCCAGAGAAGATTGCAAAGTTGCACATCAGCTTAGAAAGGATATGGTGAGTAGCTACAAAGAAACCTGCAAGTGTATGTATAGAAGTTTGATATATATTAGTTTTCAAGGGTTTTCTCAGACATAGCAATAGACCTGTAACATATAGAAGAGAAAGAGAAGTGAAGGCTCTGCCTTTCCTCTGAACTTCATTGTGAAACTGTCCCCGAGATTCAGACCCTGGATTTTATTTCTTAGGACCAGTTATCAGTCCATCAGAGCACCCCATCTAGCCTATTCTTATGACTCCTGATATCCCAGCGTAGTCAGAGCACGCAGAGATGTTGTGCATTTGGTCAGCTGGCGGTATTGTATATGTCAAATTCTATCCTGGCATTCAGGGTGCTCTAGAGGATGAAATTTCATCACCCATGCCTCTGCATTTGGAGCTACAAATGGCAGGCCTCTTACAGAAGGAACCGTGGAAACATTTTGCAAAGCTGGAGAGTCACACTGGTGTTCCAGTGGGATTGTGGTGTGGGGCGTAGGGCTGACATTGTAGTCCATCTCTGAAATGGAAGTTGTGCAGATCACTAGGTAGCCATCATAACTTCCTTTGCTGAAGGGAGTTGTCCAGTAGCAAGACAAGAAAAGTTTTCTTAAGTGCATTTCCTGATTGTTTTGATTAGAAGAGAGATGGCTATCAAATCCAGGCAGACAATTTCTGTGTTCCTCTGTGACATTAAAAATGGAATGCTATCTCTAGCAAACCCCAAGAGAACCAGGGAGGGAGACCTAGTGGGTTTGAGATTTGTTTTTAGAATTGTTTCCTGCTCATCAGTATCTGCATTTATTCATCTTTCCATAGACCTAAACATTTTGGCAGGTGTTAATGTATCTAACTGTATGTTGACATGTGTGTAAGAAAACTACTGCTGCAACACAGGACACAACATTGGAAAACAAAGCCTGTTGATGCCTGGATTAAAGTTATACAGATCAGGAGCTGAAGGCTGAAAATTCTATGCAATTCTGACCATTGCTTTTGTCTGATAATTGCAGCATCTTCATTCCTCAGCATCCTTCATAAAGTTACCATGTAAATATTTAAAAGCTCTCTGGGCTGTTTGCATTTGCTTGCTTTTTAATACAATATTTGAATATTAGACACAATTTTTACTATTTATTCCTTGTGTTGTTATAGAAAGATTTTGTAGCTCTCTTTTACCCATTTGCATGATTAGGCCTTCTCCCACTGATATGAAATCTTTTCTGGTACGCTAAATATTCTTTACTGTCCTTTATAGACTTGTTAAGTGCTGCTCTGATTTTCTCCAAGCCTTTCCAAGGTTTCATTATGTCAATCTCTTGTCCAGTTTTAAGACTTGACAAAGTGAAATGTGTTCTTGGTTTGATTTGAGCACATTTCAGTTATTAATGCTAATGGAAACTTCGTGTATGCTGAGACTAGGACAGAACTGGTAGAGACTCTTTTGAAGCACTGAAAGGGAAAAAATATCTTTTATTTTGGCTGAGGTAAGGCAAAGATAAATATCTAATTTCCCTTCCCTGGTATACTTCTTCCTTTTCCTATCCTGTTTTTCTCTCCTCTGTAAAATAACCTTTCCTCCTCCTGATGGAAATCAACATATTCTGGAAATTGTGACAGTGAGAGAATAAAGTGAAAAGGGTAGGGAAACGGAGTTTATTTAGTCTTGCAATCATTTGTCACTGTACTATAACAATGTCAGAGATCTGGGACGGTCATTTTTGGAGTTAATTTGCCTTATGCTCCTTGAAGAACAACAGAAGGGGCTAGTAGATACACCAGGATTTCACAGGTGTGTGTATGCAGGGCTTTCTGGGGTAAATAGCAAGAAATTACTTAATAAGTATGGAAATGATTGCATTTTTACTGTTCACCAGTGACCAATCTGGTTCCAATGATTGCACATCTCATTTCTTGACAGCAACAAATTCTTGATTTGCTTTCAAATATCCAGTGATGTGTTTTAGTAGGCTGAGCATGTAGAATTGTTTTGGCCTGTTTCCTTTGCATGAGAATTGTTACATTCAGATTTGTTGGTAAATTCACTTAATTCTATGCTATCTGTTGTGTTTTGAAGTGAGGACTTGGTGTAATAAGATTGTATTAGTTGTTTATGCAGATGCAGCTTTCTTTATGGTTAAAATGTTCAGTTTTTTGATGCTTAGGGATATGCCTTTTTGGTTTGGGCCTAAATCTATTTCCCCTGATGAGGTCCTGTGAAGTGCTGATGTGAATCAGACCCAGACCCTTACCTCAAAATGTGTGCTTGAAGGAAGACACTCTGAATGTTACGAGTAACAGCAGGATAAAGAGTACAGTAGTGTGCTTTGAGAGAAGCAGAACCATGAGGAAATCCTGGACTCACATGGACTTATGATTTACAGCATGTGTCCTGACGCTGAGGCAGATTTCTTCCTGCCCAGTGTTGTGGTGGTCTTGTCCTTTTGACTCCAGATTCAGCTGCCTATGTGAATGTCACTCATCCTCTAACTCCTAGCCCATTACAGTCAGTGATGGGACTGTTCACTGGTTTTTGTCTGTAAGAGAAGTTCTCTGTAGGGATTTTCTGTATCCAAAGGGCTTGGTTACTGCTGTTGTAGAGAGCAAAGAGGTCTCTACAAGTGGAGATCTGCCCAACTGTCAAGGTGCTGTCACACCTAAACTTCTGCTTTGGTGGAGCTCTATGATGTAGGGAAAATGCTGCTGATTTTCACATCTGTAGCAGGGCTGCAGTGAGCTGGTCAGTGACTGCTTGGAGGCCTTGCTGGGAACATTATCGCCAGCGGCTTCTCATGGTAGTGCAGAGAGCAGAGCGTATTAGAACAGTGAGCAGTGAGAGTGTTGTAATGGAATTTCATTTAACAATATGATACATACTCTGTTTACACTAGCTTTGTTTTCAATAAATGTTTAGTAAAGGGAGGGAAGCAGGAAGAAATGCAGCAAATGAAACCTAGCTATTGCATTTAGATAAATCAATGTCATGTTTCAGGGCAGTTATTGACCGTATTCATTATGGTTCACTGCTCTTGTTCCTTGACCATATAATCTGTGCTAATTGACACAAATATATTTCCTGTAAGTTAACTCAGAAAGCCTTTGTCATTGTCTAAGTTCAGGGTAACATCACCACAGTCAGTGGGAATAGCAGCTTGATGACTTCCACTTTGACAACGCTGTTATTTTGCAGAGATATTTAATAACAGCACTTTGGCTCCTATAAAAAAAACCAAACAGCAATTTAATGTATTTATTAGTTTGAAGAAGGATGTTAAGCACTTATGTAAAACTGTTCCATACAAATCACTTGGAGGCTGTGTAGAACTCTCTCCTAGCACTGAGAGCAACATGAAGAGTCACACATTGTTGTGAACAAGTGTTAACATTCCCAGAAAATTCTGTGAATCTTTGGGTGAAGCAGTAAAAATATCTCATATCTGTTAATCTTGTTCCCTCACTTAGCCTGCTGCAGCAAACTGTTGAAGGTTATGTAAGAACAGGGAAGCTTGCCTTAAAAAGACAGAACTTTCAGGGAACATGGTGGAGATCAGGGCTTGACTACTGAATCGCCTCTTCTGCTCAGGTCTGTGCTTTTTCTCATAGTTATTTACTGACTCCAGGGGGAAACAAAAACCTGAAGAGAAGGCAGCACCGCTTGCTCTTAGAGCTGCATTGCTTCATGGGTTGTAAGATCCTACCTGTTTCTGGGTAGTTTGGTTTATTTTCTGGTTGTTTCTGTGACAGCTTTGGAAATTAAAGGCTCACAATAACCACTGGTGTGAACCTTGAGGGTGAAGAGCCAAAGTGCAGATATGCTTCTGTGTCCTGACATACCAAAGGTCTCTAATCACAACAGAATTGTGATTTTTCTGGTCTATTAGAACAACTTGGCTCAGCCCATCAGTCAGGGGGGGCAGTCAGAGGGAAAAAATGGATTTCTTTGTACTCTTGCACTTGTAAAAAGCCCAGTGGTTCTGAAACCACCACTGTACTTCCACTTGCAAGAGCTGTATGAGTCCAGAAAAGAGCACAAGACAAAGAGACTTGTGCGTGCGTGAGGTGGGGCAGATTACACTCCTCTTTTCCCGTGGGCACTTGGAGCAAAGATGAGCTGAGATTATCCACAAATCTCATTTTCCCTTATCTTGAATCATGTCAAGAGCCTTCTAAAAGGATTACAAGGGCTTTGGCCTGTTTCCTGTGCTGAGTCCTGATGGTGTGGCATTACAACATGGCAAGAGGGATAAAGGAGGCTGCTGTGCTTGTAGCAGCCCATCCTATGGCTTGACTGGCTGGCAGGGTGGTTTTTTTAGTTGCCTTAGATAATGCTCTACTGGCAGAAAAGTTTTGTCAGCTGAATTCTGTGTTAGTTGGACACTTTCTTTCACTATAAATCGAAATGTCAATAATTAATCTAAGAGGAAACTTAGGTTGTCTTCCTGAGGAAACTCTACGGTTGTAAGTACCAGTTAGGCAATTCAGATCATGTGCATGGTAAAATCTTCACCCAGAGAGGGCAATGACAATTGCATTGAACATTCCTAGAAGCAATAGAAGTCCTTCTGTCTCCAGTAGACTTTAACTTGCCCTATGTAAAATTTAGCCTTTCTTCTATCCATAAAACCTTTCAGATGCACTAGTAAGCATCTGATAATGAAAGTATCCTGTCACCATAACTGCACAGTCTCATCCAGACCAGAACCCACTTAGTTCTTGTCAGGTGAGGTTGAGAAAAAGGAGAGACAATCTTGGAGAACCACTGTAAGGTATGAAAGAAAATCAAGAGTTTATAAATAGAAATGAGCCAGAAGATGGTTGAACTTCTCATTAGGTCATGTCAGTAAACTGAAAGATTGTTCAGAAGCAGCAATCAACATTTCTAGATGAATGGTTTTGAACTAGGAAGGGGAAAAAATGCCATCTCTTATTTATGAAGTGCCAATGTTTGGGGTTTTTTTTGTTTAATTATTCCTTTAATTTTCCTTTACTACAGAATTTCTAATGTCTTCTTACTAGATTTTTGTCCATATGGCTTCTAGCTGAGGGCATCAAGATGTCTTGAGACCTTGGTTCTATGACTATTCCTCTAGATCATCCTGTGAGTGCAGATGATTTTCAGAACTGATGTTACATTGGTCCTGTAGAAATCTTGGAAGTGTTGTACTCTTTGCAAGCAGTGGAGACTAGAGTGAGAATTTCATGTCAGTATTCTCTTGACCTTGTAATTAGAGGTCCAATTTTTCATTGATGTGAATCAGACATTTTCACTCCCTTCACTGAAACTTCACTACAGGTAAGGGTCTGGACCCGAGTATTTAAAAGGTCCCACTGTGAAACTTTCATTAGTGGCTGGTTTCAAGTATCTTCAGGGAATCTGACACTTCTCATCTTCACTGTGCTAAAGAAAATAATGTTCACATCCAAATATGTTAAGTGGTGGCAAGTCCTGTCTGTGTGTATCACAGTATCACAGTATCACCAAGGTTGGAAGAGACCTCAAAGTTCATCAAGTCCAACCTGTCACCACAGACCTCATGACTAGACTATGGCACCAAGTGCCATGTCCAATCCCCTCTTGAACACCTCCAGGCATGGGGACTCCACCACCTCCCTGGGCAGCACATTCCAATGGCTAACAACTCCCTCAGTGAAGAACTTTCTCCTCACCTCAAGCCTAAACTTCCCCTGGTGCAGCTTGAGACTGTGTCCTCTCATTCTGGTGCTGGTTGCCTGAGAGAAGAGACCAACTCCCTCCTGGCTACAACCTCCCTTCAGGTAGTTGTAGAGAGCAAGAAGGTCTCCCCTGAGCCTCCTCTTCAGGCTAAACAACCCCAGCTCCCTCAGCCTCTCCTCATAGGGCTGTGCTCAAGGCCTCTCCCCAGCCTCGTTGCCCTTCTCTGGACATGTTCAAGTGTCTCGATGGTGTGTTGTGTGAAGCCCAGAGTTGCTCTGTTATGTACAACCACAGCTTGTAACTTCTGACAGATTAAAGGTTTCTTGATATTTTCTAGAAATTAGCTCAGGATTTAGCACAGAGAAAATCCATCACTACACAAACAGGCTGGGCTGCCACATGAGTGAAGAATGCATTAAAGCCCAATATATACACAAAGTTCCAGATATTGCACCCTTATGCTTTTACTGAATTTCTTGAGGAATTCAATGTGAACATGAGCCTTAAAGAGTACAAAAACTAGCGTTCCTGCTAAAAGGGACACTTCATTAGGCTTTGCTCATCATGCCATTGGCAGATTAAAAGCAATGTGTTTTAAGAACAGTAAAATACATCTCTGTACAGCGCAAGATAATGTGAGAATACAGTGAGAATATATACAGTGGATTCTCTGTCTTCCTTCCCAGCTCTAGGTAGCTGTAGCATGTGACCTCATTTTTGGTCCATGGCTATAAAAATACCCCATCCTTTACACATGGAGGTTACCTTGAATAACCCCTCCCTACACAGAGTTGTATTGCTGGCTTTCCAAATCATACAAATTACTCTGAAGTGCAAACCGCAATGGAAACAGTCCAAAATCACATTCTTGGCTCAGCTCATCACACTCCATGTGATTTGCCAGTTCCCTTTTCCTTGAGCTTTAGGGGTAGTTTATGAACATGTTTGTGTCACATGGAACACTCAAACCAATGTGGGTTTTTTTTTCGCTCTCATTACTTGCTGCTATCAAGACAGTATCAAGAAGGAGCAAATTAGTGTAACTTGGATAGCACATTTATAGCTCAAGCTCATTTATTGTGTTAAACAGATGACTGGCTTTATTGTATGGTTCTTGTAGCGAATGTTAGAGTTTAACACTTGGAAAAGAGGATCAGAGTCAAGACATGGAAGATCTTTGTGACTTGACACAAGGTGTCCTGTGTTTTCTCAGGGCTCCAACTGATTTTTCACAAATTATTGATCATTAAAATGTATTTGAGAGGGTGTTTATGGAAAGGGATTTCATTGCAAGATAACATGTAAATAAACAGTGTATGTAATCTGCATTAAGAATATTTCAGAAGAAGGAATTTCAGGGGGAAAATGAAGTAGCCCAAAGTGTAAATGTACATGTAGTGTTGATAGCTGCTAATGCTGCAGCACTCAGAGTGTTGTTTAACTTGTTCTGTGCAGTGCTTCATTAAAGAAGATCTCTTGCTCCATGACAGCTTGCTGACGAGCATCTAGTTTGAACACTGTTTAATAGGTGGAGAAAAATTACAAACAGGCAGGGAATATTGTAAACTAATGTCTGAATATCCAGGAGAATCTTTCTGGTATGTTCAAAGGATAGGGGCAAGCAGGATCCATACAGCTTAAGACATGTAAGAGAAGCTAAGGATCAGATTACGATATCCCTCTGTAGCTGGCATGTCCCATGGGTCCTCACACAAATCTATTAAGAGCTAGCTGAATTAGGACAAGAGGATGTTATTCTGTAAAGGTAAATGTATCATAATCTTACTATTAAATGGTAAATCCTCTGCAGGATTTTTCCTGGAGTACTTTGGAACAGATATGTTATTGCTATTGTTAACCATAACAGACTAGAGAGTAGGGATGAATTATTAAGTCAACCACTTTCTTGTGCGGAGATAGACAGTATAATTTCAGGTCCTGAAAAATGAAGCAGTTACATGCTTAATCCCAGAGTTTGATTTCCTCTTTAGTCATGGGAAGGACAGATTGCAACATCCAGTGCATCATCTTGCAGTGCAATCTCTTCTGAGACTACCTCTGCTTCAGATGAGTGATCCCTGCACTGGCTTCCTGACTGGACTGAAGCTACACTTGCAAACCTTTCTGTGGGCTCTGAACATCTCAGCTGTACTGTAGCCTTTTGATATTAACCACTTGTGGGTGTTTGTACTGCCCTAACAACCTGGGTGATGGCTGATGTTCACACTGTTTGAGTCTTGTGAATATTGTTATTCACTTGTGTAAAAATTCTTTGCTATTAAACTGTTAATTAAAAGATTTCATATGCTTGGTTTGGAAGCAAAAAACCAATCTCTGTGGTACGAACGATCAGCTACACAGCACAAATAAGAAGTGGGAAAGAGTCCAAGTGAATATTCTACAGATTCTGTGGGTAATGTTTGTTCATCTATAGCCTTTTCCCCTGGCCCAGGGAAATTGATGAGAGTTTGGGGCTTTGGCTTGGGCACTTCAATTGTCTGTTTTACAGTTACAATAACAAACACACCAGCAGTCTGTGTGCAAACAGCTGGTAATTGGAAAGAAGGGCTGAAGTTGTCAGCAAATGTGTTTGTCAGCCCAGATCTGACCAGTTGTACACATTACCTTAGATGACATTTCTTCCCTTCCAAGAGAAATTGTAGAGTGTACATCCAACTAGTTTCCTTGGTGTCTGTCATGCAGTGGGCACAGTGTTCTGTGGCACATATCCATTGCATGTTAAATACCCTCCAGCTCTTGCTGTTTATTATCAATCATAAATAGGCTGTTTTCCAATTTCTTTATCAAAGAACATTTCTGGTAGCAGAGTAGACGTTTGTGACAAGTGGTGTTTGGCAGCTCTGCCCAGTTTAAGGTTTGCCTATTGATGATAGGAGATGCTTAGTGCTCTCTTTTGGCAGGAAACTGATGACACTTTTAGAAACAAAGGATATTTTCATCCAAGTTGTGGTGGTTGTGGGGTTTTTTTGAGGGTTGTGTGTGTGTGTTATTGGTTGGTGGGTTTTTTGTTTGCTTTTAATTTAGGTGAAGCGCTATTTGTCTTAGGCATCCTAGTGCACGGTTCCTGAGACACATCAGCAGTCATAGAATCATAAAACCATAAAGGCTGGAAAAGGTCTCCAAGATCATGGAGTCCAACTGTTAACCCAACGTTGTGGTTAGACTCCTGTTCTTTCTAAAATCACCTGTTTCTTTATGTGGCTGCAGATAGAATTGAAAGGAATTGCTGGTAGCCCACGTCTCTCGTGCTTCTGTTGTTTGGCAGTTGTAAAACCGTGAGATACTATGGCACTGCCACTGACATGTGAAGAAACAGCACATCACAGAGGTGAATTAATGAAGTCTTTTGTGAAACAAAAACCTGGAATGATAGAAAACCATCTTTTTTGCAAATTATTTCTGTTCACTGTAACAATGGGAGCTGTTATTTCTTTCCATGAGATGCAGAAACCAAGAGGTCTTATTTCTTCTGGTCTCATACAAGCCTGTTAAATCCAAATTTGGG
Organism: Dryobates pubescens; assembly: GCF_014839835.1. NCBI lineage: Eukaryota > Metazoa > Chordata > Aves > Piciformes > Picidae > Dryobates > Dryobates pubescens. The sequence continues at coordinate 8,308,955 of NC_071643.1, forward strand.
TTGGGGAAAGAATGGGATGGAGAAAAGCTGTGAATCTTGCTACTCTCCATTACATGGATAGGGTGAGAAGAGAAATAACAGACTCCATGTGAGTGAAATCCTCTCCTGTATTGCACAGTATTGTCACTTCTGGACTGTAGTATCTACTTTGTTGGTTTATTGCACATACTGTGTTCTATAATTTCCTTTCCATGGCTTTTCAGATTGTGGCTGTTCTTGTACAGGTTGGCACAGAGTTCTGCCGTCACAGTGCACCCAAAATGGGCTGCATTCCACTGAAGAGTCTGCAAGCACTCAGGATGTGAACGTCAACATTAGTGTACAGGCGAGGGGACTTGGACACTAGTGGTTTGTCAAGCATCAACAATTTTACTGTCCTTGGGTTAAGCAGCAGTTGATAGAATTAAATGCTGAAGTGCTATAATATCAACACTTCATTATGATGCTTAACAATTAGGAAAAAAGCCAGTGTGGTGCATGTCTGATCAGTTGTGATGACACTGGTAATGATGCAGTACATGTCTGGTAGGAGGGAATGTATATTCTCTGTCTTACGTGGTTTTTCTTTACCCTGACATCCTCTGTGTCTTTTCTTTCATGTTTTTTCTCTGGCTTCCCTTTAGGCTGTTAAAGATGATGTAATACACTGGCCAACTTTCCAGTATCTTTAGTACTCTGGTATCCAGTGGCTGGACGGTACCCAGCCAGGCTCTCACAAAGCATCACCCTGACCGGGATACTGAAACCAGGAAATCTAATACAAGTGGTGGAAAACCTGAAGTCCAAATGAGCTCCTCAGTTCATGCCCCACTATCACAAATGGAATATTTGCCTGTCACAATTTTCTCACAGTAATTATCATGTCAAGACTGCAAATATTCTATCCACAGGGAGCTGAGGGATACTATGCTTTTAAAATACTCTATATGCATGATATGACTTCCTTCTCTGTTAGCTTCCTTATCATTTGACTGTTTCTTTTGAAGTAAGAAACAGATGGCAGCATTCACTGTAATAAGTGCAGAAAAACATGCCAGCCAATTAGGGAGGTTTCAACTGACTGAAAATCTGGATCCTTTTCCAGTATTTTGTTGATTTCCCCCTGTCCTATGTGTCTAGAGGAAATTTTTATTTATCATTTGTTTAACAGAATCATAAAATTAGAGATTAAAGGAATTGCAGGTCATTAAATCTCTAGCAACGAGCCTGAAAACAAAGACCTGAAACACAGTTTAGGGATTTATTTTTTGTTGTTTTTCTCCCCCTAAGGATCACTGTGGGCTGCCATAAAGTGAGAAATCCAACCCCCCAGATCTCCTTGTTCATGTGAACCCTCTCCCTCATTTGAATGGGCTGAGGTAAACTGTGTTTATGGATGATCTTAAAATATTTACTAATTCCTCAAGCTCTAGCACATCAAACCCTGCCTCATCCAATAAATGCCCTTTCAGATAGCACAGGATTTTTTTAATTAACTCTGTCTTAAATCTTTGATGTCAGGTCAAGTTCCCAAAGCTCTGAAATTGTCATTCCAGCAGTTTACTTGTCTGCTTTCTCATCAGGGATGGTTCCTATCCTCTCATTCCCGACCAAATGAGGGAGAGATCTCTCATAAAAATATTAATTCTTCTTGGAACCAAAATCGGAGGTCACTGCTGAAAGTGCTGGTCAATACTGCTGTGCCCCTTATGCATCTGTGTGTTCCTCTGGTAAGTATTACTGAAACCATGAAACAAGGGCATTTTCACTTCTAAGACATGATTTCATTCCTTGGTTGTGTAGTGCTTTGATCATTTCACTTGGCTGTTCTGCAGTCCTGTCCTCAGAGTTGCACTGTTTGATTTCAGAGGCAGCACTGTGCAAGTTTCACTGCTGTAGCATCTTCAGCCCAACTTTTATTTTTTACTTACTCTGCTGCATTCTCCACAACTTTTCTTTGCTGTTCTTAAGATTATAGCCCTGAATGTCTACTGTAATGGCATTATGTATATTTCTCTACTAACCTTTTGGTATCACTCTTCTTCAATGACTTTTCAATTGCAGTCAATGAGCTTCTAAGGATGTAACCTCAAGCAAACCTGGTGCCACTTACTAGGATAAATTTAGTCTATGAAAGATGAAATTCTGCTTCAAGCACTAAAGCAATTTTCAGAGTAGCATATCAGCTTTTATCAAGCTTGGATTATTCTTCCTAAAGGAAGATATTGAGTATGTTTATGGGTGACTATGGTCACTCTGGGAAGCATTTGGTGGTAGTTAAGGGTAAAATAGTGATTGTTCTTCAAAATTAGAAACAACTGGTAGCTCTGCAGCCATGATTTAAATTTCTTTCTAAAAATTCTTTCAAACCACAGAACTCTGTGTTGTTCAGTGATTGAATGCATTTGGACTTATGGAACTTCTCATTTAATGCTGCTCTTCATTGTTCTTGGCTGAAGCCCAAGCCTCACATCTTCTAGTTGCAGGATTCCTTTCTGCAAGCTCCATCCTTTGCTGAAGGCTCGGTGTAACACGAGACCATGCCCATTTCCCAGCAGGCAGCACATTAAAGGTCTGTGTGTGGACCAGCTGCAGAGACAGGTGTTACTCTGCTTTCCTTTCTTCTTCTCCTCTTACTTAGTCCTGTAACTTCCCTAACATACTGTCAAGTCCTGAAAGAAATGAATGAGTAAACCTTAGAAGTTTGGAGAAAGCTCTGATTCAGATGGTGCAGAGCTGGGGATTTTGGTCTGAAGTTGAATGCTCTTAACCACTTGCTTGCCACATTTTCATTGGGCCTTTATGAGAGTGAGCCAAACTGAAAATCCAGCTTTGGGGTAACTGCAGAGATCACAGGCACTGAGCAGTCATCTTTTCGGGCCACACTGCAGTGCAGTTGCTGCTGAAGCCTCAAAGTTTGGATAGGCACACTCATGCTCTGCCTTCCTCCCACACAAGAACTGCATACAGGTGACTGTGAGCTGTCAGTGCAGCTCTTGCTTGTGCCTGTTTCACATGGATGCTGCTTTTTTGTTGGGTCTAACTCATGGCAGCTTTGAAGCTATGGTAATCAGAGACTATCTCTGTTCTAATGGTCTGGGATCTGTAGGAAGAATAAGTAGGGCCTAAAGGAAGTACAGTGAGCAGCAGTCCAAACCTCAGCCTGGTTCCTTTACCAATTATTGATGAGATAATGTCTTCTTTCTTCTCCCATCGCTATCCCTTGCTTTCAGTGTTCTGCTCAATGTCTCCTTTGAACCATAACCTTTTCTGCATGATCATTTTCTTACACATGCCTGTACAATATCATGTGGGGTTCTGCAGGTAACATGGACTAACACATTTTAGGAGCAGATTCTTTTTCAGAGGAAGGCAGCTTCTCTAAAAAGAAACAACAACTGGGACTTAAATCAGACCAGTGCTGTATCTTCCTTTATAGCCAGTGACAATCCATCAATCTGGTGGGAATGGACTGCCCAAGGAGGTGGTGGAGCTGCTATCCCTGGAGGTGTTTAAGGAAAGATTTGATGTGGCACTTATTAGTGATATGGCTTACTCAGTGTGGTGGTGTTAGGTCATAGGCTGGACTTGATGATCTCAGAGGTCTATTCCAGCCTCAATAATTCTGTGATTCAGTGATTCTGTCTATTCATCAGGTAACATAATTTAGAGGATGATTTACCAGTCTGCATCAGGTTTGTGGGCCCGTTTCAATCACTCAACCCCTGTCTGGTATTACAGCATGTATGGCTCACTCTGTCATCTTGAAATTATCACAGGGAAAACTAATGCTGAGGCCCTTGGTAAATGACAATAATTCTTGCAGTGGCAGTGTAGCCTGGCCTTTTTATGTGCTACAGCAGCTGATGTGGCTGTCTACTAGTGGTTAACGATGATGGTCAGCACAAGGTGGAAAAGCTATGTGGACATTCTGAAAACCTTTCTCTGACTCATGCATGGTCTTTTTGGTGTGTTAACAAGTTGGATAACTGTAGCTTCACTTAAATTTCAGTGTAATAATTCATTTAACCTTTCTATTATTAATTTGGTGAACATACTGAAGACTTTCGACTGGATATTTGGATAGCATGATGTACTAGCTCAGAGTGAAACAAAGCATGGCAGTTGTCTTGAAAAAGGGATTTACTGCAAAAAAAGAAATGATCATTTAAATGCCATGAGGTGGCAGTGACCTCAGCCACTGACATAATTACAAGGACTGAGGACACAAACATTAGCCATCCATAAAGGTTTAACCACATCCACTTTTCCACTTTTCATTGCATGGTCAAAAAGCTATAAGTGTACTATAAAATATGTGGAAAATGAATCTGGCTGATGGGGTAGTAATTTCATCCATCAACTAGCAAAACTGCCCAGGTCACATTAACTGTACTCTGTTCTAGTAGAACTCGGGTGATCTACTGAATTTCTGTTAGCAGTTTTTCAGTTTTAAAGACCAGGGTGAATTAGAACATGTAGAAATGCTGAGTTTATTCCAATTCCTGTGTCTTTTTTTTAGGCTAAACCCTGGTAATGCTTCCTGGGATTTTCTGTAAGGGTTGAAGAGATCAGAGTGAGATCGTATTCAGGCTATTTAAAGCAAACACCCATGCTCACAAAACCCTAGCAGGGTATTTCCTTTACTGGATATGGACACTGCTAACATTATTGTGGCCACTCTCCACTGATATTTCTGATGCTCCTTGACTTATGAAAATGTTATACAGCATTGCCTAAAATCATAGAATCATGGAAAAGAATCCAACCATTATCTTAACTATCAAGACTGGTGCTAAACTGTGTCAGCACCACATCTGTGCATCTTTTAAGTACCTCCAGGGATGGAGATACAACCACATCCCTGGGAAGCCTATTCCAGCGTTTGATAACCTTTTCAGTCAAGAAGTTTATTCCAGTATCTTGGTGCAGCTCTCATCCTATCACTTTCTACCAGGGAGAATAGACTGACCCCCACCTCACTGCATCCTCCTTTCAGGGAACTGTAGAGAGCATATCTTCCCTAAGCCTCTTTTTCTCCAGGCTGAACAATCTCAGTTTCCTCAGATACTCCTCATAAGCCTTGTTCTCTAGACTCTTCACCAGCTTCACTGCTTTTCTCTGGACACGCTGCAGCACCTCAGTGTCTTTGCTGTAGTATGGGCATGATATCAGACTGCAGATCTTAGCCAATTGCAGAGTCAGTGGGAGAAAGTGCAACAGTTATTCTTGACAGTTGCCTTAGATGCTTCATATTGTTTATTTTAAAATTAAAAATTGCCTCTGGAGCCTGGGTTGCTTTGAAGGCAAAATGTATTACTTGTGGATTACCCTTGGTATCATAGTATCAGTCAGGGTTGGAAGGGACCACAAGGATCATCTAGTTCCAGCCTCCAGACCATGGGCAGGGACACCCCACACTAGATCAGGCTGCCCAGAGCCTCATCCAGCCTGGTTTTAAACACCTCCAGGGACAGGGCCCCAACCACCTCCCTGGACAACCCATTCCAGGGCTTCACCACTCTCACAGTGAAGAACTTCCTCCTCACATCCATCCTGAATCTCCCCACCTCCAGCTTCATTCCATTCCCCCTAGTCCTATCACTACCTGACATCCTGAGAAGTCCCTCCCCAGCCTTCTTGTGAGGTCAGTGACAAACTTAGATTTCTGAGCACGTCAGTCAAGGAATGGCTGCAGAGAATATTCCTCTAAACCTTCCAAGATTCTTTACCTTGGTACTATGTGGAGGAGTACAGTTTTGTAGAACGCATTTACTGGAATTGGTCCTGGCAGGAAAATGTGACCTTGTGGCAACACCTGGGAGTGCTTCCTCGTTCTCTGCTCCCCTCATGTGGTGGGGCTGAATTTCCATAAACAGCACAAACCAAGCTGCAGTGAGGCATGACAGTAGAACCATGGTGATACTCCATGCTTTCAGTTCAGTGCCTGCTTTCTGTGTAGGCCACTGCTCCCCTGTTTGCTTGAGTAAAGAGAATTAGAGATCTTTCTCATGAGGAAGTTTTGCTCTTATATTGCCTGGGTAAAACAACAGCACAATGCCTAAGTCAGGGGAGAACCAGAGCCCAAACTTCACTTCTGCAAAAGTGGGCACATGAATCTAGTTGTGTTGTGAAGGGAGTGAATGTTATTAAAAGGAACATGTTTGTTCATGTTCCAGTATGTTACAGATAGCTATATTTAGCTTGTGTGACAGCTAATAAACTCTTGTATGCTGACAAGGGAGAACCATGCTGACACTTACTGTTGGAACACAGCTCTTCAGGCCAATATCTTGCACTTTTACCAGCGCTACCTTATGGCTTCTTTCAATACCTCAAGCAATTCTGATCACTTTTTCTCATGGCAGTTGCTTATTTTCTGTATCTCTGCCTGTGTATGCATGTCTATTGCATGTAACTGTTCAACTGTGTTAGTTTGGTTTAGCAGTGGGTTAAATGCAATAATAATTTACATGTGAGATATGCATCTCCTTGAAATCTTTTTCACTTGAAGCATAACAAATATCCAGAGGGGATGATGATAGATAACTGTTGGCCCAAATCACTAACTTGGTTCTAAAGTCACTTTCCAAAGCTTTGATTTGTATTGCTTTTTGGGATAATGTTTCCACCATTCTTAGAGGCTTTATGAAGTTTGAATGCAGGTTCAAATTATTTCCAGGTCTGGAGATGTGATTAAATTTGATTAATGTAACAAACACTAAAGTTGCCTCTAAGAGCAATACAGTGCAGGGTTGGTCTGAAGATTTTCCATTGCTTATTGTTTGCTGAGCCTGCCTGCCTGAACTGCCTTGCAAGTACAGTCTGTGTTTTTCTATTTCCTTTTTGAGTTGAAATATCTTTCTCAGAATTCCTACCTGTCTGTATTTTTCCATGTCATATCATAAACCCCTTTGGAAGATAAAGATGGATGTGCTGACAGCTGTGGAGTTGTTGGGGTTTTTTTCACAGCCACTAATTATAGCTGTTGGTTGAGTCCTGCAGTAGTGATCACAAAAAGTATTTGTCTTATCAGGACAAGCCTGATATGTGGGGAGGAGTAATTATTTCCCCCCCCTGTGTATAATATTCTGTAGATACCAAGGAAAAAGCAAACCTAGTGAGGGTAAGTGACTTACTAGCATTTTTGAGCATCTACCTAAAGACCTGATTTCCCTCAGATGCTCTACTGACTTTTTCTTGTATTTGTCATCTGTTCTGAGGAAACCTTGTTCTCTCATACCCTCAAGCACCAGGGCTGAGTGGATGGGGTATTGAACAACAGTTTCTTCTGGTTTCAGAAGGAATTTGTTGAGCTGAAGGACTGCAGAATCTGGCTCAGCATCGGGTTAGCTCCATTACAGGGGTTTAGGTTAAAGGTATATCAAGACCACATGAATGTACAGAGCTTCATTTTACATTCCTTTCAAATAAGGGGTGACTTCTGAGATTTTCACCACAGGTGGTGCTTGAGGCTTTCCCACCTCCTATCTCAGGATTTAACATTTTGATTCAGTGGGTGGAATTTTCTTGGTGTTGTTGATAACCAACATTGGGATGAGGGTTTACTCTGTCCCCCAGCAACTATTATAGCAAAAAAAGTGAGTTACAGGTCCACTCTGTGACCCTGAGTGAAATCTGGCCCACAGCAGGGCTATAGTCTCTCCTAGCCCAAACAGCTGTTCATTTTATGCTTAGTCTGCAAGAATGGGTTCTTGTAAACCCAGATTTAGTTTGTCAATGTGTTATCAATGTCAGTGATCTTTCATCCAATACTCCTTTACCTGTTGCATGGAGAATCAGGGTCTGATAGACATGAAAAATGTCCTAACACATAGGGCCTGACATCCTTCACTGGAGAGCAGATAGTGGGAAAGGGTGAAGCTTTTGAAGCATATTCTAATAATGTCTTCACCCTTCTTCCCCTCAGTGGGAAGTCCCTGAAGAATGCATCTGCTGTAGAATAAACCAATGCAGCCTTGGGCAGATTGCTGGAGGGCTGTGTAAACAGGCTTGCAAGAGAGGAACAAAGTTGTTCCATAGCTTGTGACTTATGAAGGTTATCGAAAACACTGTGACATTTCCATCGTGTGTGACCATGCTCTCTATTAATACAACAAAGCCTCTGAATCTCCTACCTTGCTGTGCTGAGAATTGCTAGCAACACCAATCCTGAGGCTCAATTTTCAGTCACTGCTTTCCCTCAGGACTCTGATGGCACAAGAACATGTGTGTGGTCAGGAAGCATGAGGCTGGTCGATTCACACCTTCCCTGGAGGTACATCCTGTGCTGGCCTTCCTGCACTCCTGAGTTCTGCACTAAAAATTACCTCTTCTTTTGTTACAGATGCAAAGGTCTGTACAAGTTAATCAAAACATATTTGTCTATGAAAGACACAAGGATGATTCCTTGTGAGTGAAGCTCCTAATAGAGGACAAGAAAGTGATCTTCTCTGAAGTCCATCACAGGTTGCATTAGCCATGAAAGGGAGTGCTGTCAGAAATAGCAAGAGAAAGCCTGTCAGAAAACAGAATGTTTACATTCTATAAACTAATAAGGGGTTTGCTTTCAGCTTTGTGGGAAAGACTCACTGAACATCAGGTGTAAGCTGAAGTTACAGTAGAATCTGTTTGCATTTCTGGATTGGGATTTCAACCAAAATTATAGGGAGCCTGTATCTACAGGCTTCTATCATCTTGTACCTGTCTGACATCTATGTAAAACACAGAAACAGAAACTGAACTTAAACCTGTATGTAGATAACGCAGCTTCACAAGGTATCATACATCATTCCAGCTGTGATATTAATTTCTGTATGGTATGAAGTGTCAGCAAAGACAATGCAATGCACACTGGACAATGCTCTTTAATAGCAGGCTAAATTAAATTGAATTACAGTCAATTACAGTGAACTCACCCAGACAGTTACCATGGCTCAGCTGATTCACAGTGACTTGAATTCCCTCCATCACCTGAGCGTGGGCAAGCTTTTGTTTTGTGTAGGAGGAAAGTGCTGGCTGCACAAATCTCAGATGTCTGACCTTCCACAGACTAATTGTAGCTCTCGACCCCTCTCCTCAAAAAGTAGAGTATGTTGTTTGATGGAGGCTTTAGTTTGTGAAGATAGCTGTAGAAATAGCACTTACACTTTCTGGTTAAAAGGTCTGATTCTGCAAATCGTCTTCTGGTAGCTCTTCTCCCAGATAGCTCTGTGACGTTGCTTCTAGGCTTATTCTACATAAATAACTGATGCTGCTCCAAATCAGCCTGTGCTGTGTGAAAGCTGTGCACATACCTGCCCCCTCTTTCTTTGAAACCATTGATAATTTCAGTTTTGGACTGTGTGGAACTCTGTTGCTTGATCCAAAAAACACCAGCTTCTCAAAAGCTCAGTTCTCACCACAGCACAACTGCCATCCAACCACTGGATTTACTGTGTTTGCCTTTGACCAGGTTTGTCAGTAGTCTAGAGGGGTTTGCAGTGATAAATTGCTTTAGGTTAATGTGAGGTACCTTCAAATCATCAGAGATTTCATTGTGGGAAATACTTTGCAGAGCTGCGTATCCTACATGGCTGCACTCCAGAGTCTGAAGTTCCAATCTCATTTCCTGTAAATGACTGGCAGCCAGGAGATGTGGAAGGTATTTCTGCCACACTGAATAAAATACAGGGGGAAGAGGGCCTGATGCTTCAGGTCCCATGTGATGCACATGGGCTTCCCCCATCAATTACCCATGAATAAAGGAAACACTTCTCAGATAGTGATTAGGGCAATAAGTATTATGCTTGACATCAATACTGCAAGATTTGATGCATCCTCAAGTAGTGGATACAGAGAACTTTTGGTTACTTCTGTGTCATTCAATGATCTCAGTCCAGGTGATGCTGCAGAAAGGCTAAGTGCTGGTCTTGCTCAATCTCAAATCACAGACAGTGGCAGTGAGATGAATGGTGAGCATTTTTCCAAGCCCAACATACAGAACCCTAATGCAGGTGATATGGATGAGAGCAGGCTCTAAACCAGGAGCCTGATGTCAAGCTGGTGAATCTATGCTCATTAACCCTGGTCCTCTCTACCCTGCATTGCCACCTGGGAACCAAGCAAGTTCTCCCTCCATAGTGACTTACATAAAATCTCATGGGGTAGTACCTTACATTATAAACAGTTCTTTTTTATTGATTTGGGGAAGATACTATTCAGCTGTGTCATCCCATAGCAGGCTCACCTCCCTCACTCACCTGAAGGAGCTCCTTCCAGTTTCCTTCACAGAAAGTTTCCTTTCTGAGGAGAAAGGCAGCAAGCAAAATAGAGCAGAGAACAAATGATGTCTCTAAATATTAGTGAAAGGCTTTAAGTAGGCCTTGCCAGACCTTGTCCACTAATCAGGCTCTTGATGGGCCACACAGCTCCTGTTGCCACATCTAGTAGGCTAAGAAACTTGGATCCTATTTTTGGCTTTGCCATTGACTGGCTGGTGTAACCCTTGGCCAGACATTTCATTCCTTTGTGTTTTTGTTTTCCCTCTTACACACAGCCCGTCTTGTCTGTTTAGTTTGTAAATATGCCTGGACAAGGCTTGTCCCATGTGGTGTTTGTATAATGCCAAGTCAGCAGGGCTTCAGTCTTGGCTGGAGCTCTCAAGTGCTACCTGAGTATAAAGTTATCACCATGTTAGTGCTGTAATCAGTTATCCCAGTTGATGCTGCACTGGCAGCTGGCTTCGCTGACTCTCGGCAGCATGGATGAAATAAGAGTGGGTCCCCATGTAATCCCACAGCAGGCATTGTGGAGCTATAGAAGTAAGAATAATCATAACAAAGAGTGTGTTGGAGCCTTCTGCACAGTTCTGGCACTGGCTGGGTTGTTGTAACAACTCTTTCTTTCTTTGGGCTGAATCAGTTTTGGGACGGAGACTGCAATGCTTTGAATGGGAACCAGAGTCTCTGCAAGACGCCGAGTGAGCTGTGGCAGGTTACATCACTTGGGTTAAACACCTCCTTTCACAACACTCTGCTTGCTGGCATGCTCAGATGAGATGCCATGGGCTGCATGTGCTCAGAGACTGAATTACCCAGTGTCCTACCCAGCTCCCCTCTGAGCAGGAGCCGAGTCCCAGTTCCTTTGCGTGGGAGCATGGAGGGGATAGAGAGGAGCGAGAGCTCTGTGGCTGATCTGGAAGGCTGACAGAATTGGTTTTCAGATCAAAACTACTCCAGACAATTTTATGGATGCAAATAAAGTCAGAGGAAGATTCCTGGAAAGATGGTGGTCTATTCTAATATGCTTAATTGTGTTCTAAAGAGTATTTTCAATGTGCATCTCAGATCTTCAGATGTTGCCTTCTATATGAGTACTTCCCCAGGCCCTGTGAAATCAGCCCTGCTGCTACATCCTGCTGCTACACAGGGTGGCACAGGGCATGAGATGATCTTTCTGAGGCTGTGATCAAGAGGCATTGCTCTATGTCCTGAGCCATGGCGAGGCAGATCAACTCACCCATGCTGTATTTTAAAGTGCATTTTTGAGGGTTTTCAGAAAGGGAATGGGGATAAAACTAAACCAATAAAAGGAAACCCCACAACCTTAGCTCAGGAAAAGTGACCACTGCTCCATAATAGAAGGTTGTAGGGAGTGACTTGGAGATTGAAGCCATCCCATGATACCCTTTTCAACAAGGTGAGTGGTAAGCTGTGCTGAATGTAGAAGCAGCAGTTTCACAATATTCCTGCACTAGAACTGGAGGGAACAGTGTAGCAGGTAAGAAAAACTACCTGATTTTAGAAGATTCAATTCCCCTGAAGAAAAGCTAGGCTTTGTTCTTGAAGAGTCAAGTGAAATCCTGCTTGTAGCAAAATCTCTGTTCTCCTTTTGTGTCCTGGCTGCTTTCTGAGGTTAGTCAGCAGTGCAGTTATTGCAGGAGTCTCTCGGGAGCTGTGCAAACACACAGCACTATTGCACCCGTACTGGGGAATCCACGGTCCCACTGCCGAGGAAGGGGTGTTCGTGCCTTGGCCTTAGGTACTGGCAGACCTGGGGTGTGAACTCATGTTTCTTACTTCTGAGCTTTGTGTGTGAATCCCATCATCACAGAGTTCACCTTAGCTGTCTCCTTGCAGAGGAAAATGGGGTTTTGTAATAGCAAGAACCTTGGTAGTGTGTGAGAAGTACAATGTTCTTCATGCTCCAGATAAGTTGCTGAATCAAGACCAGAGCAAATAGACAAACCTGTTAAAAAGATGTCTGCATGTCCCACTACAATGGGTGAAACATTCTCTGTGCAGGGCTTGTCCTGACTTGAAGTTTGTTGGGAACATATGTGCTGTGATTGTGCATACATAGGTCCTGGTCCTTATAATGTTGCTGAGAAAAAGCCCCTCTGTATTGCCTGTTCTGTGATCTGCACCCTGCATGGTGCTCAGCAAATTCAGGATCTGTGGGGCTTGCTCAATACCCAGCCCAGGTTCTTTTCTCTTACTGAAACTGCTGGGCTGTAGAGGTTGGCAGCTCGGAGCTCTCTGAAATGGCAAACCTTCTGGAAGAGATATTGCTGTCGGCTTTCGCAACAGTCGGCTCTTTGGAAACATTCCTCCTGAATCATGTTAAAAGCAATTCCAGTGTCTGTAATTTAACTCATCCCTATCATCAGCACCAATAAATGAAACCTCTGCAGATTCCAGCCTCACCAGGACCTTGCCAAGAGCTGGCATTATACTGCTTGCCAAGTAACTCCTTGTAAACAGCGAGCATTGAGCTCAACACATGTGTATGCTCTTGCAGGGTGCTCTGTGTGTGCCTGGCTGGCACAGCCAGGAGCTGCTTTAGATCCTGCTCTTCCAGGAACAATTTCATCTATCAGAATTGCTACCAAACTTGCACTGGCAAATAAAATCATCCAACTCCTAAGAGGTTACCTAGGTATGATTCGTGAACTGATACAAAGAGTTCAGGAACTATTTCATGTTTTAGCATAAGGGCTGTGAAAGTATGAGGAAGGTAATGGTTGTCTTTCAGCCTCTGAAAGCACAGCCTGTCTTGCAGCATTGCTGTGTGCCCGTAGCAGAATCACCTTCCTCTTACTTGTGCATCAGAAAATGTGAGAGTGAAGAGAGCAAGGGTTTTCTAAGAATCTCAGGCTCTGCCACATCTCTGTAGGAGTGATTTGTGTCCCACAGAGATGGCAGAAGTAAAGGGCCAGGTACTCAGCTGGCATAACCAAAACCTTTTCAGCAGCACCAGGCATTGTCTGATTCCAGCACTCTTGGGCATGACTATTGGAAGGCTTCAATTGCAGAAAGGGATTTCTAGCAGACAGTGTACCAGACCCTCCATTTCCTTCTGCTTCCAGTGTCTCCAGGTTTGCCCACACTGCATTTATTTATCCTGGGAGAGGCTGTTGCAAAGTGTGACACAATATAAGCCCTTTCTGCCCCACATCAAATGATGCAGTTTACTATTTAAGCAGTATACAGCTCGTTGGTAGCACAGCAAGTTTGTGGGCAGCAGATCTCATTAGCCTTCTTGCTTTAAAACTAGACATTCAGACACAGATCCTCAGAAACCTTTTGCTTTTCCCCTTTGTTATGAAACTGTGTTTCTTCATTCCCCACTTCGGTACATATCCCGTGGGAGAGTGGTGAAACTTCCAGCCTGGCCTGAGACCTCATCTCTGCAGTTTTCCAGGGGCCAGAAGTCTGCTGACCTGCTGAGCATGGCAAATGTAGGGAAATACTTGGTGCCCCTGAACTGTTCTCTTTGGATAAAGCAAGATAATCTTTTACTGCCTCTTTATTTAAGCCCTTTGCCCTTGCTTATTTTTGAGCAACAAAGATCTATTCAGGACATTTATTTTGTTTGTTCTTCTCTTGCTGTAATTTCCAGAGCCATAAGCTAGTGCAGCCTCTGCTTTGGTTTGGGCTCTTTCAACTTAGCCTCATACTCTCACTAAAATTCCACATTCCTATGGCAGCCTTCCTATGCCTTCCCCCCGCCAGTCTCCTGCTATTCCAGAACATGCTACCCCTTCATCATGGTAAGGATATGAGATGCTTTTAGCTTCCTTTTCCTTATGGAGGATGCACCTGAGGCACACTTGGAAAAAAGACTGTGTTTTATTTCTTTCCTCCCAGTGTTTCATTCTCATAATTGAAGCCTGCTGCTTTTGTACCAATGTCTAACTCAAAAGTAATAAACGTGCCATCTGCTTTCAGGCTGAGAGCACATTCATCTTCTACATCAGAGCCGGCCACTCACCCCATGTCTGCGCCCACTCTCTTGGCAAGTGCAGACTCTTTTCAAGTGACACCCTTCCCAGCCAGCCCTTGTCCTAGCCTGTGCTCGTGTCTGTGCCCACAGTCTGAACATGTGCCTGGAGGGCTGCTCTCCTCGCTGTCCTTCCTCCTCTATGTCCTCCCTAGCCTGTAAGACCTCTTTGCCGCACCCTTAGCATCACACTCCTGTCAAGTCTTCAGAGCTGTGGCCTAGGCCTGTGACAGCATATCAAGAGTTCATTTGGGGTCTTCTTCTTTCTCTGAGTGTGGTTTCTGGATCCCAGTCATCAGCTCAGCTCATCTCTTATTGGGTGCTGAGACACACTGCTCAGCTTTGGCTGAAGATGGTTCTTCTGCTGCCTTATTCTTTCTATTTTAAACCAGAGCTGGTTTATGTTTGATTTTTGTGCCATGTGTGATCCTGAGATGTCTGTAATCCTACTGCCTAATTAACAGCAAATCCCCAAGTACATTGCAGGGCTTCTGAACCAGCCGTTTCCTTGCACAGAGCTGTCAGATGGCTGATCTCTGTCTGCTGGCACCCACTCTTTGCAGATGACCATCCTACAACCAGCTGAATTAAGGGCCTGAGGAGCTGTGGGGATAGTGGGAGCCATTAGAGGGGTATGTGCATATCCTAAAGGGGTAAATGCAGCATCATTTCTCATCTTCTGAAAGCTGCAGCTCCTGTCAACTTTCTGAAGCTCTGTTCTGCAATTAGAAGACAATCATTGTAGTTTTCACTCTTGGTACCATGAGTGGCATTCAGAATTTCTTGCAAGAGATCTGTCTTGCTCTGTCCAGTTGTGTAACAAAACCTTTCCTGCACTCCAACCAGACATTCAGAGGCTGAAGAACTTGTCCCTCAAAGAATGAGACCTCTCTTCTACAGTTGTGGGAAAGAAGAGCAAGAGGAAAGGTATTACAGCCTTGGTAGTGCCCATGTCACAGGAGTTTATCCTGCTTCAGAAAGGAGTAAAAATGCACAATTGAAAAGGAGAGATGAGATGCTGCTGTTGGGGGTTTAAGTTGATATTTGCCCTTTTCACTGTCTCCATAACTGACTTGGCAAACACACAAAGCTGTAGTTGAAGCCTTTGTTTTATGTTGCACAATGAGATACTGTAGTTTATTTCTCCTGTAAGACACTTCACTCTTTTCCAGAGTGTCTTAGCCAGCTTTTGTCTCCAGGCAATTGCTTTTAATAACTGAGACTGACCAAAAGGACGTTGTCTTCTCCATCAGCTTAGGCACGAGGTATGATAGATCACTTTGTTACTGTCAAAGAATGGATTTTTTTCACTCCATTGGCAACATGTTTGATCCTGGATCTTGTTACTCTGCTGCCATTCACTGGGACAGAAAAAGGAGAGGGTGGAAGAGCTGAAGAGCTTTGCCTTTTGCTGTTCCATTGAAGTCACTTAGTTCTGCTGAGATGCAAAAAGCCATTTGGTCCCATTTGGAAATTAACTCTGCAAATTGACTGACACGTTGCTGGAAGAATAAATAGCAAAATACAGCATTGCTTGTCTGTATCTGACAACGTGGATTTCTTGTGAGAAATTGTTTGAAGTACTGGAGAGCACCCAAATGTAAAATCTTGTGCTGGCTGAACACTGAAGAGTTCTCAAAACTGGCTTAATCTGATGTGTTACAAGTAGAGTTTTCAGCTGTAGGCTGACAGAGCTAAAAATTCCATCTCATTCAGACAGTCATTTGGTGAGACTGTGACCCCTCATTTCTGGTGAAATCATCTTCTTCCATTAGGGCTTCATTATCCTTTCAACTCAATTCTGCATGGGGGTAATACCGCTGATTTCAGCCGGTGATTTGCACCAGGGAAACGTCTTGACTCTCCTGCTCCTTCCTGGGCAGGTTTTGTGTGAGAAGCTTTTAGAGGAGCCCATGCTGAGTCCCCACAGCATGTAATTCTCAGGGCTGGAGGGGGTTTGTCACTAGGTCCAGCTTTCCCTAAATACCTGTCTCACAGAGGCATTTTGTCCCAGGGATCAGCATGTTGAGGGGATGATCCCTCCACCCTCCCTGGCCCTGCCATGTCAGGGGCCTGTGGCTGCATCCAGCAGTGTCCAGCACCTCACTCTGCTTCTCTTCTTGCTGTTACTGGGATGCTGCTTCCTCACTCAGGGCTTGATTTGTGTTCACTTTGTCTGAAACATCCCAACAATGTCTTTGGGAGCACAGGTTTAGGGATGGTCACAAGTTTATATTCGAAGGCTGTTTATTTTTCAGGACATGTCTCCTCTGTGGCCAAAAATGTGATAGTAGCTGTGGGGACAGAGCAGAGGAACACCAAACTCTCTGGTGCGAGTGATGACAGCGGCCACACAGGGGTCATTAGGACTCCGCAGCCTTAGGACTCTGTTAGACCCTCAGCTGGGTTTTTTGCAGCTCAGCCATCACAGTGTGGTCTGTGTCTGTCTTAGCTGGGTGTGCTCCTGTTGCTGGGAGAGCTTCAGTTCCTCAGGCCATCAGAGCACCCACCTGGAGACATGGACTCTCAGGCCGGCAAGGTGGGCGCCCTGTGAGCAGGGCAGCACCCTGTAGCTTTGGTTGGGCTGCTAGCCCACTGTCCAGGAGGCTGGTAAGAATTTATAACAGGTTAGATCCAGTTTGTTTTGTTTTGGAGTAATGCAATGCTGCATTTTGGTAACAAGAGCCAGTTTCATGTTGGGGAAGGATGGCCTTGTCCCAGTGGCAGATATCTCCAGCTCCAGGAACACCTGGACTCCAAAACCATCTCTCAAGATTCTGGAAATAAATGTCATGTCCCAGCAGGTGCCAGCAAGGCTGTGCTTGAAGAGCAGGATGTGAATTTTTTGTTCTGGTCTGTTGCTATCAAGTTTTGTACCAGCCCCAGAGCAGCAGTCGCTGTGTGGTTTTGGTGTTTCTTTTCCAACCGGGTGCTTGGACTACCGAGTGCGTCACTCTTCTGAATGGAAAGGCTGCAGTTCTGCCACTCCTGGCTGCCTGAGCTACCTCCTGTTCCATGCAACAGGATGGTGGGCTCTTGTTGGTGTGTTGATATGCACATATGGTGCACAGACAGTTGGTGAATTCTGAAGGAATGACCTTCAGGACTGCCATTCCTCTCTATTTTCATGTTTTTGTCATGCTGTGGTGGGTTTGTTCGTTCCTCTTTCATTTCCTCCCAGCGAAAAGCTCTTCAGTCTTCCAGACAGCGTCTCTCTCTCTCTCCTTCTCTCACTTGCCCAGTCAGACCATCTGTTCCCAGATTACAGATTTCTCTGCATGAGTACCAGGTAACAGACGTGGCTTCGCCCAGTAACTACAGCGAAAAAGGCTTTCACACACTCGCTGCAATCTGTGAACATATGATCAGTCTAGGAGAACTTGTCTTGCCAAGCACACACCAGAGACATCTATATGCAGTAACAGGATGAACCCTGAAATCAGGTACTTGGCAGCCCCAACCCTGGCGTTTCCTCTGCATGGCCTGAGAAGAGGAGCCTGTGAGAAAGGGAGGCCATGCTCCTGCCCGGGGGGCTCTCCTGAGGGGTGGAAGCATGGAATGCTTCTCACAGGCTTTGCTTAATGGGAGGTTGGTAGCATTTGGTGTCACTGCCCCTTGTCAGCCTTCAGGCTGGTGTGGGGACAAGGTCTCTCTTCTTTGCTGACAGTTCAATAATGAGCTTTTGCCAAGTGATGGGAGACACCAGAAAAGACAGGTTTTTTCCCCCGTCTTTTATCATCTTGACTGGATCCTGCCCACTTTGTGAGCAGGATATAGAGACAGACTGATATCCTGTACACATGTGCATGTGTATATCTATTAATATATATCTAAGCTCTTATATCCCCTTTCCCATTATCACATCAGTCCTCAAAGGATCATAATTAAACCAGTTATCAAAGCAAGTGGTATTGACTGGAGGAACTGCTGCTTACTCCAAAGACCACTGGACACTTGCCTCAAGCCTGTGCTGCTATTTTCTTCTGTAATGGTTGGAAAGTCAGGAAGCTGGCCTGAAGCTGAGGGACCATGTGTGGGTACCAAAGGCAGATAAGGCACAAAGCAACATTTTGTTGAGCTCTCTTGTGATGTGTGAAACAAGGTTAGTCTTTATCTGTGCTGTGGGGCAACTACTGCAACTTATCCCAACAAATGGGTCATGTATTTATTTTCTGATAAGTGGATGTATGTGTTAAATGTCTCATGTTAGTCTTGTGTTCCCCAGTGACTTAGAAATGATAAAATAGTCTTACACAAATTAGTACCCAAGAGAAACTACTACATAGGCTGGAAGGGAATTTACTAGTGAGTTTTACCTTTAGTTTTGGGGGTTTTTTTACAGTGTTATTTACCATCCTGTGGATTTGTGAAGAAAAAAATGAGTTGGTCATCTGCCACACAGCACTCATGAAAAAATGCTTTGAGCAACTCAAAAACTGAGTGTAAAGATTTTTCACAACGTGGAGGAACCTCAATGTTTTGCGTCTGCATCTGCACAGAAATTAACTAAAACAGTATTCAGAGAGTCAGGATGCATTCATGTATTCATTTATTATTTAACTGACCCATATGGTCCTGTCTGGGTCTTGGCTCCCAAGAGCCAACCTCCATTATCACAGTTACAATGTGAAAAGCAAAAGTGGTAGAGCAGTACTTTGAAAAGGCTCCTTCCTCCCAAACACGATGCAGACATGGAGCAGAAAGGAGCTGTGAGTGCGTGGCCAAGGCAGGCAATGTGTGCAAGTGCTCAGCAGCACTGCCTGTTTGAGACTCCACACCTGCTGCTGTACGCCTCACCAGGGGTTGAGCAGGTCTTCTGATCACAGAGCAACCAATGCACGTGTTGAGAGTCACTTCCTGTGCTGTTTTGTGTCTCAAAGGCACAAGGCTAACAAGGCATTGTTGTTGTCAAGATTTTATTTTGTGTTTCATAGCACAGACAACTTCTATTGCCACACCATCTGTACAGAGGTCAACAGCAATCTTACAGCGTGCTGTGACCTTGCTCTGCTGTTTGAGAAACATTCAGCACACTGAACCAGTTCCTTTGGTGATTGTGTCCTGTTTGCTGAGAAGTTGTTGTCTGTGATGATTGGCAGCTCCTACCAGACTAGGACAAGAGGAAACAACCTCCAGTTGCATCAGGGTAGGTTTAGATTGGGCATTAGAAGAGATGTGGTGTTGAGGGATATGGTTTAGCACCAGCCTGGGTAGAGTTAGAGAACTGTTGGATTTAGGGATCTTAAGGGATTATGTCCTGGCAGGAGAGCAGCAGTGGATTAATGAAAGGGATGGGTTGGTTTTGCTTTTCCTGGTGCTGTTACAGCCTTTTAGCCAGTCAGGACTGCTCTAGCTTAATGGAGACATCAGAGATGACCCCATCCAGGTTGGGGCAGAGCTCCTGAGCTGTGCATATGGGGCTGGGTTCTCAGGCTGCGTGCATGTATTTGGTCTGTGACTCCACAGCCCTGAGCCTGGGACACAGGTGTCCTGGGTGTCCTTGGGGAACACTGAAATGGGTGCTTCCTCCTCTTCCTCCTGCTGTCCACATCAGGGATCATTTTCCCAGCAGTCTGGAATTTTTTCTGAAGCCTGGAGGTAAAAATGCAAGTTGCAGCGTGTTTCTGGTGTGCAGGGCAGGAGAAGGTGTTTGTGCTGGCTTGCAGGGAAGGGAGGGCGCTTGTGCAGTCCCAGCAGAGGGTTGCTGAGCACACAGACGCGCTCAGATACCGGAGAGCGAGATGTATTTATAGGCTAATACAAACGAGGAGATTGTGACTGTAAACAATTTACTCGCTGCTGTTCATTCCTGAAAGATCAGCTCCCAGTTTGGAACAAATCTTCGTTCATCCAAAGCCCCTCCTCTCCCTGCTTTTAGGGAAAACAGGAAAAACAACCATTTGAGCTACAGAGCAGTAATATTCCTGTCAGAAGAATCACTTTGTACTGAAAATCAAACCGATCCGGGTGTGATTACCTCTGTGCAGAGATTCACACTTGCAGCGCTAGGCAGAAGGTGTTAAATAAATGTTGACTCAGGTTTCTGCATTTTCTCTCTAATTTCCCACATCTTAATTCTTTACTTTGTGCAACTGTTTCTGACACTTGGAACCGAATCTTCATCTGAATGTTGTGGTGTGGCTTGGGTTTTGTTGGTTGGTTGGTATTCTGGGGGTGGGAGGGGGGCCGGACACACATTCTTTCACTACTGCGTCCGCGTCTTTCCTCTGCAACGCCGCAGCAGTGTGCCAGAGGATTAGTTACACTGCTTCTCATAAATAGAGAAGTAGAGCAAGGACGAATTAGGCTAAAAGCCAGACACCTTCATTAAGTAAAGTAGGGAGAATAATATATATAATTGGCAAGACTTCTGCTTGCTGTATGCTCTAATGAAATATATTAGCCCTCTAATTATTTTAAAACATTATTAATTGCACTGCGATTGTTAGCTACTGTTGTTAACAGCCAATTAGGGCTACTCTGAAAGGGGAGCTATTTGCTGATCATATGATTTCAAAAGTCAAGGTGCTTACCACACTAGCATTCACTTTTTTATTTAGTCCTCTTTGTAATCCAGAATTAATTCTTCCCCCTGTGAAACAGAACAGCAAAGAGAGCTAGATAAAGGTAGTTGTTATGTGGGAGAACCCCTGGGGACTGTCACACATCCATGTCCTCTTTCTGCTTTTCCCTGCTGGAGACAGATCATGGGCTTGGTGGGCGTTTGGAATGATCCACTCTGGCTCTTATTATATTCAATGACACTCTGGTCTTGTGCCTCAGTATCAGCAGAGATCTGGGCTGTGAACCACGGTCTGTGGGGGTAAATAATTTTGCTTGCTTTCTCTCCCTTTCTTGTTTGCTATGACACATACCTGTTGATTAACCAACAGATGAGCCAGCTGACCTGTGCAAGGTAAATCAGTTTTAACCTATGCTCTAGAAATGAGACCTGCAGCAAGTGACTACAACAGCTGGCAGATCTGTGAGACCCAGCAGGTCACAGCCCAGAACAAATCCAAGATCTTTTACATTGTCCTGGTGGAAAAGCTATCAGAATTGTGGTAGTGTTTCCCTCATTGTGGATGTGTTTCCAGTAGCTTCTACACAGACCAAAGAAGAATAGAAGTCTAGCTTCTGCAGCAATGTTACAAACTAAGTTACAAGAGGCCGTAGGAAGATAAGAGCTGATGGCTCACTGCTGACTTCCTAATGTACAGCAATACATTGCTGATGTGGAATGAAAACTTACTAGGCTTGTAGTTTAAAGCACAAACCTAAAGGAGGGACACTGTGCAAACTGTACTCCTAGGCCAGGAAAGGTGCTGGTGTTGAGGGGAGCCAAGGTTGCCACCGTGGCTCAGGGAAAACACCCCAGACACACCTCTCCTGATTCTCCTGCTGCAGCTCTGCCGTAGCTGCAAATTCAAACTCACTACTGCTAGCTCAGCTGTATGGCCACGGGAGCTCCCTGCTTTGGTGAGTACTGTTCCTGAGGAAGTTTAGCTTGCTTTGAGTCCTTCCCAGTGGCTTCAGGGAGTAAATACAAGAAGAGATACCTCTGCTTGCTCCCCGATGGTCTGAGTGGTGAAAGATGCTTTCATGCTGCCAAAGCCTGCATCCCTAGGTCCCTGTGTATCCTTAGTATTCCAAACTGTAGTTTTAGTCACATCGTTGTCCCAGTAAAAGAGGATTATTTTATGAGCCCCAGTGTGTGACCTGCAACCATTGCCTTTCAAGCAAATCTACTTCAGATTTCTCTGGCAGAAGGAATTTTTAGTTCTTTATGCAAATATATGATGGTGGTGTCCATGTACGTTAATGAAGTCTGTGTCAGCCTAAAAAGCCTAAAAGTCCCTGTCAAGGCCTGACTTGGCAATACAAAAACTCTCCAGGACTTTCACACCAGTAGATCCAAACTGCCAATGCCTTTAATTATTACATTATTTACACTGTTAATTTCAAAGACTGCTCTCAGTATTACCTCACGTGGAGTTTTTAAAGTGTCTCTGCTGAAGACCATTTGGAAAGCTGTGGCACAATTCTAGTTTGGGATGAAAGACAATGTCAAAACCTCCCAACAGTCCCTGGAAAAAACATTGCAGGGATTTCAGCAGCTGTATTGGAGCTGCCACAGAGCAGGGGAATTTGTGCTACTTCTTGATTTCCCTGCACAATGCCACCCCTGTTGTTGTGTCTGCCTGTATACACTTAGGCACGTACCTGATTGTCCATCTTTTGTGGAAGCAGCCTTCTTTTTATTCTATATCTACAATTTTTCACTTGACTGATATTGTAGCCAGTGAACACAACCTGCAGAAAGAGGAAATGCATTTTGGATGTGTCAGGGAGGAACTGCTTTTTAATTAATCCCTTTGGCCTCAAAATTATTCACAGACTGAGAAGTTAGAGCAGAAATAAATCTCCCCATATCTTATTTTATTGCATATGCAGATTTGTGGCACCTGATATGTTTTAAGAACTTGTGCTCGCTTTCTTTGCTGTTTTAGAATTCAGACTGTCAGTTGGTTGGTGTGGACTAACATAAGAATTATAGATCATTCTGTGCTGTGCTGTTCCATTCCCATTCCATTCCATTCCATTCCATTCCATTCCATTCCCATTGTTAAATTGCTTCAGGAGATTTGGATTTGACCAGGTAAAACACAACCCCCCCACCCCATTTCTTAAATTCTGCTTTTTTTAGTGGTTTAAAACCTTTGCTTTAGAAATTGTAGTTGTGTTAAAAATTTAAAGGTGTCTAGACAGAACCAAGGAAAGGTTTCTGGGTTTGGAAATATGGGCAGGTGAATGATACAACCCCACAGCCAACAAACAAACCGAATGGATTTGGATTTCTAAGTGTGATTCCTTACATCTTGAAAATGGAAATGAAAATGTCAAAACCTCATCAGCTGAAAAAAAATAATCCTCTAAAATAATTCAATTATAGCAAAGAAAGGAAAGCTGTATGGCTCATGATACTCCAGTTAGAAGCTCTCTGTCCCCAGGGAAAACACATCTGCTTTGACACAAAATGCATTAAAGGTAGTGTCCTTTAGGAAGAGACAGAGGGAGCTTCCGTCAGGTTGTCACTGTCATTGCCGTGTTATGAAAATCATGGACTGTGGAAATATTTCATTAAAATGAATTCTACTACTTGGAACCTGGTTTCTGGCCAGCACTGGGCTGTTTAGCTTCTAAGACCAGAAGGGATGAGCACAGTGAATAAAATGGGCCACAGCAATTCATAGCACCCTGGAGTGTTGCTTCTGAAAGTGCCTCCTCGTGAGAACTGAGGAGTATCTCAAAACTCCCACAAAATAAAGCATTTGACACATATATGAAGTGCCTCAAGGAGAGGCTAAAAGATCATTAAAAGGCCTGATCTGTTGTTGTTTAAGTGGTGATGTCAGATGGCTGTAGCTGATGCCAGTAAACTGTTACTGTATGGAAAAGTGCATGAAACATGCTACCCACCTTCCCAAGGAGGTGTTTCCCTCCCACCCCCCCATGTCATGCTACCTGATGCAGTTTCTTTGGTCCTGACTTTTACCCCTTCTCTATAATGTGTTCTACTTTCCTTGAGTCAGGGACCCACTGGAGAATTACCCTCAGACCCTGCAAGCCAAGCTTGAAATGAGTCATGGTGGAAGTTGACACTCCTGCACACTTCACTACGTTGTTTAATTCGGAAGGCAGGAATGGAATTATCTAACTTAATAAATGTGTTGTTAAGGGAACCTAAGCAGCAGAGATCTCTTATGAAACTCTTGAACAAAGGTTTACAGACGTTCTCCATAGAGATCCAGCTGAGGCTGGCACTGTAATCTTAGGGGAATTTGTTTATGAAATGGCTGAAGGGGTAAAGCTGTCAAAACAAATAACAAACTCCTTCCACCCGTGCCCAAATTCCCAGGTGAAAACCCGCGCTGAGGATTACAGTGCCTTTCATTCCCGCGGTACTTGTCTTGTGTATGATTGCTTTCCCTATAAAGTTTAATCTGGAGATTGGTCTCCTTTATGTAAATAAATTCTGCAGCTGTTGTGCCGCCTCTTAGGACACATAATGCATAACCACCTTAAATTTCCTTGCTATGTACTTTTGAGGAGCAGGTAAGGACTTTTCTAAGGTTTGTTCGTGCAGTGGTCCATCTCCTGCCTTCAGGGCTTCAAACTTCATTGGGACACTGAGGTTTGCTTTCTCTTTTTCTCTTCTCCAGCACCCAGTCTACTGACTTGGTGTGCAACGTGCTTGGAAGCAGGGGGATCGGCACTGAGGCAAAAGTCCCTCCACTCAGTTGCCTGTGCCTTGCTGAGAACGTGTCTGGTTTTGAGCTTTTGTCACACAACTCATTTTGCTGAACTATCACAGGCAAAGAAATGCTTTTTGTAAGAGTTTAGCACTTGCCATCCTTCAATGAAGAGCTGATAGATCTCTCACCTACATGTTCCTTACTCACTCCAAGTGTGTGGTTTTGCTTTGTATTTCCAAAGAAGTCAAAAGAGGGAAATAAAATGAAAGTTGTGGATGTTCTACACGTGTAAGCACACACACACACACAGAGGAATATGAGCTCTTCAGCCTGCCCAAAGGAGAACCTTCCTGAAGGACTGAAGCAACGTTGTCTGATGGTTTGGTGTACTGTGGAGGTGTTGTCCTGGACATGATGCTGTTAGACCAGCTGCTGCAGTTCTAATGACTGGTCAGTGTGCAGGGAGGCACAGTCAGGCTGGAGGAACTCACTGCAGCATTTTTACAGCAGGCTTCTAGATGTGGTGGGGAAGAAATGTTGCGACTTAGTGCACACATTGTCTGCCTGAACATCCCTGTGTGGCTGAAACTGTGCAGTTAAGTTGTTACAGATCTTGTCACTTCACCCTCTGGCAGCTGTGGCTGTAGTGAGAGGCTGAAGGGCCAGTTGTGTGGATGGAAAGGTGAACCTCTACACAAGCTGTATCCAGAGACAGGATGTGTCACCTATTTACAAAGGCGTACTCTCCTCTCCTGAGGCTTAGACTGTGTCTGAAGTGTGCTATTTGTTACCCAGAATGATATTCTACACGGCTTTCAGTCCTGTAACCAGGGGGAAACATGACAAGCGATCCTCTCAGCATCTAGAGCATTATTATGACGTTTTTAATCAGTGAACAAAGCAAGCAGGTTTCAAGTTAGCATCAAAGAAGTGGGATTTTGAGATACCAGACAGTTTGCTCATGGTCCTGCTGTTGCAGGGGATCACATTTACCTCATGGAAAGACTGGTGTAGACATGTACCATCTCCTTTCTGACTCTTTCAGCACTCCCTCCTGAAGCACACAGTGCTGTTACCCTGCACCCATTTGTCAGCTGTACCTAATTGATTAGGCTCCGGTAACATTTTTATTCTGCACGTGAAGTTCCCTCCTCAGCCATCTCTCCCCCCTCAAATCTACATTCATCATTAATTACAAAATCAATGGGAGAGATGCTCTGGGCACGTACAATTGATGACTCCCCTCTTCAGATTAGCATAGCCTACCCATTCCTTATGCGGAGTGAATAATGCAGTTGGTGCTGCTGTGAAAAGGGGCAGGTCACTCACTGTAAATTCCTGAACAAAACGTGGTGTCATGGGCCTTTTCATTCGCTGAGTGGGGACTGTGTGTTTGGAAGTATCCATCTTCCTTCCAAGCCCAGATTTGTCTCCTATCTCTTGGCAAAGCAGCAATCATAAATTCAGCTAACTAAATGCTCAAACATTGAAAGACTGAGAGGTTGCTTCTGCAAGCTGCAGTGATTAAACTGAGAGCTACATCATGCTGAGACTGCTACTGTGAATAAGATATTAAAAAACAGGTGAAAGGATCCAAAACTGTGGTCTCTTTAAAAGCAGTGATGTTTCTTGCATGAGCAAGGTGATTGGAATTTAAGCCACAATGTGCATACTTTCCTGTGTTTTAGCATATTAAACCAGTGACATCTCCCAGACATTTCTTTCACTCTGTGCTATATTAGGATTAGATCTTCCATTTCTCTTTTCTCAGAGAAATAGGCTTGCACTCACATTTTCCAGAATAGCTTCCATGGTCCTTTAGTAGCTTCCCAGTTGTGATGTTCCAAGGCATTTCAACTGTGAAAGAGACAGAACGTTTATGACAGATATAACCTGATCCTATCAAAGCCAAAGAATGGAAGTAAAGAGGATGGGGCCAGACTTGCTTCAGTTGTGCCCTGTGACAGGACAAGGGGCAACAGGCACAAAGTGGAACCCAGGAGGTTCCACCTCAACATGAGGTAAAACTTCTTGCCTGTGAGGGTGCTAGAGCACTGGAGCAGCTTTCTCTGGAGACGTTCCAAAACCACCTGGACGCTGCGATCCTGGGTAACCTGCTGTGGGTGACCCTGCTTTAGCAGGGGTTTGGACTAGATGATCTCCATGTCTGTGTATTAGAGTTCAACAGAACATACCTGAAACCAAAATGGTCTTTATTAAGTTTGTGATGAAGAGAAATTTATTATCTGGGTTAATAAGCACTGCTGGAGTGCCCCTTGAGCCAATGTTGCAATCCTCCCAATGTGATAACCATCCAGAGTTTTATTTATACCTTGGTGAAGGAAATTATTGCAATCTCTTGGTCTTCGTATGTACATTCTGAGTCAGATATTCCTCCCCAGAAATCCTTCCAAAAGGATTCATTGGTGAAGATCCAACTGCAAACCCAAAGCCTCAGTCTGCTGAAAAGATGGTGTCTGTCAGCACAGACAAGAAGTGCAGAGTGCATGTCAGGACTCAGTCCATACTGTGCTTCCTGCTCACACACATTTTTCTGTTCTTTGCTTCAGTATTACCTCCTCTTTTCCCAGTCCTGGGGCTTTCCCCATGTTTGTCAGCTCCCCAGTCATCTGGCACGATTCCCTGGTTGTTATTTTCCAGTTGTCATAATTTTCCGCAGTTACTACAACCCCTGCCAGAACCCCTTTGTCTCACTTTCAGTAGTTCCTGTACAGTGTTACAGTGTGCTCTTCAAACCTCAGCAGCCATCTCTCAGATCTTTCCTGTCTTAGCCAAACCATACTTACAACCCTTTCATTACCTCGGCACGTGGAGAAGAAAAGGTGGTTGAACCAGATCTGATTATTTCTGCATGAATAAAGTTTTCTTAGCTGAACAGGGGCCCTTTTCATCTGAAAACCCCTTTCAGATTGTTGGTCTGTGTAAGTACATTAATGAAGTTTTCCAGAAGCACATTACTGATTTTTTTGCCTGTGACACAGTGTTGATGCATTTCATCAGGTAAATACGTGCTTAGGAGCCTTTATGAAATGCAGTCCTGTAAGCATTTGCTCGCAGTTTTAAAACTCAAATTATTGGACCCGATTGTGCAACTAGTCCTCCTTAAAGAAGAAATTATCACTGCAGTGCATCTGCATTTGGAGTTAAAATAAAAGCTTAGAATCATCCCCATGAGCTGTTAGCAATCATTTTGGGGTGATTTCAAACTCTGTATATCATGTGCTTCCCCAGAATTTTGCCCTTTTAATACACAAGTATATTCTTGACTTACAGGAAGAAGAGACTTACATCTGTTTCAATTCCAGAACTTGTTTGCCAAGTTTCAGCCCAGGACAAAATGTTTCTGGGTTTCTGGTTGGATTTGGGAGCCCTGGAAAGCAGAGTTTGTGATGGGAACCCTGACACCATTTCACTGCAGTGGCACTGGCAGTGCAGACTAACACACGCTAGAAAGAGAACTTCAGATTAGAGATGACATTTAGGACATGAGACCTTCTCCAGTCTGGGAAAAATAAGTGTGCTCTGGGTTTCTTTTCCACAGCCTGAAAAAGGCCTCCTGGTTTAAGTGTCATCTCTAATGCTATTGGCAGGTATTTAATTAACCTGTTTTTAAATTGTTATTCTATGCTGGCTGAACAGATTTGTGCTGGGTGATGAAGCCTTTTTCCTCTAGAGTCACCCGGGTTGGTTCCCCTCCTCGATAGACCATTTCCTTTAAGTCTGTTCCTTCTTTGGGAAGCAGCAGTACTGGGAAGCAACAGGAATCTTCTTGAAAGGTAAGAGGATTCATGTCAGCGTGACACTGCTGAGGATTTACAGTACATCCACAGAGAAAACTGCCCTTCCATTGTTTCCTGAGGTTCCTTTGGACCAGGATTTAAAGCTGGCCATCAGCTACCTAGCTTTGAATGAGATGAATGTGCTGATTTTATGAAATCCTCTCCCACTGTGTCAGGCATGTGGCTCCATGAGACCTTCACATCTCAGAAGCCTCTGGAGGAAGAAATACAAAGATGCCCAAGTCCTGCTCCATCAGTTAGCATCTCATTTCTCAGCTATTCCCCTCAGTAGCCTTTTCTAGAAATCTAATTCTCTGCCCAGGTTCTTGAGGGTATCTGTCTTTAACAAAAGACAGCTAAGAAGCCAAATTCCATGATCCTGACCCTAGATATCATTTTGAATGTTGCTGATCAGCCCTCCCCTCCCCTCATTGCAAAGGGAGGGGTTTTCTCTTTGGTTTCAAGAAAGTGCCTCTCTGATTTGCAAGTTACTCTATGAAAAATAAAACTAAAATAAAGCTTGACACATTTTGCCTGACAAAAATCCTTAACTACATAGTTATTTTGCAATGCTTTGATCAGATAGAGGCTACACATTTGTAAGGTGAAATGGTTACTATACGGACAGAATATTGCCTAAAAAGGAGACCCGCTTTTGCCACTGGGAAATGCCAAATCCTGTAGCCTGCTCTTGGTATTCCTTGGAACATTTCTAAGGGAAAATATATAAATCAAATTAATTTATTAATTATAATAATAGCAGTGTAATTGTACTGTAGGGAAGGTTATTTTGCATAACTGTAAAATACTACAGAAGGCTCAACATTTGGTGTCTTAATAAGGATCTATCTTCACTCTCAATTAGCAGTTTCATGGTGTCTGCTGTGCTAACTGCTACAGCAGTAATGGGTAGTCTTGATGTGTTCTTCAGTGCAGGAGGTAACATGTAGAGCCACCACCTTGGCTGGGGTCAGTCTTGGGGTGTTGGCTGAATAGCTTAGAGCTGAGCTGTGACAAGCGGACAAAGAGCCTGGCAGTCTCTATGCTAATGTGTCTGCAGGAATTTGCACAGGGCACTGGTGAGGGTAGCAGAATAAATCAAAGTGCGAAACAACTGCAGCCTAATGTCACAGCCAGGCAGGCAGTGACTGGGCATGCTGTTTGGGAATAGCTTGAGTTACCTGTCAGTGTGGCGTTTTCTTTCTGTGGCTAGAGAGTAATGTTATGTGAGGATAAAAGCAAGGGAGCACAGATGGTTGTTATACAGACTTGATCCTCTAAAACCTTACCAGAGCAAATTATTCCATTGACGTAAGTGGGACCATTCCTAGGAAAAAGATCTCTGTTACATCCTCTCATTCTTTTGTGGTGGAGGTGATCTGTTAAGGGCAGCTTTGTTGCTCTGTGTGTGTATCTAAGCATCTTCAACAAAATAGCATTGTTTGGGAGGGGCAAACTCTGCCACAACCTAAGGGTCACTGGCATCCCAGTCATTGTTTAGAAGGGCAGGATGTAAATTCTCACCTGGAAACGTTATCTCTTTGCTTTCTAAACAAAGAGATACAGACTCTGATACGACCTGGGTATGTTCTTGTCTGTTTCACTGCCAGTTTGGAACTGAAGCCAAATTCTTTGGAGTCCCTTTTTTTCAACACAAGGATTAAGAGGAAGTCTTGAATCCCTGCCCTCCTTCAGTTTTGAGGGAAAACACCCAGTTCTTAGAGTTCCTTGCATATAAGCCATGCAGTTATGCTCTGCACCTGAGCTGCCTTCGGAGTTGTGTTTGTAGAGTTTGAGACCATTATTTAGACCTTCAGATTTACAATCTGCTGAACAATTTTCATTTTGAAGATGCCTTTCCCTATGAGAACTTGCAGTGTTAGACTTGCAGAGATAAAGCTCTCCTCTGCTTGGAGGTTTAACACCCTTGGACACAGGCCACCTTCGGTGTTGAACTCTTGCTAGCACCACTGGACCAGGCAGTGGCAAAATATTACACAGAAATATTTAATGATTGTTGAAAATTGGATTCCTCTCATTGAAAAAACATTATGAATTCTCTGAAAGTAAAAAATAAAGCATAGCATTGCTGATTTTTATTATAGCTGTCACTGTCATACCATGGATTCAGCTAACGAAACCTTTTGTTCAGAATAGTGTTTAGTTTGAATTCTGGCACTTTTAATTGAGTAACTATGAGCATTTTGTCATATTTGTACCAGGGATGGATTGCACTGAATCTGTCTGCAATGTTCCTGGCACATATTGTCTTTAAAAACAGAACCAACGGGAGGACCTGCAAATACTTTACTTACTTTGATGCTATTTACTCCAGCATTCTCTTCTGGAAGGAATATAATTCTTCATTAAAGGCTGAAAAGAATATTAGCATTAGTTCTGGATTCTCAAATACAACATTTGTGAGGGGAAAGGGTGAAACCATTGGCACAAATAACAGATCAGCCCAGAGCTTCTCTTGGTGAACAACTTAAGGAGACTTCATGCATCTATCTATGTTGAAACAAGATTATCCATGTGGGTTTATACTTCTTTCACACAAACATCTTTGCCTTTGGAATAGCACAGCGTCTATCACTGCCCTGTATCTGAAGAACCCAGCCCACAGAAACTGTTTGGAACCAGCTTTCTGGAGTTCCATCTGACTCCAAGCACATATTGGTATAGTTCAGTACCTGTGCTGACAGAGGGGTATGTATGTGCAGACAGGCCTGGCATCATACATTGTAATACAACCATGACAGGGAAGCACAGCACAAGCTAACGCTGCCATTTATTTCTGGAGCTCTAATTTAATTCAGTCATAAATGAGCTGAGTACAAGTATTAATCTGAAGTCATTTTTATTTCTCATCTGCTGGCTAGAGCTTGCAAACAATAGGGTAAAAGTCTGGCTATACTGCTACAAACAAGTAAACACTCTTTTCTGCCAAGAAGACTACAGTGTAAACACACAGTCAGGGAATAATTTTTGACTAATTCCTCCTGCATATGGATGCTTGGAAACTACAGATGCAGCACAACAGAATCCATGTGCAAATATTTCCCAGAAGAAAAGAGAACTTGTGTTGCCCCTGGTTTGTAATAAACCATCACCATGGGCTGCAGTTAGCCCACATTAGAGAAACACTGAGGACAGGGTGAGGTGTAGGAGGTCTAGCCCATGTGAAGGAAAAGCAAGACAAGTTCAGAACCTGGGATGAGGGCATGGAGAAGACACAGGAGAGAATGAAAGCCTCAGAAAGCAGCTACCAAAGCTTCTGTCCTTATACCTGCTGTTTTCTGATGAGGTTGTGAGGTTACCTGCACCAGGGCCAGCTGAATCAGACTTACTTGCTAATTTAGAGCTAAGAAAGAGCTCAAGGAGTGCTGGACTGAAGCTGGGATTGAAGCCTGACATGTAGACTTAAAAGCCAGGTTGTTCACTTCCGTTCTATTCCCTTACCGTGCCTCACAATGGTACAGCAATGGGAGCAGTTGTGCTCTGACATGGAGCAGTAGCTCCTCTGGTGCTTAAACTTGCCTGACCAGATTTCCCTCCTGTGATGTTGTCATTATCTGTGTAACTCCAGATGTAAAGACAATTTATCTTTTCCATTTTCTTTACTACATCTCCACGAGAACCATTCTCCTTCCTGACCTATTGCCAGCATTTTTGAACACCACCATCTCCTCAGCATCACTGGACAATCCCTTGGCCCTATTTATTCCACTGAAAATTAACCTGTCCCAAGTTCATGGAATTTCTCTGTATTTCCTTGCCTGCCTTCATCTCTTTCTCCCCCCCAGTTCTGTTGACTCTGAGCTTCCACATATTCCTGGTCTTACCTATGTATACAAATTTGTATTTGATTTTGATTTCCAAACCCTCTAATTTGTATCAAATATTCCTAAGGAGAACACTCAAAATCAATGCCTGTTGACACATCAAAACACTAAAAAGCGGGCCAGAGTGAAGTAAAGGTGCAAGAGCTCTGAGCCAAGTCTGGCAAGCATTGATTGAAAAGGTAGGGGATATTAAAAAACAATGATCCAAGTTTCCTTATTTGTCTTTTGGAAGCAATCTTTTGGTTTAGATTTCCTCCAGTTTTAATCAAGTAACCAGAGCCAATGTAAATAGGAAGAAAAAGGGTGAAAGACAATTGATAAACCATCCCTTAGAAGGGCAGAAGCTTTCTGTTTGGTTTTACTCTGGCAGAGAACAGCTCCATTCAGTTCAGTCAAGCTTTGCCTTTCCAAAAATCTTGTGGTTCTGGCTGAACTCCACAAAACAGAAAAACTTCAAAGCTAAGGATCAAGCCTCCAATATTTGGTCACAGTATTACACAGCTGGGTAAAATGAGGGCTGGTAACCCATCAGCTGTGGGGAGGGGGAGATCTCTGACCCTGTGTTTCCTTCCTTCTGCTGATTGAATCATAACAAATGCCCAGCACCATTAGATGAATTTGTTTTGCTATGATGATAAAACGACTTTGCTTTTTGTTTTGGAAGCAATTACATTCTAGACTGTCTGCACACATGTATGGATAACAAAATATTTTGTATCTCTAAGACAGCTACAAAACCTGCTTCCCCTTTCCTGGTGACCTGCTCTGTGTTCATAGATCCTTGCAAACACCTTTTTCTTCCACTGGCCAACATGGGAACGTGTGACATGCAAAGTTGTACTTTGTTCTGCCTCTGCTGGGATCAGCATATGAAAAAAAGCAAGCTCCACACATGGAAACATCTTTTGTAACTGCACTGATAGAGCTTAGGAGACTGGGCAATGTTTTGGGCTCAGAGCCAGGGATGTTTAGTGCAATTTTCTGCAGCAAGGCGAGTCAATGGATATGCAGAAAAGACTGGTTGGGGAAAAAAGTCACACATGTTGCTTCATCATATAGGTTAAAATTTTTCCATTGCCATCTGTTCCTTAAAGGGAAAATTGGATTTTGTGAAAATACTTTCTTCAAAAAAAAAAAAAGTGTCAGCTTTCTGTAGAAAATTAGAGCTATTCATCAGGAAGCCAAGCACCTGCAAGCCAAATATTTCTGATTGAAAGAATTGGTTTGGAGAGCTGCTGCCACACCTCTCAGGAGGGTGGTACTTCACTTCCACACCCTTTGTGGGGGTCTCAAAGCACCCCATCTTTGCTGCCTTACATGACCCAGCTCAAGCGGGGCAGGAGCTCATGCAGCCAAACGGATGTGTGGGCAATGCTGCCCTCAGAGCAGAATGGAGATGTGAATGGGTTTCTCCTTCCACTTCTCCTGCAAGGCTCAGGCCTGGGAGCAATCAAGCTGGGGTCACAGGGATGCTCAGGGATCTTGGGCTGAAAATGAGCCCCAGGACTGAGCTGAGCAGGACCTTATAGAACAGTGATGGTCTGTGAGCATCTAAAATCTACCCTCTGCACATCCACAGAAGTCTTCCAGAGTGGGGCTTTGTTATTCCACCATTACAAAAAGGAATCTCTTCTGCTCTAAAATTAAATCAATAAGAACAAATAATTTTGGGAAAGTAAGGGGCCTGAGTCTGCTCTGTTAAAGAGGCATGAACTGGAGAGAAGATTACCTAGAACTGGAGCTTGTGCTGTTTCACGCATTTCCCCCCCCTCTCTTTGTAAATTTAGGCCAGTTCTAAAATGGACAGCAAAAAAGCTTTGTTTTGGGTTTGTGGAAGTGTTTTGGCAGCTCCAGAATGAACCCCTCCATTTTGAAAATACTGAAAGGAAATGTTTTGATGGGGGTTTGGTTGCATTGTTTCATCCAGGACTATTCACTGAATTCCATTCAAATTCAGGCATAGTCTCACTGCCTCAGACCTATTGTGTGGTGTGTTTGTCATTTGTCAGAAGCAGTGCTTCATTAAGTTTTGCATCAGTTCAACCTTAAATATTGGCAGAGAATGCTTCACACGGCACTGAGCATACACAGCTACATTTCACACCCACCTTGTAATCATCATCCCAGCAGAGAGCACCCAGCTGCGTGGAGCTACTGCAGGAGCCTTCACCTGTTGAGAAGAGGTGGTAGGCAGGCCCCAGTGCCCAGTGTTGCTTCATCCTCTCCATCAAGCAGGACAGTCTGTCTCCTCCTTGAATGGACACTGGAATAGAAATATAGCATGGTTTTGGTTGAAAGCAGCCTTAATGATCATCTTGTTCCACCCTCCTGCTAGAGGCAGGGCCACCTCCACCTCCAGGTTGCTCAAGGCCCCATCCAACCTGACTCTGAACACTTCCAAGCTTGAAGTCTCCACAACTTCTCTGGATGACCTGTTTCAGTGCTTCACCACCTGCATGGAAAAGAATTTCTTCCTAATGTCTAATGTAAATCTATCTTCCCCCAGCTGTGTCACTGCATGCCTTTGTAACAAGTCCCTCTCCAGCTATCCTGTAGGCACTGGGCAAATGCCAGAAGGCTGCTCTGTAGTCTCCCTGTAGAGACAACAACCCAACAGCTGGGTTGTTCTCCAGGGTGAACAAATACAACTCTCTCAGCCTGTTTTCATAGGGGAGATGCTCCAGCCCTTTGATGGTCTTTGTGGCCCTTCCTTTGGACCCTCTCTAACATTTTCATGTCCTTCTTGTGATGGGGGCTGGCTCCAGAGTGGGACATATTATGTGGGGTCTCATGACAGTAGGGGAGAGGAAGAGAATCACAGTCTGATGGCTGGCACCAGAGCTTCTGAATCTGTTTGCTGAAGTGTCCTTCTGCCACTGCCCATGTCTCTGGTCCTGCCGCTGAAGGAGGAAACTTTGTTGCTCACGTTAGTCTCTGTGGTCATTGTCCGCCTTATGTTTTTTGCCTTTCTTTTCTTTCCTTTTCCCCATTAACAGGGATTGGGCTGAGTGTATTCCAGCTGGTTTGCATATTTCTAAAAGCCATTCACCTGCATTAGCAGTAAACAGCTGGCATACCAACATTGCTGTCTTTTCTGGCTGCTCAGCTTCTCCAGGGCTATTCACAGCTCACACTTTACTGAGGTCGCTGGTATCACCCTTACACGTTTCCTGTGTTACAGGAGGATCGAGTTCCAGGAGTTAACGAGTCAAAAAATACCCCTGGGGCTGGCAGGAGAACTAGGTAGAGAAGAGTGTTCCACATGTCCACTCTATTTCTGGAACTGCTGCCTTCATGTGAGAAAAAATTATGATCAAACATAGGTCTGAAACATGGGACCCCAATGCTCCATTCCACCAAAGTATGGTGGGACCTCATCCTGTGCCCAGTGCTCCATGCCTGGACCCTGCATAGTCTCTGGGATAAAATCTGCACTACTGTAATTGGGAACAGCTCCAATAAAATCACTATCTCCACATTTGTTCTCTTGAAATTCAAAGCCAGGCTTGGCCCACTGTGTGGACTAAGTCCAACTGAAAGCTGGAGCCAGATTCTGCTCTACAGGAGAGTAGATGAGAGTTAACTCTATCATGGTTGCTTGGGCTCAGTCCTCATGTGCGTCACACTGATATAACTGCTCTGACCTCAGTGGAATTGATCCTGATTTATACCACTGTAACTGAGATTGAGGCCTGCATTGTTTGAATTCTGTTGGGTGTGCCTTCTTCCAGGGTGGAAACTATTTGCAGGCTATAATGGCCACTTTCTGAACACTGAGGCTTGCCATAGCTGAGATTTTTGGTGGGGCAGGGGTGTGGAGTAAAGGATATAAAGCCAACTTTGTGCTTAGTGCTACCTTGTACGTTCTGAGTCCTTCAGTGTTGTGTTAAATTATCATAGCCTAATTAGGGAACTAGGAGTGTGCTCTCCTCTCATTCTAGTGTAGTGGATGTGTTACAAGATCACCCAGAGGGAGGGAGGAGGTAACTTTAGGAAATGCAACATGGTGATTCTGTTCAGAGCTTTTTTCATGTATGGGCTTCCCTGTTAACTGATTTTTCTTGCCTCTGCAGCTCCTTTTCCCCCCCACTTTACCTATGATGTTTCTGAAGTATGTGCTGAATGGGATGCTGCCCCATGGGGTGATGGGATGAATGGGATGTTGTCCCATGGGATGCTGTGATGCTGTGCAGCTGGATGATCGTACATCTCAAATGGCTCACTTGATATTCTCACACTGAGCTGACTGGGTGAGCTGCAGCCTCTGCCAAGGGGAATGGCTGCTTTTCTCTCAGGACACTGGAAGTCTTGAATATGACATAAAGAACACTTCAGCTAGCAAGATACTATACACACGTGTGTGTGTGTCTATACACACCTATATCTGTGTGTGTATATAAATATACAGAGTGAAAACCAGCTCAGTCTGCCTTCTCTCGCACTGGAAATGCTCAGCTTGTCAGGCTGACCTTTTCCCCTGCTGGCAATGAAGGCTGCCCAGGCGTCCCACATGCCATAAAAAGTCAGGCCGTGACCACATCAGGCACGCCTGGCAGGGCACGGTTGTTGCATGTAATACTGTGCTGTGGTGACCTCTTACAGGGAGAGGTGCCTGCTCACGTAACTGTTGCAAGGGAAGCACACAGTGGAGCTCAGCAGTGCTTTGGCTCTTTGCTCTTCCAAGGGACACTTACTCAGTGAGGATTTCTTTTATCTTAAAAGCTTCAGCTGTGGGGCTTGTAGCCAGCTTCCCCCAGGCAAATCAGAGTATTTCCTAGTTTTACCTACAGGTGCATTCATGGCATATTCCTACGTAAGTATTCCTCCCAGGCAACCAGCACCAGAACAAGAGGACACAGTCTCAAGCTGTGCCAGGGGAGGTTTAGACTCGAGGTGAGGAGAAGGTTCTTCACTGAGAGAGTCGTTCGTCATTGGAATGGGCTGCCCAGGGAGGTGGTGCAGTCACCATCCCTGGAGGTGTTCAAGGGGGGATTGGATGTGGCACTTGGTGCCATGGTCTAGTCGTGAGGTCTGTGGAGACAGGTTGGACTCGATGATCCTTGGGGTCTCTTCCAACCTTAGTGGTTAGACTCAATGATCTTGGAGGTCTTCTGCAACCCAAACAATTCTATGATTCTATGACTAACAGTACCTTCAGAAGCAAAAATGTTTAACCAGTCAAATTTGGATGAATCTTCCCTTATCATTCTTTGCTGGATTGTTATTCTGTGCCCAAGCATTCAGATTTCCTGATCTTCTCTCTGGTTCTACTTGACTGTGGGGGGAGGGAAAGAGGTTTTTTCATAGCTTAATATCTTCAGTTGCTAAATCATATTATTCAGTTTTAAATTGTTCTTATTTTATCCAGTGTGGCACTCAGACTTGCTACTACATGTTCTTATCTATACCTTGGTCATATACTAATTTACTACAGAAATAGTGTCTTATATTCATGGAACTGAAAGATTTAACAGTTTTTGAGGCTGCTATGGTCTCATTTACAACAGTGTAACTTAGTTGCAAGCTCAGCTGCAGCCTTTCAAAGTGGAATACATCAAGGAATAGTTATTGCAGTATGTTTGGCTAAAATCAGGCTCCACCCTTTGCTGTTACTACCATTTAACATTTA
Organism: Dryobates pubescens; assembly: GCF_014839835.1. Taxonomy (NCBI): domain Eukaryota; kingdom Metazoa; phylum Chordata; class Aves; order Piciformes; family Picidae; genus Dryobates; species Dryobates pubescens. The sequence goes on from NC_071643.1 coordinate 8,346,726, forward strand.
TATAGCAGTAGTATCAGGATGCAAAGCTCCATGCTTTTAATGATTATAGTGTCTTATTTAGGTGCATTGGCAAATCCCCTGCTATGGTGTGGTGATAAAGAAAGACAACCTGAATAGATAACTATTCACCATGGAGATTAAAGGGCTTAACATTTGGTCCCTGTCTGCAAGCTGACAGGATGGATCATTCCATGTCATTACAACAAACTGACATGAAGTTGCATTGATTACTGTGACTATGACACAATCTCTCCTAGTGATGTACCCAAGGTCTTTCAGCACAGTGTCTTTTCTGAACACTGATACTACACCAGCCATTTGTTCTGGCTTTGTTACTAAGATACACAGTGCAAGAAAACAATACTGCAGGTCTCCTTCAATGCTAGTATTTCCTCATCTTCCTGTGAATCCTGCCGCTTGCACCTCCCTGTGCTGAGCAGTCTAAGGAAAGACTGACAAAACAGATTTTTTCCTTCATTATAGTTGTTGAAAGGATCCTTTATCCTCAAATGGAGAATGCCAAATTGTGTTTTGATTTCTTAGGGGCTAACCTCAAAGACTGAAAGAATGATGCCACAAAAAGAACTACATGGTAGGTATTCAGTGAGGTAATGGCACCTTAGGTAAAGGTCTCCGGAAGTAAATATGGGTACAATTTATCAGGGAAGGTGTGGAATGCCCACCATGGTCTTAGGGGAAAAAAAAGACCAGCCCCAAAATCTCCCACAAAACATAATCATCATTAAGCTAGAAGTGAAGACAACATATAGATTCGACTCTTTGCTGAGGATGCACCAGCCCCTTCCAATTCTGTTTTCAGGGTCAGGTCTTGAACTGGTGCTAAAATCCTGACAGCTGGGTGGACTGTACTGGGCTGTCCAGTGGTACCACTCTGGTTTCACTAGAAATGGATCTTTAATTCCTTGACAGTCCTGATTCTCAGCAATGCCCTGTCAATCTTGTGTTTACCAACATTTCAGACAAAGCAGTGTCTTTCAGATACAGTGAGAGATGAATTACTAGATGTTGCCCAGTTTCAAAGCTCAGCTGTCCTGAATTGATGTGTTTATAAAGAGCAGTGTGTGGCACCAGTTTACTGTGCAGAGACAGATGATTTTTTCAACATCTGTGTCTCAAAACCAAGCAGAGAACAGGAAAAATGTTTGTTTTTTCTTTATCTTGTTAGAAGCAGTAATTAAATAAGCTTTTCACTAAGATAGCATATGAAAAACCCTGATTCCCAGGAGAAAATAAATCTAGTAAGGTATGAATTAGTGAAAAAGGGAGATAAGGATGAAAGTAGCCTTATAAGTAAGTGTTGTGATATAAACCACAGTAACATAATACTATCATTTCTGTCATGTTTTTATACATTAGCAAAGCCTTATTACCTACTTCTGTGGCTCACTCTCTCATGGGCTCTGCAGTGTTCCCTGCTGCAGTGAGTAGCCATGCTAAATACCTTGGGGACTGGTCTCTCCCAAGACAGCCACTGTGGATTCTTCCCTAACTGCAGATCCCTGCTATTTTAATGGCACAAAGAATTCTGTGTTTTGACATGGAAATCCTTATCACTCTAAAAATGAATTACAGTATTCATCCAATCATAAGATGACATTATGAAAGCAGCTTCTTTTTTTGCTGATGCAGTGACTTTGGAGTTGCTTGACATTATTCTGGTAACACAATTTGACTGGATATACATTTTGACATCCAGGAAACAGGGACACTGATGGAAAATGATGGACCCAATGTCAAAAGAAGAAAAACTGGCTGCAGGAGGACACCCAGAAATGTAATAGGTGGATTTAAAAAAGCCCCAACCCTTTCCCAAAGGGGAAAGTCAATAAACAGAGGGGTAAAAAAATGGAAAGAAAAGGCAAAGATGACCCAGTTTTTATATTTCTTTCTTATTAAAAAACACAAACAGATACTGAGGGGAATTTTAGAGCTCAGTAGGTGCAGGCTGACAAGTAGTTTTAGCCTGAATAGTTGTCTTTCAATATTCATGTTTCTGTTTCTGCTACAGCCTTCAAGCATAGCTGTGCTGATAGTGCAGAGTATCTTGTGATTAAGCAGCCTTTACCTTGTTCACACTTTCAGTATTTTAACATTTTCCCTGTAAACGTGTTTCAGAATCCCATGAATGAGACCCCATCCTCAGGAGGACTAGCATTTGTAGGCAGTTTTTGTTGTGGACATTTCATTGCAGAAGCCAAGACCTTTTCTTGTGTCCCTCAAGAGCCTTTGTAAATACATCTGTTTTCACATTTAGAAAATGCATTTATACACAATTTACCAAATCTCCAGGATAAAAAAGTCTGGGTTTGGAATCAGGCAGGAACATGCCCTTTTACATATTTCATCCACCCAAACTGAGCTTTTATATGTGTCATATGTCGGTCACTTTGCCCTGTCACTGAGTGATAAGATCTCATAGGTAAAGGACTCATGACAAGCCTTAAGGCAGAGCCGTATTAAATAAAGCAGTGACAAGAATTCAGCATTAGCACAGTCCACAAACTCCTCTTCCCCAAGTCAATGATACCAGTTAAGCATTTTACTGCCTGCTGACATCATGTCTCCCTTTGCACTGACTCCAGTATCAGAGTTGTTTCTAAAGCCAGTCAGAAAGACTTCATTATTCTGATGCTTTGGAGCAGACAGTGAAGTCCCTGAGCAGCAGATTTAGGAAGCTGGGGGACTGGTGTAGTTAATATCATTTCATGCTTACTGCTCTCTTCTGTCCTTCTGTAGGTATCAACTGTTGGTCACTATTGGGCATAGAACAGAATCATAGAATTGTTTTGGTTGGAAGAGACCCTTAAGATCATTGGTTCCAACTGTTAACCCAGTACTGTGAGGTTATCACTAAACCATGTCCCTCAGCACCACATCTTTGTGGCTTTTAAATCCCTCTAGGGATGAGGCCTCCACCACTTACCTCATACTGGCAAAATGGACCTTTGGCTTGCTCTGCAATGGCCATTCCTATTGCTCCAGGCAAAAACCCTACAACCCTACAAATAAACCTCAATCACACACTCATCTAAAACACTAATTAACAAGAAAACAATTTTGTTAGCAAGAAGCAATGCTGAAGTCAAAATACTGAAAAATAAACAAGAAGGAAAACTAGAAGTTTTTGTCAAAGTGACTTGGCTCCATTTTCCTTCACTCTTGGCTAGAACACTGCCATTGATAGGGTTGCTAAGTGCATTCTATTTACAAATATAAACACTTGATTTTGATCAGCAAAAATGCATCAGCACACTTGAACAGTGTCAATGATGACATAATTACACTCACAATTTCCTCTCTGTAATGATTTTTAAATGTCAGCAGTCATTTTTTGTCTAATTGTAGCTCACATGTCAGCACTTCCTCTTAAAACAGCATGTTCCTCTCTGCTGGAATTTCACACCTCTCCACTCACTCACTCACTCACTTCACCAGTGAAGATAATGAAGATGATGCAGGGCTCCAGGATATTTTCACTCCTGTGCTGTTTTACCATTTAAAATCAAGCAGTCAGACCGAGGGCTTTTTTTTCCTTCAGTAGAGTTTGATCAGTTATGTGCTAAATCATTATTGGATTTTAATGAACAAATCAAAAAGTAGTCTTCGTTGTTCTGCCCCCATGCTGCTGCTGTGCTAATGACACGTTTAAATGCATGGGCTCCTGTTAAAAATAGTCTCGCACTCCTCTACTGCAAATGTGCTCACTGGAGGAGAAGGCTGACCCTGCAGTGCCAGGTAGCCCCTTGATCAGCTTGGTGTTTAACATGGTGCAAAGATAGGTGACCCTCTCCGCACAGGCAGCCTGATTAGAGATGTTATCACTCCCATCTCATGCTATGAGCAAGAAAGTGACTTCTGAAATGCTGTTGTGCATGGTTGCAGGCCTCCAGAGCCCACAGCCTAACAAAGAGGTGCATCTGAAGTTCATCTCATAGCCCTCTTCCTCTTTCCATAGATCACAGACCACATCATCAAGAGTATGGAAGTGTATCACTTGTGCAATGAACTGGAAGCTCTGTGCTGAGGTTATCAGCAAACATTTTCCACTCATCTGAACAGACACTAGAGTTGGGAACAGGGGCTAAAGAGGCCTCCTTCAATCCAATTTGCTTACAACTCATCTTTAGCTCTCTGATGATGCTTAACTCTAGAGTTTAGGAGGTAAAGCTTATAATTTACTGGCTCATTTAGTATCAGAATAGGTGAAGAGCCATAAAGAATGCACACTGTGAAATCAAATAATGAAATAATGTGGAGATATCTGATAAAAAGAGAATATGTTTGAGTGCCTCTGATTACAAGTACACACCCACACAGAGATGTATGACTCTCACATATGTGTAAATGGGTCCCTGAAAGACAGAGGGATGGATGGATGAATAAGTGAATAAATAATGTGTAGGTGGGGGATGGGAGTCTGTATCCTAAAGCCCATGATAAACATTTGTTAAGTGTCTCTGTGACATTACCAACACACCTGAGGCATGCACACGCACAGTCATACTTGTCCTCATGCATATGCTCGTGTCACACAGTCACTGATCTGGTTTGTGCTCCATTTTTATGTCCTATCACAGAATCACACAGAATTATCTGGTTGGAAGAGAGCTCAAAGATCACCCAGTACAACCCTCAACTAAACCATGGTCCTAAGAGCTAGGTCCCCATGCTGCTTAAACACCTCCAGGGATGGGGACTTCACCATTGCCCTGGGCAGACCATTCCAATGTTTGATAACCTCTCTATGAAGAAATATTTTCTAACATCCAGACTGAACCTACTTCAGGTTTTCCTTTTTGACTGAATTAATGCCTCAGAAATCTTCTGCAGTTGTTTGAAAGGGCAAGACTTTTTACAATCATATCCTACACACTGGAATAGAGACCCTCTGAAAAAACAGATGTATCTGTGTCATCCCATTGCAGAGGGATGTCCCCAAGGACAGTTTCATTGAGGAAGCTAGGTGGAGTAAAACAACTAATGACCCAGCCATCAAGAGGGAGAGAGACCAAATTCTTTGAATACTTCTAGGAGGGCTGGACCTACTTCAAGAAAGAATTCTTGAAGGCGCAGGAACAGGCTGTGCCAATGTGCCGGAGGATGAGCCGCTGGGGTAGAAGGCCAGCCTGGATGGGCAATGAATTTCTGGGTGAATTAAGGGGAAAAAAGAAGGTGCATCATCTTTGGAACAAAGGTGAGATAACCCATGGAATAGTTAAGGATGTTGCTAGGTCACGTAGGAAAAAAATAGAGAGGAAAAAGCCCATGTAGAGCTTCAGCTAGTCACTGGTGTGAGGGACAAGAAAAATCCTTCTACAAATGTATTAATAGCAAGGGGAGGGGCAAGGACAACGCCCACTCCTCGGTGGACGCGGAGGGGAACATAGTAACAAAAGATGAGGAAAAAGCAGAGGTGCTTAACACTTCTTTGCCTCAGATTTTAATAGCTGGATAGGTTGTCTTCTGGAAAACTGGCCTCCTGAGCTGGCAGATGGGGGCAGGGAGCAGTATATTTCCCCTGTGATCCAGGAGGAAGTAGTTACAGACCTGCTTAGCTGCTTGGATCCCCACAAGTCCATGGGACCAGATGGGATCCATCCTAGGGTGCTGAGAGAGAACAGAATAGAAAGAATAGAATAGAATAGAATAGACCAGGTTGGAAGAGACCTTCAAGATCATCGCATCCAACCTATCAACTAATCCAACCCACCTAATCAACTAACCCATGGCACCAAGCACCCCATCAAGTCTCCTCCCAGGTGTGCACCTGGGTTCTGTTGGAGTCTCCTCCCACCCCAGGTGTGACCACTTGGCCCTCCCCACCCACTCCCCTATTTAATCCCCCCTAGGTAAAGCAGAAGCCCCAAGCTGAGCCCTTCTGGGCTGGAGGATCCTCTCCTCACTGGTGAGTGCCCCTGGTGCACACTGGGTGATGGTGGTGGTGATACCAACAAAGGCCGGGGGGCCTGGTGGCCCCCCGGCCAGGTAGGGCAATGATTCCAATATCATCCATGGTTCCTTACTGGGGCTGGCTCCTCTGTGTGGTATCTTGCTGCTGAGGGTCTTGCCCCTGGCTCTGGGATGGGTGCACAAATGATGGTGGTGGAGCAGGAGTGTTTAGTCATATGCTATTATGCTAACTACACTATTTTTACTTGCAGGCCCCCTGAGTCTGCTCTCATCATTCAATAAATCTCTGCTTTTGTGCCTCATTTACAGAGCTTTTCTTCCTCCTCACTGCTTCCTTTTCAGAAATAAGGAAGGAAAGGAGGAAGCAATAAAGAGTATCTGGAAAATGCATTCACCAACATGCCCACAATGAGTACACCGTTTCTGAGATAAGCCCTCACTGCCTAACATGTCCCCACACATAGTTGGCATCTCACCCAGCCTCCTGAAAATCAGCTGTCATGGCATAATTTCCTCAAGAACTCCACTACCTGGTCTTCTCTTCCTGGGATGGAAATGTGCCCCACTGCTGGGAGCAACTGGCTTTCCTCTGATTCCTACTCCCACTGTTTCAATCAATCAACTCTGAACAGGAAGCCTTCAGGAAGAGGGGCAGGTAGGAAAGTGAGAATCACTTCTTATGAATCACAAGACAAATTTCATAAAGAACAGACAGATAAAGACTTCATCTTCTCCACTGTGGTTATGTTTCATGGTAGTAAATGCAGAGGGGAAAAAGAGTCCAGGCTGGCTTGGAAAGCTCAGTCACACTTCTCTACAGAAAGAATCACTGAGAAAGGGACATTGTGACAAGTGAATACCCCTTCTTCATACAGAATTAACCAGGTTGGAAAAGACCTTAGAGATCATCAAGTCCAAATGCTGCTGAGGGACTGAGCCATGGTTCATTGAGTGTCTGACAGTGGTATGTTCAGCCTGCAGTACAGAAATGTTTCCTCTACCAAGTGAAACAGGGTTACAGTTCTTTATAATAAGACTGGTCTCTGCTGTCCAGATTGTTCATGACTCAGGGTACTGACTTCTGCTCCCTCAGGAGGTGTCTAACATCTCTTAAAATCACACCAAAAAGTATTTCCAGTTGGCCCCTCAAAAAATGATGCACATTACATTAGAGACCACATCTGAAAACACAGTTGACTTGCTTCATATGAACTTGGATTGAACCTCAACCTTACAAAACAGGGCATAGTAAAACATAAAGACAGCTGAATGGTAACCATGACAACAGGGCTTCCAAAAACCCAGAAGTATAGCCAACATTTCTATATCGTGAGGGATAACACATTATTTTGTACACATTAATAGCATGTCATGCTGTGTGTTACTTTTCATCAGCAAAACTTATGCAGGGCTTTCCAGATACCCTATTAATTTACTTTTGATGGTTTTCTGCTACTAGGACAAGATCTAAACAAAATTAAGTTGGTCAAAGTGTCCAAAGCTTTAGCTTTGGGTGCAATATCATCTCAAAATATTGTTTTGGTTTTCAAAGGCTTCTGTTCAGTCAAACTTTGGTACTGGACCTGCGGGGCATGTTCCTTTGTTTTAGAATGTTGGTTATAATATTTTCACTTCTTTAAATGGTGACAAAAAGGGGCTTTTAGAAACTTGCTTTACTTTAGGCACAGGGCTACCAATATTCTAATACCTTCTTTTATTAAATGAGACTTTATTCTAACCAGATGTGTTATTTTTCAGTCCTTAGACTAACAGACCAGTCTTTAATCCGAACCCTTGTCAACACTGAAGTGTAATGCTTTATGTCTCATAACCCATTGCAACTCGACTTGGATGCATTTTTAATCCTCTTTTCTCGAACTGGTTTGAGAAATACAGCCCTTTGCATCACCTTTGACAGAAATATGTTTAACTTATTTTGAAATGCCCTGCCAAGGGGCATTTTCCTAAATGAGGATTTTCTAATCTTTAATTAGTGTCACAAATACTTTTGCTGGCTCCACATTCCTGCAGTGAAAGGTTGTATAGAGCAAGTCGCTGCATTCTGCATGTCCTGGGGGACCCTGTGAGGAGCTGCACACTCCCCTTTCACACACTGAACAAAAGCCAAATTCTTGCTTTTTAGTTTTTCTGGTCTGAAATGCTGAAACTATAGGTGCAGTACCGAGGTCTGCATATTGATGACCAGGCCTTCTTGGGTGGTAGCGGGCTAAGGTTTGCTGGAGCTCTGTAACTCATCTGCCATCTTTTCTTTTACTATTGCTTTGCTTTTCTGGCCTCTTACATGTCTACTTAATAGCACAGATGAAATGTTTGCTATTTCTTTGGAGGTCTAACAAAGTGCAAATACAAAGTCCTTCCCCTAGCAAGACTAGAGCATAAATAGTTCAGGTACTATCAAGCAGAAGCACTACATGTGTATTTGTATACATAATTCTGAAGTATTTTGTGTGTGTGTGCATTTATATGTCTATCTATAAATATAGTCCCCTGACATTGTGCCTTAATCCATTCACTAGTCTGATACAATCTTTAGGTCAGCCAAGTCTGCTACATAGCATGTAGCCAAGGCAGCCTTGAGTGCAAAAAGCTCTGCTTTTGTGCTAATAGTGAACATCATTCTTAGCTCATCTGTTATAAACTATGTTAAAGCTTCCCCAACTAAATCTGCAGTCATACCTTTTAATCCACTCTGCACCTTGGGAGCTAGACCTGGCTTGTTTCTGTCCTCTCCTCAGTAGCCATGCTTGCAGTCTCAGAACAGTGACTTAAGTGAGGCTTACCCATCCTGTAGGGAGAGATATTAAATGTGACCTGCTGTTTAATTTGTCTTGAAGTCCCCTGTCCGGAGAACCTGGTTGGCTGCTCCCAAGGTAAAGCCAGAGCATAAACTACCACATAGGCATAAAACATACCACATAAGGATAAAAAGAGTGCCAGGATTTGACTGTAAACCGCTTCCCAAATTAGCAAAATTGTGTATCTGCCATAATAGCAAATCACCTGAGAGGCCTCTGGAGGTGGAATTTTTGCAGCACTCCTGGTCTTAAACACAGGGCTAAGGAGCTTGAAAAGGACACTTTCCTTGCTCATTCCACTTGCCTGTTCCACGGTACATGTAGCTTAAGTTGGACAAGTTCTCAGATAAAGGACTGACATACAGGTGGCAGTCAGGTGTATGAGTGACAGCTGAAGGGATGTCAACACCTGCCTTTTATTGATTTATTTTTTTCCCCCAGTTAAATTATCCTTCCCTGGGGGGTAGGACCCTATTCTTTGTGGGGATAGCAGGAATATTTAACCTGGCAAATCCTGTCATTATCTGCACGGCTCCTCCTTTCTTTATCTAGCACTTGGTGCATGAATGCTCCTACAAAGTTGCCACAGGACAGAGCTAAGGGTGCAAATTCGACTCATGGATTTTTCTAGCAATGAGAAATTCAAGAGCAATGACTCTCTGAAGGCTTTAATGTTGAGAAAAGCTGTGGCAATAACAACCTGTGAAGCTATTCTCTTGTGACCTTCCCTCTGGCTTTTCATTCAGCCTGGGTGCTGGCTTTGGGCTCTCTCTGGCTATGTACTACTGTGACGGCAACGGTTTGTGCTTCTGCTGGCACCATGTACCCTGCAGTCAGCTTCTGTAACCACAGCCCATTCAAGTCGTTGGGCAGAAGTCCAGCCTGGAGTCAGCCATGACATTGCTACATCTTTGGGTGTTACGAGCACTAATTGAAAAGGCAAGCAAGGCCCTGTTGTAACTCTCTTGTGCCATCATACTCCTGCTATCTTAAATGCAGCTGCCCCCAGAAAACCTGACATAAGAAGTAATGTTAGCTGGGATCTGTGCTGCTGTAAAATCCTCAGTGAAATGGGATATGTAGGAACAGCAGCACATGCTAAAACATCCTCTCTCCTACCAAGCAAGACAGTACAGGCACATTGCACAGGAGGAAACTGAGAGTTGTCAGCCCGATTGTGGAAAGTGTCACCATGTGTGGCTTTGTGCCTGTGCTGGCTGGGCACAGGGCCACGCCAATGTGTCTAGGATCCACACGGGCTGGGTTAGTACAAATCCAGTCTCTCTGCAGTAAGATTTAAATTCTGGTGCTTAGAGAATGGGCAGAAGAGAGGCTCCCTGTCTTACAGTCCTCTGTGAAAAGTTACTGCTTCCTCACAGGCATAGGTTCTTTAGGAGACAAGCAACAAACTGGTTTACTTCTCAGGCAAACTGGGAAAACACATTCTTTCCTGCTGCAGAGGTTGCTAAAAGAAGCACCACTGGATGGCTGCCAGTAAAGCCTCAGTGTAGTAGTTGGCTAGGGAACAAGGATGCCCTGGCAACCACACGTTAGCAAGGATGCTGCATAGTCTTTAACAAACTGTTGGGAGCTAAGGCTGAGGATGGGGGGGGGGGCTTTGCTTCTTCCCAAAGCTTTACATAGGAATGCTGCAGAGGAGAAGATGAGGATTATCCATTAAAGGAGAGCAATGCTGGGGTGATGGAGCCCTAGATGTTTAAAGTTAAAAAGGCTTCAACAATATTACAGGTGTACTTAGTCTTTCTTGTATCTCCTTGGAGCTGCAAAATGAGACAATGTGCCTCACTGTCACAGGGTGGAAAATGTAAGGGAAGGTCATGCAGGCACCTGTTGAAAATAATTAAAGTTTACAAAGAGAAAGGGGGAAAGGCTGAGTTATGAACTGTAGTTGCTTCAGACTGCAATGACACCTTTTTGATCCCTGATTTAGTTTTCTAGCTTCAGTCTTTTCCTTTAAGTGCCTCAGTGCACTGGTAGTTAAGGGATAGTTACAGGGTTATTATAGGTATTGAAGGTTGCTCTTGCTCTCCTAACAAGCTAGATCAGGTCACTTCTTTTATGCTGAGGAACAAGGTAAGTTCTCATCAGACAATCACTACACACCATTTGATGACCTCGCATGGTTAATGCCTCCATGAAACTAAACTTCTGAGGGGACAGACCACTGTCTTAAATAAACCTGGAGAGTACTGTTGATGCTGCAGGTGTTAACTGGTGCCTTGGGAGCATGTTCATTAATTCTGTTTACTAATGAGAGCCTAAAATCTACACCAGGTCTTTGTGAGGTGCAGGTGAGATCTGGTGACTTCCACCACCCTGCACATGCATTCACAGTTGGAGACTCCTCTTTCAAGCTCCTGTGCAATAGGAACAGCCACTGCTGAAGAGCAGATGTGCCTAACCTCATGAGGAACTCCGTCTCTTTGGGCAGCAGAATGAGCTCGGGGGCAGATCTCATGCATTTCATAAAGGTGGTGTAGATCTTCTTATTTTGTTGTATTAGTTAATATTTATGAAGTATTTCAAATTCCCAGAGCAATCACTGTAATGTTGCTATAGATATTATCATGGCTATAACTGACAGGAACAATATTGTGGTCTATAACCTACACCAATGCTAATATTGTTTTCTTTCTTAAGAGCACTTCTGTGCTTTACAGAATTTCTGGTGTGTTTTCCTTTGTGCCCACTGATCTGCAGGAATTTTACAATGATATGAAGCATTAATGTTTTGGGATTAGTTATACTGCCTTTTTTTCAAGCAGCCTTCCATGGGGGGTTTGCTGATGGTATATGTGTGTGTTTGAATAAACCCCTTTAATGCTAGGGGAGGAGATCGGTTTGACATGGAATTCAGCTGCTGTTGTTTTTGTAAGGAGAAAAGGCCTGCTGGATGTAAGAGTGTTTAACTATATCTGGTTGACTGAATGGTTTCCTCAAGGAAGTATTCATTCAGTCGATGTCCTGAAGGGTTAAGAAAACAGAAACCCATAGTTTTACTGACTTGTTGTTATGTATGTTGCCAAGGGAACTGTAGCTGGAATGTTTAAATGTGTTGTTTCTCCCCAAACCCACAGGAGTGGAGCTTGAGCGTCTTGGTGTGTCTTAATCCTTGCAATTAGTTTCTATGTGGTGGGGGGCTTATGGGGCTGAATCAGACTAAATACTTGTTAGTGACACTAGGTAACATTCCCACCACGCTGGATGGAGTGAGTTTAGCATCATACTCATTACTATGTGAATCACAACCAGATTCAGAGAGGGAAGTATATTAAAAGCCTCCCATATTGCTGCTCCCTGGTGTCATGGACTCCTTGTAGTAATATACATTATAGAAATTAATGATCTCCAAGGAGCTCTCCTTAAGGCTTAGGTAAGAGAAATCATGAGGTTGATTGATCTTGCCTGAGATTTTTAGTGTCTGTATTGTTTTGCCTCGTGTGATTTAACTTAGCTTCACTGGTGTAAAGCTGAGGGAAGTTCTGTTGAAACTGACTGTTTCAGCAGAGGAGGGAAATTTTAGGCTCATTTCTATTTTAGTGGTTAGGGTCTTGTGAGCAGATCATGCTTGTACAAAGTCTAACCAAGTGCTCCTCAATGCCAGATCAATTGCTATAAGAAAAATATGTTTCTATATATATCTGTAGAGGTCAGTTGCGACATACATCTTTCAAGAAGCTGGGAGGAACAAGAAGATCCAAACCTTCCCAAGGCCTTCCATCATGCCATCACTTTCAAACACTGGACCAGTTCTACCACCATGCTTTTTTCCTGTGTTGCTGGAAGCATTCAGATGAGTTAAAAGTAGCTGAGCAGCACTCAACCCCTGGTGGAGTCAAACCATTTCCAAGCATTAACTGACCCACACTTTCATTTATGTATTTCTTCTGCTATGTAGGAGGCTTTGCATTCAGGGGAATGCTTTCTGGTTTATACTTTAAAGCCTCCTATCACTCACCATAAGATTAAAACAGTCCAAGATAATTTTCTTTTAACACAATCTGAGCCAATTCTTGTTCCAAAGGGTGTAGAAAACACAGCTACCTCCTTCCTTGCAGCTGCCCTTCAAGCATTTGAAAGCCCAATGCTTTCCCAAGACATGGTTTCTAAACACCTGATGATTCTTACTGCTTCTGTACTTCCTAAACAGGACCCACATCTTGAGCTATGGTTCCTGAGACAGATAAAGGTCTCCATCTCATCTGTGCTAGGGCAGATTATGCACATTTTATCCCTGGAAGTTCTGTATATACCTCTTCCTCTGAAGTCTTCTTATTTCTTCCTGCTTTGGTGTGAAACCACATAAACCAGCCAGCATTCACATAAAACAGCCTACTCTTCAGCATGTCCTAAGGTCCTCACCCTCCAGTTGCCCAAAGTGGGAGTCATCTGAACTGCAAAACAAGGGGGGAGACTGATTGATACTTGGCTCTTCTACAGACAATGATCTCAAAACTGCTTTCAAGCTCTTAGATTCGTAGAAGGTAGGAAAGCCAGTGGTCAGAGGCCATGTGTCCTATTTCTGCTATGGCCAGAGCAAGCAGACAGTGCTGAAGTTAGGCTGGGCATGCTGGCAGCTCACATTTCCCAGCTGTGATGACTCTTCTGGTTTTTAAAAAAAAAGGGAAGAAAAGCAATATAGGCCAGATCTTGATCAGTGCTTTCTGTAACTCTTTTACTCCATATCTTTTGTACTGTGACACAAAGAAGTGCAGCTCACAAAGTATTGGGTTTTCTTGGTTTATTCCATTACCTACTTTTGTGCTTCATGGAACTCCTGCATAGATCTTTTTGACCAGGCATTTCTGCACACTTCTGAAAGTGTAGGGCTGGGCCAAGGTGCATTGGCAGGAGCTGAACATGGCTTGTCTGCAGTCTGCTTGGCTCAGCTTTGTGCTTCATCACCCAGATTTATGTACATTTTAATTTAAAATACTCTCTTAGAAGTCTCTTTAGATATCTAAAATATTTTAAACTGAATGCAAAACAGAAGCTGTGCTATCAATTGAGTCCACCATGTAAAAGACAACTTACAATAAGCAGGGGGAAAGTGTATCCAAAGCCTTGCATTCCTCAGGGGTCTTAATCCTGCAATGGGTGCAGAACTCCAGAGCCCTAACAATACACGGGTTCCTCCTTCTTTCTTTTTCTTGCCATTTGCAGCACAAGGTAAGGATGAGCAAAACCCCTGCCTTTTTCCTTCTATTAGGTGCAGGAAACTCTTTTGTTCTGGCAGTACTTCTTTTTGTCATTCACAGAGTTCATTTTCCTCTTGAGTTTTTTTGGGAGCTTTTTATTTCCTGTCCGAGTGTGGAGGAGAAAGCTGCTCTCGTGTGTAAGTTATGCACCCCTTACAGTGCCCCTTAGTTACACAGCACAAGGAAAGGAGAAACAGAATCCATGGCATGGTGCAGAAATGCTGCACTATATCATTTGCCCTCGTTAAACATTCCCAGAAAGGGAGTAGCACAACTCTGTGGAGCTCCTGAATGTCTTTTAGCTGCTGTGCTGCAGAGGATGCAGACATTCTGTGATTTAGGGTTAAACTGAAACACTGCTGGATCCTGGGCAAATTGGTTTCCAGATCAGAGCTGCACAGATTAGAATTATTTCCTGTTTGTGTTACTACAGCACCATCTTCTCCATACCTGTGTCAAGAGGCATTTGGAGCCTTTGAAAACAATACTTAACAGCTATGGGGGAATCTCAGCATGTTTTACCCATGTGCCCCAATCTGCATCCACCTTTCCTGTTCTTTTTCCAAACAACCTGAATTATGCCTGCAAGATAATGATGGAAGTCTCATAGGTGCAGATTTTGTGTAGTATGCATTTGTCATTTTTTCCCTTGTCTTCTATTCAGGAAGATATCAAATTGGAAAGGGGTAAAAAAAAAAAGAGGTAATTTAATGATAGAGTCATGGAATGGTATGGTTTGAAGGGACCTCTGGAGATCATCTAGTCCAACCCCCCTGCTGATACAGGTGCACCTAGATCAGGTTGCACAGGAATGCATTCAGGTGGGTTTTGAAAGTCTCCAGAGGAGACTCCACAACCTCTCTGGTCAGTCCATTCCAGTGCTCTGGCACCCTCAAAGTGAAGAAGTGTTTCCTCAAGTTCGTGAGACCTCCAATGTTCTAGCTTTTACATGCTGCTCCTTGTTCTATCACTATCCACCACTGAAAAGAGCCCACCCCCATTCTCATGACCTCCACCCTTCAGACATTTATATACAATGAGAAGATCCCCTCTCAGTCTTCTCCTTTCCTGGCTAAAGAGCCCCAGGTCTCTCAGCCTCTCTTTCTAAGAGAGGTGCTCCAGATCACATTTCAAACTCTTGCAAGAGGCAATGTTTCCTGAGCACCCAACTTTAATTATCTTGCTCTAGAATGTTTTGGTGAGGGAAACCGAGTGCTGAATCTATCCACTCCTTACAGCTGCTGGGCTTTTCTGGATTATGCCTCAGTGCCTTCATGGCTAGTGGATGACAGAATGGATCAAACCACTGCATCTAAATAGCAGCCCACATGAAATTTGAATTTACATCTGTACTTTTCCTTGTATCAGCTGTCTTGTCTTTGCTGCTAATATTTGAGCCTTGCCTATTCTATGCACATGCTTTAAAGGCAAACCTTTAAGATCAAACACTCATCTGCATATAGTGATGCTTCTCCTGAAAGCATTCTACAGTCTTTAAGGTTGCACAAACTTTCCTGCCTTTCAAAACTAACGTGCCTATCACAGACAAAGTCCATACAAAATGCTGGTTGGCAGAGTAGGTTTTGGTTGTGCATAAGAGCATCTGAAACTGGGAGCCAACAGGATTACAACTGTAAATAAGGGAAAAAGAGAGCCCTATCCAACAGGTTTCAGAGCAGATGTACTATGAGTTAACAGTAAAGCCCTTTTTGACCTGCAATATTATTGTGAATGAACTGTGGTTTATCTGCCAATTAATAATTTCCTCCAATGTTTTATTAATTAGTTATTGGAAATACACATAGGCAGGCGTTTGCATGGTGAGTCAAACTTTGCAACACAGGTAGATGCTGGGTCTGCTGGCATACATCTTCCTCCTCTGCCAGTCTGTAGAAAAACAACTACATCACCCCCTGTGGCCTCTGCTTGGCCCCTGCATTTGTTCAGTTGCTATAAAATGGTAACTCCAGCAGTTCAAGTCAACACTACAGGGGCCACTACAGGGGGAAGCACAGCCCCTGAACATGAACCCCAGAGTCCTCCAACCAGGTTCAAAGAATGCAGTTTTAACCATCCCCAAGATGAAACCCCCAACAGGTTTTACAGAGGCCACCCTTTGCTCACAAAGACCTAGTCCTTTCCTTGCAGGCATGCAGGATCCTTTGAAATGGAAAATTTATGATGTACTGAAATAGTTCCTGCTATAATAAACAACCAGTGCCATCATTCTGCTGGTATTCAGAGTGCAATTAAACCTGAGCCTCACACGAGTCCTCCATTTGGGGTGGGAAAGTGATGGGGTAAGGGTGGGATAGGCAGCTTACCCCCATAGAGTCTTCCCTGCATGCAGCAGGTTGCTGCTGATCTCCCTGCCCCATAGTGAACTAAACCTATCTCCTGCCCCACATTTACACAGGTATGGGGCTTATGGGTGATTACATAATTTACAGGTCAGTTTGCTGTTTGGGCAGAAGGGCTGCAAGAATGTGGCGTGTTGGCTAAGGCTGTTTGCTTGCTCAAGTTCTCCGAGTTCAGTGAGGTCATTTTCTCATCTTCCCTGTGTTTTCTGTATTTTCCACAGACCTGCCAGCCCCAAACAACACCCTCTTTCTTCACATTAGAAATGGAAACACGTCCTCTGCAGGAATTTTCCACTTAATCGCTCCTGCTTTCCTACCGGGGGCCTCAGCGCACCACCACTGCAATGCTGTATTTCTTTCCACTGCAGTTTGACATTTTGCAGCCAGCACAACGCGCGGCATTCACTCCATCCCAAGGTCTGAAAAACATCTCTCTCTAGGCACACAGAACGCCCCCAGTGTGGCCATCGCTGAGGGGGAAATGGCAAAGGTATTTGAACATCAGTACATGGCACTGAGGAGATGGTATTGTCTAGTAATAATGATCTTTTTATCCAGGCACTTTTCCTTCCTCCCCCTTCCTCCCCCTCCAGCCCTTTGTACACACACGCCGACACCAAAGCCTCTGCCCTGCTCTCCCGTTACCAGCCAGTCTCATGTTCTACGCTTGATTATAATTGTTTGCCTTTGTGTATTATTTCCTTTGCATAATATTTGCAAACTGTCTATCAGGTCCTGGCACCGTGAGGAGCAGAAATGCAGATTGCAGATAATCTGAGCAGTAAACAAGGAGCCTGCTTTAAAATGCACAGAGTGACCTGTCTGAAAGCAGCAGTATTTGCAAACTGTTTGCTGCCACGATGCGATGGTGTCGCCTGAAATGCAGCAGCCCAAAGATTGGAGCAAAATGGGATCTCAGGCACTTGGACAGGCACAACCTGGATTTTGTTTGTGTTATTTGGTTTGGGCTTCCTTTAAGTTATTTCAACCTCTACATTGTTAAAAGCCGATTTTCAGTCATCCCTTTTCCCATGAAGTGTGTTTTATTCCCGTGTGTGAAGGTAAAGGTACGGGAGTGAACACTGCTTATTGCTGAAGGAAGGCTTCCCCTGTCTGCGCAGTGGTAGAGTCTCAGACAGCAAGGTCCCAGTAGGTCAGACTGGCACATTGAATTGCGTATCAAATGAAACTGGTATTCTGGAAAAAGGGTGGAAAGAGGAAGAGGGATCTTAGTAAGGAGGTTGCTCAGGCCAGGAGGGTGGGCCACTGAAAAACAACAAGGGGAAAAATAGGATTGATGATTTGCAGGACACCTAGGGTATTTCTTTCAGGGGGTATTACTTCCACTTTTAACCAGGAACAAGGGCTGAGAGAAAAAAAAGTGGCAGGAGCTGACAGCTTTGTGCTGATCAAAGGGATGGAGACTTGAATGCCTGCCTTTGGTAGCTATTTATTAGAAAGAGAGAAGGGCTCCTTTGCCATTCTATTTGGGAGAGATGGGATTAAAGATCAAAAAAAAAAAAAGGCAAAAAAAGAGGGGGACTGGCCTGACTTCTTTGTGCAGAAAATGGGTTTCTTTTTTTGTTTCCTGTGTGTGCCCTGCTGTCCACTCTAAGACAAAACTCCCCTTTCTTTTCTAGCATTGCTGCCTTTCTTGTCTCAATGAGCAAAATTTCTGGTGCCAAACCATTCTGGTAGCATCTTTTGGGGTTTTTTTTTTGTTTCTTGGTTGGTTTTGGGTGGGTGGGGTTTGGTTGGTTTGTTTTGGTGTAATTTTTTTGTTCTGGTTTGTTTGGGGGGTTGTTTTGTTTCTTTGGGGTTTTGTTTGTTTGTTTTGGTGTATTTTTTTTGTTCTGGTTTGTTTGGGGGTTTGTTTTGTTTCTTTGTTTGGGTTTTTTGTTTCAGTGTATTTTTGTATTCTGGTTTGTTTGGGGTTTTGTTTGTTTGGGTGTTTTTTTTGTTTGTTTGTTTTGTTTTGGTTGGTTTGTTTGGTTTTTTTCAGTGTAAGGAAGTCCTCCTTTGGGAAACTCAGTGAACTGTCTTTTAACCTGATTAACCTAGGAAATAAAGTTTAAACGCACTGCTGGGATTCTATTAGGATCATCAGTTCCTAAGGATAACAGCAAAAGGTGTTAAAATGCACTTCACTGGTGCAAGTGATCTCATGTTATAAAAATGATTATTCCCAGCAGAACAGGGAAGGATTAAGGAGCCATGCCTACATCTGGGGAATTCTGTAAGTGTTTTATTAGCATTAATACATGTATTAATCACAGGCACAAGAAAGGCCCGTCAGGATGGTGGCAAATGGCACAGTGCATTAAACCTGCTCTCTGAAGTCAGTGGAATGTGATCATCTTTACTCCTGGAATTGCAATAAAGCTGTAAGCAGTCTGAATGAAACTGAGAAAAGCTTTCTTGTATGGTGGTGGATCACTGTGGATTACCTGTCATGTCCAAAGAAAGACTGTCACAAAATAAGGTGCTCCTTGGGAGAAGTGTAGGGTAAGTCTGCTGTTGCAGCTCTAAATCAGCTGAGCTACACTGCACGTGATTTTGATCACAGTGCCCTAACTGCTCATTTATGTGCCCATTTCTGTTATGTGGATCAGAACGGCTCACCATGTCCCACTCTTATGCTCCCTCCTCTGCGCCTTACTTCAAGTTGATGCTTCCCAGAATGAGTAAAACTGAATGTTTGTGTGAGCAAGGTTGAGGTAGGCACGTGAATAACTCAGCAGATGGACACTGGGGGGGTTTGACACCAGCACCAGTCTCCACGCTTGCCATTTCCATTTGGAAGTTCTGTTTCCGCTTGGGAACAATCACACATATAAAAATGAACATTGCCCAGTTTGTGATTTTAAAGCAAGATTTTTGTGTAAGGTCTATTACCAGCACTAGGTTAGCAAAACTAACACTTGGTATCAGTCATGAGGGTCTTTGTTCATCTCCAACCTTCAGCACCACTGAAAGAGGTTGGAATACTTTAGAGGAGAGGAGTGCAAGACCTGGAGAGAAAATCCTCCTGTCTGTGCTGTAGTCCACTTTCAGCTATGCTCTGTCTGTTGACAATCACCACACTAGAGCAGCATATAGGAAAGTTCTGGTAAAAACCCCTTTAGCACCATGACAGATGTGGTAGTGGGACAAATTATTGACTGTATTGCTGAAAATACTGTTGTTATATGTGTTCAAATCCTGTCAAGTGCTTGCCTCTTTCATTCCTGTATTAAACTCTTCTCTTGCAGTGGATATTTGGAATATTGTCTGTGTCTATCACCACAGCAGTGACATTTGTTATTTTGCTCATCAAAATGTCACCTGCCTATCAAGCCATCTAGGATAAGTAGGACTGGGAAGCTTCCTTGAATCACATTCAATGTTTTTTTTTCTGCCAGTGGTTGTATTACAAGAGGCACTTAGAGTGATGTGGAATAGCAGCAGAAGCCAGCTTTGCTGACTGCAAAGTTAAAGGAATTAACATTTGCCTTAAAAGGATATTTTAGTAATTGCTTCACAATGTTGGGGGGATGGCCGAACTATTAAATCAGTCGGTCCCTGACAATGCAGGACTGTTCTCATTGGAACTGGTGTTTGCAGAGGACTTTGAAGATGGAGAGGACTCTGTAAATATTAAGCATCGTCAGTACTATAGTATATTGAGCATGTCTAGCTTGGATACTTGGCTGCCCTAAAAGCCTGAAGAAAAAACTAAGGGCCTAGTAAGTAGCCAGGTGGCAAAAGTGACAGGAAATAGGCATGTGAGATAAGTGGAAAGCAAATTCCAAACAGGGGAGGCAAAGAAGAAATGAAAAGCCAAGCCTATAAAAATACAGTGAGTTTTTTAGCCATGACACCATTATGACAAATGATCAATTACACTGTATTCCTCCACCCGTCCCCAAGCAGATCTGAGGCACCCTTCACCGCCTTGGAGTCAGATTGCACGCCAAAATGTCTGTGTTACTAGTTTTGCAAGTGCTACCACTAATTGAAACCACATAATGTTGTAGATCTGAAATAAGGCAGGCAGGGCATCCCTGCTGAAAAGCTACCCAGCAGGACAAACCCTTTGTTCTCCTTTAAAATGAACTAATTCAAGGAAAATGTTGTCTAAATGATTACTTCTAAATGTATGCAGAATTCCCCCTCCCTCCCATCCCCCATCTCCCCCGATAATTTGCCTGGTTAGCTACCAAAGGACTTTGCTGTTCTTGTAACCGGCAGAGATGGTTTTAATATGCACATGTGTCATTTTGAGGTGTGTAAGTTTTGCTTTTGCAGGGATCTTACATGGCACATTGTGTGATCACCTGTGGGTAGGGTAGTTAATTAGCAGAGCCCAGATCCTATTTAATGTCATTTATACTGGACTAATTTAAACGGGGAGCATGATCACAGTCACACACAGTAATTTAACGCCCTCTTTTCAAAGCTGTTTTAGTCATTATATTTTAGTAGAGTGTTTTCAGGAAGCCTTTACACTGTGTGTTTTTCTGACCCATGCAAGCACTATCCCAGTTCCCTTTGGCCCTGCCTGTTTGTCTTTCTGGGTACTGTTAGCTGACTCCTTGAAGAAATTAGAAGGGATGCAGCTGTCACCATTTTGTCAGTCATAAAATCCAAGACATGGAAAAAGTCCTGGGAAGGCAAGGGGAGGTCATGTACTTTCTACTGAGCAAACAATTCCCCAATACTATAAGCAGGACTTTTGCTTGATTAAAAAAAAAGAGAGTAAAAGAAGGACTTTTCTTAGCAGGGCTTGGATTTCCAAGTGGAGCACTGTGATGTGTGCACATAAACAGCACTTGATACTGTCTAATTTCATTCTGAGCCTTGTCGTGGTGCTACAGTGATCATTTAGCTACATACATTAGCACCAAGGTTTAGTACTACACTTGATGGAGTTAGCTATTGATGGATGTGATAATAATCTTTTCCAGCCAAAATGGTTCCACGATTCTACCAGTGGCACAGGTAATGTGGCTGTGGCTCAGACCAAAATTGTCTCGATCAATGTTACTTGTCACCTTGAACGGGAATACTGGCAATGGCAAATAATTGGTCTCATGTAAGTTCATTTGCATTCACTTCCAGCTAACTATGAAGACCTTGCTTGCTGTGTGCCCCTGTTAAACTGGTCCTTTGGACAGTGACTTTGAACTTCAGGGATGTAAATATTTACAGGATCCTATTTTATGTTTTCCCTCTGAATAGATATGAGAGAAACAAGGTTGCTGTAACGTCAAGATTCCGGAACAGCATTGTGCAGTTCTGCTGTTGCTTTCAGCAGTGAAATAGGTTAGAGCTTGCTTTTCAGTGCTGGCCTTTACTGATGCTGGTAGTGTTTCCAGTTAACTGTATTTCATCATACATATCTTACAATTGAAATAGCTTGATAAATTCCTACCAGTTTGTGTATGTTTACTGCAGATTATGCACCAGAGATCAAATGTATTCATGCTGGAAAATATTTTTTGCCTGTGTGTTTTCTTGACTAATTTTTTTAGTTGAAAAAAAAAAAGTAAAATAATTTGATAATCAGGAAAAAATTCCTTCCTGCACATTTCTTACCTTGTTTGCTGTGTGGAAGCACCAGTCTCACCAGTTTCTTCACTCTTAACTTAAACAGCTGGTGGCAGTCCAGTTATTTATTTCCTTGAGTCCCTGGTCTTTGGAGACAGATTTCCAGTCATTGCCTACTCTGTGAGTAGTGGGAAACCTTTTGTGAAATATGGGACTTCAGAGGAGGAGGGAGGCCTTGCCCTGGAATAAGAGAAGTGTCCATGGATTTTGTTTGAAGATACAATGTATGATTAATGATTTTCTATTCACTGGAAGACAGTGACTCTCATTAAGTAAAATGAAGCCTAACTGAAAAAAAACCCACCCAGAGCCTAGGAAATCCAAGCATCAGCCCTTTCTTCTGGGCAGTGAAAAGTAAGATGCATTAGACTTGGATTTTCAGCAAAGAGGGCAGATGTTTTGTTGCTTTCTCTCTGCTATATAGAAGATGAGTTCTGAGCTCTGCCAAAGGTTGTGTATTGCTTGTCTGGGCTAAAGAGTGAGTTATCAAAATACAAGATCTATGACAGCAGTCAAGAAACTAATGAGCAGAATTCTGAGGACTGAGGAAGTCTTTGCAAAACCCCCAAACAGAGAGAAATCTCTGCTTGAATCATCTTCTGTTGTGAATTGATATGGCATCTGCTGCTGCAAGGCTAAAAGCGGACTGAATAGACAAAGAGTTTCAGATGTACAAGCTATGCTTAATCACCAAATAATAACAAAGAGGAACTCCGCAACAGCCCTCAGTGAGATCATGCTCAAATTAGCTGCACATTCAAGTTTTAGAGCAACAATTTCCTCACTTCTATTTATGGGAAAGCTGTAGTATCTATACCAGCCACAGAGCTTCCTCCACCACATGACTCGGATGATTTTCTAATTGACTCACCCTCTATATTGCTCCACACATGGTCCCTTAGGAGCCTCTTTTCACTGCAGAGCTCAATGAAGCTTGCTGTAAAGCTCTTCTCAGGAGCACCTCCTGGCCAATCCCTGGGTGTGAAGAGCAAAAAAATTAGCAATACATTTCATGGTGCCTAAGAAAAAATGTTTTGTCTGTGAGACTTTGTGTATTAATCGTGGCTGTATCTGTGTTTTCATGACGGTGTCAGAAGAGTTTGACTTTTATGTAGTGTTTCTCACACTGAAATGATCCCAGTAGACATAGGCAAGTTATGAGGGCTGTCAGAGGCTCTTCAGTGTGTGCACTGTGTAAGCAGAAAAGAGCAGCCAAGTTCTGGTTAATGATAATTCACATAAAGCACCAGACAATGAGAACTTTTCTGAGTGGGAGAATAGCAAAAACTCTATAGAGTATATCAGTATATCCCTAACATTTTGCCTTTCTCTCTTTCCTCCCTCACCAAAACTCCCTCTTGGTTCTTGGACCCGAGAGAGCAGCACCTCAAATTTTACTTTTCATCTGCTCCTTAATGTGCCTTTCAGTTTCAAAGGTATTAGATGCCTAAACAGCACAGTTAGGATAACAGCAGGATTCTTCAAAGGTGAAAGCAGGAAGTGTTCAGTGGCAATTATGAGCCCTTAAACAAAAACCAAATCTTGCTGTATGTCCCCTTGAGGGTCACTGGCCCGAGAGGCACTTCCAGAGGAGCAGGGCTGAATCATTTAGGTTAAGAAAAAACTAGAATAGTAATTGGATGCACTGGAGCTTCTTTTATTTCAGAAGGTGTAGTGGACCCATTGGAGTTTACATGACGTATCACCTGGTGTTTGTGGTAGAACCTTTCCAGCACATCTCAACAAGATTGCATCAAGGCCCCAGGTAACATGGTGCTTGTGACCCACATTTATGTTCTGGGCATTAATGAAAGTAAAGTAAAGCTTCAAAAAGCTCAGACCAGCAGCAATTAGTCTACTAATTAAAAGAATGCTTTTTGAGTTGCTGCCTGAACTCTCTCTGCCAAATATTTTGGGATTAATTAACACTGTGCTATGGATCATTCCTGACAAAGGTGTTCTGTTTTGGGTGCTCAATGCTTTTTATTGAGAAAAAGATTATTTGGACATTTATGCAAAGTGTGGAGCAACTGGGCACCTGACTCCTGAGCAGCATTAACTCCAGTGTATGGTCAGTCCTTTAATAGAGAGCCCTGGCCAGGTATCCTGCTGCTCAGAATCACCCATAGCCTGGGGGTTAAAAGTATCTCCCAAAAGAAAAGGCTCACAGAGAGTTCTCTTACCACACAGGAGAATGTTGAGGACATTCCTGAATCTTTCCTTGCTGAGAGCGATGAGAACTTTTTCCAGTTTCTTGCTTGTATATATCATGCCTTTCAACATTTCCACTATTTGCTTTTAAACAAAAACAAACAATGCAAGCTGATGTCTGAAAGGGGAAAAACAGTTGCTTTTTAGGAGACTGAGTGAAAACAAATGTCAGTCTTGTGTTAACTGAAACGTTTAATTCTACCAAAACCCAATTGTTCAGACAAGTCAAAATAAAAGGTGCTAGAACCAAGCTGTAAGAGCTATTGCCATGACCAGAGCTGAGTTACTTGGGGCTCTGGGGCTGCCTGGCTAGCTGGTGTTAGGTCACTAGGCAAGAAACAGGTCTATTTTCATCTGGTGGGTATGAACACTGCAGTATCCTGTTGCCCTTTCTCTATTCCTTTCCAACCTCCATTGCAGGTGGCTTCTGCATTATACATTGTCCTGCCCTCACTCCCTGCTTTGAGCCATAATTAACACGTTTTTTCATAATAAAAATAAGCCTCTCCCTCTGTCCTCCCAGCTGTGTTTCCCACCCAAAGTCCCATTGTGAATCAAGACAATACATGTGTTTAAAATAACAAAAGTATGCTTTTCTTCCCTCCCCAGCCTTGCTGCCTTTTGCCGCCCATCACCTCAGCTTCACCAAGATATTCCCCAGAGGGCTCCACAGCTTCTGCTGAGCTAAAGGCATCTCAACCATCTGATACCTGTTCAGTGTTTTCAGAGAAACACAGGGCCAGGGCAGTGGGCAATGTTGTCAGAAGGGTCTATCACGCTTTTTTAAGATGAAACAGGCAGAGAAGGACAAGGCAAGCTGGAGGGAGGCCCTGCTTCACACTTTTCAGCCTTCAACAACTGAGCATCAACTGAACTTTCACCTGGCTGCTGTGTGTGATCAGCTGAAACTGAGTTTTTAGCCTTACTTCCCTAATGGCAACTGGGGTAGCAAACCTAAAGGTGAGTGATGTTCTAGTGAAGTTGGTTGCAAGGTCCAAAACTGGCCTTGCTTGGGCATTTGTCTGTAAAACTTTACATACAATGAGGAAGACTGAGGATGTTCTAATTTCGAGTAACTGCTCAACCAACAGCAACCCGGACCTGGAAGAAATTACAAGGGTACTGCTTGCTTCAAGTGAGCTTGACAGAATGATGCAGAAAAAAATACTTTTGTGCTCACACAGCCAGAGGATTGCATGCCTAAGCACTGGGCCATGGACATTTGTTTGGCTTGCTGCTGAGTGAAAGGGCACATCTTGTACAGAATTGTTAGTGCTTTGTATTCCAGAGTTCCCTTTTACTGCTGTCTTCCTTCTGTACACAGCATTTCAGGTATGGCTGATGAAATTTTCAGTGCACTATGAGTGAGCACCAAACAGCATAGGTTCTGGACCCTGACAAGGGCTGAGAGTCCTCTGGGTAAGTGGCCACAGCAAGGGCCAGCTCACAGCACTGAGCTTGTGCCACAGCTCGATCCCAAGCCCTTGGCCTGGGCTTACATTACCCACTGCACACTCCTAGGTCATAGACACATGCTTCTGGCAGGTGCATCAGTGTTTCCTTTTGTAAAAAGCAGGCCTGGGTTCAAAATGATTTTATGTGACTAGGAAGGGTTCAGCCCAGGTCTTAGCATTAACTGCAAGTCTTCCTAAGGACATTATCCAGCAAACCAGAGGGGATGTTTAAAAGATTTGTTGCTATCCTAGTATGTATATCACTTGTCTGTTGCCAGTTTCCATTACTCTGTGCATACTGTGGATAATTTATATTCATTTGTTCAGGTTTCTAGATGTTGCAGGGGTGAGGGCTATAAGCTTACCATAGGTAGGTACCACCTCTGTGCACTGAACATTTCATGACCTGTCTCAAATTTTCCATTACATGTTCTCACAGCTTTGATGCCTTACATCTACCAAAGAATTCTTCAGGACAAGGATAGTTTGATCCTTGCTGCCTCTGGTTAGGGTCTGTATTTCTTTAGTATACTGTGTTCATTCTTTAGAGGGATGGATCTTGAGAATGTAGTTAACTTGAGGTCTCCTTCAGAAGTCATTGATGGAGGTAGTCTAGCAGCCTTTGATGAAGAACAACATGCAGGTATATCCCCTGGCAGAGTTCTCTCTGCCACAGGCCACAGCCAGTTTCAAAAGCCAACCACTATGGATTTAGGTTTCCATCTAAAACCACTGTGTTTTATCTGTTCAGAGGCCAGAACAGCTCTTCATCCCATGGCATGGTTGTTTTTCTCCTTCATTCCCAGCACAAGTTAAAACATGCTTTTATTCTTCCCAAAACACAGACTGGCTCATCATGACCCTCCATCCCCAGAGGCTGAGCTGTTTTGGGGAGTACTGATGCCTTTCAGCTCAGGTTAGTCTCTGCCCTGAGTCTGCCTGTCAGCCAAACAGCTGCTGAGAGCACAGGGGCAGCTTGGTAAGTGGCACATGGCCAATACATGGGGAGCAAGACAGGCTTCAACGCAGAGGAGGAAGGGACTGTGGACTCTTTACAGCTGTATTGGTACCATATGCTCAGGGTCAGCATGGATAGTTTGGAGCAAGACAGTTAATGGATCCTTTATTGCAGCCAATATTCTGTACTGTTTTCATCAAATAGATCTTGCTCTCTTGCAGCTCTGGTAGAAACCCTTGTCCTGACCCTCCTATGTCAGGCTCAAGATGATGTCCTTAAATGAGGATGAGCATCTGCACAACTAAGTTCACCCTGATGTTGATGCTGTGAAGAACCTCTGGTGATGAAAGTGGCTCAGGAAAAGGCACGATAAGAGGTCTGAGGCTTAAAAGTATTTGGTTCACATCTCCTGGAAGCAGGGATCTCATGTACTACTGTGTTTCCACCAACCTTCTTGCCTGCTAGAGTGCAGAGACTTAGGCAAAATATTCTGATAATCCTGTAGACATGAGGAGTGAACTGCACCAGATGACCACAAGGAAAACCACACCTATTTGTGGGGTTTTTCTTACTTAAGAGCAACGTTTGCCCGCACAAAATTAATTCTAGACAGATATTGTACCTTGGGAAGAGAGTTTGAGATGTTACATGTTTTCAAATGTTTGTTTCTGTTTTACAAATGTGTTTACCATTTTATTGCTTGGGCAATGCTAAAAGCATCCTAAATGCTGTTCAAGGATGGTCAGGAAAGAAAAAGGGTAAACTGACTCAGTTACAGGGAACAGGCTGGTGCAGACTTTCTGCTGGGGTAATCAGGCAGAGGAAAAAGGATTAATGTCCCTGCATTATTAAGCTTTGGTGTGCCTGTCATAACCTTTCCCAAGCTTTTGCATTTGCTCACTAAAACCTGGCTACCAGATGGCGTTATCTGGCTTTGGTTGTGCTTTGGAGACACCCTAGTATCATCCTGTACTCTATCCAGAACCCCTTGGTGTGTTGTTATACAGTAAGAAGAGTGAGTCTGGCACCTTTCATTAGCAAACCATGCAATAAATAGCATGAGATCCCCAGGAACAAGCTGGTGCTGTTTTAATGCTCATTTAAGTCTAGCATTTTCCTGGCCAATCTTTTCTGGATTTTAATTTATACAATAATTTCACATTTCTATTTTTATTCATGAAAAATTCATTTTCTTTCTACCTTCCTGCATCAGGAAAAACAGACATGAAAACTTCAATCAATTAATTTCTCTCCTGTTAGTTTTCTGTCTCTCTAATCCTGATGCCAGCACTGACTGAAGTTAACCCCTGATTTTACTGCTGTAACTAAAAAGCAAGTTGGCTCAAACACATTTGCCATCCTCTTCCAAGTGCTTATTTCCTGCATTTTTTGGGTGCACTGCCTCACCCCAGTGATGCCTGCCTTTTTTCTTTTTTTCCCCCTTTTTTTTTGTTTTGTTTGCTTTTAGCACACATTGTGCAAAAATACTCAGCAAAACTTGTTTCTGAAAACAAAATTTCCTCCCCATTAAGGCTTTATGAAGCAACTCAGGAGGTTAAGAAGTTATGGGATTTCATAATCAGTTGAGCAATCATCCTCACATACTCCTGATAGCTAAATTTTAGTTCTCTTTGTATTCTTCTTATATTTTCTATTCTGTTGAGCTTGGGGCAGCCCTTTACAGCACTGACTGGTGCTGTGAGCTGTGTCTTTCATCTTCCAACCAGCTGAAGTACATGTGGTGGCTACCTCTAGCCTTAGGCAATGCAGAAGTGTGTTTTGTAGTCTACAGGCCTGTTTTTAACAGTTCTGGAGAACAATCACATCTCTTAAGAGCTCCAGAAGCCCTTTTAAAGCAGGCAGCTAGTAAGCCTTTAACTATGAAGTTTTTTTCTGACAAGACTGGGATAAAAATCCCTAGGTGAAAAAAGCAGTTTGGACCTTTAGGCTCAGTTCTCTTAAGGAAACCACCATGGACCCTACAAGACACATGGGTTAGTGTAGGATCAAATGAATGGCACCTTTAGACCTGAAGTTCTCCAGGTGCTCAGACCAGGCAGTGAATTGTCAGCTACTGCTGGCTGTGGCCAAGTAGACAGGCCCTGGGCCCCTGCTGCCTCTCTAGTTCTTCCCTGCAAAGGTCACTCATTTGGAGTTAGACCAAGACCTTTAAAAATATTGGCTGCACTGGCAAAGTGTGTGCATGGGGCATGGACTTAGAGCTAGGAAAATCCCTCAGTGGGATCTCTTTCAGATTATTGCATGACTGCTTGCTATTACCTAGCATTAACAGCATAAAAGGAGAATTCATGGTCATTTGCTCTTATCCGTGAGGGAGAACCTTGCCACCTTGCTGCCACCATTGTGTTGTCTCTTGCACTAAATATCTTCAGATGAGGCATGGTGCAAACTACAGGGCCACAGACATTTGCCTCCGAGCTGAGGATCTCAAAGAATGGATGCAAAATTTTAGGACTGTACAGTTCTCTTTGGCAATGCCTCCAAATCATGGCTTTTGCTTTCTCAAGCTTGAAAGGTCTTGCAGCTAAGTTGCACTCTGTGCAATAGCTGAGGATGA
This sequence comes from Dryobates pubescens, assembly GCF_014839835.1. Classification (NCBI taxonomy): domain Eukaryota; kingdom Metazoa; phylum Chordata; class Aves; order Piciformes; family Picidae; genus Dryobates; species Dryobates pubescens. The sequence goes on from NC_071643.1 coordinate 8,375,842, forward strand.
AGCTGTGAGCGTAGCACAGCCGTTTGCTCACAGCAGTTAGCAAAATGTATCTCTGCACCAATACCAGATTCTACCCATGAAACCGTCTTTGTCACCAAAACTCTACAGAAAACTCCAGTGGCATGGGGAGCAGGAATAACCATTTGTAAGTTGCCCAAGTGTTCTCCATATTGCTATAGTACAAAGGCATCATCTGTGCTTGAATATTTGCTTATTTTTGTCTCTTTGTAATCCAAAGTGGCACACAGGACAAAGTTTAAATATCATCCTGAAATACACCACTGTGTAAAGCCATTTCTTCTAAGGAGGAGCCACAGATGATGTCTTCCTTTCTCTCTCTCTTACTGGAGTAGTTCAGTGCCATATTTTTTTTTCTTGTTTTTTTTTTTTTTCCCCCCCAGTGTGCAGAATAAATTCTTCATCTACTGCAGTTTTGAGGTGGTTTAGACCAACTTCCTATTGATACCATACAGAAATAGCCCAATGCTAAATAAGAAAGACATCAGATATTTATGTTGATACTAATGATGTGAGAGGCTTCCTGCAGCTTTCAGTTGTTTGGTTCTTCTCAAGTCTGCAGGATAGGATCTGCAGTGACAGACTTACTCAGCACTGGTATAGTGTCTAATTTCTTGCCCTGTGTGCGGGACAGTGGGGTTTAGGCATTAACAGGGCCTGGTGGGTAGTTTATGCAGATACTCATCCTACTTCAAAGCATCATCTTGTGCCTGACATATCAGAGTCAGGACAAGGTTTTCTTACAAAGAGCTGTGGGAGAACGAGATCTCTTTGGTGCAAACAGGACAGAATATTTGCTACAATAAAGGGTCAGTTAACTGTATTGCTCCAAACCATTTATGCTGACCCTGGTTTACAGCTAAAACAAAAGACACATTTGTTGTATCAGAAGACCCTGTGCTGGAGGAGTGGCTTCTGGCTGCATTATTCTCTGTGCAGCAGAGGGGAGGCTCGCGCTTGTTTAAAGGGCTTGTGAATTTGCACAATTAATATCAGTCAAAAAATCTTCCATCTTGAATCTGTCAGAAGTCTGTCATTAACTGCATTCTCCAAAATCAGTGACCTTAGCACAACCCTGATGAGATGCTCCTGCTGTTGGTGACCATTGTTCACACAAGCAGGGAGAAAGCTGTGTGGTCAGGCCCTGGGCTGAACAAAACTCAGCATAACAGGCCTCACACTTTGCCTTTCTTTAGGAGCCTCTATGCCATTGCCTTTCAGTCCCTCATATAATTTACAGGGGGCACTGTCTCTCATTGCACTGTCTTTGCAGCACAGCTCTCTTCAGAGATGCAAAACTCTGCTTTGCTGAAGACACATATATACAAACCCTTAATTTAGAGTTACATATAAGGGCAGAGAAAATCTTCTACCTAATGGGTGTTCTACCACTGACATCAGTGAGGCCAAGTTCCCACTCCTTTTCCAAGCTAGACTGAAACAGTGAGGTTGGGTGACTAGTGGAAATGACACAAGAATTAGTCACCGGGACAGGAACACAGTAGCTGCCATGTAAATCTTTGGTGTAACAGGATCAATGAGCAGTTTTATGAGTATACATTGATTTAGACATGTCAGCAGAGCTTACGTGTCTGAGGGAAAAGCTGCAAAGCTCCCACACCTCATTACAGACATGTACATACATTTGCTATGCATGCTAAGTACACCCAGATTTATTTTAGAAGTTGCTTTACCAGCCTCTTCTAATGTTAGCTCAAAGTAAACATGCAAACAAAAACCTTGCAATGACACGTGGAGAAACTAGTTGTGAGTAGCATTTAAACCACCTGTCCAGGGAGCTGCTCTGGGCCCATGAGATGTGTCAGCAATGGAAAGGTCAGAATGAAGATGCTGGCAAAGGGAATGGCAGGGTCAGGTCTTAGCACAGAGCACAGCTGTGCTAAAACATTGACCCTTTGGCTTCCCTGTCAGTCTGAGTCCTAGGACTGCTGCTTGGATTGGGGATGGCAGACAGCAGCAGTACAGGTCCCCTGTGTCTGAGGGCCTGATGAGCCATTTGTGCTGCTGGTGGGGGGAGTTAGCGGGTGTCTGATGAAGTGGAAGGAACAAGGTGTGCCCAGCTTTTGGAGCAGAAAACATGGGGTAGAAAGACAGCTGCTCCAACAGCTCTAGTGCTATCACAAAGTCAAAGCCAGCAGCTCTTAGATGCCCTACAGGAGTGCACAGACCACACACAGAGCCACATGCACAAGTCAGACGGACAAGTGCATGGCCTAGAGAGACCATGTTCAGACAGCAACCCGGAGAGAAATCACAGAATGTTGTGAGCTCTGAGAAAGTTCTCATTTCTCATTGATAATCTGCTATGTATCCACTGGCAGACACCAGGATGGATGCATAGGCTAACACTTTCCAGGTAAATTCTAGAGAAAGGCTCTTCCTGAAGAGTCCTGGATTGCCTTAAGTGGTGGAACAATATAATCGTCCCTTGCACGGTGACTTTGCGGTGTAACAATTGGAAGAGCAATCACCCTTGGCAAACACGTCAGCAAACCTCCAAAGTCCTTCCCCATAACTAGACCTTCCCCAATGCTGGAATAAAAATGGGCAGAACATTCTGAATTAATATATTTCCATGGGTAATTCTGCATTGTCAAGGCATAAAGGAAGTTTGAAATGTGAATATGGTTGTGGTGTAGATCACCTTCAATCAGAGAGAGTGAAGGAAAAAACCAGCGACTCAAAATATGTTGGGTTGGTTTTTTTTTTCCTTTTCTTCCCCCCACCCCCCCAATTTAAACTAGAAAAATGCAATCATTTTGGGTTGTGATATTTTCCAAAGACCATATTTTGTATGTTCCAGGGTGGAACAAAGAGACTTTTAGACCTTTAAAGTTACCATAGAATGGAACTGTTGTTCTCAGGCCAGTTACATTAAGTGGGCTTGAAGTCATAAGAAAGGCCCTCAGAAATAAGAGCTGTAAAGAAAAAGGCAAACATTGCTGGGTGTTTAATTCAGGAAAACACTGCTGTGCCATCATATTTCTGATTCCAAGACAGTAGTATCTTAAGGACAACATGTAAGATCTTTGGAATGGAATAACCTTAGACAAGTGAGCACCCACCCAGCAAGCATCTAATAATATCATAGCAGAGAGATAGGGCTTTTTTTTGAAGTTGCCTTTATCTCTCTCCAAATAGCTGTGCAAATGCGTAGCCCAACCTAGCAACTTTGCAAACATCAACACTTGTGAATAGTTGATAACTTCTGCAAAAGCCTATGTCTCCTCTCTCTCTCCCATAAACAGAGTGGAATTTATTAGATTAATAGTTACAGGTTGGCTGCCTAAAGCTGAAAGCCACAGACTTTTTTTCTTTTAATGGAAAAAAATTGCAAGATGGTCCCTTTAAGCGTTTCCTGTTTCTGAAACGAGCTCTCATGCTGTTTCTGCACCTCAAGAAATCATTATTTCTAGAGGAGTTGTCATCACCTAGTTCACCAGCTGGCCAGCCTCTCAGCTTTGGCTGGCCTTTAAAAGAAGGCATCAAAATCAGTGAAGAAAGTGGTCACAATTGTTAGTGGAACTTCCCAAATTAAATACAGGGAACGAATCAGAACACAGGGTTCAACACCACAGAGCGTTGATCAGGATAGATGACAGGTTGGCTGCCTCTCCTGAAGATGCTCTTTTGGCTAGTGAAGCTGAAAGCCCTTTGGGACCCAAGATGCTTCTTGCTAATGTCTGTAAAGTCCTTGTCACATTTTCAGCTCTGTGTTACTATTAAAACCAAGCTGCAGATTCCAGAAAATGAAGTGCTTATTAAAAGGAACAGCAATGTGAAGCTGAAACACAGTGTTATCTGCTGCACCCTAGTTAGTGTGTCCTTGCACTTGTTTGTGCAGTGCAGAATCCCCGATCTGCAGGTGCACGGTCCCTGTTACTGCCCACACTGCACATGAAAGCAGTTTACTGCATATTCTATGGAGGGAACAAGCAGGGAGGCCTTGGGCATGTGTGACACTGTACTGAGAGACAAAGACATGCAAGATGAATTTATTTTTGCTAACAGTCAGAGAAGTAACGCCAGTTATTTTAACTCACCCTTGGAGCTCCTGCTCTGAAGGAATGTGCTAAATGCTGTGCATTTCTCCTGTGTCTATTTGAATATGAAGATTCAACAGCATGAGGCTACATCTGTTCTAAAAACAAGATCAGTGCTTGGCATCTTGGTGTGTGCTGCACTGCTATACATCAGATTCCTCACAATGTAGCTAAGATCTACAATTTTAATATCAGCTTTGGGTTGTTAGCCTAAATTGCCTTACAGATGTTGGATGTTCTGGAAGTACTCCATGCTGCTTTGAAGAGTTTTAAATGAAAAATCCAATATTATTTTGGGAGGCACTCCAGAATTATCAATTGCCTAAATACATTAATATTTCAAGTGCTCCTGAAGATAATAGTGCTTGAAACTGTCATGAGATGTTGTAGAGCTTACTCCCCATTATATCTCCTTGAGTATTGATTAAATATTATTTGCTACTCCTTCCAGAGTTCATGAGAGGCTCTACAAGACTTTAAAATATCTTGAATTTGGAGTTGCTTAGTCAAGTCAGAAGCCCTGTTGATCAGGTTATATATACAGCAAGCTCAGAGTGTTTTTCAAAGGCAAAAAATGAAGCACACTATTTTTTTCCCACAGGTTCAAGTTTTGTGAGTCATTCCAAAGCTTTGAGATAATGAGGCTGGAATAGTCTGAACGAGTGCAATAAGCAGTGTTCAACATCACCCAGAATTAAATTAAAGAGTACACAGAAATGGCTTCATTTGAACTAGAAAACCTCAGTTAGTAAATAAACAAATCAGCTCTCTAAGAGCTCCAGTTTAACACCAAACCCAGAGAAGCAGGTGCTGATGATATTAGCTATGTCAAGCTGTATTTTTCATAATGGGCTTCACTTTTGTGATGAGAGGAATGCAACAGCCACCCAGTGCAACACCTGAGATTTGCCCTGTTCAGCCACATCCATCAACCCCAGCATTACCCATCCAGAGCTGGGTTGTCCAAGCTGGTTGTGCTGCTTCAATGCTTACTGCCAAAAGGCTGATACATGCAGAGGTGTCTAAGAGGGTGAAGGGTCTACAGTTTGGAGGGTCTACAGTTATTTGAGCTTTGCTGTGAAAGAAAGTCTAATGTAACTTTCAAACACAAGCAGCTGCTTGGGAAAATACTCATTTCCATTACTGTCTCCCAGATTTGTTAGGTCAGCCCTGCACATGGACATTTGCATCTGGCAGAATCAGTGTTGCTAAATTATCTTTTACAAGTCATTTGTATTCAACTGTCCTTAAAACAGAAGTTTCAAAGCTGTATCTTAGAGGAAAACAAAATATTAAATGGCTGCATGTGAGGATCTGCCTCATAAATGCTTGAATATGTAAGAAGTGCTGTGTGACTTCTCTGATGAGTAACAACTGAGCAGCACAGCTTGACTTTCAAATATTCATAATCAATTCATTTAATAAGGAATGAATGGAAGAAAATAGTGATCACTGATATTCCACAAACAGAAGGAAAAGCTGAATGACAATTCTGATGTGTCCTCTGAATATTTTCATGAGAAACCCCTATTAATATTTAATGCATGTATTACCTTTTTTTTTTTCCCAGTTAGCTCTAATTTAAGTGAATTTCAGTCTCTGCAAAAGGTCTGCTAACAGAATACTAATGCTACTAATAGCTGCTTGCCAAATTGGGAAGGCAGGAGTTAACATTACTAATGCCTGTGTCTAGAGATGTTATTTTTGACACTGAATTGGAGAATGTTGTAACCATGTAAATTTATAAACTAGCACAATAAAAATGGAAGCAGTGTGTCAGAGTGAGCAGTTTCATCTATCTCCATCAATACATAGACTCACAGATGGAAATCTGTGATTTGAGCATCAGACTGGGAGCAGCATTGATACTAGAGAGAAACATGTCCCTGAGATGGCAAAAGCTGGGGCATCTAACAGCAAAGTCAATATAGCACATTTCTAAGTAGCCAAAGATCTGCCTTGAAATCTTGGCTGCTTTTCCTAGGCCTGTGACCCACTCTGTGGTGGAACGTGCTCTTTTCTCCCTTTGTGCACCCCACGGGCTTTTCTGTCTGGGTTACTGAGCCATCCCCGCCAAGAATCTCCAGCCTTGGAACCTTGTCCAACCCAGTGTGGGCAGGTCCTCCTCCTTTCACAGTTGGTGCTATAAACCTTTCTTACCTTTCCCACGCCTTCTGGGGCTGCCAGTAAAATTTGCCTGCAGAAATTTCATTGCCTTCAGCCACTTGCTTCAAGAGCAGATATTTACCACCTGAAATTGGTTTAGCTCAATCCAGTTCAACACTACATAAAACTTAGGGAACGCCATAGTAACCATACCTTTGGAAAACTAACAGCAAACCAAATGCAGGGTTTCATGCATTTGCTCCCTTGATATGAGGAGACATTGTACTCTATTTTATACCACTTATTTGCAGCTTATTATTTTCCTTTCAAGAGGATCCAGGAAACACTTACAGTTGCCAAACAGTTCATAAGAAATGAAGGGCACAGCAACACATTCACATGTTAACATCACATACACAATTAAAGGAACTGAAGGCTTCGTGAGGGTGCTAAAGCACTGTTTAAGTGCCTGATGCTAATGGTTTCTCAGTCAGCTTTTTGGTATCTATGGAAATGATTAACTAAAAAGAACACTTCTGTCCAAGTTAAAACTACAATAATTCTGCAAAGATATATCTAACTAGAGGAAGAAACTCTAGCCAAAAGGGGAAAAGAAAGATCTTGAGATGTCTGAGCATAAAGAAATGTACAAGCAGGCTTGCTGCACCACTGTACTCTAGACTTCACTGAACTGAAAGTGACACTTTTAATAGCCAAGCCCTTGCTAAGTTTCTTTGCTAAGTCTGGTTTCAAAACCAGGAGAAACTGGACAAATTTCATGTAGATTAAAAAAAGTGATGTGATCTACTTTCTATTGGGGTTGAGATAAACCACTTCAATTAATTCCTTACCTGTGGTCTCAGTCTGATGCCATCTGATTTTAGGAGGCCAGGCAGTGCTTTAGCAGACAACACAACTTTTTCTCTAATGTCTCTTCTCACCCTAGAAGAAAAAAATGGTTCTAGGTTTTCTTTCACTGTATACTTAAAATAAACCTTCTGTGCCTACCAAGGCAATTCCTGTTTCCCCAACCATCTCCTTGGGAGTGAGATCAGGTGTTACTGCTGTGCAGGGGCAAACAGGAGCGGCAGGAGCTCTAAGAGCAGGGTAGGGCTCTGGCACAGGGTTCAGCAACGCCTGTCACAGGTGACATGTGGCACATCTGGGAGCTGATATCCCCAGATGGGCACTCTGACCAAACTGGATTGGGGTGGGCAGCTCCTGCCTTGTAAGTGCTCACAGACCCACTGAGGAGCAGTGTATCCTAGCTCCCACTGGCTTCCTACTGGTAAGTTCAGACCCTGTACTGGGAAAGAAAATCACAATCTGGCTTACCAGCATTGAAGAGCTGCCAGAATCTGCTCTAAAGCACAGAAAGGGGTTTTTATGCTTTATGTGATTTACTATTCTCCCATCTTTGTGCAAATTCAGGGGCTGTAAGGATGCAAGATGATGCTAAATCAAGACTCCTTCTGGGGTGAACATGCTGGGAAAGCAATAACCCCATCTCAGAGGCAGGCAGAAATGTTGCCTATAACCTGAATAGTGGAGGATTTGGGCATTTTCTTACCTGTTACCTCACTCCAATTTTATTCAGGCATTGGAGTGTGGTTAAGTCAGTGCAGTGAGGGTTAGCCCTGGTGTCTGAGTACCTGATGGGCTGGCAGAGATAAGCCTTCTTTTTATCTACTCTGTGCATCTGATCTTAAACCTGAAGAACTGCCAAGTTATGGTCTGAACCACTGTGTTTTCCATCAAGCTAGATTTACAGGAGGCACATGCACAAATTATGGAGAATTTTAGGAGATCATTGACCCCTCTTTTTCTCAGTCCAAGTGCCAGCAAATTCCTGTAGAACTGAGAGGTGTTTTCATGATGTTGCCCTGTTTAACTGCACCCACTTTACCTAGATCAGGTCATATGCAGATATAAATAATGTACTGTGAGAGTAAGTTGCTAAGCAGGCATTTTATTGTCCCAAGCTTCCTTATGGAACCATCGCCCCTCTGTGCATCATACTGCTTGTGAGAGTTTAATGGTGCTGGCTGCAGTGACATCTGAGGGGTTGTCATATTCACAGCTGTGGAAAAGAAGAGACTGCACAATGGTTTGGGGGATGACTCTGAGCACTTCATTAGTAGTGCTAGGACATTGACCATAAGAGTTGAGCCTTTTCCTCCCCTCTTTCTGGAGCGCATGAAGTGCTCTGTTGAGAGCAGGAAAATAAATTAGGTCATTGACCTTTCCCATGACCTTGACACAAATTCCAGTTTGCATTGACCAGCAGTTTGCCTACTCAAATGGGACCTGTCTTGTCCTCTTTCTCACCATGCCTCACCCATTTCAAAGTGGCAGAAACAAAGTAGAAACCCAAAGTTCAGAAGAAAAGGAGAGGTTTTTTAATAACAAAACTCTCTTGGGGCCTCCCTGCCTTCATAATTTAAGGAAAAGAAGTTATTTAATTCTAGTTCTGATATTTAGCAATGTTGACAGCTCTAAAACATTGCAAATCCTTCAGATCATATTGTTAAAGCAGCTTAGTTTTAAAAAAGTAAGCTGAAGAAAGAAAGGTGTCATAACTTGTGAGATTGATAGGTAATGACAGTAGTGTTGCATTAAACACAAAGTACATTTCATTCCTTCTGGTGCTGCATTCTCTATTCAGAGAACCCCCAAACGTTTTCACAGCAATAATTGTATCTTAAGCAGTTTGTTTTATGACCCACCTCTTGTGTCATGGAAGACCAGCTCGGATCATTTCTCCTCCCTGCCAGTTAACTACCAGTAGTACAGCAGCTCCAGCTGTTTGTATCAAATTCCATATAACAGAAAAAAGGCACTTAGCTGTATGTCTTCTAAACCCCAAGGTGTTGTGGGCAAGCAAGCACTCTCTTATGGCCAGAACTTTGTAGTACTTTAGACTGGGGCTGCAAACTCCAGGGCACGGACAGCTATGCAGGCAGAAGAAGGATTTGCTTCCATGGCTCTTTACAAACTGTCTAAGATTTCTGCACCTGGGAAATCTCTTGCACACTCCCTGACTAGCTCTGGTTCTAGGCTGGAGTAAATAAAAGTGTGGAATGGTTTTCCCAGGAGTAGGCAGTACTAATGAGGGGATAAAACCCATTTAGCTCCACTCCTTCCCTAATGAATCTATGCTTTTGTAGGCTGCCCAGACTTCATGCCAGTGATTTCTCCTTCACCAGGAAGGGAGCTTGAAAAGAACTGGGAGTGTGGTGTAGGGTCATTAACTGGTGAGAAGAAAGGTTTTGTAGCTAATCATAGTACAGTTTAATCAGCAGAAGGGAAGAGGAGGGTCCAGTCCCATGTGCATAGCCACATCTTTCAACACACTTCAGGCTACTAGTTGATTTTGGATCACGATTTGAAAGTGTGTGATGATCAAGAAGAAAAGTGTTTTCCAAAGCATTCATCTCAAGCCTAATTTGGTCTCCTGTAAGTCAGTAATGAATTCTTGGATTTCTGTCAACAGAAGCAAAGTTAAGCCAGTGCTAAACAGTTTGGAAAAACTCACCCAAAACTCTTATCCAGCCATTCAATTCCATTAAAGATCTGCCTATAAAATCCACAAGCAATGCAGATAGGCAGTCCCAACATGCAGTTGCTCTCTGCACAAACAGGACAGAGTGGTTTATGTGCAGATGGCAAACTGGACACATCCCTGATCCTGTTGCAAGTAGGCAGTTGATTCCCTTGCAGGAGGAATTCACCTGTGTGCTCAGCGTGTATGTCAGCCATTGCCTACCTGTTTTTGCAGGGAGGAAAAGGACTAGAATAAAACATTTTTTTGTTGTTCAGTGACTTCTTGCTTATCTCTCTCTCCTATGCAGCCTTGAAGATGAAAGAAGGCTCTAGTTTATAGAAAGGCTATATTCTTTGTTTAAGATTGTCTTGCAAGTTACTCAGGATTTTGTTGCTCTAAATAATTATGCCAACTGCAAACCATAAACATGAAATACACAATCCCAGGCGGAGCAGGAGGCTGATCTCCCACAAATGGAGAGGAGCCAAAGACCACACCGACTAAAGCAGGGATTTCAGTGTTTCTCCTCAGTTTCTGAAGGAGGTATTTACACACAATCCTGGCAGCAGGACAAGCAGATGAAGAAGGATGCTACATGGGAATTTGGGATGAACTGCCTGATTTATCTGATTTTTTTAAAAGCACCAGGAAAGGCAAACTTGATTAGGAGGATGTTGGAAATCAGACAAGCAACTTTTTAGAGAAGGGTTGATGACTTTTTCAAATTACTTCAATAGAGTTCATCACAGCTATTAATATTCAGTAGCTCAGTAAGAGCTCTTCAGAAATAAATAGAGAAGGAAGCAAGCGTGTATTTAAAGCAAAAATTCCTTATCTGTCTGCAGGGTGTCCCTGGAGACCTGTGCACTTCTCATTATGACCAAAATGCACTTTCTGGTCTGTGAGCTTACCCTACCATTTTCACACCAGAGAGGAGCTGCATTTCTTGCTCATTGTTTGAGCAGGTGCCTCCTCCTCAGCCCCACGCTGGGGCTGCCTGTCAGGAGATCTCTGCAAGCCAGCTGGTCTCAGAGGCTCTCTGAACATCCCAGGAGGACAGCTCTGGATTTCAGCTCCTAACCTATGTTCCAATGTGCAGCAGAAATGTGCTGCCATTCAGCTAGAGTGCTTTGCTCAGCCTTCTTCCTCTACCACCACTGTACCATGCACACTTTGTAAACATTTTCGGTCATCATAGCTATAAAAAAAGTGAAGCTTTATAGTAACAAAATACTTATTTGTCTCCTTAAGTGCTTGTCTGTAATTCAGTTTAATGATGTTGCACTTTCATGTGGTCTCTCATTGCCTAGAGGGTACTTTGTATTGATTAAGTCATTGTGTAGGTCTCAGTAACAAACAACGACATAAAACACAGACTGGAAGAGGAAAAACCTTCCTCAGGTGGATGAAAACATTTATCAGAGTAATGAAACCTTTGGTAGAATCATTTAGAACAAATACAGGAAAAGAAAGAAATGCAGTGCTTTAACAGAAACATTCATGGAGAGCCACTTTCTTTGTTGCTCCCTGTCCTTTCCTCAACACACTGTCCAGTCCCATCATAGACTGTGAAATATTGTTCTATATGCACTATGTCAAGCCCCAGTGAGTAGGTGTAGTATACACCACACTTATCTAAACTCCTAAATCATGGTTTTGTCCCAATTGTAGTTATTAGCAAATATTAATTAGATTTATTTATTTTCAGAGAAAGTAAGTTTTAGGTAATTCATAATCAAATGTTATGTGATAAGTGGCAAAAAGTGATTCATACAAGTTGTTATGCATATGTATTAAATCAATGCTCTGAAAAATAGGACCTATCATTTGCACTGCTATGACTGAAAGGAGAATATTCAAGGAGAATTTTGGATACTTTAAATAGGCAAGAGTTGAGACATTTCTTCATTCCAGCTTCATTACAAAGAAGGCACTCAATCCTGCAGAATTTTTTCCCAGAGAACAAATTTTCGTATGTCCTTAGGGTAGTCATGTAAAGAAAAGGTAATGAACAGAGTATGTGAGGAGTCTCAGCAAGATGTGTGGTCACCATCAGCACAGAGGCCTTCAGGTGCCCCTCCCCACAAGGACCAGAGCCCATGCCTAGCTGAAGGTCCTCACTGCAAGGCTGGGAGTGCAGCATCACTGATGGGACACAGGACCCTGGGCCAGCAACAGCCTTGCACAGCCAGGAGGAAGCAACAGAGACAAAAAGCCTGGGGAAATGTCTTCTGTGACTCCCTTTCATGATGAAGTTTACAGTACAATGCTGTCCACTAAAAAGCAGTGGCAATTGCACCTTTCCCTTCTTTGATGGTGATTTCTTGAAGCAAGATGTGGCAAATAAAAGTATTCTTTAGATCACACTGGGGTCTTCTGCTAGTATGACTGTCCCCGTGGACCTTTCCAACTTTTGACACTTGGTACAAAATGTTGCCAACAGATGACAGCCAAGAGGAAAGATTTCAGCTGCCTTTGGACAGCATTAGCTTCTAGTATCTTTAATTTTTGCCCTTCAATAGCAGAATTTGTGCTGCAAGACACTACACACTATGCAGAAACTCAGCAACTGTGGAAATGCTCTGCTAAGAACTTCATCATGCATGATGACACAGCAGGTCTTAAACCTAAGCTTTGGAGTCTCTTGATTGGAACCCCAATAGAAAGCAACTCCCAGATGGGGTGCTGGCTCTCAAGTGAGAAGTATACCCTCAGCCTCTGATTTGCCTGTGTTCACACTCACTGCTGAGCAGCCCCAAAGCAGTGTCATAGCCAAGGGATGTCCAAAAAATTTCTCCCAAGTTGAAAGCTGCTTTTGGACATTAGCTAAGTTACCCATTTCTTGTGCCCTAATGAGACGGATGTGCTCCTTGTGCGGCACAGATCCACGGACAAGGAAAGCTAATTTTTATGTCCAGGTTACATGCTTACTGGTGTTCATCTGCAACACTCCTCAGATTGTAATACTTGTGAAGAACCACAGGACAAGCAAAATAAGACCTACAGTTTGAATGATGTTTGAAGTAACTCTATAGATGGTTTCTCCAGAGCAGCAGTCTAGCACTAATTGCCTCAGCTGTACAAGAGGAAATGGAGTCTTGAATTAAGGCCTAGAATTTTCTTTTTCAGAAGATGCACAGGCCTGGAAACAAGTTTGTGTTCCTAACTGTAAGCATGTGAATAATCCTATTACAGAGATTTTTGTGACTGTCTTTATGCTTGAAGTTCAAATCACAGTAAGTGTTTAGAGGATCTGTGCCTAAGGCAGGCGTCAATATTGAAAGAAAATAGCTGGTTAATGCATATCAGCTTCTTTTTCTTTTTCAGAATGATACCATTTTCTGTCTTATCTTCAGCTGGAAATTGCAGGAACTGAAAATTCAGTTTTGTTTCTAATAAATAATTAATTGTGCATCTGATATGTTATACTTTTTGTGTAAAAGCAGTAGAAATGGGAATGTCTCCCTGTGAGTTTTCTGTCTCCTTTCACAAAGGCCTGAGAGGGAGGAATAGTTTAGGCTGGATGTTAGGAAGATCTTCACAGAAAGTGATTGGCCATTGGAATGTGCTGCCCAGGGAGGTGGTGGAGTCACCATCACTGGAGGTGTTTAAGAGGAGACTGGATGAGGCATTTGGTGCCATGGTTTAGTTGATTAGATGGTGTTGGATAATGAGCTGGACTTGATGATCTCGAAGGTGTTTTCCAACCTGGTTAATTCTATTCTATTCTATTCTATCCTATTCTATTCTATCCTATCCTATTCTATTCTATTCTATTAATAAATACTGGGAAAAAATAAATGTTGCTGACCACTACATTAAAAAAATTCATCATTTCAGTATCAGAATTTACCTCTTTGTTATCCACTTACAGACATTGAAGTCACGCTTAGATATATACACAGCAAACACTTCAAATATATCAATTAGGTTTCTAAAAGAAAAGCTACTTTTTCAAGATTCCCAGAAACTTTGAATGCATTGCTTCTGTTCTAGCAACTAGCAATAAATATAATATTTATATAAAAAATATTACCCAGCACATTAATACTACAGCACTAGTAAAAGCATTTGGAATAATTTATGGCTGGTAAACAGCACTTCGGGCGTTTTCTTTGGCAATCTTTAATAAACCATGAACTCCAGGATCACTACAAGTTCCCCTAGCTGTTGTACAATACTCCATAGTGCTGTAGCTCATCCACAAGAGAATAAGAAGCTTTCCTCATCTCTTGGGATGAACATTTTACCACACATGAGAGAGAAGCAGTTTAAGTAAACAGCTTTCAACTTATAGCTGTTCAGCAGTGCAGAGGAGAGCTTGTGGGTATGCGTCCTTGGTACTAACTCGGAGAGGTGCTCTCCAGTGTAGTTTTAGGGTGGAATCAACAACCAGCAGCTTGCCTCTGACTAGATGTTCAATGAGATTTCCAGATTTTAAGTATAGAGATTCTGTCACTTTTGGGTAAGGCTCATAACCAAGATCAACACTTTGCTCCATGGAGGCAGCATGGGCATGTAAGTTCAAGAAAGAAATCTGAAATAATCTCATCCAGCCTATGCAGACAGCTCACACCCTACACACACAGTATCCCTGCTGATGCTTTCTGTTCACTCTTAGAACTGAGGTTCTCTGCAGTACAAGAAAAGTTGGTGCCTTCACAGTGCCTGACTCCCATCCAGTGAGGATTCACAGACAGGTAATTGAACTGTGCTAGGTGCACAGTGCGGTGACTGCTGAAAACAGCATGTGATATTAAAATTCTCAGTCTTGGAGAGGAGATGCAAGATGTTTCCTCAAGCCCAGAGCAAAAAGTCCCAGAAAGCATTTTGTTTGGTTCTCTCTTACAGAATTTGCTAGGTAAATGTTTTCTCTCTTGGTACATAGTGTGCTTGCATCTGGTAAGCATTTATAGAGGCATTTCCAGATATAATGGAGGGCAGACGTTGGGAGGAAGACAAGTGTGGCTGCTGAAGATACCAGTGGGGTTTTAAAAACTATGTGGAAGATGTCACAAGTCTAATAATCCTCTAGTCCAAAGGGGATCCAACCCACGTGTAAGGAACTAGCATCTGCTTCAGCATATAGCTCCTGGAAAGTTAACAAAGGAACTGTGACTCCTGGCATGCCTCCTGTGATAGAGGCAAGGCACCTTTTCTCCACCCATAACAACACAGCACAGACTCGCCGAATCAACCAGGCTGGAAGAGACCTCCAAGATCATCAAGTCCAACTAATCACCCAACCCTATCTAATCAACTAGACCATGGCACTAAGTGCCTCTTCTGGCCTTTTCTTAAACACCTCCAGGGATGTTGACCCCACCACCTCCCTGGGCAGCACATTCCAACGGGCAGTTGCTCTTTCTGTGACAAACTTCTTTCTAAGATCAAGCCTAAACTTCTCCCTGCACAGCTTGAGACTGTGTCCTCTTGTTCTGTTGGTGGTTGCCTGGGAGAAGAGACTAACCCCTACCTTCCCTTCAGGTAGCTGCAGACATCAGATTCTTCATGCAGCGTGTAATACAAGATACTTGAAGTTTACAAGGATTCTGGTATAAGAACAATCCATCAGAGGTGCTAAAATGCAATGGTTGGTGCTTGTGGCTTGGAAAGCTCCTGATCTGTTTATTTCTCAATGTTATAAGAGTGCATTGCTGGAGTGTGCCTTCCCTGCTGTCTCTCTGTGAGGTTATTGACCACTGTCAGAAATGGAAAGTGGGCTGGAGAGACTTTGGTCCAGTGCAGTGCAGTTATTCTGTTGTCCTTTTCATAAAATGAAGCTGGTCAGAGAGCGCTTTTTAGAGGCACCAATGAAAGCCCTGTGTGAAGTCTGTGGCAACTGTGAATGCTCAGATCCTCCAAAAAAAATCAGACTAAGGATTTTATTTATTGAGACTAACAACCAATTTTGGAATTAACAACCAGTCTGAATATTACCATTGTAAATGGCACAGCATTCTGGCACGGTTCTCCTTCCAGGAAACCCTTAGGAACACCCTGTAATTTGTGTTCCTAGGAAAGCTGAGTGAAGGGAGGCTGAAGCAACACTACTAGCTCATGTGAGTTTATCATAAACTTGACAATATTTCATGTTTTCTTTATGGTATGAATCTCTGGACTCATGGTAAGAATCACAGATACTCATTTGAAAGGTAAGATTCTGGTTCTCCTGGCTGCAGAGGAAGCTTGAAAAATTGAGTTCTAGGCTCCCAAATCAGAAGAGAACAACCTCTACAATCTTTATGTTAGAAAAAAAAAGGAAAAAGAAGGAAAAAAAAACCCAACCTCTAAGCCAGTCTTGTACTTTTTGGGAACCTGACAGACTTTGAATGCTTTGATTTGGCATTAATGCTTAACTTCAGCTTTGCAAAACAGTCTTCCTATTAATGTCTGATTCTTCATATTTTCCATATGAAATTGGCAGGCTTACACATTTTTTTAGGGGCTGTAGTTCTATGACTGGTCAATACAAGTTTGTGAAAAGCATAAACACAAGTCACAGAAAACACAGAATCACAGAAAACATCTGGTTGGAATAGACTTCAAAGATCATCCAGTCCAACTTTTGACCTAGCACTGAAGGGTCAACGCTAAACCATGTTCCTAGGAGCCAGGTCCCCATGCTCCTTATACACCTCTGGGAATGGTGACTCCACCACTGCCCTGCGCAGACCATTCCAATGTTTTAGAACCCTTTCAGTGAAGAAGGATTTCCTAGCATCCAGCCGGAACCTCCCCAGCACAGCTTGTAACCGTTTCCTTTAGTCCCATCACTTGACACCAAGCAGAAGAGGCTGCCTCCTCCTTGCTCCAAACTCCCTTCAGGTAGTTGTAGTGAGTGGTGAGGTTTCCACTCAGGCTTCTGTTTTCCAGACTGAACAACCCCAGCTCCCTCAGACATTCCTTGTAGACCATGTGCTTCAGGTCCTTCACAAGCCTCCTACCCTTCTCTGGACATGTTCCAGAACCCCAGTGTCCCTCTTGTAGTGAGGGGTCCTGAGCTGAACACAATACTTGAGGCATGGCCTCACCAGTGGTGATTACAGGGGAATGATCACCTCCCTGTTCCTGCTGGCCACAGTGTTTCTAATACAAGGCAGGATGCCATTGGCTTTCTTGGGCACCTGGGTGCACTGCTGGCTCATATTTAATCAACCATCAACCAGAATCCTCAGGTCCCTCTCCAAGTCGCAGCTTTCCAACCACACATTCCCAAGTCTGTACCTTACCATGGGGTTATTGCGACCTAGGTGTAGGACCTTCAATTTGGCCTTGTTAAACTTCATGCAATTAGCCTTGGCCCATAGGTCTAACCTGCTCAGGTCCTGCTGCAAAGCCTCAACCCACCACACTCTGCAAAGAGTTTCTCCTGCCTCCCATCCATCTGCAGAGCTTCTGCAGAAGCGTACTTTTCTTGGAGCTCCCCAGGTATGCCCTGCTTTCCAGAGGCTTTCTGTGATGTTTGATACTCAAATTGCTGGAAGAGAAAGAAAGTTTCTGTTCTGCTCCCTACTCTCAGAGACAGGAAATACACGTAACCAAGCACTTTTCACTGACATTTGCTTAAGGCTACAGCAAAAGGGATGGCATGAATGAGGTTCTCCGAGGACAGAAGTGGAGAGTAGAGCCTGGTGACTCTCAGGTACACCATTTAACTGAAAATTGTCTCTGGTAAAGACAGCACATTACTACTTCTGTCTGCTGAAAACAGATGACTTAGCAAGGCAGTATGAAAGACAGCCTCCAAGGGCCAATAAAAACCAAGGACTGAAAATAAGCCTGAGGGTTGTTTTGTGTTTCATGGCTTGCTCTGTGACCAGAAAGGGTTACCTATGCTTGGTGCTGTTTTTGGAAGATTGGGAGCAAAAGGCAGACAGGGGAAGTTTAGGCTTGAGGTGAGGAGAAAGTTCTTCACTGAGAGAGTCATTAGCCATTGGAATGGGCTGCCCAGGGTGGTAGTTGAGTCACCGTCCCTGGAGGGGATTGGATGTGGCACTTGGTGCCATGGTTTAGTCAGGAGGTCTGTGGTGATTGGTTGGACTTGATGACCTTTGAGGTCTCTTCCAACCTTGGTGATTCTGTGATTATGGAAAACTGTGGGTTCTCTTCAGCTGTGAGGCCAGACAAGCTCGTCTGTGAGCCTGCCAGGCAGAGATGGGACCTTGCTGCCCTTCCCTGTTTGCCTGTGGGAGCACCACAGAATCACAGCATGGCTACTGTTCTGTGGGATTGAAAGGGACCTCTAGAGAACATCCAGTTCCAACCACTCTGCTAACACAGGTATGCCTAGATCAGTTTGCACAGAAATGTATCCAGGTAGATTTTGAAGGTCTTCAGAGAAGGAGATTCCACAACCTCTCTGGGCAGCCTGTTCCAGTGTTCCATCACCCTCATAGTAAAGAAGTTTCTCCTTAAGTTCAAGTGAAACCTCCTGCATTCTAGTTTGTACCCATTGCCCCTTGTCCTATCTCTGTCCACCACACAAAAGAGCCCAGCCCCATCCTCATGACCTCCACCCTTTAGATATTTATATGCATTGAGAAGATCCCTTTTCACTATTCTCTTTTGTAGGCTAAAGAGCCTCAGCTCTCTCATCCTCTCCTTTTAAGAAAGATGCTCCAGTCCCCTCATCATCTTTGTGGCTCTCCATTGGACTCTCTTGTGTAGTTCCCTGTGTCTCTTGAACTGGGGGTCTCAGAACTGAACTCAATGCTGGAGATGTGTCCTCACCAGGGCAGAGTAGAGAGGGAGGAAAACCTCCCTCGGCCTGCTGTTCACACACTTCTTAATGCACCCCAGAATACTGTTGGCTGCCTTGGCCATGAGAACACATTGTGAGCTCATGGTGAGCTTACCCACCAGCACTCCCGAGACCTTCTTCACAGAGCTACTTTCTCACAGGTCAGCCCCTAGCCTGTACTGATTCAGGAAGTTATACCTTCCACCACCTCCCTGAGCAACCTGTCCCAGTGCTCAACACCCTTATGGTGATGAACTGCTTCCAAACATCTAATCTAAATCTACCCTCCCCTAGTGCTATCACTACCCTAAGCAGCCAGAACTGAAGCGTGTGTGTAAAGATTCTATAACAAAATAATTGAGGAATACTGTTGCAAACACCATGTGGCATGCCCTCAATTTCCTCTGTCCTTAATCGATTGAAAGTTAGTGGGGCCTCACTATCGCTTCATAGCAGCCCAGTCTTGAGTCTGCACGGGCTTGATGTGCCTTTGGGGAGGCGGGAGAAATTGTGCAGCCCAGCATGAAGCCAAGCCAAACCCCAGTGGTGATGAGCCCACTGCTATCAACCAGTTAACAAGGTAATTCTAGAAGCCCCAGTTTGTTTCCCTAGCTACATAACATTGCACAAACATTTTGGTTGCAATTTTGTGGCAGTGGTTTCACAGTTATTTGATTAAAATGTAGCGCCGCGCTGCTTGGAGCCTGGGAGTGTCTGATATCAGTCAGGGCTTTTAGAAGTGCTACAATTTAAAATTACAGCTTGCCCTCTTTGGAGGGATATTTTTAGTCTATTTATTCAGGGTATAAATATAGTTCTATACATCACTGCTTTAATGTCTCTCTCTTGAGGTGGTCAGAGAGACGCTTTGCCCAGCGCCTGACGAAGGTCAACAAATGGGCATTTGTAGTTTTATTTTTTTGGGGGAAGCAGCATTAAGTGCTTTAGAAAGCAAAGTATCTTGTCAGCAAAGGCTGCATGTCTAACCCCTTTACTGCAGTGACCTACTTATAGGAAATACTCCTATTGAAAAGGGCTTTTTCCAAGATCTAGCATTTCAGACAAAACCGGATCTAAAATTAGGTGGAAAGCGTTTAAGGGATCCCTGAGCAAAGATAATTGAAAGAATAAAAGGCAAGGGAAGGGGAACAGTGATGAATCACCCTGCAGCCAGGAGCAGTGATGTAGTGCATATTTCTATGAATGGCCATTCTCTGGCTTTATTATCAACAGCTCCATGAGTTGTTTATTTCTGACCATTTGTTTGGGTGTCAGGGGGATGTTTGTGCCTGCAAACCCCTGGAAACCAAAGTTTTATGTACATACAAGTGGCACAGTAGTGACAGTGCAGGCAGCCACAGCTCTGTTCAGCTGTTGCCCTTTCCCTAAAGGGACTCTCCCTACCACACCACAACCTGACAGCACATATTTGGTTTCTGTGTTAATGTACCTCTGGGCTTTTCTTGGGCTGGGTTTACTCATTGGGCCCAACTGTAACTAATTCTTCAAGGAGTAATAGACTTGAGATGGTTTCAGGTTTGATGCATACTGGGGGAACTGGGGAAGAGGAAGAATTTCTTCTAATAGTGGCTTTGTCTAAACATGTTGCTCCTCCAGTTGAAGCCTACTTCAAGCTTAATGTAACCTACACACTGGAGCGAGTAGAAAGGATCACAAAGATTAAGTGGGTACTACAGGTCACATCTCAGTGGATTTTGCACCAGACAAAAAAGCCAGAAGGGTCACTTCTGGGTAGTGTTTCTCAGCATCTCATTTGAGAGACACAAAATGTAGTGACTTCGATATTGTGGGTCGAACTGTGTGCTGGGTGGAAATACAGGTGATGTTGAGTAGAGGTGACACGTAAGGTTTTTGAGGTGACTATCAGTGAGTAGAGGATCTTGGCAATTTAGAATCTGAGGGAAGAAGGTGAGAATTTTACACTTATGATCAGGAGTTACAGCACAAGCACACAGATACATGTCATGGACTTCACCTGGAGCACCCCTCCTATAAGGACAGGCTGAAAGAACTGAGGCCATTGAGCCTGAAGAGAAGAATGCTCCAGTGAGGCTTTATAGCTACATTTCAATATCTTAAGTGGACCTACAGGAAGGCTGGGGAAGGACTGTTTAGAAGGGTGTGTAGTGATAGGATGATTAGATGCTGGTGTGGTTAAATAATAAAATTACAAAAAAAAAAAAACACCCCAAAAGCCAAAACAAAACAAAAAACCCAAACCAAACCCTTAATCCTTACTTCATTACCTGACCTTTCTTCCATTCTATTATTTACTTTCTCCATTTCAGAAAATGGAGATTTCTGCTTTCTCAGGACTATTAAAATGCAAGGAAGGATGTGGAGAAAGATTCCTCTCCCCAGGCTGCAGCACAGAGGCTGTCGATTGCAGGCTCTGCACTCGCCTGGTGTGTGGAATACTTATCGACGTCAAGGGGAGTTCCTCCTGCAGAACAAAGGTGGAATGCGCAAGCAGAGATGCTGTGGGACTACCAAAAAAGAGGCACTGCTCCTGGTGAGTGAATGGAGAATAAATACAGTTTCCATTGCAGGCAGAGTGGTGTGACATAGGCAGTTTCCCTGTTGATTTCTATCTCACCTTAAAGAAACCCTTGAACAAGCCCCCAAAATGCAGAGCATAGAAAAGAAAAACTATTGAGGGAGCTGCTTGCACGGTTCGCAGGAGCCCCACGAAGAGCACTCTCGTTTCTTTGCACTCGTATGGTCATCTGTCCCCTGAGCACTCTAGACTGAATCCACAGCGTCTGCAGGCTGTGGCAGAACTCTCCTGAACACTGCAGCTCTCACAATACAAAACCTGTGAGCTTCAGCACACACACAGCCCCTTCAGAATTCTGCTCATGGGAGCTGGGTGGGTTTCTGTGTCCTCAGCCACCAGCTGTCCCTTTTCATTTTATTGGGAGCTGTTAGGGACATAATAAGGAATATGTGCTCTAACCTGGACTTGTACAAATCTATATGAACCGTATTGCCTAGGAAGAGAACTTGTGAGCTCTTTCCCCAAGTATCTTTTTAATTGCTGTGAGGTTACATACATACTATTCATTATTATTTTTACATGATTTGAAGTTTTAGAACTACATTCAGCAGTCTGCATCCTACTCCCCTGGGGGGAAAATGCCATTTCTTATTTACACAATAGAAATACAAGAGACAGACAACAATGTGATCACTGCCTAACATATCACCTACCCCACAGCAAGGACTGCACCTGGAAAGTGTTTATTATAGCCAGGAAGACAGCCCTCCCCAAGACAGTGTTGGATGTGACTCATGTTAATGACTAATAGAAGGTTTCTTTGCTCATAAATCTGCTCTGTCTCTAATCCATCTGTTATTCTTGCTCTTGTAAAAGACAAAACAAATTGGGAGAATGTTTTTACACAGGTATAATACATTTACATGATTGACTCCCCATTGCTGCTGGAAAGGCAAGCCATGAGAATATCCTCCAGGAATTCCTTTTTGGATAACATGTTTTTGCAATGACAGTTCCAGGTGAGCCATCTAGAGGCAAAAGCAGGATTTTCTTAAGCATAATCATCACTAGTAGTAGTGTGATGAATTCCTCTCAAGTGAATATCCTAAAGCCTACATCACATCATCGGTACCAAGATCTGAGACATTGCCATCTGTTAAGTTCATAAACCTCTTACACACTTTAATTTCCTGTATGCTCATGCTATGTGTTTAACAGTTTCCTCTGCTTTTAAACTTGATTTCTGAGCAGCATTGATTGTTTTATACTAATCATGGAGTCATAGAATCATTTTGGTTGGAAAAGATGTTGAAGATCATCAAGTCCAACTATTAACTAAGTCTACCGTGGCTGGTGCTAAACCATGTCCTTCAGTACCACATGTCTGTGTCTTTTAAACACCTCCAAGGATGGGGATTCAACCATGTCCCTGGGAAGCCTATTTCAGAGTTTAATAACCCTTTCAGTGAAGAAGTTTCTTGTAATATTCAAGCTAAACCTGTCCTGGTGTAACTTGAGGTTATTTTTTCTTGTCATATCACTTGTTGTTTAGGGATGTAGTATCAAGAAAAGCCTATTTTCATTATAATAAATGATATAGCAGCTAAAGAAGGGAATGTAGAGTTATAGAAACTTGGAATTCTTTCCTGCTCTTGACTCTGTGTCACAACTGGGAAACTCTTTTAACCACAGTCAGTTTTACCACTCATAAAGCACGGCTCATGATTTTACCATCTTTGTAAAGCATTTTATGATCTTTGGATGAAATACCAAAACACTGCAGTAAAGATACACATGCAGTAAATACAGTGAATGACTGCATTTTGTCTTTATTTCCCTCTTGCTTAGCCCTATTAAAGTCAGAGCTACATGGTGCATAAATCAGAGCAGGACAAGAGGCCACCTTTGCCCTTTGGAGTAGCAGCATCACAGCACACCTTATAGAAGGCAAATGAAAGTCACCAGTTTGAACCACAGCTGGGTGATCTTAGAGTAGGGGTGTACTGAATGCACTCTGTGGGAGATTGTAGAATGGGTAGTTAGCAGAGGCTTATGTACTACTAAAATTGCTGAATTCCTTTGAAAGCATTCTTATTCACACAGAATCCTGTGCCATCTCACTGAACCCTACTGTGACACCGCACATAGTGTTAGTGTTAGAATCACTGCTGGAGCAATTAGAGTTGTTTTGGGAAACTGAGGAAGTGGCAGCCACCCTTCTGGTATTGCTACCTCTGGTTCTGCCACTCTGCAGCTCCTGTAATCTCCTGAAAAGAGCAGAAGTTGGTTGACCATCCCATCTATTCATGTTTTCACCAAACTGATCACTCAGAGTTATCCAAATACTCCCACGTGATTACCTCTGTTGTCTATTTTGGTCTGGCCTAGTTTGAAATGGCCTTCTTGGAGGATACCTGTTTCTAACAGCTGAAACCTGTATCCATTTGAGGAGGAAGAATTGAGATCATCCCCCTTTGCCAATTTGGATGTGGAGGTTTTAAATGCCTCCTTCATCTCTTTCAAGCAACCCTCCATTTTTCTAGTCAGAGTTTCAATGTCTGAAACCAAAGAAACACATATGAGACTATCCTCCAACTTCCTCATTTGGTCAGTAAAATAGCCAACAGTAGGAGGTGCTCCACCTTAATTTCTGGCCACAATTCTGCTTCTGGAGCTTCTCTTTTCCTTTCTAAAGGCTAGCAGCCATGCTTTTTTTTCTTGCACACTGTTTCTGTCTTCTCCCTCCTCCCCCACTATGATCCACTCCCACTATGTTTCTTTGTTAACACCTAGCTCCTTACTGCTGCCAGCAGAAAAAGTAAACACCTGCCTAGTTTCACGTCTTTCTCTCCACAACACTATAGCCAACCCTAATATAAGAACTGAAGACAGCAGATTCAAGCACAGAAGACAAGCCATTGTAGGAGTCACATCACTTAAGTAACTCGCAGTTACAGGAACTGTGAACTCCAGTACCCATCTGGTACTGCCCTGACTTGGAAACTGCTAGCGTCCGGTGCAGCCACAGATCTCTTTGTACCACTTACAGCAACTGCAGTGGGAAACAGATGAGAAAAACCTCAGCTGGTGGTGTTCCAAGCAAACACATGGATATATCTGCTACTCAATATCCTTAGGAGCTGGACTACCAACAAGGCCTGAATGATTGTTAAAACACCCTGTATGAAGCCTAGGCTGTAATCTGCCTGCCATTTAACTTTCCCCATCAGTATAAAACATGAAACCTACACCAGTGCAAGTCAGGCTGGACATGCACTGCCTGTGAGTACTAGAGTGTGATGTTTGTCCTCTGAGAGTGGAGGCTGTCCATACAGAGGTCATCAGGGTTGGGAGCTTCTGGAAAGCAAGGAGGAATGGGGATAAGGAATAGGCTGATTCCCCAAGTTCCAAGTTCACAGGGCACATTGGAATAGCCACTCTGGGAAAACATTGTGTTCTTGTTGAAAAATATAATAAATGAGGGAAAGGAGCCAACAGAACAGTGGATCCCACTGGGAGT
Source organism: Dryobates pubescens (assembly GCF_014839835.1). NCBI lineage: Eukaryota > Metazoa > Chordata > Aves > Piciformes > Picidae > Dryobates > Dryobates pubescens. Next base: position 8,400,355 of record NC_071643.1, read on the forward strand.
CAGAAATGTCTTCTCTTCTGGAAAGAGGCATTTCACATGGCATAATTCTGTGCAGGGAAGGAGTGGTGAGGAAGCATGGACAAAGGTGAAAGATTGAGGCTACCTGTACATGAGCCCATGAGTGGGTCACTACCCTATGCTGTTACAGCTAACAAAGTCAGGGGATGAGAGCACAAGGAATTCTGCCTGATCCTCTCCTACAAGAGATGGCATTTTACTGGGGGTCCTAGGGACCAAGTTCACAAACTCACAGTCTTGGCTACTGGGATGTGATTTAGATGATGGGATTTGACCCCACAGCTTTTTCTCTCTGTACCTTCAGCTTTGGTGAGCTGTGGGCAGCCTGGGTTGTAGCACGCTCCAGATGCTCACCGCTATCTGCCTTGGAACGGATCAGTTAGATTCTGGACCCTATTTGCTTCTGCCAGCTATGGTCTTCTGTGGCTTCCCTCTCTGATCTAGCATCATAAATACTTGATAATATATTTGAACAGCTCTTCTTTCACCCTTCTCTTTTGGGAATACAGAGGATTCTTGTTAACCATTAAAATAGTTCCAGTGATTGCCCTCATGTAGTTGGAGATACCTGGTAGTAATAAAAGCATTCACCAATTTTCCACAGACACAGGCAGGATCAGCTTTATGTATGCACCACAGACACTTATTCAGACAGAATAAATAAATTCCATCCTACAGCTGTTTCCTAGGCAACTGAGCCAGGGCCACAGAAAGAGGCTTGAGTCAAAACAGCAAAACTGCAGTATTTCTTTCTGTCTCAAAACTTTTGATTTTTGTGGGGCTACAAATATGATAGAAATGTTTCAAGAATTAAATAAGGAACTGGGAAATATGGAGCTATTCTCATGTAACCAAGACATGTGATCCCAAGAGTGCTGTGACAGGTCACTTCTGTAAGCCACCTGGAACAACCTTGCCTGTACCTGAATTTCTGCCAGTGCCCTGGAAACCCCTGGAACGCCACAGAGAGCAGTCACCAAAAATGGTGTGCTTGTAGGTGTTTCTTGGATGTAAATCTAGCCACCTCAAGCAGATAGGCTTCATGTGTAAGCAGAGAGGTCAGCCCTGTACAGGGGACTGAGCAGATTTCTGGTCTCTTACATGAATGCTAAGGCTCCCTATCATTACAAGCTGGAATGTCCCAGCCATGGTAGCACCTTGCATCAGCAAGCTGTTGTCAATTGTTTTGCTTAGGAGAACTGTCTGTAGCCACAATGCAGGTGTACTGCAGGAAAACACAATCCTCTGAAGCCCACTTCTGCCTTATTTTGTCCCTGACAGACTGTGACATTTGCTTATTTATTCTTTTCAATCATGTACTTGTTATCAGTGGGTGTGACTATCCCTGCTTTCAGAAAACCTAAGAGTCTCTTTCTGTAGGACCTAACACCTTCCTATATATTTGCATCTCCACTGGAATGAATACACTTACTGACAACCATTTTTTTAGTGGGTTGCTTCTTTTTGCCACCAAAAGCAGCCTGGGACAGTTTCTGGGTCTCTGTGCTGACTGACAGCCTGGGGAGCCAGCAGCAGCACCTGCCTTTCTCAAGGGTAGTGGGAGATCTTCCAACTGTGCCCACCAAGAAGGAGATACTCCAGCTAAGCACTGCCTTCCTGTGCCCACTGAGAAGGCCAACTGTTAGTGCTCTGTTGTCACACTGGTGACTTGGGAGATGAAAAAACAAACCCTTGGACACTTTGGCAGCGAGATAGACAGGTGTGACTTTGAATCTGCAACAACAACATCTATGTAGCCAGTCAAAGGTTAAATTATTTGGCTTCCCACAGTGCAAAACTGTGAAGTACTTTCTCTTAGGACCTTGCATTCAGCAAGAAAAATTAGGGTAAATAAACCAGATTATATTTGGTACACACTAGGTGACCTTTAAAGGTCCCTTCCAACCCAAAGCATTCTATGATTCTATTCTATGATTTGATCTATGGAATGAGTAATATGCAAGTAATCAGCTGCTAAGAGATGTTTGTTTGTGACATTGCAATAATTGCTTCCAAATATATATTGTGCTGGTTGAAAGAACTGTTTTGCTGTTCAGAGCTATGGAACAATGCATCTGCCTTGTGAAGCAGCACCTTCTTGTGGTTTAGAATCACTATAAACATGTTACTGTAGTGATAAACCCCTGATCCAAGTAAATATGTAACTAAACTGTTTTGTTAGCTGTAGGGCTATGGAAGGGTGAACTTACTTCATCATACTTAGAGCTGAAGGAACTAGTTTTCATCTAAGTGAGCAACACTCTGAAGAATCAAGAAACAATTTTTAGTTAAAATAAATAAACCTGCCTTCTTCAGCCATGCTAATACATCCAGCTAGTTCTTAAAGGATGCAAAATGTGGATCCCAGCGTGGGGAAGGAAAGTGTGTAAGCAGTGACACCACGGGAAAGTCATTTTCCTGTGCAAAACGGTCAGAGGATCATGAATACCAGCAGGGAAAAGAAAGGTCTTCTGTTTTCATGATGAATTACATGCAGTTTCTAGAAAAGGCATTAGAATCTGTGCCTATCCACCCAGAAACTCCAGTTCACAGACTGAGTCTCAGGAAATGTGGTGCCAGCTCTTCACTGAACTACATTTGTGTGGTCCAAGTGAAGGTAATGGGGTTATGTGAGGGGAAAGTCCATGGCGCACTGGGCTCAGCCAGACTCTCCAGAGGTACACAGAAACTGTAGGGGCTGGGGCTGGGGCTGATCTCTTTGGCTGTGATTTGAATTTAATTTATGTTAAAGTCTATTGATTTCAGTGGATGAACCGTGAATGTATGCCTGTGTAAATGCAGCTAGAGTCAGATCACCCACAGCTACATCCAGCCCTGCAGCTGTGAAACACAGTCAAATTTTGATCATTTGGGGTCAGTGTTTGTGGGCCATGTCACTTCCTTATACAAATGCTGAGTCTGCAAGGAAACAAGCTGTCATCCTTTCTGCTTCCTGGTTCAACTCCACGCCTCTGAAAATCGCTTCTTCTACTCTCTTGCAGTTAATCAGCAAATGGGACATTCAGTAGTAACTGTTCATGTACAGCTTCCAGTAAATCAAGGAAAACAAGGCTTTGCTTGGACTTCAGCCAATACATCTTTAGATGACTGGAAAAAAACCTTACTTGGATGGCCAGAAGCAACAATTAAATCCAAATAGCAAGCACCCTTTATCACAGAAATTCAGAGATCTCATTTCAAAGCCACTCACATTTGTCAAGCAAGAAAGCATTTAGCTGCTGCAGTCACTTGTCTGAATGCATCTATTTTAAGTTTTGACCACCTATGTAAAACTAAGACCAGGATCACATCATTGCATTGGCTACAAGTCATAACCTCCCTTTAAAACTGTGCATTACCTTTGGGTCCTGTGAACATAGCATGCACTAAAATCCAGCTGTTATTCATATGTTACCTAGCTTGGAACAACAGACAGTCTCCTAGGGTGTAGACCTTCAGTAAGGGTGGCAGGGCCAAGGTTTTACAGCCCAGCCAGTTCAGGTTTCTCCTGGATAACAAGGAAGTGCTAAAGGGCCAGGCTGGGCACCCTAACCACTGGAGTGGATGGCTTTCTCTGTTGGCACAGTTGGTGAGCACCTGGTGAGCCGGCTGGCAGCTGTGGCCCTGGCATTTCAGATGCAAGGGTGCCTAAGTTCCTCTGACTTCTTAAAAAGCCAGGGATGTCTCTGTCCCAAGGACAATGTGCTTTATAGATTCATAAAACAGTTTTGGTAGGAAAAGACCTTGAAAATCTTGGAGTCCAACCATTATCTAACTCTACCAAGGCTGGTGCTAAACCATGTCCTTTAGCACCACATCTCTGCCCTTTGTAAACTCCTCCAGGGACAGGGATTCAACAACCTCCCTCTGGAGTCTCTTCCAGTGTTATACAACACTTTCAGTGAAAAATGTTCTTCTAATATTGAATGTAAACCTCTCCTGGTGCAACTTCAGGACACTTCTTCTTGTTCTATCATTCATTACTATGAAGAAGAGATTAATGGCCACCATTATACAATGTTAAACAACCCCAGTTCCCCCAGTGGCTCCTCAGAAGACCTGTCCTCCAGACCCTTCACCAGCTTTGCTGATATTCTCGGGACCTGCACCAGGACCTCAATGTCTTTCTTGTAGTGAGGGCCCCAAAACTGAACCCAGCACTCAAGGTGGATCTTCAAGGTCCCTTCCAACACAAATCATTCTATGAGTTTATGAATATCATAGAGAACATCTAATATGAACAGAAAGCTGCAGTCTGCCAGGGGAGTGCATCTGATCTGCAGGTTGACTCTCACCAGAGTTTTGCTGTATGATTCTTACCTCTGGATAGACTTAGTCCTTAAAAATGTGATTCTAAAGCAACCTGCAGAATTACAAACCAGTGAATAACTAAAGCTAGATGATCTGAATGTGAAAATCCAGAAGGGAATTTAAAAGCAGGCAAGAGAGCCCTGAGGGGTCAGGCTCAATGACACGCTGCTGATGGACTCCAAGAGAAGAATCTATTAGCACTGCCCCACAGGGTTGCTCATCCAATTTATTGTAACATACGCCTAAATGTATGAGAAAACTGCATCACAGCTACGTCTTAGAACAGATAGGAGGCCACAACTGTGAGTGAACCCATGCACACCCACTTAATTCTGCAGTACAAGCTGCATACAACTTGCTAGAGTCACACTCTTCCTTTCATACAGATGACTGTCATATTTCCCCATATTATAGATATTACTGTGTTTAGTATGTCAGGATACATTACCACATCAGGCTCAGAGAAGCAGCTAAAGGATGGCATATGAGGAATTAAAGCACATGCTTCTTTTCTCTTCGCTGGCTCTGTGAGCCTGGCAGCATTTTTGTCGCACTGCTTTTTGCTGCTTGTTAATTTGTTTCAGCCATTCTCCTCTGGCTCTCTGCTAGCCTAGCAGACTTGGGTGTTTGTTTGTTTGTTTGTTTATACGTCTGAGACTGAACTGGAAAGATAAGTCAGAAGAAAGGAGCTTGGCTTTGTTGAGTTCACAAGCTGCACCATTTCTGCACATAGAGTGCAGTATGTAAACTATTTGAAAGGAAGCAAGACACAAGTAATTAACCTCAAATACTGAAATTATCAGGGGATTTGGGGGTTTGTTTGTTTGTTTGTTTCCCTTTCCCCCCAGACTCTTAAGAAATCACTTCAGTGACTGTTTTGTTATTATGGAAGCCACTTAATATGAAACACCTCAGGTTAGAAATGTTAATAGCAAATGAGTTTAGGCGATCACACAAGGTCTTCTAGTGATGGATCAATGGAAGTGGTACAACTGGCAGGCAGCCATCAACTCCAGGTTTTTCTCTACTTTAGAGCTATTTCTTGCAGCATCTGGCAGTTTTCAATTTCACTTTTCATATAAAATTAAATGGAAAAACAGAGGTATGTTTTCCTTAGGTTTACCCAGTGCAGTATTTCCTGACTGAAGCAACAGTTGGCCTTGGTCACTAATACAGAAAGGCTCACAATTTCCCAAAACATGGCCTCATTTCTCACTCTAGCACACACTCTAACTTGGTAGGAAAGTCAGACAGTTTGGACACACCACTTACTTTAGGTGACTTGTTCTCCTCTGCTCCTTTCCACCTTTTCTTAGATCCACTTCAAATCTCACTTTTAAGAAACCAAAGTTAATCTGACTTTAAGTAACCAGTGGTTTTACCCCAAATGCTTTATTTTCTGAATGGTTAGTGAACCATTCTGCTGGACTGGGCTTTCAAACCTCCAAAGACTGCTGGGATTTAGATGCTACAAGCCCGGTAACAACATTTTTCATATCTGTAATGATGAGAAACTGTTCTTTGGTTCCATTTCCACAAAGCTTCCAATAAACATCAGGCCTTTTTGGCATAGATAGCTCAATGCACTGAGATAGATTCGTGCTTCAGGGACTACTTCAGAGCAGATACTCTGCTTGACTCACTGGTGTGTAGGCTTTCAAGGATAACTGAACTAGAGGAAATCACATATTATAAATCAGTGTTGGAGTCTGCTAGGATATCAGGGAAGATTATACAGCCAGAGCATGGCTTTAACACTCACATGAAGGTATTCTTTTTCTTAGGCCAAAGTCTGTATTTTTTGTGATAGTCACAAGTATCTGGAGGTTATCAGTGAGGAGAGCAGAAGTCCTGTACATCCTGTAAAGTCACCAAAATCCCTCACTATTTGAAGACAGTGGAGAAAGTGTTGGCTGTATCTTGGCAAAACAGGGAGCCTTGGCTACCACACCAAAACCATTTGAGTCCCCAGGTCCTCTGTGTCTCCAAGCAAGGAAAGACTTTTCCCCTTACGTTACATAATCATTAATAGCAATCATTTAATTGATTTATTGGAATGACAAGCAGCCCTGGCATCAAGGAACTGCACAAGCAGTTAAAAATACAATCCTGCAGAAGGCATCATGAAGCTTGTAACATAAAATTAAATAAAATAGTAAAGTTCCATGTAGAAGCCTTATGAACCAATAGATATGTAGTGCAGAAAAATTAAGTTATTTCTCCCAAATGTAGATAGATAATGCTGAAAGATATTGAGAAATAAGGTGTGTAATGAGAAACAAGGGGCACAAGCTTCACTCCATACAACTGAATAACTCTTTGCCAAACAGATTATGCAAAAATATCTCACATGATAACAACTAGAAGTTCTTTGCTCTCAGAGATGTCATATTTCTGAGATTGTCCACAGTTTGTCTATTCCAGAACCAGCTAATTGTGTTGTAATTGCTGATTCTGCAATAAAAATGCAAGCAATATTGTTAACTGACTTCCCCTCCCAGTTTCTGTTGGTAATACAATAATTTTTCTATCTCTGGGATTATATTACCTGCCAACACAACCACAAATGGCCTGGAAAAGAAGGAAATTTTATTGCACTGCTTTAGGCCATGTCTACATTGGGTTGTTGAACCACTTTAACTGTGGTTAGCTTGCATTAAAGTAGCTGGTGCATACATCAGACTGGTTTTCAAAGTGATTTAATACCTCAGGCTACACTAAGCACCTTTCCTTAGAGCAGACATGAATCCATTTTACAGGGAGCCTGTTCCCTGGGGAGCTCATGTGGTCCTGACTGCTCCAATGCCACAAATCCTGTATTCAGTAACTTGCTCTGTGCTCAGCTGCCTTGCTATTTATATGTCTCCAGTGTGTGGAGGCTGCCTTGGCTAGATAGGCTTTCTCTTTAATTGCCAGTAGCCCTACAGATATCAACATATGAAATAGAGATATCTGCTCTAGGGCACATGTATCTCTGTGGGTTTCCTCAGGGATCCATGCATAGCTCTTAGGCCTGACTACCGTTGCCAAAGACACATACTCAGCCTCACCACAGTTAAGATATCCCACAATATAGATGCTTCCAGGGAATTGCTAGAGCAGAAAGGCAACAGGCTGACCAAAGTTTGACTCTGGGCTCAGGCAAAGCAAAGGACACCAGCAGAAGTGCCATAATACAAAAGACCATGATGGAAACACAAGCAAAGCTCCTAGACATGAGATGATGACTCTATTTTTACACCCAAGGCAGACCTGAAGCCAAAACTAATAAAGCACATATTGTCTGCAGCAGCACTGTGCTAAGCACCCACAAGCAAACCTGTTGGCCCCGGGAAACTGCTGAGAGCACCCAGCACCCCATGCACATATGAGGTCTGACCTGAAGAAGAATTACAGGGTGACTGAGACTCAGCAGATGTGGTGGAAGCACACAGAGCCCCAGAAGGACAGCCACATTGAAACACAAACTCAACAGGCAGCTGAAAATCACTTGCCAACAAGTGTGGTGTGCTGTATTGTTCCACAAGTACCCATGGAGATTCCAAAGATCTGGGGTATGACAAGCTACACTGCAGCAGCCAGCCTCCTTCTGCTTGCTCTCCAAGCCTCCTCACACAGACACTAGCTTTGTCTTTTTGTATAGAACATTCACAACTTTCCCCTCATTTTTCCTTCCCTTCTCCTAAGATTGGGTCCTTCCTCCTCCCAAACCCTATCCCCACAATGAAAATACTGATGCTTTTAATTTCTTATTAAGAGCACATTTTTCTATTTGTATTTAGGGCTTCATCCTCCTCACCCGAGCCAACACGAGATTTCCAAGAGCAGTATGGCTGTTCAATATCTGCATCAGAGACCTGGGTGAGGGAATAGAGTGTACCCCCAGCAAGTTTGCTGATGATATGAAGCTGGGAGGTGTGGCTGACATCCTGTCAGGCTCTGCTGCCACCCAAAGAGAACTGGACAGGCTGGAGAGCTGGGCAAAGGCAAATCTCGTGAAGTTCAATTAGGACAAGTGTGGAGCCCTGCATCTGGGGAGGAATAATGCCAGACACCAGTACAGACTAGAGGTCATCTTGCTGGAAAGCAGCTCCATGGAGAAAGACCTTGGAGTTCTAGTGGACAGCGAGTTATCCATGGAACAGCAATGGGACTTTGTGGGCAAGAAGACCAACTGCATCCTGGGGTGCATCAAGAAAATTGTGTCCAGCAGGTCTAGGGAGGTTCTCCACTTCTACTTTTCCCTGGTGAGACCACACCTGGAATACTGTGTCCAGTTTTAGGCTTCCCAGTTCAAGAGAGACAAGAATCTACTAGAGAGTCCCACAGAGAGCTGCAAGGGTGACTGGGGACTTGAGCATCTCTCCTATGAAGAGAGACTGAGTGAACAAGGCCTGTTTAGTCTTGAGAAAAGAGGGCTGAGAGGAAATCATATTAATGTCTATAAATATCTGAGGGCTGGCTGTCAGGACGAAGGTGCCAGTATCTTTAGTGGTGTCCAGTGACAGGACAAGGAACAATGGGTACAGGCTAGAACGCAGGAGGTTCTACCTCAACATGAAGTGAAACTTCTTTATGATGAGGGTGACAGAGCATGGGATCAAGCTTCCCAGAGAGTTTGTGGAGTGTCCTTCTCTGAAGACCTGCCTGAATGTGTTCCTGTGAAGCCTGTCCTAGGTGATCCTGTTTTGGCAGGGGGATTGGACTTCATGACCTCTAGAGCTCCCTTCCGGTGCCTAGCTGTCAGTGATTCCATGATTTAGCATTGCAAAGCTGAAAAACTTGTCCTGAACAAAACCACCAAGTTCTAAAACCAGGTCCCTCACTCCCTGAGGCTTCCTCTCCTGCTCTGTGTTGTGGCCCATGTTGGAGGGAGCAGGTAACAATTCAGAGCCTGACTGTCCACTTCTCATACTATCTTTGTAGAACTAAGGAAAGGCCAAGCACTGATGCAGCACTAAGAAATGAATGGAGTTTTGAGCTAGATAGTGCCACGGTGTTAGATGTTGTGTATATCTATCAGTACAGAACCACTCCAACTAAGTATAAAGTTCTGCAATCAGCTCTGGCTCCCCAGTGGGCCTGGGGCTCACTCTCTGTGGATTGTTAGGGACACAGCTTTTTTGCCTGGTTTTCTAGGGGAGCAGGGTTTGTGCAATCCTGCTGTGTGTGTAAGCATGTCAGTCTACCCCAGTAGCTTTGTACCCACTAGACAATTGCACAAGAGAGCTCAAAGACACTTTGTTTCTAGGAGTTGGTAAAAATAAGATGAATAAAAGGGGGAGGTCCTATCAGTGAAGGCTACATGACAATTGGAGCTCACTTCTTATTCTATTTTTTTTTTAATAGAAGGCAAATCATGCCAATGGCTGAACTGGTGAGCAGAGGAGTTGCTTCAAAAAGTACAACCAGTGGTCAAAGACCAGTGCTCCTGTGACACTATCAGGCTCTCAAACATGCTACCTGCAGAAATAACTTGCAAGTGGTTTGAAAGATACTTTGACTACTACTACAAAAGCTGACCAATCCCCTTTTCCTCGACTCTGCTCCTTGGGCAGTCACTGGTGCACTACACTAAATTATTCTTACATCTGCATCTCAGTGACTTTCTCTGGTAACTTGAGAAGAATTTAGTCCCTAAATATTTATTTTTAAATGTTTCTTTATATAAACACTGTAGGCAGTTTCAGTTGGATTCAGTGACAGAGAACAGCACATTCCCAGGGAAAGATCTGCAGTTTCTAGCCATAACAATACAGTTTCTGTAGCTTTTGTATCGGGCTACCACTGAGATCGGCGTGAGGCTTGTCCTAATCTTGTTGGGAGCAGCTCACTGTGTTAGAAATCCCACATAATTTATTAATTTGCTGTCCAGGAAAGTTTCAGCCTATTAGTTTTTGGGCAGTGCAGAAATGTGCAAGACCCACATGGAGTACAGCTCCACTTGTATTTTACAGTATGCGTCCCTCACACTCGAAGAGCCAACAAACTGCGCTCAGGCAAATGGCCTCTTTTAGGCTGCACTTGTAATTTTATTAGGAAAACACAATTATGGAAGTGCCCATTTAAATTCAGAGATACTAACAGGTCACTAAACAGCTTGTTTGACACTGGGAAATTACATGGTGCACATTTCTCTGAATAAAGTAGATGATATTTTACAGGCAAATGAATAATTTACACTGAATTATACCCTTGGTAGCAGTGCTGTCACAGCCTGTTCTTTCTGTGTCAAAAATGTTGCTTGTTTTTGAGGGTGTACCATAGTTCTAGGACACTTGCATTCTCAGAACCATCCTTTCTTTATGTGCATGATCCAATAAATAAGATAAATATTCCTGAATGAGAGACAGCTCACTGACAATGAAAGAATGAAAATCATTAGTGATGCTAAAGAGTTTTAAGGACTTGGGGGGGTTGTATTGGCTCGGACACACAGTTACTTGAGGACACTACATAGTGTTGGTAACTGAAACTGACTTTAATTTATGTCTAAGTTAACATACATGCAAACATGTATTGCTGGTGGAGGAGAGGCTCAACAGGAGCTCTCAGTGTGCACTTGCAGCCCGGAAAGCCAATCAGATCCTGGGCTGCATCAAGTGTGGCCAGTGCTCTCCTTCTGACAGACACAAAGGAATTACCAGTCTTGACAAGAGATGTAGCCTTACTAACTCCAAAGACCTTCCCTATGTTCTAAAAGGCTAGCTGTTAGCATGAAGCTGTTGGGTTCTCAGTGAATTATAGACAGTAATCTGGTATTCTGAATTAATACTGACGTATAAAGTGGAAGAGATAATTCCTGACAGATGCCAGGAAAAGCAAGAGAAAAAGTATATTAAAAGAAGGTATTTAAAATTAGAGTTTATCTTACTTTGAGAAGAACAATTGTGATTACAGTAATTATATTGTAACTGCATACTGTGTTATTTGGTAATGTATTGCCTGCCTTCAAGTGAGATGTTGCCGGCACCAGAGAATCATAGAATCATATAGGTTGGAAAAGATTTTTAAAGACCATGACATGATCTGAAAGACTTGTAAGGGAAAATTCTGTATGTCAGGACAGAATTTTACCAACAGACCACCACTGTTTCTCAGATTTCCAGCAAGAATTTATACAACTTGTTACTGCCAGTCCTTAAACACCTTCACTGTAAGGAGTGATAACCTTGAAATAGAAAAGATCTGAGTGATTTGACAGCTGTAGCAAGACACTAAGTGATCAAGATTCCCCAGCAATGAGGTTAACATATTTTAATGGAACCACAATGGTTGATCAAGGAGGCACACATCACTTGTGGGTACAGAGAGAGGATATTCAGGGTCTTTATGTCTGCCATAATACTCTAATGGGGACCCATGAGTACACTATAGCAAATTTACATTAGTTTAAGTGAATTCCAGTAGCTTAGAGTCAACCAAGTTTCTTGCATCACTTAACATCTTTTTCTGCCTTATACCCTGATGGTTCTTCACTCTTACTTGCTTTATGAACAATGTAATTATGGCTTGATTTGTGTTGTATCTAAGGCTTTGTGTCCTAGAGAACACAAACAACAGAGGCATTTTCTTAGGAAAGCATGAGAGAAGTTACAGACATCCTGCGTGATGCCTCGGCACTGTGATTTCTGAGAGGACAGCCCAAGCGTACTGAGGCCGTTTGGTCAGAGCTTCCAAACCCTTATGCTCAGAGAAAGCATATGATAGCTGAGGGTTTCAGCTTGAGCTTGGAAAGAACTGGAAAATAAGGTAAGTTTTCTACAAGGAAATGAGAGCAAGCATTACATAGATGTCACAATCATGTATGTTCCACATGTGAGGCTGGAAGATTAAAATTTCATAGAGCCAGAAGTCTGCAGTGTCAAAGTTTTACTGAGTTCCCTTCCTTTATGAAGGCTATGACTGTAATGCTGTTCCTAAAGCCTTCAGCAAGGTCAGGGTTCCACACTGGCTGTTACTCTAACACAAACACTCCGTTTCAGCAAGAGGAGCTGCAAAGATTTCTGTGAAGTTGTGTCATGCCTTAAGTAGGAAGGCTGGCCCAGATAGTCCTAATGGACCCTTGTGGCCTCGTGAAACAATCCAACCTCCCACGCCAAAAATATTATAGTTTGAAGAAAACAGAACTTTTGCAAAATCAAACCTTTTGGATCTATGCACATACCTAAAGGCTCTGCCAAATACAACTTTTTTTGCCTTGTTATTTTAAAATCAGACTTTTTTTTGGCTGGAATGCTTAGTAATTGTGGTTGTTTGCTTTACTACAGAAGTACAGGACAGCTAGCAATTGGGTATGTCACTTGAAGAGCTCACTGGGCCACTTACAAGCATTATCCAAGTCTTACTGACCTCCTTGCAGGAGGACACAGTAGTAGCACATCTCAGTGCTGCAGATTGGCAAGAAGGTCTCTTCTATCAATAGCTCACTCCTGGTTTTCTTTATTCTTTTGCCTGATTTGTGTCACATAGACCCAGGCTCTGTCCCAGGAGAATGTGGCAAGCTGAGAAGAGCTGTGGTACCAAAGGGATCTAAATTCTGCTCCCACACCCAAGGCAAAGGGTCTCTGTGGGAGCACAGTCCTGGACTAACTCTGTGATGGGGGAGATGTTTGTATAGGAAAGAGACTGCTAAAAGAAATTGGCTCAAGATGAGCTTTTAACTGCTAACATTCATTGGCTAACAACAATTTTTTATCAGCCAGCCATGAAACAGGATATTTTTCAGGAAGGATGTGACAATACTCTTCTGAACCTGCTGCAGCTACCTCCCCATTCCCCACCTTCACGTCCCAGGTATCTAATGGATCTCCAGCCCCACCACATGCATTAATCATAGGTTTTGTCTGTTGTAAACACAGCTCCTTGCTTGGAACAACTGGAGCTCTCTGTCCTTGATGGGAGCAAGAGCTGTGGTCTCACACATAAATGCTAATATGTTAAAAATTCAAATATAAGGTTTGCCATGGAACTGTACTTCACACAGTTAGCTACTTAGGAACACGTGAATCTCCAAGCTCCCCCAGCAGATTCACATAGTATTTTTGCATCATGTGCCCAGGGACAATTTGGCAGTGTACAAATCTTAGTTGTGAGATGCTTTTTTTTTACTTTAGTCTCATCATTTTTTTATTATTCTATTATTTTTATTCTTGGCATTATTATATAGTGAAAACATTTAACACAGGAACACATGGGCCATGCTTCTGGGGCTTTGGATTTTCATTGCTCCAAATAAAAAACCAAACCAAACCAAACCAAACCCCCAGAAACCAAACATCTCCTTTTCGCCTTCACTCACAGTAGGTTTGGAGACTCTGTCTTCACTGAGGAACACAAAACCAAGTTCTGCTTTTCCTGTGGAAACACAGGAGATTTGTACTCATATGGGTAAAACTGTTTATGTGGGGACTTGCTGTGGACAAGATCTTTTGCATCACACCAGACTATATTTTAATTGAGAATTTTCTTGGCACATCATGCTATAGGTAAGATAAAATATGAGTTTACTTACAAAGTTACACTAAATGTAATAAAATTACACAATTTTCTCAGTTGCAGAAGCATAAAGCAAGAGTAGGGATGCTGGCTACAGAAGGTGGTTGTTTCCAAGTACATTAAAGCACATTCCAAGTACAGTATGCCTGATCAGCTTTGGGTTTACTTTTGAATTTATTATGGGACCAAGTATGGCTCACAAGAGCTTAAGCGGGTGAGGAGAGAGGCAGGAAAGGAGCTCTCTTGTTTCTGTAAAGAGTATGCTTTCTCCTAGCACCTCAAGATGGGGGAGCAAGGAAAATGCCAGTGCCTTCATGTTCTCTAGACTGACTACCATAGTGGGGATTAGTCTAATCCTTTATAGTCTGAGGACAGAAGGGAAGGAAAAACGCTTATCATACCTTCTCTCCAGATGAATGCATGAATGCTCAGCTGGAGACAACTGAGACCAAGCTGGCTCCAATTTTTTTTCTTTCCTTTTTGAAAATATATATATATATAACAGTTTAGTTTTCAAATATCAACATAGCAACCTTACAAGACAGGTTTCCTTTGGTACCTTATATATGGAGCTATCATACATCATTTTACTATTAATTATCAAGCTGATCATGTTGCCTTTCAAATAATTTTCACATTATTTTGGCCTCTTCTACAGAGAAATGCTCATTTGCTGTATGTTTCACATTTACAGCTCCTCAAGCAGTTTGTAAACAAACCCTATCTGTTAGGTCTACCTCTGTTCATTTGGCTAAGCTATGCCATTGGTGCTGCTCATGCTTTGGATTACTGAAACTTCTGAAGTGAGCAGCATCACTAAGTCTCAGCCAGCAAAAGTTCCTGCAAACACTGTGCTCTGGTGCTGGCAGAGCTGTGCAGACAGAGTAGTAAATCTAGTTAGGGTTACCAGGTTAAGGACCTGGTACAATACCATGAACACACAAAGAGGCTGCAGCCAAATGAATTTAGCAGGTAACAGTGCCAGTCTCAGCACCTTTACTTAGCAACTGGGCAATCAGGAAGTTAAAGGGCAACAGAAGAAAACTGGTGGTTTTCAGCTTTTCTTGAAGGTTGGATCCACCATGTCTATGTGTTTCTGAGGCAAGTCAGGATCACTTCTCTGGAAAAGCTACATGCACATCACAGTTCTGCTAAATCTGAAGTCACTTGCAGCCATTTTAGTGGTCAAATTCAAGTAGGTCAACTTACTCCCTTAAAACAATATGAAAAAGTCTCCTGGCATGTAGACTTTCCTTCCAACAGGGGTAGATTAGTAAGAAAAAACAAAGCAGGGAAGGTATCTCCACCTTCATTTCTCAGCTAGGTTTGTTTTTAATTACAGAATCAGATGTAATAACTCAATAAATAATTCAAGTCTGCTAAGATAAACTTACATTCTTTCCTCTCCACACCCCCCCCATGCCCCCCGAAAGGAATAATTTCTTTCCCCCTTTTCACACCTCTGAGCAATTTCCACAGCAACCAATAATCAAATTTCCACTTCATACCACAGACTCTGACTTGACGTTCAGTGTCATGGCCTTTTGATTTTTGCAGATCATAACCAGACAGGTGAGAATTCAGCTAGGTGGTGAGGACATCTGAAGGGCAGCCAGACCTGGATTCTTCCACAAACAACATTTCACGCTCTGCACAAAAGCTTCCTCACGAGGAGGTTAGCATGTGCCCAGGGCGCTGCCATGGCTTAGTCCTTGGAGATGCTGGCTGCTGCATTGCTCCTTGCTGTGACCAAGGGGACTGCACATCACCAGCCTTGCACCTTCTGTCAAGCACTGGTGGCCAAGAAAACAGAAAGTAGTAGGGAAGGGAGGGTCTCTTTGGACCATGCACATCATGAGTCACTGTCTGCAAGCAGTCCTGCAGCACTCTCATGCCAGCCTGGCAGCAAAGAACTGTTGCCTAATATGAATTTGGAGAAGTAACAGTTTTCCTCCTGAGTTTAATTAGCCTTTGTTACATCTGTATTAGGGAGGCATCCTCCCCTGCCAAAAGCCATAACTCGAAGTGAGTTTCTCCCATTGCAAAATCTAGGATTAAAACCAGATCCTGATAAGTCTCCACCTTCACAAGTCATTAGTCAGTAACTTTTTTATGTTTTTTACTACCAAATGAGATAAGATAGTTGCAGGGAAATACTAAAGTGGGTAAGACTTTTATCACTTGCCAGTTTAATTAATTAAGCTGTATGCAGAACCCATGGAAAACTGACATTGGTTAATACAATGCAGGTAAATATGCTAACAGACAAATTAAAGAAATGATACCCTTAGAAAGGTTATAACTTTCTAATTTCCATTTGCTAAAAGGTAGCAAATTGTTATAAATGGAGTTTCATCTGCTGAAAATTCACTTTCTCCTTAAGGGCAACGGCTCAAACTTCACAGGTAGAGTGTTACGATGCTACTGGACAGAGTGGTGAAATGCAGTGGTAATTTTGGAGATCCTTTTAACAATGCTTTGAAGTGATAGCTGAGTTTGTAAGTTTCTTGCCTCAAGAAAGAAATACAGGAGCAATATTTCTTCATGAAGCAGAGGAAAGGTTACTCAAGGGGTGAGCAACTTCGAATGTGAAGATGCTAAAAAATAGTCCAGGGACAACATGAATCTCATTCATGAGATTAACAAAACTTGCTTGTAAACTATGCTGTGAGGTCTGTAAGCAGTAAATGGTAAAACACATGCAGTGGGAGCATGATAACCCATATTCAGGTGGCTTACAGAAATGACCATTTCATTGAAAAAAACAGTAACTGCTAGACTCCATAGCTCCATCCTTCCACTTTGTTCATTCTCTGAACATCAAGGCCTAGTGATGCACTGCTGATGAACTGTTACACTGGTTCTCAGACAATCAATGTCCTCCTGCATGGCTTTTGGGAGTCTTTAAAGTGTTTCAGTTTGGCTGCAACAACTACTGGCATGCAAAAGCTGTATGAGAACCCACCAGTGAATGAAGAGGGGTGGCAGAAATAAGGTGAGAAGTCCGGAAATCCCTTAGATTGTTAGCTTCCCCTCATCACATTCTATCCTGCAAAGCAAGATTAAATGCTACTTCCTTTATGCTGACTTACTGAGGCAAGATTTAATGTCAATGGTACAGTGTCAACACCCTGTTGCTCCTCACCTATCACCTAAATTCACACTACATCCAGAAACAGAAGTGGGTCTCCAGCATTCAGGAAGGCTCCAGACAGGATTCAGAAATATCCAGAACTGCTAATCTAATTTTTGGCATAAGTGCAAACAGTTTAAACAACATTAGTTAGCACATTAATGTAATGGGCAAAACCCTAGAATGCTTTTCACAAAGGGATGCTGTTTTGCCTAAACCTAAGAGGTACCCTGAAGATGGTATTGAGCAAATGCCATGTCAAGGCATCATTTCACAGTACTCTTAAAACTGCAAGAAGCATTAAAGGCTCTAAAGGACACTGAACTACCAGCAGATCTACACAAAATCCTCTCAGGAAAGCAATTGTTGAAGGGTAAGAAAGTTCCTCTACAAAATAATTGAGCAGGTATCAAAATGATTGAAAAATTGCAGGATGATTTTATTATATCAAACAAGAAATAAAATGGCAAGTGAAATTCACATTGAAATTACATTTGCTAGAAAAATAACTCTAAATGCATTAGAATTCATCATTGCTTAATTAGCTATAACATGAAAATTACATCCGATTCTATGTAGATAGCTGTCTGGAAAAGGCAGCTTGATATTCAGCAGCACTCAAGAAGGCAAGAGGATGTGAAAGCATGATTAGCACAATGAACCTAGCAGAAAATGTCATTGCAGTGCTGTGCTAATGAATGGTACAGCCACTCCAAGATACTTTATATAGTTATGGTCACCTCACCTCAGAAGAGGAAAGAAGAATAGAAAAGAGCAAGGGGAATAATCTGAGAATTGCATAACAGCTTCCATGCTATGAGAGATTGAACAACATGGGACTAGTGGAACAGCTGGAAGAGAGTGCCACAGATGTGATGGGACTTTCAAGTATCAGAGGGGCAAAGAAGGTTAGCACCTGATTGCCAGGAGGAAGGTTAGCATCTGATTGCCAGGAGTTCACTGAAAATACTGAGTGCTGAGCTTGGAAATAAGCCCAAAGGAGACCCGTTTTCCATACAATGAATCTGAAGTTGCAAAACACCACTACTGGAAGCACTGAATGCCAACCAAGGAGACTTACAAGGGAAAAGCCTCAAAGGGATATTAAAACCAGCAGTGTAAATGAAGTCTTAAAAAGATTGCCAAACCCTAGTATTCTCCACCAAAGATCATTATATATTTGCTCTATTTTTATACTCCTTGCCTCAGCATGTGTTGCTGGTTGGCTGCTGTCAAAGGCAAGATATTAGTTCAGAGGGACCATTAACCTAATCCAGCAGGGCTGTTCTGGATTCAGCCAGGTCAAAAAGGCATGTGAATTAGATGCTATAAAAGTTTTGAACATCCACACTTTATATCAATTACAGCAGGAATCTGTTTTATTGCCATTTTAATATAATATATATCTATCTTTAGTAATCTGAATTTTCTTTGTGTTCAGGCAGATCCCTTAACCTGTTCAGTTATACCTTTGCCTTATGGGTGAAACTTGAACTTTTAAAGGGTTCAAGGGTCTGTGTCCCATAGTGAAAAGATTATCATACAGTATTTAAA
Source organism: Dryobates pubescens (assembly GCF_014839835.1). Lineage (NCBI taxonomy): Eukaryota > Metazoa > Chordata > Aves > Piciformes > Picidae > Dryobates > Dryobates pubescens. The sequence goes on from NC_071643.1 coordinate 8,418,869, forward strand.
CCAAACAAATCACACCACCACAAACACATCCCCGCTGCATATTAATTTCTCCCTTTTTCTTTGACTCAGTTCTTTTAATGGTTAGGCACCTTTCCTCCATGAAGTTGTCCAGCCAAACTGTTGCATATTAAAAAGAAAAACTAGCATAATTTCAACTCTGAATTGTAATTTTTAGAAAACATATAAATTAGTAGCTTTTAGAAGATTATAAGAAAACAACTTGCAAAAGAGAGGCTTTGTGAATGCTACCAAGTCTCTCCCAAGAGCACATGGGAGCTGGGTTCTTGGGAGAAGCACAGAAAGCTCAAAAGTTGTTAGGTGCCTCCCTGTGGCAAAAAGAATCCAAGTTCAGGCTTTCAGCTTCTAAGTGTAAATGTGCATGCAACATTCATCCCCTTTGCCTACCCGCTGCAAGGCGCTGAGTAAATGCCACACATGTCCTTCATGATGAACAAACCCTTATCCTGGATAGAAGCGAAGCAGTGGAATGCCTGAGCGAGAAATACTAACACTTGACTTTCCCCAGAAATGGGCTTTAAGGGATGAATGGCAACAGGACAAGAAATGGCTTTAACAGGCATCAGATACTAGCATCCTGATGGACAAATTACAAATGTAGGACCTGTTCTATACATGACAATACGCTTTAGTCCTGAGTAGTCAGTGACTTTCGGCACAAAGCAGGAGTCAGATACATGATCTGATGTTGTCTAGACTTTCTTGGGACACACTTTCTCCCTTGCACAAGTGTCCACAAGGATGTATTTCTAGCATTTGCTTTGTCAAAGTAGGAAAATAAAGTAGAAAATCATAACAAGTCAGGTAAGTGGAGTTTCTTTCACTTACAGTGTTGCTAGGATGTAGGGCAGTTTGGGCTGTGATATGTCCAAGCCCACTGGATGCATGTGCAGCAGAGCAACAAAATAACCTCACTTTGTACATTGCTCTGAACAGGATACAGGGGCTACAAAACTGTGTTTCTGCAGATTGTTTCTCCAGCTAGATTGCATTAAGTTTCATTCCAGTACTTATTTTGTCAGGGACTTTGTATTTCAAGATGTTGAACTAACCCATGCTTTGTTTCTCTGAACTGGACACTGAGCCCCATTACAGCAGAAATGTAGCAGTTACAGGGGGAAGATATGATTGTCTGTTCCACAATGATTTTGGAAGAGAAAAGGTAACTCTTCCTCGCTCACATTGCTGCGTAGAACAGGTAAAGAAGTGATCATAAGCATAATTAAATGTCTCACCAAGGATCATGTACTCAGTGACCAAGTAATTTTTCTTTAACGATGTTTTTTGCCTTCACTCACTTCACCATGGCAAACCTGCCCTGTCTTGTTGCACTAGATGCGGTAGAATCTTGCTACAAAAGGCCATTTGTCTTCCACCTCTGTAGTGCAACAATAAGCATTATTATAAACACTTATGATAGAATCTCTTCAGAGAATGATTCTACACTGTGCAAAGATATTTTTTTTTCCCAATGTAAAATAATGAGTTTAAGAAAAAGTTACTAGAAAAAGAGAGGCTGAATAATTGCTTTTCCTAGAAACAGCCTGTTTATGTCAAATGCTCTTCCATTCACCTCAAATGCCACAAAAAAGGCTTTGCTTTCCTCCCTCTGGTTTGCATTTCTAAATGCCAGCCCCTATCTGCAGGTAACTGCTTTAGTTACATGGGAAGATACTGAATCCATGTTAGACAGCTTTTCAAATGCAGTTTCAATCCTTCAAGTTGTTACAATTCTTGCAATCCTTTACCAGATTTTAGAGGAAAATGAGAAAGAGACTGTTATTAAAAACCTTTTCATTGAAAACCTTGAGAATGCCATGAAAGTACTTTAAGAACACATAACCAGTCCTATGTTCTTCTTATTGACTTGAGGCTCACTCACCATTTCCTTCCTACAGCAAAAGGGCTCACCAAAAGTAAATACAATTTTCCAACTATTCCCATGGACAATTTTATCATGGCAAAACTCCACTACAATCCTAGGATCCTACTCTAGAGTTTAGAGATACGTTAAGAAACCCGCCTTTTGCAGCACTGCTTTCCACTCCCAAACATCATGTTCCATCACAAAATGAACATGGATGCCACAGGTTAGCTCAGGAATACACTTTGCTTTCCAATAAACAGCCCTGGCCAGTGCTCTAACACTTCTGCAGAGACTGGTCCCTGTTGCTAAGTTTTTGAAGAACGTTTGAGCATCATCTAGCAATGCAGTTGTCTTTCTTAAATTAGCTACAGAACATTTCACAACAGTTCTTGAAGCAAAAAATGTGTGAGGAAATGTATCAGAATTGGCCATAAATAGACATAAATTGGTCTCAGCTTTGATTGAGATGAGCTCCAGATTGCAGCTCATCTTGAAGAAGCAGTATCTATTTAGGACTAAATAATTTTACTCGTGTGTAAAACCAAGCCGGGTAACAATGGAGCCATGTTAGAGGCTACCCACACCTGCAACAGTCCAGACAAGAGCAGCTCAAATGTACCCTGGAGTACTGACAGCTGTGATGCAATGGTCAGATGCTACCACATCACATCCCACCTATGGTGTTACTGGTGCTGCCCATTTGAGTTTATCCAGGTTTCTCTCTTCTGTTAAGAAACACTATCTGAGCACAATGCAAGCATGGGCAGGGACTCATCCAGGCTGCAGTGCAGCAGAAAAGGCATCCTCTAGCCATGAAGCAAGCCCTGCCCACCACTGAACCTTGCTTTCCCCCATCCATGCCTTGAGGTGCCAAGGACTCTACCTGCATGATGTGGCAGAGGAGATCACAGCACACCCTTGGGAATGGCAACTGCTGCCATCTCTGCATTTGCCAGGTTCTGTCTTGCAGGCACCACAGAGCAAGCAAAAAAGCAAACTGTGCCACAGCACTCATTAATGTCACCCTGTCAAAGCAGGACAGCTGTGGCCACATAAGCTTTCTCTGGAAGCTTGTTTAAATCCACCCTTAGAGGTAGAAGGTACTAAAAACTATTCTGTAGCCTATATAACTGTCCTATACATATCTATCAAACACATAGTTGAATTAGTCAGTGATTAAACCACAGCCTGGTCCTGCTAGACAGACTATAGTAATTCTTGAGAAATAAATACTTCTTTTAAATGGAATTTGACAATCAGGATGTGTTAGATTAGCAGGAATTAGCAGCTTTTCACTGGGATCTGGTAAATTTTGAAATATGCTCACAGATTTTGCTATGGAGACAGTTCAACCTTGATAGATCCCAAGATAATGATTTTTTAAGGGCATTTTGTACTTAGCTGACACAATTTTAATTTCAGTTAATAAGAGTCAGATTTTGTTTTGAGTTCCATGATGTCAAACCTGGCACGCTTCTTTAAGGAGTCTGCACGGACAGCACAATAATTTCATTTTCTGTAACTCTTCTAGACCTTTTTTTGCTCATGTCACTTTGACCTTGAAGAGAACATGATGTCCTCTGAGAGCCATTTTAAAGAGAGTCACACGCAAGGCCAACAATTCTTTCACTGAAGAGACCTCTGGCTCTTTAGCTGATGAAATCTCTTGCTCTGTCATGCATTAAGAGGCAGTGTTTCTTATACTCCTTGTTTACAACACTACACAGCTACAACTGAGCTTGCAGAAGCATCATCACTAGTACTGGGATTACTTGTATCGGTGTTGAGAGTCTGATGAGCTGTTAAACACACAGCAAGGGGGTGTAGATCTGTACAAGCTTATAAAAGGTCTGATCTTCTAACTATTTAAGATACAAAACAGGGCTCCTGGAAGTTAATAGACTTGTGAATAGCCCAGTTGATTTTGGCAAGGATGTTTACACATTACCCATTACTAAATACCTGCAAATTCAGGCTATTGCACCAAAAATCAGTGATTATTGATGTCAGTTAATTTGTTACATTTGCCTGCATGCAACATCTGGGGTTTTTACTGATATTCTGAGCTGTCCTTCAGCTTCCTTCATCCTGCAGTAGACCATCAGATAGCAGTAAGTATGCCAGCAGCCTCGCCAGGATCTCACTAAACAGTTCAATGGAATTAAACAAACAAGGCTGATAATAACACGAATCTTTTCCTACCATTACCGTTCTCAGGAATTGACTACAGAAGAGGCTTAGAAAATCCACAAAAAGAAGATTTTTCTGTCTGCAGGGTCAGTCAAATGCTCATGGACTCTATTTTGTATGTACAAAATTCATCAAGCTCAATAAGGATGTTCATGTAAGACAGATTTATACCTCCTGGCAGCCACTCGGTTATAGATAGTAAGGCCAAAAGACTGCTCCGATAGCACAGCCTGACCTCCTGCCAATGAACCTCACCCAAGAATTTATGATTTGAGACCAAAATTTGTGGTTTAGTTAGAAAGGTCTCCAGTCATACCTTAAATACCCTAAATGGAGGTGAAACTTCTGCTTCCCTAGGTAAGGTGTTCCAGTGATGAACAACCCTGACTGATGAGAGACTGCCTCCCATAGCTTCACTTTGTGTCATTGGATTTTTCCATGCCTTTTCCAGATGAATGTAAGAGGTGTCTATTATTTTTCCCTACAAAGACACTTGATTACTGCAAGTCATATCTTAACCTTCACTTGGAGAAGTTAATAGACAAAGTAGACATCTTTCAACAAACAGCATGTCTTCATACTCTGATTTTGTAGTTTTCTACCCTTGTTCTTGTTTTTAATTCATCTTGTCTGCAATTTCCTACCAAAAGGGACCACATCAGTTCTACATCTCCATTAAGACTATGTTTTTCCTACCACCTGAGTGCTTGTGGTGGAAAACAAGCCCTCACAAGCTTGTGTCCTTGTGAAACTAGGATAAATTTAATTAATATTAGAAAGCTATTCTGTTTAATACATAGAAACCATTAGAGATGTGTATAGACATCTTGGCATGTAATTCCCACTGACAGGATGAAAAATACCTGCTCCTGGGTTTAGAATCATGCAACATTAATAGTCACTGCTTTAACCTTCTGCCTTCATCTACAGCTCTGTCTGATTTTCCCCACTACTAATACAATTTTCTTTCTTTCACAACTCTGCACAGAAGAGCTTGTTGCGTTTTTCCTTTATCGGATTTAAGCCCCCAGGTTTCAAACTGGATGCAGCTGAATTCATGATTCTGTTTGTTACTAAATACAAGAATTTCTTGTAACTACCCTTTACTTAAAAGGGGTGAAACCAACTTCGAGTATTTTTAGAATGTCTGATTTTATCTAAACTTCATATTTGGGTGTGTCATTTTTAGCTTTAGGATGCACTTCAGTTCCCAGAACCCTAAAAAAAAAAATCACCCTAACAACAAAACCACAAACTTCAGGCATTTTTTCCCTCACATTTACAAAGTCAGTTTCAAGAGGAAAGAAGTTGTTTGCCAGTGAGGTCTGTATTGGTGAAAAATAAATGAATATAAACAAGTCATTAGTTGTAGTTGGTGCTGTCTAGAAGTGGCAGAGAGTTAAATAAGCCCCCAAACTTCTGAAAGTTTGTTTGTGGGAACAGGCTCTGAACAGCACCCACTGACCCATTCCCTAGTTTGAGCCAGAATCTGTTCTGTTTTCCATGTCAAGATGTCTCCCAGGAAACTGAAACAAGCAGTCACTTCTCCATTCCCCACAGACCTGTGTACCTTACTTTCCACTTTTTCTTCTCTCTGCTTATAATTGGGGGATCTCACTGATTTCTCTTGAATTGATCAGACATTGTGTGTGTATGTATATAAGTTTATGCACATGCATATATGTGTGTATCTGAACTGGCTTTCCCCCTTTTTTTTCTTTTAAATTAGGAGGATTGCATGGCCACGAAGGCTTCCTTTGGCCTTGGCACCAGTGCCCTGCCTAAGCCAAAAGTAATCACTGTACCCAGCTAGAGTGTGAGGCTCAAGAACTGCTTCTGGAAAATTAGTTGTCCATGTACCTCATAGACATGGGAGGCTTTAGTCTTATACAAGCAGGGAGCAGAATTCAACTCAAAAGTTAGCAAACGTTCATTTTGACTGATTAACCACCATTTGATGTGGAGTTCTTTGCACCTTGTATCTTAGACCTCATGATCCAAGGTGACTGTACTGCATTGCACTAGACAATCACTGAGGACAAAGCAAAGCAACTTGACAGATGTGAAATACCTCCTCTGGTTGCTTTGGCTACCTGAACTCCTAATATGCACTGAGACGTGCTGTCTTATTGCCTGCTTTACAGCCTGCACAGAACATCACATTCCTGATTCATGGCCACCCAAGACGGTGGCATCTTTTATCAATGAGGTGAATAGAGAGCAAGTGGGGTTAGGGGATTTCTGCTCCAAGACTGAAACAATGCTAGATCAAGAGCTCGGGCAACTGAGTGAAAGGCTCTCATTAAAAATCTGGGTGACTTCATTATTTGCATTAACAATTAGAAGCCAAGCACGTTGTGCAGATATGTTTAATGAGACCCATGCCTCAGGCCCCAGAGCTGGCAAGGCATCTCTCCATATTTAATGCATTGCACAGCTATCCCAGATCTCATCTTTCTGTTAAGGTATCTGTGTATGGGCAAAGACTTGCTCTGCAGGTGCCTCTGCCTTTCAGTTTCAGCAGTGCTACTGGCAGCCCATTAGACATTTAGGTCAAACAGTAAGGGATCAGTACAAGAAACACTTAGCCTTCCTCCCATGTTCTGTCCCTCTCTACACCCGATCAAGAAACACAAGCATGAGGTCAATACAGCACTTGGAACATTGTTTAGCAGCCATTGATTTATCTGTTAGCAGTCTCATTTGGATTATCTTTCTGTTCCATGGTTCATTTATCTGCTGTAGTTTTGTGCTTTGTTTAATATTCACATTTCCCATTCTATCATTTGTGCATGCTTCAGAAAAAAAAGAAAGAAAAAAGAATGTGGTCATGTCAAGCACAGTATTTGATACTCTTAATGCATGTTGTAAAATAAAAGGCCAAAACACATCAATACAATCTTGTTCTGGTGACTGGAAGTGGCCTGCACTTATTAGCAAGAGCAGAGTTGTTACTTGAGTACTTCCATTATAATGACTTGATGCAGTTCCATGTGTCTGTTCCTTTAATCTCTGCCTAGCCAATGATTTTTTATGCTGACATTGTTTATATGTTTTTTCACTTCTGTGACTCCAGGTTTCTTTTTCCTTCACTGTGGAGATATCAGGGAATTTGTGTCTTCCCCAGAATCAGTGAGGAGTTTCGAAGTAGCAGATAATTCAGTTATCACTTCAGGCGTGTGTGGAAGTTGGTAAAACTGTGACAGTAAAACACAAGAGTGTGACTGGGGTTTGCACACCCTATGTCCTTCCAAAGTCAGCCATCTTCACTACTAATGTCTTGGCTTTAGGCACATACATACAAAACACGAGTGTTGTTCTTACTGTTTTATTACACATGGGCAGGTGAGGAGCAGAGTCAGACAGGAGATGGGTTCATTCTTCCTGCCAATTAGACAGCCCAGGAACATAAGCAAAACAGACTGAATCTTATTTTTCCAGATGTCTTTCAGTGCAGGTAGCACTGACACTTATAGATTGCTAGATGCTCTGCTTTTGCAGTGAGGGCTTCTGTAAAGTTTAATTAACCCAGAACATATAAACAGGGCCCATAAAAACTACACCAAGTGGTGATCACAGTATCACCAAGGTTGGAAGAGACCTCAAAGATCATCAGGTCCAACCTGTCACCCAAGACCTCATGACTAGACCATGGCACCGAGTGCCACATCCAATCCCCTCTTGAACACCTCCAGGGATGGTGACTCCACCACCTCCCTGGGCAGCACATCCCAATGACGAACGACTCGCTCGGTGAAGAACAAGCCCTACAATACTTAATATTAATAACTTTTTAAAGACAAGTTTTAAGAATCTATAGAAGCATACAAAAGATTAACTCAAACTGTTCAGTGACTCACTGAGAGGATGATCATGTATTACCTGAACAAACACTAAACCCAAACTTTTTAGGCAGGAACCCTGAACACCTGAAGTAAGCCCCTTTAAAGGATCTCTGACTTACATTCACTTGCAGTTTCACAGGTACTCCATGGGAAGCCTCCCTTGCTCTGGAAAAAATGCCTTGGTTCTCAAACCTCTTCTGATGCCCTCCATAAAGAAGAAGGAAGGAAGGAAGTCTCAGCAGCACAACAGGAGATTTTTAACTCACTGCCTCTGTAACATGGATCTCCTAAATTACACTACAACCTTTTCCTGGACACCTCCAAGTATCCATGTTGGCTGCTCCAAGATGAAAACAACCTCCTGCTCTCCCACAATTCCCTCTGCACAGGTGTCTAGATGAATTGGACACTCCCTGAACCTCATCACCCTCAGAAAGACTAGCTCCAGTTTCCAAGGAAGACCCAGGTGCTGGCACTTATCACAGCTGTGGTAAATTTAGGGACAAGCTGCACATGTGCTTAATTGTTGCACATGTTGGAGAGCTGCTCACTCTGTTGCAAACAAAGCTAACTTTAATATTAATACACTCAGTTACATATATATATTATCTGATAGAACATTCTACAGGTACATATTCTGTAATTCAGCAGAACTGCATGACTCATTTGAAAATTAGAGGCCTTTTAACAGGCACAGACAAGAACTTGGGGAACCAATGCCTTTCAGGAAACTTCACCTCCTAAATGTTGTATACCAGTGAGGAGTGGCTGAGCAGGTTGACCACCAGAGCTGCTCACCTGGCAACTCTCACTGCAGACTTACTGAAGAGCCAAATTACAGGAATTAGTGGATTTCATTAGACTCCATTGTTCAGGAAAAAAAGGAAATGGTACAAGGAAAAATTCAGAGTAAGAACATGCAATAAAAATGGTGCTATCTGCACTTGTCAAGGATAATTTGGTTTTGATATTCATACATGAAGAAGTTAAGAAATCAAGGCAGTATGTATATTGTTGTTTCTAGTAGGTGTTGATTAAAGTCTTAGGAGCTTTAAGAGAAGCTTTATTCCTATAACACCCTTTATCTTTACTCAGCTACAGTATGATTGAGGAAGTAATTGGCTGAGGGGCCTGCAGCAGAATAATGTCCAGTTTCAAGGAAGGGAGGAAAAAAACTATCAAAAGTCCATATGCATCTAAAGATTGTGTTAGTGAAGTCTTTATATTCGTATTGCCTAATGGCCTCATTGTCTGAATTTCAGATTTTTTTTGTCCTGCAGGATCATTGCCATAGGCAGAGTGTACAGTTAGTATAAATCCTGGCCTTACTCAGGTAGATAAAACATGTATTCATACCCATTCCAGCACAGGCCACCTCTGACTTGTTCCACCTCAGGTTTGTGATGAAATAACCTAGCCTGCCTTAGCTTCTGCCATCTGCTGAAAGCTCAACATCATCTGATAGTCAAGTCAACATCTTCAGCAAGAGGTCTTGATCAGGACAGAGGAAAAAGCTAGAATAAAGCAGAGCAGGTATAGACACTCAGCCTCATCAGCCCATGGCAGGCTGTGAAGAGCAGTTTCAGACACAAAGACAAGCTTGGTGCCTGAAAGCCATTATTTTTCCAAGAATATCAGTCTAATAAAACCTACCAATTCTGCCTGTAGAACTTGCCTCCCTTATAAACTCCCATGGCTTCAGAAATGATCTTGCAAGCATCTGGGAGCTGCCACTGGAGAGGATGGGACCAACACTGCTCCCTGCCAGACCATCCCTCTCATTTCCCAGCCAGAAATAAAGAGATGAGCTCTGTTTAACAGTGCTTTGAAAGGAGGATGGCCATCATCTTCCCCACAATTAGAAGGAAGCCTTGTAAAAAGTATGCTCTGGGATTATAAAAGAACAACCTTGCTACTTTTTGTGTCTCCAGTTCAAACATGTCCATCCTGCCTCTGTGTGTTGGAATAAAGCTGATTTAGACCACAAGATACAGATTGTTACAGATAAATTGCCAACTTCATGCCAAAGTTAACACCAAAATATAGCTTTTAAAGAGGCAGGTAGAGCTTGGAGAGAAATGAATCAACCTTTCCCATTCATTCCTGACCTTTCACAGTATGTGAAAACTCAGTCAATTAAAGAAAACAAAAACTAAAAAAGCCAAACCCCAAACCCCAAACCTCTTTTTTTACTAAACACCACAGCTGGATTTACTAAAATTACAGTTGAGACCACTGGAAAATGACTAGGGCGATAAAACAGCTTGTATCATAACCACCACTTTCATTCTAGTGTGTGGTTTCCAGCTCATCTGATTTACTTTAGCATTTTTCTTGTCTGAAAAAAAAAATAAAAAGTTACTGCACAATCCTTAGTGGTTAAAAGTATGGTTGAGTCATTCTATTTTGCCACAGTTGACTTTTCCTTCAGCAAGCCTCCTCCCACCAGGCTGTTTGAAGAGTGATTGGATAAGATTTGGTTTTGCAGAGCCGTTTCACGGAAGGTGAAAACGTATTATTCCCAGAGCTTCAAACCACACAGCATGTTCTTTAGAAGTTAGGGACTAGCCAAGAAAATGGACATGAGAATGAGTGCCTGAACACAGCACAGGAAGCAAGCCTTGCTAGTCTTTGTCACACCTTGACCAGAAGCTATTCTGGGCAATAGGTTGCTTCTTACACATCCCACCTTCCCACCTGTACGCTCTCAGCAGATTATCTCTGTCTAGAACAGATTATCTGTTTTACTGGGAAGAAAGAACAGGTGCAAGAGACCCAAGACTGGGAGAAATGTGAGATTAAGACAAGGTCAAGGGAGGGTGAAGTGCATTGGAGAAGGGTGGAAAGAAAAAATTCTGTCAAACTCCCTGCAAGAAGATCTCTTTTCGCTGTTTTCCCTTTCTATTCACCAATACTGCATGGACATGCTGTGCTGGCTTGCAAATCCAGCAGCCCCTGCTATTCCCTCTGCTTCTTTCATCACATGCTATAACTATGCCAGCTCTGAACATCAGGGATGTGGCAAGTATGTCCCTGGAGTCTTGCCAAGTTTTCATTGCATGAGACCCCTATGATTTGAGAACCTGATTTTCTCCATGAATAGCAATTTCTCCTTCCTGAGCAACAAAATCTTTAGCAGTCACTGTGCCTTCTCCCAAAACTCAGCATCCTCCTCACTTACTATTTGGCACTAGTTTGTTTAGTTTTCATGGGAGAAAATGCTAAACAGTTGGTGAGATTATTCAGACAAAAGAAAACAGCCACATTTATTTAAAACAACCTTATGATCAAAACTGTTCTTTGACTCTCACATCCCTGGAGTAATAATAGCAGAGCTTATTGAAAGTAGAAGTTCAGATATGACAGTCTTCAATGATCAGAGAATGAAATAAACAGAGTCTTCTCAGCTCAAAAATACTCCACCAAATTAAATTTAACTGCAGCTCCCAAGGGTGTATAATAAAAAGGTGTATTTTTTACTGTGCAAGTCCTGTTCCAAGCCTATTTCATTTCACCTGGGAGTCTTGTTTTCACTGGTTTTAAGTTACTTCCTTCTGATCTGTGCTTGATAGGAGGTAGTTGGATACAGGTAGGATTATCTGTTTAGTAGCTTGTTCTTGCTGAGTAGCAAGATCTCACAGTGAATATAGGCAAACTTTGGTGGTTAAGCAAAGCTGCTTTAAGCAGGTAGATGTAGGTGCTTTCCAAGAGCCCCCTGGGAGCTAGCATGCAGGTAGCCACATAGCTGTGCCGGAACAGCAAGGTAGCAGTGTTAATGAAATTTAAACACAGCAACTTTCCCTGGACTAAAATGTTGCAGAAATGACAAAGAAACTTTTCAGTCCATGCCATGATTGTCCCTTATATAGACAGAAGAGATGGAAAATATAACCATGAAGATCCATCCTAGAATACAAATAGTCATAGAATGTTAGGAGAGTTTGGGTTAGAAAAGGCTTTTAAGATAAAGTCCAACCACTGTGGGCTCCATGTCTGAAATATCTGTCACCTCTGAACACAGAAAGGCCAAGATTTAGCACAACATAACTCTAGGGATCCATTGGTAGTGTAAGAAACAGGGAATAAGGTAGATTTTATCTTATGTGAATGCTTACCACTGATTTAGGGGGGTTTGGACTAGATGACCTTTGGAGGTTACTTCCAACCCAAACCTTTCTATGATTATATGATTTATCACAGGTATCTTCATTTCCAGGTGCAGGTGGAAAGCATGGTTGTGTTGGACATTTTGTGGCTAGCCTTGGCAAATGCTGCAGTACCCACAGCAGGTACAATACATAACACTGACTTTACTAAAACACCTTTTTCCATGCTGAAGTGAACAGGTGATTGCAACAGTACTTTGGAGGTTATCATCATAGACCTAAAAAATCTCAGCCAGGTAACCCACCTTGCCAGGCAAGACCTCTGTCACACTCAGGTCTCCCCCCAGGATTATAAAAATTCTCAGACTGTTGAAGATGAAACATGATGATGCCAACAACACACAACAAAAGAGAAGTGCTGTTTCCTAGTTTAAATGTGTGTTTTATGCTGTCAGATATGAGCTTGTAAGAGATAATAGCAGCACTAGATGCCTGCTATTACCATCTAAAGATAAAATCATCATGGGAATAGAGAGGCAGGACATTTAATGTTGGACACAAAGCCTCAGTACTGTCATTTCCTGATTTTTGGGTGCATAAGACTGAATTTTTAGTTAATGTCTTTTTAATCCTGAGTACTTTGTGAATGCAAAATCATTCAAAACTCAAATTGTCAGTAATTTAGATTCTATTAATTTAGAAATATTTAGGCCTGTGTAGTGAATAAAAACAAATAAATAAGTACTAACTCCCTACCTTTTTGTCTTCCCTCAGTACCTCTCAAAACCAGTAAAAGCATGTATAAGAATAGTGGTTTATAACAGAAAAAAACCCCAAGTTTGATAAAAGAAGAGTACAGCATGAGAGCAAATGTTTTCTTGGTCCCTGGGAAACTGAAGAGTTTAACATCTCATAAAAGAAAACACCTAACTATATTTTCTATGCTATGGTTCATAGTGAACTTCATTCCTGTGAGCCAGGTGGTACATAAAGATGCAAAACAAGCAGGGTTTTCAGATAAGCTGCAAAGCAGTAGAAATTAAGGCTATGGCAGATGGATTATCTCAAACACAGGAAAAAAGCTACTAAGGAAAACAAAAAAAAAAGAGCTAAAGTGTTGATTATTTTCCTGATGTGATGCCAGCATAATATTGGTGTGCAACTAACCTCCAGAAATCAGGAATCCATCTGGACTCTGGGATCAAACAGTTCTAGTACAATGAAAAGCAAACTGTGGAAGCAATCCAAGGAAGACCTCACTAGCTAAAGAGTTTGCTTTGACTACATTTCAGAGCATATCCATTGTCTTTACCCAGCTTCCATGAAAATCTGACTGGGAGATTGAATCTATCTTAATATTTAATCTATGGGAAAGGAGTTCACCCAAAAGACTGAAGCAAATAAGTACAATGTCATAATTTCTCTGAGATACCAGTTTTGGAGCTCTAGCTTTATAGAGTGTTTAGCAAAACTGGTAAGAGGAGGGGTAGACAAAGGCAGTTCTTCACATCTTTAGACAAATACCTATTATCACAATCATACATACACACACACACACACACACATATATGTAGCAGCAGTGTAAAGCAGTAGTGTGGAGTTGATCACCTTGATTTTAGCCTGCTTGGAATAGGTTCCAGAAAAAGAAAGCCTTCCCAGCCTTCCTAAGGTTGTTTTAGGTCATTCTTGGATATCTGGGGGCAAAAGACATGTTGTGCTTCACCAGCTAAGTCAGATTCTGTTGGTCAGGCTGCCTATTACTGATTGTGAAATTAAAATAAGAAAATGTCTTCTAGTTTTTGTTAACTACAACAAAATGTCATTAACATAGTTATCAAAAAAGAAATTAACTTGACACCTTTATCACCTTCATCAGTTCCTTGTTATATCCTGTTTTAATGGATGTTAGGCTTCCAGTACTCTGGAAGACTTTGAGGAAGCAGCTTATCCAATGACCCACAAAGGACCTTGCACTATCAGACTTGAGTAACACAACCCCAGGATTTAAAATTCTCTTCTACACTCTATAAACACAGTCCCAGTGACAATGTGACCTGCGTTTCCTTTCAGTGGTCAGCACTAAACTTCAGTAGTAAACAACAGCAGGGTGCCAAATTTCCACAGCTGAACACCAGAAGTATATTCTTGTTAGTGGGAAGGGATAAAGAAAAGCAGAGCTCTAAGGCAAATTAAGCTAAGTCTTTTCCACTTAGGCCCAGACCCAGAACTTCAAGGGGCACTTAACTCCCATTTGTTTCAGTTTTCTGCAGATAATTACACAAGTCTGAGTTATGGCTTTAAATACTCTTGTGAACCAGTGCTTAATGGAAGTTAAGGGTAATGTATTTATGAACATTCTGTATTTCCATTTCAGAAACTGGGTCTGGCACTGAGTTAACTACTGGAAAATGCCTTGGCAAAACATGGTCTTGTGAACTAGCAGCAGTTAGAAGAAATTTTGAGCACATTTGAGCTAGCAAAGAAGGTTTTTTTATGTGTATTTGTGGATTAATTTTAATACTGAGGCTTCTGAAAAGAATTTAGAAAACACGTTTTTCTTGAGTATATTTTTTAAGTAAATCTACATCAAAAGTGAGTGGTTGATTATAAGCTCAATAACCTACAAAAGATTGGAATAAGGAGCAACTGGACAGAAAGCAACAAATCAAATCAACTTCTCAGAAAGTCTCCTTTGCTCTAAAGCATCCCAAATCCCATATTTGCCTCTGACAAGTGAGCTGAGATCTCCTGAAGCAGGATGATTAAATCTTTGAGGTGAGGCTTATTTCCTCTTACCGTTCCTGTCTTTGAGCTTCTGCTCCCTGGGATGAGAGGCTCTTTAATCAGACCTAACTCAGGTTTCTTAATAGTCAACCTAAGGCTGAAAATTCTGCTCATTTCTCCCAAAGACAGGATGGCACTTCTATGTGTACCTGGCCCACACATGCCTGTGATGTGCAGCAGGTGTGCACACATCCAGCATACTTCCTGCCTGCTTGTTAAAATGAAAATCCAAACACAACAGCAATCACCCAAACAAGGTATGTGCATGAATGACAGCAAGTCTGCCAAAACTTGTAATATGTGCCTATTTACTGATGTGCTTAACACATCAGTAGCCTTCAGCCACCAAATGAACTGGGACACCATGGAGTGACACAGCCATAAAACCATGCAAAGGGCATGCTGTGGTGAGCTGATGAGTATTTGCCCATTAAGGTTTTCTTCTGATACTGTCACAGCCTGATCAATGCAGAGATTACTTCTTGCTAATAATCAAAGTATCCTGCACCCCTCTAAGATGTTCCACTGCCTGTGCTCAAGGCCAGCCCCAATAACTGTACTCCATCCCAGACAGGTGGGAAAAGCTCTGTGACAGCTGAGAGATCTTCACTGGAGGCCTTTCCTTCTTTGCTCAGCAGCTGCTTTTCCTCTCAAACTCTCTCTGCGTTCTTCCTGTCTGAGCTGCTTTGCCTCAGCACTTGGCCAAGTGCCTCTCATCAGGGCCCCAGTTTGCTGATGTGATTTACAGACAGTAGTCAAGAAGGTGCTAAAATGCTTTGAATTTTTTTTTTTTTTGAACTAATATTTCTCAACCAGGACCAGTCAGTCTGACAAATCACACTGCACCACACTGGGACAGTTTAGATTCCTGCTTGGTCTGCTTTCCTCTGAAGAAGATTTTACAACACCCACACCCACAGTGAATTTCACTGTATAGAATTTTTTCTTTTTACTCTTTTACTTTCTTTTACTTTTCCTCTTTAACAGACAAATAAGAACTCAAAGAATATCTATCCATTTTGAGAAGGTAAACAAAACTGATTCTAGCTTTAAATTTGTGATGTGGCTATACATTTTTCCTAAAACACCACTTCATTGAGTGGTAAGATCCATTTTGGTACCCTTACATTTTTGTGGTGCTGATATATAGCACATTTGATATAAAAACATTGTTTGAACTATGGCCTTATGTGGTTTCTGTAAAGCTCAGGGACCTTGAAGAAAAAGGATTAATAGATCATTTTTTCCTTTTTTTTTTTTTTCCTCCTTAATTAAACTGCTATGTTTTTTTTCCTTTTCCTGAGGATAAACATAATTCACCTGGCTTGCCTTAGCTTGTATGCATACATCCTGATGCTTGCTCTGTTGCACAGAACGAAGATTTTATGCATATATATATACACACAGGTGTACATGTATTGCTTAAAGAGCAAAGAGGACACATCAATTCTGACTGATTGTTGAACTTGGTCAGGGTAAAGTAGCACTGCATTGCCTCTGTGTACTAGATGCTGAAAAATCCCATTGCGAAGCACAGGAAAAGTTATTGTGCAATAGTCGAAGGAAGTTTCCTCACCTTTTCCCTAAAGAACTAGCAGAACATTTTAGAGCTCTGCTCTAGTCTGCAATTATTTTTTAATTATATTTTTTATTATTTTAAACTTCAGCATCTCAAGGCTCAGTTACTAGTCATTCAGAAGAAAGGTTCCACTGCTCCAAAGTCATATGAAAAGTTGAAACCACAGTAGCACAGGTAAAATTAAATCACTTGGTGACTGAACTTGTGCTTAATTCATTATTCCTTTTAACTGGAGATGAAAGTACTCCACATTATAGAAATCTTGAAATCCTTGCTCTCAGGAATTCAGCTGCTACCTCTCCTTTTTAATCTCTTCATATGTGGGAAAGAGAAGGATGGTAAAATAACAAATCTGAAATTAGGATAGAAAAGTAAAAATACATGCTGAAGGAAGAAGAAGAAGAAGAAGAAGAAGAAGAAGAAGAAGAAGAAAATAATAATAATAATAATAATAATAATAATAATAATAATAATAATAATAATAATAATAATAATAATGTGAGGAGGAAGTGGATGTGGATGTGAAAGTGAGGAGGAAGTTCTTCACCATAAGAGTGTTGAAGCCCTGGAATGGGTTGTCCAGGGAGGTGGTTGGGGTGCTGTCCCTGGAGGTGTTTAAGCCCAGGCTGGACAAGGCTCTGGCCAGCCTGATCTAGTGTGGGGTGTCCCTGCCCATGGCAGGGGGGTTGGAACTAGATGATCCTTGTGGTCCCTTCCAACCCTGACTGATACTATGATACCATGAACACTTCCAGTCATGGATATTTCCCACTGCATGGGCTTAAAACCCCCTATCTGAATGAGAAAAGAACATGAAGGGAGGTTAACACTGAGGAGGAAAAAGTAGTGGTATGGCACTAAGTATTTTCTCCTTCCTGAAATGTGCCTTCAAGAGATATTTTCAGAGAAGACATTGATTGTTCACAAGCTTAATTCAAGCTGAAGTTTTACAGTTTCTGCAAGAACATTGGAAGATCTTTCCCAATAAATATATAACCATGATTTATAGAAATTTACTCTGGCATATTTTACTGCTTCAGAGAAAATTGATACAGAACGTGCTGCAAAATAGCCACCTGGCAGGAGCCTCCAATCCAACTTCCACTCAAATACATGGAAGAATCCCAAACAAACTCAAAAGGGTTGCTTTCCCGTAAGACCCTATAAAGTAAACAAATAAAAGCTACCTCTTGATATCATTAATCATGACAGCTTCTCCTTGCCTCTACCAAGGGTCTCTTCAGCATGGCTTCTTACATGTTTGCAGTGCTCACCAGAGTGAAGGGATCTGAGGTTTTGCTGGGAACCTAGAAATAAGGGAGATGAGAGCAGTACTTAGCCACATTGTAGTCTCTGTGAAATCACTTCCTATTGTAACTCATGTTTTGAAGTGTCAGTCTAAGTGCTGCAGTGAGAGAGGTGCAGAAGTGCTTTATAAGCACGTAATTCCCCTTACTGAAGCACAGGCTGTCCAGTAACCAGGCATGGACAAGGTGGTCACCAACAGGACAGTTGAACTGTGTTGTAGTTTCACTCTGGTCTGCATATGAGCCACTTCAGGAAGAACAGCAAATTATCTATTTTGGCAGGTTTAAATGGAAGTTTTCCAGGTGCTGAATGAAAAAGTAAAATGTCATCTTGTAACATCTCTGTGACTAATGGAATAGGACAAAACATTCTTCTAAATATTGGATTGTGATGTGACAGCTAATATAAAAGTTTTAATTTCAAACAACAGAGAGAATTTAAGCAAGCCTAAGCTTAAATGCCTTGCTGTTAATATTTGAAATCGCTCAACCCACAACCATTTCACATTTAGCAGATGGAACTTTTTCTCTAATGGCAAAACCCAACATGATTAATCTTGGATTTAAAAACTGTTTAACTCCAAAGGGTTCAAAAAGCTGAGCCAAATGTTGTAACCATAGCTAATCTCAAAACAAATGAGAACATTGCAACACAATTCAAACCAAAAGATGGATGCTAAATGTTAAAAAGCATCTGGAAGAGGAACAGTCATAGAAAGGGCCATTATTCTAAAAAATAATTGTAAATGGACACAAAAGGCAATTTTGCTTAAGGAGATGAGTTAGAAAAGATAAACACATTCTCCTGTAATGGAGTAACTGAGCTCTACACAGCACCTGAAGTGTAAGATGGTGTAAGTGAGGGGCAAGACACAAAAGCTCTTTCAGAACTGTGATCTACACTCGAGCATAAGTGACGCAAGACACAATATTTCTTTGAAGCCCTTGAAGTAATTTAGTGCATCATGGGCTACAGAAAACCACAACTTCTCTCACTAGAAGTATCTAAAAACAAAAGAAAGGATTGCCAGCTACATGCATTATGTTTTTTCTCTCACACAGTCTGTCTGGAAATAGATGTGGTTACTCTTTTCTTTTTTTTTTTAATGGAAAAAGCTGCTCTTACAAAATACTGAGAAATTCTGAAGAATCACAAATACTGCTCAGAAAAATCATTGTTGTACAGGGATGTCTCACAAAACTGTCATTTAAAATTGCAGGCAGACTTAACGAAAACATCTGCCTGCCGAGCAGGAGTGCAGGCAGGCTTAGACAAATTTGTACCTGCCATAATTCTTCATGACTTTCTAAAGCAAATCTGATCAGCTCTCATCTGAGGCCCAAGGGCTTGTTAGTCATTTGGCAAGTATTGGGTAAATATCAATTCAAAGGAATCAATACCACTAATTCCAGAACAGGGAGCAAGTCACAAGCAAAAAAAGCACCAAGGCCCTGAAGTCACAGTATTTTAGGTAAAGAAAGCCAGGCATTTCATAGAGCTGTTTTCATGTTATTTTCTTGCCTTTCAGGAGGAGGATATTATTACTGAGATGATGCTTGCTGCCTTTGTAGCTATCCTTGGCATAAACATTCAGACTGTGCCATTTCATTTCCTTATTTTTTACTGTGCCAGAAAGAATATTGTTGTCACTGCCTAGTTCTTTCATTCTGTCATACATTGACAGTATCTTTAAATATCATGAAGGTTAAAGATACTGTTATCAGGAGGAAACAGGATTGAATATAACAGATTCTTTGTCCCCTGCCTTCAGAAGGAAATTTTTGTGGCAAGAAAATAAGAAAACTAGGAGATGATACATAATGAGAACAGTGACAGAAAGAAAGGAAAGATAAACCAGAGGTAAAGATGAGCAATAGAGAACAGATTGGAAAAAACCACCAGGAATTGGCTAACAATAGGAATTTCACTAGGTCTCTCAATATGTGATACATTCCTGTTTGTGTATCTCCACTGGAGACTCCAGCCCTTGTAGGCAGCATCCTTCAACTGAAACATCTTCCATCCTGCAGCCAGGGCCACTGAAAAGTCAGTGTTACACCTACACCAGACCATACTGCTCCTCACCACACTGCTCTCCACGTGTTGTCTGTGTTGGACAGGCAGTGAATGTCTCAGGAATAGTAGAGAAAAATCACAACCATTCCATGAAAAGGTAACACAGTTTTGAAGGCTTCCTCCTCCCCTAGGATGGGACAAGAAGATTAGAAACATGGGGGTTTCCTCTACAGAAAGGGAATTGTAAGAAAAGAAATGATTGTTTTGGAAGGACCATAATGAATTGTATTTTCCTGTTGTCTACTGGAAAGGATTTCAGTAATTTCCTGGGAATAAAAATGAACCCAGGCTGACAGAGAAAAGCCAAAATGTATCTATTTCCCAGATATATATTCGCTCCCTTGGCTGAGTGCTGAAGGGACAGTGAGGCTGCAGCATAATCAGCATCTTCATCTCCCGGTGTATATTCGCAGGGAAAAAGCTGCTCGGTTTCATTTTATCTCTTCAGGCAAAGTTTTCCTGAGGGGAAAATATTTTCTGCCCTGCAAACACATACTTTTTTTTTTTTTTCTTTTCCATGGGAAAAAAGCCCACAAAAGTTGTTTGATGAACAAGGAGACATGGCCTTTCAAAGAATCTGTATCATGGAAGGGACCCACGCGGTTCTGTCATCCCCCAAAGTCCATCGCACGCCGAGTTTGAGTTTATTAGCCCTCTTTGGATCTGAATGCTTTACATTTTTAATAAAAATTAACTGCTTCCAAATGAATAATTGTAATAAATGATCTTCTTTTTTTGGGGGTGTGGCAGTTACTGTTCTTTCCCACCTCAGCTGCTCTTTCCAGTATTGTAATTGCTCATCTGGAGCTGTTGGAATCTTCTAGAAGTCCTCAGCCTCGCATGGTGAAATGCTCCCAGTGTTTTAAACCACAGATACTTAGGCTGCCTGTTGTGTTTGCAGGGAGAAATTCAAGATATCACCTGGGAGTTTTGGTCACAGAGCATGCAGAGGCAGTAAAATCTCACAACTCAGACATGACACAAGAACTGGGAAGGACAATGTAACTCAAGGTCATATGGGTCCTCCACTCTTCAGAGTTTCACACCACACAATGAGCAGCAGAAATGCATAACCCCCATGTGCCCTCTCCACATCACATGTGAATCAAGTTCAAGATCCTTTTAACTCTAATAACTCTCTATTCCTGCACCATTTTACCAAACTGATCTTTTAATATCCATGTGTAGAACTAGTTCCTATAGCACACCTTGTCCAAAAGGTCAGCTTGGAACCTCAGGGGCCCACATTTTGTTGAGATTCCCTGGTACTTACTGTGGTGGTTTACCTTGTGTTCAAGAACTGTAAGATCAAAACCACTAACATCTATACCAAACTCTGTATTGGTTTCAGTTTGGGCCATTTTTCTGTCATTCTCTCTTAGATCTGTCATTTATTGCAGTGTATGTTTTTAAGAACTGCATTGAAAATGTTCCCTAACATCCATGAAGTGCAAAGAAATCAGCTTCACTTCTCTAGACAAGTGTGCTTCTAATGATTCAGTCAGGTGGGTCACCTGCTTCTAGGTGCAGGACACAAAAATGCAAAACATCTTCATTTCTCTTGTTCCAAAGTGCAGTTACTATGTAAGACAATCCTTGGCCACTGCATCATTTGAAGACTGGATTTACCAAATGCCACCAACAGCAGCACCAAGAAGTTGCTTTAGTTTGGCTGAACCACAAGAAAAGCCCCAAACAGATCAAACCCTGTAAATATATGTCACCCTGTACCCAGTTTGCTTTGTGGGTTTTTTGGAAGCTGTGGTTATCTTTGCTTTATCTTGTCTCAGAAGAACCTCTGGGAAGACTCCCCTAAACTTGTAAGGGTGCAGATGAGCTTGTGAATTAGGCTGGCACTAAGACCTGGCATCGCTTGGTTGATAAAATACTTTGTGGATTTGTTATCATCTAAGAGCATTGAACACACCATTCCTTGCAGAAAATTCCTGTAGGAATCTATGAGAACAACTGAAACCTGTTCTTAGAAAGGAAAAAGATGAACAAAGGAAGCACAATGCTGCCTTGTAAGTATTCTGGCAGAGACATCTGATGAGTTAATGTCCTGATGAAGCACTGACAGCTAGAAACTCTCAGACCTGTAATCATCCTCAATGTACTTTACAGGCTTAATTAATAAAGCCTTTAAATATTGGCTCTTTCTAAACCATTAGTTGAGTCGTAGATCTTTGTGTAAGCCAGCACCTGGGAAATTTGGAAAACTGCTGCATGACACATTTTGAAAGCTGAAATGTGCTTTATGAGGAAACCTCATTCCCTAATGCAAAAGGCTTTGCAGATCCATTTCAGATTCTGCAGCAACATATCAGACAGCACAAATTCAGCCTCCTGAAGTCACAAAGAAGTGCTCACACAGTGCTCAGGAGTGATTCCGAACATTCACAGAATAAACAGGGTGACCATGAATGTAGATCATTGAAATGTGATGCCAAGTGACTGCTGCCAGGTCTGGCACAATTCAAGACCCACTTAACCTGTCTGAGAACAAGAGGCCTGCAAACTTTCTGTGGTGCTAGGTCCTGCACAGTGCAGAGGTGTGGGCCTGTTTGTAATGCAGAGTAAGTGATGTGTACTTGCTCATGTTTGTGGAGGGAGCTGCACCTTCCTTGCTCACACAGCACCTGGGGAGGACTTAGAGAATTCAGCCTTGCATTCAAATACAGAATTGCACAGATTTAAGAGCCAGCTGATGACTGAAGTATAAATGCAGATGTCCTCTGTCTTCTTTTGACGATGCAAATGGCAAGGTTATGAAGACAAGGAATATCTGTCTTTTATGAACTGCTAAAATGATGGAGATAATGTCTTCTTTTATGGTCCCAAGGCGTTTTTTAGGATAGGGAACTGTGGTGATTGTGAGGACTCTTGTGTCAGATAGAGACGACAGTGGAAAAGCCAGAGGAAATGTTAGAGAGCATGAAGAAGGCACATTGTCCCCACATAAATAAGACTTGTGAGCTTGAAGGCTTCTTGCAGGACAGAAGGTATCCTTTAACCCTACTCTGAACCCATGGAACTGTGGAAACTCGGCAAATAAGAGGCTTGTGGAGATTCAGGATATTGCAGTGAGCACATTCGCATTGTTTCATATTGTGAGGAAATACTGTCGCTACTAAAGGAAAAGCACTGTTTTAAGATAGAATCACAGAACTGACTGTTCTAGGTTCCTGGTGTTTGGATGAACATTGCCCTAAAAACACAATTTTCCCTGTGAATCCATCACTGGTAAGTGTGCCCGAGTGTTCTTAGGCCACAGTAACGCTCTAGTTATGAGTTTTGAGAAGTTCTCTAATGTAGACAAATCAATACTGTTGTTTTAAAAGGTTAGCCATGAAAGGACAATCAACAGCTGAGAGGAGCAGGAACAATCCATTTCAATGAGCAGTAACAAGGCAGTGTAGAGACAGATAAAGCTTAAACTGTTAGGCAAGAATATTTAAAGCATGAATTGGGTGCACTAGGACTTAATGCCCCTCAGAAGTGTTTTTAAAAGAAGTTTCTAACTTGAAGTTTCACATTCCATTGCAGAATTGCATCAATCAAATAGCACGTGACAAATGTGACACTAAAAATGATTTTCTTTTACAATAATGATAATCTGTTCCATTACAGTATAGACTGCTGGATTATGCAAAAGCATGCAAGGATGTTGCTTTCCTTCTCTGAAGGCAGTGTTGTATTCTCCAGAGGAAAGTTACTCACATGCCTAAGTAAATAAGTGCCTAAATCTAGGGTAAAGTAAATGACATCTTCAGGCTAGGATTCCAGGCTGGAGCTGTCATAACATAGTACAAGACCTTCTTAAGACCTGAACAGCTAAAAAAAAGGCAAACAAGCTAACTTCCTTGTTCAGAAGCACATGGAATAGGGTACCCATCTTTGTTTTTAAGCTATACATGTATGAATACATATGCAGTATGTCTGCTCCTTGTCGTGGCAAACCAATTCATTCCTTTTTTCAAAGGTTTAGGGGGGACTGTCAGGAGAATAGAAACAAATTTAAAGACTTAAACCCACAAACCCAGAGCAAACTAGCTAATAGCAGGAATCTAGAAAGCATCTATAAGCTACACATGGAGGAAAATGGGACTAGATTTAAACAGGAGAAGGAGAGGTAAGGGAGTACTTGAGAATAAGATCTCCAAAGTTGAAGTGTTCTCTGGAACAGAGTGGGACAGGTTAACACTGGGCCCTCGTTAAGGCTTTGATTTACCTTTGACAGTAGCAGACAGCCAGTAACAATCTACCTAAAGATAAATCAAAGGTGTGCAAATATTCTCACTCCAGGGTAAACCTGAAAGAGTATTTCTCTATGCTAGCACAGCAGTAAATGTACCATTAATTATCCCTCTCAGTTGTATAATCTAGTGCTCTTCAGCGGAAATACAATTTGAAGGACAGAGGACACTGTCACAAGCAGAAATCCCAAGTCAGCATTTTGTCTGATTTCCTATTGGTTTGTCATGGCAACAGTATAAAACTTTCCTAAGACACGCCTTGAACTAGCAGAATATGTACATTAAGTGCTATATTTCACCATACTGAGACACTAAACAATCCCTCCCTCTCCTAAACCCACTAACCTCACTTGACAGAGCACTCATTTATCTTGTGGACATACAGACAAAGTAAAAACTGAGCAAAAAGCACTATATATTCATCCTTTGTCAGCTGGAGAAGGACAGAGAGGTGATATATGTGGGGTAGCAGTCTGTTGTACTAAAATAGTACCTCTGTGGCAATCTGATCGGCAGTAAGAAAGCTTTCCTAGGGAAGTACAGAGAACTTGAGCTCAGATTTGCTTTCATTTGTTCCTAAAGGGAAAAATATGCTTGGATTTTGCTCACTAGGATTGAAACTTGTCAACATTTGAAATTTCTGTTTGGTACCAAGTCCCAGAAGCTCACGTGTGTTTGAATTCCCAGACCAGACGGAAAGTAAAGGAATATGAAGGGTTTTCACACACACAAAACCAACCAACCAACCAACCAACCAACCATCCAACCCACCCCCACAGCAGCCAAACTGAAACGATGTTTAGTTCATTTCAAAAATGTTATTCTGAAGGGTTTTCAGCATTTCTCAAACAGATATTCAGCATATTCACTCAGACACCTTCCTGGAGATTTGTGCTTTACTCTCTGTCTATGAAAATAGACATAAGTGATGGAGCGCAGACCTGGGCAGACACAACCTTGCAGCCTGCCAGGAATTAACTGTAACAAAGGTTTTGCATGGAGAGGTGATCGTAGCTCCACTCCCCAGTGCTGCTGCTCCCAATGACACAGTGTGTACCATCACACTCCAGATAGCCACAGCCACCATCAGTGGACTCAACAAGCCAGGCAGTGCCCAGCCAAACACATAGCACAGGGAATAACTGATCCCATCACACATGTCCCATACACAACTTGCACACCGCATCTCACGCACAGAGTAAGAGGCAGGGAAGGAAATTGCTGGTTTCAGCCTTCTTGGATGGGCCACATACTTCAGCAAATTGTGACAAAAGTCTAAGACATTGATGGGCCTAAAAGCCAGGCAGAATGCAATGCCCCCCACATGCTCAGCCAAGGGCATCCCAGCCTCCTTATACTGGAAAAATAAACACACCAGAGATTCAGTTGTGTTTACAAGAACAGTAAAAAACAAATATCCTGAAGAACCTGGGAAAGAAAAGAGCTCTTTGGTGGGAGCTGGATTCCACAGGAGTTATTGAGAATTTTCCCAGCCAGCTGGAGTCAGGGAAAGGCTGATTTTCCACTGCCCTGCACCTTGTAGAATCGTTTACACTCCTGAAGTGCATGTAAAAATGTTACAGACACTAACAGCACCATTTAACACCCACTTTGCAGAGGTGTTAATGTCTAAACAAAGTATAAGGTCATAGAGAGTAGGCTCAGAGATATCCAATTAAGAGCGTTGGCTGAGGATGTGCAGGCTCCTCTACTCCAGAGCACTGACAGCCAGGGCACTCTCCACCGCTTCCCCAAACAGGAGATGTTATGTGGGGCACGCTGTGATGGTTACCGATACACCTCCCAGAGATTATCTTTTGGTGGGTGGTGTGTGTGCAGGGGAGCTATGTGCCCATGGCCTCCCCTCAGTCTGAGACAACCTACAGTTTGCTCCCTGCTTCTGCCCCAGCTAGCCATGGGCTCCATTCCCACAGAACACTGCCAGGCTTCTATACTCCTCTGAAATAAGATCATGGGAGGAAGGTTAGAATCATATAATGGCTTGAGTTGAAAGGGACCTCTAAAGATCATCTAGTTTCAATCCCTATGCCATGGGCAGGGACATCTCACACATCTTTCACTAGATCAGATTGATCAAAGCCCCATCCAACCTGGCCTTCAACACTTCTAGGGATGGGACATGCACAACCTCTCTGGGCCACCTGTATGTTAAGCAAGGTATTATCAAGTCAGCACAGTTCTTGCAGAATTGTTGACATTCCCCATTGCCAAGCGTGCACAGCAAAGTTTTTTCTCCCTTCTCCAAAATCAGAAGAACTCTGAGCATAACAAACATCTCCAGGCTGAGCCATGGGATGCTGCAAAGTATTTGCCAATAATTCAGTTCAAACATAGTTGCAATTATCTACAGTTAGTTGTAACCACTGCTCCCTCTGATAAAAAGCCTTTCTCTTAACTGCTAATACATTTTCCAAAGAAACTATTTAAGTTAGTAATTTCAGCACTGCTTCCCTAACTAAGGACTAAGTTTGAGGGGAAAGTTTGTACAAGTGACAGTTTTTTGCATGAAAAACTCTGCTTTTGCAGCGCACACACTTCTCTTTCCTTTCAGCTGGTCTTGCCTGAACTTTTGCACAGCTCATAAACACAGGGAGACATTGTCCAAGTCTTCCCCTAGCAGCCTGGGAGGGGTTTTATCCCCCAGGACATCCCAAAAGTGGGGCATGTGAACTGGACAATGAGCACCATTGCATGAGGTCACAGTCATGAGTCATAGAATCACAGAATCAACAAGGTTGGAAAAGACCTCAGAGATCATCAAGTCCAACCTGTCACCCAAGACCTCGTGACCACTAAACCATGGCACCAAGTGCCACATCCTGCCATCCATCGCCCGAGGCCTGCCATCCATCGCCCAAGGCCTGCCATCCATCGCCCAAGGCCTGCCATCCATGGCCCAAAGCCTGCCATCCATGGTCCAAAGCCTGCCATCCATGGCCCGAGGCCTGCCATCCATGGCCCAAAGCCTGCCATCCATGGTCCAAAGCCTGCCATCCATCGCCCGAGGCCTGCCATCCATCACCCAAGGCCTGCCATCCATCGCCCGAGGCCTGCCATCCATCACCCAAAGCCTGCCATCCATCGCCCGAGGCCTGCCATCCATCACCCAAAGCCTGCCATCCATCACCCAAGGCCTGCCATCCATCGCCCAAGGCCTGCCATCCATCACCCAAAGCCTGCCATCCATCGCCCGAGGCCTGCCATCCATGGCCCAAAGCCTGCCATCCATGGCCTGAGGCCTGCCATCCATCACCCAAAGCCTGCCATCCATGGCCCAAAGCCTGCCATCCATGGCCCAAAGCCTGCCATCCATGGCCCGAGGCCTGCCATCCATCACCCAAAGCCTGCCATCCATGGCCCAAAGCCTGCCATCCATGGCCCGAGGCCTGCCATCCATGGCCCAAAGCCTGCCATCCATGGCCCAAAGCCTGCCATCCATGGCCCAAAGCCTGCCATCCATGGCCCAAAGCCTGCCATCCATCACCCAAAGCCTGCCATCCATGGCCCAAAGCCTGCCATCCATGGCCCAAAGCCTGCCATCCATCACCCAAAGCCTGCCATCCATCACCCAAAGCCTGCCATCCATGGCCCAAAGCCTGCCATCCATGGCCCAAAGCCTGCCATCCATCACCCAAAGCCTGCCATCCATCGCCCGAGGCCTGCCATCCATCGCCCGAGGCCTGCCATCCATCGCCCGAGGCCTGCCATCCATGGCCCAAAGCCTGCCATCCATGGCCTGAGGCCTGCCATCCATCACCCAAAGCCTGCCATCCATGGCCCAAAGCCTGCCATCCATGGCCCAAAGCCTGCCATCCATCGCCCGAGGCCTGCCATCCATGGCCCAAAGCCTGCCATCCATGGCCTGAGGCCTGCCATCCATCACCCAAAGCCTGCCATCCATGGCCCAAAGCCTGCCATCCATGGCCCAAAGCCTGCCATCCATGGCCCAAAGCCTGCCATCCATGGCCCAAAGCCTGCCATCCATCACCCAAAGCCTGCCATCCATCACCCAAAGCCTGCCATCCATGGCCCAAAGCCTGCCATCCATGGCCCAAAGCCTGCCATCCATGGCCCAAAGCCTGCCATCCATCACCCAAAGCCTGCCATCCATCACCCAAAGCCTGCCATCCATCGCCCGAGGCCTGCCATCCATCACCCAAGGCCTGCCATCCATGGCCCAAAGCCTGCCATCCATGGCCCAAAGCCTGCCATCCATGGCCCAAAGCCTGCCATCCATGGCCCAAGGCCTGCCATCCATCGCCCAATGCCTGCCATCCATCGCCTGAGGCCTGCCATCCATCGCCCGAGGCCTGCCATCCATGGCCCGAGGCCTGCCATCCAGGGCCCGAGGCCTGCCATGTGCACTGGAGTGTGAGGCGGCATGGCAGTAGCCCAGGACAAGCACCAGACTGGCCAAGCACTGCTCTCATCATTTGGAGACCAGGGACATGGATTCTGACTCACCTTAGAGAGCTCTGGCAGTTTTGGGATTCCCTCCAAAGGAACGGGATGGCTCCTCGAAGGCCAAGCCCGAGGCTGGTGGCCGGGCCGCACAGCCATGCTGGGTGCTGCTCCCTCAGGGACGGCCAAGCTGTGAGGGGCGCAGGGCGGCAGCTGGGAGACGGCGGGAAGCCCCCAGAGTGAGCAGGGCCCAATCGCGCCTCCCCGGAAATGGCCTCCAGCTGCGAAATGGCACAGCTGCAGGGCAGTGCAGCCTGGCCTCGCTGCCTCAGGGGCTCCCAGAGACTGAAGTTCAGCATTTCCCACCAAATTCCCAGTCACTTCTCTTTTCCCAACTCAGCTGTCATTCTCTCTCACTCCTGAGTGAGAGCCCTCGGCACACAAGGTGGCACAGGGCCCTGGCCCTCTCGTCAGGGTTGTCAGATCAGGGACTGCGAGCTGCTACTCCCTGCCTCCTCCAAATGACAGCAATGGACAGGGAGGTGATACTTGGGCTGCACCTGTGTCCCTCCACATACCTGAAGCATGCATGAAGGTGAGGGGGCCACCAGTGGCCCTCACACCAGGGCTTGGCATTCTTGAAGCCTTCTGGGTTTGACCATAGCTACCAAAAAGTTATTTACCAAAGTTTTATCTCTCCCCATTTCCCCCCCCCTTTTTTTTTAATTAATAGTGTATCTCCTGGTATGAAGGGCTAGTCAGCTACGATTGTTGGATTTTGACCAAGTGAAGGTTCTGGTTAGAGACCTGGCCATGCCATAAGCAGATGGCTGCTGGCCTCCAGAGACCAAAAGCAATCCAGCTCCATCAGCCATAGAACCTGGGAGCTTGTCCTCTCAGCAAAACTTGAGTGATGATACTGTGCTTTCAGCTTGCCTCCAGAGTCCCTCACCCCAGCCCCTCTGCCCCCAGATGGAACAGGGCCATCACCTGCTTTTCCATGTGTGCTCAGAAGGGCTGGCTTGGCTGCTGGGTGTGACAGGAGCTTTCTGCTTCTTACATCAGCCTGTTACCGTCTCAAAAGCTGCTTTCTCCCTCAGCAGCATGGCCATTTTTCTGGATGATTTGCCTTCTCTTCCTTCTTCCTTCTGCCCCAGAGCTCATGTGCCCAAGCTTGGCAGCTGCCGTGAGCTCCAAGTAGTTTTGCCACCCTCATTCCTTCTCTGTTCCACAGCCCCCAGCCCAGAGGCCAAGGCAGATTGCAGGAAGGGAGCAGGTCTGCACCTGCACAGAAGGTTCTGGTCTCCACCAGTTTCCTTGGGGGTTCAGGAGGAAGACAGAGCTCCTCCTGAGCCGTTGCTGTGGGCTGCTCATGGTGTAGGAGATGCATAACATGAAGCAAAAGCTGAGGGAGAAAATACATGGGAAAATTTGTCTTTAGTTTAATACATGATTTGATTGCCTCTTGGCCTGCCAGTTGCACTCACAGACCATGTCCACTAGCACCACTCTTCATGTTCCTCTACTCAAAGTTGTCTTTTGGATGAGGATGTTTGGGTCCAGGAGGAACATGGACATCAGCCATGGCTTTGCTGCCCACCGACTGCAGCCATAATCCAGTCTGCAGCTTCTCAGTACCTCTGTGTTTTATTAACTCCGCTTGGCACCTTCTGAATCCCTCCACATAACTTGTTATGTGTACTCTGAGAACAGCATTGATAAATGCTATCCTCTGTAATAAAATCAGTGGTGGTTCCTGCTCTCTTTGTTTGTTTTAGTGAGTGTTAGAGAGCATAGAGCCAGCTGGGAACAGGGGAGGGAGAACATTAACAGGAACAAAAGATGATAGGGGAACTCTCATTGTACCTACAAATATATTTTCCAAAGCATGTCACAAAAGAAAGGATTGAGACAAAGAGAGAGAAAAGGACAAAGGAAGATGAAACTGTGTCACAGGTGGGGAGAACACCAAAACCACCCCCCACTCCCGTGCCCAAAATCTCAATTTAAAGGTGACAGGTGTGTAATTTTGTTTTAAAGGCACAACTACATCACAAAAGAGATGCTGGCAGGTTTAGGAAATACATGCCAAATGTGTTCAGTCTTGCCTTTGAGCGGTGTTTCTTGTCAGTTGTCTTTTGTTTCTGTAAATTTTATTTAGTTTCCTGTGGTTCCCCTGCCAGCTCTGTTACAGCTGGCTGCAGATCTGAGAGATGCTGGCCCGTCTCTTCTCCCACAGCTGCCTGAGTTCTCTGCTTTGCTCAGGGCAGGTTACTTGTTCCCAAGCAAGACAGGCCTCTGTGTGCTTTAATTGCTTTGCAGCCACTCTGGCACCAGCTAAGGTCACTCTGAGTGACTGCAGTGGGGAAACAGCGTGACTCCAGCCAGCATTACTGCACTGGGTTTTAAAACACAAAAAGGAGCAGACTCAAGAGAGAGCATTACAGGCACCTCTCCCCTTTTAAACAAACGTAGAGCAAATATGAGCCTAAAACTCAGCCACTGCTTTTTATGGTCTCGTCTCCTTTAAACTTGAAACTCTTCTGTTTAAGAAACAAGGGCACAAAGAAAGTATCTCTGCACTGACAAAGAAAGTGAATACACATATTACAAACGGGGGAAAAACCTGAATTTACTTCAAATTTATGCTCCCTGCTGCACTTGGCAGTTTTGCAATTTGCTCCTTCTCTGGGTCAGGTACTGCTGTCTCCAGCAGCAGTCAGGCACGGGATGGGAACCGAGGTGGATATTGGACATCATCCTGGAAAGTCTAGAAAACAGCTAGGGCACAAGACTTTAAGAACTGTCCCACTGCAGAGTGCAGATAACAATCTGACCTTTAAAATGACAGAATCTCTCCTAGGACTGGAGAAATCCCTGTAAAACCTTGTTTTGTTAATTCATATTCATCCCTATAGGATTTCCCTATGAAGCAAGGAGCCTGGGACAAAAGGCTGGAGTTATCTTTGGAGAACAAGACACTTGAATTTCCATATCCAAGCCCTAACCCTATCCTCCCACTGTGGAATTCCTTGGTAAGGACTGGGTTTTACATCCTGATGGGAATCAGTCTCTCTGGAAATAGGAAGATTATGCTGACTTCTGGGCAGATTTCTTAGAGCTTTATGGAGAGGGTGATGTGTCCTTATACCACTCGTAGATACGCTGCAAATGGAGGTCTCTGAGGAAGGGGTCTTTGAAGTGAGTATTTCCACCCCAAACTGTGCAAGGCACTTACAGAGCAATTTCTGTATATTCTTCAGAGAAATCTTATGGTAAGAATTTAGTTGAGGGTGGCACTAATGACATTAGATACAACCAGACAGGACTTGCAAGTATTACCTGTTAAAGCGATTCGTTCATTTCCTCCAAGGAACTGTGCAATTAAAAATGTACCTAAGCAGTGTTTATAAATACACATCTATGTCTTGACTTCTCTTCCCAGGAACCTCTAGAAAATCCCAAGCAAGTAACCTGGCTCCGAGCTGAAACCATCAGACGACAAAAAGAGCAGCCAAAATATTTTAAACTATTGCTTTTTATTATAATTACACCGGAGCACAAATAAATAAGCACTAAATCATTGTAAAATATTGTCGATGCACTAAAGAAAGCAGAATTGATCTTCAAACAACATCTTATTACTTCAGAAGTATCAAAGTACATTTAATTACATCTTACCTAAAAAAATCAAGTACAAAAATGAAAAGAAAATTAATATGTATTTATACTGTGTATATAGAAACGGCTAAGAATATATGGTTACAGTTAGCCTCTAGCTACTCCTTACTCCTACACAATCTCAGGCACATACCTGACAAGTTCTAATGAAATATGAAAAAAGAAAAAGCAACCTGACATTCAGTTTCAGGATATTGGTCAATGTAGTACATCGGAATGAATACAGAACGATTCCATTTCATTTAAAAACCCTGTCATTTAGAAACATAGTGCCATTGCCCACTTAAAAAGAAACATCCCAAACAAACAAACAAACAAACAGAAAAGTCCCATACCATTTGATACCATTTGCTTTGTCAAAAGGAGCGATAAAGTAGACATACATTGGCTAATATACGTAAACACATTTTTAGTGCAAGAATAACAAGACCTGTGACTTTACTGTGCTTTCTTGAAATCACAGTGCACTTGACACAAATTGCTACACTATAATGTTCAACTTCAGGAGTTTAAAGCAAAGTAAGTGCATACCAAACAATTTCGTATATACAGTCTTGGCAAGTGTGTGTATATATGTGATCTGTATGTATATACAGATTGCATATTTATACAGACTACAGCTTTAATGACCGTGTGTAACTAAGCACTGTCATTGACCCTGTGACACAGAGACTGCTGAGACATGAGGCGATGTAGGGAATGTTTGACATTGGCACGCTCTCGGCAGCACGATGGGGTGGGCCGGCAGTCACCGGAGGGGGCAGTGGCCTGTGTCCTGCTCTGGCTCTGTCCGTGACCTTGGAAACAACTCCACGTGGGCCTCACTTCCCTCCTCTGTAAAACAGTTCTCGCGAGCGTGAGGTTTAGTTCACGTTTCTAAAGTGCTTTGAAGGTAAGTGCTAAGTTATATTTTACTTCTTAGTGTACTGTCGCAATTTAAAACAAAAAGCCATTGTTTCCATGGGATACAATGGAGGTCTGGAAGCACATGGGTAGCTCTTTAGGAAGGACAACATAAACAGTGCTAAGCAGTAAATTAGAGGAGCGAGCAGTGTTGGGGTGGGCTACGTGTACACGCAAGTCTGCTTAGGACAAGAATGCTTCAGTTCCCTGATCGTTATTCCTATTACATATCGATATGAAGAGGACACAAGATGAACAAACACTATTAAACACGTTGCTGTTTACATTAATGCAGTGCCTTCCCCCCAAGGGCCTGGCACAACAGAGCCCCTGTGTACCCCCAGGTCTGGACCACAAGATCGATGCTTCAGTAGCAGGTTGTTAATGGAACTGGTCCAGGAAGAGACCAGTGCAGGGAAGGAGCATCAAGTCTGACTGAACTGGCTCTCATTGTGTCACCAGAGACGTGGTGCAGCTGGGGGAAATGGCTGAGCTAAGTACTTCACATGTGGTTACGAAAGCCTCTTCTCTTGCCACATAACAAGGAAGACAAAGCACAAACACTTTCTGAACAATGAACCTGTTATCTCAACAGATTTCTCACAACCAACAAGTCGTCTTCTTTCCAGCAGATTCTGGAACTTTGCGAGATCTCTGGAGTTTTCCTTCTGCCATTTTCTTTCTTTAAAAAAGAAAAGAGAATAAGCAGAATATACAGTTGGTGTCTTTTGGTTGCAACATGTGTTCAAAGATTCCTTCACAGCCTCTGGGTTTTGTCACATCTTCTGTCACTGTGGCTGTGAGGGGCTCTTTAAACCTGCATTTCAACTGTACCCATTCCAGTCACTGTATATTCATAACACACACCAGTGCTCAATGCATGTGGATATATACGTATGCACACATCTATGAGTATAGAGAGATACATGCATATATACATATATATGTGTGTGCACATATGCATATATACATACACAGAATGCTAATATACACAGACACATATAAACACACACTTTATCTTTTACAGAAATCTCAGTTTGGACATCAAAATATACATTAATTAGTTATAAAATATTTCAAAACTTTATTTCAGAGGCTGAAAAGAAACTCTAACTGATAAAGCATTACTCAAACTCAAACTTTAGCAATATAGATTAGAAAAACCTTCTAAAATTTGTCATTTTTGGTTTTGCTTTGATCAGCAATGACAGCTGTGGCAACGCTGTAGATATTAATTGCAAAGAAAAGCCAATATAACAAGAAGTTTCAAACAACACGCC
The DNA here is from genome assembly GCF_014839835.1 of Dryobates pubescens. Taxonomy (NCBI): domain Eukaryota; kingdom Metazoa; phylum Chordata; class Aves; order Piciformes; family Picidae; genus Dryobates; species Dryobates pubescens. The sequence goes on from NC_071643.1 coordinate 8,453,184, forward strand.
TTTTCTTCTTGGTGAAAATAGTACTAAAATGATTGTTTTAAAGAGGGGCTTTTGTGCTGCCAAACTTCAGACAAATAGATAGAAATTTAAATACACAAAATATATGCCATAGATATTTGTTTGGTTGGGGTTTATTTTTTGTTACCCCTACTCCACAGCAGTACAAGTTTCCCTCGTCTTCAACAGATACATTTGGAAGATATTTCACCTCACGAATTTCACCCTCATAATCAGGATAAGCCATCTTTCCCTCCTGTTAAAACCAGGAGGTCATAATTCTTTGGTCATGACATAATATTCTGTTAAAATGGGTGTGATACCACACAGGAATGCAAGCCAATTACAGAAGCAGCTGGGAAGACAACACGGTATACCCAGGAGAAGGTGTTAGGTGGGCCTCTGCTTCGAACTGCATGAAATGGAGAGGGATTTCCCCACTGGCTTTCAAGCGGTCTGAATTTGTAAGTAACGCAAGGAACTCTGACACAGCGCGAAGCAAGGATGTGTCGCTGGGTGTAAAAATAATACACATGTAAACAGATTCTGTCGCCTTTATGTTGTGGGCCGAAGACAGACGTGGACAGGAACCGTGGCTGCAGCGCCACTGCCTCAACCTGCCAAGCGACTGGGTCTCCCCGTCACGGGCTGCACGACGCCTAGTCACAGTGAACCATGGTCTCTGCTCGTCAGCGGAATCGAACGAAGGAAGAGTTTGTCCTGCAGGCTTGCTGCAGAAAATTAAGCTTCTGGGCCAAATACTTTCAGCAACCAGGGCAATTAATCTGATTAACTTTATGGGAATAAATTTGATGTGGAAGAATGACTATTTTGAAATGCAACTTGGGCATCCACATTAAGCACTTTTATTTGCATTGCTTGCAGTTTGCTCCAGGTAACTTCTACAACCCTAGCACCAAGTCGCTTTGCACATTGTCTCATTCAATCAGAAGTACAACTGTATGCTTTTGTACAGAGGCCAAATCTAGGCAGGCAAGAGAAATGAAATGGTGGCAGCAAGGTATTTGGGAGGGGGAATGTTAGAATACCACATAGAAAATAGGTAATAAAACAGTATAACAGTAACATTATATAGTAAAATTTTTCATAAATTTTTGAATTTATATATATATATATATATTTAAACAGTGTATTTGTTTGGGTGCTTTCAATAGATTGGCAAAATATTTACATTTTGATATCTTCTGGATCCAAAAAAATCCTGGATAAATATGTATGTCTTAATCCAGTTGGAAACTTAACTCTCTCTCTCTCTGGACAGGTGAGCACTGTATCGCTGTGGTCTCCTAGGAATTTCAAGACCTGTGGATAAGTCTTAGGTTAGAGCCTTTGCCTTATTAAGAGAGCAGGCTACCTGTGCATGGTGCACCACAGTGGAGAGGACATCCTCCACATGCCTGTCAAATGGCAGTGTCCCAGAAAACAGTCTGCTGTTTGGAATAAGGAGGAGGGCTATATTTCTTGGTCCCAGTATTCTTCTTCCAGCTGGGCAAGATAGGCATGCTGTCCTGTTTGCAGAGTCCCTTCTCTGATTTCTGTCGAGCTTTTATTTCTTTGCAGAGGCAACGCTTCTTCTCAATCATATCCAGCATGGTGTGGTCCCCTTGCAACCACTGCATACATGTCACCTATTGGGGAAAGGGAGGGGAAAAAAGAAGGAAAAAGAAGAGAGGGGGAAAGCATACAAATAACTATTTGGTGACAGATTGAATACATTGTTTGTTTTCAAGGTTAACATCACTCCTTTCTGAAACACGGATTTGTCTGAGGAACAAAAAAAGTCTCTGAGCCAACAACGGGAACAAAATCAGTCTTTATTTCTAACCACTACTTTGGGGGGGGAAAAAAAAAGTACTAAAAGGTCCCAGTTTGAATTTTTTTCAGAGTACTGAAAGCTAACAAAGACAGATGTTTTTGGCAGACTAGCACTGCTTGGATTTTTAATGATAGAATAGATCTTAAAAAGGCAAATGGATCCTAACAGAGTCCTGAAGTTGTGGAAATAAGGAATTCTATACAGTGAAGCCCATGTTTTATATTGCTCTCCAAATCTAATCTGTCACATTAAAAGCATGGTGTTAACACTTCTGAGCAGCAAGCTAAATATAACTCTGGGTTTAATTTGGTTAAAATGATTTAACGAACTCCATGTGAATTATGTGTATTAACATATCCTATTCTGTGGTGGTACTTCATTAACTGCAAGGCACCAAGAGTCTAGAAATGCCATGTTTTCATGCATGTAGAATGTTTGAAAACATGATCCTGATCCAAAAATGGAGGTTAGCACATGTTGTGCCGTAAGGACTTGCCACGGCCCCTCTGAAGCTTGAGAATGTGGCTTTATTGGAGTTCAGCAGGGTGCTCCTATGATTGGAAATGTCTGTGCCTTCAAAGGCTGTTGATCAGAGCTGTAATCCTGATCCTAAACTCTTGTGAAGGGCTCATAGTGCTTGGATGATACCCTGCCCACCTGCAAATCAGCAAACTTCCTCTCCACACTTACTTTTCAAATCTGAACTGATGTCTCGAGTCTCCCAGCATTTATTTTCCACATTAGCCATAAATTAAGGACTTGTGTGGAAGCAAATGCATGCCGCGCATTCACGGGGTTGTCCAACTACAGCTCTGATGTTGTCATGAAAATGCACACTCACAGCAATACTTTGGCAGTGTTTTGTGATTCATGAGAGAAATGAATTTTTATTATTAAGACTATTTCAGTACTTTAATAATGCATATGCCTTCTGTTTGCAAATTTTAGAATGCCAAGTATGGGCATGCTCCTGGAACTGGGGGCTCACTTAGAAGCCGGAATAGAAACTCCCATTGATCTCAGTAGTTTTTGTGGTCAGCTGGAAGCATATTTAGGGATTATTGATAAATGGAGAAAATGTTTAGATTCATAGCTGGAAACAAAGCAAAAGACACAAACATGATCAAACCTACCACCAAAAAAAAGTAATAATACAATATGTACTTGATTAACAAGTACAGAGAAAGAATGAGGAGTCTTGTGCTGTATTCATACAGGAAAATAAACAGAATACAGAAATGTGCCAAGCTTTTTAAATGCCTTTGTGGAAAAAAGAGTTTTTAAGGAGTGACATGGGATAAAAGAATTCCAGAAAGAATTGCCTTTATCCTGAAACAAATCCACACTTACCTTATATATCAGATAGTACTTTGACTAAAACAAGTTTAAACCACAACATGAATTTTGTTCTTGAGTGTTCTTCTGGATTTAGAATTACACAGAGAATGTATCTGCAATCTGAACTGCTGAGCTAAAAGTCTTCTGCAAGTCTGCCCTGCCTGCTTTTCCTAATCAAACACTTATTTTTTAGTTCAGGAGTGATCTAATATTTAGTGCAGGCAGGTATTAGGCATCTTATTCACCAAGGTGGGACAATTCCTCTCCTTGGGTGCCCATGTCTGGCCCAAACCTTGCCTACTGGACCAGCGATACTCCTCCCACCCCCTGGCTCCACCTCAGCTCTACCCAAGGCTGAGTTTCTGCTACTCTACTTATAATTGTTGGGTTAGTACTTACACAGCAATGTCTTCATTTTGGCTGGGTCCTCCTAAGTGGAGTGGCACAGGGACACAGTCTGCACGCAGTTAATGACACAACATATTCACCACACACAGCTGCACACCAGTTTCTGGGCTGGATTTGGTGACAACGGTGTTTGAGTGCAGGTTTCCTCTTCCAGGCATCAGGAAATGCCTTCTCTTTTATAACCCATCATGTGAGCAAACAAAGCATGTGGCAACACCAGGTCCTTACAGCCACCATGCACCTCAAGTACCACCCACAGCATGTACCACAGTCACTGGGAGGATGTTACATCCACATCACCCCTATGCTCATCATTGTACACAGGCAGTGCTCTTGCCAACACGGTGTCTTCTGGTAGCTAACCTCCTTCATGGGATCAGGGGACAGGGGCACAATTTTGACACACTAAGCTCTAACACACCAGTTGCAACTTCCCTAAGATAGAAATGGTGTTGCTGAACGTATCAGTTAGACACACACTCTGCCACCCCCCACGAAACAGCCCCTAAAATAAAACTGGGTGTAGGCAGCTCCAAAATGCTGTTTTATTCTAGCCACCACATTGTGTTGCAGTTGGTGAATCAGTTATTAGGAATAATTTGAGGTTTTTCCACTTTCCTAGACACAGATTTCCAAGACTACTTGTGATTTTCTTAATGCTGTTTCCCTTTGATAGCTAAGTCCTTCACACCAGCATCTTCTTAGATGTACTGTCTGCATGGTACATTCCCCTTCTGTAACTGCATTCAGGTGATGGCCTTTGAAGCATGCCCTTTGTTTCCAAGGGCAAAGCCCTTTGCTAAAACAGAGTAAGTGAACACATATGATGTTGAAAGGCTTGGGGAAAAAACACTTAAAAGTGAGAACAAATGCTAAAGGGTTTTATTTGATAGTTTTGTCCAGTTCTGGTGTTGACATGCACGAGAACAAAAATGTGCTGAGCAAGGGTGCGTGCCTCAAAGCTGCAAGACAGACCTGAGAGGGAATCACCCATTTGTATCTCAATAAACTACAGATATGACAAAAATTGTGTTGCTCAAAGAGTGTTAACTAACTTTGCAGTGTGTCCTAGACAAATGACAGGACCTGACAGGCTCACAAGCCAGTCCTCACACAGATCTTGAATCACATCAGTAGCCCTCAATGACTTCAGTAGGGCCACTGAGGTTTTTAACATTAATGTGTCTAACGCTGCAGACTTAGGACCAATCCTTCCTGTAACTGAACTAATGGTGCTCACACTTAGTTGCAGCACTAATATTTTTCATATCCTCCCTCCTTTCTGGCTTCAACCTGCTCCGCTGGCCATGACCATGTTGTTAATAACGCTGATCTATCATAACAGGGGATTTGTTCAGTGCAAGAGGCACAAAAAATAATGATATTACAACTTAATTTATGGGGGGAAAAAACCCTAGAGCATTCATCACATTGTACAGCTATACAGCTCTCCTGTTCCTGGAAGATTCCACAGCACATTAGAAGCAGTACTCCTGCTGCACCGTGTCAGAGCTCGGTTGCAGATGGAGATGTAGCAGGCAGGCACAGAGTGCATCAGCATTAGATGTAACAGCCAAAGGGACACAGGACAGGAGAAGCAAAGTGGGTTTTGACTGAAAGTCTTGGCCCACAGCCTGTTGTTATTGAAAACAGAAGAAAGAGCCAGCAGCTAATGGTTGGTAGGATGGTAAGAAGAGATCTCTGGAGACTCCATGATGCATACCAGGGACTATGTCACATAACTGCCTTTGAATGATGCCATTTCCTGGTTGTACATGAATTTGTATTTGGATGGAGTTTCAACTCATTCAATTACCCAGGGTTTAAGACATGGTTTTTTCCTTTTAGTTCTTTTCTTTTTTTTTTTCCCCTTCCCCTGTAAATCAGAGTAAGAGTGAAGGAAAACACCATCCCAAGGCCCAGAAGCTTGGACATTCACCTGGATTGGGGGTAGGCTCAAATTCTTGCACTTAAGCAGGCACTAAAATCTGTGGGAATACCCACTGTGTTGGAACCATAGAGAAACACAGAGTGGTTAGACAAATTCTCTCACTTCAATGTGTCTGAATGCAAGTGTAGATAAAGATGTCTCACCAGCTCCTGGTAAACAACTTAACCCTTTCATTATTTGTTAATCATTATTCTTTTTTCCCCCAAAAATCTTTAAAGTTCCAAACTTGAACAAGAAAAGTAAGAAAGTTCTTTCACTACACAAGACCAAATTCTTCAGTATGCTTTTGATCACCAGCTTTCTGAAGGCCTTAGGAGAAACCAGTCTATGTTGCCATTATCCTTTTCCTAGTTGCCCTTATTTTTCTGCTATTTTTATTACCCAAACACTGGAAGTGAATTTTATTAAGATCTATAGCACACTTTCAGGTTCAATGTTGGCAGTGCTACAGGCAAGAGGCAATACTGTAAAACTATCTTCCAACTACCAAAAAAGAACAAGTTGTTACATATCCTCAGAACAACGCAGAATGTTTTGTCCAAGAAAACCTTTCTAAGTAAAAAAGAAATATTGCTTTTGGTGAGAGTTTTAATGCTTTGTGAAGATCTAAGAAACAAACTAGACCAACCAGTTCCCTGCACTGCAAAGTGCAACTGAGGTATTTTTGTGGATGGGTGCCTCCAGTAGAGGTGAGCCTATCTTCATTTTTTCTTACCTCACACGACTGAAACTTTGAATTACTTCAGAAAGATAAGCAGCAGTCCTGATGGCTTGCAAATGTAAGTATTGCTTAAATTAGGTGGCCCTCAGCTAGATCCCAGATCTGTCTTGGAGCAGAGGTTTGATGGTCAGAACATCTACAGTTCCATTGCTCTTAGAGGACAGAGTACAGAGGTCAGTACATGCTGTAGCCTCTGCCACATTTGAAAAGCTCATAATCCCAGGGACAGCTCAAAACAGGCTTTGGGGAACAGACACTGACTCATGCTGCCAGGAACTCCCTAGTATCACAGCAGACTACTTCTGTTTTCTATGGCCCTGGCACAGGCTGGACCCTGGCAATGGGCACCCCCACCACTGCCCAAAGAATGATGCCATCGCAGGTCCTGTCAGCGTTGGGCCATGGCAGCCTGCACCAGCAGATCCATGCAAGTGCTCAAGATACACGAGTACAAAGCAAGAAAAACAAATGCAAATGAACAAAGTTCTTAACTAATCAGGAGAGTTTGGTTTGGCAAGGAGAGTATAGTCACAGATGGAAAAAGAAAGAAGAAAATATTTTCCACTAATGCAATCAAGCAGCAACTGATGGTCATAACTTTGTACACCTGCTAGCTGTGGTCACCAAGCAGAGCAAACTGCTAGTCTCTTTTGTATGGTGACTATTCACAACATGAGATAAGACTTTCTGGCCCTTCAGGAACTGGACTTTCACCATAACGGGCAGCAGGTGAAGTGTTTCAGTGCTGTGCACATGTAGATCTCTGCTACTGAACTTACATGTATGCTGCTGAGAAAACAGGCAATCTGTAAGTTACACACAAAGCAAATGATCCCGTGTAGGGTAGTGTTTCCAAATGAAAACATGAGGGATGGGTGTGAAAAGAAAAACCTGCGAGCAGGACTGGAAATATAAAGTGAAAAATCCTCAGCACCAGGCTTGGAACTCTCTCAGGTGTGATACATTTTACTTGCTTCTTTCTGACACAAATAGCTACACAATTACACAGACAACACTCTCTCTTGGTAAAAAGACACAAGTACTACAGAAGTTCCACCCACACCCTCTTGTCTCGAACTGAGCCCCATGTTACGGCCTCTGCTCCTGCCTGCAACGGGACCAGAGAAGGGCAAGGGTCAGGACTGATTCTGCTCCACCAAAGTCAAGCTACAGGGGCAGAGTGTAGGTAGGATAAAGAGTCGTGCTAATTCCTGGTGCTGAGGGACAGCTGTGCTGAAATTGCAGTGGTTAGGGGCTGAGGAAGATGCAGTTGTCTTATGGCCCTTGTGAGTGCCTCCATCTCCTGCTGAAAGGGCAGAGAGGCTGACTTCATTTATAGACAAGAGGGATCACATCACACATATGTGATCATGGATGTCAGGTGCAAACTCCCTTTTCTTTGTGACAGCTAAAACGAAAGCCCAACAGCTCACGTGAGGCTGTAACGAAGTGAAACCAATGCAAAGTATGATGAAATAAAAAAATATCATCAACATTTGGAGAAGATTATCAGAAATGTCTCTAGCATCTGTAACCAAAGCGACCTCTTTCAGTGCAGGTTGTGTGCAGTGCTACATACCATCCAGCAGAACCAGGCATGCTGCTTTGTCTGGGCAGGCTACAGCAAGTGAAGAAGAAAGGCTTTCTGAAAGCCACTTACCATCCTCGGGGAGGAAAAGGTCCTCCCTCTCTCTTGCCTGCTCTCAGACAGGAGTTTCCAAACTCTCTTTCCCATTGACGACACTTTCTCAGGCACAGATGGGCCCCAGCCGTGGGCCAGGGTACAGCATTTCCACTCAGGAGGGTGTGAAATCCCACTCCTTGAAGGCAGTTGTGTGCCACGGGTGCAAGTGGTGGAGGGCTATGTTAAGCAGCAGCAGTTACTTCATGATCTGCTATCTGATACTCTTAGCTTGACGCAGAAGTCCTCTTAGCACATGTTCATGAAAGGGGAGTTGTCCATGGCAGAAGTTCAGCCAGAATCGGATTTCAGAAAAGCTGAGCAGTGAGATTCTCACCCCTGTGAAGCCCACAGGAATATACTGGCTAGCTTCATGGATCTAAGATTTTGACTGCAGTTTGTTCAAACAACTAATTAAAAATCCCTCAAATGATTAAAAAAGTCTTTGAAAGGTCACTTGGGAAATTATGTTGGGCAAGATGTCCTTCACTAACCATTGCATGCAGTTGAACGGTGTCGCTTCCGACGGCTGCAGAGTCAGTAAGTGTGGGTAGGGCTACAGGCTAAATCTGTAGGCATTTCCTGTTTGGAATAATACTGACAAAAAAGACAGTGGGATTTGGCCCAGGAGAGTTAGTTGTTCATACAGCTCTGTACTGTTAACCTGTTCCCCTGTTACTGTTAAATTCAAAACAACAATTGATTATTAGCACAGAAGTAATTAAAAGTAACAGCACATTCAGGTGCACGCAGGATGTGCAAGGTGAGCTGTGAAAGCAGACGCTCCTCATGTGATTTGTAGTGCATGGTAATGCTCCCCAGGGACACAGGATAACATAACTGCAAATTTCTCTCTTGAAGTGTCCAAAGTGTTCTCTAGCAGGTGTTCTGTGACATCAGCAGCCACATCAGAATGAACCTGTGCATTCACAAGCACACTCAAGGTGCTGAGCACTATACATACTACTATTTCTGGCCTTCCACGAATCCTGTTTAAGGGATGCAAGTAACACCTCTATTCCCTCTAAGCCCTTGGGATAGAATTCCCCCTGCACATGCATCTTAATTTTGACAAAGCAGTTGGGTGGGAAGGAGCACTTTGTAATCTTACACTGTATCTGACATTAAAAGAATTCACTGACATCTGCTATTTCCACTTATGAACCTGTACATGTATCTCATTCTGGGGTTATTGGAACACTCACATTGCTGTGCTTAAAGGTTTGATTCACACTGCTCTCAATTTCTAAACTTCTGGAAATTTGTTTTCTTACAAATGATACTGCTACAGAAATAATGCAAAACTAGGGTCCCTATAAGAACTTTCTACCACTTAATGTAATCATACAGTGCAGTATTGGAATAAAACTCTGGACACTCTTCTTCCAACCCAGGACTCATTAAAAGACTCATTAAAGTCTTACGCCGTATGGCCTGACTGATCCACCACTTAAAAACAACTGACAAGAACCTTTGGAACTCCAGGAATTCCAGAAGCTTCAAGATTACAAGCAATTAATACTTACCCTAGAATTAAATTAGCAAATGGTGAATAAACCTTCATCACCCTTGATTCCAGACCACCAGTTTTACGATTCATTGCTTCCAATTACTAAATGTCACAGTCATCTTACACAGAGCCAGCACTGCACACACTGCTATGCCTTGAATTTTCTGGTAACCCTTGGATTATTGCTGAGGCTATTGATAAAGCTAACTGAAATGATGAATTCACCCTCCTGCTATTTTTATAGTGGTGATCAGTCTAGCTGTATATCTTCCTGACCTTGCATTATTCTCTTATTTCAAAATGTTTTCTTCTCACCCAAGCTTGCTTTTAAACACCAAACAACCATCTGAAATATCTGCTTGATCTATCATTGGTTATCACACCCTGTAAATGCCAGTATATTTAAAGTAAGAGCCTGTAAAGGTAGCTTGCATGCAAAGTATTCTCATGCATCTCATTTATGCAATGGATCTGCTATTGAGATTGCTCATGAAAAATCAAAGCTTAATCTACATCCTTGTTTAAGCAGTGAATACAGAACTCAAGCAACACCACACTACATCCAGTTGTTCCCTGAAAACAGAAAGGATAATTCAATATCGTATCAGGTCAGTCACAGGACAGAGCACTTGGCTAGAGGTCTGTGACACAGAGATCTTCTATCTGCATTTAACAGTACAGCTTCTGCAAGGTAGCACACCGATGTTCTAGATTCCTTCAGAGTTTTCTAACTGTCTCCACACCTCTCCCTCTTGCTGGAGGTTGCAGCTCTTCTGCATCTATGCCTTAACTGCTTATGGATCAGCCTTAAAACAGGGGGACAGTCTGAGGCAGTGACCTCAATGACCATTACAGGTGGCCCTGCCTGTGACCGTGTCTACAGTACAACACACCTGTAATTAGCATTTCTCACTCTAAATCATGGCAGTTTTGAAAAGCTGCCAGATCCTAGAATCTCTGACCGAGATGAACAGCCCCATTCCTTTTTGCCTTAAGAGGTGGCATGGCACAGTGAGAGCTGCTGGTGGACAGGATTCTTTCCTCCCCCAGATCCAATACCTGCAGGCTGCAAAAGCTCTCATGCACGAAGGAGCTGAAGACAGCAGGGTGCAGGCTCTCAGATACTGCTTCTGAACACCTACCAGAGGCTAGGAAGATCCCAGACATTGAGCAGAAATGAGACCAAGACTTTGGAAGAATCACAAACTAAGAGAAAGTGGACATTGTGTCCCATCCTCAAGTTATGAAATGTGACGTGTGGGGACCCCACAAACTCCTTCAGTGTCACCATTTTATTTGATCTCATTGTTTTCCAAGCCAAACACACATATGTGAGCTTCATAACTCTTACTGCTCAAGCCAGTGCTAGGACTCAGGATTGAACTAACTGTTGTTGCTGTGACAAATGAAGGACCTCACCGCACTAGGTTGCCAGCAAAGTCTCCGAATCTTTCTATTTCTCTGGCATTTTCAAGCAAATGCACACAAGGGTAATTTAAAACTAAACTGTGAAACTGTCAAAAGAATATATGGAGGCAGAGCATGCTTCAGTACTGAAAGGCCTAGTGCCTTCAGACCCTCTTGTTTTGTGATAGGTGATCGAAGTACACAAATATCTTAGTTACAGATTGTGAAGTTGCTTTACAGATGAGAAAGTCTGAAATATGCTCTTATGTTTCTCCTTTCTTGATGGTGAAATTGACTCAACAATACTTTTCTTAGACTGAATGCCATTTCTCAAGTATTGTGTTGGCTGTAGAGAGGGAAAAACTAGGAGAGCATGACTGAAAACATCACTGTAAGGAGATGATCATATTCTTGTGGGTGGTCATATCTTTTCAAGATGCATAAAAACATGATTAAAGACAGATAGCTCAAATTTATGTTTGCTTTCTAACTCCACTTTTAAATACAGTTAACAAACAAGTACTAGAGTTATAAACTGTACTGAGAGCCTCAAAGAATCCAAACACAAAAAAGCCTGCCTTCACATGAGGTACTGCATCTGCTGCATCCCTCCAGCACCACATTTCACTCATGCAGGAACTGCTAAACAATGTAATACCCAAATCTAATCCAAGCATGGTTTCCTGATAGGAGTAGCTGAGATACCAGCAAGGAACTGAGACTGGCACTCATATGCTTTGGAAAATGGGATTCACTGGGAGCAGCTGTTCCTGAGCCTTGTTCCTGTTTATCTGTTTACAAGGTGATCTCCAAAAGGACAGCACTGTCTGATAAAGCCTGTGACAGGGGACCAGCAGGAACTCACTGAGCACACTAGCCCACTGGCACTGACTGCTGAACCAGGGCTTTGCTCACAGGCTGTCATGCATGGAGTGGCCAGGTAAACTTGACTGAGCCTAGGGTAGAATTCAAGGTCAGATGTCCAAAGCAGGGCTGAAAAGTAAATAACCACTTCTAGAGGAAGGGCAATTTGGTTTCATGTTGCAAACTGTAAACCAGTAACAAAATGCTGGTTTATTCTGATATGTTTATGGCTTAACATTAGGCACAGGAATAAAGCAAAACCTAGTATGTGACCAACAGTAATTTAAAAATGCATGTTGCTATCACACTTTCCCCCCCCTACTGTGAATTATATAGTCAGAATGATAAACCCCAGATAGCATATGTGCTTTTCCAGACTGAAAGAGAAGGCGGGCCAACCCCCAAGTCCAGTAACTGCCACTGACTTGCAAAGGTTTAAGATCAGGCCTCTGGACCATGAACACTGAGCTCCAGTAGTAGAACTTGTCCATTCCCCACCCTATTCTTTGGTGAGGAAAAGCATTCCTACTTACAGCTTATAAGCAAAACAGGAATTTGTTGTTGACATGAGTGAAGTCAGAGTTTAACCATGGAAGTTTAAATCCAAAAAGGAAAATGATTTTTTGCTATGTGATTTTAGTTGGAGTGAAGGCTATTTCAGAGGTGGCTTTGCCATCCTAGTTGTTCCCCAGTATTTCCTGCACAAAGATCTGTCTTCTGAGAGTTTTCTGAGTAGCTGCTGCCACTCTGCTGCAGGAACTCACTGCACACTGAGGCAGGTTTAGCTGGAGAAGCTAATACAAAGATAAAATTAACTGGAAAGGAGACACATTTCTCACTGCTGGGTCTCATAGAGAAACATTTATGATTATCTTTGAAGCTCTAATTTAGTGAATAACAAACACATACTCAGCTGGAAACTCTGTATCCATCACTCCCTTGATTTACAGGGATTTTTTACTGTTTAAGATAAGTCAGTGCTTTGCTGCCTCAAGGCCAGATAACTGAGCCTTCCTACAGCTGGGTGGTGAATAAGAATAATTTATAAAAGGGCTAATAAATTATTGTTAGCTGCATTAACAAATGCCTAAACAGCAGACAATGATATGTTACTGTGGACTGCAGAGCGTGTGAGGTCTGACAAATAGTGTCTGTAATGTTCCCATAAAGTTGACTTGTACTACATGATATTTTCACCCATTCCTAAGGCTCCCCTGTACTGCAGAAGCTTTTCTATCCAGCCTAAGGCCTTTCTGTATTCAGCATTTATATGTGCAAATTGTTAGAGACACCTCTCAAATTTACTGCCAGTCCGTAGTGTCCCAAAGTCCAGCTGGTTAATCTGCATCTGAATCTAGGAGCTCTTAACCAGTATAAGATACACAGAAACCCCCAAAGCACGCAGTGTTGGCTGTTCTGCCACAGAAGCCTGTCAGGAGAAACACAAATATCTTGGCAACTGTGGACCTGTTTGATTTTTTTGTTTCCTGAAGAGGAAGAAACCTTATCATTGGGAAAAAGAAAAATCTTTTAAAGTTCTCATTTAAAATACATGGTGTTTTTATTTTCATTGTTTAACAAGACAAAATGAGAAGAAAAGTTATCAAGGTTATCAAAAGTGAGTGCTGGCATTCGTACCTCTTTATACTTGGCATACACAGAATGTATAGGACTAGCCACAGGTTTCCAGTGAAAGACTATGAAGGAACACACATACATATACAGAGCTATATAAACATCCTATACATACATACATGGGTGAATATACATACAGTATACAGACAAGATACTATACAGGTACAGTAAGTGCAATATACTGCGTAAGGCTCTACAAACACCAAAAGGCTCTGGTGAAATGGTGACAACCATGAGAACAAAGCTTGGATGGCTCGGGACTGAAGGCGGGCGGAGGGGGAAACCTCGCCGTTCTGTGCCCTGTTTTATGTGTCAGGCACACATGGCTCGAACAGAAACATGGCATAAGACATTCAGCTCCTAGACAAAAGAAGGCAAAAGACAAGTGGGGGCGCATGGAGGTAACAGAAATGCATGTGAGCAGACGAGTTCTACCTAGGACACAGAGTGCTTGCTTCATTTACAGAGAAAGCCTATATATAAACCCATGCTCTCAGGAATTCATGCCATTTTTATTCAGGTCTTTTTTTTTTCTTAAAGAATATTATAAAATTCTTGCCCTGAGTTCAACAGAAATACACACAGAAAAGGGGGGAGAAATAAAGGAAATTGCATGCTTCTGGGTTTGATTTTTTGTTTTTAAGTACTTTTTTTTTTTAACCAAGGCACAATGTCTTCAATAGTGGTTGCAAGACCATCTGAAATAACCTCAGCAATTGCTATTGTTCTGCTGCTGCACCCTTCTAAATGTGACTAAACTAATTGTTTGCACACAAAAGCCTCAGAACAAGTTTTGAAGTGAATTTTGAGAAGAGAGTAAGTAAATCCATGAGAAATACCTTGAAGAGAGATTCCTTCGAGAGGGAGGAATGCTCCCAAATCTAATTCCTTTGTAGGCAATTTACTGTGTTTGGACTGAAATTATTTCACATCAATTACATGATACATTTGTTTAGTGCTACTGTGAGTTGCCACCTGTTTCTAGTAGAACTATGTACAATGTTGTAAGAGCAGCTAAACATGAGATCAAGAGCTTCCAAACAATGTTTAGTTTCTTGTTGTAGACAAGACAGGACAATCCTCTTTCAAAGTACTGAAACACACCATACCAACTCTATTAAAATCAGGCACAACCCCCTGGCACCACAGAACATGTACATAAGCTCTCCTCATGCCTGTCCTACTCCTTTTAAATGACTTGTAACTCCCAATCTGAGAAACAACTCGGTAAAGACATTAAAAATATGCTGAGTGGGAAGTGAAAACCCTCATAAATGCTGTGTTTTATTATCTGTCAGAATGTTGTTGTATTTGAGAAGTTCCAACAGGTTCTTTGAGGAGCTAGCCTCTCTCTGTTCTCTGCTGGCAAGTTCACAAAGCCTGTGCAAGAACAAGAAGAGATGAGAATGGAATATTCTTCCTCCCACTCTTCCATCACAGCTGAAACTGCAGCAGCCAAGCCAGCACTTGAGGGCAAAGAAAGGTGTGAAGACAGACTCTAGGTCTGGTGCTCAGAGACTGGTCACTTTGTTCCCGTATTTGATACCCACCTTCTGCTGCAGCTGACCTGCTTTCACCTGTCACTGCTTCTCCCCAACACATCTTGTTTGTGCCTGAAACCCGTGCTATTGAGCAGTGTGGAGAAGAGCCACCAAAGTCATGATTTGGCCCTGGGACCTCCTGTGACAGCAGATCCACCTCTACCAAGCTTCCCCCGTGTGCTGAGGGAGGGGCTACCTTGGTGGTATGAGGACTGCCAAGCAAGCATTCACAAACTGAAATGAGAGTCCTGGCAAAGGCGAACTTAGCAATGCTGTAACCTGCTTCTGCTGCATGACCAGCCTGGCTGAATGCTGCAGAAAAGCTGCTGGGGCAGCATAGCAGGGCTGTCTGCCAACAGAAGATGGCTTTGACACATTTGCTTCTCTTGCCAATCAGTCAGGCGTGCCATGGAGCTGAGTGATGATGGATGGGGCAATTCCAGCCACTTCAAGGTTTATGTTTCCTTTCTTTTCTTTCCTTCTTTTTAAATCAGTGTTCTCTGTTTGCAGTTTGCATATTTAGAACCTATTTGGGCTGCCCTGGACCCACGCACTGATTATGTAAGAGCAGAGTCCGTTGAAACTCCACACAATGCTTCCCTAAAGCATTAACATTCTTCTTGTTGCTCTCATCCAAAATGTTGACAGTATATTTAGCTTGACTGTTGAGAGCAGAATTTTGCCTTCCTGTGCGCAAGAGTTGTCCTTGCAGGGAAAACCCAGAACGGCATCAAGTAATCCAAGGGCTCCCTCTCGTGGGCATGGGGGCCTCTGCTGCGCTTCATCAAGGCGCAAGGAAAGCACTCGGAAATCCAAACTCACTCGGCTTCAGCAGATCTTTGGCAGTGCGACAATTCAGGACACATCTCATGCCCCGGCACTCCTTTCCAGGTGGTGGCAGTCATTGTGATGGCTCATCCCTGATTATTGTGAACATTCTGCCTGAACGAGAAGGCAGAGCCCTACAGCTCTGGGTGATTCAGGTTTTGAAACACACTCAGGCCACACACTGGTCAAATTCAGGCATTATCTCAAGGTAAAAATTGGCCCATGTCCCATCAGTGAAGGACTTGTGCCAGGACTTTCAATCTATACCTCACTGTGGTGTTTTTTGTGCCTGTCAATTCTCCCAGGCACCCAGAGGTGTTTCCTCCTCCACTGAAGAAGCAGGACATAATTTGTACGATGAACTTCCAAACTTTTAGCTTCCCCTAGCAGGCAGGCAAGACAGGCCTCTGTCCTAGTAAAATCTGCCTTGTTTTCTGGTTTTAGACATTCAAATGCATTTCATTATATTAGTGGCATATAAGATTAATCAAATTCACTGTCAATATTACAGTAGATTTCACCTCAAATACTTTTTGCACTTTCTCACTTCATACAAACCAAAGCTTAAGCAATTCCTGACAGTCATGTAGTCAGCAATCCACTCCCAGCTGCAACTGCTTATTTTCTCATCTGTTACACTGAGCTTACAAATCCCTGGGGTATGGACAGTCCTTCTACACACATTGTCTACTAACATGGAGGCCTCATTTATGACTATGACCCTTAGACTATGACCACAAATATTGCTGTGATAGATATTCATGGCCAACACTTAGCAGGTTTTGGATCAAGTGACTATCCCAGGCCTTGTTAAAGCTGATGGTTAAACATAAAGAGTAATTAAGTTCCTTTAAGGGAACAGCTTCACAGGCAGAATAGAAGCTACCATCCAGAGCAATAAATAGTGTATAGAAAGCCCAGATCAAAACCCCATGGGACTCTGATTACAGAGTGAGTGGCACAGGACTGTTCCCACACTGTGGAGATAGATTTTGAATGAAGAAAAAGAGTTGGTATCAAAAAAGAACAATTAGACTCTCGGCTCCAGAAGCAGAGAGACAGAGATCTGAGAGGCATTGTGCTGGCTGAAGGGGAACACTTGGCAGTTACACACATGGAGAAGAAGAAAATGATTGCCACCAGCCCATAAACTGTTTCATGTGTTCCGCTCTTCTATGTCCAAAATACACAACAGACTCTGAAAACTTTTTTAAATTCGAGGGAAAAAGAGGGCTAGAGAAAGTCATACTAGAGTGGCAATTAGCACAGTTGTTAGATACTCCTTTCGAACAGGATTTCATGACTGCACCTCCCTGAGACCTTTAGCCAGAGCCCAGGGGGAATCCTTCTTCCCTTTGGCCCAGAGAGGAACTACGGCAGAAGTTAGTTCTTTCACTGAAAAATCCTTCTGCATTCCTAGAAGCACAGGAGCAGAATCACTAGATTTTGATGTTGTTTTCATATTGTGATTCATCAAGAAGTACAGAGAAGGCAAATACTTAGGGTACTGAGCACTGACATGGGTTAATGCTGCATAGCAGACATGAGTTCTCTTACTAGCACACCTCTTTTTTTTGCTACCAATTCCCTAGTATGCAAACTGGATGATAAAGTATTTCAGCTCACAGAGTTCTACACCTGCCTGCAATGACTATATTTCTTTGATGTAATGGAAGTTAAAAACAGGCTGCTGTGACCAGACACGGAACAGAGGCTCTTGATTTATAGGTGCTCATTTTTCAGCAGCAGAATCAGTTCAATGCAGCAGCGAGCTGCCCAGCCCTACTCTTGACACCCAACAACTGCAGCGTATTTATTGCCTGCTTTGAACCTCTGTGTGTGACTGAAGGGGAAAATGGCAACTTTAAGCTGAGAATAACAGAAGAGCACAGATGCTTTGTTTATGCTGACAGAGTAGCACAGAGCCCATATGCTTTCAGATGCACATGTGCCAACTAAAGCATGATAATGTCAATTCACCAGGGAAGCACTTTGTCTAGGTGCCTTAAAAAATAATTATAGACATAATAGTAATAATTAACCCTTCCTGTACTCATTAATTACAGGCTAAACACAAACCTTACGAGGCACAGAGGGGTTCTACTATACCCAACTAAAGCTGGAGACACTCAGAGTTGGGTTTATGAGATTTAGAAGACCCACTACAGAGTTATTTGTGAGCTTAGGCATGAGACAAAGACTAAACTCCACTGCTGAAAAGCAGCCAGTACTTGTCAGAGCCCAACTCAGAATTATATCTCTAAAGCTTTGTGAATTTCTTACAATATGCTTTTACTGCACTTAAACTTCAGGGCATCACTTATAAGAATGCATGGGGAAAGCAGCTAAATATACATCTCAGCTTTTTCTTTGTCATATTTCACTTTCATCATTCTTTTGGTTTAAAATGGAACAGTCAGAACATGTGTTTGGGATTTTGCAGCCAGAGTACAAAATTAAATGAGAACTGCTCTGAAGATTAGGTCTCACACCAGTTTTAATGCTAGCATTTTTCCCCCCACAATAATAACATAGAATCACGTGATTGTTTTGGTTGGAAGAGATCTTTAAGTTCTCTGAGTCAAACTGATAATTCAACATTGCCAGGTCACCGTTAGACCATGTCACTCAGCACTGCATCCACATATCTTTTAAACTCCTACAGGGATGAGGACTCCACCACTGCCCTGAGCAGCACATTCCACTGACCAGTTACTCTTTCTGTGAAGAACTTTCTCCTCAACTCAAGCCTAAACTTCCCCTGGTGCAGCTTGAGACTGTGTCCTCTTGTTCTGCCACTGTTTGCCTGGGAGAAGGGACCAACCTCCACCTGTCTACAACCTCCTTTCAGGTAGTTGTAGACAGCAGTAAGGCTCCCCTGAGCCTCCTTTTCTCCAGGCTAAACAATCCCAGCTCCCTCAGCCTCTCCTCACAGGGCTTGTCCTCGAGGCCTCTCCCCAGCATTGTTGCCCTTCTCTGTACACATTCAAGTGTCTCAATGTCCTTCTTGAGTTGAGGAGCACAGAACTGGACACAGTACTCAAGGTGTGGCCTAACCAGTGTTGAGTGCAGGGGCACAAGGACTTCCCTGCTCCTGCTGGCCGCACTATTTCTGGTGCAGGCCAGGATGCCATTGTCCTTCTTAGCCACCTGGGCACACTGCTGGCTCATGTTCACACAGCTGTCAATCAGGACCCCCAGGTCCCTTTCTGCCTGGCCACTCTCCAGCCACTCTGACCCCAGCCTGTAGCTGCATGGGGTTGTTGTGGCCAAAGTGCAGCACCTGGCACTTGGACTCGTTAAATGCCACCATGTTGGACTCTGCCCATCTGTCCAGCCTGTCAAGGTCCCTCTGCAGAGCCCTTCACCCTCTAACAGATCAACTCCTGCCCCCAGCTTGTTGTCATCTGCAAATTTACTAATGATGGACTCAATGCCCTCATCCTGATCATTAATAAAGATATTGAACAGGATAGGGCCCAGCACTGATCCCTGGGGGACACCACTAGTGCCTGGCCGCCAGCTGGCTGTGGCACCATTCACCACCACTCTCTGGGCTCGGCCCTCCAGCCAGTTCCTAACCCAGCACAGTGCTGCTGTCCAAGCTTGGCCAGGAGTTTGCTGTGGGGGACGGTGTCAAAGGCCTTGCTGAAGTCCAGGTAGACTACATGCACAGCCTGCCCCACATCCACCAGGCAGTCACCTGATCATAGAAAGAGATCAGGTAGGTCAGGCAGGACCTGCCCTTCCTAAACCCATGCTAGCTGAGCCTGATCCCTCGGCCATCCTGCAGGTGCTCTGTGATTGCCTCCAAGATGATCTTCTCTGTATCTCAATAATAAAAGCCCAACACATCGAAACCATGCTTTAAGAAAACCACTGACCTCCCTGAGCACCGGGTGAAGTCCCTGTACCTCCCGATCAGGCTTTGGTGGCTCCCAGGGCAGGGCTCTGCGCGCTGTCCCCGGCACTGCCAGGCCGCAGCCGGGCAGAGGGCGCGCGCCTCCGCCGCGTCCACCAGGCGGCGCCAAAAGATCGCCGAGCGGCGCCTGGCGGCGGCCCCGACACGAGCGGTGGGGTGGGCTGGGGGAGGCCAGAGAGGAGGGACACAAACCGCCACTTCCCAAGCAGAACACGGCTGCCCAAGGCGTCCCACCCGCTTCTCCACCTCAACTCGCTCCTGCCAGCTGCCGACCCTTTTATTGCATTTCCTCTCTCTTGTCCGGCTGAGGAGGGCAGTGGCGGAGCGGCTTTGGTGGACGCCGGCATCCAGCCAGGCTCAACAAGACACTAGACAACGACGCTGGAAAAGCCCCAGCTTCTTCCTATTAGGACTCTGCTAAGCTTGAGTTCCGTTTCCTTAAACCAGCTCCCTCAGTGAGGTCAAACACCAGAAACAAGAGTCAGGCCACCCACCACAGCGCCATTACAGGTTGCTGCTCTCTCTCTGAGCACTACGACCGAGTGCCACCATGAAGCCCGGCAGGAAGGAGGATGCAGCTTTACACGGGCACTGAGGGTGCCACTGTCCTCTTCAGGCACCTCTCATCATAAACCCCACAGATAACCTGCATTTTAACCCCAATTCAGACATCTCAGAACTTGGTAGGCTAGACCTCAGCTAACCACTACAGTTGGTCCCTTTACAAGTCTATTATTTATCTACCTAAATAAGAACATAAGGAGCCAACCTGGACCTTAAATTCTTGCCTATCAAATATACATAAACTATTGATGTATTCACATCCTTTGGGGCAAGGCAATAGTTACACAGTCAAGTCTGTTCTTCGAATGGAAGCCCTTCCCCTTTGGCTGCATTGTATTCAGAGAAATCATAAAGTGAGTGAAATCTCTTCTCATTTCTAGAAGGTAAAGGTTAGTCTGTCCATTGCATCGGCCTTCTGTGTCATGTGCACTGTTGGGATTGTCTGGGACGTGGGGGGGAGGGGAAATCCATTTCAGCCTGCTGGGGGCTTAAGTAGATACCAGGCAAGTAATGAGCTGAGTTGCATCTCTTTTTTTTAATGGGGAAAACAGCCACAAAAAGTCAGTGTTGATTATGATACATTTTCTAGCCTTTTTTTCATTCCTTAGATGCAAGTTGAAACTCCTTAATTCATAGCTGTCCATGTATCTTCATTCCATCTTCTAAGTCATTCCTATTAATCTCAGCATGGCTTCTGAATTTCACTTTGATCACCACTGCAAAGTTGAAATCTTCTTTCCTTTCTTAAATTGGAAATAGATATTGCTGCCCAATCCTTCTCACAAGAAGGCAGCAGACCTTGAGGCATGCAAACCTTCCGAATTAAGATAGCAAACCTCAAGGAGGCAGCAGTAAAGGACGCTGCTGTCATCCCACTGAAAAGCAAGTGACTACCAGGCAGCATGAAGAGGGGCTGCACATGTGCAGATAAGGTACAGAGTTTGGTGGAAATCTGCCTGAAAATAGTCTCTGCTTTGCAGAAGAGCTGAAATACCACACTGTAACCAACAGGAGTTTTGTTTTCAGAGGGTGTATTTTCCTTCAGGTTGTGGATCTTTGTCATAAAAATGCAGTGCTGTGCTGCGATGCAGCTTGATACCTGTGATTTTCCAGCATCTGTTACATCTCAATGAAAACCAACTTCACTTTGCAGATTTCCTTTGCAGCAAAAAAGTCTGGAGATAGTGACACTGGTTCTTTTATTGCTCAAACTGGAAACTGGTGAGATTTTGTTGTGCTGAGGACTGTTTCAGAAAAACCTGGTAGTGACCTCAAAATGATTTTATGTCCACTAAAAATAGGCATATGGGATGCTCTGCTCTCCAGGAGAGGGACTTCCACAGTGCAGGCTGTTTGAAATGTTTTCTTCTGTCAAGCTCAGTGCACATGTATCCTGGACATGACAGGGATTTTTGAATCCATCAATAGAGTACAATCCTTTGTTACTCTGAGGTGAAGATGCAGCGAATGACAGGATGCAGAAAAGCATTGCTGTGGTGCAGTGATACTCATGACTCCAAATCCTGCTGCTTTACATAAGTGAACAGTTTTGTTCACTGTGAGGACCCTCTGATATGACACAGCATTTAGCACTGGAGTGTGAAACACCTGACCGTGCCTGCTGCAGGAGGCTTAAGCACCAGCATAGAGGCTCCAGCAGTATGGGTAAGGAGTTACTTATTTGGGCATCTTAGACCATGTTTATTCCACAGTAAAATCCTCACAGGATGGCTAACTTCTAGCTGTCCACTTGGACAGCTACAAACTGCTGGTACTTCTTTTGACTTCCACGTTAAGGCCAAACTCTGATGGACTTTCACTATTACTAATTTTATTCACACCTTTCTTGTCTCTAAGATGTAATGTGCTGTACCTTCTAGCACACACTTCCATTCCCTGTCAGCTTTCTGCTAACACCAGAGAACATCACAAGACATGGCATTCTGTGACATCTAGAACCCTTCTCTGCTATTATCCTCTCTTTGGGATATTTCTATTGAGACCTGTATTTATGTAAAATAGCTATATGCCACTTCTGTAGAACAAATATACTCCATGCTTCTGACATATCACAGTTACAAGCTCTCCCCTTGACTTCCTTTGCTGCTTCCTTAATCTCTTAAACTTTGTTCTCACACAATCAGTAACCTCAGTTCCAAGATAAACTTGTATTTATTGAGTCAATTCACAACTTCATCCAAGGCTACTTCCTGCAGCCAGCTCTTTCAAAATGCCCTCACCACGTACTGGACCTAAGTATAGAACTGCCCGGCTCAGCCTGCTGGCAAGTGCTGGCTGGTGCCACACTACAGAACTGCAAAGTGTTCTCCATCAGAGCCCAGCCACATGATTAATCTTTGTTTGCAAGCTCCTTCTTTGTATACACAAGTGATCACTACAGTGCTTTCCATCAGCACACCATAAATATATTCTGTGAATACTAACTGGTTAATCCTCACAATTCCTGCACCAATAAACAAAGAAGAAAATAAAGCATAGGGGAGTTAAATGTCAACAGTTAC
Organism: Dryobates pubescens; assembly: GCF_014839835.1. Lineage (NCBI taxonomy): Eukaryota > Metazoa > Chordata > Aves > Piciformes > Picidae > Dryobates > Dryobates pubescens. Next base: position 8,475,910 of record NC_071643.1, read on the forward strand.
ATACTTAGTCAATATTTGATTAGAATGATAATTTAGGTTTCCTTAGATCAGAGCTATTTTTATTTACTAAGCATCCTCACCAATTCTTTGTACATATCTCTCTTGAGAGCTCAGCTGCAAATCTGACTTCCCCCCCCCCCCATTTCAAAAAACATCAGTCTGAGATCCATGAAGATTTGAGAAAAGTGCTAGGCAGCAACTTGCCCTTTCCTGCACCCTGTATCCCTGTGTGAATGTTAGCTGTGCCCATCTCATCAACAAAGAGGTGGATGGCAGGATGCATCTTCTGGGAAGTCTAAGTGCTGATTGGGACATGGTTGAGAAAACCACTATCAATACAATCAATAGCCACAGCTCAGAAAATGAATACCCTGTCTGCCACAGGTTCAGAATGGGCCAACAATCCAGCCATTTCCAAGCACATTTTATGTCTCTTAGATTGTTTGCACATTAGGATAGATTTAGTGTATAAAGTAAGGTTTGTGTCTACCATGGTGATAACAGGACTTCTGTCATTCTGCTGGAATCAGGGCCAAATCTGCACCTTTACAAAATTCTGTCATCATAATAAATGATACCTAGTAGATGGACAGTGAGAGATTGACAGCTTGAAGTGAAGATTTATGGAGAGAGAAAGCTTTTATTAGCTTTTCTTGCTTCTCATCAAGCCATGCCCATTCCATACATAATTCAATTAACAAGATCACCCTCTACAGTCACTTGAAAATTCCTCTTATCCTCTTTGTTCTTTTCTTCTGTATGAAGTGAGGTGGATTTTTCCTCCACAGTTTCAGTGAACCTTAGTTGCAGCTTCTAAGAGGCTCATTATCTCTTCTATCACATCAGCTTCTGCTTTCAAGGCTTATTGTTTAGTTCTTAATACAAACGGAGAGACTCAAATCCCTTCAAAACACCCAAGGTGCCTTTGCCACTGAGTAACCAGCAAGGCATCATGTCTCTTGTAAGACCCATTTAATCACAAATCATACACTACATGAACACTGGGACATTCAGAACCTTTGGAAGAACAATTACCCTAATTTCTTCCCTAGATGAAGGAACACTTGACATGGTATTTAAACGGGCTGTCATTTTGAATCTCCATTATGGATCTGATTTTCTTGTGTAAAATATGCTTTAGAAATGTGCCAGGCTCTGCATCCAGAAGTAACACACCAGCAGCAGTTTTGAAGGTTAAAGGATTTTAACCTGTAGGGACTCAGCTACCCAAATAGAACCTTGCTAAGAAGTACTTGAGTAAACCAGCCTTACCCTCCGGCCCCTACTTTGGTCAAGGCCCTCCACAAGCAGCTCACCAAGCTGCAAACAATTTGCATACGTGATTATTACAAAGCAGTCCTTGGGGAGTTTTCCACAGAAATCTCCCTGAGATTCCATAGGATTATGGAGAATCATTCCCTGAAAGCCCATCAAAAATTCCCCATCTAGTTTGTGTGTGCATACATATATGCACGTGCACAACTATGTATGTGTGTCTGTGTCTCTGTGCCTATGTGCCCCACACCCACAGAGTGACGTGTAGGCCCATGCACACGAGTGACGCCACGACAAAGTGCTCTCAGCTTGACAGAAGTCATTCACATCACGTTTAAATGAAACCTCTTCTCTCAATTGCTACTCTCAGCAGCTAGTTCTGTCAAACTAATAATAACAAGTCTGCACAGGAAAATGATACAATATCTGTATTAGCATATAAAATAAAGGTAAGTACAGGTTTCCCGTGTCTTTATTTCTTTTTCATTTTCTCACTGTTGGGAGAAACTTGCCAACCCCAGGCACTTTCATATCCTTCTCGAGGCTCTATGTGGTATTTTTCATTTTGAGGAGGATAAAAAAAGTGTCTCTGTTTAAGATTGGAGGCAGTGTTACGCCTCTGATGTGGTTTTCTGATTCCTAACAATACACAACAAATACAACCACAGCGGACTGCGTAATAGTCCTGTAAGCATTGCATGACCTGGCGCTGAAGAGAGTCCAGATGCCTTAACTGAACAAAGCAACTTACTGTGGGAGCAGTTTTCAGGACAGTGATAAATCAGAGTGTCATACAACCATGCATGGTGAGACAGGCACAAACATTAAAGTACAACTGGGCAGAAGTCAGGTATGTACAAGTCATTGACAAACAAGTGCTTCAGACAAGACATTTGAAAGAAATTTACATAAAAGAACAGATTAAATTTATCAAAGTTTGATAAATTTTAAAGACAGTAAAAAATACAGAGAAGGTGAAAAACTAAAAAACCAGGCCAAGTCATACAGTACAGCTTTACTACATTGATATTACAGAATGAAGACAGAAGAGGATACAAGGAGTTAAGAGCAAAGAAAATTCAGCTGGCTGTGGCCAGGGGAATTCCATTGCTGATGAGGGATGTGCACACACAGATGCACACACAGAAAAAAAAAGGCAAAACCCAAAGAAATCATTTACTGTAATAAATGACAGACAGAGAGGTGAGAGAGATTTGGCATGTTGCAGCACATGAAGTCATTCACGATTGGCTAACGATGGTACCTGGCTGGGCTGGAGATCGCTGCCTTGCCTGAGCGGAGTGACGGAGGGAGGAGGCACGCCCGACGTGGAGGCAGACCGGCCTAATCTGCAGCTCGCTTTAGGCTCTGCAAAAGAAGGGAGAGGAAAAGACACCAGGTGAGAGGAGGTGGCTTAATGCTGTGGTGAACTGCAACATGGTGGAGCCGGGATTCACCTGAAATGGAGGTTCCAGGCCTGGTTTATACTTAAAGTTTTGGGTGTTTGGCTGAATCATGAACAGAAGCATGAGGGACTTCATCTTGGAAAGCTAAGGGCAGCTGGCACATTCCACCACCCACCAGCAACATGGTGAAATGTGTCTGTCCAATCTCCCTGATGCTTTTTCATTGTCACCTTAAATGCTTATTTTTCTGGGCTGTTTCAGAATTCAGTGGGTATGGAGAAGAGCTTTCCACTTAAGCTCAAGCACTCAGACCAATGACAGCATCTGTATGGGTGACTATTCATCAACTAAATATTAATGGGTTGGTTAACATCCAGCTGGCAAAGCAGCAAAAATATTTCTGCTGCTCGAGGAATGCATTATTCAAGTCGCTCATTCCGAGTCAGTCTGTAAACATCCCACGAGTCAGCACAGCGGCAAGCAGGCAAGAAGAGCAGGCTGCTCTCCCCTGGAACCTTGCATTTTGTACAGAGTCTGTTTGCTTCTTTTGGACTTGGGCAGTTATTCTGCAGGTTTGATTAGATTTGGTTTAGTACTGTCTGTGCCAGATTTCTGACTGTTTCATTCAGTAATACAGATACGATAATGGATCTGTCTGTTCCCTTCTGGAATTTTGCTGGGGATTCAGAGAGGACAAGAGTTAGGGACTTCTGGTTGGTTTTGTCCCTACTGCTAAATAGAGACTCTGTTTTTGTTGTGACAAGCAGAATCGGGCACACAGCACATAAAAAACCCCTCCAAGGTACTGTCTGCTCTTCCTTCTGGATTGTTTTCTTTGCTTTGGGAAAGCAGAGAGAATGTCATCTCCAGTTTATATATCTGTGCAATAAGATTACCATTTTCTTGCCAAAGAGACTCCTTTCAACTGGCATCAAAGAAATAAAACCTATCACAGACAGATGAAGTATTACCTCCCTTATCTCCCTGTAATATATGTTACAGTATTGGGGAAACTATTGAGATTTTCATGGTGATCCCCACAAAAAGAGGTTTCAGGAATAGCTCCATTTAGCTTTTATTTACATTCAGGGTTATGCAGTGATGGGGAATGTTCTTTGGTTTTTAGTAGCCCTTCTGATTGTCTCAGTGGGAACAGTTTTACACCCAACAAATGCTCCATCCTACTGTAATTAGTGCTCTGAGGAACATCTTCACGCTGTGGGGAAAAAAATCCCCATTCATAGTGGTCTGTTGGATCCTGCTCTATACCTTGCACTGTGTTTAGGTTCCTCTGTGGACAGCTTATTTGCTCTGCTGAGGCTAACTGGACTTTGATCACTTCAAAACAACAATGAGCCCTTCAAATAATAGCTTCTGTTTGGGGCCATGAAACGAGTACTAAAAGGTATTATTTCATAATTATATCTACCTCCAGCCACTTTCAGTCCCTTTACCTCTTTATTTTTATGTTTTAAATGGTCATTTCGGTTCATCTGCAAGGTCTGCACATTGATACTGATTCTGACACTGGTTCTGGAGTGAAAACAGGGTTTCTTATTTACTGCTGAGAATCCTGAAGGAAGAACAATTTCTACCAGCAAGCTGTCCCAGTGCATAGGAAGATGAGACAGCAGGGTGGAAGACTGGCCTGTCTAAGCAGAAAGCTTTGGGTAGAACTCAGGAAGAAAAGGAAAGCCTACTGGCTATGGTAGGAGGGGCAGGCAACCCAGGAAGAGTAAAAGGCTCTTGCAAGGAGGAGAAAATCAGAAAGGCCAAAGTTCAACTAGAACTCAATCCAGCCAGTATCATCAAAGATAATTAAAAGAGCTTTTATAAGTATGTTAACAATAAAAGAAGACCTCGGGAGAACCTCCACTTGCCACTAGATGTAGGAGGGAAACTGGTGACCAATGACAAGGAAAACACTGAGCTGCTGAATGGCTACTTTGCCTCAGTAATTGCCAGCTGCTCCTTGAGACTTCAGCCCCTGGAACTGGAAGACAGGGATGGGGAGTAGTAAGCAGGCCCCACAACCCAGGAGGAAATGATCAATGACCTATTGTGCCACTTAGATGTGCACAGGTCTATAGGACCAGATGGGACCCACCCAAGGTTGCTTATGGAGCTGGCAGTATTACTGGACTCTCGGGTTTAATCTGGGTCCTGACAATGCTCTTAAGATTACACAAGGACACAATCAAGAAGACATGTCCTCACAATGCTGGTAAGGTTGCACATGGACACAACCAAGAAGACAGCCCCGATGGACAGCATTCATGATGAGAATCACAGAATCAAAACAAATTTTAGGCTGGAGAAGACCTTTAAGATCATTGAGTCCAACCCTTAACCCAACACTACCAAGTCTGCTGTTAACTATGTCTCCTAGCATCACATTTCAGATCTTCTAAATACTTCAGGGGCTGGTGACCTCACCACTTCCCTGGGCAGTCTATTCCAGGGCTTGACAACCCTTTCCGTGAAGAAATGTTTTCTAATGTCCAACCTAAATCTCCTCTGAAGGAACTGAATGCTGTTTCCTGACCCTCCAACAGATCAACACTCCCACCCAATTTGGTGTTGACTGTAAAGGTGCCTGAAGTGCCTTTGATCCCCTCCAAGTGGTTCCAGATTGTTGAAGATGTTAGAGAGAACTGGCCCCAGCAGTGAATTTAGGAGGGACTATCTCCCACAGAAAGGCAGGCTTTCCAACCGCAGATAGGACTGCTGCAAGCCTGTGCATTTAATGATGTATGTAATCACTCACAGAAAGGACTTGCTTTCCAAGAGCACAAGTGCTGTCATCACAGCTGAAGATGCAGAGGTTTAGCTGGTGCATTTGTGACAGGGGGTGGTGGTGGATTTTCTTCAATAAAGAGGAGTGCTGAAACATGACAAGGTTTTATGGAAATATTTCCAGCAGTTCTATACCAATGTGCTGTGGGTTTCTATATTCTCCAGAAATACAACAGCTCTGCACGATTGTTATTTTTGGGTCTTAACAGGAAGAGTTCTTTTATTCATCCAAGGAAGGCTTCATTCTGCCTATCCTAATCTTAATTCAAAATATACTCTGGCTGTCACTTACATTGGAGAAGCTTCTTATCCTGTCACAGTCTCTTCTTTGCACATGAAAAGAGAAATATTGCTTATTTGCTACAGCTGCCAAGAAGCACAGTTTGAATTCAACGAGGCAATGTGACAGGCTGAGAGTAATCACATGCAAAAAAGAAAAATAAAAGAAGAAGAAAAAAAAAAGAAAACATGCATACTGGAAAAATGAAGCACACCTATTAGCATCATACTGGCCTGGCTGGCTTGGTCTCCTAAAAAGAGATGAGGAAGCTGAAGCTAAAATATAACTTGAAATTATGAAACCTTAAGGCAGAATAAGTTATGTAACATTCTCTTACTTAAAGAAGTATTTAGGACTTCACCTGCAGAAGCCACTTAGTACTGCAACAGCACAGCAGCATGGAAAACTGGACCTTGTTCACAAAGGTCCACCAAACCTGTGGAACTCAGTGTTACAAGATATTTGCAGGTCAAAGACTTATCAGGTTCTCAAAGTCAGGTCCTGAGAAAAAACATGTTTGTATTGGAATCATGGAAACAGAGAATTGTTTCAATTGGAAGAGACCTTGAAGATCATCAAGTTCAACCATTATCTAGCTCTATCAAGTCTAGAGATAAACCATATCCCTCAGCACCACATCTCTGTGTCTTTTAAATACCTCCTGGGATGGCAGTTCAGCCACCTGCCTGGGGAGCTTGTTCCAGTGTTGAATAACCCTTTCAGTGCAAAAGTTTCTTCTAATATCCAATATAAACCTCCTCTGGTACAACTTGAGGCCATTTCCTCATGCCCTATTAGATGGAGTATGTTTTAATTAAAGTTTGCCCTGAACTGTCATATTTTAAGTCTATGTCAATGACTGAGGCAATAAGGTAAGGAATGATTATTTCCTACTGAGTGTTTCATCCTTAAAGTACTTCTCTGAAGCTTCTGGCATGGACTACTGTCAGTCCTGGGGCTCTGAATCAAAAGGACAGCTGTGCATTGTTGCAAAGAGCTGTAATGCTGCTGCAGAGCACAGCATGGACTTCCACAGCCAGGCTACACCTGCACCATGGAGGTCACAATTCTGCTTCATGGTACACTGCACCCACAGCTCCCAGCAATACTAATTTGGCTTTAGGGGACAGGCACTGCTATGGGAGAGCTTGTGTGTGGAGAACATGGGTGACAAGTGAAGGCAAGGTCTGGAAGCATTGTAGCCTGGGCTGGACCCTTTTCAGCAGGCTGTCTAGTAACAAACACCTCCAGCATTAAGTTGCTTTCCCTTGGAGAATCCTTGAGGATTTAGCAGTATAGCAATATTCCACTATTGCCTGCGAGGACAGCACAAAGTGCTGCCTTGCTGCTACTCCACCCCAGGCTTCACAGGCATTGCTCTACTCCTGAGGAGCTTGAAGCTCCCTAGTCCTTACTCCTGCAAACCCACAGTACTAGCCAGTAATCCAAAAGAAGGGTGAGCATTTACTGCCTTCCTGATTACCAGCAATACTTCCAGCTAGATACTGACAGGCTGGCTGAGGGGCAAGCTGGTGGTGTTTCAAATCCAGGACAGAAGAGAGTGAAGGATGTAAGACTTAAAAGGCAGTGAAGTGCCTGTCTCTAGCAGCAGGTGGCAACGTAAAATGCTGCATGGTTGCAGTTAGGAATAAAGTATCAACATTCCAGAAAACACTCCTCAGAGGGAGTGAAGAGTGCAGTGGTTCTCACAGCTTTCTGTTTCACAGGTCTCCTCTGGCTCTTCGCTGCAATTGCACTGACCTTCCTAACTGCCAGTTAGTGCACTCAAACCATCTACACCACTACAATTGCACAGAAAAGTCAGACATCAGAGACAGCAATACCCCTGTGCTCCTGACAGGCCAGCCTCATTTGAACAAAACAACCAGAAAGCTCCAGATTCAGTTTGGAGATGGCTCAGCACTGTCAAGGCCACACTGTGAGCACTGTGTTCAGTTTTGAGACCCTCACTACAAGAAACATTGAGGTGCTGGAGCAGGTCCAGAGAAGGGCAATGAAGCTGAGGAGTCTGGAGAACAGGTCTTCTGAGGAGCATCTGAGGGAACTGAGGTTATTTAGTCTGAAGAAGAGGAGGCTGAGGGGAGAACTTACTGCTTTCTACAATCACCTGGAAGAAGATTGTAGCAAGGTGGGTGTTTCTTCTCCCTAGTAACAAGTGATATGATGGCCTGAAGTTGCATCAGGAGATATTTAGATTGGATATTAAAGGAACCTTTTCCACTGAAAGGGTTATGAAACACTGGAATACATTCCCCAGGAAGGTGATCGAATCACCATCCCTGGAGTTGTTTAGAAGATGCAGGGATGTGGTGCTGAGGGCCCTGGTTTGGCACCAGACTTGGGAGAGTTAGATAATGGTTGCACTTGATGATCTTAATGGTCTTTTCCAACTGGATTCTTTGATTCATTGCCTCCCAACCTTACTAGTGGGTATAGAGATGAGGAGAATCCAGGAAAAAAAGCACTCTCACTCAGACCACTCCCATTCCTAATGAATCCATGCCTCAGCACAGCTGCCTGTCCAGCAGACATGAGAAGTGCTCTCACATAACTTATTTTTTACAGCACAGCAATTCAGCCCCATTTTCTTTCAGTCATTGCAACACTGCCCTAATAAATGCCTGTAGCAATGTGAACCAGGAGGCAGACAGCAAGCTGTGGGGTTTCAAAGACATGTCTGCACACACATTCAGAAAAAAGTAGTTTCTTTTCTTTTTTTTTTTTCTCTTATCTATGATGGAAATAGAGCAGCAGCAGCAACAACCACCACCATACTGAGGGCTTTTATTTGGTCCTGGGGTAAATCCAAGGTCGAAATTCCTAGCACAGAATTCCTGTATCTCCTATACTCCAGGAAGCATTTGTATCCACACAGATGCATTCTGTTACAGTTCTGATTTAATTGCAGAGGTAAATGTTGCAGTTCATGCTCAAGTTCACCAAGGGGAACTGTGTACAGCACTTTGAAGGCAGTGCCCCCAGCCAAAAGTAAAACATGTTGCTCAGGCAACAGCTAGAGACACAGGGGAAAAAACAGTCACAGCAGATGAGAAGCAATATTCATCAAATGAAATGTCATAAAAACAGTGGGGAAAGAACAATCATAATCAGCTCTCAGATTTTAATCATAAAAGAGAAAAAAAACAAACCCAAAGGAGTAAAATTTCAGCCAATAAAATGTTTCCATAATTTCTCCTTGACAATCCCAGCTATGTAAGACAAAGTCCTAGTTAACCAAATCAAGGCGTGATTCAACAACTATTACAGTTTGCTGATGCCAGATGAAGGCTGGGCCAACATGTTTTGTCTGCTCTTGGTGATCAACCAACTCTAAAATAAAACTGATGGGGGAAGGTTGGGCAGAAGTGCTACATTTTGCTAAGAATTTACTCTTATTTTCATTTCTCTTCCATTCTGCTCTGTACTGTCATCTTGCAGAACTAAAAAAGTTGGTTCTCATCTCTGGTCCAATGATCAGATGTGGTACCTTGAAACTAGGCCTTTTACCTGTATTAACACAGATAATGCTCTAATACACTGGGAACAGGCTTTTTGACCAAGCTTTGAGCCAACCTGAAAATTTCCTACCTTCCAGGATGCTTTGTGAGAACAGGAAAGTAACAAAAGGCATTAACTCCCAAATAAGCTGCACTGGTGTAATGAGATCTGGCAAAAAAGGTCACTTTTGCTGCCCCAAGAAGGGCTGCTTGGGGGATCTGTAGCAAGACAAGCTGGAATACATGACTGCTGCAAATGATGCATGCCATCAGCAGAGCCTGTTCAAGTTAAGGACTGGTGGCATTTCCAGCACTGCAGAGAAAATGGGAATCCTGAGGGAAGGAAACTGCTCCACAGAAGGCATTGATGCTCTGGGTGAGGGGCAAGCATCTCTTGTAGGTGGGCACTAAATGCCCAGCAGATCTCTTACCTAAATCTGTGTATATTTAGAGATCCTTGAGCTCACAAGGACATTCATGAGATCTTCCCTGCTCTCCTACTTGATGTACCTGAGCTGTTGCTTCCGGCCAGCATAGTTGGACTGACAGAGGATCTTCCCAGCCTGCTGGACACCACTGGTGGGCCTGGTGTTCCATCCCATTCCTGAGCTTTCCCTGGCTCCCTGGAGGAAGCTGTTCCATGATGGCCTCTCTCTTTGTTTTCCAGCTTTGGTAGTGGTTCGGTGCTGTGACTTCTGATCTTCAGCTCATCTAGGGGTTCTACAAAACACAAAGGTATGTTTTGTTATGGAGTGTCTGCCAATTACCAACATCATACAACAGTCACATAACAATCTTTAGCAAGTCATGTAAAGAGGATTCTGTGACATTTCATGTGAAAAAATCCTGCAAAATTCAAACCTCTTCCTCTTTTAGGTCACTTACCTCCTTCAACGTATGCAAAAACGACCCTGGAATGAAAATCCAAACTGTTTCCCCTTGTTGGTAACCCCAGCAGAGTACAAAGTTCAGGAGCAGTCAGTATGACATCTGCCTTTTGGGGAGCTCTGCTACACATTGTCTGTGACACAGCTCTGTCTGTGGTGGCACATAGAGAGTCACGTAGAGAGATGCAGAACCCACATTGTAACTAGACAACCATTTCAGTTCTCAACAAAAATGCCCTTATATATAATATTTATTTTTTCCTACCCAAAATAATGATGGTGCTTTTTCACAGATCAGGTACACACAATCATATCTGATTTTATTTTCTTTACACCAGTAACATTCACTTCTTTAAGACATTACTTATCTGGGGAAAGAAAGATACCAACAGAGTTAGGAAATTCCTTGGAAATGCACCCAAATCTCTCTCCCATCTCTCCAGGATGCTGTCTGGATTGCAGCTCTTCCTTTCCAAGCAAGACAAAAGCCAAAAGAACAGAATACTTTAAAGAAATCAGCATCTTAAATGCATCATTTGATAGGTTTAATTTGATGTCATTGGGCTGCCACTAGAAATGTGTGATTACCTTGGTGAGAACCTTCTCTGCGGGTGCCTCATTGACACCACTTCACTGCCACCCCTTGAAATTCCACACGCTGCTGCAGCCAGCTTGTGTTTCAGTGGAAACACTTTGGTTGAGAGTGGAGCTCAGGATTTATCCACTTCAGTTTACTTAACGGAGAAGCATTTGTACTTGTTGCCTGATAAAAATGATTTGTGTGTTCTTAGTTCTATTATCAGCTGAATCAAAGCACAGCAGATCTCTGCAACCAGCTGGGAACTAGGGAAATATTCAGACTAAATAAAGATTTGGCTTATAGTCTGCTTCTTTATAAGGTGTAGAAAATCAGTTTTCAGCTGGCTGTCTAGACTTTGTAAATTTACATTCCACTATCCCTTCTTGGGGATTTTCAGTCAGTTTATCTGAAAAGTAATATATTCTAAAAATGAAAAGCAGATTGGATCAGATGACAATGTCATGCAACCCATCACAGAGCCCGAACCATTATTATTTGGTGATCACTATCGCTAACATTGACACACAGTCAGGAGAACGACGTGTCGGTGGTTTGGATCATTTGCTGCAATGTGACTTTGCTGGTCACTTGTGACTACATTAAAAAGTGAAAAAAGTCATTTAATGCCTCACTTTTTCTCAGATATTTTGGGAGAATTGTAGACTAATCTCTGCTTCCTTAATAAATATCAATGAGAACCCAATTACAGCGCTGGTTTTGGCACAGCTGAAAGAGAATCTCACAGAATCTTAGCATGATGGGCTTTGGAAGTGACTTCTGGAGATCATCTAGTCCAACCCCCCTGCCAAAGCAGGGTCAAGCACAGCAGGTGGCCCAGGATCACAATAGCCAGGCATGTTTGGAATCTCTCTAGAGGAGAAGGCTCGACAACCTCTCTGAGTAGCCTGGTCCAGGGCTCCAGCATCCTCACAGCAAAGAAGTTTTTCCTCCTGTTCAGATTGAACTTCCTGGGTTCCAGTTTGTGCCCGTTGCACTTTTCCATCACTGAACAACACTGAGAAGAGTCTGGTCCCATTCTTCTGACCCCACTCTTTAGATACTAATTAACAATGAGAAGATTCCCTTCCCAGTCTTCTCCAGGCTAAATAGCCCCGAGTCTCTCAGCCTTTTCTTGTCAGAAAGATGCTCCAGTCGCCTCAGCATCTTTGGAGCCTCCTCTCAACTCTCTTCAGTAGTTCCCTATCTTTCTTGAACTGGGGAGCCCAGAACTGGGCCTCACCAGGGCAGAACAGAGGGCTGGAGGAGAACCTCCCTTGATCTGTTGGCCACACTCAGTGCACCCCCAGGAGACCACTGGCCTTCATTGCCCCAAGAGCACATTGCTGCCTCATGATGAACTTATCCAGCAGCACTCCCAGCACATTCTCTGTGGAGAAGGTCAGATCCTAGCCAGTAGATGCAGGTGGTTATTCCTCCTCAGGTACAGAACTCTACACCTGCCCTTGTTGAATTTCATGAGGTTGCCCTCACTGTTAGATTTCTCTTCAACCTGTCCTCAATTCTAACATGAATATAACAGCCCCAGAAATGCAGAACACTTGCCTCCCAAGGCACAGCACGTCACTGGGACCTTCTGTTGATAGCCCAGTCACTTGGCTCCCATTTCCATACTGGCAGCTCCTCTCTGCTGCAAATGCAGCTCCATGGAGCAAGCTTAGTGGTCCAAATAACTGTCTCTCATAAAAGCTCCATTTTTTTGCCCCTACAGTCAAGCACAAGGAGTTGGAAGAAAGCAGAACACACATGTGGCTTCCAGCTATGGCTACCTGAGAGTCAGTGACCTTATCATTGGCAGAAAATCAAACCAGATTGTCTTAAAGAGGGCAAGCATTTGTAAAAGCTGCAGCAGGATTTAAATATCCACTTTGTCCACATTGATCCCACACTGAAAGCAAGAACCAGCCACATATATATTCTGCTGAAAGGTAACAGTGGCTGCTGCACAGCTTTTTGCCTTATGTTTTAGTTGAGAAGTGCAGAAACAGCTGTGATCTAAGTTACCTCATGCTGTTGAAAACCTCAATTTGGAGTTAGGAGATACTGAAGCTCAGCATTAATGTTAGGAACTCACTCAGTCATCTGATGGCCACAGGCAAATCTTTTCACAGTCAAGCACTGTATTTTGAAAGCTGAAATTATTATGGAAAGTATCTTTATTGTTCAATAATTCCTAAGCCAAAATAGGACATAAAAATGTAAATTCCAAGAAATAATTCACTGCTTTAAATATTTATGGATACAGTTGGTTGAACTGCCATAAAGGCATTCAAGTGTTTCAAGCACTTGCAGGTGTCATCGTGTTTCAATATTCAAAGATGTGCATTTTTCTGCTTTCTCCTGAATCTCAGGCTTTTCCACTTCAAGAGCAAGATGGGCTCTAAAAATCTCTTCCAGAGAACATATTTTACCATTCTCCCCTTGTGAAAGTTTCCCCAATAGGTGCTGCTGGGAAAGGCTGGCACTGAACTGTGGCAGCGGAAAGCTTGTGAATGCTACCATGTTAGTCAGGTATGGCTTGTACTGCTGCAGACTGCAAAGCACAGCTACAGAAAACATCTCACCTGAGCAGCTATCACTCACATGAATCTGTAGGCTGTGGCCAGTCTGCCCCTCTGCTCTTAAGCACAAATTAATCACAGATCCTGGTGTATCCTTAGTGCAACCTCAAGCTATAAACGGCAAAACCTTTATTACAGCTCAGGGTTTGGGGGAAGAAGAGCGATTGTTTTGAGGAGCTTAAAAGCAGGGTTGCTGTCTGCCATCTCTCCTAGCTGTGAGCTGAAATGTGCATTATTCATTTACTCTTCCTTCTGTGTGTTTATTATAAACCTAAATAAATAATCCATTACTTTGGGTAGCGCTGGTTTACTGTAGGAAGCTGATGGTCTCACTCACAGGGTCTGAGCTTTAGTGTATGCATAAGGGAGTGAAGCAAAACAAGTCACTTGAAATGGGGTTTAGATGTGATTCAGAGCTCCTGATCTCCACCCCTGTGTATCAGACCTCACCTTGTAGGACTGCAAGTTGGGTATGAACCTGTCTGATGGAAAAGGAGCAGAGCATCTCCACGGCACAGCTGGAGGGGTGTGATGTGGGATTCAGCTGCAGCCAGTATGCATGTATGATGATGGGAGTTACCAGGGACATATCCCAGGCTCTAGTTTATGCCCTCATACCTGGAGCAGAGGTGCTGAGCTGCAGCAGCACTGCTCTGCGAGCCAGAGTGATGACCAGAGAACAGGCACAGCTCCACCAGTGTCCCCTGCAAACTGCCAGCACCACAACTGCATGCCCACCTCAGACTGACCACTTCCATGAGCATCAGATGTGCAGCAATAGTGCACCCTTGAGGGAAACACAGCTTCTACTTTCTGCACACCAGGGATTTTTATTCACCTTTATTAAGCTTTTAAAAATCAGAGCTGCCTTTCAACAGCTTTCTGGATGTGTGACTCTGATCTGCACAGCTGTAAATTTACCCCAACCTCTCCCAAAGAAAACTAATAGGCTATTCATCCCACAAGCAAGAAACAGGGATAATGCTCAGTACTTGAGCCATTTTCCCTCCAAAACAGGATTGTGTTATACTGGCAGTGAAAGCCATGTCCTCATCTTTATTAACTATGGTGGTTTGACTGTTCTGACTTCATCTGCCTACTAATTAAGCAGAAGTTTGCTTTGCATATCAATTTTTAATACCCCTTTTCTACAGTTAAGTGTGAGTTGCAGCAGCCAGCTTGTTGAATTAAAAGCAGCTCTGACCTAGTTCCATGCAAAATCAATAGAGAGCCAGAAAGAGTCTCATAAACTATCTAATAGTTAAGGAGACATGGCTGAAATGCTTCTCAGTGTTCACTGAGCACATGGTTCTGTGAGCAGCCTAGGGTTCAGTCTGGTTTATAGGGTGAAATCTGGTGATCACAGCATCCTGCTGAGACCTGCAAAGACCAGCTCTGTCTGCTGCAGGCAGCAAAGGGAGGGGAATGGGGCCCTCTGAGGAAATAATGTGCTTGGTTGGTTTGCCATGGCTGGTGCAAGGCTGCTAGGTGGGCAACCCATGGCTAGGAAAACAAGATAGGAAAATTCCATACTGCAATTTATTGAAGACTAAGAAAAGAAGGGATACATTTATACCAAAAGATTGTTATAATATAGATGTTATACTAGTGGTGTCCCCCAGGGATCAGTGTGTCACATCTTAATTGGTCATTTTCTACTGGCATGTGTGTAGCTAAGGCATACAATAGGTCAAAATAATAAAACAATATTTTAACACATCCAACCAAATTCTGCCTAGTTTCTCTCCTTCAGTTACGAGGTGTTTACATTCCCCTCAGAGTCAAAGACAAAACATAGCTTTCTCTAATTTGAGCAAAGGCAAATCCTCCCTATAGCCTTCCAAAGCTATCTGAAAACTACCTCTTCCCACAAAGATCATCCAAAGCTTTAGAATAGAGAAAACAAAATAAGATGAAAACTATAAGCGTTAGAATCTGGAAGGAGGAGAGAGGAAAATAAGAGGGGAGGTGCAGAGTACAATTAAGAAGACTTGACTGCTTTCCTCCCCAAACCTCTTCATTTTTCTGCACACTCACTCTGTTGAGTTACTTTACTATGCAGCCTTCACGTTTGGATGAGGAAACATTGGTTTGATGGGCACTGCACATGTCCTAGCACCATACCACAAGAAACCAGAAAGCAAGGGTGAGCCAGAGCAGCTGAAATATACAGACGCTACAAAAACTGTTTCTGTAGGAGGTTCACGACCCTGAGTTTCAAAGCTTCACTTCAAAAATATCAACCTTGCCTAGAAGTGCTGACACTATTAAACTTGTCAACATCTTTTTGGTCAAGTTCTCTGCTGAAAACCAGCCTTTCAACTGTATCAGCAGTTTGAATGCGGGGGTTTTCTATTCTCTGACCACCTCCATTTCTTCTCAAGTGCATGACTTCACCTGGATTTGGTAGCAAGCAAGAATCTGTTGTTAGACAGTGATGGAAACTGGTTGTGAAAGCTTGTGACAGAAACTCACTCTTCTACTTTCATACATTTAAAAACCCAAACAATTAGAAAGTTGGAGTCATAATCAGTTCTTTCCTGACTATTTTCTCTGTGTTTTGACTACCTTTATGAAAAGCATTTTTATAGCTGCTTTGCTCTTTGACTCCATTAGGGAATGAGAAAATTTGCCTTTCTTTATTAGAACAGATGGTCCATGTGTACAGCTCCCCTTTTACCAATCAAAGCAATCTTGATATTGACTTAACACTGGCCCAAACTGGCCTTTGCTTTCAGTTTCCCAAAGCCAGACACAAGTGTACAGGCCGTGCCAAGCCTAGCTGAGTCAGGGTCCTAGGCACTGTTTCCTCTGTGAACACTGAAGGTTTCTCCTCATTACAGAATCAACCCTGTATGTCCTTCAACCTTCTTATACTTTTTATCAGAATCAATAATTTCATGCCCTTGCCACTTTGCAGTCAGAGGTTTCATTTTGTGAACTGGTTCTACTCTTGCTAGCTAAGCCAGGGTTACTGTTAAGGCATGACAGCACCAGCTTCAGATCCTGAGGAATTAAGTGGAGCTGCAGATGGCCTTACACAGCCCCAGATGATGTCTGTTCTTGCAAGATGTGGCTATTACTGCTCTCAGAAGCATGCAGAGCAGCTAGTGTGGCTGGCACAAGTGTCTCTGTGTTCCAGCATGTATAGATTAAATACAAATCATGCCAACATTGCCCAAGCAGTAAAATCGCTATAGATGGCCTGAAAGAGGGTACTTTTTGAGTTAGAGAATTGAACACACAGCTTCTCTCCTTCACATGAATAGCTGGAAGAACAATAGTTCTCCTTACTCACTCCTAAGTGCCAGATTAAGTGCTAATTACATGTTACTGTTTTAACCAAAAAGTAATTATTAGGGATGGATAATTCTGTTGTGAGGAGTAAAAGTAACCTTCATCTTCACATCACAGCCGATGTAAATGAACCTAATTTTTTAATACGCATTATTATCCTGACAATTTTTCCCCCAGTGCTCCTGTACCGCTCCCCTTACCTGCACCCAGCATGTTTATACACCCTGACAGCCTCATGGCTCAATATTTGAATCAATGTCACACACATAACCCAAATAAAGCTTTTGATCTGGTTGATTTCTTTTGTTACTGATGGGCCTTTGGAAGGTCCAGAGGAACCTTCAGGAGAAGCACATCCACATTCTCTCAGTTAAGAGCCTACACATTTTTATCAGAGCATTACAGGAAGATTAGACAATGCACTGATGATAATGTGTAGTATATCAGGAGGTTATACCCAGTTTTTTCATAGTCTGTGTATAATTCACAGTGACATTCTGGATACCCAGGTACCTTGGTTTGAAAACCAGTCAAAAACAAAAGAGAGGACCTCTCCTGCCATCATTTATCATGGCATCCCCTGAAATACATCTTATTGTATACTTCAAGGAGCTTTGGATAGGTTGTTTGATGATGAGGTGTAAGAACTGGCCTCACTCTGCCAGGAATCAAATCAGACAGACCAGGAAAGACAAGGTTTTTAAAAACTGATACATAAACCACTTCTCAGTCTGTGTTCCCCAGCTCAGGAAGGTAAAGGAATTTAAAACCCAACCAACCAACCACAAGAGGAGAAATAGCAGTCAGTACTACAGGATTTTAGAATGGAGGGAGGAAACCTTGTCCTTTCTTTATTCCATCCAAAGTTCCTACCATCTTCTTTTAAAATCACAGAGCTTCTAGGGCCAGAGCTGTGTCACTGTAAGCACAGATAAGGCATTTAATTAAACTCCATCTCTTGCCAAGACGCACCGACGGCAGCTCAAGAGATCAGGAAACCAGACTTCAGATCATAAGCCAGCATGTAAAAGACTTTCATGTAACAATGATTTTGAGCAGCTCCTCTGGCTATGATGTAGGTATTCCTGTTTCTGGGGGAAAAAAAGGTAGATTTTTTGTTTAGCTCATGGGGAAACTGTTGTATTCTGCTCTCTTGGAAACTTGCACAGTATTTCACCCTCCTAAAGCTCCAAGTGCTTGGTGCAGAAGTGGTGGAGTGAGCTGGGGAATTTTGTTTATTTCTGCTAAACAAAACTGTGATGTATTTTAAACAGACTTATCTCTATGTACCCACTTGTGGAACATGTCCAAGTGCTTTATGAACATCATGCTTCTTAAAATCAAACACCACAAATGTGAGCCTTCTTACTATCAGTCTCTGGTTTTAGGATTTAAGGAGCAAAAATGCATTGGGATCCTAACACAAGAAAACATCTGATTCTTAGAAAAGACACAATTCAGGGTCCAGTGTCTGGTTGTAAAGAAAAGCTCTAAAAGATCTAGCCTTGAAACAGGAGCCTCTACTGCCAAAGCCAAAGGTGTCAGAAGCACCAGCTGGTCCCATCTGAGAGCCATTGCTCCAGGCAGCCAAGAAAGGCAGCACACAAATAGATGGTGGTGTGCCTACTACAGTCTCCAGGCACTGCTTTCATCCACATTCTCATGGAGTTGATTTCTCCCTTTCACAAAGCCAAGATCCCAGGTATCTTCCAACATCTGAACTGCAACTCCTGTGTAAACCTTCCAACTCTCCAATGGCTGCAACACATGGTAGTAAGATTCCCTCCAAAAGTTCTCTGAAGACAGCTGACACCAGCAAGATGCTCCGTATCATTTTGAAGCAACTTATCTCCAAGTGACACCAGTTAGAGGTAATCATACAAGCCCCTAACAGCTCTAATGGCTGTACACATCTCCCTCTTCAATCCCACCATACACTCTTGTAGCAGACAGAAGCAAAGCACAAACTCTATCAAATCCAGCATGGATATGGATGAGTGTGGGTTGACAGTCACAGCTGCCACCCACCAGGCATGTTTCCTCACCTTGGCAATGCCATCCTGGCTGGTTCCATTCCGCATGGCTGAAGCAGCATCCTGAGGAGAGGTTACCTCAATAAAACCACACCATTCCTTTAAATCAGTGTTGCTCCATTTCTATCCTCTTTTTTATGTTCCTTAGCTCTCACAAGAGGAGCATGCAGACAGCCTACACCAATCCCACCTTCCCCAAAAGACAAGGAGAATTATGAAATTGTACTCAGCCTTTTTGCTGAAGGTAATATATGCTTATGGGAAACACCATCAGATGAAGCACTTCTTACCATTATCACTGAACACCCATAAACTGCTCATAAATTATGAGGTCCTATTAGAAACAAGATGACAAAACCCTCTCAATTCACTGTCCTGCTGCATGCCTACACCACTCTGAACACAAGCTGCTGTAGTCACCAAAGACACATTCATTTCTTTGAAGCCAGAGACATGGATGGTGTAAAGTGGAGTAGCTTTCCTGATTTCACAGCAGCAGTGGTGATTTACAAGTGCTGAGGATTTGGCCTAAAGGTCAAGACATTTCTCTGGCTTAGAAAGCTCTGTGCAGGGGGAGGGGGGAAATTAAAAAATCAATGGCACTTAAAACTCCAAACCTATTATCATTACCCATGTCCTTAAGTGCAGCACATGCTACTTTGCTTATTCACAGCAGTGAAGGAGGTGCTTGGAAGAGAATTTAAGGCATTTTTTCCCTTTCTTTTTAGCAACAGAAAACTCACATCCTTCTGTACATCAAGTCCCATGAGAAAATGTCCTTTTCAGTCCTTTACCTGAAAACGACTTTTACTTTGAATCTGAACAAAAAGGAAATGGCTTTATCCCTGCCGATTTTTCTTTCTCGCCTCTTACAAGTTTATCTCTTCTTCATAAAGAGAAAGGCTGATTAAATTGCTAACCAGAAATTCTATCAAGCAGTCAAGCAATATAAACAGAAGGACTAAAAAAATCCACATAGACAATCAGAGATGGCAGCTGCTTCCAGAAAAACCTGAGCAATTATTTATGAAATTATGTCTTCTTCAATGCCTCTGCACACCGCCACAGTCCTGGGAGGAGCTGGTTTGCTGATGAGCCTAAATTGCTGAATTAGAAGAGGAGACAGTGTCGTGGTACCAATTAGCAAAAGCATTGTGGATCACCTCAAAAGGCATATTTTCTGGTAAAATGACATTCCTTCAGCTGAAGAGTGGAAGGGACATCCCACCCAGCAGTGACTTGAAATGCCTTTAAAATGTATCCACTCTCTTGTGTGAAAGCAGCAAGACAACAAAGAGCAGAGCATGTATTTCAATCAAGGAGCAGCTCCCTACCGATTTATCCACTTGAAACAAGTCCTCGATCCTGGAGGTGCTCTTGCTGCCAGGAAAGATCTAAGTTACTGGCTTGTCATGCCAAACGGGGCAGCGATGGCATGGCTATGGCAGGGGACTGGCACCTGGGGATGTGCAAGCTGCCATGCATCCTTCACAGATCTCTTTTGTGTACCTCTGCTTCTCAGCATACTCTTTCCCATGTAAACCCAGGTGTCATGTTTCTTTCCTGCCTTTTGCTGCTTAGCTACAGGACCTTACTGTCACATTATGATTTCTCTTCAGTTATTGCCTGTGATTGTTGATTGGGGAACACAAAGGAGCTTAAATAAGCAAGAGGCTCCAGCTGGCCAGGCTGGCTGATATGGATGAGAAAATTTAGTCCAGTTCTCACCTCTTTTAAACCACAGTAGCTAAGGATTGCTGGTGAAGGGCAACAACAGGTATGGCTGAAGCAGCACCCAAGGCCACCTCTAACCTCTAAGGACTGATGTTATCTTTCACAGGGCTCTGCCAGCTGTTAGAGCACACAATTGGAATAGAATAGAATAAACCAGGTTGGAAGAGACCTTCAAGATCATCGTGTCCAACCTATCATTATGATATCCCCCACAAAAGCAGGAAAGGTTAGAACAGTCAATGGCAGTTAGTAATTTCCACTCTTTCATATTTTTCTTGCTTTGTATCTTCAGTTTTCCATAGGGGTTCTTCTCTTTTTCCTTTTGTGAAATTGTTTAATTTCTAATTTGGCCTTAACATTTATTTTCCTTTGTTCTCTTCTCCCCACCTTCATAACTGTGCTGCAATGCATATTTGAGATGCTAACAGCACACAAGAGGATTTCTAGAAGAACCCAGTACAATAAGTGAGCTGCTTATAAAAGCCAGCTGTGCACATCATGGCTGCAGCCAGTGGGTGCCAAGTGCATTCAGCAATGGCTGGGCGCTTCAGTGGATGCTCTTATCCTTAGAAAAAGTGCCCCTGAGGTGACAGACTCCTTAGAAGAAATGATTTATCCCAATTTCCCACTAATGAAATTCTAGTGAACTCCATAGACATAAAATGGAGGGGGATAAAAAGCCAAAAATGGCAGAAGAGTAAAGAAAACAATACAGAAAGGCTACAAGGGCAGCTCAGCTTTGCTCGTGTATGAAAGCTGCTGACTGGAAATAAGGTTGGGGCAGTCCCTGTCCTCAAAAAGAACCTCACTCAAAAGTGCCAAAAATTAAAAGCCAGTAAACACATTCAGAGTTTGTAATCAGATGCCAAATTTCCACCATATCAGTTGCAGCAGTAACAATAAAGATGAGAGAGAATTTCCTCTGTAACTGCTGCAATATTTTCCAAATACACTCCGTGAATATAAAACTTCCTATTGTGCTGGGTTTTAGTGACTAGCATATGGCACTGAGAGCTTCAGAGAAGTCACAGAGGGCCAAGCCTTGGAGAATTCAGTGAGAAAGCTGCTTGAGATGTGTTCAGAATAATTCTATAGTTTAGAAGCAAATATTCTCAGTTTCCTAGCATGGTTTCAAAAGAGTCATATAACTTCTTTTTAGTGCTTATTATCCTCTGGATTCTGGAAATCTTCCTGTGTGCTGAGAGCAAGTTACCATGAAGTGACAACTATAAAGCCAGTTTCAGTGAGTCCTGTGCTCTGCATTTGCTTAAAAAAGAAATTAAATCCAGAGTTGTATGACTTTGTTAGGCTTCCAGTGTGACCTACAGGAGCAAGGCTGCTTCAACAGATCACACGATTAGTCCAGGCTACGCTACCTATCCCAATGTATAACCACGGCAGGCAAATGCGACTGTCTGGGCAGATTCTATGTCCAAACCCCACAGTTTAGATTCCCTATGGTAGATCATTCTAATGTAGCACAGCAAAACATAAAATGCTCGACCTTTGTGCATTCTCTATAAATCTCAGAGTGTCTTCTACGTCTGTGATATCTGAGCACAAACCTGGTTCCTGCTCGGTGCAGTAAATCCCACAGGATTAAGGCATACTGTAAACAGCAGACAAATTACAATTGGATTAGATGGGCAGTCTGTTCATTTACTCCATACAGCTGCACACCACTCTTCTTACCACAGTTGTCCCTTTGCAACATGAATGTTTTGCCCTTGATGTAAATGAGTACAGTTTCTTTCTCATCTCTCTCTTGTCTTACCATTTGTGACCAATAAGGAACACATTTCTACTTCTTAAAGAGCAAGCAGAATGCTCCTGGGAAGGCCAAGAAGAAAGCTGCTAAAGCTCTGCAGGGCAAGGTTTACTTTATGTCGCTCAGTGAAAAGCCCCTTGAAGGGGTTGCATTCAAGTGCAGTCAAATGGAATACAGAGAATATCTTTCTGGAGGCAGGTATGAGGAGGTAGAACAGAATTTTCCCAGGACCTGCCACATTTGCTGCAGGAATTTTTACAGGCTCCAAACCAGGTACTTCTGCCAACACAGATGAACATAAACACATCCAACTTAGGAAGCTCACCAGGTAGATCTTGTGCAGCGTGGGGTTTCCAGGGGATTTCTGCTCACTCATTGACAGAAAGCATGTTTAATACTGTTCAATATTACTTGCACTTTGCCAAAATCTCCCTGCCACTTCATTGCAATTATTTACAAATGTCACATCACATCCTTCATAATTGTTCCAGATTACAGGAATCATCTTGCCTTTTAGGTAAAGCCTTGCTTCAACCCACTGTTACAGTGTTTTCATTCCTGTAATCACTTAGTGAAACCCTCCTGAATCATACAGCTAAGAATTCCCTAAAACAGTATTTCTGATTGCAGGCCACAAAAGTATCACAGCTAAATTAAACTGTTTAAACCCAAATTAAGTATCCTGCTAACTCCATTTTCACAGCATCCCAACGTGGTGGGGACTGAAAGGGACCTCTGAAAATCATCCAGTTCAACTACCCTGCTAAAGAAGGGTCACCCAGAGCAGGTTGCCCAGGATGGCATCCAAATGGGTTTGGAATCTCTTCAGAGAAGGAGGCATTTCACCATCTGCTTCTGATTTCAGTCAGTATTCCTGATTTGCACAGAGATAAATGAAAGTGCTGGTGTTGGCTAGCAAAGTCCATGAAGCAGGAGGGACGCTTTGCATGCCAACCCAAACCTCTGCCACTTCTCCATACTTACACGTTCACACATTCTCACTCAACTGCAGAGGTGCACAGCAGGCAGCCTATGCCTGTGAAAATCCAGGCAGAGAGGTTCTGGTGAGCCGCCTGATCATGCCCCAGAGTGATGGGACCACACTGCCATGAGTGATGCAAGAGAACAGCACAAACACAACCAGAAAGGTGGTGCAGAATTCTCTTCTGCAGTAATATGGCAGTCTGGAAACCAGAAGACCCATCCTGTATCAGGTATAGACCAGAGCAAATTATCACATTGTCTTTAACATGTTACAGCTGCCAAGCACTTAAACAAAAGATCAGCTCTTCCATGAAAGGAACTTCTCCACTAGGCAGGTGTCAAGAATTTTATGTCATATGCTGATTTTCCTGGAGAAAAAGGTGTATGGAGCCCACTTTGCACTTGGACAGGCAGTGCTATGGCTGCATTCCACAGCAAGCCCTCATCTTTGGCAACACCAAACGAGTTTTTTGCAACAGAAATATTGCTGCCAGGTTCTATTTTCCCTCACACCTCTGACTCCTGCTGATTTCATTCAGAGCTCCCACATTTCCCTAACTCAGAAACAGGTGTACGCAGAGTAAGCCTGAACGTGTATGGAACAAGGATTTTATGACATACCATGTGAAAAGTCAATATTGGCTTAAGGTTTTCCTGCACAGCTTTCTCCTGTGCTTTTCTCTGTGTGTCTGAAATGTTGGTTTTCAGATCAGTTCACAGTATGGCCTCTCAACCAGGCAGAGCAGCACAGCTGAGAGGGATGCTATGTGGCATAGTGCAGAAAGAGGCAGTGGGAGGGATTGTACCTCTGCTTGCCATCATATACATTGTGATCACTGGCCAACTTAAGGACAATCAATGGATCTTGCCAAAAGCAACTACTAGGTATTTAGACACAAGATGCTTGGACAATTACTGTGTCTTAGAATCCACCAAGAACAGATGTGGTGTGGTGGAAAGATCCCAGCTCACCTGAGACCCTTAGACCCTTATGGCTATGGAAAAGTTAATGAAAACTCCGTTTGCAAGACCAAGCCATGAATTTTACTTCTGTTGTGCAGTGTGCAGGTATAAAAATCTTTAAAACCTAACAATGTGATAGCTAAAGCAGTTTAACAATAAAACCTTTTCTTCCTGTTCAAAAAAAAAAGTATACAAGGAACTCAGAATTCTGAGGTATTTGATGTTTGCAAGCATTCGATTTAGCAAAACATAGTGAAAGACATTGTACAAGGAAGAATGAGGAAATATTACATCAAAAACTTACTTTCTGCAGGTTCCTTAGATCTTCTGCCACTGGAGGACTTCCTCAGGAGACTTCGTCCTGAGGTGAAGAGGCTGGTTAGCTCCTCCAGAGGACTGGTGGGTGTCCGAGAGCGGGAACCACTCTGAGACGATGACCCATAGGTACTGACTGAGACATTTACCATCTTTCCTCCTTCTTGCAATGTGTTTCTGGCTGTAGAATGAGGCACTGATGGAGAGCTTCTTGAGAGACTTCCTGAATGTACAGAGTCATAAGGTGGAGGTCTTTTGAGGCTTAAAGGAGTAAGAGACCTACCCATACTGACAGGAGAAGGTGAGGCAGAGTGACTTTTAGGATAACCATGTGGAGACTGTGTTCTATATAGGGTAGAGGGATGAGGAGGTGAGGAGGTGTGCCCAGGGGTGCTAGTTCCATGAGAAACTGTCTGGTCTTTCTCCAGTTTTTGATGGCCTGGTGTATGGGGTGGCAGTGAAGATGGAGACGCTCCGGCTTGTTGTTTGATGTAAGACACGTTTTCTAACACCGGAAGCTTTGTGACCTCCAGTGGAGTGAGAGGAGACTCGTCAGAATTCGGGGAGCACTGCACTGGTGCTGGTGGAAACACCAGTAGCGGAGGTCTGTGAGAAAGCAGATTTGGAAATGGTGGGGGTATGTCACAAAGCAAGCCCTTGGGAGTAGATGGCACTGAAGTCTTGGTGAAATCTAGGTCAGGCACTGTGGGAGTAGCACACTGAGAAGAACAAGTGTGATGGTCATATTCACATTGACATTTTGAATCTTGGCCTACATCATCAAATATGGGGTATTTCATCTCCTCGTAGACTGCTTCACTTTGGTCATCCTCATCTTTTTTGAAGTCTCTGAGAATATTCCCAACCATTTCAATATAAACAGGCTCCTCTTCCTCTGTATCTGGTGCAGGACTGCTGACTTGTGACAAAGAGGCATCCCTGGTGAGCGTTGTCTTCATGGGGCCGTGCTTTCTGATATATGTCTCATCGAAAGATGTGCTTAGCTGAGTGTTTGGATTTCGTTTTGGCTTAGGCGGTGGAATCTTCTTTGTGTACTCATCACTGTGAGGTCTTGGTTTGGCTGACACTAAAAACAGAGCAGAATATAAATTCATCAGGGGTATGTAACACTTTGTCACTACAGGATTCTGGTTATGGTGTCATAAGATTGTAGCCCAGTGCTGGCTTTCTCTGGTATTACATCAGCAGAACGCTATCAAAATAACAGCCTCTTTAAATCCCTCCTAATCTTCCCCAGAACTCCAGTGTTAAGTACCTAGTGAGCATTTCTCTTCCTCCAGGACAAACCCTTGGGACAAGGGACTTTCCTCTTTTAAATACTATGCTTTTCAAACATCACTGTAGCATTTTAAAGTCCCCAAGAGTTGTCCAAGACATGAAACTAATCATCCAAATGAGCTCCTTATGGCTGAAAGAACATTTGTGGTCCCGGACCTTCTTGCTGGAATGACAGTGACATAACTCTGCAGTGACATGGTGATGAATCAAGACCTTTTCATTTATAGTAACTGCTTGCATGAAGCACAATTCTGTCATCATTGACTGAGAAAGCAAACACTCACATACAAACACTGTACAATTTGCTGTTGGGATAATCCTAACCATTCATCCAGGCTGCATTCCACGAATTAATGAGACCTCCCTGAAGTCAAGCAGGAGCAAAGCATCTCACAGGTTCAGATCCTTCCCAAACAGGTTACTTCTGGAAGCAAGAGACCATTTTGTCTTTGAAATTATAAATCAAAACAGTGTGATGAAATTCACTTGAAATGAGAGGTCAAGGGTTTCTTAGAAATTATCCCTTATGGTTTAAAGGAACTAATGGAAATTCCACTTTGTTCACTTTGCATAAACAGTTAATAAAACACCTCATTAAATGTTGGGGTTAATAAACTGCCTCATTCAGTGTTTGGGTGAGGTCAGTTCCTATTCTAAGTGGATTCAGCAAACTTATTTAGAAATAGAGTTAGCCACATACACTAAATGTAGTTCATATTCCTATAGAGTACGTAGCTCTTGCATGGAAAGTCCTGGTGCCTTACTGGTGGGTTTCATAATTCAAAAGGCCAGTTTGGCACTGCAGCTTTCCTGTCTCCCCAAACTCTCTGTGATTTGCTACCAAAGACCTCCCACTGCAAATTCAGGGCTCAGGGACATTTCCAGACACCTTCTGCTGAACACAGTCAGCAGGTTTCTAGTGATAAACCAAGCAGACAATGCTCAGCAAGTTCAAAGCCCTCTTTAGGAACAGCCTCAAAGGTATTACTAAAGGCAGTGGCAGGGCACTGCTCTGCCTGCTGGCAGTATTTGGACCATCTGTGATGGGGCCAATTCAGGGCTGGAGGAAGTCTGCAATAGGGCATCTTACTAATGTGCTGTGGTCAGTGTCAGAGGATGATTCCAACACAGTGCCATCACTTTGTCACACTATTGCTTTGGTCTTCTCCAGAACCTCTCTCCAGTTCTTATGGGGAGGTGTTAAATAGACTCCAGTTAGGTTTAGGAATAAGGAGCCAGGAACATATGCCTGTGCATGTATATGAAGCAATGAGACCACTCTGTCAACAATATTTCTTTAAAGCTTAATGTATAACTAAGGTACACTCATACAGAAAGAAAAAGAAATCCAGGCAGAATTACAGAGACAATAACCAACCTCAAAAAAAAGAGGATATTATGCTTTCACAATGGTTCCAATTAATGTGTTCCACTTAGCAGCAGGCTAGGGACATGCAAAAGCCACCACAGATAAGAGTATTTGGTAGGCTGATCGTTTTTCACTATGTGGATATATCCTAATGCACTTCAAATTTGCCTTTTTAATTAACCCAAATTAATTTTCTTGAATGCACTAAGATAGACTTTTGGGAATGAGATGTAGGCTACTAGAATCATTTGGGCTTTGCAGGAAATACCATTCCTGATGTATCTGACAATACTAGCAGGGTTTTCTTGCTGTACTTCCAAGCAGAATCACTGTTTCCATTCAGTCTGTTATTTGTATATTACCTTCATATACATTCTACTGCCATCTCAGTCCTCTCTCCACACCTCTGCTAAGCTGCTTTACAACCCTGGCAAAAAGTAATCTTCTTAGATTGGTGTTATTAAAGAGATAGTCATTGAGCCTGGCACAGACAGACTGATCATTTCTGAGCATGTTGCCCAGGACCTGAACTCAGCTTTGGACTGGCTAAAGGATTACAAATTTTACTGCATTTGAAAATCATATATTTCATAGACATAGGCTTCTTGCAGTCAGCAGTCCCTTGTGCTTCATGCTACCACCCTTAAAGGTTACCCAAGATGTTTTCCACTCCTACACCCACCTCAGCTCTGCTCCCTGTGCTGTTCTCCACATCTCTTGTGCCACCTGTGTCACATTTAGAATATGCTGTCTCACTGCCATATGCCCACTTTTCCATCTCTGTATCTGAGGATGTTTGTAACATGTTCAGGCCAAAACAAATTTAATGCTCTTGTGCTCTTGGTCATTCAAGGCTAGTGTTAACTGATAATACTACCTTAAAACAGCTGAAAGGGATTAAGAATACTGTGTTTTCAAACAGGTTGCCACAAACAGCACGTACTGCCTTTTCCCTCCTTCCATTTTCACAGTTTTCCTCTCACTGATGAGCTTCTGCCACGTGATCTAGACCTGTCCTCAGGTGCTGGGTTTTGCACATACAACATTCATGGGTTGTTAAATTGCAGAGGAGGAAATAAGAAATGTCATGGGGAAATGATTGGCACTGCCATCTAGTCTTGTGAAGTATTTTTGCATTGTGGAAATTAAGTACCATAGTGACACACTGAGTGTTCACATCTGCCTTTGCATGGTATGCAGCATTAGCCTGAATCATCCTGCTGGCGTTATCAACAAGAAGGCCAAATAACCCACTCTGGCTGTTTGACACAGGCTAACACGCAACAAGGTGAAAGATTTATTTTCTGTCTTCTATTAAAAGCAACATTTTTCCTCTGCCAGAGTTTATTTCATTAATCCACCTGTTTCCAAGAGGTGGTGTGGTACTGAGACCTTTTTCCTTCCTTGACAAATGGGGCCCTGCGGAAAGACTGTTTAGAAGGGCTTACAGCAATTTGATGAGGGGCAGTGGTAGATTTAGGTTGTCCAACCCTAAGGAGGAGTATAGAATGATAGAACAACCTAAGCTGAAAAAGACCTTCAAGGTCATTGAGTCCAACCATTATCTAACTCCAGGAAGATTGGTGCTAAACCACATGCCTCAGCACTTCATCTCTGTCTTTTAAATACCTTCAGGGATGGTGACTCAACTGCCTCCCTGGAGACTTTGTTTCAGTCTTTGATAACCCTTTAAGTGAGGAAGTTTCTTTTAATGTCCAACCTAAACCTCCTCTGGTGCAACCTGATCTCATTTCCTCTTGCTACCAGGGAGAACAGACCTAGCCTCATTTAACAAAGGTTTCTGCAGCTCCACAGCCGGGGCTGAAATCTACAGTAATGGACTATGGATCATGCACCACTGCTCCAGTCCAGAAAGACAGAGAAAACCCACCATGAATCCTGCAACTGAAGAGAGCCATGAAAAGCTCTTGAAAGGAGCAGGGAGTGTTTGTACCACTCTTGTGGCACCAACATTTGGCATGGATAAACATGCATGAATGCAGAAGCCCTGGCAAGATCCCCTAGCCAATGAAAAGAGATCATTTGGCAATCTCTAGAGAGGAGCAGGGAGGATTGCTTTAAGTACTTGACATTTATCAGGCAGAAAAAGCATTCGGTGTCTGCTGGGAACATACACTCCTGTGAAAAGCAAACCATACTGACATATTGGTGATACACATAGAGCTGTGTTGTCTGCTCTAAACATAAAGTAATTAAGAGCTTTTCAACACGGATTACCATGTCCTTGGTGCAACTGTTGCCAGTAAGTTTCCTGAAGACTACCACTCATACAGGGCCTGATCCAAAGCTAAATAGGAGAAATGAAAGTGAGGATAATTTCTTTTCCTGCCAGGTGCAAGTTCCCTTAATAAGCCATCTCAAAGTGCACATATTCACAAAGCTTTTGTGAATGCCTCTCTTACAGACACACACAAACACAAGAGACCTCCAGCTCTTTGCAGAAGGAGTTTGAGGAGCCTGGAGGTGATGGGATGAAGACAGATCAGCAATTGCTCCACACTCATCTGCCCTCCCTGGAGCTGCCCTGGCTATGGGAGCTCAACATCTTCTGCCAGCCACTCCTTGGCATCAGAACCACAGAAACTACCACAGCTGATAAACCAGAGGCACAATGGTCATTGTTAACAAAACTCAACTTGACAGTGTTTACATTGCTTGGCCAGGAACTCTCTATCTTTAACAGTGTCTTACTACCAAGCAATTCTCTGGCTCTAATACACTGAAAGTGCAACAAAACACAGAGGCTGCAATAGCTTCAGCTCTCACCCAGAAGGGAGAAGCACAGGGCTTAAAATAGCCTTACTGGAGCCCCACTGAATAAGCAGAAGTTGACATTTCTGCGATGAGGTATTTGTAGCGCAAAGGTTACGCCTGGCTTTCAGGCATGCCCGGATAATCTGCCCTGATTCCAGAGTTAATTTTGAAAATCTGGACTGCTTCTGGTCATCTCAGCCTTTTTTTGTTTACTCTTTGAGGGGAGAGACATATGAAAATGTTTTATTGGGTTGGGGTTTTTATTTGCTTACTGGGTAAGGAATGAGCTAAAATGTCTAAAAACTACAAGTAAATGCTGTCACTTTCTGTTGTCCTTTGGGTGTTTACCAGCTTCTGCAGTCCACAGACCAAGCCTACTAATTGTGCTGTTCACTGTAACAAACAGAATAAAAATGTATAGAACAGGAAAATTACACCCACCCCCCCATCCCTATGAGGAGCTCCAGCATTCAATTTCTTTCTAAATGAAGGAATGGTTTGGGCTCTAAAAATGTTTCAATGTTCTTAAAAATGTTACTTTAAATGCAGATGGAATTCATCTTGCTGTATTTTGAGGGGTACCTCTATCAAAAAGAGCCTCCAGGAGTGAAAGGAAATAGAATTTCTTTAATTAAAGCCTGAATGTGCTGGGTACTGAATCAAAGATGCACAGATCCTGATTTACATCACATAATTCAGCGGAGAGAATCCAGCTCTAGGGCAGCACTAAACCCATATATGTGTGAATAAGGTCAAGACTCCGGGTAACCCCACTGGCTTTTCTGAAATGAACTGCTTGCCCAAAGCTGCACATAAGATCTTCAGTGCATTTCTGCACCAGTGCTTGTATTAGGTCGGATTTCATTATCTCTGTAGATGAAGTTTGAATATTCTTAGTGAAGCTGAATATAAAGCGGCACAGTCCTCTGAACTGTGCAAGAGATCAGCACTCAGGAGGCCCAAGTTTAATTAATCACTTGGTCACAGGCCGCAGGGCTGTCATCTTACCCCCTAACGCCACTTTTTAGCACCTATCTTTTGCCAGTTTAAGCTCTAAGATATTTTTCATAAGGCCTTTATTTTGTTTAGGTCAACCCTTGCACAGTGGCTCATTGCATCACTGAAAAGCAACAGTAGAAAACAGGAGAAAATTTCATAGAATCACAGAACAGCTTGGCTAGGAAGGGACCATAAAGATCATCTAGATACCTCCCACTGAACCAAGTTGCTCAAGGCCTTGCCCAGCCTGACTTTCAACACTTCCAGGGTTGCAGTCTCCACAAGTTCTCTGGGCAGCCTGTTCCCTGAACCCTCATGGGGAAGAATTGCTTGCTAAGGCCTACTGTAAATTCATCTCTTCCAGTTTGAAGCCATTACCCTTCATCTTGTCAACTACATGCCTTTGTAACGAGTACCTCTCCAACTATTCTGTAAGCCCCTTCAAATATTGGAAGGGTGCTCTAAGGTCTCTTTGGAGCTTTCTGATTTCCAGGCTAAATTTAAGCATATCTGCCAGAAACATGCAGTGCTGAACGTGCATCTTTTCTTCCCCAAGGAATTTCTGAAGGCAAAAGTTTTTACACAGCCATAAACCAGAAGGGATGCATCTGAACAAATGACTATAGAAACACAATCACTAGGTTGAGGTAACATCAGGGAACATATCCTGGTCACAAAAACCTCTGGCTTTCAAAATAGCATTGTCCTCATGGACACAAGTCCTTTCCCTGCAGGTTCTCCTCTTCTCTTCTGAAAGATGCTAGTAGGAAAAAGCAGAGGGAAAGAACCCTGGAGAAAGGAAAGAACATTCAGTCAAACAGCTCTGCAATAGGTTGTTGCAGCACAGCAGTTTAATGCACTACGTAGTTCTTCCTTCTCCTTAATCTATTAGCTCTTACTGGAAATTATTTGGGAATTTTGAGAGGACAAACTAAACTGCAAATGAAAGGACTCAAGGACACTGTCATAAAATAATGTTGATGTGCTTGCTCCTTGAGAGTCTTGTGGCTATGATTAAGGACACTTCAGGCTCCTTTATTTTAGCTACACCTTCTTCACACTTTGGAAATGATTGATTTCTGTTCTGATTCAGGGTGGTGGAAATCTAGTGGCTTCAGTAGTGATATTCCAGAACTGAACACCAGTATAGCAGGGAGCAGAATGGGGCCCTGCAGTTACATTCAGGTCTGTGTTTATCAAACAATACAACTGCTGCAAAAAACCCCCAGGCACCGAGGTTAAAGATGTGCTGCTGCCAGGTTCTGCTTGGGGCTCTGTACTGGGGCTAGAACCCTGAATTCTCATCCTCAGCACCACATCTCATACACCCTGTACATGCCAAAGTAGCCATACCTGCCTGGGGTTCACCAAAGCCCTGCCACCAGAGCCTCCTCCCAGTATGGCAGGGCTGCAGATCTTTCGTGTTACCAAGTGAAGGACAGACCCAAAGATGCCAGGATGTTTCCAAACCTTTGGAGTATCAGCATGCTGGAGAGAGTTCCTCCCCGAACTGCCATGCTCCAGAACAGACCAGCTTCCAGGTTTTCTTTACTGTCTGCCTGTCAGTGAACTGAGAGCAAATGGAGGCAAACAAAAAGCCTCACCACAGCATCTTTTAGGTTGCAATGAGTTCTGAGCATCCATTGGGAAAAGTATCCATGCACTAGCATGATCAAAGGCCCTATGGCACTGCACAGGCAAGAGCTCCAGCAGCTCCAGTAGAAGCAGTTACAGCAGTCCCAGTGGAAGCTGGCTCTGAGGATTACCGGGAAACTGGGAGTCTCAGTAAAGAATCTTCATGTTGCCCACACAAGCAGCCATTATTAATGCAGTGCTGGTCTGTTCTGCTTCAGAACCTCCAGTTTGCATATGCCAAAGAGATTTTGCAGCCAGTGCAGCACTAGAACTAAAAAATCCTGTAGCTGTATAATCTGAAGGAAATGCAGGAATTGAAGGAATTCCACTTGGCCTAGGAATTATCCACCTCAAGCACTGTTAGATGGATTACATGCAGAGTGTGCAAACAGAACTACCAAACCATGCTTGCAGAGACATCAATTGACAGAGCATATGTCCTCATTTTACAGTGCCTCTGCTGCTCTGTTGTGGAACCTTCAGAGTCAGGCACCGAAGAGTTAAACACAGTCACAACAGCGCGGAAAAACAGCCACAGAGCATCAAGGTAAAGCCTTTCCATTTCAAAGCAACATCTGTGGCATCCTGACTGTCATCTTACAGCTGAAACCTGAGCAGCTTTTGCTGGTTCAGTGTAAATTAACAGTTCTAGCTCTGTTCGTGCCACTCCCACAACCTGACTGCACTTCATGCTGACAGTGACGAGTGACAGCAGCCCCCGCCACCCCCTGCCCAGCACCCATTACAGCCCCCTCCTCACACAGCTGTCACCCTGTGCTAGCTGCCCCCTCTTCCACTCTGTTGCTGCTTATTTTACACTCCCCAAACACGATGCAGAAGATGGTGAGGCTCTGAATTCTGTCTGAGTTTTTACAGTCTGGGCCATAGGATTACTGCAAGGGCAGCAGTGTTCCTGCTGAGCTGCAGGAAGAGAAGGTCTCTAGCCTGCTCAGAAAGGGATGCTTCTGGGTATGTCTGAAGAACTAAGTCCCAACAATTCATGCCTCAGATACCTATGTCATATGATCTTGGTATGTGGTGGACATCACCACCACACCACTAAGTCTTTGAGGGCTGAGCTGCTTATTCATCTGTTATCTGCTGCCCATAGGATTCTGAAGGCCTCTGTAGTATCAATCATTTTGATTGGAAGAGGTGTTTAAAGTCATCAAGTCCAACCATTAAGCCAACACTGACAAGTCACCACCAAGCTGTGCCCTCAGCACTGCATCTACAAAGCTTTTTAAAATTCTCCAGGGATGGGAACTCCACCACTGTCCTGGGCAGCCTGTTCCACCTCTTGAGAATTCTTTTGGGGAAGAATTGTCCAACCTAAACCTCCCCTGGTGCAACCTGAAGCTGTTTCCTCTTGTCCTGTCACTTGGGAGAAGAGACTGACCCCCACGTCATTCCAGCTTCCTTTCAGGAAGTTGTAGAAGGAGAATGTCTCCCCTCAGGCTCCTTTTCTCCAGGCTAAAGAATCCCAGTTCCCGCAGATGCTCCTCAGAAGAGGTGTTCTTCAGATCCTTCACCAGCTGCATTGCACATCTTTGGACATGATCCATCTCCTCAATGTCCTTCTTGGAGGGAGAGTCCCAAAAAACTAACCTGGTATTCGAGGTGTGCAATTTGAGGTATTCAGACTTGAATAATGTGTCAGAGAAATGAGACTCCTTATCTTTTAGACCAAACTATTTTCTACCTGGACAACAAGTAGGCCAAATCCATTACTTGCTTACATAAGTAGCAATGGATTTGCTGCATGTCTAAAATAACTACAGGCCATTATACCCAGCTGGCACACCTGATGAGGTGATGTTGGGTATGATGTTGACCTGTTGGGATCTTTGACATGGGACATACTGTTTCTAACTACTCCATGGGCAGAGCAGCAGCGCAAATGCTGCCGAGCTTCCTCAGCATCTCCCACCAGTGACCAGAAGCCTCATGAACCTCCTCTCACCAAGGAATCCTGTAGGCTTTGTACAATTCTTTTCCTTGAGGCCACTGTATAAAAGCCTCTTGCTGTTGCTGCAGGACACATCTGACAGGTCCTTCTGCCTCAGAGCCTGCATTTCAAAACAATGCAGAAGGTTGATCGCAGGGGTCAGAGAAGTCACCACAGCATGAACATCATGAAAGCAAATGAGGCTCAATGAACAAGGGTTCATCTAAAAGGGCACTCCTCCCTCCCCAGGAAGGACACCAAGTAACCCTGCAGAAGCAGTTCCACAGGTTGTCACTGGGCAGCTTTGGGGTGAATAGGCTGATAAAAGAATTGGGCCAAGCACTGTCAGAGCAGCTTTGCAGGTAGGCAGCAGTGCCTGGAGGTCTAACAGCTCTGTGGTCAGAGGCTGAGCAAGCTGAAACACTCAGCGTTATCAGCTTTGAGAAGAGCCTCACAGCTATTCATTTTACTTCCACCTCCATAAGGGTGACTCCTGTCTCCTTCTCAGCTCTAAATAAAGTTGTGACAAAAGTACAGATGAAGCACAAACTATCAGCTGCCTCCCACTCAGAGCTTCTCTGCATGCCTGGCATCTACAGCTTCATCTTGCTTTTATTTGCAGACTGGTCTAGTGAAACTAATAGAGCCTTTAAGAGTGGTGATCTGTAAGGGTCATGCAGCCAGGCCTGATCACCATAAATTCCCCTGCTCTGGCCGCAGTACCATTTTGACAGTGTTGCATGCAGTTCCAGCAAGTTTCAGGGGAGCCCTTTCCTGTTTCAAATGCCAGCCTTAACCTCATTGTGCCACCTAAGTGAGACAGAGCACAAAAAGACAAAGATAGAGCATAAAAAAGAAACAGAGGAATTGATGCCAGAAGCTGTTCTCGCTTCCCCCACACCTGCAGAACCTGTTGAGTTCAACTCGCAGGCAGAACTAGTGGGAACAAGAAAGAGACTTGATTGAAAACTAGCACTCTGCAAGAAAGGGGGAAAAACCCAAGAAGCAGAAGGGAGAAGATGTAACAATGAGGGGAAGTGGAGCTCTCTACCAAAAATGGGCATCTGAGGCACATGAAAGGCAATTAAAGTGAGAATAGCATCACAGCCTAAAAGATCTTAGCCAAGAGCTGATGGAAAAAGCAGACACCAACTACCAGAGTGTGACTGGAGTGTGAGCTAAGACCATTATTTGTTCCCCAAAGCTCTTTACGTCAGTGAACTCTGTTATCTGCTCTTGTCTCTTCAAAACCACAGAATGCCTTCAGCTTCTGGGCTTTTGTTGGCCAGAGCTCATATTTAAGACAATAAACAGGGTAGAAATATTACTGAGGTTTTGAATTTACACTAGTGGTATGGCTTCAGGTTTGCGCTGGCTCCACATCTGGATGCTTGCTTTTTGTGGTTATGTGTTCTAAAGTTACTTAGCATCTTATTCACCAAAATCCAAAGACTGAGAAACTTCCATCGTCATAGGAAGACCCATTAAAACCTTCTCAGTTGAGGAGACTTATGACATCATCACACAGATCCAAAGGACAGATTTACAGCTAAGCATCCTCCGGTATTCTACCATGAAGAAGTGGGAGACAGCTCCCTCTGCAGTCATGCACAGAGAAGAAATCTCCATCCCAGAAAGCACTGTTATGCCAAACGGCTCAAAAGTTCCACTGCTCCCAACACAGAGATGAGTTGTTGCAGACACGTTTTTGCTGAGAGTCCTGTATTTGCAATACTGTTTCGGTTTTGCTGCTAAGTGTAAAAGGTGCTAGAATTATTCAGTCATTGAATGGAAGAGGGTTGTGAATTTGAAAGCGGAGTATTATTCATGATTAGCTCAGAGAAATGATGGAAGCTACAGCAAATATTATAACAATGCAGTGGAAATGGATATTAAGCAATAACTTTTGATGATATCAAGTACACCAAGCTCCTGCTTTTTACATCACACGTCTAAGCCTCCCCATTCCAAACCAGCAGCAGATGACACCCCAGAAAATGGGGTTTGGGGAATGTGGTTGCTTGGCATGCCATTAGTTCAAAGTTATGGCCATTAAAACTAGCACCAAAATTAGCCTTTTTAATTTTTCTTTTAAACCCCCCTCCCCCTTGTGCATCTAGAAAAAGCCCATGCTGGTACACTGTGACCTCCAGAGCAGCTGACAGCACTGCAGAAAGGAAGCTGAGCTCCATGGAACTGTTATCGTTGTGCACATTATCCCCGTGCGGCACTATTTGCACACGTACAAGTCACGAAGCATGAAGTGCCAAGCACAGTTGTGGCATGTCAGGCATATGTTGCTTGATGTCATCCAACATTAAGCCAAGTGGAAGAGATGAAAGCAGCAAACCAGTGTATCAAACAAGACAGTCATTAGAAAGAAATTAGCAATGAAACAGGATAGCCATGACAGCATCTCACCTGGAGCCAGACTTCAGCCTCCTGGGATCTGATTCTGCTAAGCACTGTGGGTTCTCAGTAAAGCCAGTGTCAGTGTGGGGTGCTTGCCTGCCCAGCATCAGCCTCTTGGCAGGAAATGCTTTGAGAGCTCAGTCACGCTCCACTCCATAAGGATTTGTCTCATTTGGTTGTTTAAGTGAGAACAGAATTAGGGCAGCAGTTAAAAATAAGGTAACATGAAGAAGTGGAAATCCAGTGTATTTGCTGTGGAATGAAACCACAGCTGTTTCCTGCTTCTTTCTTTAATTCCAAATGAGTTTTGCCAGATGTCTATTATCACAGACCAGCTCTAACAGCAAACAGGGACTTTAAGATTTCAGTCTGATCCTTCAAGCCCTTTACTCATTTGTCCATAAGGTCTTTTACAGACAATGCCAAAGACAGCATGAAAACAAAAGTGTACTGTGAGTATTCCAAAGTTGTTCTGTTTGTAGTTTCACAGGCACTCCACCTTCCTTAACAAATTCTGAAAGGCTGTCAAAATGAAGCAAGAGAATTACCTGGATTTCTCCTCCTCTCCTGACCCTGATTTCTGAGACATTCAGTGATGCAAAATAATGCAAAACCCTAGTGTTCCATAGCATTGCAGCTCACAGGTGGAAATGCTGAGAAGCCCCAGTACTGTGGGTCCCTGGGGTACAAACAAAATGAAAATCGAAACACAGTCATGAATATGATGCCTTACTTCTCTCTCTAGCAGTGTTCCAGGCTTGGCTTACAGTGACCTGATGATAACAAATGAATTATTGACACTGTAACCTTACAGTTACAGAGGCTGTCTGTTGAGGGTGAAAACTAATCATGCATTGTACAAGAAAACTCAGATGATCAGAGACTCTCTTGATCATGCTCTTTCTGGTAAAGATTATTGATTCAGACCCCTCAAGAGCACAGCTGAAGAACTTCCAGGGCTGCACTGGCTCCTATTCTATTCTATTCTATTCTATTCTATTCTATTCTATTCTATTCTATTCTATTCTATTCTATTCTATTCCATTCCATTCCATTCCATTCCATTCCATTCCATTCCATTCCATTCCATTTCTATTCTATTCTATTCTATTCTATTCTAAAAGCAGCCCAGTGACTTTTCTATGATGTGAAATCTGTGCAAAGACTCTTCCCTGGCTCCCAGCTGACTGCATGACTAACTAACCTACATTTCCTCAGCTTGTTGGTATGTTCTAGGACTGCAGTGACCCTACTGTCAGTGGTGGCAGCAGCCTGGGAAGTCTCCTACTTGGCCTACAGGTCTGCAATATACCCAACACTGTTTTGAAGTCCTAAAAGGTTTACCAACTCTGGGGCAGAATGGTGTAATTTCACAAGCGCAGTTTGGGTCTGGGGTTGCAACCAGGCTTATAAACTTTAATGAGCCCTGGTGCCCTGGGTACACAGTGCAGAAAAGCCCACATGCTTAGCAGAGCTCAGCTCAGGGCACGCAGCCTCCTCCTGGACTGGATGCATCTGCAGTCATCTGGTAAATCAGCACCACACTCCCTGAACTCACATTATTGAGACTTTTCCATTATCAAGTACATCCCAGCTCACATCACCCCCGAGAGCAGGGGGATGTTTGTACTGCAGGGGGCTGCACATTCAGTTTTGTGCTGTTTTCCAGGGGTGCAGCATCTCTTAGCAAAAGAGCAACATCCCAGCGTGGAGAAAAAGAGATGGAGAATACAAAAAGGAACTTTGTGAAATGAAAAAGAAGAAAAAAGACAACTCAAAGCCCACAGGATAGACTAGCACAACATAGCTAAAGTACCAACTGCTAAGTCTTGGGCATGATGCAGTTCCCAAGAGGGTAACTAGAGCTTCATGTTTTTTTACTGTGGCAGGGTCTATTTTCTGCTCAATGCTTGCAACTTCCATTAGTGTTAATGAGTATGCATATGTGCCTGGAGGGTAAGAACATATTCCCACTGTGTCTTCAAAACTTGTTTAGAAATCCCTCCAAAAATCACATTGTGTGCATGGTTCTGCTCAGAAAGCCAGTACAACAGCTATAGGAACTGCTGCTTTCATTTCCTCCTTCACCCTCATGCCCCCTTAGCTAAGGGACCTGAAAAGATGCAGGACTGGAGGAGATAGCACACACAGGAAAGAAACCCAGTTCTAAGAGCTGTCAGCTGAAAACTGAAATCTCAGCAAAACCAAAAACCCCCAAGCACTGAAAAATTACCACCACCACCAAAAGCAAAGCCCTTGAAAACCTCTAAGCTACTGAATGCTAGAGATTAGACCAAAATCTTTAGCATATCCCTCCTGGAAAGATTCAAACCCAGCCTCGATGTGATCCTGGACAGCCTGCTCTAGGTGGCCCTGATTTAGCAGAGGCATTGGACTAGGTAATCTCCAGAGATCTCTTCCAACCCACACCACACTAGAATTCTGTCATTCCTGCTAGAGCGCAGGTCTGTGGGAAGAAGTTGCTTCAGCAACCAGAGGAACCAAACCGAGCTGTTCTGCAATGAGCTGAGGCAGTAGAGCTCCCCAGCAAAGGCTAAGCATGTGGGCTGAGCTTATGCTGAGCATGGCCTACCACCATGTCAGGCTCTAGGCCTACAGTGCCAGATTGCTCACACTGCTCGTCGCTGGCATTGCCACAGTTGACCAGAGGGGTACTAGATGCTGGGGGGGGTGGGTGGGGGGGGTGTTGTATTACATGACCTTTAAAGCTGCTTTCCAACCCAAACCATTCTGTGCTTATAAGATGGAAAACAGACATTGCTGTACAAGGCTGAATCCTGGCTTGCATTATACATTTATAGCCCATGTGAACACGTTGTGTCTTTTTGTGAGTACAGAACAGG
Organism: Dryobates pubescens; assembly: GCF_014839835.1. Taxonomy (NCBI): domain Eukaryota; kingdom Metazoa; phylum Chordata; class Aves; order Piciformes; family Picidae; genus Dryobates; species Dryobates pubescens. Next base: position 8,515,626 of record NC_071643.1, read on the forward strand.
CTGTAGGAAAGAGGAAAATGACCTAAACCCCATACAGAGCACAACAGGCAAGAGCCCAGGCCTTGCAGGTAACAACACACAGTGGGCCCAGCTGAACACCCACCTGAGGAGCCCTTGCCCTGGGAGAAAGCCTTGGTGGCTGAGCCTCAGGAGAAGCACAGTCTGTCCTGGCACCACAATAAAGCTCTTCCCCTCTTTTCAGACCTACATCCCAACATGGCAGAAGCATTGCAGCCCTTGGTGAGAGGGAGTGTGTAGCAAGAGCATCCACATGAATCGTGTGCTCACTGTGCAGGGCTCTGACAGGCCTTGCTGCAAGATGCTTCTGCCCTGACCTGCCCACTTCACTGCCCTGCCACAGCTCCTGTCCAACAGCACCCATGTCCCAAAGACATATCCCTAAAATACTGCATTCTGCTTCCTCAGCGCTGGGCTGTCACATATGGCACAAGGCCAGGAAGAGAGCCCAGAAACAGCAGCATCTTCAACTGCCCATAGCTCTACCCTCCAGAACTCATCCGTCAATCCCTTTAGACTCATTAGATCTGAACAGGGCTCATTGGTGATACGTCTTTAGTGGGCAGAGATGAAAAGATGCGGGAAGAAGATCTGTCTATAAGGGAGGACATGACAGGGTTACTGCAGATTAAACACATTATTTGCTAAGGTAGGAAATAAAATGAAACCAGCACCATGCAAAACCAGCAAACTACTAAATCACTCTAGTCCAAGTTCTGTTTAATGAGAGCAGCACAATTTCAAGTTTAGAATGCAGAGTCATCAGTCCAGCTGACAGAAAACTAGATTTATGAGGACCAGCTGGTCTTCAACCCTAGTTACAGCTACTGTAACAGCTTCTCTCCAGAGGAAAATTTTCCTCAGAAGCTGCCCACCTTTAGAGCTTTCTGAGCAGCAGAGAGATCTCCCCACAGAATGGGACCATATTCAAAAGCACCACTTGAGGCTGGTTACATTCACTTTACCTGCCCTGCTTTATTATTTCCTTTTTCTGTAAGGTGGGGCACTGAATGCACAATTAGACAAACTCCTGCATTTTCTCAATGTAGATCCTAGCAGGATAGATTAGATATGCTTTCCATACTGAAATGTTGTTTTAAATGACCATTTCTCAGGTCACTTCTCACTTCCAGTGTGTGATAAATGGGACACTGGGTTCTTCTTGTTGATTTATTTATTTTTTTAACTGCTCCTACCAGAGTCTGAAAGCTCTGCAGAAAAGACAACTCACAGTTTTAAAAACAACCTTCTAGAAATCTGTCATGAAGGAGAAATGCATGGGGTGGAAGGCATTGGGTGGGTGGCTAGAGAGGGAACTAGAACAGTAAAAAAGGGAATACTGAAGCATAAGAAGGGACACAGAAGTGTGGAAACACAGCAACAAAATTGGTCAAGTTAAGGAGACTCAGTCTGGGGAGTGCTCTTGCAGGCACAGCCAAGGCAGACTGAGATGAAACACCCAAACAGAAGTGTTATCACACTGTTGTACAACGAGACAGGGCTAATGCGTGTCAGCACTTCAGAGATTCTCACCTTCCTGCAAACTCCAAAGCAAGAGCACTCTAGAAATGTATAGAGCCAGTGTGACTGTTACTGATGTTATTTCTGCTCCAGGAGGAAAAGGTCTGTGAAGTTCACAACCAAATTTCTCCTGGCACTTACTTCAGCAAAGTCAGACTTTTGTTCCAAATAATGTCATGTTGTGGTTCAATATTTTGTCTGTACCATGATCAGAATAAAAGTTGCCATCAGAAACTCTGTTTGTGTAAACTGGATCATTATCAGAAAGCAAAAAGTAAAGGTCTTCAATAAAAATGAGTGGTGAGGCTCTCTGTGGTTGCTTAGGAAATGAAACAAATGCCTTTTCCAAGTGGCCACAGCATCAGACAATAGACATTACACTCTGAATTATTCTGCAATGGAATGGAAACAGTTTTGTGACAAGTCCTTTGTGGAGATTACACAACACTTGGAGAAAAACTGGAGTTTTCATCATTGTTTCCCTGAATTTCTAAGAAAAGCTGCAGCCTTTCAGCCTGCCAATACCACAAACACATGCAGTTGTGTGAGACATATGCACAAATATTTGGGAACACATGGACAGCAGTGACTGAAAGTAAACACTGCCTCTTCTTGGACATGAGCTCCCAAAGAGCTTGCTAGGAGAACAGGAATATTATCTCTTTGGACTATCTAACCTGCAATCAGAACGATATAGTAGGTTGATAATCTCTTGATGCTCTTCAAAGACTGCTTCTAGAATGAGAACTACTACATTGAGAAAAACATAACCACTTGAACATAAGAACCAGACTGGAAGATAAGAGCTTCACAGGTTTCTTCAGGCTAGGCACCATTCTAGGTACTAAATTTGCTGGGAATTAACTGTAGATCAACAGGAATAATCTCATATTCTGGGACAAAGTTGGTTTAATATTTGTACCAAATTGATACTGTAGATAATGAATTTTAACTTTCATCTGGTTCTGCTCATCCTTAGGTGACCACAGTTGATATATAAACATTCCTATGCTAGGCAGATGCCAACTGTGAAAAAGAAACATACTACCTTGGGGTGCACAGGTAGTAACAAAGTGGCTTAGAAATCCAGCCTGCCTGGCCAAATACCAGATTGTACCACCCTTAAGTATATCTCAGGCTTTAAAATCTGACAGGTTACTTCAAAAGAGCCCTGCAATCTGATCTTATTCCCTACATATCAAACTCTTTAGTGAAATCCCTGTAAGTCTGGCACACATGTTGAACACCCAGGGGAGGTTTTGATTGGATATTAGGAAAATTTCTTCCACAAAAGGGTGGTCAAGCCCTGGAACAGGGTAGTGGTAGAGTCACCATCCCTGGAGGGGTTTAAAAGATGTGTGGATGTCGTGCTGAGGGACGTGGTTTAGTGGTGATCTGGCAGTGTTTGGTTAATGGTTGGACTCAACAATCTTAAAGGTCTCTTCCAACCTAAACGATTCTGTGTTTCCATGATTCTGTATAAAACGAGACACATATGAACAGGGCAGATATTCTGAACACAGAAACACAATGATGTGCTTAAAGGGCTCTATCAGTTCAAAATCTCCAGGAACTGCTTCATGATCCTCCACATGTTGGTGCTGCACAACCTACTGATCCTCTACTGTTGCTGCACTACATATAAACCAATATAATGAACCTAGTACAGGTCATATATTAAGTATAATAGAGTCCCTCAATATTCCATGAAGGCACTTCGTCACACTAAAAGGTAACACTTAGGTATTACCTTTTGTGCTAGTGATGGAGTATTGCTCATTCATCAGTTCTTTCCAGAGATCTTGCTGTGAATATTCAACTCATGATTAGAGCTGTGATGCCAAGGAGCCCTGCAATACTTAGTACTAGGCGTAGGAGTGCCACCGTCACACAGATTAACCAAGGTGAGCACGGTTACAATACCACTCACAACCATCATGTGATGGAATGGATCGAGCACAGCCTTTGCAGAGCAGGAGGAGGCCAAGTGGAAACAGAAATATCAATCCATTTCAAACTCTGAAATCTGTCAAAAGAGACATGATGATGGATTATGTCCTTGGTGTCAATATTGGATGGCAGGAGGAGACAGAGGAAGGGAAGCAAAATTTTGAGAATAATAATGCTGAAGAAGATCTAGTTCATGAGGACACAGACTGCTGAAGGAGTCTGCCCTAGCTCCTAGAGTGGTTAAAGGCTTGAATGTATTTTGGTTCTCACTATCATTATCTTTATTGCTACTTTAGAGCTGTCAAAAGACTTTCACTTCTCAGTAAATGAGGAAAAGGGCTTGGTATGCAAAACAGACCTCATATATCATCCCTTTGCATACAAGGGATCTAAACCAGACTCCATTCCTAATTATCCTAGAGACAATGCCAGTTACACTGGAGAGCACAGCATACTGTGTGATTCAATGAACCCTTGCAGGAATATTTGCTGAGGAAATCAGAAAACATCAGAGCCAATCTTACTGCCCTGGCTGCAAAGTAGACTTCATTTAGCTTTGGTAATTCTGGTTGTGCAGACTCAGGGAGAAACAGTGCTAATATATAGTAGAGAATTATTTCAATATTTTAAACCACAGTATTTTAAAAAAGAACTTGGGAGTAATTGAAGAGCTTCTGCCTTCCACCTCAGAGCACGTCAGGCAGAGAGGTCCATGCCATGCATTCTGCTCTTACATTAAAGACTTGAAAAATTCTCTGATGTGAGATTTTAAATCTGTCTTCAGCACACATCTGAATGGTTTCTTTGCAGGAAACCATTGGTCTAGTAAAACTATGGCACACTGCTTTGATTAGGGACAGCTAGTTAATGCTCAGATCTGGTTCAGTGGAGTTGATGCAATGGACACTGTAGAGAGCAAGCCCTGGGAGCAGTGGTAAATGTCATATGCAAAATAATAACTAACACCAGCATAAATGAATCTATGACTTTGTTCAGTCAATGGTAGACATACATGCCACCAGATGAAATACAGATTCCCTTCCATCTTTTTTATCACTTGTGACTTCTTAAAATCAGGCTTGCTTAGAAGGGGTTGTGGCATGAGTGTAACTAACAAGGATTTCTGGCCACGAGAGTAAGCAAAAAGGACATGCACGAAGAGCACAACATTCCACATGGGATGTCAAAACTGATCTGCAACAGAGCAGTGGGAAAGACCAGCACTGAGCAAACCAATTTGTCCCTAAGGGCTCCTTCTTGCAGCTCACACTGTGAAGCAGAATCATCCTGATCTCTTCTAGCAGGGAGTACAGCTGGTCCTACCACTCCACAAAATGCATCTGCAGCATGGTAGAATGGATAGAGAAGATGCCCATAGCATTAGCTTATAGTAGTTCAGAATAAAGAATTAATATAATTATTCCACACATTTGTTTATTGCCTTCTGAATACTGAAACATAACTGGGAGGAATGGGCAGAGAAATTGTAAACCTGTAAGATTACTCAAGGACTAGAGCATCTCTCCTGTGAAGACAGGCTGAGAGAGCAGGAATTGTTCAGTCTGAAGAGGAGAAGGCTTCACAGAGACCTTAAAACAGCCTTCCAGCATTTGAAGCAGACCAACAGGATAGCCGGAGAGGGACTTGTTGCAAAGGTATGTAGTGACAGGACAAGGGGTAATGACTTCAAACTGGAAAAAATGGATTTAGACTAGATGTTGGGAAGAAATTCTTCCCATGAGAGTGATAAGGCACTGGAACAGGCTGCCCAGAGAAGTTGTGGAGGTTCCAGTCCTGGAAGCATTCAAAGCTGGGCTGGATGGGGCTTTGAGCAACCTGTTCTAACAGGTGTCCCTGCCCAAGACAGGGGGGCTGGAACTCAATCTTTATGGTCTCTTCTAACCTAAACCATTCTGTCATTCTAGCATCTCAGGGAAATTTTTGCCACTGGATGACATTTCCTTGCTGTAGAGTTTCAAGATCTTTTTTACAGTAATCTTTCTAGTATCTTGTGACCTTCACCTTTTTGCTGAGGAAGTTCCTTTCCCAAGCTGTGATTTGCCCAGTGCTAGCGGTCCTTGGCTAGCACGTGGATAGCATTGCCCTCCATGACATCTGTTAGCAATCTCTTTTTCCCTTCACTCTGAGTAAATTCAACTAATTGCCCAGTATATAACAACTCCACATAAGTGGTATGGTTCTGTGAGAAATGTCAGAAGTTGGCAATTACCCACTGGTTCACTGAGGTCTCTTCCAACCTTGGGGATTCTGTGATTCTGTGAAAATGCAGAGAGCACTCATTGGGGATATCTGTGCTGGTTGCCACACAGATAAGGAAACACACAGGTAATTCTTAAAGGAAAGATTATCAGCCACATAATCTTAACACTGGGTCTCAACAAGCTTTTTGTCCAAAGATCTATAGTGTTTACCTTCAGTCCTGTCTGGTAGTTTCCCACTTTTACTTGTTGTTCCAGTGTTGACTGTTTCAGATGAGGTGCTCAGTTTGGTGTTGGGGTCTCGCTTAGGTTTTGGAGGTGGTTGCTTTCGAGAGCTGCTACTTTCATCATCGGTTCCTCCAACAGAATGAAGAGACTGGGATCTCACGGTAAAGCCACTGGAGCAAGGATGTGGCAATCTGTCCTGAGGAGCAGGCATTGTCATAAATCCCATGCGGAAATGCTTCCCCACGTAGCTTCCTTCATTTCCTCTCACTACTTCTCCACCTATGCTGTAAGAGAAAATATGCATGCAAGTAAATAATCCACTTTTGGCTGAATCGTGCCTTGGTCCTGGCTGTGATGAGCACACTGAGCATCTGGATTTGGAAACAAGCAATGCTCTTTTCTTAAAACAAGGTGACCTCTAAAACAGTCTACTTCTCAACTGAAGCTGAACATAACTGAAAGGTAGATATACCACTTACTCCAAATTTAACCAGAAGAAAATGAGAAAAGCTTTTGTTCAGGTTTCGCAGCACTGCAACTAGAAATTGTCTAGAGAACAAGAATTTAGGACTGGACTTTGAAGAAGACAAGAGACCATGAGTAGGGCAAAAAACACTGCTCTAGAAAGAGGGCATGGTGTATTGATACACAGTAATTTTTGACTGCAAACACTCGTGTACCTAGGGGACATAAGGCTTTTGGGGTCCAGTCAATCATTTCCCTTTGGGTTAAAGAATGATAAGAGAATAAAATGTTCTAAAAATTACTTGGATATAGGAAACTGAACACTAACATGTCACCAAATCCACAACAAGCTGCAACACAAGCCATACCAGACTAGGAAGATACAAATGTCAGAGATGAAAAGGCAATGGGACACCAGGAAGAAAAACATCCTTCAACCATTCAGAAACATAGGTATAGAAGAAAGAAAGCTTAGTTGACACAAGGTCTGCCATACCAAGTATACATTGTGCCATCGATGGCAGGACTGAGAACCTGGTGTTATCCTTGCTATCTTCACAGATGCTTATTGGTTCTGAAAAGCAGCTCTTACTGGTGTTTATGCCATAAACCCAGAGCACATTCCAGTTAAGGTAATTCAGCAACTATTCAAAGAAGCTCAGCAATGCACACAGGTAAACATGGGCCTGTCTGCAAGGAGGTGTGAAATGGTATCACTGTGGGTACATCAATATGAGAACTGTGAAGTCCCAGAAAGGCCTAATCGCTTCCTCTTTCCCCAGCACACAGAGTGAAGTTCTATACAGGGTCAGTCTGCTCCAAGGTATGTTATTATATGTTGCCATAGGCTGGTGCTGGAACACATTTTGTTCTTTAAAAGGCAGGAACATTTCTCAGTGGTTACCATGAAGAGTGAGCAAGGTCACTTTGTTCTCTAATACTGTCTCCACCTCTATCATAGGTTATACAAAACCTGTGTCTAATTGTCCTTATAGTGTCAGATTGACACTGTGCAATACACAGCTTTGTACATAATAAAGCAGAACCTTTATTTGCTTACTGCTATCCATGTATTTTAATTTAATTTCTGTTAGTGGAAAGGTCCACTTTCCAAATGAGTAATGACTGGGCAGATCTAGCTGAACATGTGTCACTGACACCTGCCGTCACAGGGATACACACATGTGCTCTAGGTATGCACATGCTGGTCCATGTCCATAACCGAGTTATTACCATCTCCTAATTGGTATCAATTCCAGAAGGATTTGCAGCCAGAAAGATCAAAAGGTAGAAGTCATTAATTTGAAGATTAATAAAAAGCATGTAGCTAATTTAAATGATTAACTGTTCCTCCACTAATATGTCATAAACTGTTCTGAAAATAATATAATCCTCCAATGTTAGACTAGTAAAAGGGCCTGTCACCTTCTTTAGAGATTATTCTCCAAACCTGCTGCAGAACAGGCTTCCTTTCTCAATTCCATTGGATAAATCACTTTTGGCAAACAAAATCCCCGTTTGCTATGTCCCTGCCATTAAAATTATTATCAAGGCTATATTATTTAATTACTGCATTTACTTCACTGCTGCATGGAGGTGTTTAAACCACACACTATAGCACAGACCTGTTCTAGATGCACAAGTTCCTGCACAAGTTCCCCTGAGCTGATGGGGTTTAACCTTTCCCCCCCCAACTATTACATCTTGTATTCCAGATACAAACACTTCCCAACTGTAAGTCCAGTATCCAAATGCACTATCTCATTAAACTACTACACCATGTCCTTTCCTTTTCCTCCCCCTAATTGTTTCATTCCTTACTGAATTCCGTTCAGCATCACATGTGGAAACCTGTCTCACCTGCTTTTGGTGTTGACTCCAGAATAAATAGCCCACATCCAGAGCAGAGAGGGTGCAGGTACAGATGGGAACAGACCTTGCTGTGATGTTTCATGGAAATCTGGTCTTGCTTTTCTACATCCTCTGCTCAGCTGCTACACAGAACCAGCAGGACACTATTTCCCTCTTTTCAGCAACATTTAAAAGAGAGCCTCTTTATCTCTGAGCTTAGAAGCCAACCCTCAGCTGATGTTTAGACACTGTATAGCCCATGTTGCTCATGTTACATCATGAAATCAGCCAGAATTAAGGGATTTATTTTTATATCCTCCTGCTTGCAACTAATCAGGGACTGGGATTGTCCCACCCTAGCACAACAGGCTGGGAAAGGTTTATATGCACCTTGATGCATAAATGGCTACAGACAGAGTGGGGAGAATAATTGCGCAGCTCTCACTCCATTATTTCTGACAGGAAAGAGCCTGTGCTCCTCATTGTACTGATAATGAATTCTATCTCATTTCCAAACTGTATTATGTGAGTTACTGCAAGTACTACCCAGTTTATTAATATATATGGAAATACAGATTTGGATTATTCCTCTGGGAGGTTTCAATTTGAACTTGGCCAGGTTCAACTGCTTCTCTGACAAAGAATTATGTACAGTGTTCAAGTAACCGTTAAAAACATGAGACATTTGTCTACAAAGACAGACATGAATTATATAGTAACACAATTAATCATATGATCACTTGGGTTACACACTCACAGCAAGCTGACTCCGTGCTGAAAAAGCACTTTGGCATTTGCTAGGTCTGGTGATGGATGCTGCAGTGGAAGGACAAAAGGCCAGTGCAGGGACATTGGCTCCAGACATCCTTTAGAAGAGTGTTCAGAAGGAGCTCCCCTGTCAAACATGATACAGGCTTCTCCAAAGCCAACCTTTCAAGTCCAGTGTAGACCATGGGACGCTGCCAGGTTACACACTCCCTCCTTAGGTGCACTGGAAGGTTAATGAGTTTCCTCTCCCTCTCCCTCTTCCACACAGTTCTGGAACTGGATCATTATAACAAACACCAGAACAGCTGGATCTGCCTTAAATCAATAACAATGGATTTCAGCTTTCATTTCCAGCTGATGGGTATGATAAGTCTTGTTTTTCCTCCAGTAATACCTTGCCTTACTGGAGATGAACCTCCAAGGTTTACTTCGTTTTTTAGGTCAGAAGTGGGCTGGCATAAAGCCATACTAACCTAGCTGTTCCTGTCTGCAGCATTGGACTGACTGGATACAAGCTGCAATGATCACAGTTCTGGACACATTACAACTCAGCTTATTAGCAAGTATATGGCACAGAATAACTAAAACATTTATGAGTTTGAACAGCTACAGAGGAAAAAGTCTTGTATATTATCCATTTCCTCACACATCACAAGAGGGCAAGTTATGGAAGAACATTAAAAATCAATGCAGAAAATGTTCTAAATGGCCAGAACACAGGCAAGGTCATTTCCACCTTGTTTCGCCAAGAGTCATAAGATTCCTGTTAACTAGGAAGAAATTTTCATTTATTGAGTTAGAAAACTAAGAAAAAGGACTTCTGATCACATTGCTGAAATATACATGGCAAAGAAGTGTCCAGAGACTGCTTACAGTGGTGTGGTCCTTCTCGTTTGTGCTGTTCCTACTTAGTATTGCAAATAACAGTTTTAATTAGCTGTGAATTTTCACTACCTGGTCCAGGCAGGAATGGAACTAACTCCTGGAAAACAAATGTATAGTTGTGTGAAAACTTTTGCTTTATTTAGTGTTACTACTTCAAGCAATGTGGAAGATGAAATCCCTCAGTGATGCTGTAAGGAGCGGAGAACTCTCTGCAATATCTAAGACCCATACAGTCAGGATCCCCTAGAGCTACATTTTCTGCCCAGCCATCTATCTACCCTTGTTCTTGGTATTCATCCAGAAATTCTCTTATCAGTTCAGAGGTACAACAGATTAGTTTCATGCCTCAGGCACTAAGAACCACTTGGTGATTCTCCTAATCTTTATATGGTTTCAGGTTTTCTTTCTATGCCCCTTTACATGAGATTTACTCACTTTTGATCCACAAGTTCAAAAGGGGAACCACAGCTGATTATGAGAATTGACCTCCTGAGCAGGAGGAAGGGGAATATGCTGAGATAGCGCTTCATTGCGGTGTAGGTGATACACCTGCCCCAGTCTGGAACCACAGCAGATCACTGTCCTCTGAGTGTTGAATCTTCAGACAACCAGGAGAAGCCATTTCAGTAGAAGTTGTTCACTCCTCTTGTGCCTGAGAAAGACTCAGTCCCAGATACTGTTTTTTTACCTGACAGAAGCTGAGCAGGGAATCTCTGTAGGCTTCTCTGCAGAAAGCAGAGAGATCTATGATGTACAGGCCAAACAACACATGGGGATGGCCAGGCTCCTTCCCTGGGAAAGCTGCAAGCCCATTCAGGGCTACCTCCCTACCCCCAATACATCTAATCTATCAGGAAAGCCATGTGAGTCAGAGACTGAAGAAAAGAGAAGCCACAAAAAAGTAATTGTGATGACGTAGGAAGGGTTTTATAAGTCCATCATAAAAATGACTAATCATCAGCAAAAATAGAAAAGGGATAAAAATACTTAACTAAAGCATAGCATATGAGCTGGCTTGACTGATGAAACAGCAGTTCATCCCTCACTGTATGCACCTTTTCTGGGTTAAGAGTATAACTGTAGTCATTTTAACCACTTCCTTACACCCAGATCCTCTGCTCACAGCAAATGTTCTGAGTATAAAGGGCTGAAATGGTTTTGAAATGTCTATTCCCCATCAGAATAAATTATACACACATATACTAAGGATGACACATTTTACTTTGTATCTGAGAAGCACTTTCGAGATTAGCATAAATTATATTTGTAAATTAGAGGTTGGATGCCAAAAAAACAGGAGATACACTATTTTTATCCCCCTAAACATGATTTCAGCAGACCATGAAATGTAATACTGAAGAAGGAAGGGCAGGATGATAATCACCAATTCAGGGACTGCACTGTAAGGAAGGTTTTACACAAATTGACATCCTTTATATTATATAAAAATTAAACATTCAAAAAATTACACACATTTCTTTTTTAAATCATACTGCAGAAGTCTTGCTCATTCCCAAATGTTTTTTCCCCCCTGCATTACTTTTCTGAAAGACTCCAAATGACTCAGGGTGATCTTACCCCAAGATCAAGAGGATAGCACTAATGTCCTTTAGGATGCAGCCTAAAGTGTAAATGAGCCATGACAAAGGTCAGGTTCAGAGTCATTTCATCTGGACAACTCTCTCAATTGAGTGACTGACATGTCTGTGCACATCAAACATCTTACCTCTGCCATAAGTCTCTGCTTGGGAGGAAACCAGGTGCTGCTCAAAGAGTCAGACAGACTATTCAGTAATGTTCTAAAAAACCCACTTTATTCTTTTGTCATGCCACTGAAACCCACAGGCCCTGGTTTTGATCCTGCAAACCCACAATGAACTGACACATTATCTTTGTGCACCGGCATGATGGCACTGGAATCACTAGGAAACCTGGCAGAAATTGCTTGTGGCTTGTGAAACTGCTCCAAGAAACACCATGTGCAGAGGTATGCCACAGAGTTTGACACTAGATTATCTCCAGGACATCATCTATTTAAGCCAACCTATACGTGTAACAGACCTCTAACGACTCCTCTATGCTGCTGCTGCGAGTTTGGCTCCTGCCATCTACAACAGGACTTGATTTTGCATGCCAAAGATTCTCCAGATCAAACTGAACTCCTACGTGTTGTGGCTGCACTGTAAGATTAACCAAGTTCCTGGTGAGCATCCAAAGACAGCTCTAATTCCTATGCAGTGCACAAGGGATGATAAAAGCAAAACTAACCAAGACTGTCCACAGCAGGTGGCCAGATAACCTAATTTCAAATGATGATCTGCTCTGCTCCACAGTCCACAGTCAACTGTTTTATAATGCAAAAGCCTGAAAATGCCAGCAACTGCTGGGGGGTTGAGAGAAAAAAAATCATACCAAAACCCCCAAACAAAGAAACCCAAAATAACAAACCCAAAATGCTTTAGAAGAAGAACTGGGGAAATAAATCAATAAATAAATACGCTAAGTATATGTTTCCCCAACAAATCTAACATAAGCTAGACAACTATCAGGTAGTGATAGGACTAGGAGGAATGGAATGAAGCTGGAGGTGGGGAGATTCAGGCTGGATGTGAGGAGGAAGTTCTTCACCATGAGAGTGGTGAAGCCCTGGAATGGGTTGTCCAGGGAGGTGGTTGGGGTGCCATCCCTGGAGGTATTTAAGACCAGGCTGGACAAGGCTCTGGCCAGCCTGATCTAGTGTGGGGTGTCCCTGCACATGGCAGGAGGGTTGGAACTAGATGATCCTTGTGGTCCCTTCCAACCCTGACTGATTCTATGATACTATGAACTTGGAAAGGAGTAACTAAGGAGTAAGGACCTTCTCTGTAATTCATGAGTGGAAGCAGAAGTGCTAATTTTCACTGTCATTCCATTAATTCTTTAATCAGTTTAAGGCTGCCTCCCAAACCCAGGACTAAGGATGAATACATTGGGCTGAATATCCACAATGTCCTGATGTTGCTTTCTTTAGAGGACCAATGCTGGCCACTGCACCCAGGGCTCCAGTGCTCACCTCTCCATGACCGGGGACTAACTGGTGCATATGGAAAGGTTTAAGTTATAAACACAGAGGACATTTAATAGGCAGGAGTGCTAAGTGCTCTGCTTTTATTCTACTATGGATATTTTTAATTTTGCATGGGAGATGCACAGCTAATTCTATGTTGAGAGTCACCTAGAATTAGACAGCAGCCGTAGGCAACGTTTCAACTGAGTGCAAATGCGTGTTCAGATTAGTGAAGTGGGGTTTTCATCCCATCAGAAATAGGTGGAACTGAAGCAAGGCTGTGGGTTTGTCACCTTCCCCAGAAAACCACACAGTGCAGACTCCACTCTGCCTCAGCAACTGCAGCTAAATAAATATTTCAATGAGATATGGGAATAAATTAACATCTAAAATCACTTGTGTGGGTTTTTGCAATAAAAAGTCTCCTCGGTTTTGAGTCTAAGAATTGTAACGGAAGGAAAATGTGCAAAAAGTGAAAAAGCCTTTTTGTGTATCAGATGCTGGGAAAAGTTTAAACCCAGACAAAGGAATGAAATGTGCCAACACTCCAAGAATGGCAATTTGTAAACCAAGCTGAGACATTACACCGTGTCTAACCTTTCCAGACTCAGCCTTATTTCAAACAGTGACTGTACAGATGCTTTTCTGAGTCCCTCGAGCAAACATGAGTCTACTTTCCTTTTAAAAGCTAAGCTCAAACACAAGGAAGTGATGGTTTTAAATAAATGCTTCCTATAGCCTCCAGCCCCTAAAGCGAACAGAGTTCAATCCTGACCTGGCAGTGGACACAAAGAACATTTTGTTTTGGAGAAAATTGCCTCACAAATTTCACTTCCACATGACCCATAGTGAAACACAGAGATTTTCCTCTTCAACCAGTGACCTCAAATTCCACTTATTCATACAATTCTTCTGATAACACTGTCATTCATAACTCTTCGTTCAAACTATATTCCCTGGGCTGGCTTGTCCTCTGTTTTCTTTTATAAATTCCCTGTGAATAGGTAGGAAAAGGAGAGGCACTTCCTGGTGTCCAGGGAAGTCTCAGTAGCAGTGTCACAGCAGGAATGTGACAGGGATACAGGGACGGGTTTATGCAAATGCTTGTCCTTTGGCAGCTCCCAACACCAGATCTGTTAGATTCGTATAGGGCAGTTCCAGACATCTTGGCACATAGCAGAACTCAAGGATTTGCATTCCCTTGAACAAGCATCCAAATACTCCAGGTACAGTTTTAGGTACTGCTTTGTTAAATATTCAGGGTCAGACTGTAGTTAAAATGGCATCTGCACATTAGCAGTTTAAAAGGGACTAAAACTACTTTAGTCTTCAAAGTGTAATTTGAACATTTTTATTTAAGGGGAATGCTCAGGTTCCTACCAAACAGCTCAAGGATTACTTGGGGATTTTTCCCACTCACAGAGTTTCTGTGTGCTGAACTGGTATTTCCACCAGGAACAAACGACCTGCCTGCAGCTTACCCCTCTCTGACTAGATAAACACCTTTCTGGATACATCACCTCACTGCCCTAAAAGATGGAACCCACAGAAACCTCCACTAAAAGATAGGTTTTTTTGCTTCCCTGGAACAGCCCTGAGAGAGTCCACTGCCTTGGCTTCTACAGCCAGTATTACTAGCCTTCTGCTGTTTGGTGTAAGTATTACCATCTCCCTGTCATTCTCATTTCTAGAGGGAAGATTTTGCCTCATTTAATCAATCATCATTTCACGGGTTAAGTGGACAGCACAAATCTCTGCCTGTGCCTTGCAGAATGTCACAACGACTCCAAAAATGAAGGTAAAGGTTTTTCATAGGTGTGATAAACCCAGTGGACAGGGAAGGAATACACCACACACAAACACATGCACTAGCCTCTCTCTCTCCCCTCTTTCCTGGACAGTCTCAAGCTGGTAAAGAAAACAATATGAAACATCAAGTAACACATGGACATCATGTACCTGAAACTACATGGACATCAGCTCTCAGCTCAGAGCCTGGAGAGCCTTTTTCAAAGTCACTTTGAAAACCTCTCTGCTTATTTCACCTTTTTTTTATCCATAGTAAAGTGACTGTTATTGCCACAACAGAATAGTAATGTGTTTCACACCTAAATATAGAAGTAATAATATGAAGCAGCTTTTTCCCTGTCTTGATGGATGTCAGTTTCTTAGCCAGGGTTGTCAGAAGCTGCTTATTTTTTCAGAGAAATAAATAAGAAAAGGACATTAGATTTGAAGAAACACAGTTGATTTGAAATTGCATGTCACAGCATGAGAAAAGCCAGTGTAATGGGCCTACAGGCAGGTGCAAGTCAGTCATTTCAGTGAGGACATTGAGAGCTAGTAAAAGTAAAGCTCGTCCCATGCACACAGGAACCCAGAGTGGCCCTGAACCAATTCTACACTCAGGACTATCCAGTACATTCACTTCAAGTCCCATTCCTGTCAGAAATTAAGGTGATCTGTCCAAATGCAAAGCACAGAGCTATCCATGCCCAGAGCTAATGGGCCACATCTAGTGATTCTAGCAAACTACTGAAAGGTAGGTCTCTTAAAGCTTTCTCAAGGCCCCATCCAACCTGAGTCTGAACATTTCAAGGGTTAGAGCCTACACACAGCTTCCCTGGGCAACCTGTTCCACTGCTTCACCATGGAGAAGAATTTTTCCCTAATGTCTGATTTAAATCTGCCTTCTCACAGTTTAAAGCCATTACCTCTCTTGTGGTTACATCACACTCTTACAGTGAGCAGTGAGGTTCTTTTGCAATCCTGCTGCTGGATTATGGAAGAGAAAAACTAAACCAATCTAAGGATTACCAGACACTAGAGAAAAACTTTGGGAAATCAAACCTAGAATTTTACAGTTTGTGAGTGATCCAAGGTGAAGTTTTTCATCAACCCTCAGATTTGAAAAGGGAGTTCAGACTTCACAGGTGTATCCAGTAAAATCTTTAGTATAGCTTGGATTCAAGGCCCAGATCAGCTTCAAGAGGACTCATGAAATAATAGTGTCAAGGAAACAAAATCTCCCCCTGGGAGATTCCCTGCTATGAAAGTGAGAAAACTGGGTTGGCTGAAAGATGCCAGCATCTGTAAGTCTTGAAGTGCAGATAAAAATAAATGCAAACTATAATCTTTCATAATATACATGAGTTATTTATGCATATGGTTATTAATCTGTGTTTGTTGCCCTTCAAGCTGAATAGAGAAACAATTAGATCCTTTTTTAGCAGCAGTAGTATGGGGCATGCAGATATCTAACTTTGATTTACAGAGGATGACAGGCAATCAGAGAAAGCCACATCAGCAGAGAGAGATGTTAAAGCCAGATGTGAATTTCCTTTTTTAGGACTGAGCAGAGTGTTTCCCGAATGTTCTGAATACAATGGGACTGGGAAGTAACCTGAATTTCAGGCTGGAAGTGTATTGCTTCAAATTACAGGAAAATGAACAGGTCTGATTTTGTTCCTCACTCTCAGCAGAATCGAGCCGTGCAGAGCAGGAAAAGAGCAGCCAGGCACGTCCCTAAGTCTGTTATTAGACCTTTCCATTTGCACACACCACAAGGAATATTGGAATGACAGCTAGAAATCAACTCTTTCCCTACATTTTTCACTCTTCTGACACAAACAATGTATTTGTCTGATCAACCAAAAAGAAAAAAAAATATATTAGGGATTTTAAAAAAAATTAAAGAGAGGAATACAGCCAGAAAATGAAAGAGATGAGAGCAGATAAAGATTCCATATAAAAGATGATATTGCCTCCATGAAAGATCTACATCAGCTGGCAGAATCTGAACTGACTACCAGTTTCACCTGGGAGGTGTCTGATGACATAGTCCTGAAGCTGTCAAAGAGGCAAGATACAAGCTGACCAAATCAGTAGCGTCTCGGTTTTGAGAGAAGAGGGTCAAATTCAACCAATTCTGACAAGGCTTTGGGTGTGCTGTTGGGGATTCTGTATGCTTTGGGGCCTCTTTTGTCACTATGCTTGCAAATTCTGTAAAACACTTACTCCTTTTCCATTTAAACTTTCCATCACTTCTGCAATCCATTTGTGTGTCATTCTTTTGCTCCTTTCAGGGGCAAGAGAGGATCTGCCTTGCCTCAAGCCAGGGCATGTTATTCTGCTCCTTGCCAAGTCTCTGTTACACGCTCATTAGAACCTGTTAGAAACATTAGAAAATGTTCCCTCAAGAATTCTAGCACCTTTCCATTTATTTGCAGGCTGAGTGGGTCTGTAAACTCAGATTATTATTAAGGTGAGCTTGCAGTGATGTGTTTGATAGACTCTGAATCTTGTTGTACTAGGGCAAAAGGAAATCAATTTGCATAGTTTTGACTTCATACTTTGAAGGCTGAACAGTAGTTAGTAATTCTATACCCCCTAAAGCAACTTGTCTGCATTGGGCTTTAAATGGACTAGCAAACCAACAGGCAAACCAATTTAGGGAGTTGCTTTGCTAGAGATACAAGGGGATTTTATTACAGCTATCACTATAAGTTTGTTCTGATGACTCCTCCACAATGGAAACTCACTCTGGTATTCTCCAAAGCAACTTCACAATTTCCAAGAGTGGATGTACACATGCTCTTAGTTAATATTGTTAAGAAAACAACTGATAGCTTAGTAAGTTGAACCTACAGCACTCAAGCATCTCCTGTGGGATAACTGCTATTGTCCCATTTCAAAGCTTGGGAGGTGATGCAGAACGCGCATGAAGAAAAAGCTGAATCCACATCTCATAATTCCCAGGCTGCAATCTTCAACTCAGAAAAACCCTCCCCTTTGTCACACTTCTAATTTGTGTGGTTAGAATTTCACCTCTGAAATACACAGAGAACCTGGTGTGAACGCAGTGCATTATGCCAGGACAGAACCTTCAGAGAGGGGTGCATCGTGAGCCAGTATTGATCACTTTTAATTCAGGAAGAAGCTGTTGGTGTTACCAAGATCTCATCCTCACTCTCTTGACATAATTGATACAGCATTCTGTGAGAAGAAGGCTGGCCTTTGGCCTTGAGAGCAGAGTGGGTGTTGCAGTAAGGCCTCACACATAGAGTAAAATGTGCTTTTGGCTTTTCTACAGCTATCATCTTATTCTTTCCCACATTGCTTTCCAAAGCCCATCAGCATGCTGGCAGCAAAAGCAACAGTCTGATTATATGTAAAATACAAGATATATACAGCAGGAATAAAATAAAACCTGTGGTGTTGGCAATGTGATACAGCCCTCAGCCAGCAACCTGTGAATGGCTTTGACTATCTTGGGCAATCTGCTCGTAACAAAACACATGAAATGCAGAAGTGTGTCCAGTGACCATGGTGAAGTGCCAAGGCTGAGGGCACCAGTAACAGCTGGAGAAAAAGAGGCAAGTTATTTTTGCCTTTCAGAAGGCAGATAAACAGGAAAAAGAGGTAAATGAGAAAGAAAGGGGGAAAGTCCTGCTCTGAGCAAGCTTTATGGATGGATGCATATTTGCTGCAGTGCAGATACACTTACACATAATAAACCTGAATTCATTAATACTAAATATTTATGCTCAGCTTGTAACTGGTCCAAAAAAGCAATTATGATACATCATGTTGATGGAGAGTATAAAGCCATTAAAACTTGGATCACTCACAGAATACACTGTGTCGATGCAGAGTTAACAACATCCCTGCTGTGGCATGTTTAAATAGGGACAGACCAATACTTGCTAATAAAGCAGTGCAAAATCTGCATTTTGCTCAGACAACCATGCTGCAACAAGGTTCTTTTAACTGAAAATATGCTCCAGTGAAAGCCATGAATATGGTTTCAGTTGCCCATTAAATTTTAGCATAGCTTATCTGGTAAATTCAGAGGTAGCTTGTGGGCCTGTGCTTTGTAATAGTTTTCCCATAGCTTAAGATATCCAGTAGCTATAGATATCATCCTGGCTAGCAACCACAGCTTCTTCAGCCTCATGATGGCAGGTGCAGAGAAGCCATACATGAAGGGACTCTGCAGTTCCCATCCTCAGCCTGTTGCCAGTCCACTTGAATCTGTTTGAGAAAGGAGCAAACAACAGTAATTCCCTACTAAGACATGATGAGTGGAACTGGCAAAAGTCAGATCTCGAGATGTGATGGTCACATTCTATCCTCCTCCCTCTTTCATAAATAAATATATTAGTAAGTTAACCATGTGGTCTTTTGAAGAGCAACATGCTACCTGCAGAAGACACTGTCCACAGAACTGCTCCTGTATGTGGCACCCAGCTCTTGCAGCACACCAGCCTTGGAATCAAAGTCCAGTGAAATGCAGAAGTAAAAGGTTTTGAAATTACCAACAGCTACTTAAAAATATCTAACCAAAAGCACAGTCCAAATACACTACAAGGAAACTGAAATAGAAGCTGATGACAGGCAGAGGTTATTGGGGAAGGAGCTGTCCAGTTTGGCACTAGAAATACAATACTACAACAACATGACCTACACAAGTCAAAGGCATCGCCTCATTCAATGTACTGTTCTTTGGATAACCCTGTATATGAACACATGATGCCATGGGTCAAACAAACATCAGCTGCCAAGATGAACAGTAAAAGACATAGTATTAAATCAGCCATATCCAGGGCTTAGATCCAAAGACATTAATCCCTTCATCAGGATTCAAACTGGCAGTATTCCATATAGGAGGACATTTGTTCTCTCTCCGGACTGGACATAAAAATCCATTGGTTATAGAGAACAAGCCCTCTTCTACTCTCAGCTCCCCTGTGGAGTAAAGGTGTGAAATCATGTTTGCCTTTTTGAGTGTTTGCAGATTCACTAAAGTGACCACAAGTATAATGACAATCCCATGACACTGCCTGGGTAGATGTTGTGATGCTCAGGTTCAAATCAGATACAAGAATTTGCATTGTATTTTGTAAAGCTCATTGATGGAAGAGGAGCATGGCACACGTTTGGCCTACACCAGAAGCAAACATGCTTATCTAATACAGCTTTCCAAAACAAAACCTGACATTCTGATGCAAATAGATTGTTAGATATAAGTTGGACAACAAGTAAAATGAGTTGGAAATACTTCAGAAGATTAAATTTATGATCATCTCCTTGGATTCCAGTTTTCCACTTTGTTTATTCTTGAGGTTGAGCCTGAGAACTTATATCCATGGTTTGATCAAGTTGTGTGTTGCTACTTTGGGCAACGATGCACAGTAAATATCATTGCATGTACCAATCAGTAAAGATGTCCTATGCATTTCTTGAGTTGATTTCTATGCACTAGAATATTTACAAGATGGCCAAAGTGAAATAAATCATTATTTCCTGCGGCAGGAGTAAAAGTCTGATCATAAACATAGATGTTATATTTCACACAAAGAAAATGGGATAGCAGTGTGATATTGCCACTGAGAATAAACAAGAATTGTGAGTATGTCAAGGAACCAAACAAAAATCAAAGTTCCAGTTTACTCAAATATAGAAGAGTCAGGGAAGTATTAAATGAAATGTTAACAATAACATTTACATTTCTTCCCAGGTAATTTATTTAATTACTATGAAGAAATGCTCTGGTCTGAAAACCAATCCCTTTTTGCTATACATTCTCACCCTGCTGAGACAGAAAGATCTTAGACAACAGCCATCTCTTAAACAACCAGCCTCAAAAAACATTTTTCCATAGCTTAAAACTAAACCCACAGCTTGATAAGCTGTCTTTTAGCATCTTCTAAGGTGTGGCAGTTTAGGCTGGGAGCCTCCTGCTGCTGCCACACAAGATACACCTCCGGTGTCCCGAGTGTCCAGCCCAGTGAGTGGACACAGGAAATAGCTTATTTCATACCCATAATGACCTGTGCCCTATCTGGGTATGCTGTAAGGGACTCTGTATGCTTTGAGGTTCTTTTTGTCACTATGCTTGTAGTTTTCTGTAAAACACATTGCTTTTCCATTTAAACTTTCCATCACTTCTGCAGTCCCTCGGTGTGAGTGTCATTCTTTTGCCCCCTTTGGGGGCAAGAGAGGATCTGCCTGGCCTCAAACCTGGGCATAAGGATAAAATTGCTTTCTAGAAGCATGATATAGTATAATATTACTTATTGGAAACCAGTTATTATTTTCCCAGTGTTTTGTAAAGCACTTTTGTACACAACACATAAAAGAAGTACTTGGTATTAACATCATGCAGCAGTAGAACTCATGGTCCTAAGTTATAGTGTAAATACTATCAAAGTCCACAATGATCATAACTTTCTATTCATCAGTTTCAGCTCAGAGTCTTGTAAATGTGTTAGAAGAATGCTTTTCTGTCTCTTTTCAAGGTCAAGTAATTCCTATCTTAATTTTTTCCTCATGCTGCTGTCTGGATGGAGACATGTTGCAGCGACATTGCCTAGATGGGGAGATGACCCACTTCAGGATATGGCTCTTCTCATGAAACAGGAGCTGCCTGCTAGGGAAGTCAGGACTTTACAATCTCCTTCTCCTCAAACTGCTCTCCAAAGGAATGAGGTGTCCAGTTACTGAATTTCCAAACACCAGAACACTTCCCCTGGCCTTCAGAAAGTATCTCTTCCTGACCAGCACATAACCTCAGGTAATTAGGTAGATTTCTAGATGGCGAATACCCCAGATTAGTCTTTAATCTCATGGGAAAGAATAGTGACAGTGCTTTTAAAAGATTTTCTTATAATTCACAGAGACATTACATCCCTCATTACAGTCATCTTAAATGCAGCAAAATTGTCTCAGCTGAAGTTTCTGGAGTGAAATGAGATACAACCTAAAGCATATGAAACAGCCCATTCCTAGGCATCCCCCCTGCTTCCTACTCACCCTTCTCAGACAGGTGATAAATGCAGTCTCTCCATTTACTGGGTCATATTTCATCAGACACAAATGTACCTGTCACTACACATCTGCTTACTCCCTAGATAGCCTCTCCAGACTGTGTTAATGGGGCTGCAGCAGGACAGGACCAGGCTCAAGTCCCCATAAAGCAGAACTCAGGACTACAAGGAATGCTGACACTGGGAAGCAGTTACATCTAGGCACTCATTCAGGACCTATGTGAAAAAGCAAGGGTCCATTTCTTCAGAAGACCACTCTAATTTTATTCTCAGCTAAACAGCAACAGTTTCTATTCTCACCTGACCTAAGAGACTCTGGCAAATCCCCATATAAATATCCCATGATCTGGTATCAGTTCAGACCTGGCTCAATCTAGGATTAAACATCACAAAATACTCTCAGACAGCAAGACTTCAAGTGGGATAGTCATACCAGAAGCTTAAAACACTGCACTTCTAAATAGTGACTTTATCCAGGCTGAGGGTTTTTTTCGGCCACAATTCACCTTAGAGGTCCCACACAGGGACCCAGAACTCATCCCACACACCATGAAAAAGTGAGAACCTAGAGCTAGTCATGAGCCCAGGAAACCAGTTACCCTGAATTCTGAATTAAAAATCCTCAAAATAAACTATTTAACAGCTCAAGAATTAGCTACAGAATTATCCAAACAGTTATAACAAATTTATAAATATATGAATAAATTCATAACCCCCCCTTAAGCAATTTATAAAGCAGAAAAATAATATGTCAATTATTTGCTGTAGATGAATGTCTTCTGCTGTAGCTGCTTCTTATGTAGCTACAAAAACAAGAGGTTTGCAACCGTGGCGTTTTGGCATAACTGCACTGCAGTTTAACTCTTAAAAAAGCAGCATCTGAAGTTCACTCTCTGAACAGCAAAGAACATGTACTTTGCTTTTGGTCTGTGTGCTTAGAAAGCAGAGGGCATGGACCTTAGAATAATGCACAACATACTAAGTCTAGACAGGAGGAATTGCTGAAGTGCTTCTGGAAGTCCTGCGCAGATAGCAGGACTCATAAACACAATTCAGGCCTCAAAACCCCCTCATTATCCTGAGATCCTTCAAGTTCACTGGATGTGACCTAGTTCAAAGTTGAATAGAATAGAATAGAATAGAATAGAATAGAATAGAATAGAATAGAATAGAATAGAATAGAATAGAATGGAATGGAATGGAATGGAATGGAATGGAATGGAATGGAATGGATTGGAATGGAATGGAATGGAATGGAATGGAATGGAATAGAATAGAATAGAATAGAATAGAATAGAATAGAATAGAATAGAATAGAATAGAATGGAATAGACTAGACCAGGTTGGAAGAGACTTTCAAGATCATCACGTCCAACCTATCATCCCAGCTATCAACATTTAGGAAAATGGATCTGGAATAGCTGAGGAATTTGCATCCAGAATATGGTGAGCTTCGTTTAAGAAAAAAAGATATAACTGATGTCAAAGGGAAAGAGACTAGAGACTGGGGACAACCTTTTTAAGCAGGGCTTGATGTGACAGGGCATGGAGTGACAGTTTTAAGCTATAAGAGAGAAGATTCAGACTAGCTACAAAAAGGGGGGTGAGACACTGCTTTAGGTTGTACAGAGAGGTGGAAGATGCCCCATACCTGGAAATGTTCCAGGTCAGGTTGGACTGGCATCTGAACAACCTGATCTAACCAAAGGTGTTCCTATTGACTGCCAGTTGGTTGGATTATATGACCTTTAACGTTCCCTTTCAACCTAAAGCATTGTATGATTCCATGGTATTTGTATGTAAAACAGCTAAAAGGATATTTTTTGGATTATGGTCAGACCTATACTTCTTGAATAGCACAGCAACTAAAATGCCAGTGCTTTTGATATGCAGCAGGAAACAGGTGGACTGATTTCACATGAGCAATGTAAAGATTGAACTGCTTCTTATTGAGTTAACAGCATATAACAACCATAAGAACCAGCCATAAAGTTACCATCTTATTTGCATGAATACCATAGTAGAGTCAATGAAAGCATTCCAGATTTACACAGTCACTGGGAGGAAGATCAAGTCCACAGAGTATAAACATTAAAAAGACCCTAATGAGGATCAAGCATTTTTGACAATTTTATTTCCAGCTAATTAGCACTGATGCTTTAGCACCATGACCTGACTGCAGTGTATTCTGCAGTGAAAGATGATTTGAAGCTACATTCATATAAATAATTCAGCAAAGAAAGATGCACAGAAGTGCTTTTGTTTATAGCACTACCAAAATTAAATACTTGGGGGGGGAATTATAATTGTCATCAACTTTTACCAGGTTGAGACTGGACTGACTGCTAGCCAGCAAGCCACCCTGCAAACTCAGAGTAATCAGTTACCAGAGCAGGTTTCTTGCAATCTGATGTGTGGGGGCCAATTTATGGTGTATCTACACAGTCCCATGTCTGTAACAGGAGGAATAGTTCTCTGTGTACAATTGGGAGATTGCAGCTACAACAGCATCATTAAGGGACATCTTGGATGGCTTGCTTTCTCCAGACCTCAGAGGGACTGTGGAGATTGGGGGCCTGCTGGCAGTAAGGGGGAAAGCACATTATATCTTTGCACAACACAGCACCCAAAACCAGAGTCAGGTGCCAGGACCACAGTCCACATACCCTGGGGCTTCTGCCACACTCTTGCTGCCAGAATATCACACACCTGCTGTAGGAACACAAAGGAACACCAAATCTGCAGGAACAACCTCCTCAAAACCCGGGATCACTGCATTTGGCAGGGTTTATTACCATGTGTAAAATCTTCACACACATGCAAAACTGTAAAGGCTACATGTACAAGTCTCAATATTTAATGTAGAATCTGTAGATGAAGCAACCTGGAAATACACTAACTATCAAGAGATAGGTTGTGTATCCAAAACCCCAAAATACCTTGACAGACGTAAGCAGAGAAACCTGAACCACTTTGTGACTCTTGTGCACAAAACAATTACTTCGTCCAAGATGAGTTTAAGCAAGAAATGATCTCTAGGCATGGCTGTTATCAAAAATTGTACAGGGAAGAATAAAACATCAGAGCAGTCTAAGGCTGCTGTGAAGGTGAGGGCACTCCTGAAGTCACAGACCATTCAAAATCTGGAAGACCTCTGCTCATCTTTCTGCTTCCTGACATGCTGCCTGGCTCAATGATTCCTATCTTCACGTATAAAAGCATTTGCCTTTTGGAAGCATTCATTCTTCCCACAGCAGATGTCCAGGCAGCTCACACATGAAGCTTTGGTGATTCAAACCATGGGAATAAGAAGGGATGAAACTCAGCTCACATTGTTGAGATCAGGTAGGCTGTGGATCAGAAGGTGCTGGGGCACTACAGCAAGAAGCAGCATATAGGAATTTAAGGCATATTGAGGCAAAGCAGCTCACTACAGGGAGCATTTGTTTGGTACATGACTGAAATACAGAACCAGCAGCAACTGCAAAACAGAACCATATTCTTTTTACTCTAAATTTCTACTGCTGTGTACAAAACATCTCAGTGAATACAAATAACTCATGCCCTATTTTACTCCTCTGTAAGAGGCAAAGTATGTTACGCAGCCAGGAGTCCCTGCATAGGATTGCTCTCTTCCCTTGTCTCAGCCAAGGTTTGGGTCAGGTTCTCAGTTGATGGAGGCTAAACACAGTGTCACAGAACTAAAGCAAGGATGCTGACTTATGGCAACTAAAGATCTGTGCCTTAAGTATGAGGAGGAGAGAGAAGGGAAATTTATTAGTGTAGTTACTTTAAAAGGCCAATTACATTTTTATTACAGGAAAGGCTTCAGCAGTTGCAGTTCTTTACAATTTATCAACCATGCCAGGAATTGGATTTATACAAATATTTTTTTTCCCCCAAAATAATTAAAATTATAAACAATAAAAATGAATTGACTGTTGATCAAGACAGTCTGGAGCAGACTGGTGGCATTTTCCATTTGCTGAAGCCTTTATTATTACCACTTTAATGACCTGAGCCTAGGCATTCTACTTCCTTTTACCATATGTCACTTTTATTCTGCTCTTCTGGACGCACATGTGGGAAGGAGCAGGGCTGATGTATGTTGGAAAAGTCAATTAATTAAAGCCTTTATTTTTACATAGCTAACATCCATGGAGTGGGAAATAAATGAATTCTAAACCAATAATAAAGAATCAACAGCAGTAATTAGACCTTTAATGAGTGACAGTAAGATCCCCAGAGAATAAACTCTATTTTAACTGTGGTAAATAAAAGATGATGCAATAGACTTGTGGGTTAGGTTCACTAGCAGAGATTTGTATGCTTCAACCAGTACCTCACCTGAGGAACAGTGAAGTCCTTGCTGAGAAGGTACTGGTTTGGGATACAGTGACTGATTCTATTGGATAGAAGCATTCAGCTGCTTCCTCACTCCCAGGAAGCTGATGTGAGTAGCTAGACTGATTTCACAGCAGTTTAACACATCAATAACATTTCAGGAGTATAATTCATCTCTGAAGCTATGCCTTGCCTTATGCTGATAGCCAGGCAAGGTGAGAAATCAGGCCAAAAGAACTATTCCAGAAGCAAGGTAGCTATTGCCTGGAGACAGAAACGCATGTACCTCCCACGTACACATCCTCTGCAGAGAGAATCATTTCAGTCCATTCATCCAGAACAAGCAAGCCCACAAATAGAAGAAATGAAGTGTTCTTTGTGCTTGGATCCACAGCATAACGAGCTAAGATCCATCCTCTCTGCCATGGGCATATTAGTAAGCAGCTCCTACTGCCTCAAGGGAAGAAAAAAAGAGGGGATAAGACAACTCTATCACACCCACACCTACCTGCTACACCAGCAGGAGATGCACAGGAGGACTGAAGAAATGAATTTGTTCTCCTCTAACTGATTCTCCTCCCTCCCTAATTTCTGTGGCTGTGATCCTAAACTGCTACCCTAGGCTTCTCCTTTTTGTAGCTACAGCAACAACTGAGAGGAAAGCAAAGACACATAATCCCAGTATGGGAGGATGTTGGAAGAGACTTCTGTAAATCTAGTTCCCCTCCCCTGCTAAAGCAGGGTCACCCAGAGCAGGCTGCCCAGGATCACAATGTTCAGGTGGGTTTGGAATCTCTCTGGAGAGGGAGACTCTATAAGCTGTCTGGGCAGCTTGTTGAACACTGAGAAAATTTCCTCTCAGCCTTGTTTTCTCCAGGCCCCAGATCTCTCAGCCTTTCCTCATCAGGGAGATGCTACAGTCCCCTCATGATCTTTGTAGCCTCTGCTGGACTCTCTCCAGTGTTTCCCTATTTCTCTTGAACTGGGGAGATCAGAATTGGACATATTACTCCAGATGTGGCCCCACCAGGGCAAGGCAGAGGGTCCTGTGGCTGCAGATACTTCCTAAGCACAGCTCTTCTCCATGCTTCTCCTAGCCTGCAGGCACCTTTTCTCCTGGCAGTTCTGCTACAAAACAATCTCACCCATGAGATCCCCAGCTCCGAGAAGACATATTTATTTGAAGCAGGCTCCAAAGACAGCAGAGCTCTATCCTTTCTCACAAGTCATTCATTAAACCTGAGTGGGCCTGACCGCATGATTCCGCCCGCTCGCGTTTCACAGAGCAGCCGTGGCAGCTCCCCATTTGCTGCTCTGTGCAAATGTTAGCAATTACAGCTTGCACAGACATGAGATATAGGAACGTGGGCTTAATTAGAGCTGAAGAGATTCAAAGATAAATATTTTCCTTCGAGAAAACCCATCTGAAACCATCCTCTAGACACTTGCTTGGCCAGCTTCTTTGTGCTAAAAAGTTGTACACATTGCACTGTGCTGGAAATCTTTAAGTAGAGCAGAGGAATCAAGAGCTCAGAGCAAGCTTTAATTCCAAATGCACCACTGATGTCTATATTCCTGTGATCCCCTGACACATTTCTTTAACCATCCAGCTGGGATTGCAGCCAGGCCAGTAACAGTTAGTTCCAGACTAGAGGAAAAGCCATTTGTGCTTTCATCCCTCTAACGTAGATCGGCAACACTAATAGTCACTGTTATGTTTATATATGACAATGAGTTAAAGCTCAAATATAAACTAGCTTTTAGAAAGAGCTTTCATCAAACCAGACTACAGAGAGTCTGAAAGCAATTAAAGTGCTGTCACCTGTCTCATGTGATATGACTTCTACAGTTCTCTACAGTTAGTCTACTGCCATTTACAGAAATAGGAGAGGTATTTTTAAACACCTCTGATCAGGTGTTGGGGGTTCGGTGTTGTTTTGTCTTTTTTGGAAACAGCTGAAAACAAGCAATGTCTGGTGCCTTGTCATCCTGTCCCCATTCCTACCACTCACTTTGATTCCAGAGAAGCGAATTCCTTGGCTGATGGCAGAAATCAAGTGGTACAATGAGAGTTTGCATGCTTGAACATTTGACTGGGTGAGGATTTATCTACCATACCAAAGGATGGTTCTGGGTAGCAATTTGCTACCTCCAGCTAAATTAAAAACTCAAAGTTAAATATTTAGAACACTAAAACAGAAAATATATTTTCTTCTTGAACAGACCCCATGTGGAAACTTCAGAAGTCTGAATCTTCATAAGCAGATTAACTTTGGCATCTCCCACCATGAAGCAGGAATATTTAAAGCTAAAAATAGCAGGCTAAAGCTGTTTTAAGTTGGATAATTCAGCCGGAGGTGGCTCTCATTTCATCTAGCTCTACCTAATTTGCTACAGCTAAAACCCATTTGAGGCATGCTGAGCAAAAGGGACAAGCAAAGCCTCCCCCCATCCATCCATAGCTTAAAACTCCGCATTAAATCTGGCGAGTCACTGCACCCATCCTGTACTGTATTTGAAAGGTCACATTTGTCTGTGCTATCATTAATCACATATCCTCACAATTTAATCAATTGGTAGAGAGATTATATTAGTAGCTTCTTAGCAGCAGCATGCAAATCTTTTTGTCCTAGTTCAGCTTCTTTCCAACACAACCAAGCCAGTTTACAGTGGAGAGGGGAAAAGCTAATGCTCATCTGGTAGAGAGACAAACACAGGAGATCCCTCTCCTTTTTGTTTTCCTACTCAGAGATCAGGGAGAAGGTACGTGGTGTGGGGAGGTGGTTGTTTAATTATACAATAGCTACAGAGAGATAACAATCTCTTTGAAGTGCTTTAACTTCTGTACCACTTTCTCAACTGAAAAAAAAAAAGGAAGCAAGATCCTCATCACTTTGAATGGTGCCAGCTTGGATCTGGGGGAGGGGACAAGGGGGAAGAACATCACATTGTGGGAGATATATATTCAAACTGATTAATAAATGTAAACACATAATTAAATTAAATAGCAGGTTAGTTTCCTGACAGCCAGGTTGTCAGGAGTGGAGAAGAGAAAGAAAGATCACAAACCCCAGTTAAATACCAGCTAAAGTGCTCAGGGTTTTCCACAGCTGGACACTGTATCTGTTTGAGCTGTGAGAATCCCTCCACCAGCTGTATCCAGCAGGAGCTAGCCTAGCGTTGTGTGCTGCAGTCCTTCATGTTGATGTCAGTTAAGCAATTCCTACTTTATTCAGCTTATGCAAAATCAGAATAATTTTAGCCACACGGTGACTCCTCTTTCCCTTTCCAGGACTAAGACCCAAAGATTTGTCATGATGAATTTCTTGCTTTAATGAGGATATTCTGGCCTGTGCTAGGCAGGTATTACCTGCTGCTAGCTACAGAAAGATTGTATTTTCAGCTATGGAAATACTTAGGTGTAGTTGTGGAGGAGGAAAATGCCCCAAGTGTCTTGAACTGATCAAATATGCAGTCCAGAAAGAGATACATTTTAGAAGACGACTGCTTGAACAGGGAAGGCAGAATACACTGATGACATTTTTCCCTTCCACTGAAGTCCTTTAGAAATGTGTATTCTCAACAGGCAAACTACAAACTTTAATCTTCAGAAAAGAAGGAAAATCTAGAGCCAGAACACAAAGAACAAATGAAATCAATTCCACTGTCTCTGTTATTTACTGACTGATCAAAACTCTCCAGCTGTGATTTTTTCCATTCAAACACATGTATATGCCTGAATTTCATAAGAAACGAGGACTGATCACCTCAGTAAAGAAGTGTTTCCAATTAAATCACACAGCTGTTTAGCAGCCAGTAAAGCAGAGGAAGAAGGGAAAGATGATTATCTGAGCACAATGTATGAGAGGTCATAAAAGGTGATTCCTATTCTTGAGGTCTGCAGATCTGATCCTGCAATCTCAGCTGGTGCTTACAGAATTTTGGCCCTCCCATGGCATCTATTTAATCTTATATACAAGACAAATGCCCATACATGTTTTTCAATGAAATGTTGGTTAATTAAGCAAGATTTTTTATTAAATAGTATATCATTTTGGTGTGCCATATGACATATGCTTTATCACAGCAATAACTTACATTTATCTTTGTGTGTTTGCAAATATTCCCCAGAGACCAATAAAAGGGCATACAGCATAATGGCTTCTCTTCAACTGTAATCATTACTAGTGAGACATATTAAAGTACTGGAGGTGAACTGAGGGCTTGTAAAAGATGAGCTCTTTTATATGTGTGTGTGTGTGTTGTATTTAATATAATTTGGGTACTATAAAAGATGACACCTTATTCATCACCTCACAGTGACAGTGCAACGTCAGGAAGCACTAGCTTTGGTAGCAAAACTGCCTAAGTTCACAGAATAAACAGATCACAGAACACAGAATTAACCAGGTTGGAAAAGACCTTCAAGATCATCAAGTCCAGCCTATCACCCAACAGCATCTAATCAACTAAACCATGGCACTAAGTGCCTCATCCAGTCTTATTTTAAACACTTCCAGGGACGGTGACTCCACCACCTCCCTGGGCAGCCCATTCCAATGACCATACACTCCTTCTATGAAGAATTTCTTCCTAACATCCAGCCTAAACTGCAAAATAGTTTTAAGATCACAGAATCATAGAATTGTTTGGGTTGGAGGGGACCTCAAGCATCATCCAGTTCCAACTGCCCTGCCATAGACAGGACACCTCACACCAGATAGATTGCCCAGAGCCACACCCAGCCTGACCTTAAAAACTCCCAGGGATGAGGTTTTGACCACCTCCCTGGGCAACCTGTTACAGTGTCTCACCACCCTCATGGGGAAGAACTTCTTCCTAACATCCAATCTCAGTCTACCCATTTTTATTTCTTTTTCCATTCTCCCTAGTCCTATCATTACCTGACACCCTAAAAGTCCCTCACCTGCCCTATTTTCCCCTTTTCCCCTCAAATCCCAGAGCACCTGGGTTCTGTTGGAGTCTCCTCCCACCCCAGGTGTGACCACTTGGCCCTCCCCACCCACTCCCCTATTTAATCCCCCCTAGGTAAAGCAGAAGCCCCAAGCTGAGCCCTTCTGGGCTGGAGGATCCTCCTCTCCTCACTGGTGAGTGCCCCTGGTGCACACTGGGTGATGGTGGTGGTGATACCAACAAAGGCCGGGGGGCCTGGTGGCCCCCCGGCCAGGTAGGGCAATGATTGATGACTACTCCAATATCATCCATGGTTCCTGACTGGGGCTGGCTCCTCTGTGTGGTATCTTGCTGCTGAGGGTCTTGCCCCTGGCTCTGGGATGGGTGCACAAATGATGGTGGTGGAGCAGGAGCTGTTTAGTCATATGATATTATGCTAATTACACTATTTTTACTTGCAGGCCCCCTGAGTCTGCTCTCATCATTCAATAAATCTCTGCTTTTGTGCCTCATTTACAGAGCTTTTCTTCCTCCTCACTGCTTCCTTTTCAGAAATAAGGAAGGAAAGGAGGAAGCAATAAAGAGTATCTGGAAAATACATTCACCAACATGCCCACAATGAGTACACCGTTTCTGAGATAAGCCCTCACTGCCTAACATGTCCCCACACATAGTTGGCATCTCACCCAGCCTCCTGAAAATCAGGTGTCATGGCATAATTTCCTCAAGAACTCCACTACCTGTTCTTCTCTTCTTGGGATGGAAATGTGCCCCACTGCTGGGAGCAACTGGCTTTCCTCTGATTCCTACTCCCACTGTTTCAATCAATCAACTCTGAACAGGAAGCTCTACCTCCTCTTTTCTGCTTTCACAGCTCAGAAGTCCTTTAAGTTGGGTGGTTTTAGTTTGCCCCCCCCCCCCATTATTATTATTTGGAGACATACAAGAAATTACTCCTTGGTAAAAATACTGTTCCAAGAGTGCTTTGCTCCTACCTTGGAAGGTTTACTTTTGGAGAGAAAATATTTATAATCGCTATCCAATCCCACCACAGCAGACAAACTGGTTCCATCTTATTTGGAAAACAAAGCTTTGTTTCCAAGGCTTAGAGCCTTTCAAAACTTAAGAGAGCATCCAACTGGCAGAGAAATTTGAATGCAGAAATAGATCTTCAGTTAAAATTGTGTAGAATCACAGAATGTTAGGGGTTGGCAGCAATCTTCAAAAGAGTATCTAGGCTCACCCTCCTGCCAGAGCAGGATCACCTAGAGCAGGTCACACAGGAAAGAAAGATTTTCCTAAATCTCTGAAAGTAGTCTGGATTCCGAGAATTCTGAAAGCCAAACAAAGATTCAGTGTCTAAACTCACATAGGGGATGTTTTATTTCAGAAAATGGACTAACATCCAATGAGGATGTCCATCACCACTCTCCTCAAAGAGTCAGTGTGTTTAAATAAGAACTTGATTTCCATACAGACCTGCACAAATTGCTGTCTGTGCAATAATAACAGATCACCACATTGTGCCTGCATCATGTGGATGTTGTCATCACAAATTACACCTTCACCTGATAGCTGAAAGTCTCCCAACTGTCATCCTAGTAGGTCAGATGCATTCAAGTCTCTTGAGCAGGGTGTCCAGAATCCCAACATTACAAACACTACATCAAAAGAGAGACTTTGGCTGAGGAATGTAACTTGAGCAACATCACGCATCTCAGGGAAGTTCTGGCTGTATCCTTCCTCTCCAGTTTAATTCTAGCTTCCAAACAATCTCAAACAGCCAGTGCCACGAACACATGAGATGTGTTCAGTGCCCAGGTCCTCATAAACACCATTTGAGCATGAAGCCGTTTAATCTTCCTTAGAGCTTCTGGATGGTACAGTTGTACAAATATCAGAGAGCCTTAGTATTTATTGCTTTTCAAACAGGAATAATTAGGATGTGTATGACTTGCTTATCAAGACAACACATATTAGTAACTCAGGAGTTACTAACTCTACCATGTGTACCTATCTGTCTATGTACAAGAGATGGGGTTTACTTATCACTCCACATGTCTGCTATGAAAGACATCTGACAGGCACAATAACAAAAGCCCTGGGACAGCAAACATACCAAGGTAACTAGCAGTTCTATCCTATATTCTATTTCCTCTCACAATAAATCAGCTCAGTATCATCTCAACAGCTCTTTAAGGAGAGCTTTACCAACCCCTTGTCATGACTAGCTGCTCTAATGAGGGGAAAAGGTCCCTTCCAGCCCCTAACATTCTGTGATTCTGTGTGAAAACTGAAAACTTGTTTCCAGTTGTTTTCCTACATGCTAATATAATTAAAGAACTGCCGAGTTTCAGCTTGTCTCAGAATTCTCAGTCAAGGAATGGTATCTCTGTTTTATTCAGTGGTTGCCCATTGTTAAAAACAAGCATAGTAAGATGTAAAGGAAGGGAAATGGTCTGAGACTCCCAAAATGATCAATGGTCTGAGTCAGCAGGTTTCTGCTTAAGATGATGAAGAACTAAAGGAGAAGTGCTCAGGAGGTACCCAGGATATACTGCTGCCATAGATACTGTCTCCAGCATCTCTCTTTGGCCACATGGCCCCATCATATGTACAGCAGAGTGACAACTAGACATTGCCCCTTCTGCAAGTATAAAAGGGACTCTCCTCATCATCTAAGGAGAAGAAGTGGGCAAAGAGAAGACAAGAAAAACCTGTTTAATTAATTTAAGGTTGCATTTTTGAAAGTGGCAGAGACAGAAAAACTTTCTCCCCAAAGCCCTTGTTTGTAACTTTTTGCACACAGGAGAGCTACTTATGTCATGGGAGAATAAAAAAGGTCTCTCCAACCTTATTCTTCTGGCCAGAAGATATTCCCCAAACCTACACCTGTCTTAAAAGGAACTGAGGATTTCCTCACATCAGCCCTCCAGTCAGAGACTTTTGAAACATATATAAATAAGTTCCAGTGGACCTTTATTATGATTATTATTACATCCCTGTTACCATGTCCTCCTACTCTTCCATCCTCCTTTCCCCAACACCCTACTTCTCTGAAATCCAGGTGAACCAGTTGTCAGGAAGAGGAAAGCATCAAAGCTGCCCATAGAAAAATCCTGTTAAAGGGGAAACCTGTGCAGAACTGGCTGAACTTGCCAGAAGAGATCCAAATGCACCATGTCTTTGTGGGGTTCTGCTTGAAGACCTGAAAAGCTACAGGTCCGCTAATATTTTTGTGTTAAAAGTGGCAATGACAAAGCACAACAAACATTCTTTGTCTCAAACAGGAAAGGTATTCCTCGTGATTTAGGAACTATTCAGTGTTATCTACTAGCCTCTAGACTCATAAGTTGCATACGGT
Source organism: Dryobates pubescens (assembly GCF_014839835.1). Taxonomy (NCBI): domain Eukaryota; kingdom Metazoa; phylum Chordata; class Aves; order Piciformes; family Picidae; genus Dryobates; species Dryobates pubescens. The sequence continues at coordinate 8,550,027 of NC_071643.1, forward strand.
AAGAAAATCAAACCAAATAGCATTGTCACACTAAAACAAACACAAAATAACTCACGGGAACTCTATAGGCTGAAATTTGTTTGCACAAATTATTCAGTGAGCACTTATGAATAATGAATGCATTGTGGAAGTCACGAGCAGCTTGTGAATGATTCATGAGCTGAAATGTGGGCTGAATTTGTCAGATAACCTTATTTTCCACAGATCGCTCAACCATCTCCTACATGAAATGGTACCAACTGGATTCCAAATAGCCCTACCTGCTTTCTGTAGTGTCAGAAGAGATTTAGAACCCAAATTTCTGGAGACTTTCCCTAATATTGCCTGTCAAAGCTCTTCTGGAAAAACGAGCAATTATCCAGAATCTATACTAATGCCCTCCTGTATTTTAATTACCAAAGGCCACAAAGTGACAATTTTGCACCTACTCTGTCAATCCCCAGTCTGCAAAGAGGATGTGGATGGAAATTGCCTATCACGTAGCACTTCACAGAATAGAAATAGTCCTGCCAATCACAGCGCCTTTAAAAGGAGTCATTATTTTTGAGTGAGTTGTCTGGGAGAGAGAAAATAACTAAAGCAACCACAGAGAGCAAAGAAAGTTGAGCAGAAATTTTGAGCATTTTATTGTGAAGTATTTTTAGGAAATTAACTCCAACTTGACAGTTTATAACACAATCTCATTTCTTGAAGGTTGTTCCTCCACAGCCAGCCTGAGGAAGGAGTCTGAAAGTAATCTATTGGTATATACAAAAGGCTTCCATGTCATGGGTAGTACTGGTACACAGGGAAAAGAGACTGATACCCATCTCCCTACAATCTCCTTTCAAGTTGATGGCACCCAAGTTTACAGAAAGCTGTAAAAAAACCTGAATTAAGCAGCTAAATCTGTCACATTCAAACATCAGAAGGGCAAGCTGCACCTCTTGGCCCAACTCCTCCTTGGTCCCAGAAGGACATAGAAAGTGCTGTCACTGCATCCTCCAGGCATCAGGTACTGCTTATCTCTGCCCTTTCACAGCAGCCACAAGGCAGAATGCCCTTCTGCTCCCCCAGAACCGTGACAAACTTGGCTGCAGGTGAACCAGGGAACATCCTTTCTAAAAGCATTGTGATTTTACAAGTCAGCCTTGCAAAGCCCAGACAACAGCAGGTTTAACACCCCATTACTGTCAAATAGCATGTGGGACCCACTGCCTTCATTTAATGCTCCTGGTTTGCTGAGTGAACACCAGGATGCAGGGAGGCTGCAAGCCCTCGCACGCGATGTCAGCAGTCACCCCGAGTGTTCCTTCACAGCCTGTCACACCTTCAAAGGACGAGGACATGGAACAGCTGCTGTGTGCACTGGCTTAAGGAGGAACAACTTCTCAGGTGGGATTTCATCTCCCTTGGGCTGGAACAACTCCACATGGTGGAAAGCCACTAATGATCATGCAGTGCTGAGCCGAGAAAGGCTCAACCTTTCTTGCAGCCTTGATTATACTGTGTTTGCTGCTTGCTTATGCAATCGTAAGGAGGGATTGCTGCAGTATTTGCTAAAAGACTGGGAGAGCCTTTGACCTTTTGTTTTGCTTACTGCAACCTCTGACAGCTCCAGCATCACGACAGCTCACAGCAAACAGCAAGCACTGAACTATTTATTTGGAGCACAAATGAATAATGAATAGGAGCTGAATAAGGACTCCTGCATCAGCATTCTTACCCTCAAAGTGCCAAAATGCAACAGGCTACTCACAAAACAAAACCGCACACAGATGAAAAAACAGCATTTCCCCAGTGATTTATTGCAAAGTTCAAGAATGGGTTCATCCTGAGTGAATAAAGGAAGCTGCATTAGAGCTGATGTCAGCTCTAAGTGCTTCAGGAGAAACTGTGGTTTGGGAAAAGTGAGAGGAAGCATTAATTAAAGATTTTTGGAAATGGCTGGAATCGATTTCTGGCTTCTTATCTGGACAGATACAACAAAATCAAAGTGGAAACAGGTTTAACATATTCTGAGAGGTGCTTTATGCTCTTTTTGTTTACGACCATCATCCCAAATCAATAGGTACCCTCATATGACTGAGACATGGGCATTGCAATAGGATGTATTGTTAGCATGGGCAGGAAATGGTTTGCTTGAGGCAATTAGGAGAACAGACATACAAGCCTTCATGATAATGACAAAATTGTGAGGGGTTTTGACTGCCCAATTGGGTTTTGTCGTTGTTGGTTTTGTTTGTTATGTGTTTCATTGTTTGGGGTTTTTGTTGTTGTTTGTTTGTTTTTCCCAGCAGGGGTATAGAATGACCTAACCACAGACTCATCACACATTCACAGTAGAAAGCAACAAAGAGCATATCAAAAGCATCAGCCTGCCAGGAAGAGGATGAAGACTAAACTATCTTAATTGTTTCCTCCATGAGTAAGCATAAAGGACCTGAATGAAGATCAGCACAGCTGTTACAAGTGGAAAAGCCACCACATGATAAATGGTCACAGACTGTGGCTTGTTGAGATGACTCTTGGGTTCTGTTGCTTAGAGGTACTTCACAAACACAAAAACAAAGAGAGGTAAATGCCAGTACCTGAGAACTCTGCTCCAGAAACCTACTTGCTTTAGACAGAAAGCTGAATTTTTAGTTGTCTACACAATGAGGTTCTAAAAATGAGGTGGGGGGAAACTGGCCACTTTTAAGATGAAGCTCAATTCACTCCTGAATGCTTCAGCAGCTTTGTAGGAGACTTGTTGGAAAAAATGCACAACTGGATGCCACCTTCCTCTTCCTTGTTCAAATTAATCAAGTGAAGCTGTACAAGCTTCAGCCACCACAGGCTCAAAAACACTCAGAGGAGGGTGTGTTTCACTGCTTTCCAGGCACACACAGATCAAGGTAAAAGGGGCTGGGAAAACTGACTGCATCATCTCCACCAGCAAGTATTGTGAAGACACAAACAAGGGCAGAACAGTGAAAGAAAAGTAACTACGAAGCTTTGGGTGAAGCAATCTGGGTATGAATCATCTGAGGAACTTTACCACTGCTTGTCAAGCAAATTATTCATCCATTTACTTCTGCTGGAACTTCACTGGTTCTAATAAATATCCCAAGCTTTAAAAACAACACACAGTGGTAAATTGGCAAGATTAGATATCTTTATACCCTGTGCTCTTATACCCACAGTGAAGAAACTGAAAATTCTGGCAACGAGGAGGCAAAGAACCAATTTTGCACAAACAATCTGATTTTTATTTCTAGTTCAAACTAAGAAAAAATCTTAAAGCTTTGTCTTACCAAATACATACCCTTCAAACCAAGGAAATGAATAGTTTCAAATGGCATAACTCTTATACTCTACATAATAGCCACAGTGGCACAGAGAAATGTAAACTTGACTGTGGCACCAACTTTGTTTGCACCTGAAATAAATCTCAATACTTACCTCGAAGTGCAAGTACAACACAAAACATTTTAAAGAAATACAAAATTAGCCAACAACTTATGCTGGCCAACGTTAAATTAACATCAGTGGCCATCAGCAATGGAATCACAACACAGGGACACTGAACACTACTACAACTAAAGGAACAAAATCTCATTTTGAAGTGGAGCTGTAAGAGTTTACTAGAAAATTTGTGTGGTTCTGTAAATTTAATTTTTTCAACAGCTTCTATATTATCAGGCAAAATGCATGCAATGTATGGAGACCTCAGGACTACGACAGAAACACCTGATACTGTACATGCAGAAAAATACCCAAGTCAGGCTTAGAGCTCTAGCGTAATTTCCAAATGCCCTCTTTAAACCTGCACTTGACAACCAGATATGTTTAGCTTACTTTTGGCATAGCTTGGAATTCAGGGCAGTCCCCAGCTCTGCCCTTCTGAGTGTCTGGGAATGGTAAACAAATTGCAGATAATTATATTCTGTCTCTTAGCAACCTTAACTGGCTGGCAATGAAGTTCTTGGGCTTTTTTTTTTTCCTCCTGATGTATTCTGGTAGTGACATTTTTTCCACAAATTTTAGACCCAGTCTGACAAAACCCTTTTGTGCAGACTCTCCTGGAGCAGCTAATCAGTAAGTGAAAAAACAAACCCAAAGATCAGCGGGTGAAAGCTGCCATCTTGTTTATAATCTCTTGGGAAGACAATTCACAATAAACATATATTGAGGACAAACAAATGACTATGGAGGAAGAGGCTAGTCAAAATATTTTGTCATGAGCCTAACTAACCTTTTTCACTGCAGTAACAGCAAACAAACACACTATAGAAATCTGTGGTTTAAACACAAACATGTAGATGCAAAATCTTCATTTCAGTGGAGTGGCCAGAGCCTTTGTTCAGTGCCTTCCTGGGAAAGAACTGATCTCAAAGTTCTCCTACCCTCTTAAGAATATCAGAGCTGATTGTTCTCAGCAAAGTAAATATGCTGAAAAAACAGCACTGTCATAAGATACAATTAAAACGGTAACTTAAAATACCTTAGCTTGCCCAAACAGTTTTTATTACACACCATCTTAAAACGTTTCCAGACTCGAACACTGATTGCACATCAGAATCCTTGTAGGATTGCTGGCAGAGATGCAAGGATATGCTCTGTACCTTCCCTATCTGTGGCCCTAATAACACCCATAATACTGCTTCTCAGTTTAATGGCCAATTGATGTACAAACACCTCTCTGCATTAACTCCCAAAGCAGGTTATCATCTCTAAAGTGGTAACCAAACAACAAACTCATCAGAAGCAGAATATGAGGAGACAGCAGTCTGTCACTGAATAGTGTTAATTGTAAGTATTTGCACCTTGACTGATTGTTTGGGCAATGGAGATGAAAATCTGACAGACTCAAACCAGACACATAAACCAGACTTCCCCAACGTTCAAAAGCAACACCATAAACTGCAAAAATGGTTCATTTCTGCACATGGACCTGACAATTGGCCTTTCCAGCTCTTGGTAAATTGCACCTGCACAGCATACATAAGAGCCTAAGCAACTTAAGGGTTTTGGAGAGCAATTAATAATTAAGACTAACACAGTCTTTTCACAATGTTTTCTTGCTGTTCTCCATTTCTGTCAAGCACCTGCTGATGTTCCTGGGCTCAAATAAAGTGCTTGCCGCAAAAACCTCAGGTTGCAACTAGGTGAGAAAGAGAAGCCAAGCCACTTCAGTCAGAGATCTGATAGAGGAAAGGAAAAGAGAAAGGGAAAGGGTTTCCTTCCCACCACATGCTGCTTTAGTTGAGAATCTGTTTTCCAGCAGGTCCTGAGTACACAGGTGTGCTCCACTCAAGAACAGTGCCAACCGGCAACAGATATGACACCAGAACCAGCACATGCTGTGTCTGCCCTTCAGCGGTGGAATTAGGGCAAGACTGCATTTCTGCTGGCCCCCTTTCCTTCATAGGCATGAACCTGATTCCACTCCAGCTCCATCTTTGAACTTTTCTTTGTTCATCACCACATATTCTACTGAGGTTGCAGCCCCTCAGATCTGCTAAGCAAATGCCAAGCAACATTTCTTGAAGAAGTTGGGAAAAGCCTGTAACAGGCTACATTTTGCTGGATGTTAGAGATCAATGTCATTATCAGACCTGTGAGGATGTATGTTAAGCAGCAAGGAGCAAAGGTCTTTTCAGGCAAATGTTTTGGGAATGCTTTGTTGAAGCATTGGAATGGACCAGGACTGTTATGTTCTATCCTCACTTATTCTAGTAGGAAAAAAAGGTAAAATTAAATCAGGGAAAAGCCCACAGAGAGAAGAGCAGAAAATGATTGCTCAACTCTACCAAAAAGCCCTTTAGTTTCCAATTCATAATAATGAATTAGAAAACCACTATTTTATCTTTGCACGTAGAATCATAGAATGGTTTGGGGTGGAAGGGACTTTAAAGATGATCTATTTCCAACTCCCTGCTATGGGCAGGGACACCTCCTACCAGACTAAGTTGCTAGGTATTTTCCAAATGGAAGACAAGCAGAAGAAACCATGTATAAGCAGAGTCTTCTCAGCCATTATCCATATTTTAGTAGCTTACAGCATCTCTGAGGACAGGAAGAAATGCAGATGATGCTGATGGAAACACTACGATGCTCCAGTCCAGTTTCCCTTTAAGCAGCTGGCAGAGCCGCAGCAGTCACGTGGCAGGCCCATGCGTGTTGAGGTCTGTGCTGCCTGTTTAATAAGCCATGAAGCTGTGGCTGAACTGCTGTGTGCATCATGTGATAGCAGGGTTGCCATGGCGAGGACATATGCAGTTCTTCATCGGCTTCGTCACAGCCAGAGCAGAATTCAGATTAACAATGCGGGAACGGGATTTCTTAGGAATGAAAGCTGCACTTAGCTTAGCCTAACAGTTCAGCTCTAAAGCTGAAATAATTTGAATTATCTCTTCAATGGTATTTGTGATGTGCCGATTAAAGCACTTTTAATCTCAAAACAAAGCCATGTAACACAAGCACTATCAGCTTAGTCTCTAAAAGCAGCTGTGTATTTGGTGTATTCCAGCACGTGAATTTCAGGGTACTTCTGCATTTAAACGCAGGAAATCGTATTTCTGCTTCAGCCCTCGAAGGCAGACATAACTAGTAGAGAGAGGAATGAGGGGCAACTGTTTCAGTGGAACAACAAAAGCCATGTCAAACCAAACTCCTGGTTTTTTCAAATGTGCTAATCCTCGGGCTGAGAGGCAATGCAAGAGATTCCTGTGAAAGATACTCCTGATGAGGCAGAAAACAGGTAACAAAATCAAGCATCATGCTAAAAGAATAGGCTGATGAAGTCCTGCCTCATAGGAGCTGCCATTCCTAACTCAGTGTAGGAATATGGCTGGAGCTACCAGCCAAGATGTTTCTCCTATAATAAAATTGCATAACAGATGACATGGTCCTCTATGCTTATGGAAGATGAACATCAAAACCTAACCACTGCAATACTGGATGCACTTTCAAGATGCAAAGATCAGATTTGGTTGTGCTACTTGGCTTTGTTTAAGACAAAATTGCTGACATCTCTCCAGTTCAGCTTATTACCAAAAATTAGAGAAATGAGATCACTTCTCAGATCTCCTAATGTCATTTCGGTGTGAGGCTGCAGGATTGTCTCAGGTGAGAGTTAAAGCTGACCATAAGATAAATAACTTCTCACATGGCCCAGTACCTCTCTTCCAGCCTTGAGCTTGCTGCAGACAGCAGGAATTTGCTTCTCCATAGCTGCATGCAGAGAAACAAAACAAACTTTATGTTTAATTATAGAAGATTATTCTCTAGATGGGCTACATTTTTAAACAATCTCCTTGGTAATACTAAAGGACTCAGCAGTTTCCTTTTGTCTTTAAAGATTCAATTAAAAGTATGTTTCAGAAATTAAATTACAGCATGAAATTAGCTAAGGGTATGAAATACTGCATTTGCCCTGGCATTCAGGGAAAGGCTGTACAGAGCAATTCACTTAATGGCTCCTAACATGTGATCTCAAGTTAATAACCAAAGTGCCCTCAGCCAGCAGAGGATCTACTGGCAAGATACACCCTATATAATCCACCAAAAGGAGAGATAGATTAAACTCAGGTAATTCTTATTAATTTATGGTAAACCCTACCATTATTCTCATTTTTTATCTCTTAAAATGTTATGGCTTTGTCAAGTGACACACTTGCTGGCAGGAATATTTCTGAAGGGTTTAGCTGGATGTGGTCTTCTCAACTGTGACACGTTCCAGCAGCATCTGTCTGAGTCTGTTGGAAGCATTTGTTTCTCTGTAGCTTTCTGAGAGTACTGCTGGATGCAATTCACCAGAACCACTGGGGATACACTGCAGTTTGTTCTTTGCTGTAGTAATAGAAGTAAGGAAATGAGCAGTCCCCTAACTCCTCACATGTCCCTTTAGTCACCCGTTGGGTACAATTTCAGCCCATGGTGTGAGATGCCTTCGTGCTGGGTTAGTGATTCAGAGGAATCTAATTTCCATGTGGGGTCCTTGGGTACTGTGCAATAAAAAATAAAACAAAACCCAATTCCACTGATCACTGCCTTCTGTGGGACCAAACCAGCAGACTTTGCTCATCCACAGGCTCCTAGCAATGCTGTATGCTGCAGTGCAGGATACTGACAGGCCCCAGCTAAGCTGAGCTCTCCCAGGGCCACCCCACACAAGATAAAGCATGGCCTCCCAGCACAGGATGTGGCTGTAAGGCTCTGTGTTGTTGATGAAGACCCTGTGCTGAGGACACGCTACAGTGGGGCTTTTTGTTTGGTTAGTTTTGTGGCTTTGGGGTTTTTTTAATACTCTTAAACTGATTTCACTTAGGATTACAAGTAAATTAGAGTGCAAAGCCAGAAGGAAAAGTAAAAGGAGTCTCAAATTAACTATAAAACCTACAGCTAGTACGGTCTCTGCAACCCATTTCTCCTGTAATCTCTCCTTACTCCCGTTTTAATCCAATCGCATGAAAATCTAATCAGTGCACACGCACGTTCCTCTTTTCATACACATTTTAGCCACTGATCTGGCATAACTCAGCAACAAGATGCCCACCCCCAGCTGCTTCTGCTGCAGCAGCAGGTCTGTACTGACATTCCCTTCTTCCAGGGGTATGCCTAAGACCACTCTTCCTTCTTTAGGCTAAGAAAATGTTCATGCTTTCCTGTGAAGGAAAATAAATAGACAGCTAAAGGCATGCATAGACAGTGAGAAGGGGGCTGAGAAGGACAAGCAACAGGAGCAAACATCTGCCAGATGTGTGAGGCACAAAGTAATCTTTATCATTAATAACAGCCAAATAAGCTGTGATTTATGGCCCTGAAAGAACAATACACTAAGCTGACTTGCTCAAAGAATACACTTTCCTTCAGCTTTATGAACAGGTACAATGGATTTTTCTGCAGGAACAAAGATTCACTCACACTAGCACAGACCTTCATATCTGCTGGGCTCCCAGATTGATGCTGTGTGTTCCCAGTGCTTACTCCACAGTTTTGGCTGAATTTTCAAAGGACATGTGGCTAAACAGGTATGTCCAGGAGTGTGTCCAGCTGCAATTTCACTACTTGTGGGTCAGAAGACTCCTCTCTGCAAGTCTTCTTTACATTAATTCAGGTCACAGGCAATTAGAATGTTGGCCAGGTGCCAGTGAACTTCAGTGTGGAGTATGTTTTGGTTACTGGAAGTCTTGTAACATAACAGATCAATGCTTTCATCTTGCCAGCAAGTCATGAGCTAGACTTTATTAATGTTCCATGGCCTATTCATTGTCCTGTTTTGCTGAATATATATTTCTCTGTTAATGAAGTCCACCCTAGATTAGATATGAAGACTCTATATTATCTGGACATGCTTGAAATCAGTCTTGCTGGTTTTAAATCCAGTCTTCACAACAACAGGCTTTATTTATTTATGTTCTAATTGATGCAATTTCATGATCTAGCTGAAGACATTTTCCAAAGAACCCTGACTGGTTGTGCAAAATGTCTGCTTCCCCACTGCTCAACATGCATCTTGTCTTGCTAAGAGGGGCTTTTTGATTGGAGCCAATGCTAGAGCATTTAAACTACTAGGTTAAAATTACAATCTTGCATTCTATAGTGAAAGAGCAATAAAGAGTAAAACACAAACAAAATGAACAAACAAACAAAAAAAACCCCAACACATCCCCCCTCTAACAACAACAACAACAACAACAAAAAACAACCCAATTTGAAATAGATATAGGATGGGAAGGAATGACTGAAAAGTGGCCATGAAGACCCACACAGCTCCCAGCATGTTTCGACGATGGCTGCCAGCATAGAGCAGATCTCCTCTGAACGACTCAGCGTGCAGAGGAGGCACCAGCTCGTGGGCTGCATGTGAGTACACGCCTAAATGAAACTGGAGCGCAGCCAGTTCACCCATTTACAGAGGTGGGCTGTCAGCCTGCAAATGCCCAGAGCATGGAGTTCTTAGACTGGATTTTAAAGGGAAGAAAAGGAATCTGTAACACCTTCAGAAGTCCTCTAGGGTCTCTGTCCCCACACTTCTTTTAAATGCAGTAAATGAATCCTGAGCAAAAATGTCCCCACTTACATAGCACACCAGGGTATGTCTGAGCAAATTCTTGAATGAGGAAGCAGAAGAAATCATCTAACTGTCCTAAAAAGTGGTAAGAGTTTTAGGCAAAATTTGTGGAAGATTCATTGAAAAATAATATCAGGATTTAGAGGCTACATTTATAATGTTCTCTGGTTTATTTCCTTGGAATTCCCAAGCATGCTATCAGTCTCTGTGCTAAATTTTAAACAAGACTTGTTGCCTAATTGTCCTAAAATAAAACTCAGAATAAGAGTAGGGGCACTATCGCATCGTTTGCATTGTGTCTGTTGTTTATTCTGTGTGGCAATAATACAGACGGCCATATGGATCCCAGCATTTGGAAGGGAGGATTTGTTGGCTAGATCATCACATCTGTTTACTTATAAATGCAACAAAAATACATTTGGAGGTCACCGACTGCACAACCATTTTCCTTACTCTTGATGAAAAAAAGCTGTCAGTGCTACTCTCCCTACACCAACCCAGCTTCAGAAAAGACCCTACAAAATCTTCAGGAGAGAAACAGTTTGAAATCATACAAGAATTAGTCTCTATCGTACCTCAGCAGTCGCTTCCACCACAAAGGTGGTATCACAACAATCATTTAATCTCAGATGAAATGAGTAAGCAGCATGTCCAGGAGGAAGGTAAATAAAACCACCAGAGCCACAGTTAAGCTTCCTCATAACACATACTCTGATTAAAGGAGCGCGTTCCACTGACCTCATACCCAAGAATCACATTCACCGCGTGAGCTCAGATAGGAATTAAAAACAACCAAAACAACAACACAGCACACAAAGAAACCCAACCCAAACCCTAAAACCAAACAAGCCCTCGAAATCCCCACACCAACACACCACACCAATTACAACAGGTTCATAAGATTGTCATTTAGAAGAGCTCAATAATCTGCTTGCAGGTATTCCAGCCAAACCCCTCACCACGATCCAATCCCTTCATTGCACTTCCTTCACTTTTTTGTTGAGTCTGGCTGTAAGAATATCATCAGCTAGCATGCACAAGCATTCCTGAAAATTCAGAAATATCTAATTCACTACACAAAATTTCAACCATGGACAAACAAATGATCAGGAAAAGAAGGAGCAATATTGCAACAATTCTTTTGCTTGAAGTATTTTTTCTGACTTCAAGATACTATTCCAACCAGCAAATTTACAACAAAAATATTTTCCTTACCTTATTTTTGATTCTGCTAGAAACCTTTTTGGCAGAAACACCCTAGCACCTCCATAATCTCTAAGACTACAATCATTTTCTCACTTGAACAGAGATTTTGGCAGTGAATAATGCCACGCACAGAAATGTTTTGTATTTATTTGCTGTGATAAGCCTTGACTTTTATCTGCGGGACTCAACTTACATCTTGTTCATGAAGGAACCTAAAGACAGGGACCACAGAGAACTATGGACAGGTAATACCTGAATTCAATTACTCCCACAAACTTAAAAAAATATTAAAAAAAACCCAACACACCACAACAAAGAAACAAAAAATCTCCCCCCCACAAAACCACAACCACAACAATCAACACCTCCACAAACAGCGCAAGAGCAAAATACGATCTTACTTTTGCCGATGGGCTAGTCTTCAATATATTTGCTTTGCCAAAGTCAGGAGAGGTTAGGATGACAGCTGTTGATTACAATTCCTGCTTTATTACAAGAGCTTAGCTCTGCCCCTGGCTTGGCTGGCCCATTTCTGCTTGCTTTAACACAGAACAGTGCTCCTAAAAGCTCCTCCTCTTGACAGCATCTGTCTGGATACTTACCTCAACACGCAGAAGCAAGGCTTTCCACAGAGCCATTTAGGTTCTGGGAACAGGCTACAAAATCAGAAGCGAAAAATAAATATTTTGATGGCTGTGTCCAGGCAGAAATTCCTGCCCACTAACACCAGCAACTGTACACCAGAGAAGAATCTAGTCTTCATGTTAAAAATCAAAATGATGACTTCCTCAACAAAAAGAGCAGCTTGAATGACACCTGAAAACTAGAAGGCAGAACTGTGCCTCCTAGGAAAGTGGGCACACTCCCTATGATTAATGCACCACATCTCAGCCTTCAGAGGAGGAAGGTTCATTATTTGTTTCTTACCAAGACTTGGTATTTATACAATTTAAAAAAAACCCAACTGGTGATATATTCACACAAGACTATGAATAATAGATGAAAAGTATTTAAAATGTATGCATTTCAATTACAGATGAGTCAAGAAAGCAACTGCTCATCCTAACAGATGCCCCATGTAAGCTCAAAATACTCACCTTTTCCCTGGCACCCATAACAGCTGAAGTAAATCTACCTTCTATTCCCAGAAACACTGCCTACAGCAGATACTGCACCATGGTAAATGTCCATGTTGCAGTGCCACGACTTCACTGCCAGTGACAATGATACTGCTTCATAACTTTATTTGCAATTTATAAGCCCTGTGGGCAATATGCCAGGATGTTGCTTGGGTCTGGACACAGCCGCCTGAACAGACAGTGATCAATTAGTCAGATGAGGCAAATAAAAGGTAGAAGAAAAGAATAAAAGGACTGAAAATTAGGTCCCAAATATATGAACTAACGTAGTTATCATGGCTGACTCTCAGCTACTGATCGGCACGTTAATCTTATTTTCTCTGCATGATCGCTAAGTACCATACCAAAATTAGGTCAGAAATTCAGATCAGATCAGCTGACTCAGCCCAGCAAGATCAGACAAAGACTAGTTGCTTTTTTCCCCCAATCTGATATGATGTGTTTTTTTCCCTGCAATGTACAACAGATCCATATATTTTTCCCCACAATTAACCTATTGGAATGACACAGGAGGAGACAGCAATCACACTGAAGGTGCATCAGCGCTACCAAAGAAGCGTAACACAATGCATCCTCAAGAAGGCAAAATGTACCATCCAACAGCTTTTATTTTTAGGTCATTTTTCAGATCTTGTTTCCAAACTGCTCAGATTAAAGCATTTCAATGAACTTTTAAGTCATTCAGCATGGTTATGAGATGATTTAGGTAAATAACAGCTGCTTCCAAATAGTGTTGTGTGTGAATACCACCACTTTATTAGATAATAAATTACTCATTATTATGTTAATAGACATGATCAGCCCTCTTCTATATGAACACTAAAATTGAATAGCTTCTTGAAAAATTCAATATCAAACTATTAGGTAATTTTCAGTAGGTGCCAAAGACTTACAGCTGCTTTATTTTGATTCCTACAAGCAAAAGGAGAGCTGGAACCCCCTCCCCTGCTCAAAATCTACCTGCATTTAATCGCAGGGGATGGCTTCTTGTTGCTAAGGAGATTGTTTTCGGCTGTTGGTATTCTCCAGCTTGGTAGCACTGTTATCACTGCACATGTGCATCACTTGCTATCTAGGCCACACTATCAGGAATTAGGGATAATATAAATACCCACCAAGATAAGGTAGAGACCTAAGTAATATAGCACAGAACAAAGGAGAAATCAATAATTCTACTCTAACTTTCCTGGCCGCTGTGTTTCAATAGGCAACAAGGTCTTGGATGAATCTCTGGAGGTTACTACAGGGAACAGGCTCAATTGCAATCAGGCTAAGTGACTCCAGACATCGCAGATCCTTTAGTCAAATCAGATGTCCTCCCCTTGATCTGCCATTGCATTTAGTTTTTCTAATCAAGGAATTATCACAAATACTTTCTTTTCCCTCTTCATGTTTACACAGGAAAATGACAGATGAAAAAGCTCAAGGACAGTCTTTTCTGAGATTTCCTAAGGTGTTTTTCCTTCTTTGTTTTCTCAGATGGATATTGTTCACCCCCTCAATGTTACTGAGGTGAACCAAGTGCAAAGGGAGAAGAGGGGACCATTGTGAACACAGACTCCTACAGAAGAATCCTCTGTTCAAGAAGTGTTGGCACCTCCAATCCACATACATGCACATGCTGTTCCTCTGACAAACCAGGCAAGTAGCCTTAAAAGCTCTCAGTCAGCCCCTTCCCACCCCGATACTGCTGATAATCTCCCTTGTGTCTTCTGATACTTCACCCAGGGAGCAGACCTCTGTTCTTAGTGATCTTAGTAGAGCATCAATAAGAATTCCATGGTTTGTCTCAGCCCTAACGTACCTGCACTTATCTTCATCAAATCACTTGGCCAAGATCAATAAACCAGCCCACACAAACCAACCACAAGGTCGGAAATACTGTTTCCACCATTCAAATGATTTAGAGAAGCTTGGCTGGAGGACCAGAAAGAACCAGGTAGATACACAACTTATTCAAGAAACTCATTCATAACAAAACCTGTTTCTGGCACTTGGTAACCTTCTAAACAGGACAGCCAGAGTCAGACATATTTTGAGATGGGTCTCCCTACCCTTTCCTCTTGGAAACTGTGCAGTTCATATAGCTATTGCATAATCAAAAGAGAGATGAACACTAAAAGAAAGAAACCAAACATGCATCTATCATAAATCAAACAAAACATTCCCACATTAATCCACTGCAAGCAATAATATTTTGCCTCCTAAGTTGTGCACAGCAGAACTCCTGCTACAAGATGCCTATGCCTTTGACTACCCAAAATCTTGAATCCCCCTAAAGATCACCCAGAAACTGAACTGACAAGAGAACAGTCCAAATGGTACCAAATTACACATTTTATGGGCTCTTGTTAATCACCTTAATTCACATTATTCTTACCCCCTCAACCAAACTAGTGACAGTCCAAAACATTCTACTGCCTGAAACATAAAGCAGCCATAATTTTGCTTTATGTTACTGCTTCTGCCTCCTCTGCACAACTGTATGTGCTGCTCTTTTCCTTTCAACATTCCATCGTTACCAGACTAGCGAGGCGTTGCTGGAACGTTCATAGCACAGCATGTCTGTTAGACCTGGATGTACAGTACCCAAGACAGACCATAAAATTTAATCACAAACTGAAATACAGAAGATTCATGCCGGGGGGGGGGGGGGGGTGGGGGAATAAAATCCAAGGAGCTCATGCTCAAGTTATCCACCTGCATGTAGAAGTTCAGCATTTGGATGGATGATTTCCCTAGAACACACAATTTATCCTTGTCTTTGAGAAAAGGCAGACTTTTATGTTCAAATGTGTATATGAGAAATATTTCATCTATCCCATTCAGCCTCCTTTTCCTCTTCATGAGGCTGCAGATGTTTCATTGCCCTCCACTAATACAAGAGGCCAGGTCATGAGAGTTCTCCTCTCATTAACAGTCAATTAAAATTAGTGTGGTTGCTCAAGAAAAGCTATGATGGGTTCTGCCCATCAGGGCCCTGGTTCATTTTCCTTTTCACTGAGTGCAGAGCAGCAGAATAGGGAGGAAATTGTAAATATCAGACATTTTTCTGTAAAACCTCAGACAGCAATCAGAGAGCTTTGAAAACTGACCAGATTTAAAACAACAACTCGAGTCCATTTTGCCCTGTCTGTCTCACAAGGGCTCACACAAAAACATATCCTTGCACAAATGGGACACTGTCCATCTGAAAGGTCTGAGTGGCTGAGGACCTGTTTCCCACTAGATCTACATCTCCTGTCCCAAACAGACAAACATTTTGTTTCAAATTCCACCCACTGAAGATGCCACATATGCTCAGACGCCATACATTTGGATGTAACACTCTTCTGCTCTGGAAGACAGAACTCTTTCAGCATCACTTCTACACAAAACAAAATGCGCAATCAGCTGCCTGGGATAATGGTCTGTGCTCCTTTTACCAGTAAGCTGCATAGAAATGAAGTGCTCTACACATTTACTGTATCCATGGCCAAGCTCCTCATTCACTCTGCCACTCACTTCATTCACTCTGCCAGACCACTCATCTTTTCATCAAAATATTTACCGTTTTATTGCTTCTTCCTGTTTTCGGCGTTTTTCGCTCTTTTCTTTCAAGTAAGCCAGGTTTGTTTCATTCCTCATGCGATCATTCTCTCGAGCAATGTCTGATGCATTCTGTATAACCAAGCCATCATAGGCCTTCATCCCCATATCTTCAATATACTGGAGAAAAGCGCCCAACGTGACCTCCTCCTGATTAGAACTCATCATCTTGCAGGAGATAATGAACAAAGGAAAGCAACGTTTCCTGCAGGTTAAAGAAACCAAAAAACACAAAACCCACCTTGATCAGCAGGAAAATAGCTTAAGGTTTATGACAGTGAGATTGGATCAGTTGTAATTAACATCTCGGTCACTTGTAATTAACATCTTGGTAAGAGACAGTTTTTTAGACTTCTGCTTGTTGAGAGGATAATAAAAAAAGCAATTCAATACAAAGAACAATATTACTCAAGACAAAGGGAGATGCAAACCAGGAGTCTCTTCCGAGCAATGCAGATCCATCCAGTTAACACATTGCTCAAATCCCAAGACGTTTGCTTCCACCTCTTCCATTTTCCTAGCACCCTTCAGCTGTATCAGCACTGACCTCCCTGAATACCGGTTTGAAGTTCCATCCCAGGACAACAGGTCCTATTTACAGGTTAGATAAAGCTGTACCAGAACACAGCAACAGACAAAATTCCTACTCTGCAGTTTCAGGTGAGAAAAACCATTCCATTTTTTGGAACTAAAAAGTTCAACATTTTCTTGAACTTCAAAATCCAAAACTACGCAGAAATACTTGCTTACATTTCTTAGTAGTAATGTGCCCACATGTCCTGGTCATGTTTCCCAACAGCTTGTCAACTTGAAGCTCCAAGAACAGATAAGAAATTCCAGAAGAGTTAGGACCTTCAAAAATCTAAAGCCCCTGAATTCTCCAAGATTTCGTGGGTTTACAGTCCCTTCAAGCTAAGCATCATGGAGCTTGATACATATCCCCGGGTCACTCTTAGCTCCATGACACACAGCCTAAGAGCTCTCAGAAAGGCTCCAAAGGTTTTCCACTCAGCATCAGGGAGTCAACAGAACTGTGATGTATGAACCCATTGGTGATTACTACTAAAGGCATAATATGATTTCAGAAAGCATCCTAGCGATATTGTACTTGTTTAGATGCACTAACCAAATAAAACACAACTTTAATAAACCAGAATTGTCTCACACTCTTATTTTAAATAGTGATTATTTTCAGATCCTGGGATATTAGGATCTGGGGTGGCATTATCCTCACACATCCTGTGAGTGGGTTTCTCATCATACAAGCAAGGAGTCAATACAGAGTGACAGAGTGACCTGCTGGCAGAGCTGGCAGCTGAACTCAGCTCGCTAAGGCATGTTTGTTTCTTCACTGCTAGATCATCCCCCCCTTCCCTGAAGGAGGATGGTGTGACTGCTGGGAATCAGCCTGAGAATCATGCCAACACTGCAACTAGGAGTAATCTTAGTGAACAAGCAAGGAGCATCTCGTCTGCACACAGATTTCAAGG
The DNA here is from genome assembly GCF_014839835.1 of Dryobates pubescens. Taxonomy (NCBI): domain Eukaryota; kingdom Metazoa; phylum Chordata; class Aves; order Piciformes; family Picidae; genus Dryobates; species Dryobates pubescens. The sequence continues at coordinate 8,567,489 of NC_071643.1, forward strand.
GCAGAGTCCCTGTGAAATCAGGGACAAAGATGCTTCCTCTATTTCCTAACATACTGCTGTGTTTCTAATCTTTCCTACACTGCTGGGCAAGCAGCATTCTTATCAGGGTAAGTACTGATTAAAAAATCCATTTAAAAAAATTAAAAATAAAAGCTCTTGTAGACTCTAGCAACCCAGTCTGGCCTTTAAAGGCACAGCCCTGAACATGAGCAAAAAATGCTTTTACAGCCATGGAGTAAGCAATCCACAAGGAATGAAAAGAGAGAAATACTTTCCCACTCTTCATTCCCCCCTGTGTTCCCCCCTTTTTATTTGCTGTTGCAATGGCAATAAGCACCTGGTTTCAGACACTTAATACTTCAAAAGCACATGAATATTTTCCCTTTTTTCTCCATGTATTTATATGAAAATTATTCCTGTACAAAGGTAACAGGACTGATAAAATCATGAAGATTCAGAGAATGCAGGGGGGCTGCTCCTATCACCTTTTCCACCACCCAAGTCAGCCGTGTCTATCAACTAAGCCTCAGCATGAACTTAAGGCTGATGTTCAGGGTCACTATATTGATTTAAGTATTGTTAGGCATGACTATACATATCTCCTACTAATCCCTTGCAGGATAGTGAAAGGCAGTGAAAGATGTCTTAGAGCAGCCCAATATGCATGCATGCAATCTCGCACACCTTTCCCACTGGACATGGCTGGAAGTCCTCTGGGTTGGGGTATGGGCTGAGCTATTCCATACAGTCATCATAAGTGACACAGTATCAGCAAAGGAGTGATTTGGGCAGACTGTTATCAATGTTGCTGATGCTTCAGCAGACACCAGTTTAGACCAATTCCTATTTTTTCTAGTTAAGCCCAGATACCACAACCACTTCCTGGAATCTGTCTATAGCAAGAGGCCTACCTGGGCTAATGGCATAGACTGCTCTACCTCCAGGGGCTGACAGCTCAGATGGGATCTGCTTTCTGGTGGTTCAAGTTTGGGCCATTTCCCCAACAGATGGCTAATTCACTATATTCTCCATTTTGAGTTCTAGAAAAGCCTGGTTTCTGTCCATGATGAATTCAATTTAGATAAATATGTAGAGCAGAACCCCCAGCCTAGGAATATTAGTGGCATCTTTGCCACTGAGTCTAGTGACCACATTTTACTCCTGAAATATAACATTCAATTTTATACTGAAGATGACTTCAGCAGGCTTTCAATAATTACAATTCTTTTCCATTTTCCCAAAGACATAAAGAACTTGATTTGCTCCATGCTCTCTTTTATGACAATACTGTAATTTGTTCCTCAGTGTTTCCCTTTTTTTTTCAGGAGGCAAACACTTAAGAGTCTGTTGAATCTTCTTTGATTATTTATTTTTCACTTGAGAGGATAAAATTCTTCCAATTCCTAAAAGACTGAAATTAAAAAAGCATTTATTCTGCTGCATGTACTGACCAGATACTTTTTCTGATGGTTTGTTATTGATGCTGTTACTAAACTCATGCAGAATGACAAAAATTTGCACAATATTCAGCAAACAAATCAAGATCTAGTCTTTGTCCTAATAGGGGCTCAATCCTACAACAGGACTGAGCAACTGAAGCTCCTCTCCTGAGCTCCTCCTGTGATGGCTGATGATGATTTGGCTGTTATAATGCCAAATTCAGCTTGGGGTACTCCTGGACAGGGTTGAGGGGCTTCCAGATATTTAAAAACTTTAAATCAGCGCTCAAGGCACTAACTTTGAAAAGCAGAAGCATTCTGTGGATTAAACTTTGTGTACCACCTGTGTGCAGTGCATTTACTACTTCACTGCAGTTACTATGAATGGACAGCTGTGCATGCCATGCTGAAACAGAATAAAACTGCAAGCAGCAGAGGCAAAATATATAACTAATTCCTGTAAACATCATAATTCCTTGCAGAATACACCATAACCAGTTTTATTTACAGGAACTAATGCCACTTCAGAAATCTAAGTTACCTTAATAAATGTGGTTTATGGCTGCAATGGGCTGCAACCAACACACGTGGCCCATCAAGTGCCACACATTTCTTGTCACCCTCCTTGAAAGGTGCACGGACAGCACTGATCATCTGATCAAAGGCCCTGCTGACTGATGAACGCAGGCAGTGAGCAATTCCTAGCCATCTGGCAGGGTAGATATGAATACAAGCAAGTGTTCTGTCTGAGAACATTTATATTTGATTACAGATATGCAAATGCAAGTTGTTAAGTAAGTAACGAACTGTAGGTGAGGCACCACCATTTTGGCACCCCTGACATGCACACTACGATCAGGTATTGTGCTAGCTGGTGACAAAGACCATAGGGACTCACATATCTGTTTACAAGGAAATTGTTTTCATTGCATTTTGTTTCCTGAAAACAACCAGCCCAGATCAGGGTGACACTGGCAGAGGAGCACAGAGCAGCTCATGCTGCACTGGCCCGTGCCATCAACTGCTAGCATGGGAGAAAAGCAAGACTGAGTTTTGGTTTCTTCCTTACTAGAGCATCTGACAAGGGCAAGCAGTCCTTTTACTAGTTTGCCTAGAAATATTTACATAACTGCATTTAAAAATCTTTGTTTTCATTCTCTTTTCTAGGGAAAGATAATGCATTGTGCTTCACGAGGCTGTTGCATACCTTCCTGCTAATTTAATTTTGGGCCTTGATGGCAAACACACAGCGCTCTTGGTCAAACCCAGATCACCTCCTCTTAACACAGAACAGTGAATTCAGAACGAGGAATAATTGACCTAGTATCACAGCACCAAAGCAAGGTCAGATGTTAATACCGAGACGTGCTGTTCTCCTTTATTCAAATGAGGATGCCCAAAACATCAGCATGCTTGACAACCACAAGCTGCAGCTGTGCTGCACTGAAAACTGGCAACGCTGACATTAAAGAGAAGGACCTTTTTGAAGTATTGACAAAGGAACTGATTTCATTCTCCCAAACCAGAGGGGTTTGTTTTAAATTTTAATGCAGGAGAGCAGAACTTGGAAATAAGAGTGGGGCTGCCTGAAACCCTGTGTCCAATTCCTAATTCCTAAAAGGTCTACTCCCCTGTCCAGTCCTGCCTGTGCCCCCTTCAAATACTGCCTCCTCTCTGAGAACACCTCTGCTTTCACATTACATGTCAATTCTCTCCACTAAATGCAGTGTATCAGAACAATTCTGCACAAATCAAAGATACAGATCAGCCACCCAACCCCCGAATTTGAACTGTTGCACTCTAGCTGCTTGCAAGGCAGTAAGAGCCAAGTAGACAGATCAGCCATATCCAATTGTCACAAACTGCTGACCACAGCAGTACTAATAAGGAACTAATGGTATTGGGTGTTCAAAGGACACTGCCACTGCAACCAAGAATAAATGATGAAAACGATGAAAAAAAATACTAGCGAGGACTTTGCAGAAGGCTGGCTCTCATTAGACCTGAGCCTTACACCAAAGGAGTTTGGAAATGTCCAGACAGTTGGCTGTGTTGAGACAAATGTCTAAGTCATGCTTTTTGGAGTTGCATTCCCTGCTCATCTCTAACAAGCTGGCATTACTGTTCACACATAGTGATACGTCAAACTCTACTATCAAAGAGGAAAAATAGTCTGAAATGGGCTACAAGTTTCCTACTATATCTCCTTTGACAACTTTTAATGCAGATGTTTGAAGAAGCAAGACCACTATGCTCAATTGGAAACACAAAATACACTTTGTATTTTGACTGGAACTGCAGATTATAGACCTCAGCCTCTCTGCATTGCACAGCATGAGCTCTAGCCCCTGGTGAAATCACTGAAGCTAAGGAGTACTAAGGCCTTCACTTAAAGAGGTTAAAAGTAGCTCCTTCAGTAGAATGAGAATACTACTGTATGATTTTAAAGTAGTCATCCATTTCCACAGCAATCCCATCCTTCAGAGGGGAAAGTTGGCCTCACTGATTTTTTTAGGAACTGACAAAAATACCCTGAGTCTTGAGTTTTGGCTCCCCTTTGACAAAAGAAGAGGTCCTTGATAAAAATGACTCCTCTAAGACTCCAGGATGCACAGAGCTGATGTTTACTTTGCAATGCAGAAACACTTTTATCGCTTTTATGCCCAGAGGAAAGGAATTCCTCCTCCTAACCCCAGGGATGTCAGACAATTACAAGTGCAGGTCTCTCTGACTCCAGGTTTAAGTGCAATTACGCCCTTTTCCCATCCCAATATCGTGCAGAGAACTTATGAACAACAAGAAATAAACCCACAGAACACAGAGTCATAAACACACATGTTCTGTGCGCAAACAGGAGTGTGTTTGGACTCAGAAGAAGGATCTCCTGGCTGATGGAGGTGTTAGTTTTCCTTTCTCCTTAAGAAAATGAAATGGAGATTTCACTAGCAGCAGCACCATGTTAAGATGCTGTAAAATATTAATGGTGCAGCAGGTCTGATAAGTAACTAACAGATGTTAGAAATTATTTCAATTAATTCATCAGGAAACAGCAAAGATTGATTTTAATTATTTAGGAATGCTTTATACAAGCAAAACCAATCCAGCTGCAAAATGCCTCTATTGCAGGCACAATCAACATGTGAAGTACACAAAACCAGTCAAGTAGACTCTGGCTTTTAGTTCATCAGTGGCTTGATTATTAAACACCTCCTAAAAATACACGCGGCCTCATCGCTATGCATTCTGGCTATTCATTATTTAATTTTGCAGCATTTTTTTCATTGTAATTGGCACCAGATTTTCTTAGCATGCTCAGATAATGCATTAACTATGTACGTACCAAGATTTAAGTCCACGGGGACTGCTAAGTGCAATAATCAAAGGTGACTTCTGCCTGTAAAAGCCCTTTCCTGTGGTTATCTCAGTGCAGTCGGAAGGGAAATTTCAGCACCACGAACAGATTTGCAGTTAGGTTCAGGGTTTTTTTTCTTCAGTTAAAGTGCATTAAATCTCGCTGGCAAAACTGCCCAGATTGTAGAATGCAACATCACTCTAAGTCAGTGTGCTAGGTTACAGATCTTCTTACCGCACGATGAAAACGGCATGGAAAGTTTGGCTCTTAAAATATGCAACGGTCAGAAAGACAGGTGCTTGCTTCTTTAAATCCACATTCAGAGAAGAGAGGGTGCAGATAATGGGAGGGTATAAACAACACCCTGCTTTGAGGTCCAGCAGAGAATAATCTGGATGGTTTTTACCCACTTTACAACACAGAAGATCACAGCACCATCATATGCACTAACACAGAGGTTTCTAAGGTGCCTCATTTGAATATGTTCCGTGGAGACAAAAAGGGCGGAATGCAAGGGGTAGAAAAAATGCTATCCAAATGGCTTCTTGCAGCAGGAAAGACACTGGCGCTCTCATTGCCCCCGAGAAGGTCTGAGGCAGTCTAGCTGTGGCATCGCCTCTCTTTTCGTGCCTACAGGCAGCCTTGCTCTCTCCAGCTGCCTCCGTCTGTCGCCGAAGTCGGGATTCTCAAACAAAGAGCGAGCCTACCTTGGGCTGCCGGCAGGACGGCGGGGCTCCTCCGGGGCTGCGGTGGGGCTGCCCTGAGCCCCGCACAGCCCGCATCCCAGCACCGCGGACAGCTCCCGCCGACCGCGGACAGCTCCGGCTGCACTGGCCCCGGCCAGCGGCCAGGGGCAGCGGCCGCCGCTTCGGTCCTCGGCTCCGGGAGCCCGCGAGCTTGGCAGAGCCTCCCAGCTAGGCAACGGCCTTGCTCTTATCGCCACTGCACTGAAGTCTGATTAGCAAATAATCCGACGGGGGGGAAATATCTGCGTGAGCAGCACTGTACATCACATTGGGTCTATAGGTAGGGAGGAGTGTGAGCAACGCCCTTCCCCCCTCCTTCTCCCTTCCCCCCCCCCAAAAAAAAAGAAAAAAGAAAAAAAGGAAAAAAAAAAAAAAAAGAAACCGTTCTTCCACGGAGGACGTGTCAGTTAACCTTTAGCCCATGTTATGGCTCAAGGAAACGAGCAGCCACTTAAAAGGAACCCCTAAGCCTCAGCCTGATACCTCACGTTGCCGAATCCTGTGCACCCACCCTCACAGAAAGCAGTGCAAGGGACACAATTCCTGCTGACGCAGATCGACTGCTGCGAGGGGAGCGAGGGGAGGAGCTTCTCAACCTCAGCCAAACAACCTCCCACCACCTGCTCCCATCGCACGAGAACAAAACTATGCTGCTCGGACAGCACCACCATGACATTTATGCTGCTTTACTCTCAGCTTCTGTCTGCAAACCATTTGGGGCGGAACTACACGGTTTCATGGTCATCCAGAATTTGTGAAAGCAATGACAAGGAAGAAAGCATGTCCTTTCTCCTGAACTGGATGTATCTGTGGTATAGCACCTCCTTGCAGAATATTTACAGCTTTGCTTCTTCTCGAGACCTCCAGACATTCAGACCGGCTACAAAGCAAGAGTATTCCTTTCTGTGCAGAGCCAGAGAAAGGGGAGATGGCTGAGTGGGCACAGAATGTTACTCAATCATTAAATGCCATTTCATTCTTTCTCCTTTAAGTTACAGGCATATTTTCCTCTTGAATAAATCTTCATTCTGATGTTAACGGCTGAATTGATTTCTAAAATTAACAGTCAGGGAATAGAGTCCTTTCGAAGCAGTGCACCTTCAGCAGGTCTAGCACACAAATAAGACCTCCCCCACAGAGTACATGAGAACTTCCTGCAAATCCCCAAACACCAAGTGGAGTATCAGTATCACCTCACATTCCAGAGCACCCAAGATAGCCACCTAGCCACCCTGCAAAAAGTGGCAGCCTCCTTCATACAGCCAATAAAATAAAGCTGGAACCATAGGCTGAAAAATGCCTGTTCTAAAACCTCCCTCACTCACTAGTAACTCTCTCACTGCTCACTGTCACAACACACCACCCAGCACACCTCTTGCAATCCTGTCGAACAGGACAGTGGGGTTTCTGAAGCAGAACACCTCCAAGAGACCATTTCAAAAGAATGCTTGAAGAAGGGTTACAAAGATAGAACAGGGTTTGAAAATGTGGAGGGATTTTCTTTTTATCAGGGAAAAAGTTCTGTAAGGGAAGTATCTGCTGTGTAGATCAGGGGCAGTCCTGGAAGATCAGGAAGGAGAGCTCTTTCTCTAGCCCAGAGGCTAGCCCACAGCTCTGTTTCTGATTTTCAACTTCCTTGAAGGAAACCTTCAGAAGAGCCATGGCTGTGTGGTAATTAGAGAATTATTTGATTTTCATCAGCTGGAGATTCCTGTCACATAAAAGCAGCTTGTTTCCAATAATCCTCCAGAATTTAAGACCTTTCCTATCTCCGCTCCAAGTCATGCACCAAAGCCAGAGGAACTATTCAGTCATAATTTTTCTCCACATTACTTTAACAGAGATCTCACTGTAAAGTCATTAAAGCTTCATAAACAATTTGACAAGCTACAGATTTTATTCCACAGGCTTGAAACTCTTGGCTGTGTCATCATCACATGGGTCATCCCAGTAAGTGAATTTACTTAGATACAAATGTTATTGCCATTTTGGGCAGTTTCAGCATCTTAGTGCTCCAGGACCGAGGTTCCTGGGAACCATATATCATAGAAGCATTGAGTGGACTGGGTTGGAAAGGTCACCTAGTCCAGCCTCCCTATACAGTGAGCAGGGAATCTCCACCAGTTGTGGAATGAAATATCCATTTTTCCTTACAGAAGTGCTGTGGAAAGGGCACTGGGGGATATCATGAACTCTACAAGGCTGGCCATTCTATTCTTTCTTACAGCATAGCAAAGTCTGTAATCTGCCTAAATTGTCAGATAGCATCAACCTGAGAAAAAGCAGCTACAGAATCAATCATGGGACTCTCTGCCAATGGCAGAAGAACCAGTTCAAAACTCAGGCAACCTATTTTGTGTTGGTTTTTCCCCCCTCCAAGTTTCTCATAGAGCAATGCTATGATCATCTTTAATCAAGTTTTATGACAAGCTTAATGAAGCTGTGAATGGCTTCCTGGTCTCCAGACAGCTAGAACTGGACAACCATTCTTTCCTCACAACAGCTGCCAACCCCCATCTCCTTTGTTTCACACCTTTCCTGGAGGTTACACCCACATGGAACTCTGGCAGAGACAGATTATTTCCACTTTGAATTCCTTAAAATTTGTGCAAGGACACATTCCGGCAAGTCAACATCTTTCCTAAACTGCATAGAAAACAAACTCCCTTCAAAGCCAAGCACAGAGCTCATCATAAGCTTGTCTTTAATCACCTCTCTCAGATGTGGTTTGTTCATGCTCTCAGTATCCAAACACAGTGAAAGCCTAAGGATCTACTTGCAGCTAATTTTCAACGTGATATGCAGAAATTAAGGCTTTGAGACCACTCTTTCCAAATTTTCTCATTCCATGCCCCAGATAAGCTCTAACATTTGTGTCTTTCCCCCTTAAGCATTGTTAAAACCATGGAAGTTCTGCAGTTCCCCCCTCTCTTGGCTGTGTTTGGCTCCTTTTGCCCCCTCTTTCCTCGCGTACACAGTACTGTTACAAAAAGCAGAACTAAGTTACACAAAGAAAGCTCCCATTGCTCCATCTTCATCTTGTTCCAGTGATTTCACATCCCCCTGGAGCATCCTTTCACTTCCCCGAAGCACACTGGCTCTATCCCTCCCAGCAAATAACTATCCACAACGGTCACAGGTTTCTTGTTTCTGCAAACTGAGAAGGACTCTTCTAAAGGTACAACAGCAGAGGGGTCCCCACTCATGTAAAAAGCCAATTAATGTTAAATGCTTAACTGCCATCTGTGCCTTTAAGAAAAATCTCTTAATTTTCCCTAGTGATCCATTTTTTTCACATGGGACCAATTTTGCTGTTATTGCTCAGGCAAAATTCCCATTGAAGTCCACAGGGAACTTTGCCTGAATACAAAATGTGGAGCAAAGCCCTGCGCTTATTTGCATAGGCCACAAATCACAAGGATCACGTCCTGATGCAAGTGATTTATCCTACATGACAGCTGGTGCAAGGGGGCTATTTTTAACCAAGATTTGTTGTAAAATATTTCATGATATTTACCATTCAAAAAAAAAAAAAAAAAAAGCCAATTGATTCTTTTTTTTCTTAAACTGGATTAGATGGAAAGATTCTGGCTGCCTTCCAAAGCCATTAATTACTGAATGGTACATTTTCAACAGAAATGTTAAGCTATACGGAGTTCTGGAACCAGTTAGCTCCTAGCTAAAATCAATTAAAGCTGGTAAAGATACATTTCTATGGTCAGGTCCCAAACACAGACAAGGAGGTTTTATAGCACAGTGGATGGTGGCAAAATCCTCCAACATAGATGCAGTTGTAAGACTGTGCATTCACTGTTTAGCTGATAGGGGACAGTATGTAGTTGTAGGGGGTGAATTTTTTATTCCAACATAAACCAAGTAGCATCAGTATGGCTGTGCTCACACTGCACTGTGTTCCTGCTGTGGTAGCCTCTTCTGGCCCCCCCAAAATGCACTTCATCCTGATAAGTGTAAAGGCTCAGTGGTTTGAACCTGTTTGCCACCCCCCACCCCACTGCTCCTTCACATTTGTGTGGCCTTGTAGGGAACTGGGTCATGGAAATGAGCCAGAACAGAACTTACTTTGGGATGGGAATGAGGAGCAATCATAAAAAAACCCAAAACCAACCAAACAACAAACCCAGAGGAAGCTGTGGCTTTCAACCAAATCACTTCCTTTGCACTGCACAATGCAGAGGGCACTTCACAGCGTGAGAACGGTACCCTTGCCAAAGTGCTGGGTGACTTTTAAAGTGAAAAGGCCTCATGCTACACACACTACCAGTGTGCTCAAGCTTCCAGCTGAATGACTCTGGTGCAGCTCACATGCCAAAGCTGTTGTGCTGTGCTGAGCCTTGGCCTGCTGAAGCCTACAGGAGCAAGGAAAATCCCGCAGGCAGACGGGGAGCTGACAGGCAGCTCTCCCTGCCCTAGAAATTCTGCATAGCAGCTCTGCCAAACACTTCAGCCGCTTGAAGGCAGGCAAACAAGGGTATACACATAGTACATGAATGTGATCATATAAAAGTTGCAGAGTGCATTAGCAGAGCACTTGATCTCTGGACATTTCATATTCATGTAAATGAGCACTGCAGGAAAATAATAATAACAAAAAACCCCAACACACACACACACACACAAAACCCTAACGATCCAAACAGAATGAAGGATGCAGCTTTGAGTTCCTTCCCACCCTGCCAGCTATTCCTCTGGCCTTCTGCTGGCACTAAGGCTCCTTGGCCGTGTGGTGCAGCAGATTGGGAACCAGATCAAGCTGAGAACTAGCCTGGGATTTTGGCACAGCTCGGATGTTGTTATTTCTGAGAGGACCACCCTGCCTATGTAACCAGCAGGCCACAGAGCCCTGGTGCAGCCCCACAGATGGAAGGCAGAGCAGTTGGGCCTCATTCAGGAACAGCCAGCTTCTTGCTTTCATTCCAGCTACTCTGAGACTTAGTTGTGAACAAAGGGCTCCAGTGAGCCCCGTGGCATTTCTGAACTCTGCAAAAAAATGGGCCTGGAAGCCAACAGAGCATAAAAATCTTTAAGTGGAGTCTAGAGCAGGAGGTCTGGGAACCTGAGAAAGTTTTCTAAAGCTTTAAGTCTCCTACTAGTACTCACTAATATAACCTGCAATTGTTTTCCAGCACTACAGGTAACTCCAACCCATCTAATCAGGAAATGGGCAAAGGTGGGGTAAGTCTGATCTACTCCTTTCACCTAAGAAAAGGCATCTAGATCACTCAATACAGACATGGGCAATATTATGAGACTGGAAAGACTCAAAGAAACTGCAGTTTATACTCAAGGATGGACAAGTTGGCAGATTCCTTTATTAAGTAATGTCATTGTGGGACATACAATAAGATGGTATGTAAGGGTAAACTCTTTAAGGCATGAAATATATAAAGAAACTAAAAGATGCTGTATGTTCACTAAAATATACCTAACTTTTATAAACAGTGCAACTACATCATGCATTTTCTAGATATGCTTGTTTTCATCACTAAAGAAAAAATCCACACAAACTATTTGTTTCTGCACACTTAGGCAGGACAGGAGGGCAAGCATAGTTTGGATGAACAAGCTGTTAGGCCCCTAGAGAAAACATGCACAGCTCAGTGAAGGTGAGGGGAAAACAAAGGAGAGATAGGAGAAGGCCAAAAAGACAACGTTAAGACAAAGAGAAGGCTACAATAGACAACAAACTGAGGGCATGGATGGCTCTGTGTGTGTTTGCTTTTCTTAATGAGGAAATTAACTCAAGAGCGGAAGAAGCAATGATCTTTGGTGGGAGGGGAAGGCTTCATATGGAGTCTTTTAAGTGATGAGGACAATATCTTGTACTGTTCACATCCACACCAGCAAGCCGTGCTCAGAAAGGCAGGAACTATGTCAGGCCATAAGTAGGCTCTAGGTTTCCTTCTGGCTCACAGGCAGCCAGAACTGGGAGATCATCAGACCCTGGCGTCTGGTTCAAGCATGGAGAACTGTGGGCAAATGATGGAGACTGTCTGTCACACAGTCAGAAGTCCTTGCCAGCAGCTTGCCCTGGCAGCATGTGTCCAGGCTTGCCCAGCCCTCGTTTGCTGGTCCTGGCTCAAGCCCTGCATAGTGATCCAAGTTTAAAACACATGAGGGGAAGAGTTTACTAACACAACAAGCTGGTGACCACCTCAGTTGCTATTACCTGGCCAGTTCCTCTGGTCATGGATCAGCTAAGCTTCTGTGAGGGCAACAGCCAGAAATACAAGGTATTGCCATCACTTTAGGGTGATAAGCCCTTTCAGGTGTCTGTGTGCCTGCATACAGGTTGTGTAAGCACCGCCCTCACCACTTCAGATTGACCAAAGGGAGAGAGCAGGAGTTTCTCTCTTTCATTTAGAAATTCCTTATCTCTACAGAGAAAAGGGTTGAAGACTGCAACATGTAAGTCATGACAAACACTTTGACAATTGTGAGCTTTTCTGCCCATGGTCAGATAGAAAGCAATTAAGAATAAAAATAATCAGATTCTCCTAATTGCTATGAAAACAACCATTTCCTGCAGGCTCTCCCTACAACTCTTAGGAAAATCTCTACAGCTATAAGTGGCTAATGATCATGTCAGCTAACTTTAGTTCTGGTGTTCCCTCCTGCATATTTTCTTGGAGGAATATATTGTGATCCTTCATATTCTCCTGGTATAATAGCCATTACTATCAATAGATGAGCTGAAATTGCCACCACTCAGGAAGAAAGGAATGCAAATGAGGAATACCAATTAACCCCTTTACAATTAAAAATATCTCTATCTATTATAGCACCCATTAGTGATACTCTAGTTAATGGTCTGTCAACATTTCCATTAGACCTTTTCCCCCTGTTCCCACACAGAACTAAATCCTAGTTAATCACCTTGAACATACGTCTATGGATTCACACAAAATGAGGCAAAACATAGATTTCTTGGTTATCTTGAGCCATTACATCCTCCTAAGTACCTGTTTTCTAATGTGTAATTCTAAATATGCTGTAGTCCAAATATCCTACAAAAGTATTCAGTGAGTCTTTTTTTGAGTGTTAGAAATACTTCATAGAATCATTTTGGCTGGAAAAGACCTTTAACATCATCAAGTCTAATTGTAAACCCAACGCTACCAAATCTGCTGCTAAACTATGTCCCTCAGCACCACATCTACATGTTTTATAAGTACCTTCAGGGATGACAACTCTACTTTCCTGGGAAGCCTGTTCAGGGCTTGACAACCCATTTGGGGAAAAAAAATTGTTCGTGTCAAACCTAAACCTCCCTTGGCACAAGTTTCCTTTTGTCCTCTCATTTGCTTCTTTGGAGAAGATATTGACCTCCACCTTGCTATAACCTCCTTTCACTTTGCTGTACAGAGCAAGAAGGTCTCCCTCTGAGCCTCCTTTTCTCTAGACTAAACAGCCCCAGTTCTCTCAGCCAGTCCTCAGAGGGCTTGTTCTCTACACCTGTCTCCGGCTTCACTGCCCTTGTCTGGACCCTCTCCAGTATCTTAATATTCAGTGAGTGAGAGGTCTAAAACTGACCTCTCACAAAGACCTTTCCTAAATATTTACTGTGAAAACTGTAGACTGAAGCTCAGGTTGCAGTAGATTCCTTTTGCAGATTCTCTTTGTCTAACACACTTCACATTATATCATCCTTTTTTTAACACTACATATGAGACAGTAGGTTACATCCTGTACTACAACACCCAGAAATGATAGGGTCAATTAGGGACAAAGCTTCAGCCTTAATAGCTTAAGATTCCTTGGCATCCTTACGGTCAAATAGCATTCTCTACACTACTGTGATGTATTTTGTGTGTGTGTCAAATTCATTACAAATGTATCAGCATTTTTTAGTCCTCACAACTCTCGAAATACTCTTCAACATTTCATAACATGCTCATCATCAACATCCTCAAGTGCTGGCATACTCAGAAGAGTAAGAACTCTGACACCCAGATGCAATAAGGGAGAAGTACAGAATGTGAATGCTGTAGTTTAACCCTTATTTTGCCCACAATGCCTCTCAGTATGTTTACAATGATATTGTTTGGTATCTACGTGCACCTTGGCATCGTTTGAAGCACTGGGCTTGCACACAGCAATTCAGCTCTGCCAGGTTTTCCTGGCTTGTTTATAATCCTCAAATAGAGAACATGTAGCTCAGATAAAAATAAATTAAACACATCTTGTATGCAGTCTGCCCTTCAGAAACAAAACCTGCACTCTGCTCACCAGCATTAAGTGTTTAATACAGCATGACTGGCCTTTGTTTGGAATTGATATTTGCAAACTCTAATTAGACCAGCTGAAAGTGAGTCACATTTTATATACTGCAGCTGATAAAACACTGGTTGGAAAACTAGTGTTTTCATACTCACTCTGTGGGCCCACAAGCCAATGGCATCACATACCTAGCTGATAGAAATGCTGTTTTCTGGCAGCCCTATAAAGATGTTCTTAGCTTTACAGACTTGTTGAATTTACAGTTCTCAGAATTCATGCAGCTGCCCCAATGCTGTCCTTGCTATTGGCAGAGATTTGGAACTAGATGGCCTTTAAGGTCCCTTCCAACCCAAATGATTCTGTGATGTTTATATTGGTTCCATCATGCAGAGGGCTAACAATGAACCCTGAAGGGGTCTCAGACTTTTTTCCTGATATTGGTGGTGTTTCTTTTGTTGTGAGTGTGGGATGAACAATCCACAGGTGGCTCTAAGAATAAAAACTTCATGCAACTTCATCCAGGTATGAAGAAACTACAATATAACCTTACCTGTGAGAACAAGTCAAATAACAAGTGAATGTTGAGAGGGCACAAGACAGTCTGATCCATGAGATTCCATATGGGAAACTGGCTAAGAGGGAAACAGCCTTGCCCTGCTCCTAAGTTTGAAACTGTGTAAGAGAGGAGCTGCCAGCACTTCCATGAGTGTGCTTACATGCAGGGAAAGAAATTACTCCATTTCCTGCCTTTCTTGATATGTGAATTGTAAAACAAAAGAAGAGATTTTGCTTCTGTCCTGGAAGGGGAGGGTAGAGAGCTGGGAAAGCAGAATTTGAAATATTGGTTTACTCGAGACAGAACAGACTACTCCATTGCAAAATCACCAAATACCAGCATGGTGAGGCGTAGGCTTGGAAATCACCTCTGAGGATCATCTAATCCAACCCCAAAGCTGATGCAGGGTCGTCCACGACAAATTATCCAGCATCACAATGTCCAGGTGGGTTTGGAATCTCTCCAGAGGAGGAGACTCCACAACCTCTCTGGGCAGCCTGGTTCTAGGTTCTGGCACACTCACATTCAGATGAAACCTTCTGGGTTTGAGTTTTTGCTTGTTGCCCCTTGTCCTGTTTCTGAGACCCATCCTCTTTACCCCTGTCCCTTATATACTGATAATCTTTGATAAAATCCCCTCTCATTCTTCTCCAGACTTAAGAGCCCCAGGTCTCTCAGTCTTTCAATAAGATGAAATACATCTTGTCACTCAAACTGATCAGCAGAATCAAACAAATCCTGTCACCTTAAGACTGCAATGACACATTTCAAAGACTACATATTAACCTTAAATAATTAATCCTTTCTGTAATCCCTGGGAAAGAGGATCAAAAGAAAGCATGTGAAGTACACTGGTGAACTTATTTCTATCCAAAATAGAACCTTTTTTTTTTTTTTTGAAAGCCAGTCAGTCACCCTGATGAAAGAAATAAGAAATCAAAGAAACTACAAATCAGCACATTTCCCCCAAACATTTTGGCTTTCATGAATCAACATTTTCCAACCGAACAAGCATTTAATTAAAAACATGATCAGATCTAACATAAGTGAAGCATGAGAAGCCAGGAAAATCTCTTGAGCTAGATAAAACCACATCCAAGGCATTTCTTTCACTTATCAATGGTAGCCATGGAACAGCCAGCAGACAGTACAGATATTTCCAAGATTTTTATTCTCAGATGCCATTAACACTTAACTAGTGGCAAGTGGATGACATGGAACTTCAGCAGCCTGAATGACTGATCAGCATTGTGTAAACACTTGGAGGAACTTCAAGTGATTCTTTTCTTCTCTGCATAGGATAGACAGAAGAACAGAGTCACTTGAGAAGTCTCTTTTCTTGCTTTGCTTTATACTGTTAAGACAGTTTATCACCCAGAATGTTTTGCTGCATCTCTCTGCACTGCCCTAAAAATCTGTAGTGTTGAGAAGCCAGATTTAATGCCTCTACATTTGTCTCTTGCTGATTCTTTGTCCATGGTGACTTCCACAAACTTGCCCTATCAGAACACCATGCAGAAGTATTAAATATGGTTTTAGTTCCCACTTTCCAGGCTGTTAATAGTAAGGCTAAGTAAATAGCACAAAATTAATAGTTCCACATATTCATGGTGAGAAGCATCCCCAAAATAGTGTCCAAGATCTTCACCATCCAGACAAAACAGAAGTAATCTTAAGAGCCTTTTAAAGTCACCTAACACCCTGGGACTCATTTCTGACAGTAGTGAGGACCATCACCAAACATCACTGAAAGCAAAGGAGAGACATCTCTGTAAAACTTCAGTTAAAAAAGAGAGAGAGAGAGAGAGGAGGCCCATCGAGTTTTATATTTACAATATGTTTTCCTCACATAAAAAAAAATTCTACAAGGGCTAGGAAATCTGTGTGGGAAGTATCCAGATCCCTGTGATCTCAAGCTCATTAGTCAATGAGCTTTGCTTTTAGTGTTACCATAAGTGTACGTTATCCGTGAACACAGAATTGTCACAGTCCAGTATCCAGGGAAAAGACAGAAAGGAAGCAGCTTATGATGTTGTGTGAGTTATACTCATGCACTGCTCAAAATGCAAAACTACCTCAAACATATGAGAGTCCTGTCCCTCCTTCCTTTATCCCCACACTTCTCCAAGTGAAAGTATCCTGGTAATCTCATCTTTAGTAAAAGAGGGCTTGAAGTGTCTCATTTCCATAATTTAAATCTCAGGACTATACTTGGGTGGGATTTTTTTCCCCTTAACCATTACTGTGACTCATAAATAGGATATGAAATAGCACAAGGTGATGTGAACTCTCTGCCAGAATAGGCACTTCAGAATGGAAGTGGCAGTACTGCTGCTTATCTTCTGCTTCTCATTATTCATCTGTTTCATGTCTTGTCATTGCCAAGATAGTTTAACATTTCTGATGCTTCTTATTTTACAGAGGTTTAATTGCAAATAGCTTCAAAGGAGGAGGGGGGGGAAAAAGGCAGCAGACACAGATATGGCTAAAGGAGTTTTGTAAATGTTGTTGCTGTAAAATTTAAAACAAATTATCTGGGAGAGTGGCACAAGAGATTGAAAACAGACTTGGTTGCTTCCTGATCTCTAGGTGATGATCAGTGTGACAAAGGTTAACATGTTCAGCTCCCAGTTTTTATGGTTACACAAATGACATTGCAAACAATAAGGGACTTTGAAACAGGCTGACTTTCACATCAAGTAAGATGGAATCACTGAATGCATTTCCATCTACTCCAGTGAAGGGGCTTTACAAATACAAATAATAATATATGTCCCCAAATGGTGCAGCATGGGAAAAAACCCTCTGTATCTAGACTGAAACTGAGCAATGGGAATTCATTAGAGCTTACACAAGGGATCCACATACATACTAACAGCCAACTCCAGGAAGTCTCTTTTACTCTGCCACTGGTCAGTATGATATATTCAAGTACTACTACACAAGGAATGCACGGGATGATACATGGACATGAGTGTTTGATGCGGGGTTGTGACAATGCTCTGCCTCACAAGAGCAGGAAGAAGTCTCATGTAACTGACCTAAATCACCTTGGATATCTATGACAGTATTGACTCACCTGAAGAGCACAGAAATCTGTTCCCTGCTGTGGATTTCTGTCTAAGCTTGCTCCCCTCTGAACACCAATGTATGATTTAAATACCCATAGACACATAGATGTGGTGCTAAGGAACATGGTTTAGACTTGGCTGAATTAGAAAATTATTGTACTCAATGATTTTAAAGGTCTTTTCCAACTGAATCAATTCTAGCATTCTCATAGCAGACAGTTGCTTTTGCTGGATTCAGGAAAGGCCCTACAGAGGTGTAGCTTTCCATCCAAGAAACAAGGCCTTAGCTGGGGACAAAATCACTGCATTCATCCAAGGCACTTCAGAGTCCTTGGACAAAGAGAAGCTGTTATTATATGGAGCCATTTTGCTCAGAGGGATCCCAATCTAAATATCTGTGGTGCTCTAAGGATGTCTAGTACTATGTCTATAACTTGTGATAACATCTCTAACAACAGCTTTTAAGTTATCATCTGTTGTTCCAGCAGAAGACTCCAGTCTTGTTCATTTTATTTTCATATATTCACAGAATCCCAGCATGGTGGAGGTTGAAAGGGACCTCTGGAGATCATCTAGTCCAACCCCCTTGCTAAAGCGGGCTCACGATGTCCAGGTGGGTTTGGAATCTCTCCAGAGAAGGAGCCCCACAACACCCCTGAGCAGCCTGCACCCTCACAGTTCTTTCCTGTACATGGCTTCTGCAGCTGGAGGTTTTAAGTAACCAGAATAGATCAAAATGTCTGCTAGCTAAGTTAAATCAGAAATTAAACACTACCAATATTTTGCATCTATTCATCCCTGATTCTGCTCTTTGTTAATATTTCAAGCTTGATGCAATTCTTTCGTAGGTCAGATATCTGATTCTGTTTTAAGGGTTTCTCTTCTTCCTGCCCAGCCTGTCACAAAAAAACTGACCAAGACCTGGGTTGAATATCAGATACAAACTCAGACTCTGAACTTCCCATTCATTTGATGGACAAGTGGTACTTGAAACTATAGAACTTCTTTGGAAATCTCTGCTGGCTACTGCTTCTGGAAGAGACAACTGGCAGCAGGTTGAGAACTAAGAGCTAGAGAAAACTGTTTGTACTCATTTAAAAGTAGTTTCAAAACTGGACTATTTTTAACAACCCTTTAGCTATTTGAAACAAATCTAAGGCTCTTAGATGGGCCTCTTCCTTTCTTTATGTCTTCTCAGAGCTGTGAATCACCCCTGTGCTGAAGAGCAGGAATTAGATCTTGCATGTCCTCACACAGATTTAGCAATTTTACAATAAGCCTTAATCCATTTCTCACCCTCCCAATCTTCCTCAGACCTAAATCAGCATCTAGCTCTGCTGTAATATATAACTGTTCTAAAAATATATTGCTGTAGGCAGCAGCTCTGACAGTGAAGACCTGATTGAAAGCCACCAGTCCAGCCCCCACCACATCATATTTCTTCACTCTCTACAGCAACAGGAGCAAGGTATATAGAGCTGCACCCACTCACAGCCTTCCTTTGATACCCAGTGACTTGCCAAAGAAGTACTTAACACTGTCTCACATGCTACAAAAGTTCCTAGCACTCCTGAGCAGATGGGCCAAAATATGAGGGTGGTAAGAAAGCTTAGAAGAGACTGAACAGGGAGACATACAACAGAAATCCATGCTGATTTTAGTTTAAACCATATAATTTTCTTCCCACATTTTGAATCTCAAGCACCAACAGTTGGGTACTTCAAACTCATTAGTCTCAAGAGAGGAAGGAATGATGAGTTTCTGACAGTAGCAAAGTGACTTTGCAAGCAAGTCCAGCTCACAACTTTACCTCCAAACAGAGAGAGAAAAAGTGAGCAGGTCTGAATAGACTTGGATTGTCATTTCTTCAGCTTTCTCAATGAGGGTAAATGCACACCATACACATTACCATCAATGGCATTTGGATCAAGACTACACAAAGTAAATAGCAGGTTCTGTTCAGACACTGTTCACAAGACTGTATACCTGATGGATACTTCCCAGAAATGCAGTTTTTGGTGGCAATAATTGATGCCACCCCAGTCTTCAAGCATGGCCTTCACAAGTTTGCCTGGACTATGAAATCAGGAAAGTGCTGCAAATACTAAAAGAAGATTTTTCAACCAAAGCAGAAGGCTGGCAGTGCAGTAACAATACAACAGTTGTCCTTTTCTGTATCAGATTAAAAATGCTGTATACCTGCAGAGAATTTTGTAGGTTGCTCCAGGAGTTGGCTGGGCTTCTGTAGAACTGAATTTTTATGCATCTCCACCATGCTTTCTGTTGTCAGTGGTGTCTGCTTACTTAAACATGCTTTCCTGAACTGCTGCTCATTTTGCACAAGCTGGTTCCAGGCAACAAGGACATCATCACTACAGATGAAGATGAAAGATTTTCAGTGTGCATAGAACTACATACAGCAGCAGTGTTATCAGGAAATGCCATGACACATTCAGAAAGTTGCTAACGCTATCTCTTGTCCGTGTTCAGAGCTTTAAAAAAACCTGCCAGACTGAGGTACCAGTACAGAAATAAACTCACTTCTGTCCAAAACAACCTCCTCTGCTTCATGGTATGGGATCTGGCCAAAACCTGACCCTGTATCTTTGATTTGCAGTAGAATCAATAAGCACAAAAATCCTCTTCGCCACATTTTTGCTCAGCTTTGATCTGCTAAGACATATGCAAAACGAGTTCAAAGATACCATTGCAAAAGGAAAGAAAAATAGTCTGGCTCATAAACAAAGGACTGCAGCTAAGAGTCTTTAAAGCACATATGTATGGCTGAATATTTTATTTTCTTTTCAGATGCCAATATTCAGCCATCTGGCTTTCCTTGAGGCATTTCTTTTGTGGCTTGTTATTTTTTTCCTTAATAGACACTCTTCGGTGGCAAGGCATTAAAAATACAAAAGACAAGAAAATCAAGTTCTTCAGTGTGAACCACTGTGGGCTACCAACCACCACTCCATTGTTAAACCTACAGAAACATAACATCAAAACAGTTTCTGTTCTCTGAAACTGTTCATTATTGTCTAAAAGATTCATTCCCTCTTCATGCTACTAAATGTTAGTCTTAATGGCCATATGGCTGGACATTTATAATTAACAGCTTTTATCTAAATAAATACAGAGCTTTGAATTTTTAATAGGTTTGTCCATTAAGAGCCCTCAATGAAAGGTTAAAAAAGAGCTCTTTCTGAAGTAAGAGCAGAGCGACATGAACTTCATGAGGTGCCTGCAGGCAGGCTGTATGTGATATTGACCATTCAGAATGAACAAGTACTACGTGCCTGCATGGAGACTTCAGTGTAAAGCAGATAAAATGCTCAATGGATGAACAGCAGGTCTAGTGGATGAGCAAAGCACAGACCTACTGCCTGTGCAGTGTAGGAAATCTACTCACTTCAGTCAGCATCACAGACATCTGGACCCAAACACACAGCAACGAGACCTCAGTTTTTATGTGACTTTACAATCTAACAATACTAATCAAGTGTGCTCCCTGTTTTCAATACAGCATAGAATATTTTGGATTGAAAGGCACCTTAAAGTTCTAACTTTCCTGCCCTGGGCAGGGATACCTCCTGTTAGTCCAGCTTGCTGAAGGCCCATCCAAGCTGGCTTTGAACATTTCCAGGCTTGAAGCCTCCACAACTTCTCTGAGCAACATGTTCCAATGCCTTACTACCATCACACTGAAGAATTTCTTCATGATGCCTAACCTAAATCAAGCTTTTCCCAATTTGAAGCCATCACCCCTTATCATGTCACTGCATTCCTTTTTAACAAGTTGCTCTCCAGCTATCCTCTTAGTCTCCTGCAAATACTGGAAAGGCTGCTCTTAGGTCTCTCTGCAGCCTCTTCTCCAAGCTGAACAGCCCCAACTCCCTCAACCTGTCTTTATGGGAGAGGTGCTTCAGCCCTCAGATCACCTTCATGGCCCTCCTTTAGGCCCACACTAACAGTTTCACACTTTTCTTGTCCAGAGCTGGACACAGCCCTGCGGTGGGCTTTCACCAGAGCAGAGCAGGAGAATCACCTCCCTCAACCTGCTAGCCGCACTGCTGTTGATGCAGTCCACGATACGCTCAGCTCCTGGGATGTAAGTGCACATTACTGGGTCAAGTTGAGCTTCTCATCAGAGCCCCAAAGTCTTTCTCCTCAGGACCATATGGTCTATCCATTCTCCACCCAGCCTGCATCTGTGCTTGGTGTGAAAGGCAGAGAACCCCGACCTTTCCCCAGCCCTCCCACGCTCGCAGAGTGCTGTGACCCTTTCCAGCAGGGCACTGCACATTAGCACTGCCTCATTGCTCCAGGGGCTCTCAGATTTCCCTATCCATATTGCTCACAGTGGTTTGGTCCTGCACTAACCACCACAGTCTTTTAGATTTCCACATCCACTCCTTATTTCCTTTCCTTGTTTATAGAAATTACCATGGCTTGTTATTTGTCAGGATTCATATCTGTGAATTTAATGGAGCTGCACTTCTCAAAATCACCCACACTGTCAACAGCTCCAATTTGTTTATGTCAAATCAGTCTTTTTTTTTCTTCTTTTTTTTTTTTTGTCCCCATTTACCCTTCTGTTTCATACCATTTATATTAGCTTGCCAGCTTGGATTTTACTTATTTATTTGCTTTGGAAGGTTTGCTTCTGTGAAACCCTGACAGCAGAAGTACTGCACAACTCAAGGAACAAGTAATAAGATATAAACACTTTCAACACCAAGCTGTTACTTCCAGTTTTGGTCCTGGTCAAGGGCAACAAAAGTTCTGTCCAGTTTTTGCATTTACTAGGGAAACAGAGAGGAGGTGGCTTTGTTGGTTTTTTTGTCTGGTTGGTTGGGTTTTGTTTGTTTGGGGGTTTTGTTGTTGTTTTGGTTTGGTATTTGAAAGTGCTTAAGAAAACACTTCTGTGCTTGAGTGGACAAGCAATGTAAAAATATTCTTTCAGGAAGTATTTCCACATAGAACTTTGCAAAGACATTACTATGGGTCTTGGACTTTGGTCACAACAACCCCCTGCAAAACTTCAGGACTGGGGAAGAACATCTGGAAACTGCCCAGAAAAGAAAGACCTGGGCATGCTATTTGACAGCTGGCTGAATATGAGACCACGTATATCCAAGTGGCCAAGGCAGCCAACAACAGCCCGGCCTGTATCAGCAATAGTGTGTCCAGCAGGACCTGGGAAGTGATTGTCGCCCATACTCAACACTGGTATGGCCACACCTTGAATACAGGATTCAGCTTTGGGGCCCTTGTACAGAACAGACATTGAGTTGCTGAACAAGGTCCAGAGAAGGGCAACAAAGCCAGTAAAGGGTCTGGAGAAGAGCTCTTCTGAGGAAAAGCTGAGGGAATTGGGGTGATTCAGTATGGAGAAAAGAAGCCTGAAGGGAGACCTTCTCAGTCTTCAACTCCCTGAAAGGAGGCAGGAGTGAGGTGGATGTCATTCTCTTCTCTCAGGTAATAAGTGATAGGATGAGAAGAAATGGTCTCAAGTTGCAGTGCGGGAGATTTAGATCAGATAAAGGAAAAAATGAAAGGGTTGTCAAACACTGGAATAAGCTCCTCAGGAAGGAGATAATGGTTAGACTTGATGGCCTTAAGGATCTTTTTCAACCAAAGTGATTCTTTGACTAACATATCAAAGCATGCATCAATTCTCATATGTAGTGAGAAGAAATGAAAAGTATTGCTCACATGTAGTATTTACCTTATAGTGTTGTCCAAACTGTGATACTGTATGGTACCTGCACTGCCCTTGGTGATGCAGAACCCCAAGCAAAGAAACAGTCACAGCTTACACTCATCATTTAGGAAGGACTGAAATAAACTGCAGAACAGCAAAGCAAAGCTGACTCCGTGAAAAGTGAGGTGAATACTTAAAACAGTGTGTTTTTGTCCAGCTTTACACAAACTTTCAGCAAACATTTTAAGTCTCTAATGGGGATGAGGTGGTAAGACAAAAATCTCCAGTGTTTTGTTCAGTTGGATCCCTGATCCCTAAAGACCAAATCATTGATCCCAAAGGTGGTTCTGGTGGTTGTGCAGTGCTCAGTGTGAAGAACAAACAAACCCCCCCCCCCCAAAACCAAACAAATAAAACACCACCACAACCACACACCAAAAGCAACAACAAACCAACCAACCAAACCAAAACCAAACCAACCAACTACCCAACTCAGGCCATATTTTTGAAGGGGCTTTGTCCATCGCATATCAGCTCCATAGAGTGGCAGGGGTTGCAGCACACCTCTCAGTCACTTCCTGTCCTCTCACTGTGGTGTCTTCTCCAGCTCTATCAGCACCCAGTTCAAAGGAAGGAAGCAACTGGGCTCCCCAGGCAGGCACAAAACCAGCTTTTTCTCTTCTCCACCCTTCTTTGTGACGCAGCAATTTAATCAAGCAGGCAAGTTACTGTTAGAATAGACTAGACTAGACTAGACTAGACTAGAATAGACCAGGTTGGAAGAGACCTTCATGATCATCAAGTCCAACCTATCATCCAACACCATCTAATCAACTAACCCATGGCACCAAGCACCCAATCAAGCCTCCTCCTAAACACCTCCAGTGATGGTGACTCCACCACCTCCCCAGGCAGCCCATTCCAATGGCCAATCACTCTCTCTGTGTTGTCAGTACTCATAGCAGCATCCTGGTTTAGCAGCATCATAGCAGCACTCATAGCAGTACTCATAGCAGCATCATGGTTTAGTTGTTTAGGTTGGATTGGTTGATGGGTTGGACACGATGATCTTGAAGGTCTCTCCCAACCTGGTTTATTCTATGTATTCTATCCTGCCACACCAGCTCATTTGCTGGCCAACCTACTTTGCAAACAATAGCTCAGCATTCTGAATGCTCAACACATCTCAATCTGTTGTAGTGCTTCTGATTTCCACTTTATTTAGGGTATTGATTTTTTCCAGACATGGCAAGATTTACATGCTGGTAAAGCCTTAATGATGATTATTGGGAAGTATTTCTGGATATTATGGCAGGGCTCTGTTTAGGAAGATGACAGTTATGCTAAAATCCACACACTCCCTTGTTTCTGTTAGAACACATAGTAAAAATACAAAAAAATCTACTTTCTCTAACTTTCCTCCTTAAAAATATATTAGGCTTCACAGCAACAATATTAGTGCAACTAGCATGGTGTTCAGTAGCAAAAGAAGGTGCTATTTTAGGAGTTCATAGGTCTCAGCTTTAAAACGTGCCTTGGGCTAAATTTAGCTTTCAAGATTTTAGGGGAGGAAGGCACCAAAATCCTGGTGCATCTGAATTCAGCGTGCGTGCTTTCCAGATTTTAACAGAACAGGGTTTATTCTGCTCATATTTGCTGAGTTGAGGGAAAAAAACCCTCCATAATGACAACAAGTATCTTCTCAATCATTCAAACAACATGCTTTCAGCTGCACAGAAGCATGACATGCACTAATTTTACAAACAATTTGAAACTAATTTATGCTCTGAATGAGAAATATTCCGAGTACCTCAACAGAGAGTTGCAATCATCATTATTCTCCTTGCAGCACACTGAGATGGAACTGATCCCATCTGCTCAGTCAATGAAACCAGAAATCAAAGTTGAGATAATAGAGAATTTGGCCTGATTCTTTCTGCTTTTATCAAAGAGAGCTAATCCTTAGGACAAAACCCGGAGTGGTTCTTAATCTTCAAGTTTACTTTCATAGATGTATAGCTTACACTTGAAAACCTCTACAAAATTCAGGTAGACATTAAGATCATCACTTTAAGAGGTTCCACATGCTAAAGGTTTCACAGAAAACAATTAAAAAGCCTGTCCTCCACTGCCCTGCTCCACGTCAAGAGAGGGATACATGATGCAACCCACAGAGGTGCTTTTAACTTATCATTAAAGGCTTCCAAATATGGAGAATGGACCATCTCTTTACTTAACCTGCTCCAGCCTGGAAACTCAGCTACTCTGCTCCCAGCAGGAGACAGAGAATCACAGGTCATCTTTCTGTGTACAGCAAACCTTCAGATGCTGTAAATTAATCATCTCAACTTCTCATAGCTGGTGTTATATAAGAGAGAACAGGGGTAACACCAAGAGCAAGAGATTGTGTCTCCATCTTTGTCAAAACACAGCTTCCAAAAGAAAATTTCAAGGACTGTAACTATGTCTTTTGTATGACAGTCCTACTTATTCACCCAAGAGAAATTTGCTTGCCTTCAAGTAGCAGCAAGTACTGGAGCTTTATGTTCAGTTTGTGGTCTGCTATTGAGTATTTTTGGCAGTGTCATGGCCTACCCCAGTTTTGTTCATTCTGTTCATGCAGTAACAGAAGGAGGGGCAAAGGCTTCAAGCTAGATTTACAGTAGGCATTAGGAAGAAATTCTTCACCATGAAGATGGCTGGGCACTGGAACAGTTTGCCCAGAGAAGCTGTGGAGGTTCCAATCCTGGAAGTATTCAAAGCCACATTGGATGAAGCCTTGAGCAACCTTGTTTAGTAGGAGGCATCCTTGCCCATGGCAGGGGTTTTGAACCAGATGATTTCTAAGGTCACTTCTGATCAAAATCATTCTATGGTTCTATATTTGATCATTAATCTGCCTTTTTATATGCACCATAACATGGGAGAGCTGGGGTGAATCTAGCAGATGCATCATCATTGCTCACTGGCTCCCATTTGTTGTTGTGTGGGAGATTACCACTCTTGTAAATAAGTCTGGACACACTTCACATCAGAAACCAATGGTCCAGACAGAAAAGTAAACAGCAATAATGCTGTTACCACAATAGCTTTACTACTAATTCGCATCAGCCTTAGTAATGACTTTGTTATTACTGTTCGATTAAACACAAGTCCTGTGAGAAGCAGCAGAGAGAACTTGGGTTGCTTAGTCTGGAGAAAAGCAGGCTCAGAGGACACCATCTTGCTCTCTACAACTACCTGAAAGGAGATGGTAATGAGGTGGAGGTCAGCCTCAACTCCCAAGATCCAAGGAACAGGATGAGAGAAAATGGCCTCAATTTTTCCAGGAAAGGTTTAGGTTGGACATTAGGAATAATTTCTTTCCCAATAGGGTTGCCAAGCCCTGGAAGAGGCTACCCAGAAAGTGCTGGAGTCACCGTCTCTGAAGGTACTTAAAAGACACATAAATGTGCTGCTGAGGGACATGGTTTAGCAGTTGATTTGGCAGTGTTAGGCTAATAGTTGGGCTCAGTGATCTTAAAGATCTTTTCCAGCCTAAACAATTTTAGGATTGCTATTAAGCACGAGTAAGCCTCATTTCTTCCCCAGCAGAATCCTGAGCAGACAGTGAGAACATGTCAGGTGGTAAGCCCAGAGCTGGAGGTTCTAAGAGTTATAAAATCATATTCTACGATAATCACAAAAAGGAGACACTGCATTTCTTGTCTATGACTTCTGTTCTTCAGAGAGGAGTAACTCTGGGCCTACTCTGTTCAAATTGAGACAAGAATCTACTGGAATAAATTAACTATATTTGTACATATAACCAGACTAGTGAAGCCAACAAACTAACAGGAAGAAGCCTCAAAAGTAAAAGGCTCTGATTTTTCCACATGGCAAGAACCAGATATGTTACACAAGATTTACAAGAGAGCAAGCTTGGCTTATTCACTCAGTGCCGTGATGGAGACCTGAAGACCATGAACCACAAGGCAGTGAAAGTATCATAGCAGGAGATGTGAGCTCAAGCCTTGTCCTGCAAGCCTTCCCCTTCCAGCCTGGTTACAAGAAGCCTTTAAAAATAGAAAATGAGGTGACTGGAAATGATGTTAATCACAGCACTTCTGTGACTTCTGCCAAGTAGAGACCTTGGCCAGCTCTGACCAAGAAAAGGCACCTACCTAGGGAACAACCTTGACCTCTTCTAACTGAGGCGGTAAAGCAATTTCCTCCTCCTTCCTTCACCCCCAAGTGCTGACAAATAAATCACTGTTGTGGAGTCAGATTCAAATCTCAATTAAATCTATGATGACTGTTGACATAGGGGTTGAAATCTGAAAGCTTCATGAAGTCATTTAAAATGAATACATAGAATACATAGAATACATAGAATAAACCAGGTTGGAAGAGACCTTCAAGATCATCGCGTCCAACCCATCAACCAATCCAACACCTCCCAAACAACTAACCCACGGCACCAAGCACCCCATCAAGTTACTAGGAAAGATCTTAAGCATATTCAAATGAGAGACTATGATTTTGACCTCTACATACAGGAGAGGAGAGGATTTGTTTTACACTTCACCATAGCTACTGGGCTATACATCCCCATAGCACCATTACAGTCTGTTACATTTCTGATGCTGCTGTTAACTTACATGGAGTCAAATAGAACCATAAAACAGGATGATCTGGCTCCTCATTGCAGAGATGACACAGCAGCAGTCCAAATATTTGCTTTGCTGCCTGTAATTAGACATTTCAATGAACAACTGAAGGTATGTAGCACAGTTGGCAGACATTTGTGTCCAATAGCCCACGCTGGTTACAGAGCACTGTATCTGCAGCAAAGGCTTCTTCTGAACTTCAACAGCAGGGTGTGGGGAGAAGGGTTGTTTCTTTTATAAGAGCACATTCACTCACACCACCATGAGAACAGCAGCCTGTTTATCTTGGCATCTGTGAACTATTATATTTAGCTCTATGCTCATGCTTTAGATGCACACTCCACAGTTATTGCAGTACCTTTGCAAGTTTGAGGGGTATGAGAACTGAGGAGGGTACTTCAGATAGTCCACCAATCAAAAAACATCAGGGCAGAACTTCAGTATGTACCTTTTAAAGTATAAACCCTTTGTTAACAGTAACTAGGCTGTATACTTTGTAATGCTGTTCCTTGGTAGCTCCATTTAAAGCACTCACCTGAACCACCAAAGACTTACACCTTGGTCCTAGCTGGGGTCAATGCTTTCTCTGACTAAAGGCATGCAACATGTTCTTCCCCCTTCAGTGTATTATCTGGGCTAACACAGGGCCCCCTGAAAACCTTACATTTGATAACAATCATAAGGATTGATTAAATTGCTTCAGAGAAGATTATCTCCTTCCATCAGGTTAGCTGGTTATGCTCACACCATGTGGCAGCAGTTGCACAGCAGATGAATTTGTAAGACTCTGCAGACATTCTGAGGATATAATGGCAAATTCATATTGACTCTTGAGATTAACACACTTCCTCCTTTCCAACTGCTGAAAAGCAGAGATGTATGAATACTTTAAAGTCAACAATTTCTAGCTCCCCCTTTTATTTAAAACTTGCTTAATTAAGGCATTTATATTTCAGCAAATGACTGCATAGTGATTGACCTAGAGGTCATTCTGAACCTTACAGATGAAAGAATTTGCAGGAACTTCTTCTCAGCAGCTTTTTCTCAAGTTCATTTGGTTTAAAAATCTTTTCAAAAGGCTTCTTTTGATCATTATCACTAAATGAAACTGACTATCTCACCATGAATCTCTTCCTTAAAGCTGATTAGCTCCTATTTCATAGCAGCTCTGAGAATTCCCTTATTGACAGTGACTCCCAAATAATCATACTGGACATTTAAAAAGAAGCAAAATTTACTATAATGCAAACAAATGCAGCGTGCTTCAGATTTCTTAATGCCCTTTTAAGTATTATTGCCTATTAGCAACAACAGCAGCACAGCGGAAGCAGTTAACAGACATGATCACAAGTCAGTTTTAATTGCAGCCTTTGAGCCATGTTAATTAGAGATTAGTATATCTCCTTCACATTGCAAGCAGGATGCCCACATACGTGACCTCCAAAGCGGTGTATATCTGCACAAAATATGACTCATGTCTTCCCATACCTGTCTGCTATCTCTGATGATGAGAAGAATGCTTCTCCCCTAACCTAACCAGCTGTGCAATGTACAACAGTGCACATCTAACAAAGAAAAGGAAATTACACTTTGATATTTCTTTAAACAGGGGTTTAGAACAAGATGTAATTTAAAGGAACAGATACACAGAACTGTACCCACTTGCTGTTCTTGCTCTGTTTGTCCCGTTGAGAAACAACTATGTATTTCCAATGCCAGATTTAAGAAAACTCTACCTGCTAAGCAAAAACCTCCTCACATTCTCAATACTATCTCTTGGAAACACAAAAAGGCCTTACTTGATGTTATTTCCTGTGCTGATAGCTGTCAGCTATTTCACAGAGGTTACTGACATCTCTAGAGGGAAAATAGTGCTTGTAGAGCTACTGACACCGCACCCTGATTATGGCAATTCATGCACATTGGAGGTAACATCTTGTAAATCTCCTCAGAAGTCACAAAGCAGAGTTCTAAAACTACAGCTGGTAACAAAGAAGCTCATTGGGTAGCACAAATCCAGGACTGAATAAACCTGAAAATGATCCAGTAAAGGTTCAAAGGGAATGAAATGGGAAATAAGAATATTTGGCTGTTCTGAAAGTAAGCATGTCAGTTCATATCTGTTTTCTCAGTGTGAGCTGCTTGGTGTCTGCAAGCATTTCCTAACCTTCCAATCATTGGGATTTAAGGATAACTCATAGTGGATGCAGGAAAAATACCAGACTATCAGGCTCTTCAAACAAAGAGATGAAATTCTGAGAATGCCAGCTCACAAGCACAGTAAAAGACTGAAAGCATAACAGAGTAGAGATTCGTTCCACCCTTCTAGCCTTTAAAAAGTCAGGAAGAAACTCCAATGACCAAGAGGTTCTTGAGTCTCACTTCACAATTTATCTGCCAGTTTTAAAAGCATAAGCATGTCTCTCTTCAAAAGTCAAATATTTCACATACTCAGAGAGGTGCAAGAGTCCATCAGAAAACATGTACATTGCTTGTGTTAGCCATGTCATATTCCCCAAACTTGTTTAAGAGGAATTATGATGTAAACAAAGAAAAAGCAATTAATCAATGCTAGGCTTTTTAATAAAAATATGTATTTCTACAGTATATTCTACACTTGAACTCAATAAAAAGTTCCTCTTGCATGATTTGCTTTGCCTTTTCTACTGATAGACATGGCTGGCTAGCTGGTAAGGGTCAGGGCAGTCTGATCAGTCCACCAATTACAGCATGCTGCATTAACATGTCATCCACATCATGTATCCTTTAAGGTTCATACAGTACTGCTAGTGATTTATTAATTTGCAAAGATCTTGAATAATTTTATTCCTGCAGAATGAATACTGGTTTTCACACCTGAAACTCAGTACAAACATGAAAAAGAAATACAAACTGCAGAATAAATATGCAGCATATGCCGAAACGAAGTTCATCTGCACTGCCAAAGCATTTCAATGACTTGACGTTCACTGTGGAGAGCAACTGTGAGTTTCACCTGGTAAAATTAATTCTCTGAGTGCTACTTCCTCAGCCAACAGCTGTATGGGCTTCACAGCTCCTGCTTATGTCCTGCCTTTGCCTTCAACCTCATCAACCTCTAAAGGGTGGTCTCTTAGGAAACAAAGGTCTTTTCAATTAACTGCAGTTTTTCATCTTTGTTTATCCATAATGCATCTCAACGTGAGCTGCTGAGCAAGGGAATTACACCAACAGTAACAGTACCACACAGAAAGTGTCAGAAAGACTGCAGCCCAACAGCCAACAGCCAAGGCTTTGTTCCTAAGTCCCTTGCCTCTGCTTTCAATCATTTTGTTGCAGCTCCTAAAAAAAAACCCCAGAAGTTGAATAATTTGGCTACCAAAAATCTCCTTAGGAAAAGAACTTAAAAATCAAATCAGAATTCTGTCTCAGACTCATCATCCCCATCTTTAAATGTCCCATTTAAACACACACAGTTCTTCAGTTTATGATTTGTACAGCCAGATCATGCTTAGTGTTCCAGACCTCACACACCTAACCCTGTCCTTCCCTGTTTCTTGTTCTCATTCCTCCTGAGCCACAAAAAACCCCAACCAACCAACCAATAAAAAAACACACCACACAAAAGAAAAAAGAAAGAAAGAAAAAAAAACCCCAACAAACCACAACCATCAGTTATTTCAAGAAAACCACTTTAAACTATTCTGAAGAATTTGAATTTTCCTCCAGTGGGATGGACTGTACCCCCAGAGCACTAATCCATAGATCCTCTTTAATGAAATTTAAAGTTCAGGAAAGCCACAGAAAAACACTGTGAACCAGGCTCCTTTGCTCTTTTTCCTCTGAGATTTTTTTCCAGTAGTGAAAAGTGTCCACCTTATTCATTTTTTATATATTTCTTTTTTTGAGACACAATTATGACTGTCAAGAGCAACAAGAATTGAGAAGGCTCCTGCCATTCTGCTCCAAAAAGTATATTGTAGACATCAAGCTTACATAGCAGAAGTTTGGAAAGATATTCCTCTGGGATGTCAGACTCCCTCTTTTTCCACTGTAAAATGTCAGTCTCACTTGGTCCTACAACAAACCTGCCCACCTTCTGCTATAGATTTGAAGAGGCAGTATTCATAAAGACAAAGAGAACACTGGTGACCACAGAAAGCACCTCTGATTTTTTCACTTCCACCCAGCCTTTCACGCTCTTTGCACATCTTTTGCCTCCCAAGACTGAGAATTTGGCCTAGACATCAGCCATTAAGTCTGTGACACAACATGAAATGCAATAACGAATTGCCAAATAGTGAGGACATAGAAAACATAGAAGAAAGAAATTCACAGGCAAATTTTGCTCTCCAAGATATCTCCTCAACAGCTTCCCAAGGGAGCTCTGCATCCAGAGATGGAAGAGAACTGGCCCTGGCTGTTCCCGTTTAAATGTCATGAACGAATGCTTGCTCACCAGCGTGCCACTCTCCAGATGGTACACTTCTAGGCTCTTTTTGTACTGGAGGGAGAATTTACTCATCAAACCTCTGTGACCAACAGTAAATTTGGTGTCTTACTGCAATATGGATTTCTAGTCCCTCTTCACCAGAGGTTTACCTGGCATTTCAGCCAGCAGCAGCTACTGCTGGGTTCTGTAAACTGCAGTAACACACAGCAGCCATCATTGAGAAAATACTGGAAAGCAGGAGGGCAGAGCACCAAAGGGAGAAAAAACTGACAGAAAAACGGTGCTTACAATGAGTAATTAGCAGACCTGAGGGAAGAAACACACAGCATAATGCTCAGAAATACTGAAAAAGAAGCAGAGTATAGAAAACTGGCAATGTTTTCACTAAGCATCCCTATGAAGGCCTCAGGTCAGTATGATAAACACAGGATTAGAAGCAGTTTAAGTGCTTAGCTGAATCAGAGCATAGGAATAGACATCCAGGATCCTCCATAGGCAGTTACTACCAGGGATATGGACACAATGCAGAAGTTTGGGCTTGTAAGAGGCTTGGGAGACATGTTCCCTTAGAGACCTTCACATAAAGGAAATTACATCCAGTTCAGGAAATGCAGGTGCTATGATCTTCCTTGACATTTTCTCAAAGCAGATCAAATCAAGCCCTAATTCTAGTTCAAACTCACCTTAAAGCTTGATTACCCAGCTTCATTCATGAGATGAAGCAAACTCACTTTGTGGGCAATAGATAGCCATTTTCCTATCCATCAGAATCAGAGGAGGGAAAAAAAAACCCAAAACCCATACAGATATCCCACTGCTCCTTACAATCTAATTTTTTAATTAAAAAACCAACCAAACAAACAAACAAACAAACAACAAAAACACAACAACAAAAACTTCTGAAGCATCATGTCCTTCCCGGCAAACAGAGATGCAGGCATTAAAGACACATGAAGAATAAGTTGAAAGGACAATAGTATCACAGACTTCTTGCTGCTGCTTGAGTTTGAAGGGAGAGCAGTAAGTTATCCAGACCAATCTTACAAGAAAAACTAACACAATGCAAAACCCACAGGCAAAGGCAAAGATGCTCTCACAAAAGCTGCCATTACCTTCTTCCAGGATGCTCTGCTGTAATCCATAGCCAGCCATGGAGAAAAGACCATTGCTCAGAGCAAGCTCCAGCTCTTAGTGGCATGCCTCAGTCCTCGTCTTCCTCCCATACCCCAGGACTGCTGCTTGCTACTCACAGAATATACTGAAAGAGAGGGAATAACAATGTGCTGCAGAGAAAAATGAAAGGGCAGCATACACACAAAAAAGTTGATAAAGTAGACAGATTAAAGACAATATGTTCAACTCTGAAAGCTCAACAAGCACAGAATGTTTTCTCATGAAAGAGGATGGAGTCTCTTCCAACAAAAAGAAATCGCTAATGTCCAAGTGAGTCTTTTGATCATAGATGTATAGACTCATTGGGGTTGGAAGGGACCTTTAAAGGTCAGGTACTTAGACTCCCCTGAACTCAGCAGGGCTGGAACAGGTTACTAAGAGCCCCAAACAATGGAATGTGTCCCAGGATGTTTCCTGGAATGTTTCCAAGCATGGGGCTTCTACCATCTTTCTGGGCAACCCATGCCAATGTCTCATCATCCTTAGTGTGATAAATTTACTCCTTCTAGCTAGTCTGAATCTCCCCAGTTTTAGCTTAAAACCGTCATCCCTTGTCCTGTCCCTGCAGGCCCTGCTAAAAAGTCTGTCCCCATCTCTCTTACAGGCTCCCACACAGCCACCACCTCCAACCAATACCCTCAGGAGAGCACCAACCACCAGGCCCCAGCCCCTGTGAGCCAGGCCCACCCAGCAGGGCTCCTTTCCACAGCCCCAGCAGTACAGGCCCACCTGGCTCTGCACCCTCCTCTCTCACACCATCTGAACACATTTAAGCCAAACAAGCCTTCCTGTCTTTCCCCAAGGCTAGCACATCGACTTACCTCGACACCACAGAGAGCCCTCCACTGCCGGCCGTCTAGACCAACAGCTGCAGGTGTGGAACACGGCAGGCAGAGGAGACCTGGGAGCAAAGGCATTTCACAGGCCGGAGCATCCATTAACTGTGGCTTTGAATGCTTGCTTGGTTGCACAGAGGCTAGGCCCAGCTGGGTACTGGCTGGTCATTTCTCAGTGTGGAGGAGCAGAAAGGAAGGTTTATGGGTACCTAGGCCGCAAGCCTGGCTTTGGGCACCTCTTCTGCAGCACTTGAGTCCACTGCATAGTGCCAATTACATGCTGCTGGGATGGGATTTCCCTTACCGTGACCCAGCCTCACCTTACCCAATTTATGGGATCACAGCCTAAGGTCATATGGCTGCAGGCTGTAACATCAGCAGGCTGCTGTTTCTAGAGTACCTCCAAGCCTTCTCCTGGCTTAAAGGCAGAGGAAATGAACAGGTGGTGAGTGTCCCAAAAGTGAATACAAAGAACAATTTACTTGCAACAGACCCTCACTTGCTCTTGAAAATGGAGTTGCTTAATGAGTGTTATATTCCTCTAAGGGTTTGTTCTGCTTCATTTCTTGAGACTGTTTGAGGATATTCTTTGACAAAAGAATACAGGCAAGGGCTGTGCAATTGTTTTCATGGTTCCTTCCCCCCTGCTGTTACAGTAACTGTTCTTTAATGTATTTTTATACCATATTTTTCTGGTATAATGGATTATTTTGACCTCCTTTTATTTTTGTGAACCCTCCTTGCCTCTGGCTTCTCCACAGAGGTTAAGGTGGGGAAAATTAGTCTTTTTTTCTGCTCCAGATATAATGCTGTATTCCTTTAAGCAGCTGTAGGCTGGCCTGTGGAGTCGGTATTTCAATGCATTTAAAAATACAGAAGCAGCAATGAATGCAATTGAAAGGTTTGGTAATCATGAATGAAAAGGAACAAGCTTGTTACTTTGTCCTGCTTCCTCAGAGAAACAGAATATGTGGAGCACTAGCTTAAGTGAAGATGCAGGACTTTATTTTTTGGCCCTGTAGCACAGATTGTTTTAAGCAGATGTAACAGAAATTATTAGATATTATTAGATATAGATAAATTAGATATGCATAGCACAGAAGGAACCCCAAGAATGATGTTTTCCACATGCTAATAAACAACCCTGAACGTTATTATGGACAGCAGGAATTATTGCTGATCCTAAAGGGGTTTGGACAGCTGAAGATGCAGTGGTCAAGATCCTCCTTACAGGGTTGAACCGGGCAAGTTCACTTCCTTTCCACTAGGAAAGTGTGAGTTTCGTTGCACATGCTTATGAAGAGTGTAAACTTACTACTGTGATGACAGGAGCAATGAGCTTGTTGAAGCATTTGACACATAGTAAATTACCTAAAGATTCTGGATATTTCTGTAGTCAGTATATTTATTTATAGGAAATGCTTCCAGCTGTTACTTATTTATAAAGGAAAGTCTCTTAGGGGAAACACAACCATAGAGAATCCCCTCATGCTCCATACAAAAAGAATAACTTATTGTATCAGACTTGGAATTCATTCTGGTAAACCATAACTGTCTTTGTAACATGAAAAAACGATCCCAAGTATCACAATGTGCAAAGTATCTTGCTCTAAATCATATTCAGTGTCTTGCTGTAAAGCCAATTCTCAGAAAAATACATTTTTTCTTTGTGGAAGGGTCTTGGAGATGAGGAATTTGTCTTTGAGAGAGATGTGAAGCTGCAGTAGAACACTTTCATCAGGCATTTTGGCTCATGCTGGTCCATGTTGCTTAAACTTGACTGATTAGTTTTTATGATGTGGGACATATTGCTGCCTGTTTTGTGACCATGTTCTTTATAATTATTTATTCTTACAGTGAATTCAGTGCTTGTGAAAGGTGACAGATTTAAAGGTGTAAACAGAGCAGGCTTTTCAAGCCATTTGGCAGGAAATCAAGCACCCCAAAATTCATGAAGCAGGTCTGAAAATGACTGAGGATAAGAGCTGTGTTTTCTTTAAAGCACTCTTGAGATTTTCAATATCCATTTCTCTTTCTTTGAAAAAGAAAATGTTTCTTTGAAACCAGAGACTATTCAATATTTTATGGTTTCAAAAAACCTGTGTAGCCAAGACCTCCTTTGACTTGGAGGTGCCCAGAAGATTGAGCTCTGTGTGATTCATAATGAGTCAGGCCAAAAAAGGACATGGAGGCCTAAATCTAGTTTCCAAAAGGCTGTCATATGTGAACAATTTTCTCTTTCACAACAACTTTCAAAACAGCATGGCTCAAAAAGAGCAGTATGTTCTGACCTACTCTAGTCTGCAGCAACTTTCCCACTCTCAACTTTTCTTATAATTCACAATAATTTTCATTCTTTTTCAGTTCCTGGCTTTTCTGCTGTGGCTGGCACTGGGGGCACTGCTGGTGCATAGTGAGTCTTTGTTTTACTGCAGGCCAGGTCAGATGCTCACAGGAAGTATTTTTTTGCCTCTAGCTCTGTTTCCTCTAGCTCTAGCTCTGCAAAAGGGAGAAAGTGCTATTGCATTGTAAAAAATTCATGTAAGCTACTTATAAGCACCCAGCTTTACTAAATGCCTTTTGTTTTCTGAAGAAGTGCCATTGTGATACCACCAACTTGCTTTGTATATTGTAGGTCTCCAGTTTCTTGCATCGGTAAGCTAAGAGCTCTTGCAGATTATCACTATATATAGTATTTTTGACAACATAAAAATGTTATGTGCTTATGTACAGTACAAAATATATAAGCATAAATGGAGAAATTTAATGTCTTAAAAGACATTTAGACACTCCATCCCTCTTTATCATATCTACATATATTCCTCTTCATTATATAGTCCTCTTTATCATGTGGACTGGGTTCAGTTTTGGACCCCTCACTACAAGAAGGACATTGAGGTGTGGGAGCAGATCCAAAAAAGGGCAATAAAGCTGGTGAAGTCCTGTGAGGAGTGGCTGAGGGAAACAGATTTTTTTTTAGCCTGGAGAAATGAGGCTGAGAGGAGAACTTCTTGCTTCTCTACAGCTACCTGTGAAAGGAGGTTGTAGTGAGGTAAGCATTGCTCTCTCCTTCCAAGTAACATACGATAGGACAAGAGGAAATGGCCTCAAAGGGAGGTTTAGGTTGTCCATTAGGAATAATTTCTTCCCCAAAAGGGTTGCCAAGCACTGGAACAGGTTGCCCATGGCAGTGAAGGAATCACCATCCCTGGAAGTGTTAAAAAAATGTGTAGACGTGGTGCTGAGGGGTGTTTTAGTGGTGACCTGACAGTGCTGATTGAACAGTTGGACTTGTTCTTGGAGGTTTTTCCAGCTTAAATGGTTCTCTGATTCTGTATGTGGTGTACTCGTAGTTTGAGCTGCTTGCTGTTATGACTTGATCCGCTACCAAGAAGAGCACTCACAAATGTTCTGTTGCAAGCTGGGTGCATATAAAATGATTGAATTTTTTCCCAGCTTTATTAATATCTATTTTTAATAACTTGAAACATGATAGAATAGAATAGACCAGGTTGGAAGAGACCTTGATGCCAATCATCAGCGAATAGATGTGTTTTAGAAGCACCTTAATTGTGCTGCATGCTTATGAAATGACACTGCTAAAATAAACAAAATGAATATTTTTAAACAACTCAGACTTACATACTAAGATTTGAAGTCCAATTTTGAAGTGATTCCTTTTCTTCTCTGTATTTCATTTATGTGTTTTGGATTTGAGGTTGGGAGGTTTTGCTATTCTTTTTCATAAACACAGTCACAGACTGAAGGGTGGTGAACGTAGGAAAGATCTTGTGGAACACCAGTAAGAGAATTACTTTATCAGTCTGTGCCTCCAAGAGCTTTTCTTAGTCTAGTTCAGTAATATTACAGTGACTGTTTCAGCAGTTTCCCCAGAAACCATGTTTTTATTGCTTTCAAAACTTTACCTGATATTTCAAGTAAGTCTTTGTTCTCATTCCATTAGCTCTATTTATATTGAAATCAGTTTTTCTCCATGGGTGTGTTTGTTCTATTGTAAATAATTAATTTATGCAGTCTTGTTTTGTTGATTTTCAGCCTTCCCTTGGTCAGGCCGTATGTATTTAGGGTACTCAATCTTTCTTCACTGCAATTGAAGTATGATACTATACACAGGGAAATACACATCTTAGTTGCCCATCAGCATTCTCCTAGCATAGCATAAACCTTCTGAGATCCTTGAGAGCCTGAACTGAGCTGCACTATGCCTGTAGTGGCCATTTTGTAGATGTTTGATACATATAATTTGGCAAATCTTAGTTCCTGGTGTGTGTCTCTTCATGTTCCTCTCTAAGAGAAATTAATCTACACTCCTTTTTGTGGTTGTTTAGGAGCCCTTCCTCTGTCTCACTGCTGTGTGGGGAAGCGGTGACTGTGATGATGTGATATTGTCAGTCTTGTCATATCTGGGTCATGTGTAGCAGGATTCCTGTGCCTGATTTCATGTGATAGTGGTGTTGCCCTCCACAGCCTGGAATCACAGCTGGCTTTGCTTGTATGAATGTTGCAGCATACACTTGCTTAGTTATAGTCTCACCCTCAGCTCATATTCAGTTTTATTACTAATAACTTCCCCAAATCCTTGTCCCACCTTCGTACTGACAGGTACCTTTTCAAGAGGAGCTTTTTCATTTGGTTGGTTGGGCTTTTTTTGTGTGTTTTATTTTGGTTAGGTTAGGGGGTTTTGTTTGTTTGTTTTGTCCCAGTAAATCCAAATGTAGTATTTTTCTGCTTGATGTTTACATTTGTGCCCCATGTAAACTCTGTCTTCCATTTACTCCACAGAGGAGTGATTCTCAGCCCTTCTCCATTCTTCAAGTACAACTTCCAGTTCTTTTCTCAAGTGTCTCAGTGGCTGAACAAAAGAACAATGAGATGACTACTTTACAGACCTGTATTACTACTGACATATTCTCTAAATAAGGGATTCAAGATAAAGCAGGAAATGGTGCAACATGTAGAGTAGAATGAAGAATTTTGACAGAAATGGGCATTTTTTTACACTAAGGGTAGTGTGACATTGGCACAGGTGGCCCAAAAATGTAGTAGATGTCTCATCCCTGGAAACATTCCAGGACAGGACTCTGAGCAACCTGATTTGGTTGAACATGTGCCTGCTGACTGCAGTGGGGTTGGACTATTTAGTCCCTTCCAACCCACACCATTCTACAACTCTATGTAGGGCAGAAATAAATGGGGGAGGAGGGCTCCGCTATAACCTGCCTCTTTGTGTGGCCTGTTTTCAGCGAGTATTGTCTCTCTTCATAGTGAATACCAACTAGTTTAAAAAAATTCTTATCTCTATATTTTTGAGGCTTTTGGGCTTGGTGACTATTTTGTTTCTGTGCAATAAGCTCTTTTTCTTGAGGTAGGCATTAAGAATTTACCTGTCAAACAAACAGTTAAGCTTGCAAAAAGACTTGGACATAATAACTCCAGTGCAGCTTATCAAAACACTCTCTGAGTATCATCTTCTATTCTTCTCAGGATTTTAGAAGCTTTTGAAGATGGTGATTTTGGAAAAGCTGCCTAGGTGATGGAGCTAAAGAGACTGTATATTTCATAGGATTTTTTAGTTCAGTTATTTCCACTTCTCTGGTCTTTCGAGTAACTGGAGCATAAAGAATCATACTCTACCTTAATGCATCACAGGGAATACTTTTAATTTACCTTTAGATTGTCAGAAGGCAGCAATGAAGAATTGAAAGCTGTCTTTTTCTGGGGAATAAATCTTAGGAAAAAAATTATTGTGAACAATTCATTTGGGTTTTAGCTAGTCAAAATATTTTTGAATGCAGGCAGAAGCCTTCATCTGGAAACTAATTTCTGGTTGGGAAATGTCTACTCCCTTCACTTCATGTTTCTTTAAGCTTCTCAAGCATCTTGTACTCAGAAGTCCTCATCACAAAGTCTGTTTCCATACAATGTGAATGAAATGTCACAGCTGCTCATATAGTAACAGCAAAAAGTGATCAACAGAACTTTTTTCATCCAGCTAGTGATGAGTAACACATACTTGTGAGTAATCTTTGCACCTTCTTCCCTTCAGACAACAAAGAAATGAAAGAGCAATGATCATTGAATCCTTAAGAGATTCTTAGAGATATTTAAATGTTTGGACAGAGATATATCCAGGTTAAAAAAATCTCGTGTCTTTCAAATAATTTTGATCCATGTTTGAAGCACATGTGAAATCATAATTATGGCTGCTGAAGGCATGAGTTTTCCCAGAAGCCATGGCAAAAAGAGAAGGGAAATCTTTCCTCAGTTTCAGTATTATCACAATAGTCTACAGTGTGGCAAATATTCATGACCTGAGGATTTAGGATGTATTCTTCCTTGGATTTCTCTGTAGTGAACTTAGGCTTTAGAGCATCTTTCTGATAATACATCCCTGGTGAATGGAGGCTTCTGTCCAGCTGAAATTCACCCATTGGAAGGCTT
This sequence comes from Dryobates pubescens, assembly GCF_014839835.1. Classification (NCBI taxonomy): domain Eukaryota; kingdom Metazoa; phylum Chordata; class Aves; order Piciformes; family Picidae; genus Dryobates; species Dryobates pubescens. The sequence goes on from NC_071643.1 coordinate 8,608,144, forward strand.
CAAATTTTGCAGAACCAGAATGTAAAGCTGCCTTTGTAGCTCAGTTTTGCACATTCAACCATCCCTGGAACTACAGAATTCAGCAGCAAACCTAGAGGTATGGAAGTGTCCTTGGCTTGGTGGCTTGCTGGTCTCCAGGAAACAGGAGCTAGTTGTCTATGACCGTTTGCAGACTGATTGGGTGGCAGAAAATTAACTGCATCCCAAACAACCAGGACATTAAGATGAGTTATATGTTTCCAAAGTGGTTTGCCTTTGAAATCCCCTTATGGCCATTAGACATGTTTGGTTTTAGTTGGGAAACTGAGTGTTGCTGTTCTGGCATTTCTAAAGCACGGCTGTGTGTTTGTCAAGATGATCCATCCTGATGAAGGGAGGATTTGGGGACAAATGCAGGGGTTTTTCTTGAAGGTTTTAATCCCATTCAAAGTAAAACATTTATGGTTCACAAACACGGCATTCCTCCCCTTCTTAGCTGCACTATTGATCTCCTGGTAGAAGGCTTGTGTGTCTTTTTGGATGTCTCTGTATTTGGTGTTTGAGCAGTTAGAATTCATAAAGCAGTACCTGGCAAAATCTCTGATTTGCCTGCTTCTGTTTTTATCTATCTGCAATACTATGAAGTAGCTAGAAAGTTCCATGTAGCACTGCATATAACTGCAGAATTCCTTCCCTGGTTGCTGATTACATCTCTCAAGGGTAATGAAAAGCAGGAGCGCAGGGATAGAGCTCACTCAGTTCAGCCAGTGAGGTGGAACCAGTTTATTTGGTGAAAAGCAGTGAAGTAAAATGTGTGAATTCCCTTTCTCTGCCAAACTGGAAACCACACAAAACAAGGAGCTGTAAGGAGTGGCAGCAACAGATAAAGGAAAGTTGCTTTCTTTCATTTCATAATATGAAGGTGTCCAGATAAAAACATACGTTTCCTGACTTCCTCACCATCTGTTCCAACCTTTGTGTGTACTTCTTGGGTCTGCAGGGAATAAAAGTGCTAACTTCCTATCTAGGTACCTAGCAGCTTTGCATATGGTGTCAAACTGACACCTTTTAACTTGAAACCAGCTTAGAGGAAATGAAGAGCCTCGGTGGCAAATGCTCCACTCTATTGTAAGAGAAATGCTTTTGTTTTCATGGCTGGGAAATTTTCCAGGCCTTCACCATGAACTTTTGGCAGAGTAGACCATGAGTAATTACTTACTGATTTCCTCCAGTAAACTGCTGAGTTCCTAAGAAAAATAGCATGGTTTTAATGATGTGAAGAAGATAGAGTCCACTGTGGTGTAACAGTTGCAACATTAGACTGTGTTGGGTAATGGTGGTCCTGAAAGACCTGAGACCAGGGACTAAATTTCCTGAATTAGCCAAACTGGCACAAATGAGAAAGTTCTTTCAGGCCAGAAAAAAAACATTTTGACATGCTGTCAACTTGCATTCAGTTTCAGTGACTGCTGAAAAGCTCCAAAAAGCTGATGGTTTGGAAATTGAAGGATAGGAGGGGGAAATGGGTGAATTGTAAGTTACTTGAGCTAACTCTAGGGGTCAGAGTGTAGTGTTTAGATAATTTAAATAGCCCAAAGTCCAATTCTGTTATTTCAAAGGTAGAACACAACATTCGTTCATGGCTTGGTGCACTGAAACCTACAGGGGAACTTGAAGATTTGTTTGGTTCAGGTAGAAAACAAGTAATTCCTTTTTTAATCATGAAGGATTGATTGCTTTGCATGGGGCATCAGACATGATGGATAGCAAGTCCAACCTCATGTAGTGGTCTCTGCCTCCACCCCCCTCAATGATCTGATTATTTGAAGCCTTTAAAAATAAGAGAAAGCCTTCGTGTAGTATATCCATAGTTCTTATAAAATGAGATTCTCTTTTTCATTACTTAGAGAAATTATGATCTCTTTTATTTCCATAGCTGCACCACTGGAATACTAAACCAATCTGGTCAGAATGATTTTTATGTACTTTATAGAAATAAATCACTTGTAAATGAAATCATGACTATAGCTGTCTCCTAGGACAACTGAGCCATTTGCAGCTGTGCAAAATGAGCACTGACACTAAAAGCCAAGGATGATTTAAGGGACGTGACAAGCTCCCTCTTGCTATAGTAAAGTAGCAGTGATTTTTAAGATGAGGGGAACCTAGACAAGTACACAGCTGCATGTTTCTAATTTATCATGAGGAGCATAAGGACACCTGTATAAAGTCAGAAGAGTACCTGAAAGTAGAGGTGGGCTGTATCTTGAATGCGAACACCACACATTTTTGTAGGGTGCATAATATTCATGTTTTGTGTAAATGCAGCACACGAGCAGAGAAAAGGCATCTGAGAATGGAACTTGTGTCCAGACTGGTTTGTGTCCCTAGTTCCTAGCTGGTGGATTCTTCTCAATGTCCTTGGCTTTCAGAAAACACCTCAGTGACGCTGGCAAAAGGGAAACGGAACATGTAACTTTGTTCTATAAAGAAGCAATGAATTGGGGTTGCTTCACTCTTTTTCTGAGGATGTTTACCTTTTAGACTATTTTGTTTTTTAATCAGGTGAATTCAATTATTCCTTTGGGTTATTCACACTTTGATCTTCTGTCTTCTTATCAGGCAGGCTACATAATTTTCTCTGAAAGAGGCTGAAGCTTCCAGTGGGATTCCAGCCTCTCTGCTATCTTTCTTTTCTCCCTTTATTCCCTACCCTTGTCACCTAAATGTATTAAAAGCAGCAGTCAGTGTTCCTCCTCAGGTTGCTTGGATACTGTACACAGAAAATGCCACTGCTTCTGAGCGCCTCATCTGTCTTTGCTTGTTGTAACTTGGCAATGCTAAAGGATACAATTCTTTTTAGCACAAGTGCAAGTGGAGTGTAACTCCTCAGAGGATGAGCTGTTACCTGCTAAGAAAATCAAGACCAAGGTGCCCTGCTGCACTCACAGCTCTTTTCACTCCTTCTGCAGATCCCCTATCCACTGTCCAGAGAGCTTCTGTGTGACCTACTGTGTCTAATCTCAAATCCTGTCTCCATCTCAGATCAAGGTACTTCATTGTTGTGAACTCAGTGCTGATTTTTGCCTTTTCTTCTCAAGTTGTCACGAATGTGTGTGCTCCTTACAGAGTAAGATCTGACTTTGAGACTTAAGAGAGGAGAGACAGCAATAGGAAATCGAAGAGCCTTAGAAGATAGGGACCAGAGGAAGCTCTTCAACCTAATCACTACTAGATTTGGGGATGTGGTAACAAGGAATACTGAGGAAGGCTTGGTTCCTTAGGAGGCTGCTCACAAGAGACTGAAGTTATGGGTAAAATCCAGTCTTTGAGCATGAGAACAGTGAAACCAAAGGTAGATTGACTTTGTTTTCCCTGTAGTTTAAGTGAGAATGCCTAACCTACAGCCTGCAGACTAAAGCTGGTCACCAGCTCAATTAAACTGGCTGCATTTTTGTCACCTTCTTTCCCACAGGTTTTTTTAAGATGTGAACATGGGATAAATGAGAATTTCAGGAGTTTGGTCCTTGCTGTGTTCTTTCTTGTGTCTTTCTAGCCCCTTCCTTACTGTATACCGCTAAGTGCTCTTGAGATACTTGACGACTAATCCACAATTCTTTCAGGTTTCTCCAGGCTTCAGCCCTGCAAAACAAAGTGCATTTCTGGAGTACAACTTTACTTGTTGTTTTGTTTCTGATGAAGTTGATAGCACTTTGATAAATTACTTGTACTACTGAATTTGCTGTTTGTTAGGTATGACATGGCATTTCTCATTGTTTCTGGTTAGACTGATCATGCCAGCCCAATTAAATGCCATTTTCCCTCCTGAAATGTTACACTGTCTCAGCCAAATAATTAGATCAACTGATGATCTACATCATACAATTTCTTTGACTTTGCAATTGTAGCTTGCTTTTGGGGAGCACCACTTCATTCCAGGTCTGTCAGCAGATGAAAGCCTGAGTGCAGTCAGTAGAAAATTCTGTGTCTGTGGGGTGGGAATGAGTCAGGAGGGTCTGGAGTTCCCACTGGAGAGGACTTCAAAAAATGCTGAGTTGCTGTTGCGTGCTCAACTTCACCTTTGTGAAAAGAGCTAGTCTTTCTCCCCAGGTCTCTTTTCTTACTCCTTCAAAATCAAGCCCTAAATTTATTAAATGAAATCTAATTATTGTGACTGAATGGATATCCTTTTTATTTTTATTGAAAAGAAGAAATACTATGAAAGAAAAGTAATTATGCAAGGAATATTTGCTGTGCCTCATGAGCTGTGCTGCTTCTTTCAAAGCCTGGGTGCTGTCTCTATTGTATTTCTTCATGGTAATTCTTCTTCCTGTCTGAGCTGGACTTGAGACAGGACTGAAGGTAATGGGAAAAGTTTGTGGAGCTTCTGAGGCTTGTTTCTGAAGGTGCATAATAACCAGCACAGCTCCAATCTTCCTGCAAGCTAGAGGAGGAAGGCTGAGGAGTCAAATGCACTGAACGTAAGCCATGCTGTATGTATGCTGCAAAACAGATGCTCTGGCCCATCTGCTGTGCTTTTCTAGTGGCAATACAAATTTGGCACAGGTTGCCTTGCACCATGTGAAATGTTCTCTCCTGTCCATCCTGGGAGCAGACCAGCTGCAGCATAGGGAGGAGACCATCTATCACTGGACAACGTGACGCTGAGGGTGTATGCCGTGTTGGGCAGTGTCAAGGGGAGAGAAGGTGGGTTAGATCTCTGCTCAGCAGATTTGCAGTGGGCCAAACACTGATATCTCTGGCAACCTTTTGCTTTCTCCATCAGCTGGCAACTGGGTCTTGCCGTGGCGTGGGCACAATCCCAGGTACAGCTCCAAAGGTTCTTGATAGGTGTTATGTGTGATGGGACTCTTGTTTCTTTTCTTGTGTTTGTAAGAGGACAGACTGAAGGAAAGGAGCATTCTCCTATATGAATATATGCCTAGGTACATTCTGAGGGGTGGCTGGCAGTTTTGATAACATGTTTTGTGTTTGATTCCTTCTTACTATGCAATATTATCACATAATGTTTTTTACTGCTCAGATTCCTCATGCAAGGGATATTCCCTCTGTACTTGACACAGGTGATACCACATTTGAAATACTGGGATCAGTTTGTGCCTTTCATTACAAGAAGGACACTGAAGTGCTGGAATTTGTCCAGAGAAGGGGAACAAAACTGTTGAAGAGTCTGGAGCATAAATCTTATGAGGAGTGGCTGAGGGAACTGGGTTTGCTTAGCCTAGAGAAAAGAAAGCTGAAGGGAGACCTTCTTGATCTCATGACTTTCCTGAAAGGAGGATGGAGCAAGATGGGGATTGGTCTCTTCTTCCAAGTGACAAGTGTTAAGATGAGAGGAAGTGGCCTCAAGCTCTGCTCTGGGAGGTTTAGGTTGGATATTAGGAACAATTTCTTTCCTGAAGGGGGCGTCAAGCCCTGAAAGAGGCTGCCCAGGGAAGTGGTGGAAATGTTCAGTATTGTGTAGACATGGTGCTAAGGGACACGCTTTAGCGGTGGCCTGGTAGTGTTGGATTAGCTGTTGGGCATAACGTCTCTTCAGGCTTCCATGATTCTACAATTTTTGAAATCTTTTCTATAATTTGGTGTAACTGGGCAAGCCAAGAATAGACAAGAGAATAAAAATCTTTCCCTGAATAGCTTTGCTCAGGTGAGGTAAGCAGTGATGTCAGACACAGCAAAGAAGTGAGCTAGAAAGTGAAGCAGTGGCTTATGTTGATTTTTTTTCTCGAAATGCCATTGATAAAATTATATCCTCAAAAGCTTTCTAAGAGCCATTGAACATTTAAAGTTAGCTCATTAGGAGTAAAAAAAAAATAATACAGTTAAGAATTTAAGCCTTTAAATCCTGTCATCTGCACTGACATGCACTCGAGTGTTTAATGATGGAGACCCTTGGCTGTTTGCTGATGAGACACCTGCCAGCTTTCCATCTCAGAGCAGAGAGTGAGTATGGCTGATTTTTCAAGCTATTACTTTTGTCTTCTGCCCTTGTGTGTTAGGATGATTCTATGAAAGGCAAATATTTTAAAGGAATATGAAAAAAAAAAAAAAAAGCTGGTTGGAATTAGGAGAACAATTTGGTCAGGAAAATGTCTTAAACACACAGTCTGCAAAATTCTCTCTGTGTTTTAAGAAAAAAAATAACATGGAAGAATGGAGTAGAGGAAAGGAAAAGGCAACCATCTTTATGAGTAGCTCAGCCTTGTAAAACATAGGGACTGAAAATGGCAAGAATTGATAACAGTATTTATTGCACACAGGCTCAGCAAATAGGAGTGGAATAGAATAGTATAGAATAAACCAGGTTGGAAGAGACCTTTGAGATCATCGCATCCAACCTATCATCCACCACCACCTAATCAACCAAAACATGCAACCAAGCACCCTAGCAAGTCTCCTCCTGAACACCTCCAGTGATGGTGACTCCACCACCTCCCTGGGCAGCCCATTCCAATGGGCAATCACTATCTCTGTGTAGAATTTCTTCCTAACCTCCAGCCTAAATCTCCCCTGGTGCAGCTTGAGACTGTGTCCTCTTGTTCTGGTGCTGGTTGCCTGGGAGAAGAAACCAACCTCTGCCAGGCATGACACTGATGAGGGCCCACCTTGAATACTGGGTTCAGTTTTGGGCTTCTCACTACAAGTACATTGACATGATGGAGTGGGCCCGGAGAAAGGCAACAAAGTTAGTGAGGGATCTAGAGCACAAGTCCTAATAGGAGCAGCTGAGGGAACTGGGGTTGTTCAGCCTCAAGGCTGGAGTGTGAGGAGAGACCTTCTCATTCTCTAAAACTCCCTGAAAGGAGGTTGGAGCCAGGTGCGGTTTGGTCTCTTCTCCCAAGTAACAAGCAGTGGGACAAAAAGAAATGGCTTCAAGTTGCATCAGGAGAGGTTTAGATTGGATATGAGGAATAATTTCTTCCCTGAAAGGGTTGTGAAGCACTGGAAATGGCTGCCCAGGGCAGTGATTGAACTGCCATCCTTGGAGGGATTTAAAAGGCATGTAGATGTTGTGCTGAGAGACATGGTTTTGCAGTGGACTTGGTAATACTGGGTTAATGGTTGAACTTGATGATTTTAAAGGTCTTTTCCAGCCTAAATGGTTCTATGATTCCGTGACACTCCTGAAGGGTGCAACACTTTGTTGCAGTAAAGCTGAATTCTTTAAAGTCCTGCTGCTCTGTAATCCTCACACATAGCTCCCACAGGCTTCAACCACCTGGGAGTCCTAAAGTGTGTGGTTGCCGTGACCTAGAAGTCCCCTTGCTATGTCTGGCTGTGCTGACCACTTTAGTTGCTCTCTGTTTCAGATGTGCAGCTTGCCTTCTCAGCAGGACCTGCTTTAAGCTATATTGTGCTAGTGTGGTTATTAACTGGCTTACTTCAGAGTTACACATTAGACAGCTCTCCAAGTAAGAAATGACTGTTAAACAGCAAGTTAAATTGCTGCTCTGACCTTGCTGTAGAAAGCCACAAGGCAACCCTGACACAGCCTTGTTCTTCTTAGGAATAGGTTGGGTATCAACATTTAGATGGCCTGTCAGAATTGTGGAAACCCAGACCAGCTCTACAGAATGCTTTTATCCCTTTACTGGGTGAAAAAGAAAGTTCAGAAGATAGGTGAACTGATTTCTACCCTTGATACTTGCTTTTAACTTCTCTTCATCCTAGCAGAGACAGCTGGAAAGGCTTATCTGGCTCTAAGCTTCCCCAGAAGCACCCCAGAAGCTGACATAGAGTAGAGGCAAGCACATGACCTCCAATAAGAGAAGGCTGCTGTGGTGTAAGTTGCTGCAGCAGGGCCACAGGCCAAGGGCTGGAAAGATGTGCATTTTCTGTAGATTATCTATACAGAAATGTGTTCAGCAATGCTGCCAGTCAGGCAACCTTACTCCTTTAGAGACTTCCAGCAATCCTGAGTGTATTTATCTTCCATTGTCATCACACTGGTTCTTGGAGCAGTCATTGTGGGCTGAGTCCTGCCAAACTTAGTACATGTAGTTGGCTTTCCTGAAACAGAAGTGTACAGTCATGCATGTTTAAACCTTGCTGCTCAGGGCACCTTGTTGTGTCCTACAGGGTGGGGAAGGGCAATAAGTAACAGCTAACAATGGTGGAAATAGGTCTAAACAGGCCTTTAACTACAGAAACTCTGGAAGAAAGGCTGGCACGTGGAAATATTTCCCCCCCATTACTGCTCGCTGAAGTAAACGAGAGCACTGGCGACAGAAACCGTACAGATTTGTGTTCTTTCCTCATTATCTGCTCCTATTTCTGACAAGAACATCCCCGAACTGCATAGTAGGCAAAACCCCCGTGGTGTGCCAGGCACTTGGAGCTGCTAATGAATGCTGATACAGGAGAAGTGCTCCAGTAATGTTTGCATGTAAATGGGACCGACAGTAGGTCAGAGACAAACATGAAAAGGAAGGCAGACATTTAAAGAGAATGATTTAGTGGCAGTAATTTGTGTGATATTTTATTCCTTTCATACACAAAAAGAAAAGCCTCTGAAAAACAAAATTGAGAGAGGAGACTGCAGCAGCCTGTGTCTGGGCAGCTACAAGGCTCTGTATGAGAAGGTGACATATGAATCAATTAGATAACCATCAGCTGAGATAGCTGGCCTTGAAACTGAGTTACAGTGGGTGTGAACACTACTTTCTCCCCTGGATGCCCCTTTCCTTCCCCCCACCCTCCAATACAATATATGGAAGGGAGAAGGCTAAGGTTTGGGGCATGTCATTCCCACTCAAGCCTGCCACAGTGAAGTGATGGGAATTGCATGCTATGGGTCCTGTCTTAAGTCAATAATGAGTCAGAGGCTGGTGCAGATTGCTTAGCCCCATGAAGGTCATCGTAACAGGACATTGATATGAGTGGACAGCTTTGTTCTGCATTATCATTTTTGTTGGGTGGAAGAGATTTTTAGCAGACCTGTTTTTCATTAGCTGAATGGTTCCTGAGCTCACCTTCCTCGTTGTACCTGTGCTTTGCAGAGCACAGCAACTGCAGGTACGTGGTTTAAAGCAACCCACAGTGCCAAAGGAAGGATGTCGTTGAGTAAATCAGTTTCATAATTAAAGATATTTACGAAAGGCCACCTGAAAAAAGGTGTGTTTAGAACTAAGACTCTAAATTGCCTTCCTCTCTAATTAATACTATTTATGCTGAAAAAGGATGGCTGTTTTTATGAGAAAGTGCTTCCCTGGCTTACAGAGAAGGAAATGTCATTGCAATACTTCTTTAACATTTAGCAAGGTTTCCTGTTTGTGTGTATAATCAAACCCTTTCCTCTAAACAAAATCTGTGTGCTTTAAGCACTGCACAAAGTAGCTGAAGGTTAGCATTTAGTGCTTCAAAATACACAAGTCTCCTTGAAAACAGGAAGGTGACTAGTTCTGTGATTGTCTCTCCTATCTGTAGCATGATACAGAATTCAAAGTTATTCTGATTAGAATTTTTAATGATCAGAATAATTGCCTTTAGCTGCTTTAATGTCTGTGTTCTGCATCAATATGCAGGTGAACTAAGCACAGAGCTCCCTCCTGCTTTGAAATGATTGCAGCCCTTAATGTGCAAGAGCTGCTCCAGAGACACACTGAGTGCCTTCATCTGTTGGCTGCAGTGTGTGTTCAGAGAGGTTAGAGCTTCTCAAGGAACCACCTCCATGTCACACTGGATCAGGACCTATAAATGTTCTGAACAAGCCACAGAAAGAAGAAGTCACCTTAGGACCTGAGCTGTGTGAGCCCTGCAGGGCTCAGTTCCTCACAGATTCTATCAGCCAAAGTGCCTGCTACAATGGACAGAAAGTCCATTACTCAAATTACTCTGTGAACATTACATTTCAAATTCTAGTGCCCCCAAGGACTGCAGTGTTTCCCCTAGGAGAAGGCTCTTTCCTCCTTTCACAAACTTCCTGTCTCACTACGTATTTGTTAATTGCAGTTACTTTTCTACCCTTATCCTGCCTCATTTTCTAGGGAGACAGCCCTGATGGACAGGTCAGTCCCTTGGGATCAGAGCTGCACTCCAAACCCTTCTTCTGTCTGATTTGCTCCATCGGTTTGACTCTGGATAGTCAGTTTGAAATGTGAGCTGTGTTCCTGAGCCTGTTTTCAGCTGACCTATGGATGTCCCCTTGAGTTTTCGGCAGGTGCAAATGAGCATTCATTGAATATGGAGCTGAACCTCCCTGTCCTATAGAATCATAGAATTATTTTGGTTGGAAAAGACCTTTAAGCTCATCTGGTCAAAACATTATCTAACTCTACCAAGTCTTGTGCTAAACTATGTCACTCAGCACCACAGCTCTGCATCTTTTAAACACTTCCAGGGATGGGGTTTGAACCACCTCCTTGGGAAGCCTATTCCAGTGTGAAAACCATTTAAGTGAAGCAGTTTCTTCTAGTGTCCAGTCTAAGTCTCTCCTGGTGCAACTTGAGGCCATTTCCTGTTGTCCATCTTCACCTATACCTGGAGCTTTACCTTGTCTTTCTCTGTGTTAGCATTTTATTTATATGGAGCAGCAGAGTTCCAATGGAAGAGACAAAATCATGCAAAAGTAGTTAATAGGGTGAGTGGATAATTACTGGGTCATGCAAAACCGGTCTAGTTTCCCACTCAGACTCAGCCTGAGCAGTGTGGGTTAATTAGAAACTACATGAAGCTCTAGTGGTCAGAGATATTGGTGGTCCTGGACTTTATAGCCCATCAAGGATAAAGGCAAATTTTCCATAAGAAAAATGTTTAAAATCAATACTTCCTGAAGTGTTTTCATTTCAACTCATTAGTTTTTCCTCATGGGAAAAATGTTCTATGAGAATATTCACCTCATCAGGCTGAATTTGTAAGCCTTGCTCAAGGTTTGGGGGAGGGTGAAGGTGATGGCTATGTTGCCAGACTTTCCATAAGGCCAGCAGGTCTTTTTCTCACATTTGGGCTATGACACTTAAATTATCAGGTTCCTGTCATGAATCAATGCACTGTTCCCCCCCACCGCTCAGTGCAACCTCTGCTTCATGTCCCCTTATCAGAATAAAAATCCAAGGCATTTTTGCAAGTTTTATTGCATGACTGAAGAGAAGACTGTGGCCAGCAGGTCAAGTGAGGCTCTCTTCTCCCTCTGTTCACAGATTCAGATTGCATTAGGTTGGAAGCAATGCTCAAAGGTCATCTCATCCAACTGTCCTGCATGAGCAAGGGCACATCAATTAGATCAGGCTGCCCAGGGCCACATCAAGTCTGATCTTGAAGTCTCCAGGGACGGAGCACCAACCACATCTATGGGCAGCCTATTGCAGCATTTTACCTCTCTCATGGTAAAGAACTTCATCCTTATGTCCAACCTAAATCTACCCTGCTCCAGTTTCTAGCCATTGCCTTCTAAACAGTCCTTCCGCAGCCTTCCTGTAGGTCCCCTTCAGATACTGAAATGCAGCTGTAAGGTCTCTCTGGAGCCTTCTCCAGGCTGAAAAACCCCAACATCTTGTTCTGAGAGACCCTGCTTCAGCAGGGGGATTGGACTAGATGATCTCCAGAGATCCTTTCAAATGCCCACAGTGCTGGGATTCTATGTGTGCAGACTGAGCAGCTGCCTGGACCTCAAAGCTGAAGGCTGTGGCTACGTTCAGAAAGTGTGAGGCTCAGAAAGGACACTGGTAAACATTCCCTATATATTTGCTGCTTGCATCATATTCACTTCTGGCTACTGCTAAAGCAGGACTCTGACCTAGATGAGCTGATATGGACAGTCTTATGGTCTGTGGGTGACCATGCCAGCCTTGTCATAGGAGCAAAGTCAAGGAATGCAGCTCTGAGAATGGAAATTTATTGAGATACTGAAAACAGACACTCACCATGTTCATCGATACCCAGCTACTGCTCATGCTACAAATGCCACTTTGTAGCATGAGCAGAATTATCTTAGTTCCTGAATGCTGCAGAGGACCTAAAATCAGACATCTTGATTACAGTATTACCTGTCTGTGAGCTTCTTTAAAGACCCTGTAAAGCACAACTACCCCAGGTCAGAAGAGGGCATGGGTTTTGGTGGTACTAAGAGACATCTAGTGATTTATATGAAGAGCAGATCTGGCACTATCTTTAAATAACAAGCTGTGGGGAAAATGCCCTCTGTGTCTGGTAGCAGTTTTTTCTATCCTGTGATGAATTACTTGGTGTGCAAGACTGAGATCAATTGCCCACACTTAGACGGTGCTGAGGTGACAACTGTTGCAACTACTCAGGGTGTGGAGTACTACCAGAAGTCTTATCTAATCTTTTCCTAATCTTGGAGCATAGGGGAAGATCTAAAGTGGAAGACCTTGCAGTATAGGGGAAGATCTAAACAGAGAATCTTGGGAATATAGATGAAGATCTAAAGCAGACAAAAAGGACAAAATGGAGACTACAAACATCTTTATCTGTCGCTATCAGAAGTGAATTTTTCAGAGTCTTAAAGTTCTCAAGCACAAATCTAAAACCACTGTTCTTGAAATGGTTTCACAAAGGTTTAAGGTCAAGTTTGTTTGAAACAAAAAGATGAGGAGGTGTGTGCAGAGGTGAATAAAGAACTGAGCTCTGTTTGTTAATTATGAATGGGAGCTGCAACCCAGCTGTATCTGTGTTATGCAGATGGGATGGTTTAGTCATTTTTATTAAAAGCCAAAATGTGTGAATTACAAATATATGCAGAGACAATCTCACAAAGGATATTAAAAAATCCTGGTGAGTGTTTCTGGCAGGAGAAAACTTCCTCCCCCCCAAAAAAAAACCCCAAAACCAAAACACAAGCTTTCACCTTGAACAATAATGAGAGTTTAGCTCTAAAGCAGTGGATATCTGGGTGAATGATCTGGTATTGCACTGGGAGACAGTGAATAGGACAGTAGGAGGTGAATAGGCAAGAGTGGTTATTTACTATTTCTCACAATATTGAGGACAAAGAAATGAATGGTGATATGATCAGGTAGCAGGTTTAACTGCTGAAGAAAGTGCTTCTTATGCACAGCAGGTAATTAAATCCTGAAGCTCATTGTCATAGTACAGACAAGATACAATGAGTTAAAAAAATAAATTCAGATCAGCAGCTGGTGGCTTCAGTCATCACAGTGCACTCAGAAATCTTCCCACCGGATGGCAAAGCCTTCCTTAGTAAGGGCAGGATCATGTTTTGTTTGCCCTGAGTTTTACACTCTTTTTGAGAGCTCCACAGCCAGCAGCAATTGAAGGCAGACTTTTGAATCTGAAGGGCCTTCAGTCATATAATCCATAAGCATTTTTTACTGTTTCTTGGGGACCTGGATATGGCAGGAAGTGATTCAGACTGCCTTTAAGAACTGTTCCCTTTGCCTGTGTGGTGGGTATGGTGATACAGCCTTTCTGTGAGTGAATGGAGAGTCTACAGAATGGGAAAAGACACTTCAGTGGTTGCACTTCATCCTGCCACTGAGGTCACCTTGGCCATGTCTCAGCTCTGTGATGGGTGCAGAGAAAGTGCTGGTGTGTTCTTCTATGCCCCTGGATTTTCTTCTGCAGAAAGCTGGGGTACCTGGGTAGGCAAATGACGGTGGTACCCGGTTACCTTCCAAACATTACTCAGAGGACAAGGATACGTCCTCTGTGTCTGCGACAGTTCACATGGCCACAAACCAGGACTGTGAAGCTCCGGTGAAGTGCTTCTCTTTAACATTGATTTAGTCTTGCAACACTGCAGTGGCAGCCTGGGCACCATAAGATGGCAAAGACTGGCTCTGTTTGTGACTGCTCCCAACTTGTTGAATGAGTTTTAGTAACTCAGCTTAGCATTTCCAATTTTTTGTGCCATGCTTTTCCTGCTTTGGCTCTTCAGGGTAAGCAAGATTTGTCAATTCCCTGTCTAGAGGACACAAGCTTGCATTAAGGCTTTTCTTTTAACCTTCAATACAGTTCATTTGCTTGGGTTTGGTACAATGGTCAGTTTGAAGTGTGGAATGTGAGCAGTAACATCCCTCTCAAAAATAGCACCTGTATATGCACTGACACAAAAGGGTCTTCAGGACAGTGTCCTTTTAACTCTCTGTGTTTGTACAGAACAATTGCTATTTTTAAAGGGAAAGCCAGAGTCTCTTCTTACTCTTTTTATTTATTTTTTCAGTTGTCCAGCCCAGGCAGCAGCTGAACTGCAATGCACAAACTTCATCATCTTTTCTCTCCCAGGCTGTGTGAAAGCTTTATTAAATTTCCATTCCAAGAATTAGACTAAATGCAAACGCAGAGGTCTCCATGGAATTCAAATATATTTAATCCTGTATGCTAATGAAAAAGATAGCAGAGCCATTGGTGCTATTTTAGGAGCATAGCCTGAAATTCTATCAAATTTTAGAGATGTTATCAAACATCAGAGGAATTTCACAAGTGACGCTCGGGTGTATGTTCATTTCCCACTATGTGTGGGACTAATTCTGACAGCTGCTCAAAGCAGCTGAATTCAGCAGCCATTTACTTTCTGCTATATCCCCCTGACTTTTTGAGGATACTTGCACAGATTTCAGCCTCTCTGTACTATCTTTGCTACTTCATAAATTGTGGGAGACTGGAAATGAAGCTCTACTGGGGCAAAATAAGGCATTCCACAGAATTATATGTGGAATATTATCAATATTTTGGATTCCCACTCTTCCCAGGTATGTGTACATCCATAAATGCTTCATATACTTGCTAATTTGCAATAGAAAACCTGCCTATTGCTAATGCTTAGTGATTGTAGTAATTAAAGTTCTCACTGCCAATGTTAGAAGTATTCTGTTAATCCTATATCCCTGGCTCTATTTCAGTCTTGGCAATTATACTATCTGCTTATGCAAAACATCCTTCCTGGTGACATATCATTTGGTGTCGTCTTACCTTACTTACATGTATAGTGGTACTATTAAGCACCTTGCAGTTCAATTGGCCGTTTGCAGATAGTTGGCAGATAGCTGCTCTGGAAGAGTTCATGTTTACAAAGGAAGTGCATGCTCTAGAAGAAGAAAGGAGTTGCAGGAAGAGTTGAATTCTGAATTTAGATCAATCTTCAGATCTGAATCTAAGATTTTTATTCAGCCTGCTATTACTGTGATCCATGACACCAAGTTAGGAGCAGGTGTTGATCTGTTGGAGGGTAGGAGGGCCCTGCAGAGCAGCCTTGACAGGCTGGATGGGTGGGCAGAGGCCAATGGGATGAGATTTAATAATGCAAAGTACAGGGTTCTACACTTTGGCCACAACAACCCCAAGCAGCACTTATAGGCTGGAGACAGAGTGGCTGGAGAGCAGCCAGGCAGAAAGGGACCTGGGAGTGCTAGTAGATAGTTGGCTGAACATGAGCCAGCAGTGTGCCCAGGCAGCCAAGAAGGCCAATGGCATCCTGGCCTGGATCAGGAATATTGTGATCAGCAGGACAAGGGAGGTTATTCTTCCCCTGTACTCAGCACTGGTCAGGCCACACCTTGAGTACTGTGTCCAGTTCTGGGCCACTCAATTCAAGAGAGATATTGAGGTACTGGAACATGTCCAGAGAAGGGCAACAAAACTGGTGAGGGGTCTCGAGCACAAGGCCTATGAGGGGCATTTGAGGGCTTAATTTGCAGAGGAGCAATTTGGAAGTTGTCTATAAAACAGCAATTGTCTTTAAAGCACCAAAACAACATTGTTGCCAGTGTTATGCAAGCCAAGAGCAAGGCAGTTGTGGCTTTGCAAGCACAAATGGGTATGGAAATGAGCACTGATTTTCTCCAGGGCAAAACTGAGTTTGGTAATTCTTCAGTTTATGGATTTGTTTTGATGGGCCATTAAGGCTTATTGAAAATGAGTGTGGAGGTGTTACTGTGAAGTTGTCACTGAAGATAATGAGCAGTATTGAAGTGTTGTTTACTTTAATTTTGTTGATCTCACAGTATCTTCAAATATAGTAACTTTTCATGTCTGAAATCTGATTCTATAATTATCTTTATTAGTGAAATGTGGCAAACTAACCAGAGGAGTTTATGTGTTCAAAGTGTGGAGATGATAAAGAATGTTCTTTGAAGAGCTGTTACATACACCATAGAGCACTCATTGCTGTATATCTCCAAAACATCACTTCTCCAGCTCATGAGGACTGACAATAATTGTGCTGTGTGGTGTTAAACACCTAATATTATGACTTGGATGGATGGATGCATCTCTGGGTAAAAAAAATGGCCGGATGGTCAGACCCAAAGAGTGAATAATCAACGGAGTTAAATCCTGTTGGTGGATGGACATAAACAGGCTGGATTGATGGTCTGAGGCCAATAGGATGAGGTTGAACAAGGCCAAGTTCTGAGTACTGCACTTTGGCCACAACAGCCTTATGAATGCTTCAGGACTGGGCAAGACTGGTGGGAAGCTGCCTGGTGAAAGATGACAGCCTCCTGAAGATGATTCCGCATGTGTCCGGGTGGGAGGAAGGCCAACAGCATCCTGGCCTGTATCAGGAATAGCGTGACCAGCATGAAAGTGCTTATGCCCCTGTACTCGGCATTGGTGAGGCTGTACCTTGAATACTGGGTTTAGTTTTGGGCCCCTCACTCCAAGAAGAACATCTTGATGCTGAGGAATTTTCAGAGAAGGGTGAAAGTGTCTGGAGAATGGGTCTTCTGAGGAGTGGCTGAGATTGGTTACCCTGAAGGAAAAGAGGCTGAGGGGAGACTTTCTTGCTCTTTACAGCTCCATGAAAATAGTTCTATGATTATGTCACATTATCAGTGACTGCTCAGTTGCTGTCTGCTGGCATCCCCAATGCAGCAAGTTGTATCCCCAGTATCTGATTTTGTTCTGTGCATGAATGTGTGTGTGCACACAAATATGCAGCTGGTCTGCATTATGCCTGTGGGTATGTATGTGTGTATATGTGTGTTTACATACAGAGAGAAGCTGTGCTGTTTGCCAACAAGCAGTGGGTTTTAACATCTGAAAACAAAGGGAAATTTTTATTGCCATGAATCTGCAGGATAAATCCATCCTATTACTCTTCATTGCTCTAAATCTACAGTCACTGTTTTCATGGCAAATCTTCCTGTGATTTCTTCAAGTGTTTACACTGTGTATATTAAGAGATAATCACATAATCTTCCCACCACACTAAACTTTCTCTGGCTATGGCTTCAGAAGATGCTGTTATCAAAGGACTTTGAGGTTTTTAATTCCTTTTCTGCTTCATAAAAACCAGACACTTCAAAATAGCAATCGAGAGCTTCAAACCACAACTCGTGAATCATGTTCTAGTCCCTTTAATTCCCCTAATAGGGCTGTGTTTTACCCATTGAATATCACACTCCTTTGCATTCACCATTAATTGAGAGTGGTATGAGATGCCATAAAGTTTTATTGTGAGGCAGTCAATAACTTCGGGCTACCTTCAATGGAAGACACAGTTCTACACTGCTGCAAAATCCCACAGGCCTGATTTCTGAGTTCTCCCCAGCTCTGGCCAATGAAAAGTGGGGAGTCTGGGTAGATAATTCTGAATATTAAAAATTACTACATTTTGTAGAAGCTCTTTTAAGGTGATAAGGATTTGGTTGAAGCCACCTTGGTAATAGTGACCAGGTAAAGTGGAGGTATTACACAACATCTCTTCTGGACAGCTTACTAGTTCTTCTTCTGTGTAGAAAACCATCATGTCCTTCTCATGTGTCACCATAGTAAAGCTTCTCAATTCTGAGGTGTTTTCTGGAGTGATAGTGCCATAAGACTATAAAAGAAGTTCTTGTCTCTATTTCCTGCTCTTTCACCTGTCTTGTTAGGGGTCAGGACTTGAAGGTGGGTCACAGAAAGCAAAACAGAAAAGGGAACAGCTTCAGAAATGGTTGCCTAGCCTGTTTGGTGCAGGTTTGTGAATTGGAAGATGCAGGCAGAAGTGGGGAGCTTTCAAAGTGGCTTTTCAGCAGAAGAGAAATGAATTGGGACAATACCCATGTGGTATTCTAACTGGTCTCAATACCAAAATTTCCTGTAATTTGTGCTCAATTTCTGGTTCATTATAAGGCAGTCTTTTTTGTAACTCTTAAATATCTAGTAGCTCAGAAAAATTAGATTGTCACGTTTCTCTAGTGTGCTTGGGACCATACAAATATCTCTTCTGGAGTCACAGATAGATCAAACATATGGCACTGGTAAAGAATCACAGCCAGAATTTCTCAAAGTTGTTGCTTTTTCCCCCTGTATTTCACAGAATCACAGAATGTTACGGGTCTGAAGGGACCTCCAGGGATCACTGAGTCCCAACCCCTTGCCAAAGCAGGAGATCCCAGTCTCTCTTGAACTGGGAAGCCCCAAACTGGACACAATATTCCAGGTGTGGTCTCACCAAGGTAGAGTAGAGGGGAATGAGAAGCTCCCTAGACTTGCTGGACACACTATTCTTAATGCACCCCAGGATGCTGTTGGCCCTCTTGGCCACAAGAGAACATTTTTTTTTCCATGGATAACATGCTGTACACTAGGACTCCAAGGTCTTTCTCCATGGAGCTGCTTTCCAGCAGGATGAATTTTCCAGGAGGACTTTAGCCACTTTATTCAAACAGTGGGTGAGGAGATACAGTAATGGACAAATCTCTGTCTTCTGTGTATTCCTGTTTCACAGCAGAGCTTCTTCCTGGAGTCTTTCCTAATCAGTCCTAGCTTGGTTCTGATTTATCAGAAGGCACATGTATTGTGTCTCAGATCCTGATTCCACTGAAGATTTTCCCATTGATTTAATGGCATTTTCCTCGTAATTGTTATTAGAAAGTATACATACAGCCAGAACTGGAGAATCCAAGTCATGGCAGTTTACCAGATGCCAGAAATTGTTCACTTCTGGTAGATGCAATTCATACAAGCATTGACTACTTTGCCCTGAGCTGGTGCGCTTGTGGGTCTGCTGGCTGAACACGTATGTAGTTGAGTTTCCTGATGGCAAAAGTGGTTGCCTCTAAAACCTGAGGTTGTGTTTGCCAATCTGCATCATCAAACAAGCATTCATGGAAACAAAATAAAGCTATGACTGCTTTGAGAATTCTCCAAACAGCAAATGTCAAACCAGCATGGCTGAAGTGCACTCTAATGAATGTGAATAACTCAAATCTTTTTCTGCAGACAGGCTTTTCAGCTGAATAGTCTCTTCAGTCTACTGCACTTCATTTCATTAGCTTATCACTGACATTCTAACCAAGCCCTCCTAGGGTCCATCTGCTGGTCCATCTGTCTTCAGCATCTATGGTTCACTCTGTGACAAATGACATATAGACCATTAAAGAAAAACAATTAGTTACAACATTCAACAAAAAGGTTACATAAATTGCTTATTTCTGTTAACAAACAGTGTCATGCTAAGGCAAGAATAATCTGGCACTTCAGTCAGTGAAGTGTACTTTATATCATGGAGCAATACATATTTAGGTCAAGTTATTTACTGTGCTTTTTGGTGTGTGGGTTTGTTTTTCTCCCTACCCCTCAGGTCTTTTGAACAGTAGATGTTGGCTGTGCAGTGTTTTGGTGGTGGTGGGCCCTTTAAATACAGTGGTGTTTGTTATAAAGGTCAGATTTACATGCAAAGAAAATACTCAAATGATTCATCACCCAAATATTTGTCATTCAGCATATGTTACTTTAGGATAATCACCTGGAAGAAGGGAAATTACAGGAGACTTCTCATTCACAGCAGCATAGCAAAATTGCTGCAGTGTGCCCTTAACACTTGTTCCATCTCTTTTGGTTTCAAGTAATCTCTCCCCTGACATAGAGAGGTAGTATATGGTCTGTGTCAAGTTGCCTGAGACCAAAAGAGAAAAGATTTAATAATCAAACTTTGTTCCCTCGACTCCTGAATCTCTCTTCAAACTGTGAGCATGCATCTATGCACAGGGAGAGGAGCACGTGAAGGAAAGTCACAGCACCTCGTGTGCCAGATCTGTGGTGGAGAACTTGCCCAGGGTAGGCATCAGCAGAAGGTGGTATCAGGAGAATGGTGATGTGGTGCTGAAAAAGAAAATCAGAGAAAGTGGGAGAAGAATGACCTTTTCACGTGACACTGTCTTTGCATCAGCACAGTTCAGTAGCTCAGCGAGTCTCTTTGGGTGGTATCCGTCCAAATTCCTTGGTGCTCTTGATCCGTCCTGATCAGCGCAGCTTTCCCACCTGTTGGCTGCCTTTAAAAGGATATTGAACACTTAATGAGCATGCCTGACCTGGTACGATGTGACTGGATTTTGCAAGTGCTGTCATAGATTTGGGCAGCAGATGGAGAGGACAAATCACATCCATACACTTGCAGAATGGAGCTCTTCCATATTTTTAAGACCTCTTCTGGCACAGACTCTCTTATTTTAAAATAAAAATAAGAACTGTCATTCAGGACTGCACAATGTACTAGAAAGAGATATGGCCTTCAGAGGAGAGAATGTCATTTATTTCCTGACTCTTATTCTGCCTTCTTTCTCTATCTGGAGAGACTACAGGCTCAGCTATTGCTCCCTTCATTTCTTTCTTCTCCTACAGCTCACCTCTTCACCACCTTCTTTGCAAAGCTTCAGTGTCCTGCTCTGTGTGCTGATGACATGTAAAGAGGATGCATGGAGCAACTTTCTTTAAGTCTCTGCTGTTAAAATTATTTCCTGGAGGGAAAGAAGGGTGGTTACTGCTGTCAGTCCTAGGTGGAAAAGTGTTTTAACTTGATCTCTCAGAGATATAATTGTTAAAAAGAAACATGTTTAAAAACCCCTGCTCTTCTGATTTATCCCGTGGGCAATAACAGGGCTTCTGCTCTGCTAAAAGCATAACGAGAACAGCCAACTCACAACTGTGAGTGATCAGTGGAACTGTATTACCAGTGCATTCTACAGGATTTTACCTCATTCAGGGCTTGGCAAACCATGCTGGAATATGTGACTATTGCTTAACTCAGACTATTATGGTGAATTAACATGCTCAGGGGGAAGCACAGACAGGACTCTAGAGAGATATGGAGCACATACAAGGTTGCAGTGATGTGTTGAGAAACATAAAGGGGTAGTGACCTGAGAAGACCAGGTCATAGATAGGTCATAGAAAGACTACAAGAGACAGAACGAAGGCTGAACTTGGAGGAGGAGTACGAGCTGATCATAACATTTCATTCCAAATGTCATTCAGTCATTTTCATTTCCCCTTTGATGTCAGGCAGATAGGAAAAGTTGAGGAGAAGCCTTTGTGTTGTTTTTTTTTGTTGTTTTGTTTGGTTTGGTTTGGTTTGGTTTGGTTTGGGTTTTTTGTGGGTTGTTTTTGTTTTTGTGGTTTGTTTCCTGAGAGGGAATAGGAGGTGAGATGACCTGAAAGGCAGCAGAAGTAGGCCTGAGCATCTTCTTGCAATAGAGGGAGAGCCCCAGAGAGGAGGAGGCAGCATGCCATTGGCACTGGATGAAAGTCAGAGCTATCTGGTGGGAGGAAAACAAGAGTTTCTGGCACACTATTGTCACTGGTCTATTTTGAATGACTTCTGAGGGTTAACCTTTTCTCAGCCCCTAAGAGTGACAATGTCAGATTTCTAAGCAGTAACTCCCAGCACAGGAAACATCCCTCTAAAGGCCTCTCTGCCCCGAAATACATTCCCCTCAAAATTTGTCATTACGATCTCTTGTGCCAGCACATTGTCTCACCTGCAGGGAGGGTGTTTTGCTTATCTGTTGGCTCTATTTAAGACCTTCAGAGCATTGAGGATTATGTGCCTCATCCTGTGTTGTTTAAAAGGCTTGAAAGCAGAAAGCAACACACGCCTTGCCTGCTGATTGCTGGGGTCAGTTTTGTGTGGAAGGACTTTACACAATGTCTGTGTGCCTTGAATAAATTGTGTGCTAGGGGCACCGAAAATACCGTGCATCTAAGTCAACTCTGAGCTACTCTCCTAAACATTTGAATTGTGGTAAGATGTCAAAAGAGGAAAAGATTAATTTTTGACTGCAGCTGCAAAATTTCTCATGGCAGAAGTTTCCTACACTCCTTTTCTACACTGCAAAACTTCCCCCAACAGCAATTCCTGTTGTTCATTGGGTGTAAGTGTCAAGGAGTATGTGCTCTGTAGTAAATGTTGCAAAGGCATCTGCCAAGTGACAGATACACCAGGAGTGAACTTCATTATGTCAGGATTTTCCAGTCCCCTTTCCTGTCCTACAATACTGGAGGAAAGTTGATTGCTGGTTCCAACAAAACCTATTAAACGCCTCCACACTTTTAAGTACAAGGTGAATTACGTGGCTGTGTAAGTACTGATGAAATACTTCACTCATTTATTCAGTTGCTGCACTCAGCAGTTGACATAACATTTGTTTTCCCTTTGATTTTTTTCACAACCTAATGCAGAGTGCCTAAATGTTGCACTTAATTTATTTTTCTGCTTGAATGATGAATGCCAATTTGTCTTGAGGCAACAGTTTCACCGCACTATCAGCTCATATTCCTCTCACAGCCACAAATGCAGAATATTTTGGGAAGAAAAAATGTAGCAAAATTAAGAAGAATCACTGCTCTTATGCGAAAACGTTTAGAATAAAACTTGGAAGTGTCAAAATTGCTGTAGTAGCTTCAATGCCCATTTGAAAAAATGATGAGCTGAGCTCATCAGCACAGCTTATCAGCTCAGCTGCTGGAGTTGGTCCAGAGAAGGGCAGTGAAGCTGACAGAACTGGGGTTGTTCAGTCTGGAGAAAAAAGGAGCTAAGGAGAGATCTTCTTGCTCTTTACCACTACCTGAAAGGAGGTTGTAGTGAAGTAGCATGTGACAGGACAGGAGGAAACAGCCTCGAATTGCACCAGGGATTTTGGTGAAAGGTTATCAAACACTGCAGTAGGCTCCCAAGGAGGCGGATGAATCCACATCCCTGGAGGTACTTACGAGAGGCATAGGTGTGGTGCTGAGGTTTCTGTGTCTGGTTTCACACCAGACATGGTAGAGTTAGATAATTGTTGGACTTGAGGACCTTCAAGGTCTTTTCCAACCAAAATGTTTCTATTATTCTGAATTTTATGAATTAGATTTTATTTTAGATTGTCGTCTGTGAGGCTAGAAAGTACATCATTGTACTAAAGCCAAGCAAGTTGATTCTTGCTGGGTACCTGTGAGGAATCCTGGGCAGTACACTCAGTCAAATTCAGTTCAGTGATGCTAGGTACCAGTGCAACTAGGGGTCTGAGTCCAGGAGGGGTTCAGCTATGCCAAGCTGTGCTGAATGGCATTTTTCTGCCCCTCTTAGACCTATGTGAGGTACCCAAGGTACGAGATTATCTCCTGTGTTTCATCTGAAACGTGCACTGCTGCTGCTGAGTTGCTTCTGGTAAGGAAACTAATTACTGCTTGCTTGTCTGCCCTACCTGCACTCATTCTGTTCAACTGCAAGGTAGACGTGGGTCAGCTTGGCTTGTTAGAACCTACTAACTGCCCTGCAGTTCAGCAACTGCAAGAGACAAATGTCCTTGGGACTGGATGTCAGCCCTATCTGTTGCCAAAAAATCCACATCAGGTCTGGCTGTGTCTGTGTAAGGAATTCAGATTCTGTGTGGTTGTGAAGACAATGCTGCATGGTCTGTGTCTGCCTCTGCCAAGCCCCACTGTTTGCAGGTGCTGCTGGGCCATCAAAGAGACACTCACAACTTGCACTGAGACTCCCATAAATCAAGGTCTAATTTACCTATGCTTATCCCAAAACTAACCATTGCAGAGTTGCCAGGCTTTTATTCCACTTCCTTGACAAGAAGGTTAGGCTGTACTGTTTTGTTTTAATTTGTTGCCTGTGAAGGTGCCCAAGCAATAGCCTGAGAGAATAAAATCCTCTTTACAGTCACAAAGCTGATAACTGCCTGTGAAACAGCAATGCAGGTCCCAGGCTTACCTGCAGAGAGATGAAGAAACACCAAAGACTGTAATCTTTTAATTTCATACTTACTCAGACAAGACAGCCATCCGAGATCCTAAGTGCATCTGGCAATGATGTCACATTCCAGCCCTGCTAAGACAGACTTACATTTCTGCCTGTATTTTCTGTTTTGCAGCCAACAGAACATCTCTGAGATAGTCTAAACATTTCAAATTTGTACACAAAGAACTGGCAACTTTGTAGTTAAGGTACATGTTCATAATGCTCAACACATGGTGAGGCTCAAATTGAATGTGAAATTTCATTGAACTGTTATTTATATCCATAGAGTGAGCATTGCAATGTGTGCAACTAATTATTTATAGCATTAACTACAGAATTTATAATTCTAAATACAAAATTATTGACAAAGTTGAAGCCAGCAGTAAAGAGGATGATGCTCAGGAAAACCCTGCCACCACCAAATACTTCCTGGAAATACTGGCAGTGGTTTCCTTTTTTTTTCAGACAGGACAAATGATCTGTCTCTTGCACAATTTTGCCCTTTTTTTCCCAATTCATCTTAAATTTTGGGCTACTTCACGTTATTACAGCTGTGTTGTAACAAAGCAGATCATAAACTACACAGAGAATTAACCTTAATCTGTAAAAGCATATGGTTAATGTGGGGTCCAGGCATAGTGGGTGTGAAAGACAAGGAGATTTCAGCCAGCATGTGTTTATCCAGCATTTTCATTGCCAGCTATTTGGAATGCATTTTTTGCCATTTGGAAATGTTAACATTGTCATTCTTATGTGTTGTTGTTTTTTCCAGACACAAAGAGCAAACAGATACTGTCTATGTTGTTTAGGTTTATTTGATTAAGAGAACAACAAACCAAACAGAAAGAGTCCCCTTGAAAGAATGCACAGGTGTGGTTTGATTCTCACAGTCTCTATTGCTGAGAGCTCTGCTGCACAGATAAAGATTGTCCAGAAGTATGAAGATGCAGGGTACAGGAAAATCAGTCTTTCCACTGCTGTGGCTGTTGCTCAATCACACTCTGAAGAACAACAGGTGAAACACAGAGCTGGATGAATGTCAGGGGAAGTTTTGCCACTAGTTCAGAGGGTTGAGCCCAGGATGTACTGCCTGTTGTCTGCCCATCATGGGGAACTGCATCAAGGAAAGCCCTGAGAAGGGATTAGCAGGCAGAGACAGAACAGAGGATGATGGGGCAGTGGCACTGGGGTGATTGGAGGGATCTGGAGGATCCCAGTGTGCTCAGGGAGCAGCAGAACCTAGGGAGTATTCTGAGACAGAGCATATAAATGGGGTCTCTAGCATGCTGGCTTTGTACCACAGACCCAGGTTTCTGTTACAATAAAAATAGCCTTTAATATTCTTTACACATCTAATTTTTAAGATTGCTTACTGAAATATATACACACACACAATGTAGTGAGGCAGAAGTGGAGTGCTGCATTTGTGCATGACAAATTGCCATTAGTTTCCATATTTCAACTGAAAAGCTGTGGTACAACTGATTTCCCATATCACACATGAAGTTCATGCTTTGTTTTTCTAAATATTGTTTATCCTGAAGCCTTCTGTGTAAAGAACATCCTAGCATTGTCCTTGCTATGCATAATATTTATGGGTTTGGGACCTTTATTAGTTTGTTTGGGGTTGGGTTTTTGTTGTTGTGGGGTTTATTTGGTTTGGTTTGGTTTGGTTTTTTAATCTCATTTCCTTAAACCTGAAATGCAGCCACTAGGATGTCTGTAGAAGATGAGGGAGACAGCGTGTTTTCCAGCACCGGTAGTGTTTGTGGGATCCGGGTCAAACTGAAGGTGAAGCTGAGTCAAATGGGAGAGGACAAGGGTGGATGCTGCGAGCAGGAGCTGCTGTTGCCATGGGGACAGGAGGTGAACAAGTCACTCCTCTGGTCAGGAAGCAGATTTGAAGGAGCCACTCCTCAGACTGAGCCAGCTACACAGGAGTCATCCATCTCTGTCTGAAAAATTAAGAACCATTTACCTCTCTTGCAAGAAAAAAACTCAAAACAACAACAAACATTGGCTCGGGCAGCGGCCGGCTGCCAATTTAGCCAAGCACAGAAATACAAAGTGAATGTGGGTGTCTGACCTTGGGGTGTCCTTCAGTGGAACTTGGAGTGCTCCACCTCCCATTTATCAGATTTCCATTCGCTTACACACTAGTTAAAAAAGATGACTCAAAATAGAAACAGCACTGAAAGCAAAGAGGTCTGTGGAAAAAGCTTAATGACTTGTGTCTGCTTGGGTTTATTTTTAGATCTCTGAAGTATTTCTTGTCCTTCTGTCTTGTGCCAGTATCAGCAAACCTCCAAGAGATGCCCCAGCTCTTGTTCCTGGGCGTTATTAGCATTGACGTAGGAGCATTAGGAAGAATTTGGGTTGTGATGCTGCATTGTGTGATGCTGTCATTTGAGAAGATGGGGGGAGTCTCACATTACTCCTATAAAGCGTTGTCATGTGCCAGGCAGATTAATGCTAGTGCTTGTGTAAATGAGAAAACTAAATCTCTGAGACAATACATTGAGTTTCTCAGGTGCCTGCAGGTTATTACATCTTATTATGTCAACTCCAAGTTGACACCCAGAGTATGCCCCCAGAACTGTCTTTGCACTGGATAGCACTACGTTGCTTCTTGCACGCATGTTTCACGTTTGTAGACATTTCCTGAGGTAGATTAGTAGTTACTGTGAGCAAAGAGAAAGATATGGCAGCTTCTCAGCTCTGAAACATGCCATGGGCCAACAGGATCAGCAGGTCCTGTTCTGTGGTGATAGATTCTTTAGAAATGCAGAGAGACAGAGCTTTGACTTAGTTCTAGTTCAGAAACCAAAATGGCACACCAAGCCTGCATCCTGCAGCAAAGTCTGCACTCTGATTACCAGCCTCTGACAAACACATGCCCTGAAAAACAGCAAATCAAAGTTAAGCTGCAGGCAGAGGGGAGACAAAAAGCAGAACCTCCTCCCAATGCAAGAAGTGTAAGACATGGCCAGCATAACATTCAGGGTGTCTTGAGGTTGAATAACAAAATGTTTTGAGTACCAAGAGCTCCACCAGCTCTATGCTGAGGTAGTAAAGAAAACTGGAAAGGATCCTGGAGGTGATGAAATTCCACTCCCAGCCATTTCAGGCGCCCATCACTGCTCTCTAGAAACTCAGAAAGCTCTTAGTACTGGCAAGTTTGGGTCCACTGTGCCTTCAGGGAGGCTGTTCCTTGTAGAATGTCATTCTGATGGTTGAAAACCTTCTGTTGACATCCAATTTTCAGTTTATTTAGGGAAAGCTCACGCTGCTTTATTCTTGTGCCAGCATCTTCTATTTTCACACAAAGATCTTTCTCCTTCTTGGCATTTATCCCTGTGATGTATTTATAGACATTAATGGGCTTCTCTTCATTCTCAGCCTCACTTGTTAGCAGAAGCAAGCCAGGCTTCACCAGTCCCCTTTAAGGCAGTTTTGTACTCAAAGCTGTCCAAAGTGGTATGTTCTTCCCCCAAGCATTACCTGCTTGCTTTCACAATGCAGATGATGATATTTCTCTGTTAATTTCACAGGTGGCAGCTTGCCATCTTGCTTTCACTTTGTGTGACCATATTCTTAGACTGTTCTACCCTGCTCCTTTTTTACATCACAGGGTGTTTTTATTAAGCCATTATGTCCTGATGTTTCATGATAACTGAATTTCATTCTGTTCCATTACTCTAATTCTTTCTGTCTAACCATCTAGTTTTCTTCTCTGGCTGATGCAGCTTAAATTTGTGTCACTGGCAAATTCAATTCACTTTTTTTGTTTTGTTTTGTTTTGTTTGTGTTAAGGTCATTGAAAATCTTACAAACACTTTTGGCATAGCTAGTTGTCATCTCCCATTTCCCTTGCTCTTGTACAATCAGTTTTTCAGACCTCATCTTCTTCATCACAGCTAATGAACTCCCATGTGATGCTCTACTGAACTCCTGATAGTGTGGATCTTTCTCTGGCTTAGAAAATCAGTTATCTTATCAAGGAAGCCAAAGTAATCTGATATGGCCTGTCATTTCTTGTCCAATCCACTCAGAATTTGGGGCTGGAAATAACTCAATTCTGCCTGTTTCATTTTCTTAGTGCAATGTATTTGTTTGAGTTCTATTTCCAGACAACTCCTGGTCATTTTTGTACTCTACTTCCTCAGCCAGTCTGCTTTCATTCCTATATTCTTTCCCATTTGGGCTGTGCTCTTTTTCTTTCCTTTCCATACTGCCTGATCTGTGCTATTTGAACTAGCTAAATACCAAACTCTTCTTGTGGCACATAGTCTATTTTTCTCACCTTTGTTTTTTAGCTTTAAAGAAGGAAGGAGATGGAAGACACTCGGCACTGCAGTTGTGATGTGCTCCAAGACCCTTCCTCAAAAGCAGTGGAAAATTAAAGGAAGGGATTCATATGGCCTACATCCCAGCCTTCAGTTCCTCATCATGGCCTCAGCAAGTTCTACAGTATAACTAAGGTATGAACTGTCCTCAGTGAGTCCCTCACAAACTAAAGATGTCTGTCACAACTTGATCACTAATGATTTTGGAGAAGTCAGTTTTACCTGGCATGAATTTGACCCCATGCTTTGAAATCTATAAAATATTAACTGCAAATTTATATTTCTATTAGATCTTACCTCAAATGTTTGTTATAGACTGTCTTTGATATATTACTGTTGGCTTAAAAGAAAAACAAAGGGGAAAAAAACAAAGTCAGGTTAGAGAACAACCATTTATGTTCTTACCTTAACAGCCATCACAGTTTAGTTTAAAATTCCTGTTTTCATGGGTTTATCACTTCTCATCATGTTCCACACTGAAGCTTGGCATAAGGACTCAGCTAGGGATTGCCTTCATTCAATTAATCAAGGGGGGATGATTTAATTTCAGGGTTGCCATACAACACAATAAACCAAAACCCAAACTGAACCTCTTTAAAGGAGTTTTTTTATTGTCCCTGATGTGAATTAATGTCCCTGGGTATTTGAAATGTCAGCTGAATTTTCCTGGCTAACAGGTTCACTGCATGGCGCATTATTGTATTTTCAGGATGTATTCCACACATTTCTGTCACAAGTGTGGTCAGGCCTTGAAACAGGCTGCCTGGAGAGGTGGTGGAGTCACCATTCCTGGAGATGTTAAACCAATGTGTAGGCATGCCTCTCCTGGATGCAGCGTAGTGACCGTGGTAGTGTTGGGTTGACAGTTGAATTCAATGATCTTCAAGGTCTTTTCCAATTAAAACAATTCTGACATTCTGTTGATTCTGTTGACCAAAATATTCTGAGTCCTCTTCTGGGTGATGTTAAAGTAACTTCTCTTGGATTTTGTGATGAGAAGCTGTTTTGAAGTTGATCAGCATGGGAAGATGATTCTAGCTGCTCTGGGGCATCAAGGAAGCTTGTACACTAACATTAGAGCTTTAAGGCTGTGCCCAAGATCTTGGTTTGTGTTGCTAACCTCACATTCCTGTAGATTTTTTCAGCCACAAGCCAGTGTCAGCCACTTGAGAAGTGGCTTAAAACCTGCCAGTGTGGAAAAGCAGATTAAAATTGTTCATCCTTTACCTTTTTCCTTCTTTCTTTCCATCTTCCCAAAGCTTCACCTCATACTTTGTATCAGGAACAGTCCAGAAACAGTATCTGGAGTACAGAAAATAATTTGCACATCTAAAGCACTGGATCATGGACTTGTAAGCTGAAAACTAAAAACAACTCCACCAAGACTCAAACCTTATTTCTCATGGTGTAATTCTTTCTTAGCACATACTTCATTCTAAGCATAATATCAACTATGTATTCCATGTAAGGCCCCAGTCAGGACCCCCAGATAGGGGACTGATAGGATCTATTGCAGCAGTGCATGCACAGGCTCTCGATGAGCAGCACTCAAGCCATTTATGAACCCAACACAGTACAGGGACAGTGGCCTGTCTCCTCCTTGTTTTTGTCCTTGGGTTACTGCAGCATTAGAGCGAAGGAGATGTTGATTTGGTCTGTATCCATAGAGATAATTGCAAATCTAAGCTATGTATGTTAATGCTTCACATATTTAACTCATTGTTTATGAATAGGGATTAGTCCAGTGAGTGAATATCTTGTATTCTTCAGCTCCTTTATCAACAGGTATCCCAAAATTCATTGTGGTTTTAACCTGATGGTTTCTATAGTCTGCCATATGCACAGAAGTCACTCTGTAGCAAATTGCAGGCAAAACAAAGCAGCAGATTAAGTGTAGCAATTAATATATTCAAGCAGAGTAACAAGGTCAGTTTAAAGTAATAGACTTCAGGGAGGTGAGTTGCCCATGCAAGAATTCAGTATCTGTGGACTACCATTTTTGTAGCAAGGTAACAATAATAATATTAATACTCTGAGGATTCAGTGGCTACAAACAGCCCAACAATGTTAGCTTCCAACTTGACCTTTGTGTTCTGCCAGATTTTGGGCAGCTTTGTTCTCTTGAGGGCCTACCTTCTCTGGTGACCTGGACAACCAAATGTAACCTCATCAATACACAGAAAATAGTGCATTTCTGTAAGAAGAGAGTCAGCTCCTGCTTTAGCAGGGTAACTTCCACTTGTGCTTCTCCTGGAGGCCTGCTACTAAAGCACAGACCCACTTGTTTTATGAGCACCAACATGATCACAACTGGAGATAGAATGGCTGCAGG
This sequence comes from Dryobates pubescens, assembly GCF_014839835.1. Lineage (NCBI taxonomy): Eukaryota > Metazoa > Chordata > Aves > Piciformes > Picidae > Dryobates > Dryobates pubescens. Next base: position 8,638,736 of record NC_071643.1, read on the forward strand.
CACTGTGCACCTTTGTGCACTGAGTCTTGCTTCAGGATGAGAGAGAGTAATTACAGATTCTGACATATTTGGAGTGAAAACGAGGAAGTCACAGAGATTGCAATTCAAAACTACAAAGCAAAAAGAATAGTGATAGTGAGTGTAAAACATTTTTCTTTGGTCCATCAACGCTTTGAGCCTTTGAAGCTGTTTTATTCAATAGGGTAACCATGCTTCTGCTTTTTTACCACGTTTCTTGATCTGAGAATTATCAAAAGTGTCTTCTCAGATGGATTCATACATTTCAAAACAGGAGTTATGTAAAGCTCAGGAGACAAATTCTTATCATAATGACTGTGGAATCATGGAATGCATCAGAATGGAAGGGACCCTTGAAGGTAATTTGTCCAACTTCCCTGCAGTGAGAAGGGGCATCTCCAACATGATTATGTTGCTCAGGGGCACATCAAGATGCAGCTCAAGATATGGTTTGCCTTCTGGGCTACAAGCATGCATTGTTGGCTCGTGTGCAGCTTTTCACCCACCAGTAGCCCCAAGTGCTTTTCTGCAGGGCTGCTCTCAATCTCCAAGACTTGCCCTGATGCAGATGCAGGTCTTTGCACTTCACCTTATTGAACCTCATGAGATTTTCCTGACCCCACTTCTCTAGGATGTCTAGGTCCCTCTGACTGGCATCCCATCCTTCAATTTTAGCAACCATACCACTCAGCTTGGTGTCATCTGCAATTTTGCTGAGGAAACACTCATCTCACTGCTGATATGATTGATGAAGAGATTGAACTTGCCCTTGGTGGAGCCATTCTGATTGTCTTGAACCACCTCCCAGGCTAAACAGCCCCAGGTCTCTCAGCCTTTCTTCTTCACAGGGATGCTCCAGCCCTCCTCAGCATGTTCATAGTCTCTATGGACTCTCCAGTAGTTCCCTCTCTTGAACTGGGGAGCTCAGAACTGAGCACATTATCCCAGATGTGGTGTCACTAGTTCAGAGTAAAGGGGAAGGAGAACCTCCTTCAACCTGCTGGTCACACTCTTCTTTATACACCCAAGAGACCCAACCCACTCCCACACAGAGAACTTCTGTATATAGCTCACTCTACTTCAGATTTTCTTTTTCTGAGGGTTCAACTCTGTCCCAACAAGAGAATTTAGATGTTTTTTTGCTCTGTGGGCTGAGCAGTTTCAGGCCACATAGGCGGCTGGATGAAAGATGTTCCCTTTGAGTCAGCAGCATGTTGTTACAGCGTTTTGCAAGGAGTACTCTTCTGCTGGCAAAGCCAGGTAAAACGTGGTCCAGGCTGTCTGGGGAGTGACAAGTAGAGGCAGCTGTCTTTGTTTGATGAGTCTGGGAAAGATGCCTCTGAATATCAAACTCTGGGTATTTTAAACACTAACTTGGCATATGGAAAGGGAGGGACTTTTATAAAATAAGGATGCACCTACTCGGTTTCCTCCCAACCAAACCTGGCTGCCAAGTTGGGAAAAGCTGAATGCTGGCAAAATGCAGCCTCCTGTGGCTCATCTCCATCTGAACTTTGAATCTCAGGGGACTCAGATGAGAATTCAGTCCATAGAATCATGAAATCACAGAATCATTAAATCATTGTTTGGGTTGGAAGGGACCTTTAAGGATCATTTAGTCCAACCCCCTGGCCATCGACAGGGACAACTTCAATTAGATTAGGCTGATCTGGAATTTCCAGGGATGGGGCATCTACTATGATTCTGGGTGCTTATATGTAAATAAATATAGTAATAAAGTATGTAAATAAACATAGTAAGTAATGTCAAATTATTGACTTTAGAAGCTTGGATGTTTAGAAGCTTGGATTTTATGCATTACAACTTCATCTTGTTTCAAGATTCTAATATCACAGAGATCAGTTTTAGCAACCCAGAACATTGTGGTACTTAGACTGGACAGTGCTTTGTATCCAGGGATTTTGAGGCAGTGAAAACTATAAATCCAGTTGCAGGAAGAGGAAGGATGGAGGCTTAATAAGCAGAGCTAGAAAGAAGTAACATACATCTTTGTTTACACACTTTGCCTACAACTGCACAAGAAGGCTAGAGAAGGGGAACTTCTTGATAAGTTTTTTAAAGAGCACCAAAGAGACCACTGGAAATTAGCAATAACTCCCTGCTCATGTACTATAGGTTGACAGTAATTTTGCCTGTAAAGGGCCCAAAATATTTTGTTAAGAATTAAACTCCAGAATTCTGTAACTGCAAGGTTAATGGATTTGCTCAAAAAAACAGGCTGGGCTGCACCTGTATGCTCTTGATTGCCCCTCAGGTGCTGCCAGTGAGCATTCCTGCTCCCAGAACCCAAGCAATTTAGCTGGGATCTCTATAAGTAGCTTCCTAGGAGGAGGTAGAAGGTTTTGCTTGGGTGGTACTCTGGTGTGAAGGAGCTGAGAGGTGCTGGAAGTGTCCTCAATATGTCCAGGATTAAAGCTTCAAAGAAAAATGGGAGGATACAGGTATTTCAATTTATAGCTTCTGACTGTGTCCCAGTGTGAAGTAGCACGCTGCCTTTGGAATGTTTACTGGTAGAGAATGACACTGACAAAGCTTTTGCTTTAGAAAAACAGTGCAAATGTGGAAAAGGTTTCAAACAAATGTGTTTATGTGGGGGGGAAATATCATCTTAAGTGTATGCCTGCAGTTAAAAACCTGGGGAAATCATGTCAGAGCACATAATGCTTATTTCGATTGTCATAAGGAAATAAACAGAAGGAGCCTCTTGTGTTAAGCCAAGCTCTGGAGTATCCTGTGGACTACCATGGACTGGAAGGGGTCCAGGGACTCCCCCAGGGTTTAGCTGGGAAGGGCAGATAGGAAGGTGATGGGGCCAGGATCCTGCAGAGGCAAGAGATCACAAAGGTATGACAGCAGCAAGGAGCAAAGTAGAAGTGCCAGTATACAGGGGGAGAGAGCTGATGGGCAGGGCAGGTTTCTGAAGAGAGGTTGTGGTTTGTGTGGAATGGTTTTGGGCATCAGAGCCACCAGGGTGTCCTCTGTGTGTGGTTGAGCAGGCTGTGAGCATCCCAAGAGGCACAAAAGAGGGATGGCATCTCTCAGCTTGTAGCTGAGGGGTCTGTGAGCACCCTGAGGGATGTGTCTGGAACCGCCATTGCTGGCACAGGAATCAGAAAGCCAGGGGTAACTGGCTCTGCCAGGTGGGCTGGAATGTGAGCCTGAGGCTGTGATGAGCTTGGTGTGCTTGGACGATGACCCTCAGAGTCACAGGGAAGAGCTCCAGTGGTTAGAACAGGGCAGGTACCTCAGAGGACATTAAGGGATTTTGGTGGGGTTTCTGAGGGAAAAGATGAGATGAATTAGAGGGGACAGAGTGAACATTATTGGGGGAAAACTGAAGCAACTTAAAGACAGAGAGGGGAAAATATTAAATCTGAGGTATGCTCTCATACAGATTGGAAGATTTTAATATTTATGTATTTTTTAAATCTGTTTTTTTTTTTTTCAATAGAATGAACATTTTTGAGGGAAAACCTGAGGTGACTTAGGGGAAAGACAAGTGACATTTTGAAAAGAGAAGCTGGTGTGATTCAGATGGGGCAGAGGTGACATTTTTGAGGGAATATCTGAGGTAATTTAGAGGGAGACAAGTGACATTTTAGAGGAAAAAGATGAGATATGTTAGAGGGGATATAGGTGACATGGATGGAAAATCTGAGGTAATCTATGAACGTGAACATTTTGAAGGGAAAACCTGAGTTAATTTAGAGGGGAACAAGGTGACATTTTGGAGGGAATAGCTAAGGTAATCTATGCAGGAGAGAATAAAATTATCAAAAGAAAAAGTAACTTTATGGGGGAAAGAAATCATTTTTTTGAAGGGGAAAAACTGACATGATTTAGGGGTGACATGGAGGGAAAAGCTCAGGTAAGTTAGAAGTGAAAGAGATTAAATATAGGGGGGAAAACGTGAGGTAATGTAGATGGGAATGAATGTAGAATGTAGGGTAAAAAGGTAACATAAGGTGAGGGAGTCAGACTACATTCTGGTGCAACATTCTGAAGTGATTTAGATGAAACAAGTGCATTTCATGTTGGTTTAAAAAGACAGACAAAATGTTTGGGGCTTTTCTGCCTTATTAAATCCCTGCAGCTCTCTGATGAAATTCTTGATAGAACATTTGCTCTTGCAACTGAATTTTCCTTGTATGTGTCCAAGGGCAGAAGAAAATTCCTTCAGAATATCTGAAATAAATAGAAGGTTACTTGTAACCTGTGACTCTCTAATGCCACTAGGATTTTATGCTCCATGTATTGACTAAAAGCCAACTTAAATATTCACTGGCATGTTTGCTGGTCCAGGTCATTGCTAGTGCTTCTTCATCCATTTGAGTTTGTTCCTGATTCCTTCATGCGAGGTATATTGGTATGGACGCTGGCTGGTCTTGTCTGAGCACTGACCCTATGCATTTACTACCAATCCCCTAGTTGGGTAGCAACTGAATTGAGTCAGAACTGGCAGAAACACCAGCTTTGGTTTCATTTGGTCATAGATTTTTGTCTCCTTCAGATCCACTGTTAAAAGTGCATTTAGTGATTTCCATAATTGAGTCAACCTTGGTTAAAGGATTTTTCCCCAGGCTAATTGTCCTATAAATGAATCTGGGAGTGTTAACAGAAACAGAGTATTATCCATCTGCCCAAGGTCAGTAAAACTTCTGACTGTACAGATTGGTGCCCGAGACTCTTCCTGAAAACTTTCCATCATCAGCCTTCCTGGATTTGTGTGCTGAACTGGTAGAGGCACAAGTTTCCATCCAGAAGTCACAACGCTACAGATCTGCCTCTCATCCAGCAAGGCTGGAGGATAAGCAGAAGTAGTTCAGGGTTGTGTTTAAAAGCCTGTGTTGCTTTTGGTATGAAAAGTAAGACAGTGGAAGTTGACTGAATCAGTTCCTTCTAAATGGCTGAACTATGGATTTGCCAAATATTTTACATACTAATTTTTTGATCCTTGGAAGGAAAAACCTTGTTATACCACTGCTAATATGCATTGGTACCTGAAGAGAAGGGGAAAGACAAGAAACGGAAAACAGATGTGAGTGGATTGGTGTCTGACCAGAAGAAAGCCTATCATAATCCTCTAAGCTTAGGTGGCATTTATCTTACTTCAAAGTTATCTTTCATGATTAAACTTCTTAGTATGACCAGTCCTCTCCTCCTAGAAATAACACACTGAAGTCTTTTGTCTTGGGGGTAGAAGCTTATTGTCCTGCAGCTAGTGAATATAAAGAAAAGGAAATAGTGCAATGTGGTTTTCAGGATGCTTTCCTGGTTTCTTTAGTGAAGCTGAAGTGAAGGCTGTAGGACACCCCTAAGCCCCTCAAGAAGAGAATTTTAATGGATCCTGAGATTGTGCGCTTCTGTGCAGGCAGAGCAGAGCAACTTTTCAAAGGTTGTCAAGGACAGAACTTAATTGAGTACTGCAAGAGGCCAGGAAATAATCATTCAGACTGCCTGACATCTAACTCCTAGAAATGTAAAGGCATTAAAGGCCAGACATCATCTATATAGGGCAATAAGTATTGTATGAAATCTTGGCTATGAAGAACATGTTTGTTTAGGAACAAGTTCTTTACCATGAGGGTAGTGGAACACTGAAACAGGTTGCCCAGGGAGGTGGTTGATATTCAAAGTGAGGCTCAGAAAGCTCTAGGCAACCTGGTCTAGTTGAGGATTCTCCTGCTTACTGCAGAGGGGGTTGGACTTGATGACCTTTGGAGGTCATCAAGTGGAAGAGGATGACCTCTTCCAACCCAAACCATTCTAGATATTCTATGGTCTAGATACTGTAACATTTTCTGCCTCTATGATTCTAGAGATCTTGCATGTGAATGACACTGTGGTAAGAGCCAGAAAAGTAAACCCAAAAATCTCAAATCCCCAAATGTCAGAGGTAAAGACCATGCTGGGCACAGGAAAACCTATTAGGAAAGCTAATGTTTACACCATGGCAGTCAGGATCAGCAAGAGGATTTAATGTACAACACTATGAGCAGCAAGAGGATTTAAATGTAGAACACTGCTACTTCTTTTTTTCTCCCCAGAAGTACACAAGGGTTCTCTCTTCTCATTATAATCACATGCAAGGTTTTCTTATGAAGAAAAAGGAACTGAGTGAAAAAAGGGCAAGAACACAGACCAATTCCCCAGCATCTAATGGAATTCTTCTCATCTATGACAAATGCAACCACCAAATTCTCCTTTCTCCTTTAGTGCTCCAGCTGGTTTCCTCCCACACATCATCAAATGCTTTTACAAATTTAACATCAGGGTCCTTTCCTAAACAAATACAAAGGAAAATTAATACCCCCTTCTTTTGTTTGGCTCTTCTTTCTTCAAGCTACAGCAGCCACAATTCACTGTGCTCATATTCCATTGGAAGGTAAAGCACAGCAGCTTTTCCATAGGCTCTAATAACGGTGATTTAAAAACACAGGCTAGGTAGGTTGCTTGGTGCCCATGTGGAACAGCCCCACATCTGCACACACAAAATGCTCCTAAACAAAAATACTTTTCAAAAGAATGCACTTCTGTGTTCATCTGTATAACACTTGTGGTACTATTTGGCTTCAAATAAGAAGACAGGTAATATTCTTTCTCCTTCAGCAACAACAAAAGTGGAATAAGGTCACTGTGTTCCGAGATAGTATTTTACCCAGCCCTCCCAGCAGAGTTATAGAACTTCAGGTAAGTCACTTAAGGTGCTGGGAAGAGGTGAAGAACACAGGATAAAGGAGCATGTTGAAATTCAGCCTTGGAGAACATGATTTGTTAAACTTTGTGGTCCATTGTTTTCTGTAGTTTAATCCAAGCATGAAAACCTTGCTGTACCGAATTGCCCTCCATCTCTCTCCCAGCTCTATCCTAGAGGACACGCTTCCATATTTTACTTCCATCTGTTTTGCACCATGCTTCTGCCCTGTCCTTCTCTGTTCTGCTGGAGACCCTTTTTTTGCTGTCTGCAGTAACCAGGTATTTCATTTGCATGTTTCAAACTTAATATGGCTGTGGGCAATCTGATTTATTCTTAGAGCACCCATTCATTCTTTAATGTTTGTCCTTCCCAAAGTAGTGCCTTCTATGTAGAAAATAAATTTGAAGATGGGAAAGTTATTCTCACAGGTGTAGAAAACTTATGTTAGGATCAGTTCTCAGTTAGTAACAAGGATATAAAGCTGGAAAGGTTCTACTGAAGACTTTTCCATCTAGGGTGGTTTTCAGTATCAGGTGGCATTGATCATAAACTTATGCCATAAATCACCAGTAAACTTTAGTTAGGTTTACATTAATTAGGGATAGCATTAAGGGATAGATACACATTAGCTTAGTAAACAGCTCCAGCCTTTCAAGGTAGTCTTTCTTCTGATACAGAGCTGAACATTCAGCCTACAGCTCTACCAGCAGATCAGAACTTGTGAGCACTTTCTAATCCACTCCAGCATGAAGTGCAGAGGATTAGCTCAGGATGTTTTGTCTCATGTTACATATTTACTCAATGACAATTTATTTTGTCTTCATGAAGAATATGAGGCTAGCTGAAAGAAGACTGACTCAATTATTCTATTATTCTCTTGAATCCAGCCTGAAGATCATGCTACTGGCTCAAAGTAAGAGCTTTTGTAAAAAAACAAAACAAACCCAAACCATTAAAAAAAAACAACCAAAAAACAAAACCAAATCAAACCAAAAAAAACCCACAAAGACCACCACATTTCAGAGCTGCACAGAGCACATATTGAGTGGCATATTTGGCAGGGTTGAGATCGGTCTTGTTCAGGAAAGCTGTATTATTTACACTATTAGATTGTTTTAAAAGCATCCTGCCAAGCGAGTATGTAGCAAGAAGATCATTCAGTCACCCTGATTAAAAACATTTGCAGATGTCATTTGAAGCTTGTATACAAAAGCTAGTTCTTTTGTTACCCTTTCTGTGGCTGGTATTTCCCTTCCTTTCTCCATATATGTGCATGTTCACAGGAGACTGCTGATCCACAACCAGAGTGTGTTTTCCAAACTGAGCTGGATTTAGAGCAGCAGCCTTGCTTCAGCTCTGCAATGTTTTATGGTCTCTGAGGCTGCTACTAGCAGCCTGAGGGGTGGTTGATGGTGCCCAGCAAGCTCTGTTTTTACCTGTAGTCCTGGACCTGAGCTGAGGTGTTGCTGCTTGAGCTCTCTGCCCTGTCTCTGTCTGGGTGCCATCACTCAGTGATGGCTGTGACCAGTAGTTTTTAGGTATGCCCTGTAACTTCTAGTGAAATCAGAGCTGATTTCATAAGGGTTTAATGGTGGTAGCAGACCATCTGCTAGAGCTGCTTCACCAGAAAAAACCCACAATCAGACAAGCTAGAAATATTTGTCTTTTAAAGTCTATAAATACTTGTCTTTCCAAAGAGTTCAGAATGGTCAGGCCTCCTCCAGCACACCTAACTTCAGGAAGTGTAAAGCACTTTAAATTCCTGAGTCTACAATGATCACCAGCAGATTTGTCTTTCACTGGGTCAGATTACCCAAGAGTTGAAATACAGAGTGAATAATCACCTTAGGCACCACATCCTGAAAACTGAAGCTGTGCTGTACATTATTTGTTGTGACATAATTTTTTAATGCTTTGTATTTTTACTCCTAGGAGTTAGTTATATTGCCAGATTAAAGGAAAAAAAAATAAAGCCAAAAATAAATTGGCTTAGCATAAAACAGTCATCTTTCTGCCTGAAATACATCCAAGCACACTGCTGTGCTGCATTTTAACTGTAAAATTAATTCTGAAAGGGAACAGAGCACTGGGTAAATACATTTCATTAACTACCCAATTCTATTCATAGCTGGAGCTGTGGTGATTCCTCCTTCACCTTTAATAGAGCAGTTGCTCTCCCAATAATTGTAATTACTTGTTAAACTAACCTAATAGTGCCTGTAAAGAGCTGTTCAAACTTGAGATTCAGGTGACTCTTTCTAATTCCAGGCACCTCTTTTGTTAAGGCTAATTGAATCACAGAGGTTATTTCAGTGTCCTCTAAGAGGAAGCAGTCTGGGTTTGCCATTCTTGTTGAACAGTAATGCAGCAACATCTCTGGCTGAATTGCTCTTTTACTATCTTGTAACCAGTTGCAATAAATCTAAGGGCTGTAATCCTAGTATCACAGAATGATTTTTGATGGAAGTGATCTCAAAGATCATCTAGTTCCAACTCCCTGCCATGGGTAAGGACATCTCCTGCTAGACCAGGTTGTTTAAGGCCCCATTCAAACCTGGCTTGGAATATTTCCAGGCTTAGAGACTCCACGGCTGCTCTGGGCAACCTGTTGCACTGCCTCACCACTCTGATAGGGAAAGAATTTCTTCCTGATTTCGAATCTAAATCCAGCTTCTTCCCGTTTGATGCCATTACACCTTGTCCTGTCACTATATGCCTTTGTAACAAGTCTCTCTCCAGCTATGCTGTATGTGTCCTTCGAATACCGGAAAGCTGCAATCATGTGATAAACAACAGAAACCCCTTAAACTATGAGGCTGAAAAATATGGGACAAGCAAGAAGATATTCAGCAGCTGGTGCTCCCAGAGGGAATGGTGAAATGAGCATCCTGTCTGAGGGAGGATGTGGTTTGCAGGTGTTGGAGGAACTGGAGATCTGCCAGTGTGAATACCAGTATGGCATTCAAGTTAACTCCATCAACCTCCCAGCCAACTCCAGCTAACACATGCTGCATGCTAATAAACATCATATGGGGTTTCAGTCTGTGTTGGGAAGGGCCGAAGCTGCAGTTTTTCACATAGATAAGGACTGCTCTGGTATGGAAAACATGATTTACTTAACAAGATTCACTGGAATGGCAAAGCAGGGACAAGATTTCAAAGCCATGGCAATCTCAGAAGTTAACATTTTGGGAAGCAGTGGTTAATGAGCTTTTGCTCAGAGGAAATTTGGGCTAATGCAAAGTTCAACAGAAGGAGCCTGGTAATGTCTGGATATATCTTCTGCCATGGCATCAGACAGGTGGCAACAGCGTGGCAGTGAAATGCAGGAAAGAGTTAAAATCTCTGGTCAGTGAGACACTGTCAGCATAAAGTTTTCTTGACTGGGGTTATTTTATATCATTTCTTATTTCAATACACAGCAGCCACCAGGCCACGTGGAATTCCTAAAGTTAGATTACAAATTATGTCATTTTGTTGTTCTGTGAGGTCTGTCAGCTTCACTTGGGGATGTCAATAGAGTAGCTGGAATGGTTTGCCCAGGTAGGTGGTTGGGGCCCCATCCCTGGAGGTATTCAGGGGGAGGCTCAACAGGGCTCTGGGCAACCTGATCTAGTTGAGGATGTCACTGCTTACTGCAGAGGGGGGTTGGACTGAATGACCTTTGGAGGTCACTTCCAACCCAAACCATTCTAAGGTTCTATGAAAATATCCTTTCTTTCATCTCACAGTGGCTTGTACACAACTTTCTAAGCCTTTGTCTCTAGTAATTGTCATGTAGAAATGAGACTGTGCAGAGGCTAAAGCTTTACACTGTTCCAGTTTTGAAGGGTTTAGTAGTAGACTCCTACAACCGTTGTGTTCCACAGACTTGCCTAATAGCAGTAGAAGGAATGCAGCAACCCCTGCAGAGTCAGGCTGTTTCAGCACACATGCCATATGTTTTGCCTAGTAACTCTAATACTCTGAGGCATGTCAGTCCAGGTAGAAACCTCAGCTTTCAGAAATTTAGGTCAATGTGTCAAAGAGATTAAATTGTTTTAAGTTGCAGATATTTTTGGTGGAGAGCTGTTAGCAGTGAAAAAAAAACTCCACCTTGCCAGAGTTGAGTAATGTGTTTATTGGAATCTGAGGTTCTAATGTCATGGGGATGTTTGGGGGTGGGGTGGGAGGGGTGTGGGTTGGGGTGGGGTTTTTTGATTGTGTTCTTTTGGTGTTGGTTTTTTTTTAATTTAGAAAATGAAATATACAAATGCTGGAAACTAATTCCCCTGTTTGGCAGAGGCTATAAGCACAGCTGTATGGCAATTCAGTGTGGTGGTTCCCACAGCAACAGTAGTTGCACAGAGCACACCACAATATCCTTACATTTTCTTCTCAAAATGAAATTCTGCCGTTGTCTGTGAAAAATCTGAGCGACTTCACACGCACAGGGAGAGTTATCTGTTTCTGAAGGAACAGCACTATTGAATTTTGAGCTTCAATAGCCTTTCATTTCTGATCTATAATTTCCCATTAAGATGGTGTTCATGCCATAGAACATGACAACAATTCCTTTTACAGGCACTTATTTTTGTACTATTTCAAATGTGAAGATCAAAGTGATTAATGGATTCCATTTCACTGCAGAAGTACTAAAGAGAATGCTTCCTTAGATGGCTTCTGTAATCAGGTTTAATTAAAACAATTTTTTGTACTTCACAAAGTGAGATTCAGATATTTATTTCAATGTAACTACAGTCATTTAATTAAATCATTAGCAATCACAGAGATGACATTATTAGTTCAAGCTTACTTTGCATGTATTTTAGCTTGAGGCAAAGCCAGGGGCAAAATCCAAGACAGGCACTTAATTTTTTTTATTTTTTTCCCTTTGCATTAACAAAATCTACTGAATGTAGCTTATTATTATTGTAGACTGAGTTGCAGCAAGAAAAAAATTACCCAGGACTGGAATCCAATGTGCTGGGCCCAAAAACTCCTTGGAAGAGAGAGCTAGTGACAAATGCCATTCGTAGTTCAAGTAGACAATGGAGAATCCCAGAATCCCAGCATGGTGAGGGTTGGAAGGGGCCTCTGGGGATTAGCTAGTCCAGCCCCTTTACTAAAGCAGGGTCACCCGCAGCAGGCTGCTCAGGATTGCAATGTCCAGCTGGGTTTGGAAACTCTCCAGAGGAGACACCGCAACCTTTCTGGTTTCCTTCTGTGTGCCCGCCTGGTCCAGGGCTCCAGCACCCGCACAGGAAAGAGGTTTTTCCTCATGTTCAGATGGAACCTCCTGGGTTCCAGTTTGTGCCTGTTGCCTGTCATCCTGTCACTGGGCACCACTGAAGAGTCTTGGCCCCTCATCTTGACCCCTGCCCTTCAGATACTGATAAATATTGAGACAATCCCTTCCCTGACTGCTCTTCTCCCCAGATCTCTCAGCCTCTTCTCTTAAAGACAAGACTATGGAAGAGCACTAGCAGGTGCTGCTCCCAGATCTGTTGCTATCTTCAGATAATCAGCTATACTGCAGTAGCCAGTGTAACCTCCCTCCCCAGCTTCACAGCAGTTGCCAACCTGCCCTCTTAGTTCTAAATTAACAGTTTTACAGCTGTCTCTTAGAGACTCCCTAGAGATGCATCTTAACAAACCTGCCCCCAGCAGGGTTTTCCAGGGTTGACCAGGAGTGTGGCTTCTGGTTTCTGTGAGCAGAGCCCCAAAACCAACAAGGTTTGTGTTTTAAAATGAACTACACCAGTGGTTTTTAGGGTATAGAGGAGTTCCCAGCAGAGCTGCAGCTATTGCATCACTACAGTCTGACCTTAATTAGTGTTATAAAATATGCTGTGTTTGAGGTGGGCTAGGAGGCAATGACATTTGAGAGATAAGGGTGTGAGCCAGAAGCCAAACTGCAAAATATTACTGTGGGAATAGTAATAAGAGTTCTCCTAAAAGCTGGAAAGACCCAAAGGGAAAAAATGGGATATTTGGCTGGGGAGGTCTTGGCCATGAGTGCAACATGCTGGCAGTCTTTTCCTGCTCTCTCATTTGCAATTTATGAATAGATGAAAAGAGCAACTGAAACCAAAATAAAAGTGCAACTGCCTTTTTCAGTCTTCATTAGCATTCTACTCTTGAACAGATGGGGCTTTGCTGGATGTTCTTATGGTAAGTTTTGTTCTGGGTAATATTATCTTATTTTAATTATTTAATAGACAAATTTATAGGCAATTCTCATGAGTAAAGAGCTTAGAGCTAGAAGAAAAACATGTTTTCATCTCAACTTAATGCTGAAAGATACCTTGTTTCTGGGTTTTCTTATCTTGAAATCAAGGCCACGTTTAGAAAAATACTCACTGGGATAGCTGAGATTTACAAACAGAACATGTCTGCAAAGTCTGCACCAGCTTTATCACCTTCAGGTGCATGTGCTGCCGCTGTCTTTTGCTGCTTGATCTCTAGGCAGCAGGAAAACACAAGGAGTGAAATAGATCAGTAGTAAATTTTAACTCCTTTTTTTTAGTATATATATGTTTGGTCTGATGTAGTTATTTGTGTTTGGGGCATGAGGTCACTGGCTGGCTGTGGTGCTGTAAGAGGTGTGACCTTTAAATAAATATTTATTCTCCTAAAAGCAGCAGAAAAACCTGGAACCCCCCAAGTACCTTTGGGAGTTTGGCAAATATTTTCTTTACAAAGGGAAGTGGGAAGTCTAACATGTCAGACTTGCTGTTTCACTCCAGAGCCGACACAACATTTGATTTTAACATTTGGTATGTCAGTTGAATGGATGATTTAAATTATATCAGTAGGTTAATGAGGTTCTATATTAATACAGAAAACACCTAACCTTGAGTCAGATTAACTGATTTCACTGTCTTCCTTTTATTGAGCATCTCCATAAAGTTTAGCATTGAATCAACTTTCTTGCAGAGCTGTTTATTTTTCTTTCTTTTCCTTAAGCTACCAAACCACAAAATCACTCACTCAGAGTACAGGTAGCTGTGAGAACTGTAGACCCTGCTGATGGGAAAGCAGAATGAGAAGGAGGCAGAAAGAAAAATGCTTCTTTCTTCCTCATCTTTCTTGTTACAGTTTGACCTTTGTGCTTGCTGTGGCCCTGTGTTGTGGAGCATATGTTCATCATCATGAGATCTATTTGCCAGTTACATCAACCATTGGCTTTCTTAAAACAAAATCCTGGCAGGCATCCAGAATTCAAAACACCTGATAAAAAGAAAATGAAATAGTTGAGTGTGAGAGGTTTACAAAGACACTTCACAAACCTGCCCAAAGTAAATGAAGATGACATGAGAAAGTCTGGGACAAGGTGACCATTAGTCGCTGTTTTACTAGTAGCTGTTCTCTGGAAAACATTGATGTTGAAATTTGGTTAGTTGCTAGAGGGGGGAAAGTAGGAAGGTGGTTTGGAAAGGATTAAAACCAATTCTGTCTTGGGACAAGTGGTTAGAAAGCATGTATCAGTCCCCTCAGACAGCTCAGGGTCACTGACATGGGGAGATATGTGCAGTGTAGGTGTCGCTGCACTCAGCAAACTACTCGTTCTATTCAGAGAGTTGTGGACTGGTTGGAGTTGGAAGGGACCTTTAAAGGTCGTCTAGTCCAACCCCATGAAGTCAGCAGGGATATCTTCAACTAGAACAGGTTGCTCACAGCCTTGTCCAATATGACCTGGAATGGTTTCAGGATGAGGCACCTACCACCCCTCTGGGTATCCTGCTCTTTCTGGGCCATGACATTTCTCCATAACACTATTCTTTTGAGGGAGGTTTTTCACTATGTGTAGAATGGTTACTGTGCTAATTGTGCTCCGTGTTTTATTCTGCACCTCTCTGAAGGTGATCTTTGCAGCAAGCATCTTTGCAGCAAGCTTTGTACCAGTACATGGGTAAAAGCTATCTCTGGCATCTTCTGTTGGTGTGTTTTGCTGAGAGGCATTTACAGTTTATTTCAGTGTTCTGCAGTCCAAAGAGTGTAATGCAATATTTAAATCCTTGTTCTGCTTCTATTCAAGCTCAGTTTAAAGGCTGTACTTGTATGGAAGCCTTAGGCTCACAAGTGTTAAAATCCAACAGGGAATCCAATATCTACTTTGGCTATCCAAGGAATGGTCTATGGGATCTTTGAACTGCCTGGTTCTTGAGGGAAAATATAATCTGCCAAGGGAGCTGAGCACATCTTGACTTAGATCACTCTGATCCTGGACAGAGCAGAGACAGGTTCAGGTGCCAGACAAAGAAGCTTTGGTCTACCTTTGTGAGGCTGAAGAGGGCCTCTTCAGTGCCTTCTAGCTCAGCACTTTCTGATTGCACACCAAGGAGGATAGAGATGCAGGGGGTGAAGCCCAACTCATTGACAAAATCTTTTTTTTCTTTCTGTCCATGCAAAGCAATTCTGTTCCCAGAGCACGCAGGCCGAGAGAGGAGAGCCCCAGTTTTGCCTGGGGAAGCCTGAACTCCAGCTGTAGGAACTTGCCTGGTACGTCAGGCATTTCTGTGTTCCAGGCTGTGCTGTCTCATTTCTGAAAGTAATTACAGTGATGTTAATGTCCACTGTAAAGTACTTAGCACACTTCAGCAGTAGATGCCCTGAGCTGGGTGTTGCTGTTAATGGAAGCAAGCTGCCAGGGTAAACAAGTGAGCTGCTACCACTCACTGATTACTGGAGCTAAGAGTAGAGTGTGGTTCACTGGTCTTCACTTCCTTTTTCCTATTTGGTGTTTTAATGGCAAATGTCTGGTTTGTGTTTCTGGAACATCTCTTCTGACCTTCACTGGTCTGTGCCCAACTCCTCATTTTATTTCCAGTCCACCAGCATGCAGGTTTTCCTCTGGAGCTACAGCTGTGTGCCTCTCCTGAGGCATATGACCAGCATAGGTCTCCAGGTTTTAGTGGTCCTGCTCCTTGTTCCTTGAAATGTGAGGTGCATTAAGAAGAGTCTGACCAGCAAATTGAGCTGTGACCTCCACAGCTGTACCCTAGTGAGGCCACATCTGGAGTATTGTGTCCAGTTCTGGGCTCCCCAGTTCAGAACAGGCAAAGAACTACTGGAGAAAGTCCAACTGAGGGATACAAAGATAATATGGGGACTGGAGCATCTCTCTGACAAGGAAAGGCTGAGAATCTAGGACTGTGGAGCCTGGAAAACAGAAGTCTGAGAGAGAATCTTCTCAGTGTTTATCAGGGTCAAAAGAATGGGGCCAAACTCTTGTCAGTGCTGCCCAGTGACGAGGGGCAACAGGTACAAAATGGAGTATGAGACATTCCATCTTACCATGAGGAAAAACTTCTTTCTTGTGAGTGGGCTTGAGCCCTGGACCAGGCTGCCCAGAGAAGTTGTGGAGTCTTCTCCTCTGGAGAGATTCCAAATCTACCTTGATGCAATCCTGGGTAATCTGATGTGGGTGACCCTGCTTTAGCACTGGGGTCGGACTAGGATCTCTAGAGGTCTGTTCTGGGATTCAGTTAATGTAGTTACTAAACAATGAGCTCAAGTTTCTCAAGGGTTTATGTGTGTACCAAGGAGTCTCTGAAGAGTTACCATGGCCTCTGTTGGCCATGAATACTGTTCTCAGCTATGGGAGAGTAGCGTTGGTTCTGGATGGAAGGATTTTTCTGCTGGAAATCTGGTGTTGGCTGCCAAGAAATGAAACAGAAATTAGGAATCCCCAGAGTGCTCCTACCATATTACAAATCTAGCCTCTGCAGCTCTAGGCTTGGCGTTTCTCCTTACCCTAAAAAGTGAGTGAACATCTTGTCATGCTCAGTAAACCAGGACTTGGAGAAACACACTGGAATATTCATCAAGGAAAACCATGTAACTTGAAAATATGCACATCTTGAATAAATCATTTCTTTTTGAAAGAGATGGAATAAAGCTCTCTTTCATCTCTTGCAGTCCTTTTATTAATACTGTGGGGGTTTTGCCCTTCATAATGAAAGATGAGTGTACTTTTAGCTTTATGTTGTATTCCATTTGCTCTGTAAACTGGGGACAATTGTATTCTTGGTTTGAAATGTGATGTAGGGAGCATCAATAATGAAATCATGTCATTAAGTGTAGCTTTTCTTTTTTTTTTTTTAAGATCTATATGAAATAAAAAGGAGGCTTCTGATTCTTCTGTCTACTCTTAATCCAGGAAAAATAGTATAGCTATTAATATAAAACACTGCTATGCTAACCAGAACTGAGCACTCGAAGTTTATACAGTTCCTCTTGTTTCTTTACCTTGTTTGAGGCTGTTGAATTTCAAGGATGTAAAGATTTCAGATGAGGGCCTGGCAGCCAGGCTAACCCTTTGGTCTGAAAAAGCATAAATTCATTAAATGTCATCATTTTGCACGTGAATGAAACTCCCTTACCATGTGTTTTTGAGGGAAGTTTTCCTCTCCACCACTCTTTTTTTGTGGCCCTCTTTGACTCAGTGATTAGTATCTACCCAACATGAACCCATTCCAGCAGGAGAGACTCTATAAAGTCTGTTGTTAGTATTATAGCTTCACTTTACAGAGATACATTGAACTCTTAAATCTGATATCAAAACATGTTTGACCAAAAGCCTGACATTTTCCTCTGGAATGCCTATTATCCATTTTCTGCCCCCTGCTAGTTTTTGCCAGCTAAACTCCTTCTGCAGGGAAGAGTAGATTTTGTTCCTGTCTCTATATGGAAATGGGCCATTTCATCTGCCCTTGAACTTCATCATGTTATGCTGCTAAGTGCTATGTCACAGATACAAGTGAGAGCTGCTACACAGCGAGCAAAATTGTGTGAATCATGTTCAGGATGCTGACCCAAATGGGACAGGATCTGAACCTTCCTTTTCCATATTTCCCTATACCAGAATTATTTAAGGGGAAAATTCTAGTCTTGGAGAGCTTGCACTTTCCATAGGCAAATGCTTCCTCAGAAACAGTGATTCCATACCAGTTCTCTTAGCAGTTAAGATATAAATCCTCATGACAGTGTTTTCTGTGTTTCAAAAAACCCACAAAGTGTGTTTAAATATTTCCTTCAAGATATATTTGCTTGGTAGGTTACCTATGTGTGTGGAGGCTTTTTCTTACTGCTGTGTTTGAGTCAGCCTCTGGTCCAAATCTCTTTGGACATGAGTATTTATCTTCCTGTGGTAGAAGCTGATGAACTTCTCAGAGACTATGTTATTTTCTGTTTTCTACTCTGTTCAGGCTCTCTTCCACCTTGTGTTATGCACATCTGGAATAATTCCAAGTGAAGGACAATAGAGATGACTGAGAGGAGATTTAATAAGTGTTTATAAATATCTGAGGGCTGGGTGTCAGGAGGGAGGGGACAGGCTCTTCTCAGTTGTACTCTGTGACAGGACAAGAGACAATGGATATAAACCACAGCATAGGAGGTTCTACCTCAACATGAGGAGGAACTTCCTCACTGTGAGGGTCACAGAGCACTAGAACAGGCTCCCCAGAGAGATTGTGGAGTCTCCTTCTCTGGAGACTTTCAAGACCCATCTGGATGCATCCCTGTGCAACCTGCAATAGATTCTATGGTCCTGCTCTGGTAGCGGGGCTGGACGCAATGATCTCTGGAGCTCCCTTCCAACCCCTAACATCCTGACCCCTAACATCCTGTGATCCTGTAATACATCTAAATGTATCTGTCTTATTTTAGGGGTTTGGTCCTCATGTTCCTTCAGAATTTGTTAATAGGTCCAGAGTGCCTTGGTAAGCTCCTGGCCAGCACTGTCCTCTGCAAAATACATTACTAACTAGCCAACAGAACTGTGTTGGCTTAGGACTCTTCATTTCCTCACTCAAGAATTCAGCTTGAGCAGCTGAGGTTAGTCTGTGCAAATACCCCAAACAGTCGTCTTGTTGCTCCACATATTCAGGCCCAGAATGTACAGGAAGAAAAGGCACCAATCCCCTCTTCTTTCTAGAGGCCCTCCACAGAACTCCCTTCATGTTATCTGTGTATTTAACTTGCTATTTAAGCACCCTAAACAACCAGTCAGCTGCAGAGAACAAGTCCAGGTAACTGTTCTATGTCTACCCTCCATCCATATGCCCTGATATTGTCATACAGTCATTAATAAGAGATGCCTGTATCTTGGGTGCTCAGAGAAGGGCTCTGGTCTCATGCACTATTGGTAGTGGACAGGTATAATTCACCTGCTCCTCAGAGAAGCTCATGTCTCTCTGTATTTGTCTTGCTTTCAGGTAAGCATCAGTGCTGTAAAGCTGCTGTGTAAATTCTTAGATAGCTGCTCTGGATACCATTTGTTTGGAGGGCAATGCACCAAGGCTCCTCTAAAATGGTGCTGGCCAGAAGCTCTATATTGTGATAGCAGAGGACTATGAGCCACTATGCCTTGACCCTTTTTCCTTGTGACTGAAATCTCTTCTCCTAACAGACTTCATTGCTAGTGCAGCAGCACACAGATGGTGACTTCAGAGGAGGATATCATGTAGGCAGGGAAAGAAAGGTGCTGTTATCAGTACCAGCATGTCTGTGTGTGTGGTTGGTTGGTTGGTTTTTAAGGTAGCCTGCTGGGTGAGTTAAATTAAAAAGATCAGTCAAACTTGTATCACCTGAAATCTCATTGTAGGGAGAAGTATCTGCCTCTGACCAGTTGCACAGTCAGTTCTTGCAGTGGTACTTCTTTCAGCTTGTGCTACCTGTTGAAGCATGATGAACTCAATACCTTTAGAGGAAGGGTAACATTCTTCCCGGCACTGAGTATTCCTTTGTGGAATACAAATGAAGGTTTACAGCTGGTCATTCAGCAAAGCTTGTTAGAGTGAGCTTCATTAGCTCTTTTGTATGATTTTGCTAAAGGCTAAGCAATATTCTTTATGTCTTTGTTATATTTTGTGCGTGGTTGTGTGTGATCTAAATATAGGAACCTATAGACATGTAATTGGTTACAGAAGACACAGCTGTGGAGTTATTATTTACAATCAAATTAGAGGAAAAGAACAATTGAAGGGAACAGAGACCCCACTAATAACTGCTGGGAGCTTTGATTGAAAAACTAATTTTTTCTTAGATTCAAATGCATCATCCAGAAAGAAACAATGTGTATGGTGTCTTTATTACTGGAGTACTAGATTGTGTGGTTTGTTCATTGCCAACATTTACTTTTTGTGTTATTCACTGTCTTCTACAACTGCCATCTCATATCAATCACTTTTATTTTGCTCATTTTCTTTCATTCATAAATTATTGGATTCCACTGGGATGCTCTAAGAAGGAAAAAAAAAAAACCACAAACCCAGCGTCCCCTTTCCTTAATCAAAGCCAGACCGCAGAGCTGGTACCACAGAAATGAAACACCACTTCCCAAAACAGTGATGTCATTCCACCGTGTCACTGCCTGAAGGAGAGGCTCAAAGACCAGCGTGGGCAACCTCAGGAGAAACAAGCTCTGTGTGTGCGGTTATTTAAAGCCCACCTTCCAGTCTGTTCAGCAAAATTCTCCCAGATCTCTCTCTCTCGCCATGTTGACTTCGTCCTCATTTTGCCACAGCAGCATCCTGTAGTGCTCCTGTCCTGCAACACCCTGCTTCAGGTTGTATTTAACACTCTGCTGCAACCTACTGATGCTCTGAGGAACTACACATCAGGCAATCCATGCTGAGTTTCCCTTCTCGGCCCCACCCAAGCAACAGGGTTTAAAATAATTTAAACAGTCCATTTTCAGCCTCTGTGGCATCGCTGCTTGGAGGGGAGTGCTCTGCCATTCTGGCTTGTCTATATTTGAAACTTGCCTGGAATGCGCACTTAAAATGAGTTGCAGGCTCTGAAGATGGCTGTCAAGTCTGATGAGCACAGCAGGAAAAACAGATTGTGAAGCCGCTAACATGATGAATTGTTTCCTTTGCTCTTGCATTATTTTCAGAGCCTCAGTGAGTTGCCTGGGTTTGTGCAGAATTATTAGTAAAATCAGCTTTGGTAATGGTTGGTAAGTTCAGGAGCAACTTGCTCTGTTAAGCTGCTGGAAATGGTACTATGCACAGAGGGTAATAGACTTTTTCTCTCATGAGAGACTTTAACACCAAGGTGCTGAGACTTGTTTGAGCATGGCAACTGCTTGCTTGCTGGCCTGAGAGATGAGAAGATAACAGTTGGAGCTGAAGAATTAGGCTGGCAAATGTTAGATAAGACTAAGAAGCACGATGTCTAGCCAGATCTACCACAGATACCTGTACAAGATGATCAGTAGATGGGGAAATAATCATATTCTGCCTCTGCAATGATGCTATATGTGCTGATAGATTCGGGTGATGATGGGAGCTTGAGGAAAGGTGTAGAAGGACAATTAAGTAAGTTGAAAGGGGAACAATGTACTTGGCACTTTGGAACTATGCCTTCAGGTAGTGGTAGTTTATATTGGGCTTTTGAACAACTAGACCACCAGTCCTGTATATCTTTCTTTACATACTGTCTGTATGTGGCACCTGGCTGGAGCCCATCCCTGAACCAAGGCTTTTCCTAGTAGGGAGAAAAGCAGTTGTTGAGGAAGCAGACTTTGGTGAGGGTACTGTTAATTGGTCATGGGCTGTGGGACATTCTGGGATATGACTGTGCTTGGAAGATCTTTAGGACAAGAAGAGCCTGGCAGGAAACAGTGATTCATGGCCAGTGTTTCTGCAAGTCTGCTTAGATGTCAGCCTGCAAGTTCTTCATCCTTACTGTGAGTGGAGGGTAATCACACATTCCCGGGAGCAAACTAGAGCGCCAGTCACTGTTCAAAATGACATCAATGTTAGTCAAAGGATCTGGGGAGGCTCACAGCCTCCCAGAAGTTGTCCTGGTGTACATCTTTGGGGTTTTTTGTCATTTAAGAGAGTTCACAAATGGTGGACAGAGAAGTGGATGCCAGAGGGTGTTCAGTGTATTTGAGCAGAGGCTGAAGTAAAAAAAATAGCCTAAAAAGCCTGGATAGGCAAGTGTTGCTCTCATGTTGACCTTCTGACTTCTCCAGCCCACTGAGCCACCTGAAGTTCAAGCCTCAGATCTCTCAAGGAAGCTGCCTTATTTATTATGTCATTGAACTAAAAGAATCTCTCATTTCAGTGCCACACAGATAACTAATATGTCCTGAAGGCCCTTCCCTACTCCTATTTTTTCCATGTTAAATCCATTGCAGTGCTACTGACCAATGCATGCTTTGTGTGGAGACCTTTGAAACTGCAGAGCCAAATCTGGGCCTGAATTATGTTCGTACACACTCAGAGAATGAAAAAGTGCTCTTATATTATCAGAGACAGCAGAAGAGAAACAGGGAAGATATTTTTGGAGTTTCAGCCTGGAAGGAGAACTCAGCAGCCTGCCTCCATACCAGAGAGGTGGGACAGGCACTTCCTTCCACTGATCCTTATTAGCACTGGTTTTCTCCGACCATTGAGTCTGTCAGAGACAAGATGTTCAGCATTTCATACTGGTCCAACTCACACTGATCAGACCTTGCTGCCAGTCTGGCAGTGATGTCCCAGAGTCTTGTGTGAATGGTTTACTGTGAATTGGTGTTTGGCTCAGCCCACACACTGACCTTGCTCGAGATACATCAATCAACATTGTCCCATTTTCTGAAGACTGTTTTTGAGTAACAAGCCAGCAGCCTGTACTTGTCTGAGGGTTGTGCTAAAAAGTTGTCTCTCTGATCTTGTGTGGAAAGCAGCAAGTTGTGAGGGAACATAAAGAAAGTGGTTTATGGACCATGAGCTCCAAGGGGACATAGAGACTTTGCAGAATCTCTGTGGGTCTGGAGGGCAGCCAGGAGTGGTAGGACATAGCTGAAATCACCTGTTCTTCTCAGAGGACTTCCATGTCCTGCCACCTGTTTCCATATCTGAGTCTTAGATGGTCTGTGTTAGTTTTGGTGCCTATAACCAAAGTTACTGCCCTACTAGAATCTGTGTTCTGCACAAAGTGGTCTAGGGCATGAAAAGCTCTCGAAAGGGAATGGTCTGAGAACAGAAATTCATTAGGCTGTGGATGACTTGAATAAGGACAGCTAGGAGACAGAGATATGAAACATTTTAATTCTGAGTAGTGGGAACCTCTTCATGATACTCTCTAAAGAGAAGATGATGCCTTTATTTAACACTGGCAGTGGAAGATGGATTATTGGAATACTTGGAGGAAATTGTGTGAGGAGATGAGTTGAGAGCTATTAATCAACAAGGACTGCAAATTGAAACAAATGCAATCCAATACACTTGAGACTGTCCTGGGCACCAGAACACTTACATAGATTGGGATCACAAGAAAATAATTTATGCTGGAAAAGTTTCAACCTGGGAGAAAATTATAAGCATATGTTTGGGGGCAGCTGTAAGCTGGGGCAGTGTGGAATATGATTCTCACTAATTAATACTGCAACAGCAAAGACATCAGCAACTGCAGGGCTACCTTGAGATTATTAGCAAATTACTCCTAGTAATAGGAGTACCCCAAGATAACACAGGACTTTGAGCCTGATGCTGGTAAATTAATTATTGGATCTGAGAGAGTGTCCTGCTGATTAGACAAAATGGCTGAACAGAAATAGGATAAACAATGTATTGTATGAATGGAAAATACAGTAGAAGAATGTCAAACATATGGAAAGCATTTTTAAGGCTGTGGAGGGGAAAAATCACTGGATCAAGCTTGTGGAACTGGAAGTAAGAAATGTGCTCTGTGAAGCATAGAATTCTGTAGCTAAAGAGGGACCTTAAAATGCATGCTTTATGTATTTCTTTTTTTCTTTCTTTTCCTCACTTCCTCATAAACACACACTGTGGTGGTAGGAGCAGACAGGGCTGTGGCCAAGTGTTTGTTTTAAGACACATTTCCTAAGCACAAGGTGTGGATGAATTCCTTCTCCTAAAGTGTCATTAAAGCACTCTGCTTGCTGGTAGTTTGCATTTGGACTGGTTGTATAGAAAATAGATTGGCACAGGTTTTCCCCCTCTTGAGAGATTTGATGTTTCCCATTCCTTTGGCAGGAGAGTAAGCAGCAGGACCAGCTCTGCCTCTCGGTAAAGCTCCCTGTACAAAACCAATCCAGATCTCTGTGGAAATACAGCAAGGGAACACACACGAAGGAAGAAGAGTGAACAGACCCTTGTATTTTATGTCAAGTATTACAGCTGTGTTTTAAAATGGATTTTTGATCTGGTCCAAAGTCACTGGAATTTCCAATAACAATCCATGCTAAAGCTGGAACCTCAGACCAAACTATCTCCCTTTATGCCTGAAAGAACTGTATTCTGATACTGACTATTTGGGAATGCAATTTCCTGCTTATTTTTTTCATATATAGCCACCTTCAAAGGCTAAAACAACCAAGATGTTGTTTCACCTTACTATTATTTTCTGACTTCAATACTAATGTTTCTGTTGCATGTGTGTGCACGTGGCATATACTGTCTAGCTTCAGAACTTTAGAGGAAATGTAAAAGCATCAGACCAAAAGCTGAGAAGCCCATTTGTTGTATCTATAGGGTGCACAACCAGTTAAATACTGCTACTGAAAGTGGCTGCTGCTTCCCTACAAAATTAAACTCAAATTCAGGAGACTTGGCTGGGGTCAGAGTGGCTGAGAGCTGCCAAACAGAGAGGGACCTGGGGGTGCTGATTGACACCTGCCTAAACATGAGCCAGCAGTGTGCCCAGGTGGCCAAGAAGGCCAATGGCATCCTGGCCTGTATTAGGAATAGTGTGGCCAGCAGGAGCAGGGAGGTCATTGTGCCCCTGGACTCTGCACTGGTTAGGCCACACCTTGAGTACTGTGTCCAGTTCTGGACCCCTCAGTTTAAGAAGGACTTCGAGACACTTGAACGTGTCCAGAGAAGGGCAGCAAGGCTGGGGAGAGGCCTTGAGCACAGCCCTGTGAGGAGAGGCTGAGGGAGCTGGGATTGTTTAGCCTGGAGAAGAGGAGGATCAGGGGTGACCTCATTGCCCTCTACAAGTACCTGAAAGGTAATTGTAGACAGGAGGGGGTTGGTCTCTTCTCCCAGGCAACCAGCACCAGAACAAGGGGACACAGTCTCAAGCTGCGCCAGGGGAGGTTTGGACTCAAGGTGAGGAGAAAGTTCTTCACTGAGCGAGTCGTTTGCCATTGGAATGTGCTGCCCAGGGAGGTGGTGGAGTCACCGTCCCTGGAGGTATTCAAGGGGAGATTGGACGTGGCACTTGGTGCCATGGTCTGGTCGTGAGGTCTGTCAAGACAGGTTGGACTTGATGATCCTTGGGGTCTCTTCCAACCTTAGTTATACTGTGATACTGTGAAAAGGAAGGTATACTAGATGAACTCTTATGACCCTCATGACCATACCTGTCTTTTCATAAAGACTTCCTTACCTAACCTGAGGGGAAAAGAGAGTGCAAAATGGAATAAATAATGACAAATTAGTTGGAGTTCTAGTATTAATGGATTGTTAATATTCTGATTTAATCACCTAATTGTAACTTAGCACTATAGGTGGGAAACCATTTATGGGGCAGAGCTTTTCTCCTACCTGTGACTAATCAGCTGGCAAGAGCTCAAGTGTCACCACCCCAAGAGAAATCTAGGCAGGGATTGAGCTCTAGAGAGAGACTTTGCAGTGTGAGCCCACGGAGAGGGAATATCCTGGCAATATCTGCATGTTTATTTATAGTGTGTGTTATACCTGATTTGCATGTGTCATCCCACTTCTGTGCCAGCCTAAGATGATGAGAAATGGGGCTTAGAAGTTTTAAGCTGTTGGAGTCCACGTCAAAACAATATGTAAGGACAAAGTCACATACTCCCTGCATGTTAAATTGGGAATTCAGAGAACTATAATTATTAACATTCCCTTAGTGATTAATAATTACATTCTAGTCATAAAAACAATCCTGACTTTAGCCCCTGATGTTTCTGCTATTATCTCACAAAAGTACTATTAAGTGGTGTATTAATGGTATTGAGGGTAGTGAGGCACTGGAACAGGTTACCCAGAGAAGTTGTGGAGGCTCCAGCCCTGAAAGTGTTCAGAGACAGATTGGATGTGGTCTGGAACAACCTGGTCTAGTAGGAGGTCTCCTTGCCCATGGCAGGTGGTTTGAAAGTAGGTGGCCTTTAAGGTCCCTTCCAACCCAAATCATTCCATGATTCAGAGAAGAGCCTCACAGATCCATGTCATCTGAGAGCTGAGTAAGGAGAAAATATTTTGTTCTGAAGCAAAGTTGAAGAAATGGCCTTGAGGTAGATAAAGCAGTGGTAAACAAGTTGGAATCCTTTTACTTATGCAGGGGAGAATGCCAAAGCCCAGAAAAATTAATGGATTTAGTCTAACTTTATTGAGATTTGATCAGTCTCAGTAATGTGATGTCTTCAGTACAATAAGAATCTGATAACTGCTTCAGAGCACAGTTGCAAGGCAGCTTTTTAACTTCCTTCTCTAGTTACATTGAGTATATAGAGTTACCTTAAGCAGAGTACTTTTTATTCCATCTTTGTTTTCCTTTATGAGAACAGAAAAAGGAGAGAGATGTTTGCACCTGCTGTTGCTGAGGTCGGTGGGACTGAATTATTCTAGGCTGCCTGATGGAGGCCAAGTTCAGGTTCAGATTTTCAACTGGTCTCCTTGGGTAGCTATCTCCATAGTTCTGCAGCTATCATGCCCATCTGTGCCTTCATATGATAACACAGCACTTGCTAATGTAAGTATCTTTATACCCTGTCACTGTGTTAGCACTCCTGTTCATAGATGTTTTCATATACCCCCACAGACTCCAGAAATCCATCAGAAAGATGACGTGAATTCTCCACTGAGTAACCTGCTCACAGTGCCTTCTGCTTTCATTTACACCTCAGGAGTTCCAGTCTGAGCTTGACCTTGCATTGACCCTGATGCTGGATACGTGATTTGTTTGTTTGTTTGTAGTACAGTTCTTTTAATTTGTTATCTAACTAAATATAAATGAAAAGTAAGCCTGGTGTTGTTCTAGTCTTGCTGTTTGTGAACAGCAAGGGATGGCTCAGAGACATGGAGAATTTAAATATTTATGTGATACAAGCGAATGGGACACAAAGGAAGCTTCTAAACTCACAGAAATTGAAGCTCCAGATTTTCATGTGCATAAAGGGGTTATAATCAGCTGCTGGGCAAAGAATTCATACTTCACTGAGGGCTTTCTCCCCCCTTTCTCCTGCCAACGCATCCCTGAGCAGTGCTGTGATATTTTTATTTCTGACCTCTTTGTGACTGGATGTTGAGGGAATCAGAGAAGATAACTTGATCATTTCTCTTTTTATTCCACAAATTCCCCTGAAAGGGAAGAACAAAGCAGCAACCTTTAGCAAAATGAACCCCAAGGAAGTAAATTTCAGCATGCCTGTTTACATTTTTTTTTCTGACACATGTTTATGGTGTAACACTTCATTCAATCCTTCTGAATGAGAAGTCAGAGTGGGCCCCAAGAGCCTTCTAGCCTGGAAAATGTAGGTCTCTGGGTGTTTTACAAAATGCCAGATTACATCCATTTGCTCTTCAAAACTATTCTGAGTACAAACAAGTCACCTCCAGCAATGGTGTTCTTGCAGTGTCCAGAGGAACTTGTGGGAGGCACCATTACATTTTTCTGCATTTTGAAGGTGAAGTGAGTGGGGAGAGCTCTCACAGCCAGTATTTGTGCATGCAGCAATAGTAAAAGTAGTTTCAAACACTTTGTGTGCAAAGCAGGAGGAGAAATAGAGAACAAAACTTACCCAAAGACCGCACAGTGTGGCCATGTTTCCATTTTAAGGACCAAGAGCCATCCTGTGGGTGTTTGTGGTAGGAACCAGACTGTGGGCAGAAGGCAGAGATCCCTGCTGTGGTACAGGCAGGAGGGCTGGGCCTGCTACAGAGGGTCCTAGTTTCTTTTCTAGCATAGCAGTAGAACAGTCCTCAAGGAAACAGAGGAAAGGCCTCTGCTTTTCCTGTGATATGTGAGGCCAATTCTTCCACCTGGACAGGCAGAATTTGCCAGTAGGAGATGGTGGGAGGAAGTCAGAAATAAGGGGAGGTGCTGCTGCACTTCCAGCTGTAGTTAGGGATGTGCGAGCTGGTGGGGCACATTCCCTGTTCAACCTCCTTCGTGAGCTGAGTCCTCTGTCTGCAAGCTCTGGCAGGTGTATTTGTATTCACTCTTCCATTTCATTGCTCAGATGAAATAAAAAATGGGGGGGGAAAGTACTGATTTGTGTTCCCTTTTATCATTTTCACAAACAATCTGCCAGGCAGACTTTGCAGCCTTCTAGGTAGCCATTCCTATCTCTGCTCCTGGGCCTGGCAGCAGTACATCACTACAGGCATCCTTCTGTACTTCAACCAACTATGACTGCACCTGGATTCTATTGAAACCTGCCTCTGCCTTTTCTAAAATAGCTGAACTATATCCTGGCCTTTCTGCCTTACCCATAGTGTCTGCATCCTTCTCTGATCATAATTCTTGTCTCTCTTGTCAAAGGAGTTGACTGTGTTGATGTGTGTGCAATGCCCAAGAGGTTTAGCCGAGGTCAAGGGAGGTTGGCTGCTTTTGCTGCTTATAGACCTTATGGTTTATGTGCTCTGCATCTTCATGAGGGAAAACAGATTTATAGAATATCTGGTTGTGAAAAGAGAAATATGGCAAAGCATCCAGTATTCATCCATGAGAATTACTTATTCATTCATGGCTGCATTCAGCACTCACCCCTGTTAATTTCCTTTGGGATTTGGTACCTGTGAGGTAGCAAGCTAAATTAATTTAAAAGTAAAATTTAGAGGTCATGAGACCCATTCTACTAAAGATTTCAGGCTGTAGGAAAAACAAGCAGACTATGTTTAGAAAAGAAGAAGTCTCCTGGAATGCAATCCCCAATGCCAAGTACACTTTGTATAGAGTACCATGGAAAAACAGCATCTAAAAATGGAATAATCGGGATCTTGACCTGTTTGCCTTCCACAAATGGTAAAATATGCTTACTGTGAGAGAGAATATGTGCCATGGAGGTACAGGACATGAAAGGAAGAATTAATAGTGTGAGGGCAATTAATCTTGGTTTTAGTATCATCTG
The DNA here is from genome assembly GCF_014839835.1 of Dryobates pubescens. Taxonomy (NCBI): domain Eukaryota; kingdom Metazoa; phylum Chordata; class Aves; order Piciformes; family Picidae; genus Dryobates; species Dryobates pubescens. Next base: position 8,667,514 of record NC_071643.1, read on the forward strand.
TGAGTATAGTGAAACATGTGCAGGTGGAGCTCATAATAGAAGTTTCACGGTGCTCTGAATATGCCTACATGAAGAATGCAATCATATGGAATTACCTTAAGCTTTTGTTTCTTTACACTTAATTTTTCTGCCTGTTTTTCAGACAAGAGAGACAGCTGATGATGCACATTTGCCAGGTGTCCCTTGACAGTGGAACAGGTAGAATTTCTTCTTTAAAAAGTAAGGACTGCTTGACCAAGAGTTTTATTTGTGTGATGATTTGCTGTTTCAATGAAATATGACATGGATATGTGCTCGTCATGGCAACTGACCTCAGTTTATTTCCAAGTGTCTTGTTGTCACAATTAAATCATGAATGAACTTGTATCAGTCATCCCAAATGGAGTCTCTCAGCAGTGTATGCTTAATTGTAATTGATAATGTTCTCCCAAGGAACACATAATGGAACAAGAGGAAATGGCCTCAGGTTGCACTAGGGAAGGTTTGGGTTGGACACTAGGAACCATTTCTTCTCCAAAAGGCTTGGCAAGCCCTGGAACAGTCTGCTCAGAGGAGTGATGGAGTCCTCATCCCTGGAGGGACTTAAAAGACATGCAGATGTGGTGCTGAGGGACATGATTTAGTGGTAACTTGATAGCAGTGGGTTAACAGTTGGATTTGATGAACTTGAAGACCTCTTCCAACCAAAACGATTCTATGACTCCAAGGAGAAATATTTTGAAATCAGCCATCCAGTGATAAATAGAAATTTGGCAGGATTTTCCTTGCAGCTTCCATGGTAGAATTTAATGAGAATTTTGGAAATGAGCCTAATCATGTGGCAGAGATAGGCTGTGAAGAACGAGGATTAGGCAGTGCTGCTCAGTGCTGCCGTGCCCGACAATTTCCTAACAGCTTTGCAGAGTGAAAAGTATAAGCACCAAACTTGTTATTTTCTGCCTGTTAAAAAGGCACTCTGTATTTAAAGACATCCATAGGCCTGTGGATGCCAGAGCACTTGCAGGGTAAGATGAGTGTCTCGTGAATCACTGAGCGATGCTTCTGCTCCATAAAGGTGTATAAACCTGTGTGTGAATCTTTTCCTGAGAGGCTGATAGAGCTGTTGCAAACTCAAGGGCTTGCTGTTGCACAGCTGAAGTGGAAACCACTTTACTTTGTATTCTAGCAAGGTATTTATAATGTTCTTCTTAATGTAGTGTCTGGATGGCTCATAAACAGTATTGATCTTGCACTTGTACCATATTGAGGGGGAAAGTGTTGAAACCTTTCTACTCAGAAGAGTGATTAGTGGGAATTCTACAGCTGGCCAGAAAATGGAATGCAGTATTTGGATTAACATTTTCAGTGAAACTCCAGAGCTGAATGAGACTGACAAACCCTTTAAAATAATTAACATTACATTACTATTAATTCATCTTGTTCTTAAAAATATTTCCTTACAGCCATGGCCCTCCTTGTTACTCGTTTGGACCTTGTGAACTAGACATTTGAAAACCTTTAAATGACATCCACGGTGAGGTAGCAAAACACTCTTTGTCCCCTCTGTCAGAGTGAAAATCAGAGAGGAAGAAAAACTCTGCAGAACAGGGATCAACTCACGTGCTCAGATTATTGCCCTGTGCTCCCTTTACATTTAACTTTATACAAGATTCAGATAATTGAAATGCTGCCACGTACAAACTCTCAGTAAACATTAGATCTTCAAGAGATGCAGCTCTACCATTGTAGCTTCTTAGGGAGAAGCTGGGGGCCATACAACCAAATATGCCCTCTGCCATAACAAAAACAACTGTGAAGCAGCCTCACATTCCACATCTCTTACCCCAAGGATAACTGTGAATAAAAAGAAATTTCCCTTATGTTTTGCCTTTCCTTGTTTGTCTCCTGTAGTAGTAAAGTTTCTCTTTTAAACAGCAGTTCCAGCTTTCCAACAAGGCACTTGTAGATAGACTAAGGTCATTGGTTGTGTTGTGTCTGTAGCTTCAAGTAGCAGGCAACTTTGAATACATGATCCTCAATGAAATGAGAACAATTCCTTTTCTATACCAGGGAGACACCTGCTGCTGATCCAATGGAGGGAGAAGGATCTTCCTCCCAACTTCAATGCACATTTCATGCTTCACCCTACTCACAAGCCAAAGCCAAGTTACACAGAAATTTGGAGGAATAAAATATTTCTTGTAGTATGAAATGTGGAGAGTGGGGTGGAGAAGGAGTGTATCTCTAGAATTCAGAAGTATGGATGAGATCAGATCCAGGTGACATACTCCTTTTTCAGGCCACTTGTCTGACTGCATGCCCTGGTCAAAGAAACTGTTAAACATGTATGTCTTTGTCCTCATTGATATTTTGCATTGAATACTGCAGTGACACTTCACTATAGTAGATTCTTTTTCCTGCAGTCTTTATTCCTCAAATTCTTATATGTAACACTCTAAAAGGATAAGGTCCTTCCAGATCCAAAGCTGGTTTTAGGTTGGAAACAGCCCAAACACTTCCTGCCAGCTGTTATATGCCATGCTAAAGTTGCTCTCCATCAGTGCTGCTGCAGTCATCCAACTTTTAGGGCCAGTTCAAATCAGTTACAGAAACAGACTTCAAACTTCTGGTTTAAATGACTTGTTTCTAGACCTCCAGATTTTCAGCCTGACACCAAAGTAACTCTGCTGTTACTATTTCATTACAGCTAATTACATGTTTATCAAACTAACAGGGGTTTATGGGCGGAGAATTAACAGGCTGTATCATACACACCTTCTGTTTATTTAATTAATTGTTTGTTTTTCACAATGCTGGAACTCCTCAAAATCAAATGGAGAGACTCTTGCAGAGTGAACTGGCCTTGTGCAAAAGCACACTGAAATCTGGAAACTAAACAACTTCTGAAGTACAGAGGGACTCTGGAAAAAAACAAAACCCCATTTTCTTTAACCTTCCTTTTTTCATTGGTATACCTGTAGATGCCCTTGTTATTCTTTGCATTCCTTGCCAAGTTCAGCTCAGTGCTCTGGCCTTCCTCACCTCATCCCTACAGCCAGGCACCATCTCTATACTCTGCTGGTGGGGGGAAAGCTGTAACTGTTGTGCAGATTCTGTGGGCTCAAATGGCTAAACTTAATTGTGCAGTGGCCGAGTTTTCTACAGAGAGGAAACAGAGATGCCATGCCAGCTGGCAGGAGGGCTGGAACGCATCCAGCCTCGCCCAGTGCAGGGACCACCGCAGCTCTGGCTGCTTGGCAAATGCTTCCCACAAGCTCCGACGTCCCGAGAGCCGATTTCTCATGAAACCTGGTGGCCAGGCTCCGGGTTCCACCAGTGAGCCTCTCTGTCCACCTTAGCGAACAGTTAACACCAAGAGTCGCTCTTCCTCTGTGTGGTCCAGCCCAGCATCCTTCTTGGGAGAGCATCCTTCACTGGCCAAACGCAAGCAAAGCGGGATGCCCGCTGCACTCCTGACCCAGCTTCCTCCGGGGGCTCGGAGCTGCCGGAGCCGACGCGGGGCCATTCGGTGGCTCCGGTGCGCAGGGCCAGGGAAGGCGGCGAGGGCACGGTTCCCCCGGGGAGGGGCTGCGAACTTGCGGGCGGCCCCCGCCCCGCACGCCCACCCCCGGCGCGGGGGGAGAGGGAGGGAAACCCCCAGTTCCGCTTCCTGACGGTGCTCGGCTGGGCTGGGCTCGGCCCCGGGCGGGGAAGCGGCGGGGCTGGTGGAGCCCATGGCCAGCGAACGTACGCGGCGCTTCACCCGGAGCCTGCTGCGGCCGGGGCAGGCGGCGGAGCTGCGGCTCAGCGCGGCCTCGGCAGCTGCTGCTGGGCGGCTGCAGCCCCGGGTGAGTGTGGCGGGGACTGGGCGGGGAGCGCACAGCGGGTACCGAGCACCAGCCCAGGTACACGGCGCGGCTCTGGGTGCCCCGGCCCGGGACAGCCGGCGGCCGCCGGGACCGCCGCGCCTCCCGGCTGAGTGCTAGGTGTCGGTGTCCCGCCGTCTGCTCGGGAGGAGCTGGGTGGCTTTCCCGCTTGAGTTTTGCCGGGTTTCTGTTCTTTTGAGCGAGCTTTCCACGGGCTGCTGAGGCGGAACGCGGAGACCTCGTTAGTGGTGCCAGAACAAGCCCGGTGTGCCCTGGAAGGAACGGGAGCGAGCGCGCTGGCTCGCCAAGGGGTGGTTAGGAACGTGGGATTTGGGTACTTCACAGCCCACATGCTCGTGTGTGACAACCACCGCGATGAGTGTGTGTGCTTTGGGGGCTTTCCCCTGGAAACCCCACGGAAGGGGCCTGAAGTGCCGCAGAAACGCAGACTCTAGTGTTCCTGGCAGCACTTGCTTGTTTAAATGCTTCAGTCCCCACATCTGGTGTTCCTCGTGGCACTGTCTTCTGAAATACATTGCATGTGACTTCAGCCCCAGTGTCTGGTACTCCTTGATAGCATTGGCTGCTGAAATGCATTGCATAGGGCTTCAGTCCCCATCTCTTTCCATCAGTGGAATAGCACAGAAGGACTGTAAACTGCTACCACGCTGCTCTAACAGTACTTTCCCTTTCTTTTCCACGGTTGTATGTAAGACCTTGGCTAACAGGCACAGATGTTAGGGCTCACAGAGAAGTGTCTGCTATCATTTAATTGCTAGCCATTTATGAGTCATTTATTAGCTATTTTTGTATTGAGGTCTGCCTGGACATAAAAGCTATGTGTTATGAGCAACAAATAAGGCCAAGATGATTAAGCATATCAGTTCTGTGAATCATGTAGTTCAGATAAATATTTTCCTTTCCTAGTTTTTCAGGCATCATAGTTCACAAAATAGACTAAAAAAGTTGAAAGAGGGAAGGTTGTGAGTGAAATGTGTATTTCAACATTTGCCCTGCACTAGTGCCTAAATGCAATACACTCTCAGCATAAAAGAGGAAATCATTTTGCAGCTCTGTCCCCATAATATTAGTAGCTATTTCCATCTCCTGAGGGGCTGAGCCTGCTAGAAATGGAGATCAGCCCTGAAAAGGCCACTGGGCTTGGAGACAGCAGCTGGTTCCTTCTTCCCAGCTCTGTGTACACCAAGTACAAGGTATTTGTCTACCTCACTAAACTTGCAGTGCTTTTGCAGTCAGCTTTGAAAGGCTTCATGAAGCATTTCCAAGCTTATGACCTGTGAAAGCTTGGTAGAAACAGACTTGTCTCACCTGATGTCCTGCAAAGGTTGTATGTGATATTAACCCTGAAGTATTTCTACACCCTCAGTTCTGTCAGAGTTGCCCAATCCTGCTCTCTGGGCACATGGAGATCAGAATTTGACCTGTTGTCAAACAGCATAGACTATGCTGATGAAGTTGTGATGGAAACATTCTAGAGACCAACGTGGTGTTTTGGGCTCTGCTCAGGCACAGCACTGAGTGATTGGCATCTAAAGAGTGTGTTTAAGCCAGTATACCAGCTAAACTATTGTCTAATTGCATCTTAAAGTATTACAAAGGAACTCCTTTATGTTGAGGATGGGAGAGCACTGAATCAGGCTGCCCAGAGAGGTGGTGAAGTCTTCATCTCTGGAGTAATTCAAAACCCATATGGATGCTGTCCTGTATAACCTGTTCTAGGTGAACCTGCTCTGGCATGGGGGTTGGACTAGATGATCTCCAGAGGTCTCTTCCAACCCCTGTTGTTCTGTGATTCTCTGAAATGAAGTTCTATTAGAAGTGTATTTTACTCTGCTGTAGGAATGCAAAAAAAAAAGAGAAAACCAGAGAATGAGACTGATTAAACAAATCTGAATTTGATGCTCTGGTTCCCTTGAGGAGAACAGTTTTTTAAGGTATGACTCTGAGATCTTACACCACTAACTTCTGGATATAGCATTTAATTACTGCTTGTGTATTTGAGTGATAGCCAGTCTCTCTACAAACCATCAAGACTTAGTGGTGGGGCGTGGGTGCCTCACTTCTGTGAGCCTGACTTCCTGTTGACTGCTGAAATATACTGGTGCTGGATTTCATCAGGCTTTTGATTTTCTCTCTCAGCCCAAAGCAGTCTGATCTGCAAAGATGGTCTCTTAAAAGATACAGCAGCTCGGATCGGAAGACGCCAAGCCAAATCCTGGTTTCAGTTAGGCTGCTCAGTGGGAGCACTTAGGGACTTCCAGATGTTATGTTTTAGTCACCAGCAGGCACAATGGTTCTGAAGTCTGGGCTGCTTGCTGTATTGAATATGTATGGCTCTGAGAAACTTCATGGAGCCACCATCTTCATACCATATTTTTGGGGGACTCATGATGGGGTACAAAGCTGTTATCCTCACGGTTAATCCTTTTCAAGCTACATCAGCTAAGAATGAACTCATGGTGCAGGTCAAGGGAGGTTCTCCTCCCCCTCTACTCTGCCCTAGTGAGGCCCCTTCTGGAGTATTGTGTCCACTTCTGGGCGTCCCATTTCAAGAGAGGAAAGGAGCTACTGAAGAGAGTCTGGCAAAACCTAGGAAGATGATGAGGGGACTGAAACGTCCTTCTAGAATTATCACCTTATATTCCAGTTATGCTACATCTGGCTTGTGTTTGGGTGTCCTAAAAGTTGGTGGAGTTCTTGTCAAGCTTCTGCAAATAACCAGCAGCTGCAGAGCAGGACAAGTGTAAAGCTATAAAGAATTAAGTGTAAAGAATTGTAAAGAATGAAATGTAAAGAGGACATCCCTGATTACTGCAGGGAAGTTGGACTAGGAGACTTTTAAGGGTCCCTTCCAACTCAAACCATCTGTGATTCTGTGTGTGAAGTGTAAAGAATCAAGTGTAAAGGGTGTAAAGTCTCAAGAATTATGGCTTCTGGTACTGCTTTTATGTCTGCCCTGTACTGAATTGCAGCTATGCCTTTGTCAAGCAGGATTTTTCACAGCACCTTTGGATCAAACATTGACTGTCTTAGAGAAAACTGAAGTGTTGTTTCCTCTAGCTTTTTATTCTCTCCAAATGTTTCTTTGTGCACTTGTGCTCCTATGACATCTTATGAGGAGCAGCTGAGGGAACTGGTGTTTAGTCTGTAGAAAAGGAGGTAATGGGGAGACCTCCTTGTTCTCTACAGATACATGAAAAGGGGTTGGAGCGAGGTGGGTCTCAGTCTCTTCTCCCTAGCAAAAAGTGATGGGATGAGAAGAAATGGCCTCATGTTGCACCAGGGCAAGTTTAGACTGGATATTAGAAGAAGATTCTTCACTGAAATGGTTGTCAGAGACTAGAATAGGCTTCCCAAGGAGGTTGTTAAATCCTCCTTCCTGGTTGTATTTAAAAGATGCACAGATAAGGTGCTGAGGGACAAGGTTCAGGAGCAGACTTGGCAGAGAGAGATAACAGTTGGACTTGATGATCTTCAAAGTCTTTTTCAACTGAAACAATTCTATGATTCTATATTTGCTCATTTAATATGAGAGAAACTTCTGTAGTGCCCTGAATGATAGAAAGTGGAAAAGGAGATTGAGCATGGAATAAATGTGTGTATCAGGTTAGTAAGGGGTAACAGCTGCAGTATTCTGGTACCGGTAACACCCCCTACATTGAGTACCCAGCTCCTTAGCAGTGGAGGGAATGGTACCAGCAGGTGTTAATGATGAGCAGCAGCCGTTTCAGGTTGTTTCCATAAGTGCCTAGTTAAGCTTTCACGTAAAAGAGGCAGTTCCCAGAACTAGTCAGTGAAATGGATCAGCATCGTCTAGAAGGTAAATAATTTATTGCATTTTGAAACTTTGTTGCGAAATTCTTTGTCTCTTCTAATAGCAAAGGCTTGTTTGAGCCTTGCTTTGTGAATGATCACCGTCACTGCCCAGGAGAGCTGAATAGCTGTGCTCAAGGAAGGGAAATGAATATGTCTGCTGCTTCATTTGTGTCTGTGGCTGCAACAGTATTTCACTGGAAAATGTTTAAGTAGGTATGGGCCAGTCAGAGATCCTGGAAATCAGTTTGTTACCTGTTCTTCACACTGTGCTGTTATTTCCAGGTCTTGATTAAGCTGGCTAAGTACTGCTGGCTGCAGTGCTCATCCTTTACATAAAGTGTTGGGATACTGGTTCTGTGGAAGAGGTGGGGGAGGTCTTGCTCCTCATCACTCTCTGCACTTAAGCAAGTTAATAGTCTGGAATGGAGCTGTTGCTGCACATGCCTGTTTTCTGGCAGAGGTTTCTTTCCATCACACTGCTGCCAAGCACAGAGTTGTGGTGTCCCATGAGCTTGTACTGGCTGTCTCTGGAGTGGAAGGCAGGATTATGCATTTGCCCACAAAATGGGTTTCTCTCCTTATTATGTTACCTGGAGCTGCAATTCCTCCCTGAAATAATAGCTTTCCAATGGATATTTTATGTGGCATGTCCTTTACATCTCATAAAGCCTCTATTATTGTTGTAGTTGTCTATTCCAGATTTTGGGTAAATGATGAGCTGTTGGTAGATTTTTTTTATGACTCCAGTGTTGTAGGCTCTTAAAAAGAGTAATATGTATTGCCTGCAGCCTCCCAGAGAGCACCCACTGTCGTGGAACCTTGCATAGTGACAACCACAGAACTTTAGCTGTAGGATCATGGTTTATGATCTTTGCTCGTTATATGGGCTTCCATGTTGAGACTCAAGCTCATGAATGAAATGACACTGGAAGCTTCATGTTGAGTAGGTTCAGTGTTAACTGAGCTAGTCTAAAGAGAGTAGCTAGTAATGGACTTCTTTGTTCTGAGGATGTTCTGATGTCTACTGTCTCTCCAGGGTGAACCAAAGTAAGGCATTTGTACAGTGATTCTACCTTGCTGCTGTGTGAAAACTGACTGTGTGTATGTAGGGGTGGTGTATGTGTACACACCTGATCTTCACAAGCCAGCTCCTAGATTTTTGGCTATTTCCCTGCAGACTTGCCAATGTATTGACTGTATCTCATTGCTGTGTTGTCTTTGATTAAGGCTGAGGTGATAACTTGGAAAAGTAATCCAAAAAGCATGTGAAAGCCTCATCCCATCTTGGTGGTTGAGGAGGGAGGAGGGAGAGTATATTCATGGCACATGCCTAAGAGGATATTATCTGCAGTCTGGAGCTGGCAGTTCTGCTTTTGCCAGCCTTTGCATTTGAGATAAGTTATGGTGTGCTCAGAGCATATTGAGGATGTTAGCAACCCTCTGTGAATGCAGTACAGAAGTATTGAACAGTTTGTTTGTATTTGTGTTTTACTTTGTTCGTGAATCTGTATTCCAAAATTTACCTTAGTACCCTGTGCAGCATCACTTACCTTTCCAAGTAGTTTAGTTTCTCAGCAGTGTTTTGCTTTTGAAGTGCCTGATGAGTAATTTCATATCTGGTTTTCAGCTGGGATATCCCAAGGACAGATATCCCTGACCCGAATCGGACTCTTTTCGGCTGGTGCCCAGCTAGAAGGGTGAACTAAGCTGGGGGCACAGGCAGGAATGCCCTGCTTGCACATTCCCCAGCTGCCTGGCTCCCTCCTCTGCAGGCAGACAAAGGGCCAAAGTCTTCTTCTGAGCAATTCTAGGAACTTCATCTAGGGTAGTGAGGATTAGCTTGATGCAGAAATGAGGGAAAGGAGATAAGAGAGCTTTGGAGAGGGTGGAGGCAAAGAAGGGCAGAAGATGGTTTAGGAAGAAGTTAAAAGCATTGGAGAAAATGGGGGAAAAAAGAAAAGACTTTGTGGGGAAAGAGAAGCTGAAGAAGACAGTAAAACGAAGGAGAGACATGAACAGAGCTGCAAGAAAGATTCATCAGGTTGGTGAATAATGCATACAAATAATAATATGGAGCCCCAGTCAGTCAGTAGGTAGGGAGTGCAGAGTTTTTACTGTTGTCTTCAATCCGTCACTTGAAGAACTCTGTTTGAAATTCATGGGAAGTGAGTCAGCTTGAGTAACTCAAAATGCTCCCAGTTTATAGAAGCTGCATTAACTTTTTTTTTTCCTTCTTGCTTACAAGATTAAATTAAGGGGTCTGGGGAAGGAAAGCATGAGCAGCAGTAGAAAAGAAGAAGCTGGAAAATGAAGCCTTGTGTTGGCTTTGGAGGAGCACGGATGCACAGAGAGATTTCATATTGTTGTGGTTTATACCAGGCAGCCTTTGAGCACATGTGTCACTTCCAGAAGTCAAAACATGTGTGTGACTTTGCTAGCACAAGGTCAGAGGCTATGCAATAGTGGCACAGATGGGATTATTACACAAATAACAAAGACTTTGCTTGCAGTGTGCGTCATGTTTCCAGTTTAGAATTGACTGTGCTAGACAGAGCTCAGCAATGGTTTTCTGAAGCTAGATTATATTTGTTGTCTGTTTTTACACCAAGTGTGTATTCTTATGTTAGCAAATGGCAACTTAATTTTTATTGATTAAAAACAAACCACCAAGAGCTACCTGCCAAAGATCATGCAATAACTCTGTATTAAGAGCCTTGAGCTGATCTCTGTCATAGGCTGTCCTGTCCTGGATGGCTAAATAATTTGCCTGGCTCTTCAGACTGTTCCCTAGACTGTCCCACTCTTTTCATTGCTGACATGGGCAAACTTTTCCTTCTCCTGTAAGATCAGATTCTTCACTGAGAGAGTCATTCACCATTGGAATGTGCTGCCCAGGGCGGTGGTGGAGTCAACATCCCCGGATGTGTTCAAGAGGGGACTGGACGTGGCACTCAGTGCCATGGTCTCGTCATGAGGTCTTGGGTGATAGGTTGGACTTGATGATCTTTGAGGTCTCTTCAAACCTTGGTGATACTGTGATAAGGGGGAGCTGTCTGCTCTTTGTGTGCTGGCTTGGCATCAGTGACTTCTGCTCATGTTGTCTCTTTCTGGGCAGGACACAAACAGGCTCCAAACAGCAGTGTAATGAGAGGGCCCTAAGCTGTGTTCATGCTCAGTGGTGATGGGTGTCAGTGAAGCGTTCAGAGGAGGGGTTTTATTACTTTTATTTGCCTCCCTGACAATGCAGCAATCTACTTCCCTCTCCCCCCCCCCCCCACCCCCATGTCAATAATGTATAATTACAACCTATTGCTTTTGGTAGGTTCCCTGTCATCTCTGCTATCCTTTTATTTCCCCATAATACTCACAGGTAAGAGGATCGATGCTGCTTTCTTTTGTTGGATACTGTAATGCTTTCAGCTGGAACCCAAATACAAGTTTTGGAGCACAGCTTAATGTTTTGAGGTGACCTAATGTAAAGTGCTTCAAGCTTGCCTAAAACTCATCAGGCAAGGAAATCTCGGTGTGTTTGTGGTCATGATTGTGTTTATGTAGTGCAGACAGCAGTGCAAGCTGTAGCTACTGTCATTAGGATCCCAGGTGAATGTAGGGAGATGGAGGTGGATGCCTCTCTCATCAGGAGCCTTCTGTTACCTCTGTTCAACAAGGTTTTGTCTCTGCAGACCCAAAAGAAATCTCCAAAATCTCAAAAATTGGAAAAAAAATGCTCTATTAAGTTACTAATTCTTTCATTCAGTTGTATCACTCTCTGCAACTGCCTGAAAGGAGCTTGAAGTGAGGAGGGTGTTGTTCTGTTCTCCCTGGTAACAAGTGGCAGGAGAGGAAATAGACTCAAGTTGACCCAGGAGAGATTTATATTGGATATTAGAAGAAACTTCTCCACTGAAAAGGTTATTAAACACTGGAATAGGCACCCCCAGGAGGTGGCTAAATCACCATCTCTGAAGGCAGAAACTCAAATCACAGTAGAAGCTTCTTGCACCTCACAAGTGTATTTTCTTCAAACCATGCTGGCCTTTCTCCCCAAAAGCAGTAAAAAAAAAAATTAAAACAAAGGCTGCAGAGACACATTTAACCCATGGAGTGTTCCAGATGCCTTTTGGACAAAAGGTGTTTCCAGGCTGTGTCTCTGCAAAGCTAAGTGTGCTCCTCACATGCCTTTAACTTAGTCCTGGGAAAAGCAGAAGTGCACATTAGGAGACCCCTGAGAATCCAGATTGTCATTCTTGCCTATCAGTTGGAAGTCCACTCCTCAAAATCAGCTGGCATACACAGAATCATAGAATGGTTTGCTTTGGAAGGGACCTTAGATCATCTAGCTCCGACCCTCTGCCACAGGCAGTGATTCCTCCCATTAGACCAGCTTGCTCAAGGCTCTATTTAACCTGGCTTACTCAGCCTATTTAGAGCTGCAAAGGCAGGTGCATCTAGCAGAGAACATAGATGGGCAAATGATACCTCTAAGTGATGACACTGTAACAGTTAAAATCCACTATGGTTAGCCACCCCCCAAAAATGACAATGATGATTTCCTCTTTGCTGTGCTAAACATACATAGTTATTCCAGTTTCAGAGAGAACATTTCTGCACTGTTCTTGCTTCCCTGCCCACCCCCATCCTATCCAAATCCATTGCATTCATTAAATTTCATTACATCTACATCATTTAATTTAGGTCAACATGTCAAAACAACCTAGAATCATGTTTGCATTAAGTCAGCCAATGTTACTCTCAAAGCTGAAAAACCCATTTCAAGCTCAGTGATAGCATGGCATTGTCCTTCCTGCACATAACATGAGTTCAGAAGTGGTGAACTAGACCCAGAATGAAGACAATCACTACAACATCAACAGCTTGCCAAATTTCTGGAGAGTGCATGCACCACCAAGTGCACAACAGCCACAGTGGGAAGAAAAAACCTAGTAGGATTGGCTCAGGTTAGAAAAGATCTTAAAAATCATCAACTTCAACGATTATCTAACTCTGCCTAGGCTGGTGCTAAACCATGTCCCTCACCACCACATCTATGCCTCTTTTGAACAGCTCCAGGAGTGGGGATTCAAGTTCCTCCGTGGAGAGCCTATTCCAATGTCTGATAAACCTTTACAACCGAAACGTCCCCTGGTGCAACTTGAGGCTATTTCCTCTTATCCTATCACTTGTCACTTGGGAGAAGAGGCCAACAGCCACCTTGCTACAAGTTCCATGCAGGCAGATGTAGAGAGTGAGATCTCCCCCTCAGCCTCCTTTTCTCTAGACTAAACAACCCCAGGCTGAGTTCTGCTCATTTTGCAAATGGAAGATGGGATGATTTCTGTGTAGGCAGGATAGCTTCAGTTTGCTGTGGATCTTGACAGCAAAAGATTCTGTCTTGGGTGTATTCTCCAAAAGGGGAAAGGGGTACCTTTGCAGACCACTTTGAGGTGGAAGTTACAATTGCTTGCATCGCAGTAAGCAAGATGAGCAGTAGTGCAGCGGGACACAGTCACTAGCGTGCCTTGGTGTGAAGTTTGTCTTAGGTTTTGGTTGGTTGGTTGTTTTTTCTTTTCTTTTTAAAATGGTTGCAATGAAGCAATTCACTGGCACTTAATGTTGCACTTCAACATTATCTTCCTCTTGTCTCTTCATTCTCCTATCTGCCCACTGCCTGCGTTGCTGCCCCTGTCCTTGATCCGTGTTGCCCTTTGTGTCCTTCTCCCACTTGTCTGTGAGCCTTGTTAATGCTCCTCTGTATGCAGGGAACAGTACATTGGTTGTTTGTCAGCACCCTATCTTTACTTGCCATCTGTGCTCTCTTAAAACCCACTTCTTCCAAGAATTCTCCTTCAAACCAATAATCTCTCTGCTCTTTCTCCTCACTGGAGTTGTCCTGAGGTGGTCTGTCTAGCTGTGCCGCACCGCTGTAGTGTCACTGCAAACTCCTTGGGTTTCGGAATGCCTTTCTCCCAGTGTTAGTGTAAAGGCCTGCCTTGAAGTGGTGGGTTTGTGTACATAATTGCTATTTGAATGTCTGTTCATTAGCCAAATTATAATTGAAATAATAGATGGTGACTCTTCTGGAAGGAAGAGGTCTTCTGAGGGTCAGCTGAGGGAACTGGAATGATTTAGGACAGAGAAAAGGAGGCTGAGGGGAGACCTCCTTGCTCTCTACAGCTACCTGAAATGTAGCAAGGTTGTTGTTGGCTTTTTCTCCTTATAACAAGTGATAGGAGGTTAAGAGATGGCTTCAAATTGCACTGGGGGAGGTTTAGATTGGATCTTCGAAGAAACTTCTTCAGTGAGAGAGTTATCAGATACTGGAATAGGCTACTTAGGAAGGTGGTTGAATCACCAGCCCTGGAAGTGTTTAAGAGAAGCACATCTGTGGTGCTGAGGGGTATGGTTTAGGAGCAGACTTTGTTGAGCTAGATAATGTTTGGACTCGGTGATCTTTAAGGTCTTTTTCAGCCAAAATTATCCTAATCTAAGAACCTCTCTGCTATGTCTGATCCCTCAGAACTTCTCCATCAGTGGTTCTCTGTTCATTATTGTGTAGAAGACAGTGCAGTATCTTGATGTGTGAATGTATCACTAGATTGATGCATATTCTTCAATAGACTTAAGCAAATGGGTAGCTGCCAGGACTAACATCTGTTTCCCTGCAGCAATGTGTTGTGGTTGATGTTTTTTGGGGGGTGGGGGGTGCAGATGAAGCAGAGATACATGGGATTTAATTCTGTACTGATGTACCAAGATGTGCTGGAATAAGCTGTAAGGGCTGCTACACTTCATCTTTTTGACCTGACACTTCTGGGTCTCTTTCCTACCACTGTTTACCAGGGTGTGTTTCAGAAGAGCTCAGCTCCCAATCCTAAAGGATCTGACATGGAATCAGATCTTAAAACATGAGCAAACGATTTTACAGTTGGAGCTTTAAAAGCTGAGGTATAAAGCCTGATGCAGCATTGAGGGGCAGCAGCTCACCCACAGGTCCAGCTGATGTAACTGGGTCTGACCATCTCAGCAGCACCTCTAGAATCCATCTTACCTCTGATGAGCTGGTTCTTGGTGTGGAGGTGAGAGCAGATGTGCTGGGAAGAGGAAGGTTGCTGTCAGGGAGCAGCAGTGAAGCGGACCTTGCCAGTTTGCCCCCCACAGATCACCTGTAGTTTTACTAAAGAACACAGATCAACTGACTGTTGACAGCTAATAGGATGAAACCTTTAAAAACAAGTTTTTATATGTGTGGTTAGGAATAGTTTAAACTACAAGAGTCATAGGAATTACAGCTAAACAAAATCTGAATCATCGCTCTCACTTGTTTCCTTCCCTTTCTCCCCCCCCCACTCCCTTCTTTCTTCAGCCTCCTCTCTCTTTATTTGCTTGGAGGCCTGAATCAGTGGAACTAGATATATTTTCACATAATGCTTCAGTGCTTGGATGATACTGAATGGCAATGTATACGGACAAGAATATCATATTTTCCCTTGTCTTTCAATCATGGCTGTTAAGAGTGAGCCTCTGGGTCACCATTTTCTGGAGCTAACTGGAAAGCTACCTGTTGGTGGTTTTTTTTTCTGTGGTATGGTGTTTTTATTGTTTGTTTGTTGGTGGTTTTTTAGGAGGGGTGGTGGTGTTATGTTTTGGAATGTGTCTTCCATTTATTTATTAGTATTTATTTAAAAGTCCAGTTAAAGCCCCATCCCTGGATATTTTTAAGGCCAGGCTGGATGTGGCTCTGGGCAACCTGATCTAGTGGAGGTCGTCCCTACCCATGGCATGGGGGTTGGAGCTGGATGATCCTTGGGGTCCCTTCCAACCCTGACAGTTCTGTAATTCTGTAAATCATAGGTTTTGATTTAACAGCTTTGTGGACTGACACACTGTAGCTCAGTGGACCCACACTGGAATGGGTGCCTCCAGTATCCAAAGCCTAGCATGTTAGCACCCTCCGAGTTTTGTTTATGGAGATGTTTTTCTGTCTTGAAGAAAAAATGCACAGGAGTAAGAGGCAGCTTAGGATTTTGTTCAGTTAATTGCTATTAACATATAATAGGGAAATAAAAGCTAAGGCAGAATGTCAGTGCTCTGGAGATGTTTTAGTGTCTGTCTAAGATAAGAGCAGTAAGAACTGGTGAAGTGCAAGAGCTAACGGTACTGCTGCTTTTAGACCGTTTGGCAGGAAGCTCCATTTCCTGTTCTGTTTGATGTTCTGTTGACTGTCATAAATATTAACCCATCTGGGGCTTCAGTGTTTGCTGCTACAGTGGGATAGGCAATGTCAATAACAGCCAGACATAAATGTCTTTGTTACTTTAAAAAGACTGAGCAGATTCTGGCTGCAGCATTTCCTGTTAATTTTGATTGCAGTGTGAGGTCTTTAGATTTCCATGTGTATAGTTGAGTTGGAAAGCAGGATTAAATTTACCTTTAAAGTAGGGGGTCATGATGGTGTGGATTGTTCTCCTGGATCAGGTTAGAGCTTCCAGAAGTTTTGTGTCACAGCAGGTGCTGGGTTCCTCAGCGCTCCTAAATCAGGTAGCAATTATAGTGCCAGTTGATGATGTTCTTCCCAGATCACCAGGTAAATCTATATGTGGTATCATGGTGGACCCATCTTCTCTGTTACCTTCTTGAGATGAGTTTTACTTACCTTTGTCTTTTGAAACCCCAATCTCTTGAAACCCCAAGCAAGCACTATCCATAGTTCAAGGGCAGCATCACTACCATGGTAGAGGTGAACCTCCTATAACCTTTCACTGTGCCTGTTTCTCTTGGCTGACAGTGGTGTGAACTGGTTCAGCAGGATATCTTCACTTAGGGCAGTACTTCCTGCCAGGGTGCAGCAAGCTTTGATGACTGACATTCAAACTTGTGGTTATTTGAAATCAGATGCTGGTACATGAGATGTGAAGGCTTGAGGATGCTGCTTCACTGTGTGGTGAGATCTGCTGTGGATAAGCTTGTGCTGGTTGGAGGACACATTCTCCAGGCATTTCACTTGAAATACCATGGCTGCCATTTCCCTGCCACCAACCATCTGCCACATTGCTCTTCTCACGAAATTCCCAGCCTGATCTCTTGTGAAGAGCAGTCGTATTTAATTTCGCATTACTACATCAAGAGTACGACACTGATACAGAGAGTAATTGCAAGCAAGCCCGCCCTGCTGCCTGACAGCCTCTTTTTCATGGTCTGTGTGCGGCTTTATTTAGATGTAACTGCTCCTAATTTGCTCAGCTGCTTGACAAAAGCATAAATGACAGCAAGGTGAGATCTCCTCTGTGAGCCGCAGCTCTGGGTTGCCATGAAATCTTTGTAACATTACATCTGAAGTGATAAACGATTGTTAACTTCTGATTTGGATCTAATTAGAACACTAATTATATGTTGGAGTAGGGTTCAGCAGAAATGAACAGTTGCTATTTCAGAATCTTGATTTCTATCAAAATCTTAAGAGAAAGCTGAGAATGTTTTCCCTTGATGTGAAGAATGGGTATGTTTAAAGGGAATCTGTCTGCATCATCATAGCTTTGCTTGGATATTGCATGCTCTAGTGGAAGCTTTGGCAGTGTAGACCACCAGAATGTTTCCTTCCTTAAAACTCAACAATAAAGCAAAAAGTCAATCTTTAGGATTAAAGTTCCAGTTTATAGTCTGTCACATTTCTGTTATTAGGCATTTGCACTTCCTCAACTGGCATTACTTAAGAAGGTTGGATGCCCAGCTGCCTGCAGAAGAATGAGGGGATGAGCCAGGGAGTTGGGCATCTGTTTGCAAACCTAATTGCATGTTCAGCACGATGAGAGAGCTAATTGCTTCCCTGGGATAAATCAATATATTTGCAAGTGTAAATAATTATGATTTTGTGAACAGCATGATCTGCCTGCTTTGTCCTGCCTTTCCTAGTGAAGTTGAGAAGTCCTGGAAAAGTAAATAGAGAAGAGGTCAGTGTTTGAGTACTGCCTAAAGTTGCAAGGATCGCTTGGAAATTCATTTGAGAACTGCTGCTACTGGAATAGGCTTCCCAGGAAAAGTGGTTGAATCCCCCATTCCTGGAGGTGTTTAAAAGAGGCATGGATGTGCTGAGGGACATAGTTTAGCAGCAGACTTGGTAGAGTTAGATAATGGTTGAAGTTGATGATCTTAAAGGTCTTTTCCAAAGAAAATGATTCTGTGATTCTATGTGATAAAACAGACACTACTTCTATGGGTTAGATCATTTTATTCCAGTGATACTCTGAAATGGGTATACAAGGATAGGATTTTTTGGTAATAAATATCAATTAATGAAAACAAAATTTACAGCAGATAAGATGAAAGCTTCAATAATAAAAAGAATTGACTTGCAGCAAGACATTTCAGTCAGTGAGAATGCAAACTCTTTACACATGTATATTTAGCTCATAGTTTCTACTCATATTTTAATCTCTTTGGAGCTCAGTATTAATCTTTTCAAACACACATGTTACTAATCAAAATATTATTCTTCTAAAGATTTTTGCCTGGCATACCAACCAGAAGACATATGTTTTTAGAGACTTAACAAATACAGACCAAAGAACTCAAGCGTTGGGCTGGGTTTGCTAATTTTGTATTTAGTTGACTAAAGAGCCTTGTGGCTGTGAATGTTAATTGGTGCCAGCAACTCAGGTTGGTTAGTTTGGGGGTTGGTATATGACTTTATTCTCTAGTTCTGCAGTTCAAGTAACAGAAAGGGAGTGAAACCCTGAGGAGAGACATGAAATGAAAACCACATGTTGCAGAGCAAAGCTGTCCGGGGGACAGTACACCATAGCATCTCTCCTCAGATGCTATAAGAGCTGTAAATCGAGTCGATCTGTTGGGCACATTACTGTGCTGTGAAAAAAGCAGAGCAAGAGCCTTTCTGAAAGTGCAGGATGCTTTTTGTTGTTTATTCATTTTGCCTTTGGGGGTGCCTTTTCCTTTCCACAGAGATATGCGGAGAGCCATGGTTTTCAGTGACCAGGAGAGGAGGCAGAGGAGCTGTGTAGAGTTTTTCCAGGTGTACCCCTTCAGAAAGAGCTGCAACACCCAGCCAAGGACTATCCATCTGAGGGACCTTATGAGTTTTGCATGCCATGATATGGGTGGTTTCACTCCTGCATTACACAGCCAGCACATTCTGACTAGTGTAAAAGGAAGGGTCATATGAATCCCTGTGAGGTTCTGGATCACAGAGTCCCAGCGTGACGGAGGTTGGAAGGAACCTTTTGAGATCATCTAGTCCAGCAGCGTCACCCAAAACAAGTTGCCCAGGCATTTTTGGACTCTCTCTGGGCAGCCTGGTCCAGTGCTCTGGCACCCTCACAGGGAAGGAGATTTCCCTCGTGTTTAGGTGGAACTTCTGTGCTCTGCTAAGAAAGGAAAGGTTTGGGGCCTGATCAACCCCTGGCTGTAGTTGAGAGGGTAACTTCTGCTGTATGACAGTAGCTGGCACACCATACCCACAGGTTCCATTGCTGTGAAATGACTTGACCTGTGGAGGCTGATGTTTGTGCCAGTCAGATTCTGTATAGGTGGATTTCTGTGTAGAAATTCATGATTTCCCCTGTGTGCTTTAGCCCCAGACATGTCATGGTTAGGACATAAGTGACATGATCAAATGGGGAAAAGCTGCTTGGTTTGCTCCCCCTCTATCTATCAAGTTTGGGGGTTGGTTTTGTTTGTTGTGATTGGGTTTTTTGTTGTTTGGTTTGGTTTGTCTTGAGCAAAATTTAAAACAAATACCCAAAGACCCTTCCTTAATATTTATAGCCTGGAAAATTTTCTGAGTCCTGGTTCTTAGCTTGTTTATTTTGGGAAACACTACCCTTGGATTCTTGGCACTGGTAAGAAATAAAGGGTCTGAAGCCACATTATTGTACTGCCAGTGGAAGTAATCCATATTCTTCTTGTGGAATCTTCCCAGTCAGATAAAAGGACACATCTGCAACTTCTCTGTTTGGGGGGGTGGGGTGATGGGACATCAGCACCTGAGACAACACAGTTTTTGCTGGCCCTTGTATGTACAGATTTTCTATTGCATTTCCTTTATCCACTTTTTTGAGCCTCATTTTCCATTTTGCAGCTGTGGAAGCTTAGGCTCAGAAATTGAATGAGATTGTTCCTTCTGCTTCCTTGCTCCTGGCTGAACTTTATGCATGTGGAGCCTGCCTGAGAGTGAAATTCCCTTGAAATAATAATCAGGGATTGTACAGCTGACTTGTTGAAAGCAGTCTGACTGGAAACCTCTTTTGCTTTTTGTGTTGGGTCAGAAGTGAGGCCTTCTGCAGAGTGAAACCACATGGGCTAAATCACCAGTTTATATCCTCTTGTTCTGGTCTTTGTGTAGCTTTTGGATTGAGTAGCTCTTCACTTTGGTTGTGTTCAGGGCTCTCCCAGACAGGCACAAATTCAGACTGGTTTGCCAGGCTGCATTAGTCCTGTGCTTACATTGCCATGGAATAACTTTGTTTGGAAGGAACTTCTGGAGGTTGTCAAGTCCAGCTCCCTGCTCAAAGCAATTCTGAGGAGGTAAGGTTGCTCAGGCCCTTGAGACTCTTCAGTGATGGAGATCTCATGGTCTCTCTGGTGCTCTGTTCCAGTGTTTGGCCAAGGGGCTCTGAACAACCTGATCTCGTTGGGGATGTCCCTGCTTACTGCAGGGAGATTGGACTAGAAGACCTCTAAAGGTCCCTTCCAACCCAGTCCATTCTATGATTCTATTCATGGTGGAAATAAAATTATTCATTCAAACCATTTAACACTGCTGCACCAATGGCACCTCCTCCAAACATACACACCATTCTTGAAACCTCATTGCTAGCCAATGACTTTGCTTGGAGCCATGCAGTGTAAGAATGGTCCGAGGGATACTCCTGCCTGGTCTCCAGAGGTGCATGTTTCTCTCCCCAGCAAGTGGCAGAGCTGGGGCCAGGGCAGCAGGTAAAGAATGCATTTGCTCCTGTGTGGTTTCTTGTGGAGCTGGGTGTGCTTCTGTCATTAAGACCATTTTGTGAAACATCTAGACAGAAGTCTTTGGTGCTTTTGTATGTGGTGCAAATCTTGGCCCCTGACATGGTAACAGAGCAGTTGTACTCTGTTACAGCTGTAGGATGTCACAAAAACATTTTAGAGTGAAAACAGGCTAGTGTGGTAGTTTTGGGGGTGTTTCAGTTTTGGTTTTCAGACATTTCCCCCTTAAGTTTTGTGGAATACAAGTCTTCTCTGGAAGCAGGACTCTATCTTCTGGAGGGGTTCTGTGCAAGCTGAATGTGGCTCTTTCTGAAAGAGGGTAATTGCTGGCATTTTGCAGAGGAAGCCATGGGGCAGTACCTGATTGCTCTGCTTTGGTTTCTTTGTTAAATCTCCACTTCAAAAGTGTGAACCCAGCCTTAGTTGGAACTCCTGGCAAAAGTTCTTCCCAGGGTTTATCTTACTACATTTTTTAATTTAACTTTGAGCCAGAGAAAGGATGAATTTTTGGACCTCAAATGGCTTCTCCTCATGTTTTATGGGGTAATAAAAGGTCTTTTAAAACAAACAAGCAAACATTTGCTTTGTAAGTTGTTATTTTTCCTGGTGCAGAGTTAAATATTTGCTTTTCCTGTTACATTTTTTGAAAACCACAACAATGCCCTTAACTGCTTTGTATTTAGTGCTAGATCCAGAAGCTGCTGAAATGTGTTCAAACAAAGAGGTTTTCTTCCCTGCCTAGAGTACATTTGTCCCATTTTACTTAATCTAAGACAATGGAATAATCCCATTGTTCTCACAGAGGCTGTAATTGTTGAACCTACCTGTCAAAGTGAGGAATTCCTTGAAAATCACCAGGGTGCTTCACCTGAGTCAGAAATAAGACTGTGACAACTATTTGCATGGCAGTCACATTTATTCCACGTTTTGTATAAAGCTAATATTCTGATAACCCTCTCTAGGAGTTGAAACTCCAGAGACAGGGATTGTAGCTCAGCTTCTGGCATTAACCTGTTGGAAATCCTGAACTTCAGCCCTTTTTGTCACTTTTTCCTCTTCTTTGTTAAATGGTTGCAGTGTGTTGATGCTTTGAAATGACTGTGGGATCTCACAGGGAAACTTCTGTATTCTGGCCATGTACAGTGTGGTAGTAATTAGAGTACTTCACATAACTTCTATATAAGCCAGCCACTGGCATGAAAGAGAAAAGCAACACTGAGAAGAGAAAGGTGACATTAGATGACCTTTAAACGTTCCTTCCCACCCAAAGCATTCTATGATGGGCATGTGCAGTCACAGGGAGCCTGTTTCTGTGGTTATCAGACTGTTTTTCCCCCATGTCTATATGTGATGGTTTCCATTTTCAGCAGGTGAAGTCACGAAGCAGCAGAACTGTAAGAATATGTTTCGCAGCCTGAGCTCCCATGTGTTTGCCTGTGGTCCAGCAGCCCTATGTCTGCTGTGGCTGAGCCCTTGCTGGGCTTACCTGTTCTGGGTACATTTGCCTGGATGCCAGAGCACAAGAGTGCTCTCAGAGCAGGCATGGGTTCTTGTAGCCTGCTCCACCTCTGTGTGCCCCATTTACCTCAGCACTGCACAGGGAGCCTTCAGGTTGTCACTTAACTACTTTTAAAGGCAAGTCTGGTCAGTTGTCCTTCACTTCAAACCATGTAGTGTTTCAAAAAGTTGGATAGAAACAGCAGTCCTCATCCTCCTCATGGCTGTAGTGGAGAACATCTGAATCCTGTTTGGCTAGTGTTTGGCTAGGGTTTGGCTAGTGCAGTTATTTGGGGTTTTAATGTAAAGAGAGGATTTTATAAACCCAGTAATTTAATCAGTGTTATTTGTCATACCCAGCCAGTCTTTCATGTACTTTGTCTTTCATGTTCTACTCCCTAGAGGGTGCCACACACTCACTTTCTGCAGTCCTCTTCACTTTGGAGCCAGGTGACATTATAGTGGGTTTGTGGCAATGCTGGGAACATACAGAATCCTAGACTGCTTTTGCTTAGGAGGGACCTTAAAGGCCATCTAGTCCAACCCACCTGCAGTGAGCAGGAACATTTTCTACTAGATCAGGTCACTCAGTCCCATCCAGCCTGACCCAGAATGTTCCCAGGAAGTGGGCATCCACCACCTCTCTGGACAACATGGAACAGTGTTTCACCACCCTCAGTGTTAAAAAAAAAAAGTCTTCCTTCTATTTAGTCTAGATCTCCCCTCTTTCAGGTTACACCATTGCCCCTTATCCTCTCACATCAGACCCTACTGGAAAGTCTGTCCCCAGGTTTCTGATAGGCACCTTTATCTACTGAAATGCCACAGGAAGGTCTCCCCAGAGCCTTATCTTCTCTGTGGTGAGCAACCCCAGTGCTCTCAGCCTGTCCTCACAGCAGAAAGGTTCCAGTCCTTAAATCATTGTTGTGGCCTCCTCTGGTTCCACTCCGACAGCCTCATGTATTTCATATACTGTTGATTCCAGAGCTGAACACAGCTCCTGAATATCATGCCAGCTGTTGCTGTAAGGTATAAGGAAAAGAAAAGAGGTCATTGAATGATTTAAACCCCTCTCATCTAGTTATAACCAGGGACTACTAACCTGGGCAGTCTGGTTAGGGGTTGTTTGTGTCAGCCAAGGGTAGCTTCATTGAAGGAAAGTACAACTGTAGATCTATGTTTAGAACTGAGTGTCAGCCCCCAGCCATGTTGCTTGCATATTGTGGGAAGCTGCTCATCACCTGTAGCAGGATGATATATATGGGATAGTAACGCAAGTAGAATAGCCTTGAAAAGTTGCAAAACTAGCTCTGCTCTTCCTAAGAAGACAAGTCATGCTTTAAAGTCAGGGCTTGCAGGGAGGTCTGGCTCCAGAAGAGCTCATGAGCTCAGCTCAGTCTGTGTGTTCCAACACATCACCTGAACCAGAACCATGGATTACAAATGATAGAAAGAGAAAGAAAAAATAACAGAGTAAAGCAAGCTGTGGGAAGGAAACAAACTTAATGTGGTGTGCTAAAGAGATATGAAATGGGAGTGGTAGAAAACGTCTGGTAGTGTCTTTAGAAGTCTTGCAGCAGGAAGACAGATAGCTCAGTACTTGGCAGATGAGGGGTTTACTCGCTGTGGCAGACACAGCTCTCCAGGCCCTGGCTGCCCATTTGCAGAGCTTCACATGGAAGCTGAGGCTGGGTGATGAATGGCTGTAGCTCGAGGACCCACATGCCTTTGAACTCCACATTCTTATCATGTACTTTATAAAACATGGCAAGTGTGACCCACTTCTGCTCTTGCACATCTTTGTTGCTGCTCAGACCCACTGCTTGCAGCTACCAAGATGTCACCGAAGTCATCTGGGCTAAAACAGCCATCTGGCCTCTCCAGTTCTTTTTTATTATGTGTTTGGGAGTTTGGGTTTGGTTGTGGTTTTTTTTTCCATTGAGCTACCTTTAGTGTTCTGTTTCCCAGCCTGTTCCTGTAAACCATGTTGGTGTTAGACTCAGCAGAGCTGAAAGAAGTGGTGGTTAAAGCTGGAGTGAGTGTGGGTGGTGAATGGCTTCCAGCATGGCTATTCCTTAGCCCAGCGCTGTTGCCAAAGCTTTGGTAATGGGGAATTAAGGAGCTGCTTGCACAAAGGAGTATTTTGCTTCCCAGGAGGTTTCACTGAATTCAGCTTCTGGATTAAAGTGCTAATTAACACAAAATATTGCTGATGTTTCACTGTAAGAGTAACCAACGCTGCCAGTGGTGTATGAGCATAATGTATGCTAATGAGAGCCAGCATTTGAACAACAAAGCTGTTGATACTGTCGATGTGTCCAGGCAATTTTAAGGGGCTGGGGGTTTTCCTTTCCAGTGATAGCTTGTGCTTCCGTGAGATCTCCTGAAAACAGAAGGGGCTTTTAGCTCTTCAGTGGTTTCTGTTCCCCTGAGCATTCTGTTTGTTCAGTTCTTGATTTTTGCCCAAGGCCTGGAGGCTACTTTTAGCTAGCTTTGGCTTGTTAGTTTCCTTGTTTTTGGACTAAGTGTCATTTTTCTCTCCTAGGAGATGAAGTGCCAACATTATGTCATTCCTCCTTGTATCTAATAATATCTTAATCTACAAATAATTGTAATGAAGTCACTTAGGCCACTGGCAGAGAATAGTTTGATCCAAAGATCACTGAAGTGAATGGGATTCTTCGCTGAGAGGGAAGCTTTGGATCGAGCCCTGGGGTGCTATTCCGTGTGTGTGTGTGCAGCAGTGTTGGCTTGTGCCATGGAAACTGGATCTGATAAAAATCTCTGCCAGGTCTCCCAGCTGAGCACTGGTGAGGAGAACATGATGCTGTACAGACAGGAGATGCGTTGGCAGCTCCCAAGGTATAAGAGCAGTTGCCACAACAGCCAGCTGCAGACATTATTCAGGCCTCTATTGCTGTTGGTGGCATTAGAGTAGGAATGTGGGTCTCCCAATTGCCAAGCGTAACTTTGGTGTGCCCAAGGTGCGGAAGAGGAGTGATGGAAATGTAAAGGATATCAGGAACAATGGATGGCATCACATCCAACCGTGCTGCTGTGCTGTTATAATTGTGTTAGAGAAGCCAAACTGGTTAATTTGCATTAATTGGTTAATTAACATGAGAACCCTATGTGTGGTGTGCCATGGATAGTGAGGGACATTGTGTAGGCATGTGTAGGTTTGTGCCCAGCGAGATCTGAGGGGTAAGAGCTGACAAGGTGCATTGACAGAGGTGCAGGTGAGTTTCTGCAGCGCCTGCTGGTGCTGCTGACTCTGTGTGTATGCACTCAAAGCAGCTTCCCCTAAAGAAACACCGGCAAGAAACAATGGCAATGATTTTGTTGAGCACAAAAGTTAGGGGTTTAGCTCCTCTAGCAAATGCTTTAATTAAAATGATGATGTCTTGCACACATCACTGAACAATTGAACCCTAATCAAGCCCAGAAGTATTTTCAAGGAATGTTTTCAGTTCCATTCCTGATGGAGATTGTGTGGAGCAATGTTATTTACAAAGATCTCATTCACAGACATTTTAGGGTTGCTTGTGCCCCTGTGGGAACTGAGGATAAAACTCTCAAGGCTGTCATTAGAAATGAAAGCCCTGTGACACAAGGCAAATATGGTTTTGGGTGCACACATAATAAAGTTAGACATATTAGCTTAAAAACAGCCTCTTTGGAAAGCCTCCTGGAAATTCTTAGTTTTCCTAACGTGTAAGAGAAATCCATTTTCTGTGGCTATTTTTAGTGCTAACTTCCTCTCAAGTGCTATTATCTTACACTCTGGACCATGAGTGCTCACTGGGTTTCCAGGTCACCCATGTGATTGCTGAGCATCCAACCCTGCCTGCTCCTGGAATGATTTGTCAGGCAGGAGTCAGGGAGGTGAGTTGTGACTACTGGCTGCTGGCAGCTGCTTCTCCCTGCCTGGATCCCGAGTGATGGAGCACTGAAACACTTCCTTCTTACCCTCCTCGGAAGGTTTCTGGTGTTTGATTGAATGTGAGACCCTGCCAGCAGGGACCCTTCTCAGCCGGTCTCCCATGTCGATGTAAAGCTGTACTCCTCCGAAGGCAGGCATGTGTGGGAACACACAACGACTGTTCTGTTGAAAGGCATTTTGGAGCTGCACGCTGCTGTTTCTCATTGAGCCCTGGCTATTTTAGCATGAACTGGGTGAAGCAGGCCAGATTTCTGCGTGGTTTTTACCACTCGTTACATTTACAACTCAAATGAGCTCTCTGTGCTGCAGGAAACATCAAGAAGCGAAATGATTCAAGCCCAAATCCCTTAGTGAGCTTAAATGTCTCTCTCTCTCTCTCTTCCCTCCCCCGCTCCCCCCTCCCGTGGCAAAACACCCTGAGGTGAAGTGTTTTAAACCTATCAGTGTTGATAATGAGAGCTGATAACTTTCCAGATGTTGGTACTCTTGCTGCACATGACTTTTTTTTGGGAGGGTATTGAAATGGATACTGCCAGCTGCTGCAGATGCTGTTTAATGAACAGCTGGCTCTTCTGATCTCGGAATTTTAATACTTTCAGTTCCACGCAGCTGGAATCAGAGGAGGTGGCTGGGTGTAGGAGAGAGGGAGCACATTTCCTCATGTGAATTCAGAAGCAGAGAGGGGAGGGGGGAGAGAGAAGAGCATCGTAATATTGCGTGTGTTTCAGTTTCAGCGGATCAAATCTTTCCTCTGCCTGCATCCAGGCGATTTGGTTGTGATCAGATGATCCGAGCTGAAGGAAGGGATTGGAGAGCGAGCTGGCTGCAGCTGCACTGTAGGCTGTTTTCAGGGACAAGGAGCCACTGTTTTTCCAACACAGCATAAACATAGAAGTTATTTTCTAGGCTTCAGGATGCAGATATGGGTTGTGCTGCCAGCATTGTTCTGCTCCAAGCCTTTCGTTCTGTGGTACAGAGGAACTGTCCACATATCTGCAGGCGACGGCGGCGAGAGGAGTTGTCACATGAAATTCTGCCACTGGATAGCGATGAGGAAATGAGCAGACCCAGGACCCTCATCATAATGGTATGGAATACTTTAATTGGCAGAGAGTGGTGACAGAATGGTTATTACAGATGTTGGATGATTGTTTTTTCTTTTAACTCTATAGAGCAAGGGCACTGACAGGTTGTTTATCACTGTGGGTTAGTTTGCTGATAGATTTGCTGTCTCTGTTGCCCAACAAAGCTGAAATGTTACTTTACAGGTGAAGCTTACAACTACACACAAGCTCTCTATAAAGTAAATGTGCTGTTATTTAATTGTTGATAATGTTTTGATGCTACTTGTGAGATAAGCAGCACTGGTTATGTTTCATTTCAGACTGGGAATTCCAAAGAGCAGATAGCTGAGGAAATGTTTACCGAGTCTGCTGATCCCCAAAACAAAACCAAAGCCAAATGAAACAAACCAAAAAGCCTTAACTTTCACCCAGGATGCAGTTGGAATTTATATCAAGTTTATGGGCAGATAAAACCTCATTTATCCTTGCTGCAGACTGTTAGCACCAGTGAAATGTTTGCTGGATGACTGCTTTCTGGTTAGTGAGTTCTTAAGGGGGGGGCTTGAAAGGCCCTTGGTTGGCAGGGGTCATGTTCTTCCTGAATTCAAATGTTTGGTGGGGGGGTATTTTGTTTGTTTGTTTGTTTTTTGTAGTGGGGATATAATAAGCACTATGGATTTATCAGGAATAAGTGGTGGGATTGTTCCTCACTACAAATCAGTGTTTCAGAACAAGGAATACATTTACTGCTCAGTTACTGCTCCTCTTTGCTAAACACATGTATGGTGTTTCCAGAACCCTGAGGTAGTGATAATTTATCACATGATAAAAATACCAACAAGACACTGCAACTAGAGGTTTTTCCAGCTGGCATGGTGCTTGTGTGTATCATCTGAGTGGTAAAAATTGGGTTTTAATATAAAGTATGTTATGGTGAGGTGGAAAGCATATCCCCCTGGTACCCCCTTGTATCACACAGGGGAGTAACTTAGTTGTAAGTGGGTGATGGTTAGAATATTTAGTGTCTGTCATGAGGTATAGTGGTGGTTTGAATAGACCATTGCTGCCATGGAGAGGTGTGTGGTGCAGTCATGGCAACTCTAGCAGCTGAGACCTAGTCCAAGCCTTGCTGTATGTGTCAGCTGAGAGTGTTACCTAGTGGCTAATGATCATCAGGAGGAAGAGGAGGTATTTTGTCACTGTGAAGCAGATGTTTGAGCTTCTTTTGCTTTTACATCCTGTATCTCTAGAACAATCTCTTGAGTTTTTGTTTGTTTTTCTTGTTTGTTTCTTTTGGTTTTTTTTTTCCACTTAATGGTTAAATAAATGACCTCAAGAACATTTAAAGAAATAAACATCCCCTTCCTGGTAGTGAATTCAACTGTAATGAAATGAGAAGGATATGGAAGAAATTCCAGCATGTCTAAGTATAAATCATGTACTCAGCTTGCTTCACTCCTTGAAGAAAAGGTCTTGAGTATCATGGCAGCAAACTGTGTGCCACCCTCATTGTGCCTGGAGGCAGTTACCAGCAGCTCCAGTTGCAGTTCTTTGAGTTGTAAATCCTAGGAGAGTAGGGCCCCAAGAGCTACAGCAAGGATCCCTGGGCTCTTGGAGAGGTGGGACCACAGTGTGGGAGGAGCAGTGGAAGCTGTCCACTACCCTGCAGAGCTGGGGATACCCAAGGGAGAGGTGGTCAAGTGATCTGTTACCTGCTACTACATGTGGGCTTTCAAGGATCCTTCATGGTCTCAAACAGATCTGTTGCAGGTCATTAAAGTTTACGTCTGGATAGCAGAGTGAAGACATCTATGTAGACAAACAAAAGAGTATTTAGGTCACAGTGTCACTGTGCAGATTCTGCAGCTGCTGGAAGCTAAACCGAGCCCACTGAGATTACTGAGTTTTCATGTCTGAGAGCAGTGAGTGATTGGAGTGCCCAGGGAAGAGTGCCCAGGAAATCCCAAAATGCAGAACATCTGAAACACACTGACATGTGGCTGCAATCATCAGTAGCTGTGGGTTTCTGTCACCTGAAGATCAGGCATTCTATCTTTCCTTGCCTTCAGATGCGATGATCCTCCTCTTTGTAGCCGATGTGCCACTGGCTGTAGGCTCCCTGCTGAGGGTGTTAGTTTTCAGCACTGAGGAATTCAGGAGATAAATAGGCTATGCCTTCTCCTCAGATGGCTCTTTTAAGTCCCTAGGCTCTCCTTCATGTTCTTTGCAGTTTGCCTGTCCCTTGGGAAGCAAAAGTAAAATCTCCATATTTCCTTGATAACAAAAGGCAGTCCTGAGGCAGGGAGAACAGCAGCCTACCCTGAAATACCTCCACTAGGTATACAGCTCCATAGAAGTGCCCCATTTTCTCTTGTTAATCTATGAAGAGAAACATCCTTGCACAATATTCTTCAGCCAGTGTTCTTCAGTGCTTTTGCCAGTAGCTTTCCAAGCAGAAGATGCTGTGGGGGCACTCCAGGAGAAAAGAAAGGGAGGAGACCCAGGTACAGCTTCCAGCTATTGCTTAACAACCACCTATTAATCACATATGAAACCTTCAGGCATTGCAGCAGGGATTTCTAGCATATTGTCCTTGCAGGAAGTAATGATGATGCCTTCATTCACAGAAATTTTGCCAGTTTAGAAATCTGAGGTTTTCCATGGGCCAGACAGATTAATAATCAGCTCTGTGCCTCCACTGAGAGAATGCAAATGACTCTCTGTGCTGTTTCTGCAAGAAAAGGGAGAAAGCTGCCTGAAGGAAGAGACTTTAGATCATGGGGTTATGTGGAGTTGTTTGGTGTTTGAAGTGAGGGCACTAACGTTTAGGATGATGCTTTGCATTTGTGACTTGTGCCTTGAAAAGAAGTTGAGCTTTATCTAGTAGGTCACTCTTTGGGGTTTTTTTGTGTGATTTGTTATGAACAGCAGCAGTTGAGATTTGTGTGGAAGATGTTTGAGGAGATCATCCTCTTGTCCACACACTCTGCTCCCCCCAGTAACCAGCTACACATAAACATGGTGAAATGTTTTGGAATAGAATACTGTGCACTCAAACTGGTGTTTTAGTTTGAGCACAGCAACAGCAAGGTGACAGTGCTACTCTCTTTATTCACTTTTTCATATCTGAAAAGAGACAGCTTGCAGGGATTTTATCTGCTCTTTCCAGTTACAGAAGAAGTAAGAAAGGTTTGGGTCACGACAACTTTATCAGCACTCCAGGCTTGGGGAGGAGTCACTGAGAAGCTGCCTAGTGGAAAAGAACCTGGGAGTGTTGGTTGAAAGCTGGCTGAAGATGAGCCAGCATGTGACCAGGTGCCCAAGAAGCCAACAACATCCTGGACTGTATCAGGAATAGTGTAGCCAGCAATGATTATCCCTCTGTATTTGGCACTGGTGAGGCTGCACCACAAATACTGTTGTTCAGTTTTGGGGCCCTCACTCCAAGAAGGACATTAAGATGCTGAGTGTGTCCAAAGAAGGGCAATGGAACTGATGAAGGGTCTAGAGTACAAGTCTTGTGTACCCTGTGCTTGCTAAGAGCTATCAGTAGATGACAAGCAAGAATTTCAAGATCTCTGACTTGCAGCTTGTGGGTTCTGTCATTGGGAGTGTGTCTGTGAGTGCCCACATGCAGAGGACTTTCAGCAGCTTTTAGAGGTCAGCGCTAGGAAGAGAAACAAGCTGGCTGTCCTCCTCAGACGTCCTTGGAAAGCCAGGCTGGCCAGGGCTCTGCAGTTCAACAGAAATATTCAAAGCATTAATATCTTGCAGCTCAACTCAGAAGCTTCAAGTGTGTAGTAAGACATTTTTAAGCAACAATAAACATATGTGGTGTTGTGGACAAAAAGTTCCCCATGAGCCAGCAATGTGCCCTTACAGTCAAGAAGGTCAATGGTCTCCTGGGGTGCATTAAGCAGAATCCAGCCAGCAGATGAGGAGGTTCTTCTTTCCCCTCTACTCTGCCCTAATGAGGCCACTTCTGCAGTACTGTGTCCAGTTATGTGCTCCTCAATTTAAGAGGCAGGGAACTGCTGCAGAGAGTCAGTGGAAGCTGCTACAGAGATTGTGAGGGGATGGGAGCATCTCTGCAATGAGCAAAGACTTAGAGACCTGGGGCTGTTTAGCCTGGAGAAGACTGAGAGGGGATCTTATGAATAGTCAAAAGGTGAGAGTCAAGAGGGTGAACCAGACTCTTTTCAGTGGTGCCCTGTGACAGGACAAGGGACATCAGGCACAAACTGGATCACAGAAGGTTCCATATGACTATGAGGAAAAATTTCTTTCCTGTGAGGGTGCTGAAGGACTGGACCAGGCTGGCCAGAGAGGTTGTGGAGTGTCCTCTAGAAAGATTCCAAACTCACCTGGACATTGTGATCCTGGTCAACCTGCTCTGGGTGACCCCACTTTAGCAGGGAAGCTGGACTAGGTAATTTGCAGAGGTCCTTTCCAACCCCCGCTATGCTGGGCTTCTATGATAGGTAGTTTTATTTAACCTTAACCAATTTCTACCTTGTCACTTGACCACAGTAGGAAGAGAAACAAGGCAATGTTGGAATAAATTAATAACACTAGAGTGTACAGAGACAGTGTAGTAAGTGGTGCACAAAATATTTTCACCAGTTCAGGCAGCAGCTATGGCTCTGGGTGTAGTTTTGTAATTAGAGGAGAGTGAACCCTAGATGTGGGTCTGTTTTCATACTGCAGAGTGTTGCAGTCACATTTAAACTATGCATATGGTTGAAAAAGAGGTAGCCTTCAAACCAGCCTCTTTCTACTGAGCAAGTCTTCTCCATCTGACTTTAGTGCTCTGAGCATTTTGTTTTGCTTTCACTTCTTATTAGCATTGCAGCACCATGTGTAGTGTGACAGTTTGTGGAATGCAATCATTATGAATCTGTTAACCAAATTCTTATGACAGCTTCTGAAGAACATGGACTCAAACCAATGAAAACATCCTCCTACATAAGAGGAATTAATTTCTTTTTCAAGAGCAGCAAGCTATTTCTTTAAGCAAGTTATTTATATAAAGGTTGGACCAGATGATCCTTTGCCTCCCAACCTGGTATTCTGTGGTTTGATGTTGTTATTATTTTTTTAAGCAATGCATACCTCAGGGGGCACAGAGAAGCCTCTGTAAG
The DNA here is from genome assembly GCF_014839835.1 of Dryobates pubescens. Lineage (NCBI taxonomy): Eukaryota > Metazoa > Chordata > Aves > Piciformes > Picidae > Dryobates > Dryobates pubescens. The sequence goes on from NC_071643.1 coordinate 8,699,819, forward strand.
CAACAGTCCCTGGGAGTGCTTTGCAAAGAGTTTGTGGTTTTATACATTTGACTAAAATCACTCTTCAAGATGTATATGCAAAAATGCCTCTCAGAAGAGGAGAAAATTGACCTGTGGAAAGGCAAAGTAGCTTGGTTAAAGCCAAGAAGGTAAAGAGAAAAACCAAATATTTACAAAAACCCCAACACCCCTCCCCCCCCAAATGCTTAAGTTGCTCAGGCTGTGGCCATCGGCAGCCCTGCTGCTCTGTGTAATAAGCACATTAATAACCAGATCTAGGCGCTCATGCTCGATTGGTCTGCAGTTCTCCTCAGCTCTAGCTTTGCTGGGCTGTACCAAATACAAGTTTTCCATGGTTCCCTCAATCATTTTGCTTCTTGGACCTTCCTCTTTTTGTTTTTGTGTCCAAGTGTTCCAGTCCCACAGAGGGAAAAGGAAAACCCCAACGACCTCACTGGTCTGGGGTTTTGGAGCTGGGTGAGCTATGGTTGTAGGATCCTTAAGTTACTCACATGGTGTCATGTCCTCAGACACCAAACCAGACATGACTCCAGATCTTGCATTTCTGTTTATCTGCTTTCCTGTCTTTAGCACAGTATTAAATACTTGAACAAATGATAAGGAGTATGAGCTAGAAGGATGCTGAAATCCAGCTGCATTGCTCCATGCTCCACTGCATCCTGGGTGTTTGCACTGTGTTACCAGTGTGCATGTGGCTGAAGCAGCCACAGCAGCTGGAGAGCCTCAGGCTGGGTGGTGGCAGCACCGTTTAATGTGTGCGCACTGCTGTTGGCCCAGGTTCTGGTAGTCTGGTTCTCTTCTGCTGAGTATGGTGAGCTACAGCTGCCTCAAGAAGCATGTAAAAGACTAGCAATTTAAACTCATGCTTTAAGAGAATGGTGCCAGTCCTCAGCCCTTCCTCTCGCTGACATTATCTCACTGCTGGCTGCTGCACTGAGAGCCAGGCTGGGCTGTGTTTTCCTGCTGTTGTAGCTACGGAATCCTCCCAAGTAAAGCTGAGCTGGATTTAAATACATTTAGCTTAGTCCAGAGTCCATTTCAGGCCTTTGGCTACAAACATGGGGGATATTGATTTAGCTTGGAAATAACTGTGACCTGTAAGAGTTCAGTGAGTGGGGATGGGAGCTGTGAAGAACTTGGGGCTTTGTGAGAATGCTGGCCAGCCCAAAGGGCTGCCAAGCTAAGAGCTGTTGGGAGAGGCAGGGTGGGGAGGAGACCTGTTTGTGGAAAAGGCAGCGTGTGAGAGAGGAGAAGTTCAGTGATGAGAGAAGCCAAGTGGAAAATGCCATTTCTTCTCATTTGAAAGTCATTAGGCACACTGCTGTTACATTTCAGTATGGTTTGATTTTTGAGGACAAGCCACTACTGCTCGATGTTGACACACTGAGATACTCTGATACTGCATTTTTTTCCTCCCTCCTTGCTCATGTCAAAAGCTTTGGGATTTTTTGAGTATACTTCTTCCTACAGATGTTGCTAGTTCTCTTGCCCTTCTTCTACCCCTTCTCCCTCCCAAAGTGGAAAACATCTTCTGTTTTGACTTCAGGATAAACTCAATCAATCCATTCCCCTCCTGGGGGGCCTGCAAATCTGAATGGAGCATGAGAGCGCTGTTTGTGATGTTTCTTCACTTCCATGAAGTTTCTTCTTTACAACTGTCATTGTAATGTACTTGGTCTAAACCTAGTTTAAATAGATCAGAATTCCAGATCAGCATATTTCAGAAAAAAGCCTTGTACAGTTTCATTGCTCATGAAGAGATCTATGTGAGTCTTTATCTCCACACTTCATTCTCTTCCATCTATCAGAATCATTTGGTTTTAATGCATGTGGAAGATGTTTGTTGCTCAGTAACCTCTCTGGCCAGGAAAATGGGGTAGCATGGCACAGTGCAGAGGGAGCCATTTCACTTAAGAGCAGCTGCTGAATCACTCCACCCTCAGAAAGATAAATTGAGATGCTGGGAGTGCAGCAAGCAGGGTGATTGCTGTGTGGTATAAACCCCAGTGTGGCCAGCACTGGTGATCTCTGCCTTCTCTGCGCACCCTAGGGAAGTTGCCACCTGACTTCTATAAACTGTCAGGAGAGTCCGAGTTCTAGATGACATTTCCTGAATCACAAGCTTTTGATGAAAGCCATCACCACTTCATGACTCTTAGATGACTATAGCAAATGTGTGGGTGAATCCGTATCCAGCCTCTGTTCCAGGTCATGATAACTTGTGTAGCTTAAGAGGAACTGGACAAGCACAGGTAAGTGGTTTTGATGGTCATTTAACCAAAGCTAGGTTAGCAAAGGGCAGAACGCAGGATTTGATTTCAGAGGCTAAACAACATTTCAGCGTATTGGAGACTGCCAGCTGCTACCACCTGGCAGCTCTGCTCTTGTGAGTGAAATAAGAAATGAATTCTTTGCCAAAGTACTCGAGTAACTGAACTCTTTTCATGGCGTTACTGTGGTGTCAGGAGGGCAGAAACGGGCACGGTGTCTTCTTCAGAGTGTTTGGAGCCAAGGAAGATGGAGTGTCTAGGAAACGATGAACAGTTCCTGCTCTTTTATCTTGTGAATCCTTTCCTTGAATAATTAATCCTTCCAGCCTCAATTAGTGACTGGAATGAGCAATGCTGTGGTGGAGAAAGGATGAGAATTCAGCACCAAAAAGCATGTTACATGAATACTTCAGGATGTTTTGGGTGGGAAGGCTGTGATATCAGCTTGGGGCGTTGTTCTAAGTGCAGTCCAGCTGCAGCTGGCTCAGAGCATGGACCATGGTCTCCTGTGCTAAGGTGTGTTAGCTGAACATACAGGCACACATTCCCTGCTGGAAAGAAACAGAATCCTTTGTTGTTCTGGGTCTCAGTTTCTGCCAGGATTCTTATATTAAATTTGGGGAACTCTGTAAGTAAATACCTATTATAAAAAATGAACATTTTCATCCTGTTAATTTGATGCCTCTTCAGAACAAAATGTAATGTTCTGTCTAAACAGAAGGAATTTGTGTGCAGTGTCTTACTTCTGCAATTGCAGTCTGTTAATAATTATTGCCAATTTGTGGTCAGCTTAAAACAGAATAGATTCTGCATGTGTGGTTTTTGATGAAAAAATAGCCATTGTGATGTTTGTCAGGCTTGTTTCTGCCTCAGGGATCACTCCAAGTACAGGGTATGGAACCAATTGAATCGAACGCTTCAGGCCTTTGGTGTTTGTTTTTCCTCCCTTCTCATCTGTCAGCTGCTGTGCTCATTTTCTTTCCATTAGCATTGGTACGTGTTGGGAGATGAGATGGCCAGAATCAATTCTTGGTTATACATGGAGAGGGCTGGAGCACCTCTCCTGTGAACAAGGCTGAGAGAGTTGGGGTTATTCATCATGGAGAAGGCTTCAGGGAGGTCTCCTTGCAGCCTTCCAGTGTTTTGAGGGGGCCTGCAGAATAGGTGGACAGGGACTTGTTACAAAGGTGTGTGTAGTGATAGGACAAGGGGTAATGACTTCAAACTGTAAGAGTCTGGTTTTACAATAGATTTTAGGAAGAAATTCTTCCCCTTGAGGGTGATGAGGCACTGGAGCAGGTTGCCCAGAGAGATTGCAGAGACTTTAAGCCTGGAAGTATTCAAAGCAAGGTAGGATGGGGCTTTGAGCAACCTGGTCTATATTGTGATGTGTCCCTGCCCAAGTCAGGAAGGTTGGAACTAGATAATCTTTAAAGTCTTTGCCAACCCAAACCATTTTGTGATTCCATGTGCATATCCATCGGAATAAGGGTTTGAAGTAAAATGAATCACAAGTGTAATTCTGTGCTGTTTCTGTGTGTCTCTGCAAAAGAAATCATGAAGTTAAGAGTGGAAAATGTGTGTGACCTTGCTGGATCAGTTGGTGGTTAGCTGTGAAACTGGCAAGTTGGGAGTTGAACATCATGTCACCAATCACTTGTAACTTTCATTGTGGTGTTACCTTAATGTTTTCCACAGGTTGTGACTTAGATGCTAAAATTAGCTCTTTCAGAGAGTAAGCCTGAACAGAGAAGAGATTAATTACTGAAATGTAGGTTCCTGGAACCAGCTGCTCCACTGTCCTTTTGGAGATGTTTCCTCTGTGAGTAAATCCTGTGCAAACACACATTGAAGCTATCTCTATAGGCCATCTGATCTTAATGGGATTACAGAGAAGGACAAATTCTTGGGAGAAATGGAGCTTGGAATTGAGCCTAGTTTGTTTTTTTACTTTTGGGTACTTGTGGCTTGATCTTTCTTTTCAGTGCTGTAGCTCTTTCCCTGTCTTTAACCCATTCTCCCACATGCTTAAGGAGCCTTTTCTCATCTCCCTAGAGCTCCCTGGAAAAAGCAGCCAGCACTGAGCATCCATCCAGCTGCCTATTCAATCTCTCCACCAGCCAGCTGGCTCTTGTGCCTGGATTTGCTTATTCAGACTGTGACTCTGGTTTGGCTTCTGCAGTGCTTGAGTTCCTCTGGCTATTGACCACCATTAGCTCTGATTTGAAGAGAGGGCACTGCCCTTGAGGAGGTGCAGTCATCCAAGCAGTTATCTAAAAGCTTCTCTGTTGTCAGCAATGTCCAGTTCCTTTGGCCTTAGAACCTTGCAGTTGGATTCTTTTTATCTTTTAACTGGCCTGTTATGGAGGAAGCCAAGTCCCTCGTGGCCTGCCTGCTCCCAGGTGTTGGACATATGCTTCAGACCATGTCCTTCAGATCACTGTGAGCAGCATATGTGTGGAAGATACAGGGAAAGTAATTCCAGCCTTGAATCTGGTATATCCAGTAGGAAACATTTGTTGTTTCTATGCAGACTTGCAATGAACAGTGGTAGGGCAAGAGAAAAACATCTAGATTTGTGCCAGGAGAGGTTTAGGTTGGACATTAGGAACAATTTCTTCCCTAAAGGGCTGTCAAACCCCAGAACAGGCTGCCCAAGGATGTGATGGAATCCCCATCCCTGGAGGGATTTTAAAGCCTTGTAGCAGTGGTGCTAAGGGACGTGGTTTAGTGGTGACCTGGCAGTGCTGGGTTAGTGGTTGGACTTGATGATCTTAAAGAGCTCTTCCAACCAAAATGACTCCCTGAATGCATTTTCCAATATTTAAGGTATTTTGTGTATTTTGTTCTTCCTGATGTAACTGATTCTCCTTGGTGACCATTTGCCCCTTGTAGCACCTGATTTTGTTTCTGCTGACAGCATAGCAAAGATGCCAGTTAGGGAAAGACTCATGGTGGGAGTGTTTGTACATCCATCTCCTGCTTTTGTTCAGAGTACCCTCAAGCAAGCAGCTCTGACAGAGAGTCAAACACTTGTCTAAATACTAAATGTTTTAGCAGAATATATGGAAATGTAGAGAAATCTCCTGGATGTGGTTTGAACTGAAGAACTGGTTGGAAATGTTCGCTGACACATCCTTAATTTTGCTGTTTATATAGAAGATAAAAATGAATCCAAGCCTGGAACTGCACCAATCTGGTTTTGCCTTACTTCTCTGCATCTAATTGGAACTGTAAATATCAGTTAAGAAAATGTAATTCTAAAGTGTTCTCACTATACAAAAAATCCAGTTCTTGAAGAATGCACCAAAAAGGGCCTGCCCAAGTGAGATGTTGGAGAGATGAGTTGACATAAAACTTTGTACTGGTTTCCACTGCTTTTAAGCTGCCAAAAGCTCTTGCACATACCAAGTGAGTGGGGACTGGTTTTCCCTTTTTTAAGTCTTTTTTCAATGAAATCAAAGGCAATTTGAAGTTACATGAGCCTGGAGAAAGAATCTAGATTGGTGGCTAAACACTGCTTTTCAGAAAATGCATTGAAAAGACAACTGTATTTCTTGGAAATACTCTCACAAAAGGATTTGCTCCTTGAGCCAGACTGTGTCTGCAGTGTTCCAGGCAGAGCAAGGAGCTGAGTGAGGAGGAACTGCAGCAAACTCTGCTTTATTTCCCATCCACAGCCTTTCCTGGCACTTGCTCGTGCCTGGCTGTGGTGTGTCTTTGTAGGAAATCAGAATTTAACCTCTTAGCTCCTGATTTCCTGACCAATTCTTTTATATCCAGCTGAAGTGGTGCTTCGTAAAAATCAGAGTCAGGATTTTCCAGCTCTTGCTACAATAAGAGGGAATTTTCTGGACTTTTTCTCTTCTGTTTAAAAAAAAACCTCCCAAGGTTTCCAAATTTAAAAACAAACAGGCAAAAGCAGAACCCAACCAACCAAACCCCACAAAGGAGCCAGCCAAAAACACCCCCCAAAGATACATAAACCCACATAATTTCCAGTACAGTCAGGTTGTCAATGACCACTTTAGGTTTTGATAAGGCAAGGATGAAGGTGCAAGGGCTTGTTTGCCTGTTGGCTACCAAGAGAAAGACGTGGGAGTGGGGAGTAACACAAGAGCAGGAGTACTGGCTTAAGCTCATCCTGCTGAAATAAACCATCTGGGGGAGGTGAAGGAAGAGGAATTGCTATGTTTCAGCTCCCTGTCTTGCTGAGGCTGGGACCTGGAAGAGTGGAGCAGCTTTGCTGCGTTGAGAATGACATTGTTTTGGTCCTGCTTTCCAGCCTGCTGAAAAATCAGAACTGACTTTTGCTTTTTAATCTGTTGTTGGATAGCAGAGTTCTGTAGCAGCTTCTTGGGAGGGCTTTAGTGCCTCGTGCAATTCAAAACAGACTTACAGGAACTGGGTAATCACAAATCAAATTATAGCTCTCAGTGAGGATTAACAGGTTTTAATTGAGAAATTAAATGCAAAGCCTGGAAAGGGGAAACGGTTCTCTGGGTGTACAGAAAGTTAGGTCAGAGTGGGGAGCACCCTGTCAGGTGTTGGCACTACCTCTTAGACTATGCTGTTCTGCTTTCTGTGTTCTGAGAGATCAGTGCAAGACTAGGAATGCTAAAGGAATCCTTATTTTTCCCACACACCAAACTTAATGAAAGTCTGGCCTGCAGGGTTTAGATTTCATTCCTTTTTTTTCTCTTCCTAGAATAATCCTGCCTATGTGCTTTTGTAAGTAGTGTGCTTTTTCTCTCTTTCAAAATGCCATTATTTAGCTCTCAACAATAGGATCCAGGTGATGAAGTATTACATGCAGTTGGTTTCTTAGTCTTCTAAGATGTCCACAGGCCATAGAAGAGAGTGTACAGGAATATGTAACCTTGAATACATGTTACAAGTATGTGGTACCCAACACAATAATGGTCATACAGTCACTCTTCGGAGTGGGAGAGGGGAGTGTATTTTAGTACTGGGGGGGGAGAAAAGCCAACAGTGAAGAGGATCCCAGGGTGTCTTATATCAATGTGATAGCATTGCAGATGTTGATTGTGACCTTGAGTAAATGAGCGAGTGGCCTGACCTCCTTTTGCTTCAGTTACTTTGCCTGGAAAATGGGGTGAAAATGTGGATTCTCTTGACAAAGTAGATGTCTGATCTGAGCTTTTCCTGGTAAAGAAAAATAGTTTCTGCAATGTAGCATAGAGGTGAATAGCAAATAATGGGGTTACAGTCAGAAAAGCCTGCAGCAGAAGCCAAAATAACATCATCATTGATGTGTCTGGAGGTAGTACATTTAGATTATTGAATTATTTAATCACCTTTTGTGGCCCTTCATCACTGTGGTTTGTGATCAGGCACTGATTCCAACCCAAGCAGGTGAAAACTAAAGGCTGATGTTTGACTGAAATTTCCCAGTCGAATAAGTGTCTAAAAAGACACTCGAGTGATTGTGTGGTTTACTTTTTTACTTACCAGCAGGACAGTGTGGCTAATGGGAAGTTTCTTCTCCCAACCTGTTTGCTGATGTAAGGGGCAACATTTTACTTACTAAAGAGAATAAGTGTACCCTATTTCTGTCCAGCCTGGGCAATGATACCTGGAACAAAAGGTTGTACTCTGTTATGCTGATGTGAGTCTGCAGCTCTCCCCTGTAACAGGGCCCCTTGCCAAGAGGAGACTGGTTCCATGGCACAGTGGCAGCACCCCACTCTCCCAGTGCTTGCTATCTCCAGAGGGCTGAGAGGGTAGATAAGGAAGGACTACAAAGATAAAGATCTGTGATACTGGCTGTGTGGCCATAGCTGAAGGCCTTTGGGGTTGCATTAACAGGTTCTCCAAGGTCATCTCTATCTGGTGACAAGGGAATCTATTACAGTCATGCCAGGTGTGGGTGGATTTCCAGCTAGGAAAACTTCTGGAATCATGCTCTTCTTGTGTCTATGTTCACATGGGATTAGCTAGTAGAAACAGGACTGTGCCAAGGTGGAGCAGTTTTCCCAGGCTGTGGGAAAGGGAGAGATGGCTGCTGGTTCCCCTGAGCCTGCTTTCTAAGTGGGAGAACAGCAAGATGTGTTTTAGGAGCTGTAGAATAAGGAGAGGGGCAGTAAGTGGCTTTTGGAGTGCGGACGTTATCAGCAAATTCTTGTGAGTTCTTACAGGACCATTTTGATGTGATGAAATCTATGAGCTGCAAGGGCCCTTGAGTGCTAGGTGTGAGATCAAGCTGGGAGCTGTGGAACCTTCAGCCACAGAAGAACCTTATAAGGTCTGGCAATGCATGGAACCTGTCAAGGGCAGCCTGGGGAGGACTCCCAACACGATCAACTCAGCTGGATGGTGTGTTTTAGCCTTCAAGTCAGGGCACAGAAATCCAACAACCTCTTACAGATCTGTTCTGTGTGAGTGCACTAAAATCTGGAGCATGAAGGGAGGGTGAAGGCACAGAGGAAGGAATTGCTGAAATCAGCATGTTGTCAGGCCAGGAAGAAAAGAGATAGATTGACATTGGTGGAGTCACTGACATCGGGGTCTCTTGTCTGCAAAGACCTCTTAGCAGAGCTCTGACAGCTGTAAGCAGCTTCTTTTCATGGGAGTTTATGCAAGGCTGTGTTGCTTGGGAGCTCAGCTTGCGTGCTGGGGTTGTTTTCACCGTGATGGATTCCCAGCCCTTTGCCTGCTCAGAGCTGGCTGTATGGATTTGAAGGCAAAATGCAAGTGTCAGCTGTTCAGATGACTCCACACCGAGGTAGTATGCAAGTAGTGATGCTTCAGCTTAAGTTGTTAGACCTAAGTGGAGTCATATTTCTCTAAGAACAATGTAATTTGCTCCTAGTTGGTTCAATACCAGAGTGACTCTGCAGAAGCTTGCTTCAGATATACATGGGCATAAGTCAAGGTGATGTCTTCAACCTACACTCTCTTTGTGTGTGCCAGCATTGTTCCTGGATAGAAACCTTGTGTTGAAGAGAAGCATTCATTCTCTGAAACTTGCTATGAATTTGATCTTTTTGTGTGATTTTTTTTTTCCTTTTAAATTTGAACAAAACACACAAAAAAAACCCAGTATAGCTAACCAAAACATCATCTTTCCCTCATTCTTGGTGGGAGCTGGTAGATGATAATATTTGAGAAGGACAGTGCAATGAATGCAGTATTGGCTGCACAGAAACTCAAATATTCAGCCTGTTTGGAGTGTCTTTTGTGTTAGCTGAAGATGTGTGCTTTAGGAGCTAATTTTTTGTATCTTTGCATGGCTGCTAGCAAAGTAAAATCCATTTTCCAGTGATTTGATGGCATACTGCAGTAGTGGATTAGATTTGTCCAGCAGTACATTTTTACATATTGCTGTATATAATACATTCAGACTGAAATCAATGACAGTGAATAGATCTAAGAGGGAAATAAATTAAGTTTGACAGAATCTCTAGAAAAGAGAATAAAATTATTAAAGCACCCATGACCCCTATCAGAAACCTGATTGCTAGTGGCTTGGAGGCAAAGGGAATGCATAGCTACTCCGTAACAGGAGCAGAGATAGAAAATTTTTCCTATCTAGAAATTAATAAGTTTCTTCATAATACTGGGAATAGATGAAAATGTCCAGCCAAGGCAGCAGAGCAGAGGGCAATTAAGCACTGAGCTGACTGGGTGTTTCATTAATTTAAGTTCTTCAGCGTCCTTATTTTGACTTACAAATTGGATACAGCAGTTCACAAATGTACACCAAGGCTTGTGGATTCCCTCTGGCTCTCTTGCTGGGATGAGGATAATACTTCTCACCCTGTAGTAGTTCTGAATGTAAAAGAGAACTGGAGGTTTATTTATATTAACATAACCAATTTTATGGCCATCATAAATACTTGATGCCTTCAACTGAGGAGACGGGGAAGGCTTTGAGAGAAAATGATGAATTTTTTTATAGTCACACTGATGCTAATGAGATTTGCTTTGTACTTCTGCTACAGGCCAGAAAGGAGGTTGTAGTGGAGTGGGGGATGGACTCTCCTCACATGCAACGACTGATGGGACAAGAAAAAATGGGCTCAAATTGTGCCAGAGAAGGCTTAGTTTGGACATGAGGAAGAATTGCTTCCCAGAAAGGGTTGCCAAGCCCTAGAACAGGCTGCCCAGGGCAGTGGTGGAGTCCGCATCCCTGGAGGGGTTTAAAAGCTGTGTAGTTGTGTTGCTGAAGGACATTATTAGTGGTGAGCTGGCAGTGCTGGGTTAATGTTGGAACTTCCTAAAAGTCTTCTTGAACCGAAATGATTCTGTGATTCTATTGTTATGAGACATTTAACTGGTGATGGTTTTGCCTGTTACAATTCGAGAGGGATTTGCATTCACAAACAGATCTAAGAATGGGGAATCTTTCCTTGCAGTTGTTTACTATTCTATTTATATTTCTGTGCAAATACTGTAGCTTATTTATTTCATTCCTTCAACTTTCTAATGTTCAGTGATTTTTAGCATAGAGCCTCAAAAACTAACTGTCAGAGATACAGAAATAAATGAGCTTTAATAATAGCAGGAATGATAATCCTTTGGACAAAAGATACTCAGTGGAGTAAATTGGATAAGGACCAGCTGGAAACTTGAACATCAGTTCATCTTTTGTATTATTTGGGAGTAACACAACTTCATTACATTTTCAGGAAGCAGTGGTGATCCTTATCATGGTGTAGAGGACACCCTGGAATTGATCCTCAGTGCTGCTGGAGGCGGGAAGCTGGGGGGAGCCTTCCCAAGGAGAGGGAAGGTGGAGATTAGCTCAGTCTGTGGGACAGCTACAGAAAGGAGGTCAAAGAGCCTCTCAGAGCTGATAGCTGCCTAAAGTTGTCAGCTGATGGATTCAGCATTAAATTTAAAGTTCTGGCAAGGGCCTCTTGTCTTGGCATCTGTGTTCAGTGTATTCTATGAGAGGCACTTGGGACTCAGTGTAGATAATGTGGTGGTTTGAAACAAAACAAGGGCGATTCCAGCTTGGTTAATGTTGCAGTAGCTACTTGAAATGTCTGCATACCTTGGCAAAGGGGTTTGGCTCTCTTTTGTTTTCTAGTGCCAGACACAGGTGCTTTTTGCCATGCAGCAGTACAGTGAAATCTGTCTTAAGCAGTCACACAGCAAGCTGGTAATCAGGTGAAAGAGGTGATCTCCAAGGCAAAGCTAAACGAGGAAGATAATGAAGATACAAGGTTTCAAATCATGAAATTACACCGTATTTTAACTCTGGAAAAGGGAAGAAAAGTCTTCAGCACAATTTCTTGTTTTGTAGTGCTCTGGTCAGGCACAAAATCATACAGAAACTCAGCACGGTGGGGGTTGGAAAGGACCTCTGCAGTCCAATCCCTGTGCTAAAGTAGCTCACCCAGGATGGCAATGTCCATGCGGGTCTGAAATCTCTCTGGAGAAAGAGACTCCACAGCATCTCCAGGCTCCAGCACCCTCACAGAAAGTTTTTCCTCCCATTCAGATGGAACCTCTTGGGTTACAGTGTGTGTCCATTACCCCTCGTCCTGTCACTGAGCACCACTGATAAGAGTCTGGCCCCATATCCTCTTGTCCCCCTGCCCTTTAGATATTGATGAGCATTGATAAAATCCCTTCTCAGTCTGATCTTCTTGAGGCTAAACATTCCCAGGTGTCCCAGGTTGTACGACTCGGAATGATTTGCTTTTAAGAAAAAGAAATTGCACTTGGGGTAAAGTTGCAGGTGGGAGCTTACTTGGCAGAGTATTTAATTGCAGCAAACTGTAAAAAACATGCAAAAAAATCCACAATAAAAAGCAGAGAAACTCAATTTCTCTACGTAAAAATAACAAGGCACTAGTGCATGCCACACAAAGACTATGTGCACAGGGGAATGCAGCTTTGCTGCTGCAGCAGGATGGATCCTCAGCTGGAACAAAGGAGAAGAAAAGGGTCTCTGTGTGTGCACGCTCATGTGTGGGCACTGAGGAGGTTTGTTCAGTCTGAAAGACCTTTGTGCCCTGCCAGCCTTCAGAGAACTGAGCAGTGGGCGAGTCTCCTACCTTAACCGAGGATATTTGATTGCTGGGGTCACTGCTCCCGTGTTCTGAGACACTGAGTCTGCTGTGATTGTCCCTGCATGGGGCAGCAAGGTGTGGAGGCTACTGTGCTTGCCCCTCCATGGGATGGGGTTGCTGTTGTGGCTGCCCTGGTGAGTGTTATCTGGGGAACAGGTTCTGTCTGTCAGCTGCACTCTCACCTGTGGAGGGAGCAAGGTTGAAGCTCACAGTGATTTTTTTAGCTGGCAGGTGCCAAACTCTTCTAAACCCAGGTTTTGACAAGCCAAAAATTAATTTTGGATATTAATGTCTAAATTTCTCTTTTCCCCTTTTCCTAACTGCCTGCAGATTTAGGGATTTTCAGGGTGCTTCCTCTTACTGATGTTTCACACCACTTTGAAAGGGGAACTGCTACCTTGGCCCAGAACCAGAGGTGACTCTAAGCAGAACCTGTTGCATGCTCTGTGGTGGGACTCTGAGGGGGTTGTTCCCAGCATTATGACTTTACGTAGCTTGCAGACACATGTGCGCACGAGGCGCAGCCGGTTTGGCTTTTAAACTGGGGAGGGTGCTGAGAAGAAAGGATGTGAAGGGTTTTGAGACTTAAGATTGATGTTCAGTTGCAAGGGTTTTTTTTCTACAACTTCCTATTTTGATTTGTACTGGGGGCAGGGGCTGGGCGTGTTTATGGTTTACCGAGACGCTCTGGCCTTAATTGCTGAATATTATTCACAGGAAGAAATGAGTTATGGCTGGTTTTCTTCTTCTTTCTGGTCAGTTACTGTGGATACAGCAAGTGAGCTCTAGGCACACTTCCCCCTTGAGCAGTATACGCAGCTCCCAGTTGTCGCGCTGAAGCTGCGGAAGGAAAGTGGTTGAAGGAGCAGCGCTTCTTTTACAGAGAGATTTGCTTGTTACTTGAATTCCTGTGGATACAATGAGCTTTCGTGGGATGTTCAGAAAGGAGTCCAGTGAGCTGTGGAAGAAAAGGAAGACTGTTAGGCAAGTGAATCAAGGAGAAATTCAGAGGTTAAGCTGTGTGAGTATGAAACCTTCTTCCATCCCTTCTACCGACCTGCTGAGACTTCAGAGGTCATACACTTCAGACTGTGTATAAAGGAGCTTGCTCCTTGGGTGTATACACAGGACTGACTGAGTCTCATCATCTGTGTGATGAGGTTCTGAACATTGGAGGATGATTACTGAAGTCTGAGGCTGAAGCACAGCAAGTTTAGGAGTTTGCAGAAGTCAAGTGTGTTAGGAAATGGTTGTACAGCATCATGTTGATCAGGCACATACTGATGGCAGCACTGGCACCTGGAAAAATGTGGCATTTCTGGAGTAGGAAGCTACTCTCTGCTATTTCAGGTGTCACCATCTGCATTGGGTGATCTCTGCCTCTTGAGGCCAGGAGCAAAAAGCTCCTGTCCTCCTGCAGTGCAGGGAGCAAGTGGAGAAAGCTCCAGAATCCTTGATGGAAGGCTTGAGTGAGGTTCTAACCCACAAGGTCAGCTTTGCTGGTGATGCTGGCTTTGGGTCAGGACTGTGGCTCTCAAACTTCCCAGTTAACTGGGCTGTGCCTAAGCTTTGCTGACATTGAAACTGCAGAAGATTGTAGGTGAAATACTTGAAGCATTCTATTGAGAAGCCTTATCCAAGTAGTGCTTTTCAGTGCATTCTCTTCACTTTGAGAGATCTCTTTGGATGTCAAACACTGGCTTCCCCAAGAATGCTGTGGAGACACTGGCTTCTTTTCTTCATGGCAAGAAGTGTTTGGGTTCTTCTGTAGATTTGCAGATCCAGTGTTTCTTTTGTTTGTGTGTGTATGCTGGAGGCTCTTGGAGGCCATTCTCCATGTCCAATGCAGCAAAGAATTGGTGATAGTGCAGTGAAGGGGATTATTCTTACTAACTTTTTTAAAGTGGAAGGAAGGTAATTTTTCAGTTGTAACACTTGGTCACAGATTAAGATGGTTTGTGGTTCATCTAGTAGAGCGTGTGGGTTTTGCTTCTGATTAGCTGCCATTTTGTATGGAAATGGATCTTTTTGACAAGGCTGCTTCACAGTGTAGTTCCTATTGCTCCTGGCATTACACTCCAAGATGCCAAGTTTAAGCTTTGTGGTCTTGAGCCCCAAGGATGAGTGCTGGTGGTGCTGCTGAAAGCATCTGACCCTAGCAGCTTTCAGCACTTCGGCAAGAGGTAGGCACTGCTGCTTGACTTCTGCTCTTCAATCCTGGTTAGGAGGGAGCTGTGCCATTTTATGTGAATAGTGCTTGCCTGAAGTGGTTGAAACCTCCCAGGAAAGTATGGCTGGAAATCAAGCAAAGCCTGAATAGCAGCAGTAGGTCAATGGCCTGCCTGCAGGTAGGGAGGAATATAGTTGCGTATTTTTGCCTGTATCCTCAGGTAACAGAAGCTGAGTGACAAAGAACCTTTAAACTGTGATTACTAACCATCAATAAGATATTCTGACCTAGAATTTGGAGCACTTGTAATTGTGTGGCTATCACTTTAAACTGGAAGCAGATACTATGCCTGTTTCATCCAAGGCTTGTGCTTCACACTGCACTTCCCATGAGGAGCCTGGCTGTCCTAACATCAGGGACATAACTCAGAGTTTCAGGGGAATCTGTTGTGATTTCTGTTCTTTTCAAGCAGCAGACAGACTGAGATGGGGTCAGTGTGTCATTATCCTGTGAGCATATTTCTCAACAGCTTGTTTAGCCCTTAGGAAATATGGGCACACTTGGCTTTACTCTTTTGGCTTGTGACCTGTGTCTTTCTACCCAATATCTCATAACTGGAGCATGTGAAATCTTTGCCCTACAGGCACGTTTTGCTGTCAACCAGGAGCCGTTTGTTCCTGCGTGCATCAATCCTCTGCACCTCTGACAGTACAGATTCCATCCTGGTGTTAGCTTGTGCTGCAGCTCTAAAGCCTTTTGTATGTGGACACCTTATTCAAATCCTGTGTTTCTTAATAGACTACATTTAGACCTCTGTTTCCTGTAGCTGGGCTTGTATTATTTGCTGGAAACTCCTTTCTTTTTTATGTAAGACTAATTATGATCTGATTAGTTCTAATTGATTGTAGGCTGTTGATTGAACTCAGTGTGGTTGGTCAGATTTTTTGCTCTGATTTATGTTCTGTGTGTGTAAATAACTCACTCAATAGGTAATTGATTGGGGGAGGCTGTAGATGTCAAGGAAATGATTATGATTTTAATGCCTTTGTGACAGCTGAGTGTGTAATGCTCAGGTATAGCTGGTACTGATTTCTACAGAGAAAGCCTCTTTGGGAATACAATTATTTACTCAGGTCTGTAGCGTGGATAATATCTATAATTCATTAAGAGATCAGCAACTACAATGTAGGTAGAAGAAGGGAGATATTCACAGAGGCAGAACAGCACACATGAGATTTTTCCCTATGGGACAGTGACTTATTACTAAGGACTCTCTAGAAGTCAAATGGTATTTTTGAAGAGTTTATTCAGAGCTCATGCAAACATTTGTCAGTTGTTTTTGCTTCAGGGCCTTCTGAAGTGGTTGAGTCCCTTTCAGAAAATCTGTTTGCTCAGCCTAAATGGTCTAGGGCTTCATGCATGTGCATTTTCGTGTTTAAGTGAGAACAGGGACTGTAGTTTGCTTATATGTTGCAACTTCATAATCAGACTTAAAATATAATCAAAGTCTTTAGCATAAGAGTATGACCTAATGAACAGACAGAAGAGTTTTCCCTTAGGAGCATCTTGGGGGTTTGTTGTTTGTTTTTTAAGAACCCATGTACTCTAAACCCAAAGTTCACTAAAAGAAACTTTTCTTTTTAGAGTAAATAAACACATTCTTGAAGATAATTCTGTGCCATACAGGGTGTTTTGCACAACAAGCTGCTGTTCTGGCAGCAGCACAATTGTGCTGGATGAAGTTGGTGGAGCAGGGAGCACTTGGGCCTTTGGTCCTTCTGAGGCTTACACAGGTGACTCTTGGCAGAGTGCTCCATTTGCCTTCTTCACCCAGCTTGCAAAAGCAGAGAGGACTGGTTTGATCTGATCTTGTTGCTGCAAGTGGTTCTGTTGCTGCTGTATAGCTGCTGGTTGTGTCAGGGCTGGTCTTCTATCTTTGCTATAAGGTCATCTGAGTGCCATGTAAGGGCAAAAACTGGGAGCATCTGTTTCTGACTTAGATTTTCCTGAGATTACAATGCCTATATATGTAAAGTGTTACATGTGTGTGTGGTTTTGTGCTCACAGAGTCAGAAGTACTGTTTACATAAACATACTGAAATCTTAGAAACTTTGCTCAACTCCACTGTGTGCAGATTGCAGGATGGTTTCATTAATAGTCCTGTTTGTAACCCTGACTTTGCTGCCTGGGACCATGCTATAAAAAGCAAACATGAAGCACAGAGTGTTTGCTGAACAATTGAACTAGTCTCCTTCCAGCACCTGCTTTGTGGTGTCCAGGGCAGGACAATTCACTTCTCCCTCCACAGGGTGAAGCAGTCGCTAACGAGGCAAGTGGCTGGGTGCCAGGTCCTCTCTGCTCCCCCATAGCTCTCATCTCTTTGTCCAAGTCCTCTTCCAGTGCATCCTACCTGTCTGATGGTCTGTATCAAGACAAGTAGATCACATTTTGGCTTTTGCTTGCTTGCTCTGTGAATTGTTTTAGGCCTTTAAATAAAAGTTTTTGTTGCTATAACTGCACTTTTTTTTCGCTCCAGGTAAGGTCAGCTAAGGGGAGTGAAGTGGTTCAGTGTTGCCAGGTTAGAGGTCTGGGTAAATTAAACTTACAAATACAACCCTTAAAACACTTCACAAGACTTTCTTGGGTTTGCCCTGTGGTGGCCTATGGGCAAATAGTTAGCCTAGGCTTCAGAAATCCTTGCTATTCAGAAGGGGTCATTTTTGACATTCTGAAAAGGCAATACATCAAATTTAATCAAAACCCCAGCAGTTTCTTTTAGAGGTCTTGGTGGTGGTGTGGCAATGCTGATTTTAGTAATTTTCTGATTTAAGGAAATGTATTTATCTCCTTCCTGGAAAGGGTTTCCAGCTACTTCATAAACATGGAGAAGAAGGTTATTTTCTTATCTTAAGTATTTTGCAAACTGTATAGGTAGTTTTATGGTGGCAAGTGCTAGTCACTAAATCATAGAGTTATAGAATGATTTCAATTGAAAGGGACCTTTAAAGGTTATGTAGTCCAACCCTTCCACAGTGAGCAGGGACAGGTTACTCAGAGTCCCATTCAAGCTGACCTGGAATATTTCCAGGGTTGGGGCATCTACCACCTCTGAGCAACATGGTGATGCATATGTGTATGTGCTCCCTTACTGATTCAGAAAGTTGTGCAGGTGTCTGATCATGATGGAGGAATAGAATTCAGGAAACACTTAAGTCTTGTGTGTAGCCTGAAGCATCCCCTTGCTGAACCACCCCATCTGTGGGACTTGCACCCTTTAACCATCAGTGAGAGAGCTTTATGAGGCCTTGTGCTTTCAGAATTCATAATGAAAGCAGCAACGGATTCTAATGTGAGAAATAAAAGGTAGTAGAAAAGAGTAGGTCACTCCCAGTGCCTGAGAACAGCTCTCTGTGGTTTCAGCAGTCATAACCCTGGTCGCTGGCTGGTCACCTTGCTGGAGATGTTATGTGTCTGCATGCCACCAAAGCCTCTGATAGCTGCAGCTGGCCCAGCACTTAAAACAAACAGTGGAGGATTCATATATCAGACATTTCTTACATTGAATTCTATTATAATAACTTTTAAGGCTGGAAAATATGTAAAGTAGACTTTCATCCACAAAACAATAGTAGTTTCCAACCTAAGCAATTAGGATTCTTCCCAGTCCAGCTGTATTTGTACACAGTAAGTCTCATTTAGCCAAGGAAATCCCTTACTGGTGTCAATCAGGATTTTCTTGGAATAAAGAGGCTTTTAATGAATGAAAATGACTTTTCACTTTCTTTATTCTCAGCAGGATCTTCCACAGGTTTTCTCTGTGTTGCAGGTTTAAGCCTGGATGCCTTAACCATACATAGAGCTGAAAAGTCCTCCAAGGGACTTAGATGAGCACAGGAAATTGTAATCTTTTGTCATTTTATCCCATAAACCCTGCATCTGCAGAGTCAATTCGTCCCTATTCTGTCTCTGTCTCTCTCTTCCCAGCATGGATCTCCTCTCTTGCGATGTGGGGCAGGTTTGCACCCTGTCTCAGCCTGGGCAAAGCTAGCTGTGGAGCTGTGCCATTTGGCTTAGCTTGGGGGGGGATAGGGAGACCTGGGTGGGGGACTGAAGCCTGGTTTGTTGGAAGGGTTTTGGCTTAATGAGGTGGTTGTAAGCTGAAATGAGAATTTGTGTGCTTTCCATTTGTGTAAATAGTGTCAATATTTGTAAGCAGTATTGCCATTTAAACTTCCAGTTCTGTGAGGGGCGTTTTTATTTGGCTCCTTTGGCGAGGAGTAAAATACCTTTCTGTCTGCTCTAAAACTAAGACACTCTTGTTAAGCCAACAGGCACTACTGCAGTGCTTCTGGATCACTAGGAATTTGGGGGAGCTGAAATCTCTCTGTGATTCTTTCTGTGATGCTTTTTGTCTGTACCAGCATCTTGTGAGAACCAGCAGCCCCCTTAACAAAATTTATTAGCTTGTCGGCTTCACCACTGACACTGAAGAGTGTCTCAGTTGTGCTGGACAGCCCTGAAAAACTGGCTGGATCCTCTTCAAGTGCAATTCTCCAAGGTTTGCTGAAAGACATGAAAAATTAAACGTTTTTGGACCTGCTGATGAGTGTGGTTTAGGGTAGAAGGGAGGGGGTGCCACAGGAAACTTTCTTTGTACCACTACTTTAATAAATTTGTTGACTGTGAATCACAACCTGAGCCAAATGTGGCCTTTGTGACTTGGCCACAGTTTGGTGACTGTAAATGGATGCCTAAGAGGCCAAGCAATATAAAAATGGTCAGATCTAAAATATAAGGAGAGGCCATCTGCCTGCAGATTGTGGCTGGGCTTCTTTGTCCATGTTTGTAATTATAGTTATATTTAGAAATACCTTTTGCATACCTTGAATTTCCTCCTCTGTTCCTTAAAAAAAATCTGTAACACAGTGTAGGAGTGGAAAGAAAGGAAATCTGTGGGGTGAAAGCACATTGGGTTTTTGAGACCCTTCACTCCAACCTCAGCAACTTCTGGATTTTGGGGACACCATAACTGCAGCATGGCTGTGGTGTTTCTACTCACTGAGGATAGATGCTGCCCAGAGAACATTGGGTCATCTGGCTGCTCACCCATCATCTCAGCTGGTGGGGCACAAAGTAGGCACAAGGTGGGCCCAGTGCAGATGCCCTTTGCCATGGAAGTCACCCCAGGGATCCAACTGCTGTACTACCTGATGGTGAATAGGGATGTGTGTTGGTCCTACAAAAAAAGGCAGAAGTTTTGGTGGCTCCATAAAAGGCAAATTGTTTTCTAGCCTCAGCTCCTTTCAAGCAGCTGTGGCCTTAAAGCTGCTGGGCAGTCTGTATTGCACACATGTCTGAAAGGGTTAAATTCAGCCTTGCCTGTACACCTCCTCCAAAAGTCATGGAGCCCCAACTGTTCCTTAGCTTCACTTTGGACAGGCTTGGTAAAGAAATACTTGATTTAAATCGGCCCACCCCGGTGGAGTAAAATTAACTACATATATTAGCCATATAAAACAATTGTAAGCCATGTATGATGCCAGAGACAGTATTTAACTGGGGAAAGGAAAGGAGTGTGAAGAAGTGTGGAAAGGACTTCAGGTTGATGTCATCCCAGAAGGTAATTTAATTTGCTCTTGTGAGTTTTAGTAGAACTAGACTTGGTTAATAGGATCATTGAGAAGTCATAAAAATGAAGGAAGGCCATGCTGTTATTTCAGTAAGTATCCCTGTCTCCTGTAAGGCTGCCCGTTTCAAATGTCTGCTGGAATGAATTAGGATTCGAGACAAGCCATGGCTTGGATGAAACAGAAAATCAGTGTCCTGCTTGATGTTAACCATTCTGGTCATCACAATTCTTTTTACTCTTCTCATGTGCATGCATTAGATCCCCCCTGTCACGAGGATATTTTAGTTCTTGTTACTGAAGTCCATCAGCTTAAAGTCTTTTTGTGCAGCTGTTGCTTTAATTTTCTTCTTCCTGGCATGGGGAAGAGAAGAAATTAATTTAAACATCTGTGTTACATTTAATAACTTTTAGATACTCAGGATTTGGTGTTTGGGAATAATACATCATTGAAGCATTAGGAAATTGTTGTCATTTATTTTTAGGATGGGGATGTGCTTGGGATGGCTATCCAGAGAATATTGGTCTCAGTTACATCATTTCCTCCTTTCGTGAGTGTTCATAGAAATATGGTTTCAGGAAGATGATACAGAAGTCATTTTATCCTGTAATTATGAAGAGAAGAGGGGTGCTAGCATCAATGCACAATATCTGTGCAGCTGGAGGCAAGCCAGGTACCATATCTATTCCTGTAAATAAATTTGTGTGGGTCTTTTTAGTTATCATTCCTGAGAAAAGCAATGCTTTTATACCCAGGTGAGAAGACGATGGTGTCACTGGTGGAATCTGGGCTGTTTCTCCCCTGTGAAATTCAATGGTGATTATCCCTCTGGGGTGTTTGGTGTTCATTGAAGACCCCCTCACTCTTCAAAAGGAGTTTGGGAAAGTTAGCTCAACAACACAGAGCAACACAGCGCTTCAGGGTGTGAAGTAAGCCGTTCTGCTGTGCTTGTTGTAGCAGGTGAAGAGTTGGAGATGCCTTTTTACTAGATGTGTTCACAACGAGCTCGCTACAACTCCGTGTAATTCATTACTCACTCGAGACAGAGAACATAAAAAGCACTCTGAAAACGCGAGACAGTATAATTTGATCTTGGCACAGCTGGCTGGCTTGGGCCACTTCCAAAAAGAACAGACACATTAAACTGAGAAGAGGCAGCACTATGGTTATTAAAATAGCTTTAAATCAGCCCTACTCATCTACAGATCTCTGTGAGTGTTCATGAGGAGGAATTTGCTAATCTCAACACCACTGCTACTCTCTGCGTGTGAGAAGAGCACTGAGCAGTCATTCCATGCCTTCTGGAGATAAACTACCAACTAAATCAGCTGCTGCTCAGAATTGGGGTGCTGAGCTTTTCCAAATCCAGAATACTGCCTCTGCAGAGAATGAAGTCAGGGTCCACCTTGTCATGCAGAATTGATGAAGAGATGCATCACGTCCATCACGCTGTCCTGCTTGATGTTGGCAGGGAATGAATGAGGTTATCTCTGTAGCCAGTGTATTGACAAGGATGAGCTGTTGCATCTCTGGTTTGTGAGAGTTGATATTATACAGAATATTGCATTTTTAACAGGATTTTCCTGTTCTGCTAATAGAAGGAAGAACAACATTTGTCATTGCATCAGTAGGAAAATATTGAAGTGCTTGAACACTGAAAAGTTTTTGAGTAATTCTGTCGATGTCTGCTTACGTTTTGGATGAGTAAACTTTTTGCTGAGACTTCTCTGTTAACATCTGCTAAAAGCTTTCCATCAGATCATGCACTTTGCAGCACTGAGAACAAGGGAATTAGTGCTGGGAACAGCAATGTTCATATGCTCACTCTGCTTCTCTGCTTCAGGGTTTTCTCCAGTTGCATTTATGTCTAATGTGAACGACCTTGCAGCTGTCGAGGAGAAGTTTCCCCTGGGGTGTTTTGGGCAGCTTTCCAAGTGCTGCAAGTTTCTGAAGAGAAAAGAGAGGCCACTCTGTCATAGCTCACCCTGACTCCACTTGCATATGAACATCTGTGTGATGTTCATGTTGAAGGAGATTTAGCTGTGCTCTCCCCAACCTCACAGGGATTTCCAGGGGGAAGAAGAAATGTCTCTTCCTTCTGCCAGTCCCAGCAAAAAGGGTGGTTTCCGTTGCTGTAGAGAATGAGCAAATACTTGTATGGAATTCCCCTTTACTTGAAGAGAAGTTCCAAGATTTGTGGGATCCCCCAGCTCTTTCTTAGTGTATGACTGAAATGATAAAGTCTTAGTCGGTGACTTCAATAGGAAGGCAGCTACTTATGTAAGTTAGATATAGAATAGATATCAGTAGTATATTTTTCACAAGGAAGGTGGTGAAACACTGACAGCGCTTGCCCAGAGAGGTGGTAGAAGCCCTGTGCCTGGAAACATTCCAGGACAGAGCTCTGAGCAATCTGATCTAGTTGAAGTCCCTGCTCACTGCAGGAGGATTGGACTGGATAACCTTTTAAATGTCCCTCCCAACACAAACCATTCTGTGATTCTATCTCCTTAGCTCACTGTGCATTTTTTAATGAGATTTTGAAAGCTGACTTTGAATGTGTTTCCAGGGAGCATCTGACCTAGATTAACATTGTGTTGACACATCTCTGGTTTGGAAGAGTGGACATTTATAGTTTCAGTGGCACATCTGGCTTATTAAAACTTGAGATTTTTGCAAACCTCCCATCCAAACAGGGTCTGCTCTCAGAAGACAGGCTCTCAGTGTAGTCAGTGTATCACACGTTCTGCAGAAATCGTGCATGAAACCACTGCACAGGAAAATGCCTGCATGAAACACTCATGCCTCATAAATGTCAGCTTGTGTGTTCTCACTTTGATTTTCTTCTAAGTGGTTGCTGTAGGTTTCCTACAGAAGATGACAGTTGCAGTATTACAGGTTTGCTTTCTGCTGAGACTCAGACTGAGTGCACTTTGTTCAGAGCTGGGCATTGTTCCCAACTTGAGTGGTACAGCAGCAATGGTACATTCAGTGTGCACTGGGGTTTCTTCCTACTTTAACTTCTTGAAACTTATCTCTATATAGGAATATTTAATGAATATAAACAGTGGTAGATTTAATGAAGGAGAGTCCAAAACTTGTGGCTAATAGATACTGCAGTGACTCAATGTAACTTGAAAGGAAAGGGAGCCGTGCATGGTAAGATGCTTGGATGAGCCTATTGTGTTCCTATGGGGAACAGCAGACTGAAACCTTGCTGAAGAATATAGCTGCTAGGCAACCTGTGTGCTTCTTGAGCAGGACTGGATGTTAATGTGTCAACTGGCACTGGCCAGGATCAAGTACCAGCTTTGAACAGCTTAAGGTGACATAGCTGGGTCGATATGAAGTCTCATTTGTTGTAGCAGGGTGCCATGTCTTACCCTGGTATACAGTTCTGTCACAACATCTAAATTAGACTTTAAAGCTCTTTCTTTCCATTTGGGCCTTTTGTTTTTTTGAAGTGTTATCCCTCTAGATTTGTTTCTTTTCTCTGTTGAACAATCTCAAGCTTTATTCCAATTCAATCTCCCCTTCGTAACACTAAGACAAGACAGACAACTCTACTTGTACATCTCCAGATTCATTTCGGAAGGAATCTAGCCCAGTACCTGTGTGCCAGAACTCCTGTTTAGTTTATTCACACAGAGATATCTTCAGTGGTTTCCTGGGAGTTGGTTGTTAAAGGTACACCATATTTAGGTAGATCAAGTCTTGCATCTCTTTCCTCCTCCTACCTCATGTCCCACAAGTGATGTACATGAACCAGTTTCCTTGGGAAAGATCTTTCAAAACCTTTCAATTTATTACTGTTCTCTATTGACATGGTGGAGTCCCCATCCCTGGATTTGCTTAAAAGCTGAGTAGATGTGGTGCTGAGTAAGATAGTTTAGTGGTGACCTAGCAGCACTGGCTTAGTGGTTGGACTTGATGATCTTAAAAGTCTCTTCCAACTGAAACAATTCTATGGTTCTATGATCTTGTCTATCTTTTAGAAATCTTTACTGTCCCAGCCTCAGGAGATAGTGCTTTTGGCCTTTGGATGCTGAGTATTAAGGAGTTTTAGACATTTATTAACTCTTGACAAAGGAGACTAAGAGTTAAATGACTGAACTGACAGTTAATAGACTGAACTGCTGAAGGAACAGCTCCAACTTTTTAAATGTCCTCTCCGTCCTTGGAGATTTTAAAGACTCATCTGAACAAGTTCCCCCACAGCCTGACCCAACTTGCCCTACTTTGACCAGGGGGTTGGAGCAAGCTACCTGCTGCAGAGGTCCTGAGTCTGATTCCCACACAAGATGTTCAGCAGATGAGTAGCTTTCTAGGAACATGTGTGTCCCTGTGTTTTGATCTAGGGGTTTTTTTTGGCTCTGTTACTGATTCCTAATTAAACTTTTCATAGATGCATCTGATACCAAAGAGTATTCAACTTGGTATAGAAGGGAAACAGTGTTCACAAGGGCTGGAGAGAAACTCTGAGATGACTGTAATTACTGAATAAAACAGAACAGTCTAGAATGAAGCCCAAAGAGGGAGATACTTGTGTATTTGGACCATTACCTGTATAAATGAACCATATGTGAGTGACATACATAATGAAATCTGATGGGGAATCATGAGCTGGCCCATTGGAGAACTTTGGTTTATAGAGATGTGAAAGCTCTGCTTCACACCACAGTTTGGTTTAGGGAAGAGGGAAAGGGAAAATCTTATTCTGGATAGCACAGAGCAAGGGTGGTGGGAAAATACAGTTTACTTGATGTCCACCATTGCATCAGACTGAAAAAGTGTTCTGCAGAAGCATTTCTGCATTTGTTTTGCACTGGTGTCCTTTTTCTGTCTCACCACCTGCATTTCCATCCCTTCCAGCAGTTCTCCTGCCCTTTCTCATTAGTTTCTCTGATGCTGAAGTGTTTGGATTAAGCACATGTTGTCACTCTAATACATGACTCTTCGTTTAGTGTATTCTAGCGTGTCAGATGGGCTTCTTGTGTGACTTTACTTTTGATTGGCTGTTCCTATGATGGTTTCTTACTTTACCCTTGTTCTGGCTAATAATCATACTATTGTGATGATCCTAATCCCATTACTGACAAGAGAAACCATGGGAATGGGTGGCAGATAGTTTCTCCCAGGAGTAAAACCTTGAATTAATACCAAGTAAAACAATGAGGTGGCATTATCAAGCTACCATCACTTCAAGAGGCAGGACGGTGTAAAACAGTGAAGACATTAGTAAGGCACTTATTTTCAAACACAGTAGCTCCAAGTCATATCTACATTCAGATCAAATTGTTTCCATCTGTCTAAATACATGTTCTTATGGAGAGAGTATTCCTGAGAATGACACATAGGTTAATATGATGGGTTTGGTCTTTGTAAGGAACTGGCAGGTTGCTCTGGAGTTTTCAGATGGAGAGTGACTGTTAGAACTAGCCCAGCTTCCACTGTTCCCACAGGAGCTCAGCTGCATCAGGCTCGGAAGAATGGGGAGGAGGAGAAGAAGTTGTTCATACTTGGGTGTCAAAAAAGGAAAAATGCAGCAGATCCTGGTTTTTGAAGGGAGTGGAAGGTAAATTTGAGTGCAGAGACATTACCTGATCTTTTTTTTCCTTCCTTTTTCTCTCACAGCAGGAAAAACCCAAACTCTTGGAGCCTTTGGATTATGAAGCTGTTATCACAGAGATTGAAAAAAATCTTGGGGATAACCAGTTCAAGGACCTGATATTATTCCCCGACGATGACTTTTCAGTAAGTACAAGGCAAATGTGTGTCACTCTTTCGCATAGGTTTATCTGTTCATTTATTTATTGAAACTTCATTGCTAGAGGGAAAGCCAGGAGTTGCCCAGGGGCTCTCTAAGATGTTCCTAATTTATGTGTAATGATTTACTTCTACCAGATTAACTCTGGTTTTGCCTCTGACGTTTGTTACATGAGTGAATTTACTGTTCTGGTTTGGATGAAGCTCAAAGATCTGATCGTCCCTAAATATATCTCAGGAACTAAGAAAACCTATTATTCCATGTATTTGTCTGTTTGCTCAACACAGGGGTAGTCTGGCCAGTGCTGGAATCTCACCCTACTATTATGATCCAATTTGTTCACACTTCCATAACTTATACCCAGTCTTTCTGATCCTATGCTTTTTAACGGCTGCTGGAATCAGCCTATGATTCCCAGCCTTCTCCTCAGAGTCCTTTTTAGATGATAGCTCTGATGTATTTCCAAGCTGTGCCATTGTTGTTATTAGAACAAACTGAATCCAAATGGGCTTGATTTCTGTTTGATTTTGAAGTTGTCTTCAGTTCTTCTCCAGTGAAGTTTGGTATCTGGCATCCCGAGAGGTGAAGGGTGCTAATGCAGGCTCTCTTGGTGGAATGCTGGCAAGCTGTAGAGAAATGGAGAACCTGAAGTCCAGGGCAGCCTTTGGGCAGCTGGGCAAGCAAGTGGCCAGGCAAGTAAACTGGCAGAGTGCCTGCATCTTCAAAATCAACCAATCCCTGTAAAAGATGTAGGTTTTGATGAGCAGGCATTCTCTAATGGAAATGCATTTCAATTTGCTGTGTGAGGGCTCTTCCCATCAGCTCACAGCACTGCTGCTCTCCAGTGTGGCCCACTTAATCGAATCCACTGCTTTGTTTCACTAAATGGCTCTATTTCCTTGGTGGCATTAACTGATTTAATATGCTCATGGGAGTGAGAGAAAGCTAAGCAGAGTAGGTTTCCTCCTCATCGTTAATTCCTTTATCCATTTTGCACATTTGTGGATTTATGAAATTGAAATTTAGCATTACAAAGGCGACTAGGCACACCGTGTGCTGTCACAAAGCCCCTGAGCCCCTTGACTTAGAGTAACTGAGCTGAAGTCAGTGGAGCAAACCCTTTGGGTGAAGGAAGAATCCTGTCCCTACTGCTCAAGACCTGTGTCTGTCAAACCTTATTTTCATATCCTTATTTTCATTTCATTTCAAGCAGCTGCTGCTTGCCTTTTAGTAGCTACTTCTAGTTTGTTTCCTTTGTTATGTGCTTTTAGTAGCTACTTCTAGTTTGTTTCCTTTGTTATGTGCTTTGATGCACTTCTGTGAAATCTATTTAAAAACAAAAAGATGAACAAGACTTAAGACATGAGAGAGGTGCCTATGGAGAGAGGTGGTCTGTACTCACAGAGGAGCAGAGGCAGTGGTTGGTAGGGTCACATCCTTGCAATAAACCCATCTCTTTCTTATCTTCAGCTCAGTAACCAGAGCCTGTGCCCCCAGACAGGGCTGCAGAGGTCTCAGAGCAGACAGGATTTTAAGCTGCAGAGCATCTATTTATAGCCTTGCTGAAATGTCACCTGTGCACCAAAGCCTGGGTCAGCCATCTGAGTAGGAAGAGATCCATGGCTGACTGGATTAGGAGGAGCTCAGGCTGGCTCTGAGTGTTATTTAATGTGATAATGCTCCAGGAAATGGTGAACACTCCTGTTTAACTCCTAATGATTACAGTTTCCTCAGACATCGTGGCTCGATGTCAGTGCAGCCCCTGTCTGTTAGCACATCCCATGGGAAAAAGTCTCTGCAGAGTGAAATCCTACCCAAAGAGTCAACTGAGGAAGGGAACATAAG
The DNA here is from genome assembly GCF_014839835.1 of Dryobates pubescens. NCBI lineage: Eukaryota > Metazoa > Chordata > Aves > Piciformes > Picidae > Dryobates > Dryobates pubescens. The sequence goes on from NC_071643.1 coordinate 8,727,563, forward strand.
AAAAAATGTGCTTTTTAATAATGATTGCCTGCTTCTAGAGCTGTAGTACTCACCACAGGCACAGGATATGGATCAGTTATCATTGGAGGTGCTCTACTGTCTGGTCCTTTGTTTCGTCTCACAATTGCTTTTATTCTTTGAATGCAATTTTGAATGCAAAGTTTGAATTTCCTTGTTGCTGTCATATAAGCTGACACAGGGAGATGATTTAATTAGCAGCAGCATCAGTTTTCGTGCAGCTTCTGGACATATTAAACTGAGATAAAATTATTTTACTTCTATAAAAACCTAGAGATGGGCATCCAGATGGCGTGGTCTCAACAGAAAACCTGAAAGCAGCAGCAAATAATTCTTTGCATCTCCTCCAGAGTGTCTGGTTGTTAGGGTTTAGACTTGTGCTCTTGGGGAGGAAGAGTGGATTTGGGATTTCCTGACTGATGTTCACCTTGGAGACAAAGATCAGTGTTTTCCTAGCTCTCTCCTTCTCTATTTTGTCCATGTTCACTATTTCTAATTGTAACAATCCCAAACATTTTTTCTTACAAATGAAAAGAAAGAAACTCCATCATTTTTTTTCTTACTGTATATGCAAGCTAAGTATTTCCTACGCTGCTCCATAGGAAGATCAGTGAAGGCAGTTGTTCTTACATGACTTTTGTGGGTCATTTCCAGGATCTTAGGAGAAGTCTGTGGAGCAGCAAAGAAATCTGTGAATCAATGTGAACATGGTAGACTGTCCTCCTTCATCTCCCTGCGTGTCAACAGAAGAATACAAGATGTAGATGTTACAAAGATGCATTCTCTGCTTTTACTCCAGCCAGGGAAAAGATACTTTAGTCTTTTTTGTAGTCGTGCTTAATAATCCTTTAAAAAAGCCCAAAACATCGATTCACATCACTTCCCCTTCTTATTTTCCTAACAGTGTGTTGCTTGCTGACTTTCCTTCTGCCTACCCCAACTCTAATTGAGCTTTGAGAAAAAGCATGTCAGCTCAGGGTCATTTTTCACCCACTATCCAGATCCTGCGAACTAATTGTCCTTCTGTTGCTGTGCTGTGACTTAATGGCTATTGGACATTTCTGCAGCAGCACAGCAATTGTGTGCAGGAAGGATCTGCAGCTTCACCAGAGCTCCCTGTCACATCTGCATGAGCTTGCACTGTGCTTCTTGGTGGTAGTAAGAGGGAGTTGAGTGTCTTCCTGTTGCTGTCATGAAAACACATGCTTGATGGCATTGCTGATAAGTTTGCAGCCTCACTCTTGTGTTACTATGATCCATTCACCTTCTGTCCCAAGACCTGGTCACACTCTCCTGGGAGAGCTGGTATTCCTATTTCTCGCTTTTCTCCTCGAGGCCATGACAGCCTCCCTCAGATTGGTCTCTCTCTCACCTTTAACCTTTCACATCTTAGTCTTGCACAGATTTATTGTCATCTATTTCTACTTCTGCTCCTAGGTTCCTTCCATGTATCCAAGGAGAATGCTTCCTATAGCCTATCATGAGTATTTTTTAATCCTTTTTTTCAAGTCACCACCCTTAGAAAATTCACTGAGCCCCCAGAGGTCTGTTCAGATCTCTCCAGGATTTCAAGTCTTGCATAGAATCATGGCAATAGACTCAGCATGCCTTTGCTGATGCCTTTGTTTCTGTGGAGGTTAAGCATGTTAACAATATGGTGATACATGTAATTGTCATGGAGAGAGAGCTGAAAGTATTTTAACAGACACTTCAGTTTGATATGGTATAAAAACATGCAAAACTCTCTGGGTCCTGAAAATTTATTCCTCCTTCTCTCCCCACATACTGTTTTTTAAAGCTCTTTGATAAGTGGAACTTGGACTTTATTAAGCTAATTGTATCAGTATGGTTGAATGTCTGATTTGAACCTGCCATAGAAATAATAATTCCTTGCCTAAATTTGAGACAAGATGGCAAATTTCACCTGTGTAATGCAAAACCTGTTGAAGTTCAGTCTGACATTCTCCTGGCTCTTTGGGCTTTTGAGAGGCCACCTAGGTGCTTTCCAAGTGTCATAAAGGCCTTAAAATAAGACATGAGTTGTGTGGTGCTGACAGTCTCCATCCGTGCATATTTGGGTGCTTCCAGGCTTCTATTTTTTACCTCTGAACAGGGAAGAGTCAAGACTGTGAAACCTCTGCTACCTAGATGTTGTGCAGGGACTAACATTGTTAGTTCGGAGGCAATAGAATCAGATGAATCTTTAAAGGGAGATGGCAAGAAGAGATAATGATGTTATCTCTTCACATGAAGCAGAGCATGTGTGCCACAGGGACAGCTCTAAGAGCAGGACTTGGATCTTCCTTGGAAATAACCCTGTAAACCAGTCTGTTATTCATGAGATCAGAGAGTTACAGTCAAGAGATCATGGGTTCTTTGTGTAGCATATGACTTCTCTCCCACTTTCCCATGTGATAGGCAGCGTCTGCTTATCCTTAGAGAAGCAAGAATCAAGTCCATTGTTATCATGGGTAATAGGATATGGCTATCCTTGATGTGCAAGGAAGAGGAGCAGCAAAGTGAGAGGTATTTAGAGTTGGAGGCATGTGCTCCAGCTCTAAATAGAGAGAGCTAAAGCAGTTAGCAAAGCAATCACTGAGTGGGCAAAGCACTGCCTCTCACACCTAACATTGTTTGGTGAGTGATGGGGCAAAATCTGCCCTTTAAATATACTTTGAGATTGCTTTCCCTTCTCTTTGCCCTACACTCTGACCTCTTCACTGAGCTCTGTGCTAGCACAGCAGCCAGCAGCCCATCTGGAGACCTGGCAACAGCATTTACATGGTGGCGTTTGTACCGCAGAGTTGCACCTCATCTTGCTTTGAAATTGGATGGACTAACTCCTTGCAGGTTTTCGTCACGTTAAGTAAATGTCCTATACCCAGATGAAAATGGGGCTGAGCAGCTTTTCTTTAGACAGATGGAACCTACCTGTTAACACAGAGCAACATTTCTGCCTGTGTGTGGTTAGCTCTCAGAAGGGCTGCCTTTTCAGGAAGTAAATATGATCGGGGTTGATGCATCTGTCTGAAGACCTAACCACTAGCAACATGTGCTCAGGCTAAAAGCGGTCTGAAATGTTTGAAGTAGCTAATGGAGTTTGAGCTACATTTTCAGACGCTAAACTCACTGTGTCGCTGGGACATAGACACTGTCTGAAAACACTCCTAATCAATTGTTGATAAAGAGCAATATTAACTTGTGGCTTTCACTGTAGAAAGTGGATGTAGCAAGCAAAGGCCTTAATTAAACTGCACCTTATCAGTAATCTAACACATGGGGCCATCAGGTTGAGCGAATGGGACATAAATGCCAGAAATCCTTGTTGGATAGGGGGTAATTATGCAAAATAGATTAAAAGTATAATTCAGAAGAATTAATGGTTTGGGCTGATAGCTGCATTATTTGATTCTCCCAGTTTGCATGCACAAATGAGATCGTTTGCCTCTGATTTGAGCAGACAATTGCTATGATTGCCCAAACATTGCAAAATTAAGCTGTATTCAAAGCCCATTTATAAATGCTGGATTGTCTAAATAAAGCCCTTTTTTAGTGTTATTTTTTTTAAATGGCCATTTCAGAAGCGCTTTGTGGTTGAAATGTAGTTGTTTTCCAAAGTAAAAAGGTTTTGGTGAAGACAAGGTTTACCTGATCTGCCTGTAAGAGCGTTTCACTTTGGAAGCAGTCGGCGATGGACCGGAAGTGATTTTGTGGCGAGGCTTCTGCAGTGCAGTGGTTGAGCGTTCTCAGAAGGGAAGTGCTTTGTTCTTTTTGCAAACAAGCTTAAATATAGCAATTCACAAGATTTTCAATGTCCCAATTCTAGGTAAAGAAACCTATGATATGCTTTGGCAAGCTCTCAAAGGCAGCCAGCTTTGCTTTCTGGTTTGCATGACTGTTTCATCAAGTGCAGTCTTGGTGAGACTAAAAGTGAGTTGCCGGTTGTGTTCTTTTTAACAAGCTGTATAAGGCACAATGACCCCATTAAGGCAAATTTTAGCTGTCTTAATTGGTGGGTTTTTGATACTGGTTGGCAAGAATGACTAGACTTGATGATCTTAAAGGTCTCTTCCATTTGAAATGACTAGATAATTTTATAAGTGTTAAATTAGGTTAAAAAAAATCTTAGTATATGTCTTTAAAAAAAACCAATGAAGTGGAGAGTATCTTCTGTGTAATACATGGAGCAGATAAATTTTGTTATGGGCCAGCAGAAGAGGTGGTTGGTCTCTGCAGCTTAGTCATCATCCCCATAGGGCCAGTGAGGGGTATAGGGTGCATCACACATCTCTTTGGTCTCCACCCTGCCTTGGTCTGGAGAGAGCAGCTGATCAGTGGCAATGATATCATGGAAGGATTGTGTGTGTGCTTTGTGGCTGCTGCTAGGGAGAACTCTGTCATGGACCTCAGGAGCACCCATGGGTTTTCAGCTGGGCTCAGGCATTGCTCCTTTGTGTGACTACTTCAAAAAAGACACTTAAAATGTCACGTACGTGTGAAGTAAAAGTAATGAAGCACATTCTGGAGACTGTGGATAGTGCTGGGAAGTCCCTACGCAATCAAGGATTCAGGCATCTTCACTATTACTAAATATGGCCTGAAAATTCATACTTCATCTGCTTTTACTCATAACCCAAACAATTGTGTAAACCTCCCCTGCACACAGGCTTTGGTAAGGCAGCTGGGTAGAGTCCAGGCACCCACATCTAGGAAACTGCGCTTAGTTTGACAGAAGAAACCAGGGTTTTTTACTTCGTGGTGTCTACAAGGCAGCATTTGTTGTTCATAGGATCAAAGGCCTTTTAATCACATTGTATCCTGAGCTATTCAGGTGAAACACAAAATGTTTGGGGAATCCCATGATGTTTGTATCACATTTGAGGGACACATGCATTTATTTCATAATTAGTTATATGGAATGGGGTGGGGAGGATCAGAGTGGTCCAGGAAAGCCGTAAGGAAAACTGCAGTCAGTGATACCCAGGCAATTGTTATGTAGAGTTTGAGTGCTTGGGTTTGTAGAAAAGAAACATCCCTTTTTAGTCTGAGACTGTGGATTATTGTATGCCATAGACCTTCCTCTGGAAATCATGTGCCTTCCTGAAAAGGAAGAGAAAATGAGCTTGGGAGATCAGATTCGTCTTGACTTCAGTCCTTTGTTGTCTTGAGTGGTGGGGTTATTCCATTGTAACAGAGAGCATTATTGGGTCTGCTGGGGTTTGGGTTTGTTTGTTTTCCTCTCTTACAGCAAAGAAAAGGAGTCAGTCAGATCTCTGGATTAATTAAAAATGCCCCAAGACCTCCTCCCATGGCTTTTGCAAAGTGGCAGCCTTGCCTAACCTTGGCATGGAGGTCCTGGGTCACAGAGAGGAGCACTGCTGGCAGCCCAGGCCTCTTATAGGCCTGGTGAGAGCTAAGAGAAGCTTGACTGCCCATGGAGACCTGCTAGATGTCCACTTCTTTCTGTGGTTTCCAGCTGTGGGGCCTGACAAGGCAACTCATTCAAAAACTATGGCTTCATTTGGGCAGTGTCTGTTGAGTCTGACAGAAGGTTGTAGGACGTATCAGGAGTTCCATGGGAGTCTTGCTCTGCTGTCTGCAGCTGCAGATGGAAATGCCCCACTGAGAAGCTGTTGCCTGGTTCCACTTGCTTTCTGACCATCAAGCTGCCCTGCTTCTCTTCTCTTTCCAAAGACTCAAAGCTTAGATCTGCTTCACATTCCTGGCTGAAAGGCAGGAGATGCAGAAGGGAAGCAGAGGAAGCTGATAATACTGTTGGATTTGGCCTGTATTTCTGGGAGAGGATGTAAGGAAGAGCTAATTACTTCTTTTTATCAGAAAACTCAGACTGTAGCAAGTTTGCTTGGAAGAACTTTATTCCCAGAGCACCACTCTAGCTTGTGATTAATGCTTTAGCTGATAGCACTGAGTATCGTGTGTGGGCAGGAGCTGGGCTGTAGTGGTTGGTATGCCTGTGCATTGGCTGCATGACAGATGGAAAAACACAAGCCAAAATCATCAGGTTCTTAACCTATTCATGACACAAAGCTGCTGCTCTGACACTGTGACTAATTTCCCTTTTTATGTTGTTTCTTGCCAGACAGACACAATTTCACTGGAAATCAGGACGCTGTATCCTTCTGTACCTGAAGATGCAGAACAAAGAGCAGAAAATTTGTTTGTTAAAGAGGTAAAAGTCTTTAATTTGAAATGAACTGAAGAGTTTGGGAGAGTTGTTCTGTGATTGCAATGAACTTTTTTTCTTTTCTCATTATTGAGGTGATTTGAATCACCTCAATAAAGGTTTGAATTTTGGAGGCAAGAATGAGGGGGAGGGCTGATAGCATATCTGCAGGTGCTTGTTCTGAGATGTTTGTAGCAAGAAAAATTGCAAACACGGTGAACTAGCCTCTCATATTTTCCAGCTGCATTCCCTGACACTGCTAAGCCACCAATATTGATGTTGGTATTTTGACATGAGTGTTAATCACTGGTGGTCTGAATGCACTTTGTACTTGGAAAATATTGGTATCTTTCCAAACCAAGAACTATTTGACACTGGTTTAGACTCTTAGAGTTATTACAAGGTATGTGTCTTATTTGGAGGTGTATGTGACAGCTATCTGAGGAGTGGTTGCAGTGTGAGGGATATGTAAGAGTTTATATTTATTGTCTGTTCTCCCATGGCTGTTAGAGCTCCACCAGGAGTCATTACAGAATCTTGTCATGGTGGGTGTTGGAAGTGACCTTTGCAAATCATTTAGTCCAGCCCTCCTCCTACAGAAAAGTCACCCAGAACAGGTTGCCCAGGACTGCACCGTACAGTCAGGTTTGGAATCTCTCCAGAGAAGAAGACTCCACAACCTCTCTGGGAATCCTGGTCTAGTGCTCCAGCACGCTCACCATAAAGTTTTCCCTTGTACTCAGGTGGAACCTCCTATTTTCATTTGTGCCTGTTGCCCCTTATCCTGTCACTGGGCACCACTGAAAAGAATCTGCCCACCATCCTCTTGATCCTCCCCTTCCTTTAGATATTGATAAGCAATGAGAAGATTCCCCTCTCAGTCTTTTCTTCTAAACAGCCTCAGGTCTCAGCCTTTCCTTATTAGAGAGATGTTTCAGGCCCCTCATCATCTTTGCAGCCTTCTATGTACCTGCTCTACCTTTACAAAAGCCTATAGCTGCAGTGTTTTCATACCTGCTCTCAGATTTTAGGAGAAGATGACTCTTCCTGCTGCCCCACAGTCACTGGTTTTACCATTCTGGAAGACACTGAAGGTGTTGGCTGCACTGTTCAAAGGAATTTAGATGCCTTCTTGAACCTTCCCTGTCTTTCACTAGAGATGTACATTATAGCTGAGCATTTACATTACCAAAACCGATCGTTGGAATCAAATTTCCAACCAGCTTCTGTAAGGGATTTAATTCCAATTCAATCCAATTAGAGACTTATTATTAGTCTCTAATATGTGTGTACTCTGCCTTTTCCCCTCAGATTGGGGTTTTTCAAACCTGGCTGCCAGGTTTGAATGAGTGTGGGCTCTTTCTTGTGCACTGTAACTGCAGGATAGTTTGTGGAGGAAAAGACAGATGCAGCTAAACACAGAGATTATTAAAAATTAGATCTAAAATTAGACAGAAAAGGTAGCTGTTGAATCACATGGAACAAGACATTTTCCAGGCTGGCCCTATTTCTCTTCAGCAGGTCTAGAAGGAGCAATAAAACCTTCTTGCCAGCTCAGATTGCCTGAACTTTGCCATCTTTCTTAATCTGACAGGAGGTTTGGGAGGTAACACAGTTTGTGGCATTACCTACCTTTTCAGAAGCCTTGCTGCCCTTTCAGCACTTTGGGGTGTGCTCTTTGAGGTTCTACAGGCTGCAAGGCCAGCACTGTGCTCATGGCTCTGCATAGAAAATGATGGGTCTAAAAATGGAATGTGATGCACAGGGCCTCAGAATCGTTAGAGCTGAGCATTATGAGGGGAAGCTGCTGACAACCTGGTAAAATACATATTGAGCACATGTTATTAGCTTCCTTTGCTACAGCAGTGAGCCGAGGGGAGGGGGAGAGGAGAGCAAAGCAATGGAAAAAACCAGTACTACAGAGCTAAGCCTGTGCATAAAATAGTAGCAGGGTAAGACCCTTTTTGAAAGTAGTAATGAGTATATTCCACTTTGTCCCAAACCCAAAAGCTATATATTAACCCTTTGTCCCCAGGAAAAGGATGGCTTCTAGTCCAAAATAAAGTAAACCTGAGTACAGGGTGCTGTGAAGATCTGTGGTTGTAGTCCACTGCAGCAATTGCACAGATCTGTTCTGACCCAGCGGCAATCTCTGGTGTTCCAGGCTGGCATTCAGTGCTCCTGGAGAGATGAGAGGCCTTCTTACTCTTCAAGAAGGACAATGAGGGGCTGAAACATGTCCAAAGAGGAACAAAAAAGCTGGTGAAGAGCCTAGAGCACAAGTCCTCTAAGGAGTGGCTGAGGGATCTGGGGTCGTTTAGCCTGGAGAGAAGGAGGCTGAGGGGAGACCTTGCTCTCTACAACTCCCTGAGAGGAGGTTGGTCTGAGGTGGGGATTGGTCTCTCCTGCTGAAACTGTAAAATGAAAATTAAATTAAGGAGACTTGAATAAGTAAATGCCCTAAGTGTCTTTTATAGGATGCAAAGACAATAAATACTTTATGTTGTGATTGAGTAATGTCTGAGTCCCTCCAACATATACCTAATTGTTAGGTATATTCTAAAGATATTACTTCGATAAGCAATTGGAAGGCTCTGTGAGCAATGTCATGCCTATTCCCATCACAGGGCAAAGCAAAGAGCCATCTCTGCAGCTTCCCCTACAGCTTTGTGGCCACATCAGCTCTGGAAGGTCTTTGCCTTCAGCTTCCAAGCTCTTGCATGGCCTTCTCTACTGTTCAACATCTCCTGCTTCCCACTTCAGCAACAGCCACTCCTCAAGCGTGAGTGAGGTGACATTTTCACTGCAAAGAGCCCAGTTGTTCCACAAAGTACTTTGATCATCTGTGCATCTGTGTTTCTGAAGACCACATACCCAGCACTCTCTTAGTGATAATATATGCAGGGGAGTTGTTTTCAAACATTCCAAATTGTGTTTTTCATTCATGTTTCTTTCACTTCCCATTCCCTTTTCTTTTTCCCCTCCCCAGAATGTTACTTGTGTTGCAGGGTAAATATATGTATTTTTTTATTTATTTATTTTAAGTGGCTCTTTCACTTGGTAGCCATCACCCTGTCATCACCAGAACCACAACTAGGAAGCTACAGGTGGAAAAAGCTTACAGGCCTGTCTGGATCTCTAAGGAAAAAATAAACCAGCTGGGCAACAAGAAATAAAGAAATTGCCTGGATATGATAGAGTCCTTGGGAGTGGGCTGTGCAGCCTGCCTGATCAACAGTGCAGGAGAAATGTGCCAGGCCTTCCACATCCCAAAGCATCCATTTCTCCAGCTGTATTTCTTCTCCCCCACAGTCTCCTTAAACTCCACATCCCCTATACTCATGCCTCTGCTCTTTGCCAGGACCATCTCTGGCCTCTTGGTGAAATCTCTGCCTCTAGAAATGTTTTGCTGGCTCCTCAGAAGTCAGGTTTGCATGTATTTCTCCTCACTGCTAAAATTCAGGCTCCAGCAATAACTTCTAATTACAAATAAAATTATTAAAATCCACTAGAGTCAGCCAAAGGGTTTGGGTTGTCATTGGGATATTGTGAAGAGAAAATGCTGTTCTGTTTGGGGTGGTTTTTTACCTAGATCTAGTTGCTGTGGATAGAAGCAACAAGCTCATTCAAGACCAGTGTTAGCTGTGGCTTGCCTTGTATGAATTCAGTGACTGATACTTGAATGTGCTTCTTGTCCCCTTTGAGTTTTGTTTTGATTAGCTTTTTCTTAGAGGAGCACAGTAAACCTTTAGAGTTATACATTAAAATACTGTGGCCTGCTCTATGTTATTCAGAACTGTGCTTTTGAACACATCAGCCTATAATGCTCACAATCAAAGCCTGCATTGAGAATTCTCTGTGGACTTTAATTGCATCTGTTGAGGAGATTACTAAATAAAGAAAGTACCACAGGGAAGAAGTGGTCATTTCTATAGAAGATGCAGTTGGTCTTTATATTTCCAAGCAGACACTGAATGAAGTGTGAATTGGAGGGTCTATGCACATCCTCACAACATTCATTGAAGGAGCTGTCCGTGGCCTCATGGAGTATAGGGTCTATGTGGATCCTCTAAGAGCATTCTCAGAGCCCAGGTGACTATCTAATAGTTGAACCAAAATTTTGATCATGCAACTGCAAGAGTGACCAAGTTGTTGTATGAAGATTCACATAACAGGTTCATTGTTGTTCTGTTTCTCTCTATTCAAAGGCAGAGTGCAAATGACTTTGGAGTGGTGTAGGACCACATGGTTGTCAGTGGTAGGCTTTGGGCCTGACCCTGCTAGGTGCAGTTAGTCACAGTGCAATAGCATTATGTTAATTCCCAGAGAATATGTTGTTATTTCATGTTGTCTGATGGTCACAGTTTACCCTGCATCCTGTAGGATAATGAGGTTTTGCATCAGACCAAGATGTAGAAGCTAGATGTACATGAGATGCGTTCACTGCTGACTGTCTTTCATTGTGCTCAGTTCAGTGTCAGGGTGGGAGAGAAGCGCCTGTAAATATCCCTTCACTTCCATGCTGCCTTTTCCATCTCTAAAACAAATAAAGCTGTCACAGAAGACTGTGACCACACCCAAGATGAATTCCTGAATTAATTTATGGCTGCATATTCTACATGTCTTCCGTGAGATTTGAAAGGGGAATCTGTTAAACCAGTGCTGAGTAATTCAGGAAGCACCACCACTGAGTTTTCAGCCTATCTCACTTTCTGCTCCCACAGACTGATAATCTCATCTCTGTACCCCTTTGTTGCCCTTTCTTCTACTTTCTCTGTGTACTTTTGGTATTTAAACATTTTTGATCTATCCTTTATTCCATTCTCTTTGCCTCCTGGAATCCTTCCCATGCCTTTCTGTGAGACTCTCTTCCCTGTTCCCACCTCAGATGCCTTTCAGTGCTGCTGCTTCTTTTTCTGCTGTAGATCTCCACCATCTTCCTTCCTGATGTGCCTCCTGTTTCCTAACAGGGTAAATTCTTCAGCATACTGTACAAATTTCATAGAATATTTTGGGTTGGAAGGGGACTTAGAGATCATCTAGTCCACTAGACCAGCTTGCTCAAAAGCCCCATCTAACCTGGCCTTGAACACTTCAGGGGAGGAATATGACATATCTTTACCCAGTTTGTGTTTTACACTCTGTAGTAAGAATCAGTGGGAATTCTGACAGTGTGTCATTTTTCTTATTGTAGATGTGTGCCTTAGCAATAACTGTAGATATCTCATGGATCTTGTGGCCTTTTAAAGTGTGGTGCTGTCTTCAATTGCAGTGATCAAAGTCCTGCATCAAATAAATCAGTTCCTCTGGTCTGTTTGACAGCACAGCAAAGCCCTTTGGTATGGTTTTCATCCAGATCTGGTTCTCTTCTTTAAGTGAGATTGATATATTAATAATGATTTCAACAGAGGAATGCAAAAGTAGCAAGAGTGTTTTTAGGAAAGAAAAACTGCAAGGAGATGATGACTGAGCAAATTCAGTGTGGAAATGAAAATGAGACTTGTGAGAAATGATGAATCCTATTAATACGTTCTGGGGTGTTATTAGGAGGTTGAGTATCAATCCTTAAGAGCAGAACAGGAAGAGAGCTTCTGCTGAAACAAGGGGAAATAAAAGAAGTAGGACAAATGTAGTTAGAAAGCAATGAGGCAGGATGCAAACAAAAATGTGTAAGTAATGTCCATGGAGAAAGTCAGACCTAAACTGTGCAATGTCTTTTGAGGCAGTAGTGATACAATTTGCTTCCTATAGAGCGGATGAGAATCAGTAAAGCATGTTAAACTGCTATCAGTCCTCTCCTCCATCATGAGTGATTCAGTGTGGTTGATTTAAAAGGGAAATTGTGCTTCAAAATGTGGAAACATATGAATAGCTTTCCTTTAAGAGCTGTGCACCCAGCTATGAAAGAGAAGAATCTCTGCCTTCTAGAACAAAGGACTCCCTCGGGTCCTTTCTAGTTCTCTACCATTCTTGGCTCTAACCAGTCGTAGTAATCCTCTTGTTGTTTGTTTTTTCTCTTTAGGCTTGTAAATACTACAATTCCCAGTGGCATGTTGTGAACTACAAATACGAGCAGTATTCAGAGGACTTCCGACACTTACCGCAGTAAGACCCTAGCAGAAGTTCTTCTTTTTTTTCTTTTCATTGTTCCCTGCTAGCTTTGTGTCATTTTGCTGAGCTTTGCCCATATTTGCACTCTCTTCTGTCTCGTGTGCTCTGCTTGTTTTACAGTGCCTTGCATTTTTAAAAAGGGGAAGAAAGGTCCTTCAGCAAAAGTTCAGGACTCTGCAGAATTCACCAGTATCAACAAACTGTTAGTGCTGATTCAAACGCTCCGAGGCGTATTTGCGTATTCAAAGCACAGTTGATACAGGAAAGCTGGCTCTCCCTTTTCCTTAATAATGCATAAATGTCACTCACCTTTAGCTGGGATTAGTTCTACTTTTAGCTACCCTGTGTAACAGCAGAGTAGGATTTCAGCGATGAGCGGTGCCGTGCAGAACTGGGTGCATTGCGCTCAGCTGTGGTGATAAAGGGCCGCGGGAAGGTGCAAGTGTCTGAGCATCCCATCTGTGCTCGGAGGCAGGGTGTCAAAATGAGCATAAAGGTTTTAGGAGGAGAAGGATCAAGTTCCTGCATTTGTGTGGAAAGAAATTAAGAAATTGGTGCCTGTTCATCATGTGTAAGTTTCTACCTGTGCTTCTGTTTCTGACAGGTTTGTATCTAAGAACTGTTTCAGGGAGTAGTTAATGAGTGATAGAATCATTTTGGCTGGGAAAGAAATTTAACATCCCAGAGTCCAATCATTAACTCAGTACTGCCAGGTCACCACTAACATGTCTCTCAGCGCTGCATCTACATGGCTTTTAAATCCCTTCAGACTCCACCACTTCCTGGGCAGCCTGTTCCAGTGCTTGACAACACTCTGGGGGAAGAAATTGTTCCTAATGCCCAAATTAAGCCTCCCCTGGTACAACTTGAGGCTATTTCCTCTTGTCCTATTGCTTATTTCTTGGGAGAAGAAACTGACCTCCCCCTCTCTCCAGCCCCCATTTAGGTAGTTGTAGAGGGTGAAAAGGTCTCCCTTAGCCTCCTTTTCTCCAGGCTGAACAAACCCTGGTTCCCTAAGCTGCTTCCCAGGAGTCTTGGGCTCCAGACCCTCCACAAACTTCATTGCCCTTTTCTGGGTACACTCCAGCACCTCCATGTCCTTGAAATCCCTGAGTGCCTAAACAGGGCTGTGTTACTAACTCCTTTACTGGAATTCATAACATTCAGATCATTGATACTGTATGAAAAACAGTTGTTATGTGCACAGAACACAGGAAGAGGAACTCTAAGCTCGTGTGGGATGGAAACCAGTGCTAACTAAACATACAGATGCAGGAATCAATAAACTGATTTTCCTGGTCCCTTTAGATGCAGTGTCCAAAGCGGTCTGTGCTGCAGCTTGCCCTCAGATCTGTGTTCTCTCTTGTCTGGTGCTGTCTTTACAGACAGTGGCTGTGGTAGTACCACAAGCCATTAAGAGCAGTTTTGCTGAGAGGGGATTATAAGCCTGCCTTTTCTGAAGTACCCAATGTCCTGATTGGTTTAGACCCTTAATGCATTTAGTGCTCAAGAAGGCGGCTTGCATCACAGCGGTTTTCTGTCTAACCTTAAGCATCTTCACTCTTATGAAATATGTATTTGACAGACAGACATTACTCTGCACAAAAGGATGCCTGAGCTGCTATGTGCATACTCTTCTGTGAAGCATATTTTAACATGGTACTTAAAATGAACTGCTTTCCTGAGTTCATGCCCCAGGGATGTTATGATGTCTCACACCTTTTTTTACCCCTTGCACAGAGGATTATAACAAAACAAGAGATACATTTTTATCTTGTATCAGAACACAGTGCTCAAGAATTGTGTAGCTGCAGCTCTGGTTATGTTTCAGAAGGAAAGTTATACCAGGAGTGTCTGTATTTTGTTTTCTCTAAGTTGATGCAGCATAACCTTAAACGGAGTTGGTCTGGAGTCCACCTGGTTTCATATCATATCTGGCCTCTTCGTCATCAAGGGACCATGATTTGCACATACATGTTGCGAAGGTCATGCCCAAAGCTACCTTCAGGTTTCACTAGAAGAAGGACATTGAGGTGGCAGGGTGTGTCCAAAGAAGGGCAGCAAAGCTAGTGAATGGGCTAGAGCACAACTCTTCTGAGGAGCCACTGGGGGAACTGAGGTTGTTCAGCCTGGAGAACAGGAGGCTCAGGGAAAATCTTCTTGCTCTCTGCAACGCACTCTGAAAGGATGGAGGAGCAAAGTGGGGGTTGGTCTCTTCTCCCAATTAACAAGTGATAGGATGAGAGGAAATGGCTTCAGCTGTGCCAAGGGAGGATTAGCCTGGACATTTCTTCACATAGTGGTTAAGCATTTTAACAGGCTGCTCAGGGAAACGGTGGAGTCACCATCCCTGGAGAGATTTAAAAGTATGTAGAGATGGTGCTGAGGGCCATGATACACTGGCATCCTGACAGTGCTCTCTTAACAGTTGGACTTGATGATCTTGGAGGTCTTTTCCAACCTTAATGATTCTATTGTTGTGAAATCTCCTGATTAAAAAGTGATTTGATGGGTTTTTGTAGTGTCAGATCTCACTGCTTATAGCTTTGGATGCCCAGTTTCCACAGTTTGTTGTTTCAGAAATCTGAGCATGTAGTTATATCAACTCCTTCAGAGGAAATCATTGTATCAGGGAAGATTGGATGGGTGTTAGGTGTAGCTTTGTGTCACAAGAAAGGGACATCATTTACAGTACCAGACCTAACTGTAGCTGAAGTACTTCATTCCCTGACTGTGTATGAAACCTTCCCATGGGATTTCCAGTTTGGAAACACACAAATTGCAACAGCCTTCAGCACAGCTGCATAATTTCATATTTCTCTGTGCATGGTGCAGTTCCACCAAAGTAGTGTTATGGCACTGGGGAAGGGCCCAGCAATGTGCACAAAAACATGACCAAAATGTTTAGCAGTTGCTTTAGTTATACTCTGTGTTCCTTTTTTGAGGTTTTTCTCAGGTCTCTCAGCCCCTGAAATTCCTCTCTCTGAGCTCTCACTACCCCATTTTGCATCATTTTTGATGCTTTGTGCTGGTATGTTCATGCTTCTTGAGCAAGGGGAAGGGTAGGGGAAGAGCAGGGCTTGCTTAGTGTGTGCTGTGGTGACCATGTGTCTGGGAACAGAAATGGTCACTAGCAAGGTTTTTGTTGTTGTTTGTAGAAAACTTGGAACATAGAATCATAGATTAGTTTGGGTTGGAAGGGGCGGCTTTGAATTGTGTATTTGCTGTTACTCATGTGCGCAGTCAGATGCTTGGCTTTCTCATATTGAAGATTGGTTTCAAGTCCACAATATGAAGATTTTAAATGGTCCCTCAGCAAAAAGACATCCCTGTATTTTTAGAAAGTGCTTTAAGGCTGAGTTCATCCTGTTGAGTAGGAAAATGTGTCTTCAAATACAGAAGAAATGTGGCAGCTTTAAGCTGAACTGTCTAATGTTCTCGGTTGGAAAAAGCTATTAAAGGGTTCATGCTAATTTTGGGTGACAGCCTTAAAGGGGTTAAGTCTGGAAATGGTTTGGGGTTTGTTGCCTTTTGTGGTGGAAGAGCAGTGAACAGTACAAGTGGTGTTTCATTGTTTGCATAGAACTGTTGCAATTTCATACTATTGGGGGGGAAGAAAGTGTGTGTGTGTATATATATGGCTTAAGAAAAGAAGCAGTGTTTTGAAACTAGAATGCTTTGTAAAGGAGGTAGTGGGACACTGCAATGGAACGTCACTGCAGTAGGTGTGCTGAAGGTGTTGTGGCGGCTCGGGATAGTTCCCTGAAATAAGAGGTGCATAATTATTTCAAACTAATAAATGAAAGCTATTTTTCCTGCATTCCCAGAAATGAATATAGACCAGAGAAACTGCCATCACATTCCTTTGAAATCGACCACGAAGATGTGGATAAGGATGAAGTATGTATTTATTCCGCTTTCTGGTGGGGTATTTTTTCCCCAGGGGAAGAGTGCTTTAATATAAAATGCTTTATAGTGCTTTAATATAAAATAAAGAATGATAATTGAGGCTTGTTATCTCCTATAAAATATTTCATATTTTAAATAACTCTGAAGTCAGGAGAGCAGCTTTGTCTCTTCTGTCATCACATGCACAGCGGGCGTATTAATAACCTCTTATTTACAAAGGAGTGAAAGGATGATTATTTGCTGTCAAGCAGATACTCACACATTAGGGTGGTGGGGGTTTTTTCCCCCTCTTAGAATTCAGAAAGCAAATCCATGCAATATTAATCATGTCTTTCACACAGGATACAACGTCCCACTCATCTTCAAAAGGTGGTGGTGGAGGAGGAGGAGGAGGGTTATCAGCAGGAGTTTACAAGTCTGGCTGGCTTTATAAAGGGAATTTCAACAGCACTGTAAACAATAGCATCACCGTGCGGGTAAGGGACTTTGTTCTTTATTCCACGTGGATTTATATCCCCCCCAGAGGCAAATTTGTTTACCATTGTCATTTAGCTGTTTTAAATGGGTTTAAATGATAGTATTAAGGGAAATGAAAGTGATTTTGCACTTACCTGCAAAATGGCATGACTGAAGTGCAGCTGGGAGTTGCCTGTTGCTTAAGACCCGTGAATAAAGTGTAAACAATCTGCAGCACAACAATTATCAGACTTTTTTTCCCCCCTTTCTCTTCAGTCCTTCAAAAAGCGCTACTTCCAGCTAACCCAGTTGTCAGATAACTCCTATATTATGAATTTTTATAAGGATGAGAAAATATCAAAGGAGCCAAAGGGATGTATTTTCCTGGATTCTTGCACAGGAGTTGTACAGGTAAGTTCCAGTTTATTTCATTGTGTTGTCGGGTGTCAGAGCATTAAAAAGTCAAGCAGAAGAACACATGCACTATGAAATAGTGGTCTCATTAGCAGCTTCATGAAGTGAAAACACCATTAGTTCTGCTCTTTAAATTGGTGCAGGCAGTCAAACTAACAGGTTACAGGAACCCAAGCTGACTTCTCTTACTTGAGATTTTGGATTGGGTGAACTCATTTGCTTTTTCACTGAGCAAGTGTCTATGGCTTAGCACTGCTCAGTACCTTTTAGAGTGTCTGGTGTGCTGCAGGATACTCAGGCTTTGAAGACACACTCTTCAGACCCCTATGACTTGTAGCAATGCTGTTCTTTGCCATCCAAAATCTTTCATTATTCCACTTGTGAGGTGTTTCCTACTGTTTGAAGTGTGATTGTCCATAGTTTCAGATTTCTGTGGCTAAATAGAAGATGTTTGTCCATAGAAGAGTTCAAGATGCACAAACACCCAACAATAAGTTTTTGCTAATATCACATTGCTTGGATTTTCTTCAAAGCCTCTGAATTTTGCTGGAATGCTGTTTTTTAAGCAGTGGTCACATGCAAGTCCATCATACAGGTGCCTTTTTCTGCACCTTCTTCTGGTTCTAGCATTTCTTTATTTAATTTTTTTTCTCCTCTCATCCCAACAGAATAACAGGCTTAGGAAACACGCCTTTGAGTTGAAAATGAATGACCTCACATACTTTGTCCTGGCAGCTGAAAATGAACAGGATATGGATGACTGGATTTCCACTCTCAACAAAATCCTGCAAATAAATCCAGAGGGAACCATTCAGGAGAGGAAAAGCGCAGATCTGACTGATCTGAAACTTGGTAAGAATGAGCAGTCTCTTGCATTGGAATTTATTTTTAAACAAATGCAAAAAAATTGAACTTTCAGATCTCACTATTGAATCATTTTAACCGCCTCAGTCTCTGATGAATTCTGTGCCAATCGATTCCTGTCGAAGCAGCATCTGTCTTTTGGCAGTCCCTGGAGGACGTCAGATGATTCCTCACAGATCATTTTCAAAAGACTGTGGGGGAGTTAAAGCTGCTCCCCACAAAGTCAGATGGAGCAACACAGCTTGGCTTTGCTTACACAGCTCTTTGTCAAATACAGTCCTCTCTGTCAATGATATTGTAGTACTTTGTATTTCAGTGCCTGGGGAGTCTGAAGGTTTTAAAGCATTTTGTGCTGCAGAGAGGGTAGATCAGTTCTTTTTCCAAGGTTTTGTTTTCTTTAAAAATCTTTTCCTTGGAAGCTTTACTGGCTTTTGGTTTCTTGCTTTTGTGAGTTTGTGTATTAATATGCTTTCTCCGTGGAAGAAAGTCTTGGATGCTCTGTTGTACTGTGCTCTTTCCACGGCAGTAACTCATTCCTCCACATCATAAATCCCCGTTTGGTTTGGATGAACCCCAGCTGAAGTTCTGAGGCTGAAAACACTTGAAACCTTAATACAGATCTGCACTGCTTGTGCTCTCAGCTAAATCAAAGTGTTGAGTCCACATGGGTCTGAATCCTGGGGAAGTTCAGACCTGTTTGAAGGCCTGATGTTGATAGTATAGTCTGGTTTTGGAGGGATGACATACTCATTATACAACTAAAGATGTTTTTATAATCTGGAAATAGAAAAGAATTGCACTTCAGAATCAGAGAAGTGCTTTTGAAAATCCCACCCATGGGGGAAATCAATGAAACAGGGAGAAATATGTGCATAAAAGGTCAAAGACATAAGGGGAACAGAAAGCAGACGACTTTGCTGGTAAAAACCCTAATAACAAGCAGCAGGAATGTGCTACAGAGTTGACTTGTCAAAAGGCGTGATGCTTTCTTGGCAGAAGAGCCCTGAGTGCCTGTAATGGGCTGAGGGTCCAAATGAAAGCAGAATGGACCGTAGTGAACTCACAAAGCAAAGAATAGGCTGTGCTCTGAAGATCTCGTGGAGTGCAGGCTGCATCCCGCCCCTTCCCAAAAGGCAAGGTCCTGCCTGCCTCCCTGAAGACTTCCTTTACTGGGAGTCCTGAATCTTCTAGACATAAACCCTTGGTGCTGTCTTGGAAGGGATGGAAAGAGCAAGGGAAGGTGTCTCTGTTGTAGGTATGATGTCTGTGTCAGACCCCTCCCTGAGAAGACACAGGCCTCTTGTTTGAAAGCTTAAATAAGGACCAGTGAGCACCAATGGGAGATGAGGTGGAGGAGGACAGAGGCTTTCATTAATATCTCTTCCACTTGTTACCGTGATGATACCAAAGGGAGTAAAAAGAAGTATCATGGGGAAAGATTTCCTTAAACCCAGTGGTGATTGTGAGTATAATATGAAACATCTGTTTGTTTTTGGTTTGTTTTTTCCAGACCCTGCAGAGGTTCCAGTGAATTGTGACTGCTCTCAAGAAGAGACTGATTCTTCAGAGAACACCTTGCACCCAGACTTTGCAAAAGTAATGGGTGTTATATTTGTCTTTACAGGCTCAGCAGGAAGTCTGCTGCTAGGTGAAAAGTGTCTGCTTGTAGGTGACCATTAGTGCTGGGAAAGGTTTGAAAATACACAGCCCCTTGTGATTGTTAGAGTCGTGACAGGGATGATGAGCAGTTTTGTTTGAAAGAGGAAAACCCAGCTGAATAGAAAGAAAGGATGTGCTGCCTAGAGTGGTTTTATTTAGCCCTATGAAGTCTGTAAAGGTCTGGTTGCTGCAGCTGTCTGTGAAATCTTTCCTCTCTTAAACTGCATTTCAGAAGAGCTTGGCCCTTGGAGAGCCAAGATTTCCTGTGTGAATTGGAGGGAAATGAGCAGTGAACTGCTCATCACCTCCTGTAATTTCATTGAAAATACATGTGGTGTCAGGGGAGGCCTTTTGTCCTCTGGATCTCATCAGCTGCTGCATGTGGATGAAAGAATTGTAGACTGTGCTGAGAATCTTTTAGGTGAAAAGCTGGATTGGAAACACTTCACTGCTTTTTTTCCCGAATGAATGTATGATCTGTTTGTGATCTTCTGTCAGTGACCTGGTGTAGATACTATCTGCCTACACAGCAGAATGCTGTTTGAGGACAGTGTTCAAATGGTCTTTGAGGATGATCTTCTTTCACAGATTTGCACTGAAAGCTGCAGATGCAAGTGGGGACAGAATTTGGTCCATGTTTTCCTGCAGGTTGTGTCCATAGATCTGAAGCAGTCGCCTGGAATTAAATACAAACAAACAAACCTTTCAAACCCAAAATGAAAACAAAGCAACCAACTAGATAAAATGTAACTGAGTTTGTTTTAAGGACAGCAGCAGCATCTGGACATCTCCTCTGTTTCTGTTGGTTTAATTAATGGAGACGTTTCACAGACCTCTGATGGCCTGCAAGGCTAAAATAGGTGGTCTGCATGTTGTGCAATGCTTATATTGCTCTTTAGGTGGTTAATTTCTGTTCCCTCACCTTGCTCTTCAGCCCTGGCTGCAGCAAGGATCTGTGGCCTGTCCCTAGTCCAGAGCAGCTATATTTCCTCATCCCATCTCTACCTAAACTAGTAGATCAGGGGCACAGTGGAACTTGCTTCTGTGAGCCAACTTGTAGGAGGGACATGTTGGAAAGCGAACACAGGGCTCTTCATCTTGCTGTGTTTCTTCAGCTTGTTACCTAATGTGTGTTGACAGTGTCATGGTATTATGAAAAACATGAAATATTGGATGGGATGTGACCAGGAGTATATCCTGTACCATGCCACCTATGGTTGCTGGTTGGGCAACCAGGAAGGTTGTGTGTGTGCCTACCTGTAAGGCTGATGTGCACTTCCCTCTTTCTTCTGATACAAGGGGTTTCTGTAGGACTGAGATTTTTTTTTTCCCTTGGCTCAGGAATCCCTAAAAGGATGTTACTGCAGTGATCCAGCACTGATCTCTTCCATAATAGATTCTTTAGTGGATGGATTCTTAATTCCATCCATTTTGGTGTTCCTTAGAAGTATATCAGAGCCTGAAAATCCCTGCCTGACAGTCTTATAACCTTCAAAGGGAGTTAACTGTTGCAGAAAGGAGAAGTGTTGTTACGAGGCAAACACTGATCATTCCTGTGGAAGTCTAACAGCTCTGTGGATTTCTGTTTGGTTTTGTGTTGTCTTTTGGTTTGGGGGTTTTTTCCTAATTTATTATCTGTCTCCACAGTACATCACAGAAACAGAGGAAACAGTGAAAGCCTCTCGCAACACAGAGCGACTAAATCTTTTCTCCTTGGATCCTGATATAGCAGTAAGGGAATTTATTTATTTGTTTAATTTCCCCTCAGGTTCATAGCAGTTTTAAAACACAGATGGTCTGAGCTAACTGGGTTAGCTAAGGCACCAAAGTGGTCTGGAGTCCAGCAAGCAACTAGGTACACCTGAGATGTTGGCTCTGAAGGGTGAGGGGAGCTGTCTCAAGTCCACAGAGATTTCTGTTGAGATTCTATCCATATTTGATCACAGCAAGGTTGAAGGTGGAAGTGACTGTGGAAGTCATCTGGTCTAGCTAAGCTTGGAGTTGTTAAAGCAAACAGAAAATATTACAGGAGCAGAACTTTCTCTTGTACTGGGAATATCACAAGATCAGTGTTTTCTTGTTTTTTAATTGCACTGAATCTGACTGCAAAACCAAGAATGGATATAAAAAGAAGTAGGAAGGTACAAAAAGCTGTGATGTGGAAAAAAATTGCAGCTGGAAATGTAGGGAATGCAGCTTTTTATCTTAAACTTGCTTCTAATTTAGTGTCAGAGTTCATGATTCAAAGACCATTTTTTGTTGCACTGGATGTACATTTGACAGTGATTTAACTGGAAACTATTTCAGTTGAGAAGAAGGCTTAAGCAGAATCAGGATCAGTATAGTCAAACTTCAACTTGTCAATCAACTGTAGTGCCATTATTAAAAGTACTAAGCTAACTGAAATAGAGGTGGGGAATGTAAGAAAGGAGAAAAGAAGGCAAAGTCTGAAATCTAATCCTAGAAGTGGTGTTACAGTCTGAAAATGTAAGGTTGTTTAATCTATATGAGGGCATTTAAAGCTACAGTTTCAGGAGCAGTAAGTAAACAAGGAACAAACAAATCTCTTCTAAAACTATAACAAACCTAACTTGGATCCATAATTATGCCTCTGACACTGCATATGTCCTCAGGCAATTGGTTTTGCTTCCTGATCTACGAATCCAGGCTACAATGATGTGCAGACACCAGTGAGCTTTTGAGGGCTTCAAGGGCTCCCGTGATAGTCAAGCCCTTTAACAAATGTAGTTAGTTTTGGAATGCCATGCTGTTCTCATGTGGAACTAATTGTCCAACTTATTTCAGTCATTGAATCCTCAGAAGAAGGAGTTTCCAGGGACAAACTTGGCGATCAAGCCATTTGAAGAAAAGCCTGCAAAGAGGATCCTGATAACTTGCAAATCCCTTACTTTGAATCTCCAGGCCTGTGTGACTGAAAATGAAAATGATCCCACAACTAATGTAAGCTGTGCTTATTTCCCTGCCATTTTTCCTTTTTTTCCTCTCTTTCTCTTCTTTCTCATTTCTTTGACCCCTCTCTCCTTCCCTCCTTTATTTCTTTTCCTTTTTCCTCTGGCTATTCCTTTTTCCTCTTTTCCTCTTTTCTCTGTGCACTTGTTACTTGGCCCCACTCTTTGGATTGAGTAATGAAACTTCTGAGTAATAGAAAGCTAGAAGCTGATGTAAATTGAAGACCTTTAGCTGCAATTCAGTGATGATTTAAAAATCTTGCAATCCTTGATTCTTAACAATTCCTATAGGAAGAACAAGTTCAAACTGCCAAGGCCTATGTAAGGAGACAACAAATACCAGTTGCTAGCGAGCTGTTGTTTTGTTGTTCAGAGAGAGAGAAACCAGGAATGAAGCAGATTAAATTACAGAAGATAAAGCAAAATAGAAAGGACTGGATGCTTCATTTAGTGGAAAAAACCCAGCACAAAACAAGACAAACCAGAAAATTTTGCTTATTCTTAGTTTAAGAGGAACAAGCAGAGAGAAGCAAGCTGTAGCTTTTAGTTAGTTCTCCTCACAAACAGGAAAGTTTTGCAAACTGTGGCAACTCAACTCTCATACATTACATATGAGACATTGATTTCTTTTATGGTGTTTTTTTCCTTCTGAAGATGACCTCTACATTGAGTGCACATTCAGCATGATGTAATCAATATGTTTTGCAGCTTTTTTTGGCAGGGTGGAATAACTGTTTAAATGAATTCATGATAGCTGTACCAAGGGCATGCAGTAATTCACTGTGTCTGAGTCTGAAAATGCAAGAGTCAGAAAAAGCACAGACTATTGTACCTGCTATGCATTGCCCTTTGTCTCCCAAGTCTTTAAGATTCTGATTTCTGCACAACTCAAAGGTGTTGCTTTGAGACTGATTTATTTCAGCAGAACTGTGGAGGCTCTTTGGAGGTTACTTACAGTCATAGGACTTAATTTCTATTCTATATCATATTTGTTTGCTTGCCTTTTGTCTTTTTCCTTGCTGCAGGAAGCTATTAATGGATTGGATTTTACCCCCTTACTCTCAGTTACCACCATATTGTGTTTCTGGTGTTTTCTTCAGGTAGAGCCTTTCTTTGTGAGCGTGGCTCTGTATGATGTCAGGGATGGCAGGAAGATCTCTGCTGATTTCCATGTGGATTTGAACCACACCCTCGTTAGACAAATGCTTTCAGGTCCTTCTTCATCATTAGAAAATGGCACTGTTGAAAATACAGACTCAAATGAAACGGAAGAACCACAGGTCAAGGGGTTCCCAGAGGAATGGCTGAAATACCCAAAACAGGTATTCCACATGTGGCTTGTACTCATTTTTATCTGTGCTACCAGTGGCTCTTGGGTTCAAGAACACTTTTTTTTTTGTGTAGCAGTGGTACTTGTCTCCAGATGCTTGATTTTTGAGCTCCCTGTACAGGCCTTCACACCATTTACAATCAAAACCTAGAAAAAAGTTAATGTGTGCTATTTAGAGAAACTGGCCATGTGTGCTGTGTTCTTTGGTTCATTTGCTGACATCTCCCAAGCCAGCCAAACAAAACCGTACTGTAAAGCAACTCCCAGATCCCGTGTTAATCACAGGCTACTTTCACAATCTTGCTGCTGCTGGAAACCTTACCCTCAAATCCCTTACCCTTTTCCTCTCCTGATCATTCCCCCAAGGTATGACTGATCTAGGCCATCATTTATGTGCTGTCCAAGAAGAACAGTTGGGTTAGGTGATGCTGATGTGCTTCTTGACCTGAGTCAGCCTGTTTGCAAGGTGCTGAGTGTGCACAAGCTCACTTCAGCCCTAGCAATGAGAGATAATAATCCTTGATAATTCTGTCTGGACTTGGTTTGTGACTGTTTCCATCAGCAGAGAGCATTGGGAGGATTTCATCGCTCCAGTGTCACAAGGCACTTTTTAACTACTCTCTTTTCTCCACAGGCTCTTTTCTCCATAAGTAATCCCCATTCTGAGATCGTGTTGGTGGCAAAAATAGAAAAGGTGCTTACAGGAAACATTGCCAGTAGTGCTGAGCCCTACATTAAGAATCCTGATTCTTTTAAGGTAATGTAACAAGAACCTCAGTTTCTTTGTTGTCAGCTTCAGCCTGTTGGAAGCCAGAGACATTACAAGCTGTGCTCGCAAACCTCACCACCCTATAGCTGCTGAGCACAAGCAGCTCACTGCAGGCACAGCTGAAGAAAGCAGATGTCCAAGCTCCAGTGGCTGAAGCATTATTTTGTCTGCAGCATGTGAATCCATTTGTGGTGCATCCCTGTGCTAGCTATGTCTTAGCAGAGTGAAATTCCCTTTCAGCCATCTTTTAACAATTTTGAGTTGCTGCACTTCATATATGAGCCAAGTTGGGCTAGGCAGCTCTTTCTCTTTGAGAGCAGGCAGTTGGGTTTGTCACAGTAAAGCACAATAACTGTAACTAACACAGTTCTGCCTGAAAGGGGTAGTGAAAGAATTTCAGCAGCATCATATTCAGTGGTTCCCAGTGACAGGACAAAGGGTAACAGACAAAAAACATAACCCAGGAAGTTCCATCTGAATATGAGGAAAAAATTGTTTCCTGTGAGGGTGCTGAAGCATTGCCCCAAGCTGCACAGAGAGGTTGTGAAGTATCCTTCTTTGGAGAGATTCTGAACCTGCCTGGGCATTGTGATCCTGGGCAGTCTGCGGGGGGTTTGCCCTGCTGTGGCAAGGGGGTTGGACTGGATGATTTCCAGAGGTCCTTTCCAACCCTCTACTGTACTGGGATTCTGGAATTCATCTGTAATATCTCTTCTGTCTACTCAGACACAATAGCAGCAGGGGAGTATTTGAATGTGATCTGTGCTGTGTTTTGGGTATTATGATGATGCTGATTAAATAATTCCTATTTTCTTTTCAGTGTGCACAGAAAGTGCTAAAATCCAACAAGCAGTTCTGCAGCAAGCTGGGGAAATACCGAATGCCATTTGCTTGGTCAGTGAGGTATGTATTAATTCTTTATATCATTTTATAAGCATCTTACAGGTTATTCTGCCCTGGGAATTGTCTTCTTTTGTTCTTTTTTTCTGCCTGAAGCTTTCTGCATGGTTTGGGACCTCAGAATAGCTCACAGCTTTATTATATCATTGTCCTATTTTTCACACAACCGAATGTTGGTGACTTTCTCACTTAATGTTACTGTGATGGAATCTGTTCTGCTGGTCTGTCATGAAGTTGCCAGGGAGTAGCAAAGGTGGCTGATAGAATGTCAGTTTATCATGAGCTCCAACATTGATTTGGTGCTAAAAAAATTACTAAAGGGACTTCAAAGTCACAGTTCTCACAAGAATTTCCTACAAAGATAATTACAGTCTGAAAGAGATCTAAAACATAGGAGTGCAAGTTTGAAGCTCTGTTCTTGTGATGGTGCCTGCCAAGTTTTAGGAATAATCTAATCAGGGACTTGGAGGTGATGGTGCCCCTAAAACAGTGCCTTGGGGTGATGTTGAAGGATTATGCTTGCATTGTCAGTGGTTAGTAGGTGACCAGGAGCTGTTATTTCCTCATTGGGCAGGTCAGTTGGGTTTTAGTATGAGTCAGTAATGGATTTTTGTTATTACTTTCCTCCTGCATAACATCTTGCTGGTCACATCCTCAATATTGAGACACATCTGTGCCTCTTGATCTCCTACCACATTAACTCACAAAGCCAGATACAGCTTTCTTCTTTTTGTTCTCCCTTCAAGTTCCTGTGTGTAATTCCTTTCTCTGCTCTCTTTTGTATTCTACTTTGCAGTCTTCTGCAATTACACAGACTCACAGATTGGGTTGGATTGGAAGGGACCTTAAAGGTCATCTAGTCCAACCCCCCTGCAGTGAGCAGGGACGTCTTGAACCCAGTCAGGTTGATCAGAGCCTGGTTCAACCTGCCCTGGGATGTTTCCAGAGAATGGGGGCATCTACTACCTATCAGGGCAACCTGGGACACCACGGGGTTGATTGCTGAATGAAAGCATTCATTCCTCTCTATGGCTTCTGTTCTGACCTTGGAGATCAGCCTGAAGATGCAGGGAAGAAGGCGGAGCGAGTGCAAGGTGAAAAAGTCACATTGTGGCTTTGCCCATGACCATGAGGGATGACTGTGTGCGTCTGATGTAGACATACAGAGCTGCAGAATTACAGTTTCCCTCACCAAGAATAGGTAAAAGCTTGTGATTTTAGAGTATGGTGCTTAGGTGGCACAGAAGAAAACACAGAGTGATGTACAGCTCTTTGCAGAGTTCATTTATTTTTCATTGCTGTGGATTTCTGTCGATATCCAGTAGGAACAGGAGAAGTATGTGCATGTTTAAGAGAAAAGCAGGTAATGTGTTCTGCTCTGTCATTGCCAGCTCTGGGATACTCATTAATATTTACTGCTGTTGGATAGCCAAAGGAGCATTCATCAAAATCCTATTGATGGGTGTCTCGTGGGCTGACAGAGCTACTTTCAAGTGTGCAATGGACTGTACGATGGCAAGAGGCTGGGGCTTGGCGTCAGGCTGACTTGAGGCTTTTTATTAACTCTGTCCTGACTACATGTGGTGTAGCCTGCAAACCTATCACTGCTGTAGCGATCTTCAGGTGGCATGATCTATTTTAACCAGTTCAGAGTCTTGCTAGTGGCTCAGACACGTGAACAGAGTGTAGGCATTCTTTTGCACCTCAAATACTCTTTTAAGTTGCAGTCTACTAACTACAGGAAGGACATTGAGATGCTGGAGTGGGTCCAGACATGAGCAACAAAGCTGGTGAAGGAACTAGAGCCCAAGTCTTCTGAGGAGAGGCTGAATGATGGTGTGAGATAACATGTTTTAAAAACCATTGACCAACTGCACCAAGTGTGTGAGCATGTTGGTATCAGTGACATTGCACAAGGAATTTATTTAGTTCTTTGGGTCAAATTCTGCACTCATTTACATCTCTTTAGGTATTAACATTACTGAGGACTCTCTCTGGTAAAACCAAAGTACAATTTGGCTCTTTAAAATCTATTTCTGTTTCCACAGCTTGAAAATAGAAGTTTCCACAGGAGACTATCACACTACAGGGGGAAAAAAATGGTTTGGCTCTGAGCAGAGCAAAACTCTGGGTTTGGAAATGTGGTTTCCAGTCATTTCATTCTGGCATTAACCATACTCCTGGGTTTGTGTGGAAATTTTCCCTCCTTAAAGCAGTTACAGATGCGATTTTTACGTACGCATTCAGCAAGCCAAAATCTTGACAGTTGAGTATTGTGCATGTGACTGAAACTCTTAGTGAGCTTATGTGACATCCAGTTTGCTAGCATCCTTCAAAAGCATGACTCAGGGTTCCTCCCTGGTTTCTTGCTGGCGCTGATGGGATCTGGTGTCTTGTCTGCTCTCGCAGGTATAATTACGGGATGTGTTAGAATTACAGCGTATCAGATACCTCCCCCGTTCTCATCTTCCTGCCAAAGCTTGCAAATATGTGCCTGAGCTACATACTGTAGATGAGGGGAAATGTCACTCACAGAGATCTGTTTTTACACTCCTTCAAACCTTCTCCATTCTCATAAAGTTCTTGTTCTAGAGCCTAATAGTTGAATCTTTCAGCAGCTCATGCAGCTGCTGGTCTGACTCTCAGCTGCTGTAGGTTGCTGTGGCTGCTAGTAGTGAAGCTGTGCTGATTTACAGTAGCTGCAGGTCTCATGCTCAATCTAACACTGGAGGTGAGCAGTTTTTCCACATCCAGTCCACCCCCAGAGCAGGTTGCCAGGATCACAATGTCCAGGCAGGTTTGGAATCTCTCTAGAGAAGCAGACTTCACAACCTCTCTGGGCAGCTTGGTCCAGTGTGCAGCACCCTCCATTCAAATGGAGCTTCCTGGGTTCCAGTTTGTGTCCATTGCCCCTTGTCCTATCACTGGGCGCCATTGAAAAGAGTCTGGTTCCATCTTTTAGGCTCCCACCCTTGATGAGCATTGATGACATCCCCTCTCAGTCTGCTCTTCTTCAGGCTGAACAGCCCCAGATCTATCAGCCATTCTTTGTTAGAGAGATGCTGCAGTTCCCTCATCATTGTAGCCACTGCTGGACTCTCTCCAGTAGTTTCCTGTTTCTCTTGAAATGGCAAGCCCAGAACTGGACACAATACTCCAGATGTGGCCTCACTAGGGTAGTTGGGGAGGACAAACTCCCTCATTGTGCTTATCACACTCTTCTTGAGAAGAAGAGTGCACCCCAGGAGATCATTTGCCTTCTTGCCCACAGAGCATATTGCAGATACTCTGGGCCTCCTAGGAAGCTTAGTACCACTGACTTGGGGTGAGATTCCAGCACAGACCTGTTTCCTTTTCCACTTGACCCACATCCATGCCTTGGGAAGTGCCCCTGCATCCTGCCGTGCTGAGCGGCAATTTACTTGGTGTCAGAGCCTGCTCTGGAATTAGCTAATAGGCTCCAACAGAGCCTGAGTTTGCTCAACATCACCTGGCAGAGGTGCAAATCACTCACTGAGTGTTTTAGCCTAATAACTGAAGATATTTGATGTGGTGTGTTGGTGTGGACCTTATTCTCTCTAACTGCTGGAGGCAAACCCCCAATAGAAGAGAACTGATTATTCTCACAGTTACAAAGAAACCAAGTAGTGTGCTTCTCCATGTTAATTAACTTAAGACACAGTGCATTTATACTTCTCCTTGGGATCCTCTTCCAAAGGTTTACTCGATTATTTTGCATCTGGCAACAATTTGTGCCGGTATCAATTCTTCTTCTCACTGGCAGTGGAACAGAGGAGTAAATTAAGGAAGGAAGACTGGCCAAATGATTCACAGAACAGCACTTAGTGTCAGGAACATTTTACTTTTGTTAAGCAATGTTTTTCATACTGCAGTTGAGTCCAAGGTTTGTTAATTTGGATGGCAGTTACATTATCCAGCCCAGCCTGCGTGTGTGACCCATGGGGATACACAGGGGCACTGGAATGTTTTAATTCAATCTTACAAGTGTCAATGAGCAGGAATGTAAATTTCAGGGAATGTTTTCCTGTGTTCACAACAGCTGATACTCACTGTTCCCAGTTATAAGCAGATACCCTTTTTTTTTCCCCATTTCATTTGTAGCTGTTTCACTAAAAACTGAGTCAGTGCTCCACAAACTTGTTTAGTGAAGAACAGCTAAGCCCCAGTGAGCTGCCGTCATTCTGCTGGAGCACAGAGAGCAGATTCAGTGCATAGGAAGAGTCTGTAGAAGTCTCTGAGCTGGTTCTGCAAAAGGATATGTTTCTTTCTATGGTGAGACATAGTGGTTGGGATTTAGCATCTCAACATGATTGCATTTAATTAAAATAATCCTGATTTTCACTGGATAGTAACTTCGTGGGTAAAGCTACCTGTTGATGTGATGAAGTCTTCAAAACGTTTCCTTGAAGTAAGGAGTCAGTCTCTTTGTTGACATGAGGGCCTATGTCCTTGATGTGTGGTAAAGCCACATCAGGCTCAGGGGTAGTGACTGTCAGACAGGAATGACCTCTCTGGGGCTGCCCCAGGAGCTGACCAAGAGGCTGGAGAAGATGGCTGTGCAGCCAGGTGATGTAGGGGCGGGTGGAAGTGTAGAGTTGACTCAGTGAGGTGCCCTACAATTCCAGCTTCCTCAAGTGCGACTTAGCTACAGGTGAGGGGCGAAATGATGGATGCTGAATGAGATGGGGATCTGTTCTAGCATTAAACCCCAGCAAAGAAGTATTTGCAGGACTAAGACTGCAGATGCAAGTAAACTGATTTTGCCTGTGGTCCTACAGATGTGTGAGGCTCTGCAGGGAGCACTGGAACCTGTGTTACAATTCCTATCACAGCCTTATTAAAGATTACACTACAATTTCAAATGTACAAGGGGGTATATACATACCTGTCTGGTTGAGTGTTTGTAAACATGTCATTCTTGTTTCTTTACAGACCAGTGTTTAAAGATAATCAAGGAAATGTCGACAGAGACTCCCGATTCTCACCTTTATTCAGGCAAGAAAGTAACAAAATTTCCATGGAAGACTTAATTAAACTAATAGCAGAATACAGAAGGTAAGGAACAGATTTTAATTTGCTTTGCCAATGAACAAAGGCTTTATTATGCTGTACAGAATAATATTCACAGCTTTTTTTTTTCCACTTCATTTAACACACTGCTGAAGCAGCAATGCTAAATTAGTGTTTCTCACATTAGCTTTAGGTTGGACTTTGCAGGAAAACTGAAACATTATTTGGCACGTTAATAAATGTTATAACTTATAGATAGTGAGTCCTTAAATTAGCTTGCACGAGGGTAAGTGCAGGTGAAGTAACCAACAAGGGAATATTATGTTAGGGGAAAAAAGAAGAGAAACAGAAAAAGAGAAATAGAAGTGTTTCCTCCCTCCTCTGTTTTGTTTGTTTGAGTCTCCATGACAAACTGCAGAGTGGATAAGGGAAGGAAAAAACTTCTCCTGAAGTTTGGCAGTGTGTAAGTTAGTGAGTAGTGGTTTGGCTTGATACTCTTCCACACAGGTGTAAATCAGATTAATTCTAGAGCAGAGTCTTTGTTTATGCTGGGTAAGTGATGTGAGAATTGAACTGTGGATTTCTTCCTGTCCATGCTACTCTTAAATATGCCCAGAAATTAATTAATCTAATTAACTTCTCCTGTTCCATTTATATAAAGTCAGATTGTAGAAAGTTAGAATGTCAGCTAGAAGATTTGGATCAGACCTTTAATCTCTTGTGCCTTCTGGTCAGGAAACTTCACTGCAATTATCACTGCGCACACTAGAGTCACGTCTGCTGGGTTTGTCTGTCTAAAGCATGTCCTAGATAAAATTGATTTAGCATCTCTTCTTACACTGCTTGGGCACAAGGACCGTGGCCTTTGCAGAATTCTTGATGCTGTGAACTCCTCGGCTTCCTTTTAGAGAGCATTTGATTCAAACCTTAGAAAGAAAAAGTGACTAAATTAATCTTCACAAGGTTAGGTTCATCAGTTTCTTCCTCTTTCACAAGGTATGCAGTAATATTGCTTGCAAAGAGAAAACAGGTTTGAGGCCAAGAAGGCAAAAAACAAAGAAACAAAAAATATCCCCAAACTAACCACATTTCTTTCCTGTTGTTGCATCTGATTTAATAGCCTGTAGGTGTGTGCTAAATGCGTTTCATCTCTATTTGCATCTTGGGTCACGGTCTGATTTTCATTTTGCATTCATTCCTGTGATGTGCCTCTTCTCCCCTGTCCTAATTCTCTAAAAGGTTTTCCTTTCTGTCATTGCAGAGCAGAGAAGATTAGCAAAATCCAGACTATACCTGGCTGCTTGGAGATTGCAGTTGACTGTGTTCCATTGGAACATCCAAGTACGATTCCACTTCATAATTAATGTTGCTAATTAAGTAGCACATCATAATAGGCTTTCCAACCATAACCACTGCCTGGAGATGGTTCTGGTGGAAGTGTGCACTGTTGTGTAGAAATGTCTATGCCAGAGAGTATTGATTTATTTTCATTTAATTGCACCATTTTTTGTTTCATTCTGTACCTCAATCCACACACAATGAAAGTCCAAGGACCACTTTTAGACTCTAAGGGATCAGACAAAAGAGATGAGTGGACTTGTGTAGCTTGAGGTTAATCACCTTGTGCTGTTGATGGGCTGTGATGCTCATCTCCCCTGTGGATTAGCATGTACAGGACATACAGCACATTTCAAGATCACAGGCTAGATGGAGACTTCATTTAGAGATCACTCTGGCATCAGTGCAACAACTTAAAAGAGATGTTTCTAACTGGGTCATTCTACCTCTGTTCCAATGCTGTGGTTCAAAGGCCACATTTTATCATAGAATGGTTCGGGCGGAAAGGGACACGAAAGATCGGCCAGCTCCAAACCCCCTTACACGAGCAGGGACACCTGCCCCTATACCAGGACCTGCAGTACTTGCAACTGTTACTCACTTTTGCAGAAACTCAGGCCCATTGAATTCCTCTGAAGTCTGTGATCACATACCTTGACACTATCTTCACAGGGTATTAGATAAGAAAGTTTCACTAAGATTTCAAAAAGCAATTTTTACTTTTAAAAGTAGCTCATAACTCGGAGCAGGCAAAACGATCCAAAGCACCTCGGGCCTTGTGCTGTTACCTGGCTCAGTGTGCATTGTGGCCGAGTGAGAGTCTGTCTTTTAGGGCATATGTGCCAGGAAAGTGCCCAGTTCCTCTGGAAAGTCAGGGAAAATTCCCTCAGTCTGAGGAGCAATGACATAAGCATTTGTTTGATGTAAGGAAGAATTGTCTGAATAAGGCTGTAATATAATTTAAATGCTGTACCAGAGACATTCTATGCTGTAGTTAAGTGTCTTACCATTCCATGGCATGGGCAAACTATTCTTTGTCTGGGTTTAATCTCTGCTGTCTCGCTGACAGAGTTCTCATTTTCATCTCCCAATTGCATCATATATTTAATCCAGTTCTGCACCGCTTGTTTCTTCATTTCATTTAGTATGGTCTTAGATAACAGAAAAACTTTCATGAGATATTGAGCTGTAAAATTAATTAGGAACAGTGTCACTTGTGTAGAAACTGTCCCCGTACCACTGGTGCTGTTATGCCATCAAATGTCAATGAACACTCTGTGTCAAAAGAGGTTTTCATGCTGTTTAACTAGAGAGAGATAAACCATTTCAGGATGATGAATTGTAATTGTTCTGAGGAGGCACGGATGCAGTTTGAGGCAGGGTTTGGCCTATTGCTCTCACCATTACTTATTCTTGGCAAGTTAAGGCAAGATTTCACTTATTCCATCTCTGTGTTACTTAGTAGTAAGGCCATAAAAGCAAACAGAGTATGTGATGGTTTTTTTCTCTGTTCTTTTCAAGACTGTGTAACTTCATCATTTATTCCAATCAAGCCATTTAATGACATAAGGGATCACCAACCCACTGTGGAAGTTGAAGAGTTTGTACAGGAATCAACAAAATACTCTCGACCTTACAGAGTTTACAAGAACCAGTTATACATTTATCCCAAACACCTCAAGTATGATAGCCAAAAATACTTCAACAAGGTACAGTGTGGGGCCAGGCCATGCCAGTGCTGAACTCTCACTGACATGAAGGAGTTCTTCTCGTTGGGAGTGTGAGCCACGGGCTTGGCTTTTGACCTTTTTGCAGTCATAAAATACTGGCATAATTTTAATGAAGTGAATCTATGGATTAAGTTTGAGTTGTGTCAGTGATTCAAAGAGAGATAATGTGATGATAGCTTTTCACAGCTTTCAGAAGGGCTGCATGTTAATTAGAAGTGGGCTGATGAAATTAATCTGGGTAATATTTGCGGTTCTCAAATGAAATTTGCATTTTCATGGTGACTGAAAATTCGTGAAGGACAAGACACAGGTAAGTGCTGGTCACTTTCTAACATGCTCCCAACACAGTTTGAGATCTGGCTTGCAATTTGCCAATAATTTGAAACAGTATTTCTCCTGGTATCACTGTGACTCCAAGGTGTTTTAAATGCTGATACACCATGTGTGTGTTTCTGCTAGAGATTGAAATAGCTTGCTTCAGCCCTTACGGTCTTCCTGTGTGTTTGAGTACCCCCATTTCAGACCTAAGCTTTGACACTCTATTTTCAGGCACGGAATATAACAGTGTGTATTGAATTTAAAGGCTCTGATGAAGAAGGAGCGAAGCCACTGAAGGTGAGCCACAAGAGTGCATTCAGAAAGCAATGTTTCTGAGAACATCCTTTATAAAACCCAGGAATCGAGGCTGTGCTACCAATTAATGGGTGAATGTCGTCATGTATCCTCCTACATTTGCACTGTGCTGCTGTTTGATCTCGGTCATAATGGTCCCAGCTTGCAGTGATGCCTCTCTGACTCGTGGAGGGGAGAGAAGATGGTATTAGCAAAAGGAGCCTATTTTTTTTACAGTGCAATTTAGCCTAAAATTTAGTCATTTACCCTCTATTTCTCACTGAGCTCAGGACATTTCCTTAAAGATGGTAGGCACAAAATGAAAATAACCTTAGGCTTAATCCTTGCTATTGATCAAAGGCTATTGCTTTGGTTCCCCCAAAAATAAATAAGGCTGCTATCACTCAAAAATCAAGAGCCTCCAGGCTGGATGCTGCCAGCAAGGAGGTGGTTAACTGGTGTAGCTTTTGTACACTGGGAAGTCAGTAAAGGTGTTGTGTTATGTATGGATCTGTGTAAAAGAGAAATCGCTTCTGTGAAGCATTCTTCTGAAAACTCTGATAACAGCAAGGAAGAAGTCTGAAGAGCCTGCATTGCTCAGTAGAGTGTAAGGTCATTTTCACAGGATCAATGGACTTTTACTGGAAATGCCTATTAAAAACTGCAGGTCTGGGCACTTAAAAATATTTCTTTTAATATTTGATCAAAGGAATTATCAATCTTTCATGGTCTCTTTATCAATGTACATGCATTCTGCTTGGGATCAGCAGAATTTCCCAGTATAATGAATGCCTGTTACTTTTACCAGTGTATTTATGGGAAGCCAGGTGGACCGTTATTTACATCGTCAGCCTACACTGCTGTGCTGCACCATTCCCAGAATCCTGATTTCTATGATGAGGTCAGTCTGCTTTTTTTCTGTCACTCCATGTCTGCCAGTCCCACGTGTTTGCAGTGAGGCAGAAAAATATGCATAAAGAATACTTGTGTTAACAATTTCTTGTGGATCTGGAAGGGTCTGTCTCATTGTAGATTTTCAGACAGCCTCATATTTATTTTTCTTCCTTAACTCAGTGAAGCCTTCCTTCTAGAAGATGTTTTGAGTGCAGGTAAGATGCTGTAGAATTAATCAGGAACAGTCTTGTGCTCTAAAGTGCACGTCTGGATCACGTTAAGGGTCCAGCTGCATCTCTGAATTTAATGCAAAGGGTAAACATGGTGGTGAAGGGCTGCCAGAACAAATTCCTCTCTGTGACACAAGCTCTGCATTGGGGTATTTCTGTTGATCCAGTAATCTGGACAGCATGTCCAGTGATGTGTGGTGGCTGCAGCAAGTAATTTAGCTGCTGCTTTTGAGAATGCAGCTTTAGAACAGAGTTGATATGTTGGCCTTTGCTAAGTGTTCGTTGCATATGCATCTGTGTTCCACCCCCACCATGGACTGATCCCCTAGGCTCTCTCCAGGTGAAGTTCATGGCACCATTTCAGTCTGTAGTGTATTTGATGGGCTGTGAATGGCATGTGTCTGTGCTGGATTTTCAACTGCTGCTTTCTGTGTAGTGATAAGGCTGGCAAACACCATCAGTATTTAGCCAGGATTTTCCAAACTGCTGGCTTCCTTTTGCAGTTGCAGTTAATTATCATAAAATGGCAGAGGCAATACCGGGAGATAATGTACAGCTACATGTGAAATACCAGTTTAATGTTCAGGTACACATGTGGAGCTTCAAGTATGACATCCTCAGAGATCTAGAATCCCCTGCTTTGTGAGCCATGTTGTGGGATTTAATGCATCTGAAAATCATAGAGCCGCAGAATGGTTTGGGCTGGAGGAGACCCTTAAACGGTGTCTAGTCCAAACCCCCTGCAGTGAGCAGGGACAGTTTCAGCTAGGTCATGCGATGCTGGTGAGGCAGCTGATTTGGGAGATTACTTTCAGGGTGAACAAAGAACTGGATTCAGATCTTAACAGCTGGTTTGGCTGGAAGAGGTGTGCCCCTACCCTCAGTGATCCTCACACAGTGAGGACAGTCTGTAAATGGATGACGTGTGTTGTCAAGAAAGTTGTCTTAATCTCCACATCTGACTGCCCATTTCACATCTGTATTTATAATGCTAGATTCTTAGCCCTAAGCTTCTTTTGCACTGGAATCATTTATTAACAGTTTCTCAACCTTACCTCAAGCATAAGATTAGCTTGGATAAACTTCACCATAGCTCCCAAGGGCAAAGGGGGTTTTTTATTAGTTCCCATGGTAATGTGTTTTGATTACATTGTGTTTTTATTCGGCTAGGCTAATTTTACCTCAAAGGCAATCTGTAGGCATTCACGGATGACATGGTACGGGATGTAAGACTGAGCAAAAATCATCAGTAAGAGTTTATTTTCATGTCAGCCTTTATTACCTGGTCTTTGCCATGAAATGGAGGTGAAGCAATAGCAGAATTTGGTCATTCAGAAAATAGGGGACTGGTGATGGCTCTTTACAGCTGCTGGAGTGCAGGGTGGGTCACTTCTAAGCAGGGTCCATCACTCAAGTTCTGTCCTCTTTCATCCTACACTTTTTCATCATAAATGCAAATATTCATCTGCAAGAGAGAGAGTTAAAAAGCTGCTTTCAGTAAAAGTGATGGATGATCATCCTAAACCATTTCCTTAAGAGAGCACCTATTAGTCATGCAGACAAACATTAGGCAGGTTGTACTTAAGTCCTTGGTAGTGAACAATGTCACTCATTTAGACCATCTCTGATACCTGGTTTAATCAATTTTTTTAACTAAAGTGAGGTGTAACATTTTACATTTCAGGTGAAAATTGAACTTCCCACTCAACTCCATAAGAAACACCACATTCTGTTTTCATTTTATCATGTCACCTGTGACATAAATGCAAAAGCTAATGCCAAAAAGAAAGAGGCTCTGGAAACACCAGGTACCTGTAGCAGAATTACTTTCAATTATAAGTATAAATGCTGTTTGTTCAAATAAGGATTGCAGAATTTCTGGCTGGGTGTTTTTGTCTTCCTGTGCCCTTGAGCAGCTTGTTCTTGTAGAGACTCACACTGCTTTGTTCTTGTGCACAGTGGGATACGCGTGGCTTCCATTGTTGAAGGATGCCCAGTTGGCCTCCCAGGAGCATAGTGTGCCAGTGGCAAGCAGTCTGCCTCCCAGTTACTTGAGCCTTCAAGAGCCAACTAGTGGAAAGGTATCAATTCAGACTTCCTTGCTACTCCACTGATGCAGAGCATTTATTTTAGGATGTTTTACGTAAGATCAAAATTACATTTGCGTTTACCTGGAAGTGTACACAATAAACAGTGTCTGCTTTAGAATATTCAGGTGCCCATCACTCAGTAGATAATACATGTACCACAGAATCCCAGCAAGGTGGGGCTTGGAGGGGACCTTGGAGATCACCTAATCCAACCCCCTTGCTAAAGCAGGGTCACGCAGAGCAGGCTGTCCAGGATCATGTTCCAGGTGAGTTTGGAATCTCTGCAGAGAAGGAGACTCCCCAATCTCTCTGGGCAGCCTTCTTCAGGGCTCCAGAACCCCCACAGGAAGGTTTCCTCAAAGAACAGTTTTTCTTCATGTTCAGATGGAACGTCCTGCCTTTCCAGTTTGTGCCTGCTGCCCCTTGTCCTGTTGCTGGGGACCACTGAGAAGAATCTGGCCCCATCCTCTTGACACGGAGATGCTCCAGTCCCCTCTTCAACTCTGTAGCCTCTGCTGGAGTCTTCCCAGTAGTTCCCTGTCTCTCTTGAACTGGGGAGCCCAGAACTGGGCACTGTACTCCAGATGTGGCCTTATTAGGGCAGAGTAGAGGGACTGAGGAGAACCTCCCTTGAACTTTTCAGCCATGAGGGCATATTGCTGGCTCATGGGGAACTCGTTCTCCACTTCCAGGTTCTTCTCCATGGGGTGTCTTTCCAGTAGGTCAACCCCTAAACTGTACTGGTGCAGGGGGTTATTCCACCCAGATACCCCTGGGCTGGGAGTCCTATGTTGCTGATTCACAAGTGTATATGGAAAATGCATGTTTTGTAAAGAACTGTATGCTACAGTACTGCATCAAACTTCTCCAAGATATGAGTGAGAGTGATTAGAGAGAACTCTTGTCACATACTCCTGTGACACTCATTCTTCAGCTCACATGGTCCACAATCACAATTCATGCTCCACTTTTGTGGTGTGATACTGCAATCCAGTTTGGATTATTTCTGCCTCCCTGTGTTTACTTTACTGTTGTTGTGAGGA
This sequence comes from Dryobates pubescens, assembly GCF_014839835.1. NCBI lineage: Eukaryota > Metazoa > Chordata > Aves > Piciformes > Picidae > Dryobates > Dryobates pubescens. Next base: position 8,766,114 of record NC_071643.1, read on the forward strand.
AAAGGTGGAGCAGTGAGAGTCTGACACAGACTTGAATAAGAAGGAAATAAATGGGAAAACTTAGTAGTTGTTTTTGTTTCAATAGCAGATTGGCTGTGATGTAAAATGGGTGGATAGTGGAAAACCACTCTTCAGAGTCTCTACTTTGGTTGTGTCAACTGTAAATACTCAGGTAAGATGAGTTTCCTCTTAGCTCTGTTACCTGCTTGCAAACAAAAAGTACCAGGGCAAGCTGCTTTAAAACCTTGTATGAATTTGTTTCTCTGACATTTAGAAGTTATTTGAATGTAGAAGGACAAGATGACAATAGTGGAGTACACACTCTAAGGAAAAACATAAATAATTTAAGATTACTCCAACAAAAAAATTGTGGAATTCAACTCAAAAGGCAAAAAAATGGATTATTATGAGCAGCTGGGGGAAAAATGTGGCCATTAGAATCCCATAGATTGTGAAGAAAGAATTACTTTCTCACAACACTAAAAAAAGAGTGTTCAAGGCACCTAGAAACAAGTTGAATGTAGCAAGATGTGCTGGCCATTGGGTTGGGTTGAATAGATTGATGTGTCTTGTGATGTGTCTGAGGTGGTAAGGGACCAAGTGTGTTCTTTGGTGCCACAGGCAATTGCTGTAACCAGTTTGTGAAGCTGAGTTCTAATGCTGTCTGTAATGCACAGTAATGTGAAATCTTCTCCTTTTAGGATCCATACCTGAACAACTTTTTCCATCAGTGCCAAGAAAGGGAAAAGGATCTGTCCCAGCCTCCTACCTCACACTTCATCAGTTCTTGTAAGGTAAAGTAAGTGGCAGCACTAGCTGTGCTATCCAATAATAATTAAGGCTTTCTCTCCATTGGTCCATCACTGCCCAACTCTAAACAGGGCAATGAGCCCATAACAGCTACAGTCAGACTTACTAGATGTGACAGAGCCAGGACTGGCCACAGGGCTGTCTTCATCCCTTCTCATTTAGAGCATGGCTGCATCAGTGTTTATAATCCAGTCTCAGACCTTGTTACGGCATGATCTGATATTGCTCCAGGAATTCCCAGAAAAAGGAGCTGGAGCCCCAGAGCTGCAGGACTCCTGCTCCCCCTCTCTCACCTTAAATATGTTGCATGCTTACTTTCTGCTTGGCTCTTTGTGCTTTAACTTTAAAAACCTGGAGGCTGTCTGAAGGGCTGTGCAAGGTATTTTGCAAGTTTAAATCAAGGGTGGCTGTGACACCGTTCCACAGCATTAGCTCTACAGCCTCCTGCACACAGCTTTTATTTAGTGTTTTTCCCTTTTAGAAGTCTGTAAAATCTAACAGGTGTTCTGGGGTGTAGATGGTACCATCCTGGAGGTGTTTTCTCTTTCCTTTATTGCTAATGTTTTCCTGTCCCTTAATCAGAGTTTTAGAGCTACTTGGGAAGAGATTTTTGGTTTAATAAGCAATTAGAACTCCATAAAAGCTTACAACTTTTCCAGACAGTGTCAGTCACCTAAAGTACCAGAACTGCACTGTCCTTTCTTCTCCATTCACATTGTATCTTTTAAAGGAGCATTTTATTATAAAACAGAGACCATGTTACATGCAACAAGGGATCAGTTCTGCAGTATAACTGAAAAATAAGTCATTTTGCTTTTGAATACCTTTGGAGGAATTCTGGAGTGAATTGAAATAAAAGCCTTGGATGAATTTAAAGGAGAGGTGTTGTTTTTTTCATTTAAAACCTCAGTATCATCCTCTCTGGGTTAATGGTTGAGCTTGATAATCATAAAGGTCTCTTCCAACCAAAATCAGAGGAGATAATATAAGAACAGAATAGAATTAACGAGGTTGGAAAACACCTCTAAGATCATTGAGTCCAACCTATCATCCAACACTATCTAATCAACTAAACCATGGCACCAAGCATCCCATCCAGTCTCTTCCTAATCACCTCCAGTGATGGTGCCTCCACCCCCTCCCTGGGCAGCCCATTCCAATGGCCAGTCACTCTTTCTATGAAGAACTTCTTCCCAACATCCAGTCTAAACCTCCCCTGGTGCAGCTTGAGACTGTGTCCTCTTGTTCTGGTGCTGGTTGCCTGGGAGAAGAGACCAACCCCCACCTGGCTACAACGTCCCTTCAGGTAGTTGTAGACAGCAATAAGGTCTCCCCTGAGCCTCCTCTTCTCCAGGCTAAGCAACCCCAGCTCCTTCAGCCTCTCCTCATAGGTCTTGTGTTCAAAACCCCTCACCAGCTTTGTTGCCCTTCTCTGGACACCTTCTAGCAACTGAACATCTTTCCTAAACTGAGGGGCCCAGAACTGGGCACAGGACTCAAGGTGTGGCCAAACCAGTGCTGAGTACAGGGGCAGAGTGACCTCCCTGCTCCTGCTGGCCACACTGTTCCTGATACAGGCCAGGATGGCATTGGCCTTTTGGGCACCTGGGCACACTGCTGGCTCATGTTCAACCTACTAACAACCAGTACCCCCAGGTCCCTTTCTGCCTGGCCGCCTTCCAGCCACTCTGACCTCAGCCTGTCAATCTCAATCCACTGAGATTAAAGCAATAATACCACTTCTAACCAATGTGTTTTAATGGCAGTATTTTAGCCACGAGTTCAGTTTATCAGATCTCTGAATAAAAAGGAGCCTTCCTAAAAGTATTAGGGAATGCATGTCTTGAAGGTAGTAAATAAGTAGTTTTATTGCTGTCACATATGCATCCTTAGTAGGAAAATGTGGTTTGTAAATCTCTCATTTTCCTTCCATTACAGAATTTGCTGAGGATTGAGAAGATCCATGTCATTATGAATTTTCTTCCCGTCGTCCTGAACCAGCTCTTCTGGGTTTTGGTGCAAAACAGCAATGATGAAGTTACAACAGCTGTGACCAGGTATGTGAATATCTAGAGTACAAATGAAGATGTTGGTCCAGTTACAGCTGCTCTTACTGAGGCTGACTGAGATATTTAGACTTTATAGTTAAGAATCCTGCATCCTCTTTAACTCAAGGCTCTGCAATTAAGACTTGGAAAAGTGTGGTATCATGGGCTGGCTGATACCAACCAGGGAATCACTGACCATAGTGAACATCCAGTTTTGAGCACCTCACTCCAAGAAGGAGATTGAGGTGCTGGAGCATGTCCAAAGAAAGGAAGTGCAGATGCTGAAGGGTCTAGAGCACAAGTCTTGTGAGGAGCAGCTGAGGTAACTGGGGTTGTTTACCTTGGAGAAAAGGAGACTGAGGGGAGAGACCTTCTCATTTTCTAAAACTCCTTCTCTGGAGAGATGCCACACCAGCCTGGACATTGCAATCTGGGGCAGCCTGCTCTGCATGACCCTGCTTTAGCAGGGGGCTTGGACTGGAGATCTCTAGAGGTCCCTTCCAAACTCCACTATTCTGTGATTCTGTGTCCCAGGATAGGATTTCAGTGGCAGTAAACATACTGGGAAATAAGTGCTATAGAACCAGCAGGTATTTAGAAAATAGATTTAATGGTTAGATGGAAAACAGGAGGGATGATAATTTTTTCATGCTGCAGATTTTGATTACACACTTACCATACCAAAAAGAAAAGAAAAGACAGAACCACATAAAGGAGGATTTTATGTGCTGTTCATGTATGGGAGGTGGCTTTTGTGCTGATGGAGCTGATGTCACCAGGAGTATGCACGTCTGCTGTGTGCCAGTCATCGATGTGTCCTACATAGACAGACAACCTATTCTGTTCTGAATAGCTGCAAGCAGCTTGTGTTGAGCATATCAAAAGCACCAACAACAAAATGAGAGCATGGATTGGCTTATGTGTTGGGGAGCAAACATTATTCCTTTTATGCTCTCTCTTGGTTATTTACTTGTCTGGGAGCCCAGTCATGTCATCATTTCTCTTTATTGTCTTTGCCAGAACTTGTTTCTAATTCAAATCAGGAGAGCTGGAAGGGGCACAACTACTTTTGTCATACCTTTTGTGTTTTGCTATGAGTTCTTATTTCTACTAACAGCAAGAAATTGATTAATTAGATTAATTAATTACTTAGATACTGACTTAAAAGAATTACAAAGATTTTGAATCCAGTAAGAATTGGCATAAAGCACTCAAATCACCACTGCTGGCTACTTTTACATAGACTTGTCAGGCATGTTAACAATCCATTTTAGTTCTACTCTTTTGATGCCTACCCCTGATTTTGGGCTGTGAATCACTAATTTTTGATATTTGAAAATCACAAACGGTTTTCTTCTCATTCTTTTACCATCAAAATAAGCTTATAAAATTGCAAGGTCTTTTCTATATTAAATATTCTGAAAAAAAATGAGATGCCAGTAACCCAGGGACTCTCCAGAGTAAGTTAAAGATGACTTGTTCTTGCTGAGGCTCGTGTTTTCTGCAGCAGGATGATCTCAGACAAATCATTCGAGGTCTGTATAAGCCTGTTCATAATTTTCTTCTCTTGCAACATCAGTATAGCTGTAGTCCTCAAGATTGGGTGCATTTTTTTCAGACACACACATATATAACAGCACCATCCATGCAAGCAGAAGGCCCAAAAAGGGACTGATTTTTCCCACTGGGCCATTTTCTTCATGCACTATTCATCATTTGGATCGCATCCCTCATGAACTGTTTTAAATGAGAACAACGTGATGCCTCAAATTGACTTCCTCTGCCTTACAACACAAACCAGCTCAATGTTATGGTGGTGATGGGGTTTTTTCCTCCTCTTCTTTTTTTTTTTCTCCTTGTCTTTTAGGGTCCTTACTAACATTGTTGCAAAGTGCCATGAAGAACAGCTAGACAACTGCATCAACTCCTATGTGACGGTATGATTGCTGTTGTACTGGTAGCTATTCCATGTTGGAGGGGTTGATTTGGATTTTTGTGGTATTTTTCCCATTTGCTCTTAATTGTGCTTGTTTGTGGCATCATAGCTTTCTGCCATTGATAGTGTGGCTGTCTCTGGTTAGGAAACTAATGTATTACTTGGAAGAGGCTGAGTCATTCCTCCTCTGCAATAAATTTCTTGTGGCATTACACTGCCTGGCTGTGCTCTAAGGGCATCCTGCAGAGCAGGGACACTCTATGAAGTGTCCTTCTCCACCAAAATCAAATACAGTCTGGCTCACAACCTTATTTCTGTTAAGGAGGACAGAAGGCTGCTCATGTTTCCTCTGCATGGTGCAGCTTTCCTCCAGTAGGACACCAAGCTAAGCAATCACAGAAGGAGGAAGCTGCAGAGCACTCCTAAAGTGCAGGTCACGATAGCAATGGGAGATCCCCCACAGTCACGGAAAGAAGCTGGGAGTGACAAATGTCTGCATGGGCTGCTGGCTGTAATGACAGTCTGACTCAGTGTGCAACATGTAGTTTTCATAAAACACATTTCATTTCTGGATTGTGAGTAATATAGTGACATAAACTGGGGGGAGGGAATAGATTACCTTTTGAAATAAGGTGAAGACAAACACATTCCTGACGAACTCTGAAACTTCAGCATGTTCAGGGGTAGAATATTGAAAATATGGTAGGAGTTAGGTTATTAAATGGGAAATCTGTTTTGATTTCAGTGTTAACAACTATTGGTCATTATTTCCGTGGTATGTACTTACTTTCATGCAGCTCAGGACCTTAGTAGTCAGATTCTGCTCCCAAATACTCTGATTTTAAGACACAGGAATTCTGCTGAGTTCCAGCAGAACTGTTCAGGCTCCAAAACAAATATCCCATGTAACATTTAAATGTAGTTCACTGAATGGGTATTAAGATTTCTTCTATTCAATAACTTTTCCAGATTGCAATAGACACCTATTGCAGCTAAGTATCTTGGAAAGAACAGGTGATTATTAGACCACACCAAAAGCCCATTTAGCCTGTTTTCCCATTTCCAGCAGCAGTCAGAAGCCAATAACTGTTAATCTCTTTTATCCATCTGTAAGGAAACGAATACTTCAGAAATGCTGGTTTGGGAATAGGTAAGTTGAGAATTGTGAGTCACTCAGATGCAATCATAATGCAAAATTATATTGACTGAAATAACTGGACCCAGGCCTGTCAAGCTGCAAAAGCTTGTGGCATCTGCTCTGCAATATTAAAAAGATATTTACCAGTGCTACTGCTTTCTTTTACCTACCTGGCTGGATTGAAAAGGTATTTCCCCCCAGCTGATTCACTGGCAGACCTCTGGCTATAGGGATGGAACAAAGCATCCCAACACCAAACTGTTACCTTAAAATGTTGAGTAAAACTCACTCTAGGTTTATGAGTTCTGAGAAACTTGGTAGGTAAATTCCTCTCCTGAGGACTTAATTTCTACAAGGGCTGTAGTTTTCTCCCTGTGTCAGCTCCAGTGGGTGCTCTAAGCCTTTCAGGATGAACAGTTCTTATCAGCTCTGACTGGCTCTCGCTGCTGAAAGAAAGGGGCAAGTGAAAGTTAGCCCTGACTAGGTGGGTGGAAAATCCCCCATACATCCTCTGCTTACTCATTCTGATTTTCCTCTGGTTAAAAGGCAGTTCAGAGGTCTCAGGACTTTATGCCCTGTTGAAAAAAAATTAAATCATGATGCTGATTTTAAGCAGAAATTCCTCATGGTGAAGCTGAAATCACCAGGAAGGTGTATTCTAAACTGAGAATTTTGGGGCAAGAGATTTTGTGTCCTTACTGCTGAGGAAATTAAGCTTTATGTGAGTCTCAAGTTCATTGGAGATGCTTAGGCAGAAAAGATTGTCAGCTCTTAGTGATAGGTAAATAATTTATCTTCTCCTGCTGAGGCTTTTTGTATTTGTTTTAATGCACATTTTGAGAGGTTTTATTTTTCCTCCTTCTACAGTATGTGTTCAGGACCAAATCATTTGAAGAAAGAACAGTTCATGAAGAGCTGGCCAAGAATATGACTGGTCTGCTGAAGTTAAATGACCAAGTAACAGCAAAACAAGTTTTAAAGGTGACTAATAGCTGAATTAGCACACTTACAGTTTTACTACTGATTTTCTGCATGGAACTTATTTGTTGCGTTTCTTTCTCCTCTGCTTTTCACCTGCATGAGCTTTGCCCAGATCACATTCTGCAGTGATTCAGCAGACAGACTTACCAGTCTGCCACAGTTCCTCAGCATAAGACACCTCTCAGGAATGGTGGAATGGTTTGGGTGGGAAGGGACCTTTAAAGATCATCTAGTCCAACACCCCTACAGGGAGCAGGGATATCTTCAATTTGATCAGGTTGCTCACAGCCCCTTCCAACCTGACCTGGAAGGTTTTCAGGGATGGGCCATCTACCACCACTCCAGGCAACCTAGGCCAGTGTCTTACCACTCAGTTTAAAAAACATCTTCTTCAGATCTAGTCTAATTCTACACAGTTTGCATAATAAAATTCCTCCTATGGCTCAATCTGAGTCAGAGACCTAATTCTGTGAGCAACTACTTTTAGGCTACTTTCCATATTTTCCAGTGATTAGGCACCCTGTATCTACAATGCCTCATTTCTAAGGTTACATTTATCTTTATTTTTGTTTGGTTTTTAATTTTTAAACCCTGCAGGTTAGGCAGTGTGTCAATAGTAAAATCAGTTCAGACTTGAGTGGGGAGGTTGACTCTCCAGGAGAGCCACCCTCCAGGAAGACCTGCAAAGGCTGCAGGAATAGGCTAGCAAGAAAGTTAGGAAGTTCAGCAGGGGAAGAAGTGCAGGGTCTTCCACCTGGGAATACATGTAGAGTTTCCCACTATGCATCAGTGAGAAGTGGAGTCCATCTACAGAGAGTGGTAATGTGCCATAAAGTATTTATCAGATGATCATTTTGCTAATCTCTTTTTTGCTTTTTCTGAACAGCATTCCTGGTTCTTCTTTGCAGTTATCTTAAAATCAATGGCACAGCACTTGGTTGACACCAAGAAAACAAAGGTAGGTAAGTTAAGTAGGCAATCAGTCTTTTATGGAAAAGATACAATGTGGAATCCTAGGAAATACACAGAGTTGGACTCTTGACTCATCAAAGAAACCCACTGTTCTATTTTGTAAAATACTGAGTTTACCCACAAACCCACTGTATTACCTGCTGAGACTCAAATCTGTTCTTGCTTGAACAGAGCTGGTGGCTCAAAAATACAGTTGCATCAGCTTTGTAATGAGTGGGCTAGAATGGAATTGAGAATTTCAGCTGGTTACCCAACAGATAACTGTGTGGGGGTGAAATAGGTGACCAAGAAACTCTGCTTTGAGCAAACCTTTTATTGATGGAGAGCATTGCTTTGACCTCTCTTCTGCCTGATTGTCAAAGATGCTTTTGGTAAATAAATAAATACATGTTTCCTGGGAAATAGTATTTTCCACTTCCCTATGGACTTGGTGCTTCCTTTCAGAGTTGATATTTAGAACAGATCCACAGAGTGTGTTTTGTTGTCTTTATTCTTGGCCTGATGCACTTCGGTGTTTAACGTGCAAGATCGTGCCCTCTCACGTGATGATCTGTTCCCTGTTTAGGCTCATCGAACCCAGAGGTTTCCAGAAACCTTTCAAACAGAGGTGGACACACTTGTGATGGTCTTAGCAGACCATGTGGCTTGGAAGTACAAAGATGCTCTTGAAGAAACCAGGAATGCGAACTACAGCACTGCGAAATTTCTCAAGGTGAGATGTTCTGTGCCTTTATTTCCCCACACGGTGCAAACTTGAGGCTCTCCTCATCTAGTCAAAGGGAAACAATTCTGAGTGAATGATAGCTCGATTTCCCAGTTTAGTGTGGACCTATAGTTCACTTTTTCTGTGCCCTTGGGTCTTTGAGAATGCAAAAGTCTTCCTTAGAACAGTTCTGAGTAGCTGTTGAGCATGGGAAAATTGCCATTCAATAAGCTGTGTGGCCAGATACTTGATCTGAATTTCAAATGATCACCCCCCCTTGATGGGGTGATGTGCAGCAGGGCAGTGGTCATCCCCATGCACTTGGAACTGATGAGGCTGCACCCTGAACACTAGGTTCAGTTTTGGGGCCCTCACTACAAGAAAGATACTGAAGTGCTGGAGTATTTCCAAAGAAGAGCAAAAACGCTGGTGAAGGGTCTAGAGCACAAGTCTTGTGAGGAGCAGCTGCAGGAACTGGAGCTGTTCAGCTTGGAGAAAAGGAGGCTGAGGAGAGATCTTCTTGCTTTCTGCAACTCACTGAAAGAAGGTTGGAACGAGGTGGGGGTTGGTCTCTTCTCTCCAGTAACAAGTGACAGGACAAGAGGAAATGGCCTCAAGTTGTAGCAGAGACAGTTTAGGTTGGACATTAGGAACAATTTCTTCCCAGAAACATTTGTCGAGGCCTGGAACAGGTTGCCAAGGGAAATCCATCCCTGGATGGATTTCAAAGCTGTGTAGATGTGATGCTGAGGGACATGACTTCGTAGAGACCTGGCAGTGCTGGGTTAATGATTGGACTTGGTCTAAAAGGTGTTTTCCAACTTCATGCTACCATTCTGTCCTTCTACAGAACAGTGTATATAATACACACTGAAACCCAGGCTCAATTTGTTTTATGATTCTGCTTTGAGGCAGGGGGCACTTCATCAGTGGCTGTGTGCTGATGCAGATGTTCATGCTGTTTCTGTGTTACTCAGCTAAGCTGTGAAGACAGTGATGTTGTGCTAGATGCTATAGCGTATGACTGTCTTCTAATTGCTATTTGAATATGATCTGCTAGAAAGAATTACAGAGGTTAGAGATGATAGGGCTTTCTCTAGGCTGGAATTGCAGCAGCTTTGTTTGAGTGCTGTGTAGCGCAAGGTTCAGGGCTTCAGTAGTTCTGCAGAGTCCAGGAACACAGGAGGGAATTCCAGATTGCATTCCCTATATGACTCTGCAGGGGAAAAATGTTGGTAACTGCAACACCAAGGCCCTCAAAAATGTCAATGACTTCTCTCTGTTCAGCCCTATCAGTCACCAGGAGCAGTGTTCTTATCCTAAAGCAATGCAGTGGCATATCTGCTGCTGAAGAGATAACGGCTCACAGGCAGCAATTACTGTGACTGGAATGATCCCTTGAGCCATTGCTGTCACCAAAGGAGATGTTCAGGTCAGCTTCCCTCACATACCACCTCTAGTGATAGAGAGTTGCAGCACGTGAAAGAGTTCCATTAGATAAGGATTCTCCTTGTGCACTCTACACTTGAGAGTTACTTCAGACACTGAAAATCAAAAGCTTGATCAGTTTTCTGAAAAGTCAAAATTCAAGCCAGATTCACAAGTTCCCTCTTTCTCCTTGTGCTGCTATCAGACTAACTTCACAAATGATTCAAGTTTCTAGGTGATAGAAGGCAAACAGCTGGGAAAGTGAAGCCATGTACTGCTTTTTTGTTGGCTGTAAAATAATGGTTCCTTTTTTTTCCCTCCCTTTCTTAGCGCTGTTTTACATTTATGGATCGTGGCTTTGTGTTCAAGGTGGTCAACAATTACATAAGTATGTTTGGAACAGGAGATAGCAAGGTATGCTTTTGACTGTTTGATCTTTGTTCTTTCCAAAGTGACTTGTTGGCAGGATGTTCTTTTATTGAAGCTATTTATGATATATTCCATGGCTTGAGCATGCTTGGAACTCAAATCAGTGAAAACATTTGCTGTAAGTATGTGCTAAAACCTCTTGGTTTCAAGCTGTCTCTCCCATTCTCTGGGAATAACCTGCTGGCTCTGAACTCACTGAGCCTCAGGAGCAGACTCTGCAAAGACTGCTCAGAGCAAAGCATGCAGAAGGCTGAATTTAAGCTTTGATTCTCTGGAGAATACACTTGTGGTTTGCTCACAGAATCACAGAATGGTTTGTGTTGGAAGGGCCCTTAAAGGTCATCTAAAGCAACCCCTCTACCATGGGAGATCTGGGCCTTTAGAGGCAATGAGTGAGATTATTCCAGGTTTGCTTTGCTTTTTACCAAAACCAGCTTCCATGCTGCACTTGGGTCTTTCACCTCATCTCTGGAACAGATGTACAATGGAGCCTCTCACTATGAATGTTATAGCTTAAAGTCTATAACTCTGTAAATAATATTATGCAATCTGAGAATTGTTGCCATATTGCAACCTTCCCTCTACACATTCAACCACAGAAACAGAAGTTTCATTACAAAAGCTAATTAATGGCCAGTGGAAAAGCTTGACTAAGAGCAGAGCTTGGCACCTTCTTGGCAGTGAGTGCCACACAGAATCTCTCCAGATTTGCTGTCCACACAGCATCCCTCCAGCATTGCCAGACAGTCAGTATCCCTCCATCTAGCAGCCATCCAGCCTTGCCAGCCACCCAGCATCCCCCCAGCACCACCCATCATCACCACAGCAACACCAGCCACCTAGCACCTGTCCAGAGTCACCATCCACTCAGCACTCTTCCAGCCTTGACAGCCAACCAGTACTCCTCCACCCATCATCCTTCTCAAGCTAGCTACCAGGGTGTGTGGCAGCAGAACCACTGCAGAGCTGAGACAGATGTACCACTGGAAATGTTTTTGTGGTGTTTGCAAACAACAACAAAATAAAATCTCCCTGACCTCAGGGAGAAAGGTTTTATTTTCAGGCATCTCAGCAAGAATCATTAGTTTAAACATACTGCAGGTTTGTTTTCTGTGTCTTCTGCTTCTTTAACTGCATTGTTTATGTCTCAGAAAGGTGGTATTACAGTGGCCTCTCTCCTCAGCACATTTGACAGTGCCTGAATGCCTAGTTTGTGGACATATCAAGCTATAGAATGCCTAGTTTGTGGACATATCAAGCTATAGAATGCCTAGTTTGTGGACCTATCAAGCTATAGAATGCCTAGTTTGTGGACCTATCAAGCTATAGAATGCCTAGTTTGTGGACCTATCAAGCTATAGAATGCCTAGTTTGTGGACCTATCAAGCTATAGAATGCCTAGTTTGTGGACCTATCAAGCTATAGAATGCCTAGTTTGTGGACCTATCAAGCTATAGAATGCCTAGTTTGTGGACCTATCAAGCTATAGAATGCCTAGTTTGTGGACCTATCAAGCTATAGCACTGCAGTTGGAATTTATTGTAGTGGTGAATGAAACACCATCATTTCTGTTCCACAGAAACACCCCTCCCAGTATTCCATATTTTGACATTTAAACATTGCTTGGAGAAATATTTATTCAAAAGTTGAAATACCTAATTAGAATTTAGTTAAATGTGCACTCAAAATATCACAGCTCCTCTTGGGAAATGTGTTTCAGGGGCTTCATGTCTTCATTTGCCATCAGACCCTGAATTGCATGTCCAGCTGTGATCCTGCCGTGGTTCTGCAGCAAAATAAAACATTTCAGGAAATCATTTCCCAGCACCTGGCAGGCCCTGAAAAGTGCCTGTTCCAGGCAGCCCAGGCTGGTGGTGGCAGCAAAAAAGCTCCAATTTGATTTTGACTTAACCACAGGAGAACTAGAAGACCTTTACAAATACTGGCTGAGGCTGGGGCAAATGTTTGACTGAGAACAGCGATCTGAGAAGATGGAAATCATTTATTGCTGGGTATTGTGTGGTTTTGTATCTCAGGAACACATCACTGAAATGGGAATGATAAATTCTTGAGGTAGTTCCAAGGCTCTACAAAACAATCAGGGAGGGCTTCTTGGAAGGGACCTATGAAGGAAATAACACCAAAATTATATAATGAGCTGGAACTCACTGGTATCAAGAGAGGAAGTTTTCACCACTATAAATGAAGTTTGGATCTGGCCTATGTGTCTGAAACTTTTTTGGGTGACACAAAAAAAAGGGGGTGGTGGGGAGGGGACAGGCACAATAATTAGTTATGTCTGATGTATTTGAGACGATGATGTCCCAAATCTATGTGAACTGGAGAAGGTACTTTGCTGTGATTATGTGGTAGTATAGATCATATGATTGGATAGTAGTATATGCCATTAAAAGACCCAGTGTAGTTTTAAATATGCCTTAAACATTTAGCTTGATCAAGTTTGTATTTATCAGTACATCTTCAATGAAAAATCACAGCTGAGGAATCCAAAAAATCTTGTTTGACTGTGACAAGTTTGTCCAATGAGAGACAAAACCAAATGTTTCTTTTTCATGCAGCTTGGCATCACCAGCCATAAGGTTTTGTTGTTGGGTGTGAGTAGGAATTTTGAGGTAGAGGTAAAGAGTAGTGCAGTGCTTGTCTTACCACTTTCCCTGGTTTAATGTGATCTGAGTCACTGTGCGTTGTGATTTTCAGATTTTACATCAGTTCAAATTTGACTTTCTACAAGAGGTCTGTCACCATGAGCACTTTATCCCTCTCTGCCTGCCCATACGGTCTTCAAACATTCCTGGTAAGGCACCATCCCAGTGGGGGTTATCTACAAAGGTCAGTTCTTGGGAGATCCAAAAAGTAGATCACAATTTAACTTTCTGAAGTATCATTTCATCAAGCACAGAAGCCCCAAGTGGCTTTTCAGGCGTGGTGCTTCAAGCAGTGTGATAAAGCCAACATCATTGCAGTGTGCCTGCAAGTAAGTGCAGCTGACATCCCAGCTGGGCAGTGGGAAGAGGGAACCTTCCCCTGGAGGTTTTGAGGTTACTGAACTGGGCCATTTATGAGGGCTAACTGCTGAAGCTGCAGTGGTCTGGTGAGCTGGGGAAGGGGTTGGGCAGATACCCAGGAAGAGGAAGAATCTGAGGCAGTGGTAAGGGGCATTGTGAAACTACTGTTTGGGAACAGGCTTTCCTGCTGCTGTAGGGAGTATGACTTGTCCATGAAACAACCACTTCTGTGTGTGGAATATCTGACTGGACATGAAGCAATAATTTGTGAACATCAGATAATAGACTGCTGGTGCTTTTGCCTCCAGAGTGTGTCTAGGACAGGCAGGCAAGTCCCATGCAATAGTCCTTTTCTCCCAAATGCAGCTACTTTCCTGGCCTCTGACAAGCCTGGTCCTCAGGTACCGCAGTGTTACCTGGAGCAGTGAGGCCAGAGAGGCCCAGTCTAGAATCTGTTAGTAATCAAGGCAAAGGTACACTGTGTGTAACCCACATTTTGCAGAGGCATGAATGGGTTTTCCTTGTGCTCTAAGTCCACCCTGCCTATGCCCCAAAGTCAGCAGCCACCATGCAGTCTATCTCATGCACTTGTATCTGCCATTTTGAGCCAAACTTTGTGGCCAGTGCCCAGTACTGGGTGCTTTTCACAGAATCCCATCATGGTATGGGTTGGAAGCAACCTCTGGTGATTATCTAGACCAACCCTCCTGCTAAAGCAGGGTCATGTAGAGGAGATTGCCCAGGATTGCAATGTCATGGAAAGTTTGGAATCTCTCCAGAGGAGACTCCACAACCTCTCTGGTCAGCCTGGTCCAGTGCACTAGCACCCTCACATGAAGGAATTATCTCCTGTTCAGATAGAACCTCCTGCATTCCTGTTTATGCTTGTTGCCCCTTGTCCTGTTGCTGGGCATCACTGAAAAGCATCCAACCCCAGACTCTTGGTTTGCAGAGGCTAGGATTTCATCCCTGGGCACAACCCCTTTTCCCTTAGGATGTGGTTCTTTAACATGCTGAATGTGGAAGGTATCTTCCAGAGGAAGGCAGAATCATCCCTCCATGCAGCATCTCTCTACCATTGTCTCCATTTTGCTTCACTTTCCAATGGCAAAAAGTGAGCTCATCTTTGACACTCAGCTTTGACAGTAGAAGCTCTTTCATTCAAATCTGAGTCAAATCAAGAATTTAAAATAAAAAAACAAAAATGCAAAGTGTGTGCTTAATTTTTGCTTATTTTTGGTTTCTGCTTATGAAAAATGAAGACCCCATGACACCTTCCGAATCAGCACAGGACTATCGAACGTCAGGTATGAACACAGCAGCTGCCTGAGAAGTGAGCAGAGTTGTTCATCGAGACCTTGAAGATTTACTTTGCTGCCCACACACTCTGGCAAATTTAGGCCAAAATTATTTACTCTTCAAGTGGAATAAGCCTGGGTCTGGGTAGTGTAGAACTCTTTTGGTTAGAATATGGGAACAACAATTTGTGCTCAGTGCCTCCAAGAAGTGAGGTATTGTTATGTGCAAGCATTTGAGATCCTGGTGTGGAAATGTGCGTATAAATTGTGAAAGATGCATGGTTTTGAGAAATAATCCTTGATTCATTTGTCCTAGCAAGTGAGGGAGGAGAGTAGGTCAGTCAGATCAGGAAATCAAGCTCTAGCAGTCGCCGTCGCTGGGGGTGTTCAGGGCGAGGCTTGACAGGATGCTTGGTTCCATGGTTTAGTTGATTGGGTAGTGTTGGATGATAGGTTGGACATGATGATCTCAAAGGTCTCTTCCAACCTGGTTTATTCTATTCTATTCTAAAGCAATAAAAGTTGTTGACAATATGGGAGATGGGATGGGGCTTGTAACCTGTATATTAATTTGAGCGCTGTTGCCCGTTCTGTTCCAAGATATTCCGGAGTACACCTTGACCAATGAATTTTGCCGCAAACATTTCCTCATTGGAGTCCTGCTGAGGGAGGTTGGGTTTGCCTTGCAAGAAGACCAGGACATTAGGCACTTAGCTTTGGCTGTGCTTAAAAACTTAATGGCAAAGCATTCCTTTGATGATCGATACGCAGAGCCGGTAAACAGCCTGTTTATTCTTTTTCGTTTGCTTGTTTGTGCTGTAGCTAAACAGATGTAGAATGTCCTGAGCCACAAGTTATTCCTCAGTTTCTTCAGTTCTATCTTCTATTTTTTCAGGCAAAACAGGCCCAAATAGCAAACCTGTACATGCCACTTTATGGCATGCTTCTGGACAACATGCCAAGGATATACATGAAGGATATGTTCCTTTTCAATATCAACACTTCCAATCAGGTAATTTATGTGGTCTTTCAGGTCAGGCTCATGTCTGACCTAGTCA
Organism: Dryobates pubescens; assembly: GCF_014839835.1. Taxonomy (NCBI): domain Eukaryota; kingdom Metazoa; phylum Chordata; class Aves; order Piciformes; family Picidae; genus Dryobates; species Dryobates pubescens. The sequence goes on from NC_071643.1 coordinate 8,781,941, forward strand.
GTTTGGTGGGAAAAGATCCAAGCTTCTGTTGGTCACAGATCAGTCAATAAAGTGCAGTTCTGAAAATCCTGATTTGTTTGCATCTGCAGTATTTGATTTGGAAGGTCTTCACCTACAGAGCTTCTGTGGGATCCTAGGATTTCTTTCTGGCAAGGTATGGACTGTGGGTCTGGAACAGTCCCAGGGCACTGACTGTCCCAGACTGGAAGCTCAGCCAGCTCAGCCAGTCCATCCAGTCCATCTGACCTGGCACCACAGGCTGGGGACTGAGGACTCTGTCCTCAGGCAGGTCCCTTGAGAGGTGGCTGGGACACAGTGTTGTAAAGAAAAACTCCCATTGCCCACAGTTTCACTGGTAGAAAAAATGGACCATGAGCTATACCAGGAGACAGGGAGTGCCCATGGGTAGCTCAAGGAGGGAAGGGGCATAGAACCACTGTTGGGTTAATAGTTGGACTTGATTGTAGAGGTCTCTTCTAACTAAAATGATTCTATGAAAGATCATAAACCAGCTTTACTTTCCCATAAATTGTCTGCATAAAATGCATGTGTGGAGGAGCATGTTTGTTTATTTCTTAGAAGTTTAGATGTGTTATGATTATAGCCATGCTTTAAAAACTAGGAACAGATTTCTGCAGGGCTGTTGTGTCTTTGAATACTCCCAGCAACAAAGTCTGTTCCATCTGGTCACAACTAACAGTGGTTAATTCTTCTTCCCTAGTGCTCTGCTAGTGTTTGAGGAGCAAATACAGCATAGATCTGTGCTTAAAACTTCAGTTATTAGAGGGTAACTATTTGGTATGTTATGGTAAGCCTTGTTCTTTGAAGGCTGTCATGGAATCATAGAATGATCTGGATTGGAAGAGACCTTAAAGATCATCTAGTTCCCAGCCCCATGCCATGGTAGGGATACCTCCTACCAGAGTAAGTTGCTCAAGGCCCCACCCCTAACCTGGCTTTGAACATGTCTTGTGGCTCCTCCTTCACATGGCCTGTGTCTAAATCCTAGGCTGGAGGGAGAGCTTAGATTTGTTGTGTTGGAACTGAATGAGCTGCAGCAGAGAGGTTAAAAGCCTGTGATGAACCAGTGGGCAGAGAGACAAACCACTGTGGTCCCAGCACAGGCTGTGTAAAGCTGTCCTGTATCCTGCTGGTGTAGAACTCCTGTGTCTAAACAACTGAGAGCAAGTTTTTGAGCTCAGAGTCCAAGGCAAGCTGCCCTTATGGAAGTTATGTGTGATCTCATGTCCTGGAGTTCTTTCTGTTGCTTTCCAAACACAGGGATCTAGGGATGACTTGAGCACAGCCGGGGGATTTCAGAACCAGACAGCAATGAAGCACGCCAACTCCGTGGACACCTCCTTTTCCAAAGATGTTCTGAACTCCATCGCAGGTATAAATGACAGACTGACCATGCACACAGGCAGATTTCTGTGTACCTCACTCCATTGTGCTTTCTGCTCAGGATTCATGGAGGACATCATTAACCTGTTCTGTGCAGTGTTCAAAGAAACATGCTGTGCAATGTTTCTCTACCCTTGGGGTGCTTTTGGATTGACTTCTATTTCTCTCGTGGAGCTGCTCTTCTACTGCTTCACTTAACTCCCATGCCTTGGAACAGTGCCAGTATTAGGCTCTCACAAATCCCCGTGCCTGGGTTCATTCTTGTAGTCTCTGCCTGACTCAAGAATAGTTCCAAGGTTTCTCCTGCAAACTCCTGCAGTCTCTCTGAAATGAGTATCCTTAGTTTTTCCAGGCTTAATGGAAGGGTAGAAACACAAGTTACTTTGTTCACTCATTTCAGAATTCAGGGAATGGACACCTTGGACCTCATGGACATCTTTCCACTGATTTTTGTGGCTCTAGGACAGGCCTTAGGGAATGCAACAGGCCACTTTAATTCCACGAATAAAGGCAAATCAAGTCATTTTACTGCACTATGTCGCTTGTTTTCAGTACTAAACATACCCATCAATAGCTTTGCCATTGGAAGTTCAAAGCACTGGTGATGTGATACATTTGACACAAATCCAGCTTGTGACACGTTTTCAGTTCTCCATTTTTCTTGTTGGTTTTTGTCTCCATAAATGTTTTCATTTAGCATGTTTGCTGTGACTTTCATTTACAGCCTTTTCATCAATAGCTATCTCTGCAGCAAACCATGCTGACTCCAGAGCTTCCTTAGCAAGTCTTGAATCTAACCCAAGTACCACTGAAAAAAACAGTGAGAGAACTGACACGTGTGAAAAGGTACCTGTGCAACTGTTGAGAATGGTTACTGGAGGTGGAAACCTGTCACTGTGCCTAACAAGGCCCTGTGCTGTCAATTCAACAGATCACGAGACCTTTGTCTTTGATTGGATCAACTCTTCGCTTTGACAAGCTGGATCAAGCTGAAACTAGAAGCCTTTTGATGTGTTTCCTACACATTATGAAAACCATTTCAGAAGGTAAGAAGAATGTCTGCCCACCACCTAATTTACCTTGTTGTAAAGTATCACACTGAATCCAAACAAACAGATGAGAATAATAATTAGTGTATTTTTTTCAGGCTTTAGGTCGAGTTTATTTCCCTCTAACAGATATATTTTGGTACCTCCCTGTAGATGCACTGATTTCCTACTGGTTGCGAGCACCCTTCTCAGAAATCACAGACTTTTTCAGCATTTTAGAGTAAGTTCACTTTGTGGTTGTTTGATTTTGTGTTAAAGTGACTGCTACAAATATTTTCTATCTTGAATTTGCACATCTAGTAGAGTAGGCCGAGCTGGCTCCTGCATCTTAGATTATTTTCCCATAATCTTTCAACATCCTAATGAGATCTCATTAATAAAATCCACATCCTCCAATATGTTGATCATTTCCATGACAGGGGCATGATGCTTTGGGTACTCCTCCTAAGAAAAGAGATTAGATTTGGGGTTGAGATACTGTTCTTCTCTTAGGAAAAGTGCTTAGTTCCCCAAAACTTCCAATCCATGAGAAAGGTTGTGCAATGTCTTCACCAAGTAGGAATCTTCAGCCATGGAGAAAAGGAACAAGGGTGTGGGAAGTGGTGCCTCATCTTGTGCATCCCTGCTCTGGGAACTGCTGCATTCTTGTCTGTTTGCTTACTAGGAGGTGCACATCCCTCAGGTCTCTCTAAGACACTATGATTCAGCATGTTGTCATCATTAGGAAGGCTGTAATGGCCATAAAATGTGTCATCTTATCTTTCAGGGTTTGCTTGCAAAATTTCAGATACCTGGGAAAGCGCAACATCGTGAGGTAATGCTCTAGTTACAGGCTGCCATATGTACCTTGCAGCATGGAAATGTTACTGCATTGTGTTGGGACTGGATGAGGTTAGCATTGTAATTGTCAACTCTCTCCTGAAAGCATTGCTCTGACATACTGAAGACAATGTATGTGTCATTGGGTGGAGGGGAGCCTAATGAAGTTCACCAAGGGCAAATGTAGGTTCCTGCTGCACCACCGCAGGTTAGGGGTTGATCTGCTGGAAAGCACCTCTGCAGAGAAGAACCTGGGAGTGCTGATGGGCAAGTTCACCATGAGCCAGAAATATGCTCTTGTGGCCAAAAAGTCTGGTGGTCTCCTGGGATGCATTAGAAAGGAACATGGCCAGCAGGTTGAGGGAGGTTTTCCTCCCTTTTCCTCTGCCCTAGTAAGGCCACATCTGGAGTACTCTGGCCAGTTCTGGGCCTCCCCATTTTGAGACAGGGAACTACTGGAGAGAGTCCAGCAGAGCCTACAAAGATGCTGAGGGGTCTGGAGCATATCTGACAAAGAGAGGCTGAAAGACCTGGGGCTGTTTAGCTTATCAGTATTGAAAGGGCAGGGGTCAAGGGCATGGGGCCAGGCTCTTTTCTGAGTGGTGCCCAGCAACAGAACAGGCAACAGGCACAAACTGGAATCTGGGAGGTTCTATCCAAACATGAAGAAAAAATTCTTTCCTCTGAGGGTGCTGGAGCCCTGGAGCAGGCTGCCCAGAGAGGTTGTGGAGTCTCCTTCCCTGGAGAGGTTCCAAACTCTCATGGACATTGCAATTTTGGGCAGCCCACTCTATGTGACCCTGTGAACTAGATGATTTTTAGAGGTCCCTTCCAACCCTAACCATTTTGTGATTCTGTGATTTAATACCCAAGATACTAGGCCATTCCCAACCATATTTCTGTGCCTATGCTAAACAAAGGTTCTTGAACACTGTGTTTTCCATCCATACAATGGAAAGAATAGATTTAATAGGCATAAACAGATGTTCCACAGCAATAAAAAAGTAATCTGCTGTTTCTACCCACTGTCTGAAGAAGTGTCAGATGGTGTTCCAACTGTGAAATGGGAAATGCATGCTTTGTCTCAGCTGATATTTCATTTTAAATTTAGTGTTAGTCCTCTGAACTTGGCTGTATGTCATATTGTGGAAAAAGAAAGGTCAGCAGATGAACCACTTCATGCTGCATGGCAGGTTTGGTCAGGGCTGTGGCTATTCTTCAGAGACAAGGTAAAAATCAGTGTCACGTTCCATAAGAGATAAACAGTTATTTTCTCTTCACAGGAAAATTGCTGCTGCTTTTAAGTTTGTTCAGGCCACCCAGAATAATGGAACCCTTAAAGGTTCAAACTCCTCTGGCCAGGCATCAGGTCTGCTCTCCCAGTGGTAAGGGCATGTTGTATTATTAACTCCTGTACAGCCACAGTTGTCATCCAGTCCTTTTCACTTTCACAGTGTTGACTGAAAAGAAGTTGACACCACACATAACACACTTAGAGCCTCCAGAGCTATAAACTGTGGAAGAATTGAGTGCCCTGAACTTCAGCCTGACTTAGAAGCTGTTGTTTGTAATGAGATGTTCAGAAGAACCCTTAGATAGTTTTAGTTAAGTGTTGCAGAAGCAGTATCTGTTGGTTTTAGCTCAGGGCCCTCTCTGAAAGGTAATCCAGGTTTCCCCAACTTAAAGGAATTTGTAGGTCTGCAACTTTATGCTTTCATGGAATCTTACTGCACATCTCAGTTTCTCTCTCAGTTTTCTGACCATCAGCCAGCTCTTGAAGCTGGTGCTTTCTTTTCATAGTGCTCAGTGAGTGTTTTGTCTCCTGTGATCACAGGAAATCACAACACATCTGTTTGTTCCGTGCACCTCCCCAACTTCCTTCTTCATCTATTTTCTCTCAAACATTTTGCATTACTTTGTATGACTTGCCCTTTGAGAAGTACTGCAGAAAGTTCTGGTATGGCTGAGTTCTGTATAGGCATGAGAATTTATTCTTTATCTCTATCTTTTAACCATACATTTCCATTTCAGGATGCATTCTACTTCTAGTCACGAGGGCCACAAGCATCACAGATCTCAGACGTTGCCGATAATCCGCAGCAAAAACGCACTTTCTAACCCCAAACTCTTGCAAATGATAGACAGCAACACTGCAAGTGAGTACAAAACATTAACTTACTTCCCTCTGGAATTCTGTGGGGTGTAGATCAGCCTCTCTAAATCTGTTTTCAAGAGTGCCAGTGAAGAGCCTGAACAGAAACAGAGCTGCTGACTGCAGTATTTTTTTGGGGGAGAAATTTGCCATGCAGTTTGATTAAAGTTTATTTAAAACAAACCCCCTAACATACTGAATAGTCTTAATGAGATGTTATTCCCCCCTTCCCACCATCTCTGACATCTGTGGCTACAAACCTTGCTGTACAAGCAGATGTGCACTGGCTGAAATACTACATTTATCAGATTTATCAACTAAGGTGGCCTTTCCGTACTGAAGCCTCTTTAAATGATGAGATCAAAGTCATCCATCCCACTTTATAATTGGGTTTATCTCCTCCTTTGAGGACAAACAGCAACAATGAAAGAAGATACTCACATCACTGGTGCAGCTGGTGAGCAGCTCCTGTGAGCAGTTTCCTTCCCAGTGCCCATTCAGTTACATGTGCACCTAGAAACCCCATCTCTGCTGTGCTGAGGCTCAGTGGCCAGACTGCAGAACTACATCATCTTCACACTTGTTGGTCATCTTGCTTTTTACCTGTTGCAGGCAGCTCAAATGAGACAGACATTGTACAGTATGTGGACACTGAGGCAAACATTGCCACAGAAGTTTCCCTCACAATCCTTGACCTGTTGTGTCTTTACACTCTGAATCACCAGGTATGTTCTGCTGTCTCATTTTCTGCTTGAATGGTGCTAATGTGGGATGTGTGGTGTAAGGCCTGGAGGAGCAGGCAATTAAATGTCTGAGACAGGAAGATAGGGAAATAGATAAACCAACCCTCAGAGAAGGTATTTTATGAAGAAATTGACTCCTAACAGCCAAGAAGGATGTGGAAGAACATCATCCTAGGTATCCAGGGCTATATACAGCCCTGCTCTGCATGAAAGTGTCACACATACACTAAAACATCCCCTTATCTGAATCAGAGTTTTCCTACTAGGTTTTAGACATATGATTTCCATACTGCTTCCATCTCTTCAACCAGCAGGGTAGATTTCTACCTCTTTAAAAATTGCTTTATGAGCATTGGGCCAGATGTCTTGCTGAAGATCTCACAGCTACAACACAGCATGCAGGTCCTTTTTAATTGGTGTCTCCTGTCTGCCACCCTAGCCCTGAAACCTTGTGTGTATCATCCACAAATACACTATGAGCTTAGGAAAGTGTTGTCCTTGAAAGACTGCAAGTGAAAGGAGGCTGCAGCAAGCTGGCAATGCCTCCTCCACTGGGAGTTTGCACTGAAAAAAACCATTGCCTAGGGACACTCCAATATATAGTCCTGCAGATCATTCTTCTTTGTGTTCACATTAATAACCAGAATGTGCTGTCTTGTCTGTGAACTTTCCAGAGGCTGCTCCAGCAGTCTGATTGCCAGAATGCATTGATGAAGAAAGTCTTTGACACACACATGCTCTTTCTGCAAATCAACCAGTCAGCAGCAGCTCTCAAGCACGTCTTTGCTGCCCTGCGGCTCTTTGTAGGCAAGGTAACTGGGGGTTTATTCTCTTAGTCTGACCTATTGATATGTTGAGGTACTGTGGAAGAGTTTTGAATTTTATTGCTGATTAAAAGTTTGCAATACCTGAAAAATCAGTTGTGTTTTGGGAAATGAAAAGTTTACTAAGATGGTGGAGCTTGAAAGGTTAATAGATAAGGAATGTCCGTGTCTGTGACACCTGGTTATGGCTTTCATGCTGTAATCACCCGTGGAAGAAAGCTTGAAACCCCAGTGCTCCCGTGGTCTTCATGGCACACATCTGGGTCATAGAATCCAGATTACAGCTGTCCTCAGAGAAGCTAGCAGGAGAGTATTCCACACCCTTCACCAAAAGTTCATCCTGACTGTTGCAGTTTTACAAGTACCTGATTGTCAACATCAAAGGGGTTTGGGACTAAAACAAGCTTGTGTGCCAAAGTGTTTCTTTCCTTGCATTGCACATCTGTAACTGATCACAGGCAGTGAGACACTTGGTGCCAACTGCAAAGGCTACACAAGTTTCAAGTCATCAACTCAGATGAGATCACCTCAAAACCAACCACAGTGTAGCACACAGGTAACAGTTGCTGTGAGGAAATGAGAATGAAGGCACACTCGTCTGACATCCCAGAGGTTTCTGTGAAATGCTGCAGCATAGATCAGGTCAAACCATGTGGCCTCCTTCTAGTTATCTCGGGGGGAAAGCAGGAGGAAATTGTGCTTCTGCAAGTAACATGACCTGAGAACACAGGAGAAAAACATAAAGTGAACCATCCACAGACAGCTTTAAACTACATACCAGACAGTAAGGACAGAAGATGAAAGGAGGAGGAGTAAATATCCAGGATTGCCCTTTTCATTCATCCTGTAGCTCTTAGGATTATAGTTCTGCAGGAGCTGGAATCAGTCATGGTTCCTGCAGTTAGAACCTCTTGAGATACTTGAGATCTGTAGCCAATATATATGCATCTTCCACCTCACCTTGGGCTGTCCTCTACTGTGTCGACCCTGCTGATAAACAGTAGATACGGTTTGGAGAGCCATCCTTCACTCCGTATTGTCTCCTGCTGTTTAGAACCTTGACTGCGGGAAGGTTGCCAGCTGCGCTATGCTACTCAATTTTCTTTCTCTTGATCACCTTTATGTTAGTGCAAATTCCCCCCTGCAATTTTCCTGCTTAGTTGTTCTTCATTCCTATGGTTGGCTGCTCTGCTCTTACTGTGTGCCAGCTGGTGTCTGGACTTCCTGGAGGCTAGGCTGATCCTCGCAGCACACACAGTGTTTGTGTGAAGTCCTGTGTGCTAGTTTTACTTAATCCTGATTTGCACATGGGGCTGTGTTCACCTGCTGGCTTTTTTTTTTTCCACTAAACCCTGGTGTGAATGAATGTGGGAGAGTTGTTTTCACTGAGAGCTTAACAGCAAAAAGTGTTGAATCAGAATAACCATCCCAAGGCCCGAGAGCAGGGCTGAACAGATTCACGCCTTTTTCCAACAGTTCCCATCAGCGTTCTTCCAAGGACAAGCAGATCTCTGTGGCTCACTCTGCTATGAAATCCTGAAGTGTTGTAACCACAGGTCACGTTCGACTCAGACAGAGGCATCTGCTCTGCTCTATTTCTTCATGAGGAAGAACTTTGAATTTAACAAGCAGAAATCAATAGTCAGATCCCATCTGCAGGTGAGTGAGGTGTGAGCCCCTCAGTGTTTAGCTGATGTGCGTTGGCATTTGTCATGATTATTTTTATGCGCCGTATCAAAGCAATCCTTGTGGAGTCCTCACTCTGTGGTAATTCTCTGCAGCAGCTCCATTTTCCTGCCAAGTCTGCAGACACTGGGCTGGATTCTCTGTTGTTCTTGGGCTGCTCGGCTCTGTTCCAGGGACAGCCAGCAGCTGTGAATGCAGCCAGAGAGCCAATAAATAGCCAGAGAGATGGCTAATCTTGATCCATGTGTGTTGGTTACAGCAGGGAGAGCAATGCTGAGGAAGGAACTAAACAGGATTTAATAGTGTAGTAAAAGAAGGACAGAATCCCATCTTGGGAGGGTTGGAAGGGACCTCTGGATACCCTGTAGTCCAACACTCCTACTAAAGCAGGAGCAGATTGCCCAGAATTGCTGTGTCCAGGCAGGTTTGAAATCTCTTCAAAGAAGGAGACTCCACAACCTCTCTGGGCAGCCTGTTGCAGGGCTCCATCACCCTCAGAGGAAAGAATTTTTTCCTCATGTTTACATAGAACCTCCTGGGTTCCAGTTTGTGCCTATTGCTCCTTGTCCTGTTGCTGAGCACCACTGGAAAGAGTCTGGCCCCATCTTCTTGACTCCCGTCCTTTAGCTGTTGATAAGCATTAAGATCCCCTCTCAGTTTCCTCTTCTCCAGACTAAACAGCCCCAGGTCTCTCAACCTTTCCCCACCAGTGAGATGCTCCAGTTTCCTGATCTTTGTAGTCTTCTCTGGACACTTTCCAGTAGTTTCCTGTGTCTCTTAAATTGGGGAGCCCAGAACTGTACACAATAGTGCAGAGGCTTCACTAGAGCAGAGAGAGGGGGAAGAGAACCTGCCTCGATCTGCTGGCACTCAGTGCACCCCAGGAGATCATTGGCCATTTTGGCTAAGAGGATGCCCTGCTGGCTCGTGGCGAATTTGCCCAAGCTGACTCCCAGGTCCTTTTCTTCAGAGCTGCTTTCCAGCAGGCCAACCCCTGACCTGTACTGGTGCACCCCAGGAGACCATTTTCCTTCTTGGCTACCAAGGCACATTGCTGGACAGAATTGTGAATGTGCACAGTGCACTTCCACTGCCAGATGTGTGTGGTTACAAACGCTGGACAGGTTACTCACCGTCCTCATGTCTGTGCATGTTGTCTTCTTAGGAGAGGCATAAAAGCATATCTCTGCTAGCCTGCCACATCAAATCCTATTAAACTAGGGATGAAAACCTCTGCAGAAAACATTTTTTTTTCCTGTGCTAATTGTGCCCTGTGCTTGCTCCCCCCGTGCAGCTCATCAAAGCCGTGAGCCAGCTGATAGCGGACGCGGGGATCGGCGGGTCGCGTTTTCAACACTCACTTGCAATCATAAATAATTTTGCTAATGGAGACAAGCAGATGAAAGTAAGAAATGTGGGTTTTTTGTCAATCACTACTTCTCACAAAAGGTCAGCAATTTCAGGGGAACGAGTGGTTTGGTGAACCAAATTGGTGGCAGGGATTTAAGTGTTCCTAGGGTCCTTTTTCAGGCAGCCTAAAAGTCCTGAAGCTGTTTGTGGCTCAGAAGCTCAGTGATTGAAATTAATTTCTACACCAAAAAAGAGATTTTTATTTGAAAGCTGTATTATTTGTCACTCACTGCTTAATTTGTTGATTTGCCTGAAGTCAGAGATCATGTGTAATGAAACAAAATTGCTGTTGGCCAGGAATTTTTAGTCTGCAAACTGCCCCTTTAGTCTACAAACTGCCCCTTTAGTCTGTTCAGTTGGGCTTGTGACGGCTTACTAAAACCCTGAAAAAGGCTTTTAGCTCTTGGATTCATTACCAATATGCATTGTCTGTACTAAAGGTGTTGGGCAAAAATTCCAGGCTTTAATTCTTAGAGTTCCCATTCAAACATTTGGTAGCATGAATTTATACTTTGGGGGTGTTTTTCCTTTTCTGGAGGTGACTTCAGGGTATCTTCTCTGAGACTGGTATAAGCAAATTGATGGATAGTTAACATAAGTGATTTGATGTCTCAGTTAATAAGATGCAGTTACAATTGTGTTTGTTTTCAAAGTCCAGCTTTGATTTCCCAGCACTGTAGTCAGTAACATGCTCTTCTCTATGTGACACTGAGGGTGGAGGAGAAGGAGGGGGAGAAAGGTCTGAAACTAGAACTGTATTTCATTGCCTATCCAAAAATGAGAAACAACTAAGCTGTGTTAAACATGTTGAGAAGAGCTGACATGAGTAAGACAGAGACCCTGTTTTAATCTTGGGCAGTCCTTTATTCACTGTGGTGAGACTTGTTGGGTGTGTGGTTCAGCAGGACTGTCGACAGCACACAGAATCACAGATTGCATTGAGTTTGAAGGGACCCTCAAAGGTCATCTTGTCCAACCTCCCTGCAGTGAGCAGGGACACCTCCAGCCAGAGCAGGCTGCCCAGGGCCACATCAAATCTGATCTTGAAGGTCTCCAGGGACAGGGCCTTAAGCATACAAGAATCTGGTTCTAAGTCCAGGAAGTGACCAAGCAGCGAATGTTTCAGTTTGAAATGGTAGTACAGCTGGGTAGGATGTCTAAATAGGTGCTATGACACATCAGTAAGAAAAGAGCAAGGATTTGGGTACAACATCCATGCTATGGAGCTGTGACTCTGCTCAAAACTTACTGAATTAGGGAAAGAGAAAATTGTCTTCCATAAGCAGGACTTCAGCTTGTTCAGGGATGCTGCATGTGGCTTTTTGGATGGTTTTAGTGATGCATTGCTTATCTTTCCCAAAGAACGTTAATTTCCCAGCAGAGGTGAAGGACCTGACCAAACGCATCAGAACTGTTCTGATGGCCACAGCACAGATGAAGGAGCATGAGAAGGACCCTGAGATGCTCGTGGATCTGCAGTACAGCCTGGCAAATTCCTATGCCAGCACGCCTGAGTTACGCAGGACATGGCTGGAAAGCATGGCCAAGATTCATGCAAGAAATGGAGATCTGTCAGAGGTAATTTCAACAAAGGAGCAGGCTCTGTAAGACAACAGTAGTGCTCTAAGAGAGTCACACACTGTCTCACATCTGCTTGACATTAGGGGAAGACAGGTTTTAAGAGCCACACTTCTCTAGGTGTTTACCTAATGCTGACTACCTGATGTGTGCTTGAGCAAGACGTGAAGATGCTGGGGAAGCTGAAGCTAAAGAGGCACAGCAGCTGTAGTCTGATGAGGTTCTGAGCAGTGCATAAATTACATGAAGGATTTTCTTCTCCATTACAGCACAGGAGAGGAGCTTCAGCTATGCTGTGCTGTCCTTTCCATCAGAAACTGAAATGAGAGATGCAAAATTTCAGTGCTTAACACAGAAATATCTTAATTGCTAAGTATCCTCACTGGTTTTCAGAGCAAATGTCTCCTTTTCCTAAGACACTGTGTGAAATTAACACTCAGAAAAGATGTAATGATTTAGTCCTTTATTTTCTTAAGTGGTTGTATCAATTTTCTCTTCCCCTTCCTGCAGTCTGACTCAACAGTGTTTAAAGCACCTTACCAGATGTGTGCTGTAAGTCAAGCAATGTCCTTTAACCTCTGCATGTATCTTGGTCTCTCCTTACAGGCTGCTATGTGCTATATTCACATTGCTGCTCTCATTGCTGAGTACTTGAAAAGAAAGGGTAAGGCAAATATATTCAAAACCAACTATGTGCCTTTAAACATTATTGTTGAAAGTCATTTTTGGCTATCATGCTTTCCTTCCTTTTATATATATATGCACACACAACATTCTTAAAGCTGCTTGAATTCTTCCCAAGTATTTTATTGTTAAAATATATGGTAAAAGCCAGTCTTAGCACTGGAAGAGTCAAAGTGTGTGTTCAGTGTCAAGAGAGTTCATTGAATGTTTAGTAAGGTAGTGCTAAAAGAGAATGCTTCACTTGTTTGTCATTATTCAATATGCATGTATTAACACATACCAGTAGCAGTGTACTAATACCATCTTACACTATCATAGGTTACTGGAAAATGGAAAAGATTTGTCCCTCACGTATGCTCCTGGAAGATGGTCAAGTCTCTGATAGTAATGTCTTACTAACAACTCACAATGGAGGAAGTGAGTGCTCTAACCATTGCCTGTTCATGGGTCACATAACATCATTAGGGAATCACATCCCTGTTGTCCTACTGAGCTGGAAAAATTATCTACCAAAGCACAAACATTTGTACTGCATGCTGGTGGCTGTAGTAGCAAGTTGAAACATCCTGTATTCTGTTGCTGATGCTCTTTGGCTTTGGTTTGGTGATTTGATGTCTCTGGTTAAGTCTGCTCTTCATGGGGTCAGAGGGTGTTCAGCACACAAATCCATGTCCAGTTCCTTGGCTATCCAAAGCTGGGAGGGCAGTGGGTTGGAATGAATGTCTGGTTATTCATATATATGTAATATATAATGTCTGGTGGTTATATATATAATGTCTGCTTATTCATATATAACTTATTATAGATCATGATATTTTTTAATCCATGATGCTTATTAGAGAAATAAAGTGCAGGCTTATATTTGTAAATGCTGCTGTGCAGGGGTAGCTTGGTTTATGCACTGTGTGTTTCAGAGGAATTCTCAGCATGAGATATTTTAGCAGTTTTCACAAAGAGCAATTTCTGGGGGCAAGGGCAAATATCTGGGGGAGAGAAAACTTAGTTTTGGAAAGCCCATAGATCTGTGGTACATTTGGGAGCATCTGTGGGTGAGATGAAAGAATACATCCCTCTAGAAGGATGCTTTTGGAGTAATACATCAGAGATAGTTCACTAGTGGCAAGATGTTATGCAAGAATTGCAGATCACAGCAGGTGAGCTGAAGAATTTGTCAATCATTTTAAACAATTGTCTAAGAGAGAAGACTGAGAGGGGATTTTCTCAATGTTTACCAATATTAAAGGACAGGGAACAAGGGGAAGGGGCCTGACTCTTGACAGTGGTGCCCAGTGACAGGACAAGGGGCACCATGCACAAACTTGAACCCACAAGGTTGCATCTGAACATGAGGAGAAAATTCTTTCCTGTGAGGGTGCCAGAGCACTGGGACAGGCTGCCTAGAGAGGTTGTGGAGTCTCCTTTTCCAGAGAGAATGTGCCTGTAGGTCAGACTGGGAGTCACAGCACTGGTTTTCACAGTATTACCTCAGCCTGCAATTCCTGCGTGGATCATAGAACCATAGAACATTTTGGGATGGAAAGGACCTTTAAAGGTCATCTAGTCCAAACCCCTGCAGTCAGCAGGGGCATCTTCAACTAGAGCAGGTTGATAAGAGCCCTGTCCAGCCTGACCTGGAATGTTTCCATGGATGGAGCATCTACCACCTCTCTGGGCAACCTAGGACAGTGTTTCACCACTCTCAGTGCAGAAAATATCTTTCTTCTATCTAGTCTGAATCTCCCCTCTTCTAGTTTCAAACCATCAACCCTTGTCCCATTTACTAAAAAGATTGTCCCTATCTTTCTGAGGGACCCCTTTGAGGACTGAAAGGCTGCAATAAGGTGTCCCCAGAGCCTTCTCTTCTCCAGGCTGAGCAGCCCCAACTCTCAGCCTAGCCTCATAGCAGAGGGGTTGTAGATGAGTGTAGAGAGAGGTCATAGATGAGTGTTGCATGTGTTGCTTTACAAGAAGCTCCAGCACTCTACAACCAAGGAACCACAATGCCACAGCGGAACGAGAGCAGATGTTGTAGTTATCCTTCGCCTGGATTTATGTTGTAGAGACCATAGGTAACGGTCTCATAAATTCAGCCAGTTCCATTTGTTCCATTCTCATCCACTGGGCTGTGAAAATACCAAACCAATCAAATAAAATCATCCTAGTTTTAATGGCACCCAATATCTTTTTGAATCACTTGGTTATCCAGTCATTAACTGATGTTGTTTGTGACTTGTACTTCAAGGCTTGTTCTCCATGGGCTGGCCTGCTTTTCTGAGCATTACCCCCAACATAAAAGAGGAAGGTGCTATGAAGGAGGACTCTGGCATGCAAGATACTCCCTACAATGAGGTCAGCAGCACTGACATTTATGTTCTGTGTTCATATTTTTAGAGACTCCTGTGCACATTGCAACACATTATACTACATGCAGCATTAAAAGGCACACAGCTTTGGATTGAAATGTCAGAGCTGTGGTACTAAACACCAGGGTAGATGTTTGGCCAACCAGAATATTGAGTAGAGAGGGAGCCCACAAAACAAGCCTTTTCTTCATAAATGAGATGTCAGTTGCTCAGATGTCAGTTATATATTTCCATATCACTGTTACCTCAGGTTTTTTGCTAAAGAAGAGCTAAGTCACCAATACCTGATCACATTTTGTGGCATTAAAATAAACATTAACATGGAAGATCCAGGGTTAAAACAAATAGCTGGTGTGTGTTTCTGCTGAGTTGCTGTTGACTAAAGGGCACCAGCTGTTGAGTCATTGAACTCTTTGTGTCTGTGGAATTGCAGAATATTCTTGTGGAGCAGCTGGAGCTGTGTGTTGAATACCTATGGAAGTCTGAGAGATACGAGCTCATTGCTGAGGTTAACAAGCCTATCATTGCTGTTTTTGAGAAGCAGAGGGACTTCAAAGTAAGTTGGTTGATGCATAATTTTTATTACCATCCTAAGACAACGGTAAAGATCAGCATTTCTAGGGGGAAAAAAACCACAACAACCAAAAAGAAAGAAAAAGCAAGTGCTTTCTTTAAAAGTAATGCTTTTTCTTCCTGTCTGTAATTCCTCCTTTGTGCTCTGATAAAATGTGATTAAATGAACCAGATTATAATCTCATTTACTGATTTTCTATTTTCCAGTGGGTAGAATTAAGCTGAATGCCAAGGAAGCAGGTCCTCAGATTTTAACTTAGCTGAAATTGTGGCCCGCTATCCCTTGAAAGTGCTTTTTGGTGGCAGCTATGGGTAGCATGTCTTTGCATGGAGTTGGGAGCTGGTTGGAATTCTTGGAACCCTGCTCCTGCCTGCTCAAAGGGTTCTCTGACCTCTCAGTAGACCCCTACCACTGTCAGGCAGTGGGATGCTTGTCTTCCTGTGTGACCACTACCACAAAACTTCTCAGATGACAGAAACCTTGAAATGAGCCCTTAGTGGCAAGGCTGAGCTACCCTCTTAGCATGCACAGCCATCTCTGCAAAGGTTTGCAAACCCAGTGAAGGCAAGCCATGCTCATGCAGGGCTGTAGTAGCATCTCCCAGAGGATTCACACACTCTCACTCCTCCTCCCTCTCCCTCTTTTCTCAACACAGAGGCTGTCTGACTTGTACTATGACATCCACCGCTCATACCTGAAGGTTGCAGAAGTGGTGAACTCTGAGAAGCGTCTCTTTGGGCGGTATTACCGCGTGGCATTTTATGGGCAGGTACGTCCACCTCTGCTCCTTTGTCTCCAAGGGTTCCAGACATGTTCTTCGAATCCTGCAGTATCTTGGGGAAGCTAAGGCAGGGAAACACTTGGCAGTCAGTGAGTCTCAGGGTAGAGGCATGTTGTGGGTCAGGCAGGATGAGAGAGAACACTCAGCTGTACCTGCATAAACTGCCGCTATGGATTTAGTGGTGTGCTGGAGAACAGACTTGTACTTCAGCTTTAGTTCTTGACATCATCAAGCCACACTAAGACTGAGGCAGGGCAGGTTTTTACAGGGTAAAGCTTAAATAAACACAGGTAAAACAGCTTTGTTACATGGCTCTCTCCTTTGCTAGAGCTTAAAGCAGAGCAGCAGGCATTAGATGTCCTGGTGTGTTCCTCGCTGACTCTGATTTCTGCTTTCAAGCCACCTCTGATGCTGTGCATTATACTGTAGAATAGTTTTATTCCCTCTGCTGTGCTTCAGCATCCTAGAAGCATTATTTTGTGCTTTCTTCCACTATGAACCAGTGTAGTCATCCAGCATGTTCCCTTGAGACCTGGTTTTGGCAAGCATACAGTTTCCTTTAAAACAGTCAGGTGTGTGAACAACAGACTGATGTGAATCATTCTGTTTTGCTAAATAGATTTTAATGCAGAAATTTGCTCTTTTCTCCTTTTGATCTTATTCAAGGCTGTGGTAAGTCTAGTTCTTTTGCATGCTTTGTTTTAATTCTCCTCACATATCCTCCATCCTTCCCTTTACTTTTACTTAACATTAACTCTCCTCTGCTCTCAGGTCTCTGGTTCATGGCAGATAAATAATGTGGTTTCATTCATCATTGCATCCTGCAAACTAACTTTGGTTTGTTCCCTCACTTGAATTACCGTGTTGCTGTGTTGTGTGTGCACTGTGGGGCTCAATGCTGCATCACCTCATCTCAGTGGAAGTTTTCCTGTCAGCTTCACTGGGAACAGGATTGGACCCCTTCTTCCTCTGTTGAAGAACTTGGTGCAGCATTAATGCTGTTTGAATGCCAGCCTGCTTTCCTGGCCTGGGCAGCAGCTTCAGAGAGGGAGGGATACAGGAGCAGCCTGTGATGTGGCCCTGTTCCTGGTAGTCCTTTGTAGGAGCAAGCAATTGGGAGTTAGAGGCAAATGGCAAGTCCTGGGCCTTCACAGCAAAGCTGAACTTGGCAAGATCTTGAGAAGTCAAGCTGCACCTAAGGAAGGGCAGACTTTTCCCTATGCCTGACCTTCATCAAAATGGGGAAAAACTGGACTCTCTTAATTGCAGCTTCTTGCCAGGGCTCTTCCAGAGTCAGCTGATTTTAAGTGGGTAATTTATCTGAAGCAGTTCTGCTGAACTGGAAAATCTGTGTTAGAGTGCCACAACTTTTTGGCTGCCAGTGCCACACGGGCAACTTCATTTAAACAGCTTTAGTGCTCTGAAGCATCTGAATTTTTCATGGCTGTGTGTTGCTCAGTCTGTTCCCTGGTGTCCAAGACACTGAACTCTAAATGCACCCCAAGACTGCTCCCTCCTGTCCTTCTGGAGGAGGCACGTTGTGTGGTGGAAGGTGGGGCTGCTCTGTGTTGCTCCTTGCAGAGTCGTAGTGACAAAAGCATGTGGCACAGTGCAAATATCAAAAGGTGGATCATTCCCATGGATGTTATTTGTGCCTCATTTACCCAGGAAAGTAGGAGTGGGTGTGCAGAAAGAAGAAAGGAGGGTTTACCAGTGCAGAAAACACCATGGTGGGTGTGGAAACATCAGATGGAGCTTGACCTGGAAGAAGAGAGCAAGAACAGTCCGTTCCTGGTTGTGCCTGCATATTTTTCCCTGTGGAAGGTTTTCTTCCTGTATTCCAGTCAGTCCCTTTTTCCTTTGTGCCACTTGCTTCCATCTTGGCTGTGCAAGTGTAAAGGTTTAGGAGCTTTGGTCCTTCTGTTGCCAAGAGTACCACAGGCCTCCATGATGAGGCACAGTGCCCAGTTCATTTAGGATGTTAAAAAACAACTCCCTGTTTTCATGCTTCTGGCAGACTTTGCACACTTCCCCCCCAAAGCTGATGGCTGCAGGTTTTACCAGTGTTACACAGCTAAACCCGTGTAAAGGAATAGGAGTTGCTCTGCTGAGGGAATAGGAGTTGCTTGGCAAAGGGAATGCCACAGCAGGGAAGTCATAAGCAGGTGTGGGATGCAGTGTGTGCAGGAAGGGAATGCTCCATGTGCAGGTGTGGGATGTGGTCACTGCATTGTGAAGAGCCCCTCTGGAAGGATGGTTGGAGCAAAAGTGGTCCTTAAGGAGGATGCAACCGGTTGCTTTCAATACAGAGCTGTATTTGCCAGCTCAGAGAGACAGATCTCATGACAGCTGCTGTTTCAGACTTGCAGATTCTGCTAAGGGCCTATGGTGACACCATCTCGTTGCACCACCAAGTGGTGACGCCAGCCAGTGCTTGTGAGTTCATTCACAGGGTGGATTGAGATGTCAATGTCTTTCCTGAATTAAAATCCAAGGGAACAAAAAGCTGCTAAACATGTCGAATAACTGAAAACCTCCACTTTGCTGGTAAGCAAAGATATTCAAGCCTTGTTTTCAGAGTAGTTAGGTAAAGGCAGAGCAGAGGCTTTGTTCTCCTGTCTGTGCAGGAAGCTGTAGAAGTTGGGAGGCAGGTTTTTCACATTTGGTGAAGTCACTGCAGGTGTATGTCTGAAGAGCAATGTTGCCCCTTTTCCTAATGTGATCAAACAGCTGTGGCTTCCTTACCAAAACCTGCAAGACACTCTGGTACAGGCAGGAAAGGAGCCATCAGATACTCTTGGCAGGTGAGGCAGAAAGCTTTGCCTTGGCACACTGGCGGTGGAGATGGTGTGCAAAGGGCAGAGAGGAGTCACATCTGCTGTGAGCTCCAAGGGCAGTGTCTGAGGGTGCACAGGGAGGAAAAAGGGCCTTTTCAACACTCTCACAGTGACAATTCTAGGTCACAACTTGACGCCCAGCATATCAGAGCTCAGTGGCATCCAGTAACTGTTCATCTCCCTTTCATTACGTTCAGCTGCTCCCTGTGGCGGTTTCCATCTCTAAGGCCATGTTGTCTTTGCAGGGCAAAACCAGCCAGTATGAAAATAATCCAGGGGATATGCATCGGTAATGGAACTGTGGCTGCTTAATATTTCAAAACCCTAAAACCAGAGGATATTTGGCTCCTGAAAAGTATTTAATCTTGTTGTCAATAGTCTTTGCCAGACATATAGCATATGGCCGACGTGATTATTTATAGCTTGCAATTAACTCGCGCTTGTCACTTGTCAGCTCAAATTCTGCCGGGAATATGTACTTAAAAGATGCCTCCTGCATTAAGAGACAAGACTAAATCTGTTAGCTGTTTGTTTTCAGGTAGTTTGTTTTAAGCAAAGCCATTAACACAGATATCATCTTAGTGTGCCATGCAGCATCAGCACAGAGATTTGGCACTTACACATAAACACTAACATACACAGAACTGGTACTGAAGAACATAAACTACAGTACTCTAGGACACTTGCTATCTGATTAATTTGGAAAACATGACTCTCTTTGCTGTTGAAAACACTGAGTGGTAACAGAAAACAGATGTTTTTTGACAACAGCAATCGTGTGTAAGTATGGTTGTGTCAAACTAATGAGGCTTTCCACCATAAAGCAGTTTTGCTTCAGTGGAAACAGGATCAGAAAGCAGGATATGATCCTGCAGATCTTTCCTCAGCAAAAACAATAGAAATCAATTGCCCAGTTCAGTCAGTGTTTATAAGGTGTCAGCTTCTGAGCTCTAGATTTGTTGACTAATTACCTATGAAGTTCTTCTTCATATGCCTGTGGGGTTTAATTGATGACATTGTTAAAACCTCTGCGATGTTGAAAGGTTGCAGTGAAAAGAAGACACTGTCAGCCAAGCTGCTGTTAGTCACTGGTTTCCAGTAAGGCTCACAGTGCTCTGGGCACGACCCAAATTAAAAGACTGGTTTGGTGCCCCTTGTCCTCACTGAAGCAGAAGACAGAGATGTGTTTATTTGTTAATCCCTACTGAAAGAAATTGAAGGGTGGTTGTTTTCCTGAACAGACATTGAAAGGTACAGACAGTTGACTTTAATTCTGTCTGGTGTTTCGAGAAGATTGGCCTAGTCGATAATGTTGGTGGACAAATAGGCTTCAACATGAAACAGGGCCTAGACACTTCTTGCTGGTGCTGGGAGTGGCATATGGGATGCTCTGTTTTACAGGCAACCTTAATTCCTGCTGTAACCACCTCATTCAGGCTTTCACCTGCCTATTGTGTTCACTGCATCCTTCTCTTTCTTCCCAAACAGGGTTTTTTTGAAGAGGAGGAAGGTAAGGAGTATATCTACAAAGAACCCAAACTAACTGGCTTGTCTGAGATCTCCCAGAGGCTGATGAAACTTTATGCAGACAAGTTTGGGATAGATAATGTGAAGATCATCCAGGATTCCAACAAGGTACAAAAGATGCACAGCTCTTGCATGAAGGGGAGAACTGTGTGTGTGGTCTGTGTTTAAGAAGTGTGAACTCGGTGTGTGTGAACTACTATGACTTGGGTTTGCAGCCAAAAACCAACCTTCTAGCATGGCAGGTGCAGTATGGAACCCACAATGTTACAGCAGAGCACCCCTGTCAGTGGGAAAAGAGCATATCCCATCATATGCCTGCAGGGAGTGGGCAGGTGGTTACTGCAATGCAGATGCAGGTGGTTTTCTCTCTCATTACTCTCTCGTCCACTTTTGCCAATGTCTGTATTCAAAACCAGCAGCGTTCTTAGAGGCCTCTTGTTTAGGTATCTTTGTATTCTTCTGTGGTCTGAATGTTACTGTTGGCAGTCTCACTTTTATTCAGCATCGCTGCGATAGATAAAAGCATCGGGGGAAAGCCTGCTGCCTTGGAAGCTCATCACACTTAAACAGAATTTCACTGTGTTTTCCACTGCCACACAGGTGAACCCCAAAGACCTGGACCCGAAATACGCCTATATCCAGGTGACGTACGTCACGCCGTTCTTTGAAGAGAAAGAGGCCGAAGAGCGAAAGACTGACTTTGAAATGCATCACAACATCAACCGCTTCGTCTTCGAAACCCCTTTCACTCTCTCAGGAAAGAAGCACGGGGGGGTGGAGGAGCAGTGCAAGAGGCGCACCATCCTCACCAGTACGTCTGCTCAGCCTGCCGCCTACTCCCATCCCACCTCTCCCAGTTAAGCACAGTAGTGTCCCCTGTGCCAGGCTTTCCGCAGTCAGCGGGCACAGAATGTTAAGTAAATCTTCTCAGCGTGTCCACTGGCAAAGTAGGTGCTTCCTGACAGCCCTGTTGGCCATCCTAGGCAAGGCTGCTTTCATTTGTGCAGTCAGCAGCTGTCTTGTTTTTCCTTCTCACTGACAACCTAACTGTGCTGGCAGTGATCTAACTAGGGAGAAGTTCTGCTGGAGACAGCTTAGCCCTCAGAACCATTCTTTTAATAATAAACAAGCCCAAGCAGGTAGCCTGTTCTGCTACAAGCAGTAAATCTTAGCAGGATTTTTGTTCAAAATGGGAGTAAGATAGCATTTTTTAAGTGGGAGGTAAGATTTCATCTCATTGAGGCAGTCAATGTTTTAAGACAGGACTGTCAAGAGAACTAGATTTTGCTCCCTTCCACTCCTCTTCCTGGCTCCCCTTCCTGACTCCTCTCTTTCCTGGAAGTGGTAGAGTAAACACCCCTGGAGGGGGTTAAAAGCAATGTAAATGTGGTGCTGAAGGACATGGTGTAGAGGTGATCTGTCAGTGCTAAGTTAACAGTTGCACTTGATCATCCTAAAGGTCTTTTCCAACCAAAAGGGTTCTGTTATCTGTGGGTGAGTGATACCTGGTTCAGCTAAACCAGAGGCTCCTGCCTCTGACTTGAAACATGTTTGATGAGGTATTCTGAGCTGTCTGAAGTTTGTTCTGGGCTCATCATTTGATGCTTTAATTCAGAAGACGAGATTTGTGGATTATAAAATCTGAGCAGTGAGAGCTTTATGCCATGTGGATGTGACAGAGCTGAGTAGCAAATGGGATGAGTTCAAAGGGAAATGCTTTTCCAGCACCTGGCACATCAAAATTCCATTTGGACCTGGTATGCCACTTTGTCAATCTTGTTATAAATCCATACCAGCTAACTTGTAACCACAAAATGAGCCAAAGTCCAGTGTTCAATACTTTGACATAGTTGCTTTGCTTTCAAAGTGTTTTGCTTGGAAGAGACCTTCAAGATCATCAAGTCCAGCTACTAACCCAACATTGGCAGGTCAAATAGCATAAATGTTCTCTTGCTGGATGAGTTCCTCTGATGCTTTTCTTGCTTTTGAGCAGCTAGTCACTTGTTCCCCTACGTGAAGAAGCGTATTCAAGTCATAAGCCAAACCAGCACGGAGCTGAACCCCATTGAAGTGGCAATTGATGAGATGTCCAAAAAAGTTTCAGAGCTCAATCAGCTTTGCACAATGGAAGAAGTGGATATGATCCGACTGCAGCTCAAACTCCAGGGAAGTGTCAGTGTCAAGGTAATGACAATTTGCTTCTTTTTGTTGGTCTGTTTGGGCTTTTTTGCAATGCATCTACCTAAATTTTTATTCTGATGTTCAGCACTCCAGGCACTTTCTGTCTATTTTATATTTCTAATCCTATCTGGTGTTCCAGTGCTGGTGGAGCTCACTCTCAAAATGTAAAGGAACGGAAAGCTTTCCACTGAGCTAAGTGCAAACACAACTATTTCAGTCGCATCTCTGAAGAGATGTTAGGACCTTTCTAACAAGACCATCACTTGAGCACACAACCTGTCACCCAGACAAGCCTACAGATCCTTTAAAAGGAGGTTTGTTAGGACTGATTAAGTTGTTTCCTATTTAGAAGAGCTAGGGTGGGTGTGAGGTTTGTGTATTTCTCGTGCCCTTGTTAAAATGTCTTCAGGCACATAACATTTGAGATGCTTAACTAGCAGAGAACTTTCAAAGACCAGCAGATAACAACAGCTTGTGTGAGGTTTGTCTCTTCCAACCAAAACAATTCTACTATTCTGTGATTCTTCAGTAAAACTCCTCAGGTTCCATCCAGGTGATAGGAGGAGGGAGGTGATGGTCTTCAGGCTAGTTCCCAAGCCTGGAAACACAACAGAAAATGACACTAAACTTCTTGCTCTCTGAACCTCAGTTATTTACTTTTTCCCCAGGTAAATGCTGGACCAATGGCCTATGCTCGAGCTTTTCTGGAGGAGACAAATGCAAAGAGGTATCCTGATAATCAAGTTAAGCTTCTGAAGGAAATCTTCAGGTAAACATGAAGTTTAGACTTTCCACCTTCTGCGTAGCATGAGTAGGTGCAACATGAAATCAGGCTGAATTGCACCAGATGAGTTTACATCTCCATCTACCCCATCTTACAAGAAAACATTGAAGTTTGGGGCTTTTCCTCTTGATCTGAGGATGACTTCTGAACTTCAGTTCTAACAGGGTGTAATTTGCAAGAAGGAGAAGAGGTGTGGTGGTGTGAGTAGATAAGTAGATGGATAGATAGATGGATGGTAGATAGAGGCAGGCTGTTCTTTTCATTCCTACAAAATGTGTGTGTTGTTCTTTGTGGTTCTGTGCCTGCAAGAAGGAGAAGAGGTACAGTGGTGTGAGTAGATAAGTAGATGGATAGATAGATGGATGATAGATAGAGGCAGGCTGTTCTTTTCATTCCTACAAAATGTGTGTGTTGTTCTTTGTGGTTCTGTGCCTGCAGGCAATTTGCAGAAGCGTGTGGCCATGCTCTTGATGTCAACGAACGCCTAATTAAGGAGGACCAATTTGAATATCAGGGAGAGATGAAGTCTCATTATAAGGACATGCTCAGTGAGCTCTCTGCAGTCATGAACGAACAGGTTAGATCCTCCATCTTGATGCTGGTTGGCCTGCATGAGGACGGTTACTTGGGTCTTCCAGTGACAAATGCAGCTGTACAGCAAAATACTGGAAGTAAACCACCCAGTGCAACAGTTACTGAGAAAAGGCAGTTTACTCCTTTCTTTTTTCCCCTCTCTTTATTTAAATCCAGCTGTATTATACCTAATGAATCTGCTTGATCAAAAAATATTTGCCTTTTACCAGCCAGAAAGTTGACTGTTCATGAGGCTAAATGCAGCCTGAGGTCTAGAGGCATAAAAAGACAAGCAGTTGAACTACAATTTTATGCTTTGCTTGCTTTATCCTGCAGCTGTGATCTATTTAATTAAAACAGTAAATTGCTTTCAAGAGCTAGCTGGTAACTGGAGGGGATGCCTTTATAGTTTCTCCCTGTATTCAGCTTTCAGAGTTACTTCGTTTCTATTTCTCTGTGTTTAAGTACTCTGTCAAAATACACCCCATGTATTTCAGCTGTTGGCAGCTTCAGAAGGATGAGTGTGGCCACATGATGTCAAGTGCATCCCAGAATACTGAAATAGCCCCAAATACACTTGCAGCTACTCTGTTGCTGTGTCTGCATTGATACTTTTTATGATGTTTTCTGCTTTAATTTAAATGTTGAGCGATTCTGCAGACTGAAGTAGAAATTAAATCCTGCTTAATTATTTCTCTGCATGCTTGTGTAGGCCACCTTAGATGGCATCTGAGAGACACTTATTCACTGCTTTTCCAGGTGCCCAGAGCACAATTAAGCACTGTTTGTGTACAGAGATGCTTTGTTTAACCATTAGTAGCAGTGATGGCATCTCCAACAGGTATCTAATTGGCATCCCATTAGACCACACTGTATTACTCATCTTCACTAGTGAGGAAAATAAGAGTTTGCCAGAAATTTTGGTCCCTTGGTACACCTACTGTGGAACTGAGCTGTTTTTTCACAGGATGTAGAGCTGTGTAGTGGCTTTGAAGGTTTGGTGTATGCTGGGTGGGGTCAAGATCAGTGGTGGTGCTGTTCTGCTTCCTCTTTAGGTGCACAAAGATTTGTGAACCTCAAGCATTCCAGCAAAATTCTCATAACTAATATTTATCACTGTTATTTGTATTAAGTATGAAAGTATTAAGGATCTCCTTTGTTAGCCTCCACGCCTCTCCCATGGAGGTTATTTTGTCCATCCATCAATGTGCCTAGGCAGAACCTTATGTCTTGTGCTCCCCAGAAGAGTGGAAAATGCATGGACAACTTAAATGATTCATTCCTGAGCAGCCCATGACTTTCAGCATCCAGGAGATACTTGGTGAATTGTATTAAATACCCCTGTATTTATATCAGCAAGCTCTGAGTGTTCTGCTTGTCAATGAAAAGAGTAAACAAGACAGAATTACTTGCAGACAGCAGTGTTTAATATGCAAAGCGAGGAGTTCATCCCACAAAAGTCAGACTCATCATCTGAGTGATGATCAAATGATCTGAATGAATCATAACTAAACCATCTGAATTTGAAAGTCCACGCTGAAGACCAGTCTGTAACTTGCAGCCCTACAGGCAACAGCCCAGTTTTCCAGGCAGCTTTTTGGGCTTTTGTGGAAAACTCTGCTCCTCCTGCAATGAATCCGTGAGCTCCCTGATTCTGAGCAGAGCATTGCTGCAGAGAAAGCTCAGGCTGTAAACTATGGCTGAAGTATCTCACAGTTGGAAAGCTTGAGGGTCTCTTGTGCTTTGCAGCAGTAAGATTTGCCACCTTTCCCTTTGTGGTACTCAGGAGGGTTTTGTTTGCTCACCTACTGACAGTGACTCTTTCATCACCATGTTCTTCTCTTGTTTTGTTTTGTTTTTCTTTTCTTTTCTGACAGCTCTGTCATGGTCCTTGCTTATACAGCTTCTCTTCTTCCTTGTCTAACATTTCCCTCAATACTATAGCCAAAAGTGGTATGTTCATTTTTCTTACATCTATTTTTTTTTCCTTTTAATGTCATGTACTTTCCTCACTTGCTCGTTTTTCTACTTGGAATGTTTGGTTTAGTTTCATGTGTAGTGACTCCCCTGCTTGGGCAGTTAGAGAAAAATATAAAAGGTGTGTGTTGGATGTCTTGTCCATGAGCAGTGTTGAGGTGCATATTCTTCAGGGTTGCAGGAGGTTCCATCTGAACATGAAGAAAAACTTCTTTCCTGTGAGGCTGCCCAGAGATGTTGTGGAGTCTCCTTCTCTGGAGAGATTCCAAACCAACCTGGACACCGTGATCTTGGGCAGCCTGCTGTGGGTTGGACTTGATGATCCTTGAGGTCTCTTCCAACCTTAGTTATACTGTGATAGTGTGGGTGACCCTGCTTTAACAAGGAGGTTGGACTGGGTGATCGCCACAGGGCCCTTCCAACCTGCTCTGGGCAGGGATTCTATCATCCTGGTTGTGAACTTGGGGAGGCCAGTGGGGCAGCTCAGCAAGAACCTCCTAATGCAAAAGCATGGCTCAAGACTATTCACCAGCTTCCTTCCCTTCTTTAGACACTCTCCAGCAAATGTAGATGACTTCTCAGTTGTGTTTGTGAGAGAGCTGTTAGAGAAACATGATTCAGGGAACCCCATGAAGCACAGCCTAGCTCAGTCCCATTTATTCCCCACCTTGGAGAACGTCTCCACTTGCTGCAGCCTCTGGTCACTTCTGGATCCCCAGGCAAAAGTCCCTTTCCTCTGTCAGATCCTTAGCATCGTTGTGGGGGAATTCTCATTTAGACAAAGAGCACTTCAGACAGCTCAGATCTCTCTCACAGTTTCACACCTTTTTTCTGTTCTCTTTCATGAGAAGATTGCCTACAAGGAGGACTCAGCAAAACAGCAAGGAATGGAGCGCACCTACTCACGGGTCATCAATAAACCCAGCTTGGCCGTGCCAGCAGCAGCCACCCTCGCAAACCTCGACGCTTGACCGTGGCCTTGGGAAGACCAGGGGCGACCCAGGAGGACAGTTTTTAGTTCTTGGGATTGGTTCTTTTGTTTGGGGTTTTTTTATTTGTTGTTTTGTGTTTGGGTTTTTTTTTTTTGCCTTTTAGATTAATAGTCCTGAAAGTTAATCATGGACAACGCCAGGGAGAGGATCTGTGGGGGTTGATTTTAATTTATTGGAAGTCTTCACAGTGTTCTGTTTTAAACCTCCAAGCCTGATTCTTTTTCTTTTTCCTTTTGTTTTTGGTTATGATGATGACTTTCTTTTCTTTTTTTTTTTTCTTTTTTGCCTGCCCCAATATTTGCACATTCTCAATTGGTTTGGGTTCTTTGTTTGTTTGTTTTTCTGTTGTCTTTTTGTGGAGTTGAGCAGCCTTTGGTGAGCCAGGCTGGTGATGAAATCCCTGTTGGACAGATAGGTACACAGCAAACCCTATAAATTATAATATATCTAATCCTAAATCCTAGTATACAGATATTTTAAAGGTCAGAGTGGATGTTTTATAACATTTAAGTATATTGCAACTGTAAATAGAAGATGTGTAAAATATGTCATTTTTACAAGGTTTAAAAAAAAAAAAACCAACGAAAAAACAACCAAAAACCTCTTTTTAGTTAATTCTGACCATACTAAGAACATGGATAACATCCCAGTTACCATTCTATTAAAATATTTGTGTATGTGTATAAAGACATCCATAAAATCTCCTCTTTGAAGGTCTTGTGTCTTGGTTCATTCCCATGTCAGCCCATTCCAAAGCAGTGGAGCTGAGGATGCCTCCTGCAGCTCAGCTGTCCATTCATTGGGTTGTGGTTGCTGACAGGGCCACTCATGACCATCTACAGAGCTTCAGCTTCCCTCCACAACTCCAGGGAAAACACTCTGGGAAACAGGGGTTTGGTGCAGTCTTCCTTCTTGAGGAGAAGGAAGTTCTACTCTTCCTTTGAAGTTTGTTGCCCAGGGCCTGTTGGGAAAGCATGTGCCTCTAGTGAGATGTTTGTTTGGGTTTCTGCATCATGTGGGATGAGATGGAGTGGTTAAAATCATAGAATTGTTTTGAGTGGAAAAGACCTTTAAGATCATCAGGTTCGACCATTAACCCAGTACTGCCAAGTCAGCTGGCTCTGCTAGCTGTTAGGAGGAGTTCTCAGCACACTCGTCCTCCTTCAGGTTCATTGCTTTGCCCATAGGAAATCCCTGCTTTTGGGGTCCCTGGTCACCATGGATCTCTCCCTTGCCCACAATTCTACTAGTCCCTGAACAATCCCCTGCTGATTCCCCTGAGGCCTCCACGGGTTTGTGATTGTTAGTTGAGAGAGGCCAGTGCTAGGTTTTGCTGTGTGGGGATACCAGGAGGAATTTTGCCTTGCCTCATTCTGCTCAGTTGTCTCCTTTCCTGGTACCTCTTCCCCATGCTTACAGCTGGTGAATATCTCAATTCAAGGTACAGCTTAGCCCTGCAGGTGAGAGCCAAAGGTGGTCTCTCAATTCACCCAATCTCAGTGTGCAGGCTGGAAGGGTCATCATCCAGTCTCTGCCTGCTTGATGGTGCTGCCAGTGCTTGCTGCTGGCTCTCCCTGTAACCAGAGCTGGGATTTGTCAGAAGAAATCTTTGCTAAGGGTTGAAGCCCACACGGTGTTCTTTCCTGGTGGGGATTGGGGCGGGCACCCCATTGGCTGGATGGGGAGACAGCTTTTCTCATCCTTGCCCTGAAAAGCCAGCTCTGCTCTCTCACCACTGCTATTCAAAACCAACAGTCTGCTGACTTCTGGCCCAGACTGTACTGTGTAGGTAGAGGTAGATGGAGTTACCTGCCTTTGGGGGAAAAACAGTCGTCAGTGGTGAGAGCAGGAAATCCGTGGTGCAGAGGAGGTAAGTCTGAGCATCGAGCCCTCTTGTCCCTTGGCTTGTTGGTCTTGCTGAACTTACTATTATTACCTGCTTTACCGGGGGGGTTAGGCTAGATTATCTCCAGAGGTCACTTCCAACCCACACCATGCTGTGACTTTGGGATTTGCTTCATTTCAAATATTAGGACAACTTTAAAATACCCACACAACAAACTTCATCTGCTCGGTTTCCTTCATACACAAATAACAAGGCAAGTAAAACATTCAGAGAAGAGCAGCTCAGGGAGGGAGACAAGGACAGGAGCAGATGCCCTTTCCAACTGCTGACATCCAGAGGGCTTGTTTTTACTGGGGGATGGGCAGGATCTGAGCACAGATGTCCCAAGGGATGGGCAGAGGTGGTGGTGAGGAATGCCAAGTGTGGGATCCCATCAGGGTTCACAGAAAAGCTCTGATAAGGACTGGGGCTTAGGCTATGAACAAAATTACTAATTAAAAATAATGGCTGTGTGCAAGTGTTTGCTGTAGGGCTCTTGTAGATGTCCCTGCTGATGCTTGGTGTGTCCAAATCCCAGGTTCAGCTTCCCTGTGTTAGAGGAAAATCTGCATTTCACTCCATTTTGCCTTCATGACAAACAGCTCTGCATGAGAAGACCTTGAAGTGCAAGCTGAGAAGCTCCAGAGGAGGAGAGGCAGGTGGCAGAGGTGGTTTGGGCAGCAGAAAGCCCTGTGTGGGAGCGTGGTACAAGGGGCAGAGGGTGAAGGGGAATTTGAGGAGCTTCTCACCCTCTGGCTGCAGTAGGTGAAGCTGGTGCAACTCCCCCCTTCAGGAGGGAGATCTTCCTGCACCAGCCTCAAACTGAGCCACTAAAAGCTTCTGAGCACAAAAGGAATTATTTTTGTTTGCTCCTTGGTTTTAAGCTATCCCAACACCCCAAAAGGAGTTAAGCCTTATACATATTTGATGTTTAATCACATCTTTAGTGACACCCAAGCACAACCCAAGGCTTGAATTTCAATTAGAGGGAGATGTAGTACATGTTTAATAGGAATCATTCCTTACAGGGTAATTATATCTTAACATTCACCAGAGAGATGTTACATTGGCTTTGTGACGTTGATCTGAACAGGGATGATCTTTTTACTTACTTTATTTGAAGGTAATATCCAAATCAGGAACAGGAGTAGGATCTGTACCAGTTGTACTCCAGATACACTGCCCCTGTGCTGCCACAGACCTGGATTTCGATCTGGGGCCCTTGGATCTGGAGGGGAGAGAGGGGGGAATTGAAATTGCATCTATGTGTGGCTTTGAAAGTGGATTTTGGGACCTTGGTGTGAAAAAGTGGTTGTTCCACTTGCCCTGAGAACAGGCTACATGTCCCTTTCACTTCAGCTTTGAATGTGTTTAAACTTGTAACTGACAGGCTCAGTGATTCAGCTGTAACTAATATGAGAAGATGGATCTTGGAGACAGATGATCCATCAAGGGTATCTTAAAACCCTGCTGTGGATTTGAATGCATTCACCGATCTTTTTTTAACAAGTTTGGGGGGGGTATGAAAGATTTTTCTCATAACAGTGAACTCAATGCAAAACTAATCAGTTCCACATTCACAACCAGCAAGTTAGAGCCATGAAGTGAGTTCTGACCCCCGGCGGTTAAAATCGGAGGATGTTAAAATCAAATACTGAAGGAGAGCAAAAGGGATGCTGAGAGAGTGAGCCAAAGCTGTAGGAAAAGAAAGCAAAAACCCAAACTAGAATGTGATTTCATTTAAGAGGATTGCATTGAGACATAAAATTAGAAGACAAAGGATATCCAAGCCCATACAGAACTATGGTAACAACCAGGAAGGACCTTCAGCTTCACCATCATCATACACCCTCAGCTCTAGCAGGGCCCATCGGTTCAGTGTTGGTGTCCTGTTCCTTCTACTCCTGCTTTGCTGTCTGGCGGCTGTGGCACGGAGCGGGCAGAGCTTCTCCTCTGTGACAAGAAAGTTTTTTCTTGTGAGGTTGCTGGAGCACTGGACCAAGCTGTCCAGAAAGGTTGTGGAGTCTCCTCTGCAGAGATTGCACACCCACCCATTGCAATCCTGGGCAACCTGCTGTGAATGACTCTCCTTTTGCAGTGGAGTTGGACCAGATGGTCCCCAGAGATCCTTTCCAACCACCACCATGCTAAGATTCTGTGGTCTCCCCCTGAACAGTAGCAAAGACTGCATGTTTCCCTTCCTCCTGATTTAACACACACACACAGAGGTTTACAGAAGATACCTTTTCTGGGTGCTTTTGGAGCTGTGTTCCCCAGATGCCATTTCAGTGAGCTATCATCAGTCATTCTTGCTGGAGAACATCTGTGAGGGGAGTACTTGCCCTGTGGCACATCTCTGTAACCTGCAAGCACCACGTGGTTTCCCTGTAGTTGTGAGTCCTATTTTCAGTGTATTTGTACAGATTGCACACGGTGTGAGATAGCTGCACAGGCACAAATACTCTCACATACACTGTGTGATCAAAGACAAAGAAAACTGTGGAAGGTATAATGATTATTTTAGATTTCAGGATGCCCTTTCTGCTTGGAGCATCTCCCAAGAGTGATGTCTTGGTTCAGTTTGAAAGCCATCACAAGTTCCACGCAGGGGAGTGTGGGCCAACTTGCATGCTTCTAGTTATGAAAATCTCCAGCTGAGCATATAGATTTTCTTGCATGAGGCATAGTTTTGTACTCTGTAGCATATGCTGTGCTTGCAGGGAGCTGGCAGCAAACAGATGAATTTTGATTATTCCAGACTACCTTGAGGATCCATTTCAAGGGAGAGAAACCAAGCAGTTTGAAAATTCAGCAAGGAAGCCTCTCTGAAAAGCACCTTGAGGTTCTCAGTGTGAACACTTTCCACTGAATGGTGGAAAAGAAATGGATGTTTCCCTTTCTTCCAGTTAATCATCTCCAGCTTCACACAAGATGTCTTTTCTGCACGCTCTTGGAGACCTCATTGTGACCTTTCAGCACTTGAAGCGGATTCTAAGAAAGGTGGGGACAGACTTTTTAGCAAGGCCTGTTGTGACAGGACAGAGGGTGATGGTTTTAAACTCAAAGGGGGGAGATTCAGGCTAGGTAGAGGGAAGACATTTCTTGTGTGCTGAGGATGGTGAGACACTACCACAAGTTGCCTAGAGAGGAGGTAGAAGCCCCATCTCTGAAAACATCCCAGTTCAGGTGGAGGCTCTGAGTGACCACATCTATTTAAATCTACTCCTGCTCGTGGCAGGAGGGTTGGACTAGATAGCCTTTAAAGGTCCCTTCCAACCCCAACCACTCTGTGATTCTGTGAAAAGTCTGAAGCATTTCTGCAGCCTTGCTTTGCTGTTGTACCAGCCCAGAGCCATAGCCAGGGTTTCAGATGAACAACTTCTCTCTGCTTCAATGTCAAGTTGTGCCAGGGGAGGTTTAGGTTGGACATGGGGAACAATTTCTTCCTTGAAAAGGTCAAGCCCTGGAACAGGATGCACAGGGCAGTGGTGGAGTCCCTATCTCTTGAGGGATTTAAAAGCTGTGTGGATGTGGTGTTGAGGGACAGGGTTTAGTGGTGACCAGGCAGTGCTGCGTTAATGATTGGATTCAATGATCTTAAATGTCCTTTCAACCTACATGATTCTGTGATTCCAAGTCTGTGGGTTAGTAGGAGTTTGATGCTAGGCAAGAAGGGAGGGTGTTTATTCCTAGGTGGTTGCAGAAAGAGACTTTCCATCTTCAGCCACATTCCATCTTGGTCCTCTGCCTCTATTTCTGTTTCTGAACACTGAAGCCTGCGTCAGCCTAGCCATGCATGGTGGGACAAAGCAGCCTTAGCTCGGGGCAGCAGTCCTTGCTATGCTCATGCAGGACACAGCCCTTACAGGCTGTAGGAAGCTGAAGCCCAGTGCTTGGTTTGTTGTTTGTTTGTTTCTGTGCAGGTGATAGGAAATATCCACATGCTTTCTGCTAGTGGGTTTTCAGGGACAAAAGGCTGTGATGTGCAGGTAAAAAATACTTCATTTTCCTGGAGTAGCAATGAGTCCTTTTGGGGGGTTTATCCCTCAAACTCCTTCAGGGGAGCAAAGGAGCAGATTTGGCAAGCGAGAGACTGGAAGTGCTGCTCAGCCTCGGCAGTAGCTGTGCAGGTGCCATTTGTCTGCAGGTGGCACGTCGCACAACGCACCTTCTCCAAGGACCCCAGCAGCACTCGCATCCCTGCGCAAGGCTCTCCTGTCACCGTGCTGGGCTGGGGCAGAGAGCTGGTGAATATCAAGTAGTGGCAGAATAAAGAGCCAGCCCCCCCCTGGTTGTGGATAAAGCTGCACTGCAAGGCTTCTGTGTTTTGTTCACAGGTTTTTCTGTCACCACCCTACTTGGTATGCAGTTCAGCCAGCCCACTGAAGCACAGCCTGCGCTCCGGCCGACACGTACGGTGTTGCTGCGGGGCTGCTGGAGCTCAGCAGCTGCCAGTGACTCCACCTCTGGGCTTGGTCTAGTACAGAGGTTTGATATGACTGCAGGTGAAATTATGGGGACCTGTATTACTTACAGGGGCCAATAAGAAAGATGGGGATAGTCTTTGAGCAGGGCCTGTTGTGATGGTTTGAAAGGAAAAGAGGGGAAATTCAGACTAGATAGAAGGAAGACATTTTTTACACTGAAGGTAGTGACACTGTCCCAGGTTGCCCAGAGACGTGGTAGATGCTCCATCCCTGGAACCCTTCCATGTCAGGTTGTTTGGGGTTCTGAGCAAACTGATCTAGTTGTAGATGTCCCTGCTGACTTCAGGGTGGGGTGTGCTAGATGGCTTTTAAAGGGTCCTTCCAACCCAAGGCACTTTATGATTCTATGAATACAGCTCTGCCCAGGCCCTACCAAGCACAACTTGCTAAAGCAGCTCAGATGTCAGAAACTCCATTCTTGCTGTTAAATAACTTGTAAAACACTTTGAAGCGTTTCACAGTGAAAGCCACACAGCTGCAGGTGTTTGTAGGAGGTGCAGGAAGGTTCCCTGAACATATGGCCAACCAAAACCTGCACCCTATGAGTGTGCTACAGCTATGAGGCATCAAGATCGTTTCCCACGTGGAGTGGCAGCAGCCACCTGCCCAGGGCTGGTGGCCCCGTGGCTACAGCAGTGCAGTCAGATGTCTTGACCCCCACTGAATTTGGCAAATACAAATGGAGCTCACTCTGCTTATGAGGAACATGCTGACCAGCCCAGCAGCAAAGTTAGCTTAGGGTTTTGTCATCCAAAACTCCTGGTTCATCTTCCCCCCCCCCCCCCCCACCATCAGTCCTGGGGTAGGAATCGAGAACAGCAGTATGGGGTTGCAGGAGAAACATCCGTTTCCTCAGGAGTCTCTGGTACTGTGAAGGTCCATGCCTTCTCCAGTCTGGTTCCAGCAGAGCAGTGGGCATGGGATCAGAGGAGCAGATGTCTTCAGCTGCAGCTGGGGTAAGCTAATTACTGAGCTCATCCTTGCCCATCTGGACCTGCAGGGTCAGCACAGCAATATTACAATGATATGTGAGGGCTGCCACTGCTCCAGCACCTGAGCCACTTGCTGGAGGATCAGAAATCAACACTGGATGCGTGGATGGCTGTGTGAATGACTCCAAAACAGACAGGATTTTTAGTTCCAGGATTTTTGCTCACCAGACATTGTCCCCAGCACAAAGGCACCTGCACTCTGCTGTAAGCCTGAGTCCGAGTTGATTTCTGTGCCCAGTTTTGCCCACTCCATCCCACTTGCATTATTATGTCCTCAGCGTTATGCCCTGCTTTGGAGGGGAGGAAAAATCCCACCATAAGCTGATGCTTCTTGTTGATGCAATCTGGATGGGCTGGAAAGAGGACAGCAAGGACCTACCAGGAGCTTTGCTTAGGTCGATGCCAGCACATGAAGCTGCCAGCCCAGCAGTAGGCAGGGGAAGTACAGCAGCAGGGTCTGATGTGCTCTTTGCTTTGTGCCTTCCTGAGACATCATGGATCCTGTGGGCTTTACAGTTTGAAAACTGAAATTCATTTCACCTCTATGCACACAACCCCAAGGCCTCTAGAGAGGGTCCTGGGAGGTCACAGCAGGGCTCCCACAGCTCTAGCCTTTTGCCAGTGTCACTGGAAACATCAGGAGAGCTGCAGGTTCCTGCCCTTGCTGTAGGTCGGTGGAGGGAGAAAGCGCAGCAGGAGCTGCAGGAAAGACTTGGTCCTTCCAAAGCACTTTTTGAGGATGCTGCTCCTAAGAAGGCAGCAAAGCTGCAGCAAAGCCCACACAGGAACATGCCAAAGGGCAAGGCTCCTCACCTGTATCCCTGGTTTTCTCTCAGTTCTAGCAGTTTCTACTTGAATTCCCAGTAGGTGCTGGGTAGAAGTGCCTCCTCGCAGAACCGAGAGCTTCCTCGTAATAGAACCTCCTCTGTCCCCCTCTGGGAAAACCAAAACTGAGTCAACTCCTGTTTCAAGCACCTCTCACCAGCTCTCCTTTCTTCCCACAGCATGGCAGTAAGGTGCACACAGCTCAAAAGTCTTTTTTTCTCAGCTATTCCTGAGTCACTGCTGAGCTGCTGGAAAGCCGCTGGTCTCTGAGCAAGAGCTGTGGAACTCACTTTCCTGTTACCTTGCTGGCCTTCTCCAATCTGTATTCTGAAGTAATTCGGGGGGCTGGGGGAGGGGAAGGATGTTCCACAGGTTTTTGCATTTTTCTGCCAGCAGAAAGATCACTTTAGAGGACTAGGAGATGGGAGCAGCCCAGAGGATTGTGTTTCCCTCCTAATGCAAGATTCATGCCCAGTCTGCCTCTCCTTACACTCCGGGGATGCTGGCACAGGCAGTCTGCTCCAGCAAGCCTTGCTGGGGCACCAAAGAAGGGCTAGTGGTCCCTGCTGAGTCCCTCCAGGAGAGCTTTAGTTAAACTTGCTCATCTATCAGGCAATACCAGTGTCTCACACCGTATCAGCTTGCATTTGGGGATTTAATTTTCCTTGGAGAAATTGCAAGTTCTTCTGCAGATGTGCCAAGTGAAAATAACTTCTTCAGAGCTGAGGGAGAGATGAATTGTTGCCTTTCCTTCTGTGCCGTGGAGGTGATCCCTGGCCAAAGGAAAAGGGCTCTGTCCTCCTCGGTCCTTCTGGAGGAGCCCAAAGGCCAAAACAAGTGAGTGGGCAGGAGAGAGGGCGGGTGTTCTGATGGTGCATTGATATTGTGTTGACAGTGATTTGTGCAGCACGTAAGAGGCCCTCTCTGCTCTGGAAAATGAGACCCTGGATGAATAAATCATGGGCCCTCGCCTAGCAACTTGACAGCTCAATCGAGCCCTCCTTGGTGGTGGTGACTGGCTAATCCCTGCATGCAGGGAGGGACTTCTGTTCTCTGGAGGCTTTTAAGGGCAAGGTCTGCCTGCCACCAGTTTAGGAGCTTCTCTCTATGGCAGGAGCTGTGCCACACAGCGTGGGACCATGGAGGGCAATGCACACCTCCTCCAGCTCATCCGCAAGATGCGTTCCCAAATCAACAAGCTGGAGAGAGAAAACAGGGCCCTGAGGGGAGAGCTGCAGGTCTGCAGGCAGAGAGCTGTGCCACCAGAGAGACAGGCAGCGAGAGGATGTGGGAAGAGTGATGTGGGAAGCCTTGCCAACGATGGGGAAAGCCCAGCTGGCTCTCCAGAAGCCCTTCATGGAAGCCTTGTGACCAGTCCTGCCCTGGCACCAAAGGAGCAGACAGGTACCAAAGAGCCAGGGCTGTCCATGGCACCCGCTGCTGCTGCCCGTGTGGGATCTCCCAGTTCCCCATCTGCAGGGAATGGGACACAAGCCATGAGCTGTCTGTCTAACTTGATGGAAGAGCTCTGGCATCCTTCAGTGCCCACACCCAACCCCTGTGTCTCATTCTGTGACCTGTTTAAGGGGTTACCTGCATCCCTCAAGTTGAGCTTAGTGAAGTATTCTGCTGCTGCTCAATCAAAGAGATCAATTCAAAGAGTACAGTTAGTCTTTGTTTAAGCATTATTTGACTTCTTGGCCTTAGTGTGCTGTGTTGAGTTGCAAGAGCCATCACAGCCCAGGTGCTCCACAGGGCTGGTGGCTGACCTGGCCTCATCTCCAAAACTGCCTCCTGGAGAGGTCCAGACCATGGAGAAATGAGTTTTGACAGAGAGAAGTCTATGAAAATGAATCAGTTAAGAGGCTGAGCAGTGCAGGTGGATTTACATGATGCTACATGAAGGCTGCACTTAAATAATGCCTGCTGCCAAGCCCTCCAAGCTCAGTGCTCAGTGGTGTCTCAAACTGGGTCTGCAGGGGGCTATGGATGGCATCATCTTGGGAATAGCTGACTGGTCTTTTGGCAGGGGTGAAGTATGTGCAAAGGGTTTCCCAACCTTTTGACTTGTCCTTTCCATCTGCCGTTTGGGGAAGAAAGGTGGGATCCAAAGGGGCTGTTTGGCCTCCTCTGCCTTTTGAATTTTGCACGTGCAAAATGGAGAGAAAAAGGATGGATGGGGCCAGACACATGTCAGTGGTGCCCAGCAACAGGACAAGGGATAATGGGCACCAACTGGAACCCAGGAAGTTCCATGTGAACATGAAGAGAACATTCTTTCCTGTGTGGGTGCTGGAGCCCTGGATCAGGCTGCCCAGAGAGGCTGGGGAGTTTCCCCTCTGGAGAAATTCCAAACCCACCTGGGCAACCTGTTCTGGGTCCCTTCCAACTCCTACTGTCCTGGGGTTCTGTGAAATTACATGGAGGATATCTGAATGCTGATTCTTATTATTGTTCTTAGCTCTGCTTCTGTCTCTGCTCCTCAGACAGCACTATGACCGTGCGGCGCTACCCCACCACTCCACCAGCACCTGCTCCTTTCAGCATCACATTTCATCGAGCCAGCAAGAGACCTCCAAGCAATGGGCTGCTGGACATGCCAGGCAGTGTCCTCCCACCAGCCCCTCCTGCTGCAGCTCAGCTCACCCATGAAGAGAAGGGGCTTGAAAAACCACTGAGCAGCTGCCTCTCCTACAGTCATTCCAGCAAACTGAAGCTGTTTCAGGAGCATGTCTACAAGTGCAGGTAAGTCCAGTTTGCCCTCACAGTATCACCTGCCTGGGTTCTTTGCAGGTTTCACCTAATATTGTATGTGGACATTGCTTTGGGGTTTAGTTCATGTTCAGCAAAGTCTTTGCATGTATATGGGCATTGAGTAGGCAGGAGACCTCTTTGAGGTAAGTTGCCCTTCTCCTCCTTGCCATGAGTGGAGTTTGCTGATACTGGCAGATTAAATTCATTATGGAAAGGAGAGGATGAGCTGGGAAGTATGGAAAGTCTTTTGTTTCCATTAAAACCAGGCACAGTGCTGCAGCCAAGCTTAAAAGGGGCTTTTAACTTTGAGCAAAAACTGTGGAGATACCAAGGAAGCCTGAACCATGCTTTTGGAATTGTGCTCAATATAGCTGATGGACTTAGATGTCCTGTGTCACATTCCCCTGCAACTGAAGTGTTGCAAGGTAATGCTTTCAGCCATGAGAGAAGCATCCTCAGGTGAGCTTCTAAATTAAGTAAAGTGGCTGCTGGACAAGCCCCAAGTGACTCTGCTCACTGATGAGAAGCTTTTCAACACAGGGCAGCAATCAAAGGCAGAAGCCCAGCCCCACACACTCCCTCTTAAACCTGGGTAGGAGCCCACCTCCAGGCTGAGAGGCTGGAGGGCACCAAGGGGTCAGTTCTTTGTGGGCACCTAGGTTTTCTTGTAAGGACTTGACTGGTCTAGGGCACAAGTCTTTGGAGGAGTGGCTACAGGAACTGGGATTGTTCAGCTTAGAGGAAAGAAGCTCAGGGGAGACCTTCTCGCTCGTTACAACTACCTGAAAGGAGGTTGGAGCAAGGTGAGGAGCAAGCCATAGAACAAGAGGGAGCAGCATCAAGTTGCATGAGGAGAGGGTTAGGTTGGAACAACTTCTTTCCCAGAATGATTGTCAGGCCCTGAACCAGGCTGCCCAGGGAAGTGGTGGAGTCACCATTCCTGGAGAGGTTAAAAACAATCTGTAGATGTGGTGCTGAGGGACATGGTTTAGTGGTGACTTAGTGGTGCTGGGCTACTGTTTGGATTTGCTGATCTCAAAGGTCCTTCCCAACTAAAATGCTTCTATGATGCATAGGGTAAAGCATAAAACACAGTTAATGAACACAAGGAGAAACTTTTTCACTTTGAGGGTGATAGAGCCCTGTAACAGCACAGGGCAACCCGCTGTGGGTGACTGTACTTTAGCAGGAGGATTGGACTAAATGGTCCTCGAGGTCCTGCCTCCATGCAGCCTGCAAGTGCAGAAAGCCTTTTGCATGCTGGGTTGGTTTTGGTTTTGAACTTTCTTTGCATGCTTTGTACATTTGTAATCCTCATCATGCTTTCTCATCTTTCTGCAGGGGTAAAGTAAAGGCCGTTAGTTTCCTCTTACCAGTGGATATGCCATCACATGCTGAAAAGCAAGGCTCCCTCAAAGGCCCTCCAAATCAGAACACAAAACAGCTAACCACCATCACTGAAAAGGATATGTGAGCTGGTGAATTTTTAAAGGCCTATTGACTCTCAAGATAAATCAGCATTAAATGATAGCTCTGTGTCAGGTTGCCTTCCTGCAAAATGCTTTGGCAGAGTGCCTGCCCAGCGTCACCCAGCCCGTGTCTCGGGTCACTGCCCCCATGTTTAGCATGGAAATGGAAGCCATGACAAAGCCAGCTGGGATGAAGCCACATGATAGCAAAGGTACCTCCACAAATAGCTTCTGTGCAATGTATCTTAAGGATCTCTTACCTTAGGACTGCTGTTAAGAGGGAGTGGAAGCTAGGTTTGGCGTGTCAAACCAGCAAGAACCATGTCACCACTTGTGCCTGACGATAGCCTTGCCAGAAAGGTATTGGATGCAAAGGACAAAATAAGGCACATTAAGCATCCTGTGAGGTTTTCTGTGTCTGTAAAACCTTAGAACTTCACAGTGCTGGCACAGTAAAGTCAAAGTATCACAGAGTCAGTTATTGTCACTCTAGATTTCCACGAAGCTTGGCAATGACTGTTTAAGTCCATTTGGAGCTCACCTCTAAGGAAGAGTAAGGAAATCAGTGTGAAAATGTGACTACAAACCTGTTTCTGACCTAGTGTGTTCATCCAGCTAGAGACTAAAGGCTGTACACCAAGTCAAATTAGACACAGTGGCTTTTTTCAGGAATGGCTTCTCAGAGAAGCTTGAATTAAAAGTCATTAACAGAAAATCAGCAAATAGGGACAAAATAAATGTGAGAAAGAATTGCAGACAGCTTGTGGAAGATGAGGAGCCGTCGTTAGTCATAGTGGTATCAGCAGAAACAGTGTCCCATGTGTGTGTTGTGA
Source organism: Dryobates pubescens (assembly GCF_014839835.1). Lineage (NCBI taxonomy): Eukaryota > Metazoa > Chordata > Aves > Piciformes > Picidae > Dryobates > Dryobates pubescens. The sequence goes on from NC_071643.1 coordinate 8,822,124, forward strand.
TTACAGGCATTTATGGAACCAAAGCACTGCAGGTTATGACTTCTTTATGTACAGGCAGTGCTGAGGGCTGAACGTTGTACAGAGAATGCATGAAGAGTAGATGTCTGTACTGATAAGTTAAAGAAGCATTTTCACCTCATTGTCTACTTTTAACCTCTTGAGCTTTCAGAATCTGGTGGAAAAAAATCCTTTCTGGATTTCCCATGGTGTTGTGTGCTTGTATAAAAACCTCTGCTCCTTCCTTTCTTTTAATTAGTTTTGCAGGAAATGCACCATGTTTTGTGTATTTAAGTGCACTTTTAATATACTCTCAGCAATGAAGCAGTAACTTCCATTTCACTGCTGGTTTGGTACAGGTTGTTTTGTTGTTGTTGTCATGGGGTTTTTTGTTTGTTTGTTGGGGGGGGTGTTGTTGTTTGGGGTGCTTTGTTTTAGGTTTTTTTTTGGGGGGGTTGTTTGTTTTGGGGGTTTTTTGTGGGCGGGGGGTTGTTTGGTTGGTTGGTTTGTGGGGGTTTTGGTGGATTTTTATGTCCAGTTGCACTGCAATGGCAGAAGTGATGAATGAATGGCTCCCAGAAAAGGAGGTCTCAGTTTGGAGAGTTCACTGAACATCTCATTTTAGATGTCATTTACAGAGAAGTACTTTCTAAATGCTTTAAACCAAGTTCCACTGTCAGAACCTAGAGCCTGGTTATGTGTTAAGTACCTAAATCTGGTGGATTTTACTAAGCAAAGTACCAACAAACATCTTTGAACATCTGGCTTCTAGACCTTTAAGGCACCCAAGCGTTGGCCAATTCATGTTTGAACATCAGATTTAATGTCTTGGGACTCCATATGCTTCGGACAGCATTTAAAAGTCTCAGCTTTTAAGTTTTCTAAGCCAGGTTTCCATGAAGCAACAGTTGGGAATGCTCTTCTCCCACTCTTTTTGGGTCCATTCGGTGTGGGTTGGTCACCGTCACTACGACTGCACATGACAGTGTCAGTTGTGGTGCTGATTCTGATGTCACACAAATACACACAGCTGTACTTGTACAGTCAAGAAATTAAACTGATTTATTAGAGATGTAAAGGTCTTTTGCCTCCTTATAGGGGAAAAAAAGCAGCAAAGGTGGAAGAGGAAACAAGGAAAGCAGTCACTGCCAGATGGTAGTTGGTGTACTGATGGAAAGATTTATTTCTGAATGCTATTTTGAAGGCTTTACAGAGATTTAAGAACACATGATGAGGATGCACAGGCACATTTTTCAAGCAGTTGTGCAGATATGAACTAGGTCCAGGAGAACCAGATGGTAGCAGAGGCCACAGGAAAAACAGCTGAGCACATCAGTTTCACCACAGTAGAGTATGACATGACTTAACATGGAGCACTTACTGGTGATCAAAACACTCTAGTATTAAACATTCAGAGATTGCTCACTGTCATCCAAACGATGAACAGTGTCTAGATAACAAAATCCTTAGCAATCAGTCAATCAGTCCTGCCCTTCTTAGAAGGACACTTCCCAGCACGGTGCTGCTGGGTCAAACCCACTCACTGTACTCTGTTTCACATTGTAGAGTGGTCTCAAAGCACACAAATGGATTTCTTCTAGATGAAACTAAGTCAAGGAATAAAGGTGAAACTTGGGTATTCTGTGTCTGAGGGTAGCACACTGTTAAATGTCTAAAATCTTGACAGTTGACTTCAAAATGAAACTAAGCCTTATAAAGTGCTCCAATAGCTAACAGGTAACTGCTGACAGAGCTGTAGAGCACCCAGAGGAGTTGCTCTCCCAGAGCTTCAAAAAGAAAATTTAAACAGGTGAAATTTCATCTTTTTATACTGGAGAGGGGAGGAAGTGCCTTTCATCAGTCCTGTTGTGCTGTCTGGTGTTTAAAGAGCTTCACTCTTGCCACAGACACAGAATGGAAACGTGGTGCTCCAGTCTGCAACAGAAGAGCAACATAATCATCTTCTCCAGTGAGTTCTTGCTCAAGTGGTGGCATCCTTAGACCATAAATCCATGTCCAAAGGTAATCAGTCAGTGTGTGTGGCATCTCCTGCCAAAGCCACGCAGCACAAGCTCATTCCAACCACTCCAAGGAGTGAAGGCCCAGTTTAGTATGTGTCAAGCTGTCCACAACCCTTAAAACCATTGTCTTTTTTGCTGCTACCTCTTAAATCCCTGACAGATGAACTTTGAAGTTTTCTCTGCCGTTTCTGGTCAGGCGCAGTCTAAGGATGTATCAGCATGGAGGTAACTCAGCTGAGAAGCTTCTGACACCAGGTGAGTGATAGTGATCTTTAATGCTGTTATTTTCAGTGAAGAACATTAATTCCAGCCCTGACAGCCTCCCTCTGCAGCCCTGATACTTTGTTTTTGTTTAGCCAAGTTAAGAAAATGAGAAGTAGACTTGCAACTCATTTGAAGGTCTTCAGCAGTCCTTCAGTGCTGTGATGAATTTGATGCTGCATAACTCCACTACGTGCATGTCCTTCTACAATCACCTAAGCCCAGCATAGACAGCTGATTCAGAGCACTCAGATGGGGGTTTACTTGTGGGTGCTATAAAGCACAGAGTATTTACTCTTCAGGATGGAAAAATGGAGGTTGTGTTGGCTCTTTCTGCACTTCTACTGCAAAATGCCTTCACCCAGTGAAAGACCTGCAAAGAGATTAAACTGTCATTGCAGCTAAAAGGCAGATCCAACTATGCCAACCTCACACAGGGAAGCTGTTGGCTGTGCTGAAGTCCAGACAGATGGTCACTTCAGGGAATGTCTCTTTTATGGCAAGTGCTAGTTTGAGAAGGAGTATTTCTAGCTGGATGAGTCACCTCCTTCTCTATTGCTGCATAAGATACCACAAAGTGGATTTCACATGGGAATATTCACAGACACGGCAGAGGCTGAAAAATACATCTGCAAAGCTTCTTGAGGTGGTTTGTACATGACAGATGTAGATTGATTTGAGAACAAAAATGATCCTCCAGGGTCTTCTGTTTGCTGAAAATGGTGATGAAATGGCTTTTTGCTTTTATTTCTTGGCTGGAGTTTTGTTGTTGGTTTTTTTTTGTGGGGGTTTGTTTTTGTTACAAAAATCATGTGATACTTTCTATACAAAATCAGTCTCACAGCAGCAAAACACACTAAATCGTAACAGAATTGCTCTGTTTAAAAAAAACAACACACAAGAAAAAAGAGAAAGAAAAGCAAGAAACTTAGAGCAGAGTGCAAAAATTAGAGCGAACGTTTCCAAGCTGTGGCTCTTGGGCAGCAGGTTTGACTCTTCCCCGGTCTGGAGGACAAGGACCATCCTCTGCCTGCTGGTTGCCATGGAGACTCCCATCGCCTTTGGAATCACAAGTTTTGCCTGAAAGGAAACACTCTGGCAGTGTGAGTTTTCAATGAGTGTAGAGGTTTGCTTGTTAGCACATCACAGACTAGATTAGCTCCCACCACAGACTAGATTAACCACCCCATCAAAGCGGGCGGGAGAGAAGGGAACTAAAATATTTTCTATCAGTCAGTGCCAACATAGTCAGTCTGTGTGATGCTCACAAGGCACCTCAATAGAATTACAGGACTGGCTGTATTAGATTAGACTTTTAGAGCATCAAATCTGTTATCTCAGAGAATGAACTTTGGTCACAGGACACGGGCATGGCTATAAATCCTTCTGAACCCTTGCAACTGACAGGCCTGAGGACCTCCAGGCGTCATAGCCAGTAAGGTGTCTCCTTCTCAGCCTCAACTTACTGAGGCCTTCCCCATACCTACAAATAATGACAGCAGTTCTAGGAACAGATGCATGCATGAACAGTCAGGGCTGGTCTTGTGAAGACCTCTTCAACATTGGCCTGTTCTGTTGGTGCTGCCTAAAGGACTGGGAAATTTGACAGCCACATCAGCTTCCTTCTCCCTCATGCACAGTTCACACCTGGGGTGCTCTGAAGGTGAATTTGTTTGGCCTCCAAGAGCGTGCAGAATGGTTGGTTTCCCTGAGATGAGCAGGTTGGCATGAATTTCTGGCTTGAGTAAAACAATGGTTATTCAGAAGAGGAATGTAGTGAAGCTCCTCAGTTCCTTCCTTGTTCTGTTGTCTTTGCTAGTTAGTAACAAAAGACCTACCTGTTAAATTTGCAATTTTTGCTTGATTTCTTCTTGTGAGGCTGCTTGGTGCATCTGTGGGGCCATCACTGTACTTCATGGCAATGGCTGGGGTCTGGTCCTTCTCTGGCTGAGTTTGAGCAACTGAAAGAAGAAAAGAAAAAGGCTGCTTAACTGAGTTGTATGAGTTTTCATTTGTTCAAGGAGGGGCTTTAGACTCAAGTTGACTCTACCTGTCTGATGACAACTTGGTATTGCTTCAGCCCTTCCTTCTTGAAAGGGCTGAACAGATTCAGGGCCAGAATCTAAGTCTTTCACTGGCCTTCCCATAATCTCATTCTCAGTTGCAGTTTTGTTTCTGATGAGGAAGTATGTGTGCATTTTCCCCTTGCCTTTTACTTCTATTTCTCCTCTTTCAGTCATCTCAAAATTCTTGTATTTTAGGCATCTAAAATATCAGAGGCAAAAATGACACAGGATTAGCAAATTCAGGATTAGCAAAAACACTGATGTTTTAGAGCAGCTATTGTAATCTAAGTGATCAAATCACAACAGCCTGGGAAAATGAGTATTGATCTGTGAGCAACTGAGGGGTTGTTTCAACTGTTTGTCCAAGCCTGCTGTGCTTTCATAGCTTCACACGTGCAGCCTGATCAAAAATCAATGGATCACAGTCAAATAGTTCAATATGATGGAGGGTTCTTATTGACCAGTAAAGAGAAATTAAGAACTGAGGCAGGCAGTGTTGGTTAGAGAGAACCACCTCCAGACATTTCAGTGAGATTCATCATGCAAAGCCAGACTGACTGTTCCCAGCTGCCACCTTCATGTGTCCAAAAATGGCTTACAAGAGGACTCGATTTTTGTTGGAGCTGACATGAGGCTGATCAGCCTATAGTTGCCTAGCCTGGCTCCTTGCTATTTTCCCATATAAGTGTAACATCCTGCTTTCTTCAGCTGCTTTCTTCAGCTGCTTTCTTCAACTGATCTTCCTGACCTTCCAAAAAAGGACAGTCAGCATTACTGTGATGCCAACCCCCAGCTCTCTCATCACCTTTGGAGGCATCCCAACTGCTCCCATACATTTCTATAGACTGAGATTTCTCCAAAGACCCCTGATCTGATCATCCTCTAATACTGGCACTTCCCATGCTCCTTGAACCCTGACTGTAGGGGCAAGGACCTTGAAGACCTCATAGAGGCCTGGAGTCACTCAGCTTTTATTCAGGGCAGTGTCTCTAAATCACAGCATTTGTACTTTTCTGCTAAGACAGCAGAAACTCCTCCTGCTGCTCTTCACTCTTCCTTCCCATGGACTCCAGCTTTCCTAGCAGAATTAAAATCATTTCAGTTGGAAAACACCTTTAAGATCATCAAGTCCAACCATTAGCCCTATGTACCCAAGATCATTCCTATGTGCCCAGACAATGGTTTTGGTGCTTATCTTCACTTCCACCTCTCACACACAGGAAAAGCTTGAAAATGCAGCACTGACTGTTTAGTGGCATGAGTTTTAGAAAAGTAAGTGACATGCTGCACAAACAGGATCATGGGTTCTGCAGTTAATCCTTACTAAGTGCCAATAAAACTGTTTCACCACAACTTGTGCTGAGTCTGGGAGACTTTTAGTCAGAGATTTAAGCCTTTTGTTATGCAAGATGTCCAATTAAATGTTCTCTCTTTCTAGCATCTACGTCACTCTTGTTACTTCCAAATAAGTAACAATTATTTTGTCCCCTATTTTGCACTTGAGGATCAAAAGTCCCAAACATCTGTCTCCATATGCAAGTGTGTCTGAAATAATCAGAACATCTCATAGAATCACAGAACAGTTTGGGTTGGAAGGCACCTTCAGGATCATCTAGTTCCAACTCCCTTATGCTAGACCAGGTTGCTCAAGGCCCCATCCAACCTGCCTTTGACCATTTCCAGGTTTGGACCCTTCAGAACTTCCCTGGGCAGCCTGTTCCAGTGCCTCACCACCCTCACAAAGAAGAATTTTTTCCTAGTGTCTAATCCAAATCTGTCCTCTTCCAGTCTGAAGCCCTTAGCCCTTGTCCTGTCACTGGGTTTTGGGTTTGTGTGTGTGTTTGGGTGTGGGTTTTTCAGTTTGGGGTGTTTTTTTTTAAGGAAGCTGAATAAATCAGTGACTCCAGACAGTACCATCTACACTGCAATCTGACGCTATCAAGGCAGTGGTTTTAAGCACAGCTTTTAACAGGCACCATTTCCATCATAGATACTCACTGGTAGGCACTGGAGCTCAGGTGGATCTTATTTGGGACACCATGGCTCTCCATCCTGGAAGCTATATTCACCGTGTCTCCAAACAAGCAGTAACGAGGCATCTTTTCTCCAACAACTCCAGCCAGGACAGGACCTGTATGGATCCCAACTCTTATCTTTGCAAAGACATAAAACACCCCCCAAAAACATCACTTGTTATTTAACATTCTTCTTACTGCTATCCAGCCAACCCAAAGTTCATCCCAGCATAACCCTGGACAACAGTAAAACATTAAATATCCACAGGGAATGGTTCTGCATGAGAAATGTACCCATGTGGGCCTTGCCCAAAGCCACAGAGGAGTCAGAAGAAGCTCTTTGATGTCTTCTTGCAATACATTAAGCACAGACACACACCCACATCTTATTGTTAACAACTTACTTGGATAGGACTTCCAGAGACTGGGTTCTGTACTCCTTTAGCTGCTATTATCATCCCCAAGGCAAAGTTGGCAACTCGCTCGGCGTGAGTGGGTACAGGCACAGGGACCCCACCTACTACCATATAGGCATCTCCAATTGTCTCCACCTTTAATTGAGAGGGACAAGTGTGTGAGCATGCCATCTAGAGCTAGCTTAGGTTAGTGGTTTGCTGTTTGGGAGCTCTTCTCAGCTGCAGGAACTCCTTTCTTATAAAAGATGGTCCTGATCACTAAAAAGCTCAAGCACATGTGAGGTTCCTTGAGAGAGATCCTGTCATTGACTCTACACTGAGAAGTTCAATGTGATCTGTCTGTGAGATCCTGTCAAGCAAGGGATGGAAGTGTCAGACTTCCTTTTGCCCAAGGTAGGCTTATAAGCAAAGAGCTATCTCCAGGCACAGGCTTCTCAGCCAGGAGGTTATCTGATGGCTGAATGCTATTAATTAGCTCTGAGTCACAACTGGTGTTAAAATCATACTTCTCTTTAAAACAGATTTCTGCTTTAAAAGTCACAATAAAGCAAAGGGAGTCTATTCAGATCTAGTTGAAGACATCCTTGCTCACTGCAGGGGGGTGGACTAAATAACCTTTAAAGGTCCCTTCTAACCCAAACCATTCTGTGAGTCTATAACTCTATGATTAGTATCGAAGGGTTCACATTAAATTAAGAACTCTCCAATCTGCAGCAAGTCAGGGAATGCAAAGTGTGAACTGAGCAGTTCAGGAGCATCCTTCCTTACAGCCAGCTGCTTTCCCACAACGTGCTGCAGTCTCTGAGAAAAAGCCTGAAGGGCTCATCCTCCTTCAGACACTTAGAGGTGCCTAGTAACTTCATGAGGGTGCTGGAACCCTGGACCAGGCTGCCCAGAGAGGTTGTGGAGTCTTCTTCTCTGGAGAGATTCCAAACCTGCCTGGCCATGACCCTGGGCAACCTGCTCTGAGTGACCCTGCTTTAGCTGGAGCGTTGGAGAGATGATCTCCAGAGATCCCTTCCAACCCCTACCTTTCAGGGACTCTGTGAACTTGGGGAGACACTTGACAAGTTAAGGGATTCTGTGATTCTTTGAGGCACTGGAGAAATACTTTGTGGGTTGTCCCTGTACAGGAACTTTCACTTGGAACAGAACAGGAACTGAGAATTCTCAGGCGTTGAAAATTCACCGTTAAAAACTGCCATGAGGTAAGGAGATGCTCTAAAATGGTCTTGTGGAACTTCACTGTCACATTTACCAACAGGAAACAAGAGATTGGTTTTAATTAGATGAATTGAATTCCTTGAAAATGAACACCAAAAGGAGAGCAGAAATATAATTTCATCTTTGGATTTGTACATTAGCATAGTGATTTAAAGCCATTCAGCAGAAATGTGCTCCTGCACATGCCCTCTGTCAGACACCCAACCCCACAGCAGTTTTCTGGAACAAATTAAAAACAACTCCAAAAAGCTACTAATGCAAATAGATGCCCTAATTATTTCTGGGCTATAGTAGGGGGCTTAATTTAACAAGATTTATTCATAGCTTCAGATGTTTATAAGCTTGGGCCAAGTTTCTTTGATCAATGTTGATATTTCATTTCTTTCTCAGTCTTGTCCTCCTCTCTGTACCCCAGTAACCCCCTTCAATATTAATAGGAGTTATATGCAGGCATCCAAAGGAGATTATGATAGTGACAGGTAATTTACTCATGATGGATGTTTAGGACAGAATGGGATGCTAATTTATCTTCAAATCTGTGGACCATATCCTGGATGCTTCAATTATTGAAGACAGTTTCCTTGCCCAGGCAGAAACGCTGCTGATTTCCTAGTGCCCTTTATTGTGGGATGAGCTGCAGGCCTTGCTAAGGAAAGGCAGGAATGAGAGGTGGGTCTCTGCTATTTCTGCCTTCCCAAATATTTAATAAGCTCAGGATAGAAATGTAGGACCTGCTCTTCAGTACATCCAATCTGGGCAGATCTGGAGGTCTTAATAATGCCGTTATTCCGTGTCAACCAAGGCTCTGATCCTTCCAGCAAGGTTTGGAGACAATGCATGCACCACAGCCTAGATCTAATCAGTGCTCTTTGGGATCAGCAGGAGATCACAGAATCTCAGCATGGTGGGGATTGTAAATGGCTTCTGGAGATAACTAGTCCAAGCCCCCTGCTAAAGCCAAGTCACCCAGAGCAGCTTGCCTGGGATAACATCCAGGTGGATTTGGAAGCTCTCTGGAGGAGGAGACACCACAACCTCTCTGGGCAGCATGGTCTGGTGCTCCAGCATCCTCACAGTAAAGTTTAACCTTGTGTTCAGATGGAACCTCCTGGGTTCCAGTTTGTGCCCATTGTCCCTTGTCCTGTCACTGAGCACCACTGAAAATAGTCTGACCCTTTAGATATTGATCAGCATTGATCAGTCTTCTCCAAGCCAAGCAGCCCCAGGTCTCTCAGCCTCTTCTCCTCACAGAGATGGTCCAGTCTCCTCAGCATCTTCTTAGCCTCCATTGGACTCTGTCCAGAAGTCCCCTGTCTCTCCTGAACTAGTAAGCATGGAATTGTATGCATTACTACAGAAGTGACCTCACTAAGGCAGAGTAGAGGGGAAGAAGAACCTCCCTTGACCTGCTGGTCACACTCTTCTTCTCTCTGTTATTGCCTGAGATCTCCATGAAAAAACCAAAACGAAGTCAAGGTATCATCTGGATACTGTTTATAATGTAATTTTCCAGCAAAGGAGACACTTAATTACATAGTGTCCTATTTACAACAGGCTGGGATAAAAGAACTAGGAGAATAAGTCAAATTGGTCCATAAATGGATATCTGTCATATTGGGTAGGCATTGGAGAGAGGAGGGAATATGGTGCATGATTTAAGGAAAAAGAACCATTCTGGTGTTAGCATTGTGGGAAGAGACTCTAGCCCACAGCAGATGCTACACTCCATTCCACTCCTGTATGACAATTTTAAACCTTTTGGGGTTTGGGGTTTTTTTTTCCCCAGTTTTTCTGTGTGGCCACTACAAATATTCAGCATTTTGCAGTTTATCAGGAGTTGTGCTGAGGGGAAGAAGAAGATTTTAAATGCATTTAAAGAAAGAACAACAACAATTAATAAACCCCCAAACCAAACCCAAACAACAGTAGCATTTTTTCCCCAGCCTTTCTGGCTCAGCACATACCTTGTACACATCGTGCACCGTGGTCAGCCTGTCAAAGCGCAGGTACATGGAGTTTAACATGAGGACAATCTGAATTGGCTCACACTGGGCACAAATGTTGGTGAAGGTCACAACGTCACTGAATAATATGGTGCACTCCTTGAACTCTCCTGTGAGCAAAAAGACCAGCAGTAAGTGGATGAACGAGCAGGACATCTGTTTTCTCACCATGCTTTTAGGCCCTCTGAGATACCAGTTGTAATGCCCTCTTACAGGTGCTGATATGAAGAGAGTTGTTGATAGAAGAGTACATCAAATGTAAGAGTCATCACACATCTCAAACAACCCAGACATCTGAGTACATCCCTTTGGCCATCTATCATCAGGATAGGTGGAGCTCTTTACCCCTCCCTTCATATATGTGCTTACTGAAGGGAATTTAAGCATACTCTTCCTTGCTATCTTTAATAGCAATGGGAATCATGATGATTCTAGGCTTATAGAGAGACTTTTCAAGATATTAGGTTGTCTGATGAGAAGCTGAGAGACCTGGGGCTCTTTAACCTGAAGAAGATTGAGAGGGGATCTTCTCAATGCTTATCTAAAGGACAGGTTGCAGGAGGATATGGGACCAGGCTCTTTTCAGTGGTGCCCAGCAACAGCACAAAGGGCTGAAGGCACAAACTGAAACCCAGGAGGTTCCATCTCAACATGAGGAAACACTTCCTTCCCGTGAGGATACCGAAGCACTTCTTTGTTTTGGAGTCTCCTTCTGTGGAGAGATTCCAGATCTGCCTGGACACAATTCTGGGCAATCTGCTCTAGGTGACCCTGCTATGGCAGGGGTGTTGGACTAGATGATACCCAGAGGTGGTCCCTTCCAACCCTTACCATTCTGTGGGACTGTCATAGAGGAACTAAGAGTATTTCCTAGTAAAGACCAATTCCTTCCTTCCTTGTGTTTTAGAGTGCATCTTGTTCATTCACCTGCCTCAACTTGCTTCCCCTCCTTCAGCTGGTTGGCCACATGCTGAGGAAGCATGGCATAGAGCAGAGCCTCAGTCTTTTTCTTCTCTTCCTCTAGGTGCTTGGAGAGTATCCGCAGCTCTTCCTTCTTCCTCTCTAGCTGGTTGGAGAGCTCCATCTCCGCCAGTCGCTGCTGGTTGAGAAGAATCAAGTCCCTGGTCACGTCGTGAGGGGCGATGTCCGCGATGTGCATCTGGCGCTCCTCCAGCTCATGCAACGTGCGAAGCAAAGGCGAGCAGAGATAGAGCATGCATTGCAGGGGCTCCATCCAGATCATCTGGCCTGTTTGAAACAAGCATTAGCAAGAGTTTTCAGCAGCTTGGACTCTCACATGATGCTCAGTATGTTAATTTCAGGGGATGAGTTCCAAGGACAGTGGCTTTTTTGTAGGGTCTGGGTCATCGCAGGAATGACTCTGTGTCCTGGAATTAGAGGTGGACTTGTCTGGGAGAGGTACACTGGGCAAATAAAACCAGGACCCCAAAAGCAGTGACTTACTCATTGCAGCTGCTAGGCAGAGAAAGGAGATAGAAGAGAGGGACATTTTATAAAGGCATGTTGAATGGCAAGTAATGGTTTTAAACTGGAAGAAGCTCCATTTAGATCACATATTAGGAAGAAATTCTTCACCATGAGGATGATGAGGCATTGGAACAGTTTGCCCAGAGAAGCTGTGGAGGCTCCAGCCTTGGAAATGTTCAAAGGCAGGTTGGATGGGGCCTCGAAGAACCTGGTCTAGTAGGGGATGTCCCAGCTCATGGCAGGTGGGAACTAGGTGATTTTTAAGGTCCCCTCCAACCCAAACTATTCTATGATTCTATAAGTCCAAGGTACTCAGTGCCTTCTTTGCTTCAGCCTTTGCTGGCAAGAACCACCTTTCCAGAATCTCAGGGTCCTGAGACCCATAGGAAAATCTAGAGTGATGAAGACCTACTATCAGCACAGGAGGTCAGGTTAGAAAATACTTAAGCAAATTTGGTATACAGAAGTCCATGAGACCTGATGTGATGCTTCCAGGAGTGCTGAGAGAGCAGGCCAGCATCATTGCATGGCCACTCTCAATTAGTTTTGAAAGTCATGGTGACAGGAAGAGGTTCCTGAAGAAAATAAATGTCAAAGGATGGAGGGCCTGGGAAAGCTTGGAGCATCTGTCATACCAGAAGAAGTTAAGAGAGCTGGGGTTGTTCAGCCTAGAGAAGACAAGCCTCAAGGGTAACTAAATACCTAATAGTAGGGAGTGACAAATACTTTTCTCAGTGGTACCCAATAAAGGACAAGAGACAAGGACACTAACTGAAATGCAGGAATTCCACTTCAAACTTTGTGTCTTAAGGGTGGTTAAATGTTGGAATGGGTCACTCTGAGAGGACATGGTCATGGGTAACCTGCTCTGATTTAACCTCCTTTGAGTGAGGACTAGACAATCTGCAGAGGTCCCTTCCAAAAGCAGCCCTGTGACTCTGTGATTGAGACTAGAGGTGGTTCAGAAGACAATGTAATCCTCCCTTGGCCTTGTCCCTATTCCTCAGGAAGCCTGTGGAGATGCAGGGTTTGAAGCATTAGAAAAACACTGTCTAAGCCTTTCAAAAGGGAGCACAGCTGTTAGTTCTGTTTGAAAGCCTTCAAAATCTAGTGAGGAAATAGCAGAATTTATCTACAAGCATCCTAAGGTACTGTTTCTCCAAACAGAACCATCTAATCCTCTCCTCACTGCACAAAGATAAAGCCATTTACAGGACTTATGTGAAGCCAGGAGTCCATGGAAAGGCATTAGTGCAACTCCAGCATAATTACTGATTTAATACAAGCATTTATGCTATTGAAATCAGTGAAGTACCTCTCAGCTCTAGCATTGGCCGATGTTTCCATGACTCTGGCATCATCTCTCTTCTGGTCTGGAAAACAAATTGGCTGTTGATGAATTTCTGAATGCTAGAAATGGTGAAGGGCACTTCTGGGTGTACGATGCAGAAATATTGATCCAAGCAGATGCCCGTGGTCTGAAGGCCAGGTACGATCTTTTGAATGCTCACCCCAGCTTGCTTCACTCTGAGCTTGAAAAGAAAACATGGACAACAGGTTATAATGCACACCCTGTTTGGGTCCAGGCCAAGCTGAAGCTGGCCACTGTTTGTACATGCACAAACACATAGCCTTGCTGCTCTATGGGGCTTCTTTCTGGGCTCATTTTCTTAGAGTATTATCACAAAGCTTTTAAGGAGGGTCCCCCATAGCCAGACAAAAGCTCCTTGGAAAGGAACGTTATTATCCAAATGCCTTTCCCTCTCAACCGTTAAAAACAAAGCAAAACTATCTGCTGGCCCCTGCTTGCTTTAATGTGGGTCTAACAAAGAGTCTTCCAGGTAGCTGCAAGAGGAAACGAGATACCAGAGCACATCTCTTAACCATAGCTGTGTAAAGGCTTAGTCATTCTCTTTCAGCCTGCTGATCATACATAAGCTTGTAACACCTGCAGAACTGTCCACTCTTGTCATCAGAGTTAGTGAAGCTCTAAGCTGGCTACAAATAATGGGTGTAGGACTTGCCCCTTCACCACACCAGTAATTTTATCAACTTGTGCAGACTGGATGTCTTGAGATGTTTAAAACTCTGAACTTTGGCCAGTGGCACAGTGCAGACTCTGTGCTCTGGAATCTGTCAGCACAATGCCAAAATACGTTCCTTGAGTGTCTGTATTCAGCTTTCTTCTGTCCATTCTCAGCTTCTCCTGGTTTCTTCTGCCTTAAGCTAATATTCTCTGCCAGAACTGGGAGCAAGAGGAACAGTAGCTTGGTGGGAGTCTAGGCTCGGTGGAAATCAGTCACAGGGCAGTCCCTGACGAAGGATGGACAATTCCATTGCTGCAGAGTGTGTGTGCACATGAGAGGAGAGTCAGTCCTCCTCCAGAAGATATTTTAGAATCTAGTTCCTACTAGAGGGGGTTGCATGTTGCCTGATTTAGTAGGCAGCTGAGTTTTCCTAGCCAGAAGTATGTAGGAGTAGACTCAGGAAGCACTTAGAGCCTCTCAGCTGCCAAGTCTTATGAAAGCTTTTGGATAGATCAGTAACTGGGAGGAAAGGGTGACTAGCTTGAAGTACAAAGTCACTTCATAGCATGAGTTGTGTCCATGCCACATCCTAGGACAGGAAGGTGGTCAAGAACCTCAGAAAATTCTATTTGGTAATGGATAGACTGCTGCAATAAACCTCATTTCAGACATGGCAATCTCAGTAAACAAAGGAGATTCTGATCTGAAATGATCCAGATCTAGTTGACTGAAGGCACTCTTCTGCATCTTCTGCAGAGCCTATAAATGTGTGGGCACTGGTTTCAGAGCACGCACAGCACTGAACTGCAGGGCAGGCAAAACAGAAGGAAATTGCTATATGGTTTATGCAACCTCAAGGCCCTTCCCACATGCTTGTCCTACCTCTTTGTCAAAAACCATATGAAAAGGAAGTCCATTGCAAAATGTTTTTGTGTCAATCCAGAGGCTCTTGGGATAGACAGGATCAAATCCTCTCAGGAGCTTACCTGTGGCAAGATAAACATGTATTTTTTAATCAGGTTGCACCTCATAAAACCAGGCATTTTTTAGCACTCTGTGGGACAGGACCCTATATCATGAGTGTGGGTCCAGAAATGTGCCTACATCTGTGCTAAATACTTTTCAGTTTTAAACACTGCTGATTAGCAACTAATCTGAGTTAGCTGAGAGTTTAGAACTTAACCACACAAAAAGCACCCAAGGCTCCTTAGAGGGCATGTCAAATGCATGAGGGCGCTGGAGCACTGGCAGCAGCTGCCCAGCGAAGTGGGGCAGCGTCCTTCTCGGAGCGTGGGTATGATCCTGGGCAACCTGCTCTAGCAGGGGGGTTGGACTAGATGATCTCCAGATGTCCCTTCCAATGCCCACCAAGCTCAGATTCTGTGATAACTGTGGAAAGTAGCAACAGCTGCCAGGTTAAAAACACCCTTTTAAAGACATCATCTTAGCCCAAGTCAAGTAGAAGAACACTTTTCAGAAGCAAGCCCTGTTTAACAGACAAAAGTGACAGGTCATATATCATTTACGTAAGCACACTTATCATCTGCAACTTTTCCTTGATTCCCAAGGTCTAGCCCAAAGAATCTTAACCAGGTATGTTCTGAGAAGAGCCTGAGGGAGAATGAATGGTAACTTTTGAATGGATGTGTGGCTGGAGACAAGGTGGCTTTTAGTGACTGCCTTACTGAGGAGACTCAGAAGTCATGACAATCTCCCCCTGAATCACCTCTCACCTTTTCCTAATGTGATTATTCCTCTTATAGTTTTCCAGTGACTTTTCTTGACAGGACAAACAGAGCTCCCTCTGTCTTTAGCTGTATTCTTGGCTTTTTCAAGGTCCTGTTGAAATACATAGAAGTGGAAAGTCAGGGTTGTTCTTATTTTAATCATATTTTAATAACATAGTGCTAATGAATATTAAAATACCTCTTTATTCGCTTGGTTCTCAACTTGCTTATCAGCATCATCAAGATACTGAGATGGACATGAAAATTCACTTCTTTCCTTGTATGAAAATACAGGGTTTTGAGTAACAAGAAAAACAATATGTTCTTTTTTCCCAGTTCTTTCTTCTTCTTCTGTTTGGTTAACTATTTCCATTGAAATCTCAATGTTAAAGAAATCCAGGGCTGCTGCACCAATGATTCCTGAAGGGAAAACCGAAGACAAAGCATTGTCAGGAACAAGCCCTTGAGATTTTCTCTTCTGGAGTGCCCACAGTGGGATTTCACTGCTTCAGGAATCACTCTTCCAAAGGACTCCAGAAGAAGAATGCAACCTGTACTATTCCTATGACTATGGCCATGACCAGAGTATGTGAGTAGAAGATAAGCTTTAAGTTACTGCTGCTTTTGCATTGTCTGCTGACAAATACTTATTTTCCCTAGAAGAAGCTCAGCAGGACACTTGAAGAATGTGTCCAAATAGTCACACATAGCAGTAATATGAATTCCCATTAACCCAGAAAGTGCAGTGGGTTTAAAGAGATGCTGCTCTAACAATCTATTTCAGTGGCTGCTGAGTATATTCTCTGGAAAGGAAGGAAATATCTTTCCTGAAGATACACAATCAGTCCCCTCATTTCTGCTTGGCTATTAAGCAAAATACTGGGCAATGACATGGGAAGCTCTGTCTGAAATTCCAATGAGTTCTGTGCTTCAACAGGAATATGAAATGAGATATAGCAAAGGGGGAAGTTTTGCTGGACTTGTAAATTCACCAGCATCTATGAAAGAAAGGACTATGGACTGCTCTGACAGGTTTACAGCTGTTTAACCTTGTGGAGACTCCTTGAAATAATGGTAAAAGACTTAGTTTTGAGGAAGATTCAATAGGAGTTTTAGAAATTCTGTGTATTTATTGCTTGTGGATGGATGGGTGGATATATGTCTTGAAATCAACTATAATAACTGCTTCACTGTCATGCAAGGAGAATGAGTCACTGAGAACTAATCAACAGTTAGACAACAGTTGGACAGACAACAGTTAGACAACATGGATTTTCATTTTTCTTCCAGGAAGAGAATTCTATGGGAGTTCTGTACCAGGAGCGGATACTTATGGGCTGGGTTGTCACAATGTAAACCTCAATGGAAGCTGCTGGGAGTTAGCAGTAATCTGGTAGTAGAGAAACACTGAGGTCAGTATCTTGTGACTAAATCCTACCAAGCTTCAATTCCATGGACAGTCCTCACCTGAGAGAAGAGTCTCAAACCTGAAAGAAGTGCAACTGCAAATACATGGTTGCTCTGTGTGTACTGCATCACCAGCTACTCTCTACACTGTATTCCATCCCATTACCTGGCACAATGTGGCACAGACCTCTTCTGTCTGAATAGTAATGTAGATGCATTGATCCATCTTCATTCTTTTCAACTCTAAAAGATGGTGCATTCATCTCCTGAAGGAAAACAGGGGGGGAAAAAAACAACAACCCTCAGCCTCTTTTTCTGATAGAAAATATTGCTGAGTTCCACCTGGACAAAAGCCTGCAGGTTTTAGTAAAATAAGCAGTAATATGAATAAGCTGAAAAACAGAAAATTAGATGTGCTCACCCTTGAAAGAAAAAGCAACTGTCCACTAGAGCCAAGGCACTAAAGGACTACTCAGAAAGAATTGCACTAATATTTTTGGTACTCAGTTTCAAAACATCTTTTTCCATTATTCATTCACAACTGTGAGATGTTGTGTTAGCAACTCTGACAAAGTCCAGCCACACCTGTAATTCATACTTGGACTTGCCTGGTAAGAAAGAGACAGGTAGCTGTGGAGTGCATCCAGGTTCTCTATGAACTCATAGAGGTTTCCACCCAGGGTCCTCAGCATGTGGTCATAACCTGAACGTTTGCAGAACTCAAAGAAATACTCTCCAAACTCTTTCAGAACCACGTCAGCAGGAACACCTTGCAAAAATAAAAGGAAAGATTAATCAATAACCATGAGCCAGCAATATTTCCTTATGGCCAAGAAGGGAAATGGTATCTTGGGGTGCATTAAGAACAATGCGACCAGCAAGTCGAGGGAGGTTCTCTTCCCTCTCTACTCTGCCTTAGTGAGGCCACATCTGGAGTATTGCATCCAGTTCATGGCTTCCCAGTTTAAGAGAAGGAACTATTGGAGAGAGCCCAGCAGGGGCTGGAGCATCTCTCTGACAAGGAAAGGCTGAGAGCCCTGGACCTGTTTAGCCTGGAGAAGAGAAGACTGAGAGGGAATCTTATCAATGCTGATCAATATGTAAAGAACGAGGGGCAACAGGATGGGGCCAGACTCTTTCCAGTGATGCCCTGTGACAGGACAAGGGGCAACAGGTACAAACTTGAGCTCAAGAGACTCCATGTGAACATAAAGAGAAAATTCCTTCCTGCGAGGGTGCCAGAGCCCTGTAACAACTTGCATAGAGAGGTTGTGGAGTCTCCTTCTCTGGAGAGATTCCAAACCCTCACTGGGTGCCATTTTGCCATCATGCTCTGAATGACCCTGCTTTAGCAGAGAGGTTGGACTAATGATCTCCAGAGCTTCCTTCCGGCTCCTGAAATTCTGTAATAAGAAAGCATTGCAAATTCTTGAAATACTCTCAGGTGGGTTAGGAGTGAGGGCAGAAAATGTGCAACATGAGGAGGGCATTCCAAAGAGTACAGGGAGGCTACAGCCTGGGTTGCAGTCTCAGGCTTGAATCAGGATGGTTCACTTTCGAGGCACAGTGACACGTACCTAATATTTTGCAGGCTTTGTCAACAAGCTGCATTGTGATCTCATCTTTGTAAACCTCAAAAGTCAAGAAAGAATCCTGGACACCAGCCTGCAGTCTGCAAAAGAGAAGACAATATTCTGGTTTCAGCAGTGCAGTAAATAAAACATACTTGGGCTACCTAACTGGCCAAAGGTCGATGGTTTTAAACTGAAGAGGTGAGATTTCGACCAGGTATAAAGAAGAAACTTTTTTAGCACTGAGGGTGTTGAGACACTGACCAGAGAGGTGGTAAAACCCCATCCCTGGAAACATTCCAGGTCAGTTTGTTGCATCTCTGAGCAACCTGATCTAGTTGAAGATGTCCCTGCTCACTTCAAGGGGCTTGGACTAGATGGCCTTTAAAGGTCCCTTCCAACCCAAACCATTCTATGAGCACTGTTTGCTTCTAACCCACTCCGTAAGCTCCTTCAAGCTTTGCATTAGAACACTCTACTTCCCTGAATGGGTTAGGAGTGTTGCTTTGACATGGCTGGATGGTGCTCTTTAGTGTTATGGTGAACTCTTTCAAGGATTAGGGCACCATTCTGTAGGGAGCTACACCAAGGAAGTGTTTGTCTTTTTGTCTGCTGGCTTGTTGTTCACTGTTGCCTCTTGGGTCTCCTCAGATGTACACCAAACCTTGTTGATATTTTATACTGGATTCAATGGCTGTTGCATCTCTGTGTCTAAGTATCACTTACTCATCTTTATGTCTTGGAAAATAGCACACAATAAAGATAAACCCAGAGCAGATAACATATTTAGCTGCTTTTCTGACGCTACTGGAATTACACTGGCTCCACGTCAAGGATGACATCTTTTCAGTGTAATTACTTCTCAGGATTGTCACAGTGCGCCAGCGAGGCTATTGCACAACTGTCTATGAGACTAAATGTCATCCTTAATTATCTGATATAACAAATTAATTGGGAGAAATTAGTATCAGAGTTTGAAGTGTTGCAAGGTAAGAAACTCTTGCTTTTGCCCTCCTAGTCACTTCAAATGATTGCTTGAGATAGACATTAGCTGCCATTTACAGGTGAGAAATGAGAGTCTTCTGCTGCTAAATTCCTGAGCAGTTCCTTTCAACACTCTACATTTCTTGGGAACATCTTACCTTAATTTTTCCCATGTTTCTTCACCGTACTTCTCAACCACCAGAGACTTCAGGCATGTATTTATAAATCCATACTGCAAAAGCAAGAGATGAACATGCAGAGAGACACGATGTTCTAAGAGCAGCCCAAACCTGCCTCCTCTTTGTGTTTCAGAAGCTGCTGCTAATTTTCTGTTGCAAAAGAGAAAGGAACAACGTTTGACAGCCATTATGCCTGTCAGTGAACAGCGCAGCCGTTCACTCAACGTTCAGCAAACCACAGCAGGATGCATTTGATGCTGTTTTGCAGATGAGGAACCATGGGAGACCGGATGAGGACCCAGGTCAGGGCTCTGCCATGCAGCCTGGAGCATGGCCCATCAGCATCCACTCATCTCTGCAGCGTCAGGAGGTAAGTTTGGCTTTGCCGCGATGGTTGTTTTTCATGTTAGCACTCAGAGATCGTATGCTGAGAATGGGGAAAATGTTAACAGATTAAGTAGAACTATTAACTAGAGCTATGGCAGCAGCGGCAGCCTAAAGGAGATGTGGTCGAGAGCCCCAGAGCCATGTGGGTCAGCAGCCCGCCCTAGCCACAGCGAGCCGGCTGCTCTCTAAGGCCGGGGACCGACAGGAGCTTCTCTGTCCTAAACTAGAGCAGTCTCTGTGTCCCCGACCAGAGCTGGCTGTCCCCGGATGGAGCTGTGTCTGTTCCCAGCCAGAACTGTCTGCCTGTCCCCTAATAGAGCTGTCTGTCCGCGGCTAGAGCTGTCTGACCACGGCAGGAGCTGCCTGTGCTTGACCAGAGCTGTCTGTCCTGGCTCACCCTCGCTCCCCTCCCTGCAGCCAGCCCAGCACCGCCCGGGACTGTGGCAGGATCTGAACCTCTTCACTGCAGCTCCCCGCTGCCCTCGGCAAGGGAGACCCCGGGTCCTCCCCGCCGGCTCTGGACCCCCTCCCTGCCCCACTGGCCGCTCCACAGCCGCCGCGTCGCCCCCCGCCGCTCACCATCCTGCCGCCGCCTCCCCTCCGCCGGGCTCCGGCCGCGGCTGCCGGCTCCGCTCCCGCCCCGCTGCCCGCCCGGGGGGCGGCGGCTCGGCCAGGTTCGGCCCCGCGGTGGGTGACAACCGGTGGCTGCTGACAGAGAGGTTCGAGGCTTTTCCTGCTTCACCCGTGCGCCTGGCCTGCGTGGGAAACGCGCTGGTTTGGTAGTTGCCGGTGTTGCAGGAACTGAGCGATGCTGAAGAGCATCTCGGTAAAATCATAGAATCAAGGGCTGGCATGGGTTGGAAGGGATATTTAGAGGTCACTTAGTCATATCCTCCTGCAGTCAGCAGAGACATCTCCAACTAGGGCACGCTGCCCAGAGCCCCATCCCACCCGACCTGAATGTTTCCAGCAATGGGGCACCCACCTCCTCTCAGGGCAACCCGGGACGGCGTCTCATGCCCTCAGTGGACCACATCACTGACAGGACTGCAGGTCATGGCAAGTTTCCCTGTCGTGGTTCTCTGCTGCTGGCATGGGCAGGTGGGACGTGGTGTGATTAGACCCACCTTAGACTCAGCTGGACAGCAGCCAGGCTCACCAAGTCCCAACCTCCCAAGACCTGGGGGTGTGTGACAAGATGGGAAGATGTCTCATGCTCAGGGCTTTCTTAAAGCTATGCTCAACTGAGCAGAAACATCGATGGTGGAGGCTATAACCACATTTGCCCAAGGGTGGAAGAGTTATAGGGAGAAGCAGCACCTTTTGCTCAGCTGCTGGATGCTATTGAGGGCTGAGACAAAGTCACTTGCCCACAGTCCAGCTGCATCTGCAGCCACCCAGCCATCTCAGAGGAAAGGACATCAGCAGACGTGTCAACAGGAGTACAATGATTGGGCTTAGATGCAATGAATTCACAGGTTTTGGTGGCTGGCAGAGTTATCTCACTGCCTAGGCTTAGTTTTGGAGTAATTATTCATAGGTAACTTTGGAGAGTACATCCTGAGAGGGCACGATGGGGAAAGTAATTCGAATGAATGTGAGTAGGAGATCATGCCTACCAATGGAATGGGTACAGCTGTAACTCACTATGAGGCCACTGACTGGGGTGCAAATGTTACTCACATAAATCTGCTGTTGATGTGAATGCAAATAATTTGGCACTAAAAATGACCAATCAGGAAGATGAACCTAAAGGGCGTGGAACAGAATAAACACACCAGTGAGGAACTCTGTGGGTTTGCTTACTGCCTCCAATTTATGAATGAATTTCTATTATACATAAAACCCCCTGATTTTTAAGTGTGTAAAACCTGAATCACTGAAGGGATTTGCAAGTAAAGTACTTTAGTGTTTTCTCCTCTAGGACTTTTAGTATCTTATTTTTCAATCACATGATTTTTAGCAACAATATTAGCAACTCTCAAAAAGATCTGGAGATGCAACTCAGAGGAGTAACCCAAAAGTCACATTAATTCTAATATGCCAAAGCTATATTGAACAGGAATTGCTTTTATCGTAATTTCTTTAACCCTTCTTTGGTTAGTGAATTGCTCCTGCTGTGTTTCCAGGTCTGTTTGTTGTGACAATAGAAAATTGGTTGATTGAAGATTCTTCAAGCAAGGATTGTCTGTGTGCAGGTCATGGGGGCTTTGCAGCCCATGGCCACCGCTGTCATCTCTAGCTGGATAACAGGAGCTGGAGCCCTACAGGTGAGAGAACAGAAAGCAAGAGAGAAAAATGCACAATTCACAGATTCACTGAAAGAACCCTCAAAGCTCATCTTGTCCAACCACCCTGCAGTAAGCAGGGATGCCTCTAACTAGATCAGGCTGCCCAGGGCCTCATTGAATCTGATCTTGAATGTCTCCAGGGACAGGGCCTCAACCACATCCCTGGGCAACCTGTTCCAGTGTTTCGCCACTCTCATTGTAAAGGACTTCCTCCTTACGTTTGAACTAGAGCTACCCTGCTCCAGTTTTATCACTACAAGCCCTTCTGAACAGTCCTTCCTCAGCCTTCCTGTAGGTCCCCTTCAGACACTGAAATGCAGCACACACACAATTCTGATGTGGCTCTTTAAAATATCTTTATTTCTATCACTGGTGCTTCCCCAAATTTTGCCTTCAACAGCTATTTCTGTATGTAATCACCAGTCTTTAATCAATGACAGAACACCCTGCTTGTGTCTGTATCTCAGCCCACTCTGTGTAAAACGAAGACAACACTACTCCTCCTCCCAGTCTGTTGCTATGCCCCAGTGACGGTGGTGATTATGGGCTCTCCTGGTGCAGTGTATTCAAGTCTCCCACACTGGTCCCTGTTGCAGTGCTCTGGCATTGCCATGAATTGCCACCTGGTATGTAAAGAAGAGATTGGAGAAGGATGTCTTTAGTTTCAGGGGTTTCTTGCTTCCCAAAACACACAGAGTGGATGGGGTTAGTTCAGGCAAAGCTGCACTCCTGGTCTCCTCTGGTCTGAAAAGTTCTCTATATGCTTCACTTGCATACAGTCTATCCTTCCTGCTGTGATCAGCCCAGTGTCCAGTGCTGAGGAAGTGGTCAACTACTGATCAAGTCCATCCATTCCTTCTCAGCTGCTACAAGTGATGCATCTTGAAGCCAAGCAGCAGCCCAAGGACTGTGTTGCTAACTGCATAAGATTCTGTGACCTTCCTGACAGTATGTGAGTGTGTCTTATGAAGAGTGGCTGAGGGAACTCAGGTTGCTTAGCCTGGAGCAAAGCAGGCCCAGGGGAGACCTATAACTGCCTGAAAGGAGACTGGGGTGAGGTTTGGTTTGGCCTCTTCTCCCAAGGAACAAGCCATAGGACAAGAGGAAAAAGCCTCAAGTTGTACTAGGGGAGGGTTAAGTTGGACATTAGGAACAATTTCTCCCCAAAAGGGATGTCAAGGCCTGGAACAGGTTGCTGAGAAAAGTGGGGGGAGTCACCATCCCTGGAGGGATTGAAAAGGTGTATGGGACATGGTTTAGTAGTGACCTGGCAGTGCTGGGTTAATAGTTGGACTCAATGATCTTAAAGGTCTCTTCAAACCAAACCGATTCTATTCTATAAGTATATATTTCTTCTGCCTTTATGGCAAAGGCTCCATTAATTTAGAAAGGGATGCTCTGACTTTGCAAAAAGGAAACTCATCCATACCTGACAAAAATAATTATACCAAGAGCAAATTTTCCCTGGCCTCTTGTTGTGTTTCTATCCAGGTAGTGATAAACAGCATCCTTGAGCTCTGGTAGCTCAGCAAAATAAGTGAGCTGTCAGCACCACCTCTCTAGCCTGTTTTTTCCCAATTAGATCAGAAATGAAAATACACATTATAGTAATTTATAACTTCTGGTTTCAGCCTTGGAGAATGCTCTCCTAGACCTTCCTAGTCTGTGCATGCAAGGACTTTCTCTTTTTTCCTTCTTTTTCTTCCTGTTGTGTGATTATTAGCAGCAATGCAAAGCCATATGTTAGTTGCTGTGGTGGAGGGGCTGGCCCCAGAACTGTCCAAGAAGACACATTCTAAACATTGCAGTCTGGAGCCCAAAATACTCCAGCAGTAACAGAATCCTTTCTACAAGTGGTTGCCAGAGCTTTTGCATACTGCAGACCCCTTGGCCACCGTCCTTTCCAAGTGTGATTCCTTCAGAAGCAGCCTTGCACTCACTGTTGAGATATCCTGTGTGGTTCAATCAACCAGCACAGTCAGTTTTTAGTAACTCAGAGAGAAAAGGAGTCTGTTCTCCTACCAATGGGAAACAAAAAGGAAGTTTATATATATGTCTTGGTAGACTTCCAGCACTTGACACTACCAAAGCATAAGGACAGCTGATCTAGAGTCTAGATTAGGAATAAAAATAAACACAGAAGATGTGATGCCCTGCATAGTTTGGATGGTTTCAATATTTAAATCTCCCAACAGTTATATCTGAATTCTTATCAGAGACCCTGGGCAAAACTCAGATGCTGTTCATGCAGATTAACTCAGCAGCACTGAAACTGAATTGGTGAAGGCTTCACTCTCAAGAAAGCTTTCAAACTTGCAACTACTCTGTTTATCTGTTATCTGGGGTTATAGAATAGAATCAGAGAATCAGACTGGTTTGGGCTTTAAAGGTCATCTAGTCCAACCACCCCTGAGTCAGCAGGGACACCTTCAACTAGAGCAGGTTGCTCAGAGCTATGTCCAACCTGACCTGGAATATTTCCAGGGACGGGACATCTACCACCTCTTTGGGCAACCTGGGCCACTGGCTCACCACCCTCAGCACAAAAAAACCTCTTCCCTCCATCTAGTTTGAATCTCATCTCTTTTAGTTTAAAACCATCACCCCTTGTCCTCTTGCAAGAGGCCCTGCTAAAATGTCTGTCCCCATCTTTCTTATACGTCCCTTTAAGCATTGAGAAGCTGCAAAATAAGGTCTCCCTTTTCTCCAGGCTGAACAATCCCAACTCTCTTAGCTTGTTCTCACAGCATAAGTGTTCCAACTGTTGAATCATCTGTGTGGCCTTCACTGGACCTGCTCCAACAGATCCATGTCTCTCCTGTGCTGACAGTTCCAAAGCAGGACATAGCACTGCAGGTGCTTACCATGTGTGCTGCTGTAGAGTTCCACTCTCCCTGGTGCTTCCTTCCCTTTCTAGGCACTCCTCTTCTGTGAGCTGGGCAATTCAGGGCTATATCCATAAAAAACATGTGTCATGAAAGACACAGGCATGAAACTCTCTGGTTAAAATCCTTGTGTGTGTTCCTCTGGGAATTTTATTTAGCTTGCCTCTGTTGTCACTACTTCCAATCCAGAGCTAGCATCCCATATTTTTGCTTTCCAAGTAGAAAATAGCTCATTACTTGTATTTTTGCCTCTGAGTGCTAGTTAATGAAATTTGTTCCAGCTTTACCATCACTGAAATGATCTACAAAGAGTCATTTGTCCTGACTGCTCAGGCTGAGCTCACTTCTGCTCAGCTCCCAGAAAGAATGCAGGCAAGAATAATGCAAAACTGGGTAAAAGCCAGGGCTCATCAATCTTTGGTGCTGCACCATCACGTCTGTATTGTACTCTGAGCCATGCAGCTCAAACCTATTTAGCATACAGAGCTGTCTGAGTGCTTTCTAGTCTTATTCAGTAGGAAAAGTAGCTACAAGCTTTAAGGTGCTTGTATCTGAAGAAGTAATTGTGTAATACCAGGCTGTGCTGTTAAACAAGGTTGTGTCTGAGGAGTCTGTAGTGTCTTTCACTTCTATCCCACCAGCATCACTGTGCTTTGAGAAGAGAGACTTTCAGATACAGTTCATATCACCTATTACCTACTGTGTAACTCAAAGAACTCTGGGGGTTCAAGAATCCAAAATGGTTTAGCATCACAGTAAAGTAAATGCTGGCACCAGCTTTATTAGGCTTTAAGATTATGAGAATTGCTGCTTTGCTTTTGGAAATGCAAGCCCATCTGTCCTCCCTAGGGGCATATTAATTACTTGGGAGCTTGTTTGTAAGAGGTGGACTCAGATTTCCATATTTCCCATGGCTGTGGGTCTTAACTAGATTGTGAAACTGAAAGCCTTATGGAACATGGTGATGGTTTTACTTTCCTCTTGTCTGAGCTCTGCCCCAGCCTCCATTGCATCCAGCCTTCAAACCAAACAGCTTTCTTCTAGTGGCTTTTCTCCCTGGCTACCCTTTCCCACTGAATCATCTACCACAGATGATCTCTTGGTGCTTTAGCTGTAACATTCAGCTTTCTGGCTGCTTTTACTTCTCCAAGTAACATTTTGTAATAGTATTAATTATACAGTGTGCTTAGATTTCCCACCCCATTATTAACAAATCCATGTTTACTCTAGCTTTCCTTGTTGAACTGAATCTGTGAGCTACATCCCATGGGTTATCTCTGAATGAAGAGTACGTGGATCCATTCTGTGCAGTGGTGAAGTTTAACATGCTACTTTGCTGAGAGGGATGAAGTGTTCTGCATCTTTAGGAAGGACACGAGCCCAGCAGAGCCTCACTTTTCAGAGGACTTCAGTTCCTGTGATCTCAAAGAATAATCAGACCTGAGTTTTGACAGCAATACACTTTGGGAAAAGGAGGATGTACACCAAAATTTTTCCTTCCTTAAGCAAACCAAGTAAAGATTGTAAGTAATTAGGGAGTGCTAAACAGGGAGTAGGAAACTGCCCGAAGAATTCCAGGTGGAAATCTGGGATGGAAATCTGTGATGGTAATACAGGAGAGGTCCAAAGGGCTGAGGGGATGGCTACAGAGCTCTAAGGACACTCTAGATTCAGCAAATAGAAGGGCTTTTAAACAAGAGTTTTCAAAAGTCCAAGATAGTATGGCTAATGAGTTGAAAAACATTCTGAGGAAGAAGTTTAGATTCTAGTGAAGTGGAAGGATAAGGAAGACTGAAAGAATTAAATGCTTGACTCTGTGCCCAGGGTGTGAAGGCTTCTGTTCCTCCTGCACAGGGAGAAGCTGGCTGTGATCAGGAGTGAGGAAGATGATCGGTGCTGGTTGGTTGCTACAGCAGCTTTATTTTTCACAGTGGGCTCTGCAAGGAATAAGGGCTTAACGGGAAGATTTAAGTGACTTGCCTGTCTGTGGTAGGGTGAGTTGGTGGGATGAGAAACTCAGATACAGGCTAGATGATAGGAAGTAGTAAGAGGTGGTTGAAGCCTTGTGTTTTCCGCGTCTCCGCCTACAGCTGTAATCTCCTTTTTGATCTTTCGAAACTGTAGGTGTTGGTGATGATCTAAGCAGCACCTGACTTGCCAGCTGTTTGTCCTTGGAGGGCTGGGTAGGGACAAGGGCAGCTGCATCAGGTGATGAGGGAGTGGCTGTTACCCTGGCAAGTCCCTTTGGATTACCCCAAAAATCTCCATTTTGTTCCTTTCAGCCTCAACCCACTCCCTCCAGCCAATCTATCATGAGGAAACCTGAAAGGCACAGTGGGGAGATGATGTGAGTAATGTGCTCTTGTGGCCAGGAAGGACAAGGGTATCTTGGGGTGCATTAAGAAGAATGCAATCAGCAGGGCAAGGGAGGGTCTCCTCCCTCCTTCTTGACTTGGATCATCTTGGTTTCATCAAAAATGGTTCTATATGGTGTGTCTTTCAGTGAGGATTGGGAATAAACAACCCTCCCTTACTTTAAGATTTTTCTTTTGTTATTGAAGGGCTATCTTGTTTAGAATAAGAATGTGCATCTGCACTCCATTCTAGTTCACTTGAACTAGTTCTTCTCCAGTTGGATGAAGCAGTGTAGTTGTAGCTACAAAGAACTTGACAAAGTTCTTTTTAAGTTGTCCATGAAGTAGGATAAAGAGCTTGAGCTCATTTCTACGTCTCCAGTAGGATCAGAACTGGGCAGTTAGTGTGCAGGTGCACCATAATCCAGTGCAGATCTGTTATACACTTGGAACTGGCATTGTCCTCACAATGGGAAAGTTGCCCAAATCTACACCTGTCATCAGCCAGATTCATAGACTTGCTTCAGCTGGAAAACGTCACTGAGTGTAACCAAGTCTGGTGCTAAACCATGTCCCTTAGCATCACATCTATGCATGTTTTAAACACCTCCAGGGTGTTTGTTATTTGCAACTGCAGATAACCCCTGATTGCTCTGTGTGTCAGTGTTGCTGCTTTTTCCCCTGGGCAGGACTGCTGCATTCACAGCTGAAAGAAAGGGAAATCCAAGCCCTGGTTCTTCAAGGAGGTGGAGGCAAGACATGGGTGTGCAATTAGTGAAACAGGGGATATGTCTAAGGCCATGTAAACCAGGAGCTGTACTGGAATACAATTACAGCTCAGTGGAGCATAGAATAATATAGAGACAACAAAGTCTTTTTGTGTGTGTGGCCAGCAAGAACACTGCAATTTGTTTGTGTGCATGCTCAAGGTGTGCAGGATCACACTGCCACTGCGGGAGTGATTTGTCCCCTCTGCTGCACACAGAGCAGTCCCTGAAGCCCCTCACAGAGTGTGTGGCAGCTTTGCTTTCTCCCTCTGTTGCTGTTTGGCTGGTTTCCTCCTTTCTTTTCTCCCTTCTTTTTCATACTCTGACAGAGTAGCCTTCTGGGAAAGGAGAAGCAGAGTATTTCTGAAGCACTGCAGCGCAAATAAGCCAGCTCCAAATGAACTTTACCTGGGAAAAGCAGTGCTGCACGGCATAGCCATCACAGCATGCAGTAGGTGGAAGCTGCTGGAGAAGGCTGCCAGGCTGGTGAGGAGGAGGACCAGGTCCCTCCATAGCCCTTTGCCACAGCAGCACCTGTGAGAAAGGGATTACAACTAATTAGTGAATAGTTTTTAAACGTTGCTTTATTTTTGCTTGATGTGTCTGTGCACTATATAAAGCAAATATCAGTTACAAGAGAATGATGGACCACCTCTTCAAAGCCTCGTGTGAGTGATACTGGTAGATGGTGGTGGCCATGTTTTCCTAAGAGAACACACAAAACCAGTGCAACATGCAGTGAGGTATAGTGGAGATGATCCAGCATATTGCTCCAGAGCTGCTGGCCGTCAGACCTCCACTCTGGACCTTCTTTTGTTGGCTGAAATAAGCAAGAAGAAATGTAAAACTGGAAAGATGTGAGCATCTAACCGAGGAGCAGAAACACCAAGCAGTTAATTGGGAGGAGGTTAGCTCTAACTTGTCCAGCCACTCTGTCTCAACAGCTTGCCTGATGGTGTAATATCTTAAAAACAACAGTAATCCTGCTGTCCAGTAACATGTACAGGCTAGTTACTATAATCCTAACTGCAGCCGAGAGTGGAAGGAACATCACAGGTGAAGCCGACCCAAATCTTTCGAAGTACCCAAGTCTTTAAAAGGATTGACCATTGAGATGACAGCCCTTCAGTGACTTTGGCTTCTTCTGCTCCCCAGACTGGCCTTAAGCCAGCAGCCTGATTCCTCAGGGGGTTTTTTGTTGAGATTTTTTTTATCCTGTGGCAACATTCAGCTGCCAAAAATGGAACTGCAGTTTTATGTACAGAACGTGCCAGGGCTTCTAGGGCAACAGATCTTCTTTCACCTCTAAGAGTGGGCATGAAAGAGAAGATCTTGTTGTCTGCTTCC
Source organism: Dryobates pubescens (assembly GCF_014839835.1). Taxonomy (NCBI): domain Eukaryota; kingdom Metazoa; phylum Chordata; class Aves; order Piciformes; family Picidae; genus Dryobates; species Dryobates pubescens. The sequence continues at coordinate 8,851,541 of NC_071643.1, forward strand.
ACACTTAAAGGAGGGAGCTGTTCATCACATCAGGACTATTCTGGGGCTGTTTTTCTAATATAGGTTAACATCCTCAGCTATGTCTTGGGACCTGTGATTTAGGGATAGAAGATTGGAATTAGCAATAGAATATTCTGATGCCAGGGCAGCAAGGCCACTGCTGTCATACAGGCTGATGGGATTTGGGTTATTCTGACAAGTCCTGCTTATGACACAACTGTCTGGGAATCTGTTCCACAGTCAGGATTGTTCCTATGGCTCCTGTGTCTTCTTGTACGTTACAAGTATTTCCTTGCACAACACTTAAATGAAGTGAAAATGAGGCAGAGCTGTTTGAAGAGCCATCCAGCATCAGAGCACATTGTGGTCAAAGTAATCCTGAAGAATCTCTCAAATCCATGGATGTCACCAAAATATAATTAAGACACAAGATTACTCAACAGAGCTCTCGATTCATGGGACTAGGGCCGAAAGGAAAGCAATAGACCTTGTTGCATAATCTGTGTGTTTGGACACAAGAGTTCTTCAAGCCAAGTCATCCTTGCAGGCCTGGGAATCTGGATGACAATGTCTGTTGTTGCCAGAGGTCTTCATTCAAGCACAGAGCAAAATTCTCACATTCCACCCATTGTGTAACCCCAAGGAGAAAACACTGTGAATGAAAATCCTGCTCTAACAGTTACATTCCTGCCAACCTAAAGCAGACTTTTTTTCCTTACAGTTGCAGAAACAAGACCTCCTTGGATGAAGCTCCTGTCAGCAGTGGGTCTGATCAAGCACTGTGTGGATCCAACAGCCACCTTGGCACTGCCTCACCATGTACAGCAGCTGAGCTCCAATGGATTTTATGTGCAAGGAGGCCTGAAAGGAAAATTAATTCTTAATTAAACGTTTATGCTTTGAGTTTAGAAGCCCTCCTTGAGATATGTGTAAGTACTATGAATGAGAAGGTAGGTCATAACTATGTATTGTTGGCAAGCAAACCATAATTCTCTGCTGAGAATAAAAAGAAAAATTAAATACATGTGTGGAGGTATATGTAAGGGTGGTGAGGCACTGGAATAGGTTGCCCAGAGATCTGGAGGCTCCAGCCCTGGAAGTGTTCAAAGCTAGGCATGATGGGGCCTTGAGCAAGCTGGTCTAAGTAGAAGGTGTCCCTGCCCATGGCAGGGGGTTGGCTGAATACGAGCCAGCAGTGTGCTCAGGTGGCCAAGAAGGCCAACAGCATTCTGGACTGTATCAGGAACAGTGGGTCAAGCAGCACCTGGTCTTCTGAGGAGCAGCTGAGAGAACTGGAGTTGTTTAGTCTGGAAAAAAATGAGGCTCAAGTGAAACCTCCTCACTCTCTTCAACTACCTGAAAGGTGGTTGTAGCAAGCAAGCCGAGTGCTGGCTTCTTCTCCCTAGTAACAAGTGCTAGGATGAGAGGAAACAGCCTCAAGTTGCACCAGGTTGGATGTCAGAAGAAACTTCTTTACTGGAAGAATCATCAAACACTGGAATCGGCTCCCCAAGGGAATGGCTGAATAGATGCATATGGTTGAATAGAGGCACAGATGTGGTGCTGAGGGACATGGTTTAGTACCAGACATGTCAGAGTTAGATAATGTTTGGACTGGATAAACTTAAAGGTCTTTTTGAACCAGAAGAGCTCTATGATTCTATGCACAGTTTCTTGCTAGCAAGCACCATTAAGGCATTCTTTAAAGAGCCCATGAGTGTAGTTACTGGGACCTGGGTGTATGTGTTAACACCACAGCTCCAGCACAAGGTGTCCCAGCTACACATCACACAGAACTTCAACAAACAAGGCTCTTCTAATAATTTCTTTCTGTTTCAAAATACATTTCTATGTTTTCTCTTATCTGCAGTGAGGAAATGCTTGGAATGTGTCATTAAGAGTAACAGATGTATTAGAGGGAGGCTTTTTTGGGATGCTGGACTGTTCATTGTGATAAGTCCTTGAAGTCAGGGCAGTTAAATGTGAAAGCAGCACTAAATAAATATAAATAACACACACACACACCCCCTCCCCCAAAACAACCCATGCTGCTGGCCCCAAATGGAACTGCAAAGTGAAATGAATCACCCTCACTGAATGCAACACTCTTCAGACAAGTTTCTTCTATGGCAACCAGGCCAGCACTAGGCTGACTGATGGGGCTTGTAAAAGAATCTTTAGGGCCTTCCACTCAGATACAAAAAAATTCCCAACTCCTAATGGTCCAGCTGGCCCGGGGATGGTGTGAGGAACCTCTTCATAGATCTTTGGGATGCAGTCAAAAATGCAGTCTTTCTTCTAACAGTGTCAGAATATAGACGGTCTTGGTACTTTTCCAGACACTCACTTGAACTTGACCATCTACTGAGTGCTAGGTGTGAAAGAAAGAGTTGTGTCTGTAAAACTTCACTAGAAAAATGGAAAAATGTTTTTGTTTGTTTAATTTTGAAGCTGGCACTCTACCTCCTGCTTTTTCTAGTTGCTAATAGCAGGCAGCTTCAACCTCTGCCAGGTCTTGAGGATGGCTGGAGGCATTGAGCACTCAAGAGGACAGGATTTGCACCTTGGCATTTGGCTGACTTCACCTAATTCATCAGGAAAAAAACAATCTTCGGCATTCCTGGTTTTAAAAAACCAAAACAAATCTGCAAGGTAAGCAAGGTTTGCTGATCTTCTGCCTGATGTCTAGGAGCTGCTAAACTCTGACAGCATTTCAACAACCAAATGGCTAAAATAGCACAAGAGCTGCTCCTGTTACTTCTAAAGCAGCTCAGGACCATCCTACAATTTACTTGCTTTTGTTTTCTTGAACAATCTGGCACCAGAGGGAAGGTTTGCAGTTCACATTCATCCCACATGTTTCATTAACACACATTTTTGTTACATTCTTGCTCTGCTAAGATGCCTACTTTATTTGAAAAATACATTGGAAATCTTTGAGGAGGCAAATTCTTGAAGGTCTTTAGCTGAATGAACCCAAACCCTTGCAAGTTAATTAAGAGCCTTCTTAATAGCAAGATCACAAAAGGACACAGGCCTTTTGGGAACTCTGTGTGCCTAGATCAAAGATTATGTTCTAGAAAATGAAAGGAGAAGGGGAAAAAAAGGAAACCCTGCTTAGAACCTGGAAAGCACTCTGTTCTCAGACCTGGCCCTGGACATGCTCAGAAATGCTCAGGTCAGGGACCTGGCTACCAGGCTTTTAGGTCATCCTAGTCTTGGTGGGACCCTCTGGAGAGCAGAGACAGTGGCACTGGAAGACCCTCGCCTCTTCCCACAGGTGGGGGCTGCTGGTGGGTGCATTTGCAGGGGGCCAGGGAAGGGCAGAGGTGGCCCTTCTCTGCTAGGCCACTGCTGAGAGATGGGGCAGCTGAGCCCCTCTGCCCAGAAATATCCCTTATAATGGCCTTCAAAGAAAGCTTGAAGGAAACATTGTGTAATGGTGCTCAAAACATGTAGCTGTGTCACTTTGGAAATGCCAAAATGTTGTGACTCATTTGTATTTTAACCTCCTTTTTGGGATTTATAACAACAGAAAGTAATAAGGCAAATCACTGAATTCATATTGTTGTTTGGATGGTTGTGGATGGTACCATGTGCCTGTCCCTAGGTGTTACAGCTCCTCAATTAGAACCAGAAAAATAGGTGGAAGAGATTATAGTTAAGCATTTTACAGGGTAATTTTTATTCCTCTGCTCCCAGCTGGATGTGGCAGGGTCCCACTGAACTGAAAAAAAAACCAATGACCTTCCAGAAGCAATTTTTTTGTCTGTCTTCAATTTACTACTAGTATTCTGTCTCCACCCTGAAGTGTTTTACAAGTTCAGATTTTCTTTACAGTGGCATCAAACTTGCTGTGTGCTCAAATTAAGGAATAGCTTCATTATTTCCAGAGTGCTAGGTGCAGCAGAGCTCATCTGAGGAATGTTCCTTGGCACATGGTGTATGGCAGAATCTGCAGCCTCTCTTAAGAGTGTTTTAAATTGATGTGGTGATTTTAGTAATGACATGAATAAAATATCCCCTAGACAGGAAGCTAGAGCCAACTATGCCTTGAAAGCTGGCCACAACCAATTTCAGTTCCTAGAAAGATTTTGAGTAAGAGAGAGACACAACAAAATGTGATTTGCTTATTGTCCCTTGTCCTGCTGCTGGACACCACTGAAAAGAGTCTGCTTCCATCTTGTGACAAATATTGAAAAGATCCCCTCTCAGTCTGCTCTTCTTCAGGCTAAACAGCCTCAGGTCTCTCAGCCTTTCCTTATCAGAGAGATGATCCAGTCCTACCTTCATCTTTGCAACCACTGTTGGACTCTCTCCAGTAGTTCCTTGTCTCTCTGGAATTGGGGAGCCCAGAACCATAACTCCATTCCTGAAAACACTCCATCCTTGTCACCACAGCTTTCACATAGCCTGCTTTATCTTCCCTATTTGCAAGTTATTTCTTAGAACAGTTTATTATTTTTTTTGTGCCTGCCTGGTGCAGGATACAAGTTTTGTTTGTTGATGCTTAAAGAAGAGTGTAGTAAAGGTAGTAGCAATAAGTGGTTCAGTGAAGTATCTTGTCTGAATTTATTGCTTTGGTATAAAATGTTAGATCACATTTTGCATTGAACACAACCTTGTAAGTTGACAGCTGATTAATGGTGGAAGGACAGTTGTGGTTTTAGTGGATGTTTCATGGGTTTTATGCAACACTAGAGATGGTCAAGCTGCGCCATGCAACGTGCTTCATTGTTTGGTGGCCCTGTGCTAATACCACTTGGCAGATACCTTTGAATGCTGCAAGTCTCACTCCCTCTACCTCCAAATTTGTATTTTCATCATGTCCATGAGTTACCACCAGCACAACTCTGCTAAAAAGGTGTAGCCTGGACAACAAATGAAAGCAACTCCGTTCCAGGCATGCTCTGCTGGGTTGATTCAGGAACTCACACTAACCAGCTTTGTCTTGGTAAGATGAGGGAAACAGCAGCATAATTTCAATTTATGGGACTGCAGGAAGATATCTGCTGTAGAAGAAGTAGCACAAATCCAGGAATTGGAGGAGTTTATCTACAGCATCTAATGCCATTCCAGCTGCCTGGCATCTTTAGCCTGTGGAGCCAGGTTTGGAAGAGGATGTTTACCTGCAGCCTCTAAAATAATGACTGTTTTCTGAGGATGCAGTCATGAGGTCACTGCATAAATGGCTTTGTGGCTCTTGAGGAGTCCATTCCCACTCATAAGCTGGAAATGATCCTCTTCCTGGTTCAACTCAGAAGATGTCAGAACAAGTCACCTGGGCCGTCCTGCCTCTCAGCACAAAGGCAGCAGGTTAGTGAGTGCTGGCAGGAGTGATGTGAGTTTGCACACCTGGCCTTCTGCTAGAACTTAAACACTGATTTTTCTTATATGGTCTTCTCCACTGTGCTCTAGGGCTGACTATGGAGCAGTGACAAACATCTGGATGTCAGTGACATCTCAAAGTGGCACAGCTGTTTCTCCAGTAAATAACTGACCCAAGACTAAAGATTAGTCACTTTGCTGCCCAAGGCTTGTGTGAAGGGCCTGGAAAGTATGTGAATTCCAGCTGGCCAGCTCTCCTGTGCAGAAGTATCTTTTAAAACAATGCATTTATTTTAGGAAGAGAAAATTCCCACGTGGTGATCATAGTTTTACCTGAATGTGAAAAGGCCACAAGCATACAAGCATTTTAAGTAGGCAAGAGGACCAATTGTCTGTCACTTAGCTACAGGAAATGTCAAAATAGCTGAGGCATGAAAGTCAGAAACAGCCACAAACAAATAATCTCTGGTGAGCATATGCATGAAAACAGCAATGTATGTCTTCCTCAGCTTTCAAAGCAACTTCCTCTGGTCCCAGAGTAGCGGAATTAGTGCAAAGAAAGTAGATCTCCTAAGAATGAAAGTTTGTCAGCTATTTCTGAGCACACACTCTCCACCAGCATGGGGTGTGCCATAGCAAAGCCATAGCTATCTTACCCACCCACATCTGCACGTGGTGCCAAGAGTTGCCAATGGCATTGCTGCTGAAGCAATATCTCAGTAAATCCATGGCTTCTGGAAGAGAGTGCTGTTAGCTAGTCCTGACAAAGCTTGCCTGCCTTGGACTCTGACTGGGCATTCAGCAAGTTATTAGTTTCATTGGATGGGCTGAATAATGAAGTATCTGTCCCATCTGTAGGTAAATAGTTTTAAGAAACAACCTTTTGTGTTGCTCTGGTTTTGACCTTGCTTAGCTTTCCAACCATTTTGTTGATTTATTTTCCTACCTGATTTATATGGCAGTGCTCTCAGAACCCACTTTCCCATGTGGGTGCTTTACACCCCAAGATCAGGTCACCCCTAACTTTCTGGTAGGTGCTGGGGCTTGTGCATAGTATGTCTTCTGTGATTTGTAACAGAAACTTTTTCTTTTGTTTTAATCTGAAATTTTGCCTTGAGTGTTTTGAAGCATTTGGCTCTTTCTGGCCATCTTCTGACACATTCTGCACACACTTGTTTGCCTCCGAGAGCAGATTGTTGTGGTGTGGTGTGGATTTCTCAACCTGAACCATTTGTCTAACCACACCATTGCAGCTTCTGCTGTAGCCTGATTTTTTCCTGTCATGTGAGTGTTCCTTCAGCTAAACCTCCTGTTATGCTACTGAGAGCTTGTAAAACCCCTCCACTGGACAGTGAGGCAGTGGTGTCACTGCTAGAAAATGGGGCTACAAAGTAAGAGCCTGCCTCTTCTCCATGTGACAGCAGCCTTTGTTCTAGCAGTAGTAGTGTAGTGAGGACACAGCTAACTTGTACTGCTGCAGTCCTTGTTTGACGGAGACCAAGGCAGGCTGTGAAAGAAGCTGATAGTACAGAAGCAGCTGCAGAAATTGGTGCTAGAGGAGAAGCTGCAGTGCAGGTGAATTACAGGCCACCAGCTTGCCAGAGTGTTTTGCAGTCATATCACGGAGTCATAGGATCACAGAATGTCTTAGGTTGGAATCGACCTTTGTAGATCATCTAGTCCAACCCCCTTTACAGTGAGCAGGGACTTCTTCAACTAGATCACACAGCTCAGTGCCCCAGACAACCTGACCTGGAATGTTCTCAGGGGTGGGCCATCTACCACCTCTCTGGGCAAGCTGGGACGGTGTCTCTCCACCTTCAGTGTTAAAAATGTCTTCCTTCTGTCTAGTCTTAATCTCCCCTTTTAGTTTAAAACTATCACCTCATGGCTTGTCACAACAGGCTCTATTAAAAAGTCTGTCCTCATCTTTCTCCTAAGTGCCTTTAAGTACAGAAAGGCCACAACAAGGTCTCTCTGGAGCCTTCTCTTCTCTTCTCCAGGCTGAACAACCCCAACTCTCTCAGCGTGGCCTCACATTAGAGGCATGCCAGCCTTCAAATCATCTTTCTGGCCCTCCATATAGTGCAAGAGGACTGTCCAAGGCAGGCATTAGAGATGTAACTTTGTGTTTGAACCAAGACTTGACTAGGTCTGTTAAGGGCTTAATTTTTATTCCATGTATTATTCCAGCAGTCTTGAAGTGGGTCAGGTACTGAAAAGGAAGCCAGTGCTGGTTGGGCATCATTAATTCGAGTTATTATGTGCATTGTCTGGTTAAACCTGTTTTTAAAATGTGCCACTACATGATGCCCTCATTACAGCAACCTCCTCATCATCTCCTGCCCATCCTCAGCACGCTGCCTGTAAACACTCCACTCTGAGTCTGCCATCAGCAGGGGCAGATCTGGTGCAACCAGTCAGTGGTGGGTCAGCTGGGGGAACAGAGACTGATAGACAGAGGTCTGAGGAACAGCATGGGTTAAGCTGTGCCCAGCAGTGGGGGTTTTGGCTGTTAGGTCAGGTCCATAATAGAGAAAATAGAGCTGAAATAGTACCTTAGAATCTATTTTTCCTCCTGCCTGCAAAAACATTTGAAAGTACTTTAGCCTGTTTTAATTTTGGAACTGTTGAGCTGTCATCATATTTCAGCATTTAGTCTCTTTGTGGTGGCATTTAAATGCAACAGAAATTAAACACAGTCCAGTCAAATGTTCTAAGTGACAAGTTTCCATGAGAGAATAAGCAAATAACTTTATTCTGCCTGTCTTCCTTCTTGCCTTTCACTCCACCTCAGGCGTCTCACCCACCCCTGCTGCCAAAAGCTCCAACAACAATATCAAATTAGCTCTTTTTTGAAGAAAAGAAAATAAAATAGTATTTACATTATTTCCATAGAAGGAGGAGGAAAGGAGAGAAAAAAACCCAACCAAACCTCCTGTCTGAATGCTGGTAGCTTTATGGTGTTGAATGATAACTCTCTAAAGTCCTCCAGAGTGGTGATGGAGGAAGGTACAGACAAGCTTTTCCTTCATCCAGGACATGCAGGAAGGGAATGAAAAAAAACTTAAAGAGGATGTAAACTATATGAAAAAGCATGCCTTGAAATTGTTTTGTTTCTTGGAAGAGAAATGTAATAGTGCCCTGGTAAATCTGAATATTTATGGTGCTTTTACAGGACTCCATCCTCCCTGCACATACTGTGATCTATGGACCTTGTTCACAGATCAGTCAGCTCTTGTTTTGGTTTGCAGGGCAGGGATTAACTCACTGAAAGTATATGTTCATCTGGCTGCCCTGAGCTCTGTTGTTCTCCTTGTGATTTGCAGTAAGACTCTGCTTTTGGCAGAACCCTCCACACAGTTTGTTCAAAACCGTCCTGCACTTCATTCCTTGGCTGATCATTTTGCTGCTGTGTATCTCTGCGCTGCTACGAAAAACAGGCATTTTTTTTTGTCCACAGGCTGTAGAAATTGGGGTGCAAAAATGATTTGTTTATTGTATCTCTCAAAATAGTAGCATGGGAAAAAGAGGAAACTGTCTTATGCATAAGGTGATTGTGTCACAGAGCATTCAGGCAAATCTAAAAGCGATCACTGCATGCAAACTGATGCAAGCACTGAGTGAGAAAGAAAGAAAACATTAAAAGCCCTCCCCAGTTCTGGTCTTTAAAGGAAGAGAACTCACTGTTTTTTTCCTACCACAACATGCAAATGCTAGTTCAGCCTACCCCTGTGTTTGCAGTCAGACATTCAGGTGCTCTGCAGACCAGGATGTGGTCATTCTGCTTCCTGCTCTCATAGAAACACTCTTTTTTTAAATGTTTGTGTATCCCAATGGTTAAATATCTCTGATGCTTCCAGGGCTGAGGCAATGCGTAAGGATGTCCTGAAAACCTGTGTGCATGATTCCTTGGAAGTGATGTTTACTCTCAAAACCAATCTTGGATCCTGGTTTTGGTGGAGCACAATAAATCACTAGCAAGGGAAAAGCCACCATTTGAAATAAAGTTCTCATAGGTATATAGGAGAATGTTTTTCTGTAAGTTTAAGAAAAGCCATGTTCTGCAGCCAAAGTCTCCAGAGGGACCTAGACAAGCTTGACAAGTGGGCCAGTTAGAATCTCATGAGGTTAAGCAAGCCCAAGTGCAAGGTTCTGCACCTGGGTTGGGGCAGTCCTTGGTATCAATAAAGGTTGGGGATGAAAGGATGAAAAGCAGCCCAGTAGAAAATGACTGAGGGGTACTGGTGGGTTAAAAACTGAACTTGAGCTTGCAGCCCAGAAACCAACTATATACTGGGCTGTATCCCCAGCAGCTTGGACAGCAGGTTGATGGAAGGGATTCTGTTCCTCTGCTCCTCTCTGGTGAGACCAAATCTGCAGTGCTGGGTTCAGCTCTGGAGCCCTCAGCACCTGAGAGATGTGGAGCTATTGGAGCAGGTCCAGAGGAAGCCACAGAAATGATCTGAAGGCTGGAAGCCCTCTGCTGTGAGTTGGGGTTGCCTGCTCCAAGCTGAACTCCAAAGAGACTTCTCACAACCTTTCAGTACTTAAAGGCCTGTAAGAAAGACGGGGGACAGACTTTCTAGCAGGGCCTGTTGTGACAGGACAAGGGGTGCTGGTTTTAAGCTAAAAGTCAGAAGGTTTAGACTAGACAGAAGGAAGTGTAAATACACTGAGAGTGGTGAGACACTGTCCCAGCTTGCCCAGAGAGGTGGGCAATTGACATTCTAGGTCAGATTGTTTGGGGTTCTGAGCAACCTGATCTAGTGGAAGATGTCCTCGCTGACTGCAGGGGTGGTTGGGCTAGATGATCTTTAAAGGTCTCTTCCAATCTAAAGCATTCTGTGATTCTATGATTCTTTTAAAGGTGTGATTCAAAAAATACAAGTTTAGACTGATTGCAATGTAATGTAGTCTTCTTATTCTTCTAAAATCTCTGCTGCCCTTCAAGTGATTAAGTGTTCAATCAGAGTATAGAAAGTGCTTAAATAATTAAAGGTTTGTTGCCACCTTCCAAGATAGGTGTCAAAGAAAAGGGTCATCCCTCTTGTACTGACAGCAAGACAGAGACATGTCATTCAGGAGGAAATATTCTGTGTGGATTAGCAGCCATCTGAAAAACTTCTACTGTCATTTAGTGATATCATCAACACATAAAATCAGAGGATTGATAAGTCCTTAGAAACAAGCCAGTAAATGACTGCTGTGCATAACATCGAGCTCTTCTCTGCACAGCATGAATTCATCTGGGGGGCCTTCACACCTCTGCACATGTTGTGGTTGGTGTGAGAGGAGTTTCAGCGCACATATGTGGACTTTCCAACAAGGGCAGCTATTCTTCTGCACAACCACCATTACTTGACTGCTGGACTAACAGAAGATACAACAGGTATGTATGTATGTGAGATAGCTGAGATGACCCAATTATGCAATAGGGTGGCTAATTCTTCCTATGCTAATCTGGCCTTCTCCACCCACCTGTCTTCCTCCTGGCTTTGACCCACCTAGAATTAACATTACAAACATTTAACAAACCTCCAAAGAAGTTCTTTGGGGAAGCTCAAAGGCTAATTTTCAGCAGAGTTTCATTTTGCACAGAAATCGAACATGTGCACCAAAAACCCCAGTAACTGTCACCACCTTGGACAGCCACAGAACAGACATCAAATGTGAACAGAGGAGCTACGAGTTAATTTCTGTGTCACAGATACCCCCACTGGGTCATAAAGCTGCATAAAAGAAGGCTCAGATGGCAAATTCAGTTGTGAGTAACAAAGTGGAACAGGCAATATGTTAGTGTGCTGCAGCTCTAAGCTCGTGGTGTAAAATAAACCATTTGATATATTAATTAAGCTCACTTGAAAGGAGAGTAAGTTTGGTTTTTGTTGATATTGAAGAGTGTCTGAGTCCACACTTTTCTGACTTTCAGATGAAACTGTGTGTTAGTAGCAACTGAAATGAAGAGATAGAAAGAGGGTGGTGGACTAGGGCTGCTATAACACAATGTGGAAGCCATATTCATATGGTTGCACCTAATCTTAAAGGTCTTTTCTAGCATAAATGACTCTATGATTCTTAGTAAGAAATGGCAGTCTTGCCCTTCTCATTTCACCTTTGTTTCACGTGCATTTTGCCCTGTCATTTTGAAAAGGCCTGGTTCATGTTGTGTAGTCATGTTGCAGTAATTGTTTACTGTGTTGCTGTTATATAACATCTTCTCTAGGCATATGCACTTCATTCTGATCAGGAGATTCAAAAAAGCCCTTGGTGTACATAAACATAGTCCTAATGGGAAGTAACAAACTCAAAGACAATCAGTGAAATTACTCTTACAGAAGGTAAACTAGTTCAGATGAGGCTTCTTGCTTCTGTGCCCTGAGGGCACATGCTATGTAGAGGCACCTGTAAGAAAAGACTAATGACAGAGGTGAGTGGAGCAGGATGCAAAATGTATTCTGGTATCTGGAGTCCTGTTCAAGAGTCACCTAAAAGAAATTTTCTTCCTGGCTATGCCACATACTTCCTTTGTGGGATCTTGAGCAAGATGGTTTGACCCAGATTTCCATTTCATCCACTAACTTTGCAGTTAGTGCTCTTGTGACTAGGACCTAGGTTTTTTTCTGGCTGGCCAGCCTAACTTTCAGTGATACTACCCTGCTACCATCTTACAGAATCTGACATTTTCAAAACATTCTCCCATTTTCCACCGACTGCCCTTTCCTGAATGACCTATGTTTAACTCTGGGCTCATGTGAGTGTTTCCTCAGGTGGCACCCTCACATCTCAGGCATGCATTGCCATGAAAACACAGAATGTAAATGAATGAAAGATGCCTTGCATCATGCTGCTCGTTCCGTGGGCTGTGGCGGAAGGGGACGCCCACTGGTGACATTACTCAGAGGGGCAGAACTGGCATCTGAGAGACTTCAAAGGGAAAGGAATAGGAAAAGGAACTAACTTCTTTAGCTGTGTGCAGCGAAGTTAATACCAGGTGGCCAAGGCACCAGGTGGGTGCTCTGGGTCTGGGGACAGGGCTTTCCACGGGCCACCTGAGCCAGGTGCAGTAAGATGTGACACACACACCCCCAAGGCATAAAGTGCAGGTGCCAAACCTGCACTTTACACAGAATCCCAGCATGGTGGGTGTTAGAAAGGACCTCTGGAGACCATCTGCTCCAACTGCCCTGCTAAAGCAGGGTCACACAGAACAGATTGCCCAGGGCAGTGTCGACGGGACAGGGAATTCTGCCCCCACGAGCACCCTACACATCCCGGGCCACCCCCACCCTTTCCCCGCTGCCGTTGATCGCCCCTTGGACGACCCGTCATCAGCCGGGCCTCGCTCCGCCCCTCTCCCCTCTTCACCAATCAGCGGCGCTCACTCCTCCCGCGCTCCCCGCCCTGCGGAGCAGTGACAGCCCGCAGCGCGCGGCTCCACCCGCCGCCGCCGGAAGCCTCGCGAGAGCTGAGCGGCGGCGCGCCACGCCCCCGCCCCTCCCCCTCCGCATGTGTGGCCCCGCCCCACGGCCTCCCGCCGCCACTGCCCCCGCCTGCTGCCGAGGCCGGATCTGTCTCTCGCTGGCAGGGTGGTGGGGAGGGAAGGGAGAGGAAAGAGGGGGGGCGCTCGGCCCTGCGCACTGAGTGATGTTTGTCCGCCATCGCGGCGGAGGAGGAGGGTGAAGGAAGCGCCGTCGCCGGAGCGAGGGGCCTGCGCCGCCGCCTCGCCCCTCGCCGCCGCCTCCCCCGCCGCTTCCCCCTCCCCCTCCTCTTCGGCCCGGCCCGACTCGGTTCGGCTTTCCCCCTTTCCGCGCAGCCCCGGGGGCCGCAGCCCGGAGTGAAGGTCGCCAGCGGCCTCCCCTGTCCAGCCCCCGGCCCCCCTCGCGGGGTCTTGCCGTCCCGTCGCGCGTTCCCCGGCGCCCCTCCGGACGGGAGGAGCCGCCGCCCGCGTCGGGCCCGAAGATGTCGAACCTGAGCAAGGGGACGGGCAGCCGGAAGGACACCAAGATGCGGATCCGAGCCTTCCCCGTGAGTACCGGGCCTAGGCCGGGCGGAGCGGCCGCGCCAGGCCCCGGCCTCCACAGGCCCCGCGGCCTCGTCTCCCCGCCTGCTGTGCTGTGTGCCCGGGGCCGCGGGGTGTGGGAGTGAGCCGGGCCGGCCCCACGGAGAGGCGGTTTCGGAGGGGGTTGCGGGTGTGAGCGGCGCGGGGTGAGCTGTCAGCGGGCCGGCGGCCTGGGGCACCCCCGGTGCGAGGTCTGGGGAGGGGAGACGGGACACGGGGACTTGAGCGAGCTGCATCTTTAGGGAGCAGCGCAACCTTCGCAGGGCGAGTGGGAGGTGGAGAAACTGGTCCCCGCGATTATCGTCTCCCCATCAGTCTAGCAAATCAATTATGAAAATCCACGTACGACATTTGGGGGCGGGGGTCTGGTTTCTTTGTTTTCAAAGAAAAGGCCTCAAAGAAGGAGTCGAAGGTTATACGCCTACTTTAGCAAAATTAGTTAGCCCCGGAAGGAGGGGGGACTGTATTTATTTATGTCTTCTGGAGGGTTTCCTCTTGGAGAATTTATTTCACTCTTCACCCCGCTAAAGAGGCTATAAGTCTTATGATTATAAGATTTAGGTGGCACAGTGCCAGCTTTTGGGAAGATGTTACTATAAACATCTAGACATAGGTAACTTCTCTGCGTGTTCAGTGCAGCTGAGAGCGTGCCATCCCCTTGAGTTGCAGAGGGGAATGAGCCAGGTTATTAATTTATGCTGCCATCAAGCTTGCTGTGTTTTGACAGTTGCTTCAATTAAAGCTTACAACAGAAAAACAACCACAGAACTATTAATGGTGTTGAGGAACGAGAGAAATAGAAAAGTCTTAGTCTGCCAGAGGATGGTCAGGAAATGTGTGTGTGTGTGTTCATCGGTGTGTACGTTAAAAAGAAGGTACTTAGTTGAGTCACTAGCTTTTAAGGTTTAGTGTTAACGTTTTTGGTGCTATGCCTGATCCCAGTAGGCAGTAGTGTGGAACTAATGCTCCTTGGCTTTATAAAGAAACTGGACATACCTGTTTATGTTTCTTCACTGGTATGGAATATATCAATATATTTGCTCCATCAAACCTCTTGCTGATGTAATCATAGGATTTATATTCTCAGGAGCTGGCTTAATCATAGCAGTGTGATTTATAATATTTTACTCTTTCCTCTGCTTTTATTCTTTGACACTTATGTTTAGTGGTAAAAGTCAAAAATAAATAGGAAATTATTAATTTAGCAGATGAAAGGTTTTTGATCTCCAAATTGCATTTATTTCCTTGGAGAACCTTTTCCACAACTGTCAGTTTGGTTCTGACATGAACTATGGGAATAAAAATATTTACCACAGTGTGGCCAGGAAAACTCACAGGAAAATAGAACAATGCAAACCACACACGTATGCTTTATAACAAACTATGTATGCTTTATAACAAGCTACACCAGAAATGTTTAAATTTCAACAGATTCATGTGTTCAGACCATTAACATGTAGGTAGGGGTAGGGGTCAGGCAGCAAAGGCAGAGTTAACAATGGAATACACTTTGTGGTTTACTTTTTTCACCACATAAGTGAGTATGGGGGGTGAGGAATGCTGGTGCAGAGCCCTCTCATACCTGAAATTAAACCTTGCCATCAAGTGTTTTACTTCATGAAACTTTCTGCCAGTGTTGTTCTTCTTTTCAGTTGCTTAAAGAGTATCTGGGTTAAAATTTAAAAATAAAGTTGATTTATCTTCTCAAAATAATTCAGTAAGTAAATAGACATCATTAAATGCTTGGTGACACCTGCCAGCAGTTTTTCAGGTGTTCCCTTTGTTTTGATTCCCTCTTCTATGAGATTTTGTTCACAATCCTGTTGATGAAGTGTTTATAGGAAGGAAGCATGTACTTGGCTGAGAAATTTGGAGGGATTTCTTTCATAACTGCAGGAGGATTGAGCTGAAGTTTAACATGAACTCTTGACACGAATTTTGGGGAGGCCTAAGTGGTTGCATGGCTTCATCAGTGCAAGCAGTGGCAGTGCCCTTAGCAGGATTATTCCTGTCAATGAAGCTGTATTTGGGTGTGGGATGGAGTCTATATTTAGTAAGTGTACTATTTGTACCTCAGCTACTGATCTGCACTCTTTCATATCAAATTTGGTGGCTCTCCTATTCAGCTTTGAATTCAGAGTGCTTCCAGAGGTGACTTTGTAGACTGCTTCCATTTGTCTTCCTATTGATCATCTTTCCACAGCAGGTCTACCTGATTTAGCTTAGTTTGCCTCTTGCATGAAGGGAGCTACTTACTATTATCATAGAATCACAGAGTGGTTTGGGTTGGAAGGGACCTTGAAGATCGTCTAGATCCAACCTGCTGCAATGGGCAGGAACGCCTTCTACTAGAGCAGCTTGCTCAAGGCCCCATCCAACCTGCCTTTGAACACTTCCAGGCTGGAGCCTCCAAAACATCTTTGGGCAACCTGTTCCGGTGCCTCACTACCCTCCATGGGGAAGAATTTCTTCCTAATGTCTCATCTAAATCCAGCTTCTTCCAGTTTGAAAACATTGTTCCTCATTCTGTCACTACATAGCTTTGTAACTGGTTGTTCTCCAGCTATCTTGCAAGCCTTCAAATCCTGAAAGGCTGCTAGAAGGTGTCCCCAGATCCTTCTCTTCTCCAGGCTGAGCAACCCCAACTCTGTCAGCCTGTATTACAGGAGAGGTGCCCCAGTCCTCAAGGCCCTCCTCTGGATCATCTGTCTTTCCTCTTTATGTTAAGCTAGAGAGAAAGAAATTGTAAAGGCTCTTAGGATGTGGCAATATGATAGTTTGTTTTATAATATTTTTGTTACTTAGTGTATTGTTTTATTTTACAGTAGCTAAAGAAAAGGATAAATAGTAATTTTCAAAATACTACCTCTCCCAAGTTGTTGTTTTTAATGCCTACCTAGAAACTGACGAGCAATTGACCAAACTAGTTGAAAACTCCTGGTGTTGTTCCTAGCGATATGAAGAGCTTGAATTAATTTTGTTATGTATTCCTTCTTTATTTCTTGTAATTGGTAATGGATTATCTGTTATCCATTAATATTTGCTGGCTCCTGGCATGTGCTCTGATGTGCTTCTTCATAGCTCAAGGACAGTGACACTGAGTACGTGGTGTACTGTTTTGTTGAAGTGGCTGTAGAGTAATCAAAAGTAATGGAAGAAAACAGTTTTCTATACAATTAACTGATTTTTCTGTTCACAGTATGGAAAAAAACCAACATTTTCTTAATTTAAAATCTAACTGAAAAGTTTTCTTCTTGGGCTTGACTTAAAGACAGGGATAATCTTTACACTGTTTTCATTTGAGACTTCAGATTTGGGATTTGGTGTTTTTTTTTAATGTAGAAAGAATCACAGAAGTAAATTTTGGTGACAGTTTACTCCCTATTAACTATAACAAAGTGTTGAGGTTAAGCTTGTGCAGCGAAGTCACTTAGTGTAGCACCATTGTGCTGGGCTCAGTAACCACGTGTGGTACTTTTAACACCACTTCAGTCTCTCGCTGTTCTGTAATTGTGTAAAATCTATCCAGGGAGTATGCAGAGCAGCATGAGAGGTAAAGCAAAAAGAGGAATAGTCAAAGAGGGTTTGGGAGAGTGTAGGCTCTTTTTTCTTAAGCAGTCATTGAACTTTGTTGTTTCACGTTCACACGGTGCAGCAAAGAGGAATATGTTATGGTTGGGCACTAAACAAAATGTTGAGTAATAGTCCATGATGTAAGTTGGACACAGCTTGTAAGTATTTTATTGTATGTTTTGAATTACTAGTTTTTTTGCTGAACACAATTTATGCTTTATGTGAAAATGCAGGTTTGATGCTCCTACAACACCAGAATTAATGGCATCTGTTTTACAGAAGTGTTTGAGGTTATTTCCTTCCCTTGCCAGATTCAAAGTACTCTCAAGATCTCAAACTGATACTCACTGCTTACCTCTCAGTGAACCCATTACCTCTGGCCAAAGAAACACTTTGGAACAAACTTATAGAGCAAATCTTAATTTTAAGTTCATGTAGTTGATCAGTGAAAAGTGGTGCCAAAACCTGCTAGAATTATGCTTAAAACAGTGAGAGATTTGTTGTCTGTAATGAAGATCTAGCACATCTAAATTGTGTTTCCTGGAGGTGTGACTGTTCAGTTCATGGAAAATAGGACCTTCAAATGTGTTTTGATGGAAAAGTGGCACAAAGTGAAAAAAATCATAGCCTCATGGAATGGTTTGGGTTGGAAAGGAGCAGATTGCTCAAGGCTTATCCATCCTGCCTTTGAACGCTTCCAGGCTTGGAGCCTCCACAGCTTCTCTGGGCAACCTGTTCCAGTACATCACCGCTCTCCTCCCAGTTTGAAGTCATTACCCCTTGTCCTGTTACTACATGCCTTTATAAAAATGCATATTTCTTACTGAAATAAACAGTGAATGAGAGTTCAGAAAATGCTTGGAGAATTCATATTCAGGATTTATTCAAGCAACATTAAGCTGTGTTGAATGAATTTTGAGCAAGAGCTCATCCTTCAGTCCATGTGCTATGTCACTTACCACCATAAAATTGGTTGGACAGATCTTTCTGAAAAACAGCATGACCCCAACGTAGGTTTTTTGGTTTGATGTTTATAGTGTGTGCAGGGGCTGGGTATTTGGGGTTTGAGTCCTTTTAGGTTTGGGGGTTTTTATCTGCAGGCCTCTTTTTCGTCTCTAGAGCAATACTACCAAATAGTGTTTTGCCAGTTCTCAGAACTATTCTGGTGTATTATATCATTGCATTATGAATTCTGAAAAGCATTTAGAGAGATCCTACACATGATGAGTCCTTCAAGAATGTATGTGTGTGTATGTGTATAAGCTTCACTGACTCATTTGAAATACTTGTGCCCGAGAAAATTCTCATTTCATCCAGTCTTGTGCATTTGGGACCTGTGTTTGGGTCACAACATATGGCATTGCTCCAGCTTTGGGGAAGAGTGGCTGAAAAGCTGCCTGGTCTCATTGGCCTGAACAGCATCCTGGCCTCAGTCAGGACTAGTGTGACCAGCAGAGCTGGGGCAGTGATTTTTTTCCCTCTGTACTTGGCACTGATGAAACCACACCTCAAATAGTGCATTCAGTTTTGGACCCTTCACTTTAAGACAGAAATGAAGGTGCTGGAGCACATCTAGAGAAGGGCAGTGAAGCTGGTGAAGGGTCAAGAGCATAAGTCTTGTGAGGGAGCAACTAGGGAACTGGGATTGTTTAGTCTGTAGAAAAGGAGGCTAAGGGGAGATCACCTTGCTCTCTACAACTCCTTAAAAGGAGGTTGGTCTCTTCTCCCTAGTGACGAGTGATAGGATGAGAGGAAATGGCCTCAAGTTGCACAAGGGGAAGTTTAGTTTGAATATTAGAAAAAAACTTATTTGCTGAAAGAATGGTTGAACCCTGGAACAGGCTGCCCAGGAAAGTGGTGGCATTATCATCTCTGGGAGTGTCCAAAAAGCATGCAGATACGATGCTGAGGGACAAGGTTTAGTGGTGACTTGGCAGTGCAGTGTTAAACAGTTGAACTCAATCATCTTGGAGGTCTTTTCCAAGTTTTGTGATACTATGAGTCTGAAAAGGCCTTTTGGTTCTTTAAACCCTGTTTAGCAATAGATGCTACAACTTCACCAAAGATATGTAAACTTACAAGTAAATCACTTCAGCCCTTCATGCAAAAGTATTTTCATTCCCATTGCATCTTTCTTTCCAGATCTAGCAGCCTCTTCTTTTAGGCTTTGTGTCAGCAGGTGTTTTGTTTTCCTCAGGAAATACCAACTGCTTCTGTGGTATGTGTTGAATCTTGCAGAATTGATGTAAGTTGAAATGAGGTTTGTTAAATATCTGCTTCAATCCTTAATGTGTCAATCTATTGATTCAAGAAGTTGAGGTAGCTTGTGTGCCTTACTTGAGCATCTTGCAGTACATACAAAACATGGCGAACAGTGATTCTCCCACATTGCTCTGCTAGGACCACCTGGACTGGTGTGTCCAGCTCTGGTGCCTTCAACACAAGAAGTTCATAGACCTGATGGAACATGTCCGGAGGATGGCCATGAAAATGATCAAGGGTCTGAAACACCTCTCCTACAAGGGCAGGCTGAAGGAGCTGAGGTTGTTCAGCCTGGAGAAGACTCTCGGGAGACCTAACAAGGGCCTTCCAGTAGCTGAAGGGGGCCTATGGGAAGACTGGGAGGGGACTGTTTACAAAGGCCTGTAGTGATATGATGAGGGGCAAAGCTTTTAAATTAGAGAAGAGCAGATTCAGATTGGATGTTAGGAGGAAGTTCTTTACACTGAGAGCAGTGGAACACTGGAACAGGTTGCCCAGGGAGGTGGTTAAGGCCCTATTCTTGGAGATATTCAAGGTCAGGCTTGACAGGGCTTTGAGGAACCTGATCCAGTGGAGGATGTCCCTGCTGACTGCAGGGGGGTTGGACTAGATGACCTTTGGAGGTCCCTTCAGACCCAAACCATTCTTTAATTCATTCTATAAAATCTTCTCAATGTTGGATTCTGTGAGTACTGTGAGTATTTCTGCTGTGGCTTAGAACCCTTAAAGCATGTGTAGAGCTGTGTTGGTGAAAGAATGGAGAGGCAGGGGGGCAGGATGGAAGTAGAACTGGAGGATAGTTTACTGCAAACTCTTTCAGCTCCGATTAAAATAATTTAAACCCATGTGCAAGACTACCTGGTTAACATATGTTCTGCATGGTTGATTTTATGAGTCTTGATTTCTTTGAATTCTCAAACATAATTAAAAGTGTGTCTTGGCTATTAACCCATAGGTGTGCACAGTAATAATAAGTTACTATTCACAGCTAAAATTGTTAGGTTTAAAACCTAGAAGTAAAACAACTCAGGATAAAAAAACCAAAACCAACGAACCACCAAAACCACTGTTTATCATCTTCAAAGGAAAAAGGTGTATTGCTGTGAATTACAGAAAAATACTTGCTGTTTACTGGAAAGTTAATTGTATGAAAGCCTTCCAGTTCTCACAGATCTTTTTATGAAATGCTGTAAGTAAATGGAATGCCCCAATACTACAGTTAGAATTTCTAAGTGGTGAATGATCAGCAGGATCAAAGAGGTGATACTCCCCCTCTACCACACTCTTGTGAAACCCCTCCTGGAGTACTGTGTCCAGGTCTGGACTCCCCAACACAAAAAGGACATGGAACTGTTAAAGGGGCACTTTGAGGGCTGGAGCACCTCTCATATGAATTCAGGATGAGAGTATAGGATTTGTTCAGCCTGGAGAACAGAAGGCTCTGGAGAGAACTTAAAGCAACCTTCGAGGATTGGAAGGCAGCCTACAGGATGGCTGGAAAGGGACTTCTTGCAAAGGTATATGGTGACAGGATGAGGGTAATGGCTTCAAACTGCAAGAAGCTGGATTTAGGTGAGACATGAGGAAGAAATTCTTGCCCATGAAGGTGGTGAGGTACTGGAATAGAGTGCCCAGAGAAGCTGTGGAGGCTTCATGCCAGGAGGAGTTGAAAGGCAGGTTGGAAGGGAACTTGAGCAAGCTGTCTAGTCGAAAGTGTTCCTACCCATGGCAAGGGAGTTAGAACTAGGTGGTCTTCAAGATGCCTTCCAGCCCAAATCATTCTAGGATTCTATGATAATACACTAATTCCAGAGTTGATTTGTGAGTAGCTGTAGGTGGGGTTTGTTTGGCTGTTTTTTTAACACCGTGTACATACTGATCTTTCAGTTGTGGTCTAGCCCAGTTCATTAGCGTTCATTCCCAAGTTCGGTCACTGCTTGGGGTTCGGTTGCAAAGCTTTTTTTTTTCCTCTTGTTGATCAGGCCTCAAGGTTCTGAGCAATCATTATCCAGTTGGTCTGAGTGTTGACTAAATGTGTGCATGGCATTGGAAAGGGTATTGTGGTTTATGAATCTTGCCTATATTTGTGATTTACTTGATTTTTCTGTGGAAAACTATAAATGCAGTAACATCACCAGCAGTCTCTTAAGAGTTGTTGGTTTCTTCAAGTGCTTAGGTAGATTTCTCTACCCCCTCATTCTTCTGTTGTAAGCAGTGCATTATTACACAGGAATTACTGTTTTTCCCTAGTAGTAGTAGGTAAAAGGGCTTTAAGAGTTGTTCTAAAACTGGTGAAAACTTTTTGGTATTCTATGTGGGGAGTCAATAAGTAAGAAACCCATTTTCTCACAGAAAATTACTACAATTTCTCAATGCTTCTTTGTTCTCTTCTGAGCAGCTCTACAGAGCCTAAGTCCCAACATTTCTCAGAATTTCTCATATATTCTGAAGTCTTTGGGCCTCGGCTGCAGGACAAGTAGGCTCAGTGCAGATGATCTAAATTTTCATCCCCATGACTGTGCCTGAAAATGTCTGTATTTGGTGAAAACATTTTGTGATAGACTGGGACAGATTTTCTACAGATGGTTTGCTTGATTCCATTCATAAAATGCACAATGATTCTGTTAAGAGTCCAAAATGGGTTCTTGACCTTGTGTGGATGATTGCTGGATGTTATCTTTGGTTTCTAGTAGCTGCATATGTGGAAAACCAGCTCTTGAGAAGAAGTGAACTCCTACTTCACATTCAGAGGCGGGTTTTGTGAAAACAAGGAGGAGGAAAGCACTGTAGTAGAACACTACAGCATGGCTGTTCTAATTCCCATATAATTATTTCATTTTTCTGAAGTTCAGTTAAAGCCAGTAGGATTTTTAAATTGCTGATAGCTCTTCTGTGAAGGAGCAATCAGTAGAAGGAAATGCTGTTAGATGGCTTAAGAAAAGAACTTCCATACTGCACTTAGGGAAAGAAAAAAGTGCATTTAATGCCTGAGTACACCAAGGAAGACAGAATTGCAATAAATGCTTCTTTGGATGATGCTTGCTGTGGAGTTGCCTTGATTCTTTAATGAGTTGTGCATAAAATAAGTGTTTGAGGGCTGAAACTGCTTTGCTTGTAGTTCAAATAAGGAGTAATAGCATGTAAAATGTACACTTAACTCACTTTGTTTATGGTCGCGGATAAGGTGCATTTATGCCTGTTTTTGGTTTCATATTAATGAGAATAATGGTAAGACAATGATTTAAGTCATGCATGTGAAATGAAATAGGAGTAGCTTAAACTCATAACATTAATTTCTTAGGCTCCATATACTCTTGAGTAAAGGCTGAGTGTGGCTGTTCCTTCTTGTATGTGGAGAATCCTTATTGAAAGACTTTCTTTTGACTTCCATGCTATGGTTTTTAAAGCGCTGATAGCATCTGAGCAGACCTATTTTGATATTCCATACATGGATATAACTTCATGTATAGCTCTGGATTATTTTTTTTTTTCTTGTCCTGCTTTGTTTCAGTGATAGTTTTGTTCTTCCAGGCCCTGCAGATCTGTGCATCTGGTCATGGTGTGTGCTCTGTAAGGGGCAAAAATCCCCTAGAGAAAGGTGATGGTCAGCATGCAAGTAGTATTGATTATCTGTAGTCATTTATTACATGTATCTTCTTTCTTCTCCCTGAAGTAAGCTAAGAAATTATCCTCTGTTGGCCTCTGTCTACTATAAGATGTTATAATTTATTTACTATACAAGTTCTGGGATTGTGCCATTTTCCTTACAGAGGAGCTGCCATGGAATCATTAAAGTTGAAAAAGACCTCCATGATCAAGCCCAGCCCTTAACATAGCACTGCCAAGTCTGAGATGTAAACCACGTCCCTTAGTGCCACATCTTCATGCTTTTTTGAACAGTTCCAGGAACGATGATCCCACCACTTCCCTGGGCAGCATGTGTCAGGACTTAACCACTCTTTCAGTAAATTTTATTTTTCCTAATATCCAGCCTTTGTGCAACTTGAGGCCTCTCTTGTCCTGTTGCTTGTTACCTGGGAGAAGAGACTGACAGCTTTCTCCAGCTTCCTTTTAAGGGAGTTGTAGACATTGAGAAGGTCATCCTTTACTCCAGGCTAAACAAGCTCAGTTCCCTCAGCTGCTCCTCACAAGACTTGTGCTCTCTTCATCAACTTTGTTGCTCTTTGGACCTGCTTCAGTTCCCCAGTGTCCTTGTAGTCAGTGGTGAGGGACCCAAAACTGAACCCACCATTTGAGGTGTGGCCTCACCAGTGCCAAGTACAGGGGGACAATTCCTGTCCTACTCTTGCTGGTCACACTAGGGCTGATTTAGGCCAGGATGCTTTTGGTCATCTTGGCCACCTGGGTACACTGCCTCCAAAGCCTTTAAAGGCCACTCTAATGTGTCCCTTCTTCCTTCATCCCCCCCCAAATCATCCACTGGATTCCTTGGTTTTGAAATGGCTCAGGAAAGGTATCTACAATCTGTATAAAACAGTGTATATGTCACACATCTCCTCTTGATGTAGTGTTCTTTTTTGGACAGTTGTAAAATATTGACCAGCTTGTAGGTTAATGGAAAAAAGCCAGAAATAATTCCTGTGGGATTTGCATTGAAGTTGTGTGGGCAAGGAGTAAGCCATTTGTGGTTCGGGGAAGCTTTCTGGATCCTGATCATCCAGGCTGGGAAGTTAATGAGCTAATGGATTTTTTTTGTCTCTTGGAGGGATGATACCCCTGAGGAGAGCCTGTGCCTTCAAGGATTGGGTGTGCAGGACTGCATTGCTTTTTCCCTCACAGTTCTGAACTGAAGCATGCAGCACCTATATTTTTCTTTAAAACATTATCATTTTGATGTAATACAAATCATCAATACAAAATATTTGCCAAAAAGCCCCTTGAATTTACCTCATATTAGATTAATGAAATTTATTTCTACTTTGTAGTGTTTGGATGATGATCTTAAAACTAACAAGCATGATCACCAAACAAATCCAAATCTTACGCTATTTTGGCTTGGGTTTCTGTTGCTGTAGAGTTAGGCATGATACGAATAACAGGCTGGCTTTACTAGTGCTGCTTCTGCAGACAGTGAACTCTTGTCACTGTGGCAGTTGCAAGACTGCCTACTTCATGTTACCTGGAGTGCTTCAGACCCACAGATGGCTTTTAAAAGGAGATGAATGGAGTTAGGGATCCAAAGTCCACTGAAATTCAATAGTTGCAGAAATTTTTAGTCTTTGGGTAAATCTTACTAGGTTATAGGTAAGCAAACAACTTTCTGCTCTTAAGTCTTTAGTAAATTGGCAGTAACTGCAGCGGAAGAGGAATGAGCCACCTTCCTTCTGCTCCAGTGTAAGAGATGGCATGTGGCTGTTACCTCATGTAAGCTGCTTTGAGGAGTGTTGCAGCTGAGCCCTGTGGTGTTTGCTCATAGTCACGGAGGCCTCAGATTGTGAAAAGCACGCCTTTGTTTTTTCTGAGGTTGTTACTGAAGTAGAATGCTAAACAACTTGAATAAAATATGTAGGATTTGACCCTTTGTTGTAAATGGGGAAAGTCATGTCCAGTGGTTGATCAAATGCTGTGCCACTCTTTCCACTGCCTGTCATTTCACCTTTGACAAGAGCCCGTTTGACAGCTACAGACACTGCTGATCTCTAGGATGTGCAGAACTACCTGTCCCCCCTGCACCTTCTAGACCTCCAGAGTCCTGCTGACAGATGAAAGGGATGATTCACTCCCAGAAATTCAGGTCCTCTTTATTCCATTTCTGCTGTTCAAATTAGGTTCAAGTATTTTCTTTTAACACCCAGCTTTGTTTAG
Organism: Dryobates pubescens; assembly: GCF_014839835.1. Lineage (NCBI taxonomy): Eukaryota > Metazoa > Chordata > Aves > Piciformes > Picidae > Dryobates > Dryobates pubescens. Next base: position 8,876,592 of record NC_071643.1, read on the forward strand.
GAGAGAAACCTTCAAGCTATTGTATTTATTTGAGAAACACAGTTCCTGCTGTTACACAAACCTTTCAGAATCTTTTTTTCCTTAGCTTTAATTTGAGGACAGTTGTGCTAGGATTGCTGCTTCTAAAGCGAGTCAGGAGGACTCCAAGCTTTTCATTAGTCTTCAAAATATTGATACTATTTTTTGTTCTTCTGTGTGAAAGGGAGTAGGCAGATTTTTGGTGTCAGATTGTGTTTATTCCTGCTTTGTTTGGAATGGACTTTTTTGACTTGATATAGTCTCTTTTTTTCTTTCCCTCCTGCCCCCAATTTGCTTCTTAAATAACCACTACAGCTACTGAAATAAGCCTAAAACTTATTTCATGTCAGAAAATGCTTCTGCTACTTTGCAAAGCTAAAAGATTTTCTGAAGTGTGCACTTAGGAGCTAGACCAGCTCTAGCAGTTTCCAGATGAGTAAGAGAAGTCTCAGAAGTATAGACAGTTCTTTTCTACCAGTGTTAGGTTGAAGTGTCTTAGGAAATAAGTAGTTTCATTATAGTTGCTTTATAATCCTCCTCCATTTTCAGGCACTATGGTAATGAGCATTGTAGAAATGTCATTGAATGTTTTTAAAAGAACCTTAGTTAATAGTACAGGCAATGTCACTATTTTGGCTGTATAAGCACTTTCGTTCTGTAGCACTGACAACTATCTTTTGAACTAGAACTTCCTATATTTAGCCTCTTAACCAATTCAGTTCTGGGAGTTAGAACAAAACCAGTTGTTATATTTTAAATGCAACTTTTTTTTTTCCAATGTTTCATGTCATGATGGTGGGTGAAAAGCTGGACATGAGCCAACACTGTGCTCACAGCCCAGAAGCTAACCATATACTGGGTTCCATTCCCAGCAGTGTGGACAGCATGTTGAGGGAGGGGATTCTGCTCTGGTATACTTTGCTCTGGTGAGACCTCACCTGCAATGCTGTCCCCAGCTCTGGAGACTGCAGCACAGAAGAGACATGGACCTCTTAGAGGAGGTCAAGAGGAGGCCACAATAATGATCTGAGGTCTGGAAGCCCTCTGCTGTGAGGACAGACTGAGAGAGTTGGGGTTGTTCAGCCTGGGGAAGAGGAGGCTCCAGAGAGACCATAGTGTGGCCTTTCAGTACTGAAAGGGGCCTGTAAGAAAGATTGTGACAGGACAACGGGTGATGGAAGAGGAGAGATTTTTAGACTAGATAGAAGGAACAAATGTTTTACATGGAGTGTGGTAAGGCTCTATTCCAGGTTGCCCAGAGAGGTGGTAGATGCCCCATTCCTAGAAACATTCCAGCTCAGGTTGTTTGGGACACTGAGCAACATGATTTAGTTGAAGATGTCCCTGCTGACTGCAGGGTTATTGGCCTAGATGACCTTTAAAGGTCCCTTTCAACTTAGAGCAGTATGTGATCCTGTGACAGATGGGCAGAAGCTTGCAGCATGGCAGGAGAAGATTTACTCATTCACAGATAATGGCTTTTGATACTTGAAAAAGCATTTCTATTTGTCTGCAGGTGCTGGGGTAGGATAACTTTTTTACAAGTGAATTTTTATATTTTTTTAATTAAATAAGGGTTCTGCTATTCTCTTTGGGCAAAGTGTGCAAGTCTACAATGAAGTCCCTAGTGTATTCCCTAGCATCTTTGAAAGTTTACTTTAAAAAGAAGTTATATTGGGCTGTTTTCTTTGTTATTCCTCCAGCAACCAACATTCTCAGTCCCTTCTGACTACAGCAGGAGCTTGGGTCTTGTGGAAAATACAGAAGACAGATGAGTGTACAAGAGACAGAGTTAAGCTTTGTATAAGTGATTGTACATACAGTATTTACTGACTTTGATTATCTTTGTGGTTTTACTTAAACTTCCTGATACAGAATCTTAAACTGTTGTGTGGTAATCAATATATACCAGTGAGAGAATGAAAAATGAGGCTGGTGAACTATCATTCATTTTTTATTGACCCACTCAGAAAAGTAATATTCTGCTGTTATCTGTATTCATGAGAGTTCTCTTTTAATCTTTATTAATGGGAGTGACTGTTTGAAGGTGCATTGTGTACACTGAGCATCATAAATTGTGAGTTGAACCCTACGTTCAAGTTTTTAGACAGCATGATGTAGTTTCTGGACTATACTCAACTGACCTGCAGGAGAGGAAAAAGATGGATAAGGCTTGACCATGAACTTAAATGTGTTGTGCAGGAGCCTGCAGCTCTAATGGGAAACTGAAGATAATTGCCAAATTGAAGAGTCTCAGGGGTGTTAGAGAGTAGGGAATACACATGCAGTTTGGAATTAAATAGGTGCTGTTCCATACTGCGCTTCTGATGTTTGTTACTGACTAAATGTTTTGCCGTTTAGAGTTGGGAGATGCTGTGGTACAATTCTGTGAACGACTGTTGACCTTAGTCTTTGTGTATATGATGCATTCTTAGAGTTGCTTAGTAGTAGTTAAAAACACTATGAGTGAGTGTTGGGAAAGTATGTGAGGGTCAGTAAATGGAAAGGATGTCTGTGCCCACAGAATCACCACTGTGTAATTTGGGGGGGGGGGGGGGGGGGGGAGAAGAAGAAATTGTATCAATTACAAATTGAAATCTAGAATGAGGTATATTGGCAGCTCAGAATTAGTCTCATTCTTCTGTGTTGGTTCCTGAACTATGAAGAGGAGTCTCTTATCTCTCTTTAAATCTGCTCAGTCTCCCTAAACCTGTCAAAACTGTTGCTGCAATGTGACATTTTCTGTGGTTTAAACTCCTCATATAGGCTCTGAAATTGCTACTCAGAAGTGACGTTCCTGTCAGGTCTTCCTGTAACACAGAGCATGTCACCTCTTGAGAGGAAGAGCAGCTCTTCTTCCTGGGCTTTAGGTTTACTAGAAAAGGAAGTTCTTGCAGGATATTACAATTTGCTGTAAAGCTTATCAAAACTGACCAACCAAACCCCTTCTTGAAGCCCCCCACCCCAGAGTGGCCCTTGTTTTGTAACGAAAGTAGCAGTGCTCTGAGACAGTCAGTGCCTGGGAGGTAGGCCCAATCTGTCAGTCACTATGCAGGAGGTACAATCCCAGCTTTTAAGGAACAATCACTTTTTAATCTGCTTACCTTTCCTGTTCCATGCTGGCAGGGCAACTTTTTATTGCTAGAGAACCCATTAAAGCAAGGTGGGGAAGGAGAAGGTTTTGCCTAAAATCCTGCAGCTCTTGGGTGTTTCAATGACTTAATTGCACATTTTGCTTGCTTTGGCTGAGTAAAGCCTGACAGAGCTGGGAAGGAAAGGTGGAGATTGTGATCCCTGCATTTCCACTACTGTCTTGAGTATTGTCACGGAGCACTGGCTGTTCTACAGAGGCTTGAGTCTTTTTCACGGGCAGACTTTATGGCCTCTATAGGATTACTCTCAGCATGGGCTCCTTGGCTCATCTGAGCCTGGAATGTAGCACGGTGGAGGCCATGAATATTCCTTGCAGGAGGAATGTGGAGTTTAGTGTAGAGATTGCCCACCTAAACAAGGGTAAGGCTTTAGTGTCAAGGGCTGAGTGAGGAACAAAAATAGTGTCAATATTTAATGTTGTAAATGATAACAGTGTTATCCATTAACGCTCCTGTGAAGGCAGGAGAGGTTGTTCAGCCTGGAGTAAAGAAGGCTCCAGGGAGACCTTAAAACAGCCTTCCAGTGTTTGAAGGAGGCCTGCAGGATTGCTGGAGAAAGACTTGTTAGAAAGGCATGCAGTGACAGGACTAGGGGCAATGGCTTTAAACTACAAGCTTGATTTAGATTAGATGTTAGGAAGAAATTCTTCCCCATGGTGAGGCAGTGGAACAGGTTGTTCAGAGAAGTTGTGGAGCCTTCAACCCTGGAAGTGTTCAAAGGCAGGTTGGATGGGGCCTTGAGCAACCTGTTCTAGTAAGAGTTGTTCCTGCCTGTGGCAGGAGGTTGGAACTAGATGATCCTTACAGTCACTTCCAACCCAAACCATTTTGTGATAACTGGCAGATACCAGAAGCAAACAACAGGCAGAGATTTCCCCTCCACTACAAACACTCTCTGAGAGAGGTGCAGTTCCAATCCAAACCATTCCACGATTCTGTGATGATAGTGTGGTTAAGTATTCTCCAGCACTCCTAGGAGGTATAGGTAATACTGGATTGTCACCTCCAGTTGTTGTTGCAGGTCACTTGGGAAGAGAAGCCTAGTTATTAGGACTAGTTTCGCTAGCACATTCTTGTGACCTCCCTGTAACTCTTACAGCAGAATGTAGTAGTAGCCAAGATGGAGAACAGCCACAGGTCAAGGTGTCCTTTCTTAATGCTCCTTCTGTTAGCTTCTAGTTGTGTTCTGAATGTGTCCACCTATTCAGATAACACTGCTGAGGAAATGTGAGCCTGGTAGTTTTGGTTGTGTGGAATGTAGTTTATATTTGTGTGTTATGGAGTTGTTTGCTTCTTGACATACTGATGTTTGCCGTACAGTATGGTGCTGCCAGTGTATCTCTTTCAGATGTGCTCCTTGCTAGGCAAGGATGAAGACCTCAGAATTCAGAGAAGTCTGAATGTTGGGCTCTTCGTTTGTCATTAACAGGAGTACGTTTGATCTGTTCTGCAGCAGAAGAATATCATTCCATTTAATGTGCCACTTCTCAGAGATGTTCTTGGAGCAAACACTAGACAATGCAGCTGTCATTTTAAATTCTCGTCTTTTAAATTAACAGTGTTGGAAGGGTTTATAAAATTTCAAGTAGTAATGAGGTTCTGAGGCACAAAATGTACTGCTCTTGCCCTTTCCTGGATAACCTCAGCCAGGCTTCATCCACAATGAAGGATGTAGGCTAAGGGTGTAGAGTTACTGCATGACAGACTGTTTAATACCATCTTGATGAATGGTTTGACTTGAAATTGAAGTGAAGGCTTGGTTTTGACAGGTCCTGTGGGTCAGGAACCCTGTGGTGGCAGGTTTAGCTGGCATCAGTCAGCCCTTGCTCATTTTGTCTGCTGAGGGATAGGAAATGGGGGAGTGAGGACAGGCTGCAATTACCAGGTGTAAATGTTTACTCCTGGAGCTGCTTACTAACTTTAATCGTCACTCCACCATGTGCAGCCCAAGATACCATTAACCTTCTTTGCCTCAAGGGCCCATTGGCATGTTGTCAATTTGATGTCTACTGAGAGCCCTGGGTTCTTTTTTGTCCAGCTCCTTTCCAGCATATATTAATGCACGGGATTGTTCCTGCCCAGGAATAGGATCATAGACTCATGAAATGGTTTGGGTTGGAGGATACCTTTAAAGGTCACCTCCTCCATCTCCCCTGCAGTGAGCGGGAACATCTTCAACTAGATGCAGTTGTGCACAGCTGTGTCCAGCATGACCTGGAATGTTTCCAGGCATGGGGCTTCTACCACCTCTGTGGACTGTTCCACTTGCCTTTTAATGACATGGCTAGAAAGGAGATGACAATATTTTGTATGAAATGACATAGTCATACCAAAACTACTGGAGTTAGTTGCTTGTCCCTTTTATTTAAGGACTGCTGCTGAAGTTACTGTCTGTATTGTTAGCTTCTAGGAGACTTCTAGTGTTAGCTTTGGGATTATTAGTGGCTTTACTGCTGGTATCACACTCTTCAGGTGATAATGGAGATTGCTGGAAGTTATTTTTTACTTAGTCTGGGGTGTTTTAGTAGAACAGACCAATGTTGTTGAAGAAGGGTTTGCACATATGCGATTCTGCACTGTGGCAGTACTGTGGAATAAAGGACCTTTGAAGTCCTCCACTGACATTGCTTTTTGTGTGAGATGAGTGCACTTTCATGTGCACTGATATTTTAGTCTAATTTCCTCAATATGTAGTGCTGCTCCACTTGGAGTTCAGATGTTTGTGTTCAAGTTGCATTTTTAAGTCACTGGCGTTTGCGCAGCAGTTGGTGGAAGTTTTCCAACTAGCAGCTTCTTATAAACAGCTGTCTCTCCTGCCAGTAACAGACTTGAGCTCTGTCCCATTCCCCAAGAAAGGTAATGTTCAGATCCACTGGAGTGTGCTAATGCATCTCTTCCCTTTGGACACTGGCTTCTTACTATCTTGGCAAATCTGCCTGTAAACACTGCTGCTATCACTGGGGTTTTGCTTCTGCAAGTTTTTCTGAACCTGGGTGTTTGTTTTTTTTCAAAGCACCCAGAGCAGAATCCCAGCATAATGGCAGTTGGTAGGGACCTCCAGAGATCATATATCTAAAGTCTCTGCTGAAGCAGGGTCACCCACAGCAGGCTGCCCAGGATTGCAGTGTCCACCCTTTAGATACTAAGGATTTAGATTTAATGTAGCTTCAGCTTAAATCTGCAAGAATAGGAGGTGCGAGCAAGACAGCTGTATTTCAGCTGTGTACTTCACTTGTGAAATACAGCCATTGAAAGGGATATGGGAATGAACATGGAAGAACATTGTGGCTCTGATCCTGTACACGTCGAAGTGGATCCCTTACAGACTTTATTGATAAGGATCTGGAGGGTTGAATAAATCTGTGCTGTTGCGTCAGACTGGAGGATCAGGATCACAGTTCTCTGGTGGTGGTTTTACAGATGCTTTTGTACAGAAGCCTGAAAAATTCCCAAACATTCCAATACCATCACAACCTTATTTATTGCTTAAGTTGTTGGGAATTTTTAAACGTCTGACAAGCCTGACGCAAGGAAGGGGGATGAAAAGGGATGAACCTGAATGAAATGATTCCAGGATGCAATTCTTACATAAGATTGAGGAGCATGATGCAGGAAGACCTCTTCTGTTCACAAGCCAAACAACTGTGTTCAGCAGTGGGGAGGAAATAATAAATTCTTGCTAAATCTTTACTGCAGTGACTTTTGCTGTCTGATGGAGTGGATTTATTTGAAGTATTAGGAGGCTTTGCTATGTCAGAAAACACCCCTGCAAGCAAGACAGATCTGTTTTGGAAGACAGTGCTCTTCTCATTTCATAGCCTAGAACTTCAGCAAACTTCTTCCCCATAAAATCTCACAGAAATTAATCTGAAGTCAGTAGGGGAATAAGAAGCTGCACAGAGAGGCAGAGTCCTTCATGCATAATCTTAAAAGGTAAAAAAAATGATTTATAGTAGTTCTGTACATTTATCCTAAGGATGTATGTACTCTAAAATGACCTTTTATGGATCTTGTGCTTTCAGAGTAGGTCATGGTGCATCAAGTAAGTGGCAGAAAGCTCTGTATTTGTGTTTATATTCAGGGATGTAACAGTCATTTTTTTTAATCCAAATGCTATAAAAAACAAACAAACCAGAAAAGTAGAAGACTCCAAACAGTTTGCTTTTAGCTTTTCTTGAGCAGGTCTGAATTTCTGGATGTGGTGCTTATCTGAAACCTACAGAAATGTTTACCGGCAGAGCAGCCAAAAACCAGCAGTGTTGTAACACCTCTTCAAACTAACACGTGGGGATTTGCCATTTTTACACCTATTCTTTGTTGTTGTTTCAGTGTGTGAGCAGTTAAGTTGCAGTTGAGCTAAAAAGGTCATGTTGGCTGGGAGATTTTTTAATTAGTGAGGAGAGAAAATGGCATTGACAAGTACTGGTTTGAGTCTGTGCTTTGTTTGAAAACAAAACGTAGGGGTGTTTTGTTTTTATTTGAAGGCAAACTGGAAAGCTTTTACTTGGAATGATGTCTGCAGTTCTAAATACTTGCCTTCATTGTCAGTGTTTGTGAAATTGCTTGTTCAGGAAGGCTTTAGAAAAGAGTTTCCCTGAATGAAGAGGCTCTAATGTAGCAAATGCAAATTAGAAAGAAAATAAATGACCTTTCAATATTATACCTGGCAGAATAAGCAAAAAAGCAGGGAGGGGGACAACATTCACACAGAATCCCATCATGTTATTAGGGGTTGGAAGGGATCTCTGAGGATCACTTAGTCCAACCTCTGCTGCTAAAGTCACCCAGAGCAGGTTGTCCAGGATTGCAGTGCCCAGGTAGGTTTGGAGTCTCTCCAGAGGGAACTTGACGATGGAGATGGGTGTCAAGTGGTGTCCCTTTAGGGGTCTGTACTGGGGCCAGTGCTGTTCAGTGTCTTCATCAATGATACCAACAGTGAGAATAAATGCACCCTCAGCAAATCTGTAGATGATGCAAAACTAAATGGTGTGGTTGATAAGACTGAAGGATCAGATGCCATCCAGAGGGACCTGGACAGGCTGGAGAGGAGCGCTGAGGAGAATCTCATGAGGTTCAATAAGGCAAAGTGCAAGATCCGGTTACCCAAGGATGAGGAAGCCTCGCCTCTGGAAGTTTTTAAGGCCAGGCTGGATGTGGCTCTGAGCAACCTGATCTAGTGTGAGGGGTCCCTGCCCATGGCACGGGGTTTGGAACTTGATGATCCTTGAGGTCCCTTCCAACCCTAACAATTCTATGATCCTGCCCGTGGGTCAGGGCAATCCTCAATATCCATACATTCTGGGATATGATGAAATTAAGATACCGGGTGGATGGGAGTCTGAAGTGAGCCAACAATGGGAACTTGCAGCCCAAAGGGTCAGTGGCATCCTAGGCTGCATCAAAAGAAGTATGGGCAGCAGGTCAAGAAAGGTGATTCTGCCACTTTGCTCTACTGAGACCTCACCTCAAGTACCATGTCTAGCTCTGGGGCCTCTATAAGATGAGAAATGTGAAATGGGTCCTCTGGACCCACAAAGATGACCAGAGGGCTGGAGCTGCTCTTCTGTGAAGCCAGAGTGAAAGAATTGGGACTGTTCAGGCTGGAGAAGAGAAGGCTCTGAGGAGACCTTATAACTGCATTTCAGTATCTGAAGGAGGGCCTACAGGAAGGCTGGGGAAGGACTGTTAGAAGGGCTTGTAGTGATAGGATGAGGGGCAGTGGTTTGAAACTGGAGCAGAGCAGCTTTAGTTTGGACATCAGGAGGATGTTCTTTACAATGGGAGTGGTAAAATACTAGAACAGGTTGAGCCCCTGTCACTGGAGGTATTCAAGACTGGGCTCAGTGTGGCCCTGGGCAGCCTGATCTAGTTAGAGGTGTCCCTGCTCACTGCAGGGGGTTTGGACAAGATGACCTTTGAGGGTCCCTTCCAAGCCAATGCAGTCTGAATCTACGGATAGAGGAGGAGGGAAGAGACTCGTACCTCCCACAGAGGCTCTGGAGTTTGGTTCTGGGGATTTGCAGCTCTGAAGGAGAAAAGTATTAAGCATTTGTAAATGATAATTATTCCTTGAACTAGTTTCCTAAATACTGTTTGTCTTGTGATGAATTTGAGAAACGTTGTGATAACGAAATTGACAGCATGCCGTGGAAGCAATTACTGCTCCTGGACTTACAACTCCTGAAGATGACTTCCTTTAGTGATCTTTCTTCATTCTGAACAAGACTCTCTTATTTTCACAGATGACTATGGACGAGAAATATGTGAACAGCATTTGGGATCTTCTGAAGAATGCAATCCAGGAGATACAGCGGAAGAACAACAGTGGTCTGAGCTTCGAGGAGCTGTACAGGAACGCCTATACGATGGTATTGCATAAACACGGTGAGAAACTCTACACTGGACTACGAGAAGTGGTCACTGAGCATCTAATAAACAAGGTATGCAATTTTGTGACTTAAAATTGATGAGTCCTCCATGACAGAATTCAAGAGAGCTATTTAGATGATACTATATTATGTTGCTACATTTCCTTTTGTTGAAATGGTGTTGTGACCTCAACATGGTAGCTTAGAGCTGACATCAAATTTAAGTGACTTAACGTTCCAGATAGTATTTACGTTACTGATGGAGGACAGACCATAGGAAACATGCGAGTGTGTAACAGGAGCAACTTTAGCTGAAGGATAAGTGGTCAGAATCTTTTTGAAGGTGATTTTGTGACCCTTTGGTGGCATTTTGTGCCTTTCTCAGAATAGATGCTGGGTTCTTTTCCAGGCAGTTTTCTCTTTTGTGGCACAGAAGTACAAATAGAAGAACCTGTTTGTTATGGGGTAACTAATTCGCAAGTTAATGGGAGTTGTGCTAGGATTACACTCTTTAAAGAGGCAGTAGGCAAAAGCAGCAGCTCAGCAGCAACAAAAGTCCTCAGGAGTCTGCATTCCATCATTTCAACCATTTTAAAACCATGTAAGTTGGTCAAAATGATAGGCATAGCTTCTTATTTCTGTAGATGTGTGTATGAGAAAAGGGCTCTTCACATCTTGTGTAAAACCATAGAGCCACCTATTTGTGAGGCAAAATTAGATTTGATTGATAGGTGTAATTTAAAAAAAGGTGACACTCAAGTTTTATGAGTCCAGATGATATTTTGTCATAAGTGAATCCTAAGTCTGGGGAAGACGCTTTACTTCTTGCAGTGACTGGGTAGAGGCCGTGTATTTGTTCAGATGTTTCTGCTAGCACTCTCCTGCAGTGATCAGGGTTGTATTCAAAACCCTGTGGCCAGCACGAGTAGGGAGAGGTGATCACCCCCTGTACTCAGCACTGGTGAAACCATACCCTGAGTACTGTGTTCAGTTCTGGGCCCCTCCCTACAGGAAGGATATTGAGGTGCTGGAGCTTGTCCAGAGAAGGGTAACAAGGCTGGTGAAGGGCCTGAAGGATATGGCCTATGAAGGAGCATTTGAGAGAGCTGGGGTTATTCAATTTGGAGAGAAGGGGGCTGAGGGGCATGTCTAATCTGGGGGTTATAAAGGTACTGGCTATCATGATGTTGCAGAGAAGATAGGAATCTTCTACAGGGAGTTGGAAATTATTTCCATAACATCTATGAAATAGGGAGGAAGAACAAGAGGAGTAATGTAAGAGGCTAATTAGTGAGCTTTAGGGTGTACTTTAAGCATGGCTGGCAATGTCCGAAGGGTTACCTGCCTTTATCTTTAGCTAATGATGTTTTCAGATGATCTTGGGCAAGTCTGCAGTTAGGGAAGGCAAAAGGAGGTGAGGGAATGGCCGGGAAGTAAATGCAATTCAGAATCATCACTATTCTTAAGTGTATTTTTCTTTCAGCTGAGGAGTAGCAGCTGCAGGAGTGAATGGCTGCTTCTGGTAAAGCCACAGTTTCTCTCTTAGTGTGAGTCTAAGATTTTAGACGCTATTGGACTCCTCGGACTTTTGTGTAAGGTGAAGAAACTCTGTAATAAGTTGTGAGACCTTGAGGCCTTAGCTCAGAAAGTACCTTTCTAAACTGCTGCTCCCACAGAAGGTTCTGGCTGTCCTTACAGTAGTGGAAATTACATAATTGAGCTATTTGTGCTGCTGCGTCAGCCCAGGCACTGTAAGAGAGAAAATACTAGGCCATAAGTTTGCTTTGTGTACACTTGGAGAGTTATTTAAAGGTACTGATAGCTTGTGCCAACAAACTATTTTAAGAGATTGACAGGGGAAAGTGCTACATTTCCTGAAGAGCTATATATCCAGTATAAAACAGAAGTTGAGCCTGAAATTATATGCAAGATTTCAAAAGCAGTGTGGCCAGCAGGTTGAAGGAGGGGACTCTACCCCTCTGCTCTGGTGAGACCCCACCTACAATGCAGTGTCCAGCTCTGGAGTCCTCGGCACAGGAGAGTCGTGGACCTGTTGGAGCAGGTCCAGAGGAGGCCACAGAAATTGGTCTGAGGCCTGAAACCCCTCTGCTGTGAGGACAGGTGGAACGAGTTGAGTTTGTTCAGTTTGGAGAAGAGAAGCCTTCGGGAGACCTAAAAGCAGCCTTCCAGGATTTGGAGGGGGCTGGCAGGATAGCTGGAGAGGAACCTATTACAAAGCTATGTAGTGACAGAATGAGGAGTAATAGTTTCAAAGTGGGAGTAGCTGGATTTAGATAAGATATTAAGAAGAAGTTCATTCCCATTCTGTGATTCTATGATTCTATCCTTGAAAATACTAGAAGACCTTATGTAGATTATGAAGCTGCTAGTTTTATTTTTGAAGCTTCATGTCAACAGTCCTTTTAGGCTGGAAATTCCTGCTAAGATTTGTCACAGAAGTGACTACAAGCTCAGCTAATTCAAAGTAGCATCCTGCTGATAAGTCTTTGAGATTGGAATACTCTTAGGCTTTGGAAGAACAGCAGCTGTGTCTCTGAAGGGCTTCCTTGTCCATGGAAGAGTGTGGATATCCAGGGTTTTCTTTTAATACAGGTCATTTATACCACCAAAGTGATTTGGCTGTGCCTTTGCAAGCCTGTTTTGTGCATTACAGTAGTCCTGCTGTGATGTTCTAGTGGTCACAGCCCCTGCAAGGAGTGTGTTCACCACTTGGTAACTAGACAGCTGCTGTAAGTATTTGTGTTTGTAGCAAATAAAAGAACAGCTTCCAAAACCTGTCTGCAGCTTAAAATAAACCTGGGAGAATGTAATTGAGATACTTCACAGAGAGACTCTTAGAGTGGTTTTGTTGTCCAGCACCCATTCCTGGATTTAGAGCACGTTTCCAGAGAACCATATGGAGCAGAAGTGGCACAGACCAGAGCCTTCTGTGTCTGCTTGGAAGCAAGTTTACCTGGTGGCAAACGCTTCCTGTGCTACCAGTTGGCATGTGATGTGGCACTGCCTCAGGGCAGCCTTCCGGGATTTGAAGGGGACCTACAGGATAGCTGGAGAGGAACTTTTTGCAAAGGTATGTAGTGATAGGACAAGGAGTGAGGGCTTTAAACTGGAAGAAGCTTGCTTGAGGTTAGACATTAGGAAGAATTTCTTCCCCGTGAGCGTGATGAGGCACTGGAACAAGTTGCCCAGAGAAGTTATGGAGGCTGAAGGGTGTAGTAGCTGCCCTATGCCTGGAAACATTCCAGGTCAAGTTGTTTGGGGCTCTGAGCACCCTGATATAGCTGAAGATGTCCAGCCCCTCTGCTGGTCCCTTTGAACCCACACCATTCTGTGACTGTTATTTAGATGATGCTGGAGAAACTGACTTAGGACTATGTATTCCTTTTCTATTTCAGGTGCGAGATGATGTGTTGAACTCCTTGAACAACAACTTCCTACAAACACTAAATCAAGCATGGAATGATCATCAAACAGCGATGGTGATGATTAGAGACATTCTGATGTATATGGTGGGTATTCTGTTTTTCCCATGTGTTAATGCAGTAAATAGCCTTTTTACAAATCTAAATAAATGAGCTGGAGGGGTGAAAAGCAAGGCATGCTTGCAAGCCTTCTTCCCAAGACTACTGTCTGTCCCTTGTTTTGAGTTCTCTGTTTGCTTACAAGACTGTTAGGGGTGGGAGGGAAATTATAAGTGCATTCTCCTTTCAGGATATCTCATTGCCACCTGAAAAATGGTTGAATTTTGCAATTGTTACAAAGCTAGTCAGGTCCCTTCTGGCATGCTGTAAATGTTACTTGCATGCTTTGGTTCCTGTAGGGTTAGTTTCTGGCCGTGGAAAGCATGGTGGTATAAAGCCTCTTCAGATTTCTGGTGGAGTTATTCTTTAAGGGTTTGAAAAGGATAACTTAGGTGCAGTCTGCATCCTCGAATACTAAATATTAATTGAATCCTCTGCTGTTCATATAGAGCTTGGGTACAAGATTAAGCAGCATATGTGGATGAGTGTGTGATCCTTGGTTGCATGGTTGTAATTTTAACAGAAAAAAGCATTTGTTACTGGAGGGCAGACAGAAGAGGCCTTTTCTGGAGATGGAACACCTGACACTTTCATGTCTGGACTGTGTTATGCTTTAGGTAGTTGGTATATGTTTACACTTCACGGTGTGATTGGCATGCTCTGAGGAGCATTTCCAGGGTCAGGGGGATCAATCACCTCTCTGGCCAATCTGAAATTCGTCCATAGATTCTAGTCAAAGGTTTTAACTTCAGAAGGAAAAGTGTTAAGGCACTGTGGATTTTCTTATAGAAAGTCTTTTCTTTCCAAACTATCATACTGAAGATATGACTTGATGTGGTATTAAACAGTGAGAGAGAGATGATGGTAGTGCTCTTTTCTCCCCTTTTTCTATCTTTTTTCTTTATTTTTAAGAGCTTGTAGCTATTCAAAATCTCATGCTACAAAACTAAACCTGTTTGTGTTGGTGGTGAAGAAATCTGACTTTGTTAATAAGCTGCTAGAAGAATTGGGAGTAATTATTATAGGCACATAGCTTAATTTCTTATTATGTTGGTTTAAATGGATTTATTTGTTTTCATGTTGAGTTTTCTGTGGGTTTTTTTTTAGGTTTCATTTTGGGTAATGTCTTTCATTTCTTTAAGTTGGGAAAAGACCATGTATCCACAGATACAGGGCTGGATAAAATACAGAATTAACCAGGTTGGAAGAGACCTTTGAGATCATGCCTTCAGTGACACAGCTGCGTATCCCATCTTCCCAAAAGAAAAATGAGACTATTTTGAGGATGGTCTATGAAAAATCTTGGAATCTCTAATCTGCTTGTGAAGGACAAACACTAATTGCTGTTAGTTGGGTGAATTCAGTAGTGATCTACCCAAGCTGGTAGTGAATGTTAAGAAAGGTTAGAAGATGGAATCCAGAGCTTTCTAGGGGAGTAGCTGTTGTGTTTTAGCCCAATACTGAGTATTGTTTCGGTGCTGGATGCTCGGAGGTGGTCAGGATGGGTAATTCAGTGTTGTCAGATGCTCTTAAGTTCAATAAATCTTTGATGGCTTGAACAGTGTCTGAGAAACTGGCTTAGCTGTCCTGTTTTAGTGTATTGAGCAGTATATAGAGGACCAGGAAGTCCCCTTGTTGAGGAAGGATTACATAGAATCAATAAGGTTGGAAAAGACCTCAAAGATCATCAAGTCCAATCTGTCACCCAAGACCTCCTGACTACTAAACCATGGCACCAAGTGCCACGTCCACTCCCCTCTTGAACACCTCCAGGGATGGTGACTCCACCTCCTTCCTGAGCAGCTGATTCCAATAGCTAACAACTCTCTCTGTGAAGAACTTTCTCCTCACCTCAAGCCTCAACTTCCCCTGGTGTAGCTTGAGACTGTGTCCTCTTGTTCTGGTGCTGGTTGCCTGGGAGAAGAGACCAACCGCCTCCTGGCCACAACCTCCCTTCAGGTAGTTGTAGACAGCAGTAAGGCCTCCCCTGAGCCTTCTCTTCTCCAGGCTAAACAACCCCAGCTCCCTCAGCCTCTCTTCATAGGGCTTGTGCTCAAGGCCTCTCCCCAGCCTTGTTGCCCTTCTCTGGATGTGTTCAAGAGTCTCAATGTCCTTAAATTGAGGGGCCCAGAACTGGACACAGTACTCCAGGTGTGCCCTAACCGGTGCTGAGTACAGGGGCACAAGGACTTCCCTGCTCCTGCTTGCCACACCATTCCTGCTACAGGCCAGGATGCCACTGGCCTTCTTAGCCATGTTTCAGCTAGCTCTTTTGGAGTGAGATAAGATCTGTTTCCTAAGTAGTTTTTTTGTGCCTTGACTCCTGTGGGATACTTGCAAGTGCTGTTAGAACGGCCTTATCTTTTCCACCAAAACACCAGACCTGCAGCATCCCTGCAAGTGCAAATTTAACTTCATTGGGTCATGCTTTAGATTCAGAACAGAATAATAAAGAAATTTGAATATCTCTGGAATGTGTAGTCTTTCATGTGCTGTTTGACAGTTCCTAATTATTTCAAGTGGGCGTTCAGCTGATGCTTCCACTTGACTAATTATTTCCCTCCCATAGGCTTTTTTTCCCTGTACTGAAATGAGACAGGAAAAAACAGAAAAGACTCATTTATAGTAATACATGTTCATGGTATTGTGGTAAAAACATAATACATTCTTTATTTCAAAGTGCTTATGTAAACTTCAGGAGCCCTGATGTTGGTTCAACATCTATAATGTAACATGGGTTTTGTGCCTACTTTACTAGATCTAATGCAAGGAGCTGGGACAACTGGCAGAGTGGGTCATTTGTCATTAGAAATTTGATGACTTAATTAGGCTGCTGGAGAGCTGATTTGCAGCCTTTTGGACTTAAAGAGGCCCATCAGAAAGAGGGGGACAGACTTTTTATCAGGACCTGGTGTGTCCGGACAAGGGGTGATGGTTTTAAACTAAAGCAGGAGATACAGACAAGATGCAAGGAAGTCTTTTTACACTGAGGGTGGTAGAACTGAGGGTGGTGCCCAGACTGGACAGCGAGGTGGTAGGTGCCCCATCCCTGGAAATGTTCCAGGTCAGGTTGAATGGGACTATGAGCAACTTGCACTAGTGGAACATGTCCCTGCTGACTGCAGGGGTTTGGGCTTTAAAGCTTTAAAGATCCTGTCCAACATGAAACATTCTAAGATGATTCTATATAATGATTATGAAGTACAAGCTATGGGTTAAAATGGGACTAGTCTTCCAGATTTACAGTTTTAACTTTGTCACTGGGATGTCCTGTGAAGTCCAGCATCATTCAGTTCATTGGAAAATGACCCAGAGCAGAAAACTTTTAGTCATGAGTATGTGTTCATTCAAAATGTTTGGTTAAAACTGCTGATACTATGAAATCACAGAATAGAAGAGACTTGAAAGATCATCCAGTACTAACCCCTCTGCCATGGGCAGAGGTATCTCCTACTTGACCAGATTGCTCAAGGTCCTCTCCAACCCATTTTTGAACCCTTGCAGTCGTAGAGCCTCCACAACTTCTTTGGGCAGCCTGGAATGTTTGAAGCCATTGCCCCTCGTTTCATTACTACATGCCTTGTAACAAGTCCCTCTCCAGCTATCCTGTAAGCCGCCTTCATATCCTGGGAGTGTAGCAGGAGATCTCTCCAGAGCCTTCCCTTCTCCGGGTGGTACAACCCCAGCTCTCAGCCTGTCTTCATAAGAGAGGTGCTTCAGCCATCGGCTCATCTTTGTGGCCTCCTTTAGATGTGAAAAGATCCAAATCTCTTTCCTCTGTTTAGTTTGCCACTTATAAAATTAAATCCTTTTTTTAGAAAGGTCTATACTTTGATTTTGTGCATTGTTCTGATGCTTAATGGCTAGGTCACTGGCTGTTTGAGATTTCTGACAGGACTTCATTTTACCAGCAGAACCTCTTCCACAAGACGCTTGTCAAACTTGCCTTGTAGTTGCAGTTCACAAGAGTGTATTACTTTGTCTCTTGGGTCATGGTTGCCTTCTGGTTGGTTTCATGTCTGTTACATAATGCCCTTCTAGCATGAGGTTTTGTAACCTGAAATTGCACAATAAAGGTAAACCTAACTTTTCTGAGGTAGTCTGGTTTCCCCAAGTGAATT
Source organism: Dryobates pubescens (assembly GCF_014839835.1). NCBI lineage: Eukaryota > Metazoa > Chordata > Aves > Piciformes > Picidae > Dryobates > Dryobates pubescens. Next base: position 8,893,793 of record NC_071643.1, read on the forward strand.
TCAGGTTTGCTTTGCAGTACATGTACATTTCCCTAGCTCTCCTGTTTCACGTGGGCTGCAGTGCTCTGCACCAGAAGGGATGTGATACCCTGTGTGAATTCACAGCACCGGCTGCAGCCAGCAGCAAGGTGCCGAAGCAGTGAAGTCACGTCTTAAACTGCGTCTTCACTAAGGCAAGTTGTGTACTAGGACGTGGTGAAGTAGTGAAGTAACATGCTGTGTTTGGGCAGGTCTGGAAGGCAGTCTTGCTTATGGCTGCAGCATAGGGGCTGTGTTCAGCTGTGGTGTGTAACAGAAGCAGTGTAGGTGCAGTGGTTGGATCTTCTCTTCAAGCTACATGAGTATTATGAGCATTTTTGGAACATCTTCTGGAAACTGGGCTAAACTGGATTCTGTGGCACTCCTCTTTCTGGTTAAAGCAGCTTCAGGTATGCAAGTGCAATGGTCACAGCCCTGGCTGCATCATAGGCATGCTAGCAGTGCAAGTTAGACACTGTCAGAAGTGACAATGACTCTTGGAATGCCACTGTGTATTTTGCAGAGGGCAGATCCTTCTCTTCGCATTTGTGCCATACAGAAAGTTGGGGATCTTGCTTCAGGCCAGCACCAACAGATCAGCTATGTGAGTTTAGACCTCAGGGTGTGTGACTGTCATCGGTCATGACTTATGCGCAAGGTAGTAGGTATAAGTGGTATTTTTATTTTCAGACCTGGGATCAAAGACACTAGCTGCATGCATCGTCCAGGTCATGCCTCCATGCAGAGATGGGCAAAATGCGGCTGGTGGTGTTTTACAGTAGATCACTTGCTTTAGCCGTGATCAGAATGATTCTGCAGTGTAAGCAGTGCTGTAGTTTGTGAATAATTGCTGTCTGACACTCCACCCTAGTCTTCTGAAAGTTCCTCTTACCTTTAAGCACCTGCTGCGCTTCCCTGTGGGAAGTGATTACTGTTTGGCAGCATGTAGGCTTGTCAGTCAAACCTGTTCCAGATAGGGCTTCCTGCCTCGAAGTAAACTTCTTTCTTTTTGTGTTTTCTTTTTCAAAGTCTGGGAGGGCTTTCAGTAGAAGTGATCTGTTACAAAGTGTGAGCAAATCAGCAGTGTCAGAAACATTAGTGCTGCTGCTCTAATTTGGGTTTGGTCGCATGGTTTGGCTCAGTAAAGAGTCATTGCTGTAACACCAACAAATGTTTCCAGAGCTACAATTTCATTTCATAATGGCAGTATTTAGCACTGCCACAAGAGAAGCTCTGCACATGAGTCATGGCCATGGCTTTACTCCATTTTGATACCCTGCTGCCTGGGCTTCAAAGACCTCAATATTCTTTGGAAATAACTTAAAGAGAAAAGAAGATATCTATTATATACCATAAAAGACACTGCTTTTAAATTCTTTCTTCTCTTTGGAAGTGTATTTTAAGCTTGTCTTACTTCAGAATCACATTTAATACTGGGTATTAAGTGAATACAATAATTTTCTGTCTGCTAGTAACTATTGTTTTCCTTTTCTAGAGAGTTGCGAAGTTGGGAGAGAGGAACAGAAAAGGGGAGACAAATTTTTGGAGCATTTCTGCGGGTAGCAGTAAGAAACGCGGGGTGTCTGCTCAGCAGTGTCTCAGTCAACTCTGTGTGATGGTGTTTGAGCTGTACATCCTTGGAATACTCATCTGAGGATCAGCCTTGACTTGTGAACATGGGTAGTGGAGGGCTAGTTGAGGAGCTTGATTGAGAATTCAAACCCATATTGAAACCTAAAGCTGATTCTTCTGTCGTCCTCATCTTTATTTTTTTTGGTGGGGGGGAGAGGTGCACGTGTGATTCTAATAGAGCATAAGCAGATGTAAAGATTACTTGCTTAAGTTGATTGAAAGTGAATTTTTTGGGTTGTGGGCCATCAGGAGGCCTGCACAATGTTGTAATTTCAATCTACAAATGTTTTGGTTGTAGCTATTCTCATTTGGGCTGAGCTTGCTCTGCTGTTCATCCAAGGAGATGCTATTTCAGGACGTTTCTCTGAGGTGGAACTGGTTGACTAAAAAGAGTGGGAGGAAGATGAGATGGGGGAAAACCAAATTGATTTCTCTTAAAGAACAAAAAAGAGGTGGATGGAAGGGGGTTGAGTAGATAAGCAAAACCTTTTTCAGATGGTGCCGTGAATGCTGTCAGTATTTGGAGATTCCCCAGACTGAAAAGTGGCAGGGCTGTAGATGTGTCCTGGCATGCTTTAGTCATAAATGGGCTCACACTCCTAAGTAAAGGTTATGTAAATAAAGCATTGGAAGACGGGACTGAGTTTTGAGGGTATTGAGACTTTTTCTTTACGGAGTGAGGAGAGATTATTTCTGTACAGTGAAAACCTGACCTGTCTCTTGCAGTTTTGACTAGCACGTGCGTACTGAGTGTAATGTTGTCTGGCTGTGTGTGCCTTTGTTGTAGGATCGTGTGTATGTGCAGCAGAACAATGTGGAGAACGTCTACAATTTGGGCTTGATTATTTTCCGAGACCAAGTTGTCCGCTACGGCTGTATCAGGGATCACCTGCGGCAGACTCTGCTGGATATGATTGCGAGAGAGAGGAAAGGAGAGGTTGTAGACAGGTAAGATGCTCGTGACTGGCTTGGTAACAGGATCTGTCAGCTACGAGTGAACCGAGCACGTACGAAACTGGTGATTTTGGGCTGCATTTCTGATCACAAGGAGAATGTATCCATACTTCTTTGTACAGGAAGGTTTGCCATAATGGTAAATAGGGAATCTCATTAATATTTTTTCATACTTGTCTTGTGGGGTTTTTTAATACAACTTTTGTTAAACCTATCTGTTGCATTTGGTTATAAAGTAGCATTTTGACAATCCTCTGCCTCTTTCTCCCTTGTATTTGCTCTGTGCCAAGAGTTGTTTTCTCCTGCCTGTTTTTTTAGTAGTATTATTTTTTAAGCTTTTAAATTCTCTTTTCCTTCCTCATGTTTTTGACCCAGTTGTTTCTTGCTAGTTCAGTTGCATCTCTGAGCTTTTAATCTGCTCCTTGTGTTCTCTAGCTGGTTTAATAGCTGTGGAGCTTTGTGCCACAGACTGCAGATTCTGCAGCTGAAGCCACTTCAGATTTGCCAGTTTTCTTGTGCTTCTCCAGTTTCAGAGCAGCTGTTGGGTGTGGAGATACTAATTTGGCTGCAATTCTGTGGCTGAGATTGCCCAACATACAAGTTATGAAGAGAAAGATAGTCCCTCGCCACAGCTGTGTATTGTCCCCTGCTGCCACATAGGGGACTTTTTCCTGGATGCAGTTCTTTTGTGTTTAGAGCTTGATATGCCTCTGTGCCTACCCAAATCCATTTTCATTTTGTGTTGTTATTTTTTCTTTAAAAACACACAAAAGCCCAAACCCCAATCGACCATCTGAAAAAATCCAGCTTTGCAAAGCAGCTTCCCTCTGTGCAGCTGATTTGAACTGCTCAGTTCCAACTTACATGTGCAGTTCCCAGTTCTACTTCAAGTAGTACTTCTGGTTATTTTCTTGTATGTTGAAATACTCCAAATTTTGAGACCTGCTTCCCTGACACTATCTTAAAAATAGGAGAATCCAAGAGTCATACAATGGTCTGGGTTGGAAGGAACCTCCAAAGGTCATTTAGTCTGACTCCCCCTGCAGTAAGCAGGGCATCCTCAGCTAGATCAGGTTGCCCAGAGCCCTGTTGAGCCTCACTTTGAATATTGAATAAACACTGACAGCTCCTTCATTTAGAACAAAGCTAAACAATTTTGCTCTTGTAATTTTTGCACCAAACAGATGGAAGACTTACAATATAAAGGAAATCCTATGACTGTATTTATGCTGATACTCTGCTCTGAATTGTTGTTGTTGTTCTGCTGTGTCTCCCAAAGCATGTAGATTTCTCAAGTTGTTAACAACTTACTTTTTGGCAGAGGCGCAATAAGAAATGCTTGCCAGATGTTAATGATTCTAGGTCTTGAAGGAAGATCAGTCTATGAGGAGGACTTTGAGGCTCCGTTTTTGGAGATGTCTGCAGAATTTTTTCAGGTACAGCAACGTTGTAATACTCATGTTTGGAAAGTTGTAACCAGGTGGAATTGTGAGAATTGGCGGTGCGTTGTGATTGCTGCTTATTTGCCGAGTCTGTCCCTCTCTGTCAAAGGAATAAGGAAAATCACTCTATTTGGGGGAAATTTTACACAAATACCATAACTTAAAGATAACTTTGAGCTGTGTTTTCCAGTAGTATGTAAAGTCATCATCCTGCTCATCTTGTGTCTGCTTTGAGCTATTTCATACACCTTACTCTGCGTTTAAGCCACCGTCTGTTTGTAGCACGCATGGTTCGAACTGTTCCAAGCTGGGAATGGAAATGGGAGGCTTCTGTCAGACTACCTTTGAGGAAACAGTTTCCTTCATGGTCTCTGCATTTATGAGTTATTTGGTAATAAAATGAAGCAACTCCAGGAATTAAGTGCATCCAAGTGGTAATCTAGTTATTGGTCAGCCACTGAATAATACATTTGAAATATGTCCTGAGGTTTTTGTGAGCTAGCTCCAGTGTAATGGTGGTTGAGTGTAATGCTCACCTAGTATTGAAAATGGATAGAAATTACAAAAGTAGTTTAAAAGATAAGATCATTTGTCAGTCTCCCATTTCTTCAGCAGTATCAACTGTCTGTCATACCCTCTTAGAGCTGCCTTTAAAAAAAGGTAAATTACAAAGTCTTTTCTCAAAAGACTCTGCTTACCAGCATGGATAAAACCAGTTTGACATCATAATATGCTTAGTTAGCATTGTCACTAACAAGAATAGTGATAACTGGTGATCCTCACAATTCATAAATGTGCCATAAACTGGTGTTGGAAAGGAATTCTTGCCTCTTCCCATCCTTTCATTTGCTTTGCACCCATGGCTAAAACTTGCAGTTGGTAACTGGAAGCTAGGTTGGATGGCTTTGATGTGAAAAATACCAGGTTAATACTTGATGTGCCAACTTGTATATGTAGCACACTTAGTGTAATGGTGTCATTGTTTTGTCTTAAGCATGTATGTAAATCTTGGGGGTATAATGATCTCATTTAGCTGTGCTGGATTTGACTTGAACTTGCTTATAAATGCTGATCTAACAAATGTTTAACTTTTTCCCTTTTAAAAATAAACTCTAAAGTATTAATTTGTGTTGATTACAGATGGAAAGTCAGAAATTTTTAGCTGAAAACAGTGCTTCTGTATATATAAAGAAAGTAGAAGCTAGAATTAACGAAGAAATAGAACGGGTGATGCATTGTCTGGATAAATCCACCGAAGAACCAATTGTGAAGGTGGTTGAGAGGGAGCTTATTTCCAAACATATGAAAACTATAGTGGAAATGGAGAACTCTGGGCTAGTTCATATGCTGAAAAATGGGAAGACAGAAGGTAAGAGTGCATCATAGGAAGACAGAAATTGTTACAGTACTGCTTGTTATTTTTAAACGTTGGATAAGTCAACCTTAATGTTTGTGTTCCTGTGTAACTGTAAAAACACTGCAGTGGCACTGTTTTGCAAACATCTCAAAATGTGACTTCAGAGGATTTTAGAGGGCTCTTGAAACAGACCCTATACATATAACTTGCTCTATTTAGTACCAGATACAAGTAATTTTTCAGTAAGCCAATTCTCTCTTAAGAAAAGCACAATCCTGTTGTAGCAGTCCTTCTTACCTGCTTTCCAAGAGCCATTTTGTGACTTTCATTCCTCCAGTATGTAGCTGTCAAAATGCATCTTTTTTTTTTCTGGCCCACAGAGAGTTGATTCCATTCACTACCTACAGTGGTGGTGACCTGGAGTTTAACCCAGCTGCTGGCCAGTCTCTAATGGTGTTCCCCAGGGCTCCATGTTGGCACCAGTTCTCTTTAATATCTTCATCAATAGTCTGGGTGAGGGGATCAAGGGCATTCTCAGTAAATTTGGAGTGTTGATTTGCTGGACTGTAGGAAGGCTCTACAGAGGGACCTGGACAGTATGGATCCATGGGCCAAAAATAACTATGGGGTTCAACAATAATCCCCTGCAATGCTACAGGCTTGGGGAAGAGTGACTGGAAACTGCCTGGTGGAAAAGGACCTGGGGGTGTTAGTCAGCACTGGCCGAAGTTGAGCCAGTATCTGCCAAGGTGCCCAGAAGGCCACCAGCATCCTGGCCTCTATCAGGAATAGTGTGGCCAGCAGGACCAGGGCAGTAATTGTCCCCCTGTATTTAGCACTGGTGAGGCCACTCCTTGAATACTAATTCAGTCCTGGAGAGGGACCAGAGAAGGGCAATGAGTTTGATAAAGGGTTTGGAGAACAAGTCTTGTGAGGAGAAGCTGAGGCAACTGGGGTTTTCTAGTGTGGAAAAAGGGAAGCTTAGGGTAGAGCTGCTTGCCCTCTACAGCTCCCTGAAAGGAGGTGATAGCGAGGTGGGGGTCGGTCTCTTGTCCTTAGTAACAAGTGATAGGACAGGAGGGAATGGTTTCAAGTTGCACCAGGGAAAGTTTATTTGATTATCAGAAGAAGCTTTTTCACTGAAAGGATGGTTATTAAACACTGAAATAGCCTTCCCAGGGATGTGGTTGAATCCCCATCCCTGGAGGTGTTTAAAGGAGATGTGGTGCCAAGGGATGCGGTTTAGTACCAGACTTGGTAGAGTTAAATAATCATTGGACTCGGTGAGCTTAAAGATCTTTTCCAATCAAAACAGCTCTATGTAAAAGGTGCTGGTGTAAATGGCATTAGTAGAAGTATTGCAGGACCAAGGCTTGGCGAGAGGGCTTTGTTGCAGAAAGAAATGTTGGCTGGTTTTAAAGTACAAGAGGAAAGTATAAGAAAGTTGAAAAAGAAAGGCTTGGCTTGATGTGTTTTTTCCTAATAGAGGTTCATGTGGGACAGAATGACTGAATGAAAGATAGTGTGGAAAGAAATAGAGCATAAGTTTCCGACGCAGGGTACTGAAGGGAGTGATTGTAGTAGCTATATTTAGAACCTACGCTAAAGCCCTGAAAATGGGGAACAGCCTTGCTGCTTAGATTAATGGCCTTGGTTCCTTAAAGCAGCTTCACAATTACAAGGAGATAGAGTGACAAAGTGAGCAAATTTCTCTGCTGAAAGAGAATTACTGCATTGAAAAGGAAAGCGATGATACTATACTTAATGTTGGGTTTTTTCTTTAGCATCCAGTTAAGATAGCCTTCAGGCTGAGGGTACAAAGGATATTGAAGGGTATTGATATACACAGAAATTAGTTTAACCTTTACAGGCCTTGATTTGATTTAGTTAAATACTGAAGAGGAGATAGTTGCTGCATTGTGGAGATAAGATTTCACATAGATGGCCAAGGATGGATTCCTCTTTTGGAAAGCCATGTTTAACCCAAGCCACTTCTGATTTTAGATGGATGAAACAAGCCATGCAATTTTATAGTACTTCAAAAAATATGAATTAAACTACAGGTTTTCCTTTTAATACTGAAAGAAGAGTTCTCAGTGGTTTTGTAAGTGCTTTAATTTAGACTTTTAAAATAAGTTCTAATATTATGTTTGATTTTTGGTATGATAATCACAGAATGCCTTAGGGTGGAAAGGATATTTAATGGTCATCTTGTCCAACCCCCACTGCAGTGAGCAGGAACATCTCCAGCTAAATCAGGTTGCTCAGAGCCCTGCCCAACCTGACCTGGAATGTTTCCAGGGACGGGGCATCTAAAATCATTTCTGGGTAACCTGGGACAGTAAAAATTTTATTCCTTTTATCTGCACTAAATCATCCCTCTTTTAGGTTAAAGTCGTTATGCCTTGTTCTGTCACAACAGGCCCTGCTAAAAAATTTCTTACAGGGCCCTTTTGAGTACTGAAAGGCCACAATAAGGTCTGTGGTGCCTTCTTGTCTCCTGGCTGAACAATCCCAACTCTCTCAGGCCATCCTCAGAGCAGAGAAGTTCCAGCCCTCAGATCATTTTTGTGGGCCAAATCTTGGAAGTTACACTAAAAAATAAAATCCTACTGAAGTTTCAGTGCATTCTCCTTTAGCACAAGCCTGGGGTCAGCAGTAACAGATTCCATGCTTCAGACATCCCAAAGTAATTGGACACAATCTTTGTTTTAATGTTGTGGCTGCCGCAGTCAGCTTGTTGTCAGAAGTGAAGGAAAGGGGACACCAAAAGATGCTAGGCCCTGAGCTGTTATGGGATGTGCTTTGTGGCTGAACTTTTACTGTTGTCTTCTGCTCTGAGATGAATGAGTTACTAACAGACTGTCCTGTAAAATATCTCCTCCTTGTTTCCAGACCTTGCTTGCATGTACAAATTGTTCAGCCGTGTGCCAAATGGTCTGAAGACAATGTGTGAGTGCATGAGCTCATACCTGAGAGAGCAAGGCAAAGCACTAGTGTCAGAAGAAGGAGAAGGAAAGAATCCAGTTGACTACATTCAGGTAGTTATAATATTTAACTTTCTTTTCTCCCACTTTGCCCACGTTCCCCAGAATAGTGGTTAGCTGTGTGATTGACAAGGTAACTGTAATACTGATTCAAAAGGGATTCTTACTCATCAGCTACACTTCTGTTTTTTCTCTTGTATTGAGATACATTTTCTGTGTTTTTAGATATGTTTAGAACTCTTCATTTACCTGATCTTGAAAAATGCATGCTCAGTTTTTGACTTCCTCAAGCTGGGTATCAAATTGCTGGGGACTTTCTGAATTATCCTCAATGACATTTGCCTCCAGAGTGAGTTGCCCATCTGCTGGCAAATAGCTTTATAGTGCCTATTCTATATAGTTTTATGTAATGTTAGCTGTCAGGCTTTAATAAGACAAAGACAGCCTGACAGAATTCCATGGCAAGATTAAATATGACTGAGAGGTGAAGGTGTTTATAAATCACAACAAGTTAGTTGCTTCATTCTCAGACTTCCTGAGAAACAGAATACTTGGGTGTGTTAGATGTGTTTTCTTCTCCGTTTCTACCAAGCACTGTGTGCCATTCATTAGTGTATCACTATCAGAAAACATGCTTCAGGACTGATTGTCATCTTTCCTCTCCCTTTGTCACTTGAGAAGATGGTTTGAATTTGCACATAATCTTCAGAATTCATCGAAGTTTAAGGAAATACTTTTTTAGTTGGGAGATGTTTTTATACTTCATGTGAAAATGTGTATTTATTTAAACATTAAGGTTGTTAAATGTGTGATTCAGGTCCTTGTGCATGGTCTCTTTTGTGAGCAGCATTTAATGCTGAGTATCTGTTCTCATCTCTCCTGCTTTGTTTCAAATCAATAACCTTGCTAGAACTTTTTACTACTGAAAGGAGCCACTTGAGTATAAAACCATTTTTAATGGGATTCTTGATTTTCTGGCAATGCTGAAGCAAACTTCTTAGCAAGCTTGGACAGGAACCACCTGTCCAAGGATTGTTAACAAGAAGAGAAATGACCTTTGAAATTTAGTAGACTTAAGGAATAAAAGCTGTTAGGTTTTCTGTGGTAGTATGATTTAAAACTAAAATGCAAGGAAAATTATGTGGAAAATAAGTATCTGGATTCCTTCAACGTAATTTTCACTCTTCTTTAAACCCTGAGGGACCTAAAGAGGTGTTGTGAAAAAGCTAGCTGGTAAGGAGTTAAAAACTCAGTTTTAAAGATGCTCATGATGTTTCCTGCTGCAAAGGTGAACAGTATCATGAAGCTGAAGAAGAGGCATGCTGCAAGTACTCTGGCAGAGCTCATCCTCTCAGCCCATTAGTATGTAGCCCAACCATCTCCTAAAGATGTCTGAGGCAAGAAGGGGTTGATACTTGGTTGCCACTGGTTAATCCTCCTCCTCCTCCACTGACACAATGGAAGAAGAGAAAAATACCTGTGAATTGAGGAACCATCTCGCTCATCTCAGCAATGTACCTCTGAATCTTTCAAGGACTTGAATAGCAGTAAGAAGATACACAAGATACCATCAAGAAATTTCATCATAGTCCAGCACTGCCCCTGCAACATGACCACCAAAACCCCAACTATAATTGTTGAGATGATTGCAAAAGTATTTCCAGGGGATTAGGCTGAGAAGTTCTTACACTAATTGGAACTGCTGTTGTAATTGAAGGTGCTAACAGTTTCTCCTGTTGGACACCCAGTTGTTCAGATGGTGTATTCCAGGGTGAGGACACATGAACTAACCTTGGTAAACAGAGACACAGTGGGATTTACTTTGAATTTAATATTTCTAATGAGCTTTAGTTAGCCTAAAGACTATTCCATTGAATGAGATGTTTAGTACCTAAGAAACATCACTACTCCTTCTTTGAGTAATTCCTGCATAGCTTCTTTAAGTAACCACATAGAAATAATTTCTTAAGAATTTAAGATCATTTAACCTGAGCAGTTTTTGTGGGCAGCCACTATCCATGATAAGTTCAACTCCAGTATGAAACTTTCTTCCCCAGTCAAATGCTGTTGTAGTCATGTCTAAACCTTGTGTGTATCATATGTACTTAGCAAGGTGCTCAGGTGATTTTAAGATGCTTCCTCCTTCTGCACTCAGCTATTTTAATTCTGGGGGAAGATGGCGCAAACCCTAAAAGTTATGTTCAGAATCTGCTGATGTAGCTCAGAGAAAGTGTTTCACCTTGGGCCTGTGAACTTCACGCTGTGGTAACTGAAGAGCTTACATCTGGCTTCCTTATCTCAACAGTGACTCTTAAAGATCAGTACAAAACATGCAACTAAATACTGCAGAACATGTCCCTGGATTGAAATGAGGGGGGAAACCCCCCAAGATTAAGCCTGTTGTTGCAGTGTCTTTTCTCCTCAGATTTGTGTAGGGCTGCAGTTAAAGGGTGCTTAGCCTTATCTTCCCTATACCCTGTGTTTGTCATGGTGACTTTGGCAACCTTACTCAAAACACAGCTACAACAAATGGCTCCTTCAAGCTGTGGATTTAAAACTACACTAAACCAACCTGTTCAACAAGGGTGATTGAAAAGCTGTCTTAATCTCTGAGTAGCCTATTCTAGCAAACTGCACTGATGCTTGACACCAATATTTTAGCCAGTTTATCTGCAAATTGCTTCTGTAAGAGATCTGTGGCAGCTGTAAATGCTTAAAGATGGAAATGACATTTCAGACGCTCCCTAACAAAGCTGGACAGAGAGAGCTGTGCAGAATCTGTGACTGTAGATGTGGTTGTCTCTGACTTCATCTGTTATTACTGTTTTACAACTTCAAATCAGTGAAGCTTTTTTGCTTCTTTTTAAAGGGTTTACTGGATTTGAAGAGCAGGTTTGACCGCTTTCTGCAGGAATCTTTCAATAACGATCGACTCTTCAAGCAGACTATTGCGGGTGACTTCGAGTACTTCCTAAACCTCAACTCTAGGTCTCCAGAGTACCTCTCATTATTTATTGATGATAAGCTCAAAAAGGGAGTCAAGGGAGTAAGTATAAATTAAATAAGATCTCCTTGTATAAATTTACTTTGTAAGATGATGTGTGGCTCATCCCCCATCTCTGAAGCACTGTAACTGGATTACTTCTGGCAGATACTAGAAATGATTCTGAGCAGATTCTGAGGCTCCCTTCCTTCAAAATATTAAGTATAATTTCTTTAAATATATTCATAGTTTGGCAGCTGTTATCTATTATTAATATCTAATAATAGAGGTCTAATAATAGAGATCTAAAAATTAGCTAATAATTTTTCTTTTGTAAATTAGCTCACTTGAGTATGGAAAACTCTTCATCTTTGCTTCATTTTACTGCTTTTACATACCAGAGGACTATTACCATGTCTGTCTTACCTAGCTTAAGTACAACTGTTGCCTTCAGTATTAACTCACAGCTTCTTTCATGAAACCTTTCAAGGTACAGCACCTGAGACTGGGCAGGGTAGTTCAGCTGAGGCTTCTGTGGCTCTGAATAAAGCTGGTCATGATTCCCTGTGTCTTAGGCTAAAATTAAATTCTCTTTTGTTTATAAAGTGAAGTGATCATTTTATTTGTTGTGTCACTAGGCAGGCTTTGCAAAACAAATCTGAACATTTAAGGGTTTGATTCCAAGCTAAAATTTCATCCTCCTAATACTGATGAGCATCTGTGCTTTTATTGAGATACTGTAAAATTTATCCAGGAACTTTTCCCTATATTTATCCAGGCATTCTATGCATCCATTGTTGCCCTTGTCCCTAATGATTCTTTTCCCTCCGTTTTAGATGTGTTTATTTCTCTATTCCATTGAGTTTGTGCACTGTTTGTTTACTCTGTCATTCACACATTGGACCAGTTGAGTTAGCTTCTTTATAGTCTCCTGTTAGACCATATGGTTTCTTAGATTGTGTAAGACCCTTGTGCTGGAAGGTTGAAACTAGCGAATTGTTTCTTTTGCAGCTAACAGAGCAAGAAGTAGAAACTATATTGGATAAGGCAATGGTTTTATTTAGGTTTATGCAAGAGAAGGATGTTTTTGAACGCTATTACAAGCAGCACTTGGCAAGAAGGCTTCTCACAAACAAGAGTGTTTCAGATGACTCTGAGAAAAATATGATCTCTAAATTAAAGGTAAGATTGTATCTGCATGCTTCTTCATTTACTTTAGTAAATAGGATTTCTTCTGCATTTACATAAGGGATATATATAAATAATGTACATTTTGATTTGTGCTCTACAACTCCCTGAAAGGAGGTTAGAGCAAGGTGGGAGTCAGTCTCCCAAGGGAAAACTGCTACAAGAGGAAATGGCCTCAAGTTGTGTCAGGGGAGGTTTAGGCTGGACATGAGAAAAAATTTCTCCCCTGAAAAGGGGTTATCAAGGTCTGAAACAGGCAGCCCAGGGCAGTGGTGTAGTCACCATCTCTGGAGGGCTTTAAAAACTGTAGATATGGTGCTGAGGGATGTGGTTTAGTGGTGACCTGGCAATGCCGGGTTGAGAACTGGACCCGGTGACCTTAAGTATCTCTTCCAACCAAAGCACTTCTGTGCTTCTGTGAATCTGTTGTTGCTGTTAAATGCCTGTGTCTGACTCTCAAAAGGTCTAGCTATCCCTTTTTCTGATAAAAAGCACGTTTATTTCCCTTTACAGTATCTCTGGCAAGCTTGACATACTATTTTAAGATGAGATAGGAAACGGAAAACATTTAAAAATACAGTAACAGAGAAGAGAAAAGGACAGCAAGTTTGGGTATGTGTAGTTAGATGCTTGTATGAAATAGGAAACTTAGCTTTGAGCTCTGAAAGTAGTGGAAATGGGAATCCAGTAACCGAATGTACAGAAGTACCATTTTTTAATGAGGTTTCTAAACTAATTTGCAGTTCACGTGCAAGAGGCTTTGCTTTTGGGGTGCTGCACAATAAAATGTTTTGTGTCTTTTCAGACTGAATGTGGATGTCAGTTCACATCTAAACTGGAAGGAATGTTCAGGGACATGAGCATCTCAAACACGACGATGGATGAGTTCAGGCAGCATCTTCAGGCGACTGGGGTGAGTCTGCTTGTACAAACCTCAGACCTTTATCAGTCATAGAAGGTTTTAATTTGTGGGTATTTCTAGAAATGCAGAGGCTTGTTCCACAGTGCCAGTTGCATTCCATGAAATGCTGCTGACACCCTGTTGCGTCCCATTCCCTTGGCCGGGCTCTGCGGCAGGTCCGAGGGGTGGTTCTGCCCCGTGCGGCCAGCAGGGGGCGCCCGGACGCCGCCTTCTCGGTCCTGCGGGGCTTGCCTGCTCCTGCCTTTCCCCGGCCTGGCTGGGCCTGTCGCCTCCTACTCCTGCCCTGCCTGGCCAGCACCTGATGCAGCCTACTCCTGCCTGGCCCCAGCCTTGCCTGGCTGTGGCCACTCTTAAGTTACGATACCTAGTAAGGAATATGCCATGCTGGTAACCAGATGTTTAGCACCTCCTATCAGAGTTACCTAAAAGATGAGCACTTCACCTGTCAAGTCCTTCATAACCAGTGGCGCATATTTCTGGTCAGAGCTGTCTTTGGGGATCTAGTGGCAGGGCTGCACGTGTAAACTTGAGTTGCTGTTTACATTGCAGTCCAGAGGTACAAGCAGGAAAAGCTCCCTCTGGTTTAACAGTGTTTATTCTCTGCTTCCAGAGAATACATTCATAAACAGTTATGTTGAAACTGATAGGTTTAGCAGCCTTGCTTTATTGTGTCTTCTCAAAAACCTGTTTAGAAAGATTTGTTACATGGATTACCAGTTCTGTTCATGATCAGGCATTTCTTGGTTAAGAATTTATTCTGTTAATTTCTGTGCACTCCTAAGTGCCAGAGGGGAGTAATGTGGAGGATTTTTCCTGTACCCTGATAATGTGGAATTCATCTCTGTCTGGCTTTGTAAAAACAATGTTTCAAGATAAATGCCTTGTTTGCTTACTCTGTGAGAATTCTGCATGTTTTACACTGAGACAAATGAAATACAGTCCTGTTTTAAATTAGTGGATGTTTTCTTCCCCTTGTCCACAGGTCTCATTAGGTGGTGTTGATCTCACAGTGCGGGTCCTCACAACAGGTTACTGGCCTACTCAGTCAGCCACACCAAAGTGCAACATCCCTCCCGCCCCCCGGCATGCTTTTGAAATATTTAGAAGGTCTGTATAAATCCCTCAGATTTTGAGGTAGAAACTCTTTCAACTTACAGGTATATTTTACCATTAAAGATGTGTTAGCATGCTAATATGATTAGACATCAGGAAGAAGTTCATGCAGAAATTGGAGAATGCTGTAGTCACATTTTTAGCTTGAGATTTTCAAAGTACAAGTTAGAAATTTTGTGCCCTTACTGGCTATGAAAAGTCTCTTTAAAGCAGTTTAAATTCTTCAAAGCAGTTTCCTCTTAGACACAAAGCATGCTCTGTGTCTAAGCTTTTGATTCAATTGTATTGCAGATTTTATTTAGCCAAACACAGTGGGCGACAGCTGACACTCCAGCATCACATGGGCTCTGCAGATCTCAACGCCACGTTCTACGGCCCTGTTAAAAAGGTAATCTGCCAAAATTAGGAAAATACCTCATCTTTTTTCCAAAGGAAACCAACACACAAGTGTAGTAACTTAGGATTTTGTAAAACAAAAGCTTACCACTGGTAGTTGTACAGAATCCAGCATTGTGGGGGTTGGAAGGGACCTCTAGTCTGACCCGCTGATAAAGCAGGGTGACCCACAGCAGTTCACCCAGTACTGCATCATCCAGGTGGGTTCAGAAGCTCTCCAGAGAAGACAACTCTAAATAGTATAAGAATAAAGTGCATTCCATTGGCTTTAGAGTCTGATTCTTAGTTGGTGGCAGTTTTGATTATTTTCTTCTTTTTTCCTCCCCTCTAAATCTAATCTGAATCATCCCTTTCTTACCTTTATACAAAAGCATTTATTCAAACCTTGGAATCTTAGTAGGATTTATAGAAGTATAGTGCTTAATGTTCACATGTACATGAAAATAATTTCCTGGTGGTTTAAGACCAGTTCTAAAGTGCTAAGCTTAGAGGTAGTAATGGCTTGGGAAGATAGACGACAATGCAAAGTAAACCCAAGAGTTTTAACACAGTATTGATATGCAATTGTGAGGATGTTAAAATCGTGTTAGTGTAGGATAAATACATAGATTGGAGATAAAACTAAGAACCCTGAAGAATAAGAAAGTAGTAGAACAGGGAAGAGTGAGGTAGTGGAGTTTCCATCCTTGACTCTGTTTTCCTGAAGGCAGCCTTGAGCATCCTGCTCTAGCTGTTCTGGCTTTGAGTGGTGGCCAGCCCACTTGGTGGGACCTACAGAGCTGCCTCTACTCTGTCACCCTGCGATTCCAAGACAGCTACTGGAGAGATGTTCATGCCACAAGGCATATGCTTTTCTGTCAGATGTGTAGGCTGATCTCCGAGAGAATTATTTTACCATATAGCTTCTATCTTGCCAAGGTAAAATATTTTGCAGTGGAGAATCATCTAATAGTAGTTTTGTCCTTTTAAAATAGGAAGATGGCTCAGAGGTTGGCGTAGGAGGTGCCCAAGTAACTGGCTCAAACACGCGGAAGCACATATTGCAAGTCTCCACCTTCCAGATGACGATATTAATGCTCTTTAACAACAGAGAAAAATACACATTTGAGGTAAGGGTTGTGGTTTTCTTGCCAGGTTTCAATTAACTGCTTTAGGCACTTTCTTGTCCTCTTGAGTATACCTTTGAAGATAAGGTACCTCTCGTTTGAGCATGGGTCAGGCCAATCAATAGAGAAGACAGATCACAAGCAGTGCACCTTGGGAAGCAATCCTAGGGGATGAAATGATTTGGGAACAGAGGTTTTCAGAAAGGTTGAATTGAGTTTAGTGTGGTTTTTCCTGGGCCATAGAACTACAGAGGAGCTGAAGTTGGAAAGTGGCAGGTGGCTTCATTTCCTCATTTTATCTTTGAGCAACTGGATTTAGAGGCCAGAAGGTAAGAGAAGGGTTTGTATCCTGGCTTCTTAAACACTGAAGTGCTGAAATTGGCTGGTTGGAATGAGAATAGGATGAATCAGAGAACTTTCATCCTTCCTCTGAGATGGTGAGCCACAAAGGACAATGGTGAAGGTCCAGATGGATTCTTAGCAAGGAGACTAGAGGGCCATTACTGGGAGAGGTTAAAGTGGTCAGCTGATAAGATGATGGAGAAGGCTTTGGGAGTGGAGGAGGATCCTGTGCTATGAGGTTTGAGCATCATGGTGTGAATGGCAATTAACAGTTTTGGTTTAGATGTTGTCTTCTGTTTGAGCAAGCATTGGCAGCCACAAAAAGCAGTATGGGTGTAGTTTGAAGTAATGAATTGCAGATTTTCTTAGCTACCTTTGACTGTACTATGTTGAATAATAATTTGCCTTTTCATTTGGATTTTGTTTTCAACTTATTTGGCATAGTTCTAGCCTCTTCATAAATAATATTTCTTGGAAATGGTCTCAGTTGGGATTAAGGAAGGCAGGTTTGGTAAGAGGCTCTTAATGAACTACTCATATGTCAAAAAAGATATTTTAGAGCACAGGATGTCCTGTTTGTTGTGAAATCTACAGCAGGAGCATTGCAGCTTTGAGTACTTTCTCTGCAGAATACTTAAGGAGGAACAAAGAAATAAAGAAGATGACCTAGCTCAGTTTTTCTTGGTGTTGAAATGGGGCTGGGGGCTACCTTATTCCACAAAACTGTAGGCTTTGGAGTAGTGGTGTCTCAGCCATACAGGGCTAAATACTTTGCAGAGCAGTGACAAATACAGATTTTAGTACATGCTCTTGTTTATAGTTTGTTTTACTAAGGCCAGATGATAGAGAAATGTGTCCATGTGCTTTTAGGTTGTGTCTGTTCTGTGTATTTCTGGTTTGGGAGCTCTTAAACTCTTCTTTTGTGCCCTGTTGTATCTAAAGCTTTTAGACTTATTTGTTTGGTTTGGTTTCTCTGGTGAAGTGTGTGGGAGTTGTCTTTAACTTCATTCCACTCATAGGTTTTCATAAGCTTTCCTGGCTGAACTTAATCTTCGCTCATTGAGTATTGAACGCTATGATTAATTGCTGGGTGCTGGCCAACTGTTATTTCTCTGTCATATCAAACAAGTGCTTTTAGTGCAACACAGCATGAGAAATGATTGTGGGGTGAGCTTGTTTAAGCATCCAACTGTCTGATACATGAGTGCTCCTGCAGATTCCCAGCTAAGAAGTGCCCCTCACAGTTGAGCAGATTTTGCTGGTTTGCTTTGCATGCAGTGTGATTATTAATTTCAAACCTGACAACATCCTCATAATAATTCTGTGATTGAGAGAAAAGTGACATGATGATGCAAAAATCATGCCTAAGATGCTACAGAAATGTGAAGTTATTGAGTATCAAAATTCCTTCACAGAAATGTGTGGATTGATTGTACTACTAGAGAGTTTTATTTCTATGTGCAAAAGAACTGGTTGTCATGTGGGCCTCCCTTAATCTAGGGTGAATTGAAGAGGCAGGGTCTTAGAGAATCATAGAATGGTTTCAGTTGGAAGGGGCATTAAAGGTCATCTAGTTCCAACCCCAGTGGCACAGGCTGGGACACCTCCTACTAGACCAGCTTGTTCAAGGCCCAATCCAACCTGCCTTTGAACACTTCCAGCATTGGAGCCTTCTGTCCTTCTCTGGGCAGCATGTTCCAGTGCCTCCCCACCCTCATGAGGAAGAATTTCTTTCTAATACCTAACCTAAATCTTCCATTTTGAAGCCATTTCCCCTCATCCTGTCACTACATGCCTTTGTAGCAAGTCCCTCTCCAACTATCCTGTAGGCCCCCTTCAAATACTGCTTGAAGGTCTCCCCAGAGCCCACTCTTCCTCAGGCTGAACAATCTCAAGTCTCTCAGCCTGTCCTCATAAGAGATGCCCTAGCCCTCGGATCATCTTTGGCTGTCCTCTGACTCTTCCATTTGTAAAGAGTGCAAAAGCAGTTCTTGATCAAGAATAATCAGGAGCATTACAGATGTTCTCCATCACTGATTTAGAACTTGTTCTGTTCAGCAAATGCTGGAGAGTGACCAAATCCTTTCAGATGGTATTCATTCCTCTCTTTTAAGCTCATGGTGACTCTCTACTTGACAGAATTCCCTCTGCACAGACCCAGGTGGATCATTTTGCATAGTGTATACATGTCTTGAGACTCAGTTACCAAACTGATTCTTAATCTTGCAAGCCTCAGTGCTGTTTGCTAAATGTGGTCCTTATTTCTGCCACAGCCATCAACTAATAAAAGTCATTTTTCTTCAGGAAATTCAACAAGAAACTGATATCCCTGAAAGAGAGCTGGTTCGAGCCCTGCAGTCTCTGGCGTGTGGCAAACCAACACAACGTGTCCTCACGAAAGAGCCCAAGTCAAAAGAAATAGAGAATGGTCACATATTTACAGTGAACGATCAGTTCACGTCCAAACTACACAGAGTCAAGATTCAGACAGGTAAGGGAAGCTTATGGTCTGCTCTCTTGCAGCCCCCAAACTGCCTTACAGTGTCAAATGTAAAAGGAAAAGAGCAATACTTTGTTGTTGTTGATTTGTGGCATCAGAATGAAAGTTAAAATGCTGAAAGGGTGTGGAAGTCATAGCTAAGGGGTTTAGTGAACAAAATGTGTAATTATCTCTTAATGGCAAATGTTGAAGAAGAAACAAAATCAATTTCATCAGTACAATTAAAAATACTCCACTGATTGATTCAGAAATCAGAGAATTGCCTCAGAAGTTGCTGCACTGGTATGAAATAGTGATTTTAACCCTCTGATCAGGGCCCAAGGCACTTCCCTGTCATAACTGAAGCAAATTTTGTGACAACTCCTTGAGCTTTAGTGGAATTTTGCCTTTTCATTTCCACTCCCTACATGTCTTTGAATGGAGGATATGATTTGGGGTTCAAAATGGGTTTAAAGCAAATTTGATGCCCGTGATTTTGTTTCTGTCTTAGACTTGTGTGTGTCGCTTTAGAACTGAGAAATAATTGGGGGAGTGAAGGAGGGCAGAGGAAAGTGTTACAGCAGCGTGGGAGAAGGGCTTGGGTACAACAGGGAAAGGTGAAATGGTGAGAAAATTTAGACATAAGGGCAGAAATAAAGGATAAATAGAAGAGAAGAAAACACAGAGTATAATTGAGCTGGAGATGATAAAGGTGAGCACATTCTTCTAGGTTTTTAAGGCATTTAAAGTAAATTTTCAGTCCTCTTTCTATTTTAGTTAATGAATTATTTTCTGTATTAAAAAGGAAAGCATTTAGTGAGATCATGAGGGTGCCTGTAGCAGATTTGAGCACTGTTCAAGTTTTAACATAGCAATAATTAAATAACAGATTGGTACCTTGTCAGCTGCTATCAGTCTGCCAGAAAGTGCTAATATGTTCTTGTGGCTGCTTTTCAACCGAAAAAAACCCCAAAATAAAATCAAGTTTGGGAATGTCAAAACTCAGGAAAATAGAACTTGATGTCTAGGTGAAATAAATACTGAAGCTCACACTGACACAATGAAATTAACTCTAAATTTACTTCTCTTTTAAGTTGCTGCCAAACAAGGAGAATCTGATCCAGAAAGAAAAGAAACAAGACAGAAAGTAGATGATGACAGGAAACATGAGATAGAAGCTGCTATAGTTCGGATAATGAAATCTAGGAAGAAGATGCAACACAATGTGCTAGTAGCAGAGGTATGTTTGTACACAGCTCTCCTGTGGGCTCGAGTTTTCCTTTTGCCTTTCCTATTAATTTGTGGAAGTTAAACAAGTCTCCTGTTACTCTGAAAGACTGTTGAGAGGTGCTGTGTTAAATCCCTCCAGGATTATTTTCCTTGTGTATCTGAAGACATCTAAATCCTCAGCCTTCACTTTAGGATGTACTCGTGGATATACCCTGTTTTCCTCCTCCCTTTTAGTGCTCTTGTGATGTTACCAAATTCCTTGAAATAAGTGGGCAATAAACCCCACTGTACTTAAGATTATTTTTTCCTCTGATCTTCTTACTGACTGTTGTGTCCAGGTTTGAGAGCTCCCTGAGTCCTGCTGCTTTTAACTCCAAAGTTCTGACAACTTCAGCAGTAGCATGTATTTTCCATTCTCCCTGAGGGCTGTGAAATTGAAAGTATTCTCAGGTTATGACCGTGCTGGAGGGCATCCACAGTATCACAGTGTCACCAAGGTTGAAAGAGACCTCAAAGATCATTGAGTACAACCTGTCACCCAAGACCTCATGACTACTAAACCATGGCACCAAGTGCCACGTCCAATCCCCTCTTGAACACCTCCAGGGATGGGGACTCCACCACCTCCCTGGGCAGCACATCCCAATGACGAACGACTCGCTCGGTGAAGAACTTTCTCCTCACTTTGAGCCTAAACTTCCCCCTCATGCAGCTTGAGACTGTGTCCCCTTGAAGGACAGTGATGCTGGTGAGGGGTCTGGTGCACAAGGCTTGTGAGGAGCAGCTGAGGGCAGTGAGCTTGTTTACCCTGGAGAAAAGGAGGCTGAGGGGAGACCTTGTTGCTCTCTACTGTTCCTGAAAGGAGGTTGGAGCGATAAGGGGGTTGGTCTCTTCTCCCTGTTCACAAGTAATAGGACAGAAAATGGCCTCTGGTCATGCCAGGGGAGGTTTAGGTTGGATATTAGACAACACGTCTTTACTGAAGGGGTTGTGAAACACCTGAATAGTCTCCCAAGGGAGGTGGCTGAATCCCCATCCGTGGAGGTGTTTGAACATGGACGTGGTGCTGAGGGACACGGTTTAGCACCAGCCTTGGCGGTTAGCTAACCGCTGGCTTCAACGATCTCGAAGGTCTCGTTGAGCCCGAAGGGTTCTGTGATGCCGTACTTCGCGCTTGTGCTGTGGCCTCACCTTCCTGTTCTCTGGTCTGTTTTAGGTAACCCAGCAGCTGAAGGCTCGATTCTTACCAAGTCCCGTGGTTATTAAAAAGCGTATTGAAGGACTTATTGAGAGAGAGTACTTGGCACGAACACCGGAGGATCGCAAAGTGTACACTTACGTAGCATAAAATGCGTTCAGAAGGTTTGATTCCCCCTTGGACTGTACTCTTCGCATGAACTGGGAAGTTCTTTTAAATCATTAATATTATGACGACCATCTCTTCTATTAAATTACATGTTCTAGACCGGTCAGATCAAGCCTTTCACTCCTTTGGAGAGTTTTCAACATCCAAAAAAAAAAAAAAAAAAAAATCAAAAAAATTGATTGAGCTTCAGGCTTTCCAACGTTTACCCCCTGTAGACATCCTCCTTAACGATCCTCCGGGGAAATGTGAATGTGCCGCGTTTCGTTTTTCGATACTGTATGGAAACGGGAAAAGAAATAAAGCAACGACAACAAAGTATGAAATTTAGACAATGCAGCTCGTTTAAAGGAGAGGAAACAAAAAAAAAGAACTTAAAAAAAAAGGAGAAAAAAAAAAAAAAACAAACCCCACCCCAAACAACAAAACCCCACACAAATAAAATGGTTGGAATTAAAAGTTCCCCAGGTCTTCGGTGTTGATGTAAATGTGTGTCTGTAGTGTCGCTTAGCACTTCGCGCATTGTCCGAGTTGGGTTGCAAAGAAACCGCAACTGGTAAAGCAGAACTCCCCAGTTTACCTTCTGTTTGGGTTTTTTGTTTTTTTTTTTTTTTTTTAGCTCTGCTTCAAATGTTCCTTTCAACTGTTTAATTTAAATGTTTGGGAAATCTTTTTGAAGACCCGAGAAGACCGCTCGAGCATGTTTCACCCTTCCAGCCACACTCGCTTCCACCAACATGAATTGGAAACTTTTGGGGGGCTCAGAGAACAACAACAAAAAAAAAAACAACCACCACAAAACCCAGCCAAAACAGACCATTAAATAAGTTCAGCTTTCCCTCTGTAATTTGAGTTCTTGGAAATTAAACTCTATATTGATGAGGTTTGTTCTGGTTTCTTCATAGGAAAGCAGGAGAAGATTTTAGTGTGTATAAACTGTATAATAATTTTTGCTGTTGTACTCACTGCTGATGGTGGATTGTACAGGGCGATGTTTTTATTTCACTAAATGTAGACAAAATAAATTTAAAATAAATGGATTTAGTGTACACAAGCAACTAAGTCAAGTGTGTCAGAGTGCAGGGTTGACAATCTGCCGAAGCTAAAACCAAACTGCCCCCTGGGGAAACGTACGGGGATTATGTTTTGTTAATAATCATCAGGGATGGATCTGTAGCCCCAGGGCTTCCCACCATAAGCCCGAGCTTCAGGAGATTAAAGTGAAGCCAGCCTGCCCTACTGGATTTTAAAAACACATTTTAAACATGCAATCAAGTTGCTACTGGAATGACATTTTCAGTCCCTACCTCAGAAATCTTGTCAGCAAGCTGCAAAAATAGATTAAAAATGGCCATTTAGTGGCATCGTTGCTGTGATAGTTGGAAGCGGTTTGAAGTGTACGTTGTGCTGCAGAGTTATTAAACAGTGCTGCTGACATTCCACTGCATGATTACATGGGAAAATAGCTGTAGAGAAACTGCTCTAATTCAAGACAATCTACTTTTTTTCTTGCTTCACATCACTGTCATCCGTACATAGTGAAAAATACAGCTGGGGTTGGCTTCCAGTATGTAGAGCTGGAGCTGAATCAAGACGCAAAACTTGGCTGTGGAGTGTTAAGACACTGTCGGAGTGCTTCTTGTTCAATATGTGTTGGGGGCATCATGTAGCAATGTGGCTGGGGAGCATTTTTCGTTGTGTCCCCCAAATTTCAGCTTTCTCCAGCCTGTGAAGATAGAAATCCTGGCTATTGCTCAGTAGTAGTGTATTTCTTTTACAGAGAGAGCCTGGAATTGGGGGGATATTTTGACTGGATTATTCTGAACCTGTTTATTAAGAAGCTTTACTGAGGCTTACTGCACACCCAAAGCATACACATTAGTTTTTAAGTGAAAGGAGGTGGGTGGGGGACATCGCTACCACCAAGAATTCAGCCCCAAAAGAGAACAGCCATGCCATCAGCCACTGTAAGAAGAGGTTGCTGGACATGAAATCAATGTAATTGTTGCTTAGCCATGGAACAATGGGAAACAGGCTGGATGAAATCTGGGGTTTGGATCGTGCTTCACGTCCTCAGAAGCATCTTCCTCCAAGTGTGAAAGTTTTGGTTTGTGCATGTCCCATTCTTCAATAGCACAACTGTTGTGGTGATCAGTGTTGATGCTTTCCCATGTGCTTTTCCAGGAGAAATGGGTTCAGTTCCCTCCTGAAGCCTACAGAAGTATTAATGTTGCTGGTGGTGACAGGAGGGCTTTGTCATTAGTGTCGCAGCTGTGCTGCTGCACGTCGGCTGGAGCTTTCAACCACCGGTGGCTCTTGGAAGTGCTGAGCCTAGATGTTGAATCATGGACAGCAATAAATATGTCCTTAAGTCTGTTTTTTTACAAGCTATGTGGGCAAGAGTGCTAAAAGAATAAGAGGGGGCAATAGCTCTCTTTGGTGACAAGTGGTAGGAATACAGCTTCCATTTAAAATGTAATAGTCTTGGAGACACCAATTGTTCAGAGAGAGACTGTGCTGAGGTTACCATTGAATAACACCACCCTGAGGATGTGAAGATGAAGGATGTGAAAACGCTGGTCAGAGAGAACAAGAGAACCCTAGGACTGCCCAAGGTGAGTTTGATGCCTTTATGCTTTTTGTGTACACTAGTGAGGTTTCTTTTACAGGCTGGAGTAGAATTCTGGTTTCTTTTTCGCTTGCTTTCTTAAAACTCATTTGTAGTTTGGTTAAAGTGCCGTTGGTAGGATTTGTGGTTACATGTAGAAAGGTAATTTGTTTGGTTGTTTGGTTGCTTTGCTTTGCTAAGCAAGTAAATAGACACAACAAACACAAAGTTTAATTCTTTAGAATTTTTAACTTCAATGGAGGTGCTGAGTTCTGTAGCTGTTTGAAGATCCATAGGCACACACTTCCTTGTAGACAAGCTTGCTTTCAAGGTTCAAGAGTACACTTCATTTACCATCACAGGATTATCCCTGCTCTTTCTGATATTGGGCACCATGACAGCTCTGTTGTTTGCATCTTCTCTGGGGGTGCTTGTCTCCTGCTGACACTGCTCAAGGCTAAAGGCTCATACACACAGTGCTGTAACAGCAGCACACCATTGCTGTGCTTCAGCTGGTATCACCATCTTCGCCTGCTGAAATCTGCAGGAATTTGTTCTAGCTCCCGCACTGCATCATTCAGTGCTGGGAGCTCAGCAAAGAGAGAGACCTGAGCCAGTGGCTCACCATCTTTTATTTGGTCTAAACCTACATCTCTTTTAGTTTACAGCCACCATCCCTTGTCCTGTCACTCTTTCAGTCACTGGGGTTTTACTTTCCTCTGACATGATGATTAACAGGAGTCACAAAGTTTGGAGCAAGAGAGAAGACAGTCTTTGAAACAAATATTGTATTTGAGTAAGACCTTAATCCTGATTCTTGTCGCTGTTATGTCTGCATATAGATAATTACTATCTAGCAGATTAATTTGCTATTTCTACCCTTGTTAGGCAGAGCTTGAGATGGGTATAAAACAAACAAAAAAGATCTTTTCAAGTTAGGAAGCCTGAGACATTTTGTGTGCTTAATGAGGCCCGCTCTCGACATGCTGAGGTGATTCACACTCCAGCTCTCTGAAGTTAATTAAGTGCTACTACACAAAGCCCAAATCCTTACAGATGTTACCCTGAACTTATTAAATCCTGCTTGCACCATCAGTCTTGGTGTCAGCTAGAGCAAAGGACTCTAAGTCACTGCAGAGGACTAGGCACATCTTTAACGGATGAAAACAGATTTATAATTATTTTGCTGTGCTTTTCCACTGAGGCTTCACACAATAGAGTGTGTGTTAGTTGCTTATGTTTGGCCACAACAACCCCATGCAGCACTACAGGCTGGGGACAGAGCAGCTGGGGTGGTGGTTGACAGCAGCTGAACATGAGCCAGCAGTGTGCCCAGGGGGCCAAGACGACCAATGGCATCCTGGCCTGTATCAGGAACAGTGTGGCCAGCAGGAGCAGGGAGGTCATTCTGCCCTGTACTCAGCACTGGTTAGGCCACACCTTGAGTCCTGTGTCCAGTTCTGGGCCCCTCAGTTTAAGAAAGATGTTGACTTGCTAGAATGTGCCCAGAGAAGGGCATCAAAGCTGGTGAGGGGTCTCAAGCAAGAGCTCTATGAGGAGAGGCTGAGGGAGCGGTGGTTGTTTAGCCTGGAGAAGAAGAGGCTTGGGGGAGACCTTATTGCTGTCTACGACTATGTGGAGGGTGGTTGTAGCCAGGGGGGGTTGATCTCTTCTCCCACGTAATGAGTGGCAGAACAAGAGGACACAATCTCAAGCTGTGCCAGGGGAGGTTTAGGCTGGATGTTAGGAAGAAATTCTTCACAGAAAGAGAGGTTGGCTATTGGAATGGGCTGCCCAGGGAGGTGGTGGAGTCATCGTCCCTGGAAGTGTTTAAAAAGAGACTGGATGAGGAACTTGGTGCCACGGTTTAGTTGATGAGATGGTGCTGGGTGATAGGTTGGACCTGGTGCTCTCGAGGGTCTTTTCCAACCTGGTCAATTCTGTGATTCTGTGACTTCAAGCAGGGCTTACTAGTGTCTGTGTCGATAACAGATCTAAATATTCATGTCTGAGAAACTCTTGCACAAAGCTGGATGACCCCAGCTCTCTGCTCTACATCCTGCTCTGCTGCCAGCCACTCCCACATGGAACAGATTTTTGAGTACCGTATCGGACTAATTTCCCCCCCTCCCTTCAGCAGAGTGACTGTTCACAGAAGAGTGAGCTGCTATTTCCCTAATCTCTTCAAGAAATCTTTCTTGGCATGTTCAGTAGGTCATCATGAATAATGAGCTTTTCCGTTTGGCAGCCAGGCTGGAAAGCTGGGGAAAGGGGAACTGGAGAGGAACTCATGGTGCTCAGGGTTCAGAGTGAAAACAGCACTTTCCTTTCCACCATCCCTGGAGAGACTTAAAAGTCCTGTAGATGTGGTGCTGAAGGACATGGTTTGGTGGTGACCTGGCAGCGCTGGGTTAATGGTGGGACTCGGTAATCTTTAAAGGTCTCCTTCCAGCCTCTCTCTGCCGCACCTCGCACCAACGGCTCCCACCGCAACAGGAACCCAGAGAAGCAGCTTGTGCTTCCAGCTCCAGACCCAGCCTTGAACTTGCTCGGTTTCTGTGTTTTACTGTACAGGCAAAATTCCTCCTTTCTGTACATGCAGGAAGGCTGATGACTGCTTGCCCCTGCCCTGCAGCAAAGAGCAGATGAATCATTTCCTTTTCCATCTTTTAGCCAAATCATGGTCAGGGCTCATCTAGGGCGTTTTAATGCTTCGAGCACTTGCACTCTGCTAGTCACTCTCTTCCTCCAATTGTCTGAGGGCTGGGTTTTGTGACCTCCCTCCCTGCAGTTGTTATTTGCTGGGAATGTTGTGGTCAGGTTTGTCTCTGTGGGTGAAAATCGATTGTTTTCCCAGTCAACCTTTTTATTTTCACTGTATATTGGTGCCAGCACAGTTTTAAGCCATGAGTTAGTATTTCTACCAGCAAGCTTCCACATAAAGGAAGCCAAGGCACCACTCCTTCGACTTTAGACCTTGGAGGTTTTGCTCAGTTGAATATAAAGCTAAGGCTGCTTTGAGTTTTGAACAACAGAATCATTAATGCTGGGATTTCTGCACAGTGACCCACTGCTTTATTGGTATGTCCGCAGCCAGAGAGGTGCTGATCTTACTCAAATGGAGCTCCATATGCTGTTGGAGACCCTCACTTTGATTTAAATGCTGGCTGAAGCAAGGTGGCTCTGTACAAAAAATGAGGTTTGGCTTGGCTTTTGTGTATTCCTTCTAGGCAGGCAAAATAAGGAGACAGTGAGATTTATTGTCTAAGCCCTAGAAGAGGCCTGGAAAGAGGAGCAGTTCTGGCTTTTGTGACCAAGGCAGCAAATGGTCTCCTGGAGTACCTTAAGACGAGCATAACCAGTGGGTCAAGGAAGGTTTTCTTCTGCCTCTGTTGCCCTGGTAAGACCACATCTGAAGTACTGTGTCTGGTTTTGGGCTCCCCAATTCAAGAGAGAAAGGGAACTCCTGGCTACAAAGCTTCTGAAGGGACTGGAACATCTCTCTGGCAAGGAAAGATTGAGATACATGGGACTGCTTAGCCTGGAGAAGACTGAGGGGGCAACTTATCAGTGCTTATCAATATCTAAATGGCAGGGGTCAAGAGGATGGGGCCATCTGCTTTCCAGTAGTGCCCAGAAGCAGGACAAAAGACAGCTGGCACAAACTGGAATCCAGGAGGTTCCACCTGGACATGCGGTGAAAGTTCTTTCCTGTGAAGTGCCAGAGCACTGGACCGGGTTGCCCAGAGGGGTGGTGGAGCCACCTCCTCTGGAGAGCTTCCAAACCCACCTGGATGTTGTGGTCCTAGGAACCTGGGTGACCCTGCTTTAAGGGACCCAGAGGTCCCTTCTAACCCCAACCGTGTTGGGATTCTGTGTAGTTTCATCATCCCTATTGTAGTCTGCACTGTAAGCAGCATTAAGTACCGCCATGTACTTAATGTCCAGCTAAGTACCTGTGTAGCAAGGGGGAAGCTGGAGTTTGCTAAAGACACTGATTTCTTGGGTATCTCACAACTGAAAAAGAAAAGGAGAAAAAGAGGCTAAGAGTTCACTGAAATGGGGAAGCCTGGTACCCAGCTTTCATGGACTCTGTGTAAGTAGTAACCCAGGTTCCAGCTTGGCAGTGAGCTCTGCCTGTGCTGTGAAGTGTGTAACTGGGACCCAGGGCTTGTTCCCAAAGCTCGTCTTTCCTGAGGCTGATTCATATCTGCCCCTATTGTTATCTCTTGTGTTCACAGGGTTGGTGGTTGTTTGAGTTTTGGGTTTTTTTGTGGTGTGTTGGTTTTTTTTTCCCCTTTTGTTAGGCTGTTTTCCTTCCTTGTTTTTAAAGAATAGCTTATCTGTATGCCCCAGAAGGGTGGGACTCGCAGGGTCACAAGTGTTGGACGCTGAGCTGAAGCCAACCTGCTGACTAGGAGAAAACAAACAGAGGTTTTCAAGCTCAAGTGCCACATTGCCTGTGCAAAGGGCACCGAGATGCACACTGCTGGGACTCTGCTGCATTCACAGCGTCTGCTTCCAGTGCTGACAGGCAAGTGTGCTTACAACATCGCCTCACCTTGGAGAGCTGCTGCTTTGGTGTTTCAGTGCTCTTCATCTGCACTGTCCTGTGCTGTGATGGAGGACATGGGGGTGCTTCTGGACATGCTGGTTCCATGTGCACCATCTTGGAGTCAGAAGATGAACCTTCAGCTGAGCCCTGCTCTGATGTGAGTGACCCAAGACTGGTCACATAATGCCTTGTCACTCTTCACCTGCCTACTCGTGTACATTTTCTGTGCATACCTGCATATTTCATTGAGTTATTGCAGAGCCTTCAGACAACTGGATTCATTCTGTCAACACAGAGTCCAGCCCTCCTGGACTGAGGCTGCAGGGGCAGGAGAGGGAAGGCACCAATTTGACTGTTTTTTGTCAGGAACCTTTGCCATGGATGATGGAGCAGACTCTCTGATGACAGTGCATCTTCTCGCCAATTCAGGACACTCCCTGCTTCTGCAGCAAACTCTAGATCGGCTTCTGGGGTGGATCTGCCCAGACATTCACCTCTTCCTGGTGTCTGAGCGAGTTACTCCACTCAGGTACTATGAGAGATACCATAAGAGAAACTCTGGCTTCCCAGGATTATCTGTTCTCCTTTTCCTACACGAGGACTTGGGAGAAGAGCGGATTTTCCAGGTCCATGAGCAATTCCAGCGCCCACCCTGGCGCTACCAGTGTGCCCAGATTGCCAACGGGCAAAACCGCCGCTGCGCCCCAGCTCAGCAGCACTTCTACAGCGTGGACGAGCAGATGCCTGTGTGGGGCATCAGGCGGGTGCACTGTGGCCCCGAGATCCTCCGCGTCACCCTCTACTGCAGCTTTGATAACTATGAAGACGCAGTGAGGCTCTATGAGATGATCCTGCAGAAGGAAGCAGTGATGCAGAAAAGCACCTTCTGTGTCTTTGTGCTGTACGCAACCCAAAGCCTTGCTGTGCAGCTCTGCTTGAAGCAGCTGCCCATCGGGGTGGCTGCTGAGCCACGGGAGTCGTCAGCCCTGCAGTTCAGGGTGCAGGAAATGGGGCAGCTGGTGCCTCTCCTGCCTAACCCATGTGTCCCCATCAGCAGGACCAGGTGGCAAACGCAAGATTACGATGGAAATATGATTCTGCTGCAGGTATGTGTCTGTGGGGCTCTGAGAAAAGAGTTTTATTACCACTCTTTTTTATTTCCAAGGAAAGCAGGACTGGTTCTAAAGGGGAATTTACATTTTTGCTTGGTTTTTTTTTGTTTTTCATTTGAGTTTGTGAATGCAGCGACTGGAATCTGCCAGGGCCGTGGTGCTATTGATAAACATAAGCACAGATCTTTGGAACGGATTTTTACTGTTAAATTACCATCATTACTACTTGCCTGGAAGGATTAATGCTTTTTTGAGCAGCCTAGTTTAACGTGTTCCCTTCCCTGTCTGAATTGAATCCTCATAGCAGCCTGTTCTTTTTCTCATAAGTCATTATGTTATGAATGGCTTTGAAAGCAGGTTTTCAGCACCCAGAACCAGATGTGTGCTCCTGTGGCCAAGAAGACAAATGAAATCCTGGGGGGTAGTAAGAAGAGTGTGACCAGCAGGTCGAGGGAGGTTTTTCTACCCCATGAGGCCACATCTGGAGTATAGTGACCAGTTCTGGGCTCCCCAGTTCAAGAGAGGCAGGGAGCTGCTGCAGAGAGTCCAACAGAGGCTACATAGATGATGAGGGGAATGGAGCATGCCTGGCAGGGAAAAGCTAAGAGACCCGTGGCTGTTTAGCCTGGGGAAGAGAAGACAGAGGGATTTTACCGATGCTTTGCAGTATCTAAAGGGTGGGGGTCAAGACGATGGGGCCTGTGCTGCTCCCTAGTGGGGCTCTGACACACTGCAAGTGATCTCAGCTGGGGGTGAGCATCTTCGGGGGATGAAGCTAGAACAATCTGTTAATGGAGTTCTCTCCAAATTTTGTTCAACAGGTTCAAGATATCTCCCAGCCCCATGAAGAAGACATTAGGCTTTCCCATCAGCAGAGTGGGAAACTCCTGCAGGACTCTGTCCCAGCTCCTCTCCCTGGAAAGCAGGGAAATCCTAGTAGGAGAAGCCAGAAGGTCAGGGATGGGAAGGGTAGACTCAAACCTGACCAACATGACAGCCTGACTCCTGAGCAAGCTGTTGGTGACCTTCACAGGCCCTCCTGCTCTTCTCATAGTTATCCAGCAGCCTGGTGCTGGTTGGACTGGGATGTTCCTTCCCTCCGCAGACAGGCCAGGAGCAGGCTGCAGGCTTCTCTCCAGGAGAGCTGCACTGGTCATCAGGCAGCAGAGACCAATGTTGACACTGGGCTGGCCGTGGTGAGCTCTGTGAGTGGCCCCTGTCCACTGAACCACTTCTCCAGGGACCTCCGGAGCAGCCTCCTCCAGCCACCAGCACCCACTGACAGGGCTGCCAGCACCCTGCCCTCCCAGGACAGGTCCCGGCTGCTGTTGGCTACAGCCAGGACTCAAGGAGCGCACAGAGCTTCGAGCTTGCAAACACCACGGACCTGCTCCACAAACAGAGCAGAGGATGAGGAGGAGGAATTCTTTATATGACTGAAACCAAGCCTGCCTGAAGGACTCATCATTGCCAAGCAATGGCTTTTGTGTGCATAGTGCCTCTTCCTCACACTCAGCTTCCCTCTGCAGCTGTGAAACACATCAGCAGTGGGTTCAACAAATAGATGCTGACCTTCCATGGGGAGATGCTGAGGAGGCTGCAAGCAAAATATGAAAAAACTCTGTCTTTACAGAGGGTTTTGTTGTTTGGTTTGGGGTTTTGATGTTCTTTTTTTCAGTGTAGAATAGATGGGAGGATTCCTGTGCATCCTGCTCCAAGATGCTCAAAAATAGCCAGTGGCATCTTCATTTGGGGTTAGAAGGTGCAGTTTGCCAATGAGCTGGATGACCCCAGCTGTGAGGGCTCATCACCCCTTGCTGGGATGTACTGGAGAAGGTAGTGGAATAGGCACAACGATTACACCCATTTTCCTCTGTGTTCCTCCTCACTTCCTCTGGTTTTGGTGTTTAAAGCCTATCAGTGTTGTCAATTTTATGCAATATGTGAAACATAACAACGGTCTTTTACAATATTTCTGGATGGAAAAAAAATCCTAGTGAGACCCTTTTCTCTAATTACCACAACGCAGAATACAAACACTAGCAGAGCACAGTCTGAGCTCTGTGCTGCGGTCAGACCTGTTGCTGCCTCTTTGCATGACAAAGTAAACCCATCGACAGGCCGGGGTGCAGTTATCAGCGGGCAATCCGTAACTGGCTTTTAATTAACAGAAGACAAGAGAAGCTAAGAGTCTTGGAGGGAGGTGCTGAGTGCTGGAGGGTAAAAAGGACAGGAGAAATGAGGTAATGGTTCAGCAGCAGATGCTGAAGTAACTCTTGTGTCCATCAGCAGTTTTCTGTTCTCAAGTGGAATTAAGTAGATCCCAAAGGGAAAGAGATGGGAAAGGCATGTCAGAGGAATGAAGGTACCAAAGAAAAGCCAAATCTGATCATGCTTACCTTTCAAAGAGCACAGCAAGGTATGTCCTCCTTAAATATAGCTGAATTCTGCTTTGCACAACAGTGTGGATTTGCTTGCAGCCTTCTCTTCGCCTTGGTTTAGTTCATAAGTCAGGTTTGACAGGTGATGGCTGCTTGTGTTGGCAACAGACCTGGCAGTGCTGGGTTAAAGGTCTCCTCCAACCAAAAGAATTCTGTGCTTCTATGATTCTTGTGATCCAAAGAGAGGCAGAGAGTGGTGGGTAGCCACCGAGCCTCCCTGAAAGGGTTCTGCCCAGTTTTAGGGATGTTTACTTGGGGCAAGCTCAGCATTTTGGGGAAGTTTCAAGGCACAGGTCAGTTGCTCTGGAGAGCCTTCCTGTCCTTCCAGCTGCTGTGGCCCTTGAGGTGATGCTCATGGATCCTTCTGAGGGGTGCAGAAAGTTGAACAGGACACTTACTTCACTGGATGCTATCCTCCCACTCTGTTTTCATAAGGTCTGTAAAAATTGGGGATTTAAATAAATCATACTATGGTATTTTATGTTTCTGAGGGTGCTTATTTAATCTTACCCAGCATGTTGGAAACTCAGCCAGGGCTTTTCAGGACTGAAGAAAATATTTGTCCAACTAGGAAAGGAATGAAGAGGAGGGCTTACAGGTGGGGCAGCACTGGGTTCACAGTGGTGTTTGTGAAAGTGGTGGACTGGGAGGTGTGAGGGGAGGGACTGGGATAGGTCAATAGTCTGTAAACATGGGGGCACAGCCCTGGCTATCAGCATGGATGGGATGGGCATGAACACAGGAACGGGGCTCCTGGGAGAAACAGCTTTAAAGAGAGATTGCATGGCTTTCTCTGCTCTTTTGTAACAAAGGGCCTATGAAGATGATGAGGAGACTGGAGCATCTCTCTGATGAGGTAAGGCTGGGAGACCTGATGCTGTTTAGCCTGCAAGGGGACCTTCTCAATGCTTATCAATATCTAAAGGGTGAGGGGCAAGAGAATGGGACCAGCCTCTCTTCAGTGGTGCCCAGCAACAGAACAAGGGGCAATGGGAACAAACTGGAACCCTGGAGGTTCCATCTGGAGATGAGGAAAAACTTTTCATGTGAGGGCCCTGGACCAGGCTGCCAAGAGAGTCTGTGGAGTCTCCTTCTCTGGAGAGATTCCAAACCCACCTGGGCATTGTAATACTGGGCAACCTGCTCTGGGTGACCCTGCAGGAGGGCTGGACTAGATGATCTCCAGAGGTGACGTCCAACCCCCATTGTGCTGGGGTTCTGTGAAAGGTACCTGAGTGTGACTGTTCAGCACAACCTCAGTTTACCTAAGCAAAAGAGGGAGCTTAAGGGGCAGAAGGTCAGTCTCTAGCAGTTGCTCACAAGAGATGGTGGTGAATGGTCTCATTCTGAAGGGAAAGACGACTCTTCTGGACTGCTGAACAGTCTGAGTGATGAAGGGGGGGGAAGTCTTGCAAGAGCAGGATGGATGCTGAGTGGAGTCAGGTGAAGCAGTAGAGCTTGCTCTGGGTTTGCTTTAGAATCACAGTCATTTTAGTTGGAAGTGGCCTTTAAGATCAGGTCCAGCCATTAACCCAGCGCTGCCAAGAACGCAGCCCACAGAAGCGGCTGCTGCTGCTTTTGTCGTTTCAGCCCCTGGTTACAGGAGCCTTTTGTCTGCGGCGAAGAGGCAGAGCGGTATTTCTGAGGGACGAGTCTCTACGGAGGAGGGGAGCACTCTGCAATGCCTGGATACAGGCACAAAGGCAGGGGATGATCCCCCACGCCTGGCACGGTGCCGCAGCACAGGCAGGCACCCAGGAAACCTCAGCCTTGGCGCACGGCCACTGGAGTCGGTGGTGACGCCGCAGGCTTGGCCTCTCGCACGGAGGAGAAGCTGGCAAGGTTGATTCTTTCGGGGAAGCAACTGCTGAACGCACTTCTCTTCCCTGAGCTTTGGGCCGAGTTCAGCTGTCATGAGTGCCTCGATAAATCCTGTCCAGCTGAGCTTTCCAGCTTGCACTGGGAGGTTTGGGAGTTTTCTGCTCTCAGCTCAGGCAGGATATTCTTTGTGTTACAGAATGAGAGGCTGGTTTGGGCTGGAAGGGACCTTTAAAGGTCATTTAGTCCAACCCTCTACAGTCTGCAGGGACATCTTAAACTCAGAGCCCCAGACAACATAACCTGGAATGTTTCCAGGGATGAGGCATCTACCACCACTCTGAATAACTTGTGCCAGTGTTTCACCGCCCTCAGTGTGAAAAGTTTCTTCCTTCTCTGCAGCTCCCCCCTTTTAGTTTAAAACCATCGCCTTGTGTCCTGTCACAGCAAGCTCTGCTAAAAGGTCTGTCCCCATCTTTCTTACAGGCTCCCTAAAGAAGCTGCAGAAAGCATCCCCAGATCCTTCTCTTTTCCAGCCTGAACAATCCCAGCTGTCTCAGCCTGTCCTCACAATAGAGGGGGTTCAGCCCTGGATAATTTTTGTGGCCCTTCTGGACCTGCTCCAACTGGTCCCTGTCTCTCCTGCACTGAGGGCTCCAGAGCTGGATGCAGCACTGCAGGTGGGTGTTGGTGCTGTGCTCTCTGCCCAGGACAGAGAACGCTTCTCAGCCGCTTGGAGACGAAAACCTTGAATGTATTAGAAATCTGCGTCGGCGAGGGGACACAAACCGCACGTCCCTGACGCACCAGCTCCTCCTGGTGCCTGCAGACGGCATCTCCCCTGCCCTTGGCCGCTGCTGCCCTTGGCCGCTGCTGCCCCGGCCTTCATCCCCCCCACCTGCCAGCGTGTGTCCCCCTCCGTTACCCTTTTAATTAACTCCCTGCATCAGTCTGGTTTTGTGTTTACTGGTTTCTCTGGGGTAGAGCTGATTTTTCCTTCTTAGTAGCTGGAATAATGCCATGGTTTGGATTCAGTCTGGGAGCAATGCTGATAGTGCACTGATGGGCTTAGTTGTTGCTGCAAGTCCAGGACTTTTCACCTTCCCGTGCTTCACTGGTGCACAGGAGCACCAGAAGCTGGAGGGGAGCATGGCCAGGAGAGCTGACCTAAACCAGCCAATGGGATATTCCACAGGATGTCATGCCCAGTACATAAACTGGGTGGAATGGGCTGGGGGAGATAGATCACTGCTCAGGCACTGGTGGGAAATTGTGTTGTGCATCCCTTGTCTTGCTTTTACTTCTCCCTCTTCTCATTATAATTAATATTATAATGCTTTACATCATTTATTAATCTTATTTTGGCACACAAGTTTTATTTCTTTCCCCCAGTTCTCCTCCCCATCCAGCAGGACAGGGAAGGTATTAGCAAGTGGCTGCATAGGCTTCATTGCCAGCTGAGGTTAACCACCACCAGCCTCCTGCCCCATATTGCACAGACCTTCATGAAGCCACCCAAAGAAACCACCCCAAGGCATTAAGTCCCCAGGATCACATGGAGTGATGGTGTTCATGTGGCTGCTGCCATGTCACTGAGGAGGTGGACACCACGACTGGGGGTAGCCCCCATCACACTCTGCCTTTAGCAGCATCAGGTCTCCAAACCCAGCCATGGTCCAGTGCATCTGAGCTCCTTCAGGAGATCCTCATCAGCCTCTTCAGTTCCACCACCTGCCAGTAACTGAGGCTTTTAATCCTCATTTCCATTAACGTTAAACTCACCTGATAGAGAAGAAAACAACAGAGAGGCCAACAACAAAGAAAGCAAATTTACCACTTGTTCATTCATTTTCTCTGCCAGCAAACTAGTTAATTAAGGAGATCTGTCATGGAAGTGACAGGGAAAAACAGAGTCTTTCCTTAATGTGTTTTATTGTTTTCATGGTAGCCTCAGACTTGGATGCTCTGCGTGGTGCCCTGTCTGCTGAGGGTACAGGGAAATGAAGGAATGATGCCACATGCTCCTTACAAAGAGGTTTTGCTTAAAACAACTCTGCAGCAGATCAGCTTTTTAGCTGTAATAACAGGGGGGAGGTAAAGTAATAGTTTTAACAGGGGGTGATTTAATTGCAAAGGTTAAAACCATTGATTTCTCCTGGCCCATCTGGATTGAACATTCAGCTGTCCTACATTTCACAGCACAAACAGGGCTCACACTGAGTTTGTGATGGTGTCTGGAAGGAAAAAACCAGCATGTTGGGAAGCAGTTGGTGCAAGTCTGGGGTCCTGGCTGCTGTCTGGGGGCAGTGATGATGCTGTCTGGGGGCACTGAGTTTTTCAGCCTTCTCTTTGGGTGCAATTGCATTGCAGTTTGCTGTGCTGCTCTTCCCACATTTAATAATTTGAGAGGTTTTGAGAGGTTTCTATCTCCCATGGAGCACTTGCATTAATATTCCAGCTCAGGATCTTGGTTCTGTTGCTGATTACAGGCAAGGGCAGATCTGATTCTTATTGGTGTGAATTAATATTCTTCAAGAGTCCCCAAAGCTTTCTTCTCTCCTATCACCCTCCTTCAGGCACCAGCAGCCTGGCTATGCCAGGAGGTGATTAGGTTTGTAAATGTGTTCCTGCAGACACTTGGTGACACCATTAGTTTTCTCATCTCACTTGTGCAGTTGAAATTGTGACAGCTTTGCCTCTTTAATTGGGGTTACTTCAAGTTGCATCTCAGCATCAGAAGGAGCCTTAGAGGGTGCAGGCATGGAGCAGGCAAGACCTGCTGGGGCTTTTTGCTGTCACATCAGGTTAAGAGATTGATCCTCACCTTCCAAAACTGGGAGATAGGACAAGAGATGCTCTGACAACTGATGCAGGTGGGAAGATGTCCACCTGCTGTTGACACAGCTAAGATTAAGCACCTTGGCATGGAGGAAGAGGAGGAAGCCCCTCCTTGTGCTCCTCTTTCCTTAGATTTGGTCAGAGAGACGGAGGGGAAAGGAGGAATCCCAACCCTGGTGCTGATGTGTCACTTGCATCCTTTGTGTTACTGTCTGTGACGTGCTGGGATCATCCCTGGTGAGGGTGGTGGAAACAGGTGCAGGTCCTGCATCCTGCCCCTACATTCAGGTGTCTGGGGTGGGAAGGGTGTAGGTAGAGTTGACTCCTTGATAGGGGTTTGCTCTGTGCCTGATCCACCTCTGTCTCTTCTTTAACATGGTGGCAGTGAGTGTTCCTGCTGGGCTGAGGGGACCAAAGGTCTCTGCAGAGCTCCATGAAGCCCCACATCACCCCTGATCCCTGCACAGCATGGAAATGCCCTGAAGCACACATTAGTCTACTGTCTGGGTCCCAACTTCATATTCCAGCACCACCACTTCTCTTTCTTTTTTCTTTCCCTCACAGTCTCACAGATGATGCTCATTGGGTCTTGTGGTTGGTGTGCAGGAGAAGGTCCAACTGGGAGCTGCAGTGTTGGGGCAGAATGATGGGCAAAGGGCATTTCTGCAGTGCTCCCAGGAGGAGGGAATGGGTGACTGACTTGGGAGGGAGCTCAGCCAGTGTCTGAGCATCAATAAGGATAAAACTTATGTGAACAGCAGTCTCTGCAGTGCCATCTGCCAGTGTTGTGCTGCTTGGTCTGAGGCTGCAGACACAGAAGGGTTGTCATCACAAAGTCCACCATTCTCATGGTCTTCAAGGAATTAACTAATCAGGTGCCTGGGCCATAAATCTTTGTGACCCTTTCTCTAAGTTGGCTGCAACCCTGCCTGACTGCTGCCCATCCTAATGGTTGTCCCCAGCTGTTCCTTGCTCTGAGCTGAGTCTATCCCTGATTCCATTGCCTGTGGGGGGAAGTTAAGGCTGGTTTAGGGGAAAGAGGGACAGTTTGAGAGTGGGGAGGCCACAGAGGACAGCCCCATAGTGCTGGGAGCAGGGCTGCTGGAGCTGGGCTCCTCTGGAGATTGGGCTGCTGGGGCAAGGACACTGGATCTCATGAGCCTGTGCTCTCTCCAGCTTGGTACCACTGCGTGCCAGGCTGTTTTGTCCAGTGATGCTCCAAGCTAGGAAGCACAAACCCTGGGGACAGTGGCTGGGTGCTATGCCCTGCTCCCTACATGGGCAGCGGCCTTCTCTTGTCTGAAGTAGAGAGAGATGCCTGAGCTGTGGGGTCCCATGTTGCCTTTTGCATCTGAAACTTCCCTGGCTTGGAGGGGAAGCACTGTTGGTATTTTCACTTTGCTAGAACTGGCTTGAAATACCCCTGGGATTCTCAGCTGAAATAAGGAAAGGAAAAACTCCCGGGACAACACAAGAGATGTCATTCTGAGCATGTAGGAAGTACAAAGGGAATGTTTTGGCCATCCCAGCAGATGGAAGCTTTGTTTCCAGCCTGGCAGTGGATCTAAGCAGCAGGATCCTGGTTGTGTTGATCTCCCTCCCTTATTTGTGGGTCGTGTTAGATGGAAACACCCTTGCTGGGTGACCACGTGTTGGGAACAGCATCAAGAGCAGCTTCCTTTGAATGTAACTGTGGGGAAACCAGTAATGGTTACTGGGATGGCTGCAAGTAACTGGGATGAAGTAAAGGAGCATTATGAAACCTTGTGCTGTAGATCAAATTCAGCGTGGCACAGCATTGATATTCCACTTCCCAGGGGCTTCAACAGATTGTTGTGTTGGCTAACATTGCCTCCTGCCAGTCCAGGGAGTACTTAAAAATGTAGCTGTGCTTTCTAGAAGTGAGTTGAATTGCTGGAGGATGACTAATCAAACTAGTTCTGGCACCATTAGAAGTCTTTCTTGATCAGACACCCATCACTGATGCCTGGGCTCCACTGAGGGTCCTGCTGGGTTCCCATTGGGCTTGGTGGGGATGGTTTGGCCATTGGCTGCTTTCACCTGTAGTTCAGTAGCTTCACTCTGAGGAGGGCACTGGATTCCCAGCCCCACAGTCTGGCTCCCCAAAATTTGCCACCCCAACCTAAGCCAGGCTGTGAGGCTCTCCAGCCTGTCCACATAATCTGGGAGACCAGAGAAAGGGGTGGGATAGGAACAGAGCTTCCTGACAATTTCACTGTTCTTTCTCTCAATTGAATTCAGAGCCACTGGGCTTTGTGCAGGGAACAGCTGACTGCAGAAGTGCCTCATGGTGATGTCTATCAGATATTCTTCTCAGACAAGACCATTCTGTGTCACAAGAAATGTTGCAAGTATTATTTTTTTGTTGCAAATGAGAATGCAACCAGATTCTTGAGAGGTTTAGACTTCCCAGAAACACAGAGCCCTGAGCACCCCTAGCTACAGCTCTCTGCCAGCCTGCATAAGCTGCTGAGCCACATCGTTCTGCAGCACATGGCGTAAGGTGCTCAAGCACTTGAGACTGTACTCAAGTGTTTTCTGTTAAGGAAGAGCAAACCTTTTACTTCTTGAAGCAGTTTGGAGATTTGTGCTTCTTCATTTCATTGTTCCCTTCCAGCTTCCATTCATTCTGGTAACAACAACTGTTGTGCTTGCAAGTTTTAAGTGATGACAGGCCAAGTGCCTCCCCAGCGTTTCATCTCTTCCTGTGCCAGTGTGCTGGCTTTGCCTGCCTTCAGCAGCGCCAAGGGCTTTGTCTTCCTTACTCCACTTGATGTGGCACCGAGATGTGGACAAGCCCTATCTAGTACCATGCTGGCTGGGGTACACAGTCGCTGTGCTTCGAGTTACCCCTCATTTGGTCTACAGTTTGCAGGCATCTGAGTGGGTACTCAGCTCAGATGTTAGTCTCCCAACACGGTGGGAGCTGCAGATCATCTAGACCAATCCCCCTGTTACAAGCAGGATCACCCACAGCAGGTTGCCCAGGATCACAGCATCCAGGCAGGTTTAGAATCTCTCCAGAGAAGGAGAATCCACAACCTCTCTGGGCACCCTCATCCAGTGCTCCATCACCCTCACAGGAAAGAATTTGTTCCTCCTGTTCAGATGGAACCTCCTGGGTTTCAGTTTGTGCCCATTGCCCCTTGACCTGTTGTTGGACACCATTGAAAAGCATCTGGTCCCATCCTCTTGCTTCCTGCCCTTTAAATATTGACAAGCTTTGAGAAGATCCCCTCTCAGACTTCTCCAGGCCAAGCAGCCACAGGTCTCTCAGCCTTTCTTTGTCAGAGAGGTCATCTTCATAGCCTCTGTCAGGCTCTCTCCAGTAGCTCCCTGCCTGTCTTCATCCTTGCTGTCCTTCATGCTCCTTCTGTGCCCTTTATTGTGTTTGGTTTCTGGGTTGAGTTTGGAGGAAAAGTGCTGCCAATGCATTGGTGGGAGCAGGAGGCGTGCAGGTGGGGAGGTCACCAGGAGCAGATGGTGGTGAAAGGACATTCCATGGGCTGAAACTGGCCCTTCTCCACGCACCGGAGCAGGGTGGCCACGGCACCAGCGCCATGCCGGGAGCGGCTGCTGCTCCTCGCTGCCCGCAAGTGCCGTCAGCACAGCCTGTTCCCGCGGCGTCCAGCCGGGGTGGGGGGCACGCTCGGAACAAACGCAGCAGCCACCGTGACCGAAGACACAGCCAGGAGCAGAGAGCTCCGAGGCTTCAGGTTTCAGGGTGGGAGCTGCCGAGTCAGAGGCTGATGTCAGCCCGCGGCCCCCCGCAATCCCAGACAGCCCTGTCACGGCCGGCTGAGCTACTGAATTCACCACTGATGTGGGAAACCCTGTCCCGAAGAAAACCTTCTGCACCCTGCCAAGAAAAGAGGGAGGAGAGGAAGGAAGGAGGACTCATAAAATGCTTTTCTCCAGTGCCTTGCAGGTTCAGAGCCCTTGTCCCACTTGCCTGGCATCTGAGTTTAACTCCAGCTGTTTGATTCATGAGGGTGTGTCTCAGAACCTTTGGAAGCAAGCAGACTGCTTCCAGAGCTGTGCTCCCCAGGGAAGGAAGCAGGGGGACTGCCTGCCCCCCAAAGTGGTGGCAGCATTGGCTGGCCAGGTGCCACAGCAGAACAGGAATGGGATGGGTTTTTTCCATCTGTGTCTTGAATCGTGGAATCACAGAATGGGTTGGGTTGGAAGGAACCTAAAAGATCATGTAGTTCCAACCCCACTGCCATGGGCAGGGACATCTTCAACCAGACCAGGTTGCTCAAAGTGGCATCCAACCTGATCCTGAACACTTTCAGGGACAGGACATCCACAGCTTCTCTGGACAACCTGTTCTACCGTCTCACCACCTCCGCAGCAAAGGATTACTTCATTACGTGTAACCTTAATCTCCTTTCTTTCAGTTTAAAGCCATTACACCTTGACAAGGGACAAGCAGCTTTTCTTGATTCCAGTCTCATCTTGAGATTGATGGACTCGTGTTTTCCATGTTCTTCTGTGCTTTCATGGTAGAA
The DNA here is from genome assembly GCF_014839835.1 of Dryobates pubescens. Lineage (NCBI taxonomy): Eukaryota > Metazoa > Chordata > Aves > Piciformes > Picidae > Dryobates > Dryobates pubescens. The sequence continues at coordinate 8,935,209 of NC_071643.1, forward strand.
GCAATGACAAGCCTCAGATCATCATCAAAATCTGAGGTCAAGCTTTTTGTGTAGGCAGTTGTTGATAGAATAGAATAGAATTAACCAGGTTGGAAAAGACCTTTCAGCTCATTGAGTCCAACCTATCATCCAACACTATCTAATCAACTAAACCATGGCACCAAGCATGCATCCAGTCTCTTCTTAAACACCTCCAGTGATGGTGACTCCACCACCTCCCTGGGCAGTCCATTATGAACACACTTGGGAAATACTGTAAAGCCAATGCTGAATGGAGATCTCCTCTCTCCATACACTTGACAGAAACCTTGGACCTCCAAGAGGTGTGTGAAGATGGTGTTGGTGGCCCCCCATGAGCAGCTGATCCATGGTGCATGGAGCAGGCAAGCTCCTGGATCCTTGACTGAATGTCTCAGTTCTAGGTAGGATTTGTCTGCAAGAGGATCTTTCATGGTTTGGATTCAATACATAGTTACTGTTTGGAGGGTGAGAAGATTTGTTCTCTTTCTCCTTTGTGTTCCATCTTGCTTGCCCTAGGCACAGAAATGCAAGTTGACAGCCCCAGCCTGTGCATTCATTATCATCAATCATAGAATCATGAAGGTTGGAAGAATCCTCCAAGATCACTGAGTCCAACCATTAACCTAACTCTGTCAAGTCATCTGCTAAACCTCAGCACTGCATCTACACAGCTTCAAGGGATGGTGAGTCCATGAGTTCCCTGTGGTGCCTGGTTCACTCTTTCAGTGAAGAAATTTTTCCTGATGTCCAACCTAAATCTCTCCTGGCACAACCTGGGGCCATTTCCTTTTGTCCTATTGTTTGTTATCTGGGAGAAGAGACTGACCTCCACCTCCCTCCAATCTCCTTTCAGGGAGTTGTAGAGTAAGAAGGTCTCCTTCTCAGCCTCCTTTTCTCCAGAGTAAACAACCCCTGTTCCCTTAGCCACCTCTCAGAATCTTGTGTTCTGAGCCCTTTAGCAGCTTTTTTGCCCTCCTTTGGGCACTCTCCAGCATCTCATTGCCCTTTTGGACTGGAAAGCTCAAAACAGAACCCAGTATTTGAGGTGTGGCCTCAGAAGTGCCAAGTACAAGCAGATAATCTCTGACCTGGCCCTGCTGGCCATACTGTTCCTGATACAGGCCAGGATGCTGTTGGCTTCTTGGCTGGCTCACATTCAGCTGCCTGTTGACCAATACCCCCACATCCTCTTCTGGGCAGTTTCCAGCCACTCTGCCCCAGGCCTGGGGCACTGCAGGGGGTAGTGGTGACCCAAGCACAGGACCAGCCACTAATGCTCCAGTGGTTTTACTGGAGAGAGAATTGCACTGTGCTGCTGACAGTAATGGGGAAGGAGATGCTATGAGCAGGCAGCAGCCCCTTTCAACATCCACCACATCTTGGCCAGTTCTGAAAGCCAAAGCAGTCACCCATTGTATGCTCTCAAAGCTATTTGTCCTTAATCTGAAACTGCAATAATAAGAAGAATGTTGTTGGTGCAGAGGATGTGTGGGAGAAACCAACTGCCCTGAAAGTTTCCTATAAGGCTTTGCCAAACTTGAAGTGATTTCCCACCCCCACCCCCCCCTTCTTTTTTTCTTCTTCCTTCCTTGTTTTTCTTTTCAGTGTGTGTGACTGAAAGCCATTTCTCACAGTGGTAGATAGCAGCTCCAGCTGTGTCATGTCAAAGTCAAGCACAGGACCAGGCTCTGAAGGCAGCATGGCTCTAAGCGACGTCTTTCTGTAAGGCATGTAGCAGGCAGCAGGGTAATTTCCCCCCAGATGGGATTGCCCTTAGGTTCAGCAAGGAGTGAGCAGAGTGGACCTGTCCTCTGAGCCCAGCTGTGCCCAGCTTCTGCACATCTGCAGCCTACAGAGCTCAGCTGGGCTCAGCCTTTCCCAGCAAACCCTCATTCATCCAGCATGGAGCCAGGGAAGGTGCTCATCTTGCTGGAAAGGAGGGAGCACCAAAGAGGTGGTAGGTTGAAGCTTGGTTAGCCCTGTCAGGGGTTAGCAGTTGTCAGGGGATAGGGCTGGGCTGGCCACCAGATGAGTGACAGGTGCTCACTATGAAGCCTTCTGCTTTCCCAAAGGGGAGAGAGAAAAGGAATAAAGGAGAGACGCTGACTGGCTGGGAAAGAAACTAAACCAGCCTGAATGGAAATAACAACAATAACATGAAATAGATACAAATAGATACAAACCCACATCAAACACAATCCCTAATGGCAGGGAAGCAACAGTTGCCACTGATACTGTGGGCAGGTGCAGGGAAGTCTCAGGCTCGGCTCTGTGGCAGATGCACACTGGATTCAGGAACACTTGGATTGGGATCAGAGGCAGAACAAAGGTCCTGGAAGACCTTCACCAAAGAAGCTTTAGTCCCTCAGCTTTACAGTGAATATGATGGCCATGGAATGGGCAATCCCTTGTTGATCAGTATAGGGTCACCTACCCTGTCCATTCCTCCTTGCAGGTGCCGCCTCTTACTCACTGCATTCCTCAGTGTGGTACACAAGATTTAGCAGTGCCCTTGGTCTGCACCCCAACCCTTGGCAGCAACTCTGAACACCAGTGTTCTCACTGCTAGAAGCAGGCACTGTCTGTGAGAACATGCTGTAAACTTCAGAAAGTGCCATCACTGAGAAGAGACTGAGCTGAGAAGTCAAATCTCTCAACAGAATGAGTTCTGTTCCAGCTCCAACCAGAACAGGATGCAATGCCAAAGAGGTGGCAGGTTGAAGCTTGGGTAGCTCTGCGGGTCCTTTGAGGTCTCAGCTGCATAAATGCAATTTAATGCCTGGAAACCCAGCATGTTCATAGGTGTACAGAGGAGGAATGGGAAGGCTGGCGGGGTGCAGAGTGTGCCCTGGGCTCCAGTGGCCCCCAGGACCTGGCACAAAATTGATGAGGTCATTATAGGCGCAGCCGTACGGTCATGGTTGAGGAGATGCTGTCGTCCCCAGCCTTTCCCCCAGGGCCTCCAGCCTCTCCAGGAAATTGTCCAGTGGAGTGTCATTTCTCACGCTTATTCTTAGCCTGATGGTGCGTGGTTGGCTTGGGGTTTGGAAGCTGGATGAAAGTCATTTTAATGAGCTTAAAAATCCAGTCATCTGGATGTGGTTCATTGAGTTGTTTTCTCTTCGTCGACATTTCAGTGGTGGGCATTGTGAGCACTAGGGCTGGAGTGATCTCAACCTCTCTGCCAGGTAGGCACATAGCATTATTTCTGTTTTGTTCAGAGGGAAATGAAAATGCAGGGGTTTTATACAGCTTGCCCAAGAATCCTCTTAATACAAACCAGATTTTTCATCACTTAATTTTCCACACTAACCGCAACGACATCCTTCTTCCTTACTCCTCCTCTTGTACCCAGCAGAACTTTGCACTCACAGTTTGTTTTTCTTGGGCATGGCCCTGGTAAGAGATTTCTCTGAACAATGGCCAATTCACTACCTATTGTTCAGTGGTAATGAGCTGGCTAAACATAAATTCAACAGTAGGCTAAGAGGTTACACATGAATAGGCATCCAGAGGTCTGAACCCTGTGGCTGGTGGTGAAAGAAATCTGCATTGTTGTTGGGAAAGAATAATGAGGAGAATTAGAAAGAGGATGGATGCAGATGCATGGTATAAGTGTAAGCTGCAGTGGTACTCAAGATGAGTTCCACTGGTCTCTTCCTGCTGTACCATCACTCACTGATCCAGGCTTCGTAATTCCCACGTCCACATGCGGGTGCAGGTGGAGGTTATTCCTAGACTCCTTCCAGGTGACAAAACCCAGCTGCTGATCCAGCTGTGATGGACATTGGGAATACAGAAATCTCAGAGTAATTTGGGTTGGAATGTGCCTTTGAATGTCATCTAGTCCAACCCCACTGCAGTCAACAGGGACATCATCGACTAAACTGGGTTGCTCAGAGCCCTGTCCAACCAGAGCTGGCATCTTTCCAGGGATGGGACATCTACTCTGTTGGTATCTATGACTGCCTCCATGCACCTGTTGTGCTGCTGGTTCTGCAGAGCAGACCTGATCACTGATGCTGTTGACAATAATTCTCTCCTGGGGTCATAGGTTAGCGCAGTTTTGGGTTGCTTTTCAATCGGTTTGGTTTTGTTTCAATTTCTGTTTGCCTTCCTTGCTGCTGGGTCTCCTCTGCACTTGCTCTTTCATAGTCATTTTGCTCGGGGCTGTATTCTGAGAAAAACTAGGACATAGGCACTGCCTTCAGTAGATGTTATGCCTGGAAGGTGGCCCAGTGCTGTAAGAAATGCTTCTGACTGAGCAACTGAAGCCAAAAATTAAAAAGTTCTGATAGCCTTCCAGTTAAAACATGGGAGTACCTCATGCAGTTCCAGGCTGGCTTAGCCTGTGTCATCACAACACCAGAAAAAAAGAAAGAGAAGGTGGATCCAGAGTACTGCTGCTCCCAGGAGATTGCTGGTTATACAAACAATCACTTGCATTAGGAGTTTCCAGAGATAGCCTAAAGCCACACCTTCTGTTGTGCCTATGTGCTTGGCTCACCCAGCTGGCAGACAGGCCACCCTTCCTCTACAGGACTGATGTGCAAAGCACATTGCTGCAGGCTCAGCATTTATTGGGAGACAACAACTTATCCTGATGGGGGTGGTTTCAGATGTAATGTTCTGCTCTGCTTTCTGCATCCTTATTTGTTCTCTTCCATGCCTGTTTCCCAGACTGATAAGATCTCAGCAGCCCAACCTCAGCAACAAGAACTGGATTTAGCCCACTCTCTTCCCAAGGCCCCTGCTATAAGAAGCAGCCATTAGCTCCTCCTCGCCGGGCGGAGGAGCTCCCTGGGAGAGCTGCTCCACACGGATCACGCTCCAGCAGCGAGGCTGGAACGGGCCATCTGTGAAGGCAAGTAGCTGAGTGATGGAAATGTTCAGGGAGATATGGTTGTGCCTTTTAAGCCCTCATCTGGGCCACACAGAAGGTCTAATGTTTGCACAAATCAAATACAATGAAATATCATTTCTTTTAGCCCACGTTCAGAGGGTGTGGTGTTCACTACATCCAAATTAGAGAGTTACAGCGCATGCAGTAACTTACTGCAGAGCTCTGGGTTTGATCCAAGAGCTGGAAATACCCACCTGGAATAACAGGGATCAAGGTGGGTAAAGGCAACGGCAGGAGGACCTGTGTTTAATTGGGATTTGTTATGGGTGACTTTAATGATCAAACCAGCCATGCTCCAGCATGCTGTTGTCACTGTGACTTCTTTTGGGTCTTCTGCTGCATATTTGTGAAGTTCTTCATTCAACATGACTCTGACCTGCTGGTGGTACCACTAAGTGATGGGTTGGACATTGATCTTTTATTGCCTAGTGCTGAACAGGCACTCTTTTATCATCCCAGCTGAGGTATTCTTAGAATGTTGCTGAATTAAATACGAGCTTATCAGCACAACTTCATTTTTATTGTGTTTGTGCATTAAATTTAGCCTTCAGACAATGGTGAACTCATCACTGTGCTATGGAGTTACCCCTGTTCTTTGTCTTGTACTCGTCTAAACAGAGCCATCTGTGAAGTATTTGTCTGGAGGCATGAAAGCCCCCCATAAACTGAGGCACATCCGAACTCTATAGGACTCGTGCACTAATTTGCTTGTTTTCCATCTAAACAAAGGGTCTCAAGGACTCACAACCACGGTCAGAACCATCTTGATCCAATTTGTGACAGAGTTTTGCATGACTGTGCAGATGCTTTATGTGTGTTTGGAAGAAGAGGGGTCAAACCCTTTATCTAGGCCTACGATTTCTGGCCAAAACCCTGATGTTTTTAATCCCTTTTGAACATGAATCTTCTGAAAGCTTATTTTGATTTATTAAGCTCATTGTTTGAACACAGCAACACAATCTGGAACTGTGACCTTCATTCAGCAAACTGCATACTCAAGCATTTCTGCTCTGAATACTTTGAGTGCAAAGTGTGTGAAGGACTCTGATGTACACAACAAGGATCTTCAGAGACACAGGTAAGCCTATGCATCTCTCAGAATTCCAGCACAGTAGTGGCTGGAAGTGATCACCTATTTCAACCTCCCTGCTAATGGTCACCCACAGGAAGTTGTCCAGGATCACAATACCCAGATGGGTTTGGAATGTCTCCAGAGTTGGAGACTCCACAACCTCTCTGAGCAGGGCTCCAGCACCCTCATAGGGATGGATTTTCCCCCTCATGCTCCTGTGGAACCTCCTAGGTTCTAATTTGTGCCCATTGCCCCTTGTCTTGTTGCTGGGCACCACTTAAAAGAGCCTGACCCCATCTCTTGACATCCATCCTTTAGATAATGATAAGCATCTATTTATAAGCATCTTCCTCTGCAGTGTTTGGATATGGTTGGTTCTTGTGGTTTGCACAGGGCAGTGGGACCTGCACCCTGCAGTTATACAATAGAGCTCTGATGAAGGGCTCTGGTTGTACTTACAGACCTTCTCATGGCTGAGGAGCCCCAGCTGGGCCAGCATCATGTGAGACTTTCTGTTCTGGACCAGCACTGGCATGGGTTGAGCTTACCTGAAGACCATGATAGGTCACTGTGGTGCACCTATCGCCATGGTTGCTGACTGACAACAGCCACATTTCGGTGGGGGTCACCTCATGCAGTTTCATGAAGCAATCCTCTGTTTCTCCAAGACAGCCCTGGAGATCATCGCTTCCTACGGGAGTTAGGAACGTGTGGTGCCACAGCATCAGTACAGCTGTCACTCCCCATGTGTCCCATGGTGGTGTCTGAGGAGTTTCCAGCACAGAGGGAAGGACACCACCTGAGAGCCTTGCAGTGAATTTCCTCAGTGAATGCTGGGGTGAATAATGCTCTCTGCAGCGCTCCGCAGCCTGCGTGACGCAGCAGCAGACGTCTGGTTTGTTCCTCCTCCCTTCCGATTACTCACAGAGTCACTGACTCATTCACATCTTGCTGCCCAGCGGTCTTCCAACTTTGCTGCCTCAAAGAAAGGGCCTCTGATGAAAGTGCATGGGCTTCAAAAGGTGCTGGAGAGTCCCTGCTGCCAAGCAGCACTAAAGGTCAACCATCTCCCGAGCTGCATCCCCAGCAGCGTGGCCAGCGGGTAAAGCAAGAGGATTCTGCTGCTCTGCTCTTGTGAGACCTCAGCTGCTCTGCTGTGTACATCTCTGGAGTCCTCAGCACAGGAGACACATGGCCTCAGAGTGGGTCTAGAGGAGGCCACAGAAATGATCTATGGGCTGGAACCCCTCTGCTGTGAGGACAGGCTGAGAGAATTGGGGTGGTTCAGTCTGGAGAAGAGAAATCTCCAAGGAGAGCTTATTGTGGTGTCTCAGTACTTAAAAGGGGACTGTGAGAAAGGTGGAGATGGACTTTTTAGCAGGGCCTGTCGTAACAGGACAAGGACCAAGGATTTTAGACTGAAAGAGGGAGAATTAAACTAGATAGAAATGTTTACACTGAGCATTTGGAGATACTGGCCCACATCAACCAGAAAGATGGTAGATCCTTGGAAACATTCCAGGTCAGCTGCTCTACTTTAAGGTGCCCCTGCTCTCTGCAGGTAGGTGGGGTGGGCTAGATGAGATGAGCTTTAAAAGATCCTTTCCAGCCCAAACCATTCTGTGATTACATGATTGGTCTGCAAGCTGTGTGTTGGAGAAGGAAGCCCATGGAATCAATAATGGAAGCCCATAAACAGCCTTGTGTGCAGCAAACATCAAAGCCCTCCGTTTTGTTAGGAAAAAAGCCTTTGTCCAGGGCCAGTATCCTACCCTCCCATCTTGGAACACTGCTGCTGAGCAGATGTTTAGTCAAATGTGACTAACCTCTGTTTCACAGGCTCTGGCTTTTCCTCTGCTCTGGGCCTAACCCAAGGCTCACGAACCTGTGACGGGACGCCTCCATGGTACGTGAGGGCTTTGTGATATTTTCAAAGCTCCAAGATTGTTCATGTAAATATTGGGAAGTGGTTCTCAAGTGTCTCTCACTGTGTTCTGAGCACTGTTCACTTCCACACTTTGAAAAAGCATCAGATGCAGACATGAGTCAAAACCGTGGAGTGAAACCTGGGAATGGGGAAGGAAAGAATCAAAGACCGCTACTCGTGTTATGTCTTGAACCTGTTCCTTCATCTCTCTTCTTTAGAGAAACCTCAGTGAGTATCACAGAGGCAGCTGTTTCAGATGTGAGCCAATGGTGTTATGTGCTGACTTCAGGAAAATGACATTTTGGCCCTTCGTGCCCTTTCCCACCTGCTGTAACTGTGGTTTTGATTAGGGGCTATTTGCTGTGGGTTTTAATTATCAACCTTTACTAATCCTGACGTGGCTTTGCTACCTCAACAGAACGGGTTTTGCATGAAAGCTGCCTCCAGGGTGAGCTCCTTGGGCTCTGTGCATGATAGCCAGAGAGGCAGCAGGTCTCGTGGTCTTTCCTCTGGTCTCTATTCAAGGCAAGTGGAGCCAGCTGTTTGGTGGCATGGGGACAGTTGCTGCCTTTGGTTCCCAGTGACACTGAGTTATGCAGGTAAGTGTTCTTAAAAGTCCTTTTTCACTCACACACAGAATGCTCTGGTGGGTGGAAGTGGCTCTGAAGGAAGCTCTGTATCCAGACTTGGATTCATCTCTGTTACAATCTGAGCTACCTAATTGCCAGGACTGAGAGATCCTCAGCTGGATGGAGACTGAGACAGTCTGGGACAGATGTTGCATTTCATGCCTCAGTTGCCTTCTCATCAACACACAGCAGCACAGCAGGGCTGGCTTGGGCCCAGAGCTTGTCAGGGACATTTCTCTTTTAATCCATAAATGTAGGGCATTTGTCAGGTTTGCTCAATTTTCACTTATCTCATGGTGTCTGCTGTGACCTCTTTGAAGTGATAGTATTGTTTGATGTCCCTTTGACAATTGTCCAACTTGGAGGTGCCTGCTGGACATGGACAGAGAAAACCTGGGCTATTTCAGCATATAACTTCAATGCCTAAATTTCTCCTATCACTTCTGTAACTCATCTCTAAAATCCTTCAGTATTTCCACTTTGTTCTACACCCTCTCCTGCCAACCAGATGCCTTTTTTTTTGTTTGCCCTTTAATAACAAAGCTTAGATGCCAGCAGAAGGCTTGTGTGTAGCCTCAGCAAGTTCTGGGGCTGTAGGAGTACCTGAATTATTCTACACCCATCTATCAAAGTCCTTAAACTCTTTGCTATTGTATATGGACACCAGAAGGCACCCTAAACTGCTGCCTTTTCTGTAGAGAGAACTTTTGGGGTGGGAGGTATGTGCCTTTTTGAACCACTGCTGCATCTTGCAGAACTGCAGTCTTCCTGGCAGAGCAGAGCTGCATGCAGGAGCTCACACCATGAGATGATGACGAGAGCCCTCGGCTGCCCTGTGTGTTTCTCCCTGGAGATGAAGATCTGCACCACGAAGCCGGCTGGTACTTCCAGGTGAGCTGAGAGAAGGTTTAGCAGGTCAATAAACAGCTGCCTGTTGGTGAAACTTGGGGTGGAGATCTTTGTGGTGGAGAATGAATCACAAAGCTGTGGGCTACCCAGTGTTCTAGTCTAAGAAAACAAACAATTTGTGGCCAATCTGGACAAACAGTGATTTCTTGGGGTGTTTTTTTGGAGCAGGACTTGTTCTGAGCCAATGATGACAGCATGTCTCATCTCAGGTTGTTATAAGAAGTCCTAAATTCAGTTCAACCTTCTTAATAGACTGCCCACTCATCTGCTAGGAACAGAGATGATAGTAGATGCTTTGTGCTGTTTCTTCCCCCCAGTATTTCATGTAACAGTACTGGCACTGATGGCTTGCACTGGTGAGTCCTAAATCCAGACCGTAGAAGCAATGTCCTGTCGGCAGTGATGCTAGGATGTGAAAGGCTGGTTGTTGCTCTCCTGGCAAGCTCTCTCAGATTTCTTGGTCTCTGTACAACCCTATGCCCACAAGACCAAGTGATGCCTCTTCGACACACGGGGCTGTACCAGGCAGTGAGGACCCAAGGGGACCCAAGCTGTGGACCCTGCCCCCTTCCTCAGCAGCCCCAAGCCACCACAGGGCAGAGGTAAGCTAACCTCAGGAGCATCAGGCCCCTCTCTTGTTCTCAGGTGGTGTTTTGGTGTGGACCAAAACACCCACGTTGTGCAATACCAAAGCTTGCAGACAACACCACTGAAAGATGATCTCCATGTACCTGTCTGTTGACTGATTTTTGTTCCTCTGGGACAGATAAAGCTGTCTTGTAGGTCTGGCCTGCTGTTTCAGAGGAGGATAGAGCCATCAGTATCTGTTTGGTTTCCACTGACATGAATTTACCTGTATCATATGAAGAAGGAACCCTTTGTGCACCCCTGATATTAACCACAGTAGGATAAGGCATTAGTTTTGCTCCTCTCTACTTCCAGGCAGGAGGAGTGGCTGAAGCAGCTGAAATTGTTTAGCTTGGAGAAAAGAAGGCTCAGGGGAGACCTCCTTGCTCTCTATAACTACCTAAAAGGAGGTTGGATCAAGGTGTGGGTCAGTCTCTTCTCCCAAGTAACAAGTTGTGCTTCAAGTTGTGCCAGGAGAGGTTTAGGTTGGCCATGAGGAACAATTTCTTCCTCAAAAGGGTTGTCAAGACCTGGAACAGGCTGCCCAGGAAGTGGTGGAGTCACCATCCCTGGAGGGATTTAAAAAACATAGTGATGTGGTGCTGAGGGACGTGGTCTAGTGATGACCTGACAGTGCTGGGTTAATGGCTGGACCTGGTGATCTAAAAGATCTTTTCCAACCAAAACAATTCTATGATTCCACGAGGGTTTCTGTGTGTGGGCAGAAGGAAAGCAGGTTTGAGGAGTCCATCCTCAGGTCCACACGTTGGGATGCACACTACTGCCTCACCCCTGTTGTAGGGCACCACATCAGCCAGTGTCACACACAGCTCCATTTCTGTCCCCGTGTCTTCCCTAAGAAGGCTCTCGATCGCAGCACTGACATTAAGAATCAGGAGACGTGGTTTACAGCTCGGCAGCCATGGAAGCTGTGGCTTGACCACTGTGGTGAGGGGCAGCACATCCTCCCTTCTGCCGTTTAAAATAGGTTGATGTGAACACAGGAACAAATTAAGGCAGTGTGGGTGTTTAAACTTTCAGCATGATTGATCTCCTCTCAGAGAGAGGCAGATGGCACCGTGATGAGTTCCAGATCCTTTCAATTGAGCATCTCCAGGGAAAGCTTTATGGACCAGGCTGGGGGCAGGGTGCTCCTAATTGAATTATTTTTCCAGAAATAATGTAGGACTGCAAATTAAATCCTCTTGGCTGATAAACCAGAGTTCCAAAAATGGATTCAGTTACAACAGACTGCCAGGGCCACTCGAAGGCATGGAGCAGGTCCAGCAGGGCCTCAGTTCACACCCCCTGGAAGGTTCGGAATGGGCTGGGCTTTGTGGTGTGGTCTTACCCCCAGGTGCTGCAGTGTGGCTCTTAAGGGGAACTCAGGTTTCCTCTCAGGCACAGTGACCACTGCCAGCTCCCAGGCTCTGCCAAAAGAACCTTCATTAATGCTGTTGTTTGGATCATCCCACTGCCAGGCTTGTGATCCCTGGAGTAGGAACATGTTTTCAGACCCACTTAAAATATTGCAGTGACTGTACTGGTGCCATTTGCCCAGTAACCCCACAGCAGGGCTAATGCTCAACGAGCTAGCACTAATCTTCACCAGTGTAAAGCAATGAGCAGAGTTCAGCAGCTTCACACAGGTTCTACTTCTCAGCTAGCCTCAGTCACAGAACACCAGCATGCTGGGGATTGGAAAGCAATGCTGGGGATCATCTGCTTCAACCCACCTGTTAAAGCAGGGTCTCCCACAGCAGCTTGCCCAGGTATCACAATGTCTAAGCATGTCTAAAACTAAGCATGTCTAAAAGCAGGTTTGGAATCTCCCCAGAGAAGGAGACTCCACAATCTCTCTGGGCAGCCTGCTCCAGGGCTCTGGTGTCCTCACAGGAAAGAATTTTCCCCTCCTGTTCATATGGAACCTCCTGGATTCCAGTTTGTGCCCATTGTCCCTTGCTCTGTTGCTGGCTACCATTGAAAAAAATCTGGCCCAATCCTCTTGCCCCCTGCCCTTTAGATATTGTCTGGCATCAGGATCCCCTCAGTCTTCCCCTCTCCAGGCTAAACAGCCCCAGGTCTCTCAGCCTTTCCTCCTCAGAGAAATGTTCCCATTCCTTCAGAGACTTTGTTGCCCCTTGTAGGTCGTCTGGGGAGAGGGAGGTTGATTAGAGAGAGTCATTTGCCTTTCCTGTTTCTTTAACACTCTTTAGCACATGTGCCGTGCTGCTGCCAGCCTTGCCTTTGTCCACAGCAGGTCCCTTCCAAGCATCCCCTGTCACTCAGGGCAGAAGTGGGGGCTGTGCCGCCTTCTTGGTTGTCCCCTCTCTTTGCTAAAGAGGCTGAGCAACCACACATTGGCTTCAACTCACAAACCCTCAACTGGATGGGTGCTCTAAGAGCTGCTTAGTTTTCTGAAGGCAGTTTCTGGGCTCTTGGGTGGTGTCAAATTTCTCTGCAAGCCAGCTGGCAGCAGTGCCTAGGTGAAAAGGCTGTGCTGTATCACTCCTTCAAATGCACTCCCAGCCTGCCTGAGCCCCAGCTCTGTGCCCATTTGGGCTGCCTGGCTTGGCTTCTGCAATTAGTTAAAGGTTATTGTGGGTTTGAATGTTGCTGCTTTGGCAGTACCTGCAGTCCCTTCAGGCAAAGATGCCTGTTTATTGTTACAACACCATCTAAGCACAACATGGCAAAGTCCCTGTAGGAAAAGAGTATTTCAGTAAAGAGGAGTTTTTAATTTATTTCTTTTTTTGGCTGGCCTCTGAAACTTAAATGCCATTGGAAACTAATACCAGTTTTATTGTTTGCCTCCATAAATCACATCTCAGAGCTTTTGTTATCCTGCTTTCATCCTCTTGTATCTTTCCAGTGTTGATAAAGAGCACTTAGCTGCTGTCTGGGATCTCCAGGGGATGAGCAGAGCTCCCTGGGCTGTTGGCAGGGTTCCTGGGGGCTGAGCAAGCCTCTGCTCAGTCCCTTGGGCATTTCAGGGTGTCACCAGGTGAGACTATAGTCACCTTCTGTGTTCTGATGGCTTACCTGTGCTGATGGCTCCATCTCTCTGAGCAGGTTTGTTTACTTGTGGTGCTTCTGCTGCACAACACTGCTGCAAAACCCTGCTGCAAAGCCAGCTTTACCAGCACCAGGTTAGGCTGGGAAAATGCTGGTGAGTAAGCTGCAGGTCAGAATTCACTGAGGTCACAGAATGCCAGTATGGTGGGATTGGAAAGGAACTCTAGGGAGCATCTAGCCCAACTTCCCTGCTCAAGCAGGGTCACACACAGCAGCTTGCCCAGTATCTAGGTGGGTTTGGAATCTCTCCAGAGGAGACTTGCACAACCTCTCTGTGCAGCCTGCTCCAGTGCTCTTACACCCTCACAGGATAGCTTTTTCTTCTGTCTATTGACTGTGTTTTGTGCATTATTCAAGCATTGCAGAATCATTTTGGCTAGAAAAGACCTTTAAGATCATCATGTCCAACCCTTAATGCAGCCCTGCCAGGTCATCACTAAACCACATCACCTTGTCCACACCTCCTTTAAACCCCTCCATAGATGGGGACTCCAGCACTTGTCTAGGACTAGGACTAGGGCTAGGAGTGAAGAGTAATAGGAGGCAGAGGACACCTCACTTCCCATGTGCCTGTCACCCAGCCTGCTCATGGCACCCAGGAGTGCCTGCCCTTGTTGGGGAGTCTGCTGGGAGTCACCTCATCCCAGACCTTCAGCAACAGCTGCTCTTGGGCTCGGTGGTTTTAACACTAAGTACTCAGGCACCAGATAAACCACCTCCAAAAGGAGGAAATCCCACTGTGGGGTGGGCCTGCATATGAATGAAGACAAGCAAATGCCCTGAAATCTATTTTGGGCTTATCTTCAGAGGAACTGGCATATCCAGTTCAGTATGGAAATCCCTGCATCTCCTGGTGTGAAGCAAGAGCCTGTCTGTCTGCTTTAGGGGTTTGAATGCTTGTGCATTTTATGTCAGAGCAAAACCAGACATATATATATAATATATGGGTTATTTGGGTTTTTTCCCTTCAGCACTCATCTCTGAAGCTTCCCTTGCACTTTCTTGAGGCCATGCAGAGGAGGAGCCAGCCTAGCACTACCATGTGCCTTTGCTTCTGGTCTGTACTACTGAGGCCACATCTGGAGTATCGTGTCCATTTCTGGGCTCCCCAATTCAAGAGACACAGTGAACTACTGAGCAGAGTCCAGCAGAGGCTACAAAGATTATGAGGGGATGGGAGCATCTTTCTGCTAAGAGACCTGGAGCAGTTTAACCTGGAGAAGAGATTTTCTCCACGCTTATCAGTAGCTAAAAGGCAGGGATCAAGAGGAAGGGGACAATGTGTTTTCAGTGGTAGCCAGCAATGAGACAAGGGGCAATGGGCATAAACTGGAACCCAGAGCTTCCATCTGAACAGGAGAAAAAAATTCATTCCTGTGAGGGTGCCAGAGCCCTGGACTTGAGCTACCCAGAGAGGCTGTGGATTCTCCTCTGGAGCGATTTCATACTTGCCTGGACATTGTGATCCTGGGCCATCTGCTGTGAGACACCCTGCTTTAGCAGGTGGGTTGAACTAGCTGCTCCCCAGCATTCCTTTCGAACCCCCAGCATGCTGGTATCTGTAACTCATTTCACACACATCAATGATGCTAAATGACAGGAGAATTAGGTCCTGCTCTCTCTCACGCCTGGGTGGTTGCCAGACCCTGAGGCGTTCACTTGTCTCTGATGACTCTCAGCCAGGTAATTCTGGATCATTGCAATATCATGGAATAAATACTGAGATCTGTTGAACTCTCCAGCTCACTATAGAAGACACTGAGGCATCATCCTGATCCTTGGCTACTATTAGCTGGCAGAGAAGTCACAAGTGCGATGGAAATCTCTCGCTATAGGTGATGCTGGGCATACAGCTTGTGTGCTGCCTGCAGTAGCTGCTGAAGATTTCCCAGGGATCTGGCACACGATGAACTGCAATAGCATCTGATCTTGCCCCTGACCCCCCTCATCATGCATACATAATTTAGCAAGAATAATGAGCCAGATGATCGTGTCTGCTGTGATACAGCAACTGATGGAGGAGCCTATCATCCCCGCAGCTCACAAAGCAGCCCGGTGCGAGCAGCGCTTTGAATGCCTCTGCTTTTACCCAGAGCACTGAAACTTTTGTGTGGATTTATTTCCCTTTTCTTCTTGCATTTGATGTGAACTTTATGCAAATGCATTTCCAACTCTCTTGATGTTCCTGTCAATATTCCAGCTTCCACATCTTTGCCAGTGAGGAGCAAATCAATTAGGTTCCTAAAACTTCACAGGAGTGATGGTTTCAAAGTGATTGCTTGTAAACACATTACTCAAGGAAGACTATTAGCAGAATATTCATGGTGTAGGTTTATCTTCCAGAAGGAAAATAATCAGGCTTAAATATCTCTCTGTGTGCTTTATCTGCCATGCTCTTTCTTTGGGGCTCTGTAACCACACTATGAGATTCTAATGTCACATCTTTCATCTTTTCATAGGGATGAAAATGCCCAAATTCTGAATTTACCGTTTGCAGCTTTGTTAAATGGCAACTGCAGTAATGCTCCTTTTTGAGGAGGAGCTTTAACAGCAGTGTGGTTTAGTCCAATGTTTCCCTAAAAGCATGAAGTGGGATTTAGGCTTAAATTACCATGTGATTGGAAGTAGGATTATGTGAACTCACAGCAATGGTCTTCCAGTGAGAACAGTTTCTCTCTCCTTATTCTGAGGGAAAGCTGGGAGGAGCCCTCCTGGAATAAGCAGGGTCACAGTGTTATTGTAAAGCTCCAGTCACTTCAGGAAGAACTTTGGACAGCATTTAATGGATCTACAGTGTGGATATGAGCCTGTAAAGCTGCAGTGCAGCACTGCCTTTCTTTCTGGTGGGCTGCAACCCCTCCCTTTTGGGTAAAGATAAGTGAATATTACGATCTTTTTAAAGACTTTTTTTTGTAGGGGGTTCAAGACTTTTAAGCCCCTCTGTTGGCACCCAAAGGGGCAGGGGAGGCTTTTTTCCCTGCAGCCCTCTGCCCAACTAAGTTCCACCATCCCACTGCTTTCTCTGTGCCATTTTAGACACCACACAGATCTTTTGTCCCCTCGGACATGTGGTTTACCAACGCTGTGCTACAGCCAGGGACATGATGCCGTGGAGCCTGTTCAGCCACTTGAACAAGAAAGAGCTGCTCTTTCTTCTTGGGTCTCTCTGGTTTATAGAGAGAAGTTGTTTTACTCCCAGCTCTGTTTGGATGCCACCTTCAGAGCTTCTTCCCAACCTGAGAAGACCCTGCAGATAAACATCTCTCTTGCATTTACCTGCTTAGTAATATTACAGATGCTTTGTGTGGCCCAAGTTACCAAAGCAGAGCTTTGTGTGTGGTGGGCACACACAAGTATGCAGTTGGCATATGGAAAGATCTCTTTAATACCAAGCCTGGCTGGAAGTAGGTCAGCTGAAAAATGAGCAAATTACACTTGCAAAAAATGTGTGAGGAGCTGTGGTGTGCCATTTAGCAAAGGTCCTAACAAATTAGAAATTCAAGTTTTAGACCAGGTTTTCCACCTAGGGTTGGTGAAGCCCTGACTTACGGTGTTGTGTCCAGCTCTGGAGTCCTGGGCACAGGAGAGATGTGAAATTGTTGGAGCATGTCTGTGGGAAGCCATAGAAACAATCTGAGGGCTGGAAGCCCTCTGCCATGAGGACAAGCTGAGAGAGCTGGGGTTGATCAGCCTGTAGAAGAGAAGGCTCCAGGGAGACCTTACTGCATCCTACTTTAGGGAGCCTGTAAGAAAGATGATGGCAGACTTTTAGCAGGGCTTGTTGTCACAGGCCAAGGGGCAACAATTTTACACTAAAAGAGGGGACATTTAGACTAGACAGAAGGAAGAAATTGTTTATACTGAGGGTCTTGAGACATTGGCCCAGGAGGTCCAGAGAGGTGGGAGATGTCTCATCTCTGGGTCCATTGTGGGTCATGTTGGACGAGTCTCAGAGCAACTGGCTCTAGTTGGAGATGTCTCTGCTGACTGCAGGGGTGTAAGAGTAGATGACCTTTAAAGGTCACTTTCAACCCAAGCTGTTCCTCGATTCTTCTCCTGCCCTGACCTCAGATCCTGTTACATTTTGGTTAATGTGCTTACTTGGAATCAGGAAAAGCTGAAGCAGAAAACCAGCTGCTGTAAGAAAGTTACCTGACTTGTCCTTTTCTGCGTGGCTTGGCTGCTGTCCCAGATCGCCGGAGCAGCGCTCAGCACTCCAAGAGCCTCCCAAGCTCTGGCATCTGGTCGGCTTTCAGCTGCAGCAGGAGCCAGCCGTTCACTGCGAGGGGGAGCGAGGGACGGGTGCTGGTGGGAAAGGCTTGCATGTGGTAATGTGCTCAGTGGCTCCCACTCCAAGTATTGGAGAATGCAGGACACCTTGGAAGAGCTGCTGGCTTTTGGTCCTTAACTCCTTGGTGATCGTGTCGCAAGCAGCTAACAACTGTAATAACTTGGTTAAAGGAAAATGTCTTTCCTTTTTTACTGCTTGTTTAAGAGAAAAGTTAAATCTGACTTCCCAGCCTTGCTAAGGAAGCGTTTGCAGACTTCTTGTCTGCATAAAAAGTATTATTCACTTCGCTCTTGGTACTGTGTTTCATATTTCATATCCTAGAATGTATAGTTCGGTTGGTCGGGGTTTTTTTCATGAGTCCTTACAGAGTTGCCAGTTTTCAGGTCCTAGCAAGGATTAATCTATCAAGACACTCTTTCAGTGAGGTTTGCTGCATTAACTTGCTGAATCATGTGTTGTGTGTGAGCGTCATTGGTGTTGAGATTTCTCTCTAGTGACAGCATCCCCTGTTTGCCACATGAGAGTGGTTCACCGGCAACCAATAAAGGGTGACAAACTGAGAAGTGGCCCTGAAAATCTCTGCTGCTAATGTCTGACAACAGTCTGGGCAATGGCTGGGGTAGTCCTGGTGTGACTGGGTGCTGCACAATTGTCCTGGTTTGAGCTAGAACAGAACTCATTCTGTTTAGGGATTTGATTTCTCAGCTCGGTCTCTTCTCAGTGATGGCACTTTCTGAAGCTCATGGCATGGTCTCACAGACAGGAGCTGCTTCTAGCAGTGATCACTCTGATGGTTAGGGCTGATACCAAGGGTTGGGGAGCAGAAAGGTTCTTGCTTCTCCTTGCTCTTGTGCAGAGCAAGGTCACTGCTAAATCTTGTATACCACATTGGGGTGCAGTAAAGTAAGAGGTGTCTGCAGGGAGAAGCAGACAGCACAGGTGACCCTAAAATGACCAGCAAAGGATTCCATCCCATGGACATCATATTCAGTATACAGCTGAGGGATCACCAGGCCCTGCTTTAATGGTCAGTGTCTGAGGAGGACTCTCCATTCTGCCTTTGATTCCAACCTGTGTTCCTTAATCTAGTTCCAGAATCCAGCTCTTCAATCTGTTTCCCACCTGCCATGGAGGCCAGTCCAAGATATCCCCAGTACCTGCCCACACCATCAATGGTGACAGTGACATCATTGCCATCAGGAGGAATACCTGTGAGAGTGGTAGAGCACTGGAACAGGCTGCCCAGAGAAGTGATGGAGTCTCCTTCTCTGGAGAGATTGCCTGGACATTGTGATCCTGGATAAGCTGCTCTGGGTGTCCCTGCTTTAGCAGGGGAGTTTGAACCGGAGGATCTCCAGAAGTCTCTTCCAGCCCCTGCGATTCTGTGATATTCCAGCATATATCCAGGGTGCACAGATCCAGGGTGCACCATGGTCCTCATGCTCTGTGTGATGATGCAGAAGCTCCTCTGTGAATTTTAGCTAATCTTTGGTCCTTTTTCTAGCAATCAAGTTTATTGTTTCATTGTTTTGGATAGTAGCCCCATCACTGATGGGCTCTTCCTTAGTACAGCTACATCCCCCCTGGCAGGCTTCACCTCTCATTTTACAACATGGGTATCTGTGTCAGGTGACTAATTCTTTTTCCTCACTGTTTCAACAAAAGCATCCAGCAGGTTTATTCTCCTTTTTCTCTTTTTTTTTCCAGGCTTAGCAATTGGATGTGTTATGCATTCCAAATAACCAACCCTGTTGTCTGGAGGGCTGCACAGTGCTCCCAGAGCCGCAGGTGAGCTGCTTTAATCTGAGATTCCCATTATGAAGCTGGTGCAATCACTCTATCTGACTTCTTGAGACCTGTATGTGGGGTGGTTTTTTCCCCGCTCTGTGACCAGGAGTGACTCACTGACTGTAGTCTTAGTCCATCTTTTGGTGCTCACAGAGACATTAAACTGCATTTTACTTTCCTCTCTCTTCTCCTTTTGCATGCTTGGAAAGCAGAGACCTTCAGAAACAGCTGGAGCTGCTGGGCAAGAAGAATCTCCTATCATCTATGGATCAAGATGAGCATAACAGAGAACTGTTGGTGGGAGGTCAAGGCTATGGTATGTCATGTCTAAGCAGACTGTTTACCTTCCATAGTTCTTTCAGAATGTTTCTTCACTTTTTTTTTTTTCTTCTTCTTCTCCTTTCTTTTTTTTTTTTTTCAGATGGAAATTCTGGGGGTGGTTCTTTCCTTCCTGCTTGTAATCTTTGGGTTTAGTTAAACCCACAAAAATGCTGAGAGAAATTGCTTAATCCCACTGAAGTCTGTCATCATCCTGCAGCTCGAAACAAATTTCTGTTGGATTTTTTTTTTATTGAGGAAACTGTTGTATAAAGTGTATTTTAGGCCGTGACAAGATGGTATCTGTATGTGTTATGGAAAGTCCTTTAATAGTACAAAAGTTCTTTAATAAGTACAGCTAACAGATTGCAAACCCCATGTTCTGCACATTGAGTTTTCAGGGGTAGGTTGAGGAAATGTCCTAGAGAGTTGGGCTGAGCAGGATCTCTGTGCTGCACTTGAGCTAGCAGGGGTTTCATCACACATTGCCAAGAGCATTTCTCTCGGGGGGTTTTGCTTTCTGTTGTGTTATGCAGCAGAAATATATATATATATATAAAGTCTATATATCAGAAGTATGTTTATATATCAAAGATCTCTACCTCAGTGCAAAGCCTGGCTCCCAGGCTTCACGGCATGGCTGCAGTCTGCTCCAAAAGAGGTTCTTCCTGTCTTCTCCCTTGACACTCCTTCTAACACCACCTTTCTTTGAACACATGTGCTGTGTTCTGGTTCAGTCCATGCACTGGGTGGGACAAGACCTCTAGCAGGACAAAATAGGTTTATGGACGTATCTAAGCCCTGGCTTCCCAGAGGAGTTAGCAGTAAGAACTCTTTTTCTTGTGGCCAAAGTGTCCACAGCTCAGCATCCATCACCTCTCTCTGGGACTCATCGTCATTGTAACTGTTAAATGTTTCAAATGTACAAGTTTTCTCCAACTTACAGCTTTCCTGAACTGCAGCCTTTTAATTAGATCTTCCTTAGAGGGACATGTTGCAAAGGCATGTAGTGACAGGATGAGGGGTAATGGCTTCAGACTGCAAGAAGCTGGCTTTAGATTAGACATTAGGAAGAAATTCTTCTCTGTGAGGGTGGTGAGGCAGAGGAACAGGCTGCCCAGAGTAGCTGTGAAGGCTGCAAGCCTGGAAGTGTTCTAAGCCAGGTTGGATGAGGCCTTGACTATTGCGTCCAGTTCCAGCCTTCCCAGTTCAAGAGGCACAGAGAGCTACTGGAGAGAGTCCATTGGAGGACCATGAGGATGAAGGGACTTGAGCACCTCTCTGATGAAGGAAGGCTGAGAGACCTGGAAGAGAGGAGACTGAGAGTGGAACTTATTAATGCCTATCAGTACCTGAAGTGTGGAGATCATAAGGATGGGGCTGGACTCTTTCAGCAGTGGCCAGTGATAGGACAAAGAGCAACAGGTACAAACTAGCAGCCAGGAGGTTTCACTTGAACTTAAAGAGAAAATTCTTTACCTTGAGGGTGATGGAGCACTGAAACAGGCTGCCCAGAGAGGTTGTAGTCTCCTTCTCTGGAGACCTTCAAAACCTGCCTGGATATTGCAGTCCTGGGCCACCTGATCTACAGACACCTGTGTTAGCAGGGGGGTTGGACTAGATGATCTCTAGAGATCCCTTCCAGCCCTGCCATTATATGACTGAGCAACGTGATCTAATAGGAGGTGTCCCACCCCCTGGCTGGGGTGTTTGAACTAGATCACATTTAAGGTCCCTTCCAACCCACACCTTTTCAATATTCTGTGATATCTGTTAATGCATTCAAAGGGCCATCAGCACCACAGCTCCTTCTTTTTGCCCTCTGTCTTTTACTTTCTGTCTTTCTGCTTGTAGCTGTTGCAGGTATTTGTGTTCAAGTCATCTCCTCATTAGAGACATGAGATCTCCTCCTACATGGCACTTATGTCATTGGGGCTGTATTTCAGCCTCATTGCTGACGCAGGACTCGACTTGCTGTTGAACTCTGCATCCAGCAGACTGAAAACATCTGGTCTCTTGTGTCCAAATTAAATAAGCAGTGACACTTGGGGGTTTTTGTTTGCTTGTTGTGGTGGGTTTTGGTCTTTTTCCCTTTAGTTTTGGGGGTTTGTTTTGTTTTGTTAACAAGTTTTGGCACAAATTCTGAGAAACTTCTGCATTTTTCATGCTGTGAATGTGGTCACAAGCCTCCCTTGGCTGGAGCAAAATACTTCCTGTGCTGCTTCTCAGTTGAAGCCCTAATGACAATGAGGCAACATAATGCAGAGGTAAGAAGATGGCACCTTTGGATGGAAAGCCTGTGTCTCTTGGCTGCATGTGCTGTGGAGAAGAGTGCTGAATTTGACCTGTTTGGGAGCTTACCCTCACTGTTTCCTGGTGTGGTTTCAGGGAAAGGCAGTGTTTTAAAAAAGAAAAACCCAGCACTCCATTAACAGGTTGCCCAGAGAGGTGGTAGATTCCCATCTGTGGAAACATTCAAGGTCAGATTGGAGAGGGCTCAACACAGCCTGAAGCAAATGGTCCAAATGAGTCTTTTTGCTGACAGTGGTGATGGTAAAAGCTTGGCAGAAGCCAGCAGCAAGGTATCGTTGGCGTTTTTAGAGGACTCCTTCCTGCTGTTCACACCACCAAGCAGCAAGAATCAGCTCCCCGGCTCCTTCCCAGCATTTTATGCCTCCCACCAGCTGTAAAACCAAGAACTTGTGTGGCAAAGGTGCTTTCTGGGGGCTCTGGAGTCCAAGACTGAGAGGAAAACACTGTGACAAGATGAATCCACTGAGTCATCTGCAGTGGGAACAGTGTGCGCTGTCACTGGCTTCTGGAACTCGTTAGAGCTGTTAATTTCCCAGGATAATGCCTCAGAGCAGTTAGTTTGTCCTGACAGGAAGCATTTGCTGTAAATTTAGGCAGGAGACAAATTGCTTGTGTCTCTAATCAGACTTGGAAGATCAACCCATGGCCCCTGGGTCTGGGTGTAGGGGTGGTGTGGCAGGGAAGGAGGCAGTCTTCTGTTTGGGGACAACCTGGTGAGACCATTGATACACGAGTCCCCGTGGCACCTTCCCATTTTCCCAGCAGGCTGCATTGACCCAGTACTGAGAAATGAGCAATGCTATCCCACACACCCCTTCTGGCAGCCAGCTAAAGAACTGAGACACCTTCATGGTGTTCAGCTTTTGGTGGGCTCCAGCTGCACCTGAGGGTTAGTGTCTGTCTTTGGGCCTTGAGCAGCTGGCTGCAAACTGGGCTCACCCAAAGCTGTGCTTCTGCACAGACAAACCTCAAGGCTTTGTGCACCAAGCAGGTTTTTATCAGGAAGGAAATTAAGGGGAAAATGAAACTCAGGCTTCCAGAACAGACAAAAAATACTCTTGTGATCCAAGAGCCAGGGTTAGCTGTACCCAAGCACTGAATAGGAGGAAAGTGGATTCATTTCCTCAGGCCTCCTTTTGTTCCCGTTAAATAATTAATGCCTCTCTAGATCTACATGACTAGCTGGAGCTTGAGCACCTGGAAAGCTCTAGGTTGCATGTAGGCCAAGGAAAACACATTTTTGCTGTTAAAAGCACTCTGATTTTACCTCATCAGCCTATGCTTTCCTTGCAGGCCATGCTGATGTTGGCAAAAGTGATTTTCTCTTTAATCTGTTCTCCTCAGAAGCAATTATTTAGTTGGCCAAAGGTAAAGGAAAGTTTCTGGAGAGCACCAGACCTCACTGGAGAGAAATGTCCCGTTCTGGGTATAGAAGGTAAAAAAAAATCTCATTTAGCTTATTACAGCTTGTGTCATCCTCTGGAATAGCAACACCTCTGAGAGAGCATCAGTGTGTGCCTCCAGGTGGCTGCAGAGCTTCCTGCCAGACCTGGCTGGTGGGGTCATCAGGCTCTGTTGCTGGGAAGCCACAGCAAAGTTTCTGAGCTGACAGTAAGCAAGGCAGATCCGCCCCGGAGAGAGAACTGCTCTGGTGAGAGGTGACAGGAGGGAAATCTCAAGCTACTGCCTACGCAAGGGCAGAACAGTACTTTTCAGTGATGAAGTAAGGGTGGGGTTGGGAAAGAGTCTGTCCTTTTTTGTTTCCAATATTACCTCATAGTGCAGGGCACTTGTAAAAGTCATGCTCCCGAGTAACAAGTGACAGGACAAGAAGCAACTGCCTCAAGTTGTGCTAGGGGAGGCTTAGGCTGACATGAGCAAAATTTTCTTCCCTGAAAGGGTTGTCAAATCCTGCCTGGGGAAGCGATGGAGTCACCATCCCTGGAGGGACTGAAAAGCCATAATGTAGTGCTGAGTGACATGGTTTATTGGTGACCTGGCAGTGGTGGGTTAATAGTTGGACTCTATGATCTTAAAGGTCTCTTCCAGCCAAAAGGATTCTATGATCCTATTGCTCTTCTGCAGAGTTTACTTTTCCTTCATGTGAGGAGTTTTTAACAGGGAAAGTTGCCCCTGATCCAAGGTGCCATTGCTTAACAGAAAAATGTCATCTGGAAACCTTTTCTTGGAAGATACCAAGAAAGTATCTTACAAGCAGATTCTTCACCTTAAGGGTGTTGGGATGCTGTTCTGGTTTGCTCAGAGAGGTGACAGATGTCCCATCCCTGGAACCATTCCAAGTCAGGCTGTTCAGGTCTCTGAGCAACCTGAAATAGTTGAAGATGTCCCTGCCCACTGCAGGGTCATTGGAAGTAGATGATCATCAAGGACCCTTCCAAACCAAACCGTTCTCTTAATCTATGAAGGCTTTTGGCTGCTGTGCTGCTGTCACTGTCTGCTTTTGAGTCCTTCACTGTGATACTGCTAACAGAGGCAGGGCTCTTCTGGCAGAGTTCATACCCCTGCTAACCAGTGCCAGCTTTTAATGCATAGTGAACGTGATCTTTGCTTTTGGGGATTGTTTTTTTCCTATAGTTTAAGCATTAATACTCTAATGTTGATGAATTAGCAGAAGAGAAGGGAAGTTTATCCATGATGAGCTCCATCTCAGGCAGCCTGTGTGCAGGGGAGAACACGTCACTCCACAGCAGCCTTGGGATCTGATTGCAGTGGTGAGAGGGGCAAGAACTTGGAGCAATAACTACTAATGCACTGCAACAAAGAGGTCTGGGCTGTGGAAACAGACTGTTACAGTTAGATTTTACTTGATTGGAAGGAAATAACTCCATTCCATCAGTGTTTCTGGTAACAGCTGGGCCACCTGCGGACTCTGCGGCAGGTTGTGTTTACCAGCATCCTCCCCTCCGCCTGTGTTCATAGTAGAACAAAAGAGGGATGTTAAAGAGAGATCCAGGCTTTAAAGACGTGTCTCAGCTCTCTCACTCCCATCTCTCTGCTGGGAATGTTTTCCTGCCTTTTTGGGTGTACAGATGTTGTAGATGGCCCTTGCTACCTCAGCTGGTAATTTACTGAGCTAGATCGCACTGCTCCCTTCCCTCAGCCCCTGGAAAGCTGGCACTGAGAGCTCTCAGTGCAGTGCTGGGGCTGGGAAGAAGCTACCCTAAGCTGTCCTTCTTGTGATTGCTTTTTTTCCTCCTGCAGTGTTTCAGCTGGGATCAGAATTGACCTTCTACCCTAAACAGAGAGGACTTGTGGTTTTCCTGCGTGGCTGATGAGAAATAAACCTGCACAACATCCCTGGGGAGAGCCACCGCAGTGGTCAGGGGAGGGAAACCCAGATTTCTCCATGGAAAATGGAGCTTATTACAGGAAAGGGTGAGGTTTGGGTGGGAAGCTGTCCTGTGCTGGGGTGGGCAAGGCTTTCCAGGCAGGAGCCCGTCATCACCCACAGCTCCCTGGTGAGTAGCTGAGCATGGTTTGGGGACCACCAACTCAGCAGCCATCCCTTGCTGCTCTCCTAGGACCTCCAGCAGAGTCTGTGTCTTGGGAACAACCATCACACAGAGTCATTGCAGGGATCAGGAGGGCTTGCCATGGCTCATGCTCCCTGCTCCGCCTGCTGCTGTCAAAGGAGGATAAAGAGAGAAGGTTCCTGCCCCCTGAACAGCTAATGTGGGGGATTTTTGTGCGATTAATGGAGCTGTTCCCATGTACAATCCTACAAGGTGAAACCATTTGTCTTTGTGGGGCATGTTAATATACTCTATTTTTTTTATTATTCTTTCTCAGATATCCCTTTAAAAAGAGAATTCTCAGAGGTTTGTTTGGGGAAGTGCTGCAGATAGATTTCTACATGGCATATTTATGTGCTGCTCTGAATTCAGCCCCGCACTGCAGCAATAACTGATGGGTTATGATGTTTATAAACATCGCTTTGAGATTTAAATTTAAGAGACAAGCACAGAAAATAGATCTTATCACCACACACTGTAACCAAACAGGGTCCCAATAAAGGGAAATAAAGAAAACAAATTTTATACCAGGGCATTAACATCCTCCCAGCTGTTGGGTACCATCTGCCGGGATTTTTTAGCTCCAAAGCGAGCTCCTTTTATAACACCTATAAATGTGGTGATTTTTTTTCCTCCTCTTTCTCCCTTGCTCATGTTTTTTTCAAGGGGAGGATGCAGATGACAGCAACTTGGGGTGGAAATTTCCTGTTGGTGTATGTGGAGGACAACGAAGCCCTTTCAGGAGGGCTTGGCTCCGTAAGTAGGACCAAGATGAGGAACAAGAAGCTGATCCTCTCTAGCAGCAAGCAGCAGTGCTCTGATTCTGGTTTCTCATCACAGGTGCCATGGGAAGGTGAAGGTGCACCCTGGAAGAAGGTGCATCTCCACCAGCATTCCCACCTCTGGTTTTGCCCCACTCTTGGGAAGGACTCCTGTAGGAGAGAAGGGTTTGGTCTTCCAGACCTGGGATGCTCCCTGTTTATTCTGGCCACAAAGCTGCTACCTTTTTTATTCTTGCCCTGAAGAAGTCCATACAGGCTGGGGTCAGAATGGCTGGAGAGCAGCCAAACAGAAAGGGACCTGGGGGTACTGAGTGACAGCCAGCTGAACATGAGCCAGCAGTGTGCCCAGGTAGCCAAGAAGGCCAATGGCATCCCGGCATGCATCAAGAATAGCATGGCCAGCCAGAGCAGGGAGGTCATTGTGCCCCTGTACTCAGCACCGGTTAGGTCACACCTTGAGGACTGTGTCCAGTTCTGGGCCCCTCAATTTCAGACACTTTAATACTGAGACACTTGAACGTGTCCAGAGAAGGGCAACGAGGCTGGGGAGAGGCCTTGAGCACAAGCCCTACAAGGAGAGGCTGAGGGAGCTGGGGTTGCTTAGCCTGGAGAGGGGAGGCTCAGGGGAGACCTTCTTGCTGTCTGCAACTACCTGAAGGGAGGTTGTAGCCAGGAAGGGGTTGGTCTCTTCTCCCAGGCAACCAGCACCAGAACAAGAGGACACAGTCTCAAGCTGTGCCAGGGGAAGTTTAGGCTCAAAATGAAGAGAAAGTTCTTCACAGAGTGAGTTGTTAGCTGTTGGAATGTGCTGCCCAGGGAAGTGGTGGAGTCACCATCCCTGGAGGTGTTCAAGAGGGGACTGGATGTGGCACTTGGTGCCATGGTTCAGTAGTCAGGAGGTCTTGGGTGACAGGTTGGACTTGATGATCTTCGAGCTCTCTTCCAACCTTATTGATTCTCTGATTCTATGTATTTGCAAGCAGATCATGTGGACTATGTAGAAATGCCCGAGGTCTCCATTTTGACCTCATTGCCATGCCCCTGTTACGCCCATAAGGTGTCTATGGATTTCCCAGAACTCACATTTTTACTGGAAAAAGTAGTTGGTCTTTACTGAAATGTAGTAAAGTCTTACCTAGTATTGCTTTAATTCTGAATCCCAGTGGTTGTGCCCAATGATGACATTTATCAGAGACCAGACTGCCCAGTTGTGTGCATTGTTTCCATTGGATTGGGAGCAGATTGACAGCTGGAGAGCTGGAGCTTCACATGATCCAGGAAACGAAATGTACTGGGTTAAACTAGCAGCAGGTTGTTTTCTCTTCCCCTGCTGCTGCTGACAGCAGCCATAACAGTAAGGCTGAAAAGTTTATTTACTATATAAAGGCCTTATTTTGACTTCTTATCTCAGCTTTTCTTGGCATGTCTTGCTTGGCAGTATCCCCCTAGCCACCAACACCCAGAGGCATGGTATTAAACTGGGGTGAAAAATGAACTTGCAGGAGAATATTGGAGGTATAAGTAGGGTTCTAAGCAAACCACTTGAAACTGCATTTACCTCCAAGCACCCATAGCACCAAACTGAAGCAGTGGTGCTTTCTGTTAGAGCACAGGGAATGCTTTCCTGCTTTCTCTTTGGCTTTGAATTTCACTTGGAATCGATGTGACATAATCCACAGAATCCTTCTCTCACAGCTGCAATGGAAACTCTCTGCCAATAGACGAGGATGTGTTAATCGGGGTGAAAAAGCTTAGATTCAGCCCAGCTCTGTGGCTTTCTGGAGTCTTTGTTTAGAGCTGTTGCTTCCTCCTAATTTATGGAAATCCAGTACAGAGTAAACACTTTGATTTTGAAACTCTTAATGTTGCTGTAAATTCAGATGGCTGGAGAAGGGCGGCAGATTGCGATGAAAAGGGAGCTGTGTGTGAAAACATCTCAGTGATATAAAATGGGAGGGAGAACGAGCCATGGATTCATGCACCCATAAGGGGTGAGTTAGTGCTCCTGGGCCTGCAGTGCTGGCATCACCAAAGGCACCTCAGTGTGTCTGATTTAGAAGAACATTAAAGAACCTGTATCACCTTTAGGGCATCTGCAGGTGCTGCTGGTTGGTGGTTTGTTGTTTATTCATAGGACTTTTCCCAGGCAGTTCTAATTTGAAGGCTGAGCTCTGCTTCAGTGAACTTAGAATCATAGAATCACAGAACCCTTTTGGCTGGAAGAGACTTTTAAGATCATGAAGTCCAGCTGTTAACCTATCACTGTCAGGTCACCAGTAAAACATGGCCCTTAGCACCACATCTACGTGGTTCTTAAATCCTTTCACGGATGGTGACTCCATCACGTCCCTGGGCAGCCTGTTTCAGGGCTTGACAACCCTTTTGGGGAAGAAATTGTTTCTAATATCCAACCTAAACCTCTCCTGGTGACTTGTTAGGACTGCTGAGGGCATGAAGCCCAGCTGGGACCGGGGACCAGCCACTGACCACTGGCAGCAGCTCCTGGCTCAGGGAAGGATCTCAGCATGGAGGTCTCCCCCTCGGAAGAGGTGATGGGGTGTGAGAAGGTCCTTTGTGGGGGGGCTGTCAGAGCCCTGCACACCACTCCCTGGGCACACCTTGCCAAATCTGTGCACACACTGACGTTTTAATTAAATACAGCTAAGCCCTGGTCAGCAGTTTGAGCTCATTATGGTCCATTACTGGTCTTGTGGTTCTCCAGTGACATTCCAAAAGAAATAAATGAAAGGTGTGCTTGATGGGAACACATGTGCAGGGAATGACCTTTCTTTTCCTGAGTCCCTCTTCCCCTTTTTTTGAGGCACTGAGGTCCTGCAGCAGCCATCTACTCATCTGTATGTTCACAAGTCACTTATCATCCCAGGGACACAACACAGAACACCAGCAATCAGGAAGCCCGCAGTGCACATGCATTCTTCAGGCAGACACAGCAGTCTGTCTGGAGTCACAGGGAGGTGGCTCCTCTACCTTCTCCTTTTGCTGGAGCTACAGAGCTAAGTGGTCTCACCCCTCTGCTTGAGCATTCCCCAGCATCTCATCACGCTTGCTGGTCACTCTGACCCTCTGTTTCACAGAATCGAAGTCCCAGCATGGTAGGGGTTGGAATGGACCTCTGTGGATCATCTCATCCAGCCCCCCTGCTAAAGCAGGGTAACTCAGAGTAGGTTGGTCAGGACTGCAAAGTCCAGGTCCCCATCTCTCTCAAACTGGGGAGCCCAAAACTGGACACTAGGGCAGAGTAGATGGGGAGGAGAACCTCCCTTGACCTGCTGCTGGTCACACTGCTCTTAATGTACCCCAGGAGACCATTGCCCCTCTTGGCCACAAGAGCACATTGCTGGCTGATGGTGAACTCATTCACCAGGATTCCCAGGTGTTTCTCCAGCAGCTCAACCCCTATACTGGTGTAGGGGGTTATTCCTCCTCAGGTGCAGGATTCTACACGTGCCCTTATTGATCTTCATTAGGTTTGCCTCCAATCAACTCTCCAGCCTGCCCAGGCCTCTCCTTGTCCATTGCCACACGTTTAAACAGGGGCCGTTCAAAACCACACTTCTTTGCTTTTTTTTCCTATCAAAACACAAATCTACATTTTCCAGAGACCTTTGGAGATGTAAATCAAAAAAAGAGAAATGCTAAAGCTCTTCTAATCAGCATCACAGCTCTGGTTTGTGCCATATGGAGGAGCAGAGGAACAGACTGGAGCTGAGACAGCGAGATGAGGTGGGTGACACACCAAATGTCCTCACAAGCAAGTTGCAGCAGTGGAGACATGCCCAACCCGGGAGATTTAGTGGGCACTGTAATGTCACAGGGTCATGACCATTCCAACAGAGGGTGACAGTGCTTGCAGAGTGGCTTGGGAAAAAACAAAAAGGTGTTCTCATGTCACCAACCACATGATTTTATGGTCATATTGTGGAGATTAACAATGAACACATGAGGCTGCTGGTGCAGGTGCTTGAGTTGGGGACTTTATCCTGCAGAAGGTTTCTTGAAATCCCTGACAGAAAACAGCAGAGCAATGTCCAGGCTGCAGAAGCAATGGGCCTTGAGTAGAGGTGGTTTCATGAAGGGTCTAGAGCAGAAGTGCTTTGAGGAGCAGCTGAGGGAACTGGGGTTGTTCAGCCTGGAAAAAAAGAAGGCTCAGGGGAGACCTCTCTCTGTACAACTCCCAGAAAGGAGGTTGAAGTGTGATGGGGATCAGCATCTTCTCCCAAACAACAAGTTACAGGACAAGAGGAAACAGCCTCAAGTTGCATCAGGGGAGGTTTAAGTTGGACATGAGGAATAATGTCTCTCCCAAAAGGGTTGTCAAGCCCTGAGACAGGTTGCCTGGGGAAGTGATGGAGTCACCATCCCTAGAGGGATTTAAAAGTCACGCAGATGTGGTGCTCAGGGCCATTGGTTTAGCGGTGACCTGACAGTGCTGGGTTAATGGTTGGACTCGATCTTAAAGGCCTTTTCAAATCAAAATGGTTCTGTGATTCTATGGAGTGCACAAAGAGCAGGCAAGGAGGAAGGCTGTGCTACCTGATGCACAGCAAAAGCAGAGGTGAAAAGGCAGTTATTGATTTAAAGAAGGCTGATCAGTGCTCATCTCCAGCTTCCCATGCAGTCAAGCTGAGATGCATTCCTTTCTTAGTCTTAAAAGCTCTTTGAGCCCTGATTCTGCCACTTGTTTCCATCTCTCAGCTGTGTTGCATTATGTTTTTGCCTCAGCAAGACCAATCAGAGTGCAAGGCAATTGGCTGAGAGGGGCAGAGCTCTTCTCTTGCTCCCTTTACCTATGCCAGCAGTGGAGACCTGTACCTCCAACCTGGATAATTGTCAGGCTGGCTGTAGTGAAGTTCCTGCTGGGTGAGAGCTCTTCCAGGGGCAGCTGGACATTCACAGCTCTGTAGGTACCAAAACACTCACAGGGACTGCTAAAAATGAGTTTGAAAATGTATTTTTTACCATTTCAGGTGCCATTACCCTTTGCTGGGGCCTCTGGGCTTCAAAGTCCCCCATGATAGGCAGCCAAATAGCAGACGCTGATGTAAGAAGTGAAATGTTGTAATTCCTTCTCTTTTCTGGTAAGTGTAAATTAACAGCAGCTCAGCTGCTGTGCTGAAATAAATGGGGTGCCATTGTGGAGAGCTATTTTTAGGCAAAAATATGCAACACTTGAATAGTGACCCACTTGTTTGGTTTTTAATGTGAGCAGGGCTTCAGCAGGTCTCCAAGACCATGTTCCTGCTACCTTGCTCTGTGGCTCCAGCCGAGGACTTCCAGCATGTCCACAGGTGGGTTTTTAAACGAGGTCACTGCTCAAGGGGTCAAATCCCACCTCCTGTGTCTAGAACTGTGGCCTGGAAGAACAGCTCCATGCTTTCTAATAGCAGTAAGGGAATTTGGGACATCTCTGCTCTGATCACATCCCGCAAGATGTTAATGGGTGCTAATCACCTCACCAGATTCTGTGATGAGCATCTGCAGGCAGAGAAATGGCCTCTCCAGAGGTTCCTTCCAATCTGTACCGTGCTGGAGTTCTGTGATTCTGTGCAATATCCAACACAGCCAATGACAGAAAAGCCAGGACAGTGAAGCACAGACAAGTGCACTTAAACTGGAAGAAAACATCCCCAAACCCAGGATTCTCTTTAATTTGCAGCTCATCTGCAGTTTAAAGGAGTAGGCACAGCCACACCGAAGATGCATACATGGAGTGGAGAGCCATTGAAGTCTAGGCTGGGTTTGCAGCTCTGCCTAGGGATCTCATTATGTGAATTTGGGCTGCTCCAGGTGGAGAACGCTTTGGAACCAAGGTAATGAGACCAAGTAGGCTTCTGCACGATCCCCAGCAGCAATGCTTGGCTGGATAAACAGGTCACATAAGCCACCTCTGAACTTAAATTCCTGTATTATTACTGATCAACCAGCTCAGTAACAGGGACAGAAGAAAGGAAGGAAGTCTAGCAGCTCTGGTCTGCAACTGTGTTCAGAGCAGGACCTGAAGCATTTTCCAGCAGTAATTAATTCACTGTCCAGAGACTTGGGGGAAAGTATCAGGCTGTCAATCTGGTAGCTGCTAACCAAACACACAGTCTTGAGGAAAGGAAGAAAATTCAGTCTTGCACTCATCCATGTTCCTTTCACGTGTTCATTTTAGGGCACGCTCTACAAGAAAGACATTGAGATGCTGAAGAGCATCCAAAAAGAGCAATGAAGCTGGTCAGGGGTCTAGAGAACAAGTTCTGTGAGGGGCTGCTGAGGGAAGTGGGGTTGTTTAGCCTGGACAAAATGAGGGTGAAGGGAGAACTTCTCATTCTCTACAGCTCCTTGACAGAAGGCTGAAGCGAGGTGAGGGTCAATCTCTTCTCCCTAGTAACAAGTGATAGGGTAAGAGGAAATGGTCTCAAATTGCACCAG
The DNA here is from genome assembly GCF_014839835.1 of Dryobates pubescens. Lineage (NCBI taxonomy): Eukaryota > Metazoa > Chordata > Aves > Piciformes > Picidae > Dryobates > Dryobates pubescens. The sequence continues at coordinate 8,967,832 of NC_071643.1, forward strand.
GGTAAGTTTGGTTTGGTTATCAGAAGAAACTTCACTGAAAGTGTTACCAAGTGCTGGAATCAGCTCTTCAGGGAGGTGGTTGAATCACCATTCCTAGAAGTGTTTAAAAGATGCAGAGAGGTGATGCTGAGGGACGGGGTTTAGTACTGGACATGGTAGTTAGGCAATGGTTGGACTCAATCAACTTAAAAGTCTTTTCCAACTGAAATGATTCTATGAGTTGCAATCCCAGCCTATGACTCTTGCAGCATATGAGGCTGCACTGGGTCTCTGCACTCAAGCCCCAATCTGTGTTTGTATTTCATGCAAGTCTTCCAAGCAAAACACATGCAAAGGAGAACATTTAAACAGGAAGGGTTTGCTAGGGGTTTTCTTTCCCCTCACAAATTTCTGTAGGTCTTGTTGGTGCTAATTAGTGGAGAGCTCAGCACAAGAGCTTTTCTTTCTACCAAAGCAGCTTCTCGTGTTTCCTGCCCTTCAGTTAATCAGTTCTAATCTCCCACTTCGTTGGTTTATTTAACTTTCAAAAAGCTAATTGAGTGTTTGTGACATGAGTTGGTCTGAGATGACGAAAGAGAAGTGTGTTTGCATGTCCCTGCAGAGCAGATGGAGGGCGGGCTCTGGCAGCACCCACTGCTTGCTGCTGTGTCCTCCAGTTGGCTCTCTCCTGGTGCCCAGTGACCACCACTGTGTGTTGAGGGTTGGCTCAGCTCAGCATGCTGGCTTTGCCTGAGTATCTAGCCATGCCCCTTCCAAGGAGTTTGTTTTCCCTGGGAGGTGGCTGGTTAGCAGAGCTGGCTGGTAGCCCAGCACAGGTAGGGCATGGGCAGCTGTCAGAGCTGATGACTTGCAACCTTGCCCAACTGAGGCAAAATCCCAGCTGGTGATGATGGGACAGGATCCAGTATGGCAGGGATGTGCATGGGAGCCGCTGAAAGACTTGGGACTGTTTATCCTGGAGAAGAGAAGACAGAGGGGATCTTACTCAATGTTGATCAATATCTAAGGGGATGTGGCCAGAGTCTTTTCAGTGGTGCCTGGTGACAGGACAAGGGGCAATAGGCATAAATTAGAACCCAGGATGTTCCATCTGGACAGGAGGAAAAACTTCTTTGCTATGAGGGTGCCAGAGCCCTGGATCAGGCTGCCCAGAGAGGTTGTGAAGTCTCCTTCTTTGGAGGGATTCCAAACTTGCCTGGAGATTGTGATTCTGGGCAACCTACTCTAAGTGACTCTGCTTTGGCAGAGGGGTTGGACTATATGATTCCCCAGAGGTCCCTTCCAGCCCCAACCATTCTGGAATACTGAATGAGCTGAGGAAAACACCATACATATGCTTTCCTGAAAAACCTTACATTTCCTTCATATATAGAAGTGGAAAAGCTGGCATGGAGAGAATCCAGTAGGCCATCAGAGAGGTCAGTTTGACTGCTGTAGAAATTGTACTTCAGGTTGCACAGTTTTCCACAAATCACCTTCTGCATAACCAGGTTGGGCTATGTTCAGCCAGTTTTCACCCCTCCAGGTCTTCTTCTGCCAGGCAGCTTTCCAGCCACTCTTCCACAAGCTTTTAGCATTGCTAAAAGTGACCCAAGTGCAGGATCCAGTACATGGTGTGATTAAACTTCATACAACTGATCTTGGCCCATCAATCCAGCTTGTCCAAATCCCTCTGTAAAGTCTTCAGACAACACTCCCACTCAATTTGGTGTCATCTGCAAATTTACCGAGGACACACTCAGTGCCCTTGTCCAGATCATTGATAAAGACATTAAGCAGGAGTGGCCCCAGCACTGCACCCTGGGCAACACCACTTCTGACTGGCTGCCAAATGGATTTAACTCCATTCACTGGCACTCTTTGGCCCTGGTCAACCAGTGAAGCATCCACCCATCTAAGTCACAAGCAGCCACTTTCTCCCAGATGATGCTTATGAGTCTTGCTTAGAGGTCACATCTTTGGGTTTGTGCTTTCCCTCATATTAATGATACTCTTCTGCTTATAAGAAATCCCAGAATCCAAGTGTGGTGGGAGCTGGAAGGGACCTCAAGAGATCATTTAGTCCAACCCCCCTGCTAAAGCAGTGTCATACAGAGCAGGTTGCCTGGGATAGCAGTGCCCAGATGGGTTTGGAATCTCTCCAGAGGAGACTCCACAGCCTCTCTGGGCAGCCTGCTCCAGGACTTCAGCACCCCCACAGCAAAGAATTTATTCATTATGTTCGGATGGAACCTCCTGGGTTCTAGCTCATGCCCACTGCCCCTTGTCCTATCACTGGACACCACTGGAAAGAGTCTGGCCCCACCCTCTTGACCCTTACTCCTTAGGTATTGATAAACATTGATGAGATCCTTTCTCAGTCTTCTCCAGGCTAAACAGCCACAGGCCTTTCAGCTTCTCATTGTTAGAGATGTTGCAGCCCCCTCAAGATCTTTGTAGCCTGGACTGGACTCTCTCCAGTAATTCCCTATTTCTCTTGAACTGAGGAGTCCAGAACTGGAGCAAGGATTCCAGATATGGCCTCACTGTGGCAGAGTGTGTGTGTGTGGGGAAGATGAACCATCTCAGCGTTAATTTCTCTGTGTCTTAATGATTCCTCTTCTGGTTTCCCTCCATATATGGCTGCTTTTATCCTGTAATGCAATCTTTTCCATCGGGCAGCCCCGGCGCGGTGCAACAAAAACAAACACTCTCACAACAACACGCGCCAGATTAAACTGCCTAACTCACTCCAAGCGCACAGCTCATAAATTCAAAGTGCTTGGGCTCATACTCCAGGATTGATGGCTGGGATTACAAAAATAGAAGAAGTTGCCCTCAGGAAACAAAACTCGTGGTTCCTTAAGCTTCTGTCAGGAAGCCAAAAAGCCAGCGTTGGATGGAAATGTCACCATTTGTTCCTGTCAGATGTGTTGTGTTCAATTAGGTAGTTTATAACTCTGCTTGGGTATGTGAAGGAGGTTCATATTTTTATTGTTCTTCCTGCTGTGCCTCTAATAGACACAAAGATAACTTAGCCTGGTGAAATATACAGTGTAATTTGGTAATGTGTTTATGGGCATGCCAGGAAGAGAAATTGTGAGAGCTTTTTATTTCCATACATTTGTAACTGACTTTTTTGTTAACCTTGCAAGTTTCTTTGTTTTCTGGAAATGCTTTGAAAGAGAAATGTCCAGAGGCAGAGTTGGGTGGGGGTTGTTTTGGTTTGGTTTGGTTGGATTGTTTGTTGGGTTTTGGGGTTGGTTGGTTTGTTGTTTTGGTTTGGGGGTTTGTGTGTGTTTGGGTTTGCTTTTGCTTTTGTTTTTGCCTTGGGAAAGAAAGGCTTTGCTTGTGGGCAAAGACCGGCCTGGGAAAGTGATTTAAAGAAGTGATCATCCCCCTCCCATACTCAGCACTGGGTCTGCACTACAAGAAGGACAATGAGGTGCTGGAGTGTGGCCAGAGGAGGGCAGTGAAGCTGGTGAGGGGTCTGGAGAGCAAATCCTATAAGGAGCAGCTGAGATTGTTTAGTCTGGAGAAAAGGTGGCTGAGGGGAGACCTTCTCACTCTCTGCAACCCCTTAAAAGGAGGCTGGCCCTTGGTGCCATGGTTTAGGCATGAGGTTTGTGGTGACAGGTTGGACTTGGTGATCTTTGAGGTCTCTTCCAACCTTGGTGATTCTGTGGAGCCAGGTGGGGGGGGTCAGTTTCTTCCCCCTAGTAACAAATGATAGGACAAGAAGAAATGGATTTATCTGAAACAGGGGAGGTTTAGATTGGATATCAGAAGAAAATTCTTCTCTGAAAGGGCTCTCAAACACTGGAATAGGCTCCCCAGGGAGGCAGTTGAATTGCTATCTCTGGAGGTGTTTGAAAGATGAAGAAATGTGGTGCTGAGGGACATGGTTTAGCAGAGATGTGGTAGAGTTAAATAACGGTCGGACTCGATGAGCCTAAATATGGTAAGATACCTTCTGAAGTTGTCTTACAGGTGGTTCAGGTAAGTTATGGCTCTGTGTTTGGTTTTATAGTAGGCTAAACTACCAAAAAAGACTCATTTTCCTTGCAGAGTTGGTTTTCTGCCAGGCTGGAATCTGGAGCTTCACTCAGCTCCAGCTCTCAGTTAAATGTCACTGTCGATACAAGGAAGAGAGATGGGGACATGCAGTCAGTGCAGAGAAAGGAGAGCACCAGAGTGACCTTGACTTTATGTTCACTTAACCACTGATGGAACTTCAGCTGGGTAAAGCTACAGGTGTGCTCACAAGTTTTACTGATCTGAGATCATGGTGGTGTGTCCTGTGCAATGACCACCCCAAAGATGTAAGGAAAAAGGGGCATCAAGGCCATTTAGCTGACTTAGGGCTGAGAAACGTTTATGTGGTGCATAGTTGCTTCCAAAAAATTCCTGTCAATGCTTTCACTGTGTGATTCTACAGGAGGTAACAGCTGGCAAAGGGACCAACACCCTCCCTGGAGAAACAGAAGTTTAGAAAAGGTGTAAGTTGGAAATTGTCAACCCCTTTTCCCAGTACATAAGAGGATGAGCTCATCCTCTTAGGCATCAGAAGCTGCTCTCACCATAGTGTTGGTTTTAAGTCTCATGTTGTATGAGGAACTGATGTGTCTGAACTCAGTTGAGGCTAAGGAACCAAGTGCAGTTTGGCAAGCCTGGGCTGCATCCCCAGAAGTGTGGCCAGCAGGTCAAGCAAGGAGATTCTGCCCCTCTGCTCCACTCTGATGAGACTGCACCTGCAGTACCGTGTCCAGCTCTGGAGTTCTTAGTACAACAAAGACATGGACATGTTGGAGCAGGTCCAGGGGAGGCAACAGAAAAGATTCAAGGGTTGGAACCCCTCTGCTGTGAGGACAGGCTGAGAGAGTTGGGGTTGCTCAGCCTGGAGAGGATAATGCTCTGTGGGAGACCTTGTTGTGGCCTTTCAATTCTTAAAGGGGCTTTTAAGAAAGATGATTTTGATTTTGATCAGAGCCTGTTGTGACAGGTGATGATTTTAAACTAAAAGAGGGGCATTTTCAACTGGAAATAAGGAAGAAAGTTTTTTTGCACTGAGGATGGTGAGACACTGTCCCAGGTTGCCCAGAGAGGTAGATGCCCCATCCCTGGAAACATGTGAGATCAGGGTGTTTGGGGTACTTTAGTTGAAGATTTATCTACTCACTGCAGGGGGGTTGACCTTTAAAGATCCTCCCTAACCTAATGCATTCTGTGATTCTATTCTGTGAAGCCACATGGACTGGAGGTAATTTTTGTTCTCTGTGAATTTACCTGCCTGAGGGGGGTTGTGCTGCCTAGGATTCAATCACAGCTTGTTCATGTGATGCTAAACATTTGTCTGAACCTGTGTTGGCAGGTGGCCAATGGGCAGCAGCATTGTCTCATCAGGTCTGGTTACTCCTGCCCGTGGCCAGGCACAACTGCTGTGCTGTCACTTGGGCAGACCCTAAGCATAAGGTTTCCTTTGTCCAAGGCACTCTTGAGTTCAGAGAAGGGGCATTGAAAGGGTCTTTCACAGGAGGTACAGCTCTAGGCTGCCCTGACTAGTTAGGAGCTAGAGGGGCTGGTGTGGGAAACCCTTCTATCTAGCTTACAGGCTACACAAAAAGCAGAGGGTTTGGAGATAAAGGTGTGCTGTGGTGCATGGTTTGTGCAGTGGCCTTGGGGAAGGATGCTGCAAACTCTGATGACTAAGAGTGGCCTGGAAGCTAAATGCAGTGTAACTAAGGGTGTGGGTCCATTAAATGCTTAATTCACTTTAAATGCAAGCTGCTTCCCACAGAGGTGGCCTCTCCACATCCCACACTCGTGCTCCTGCCCTCTCCCTTCTGTCGCCTCCAGGTATCTTCAAGGCATAGGCTGACTGGGATTGTGTTGCTCATCCAGTACCAAGCAGCTGATCTTCTGTGTGTTGTAGGTTTGGTTTGTGTCAGGCCATAAGTATGCATATGACAATCTAGGAGGCCTCATGTGGTAGGACAGAGAGAGAAATACTGCTCTGTTTGGTTGCCTTCAGTGAGACTGGATTGAATCAACAGGGAAATCAATTTGAATAATGCCTGGGGCTGCATTGGTTTCAGCAGCTCAGGAGACTAAAATCCAGCAAGCCACTGGAAATCCCTTTTAGTTACCTCATGTAGGAACCACAGAAAACCTGGAGCCCTGCACTAGGCACTGGTGAGCAGGACTGCAGATGGAGGAGCCTTTTTATTTTGAAACCATTATTTGGTTGCCAGCCAAAAGTGGTTTGATGTGCCTTGCTGGATGCCAGGAAGGAGCTCTGGTTTCTAGAGAGATGCCCCCTCTCCTATCCAATTTACTACTGGTTGCAGCTCTCTACCAGTCACTTTACTACAGTTTGTTTCTGTTTCAGGGCAGGGGTTTGGCAGAGTTTGAACAGGGCTGGTGGTCACCCAGCACTCCCACAGTGCTGCAAGGGGTCACAACCATGGCATCTCCCTCCCCCTCCACTGGCATCCAAAATAAACACCCATTCATTGCTTTGACTTCAAACTCAGCTTTCCCATTCCAGGTGTCACACTTCTCAGGATTATCACCTCCAGTTTCTGCATATAGATGTTTGTTTTAGGAAACAAGTGGAAAAGCAGCGTCCTTCTGGGGTAAATTTCCAGCCATCTGTTCCATGGGGACTTGTCTCCTGAGCATGAGGCTGGATCTCTGCATTGGTAAGCTTGTGGTGTTTGGCAGTGCTAGGTTAACAGTTGGACTTGATGACCTTTAAAGTCTTTTCCAACCCATGCAATTCTGTGATTCTATTCTATTCTGTGATGACTTCTTCCAGTCTTGCCAGATGCAGCAGATGTTTTATTGTTGCAGAGCTAACAAAAGGTGTTGTAGGACTGTGGGAGGAGCTCGGGGAGATTTGGGGGGTGCAGTTGGCAGCTGGCAGTGAGGGATAGGGATTGAAATGAAAGGGATACCATTCCTGGAGTGTGAAGAACATTTGGCAGCTGTGGGAAGACTTCTAGGTTTTATCTGTAATGCAAAATAAAACAAAGATCTCTGAGAAATCAGGACATGAAAGTGGGGATAAAGGCAGGAAAAAATATGGGAGCTCTCCTTCCAGCTTCTGCTTCTGTCCTGCTCCTTCTGTTCTCTTTATGCTTGATATTGGTGTGTGGCTGCTCCACACTCTTGCCTGCAGTACTGCTGTGAATCCCACACACCCTGCTGCTTGCACAGCTCATAGAGTGGGTGCTGCTGAGGGTGTTTTCTGACAAGCACCAGCAAAGACTTTGCCTGGGTGGGTGCACAGCTGAGGCAGATGGACCAGGAGCTTCTTGCACTTTCAGGACAAGTGTCATGCCTACCAGCCTAGCAACAGCCACCCAAACCAACATGCACGTGGGATTTGCAAGGCTTGTGCTTGGTACAAGCAGGGCTTCCCCATGCCAGGATGCTGTAGGTGAAAACTGGATGATGAAGACTTTACAGAGCTTCTCTGTCATAGCTCAGGTCAGCCTGTCCCCGCCTCCTGTGGCACAGCTCCATCCTGGAGCTGCAAACAAAGCAATTTCCAGTCTTATACAGGGTCAGTAAGGGGAACAAGCAGGCACAGGCAGACCTAAAGAGAGGGCTGCAACAGGTACCAAGCAGTTCTGGACTCTGGATTCTGCAAGCTCAACAATCAAAGCCATTATTACACCAAGTAAATACACATCAATAAATACATTTTGGTGGTCTGCTTTACACAGCAATGCACTGCACGTGCCATCGCTGAGAGCTTTAATGAGCTCCTTTTACAGCAAGTCCTGATCTTTCTAATTCAGCACAGAAATGTCATCCCATTTCCCACTGTCACACCAAGTGCCTGAGGCCATGATTGAAAAAGCTTATGAAAAGGCTCATATTCTGTTTCTGAGCTGATGTGTCTCTCTCTTCAGAGCTAGTTTCTTTTTGCCTGCGTGTCTTTTCTGGTTTGTTCTACCCTCCTTCTTCCCTCCTCTCTCTGCTGTGCTGGTTCTTCCTTCACAAACAGTTCATGTGATCAAACTCCCTTGCCCTGTGTCTGTCCAGGTCAGTTTCAAGCACTTCGAAACCACAAGCCTCAAGCTGATGTTTGTGGTGGCTGACAATGAAACGCTGTCTTTTCACACTGAGGATAATGGTGTGTTTGGCTCTGAAAGATAAACTTCAGTGTAAAAATCATTATTTATTTAACAGGAACATCAAAGAACACCACTGAATAGGGGAACTTCAAAGTTGCCCAGAATAATCAGATTTCTGCTATTATGTGGTAGGGTTTTTTTGCTCCTGCCTGTATAATAATGAGCAATAAAAGTGTAGTTACCAGAAATCATTGAAAACATTACTAGATTGGACTTGAAAAAAAGGGAAAGGAATGAAGTGATTCCTCTGAAGCTAGAAATCCAGCAAGCAAGAGGACTACAGGGCTAAGGGGAGAGAGAGAAGTGTGACTTGGAGCAGACTGCAGCACTTCCAAAACCCACTCCCGACCTCCACAAAGAATTTATTTTGGGGAGAAGGAGGAGGAGAGGGAAAAGTATCACCGGGACAGCTCGTTGCTCAATTCCCTACAGGACTTGCCTTAGTTAAATGCATATTTAAATGAGCAGCTCAGTGGTGCAAGTATCCTATAGCAGCACTGTGCATTGTGCTCCAGGGGTACAGAAGCAGCACTGAGAGCAGCCCCATCCCTGAGCATTGCACATTCTAGGTAGAGAGCAGCACAGCAAAGGCATCCTTTGTGGCTCTCCCCTTGCAGATTTGTCTGAGTGACTTTCTAAAGCCTCCGATGACTGACTGCGAAACAAGGCCCCAGTTGATTAAGGAACTGAGTGGCTTGGCAGAAGAATGGGCTCCTTCACTTTAAATTCAGGCTGGTTTCCGTTTTCTTAGTTCTTTCTATGGCTTGCAGAGAAATCCCTTACAATTTTTTAACCCTTTGGTCTGCCTGCATGAGCCCTGGAAAGATGTGGGCTGTGTGGGCCACTGTGAGCTTTTTCAATGGCAGCATCTCGCTACTGGACTGAGCCTGTGGCCTCCCAGAGTACCAGAGGGCTGGAGAAGGATGGCCAGGAAGGGCTTGCAGGAGAGGTGGGTCACAGTGTGGTGGGAACTGGAAGAGTGATCATCTAGTTCAACCTTCCTGATAAGGCAAGCTCACCATGAGCAAGATGCCCAAGATCACAGTGTCCAGGTGGGTTTGGAATCTCTCCCAAGAAGGAGACTTCAAAACCTCTCTCTCTGGGCAGCCTGGTCCAGGACTCCAACACCACCACAAAAAATGATTTTTTTCCTCATGTTTAGATAGAACCTCCTGGATTCCAGTTTGTGCCTGTTGCTCATTGTCTTGTCACTGAGCACCACTGAAAAGAGTCTGGCCCCATCCTCTTGGCTCCTGCCCTTCAGATTGAGAGGATCCCCTCTCAGTCTTCTACAGGATAAACAACGCCAAGTCTCTCAGGGTTTCCTTGTCAGAGAGATGTTGCTGTCCCCTCATCATCATTGTGGCATACTAAAAGGTCTGCTCTCCTGATGGGACCAAGGAGGAAACCGAAGGGAAAAGGAGGCATCCAGCAGGTGACAATGAGGGGACACAGTTTGTGGCTAGGAGGGAAGGGTGGTGGTGTCTGTCAGCCCCAAACCCACGTGCAGCTTGCTGGCCCCATCTGTGATCAGCCCAAATCTGCTAAAAGCTGGAGTGGAGCCCCCTGCTCTGTGTGTGGGGCACTGGGTGAGCAGGTTTGGGGGTTTTCCATTAATATCCTCACCAATTGCTCCAGGCATGCTTTTGGCCACAGAGCTGCCAGCTTGACAACAGCTGTGTTAAGTTTCTTCATCCTGAAACAAGAGGGTTAATTTCCTTTTCCCACAATAGGTTAATTGTTTGCCTGAATGTGAGCTGGGAAAGAAGAACAGTTTCTAAGTGGATAGGGCAATGATCAAGGTCTCACTGCACCTGGCTTCTTGTCCCACAGCTGTCAGGGGGATGCTCATGGGCCTCCAGCAAATCACCTCCTCATTCCTCAGTTTAGCTATTGTTAGACAGAAATAAAGGTGCTGACCCTTGGTAAAGTTCAGAGAGTGACTTCCATTAGCAGAGGGTATGGGAGGTTATATTGGTATTATTATTATTATGACAGCATGCATGAGGAGAACAATAGACAGAATTGGAACAGAACCAGATGAAGTGGAGGGGTAAAAGGATGGAGCTTGTACTGGAAGAGAATACTTCCTATTGGTGACAGAAGACAGAAAGAGTAGTGATGTGAGAGCATATCCTGTTGGCTAAGAATAACCAGTGATGTCTCTGTATGTGAGATGTGGTTGACCTCTGGGTGTCCATGTCTGATGTCTGCAACCAGGCAGATTTCTTGATGTGTGCATTGCAAAGCTCTTGCCAGCCTTTGGTTTCACCGCTTGGAGTTCTAGGGCAGTGCTCCACAGCCCTCTGTAGGAAACCACATCATGGCCCATGGCTGACTGCTTGTGCTGTCCTAGCTCTGCAGCCTGAGGTAATGAGCCCTGGGAGTGAGTGCTTGTGGTGGCGACCACACAGGCTCGTGGCTTCTGGCTGGCTCCCGGCACGGCCACAACTCTCTTGGGCATGCTTGCCTAGGGCCTGTTGGGGCCAGACAAGATCTCTCTTGCCAAATGGAAACTGGTTTAAAATCTGGCTGGTGAAGAGTGGTGATACCTCCCAAGACAGCTTAAGCCGTGTATAGTTACGAGTCCAACAACTTCAGCCAGGATATTGTCCTGCCAGGGATGGCCAGAGACATCACCAAGAAATGCTCCAGGGTGGGCTGGGGAAGAGATCACCCAGTTTAGACATTTAGAGGTATTGAATTGATTTTGGCTTTTGGGGAGAGCTATGCCTCATCTCACATGGTAGGAGACATTTTATCCTGCCAGTATTGCTCCCTCTGACCTCACTAACCAATGTTTTCCTTCTGAGGGGTAGGGCAAATGTGGTGATCTGCATTCCTGGCTCAAGCAAGAGGTACTTATTTCTATTTTCCTCACAAGAGCAAAAATGGAAAGCCATTAGCTGAAACAAACCTTTAACTTATAAGGGGGAGGAAGGGATAACACATGGTGACACATGGGGGACGTGGTCCTGACTTTCTCTTCTGCCTTGCACAGGTCTCCTGGCAGTGCCATCACCACCGCTCAAGTTCTCCCACACTGTTTCCCTAAGCTGGCTCTGAAGCAAAGTGAGTACCCAGGGATCTTGCCTGCAGGGAACATCAAGCTGGAGCAACAGAGTCACTCCATCCCAAAGAAAAGGAGAGGATTCTGCCCTTCTGCTTGGCTCTGCTCTGGTAAGCCCTCACCTGCAGTATTGTGTCCAGCTCTGGAGTCCTCAGCACAGGAGAGGCATGTTTCTGTTGGGGCAGGTCCACAGGAAGCAACAGAAAAGTGGGGTTCAACTTGATGATCTTTAATGGTCACTTCCACCCAAAGAATTCTGTGATTTCACCATGGTGGAGTTACTCTGCAGGGATGGCTTGAGGAAAGCTTACCCAAAAGCACCATGAGGCAAACTAAGCCTGAAAGAGGGTGAGGAATGGAAGCAAAGATTTTTACCTGACTGGCACTGGAAACTAGGAAAATACTCAAAGGAGAGCCTGGTGAGATGACTCCTCACAGGACAAAGAATTTTGAGACATTTATGGGTGTGATCCTTGGGGGAGAAGGCAAGGGACTGCCCACAGATTTTGGTAACATATGGTGAATTAAGAGAGAGGGTGGTCTAAACTACAAAAACAAAGATGGTTCTCTGTGAGCTGTGTATGATTGATCTAAAAATAGTTCTCTAGTTCAGAAACAGCTCTGGACTTGCAGATTCTGACAAGTTCTTTTCAGAAGGCAAAGGAATATAATGTTATAGCTAAAATGGATGAACATTGGTGTGCCAAGGTATTCTGGAAGGTATTCTACTTGTACTTGCAGACTGCATGAAAAGCATAAAACCAGAATATACTTCTTGTCCCAGTAACAAACCAAATAAGCTTTGTTCCTGCGTGGAGTCTAATTCCAGAAACGTAGAATCAGAGAATTGTTAAGGCTGAAAAAGACCTTGAAGGTCATTGAGTCCAACTGTTAATCTAACACTTCCAAGCCCACCACTAAACCACGTCACTTTGCACCAGGTCTTTTAAATCTCTTTCAGGATGGCGATTCAGTCACTTCCCAGGGCAGCTTGTTTCAGGCCTTGACAACCCTTTTGGGGAAGAAATTGTTGCTTGTGTCCAACCTTAACATCTCTGCTGCAACTTGAGGATGTTTCTTCTGTTCCTGTCCTTGCTACCCACCTCAATACAACCTCCTTTCAGGTAGCTGTAGAGAGCAAGAAGGTCTGCCCTGAGCCTTCTTCTGTCCAAGCTAGACAACCGCGGTTCCCTCAGCTGCTCCTCACTGGACCTGTTCTCTACATCCTTTAGCAGATCAGCATTTTTCTGGACATGCTCCAGCATCTCAATGTCCTTCTTGTAGCAAGGGGCCCAAAAATGAGCCCAGTATTCCAGATGTGGCCTCATCAGTGCTGAGCACAGGGGAGCAATCATTTCTCTAGCCCTGTTGGCCACACTATTACTCATACAGGTCTGGATGCTGTTGGCCTTGTTGGCCACCTGGACACACGCTGGCTGATCTTCAACTGGCAGCACTATTACATGCAACACTATAATAGGACTTTAATGCTGCATCAAACACTAAGGTATTTGTGGTACAAGTGCTCTAAAGCATGTGATTGAAGCTTCTCAGAGATGATACCAGACAGGCTTCAAAGAGTATAGATCTATCTATATGTGTCAAAGATCCTGTCAGTTTAATCAATACACTTGTAAGGGTTCCTAATTGCATGAAGCAAGACTGTCACACCCTTTGGCATTCAGGTGGGTGGCATCAGGATGGAGAACTTCAGTAGGAGATTAATACAGCTCTATTCCAAAGGACAAGAGAGAAAGGTCAGTCTCAGAATGTGATTCTCCATCAGAAGTACTTCTGCTGGGACAGGAGGAATAAAAATGAGGCTTATCCTTAATACAGGAGAGCATTTTGGGAAGAAAAATACTAACCATAATAGTGTATAGGGCTGTCCTAAGAATAAATTGTTGCAGAGCAGCTCTAAGTAAGGGTTGGAACCTTCTCTAATGAGACTCCAGCTCCAAGGAAGAGTTGGAACCTTCTATAATGGGAGTTAAAATCTGAGGAAGGGTGGCAATCTTCTCAAAGGGGGACCCAGCTCCAAAGAAGGGTTGGACCCTCCTCTAATTGGGGTCCAACTCCTAAGGTCTGGAGCAAAAGAGCCCTGAAATAACGTGGGTGAGAAATATAATACCTTCTTGAACCTAGAAAGCAAAGCAGGAAAGCTGGAAAGAGCAGTATTCACTATGAGGTTTGTGCTATTTCTGTGGAGAACTGACTAACGAGCACATAATGTGCAGCTTGGAAGAGTGAGGGGAAAGCACTGGGGCAGGAACCTGAGCGAAATGAACCTCATTGACAGGAGAACAATCTCAGTTTACATGTTTGTAGGAGAAAGACTCAAGTGCCAGAGTTCTAATGACAAGGTAGCCACAATCAAGCCCTGAATAGCAAAGAGGCATAGCAAAGGCTTTAAAAAATGGCAACATATTGAGGAAAATCTACATGGAATATGTTGGCTCCAACTGCAATATTGAGACAGCTGTTGAATTGCAGCCTGGAAAAGCGTAAAATATTGAGAGCGGGTAACACAAGCTCCAGTTCTGAAATCCTTGTGTGACAAGCAGAAGAGAAACTCGTTAGGCAGCTGAAAATGTCACAGAACTAATTGCTTCATTTTGCTAGCTACCTTCTGTTACACACACATCAAAACCCGCTCCATAAGATGGGGAATAGTCAGCTCTTGAGGAGCAGTGGTAGACTCCGTGGCATTTGAGCACCTCCATGCTCCAAACTTCTGCTGTCTGGCACTGCAGTGAAAAAAAAATGCCACTACTCCCATTTTACAGACAAGGAGGTGGATCAAACCAAGGTTATTTTTCTGAAGGTGGCACTGGAACTTCGGTGGCAGGTCAAGCACTGAACCCAAAGTCCCAAATAAGTGGCTAGATCATTAGCCACTGGGGTGTTTTGGTTGGGGTTTGGGGGTTACTTTTGGGGGGGTGGGGTGGGAAATGGATCATTGTTAATAAGCCAGAACTGTTATTCTTCTCTCCTTTGACAGAGTTAAGAGCTTTCATGAGCCACCTCCTTCTTTTGTGTATCCACACAGACCATGCATTGCATATTTGGTTGAGAGCCAAGTGTGCCTCAGGTTTTCATCTGCTCTTTTTAAGTTGCAACTTATCTCCATCCCACCTCTGCATTGTCTTTTATAAGTGTATCTCTAATCTCAAGCAGCATTCAGTAAACTGAGATACCAATGTCACAAGGGGGTGACTCCAACAGTAGTGCTCCACTAGTGCATCTGTGGAAAACCTGAGCAGCCCTAGGAACAGATCACTAGGTGTTGGTGATTATTCTCAAGAACCTTCAGTAAGTATTCACCAAGAATAGGGAGACAGCTGTTAACACTCCAGAAATACCAAGTGAAGGTTTGAATGCCAACCCAGAAAAGGAGCTGAAAATACAGTAGCTGAGTTACCAGGGGCATATTGGAGACGTGTGAATAGAGATGGTGCTGTCACGATATATCTCACAGTGCCTGATATTGTAATGGCTGCTTGGAGATTTCCAGTTAGACACAGCAAAGCTGATGATAATTACCAGTATTGAGGGAATGTGTGTTAAATGGGTACCAAAAAGCAAAACATGAAGAGCCCGAGGACAAGAGAATTTATCAGACAATGGAACTTGGGTGGTTGGGGTTTTTTTGTCTCTTCTGGGGTTTTTTTTAAGCATTCTGACATAATGAAGAGGTAAAAGGATAATGGCATTTTATCACCATCCCACTTGCTGTCAGTGGTAGTTCTTCCTCTCCCTAGCTCCAGAAATCAGGAGATAAGAGAAAGGACAGGGGCCTGAGGACAGAGCATTCAGTTCTGCATTGCAGCGTGGGTGGTGGGGACTGTGGGAAGAGCATCTGCTGCTTTTGTTTCCCCCACTTCATCACTTCTGGTTTCAGAGGCAGCTGGGAGGTAGCCAGTCATACAAAGAAAGCAACTTAAGCTAAATAATTGCCATTGGTAATAAAACAGAAAAGGAGGCAAGAAGGTTGTACAAAAGAATTGTTTTTACCTGTAGTGCGATCACAGCTGAGGTGTGTGAGGTGTGATCTGCTGTGTGCAGTGTGTTTGGGAGAGATGGATGATGCTGGCACTGCCTGAGTGATACACGAGCTCTGTTTTGTCTGTATTGCTCCAAATTGGCTTCTAGCTCTTGCTGCTCTATTGTCTGCACTGTTTTGACAGTAACTTAGTAAAAGCAGAAGCCAGCTGCTCTGAGGGATCTCAGTGTCTGACCTGGGTGTTCAGTCAAAGCCCACCTTGGTGTCTAGCTGGCTGTGTGCATGCACAGATGCCACCTCTGTGCACACAGGTGCTATGCCAGTGCCAAGAGGTGGGGCAAGCACCATTTGTGCAGCACATATGCAAGCAGAGAACTCGAAAGTTGAGTCTTGAAAGTATGATATCTGTTACTTGAGATGCTCACCCTGAATCTGTTTAGGAACAGCATTTTTGAGTGTGTTAGTCCCAGTGACTACCAAAAAAAAAAGACCTTCAATACTTTGTCCTCACATGCCCTGTTCATTTGGAGTACAGTACATGGATACTAAGCTCTGATTCTCTGCCTTTATTTCACTGCTAACTATTTATGCCTGCACTAACTGGACTCTGAAGTGGAGTTTGGTCATCCTGTGTTGCTCTGCTAGTGGGAACAACCACTTCTGAAAGGTGAGGGAGCTCTGGGGTGCCTGACACTGGTTCTACAGGTGTGTGAAAGGCTGGAGTCAGATTCACCCTCTCTGGCATGTTCAAACTTGATAAGAAAGTCTTTATTGCACCTCTGAAAGGAAATCAGATCGCAATATCTGCTCCTGGTGACAGTGAACACTCAGTATAAATGATGTGGGATTGGACTGCTCAACACCCAACCTGGAAAAAAGCTTATAAAAATCAGGTATGTGAAGATTTATTGAGATAAACTGTGGCAAACTACCAGGAACTTTCCTGTGAGAGAAATAACCACCCTGAGAAAGCAGAGCCCAGAACACCTCTGAGTCCTGGGCTGGCCAGAAGTGACAGTGAGAAATTACTTCTCTGGAAGCAAAGGGAATTCAAAGTGCCCTGAGGAAAAATGGATGGATATGAGAAACTAGGGGCACTGAGCTGTCTCAAAGCTACTTTGATCCTAATTCTTGGCCTTTCCCTTACAAACCACTAAAACCAATGGTTTGATCTATGGCATTTAGTCAACACAAAGGATTGTTTAGCCTGAACAAAAGGCAGTCATGGAGGGTAGGCATAATGGCACTGGTGAGACTGCTGTCTTTGGACTAGCATATGAACCAAGAAGGAAGTTCCTAAGGAACTGAAGTTGCTTTATGCAGCTCATTGCCATCCAGATTTACCTTCCCAAACCTTCTTGATTACGGGAGAACTGCCAAACCCAGATTCCTCTGATACCACAGGGCATGAGACAGCACAACACAGCACAACAGTGCTAATGCTTATACCTCCTGTTGCTTCACATGCCTTTTGCTCCTTCCTTCCCAGGGCATAATCAGAAGAAGCCTCTACAAGGGGACTTAACTGCAGCTATGTGAAGCTGAGTAAATGTTCGATGTGGACCTCCAGGACTTCTGAACCACAGGGCACACCAAATGAATTATAGATATGGGCTACTTCAAGGCATTGTGACTAGAGGGAGGTATATCTGTTTTACTAAAGAAATGCAGCTGCTGGTGTTGACTGTCCAGGAACTTGTGAAGTTAGAAAGTCAAGTCCAAGTATTTATGTTCTTTGAGTAACTGACTTCAGAGAGAAGCTGAAATGAGCCAGCGTTCTGCAGTGATCCTTCCTCCTCAAGCCCTGACAGCTTTCCTGAGTGCTGTCATCTGATGGGAAGGCACTGGGTCTGCAGCATCAATCATTTCTGAAGCGCTGTCGAGCCCGGTGAGGCAGAGCAAACCTGAGCTGGGGACGCTGCTGCCAGCCTGTGAGCTTCCTGACTTAAAGCTTATCCGCTGGGCCCAAGTGGTGCGGCTGGAAAACAAAGCAGCAAAACCCTTGCTGACAAAAGGAGATGGAGGCAAGCCAGGTCTGCAACAAAGCAAAAGCTGCAGATGTAATGTGCATCATCTCAGCCCCATTAAAAGAAGAAAGGACTCTTGTGTGGCCAGGGGAAGTCTCAGGGCACAGAGCGGGCCTGGACATTGATTTGTGTCCCCTCTTATGAGACTGAAATATGGTGGGGAAGACAAAGCTGTCTGGCAGCACACACAAAAAATATGAAAAAACCAAAGAAAAGTGATGTTTGTTTTACCCTTTAGTAGGAGGTGATGTGAAACAACCTTGGGTTCATTGTGTCCTGTCTTGGTTAAGGAATAGCTTTGATCTCTGGTCTTCTGGGCCATGTGTATGTGAGGTGAAAAGGTGCTGAGCCAACGAGGACCCTGAGAGACAGACCTTGGTGCAGAGCTGATGTTTTGTTAGGCTAGCCCATGAGCCCATCAGTTTACACGTGGTTTCAAAATGCAGACAGTGGGCACAGCTTGGAGATGGAGACCTACCCCAAGCACTGTCATGATAACTGTGGAAATGGCATCACTCTCTGCAAAGCCAGAGTAGCAAGGCAAATTGCTACAGCCTCTGTTTAGGAAGGAGCACTCATGGTGCTTGGGCACCAGCGAGATGTCCAGACTTGGAATGGAAATGTGCTCCACCAGCCCTGTTCAGACCAGCAAGATCACAGAATTGCAGAGTGCTTAATTGCTTCTAGAAGGAGCCATTGGCTGGACATCTTCCTTAGTTTTCCCAATGGTGCTAGGCTTCATGGATGGATCCATCTGCTGAAGACTCAGAAAAAGGAAGAGCTTGTTCTGGTGCAGCACAGAAGTGGGTAGAGGCTGGCCTCAGCTGTCTGAGCAGGGCTTGACCCAGAATTGCCACCAAAAGGGCCAGAAATTAATGAAGCTGATTGGAAGTTGTGGTGGAAGCAAACCACAGGGGAAGAACATGGGTTACCGCTGTCCAGAATCCAGAACAGGCTGTCTCAAGGAGATGTCTGGACTAAACTATAGGCAAGTTCTCTCCTGCCAAGAAGGAAGAACACTGGTCTTGGAAAAAGCTGATACTGGAATGCAGAAAGAGGTGAGCAAACCCAAGACACTGAGGTACTGACCACACCAAACAAAGGTGGTGGATGGAAAAATACATTGGGGAAATAGCAAAAAGAATGTTTATCAACACAGTGATAGGCACATTCCAGATTGAGAGATATATATATAAAAAGAGAAAATATATGCATAAAACTTGGCCTTAACCCGAGCTGAATGTTAAAGTGCCAAGCCCTAGAGACCTTGAGAGGCCATGAGAAGTATGACAGAGTTTAAGTGCAGGCAGAAAAATAAAGAGACCAGAAGGAAAGTATTAAATACTTTGTTAAGATATAAGAGAGTTTTCAAAGCAAGACCTGATGTATGTTTATTAGTTGACAGGTAAGAAACCTATACTCTTAGCCAAAGACTGCCTGATCTGCCATCTTCCACATGCTTTTGGCAAATTGAGCAATAAAAGATTTCCTCTGAGTATTACTCCAGCTTGCCAACTCAGAAGTTAGTCTTTATTTTGAGCAAGCTGACTGGAGATGCTAAGGTGTCAGGTCTTGCTGACATGTAATGAGGGAGTTACATCCCAGTAGGAAGCTGGAAGGCTCATTGTGGGTCTAGAGGTTGTGCTTGCCCTGACACACCAAGGAGAAGCCAGGTTAGCTCAGGCAGGCAGGAGCAAGGTACATTTGCCTTGGCTGTCTGCCGACAGTTTCCTTCCTGCCTGAATGACAAGTGATTACAGGCTGGAGCTGCTAATTATTTCAGACAGTGGTTTGAACCTTTGGCAAATCAAAGCCATTGCATTTCTCTCCTAGACTCTGTACCTTAGATATTTACTTCTGGCTGAACAGGCCAATAACATGCTCCCTTGGACAGGCTTAGCAGCAGCCTGTTTCACTCAAGCAGGTTGAAATCAAAACCCTCAACCTTGTTTGTAACTGTAGGCTTCTGAAAGAGAATGGTAATCTAAACTGAGTCTTGGGCTGAATCCAGAATTTGTCTTAGACCTTATCCTCAGAGGATACAAAGTACTTGTTAGCCCCAAAAGTCACTTAAGTGGGTGGAAAAGGCACCAACAAAACCCCAACCAAAACAACAATCTACAGTCTTAATCTGTTGATCTCTGGGGAGAATATTAAGTTTTTATTGTTTCCCTGTCCATAAAATGCAGGAAACAGTCCTAATGGCCCCTCCTCTACAACTTCCCCTTATTTATCACAAGAAATGGCCCTTCTAGGCTCTTTGGTTTACTTCTGCAAATAGATTATGCAAATACAGCCCAGAGTTCACTGGCTGGAACAGAACAGACCAAACCTCTGTGCAAACCAATGCAAGGTGCCTTCATGTGGTGCTGCTTCAGAGTGTGAACTGATTGCTCATGAAGAAGGCAATGCATTGTACTGTGCCATGAGCTGAGAGCATGAAAACACCCAGGGAGTCTTGGAAAAATGGCTAGCCTGGCAGGAAAGCAGGTTTTGCAAATGCTTGTCTTATAAATGTGTCTTCTAATAATTACATTTTGTTAATTTTCAGACAAAATAAGCCCCAGAATGGTGACTGAAAACTTTAAGTTTGAAATTACTGTGTTGATTTGATTATATATATATATATATTCAGAGAATCATGGAATCATAGTGTGGTTGGGGCTGGAAGGAACCTTTGGAGATTATCTAGTCCAGCCCACCTGCCAAAGCAGGGTCACCCACAGCAGGTTTTCTAGGATCACAATGTCCAGGTAGGTTTGCAGTCTCTCCAGAGGAGACTCCACAGCCTCTCCAGGCAGCCTGGTCCCTCACAGGCTCAAAGTTTTTCCTCATGTGAACACAGAGCCTCCTGTGTTCCAGTTTGTGCCCATGGCTTCTTGTCCTGTTGCTGGGTACTAATAAACACAGTTTGGCCCCATCTCCCTACCCCCTACCCTGTATACATTGATAAGCATGGAGAAGATCCCCTGTCTGTCTTTTCTCCAGGCTAAACAGCCCCAGGTCTCTCAGCCTTTCCTCACCAGAGAAATGCTGCAGTGCCCTAAGAATGTTTTTATCCTCCAGTGACTCTCTCCAGGAGTTCCTTGTCTCTTTTGAATGGGGGAGCCTAGGACTGGAGACAATATTCCACATGTTGCCTCACCGGGGCAGAGTGAGAATCTCTCTCAAAGTGCTGGTCACACTCTTAATGCACCGCAGGAGTCCACTGGCTGCCTTGACTGTGAGGGCACATTGCTGGTTCATGTGAGCTTGTCCCCCTGCACTTCCAGGTCCTTCTCCACAGTGCTGCTTTCCAGCAGATCAGCCACTAACCTGTTCTGGTGTGTGGGTTATAGTCCACACAACCTCTTGTCTTGTTTTTTTCAGCTCAAAAGATCCGAAGGAACTGACATCTGAGAGACTTGTCTTGGCCAGAATGCCAAGTCAAGCTTTCCAGAAGAATGTGTCAGTAAGAACTGAACTTATCATTAAGTTATCTTGAATAAATTAGGTATTGTGTATTTCCTGAAGAGCATGACGAAAAACTCCCTCAGCCCACAATCTCCTGGTAGGTTATGGCAAAAAGCCCGGCTAATATCTTATGCCTCTCTTTTGGTTCACATCCAAAAGGATTTGTTTGTTTGCTTTCACCCAGGGGAAAAAAAAAACCAAAAGGAGAATAGGGATAGCAATACAAAATTCATGTTTTGTTTGTTAGAGAGCACTTACTCCAGACTGTAAAGAAATTCTTTCCCAGCATGGAAAAATCTGCACTGATGTGGCTCAGATTTGAGAATTAGTAATGAATTTCCCCAACTGGGGACAGTTTTGAATGTCTTCAGGGCAGTGAGTCACTCTAGTGGTGCAACCAAACTCAACTTCCTTATGCTGAATGACCAAAAACCCCAACAAAACCTTTCCCAAATGCGAAACTATCACTGAAAAGGAACAAAAACATGTTTTGGGGTGGTTTTTTTTCAGCCATTATGGCTGCCCTTGTGTGAATCACACAGGGAAATGACTTGTTAATGGATTTCTTCTTTTACTCTTCATTGGCAAACAACCAAGCCAAACCCCTTGCTTTGTTCTTATTTTTTTTTGTCTTTTATGGATTGTTTTTCCATCTGGTTTTAGAAGCTTTAGAAGAAGTTGGTTAGCAATTATATTGAAATCCAGAGTTCTGGGGTTGTACCCACAGACTTCCTGAATACCCATGGACTGACCGCTTTACCTCCACTTCTGTTCTGTAAAATGGGAGTAATTCCACTTAGGCCATTGCTAGAAAATCTATTCATTGCTGCAAGACACCCAGCCAGCACAGGAATATTCAAGGCATATATAGATTGTATTTTTCCTTGTAAGCGTGCACTGTGTGGAGTTTAAGCTAATAAGCCCCAACGATGATTCATGATGATAGGATGATTCATAAGAGGAACAAATTTGAATAGATTTAAATATGTACATGTAAAAGAAGTAAGTACAGCCTCCCAGCACTCTTTGAAATATAAATGTGAGAATTCCTTTAGGTATGATGCTGGAAGCCTTCATGTCAGACTGTACTGGCAGGTGCCAGGCAGAACGAGCAAGCCAGGACTGATTTATTCAGCTTTCTGCTACCAGACCCCAAAAGGCTGCAGCCCCACATGACTCTAAACCGTGGAGCAAGCGTTGGATGAGTTCCACGAACATCATCTTCTGCTTTTACACCCAAGTGTTCTGGACCAGCTTCTCAGAGTACAATTGTCATTTTATTCCCTTCACAGAATCCCAGCGTTGGAAGGGAGTTCTGGGGATTGTGTAGTCCAACCTCCCTGCTAAACAGGGTCACACAGAGCAAGTCGCCCAGGGTCACATCCACGTAGGTTTGGAATCTCTCCAGAGAAGGAGACTCCACAATCTCTCTGGGAAGCCTGCTCCAGGGCTCTGTCATCTTCACAGGAAAGAAATTTCTTCTCATCTTCAGATGGAGCCTTCTGGGTTACAGTTTATGGACATTGCCCCTTGTCCTGTTGCTGAGCATGACTGAAAAGTTTGGCTCCATCTCCTTGTTCTCCACCCTTTAGAGATTGATAAGCACTGAGAAGATTCCCTCTCAGTCTTCTCTTGTCCAGGATAAACAGCCTCAGGTATTTCAGTTTCTCCTCATCAAACAGATGCTCCAGTCAATCCCCTCAGTACTTCTGTAGCCTCCTCTGGACTCCTTCCAGTAGTTTCTTGTCTCTCTTCAAATGAGGACCCCAGAACTAGATACAATCATCCATCTGTGGCCTCACCAGGGCAGAGTAGAGAGGAAGGAAATCCTGCCTCTACCTGCCTGCCACACTTTCTAGTGCACTCCAGAAGACTAGTTCCCGTCTTGGCCACAAGAGCACATTGCTGTCTCATGGTGAACTTACCCACCAATACTCCCAGGTCTTTCTTCACAGAGCTGCTTTACAGCAGGTCAGTTGCTGTCATCCTTAGAGTATTATTTACAGCTGAGTAGCAAAATGCTACAGGCTGAGCAGACAGGGCACTATAAATACCAAGAGCAGGGCAGTTCCTCACTCTAATCATCTCCTCCTGCTTTTATGCAGACTATAAATGATGGGCCACAGAGGGAATTGCCACTCATCTCTAGGAGTCAAAGGAGTTCCCGTGCTGCATTCTGTCCACACCAAGAAAAGTAATTTAGGCTTGACATGGCAGCACTGGTTTTCCTAGCACTGAGGAGCCACAGATGAGATCTTTTGTCCTTCAGCTGAGTGCAAACAGCCCAAGGTTTAGAACAAGTTATTGACAATAGCAAATGGTAGCACTCCCAGCCTGGAATAACAGGCAAATTTCAGCCCAAAAAAAAAGTGGCATCCATTCATCTCATCCCCCTCTTTGACCCCTTGCCGACACTTGCTTCTCTCAGCGTTGGGAACCAGGCCATGCCTTGGCCAGCCTCAGGGCTGCCATTTGCTTTGTTTGTGCTTCTGGCTCATTCCTCTGACTTGCTTCCCCAGAGCCAGCTGAGCTGCCTGTGATTTTCTCCCTCTGCCAAGTCTGCTTTGCTGCCTTCTTTCAGGTCTGGAGCTGTTCTGCTGCCTGCTCTTTTTCTTACAGCTGTCCAAGTGAGCAGAAAGAGTTGAGCCAACAATGAAACTTCACCAGCTCTGGTCACTTGAGTCCTACGACTTAAACACAGCATGTAAAAGCTTAAGGAGCAGCTTTGCTGATGAAGCTTAGCCCCAAATCCACCCAAATCCAAGGTAATCTGGAAGCAGCTCACTGCCTCAGCGTCAGATAGTCTCAGGTGAGAAGGGGGCTGAAGCAGCTGGGAGCTGTGTGTGTGTCTTGTCAGAGAAAGTTCGTGACCTAAAGGGTTTACTTTACATGTCTGCATATAGAAAGTCATCAGAAAATTTAGTGCAGTGGTCCTGCTTTTCCCCATATGGAGCTATGGGGCACAGGTTGAGACCCAGCTCCAAGATGCAACCAAGTTTCCACCATGCAAAGGAGGATAGGAGATGCTGAGGACAAGGCTGTCAGTTGAATTTTCTGCCCAGCCTAAGGGCTGTTCATGTGTTTTATCCACTGGTTGATTAATGCAAAATACAAAAGTGTTCTGTCTTGCAAGCAGGGAGTGGAACTGTGGCCTCCATCCCCCCAAGGGATGTCTTAAATATGAAGCTACGGCGCTGTGCTCTTCCCTTCCTTCTGCCTGATCAAATGCATTTTTAATTCTTTAATGCAAAGCAGGAAGGCATCAGCTCAAGAGCTGAACAGCTCTCCCTTGCTCCAGCAAAGCCTCAGACAGGGTGGCTAAAGGCCTTTCATGGGAGTAAAATCGTACTCCCCATGTTCTGAGTGACCACTGAACTCCTGGGTATGGGACGAACGGTGTTGTGCCCTTCCCAGTTGCATGCTGGGGCACAGCACCAGTACTGTGGCATGTTGCATCCCTAAAGCATTTCAGAGTCACTCTTGCTGAGGTGCTCAAACACACCTGCTGTGGTGTTTCCATTGCAGGCTTGCTATGAGTCAAGTCACAGATACCTTCTAGTTAAAACACTCAGATGAACACAGTGACAGCCAATAAATCAGAGAATACCAGCATGGTGGAGTTTAGAAGGGATCTCTTAGGATCATCTAGTCCAAACCCCCCTGCTACAGCAGGGTCACCCAGAGCAAACTGCCCAGAATCAAAACACCCAGGCAGGTTTGGAATCTCTCCAGAGATGAAGACTCACTGCTTCTCTGGGTAGGGCTTCAGTACCCTCTCTGAAAAGAAGTTTCTCCTCATCTTCAGACAGAACCTCCTGGGTTACAATTTATGCCTGTTGCCCCCTGTCACTAGGCACCACCTTGTCTTCATGACCTCCACCCTTTAGATATTGATCAGTACTGAAAAGATCCCCTCTCATTCTTCTCTTCCCCAGGCTGAACAGCCCCAGATCTCTTAACCTTTCCTCATCAGAGAGATGCTCCAGGTCCCTCATCAACCTCATAGCCCTAAATAAACAAGAGAACTGTTGACTGAAAATGTTCCCCCACTCCTGCCACCAATAAAAGCAACCAGCAATCCAGTGTGTTTGCAGGGTGAAACAGTACAAACTTTTTAACCCTCAATACCGAACTCACCTCAAAGATTTAGTGACAAATATTCCTCTTACTTACAGCAGTATAAACTTAGGGAAATTTCACCCAAGTTAATGTATTGCTGGGTGGGGGATTTTTGCCTCAGCTCTCATTATTTGTTGGGCTTTTATTTATATTCAGTCACTGTGTGTGTATACAAATACAAAGCAGTAACTTCTGCCAGCAACGAGAAGAGTGTGGAGTCTGCTATATAAATCAATATTTCTCAGTCAATATGTTGCAACCCCTGAAGGGGTTATAAAAACCATCTGGGGGTTTGTAAAGCACTGAAAATTTTATAACAAGCTCAAGCAAAGAAAATGTCATTTCTTCCACTCTCCAGAGTGCAGCACCACGCTCTTGGCAACCTGTCAAAGCCATACATGAAGCAATAAATTCTATAGGCTTAGCACTTTCACCCTGATTTTGCACATCGGCTTTGTAACACATCTATGGGAACAGTGACGTTTCTTTTACCTTCCCATAGGATTTCCAGCCTGAGCTGCTTGAGAAATGGTGCTCTTTTGGGTTTCAAAATCTGGTCATTTTCACGAGGGCCTCTGCCTTAGTCTTCTCTTAAGCTGCTTGTTAAAACTACAGCCTATTTTGTCAAGCTTAGGCTTGTTTGTGTTGGAGCCCATTTCTCTGTTTCATCGCAACTTTCTGCCTGTCAGCTTCCTCTTGCAGCCTGAATCTTACAGGGGAACATCAACATTTCCCTCTGTGGGAAGAGATATTTAGCTTCAAGTGGAAAAAATGGATGAGAGTTCCTGCATCCTTATTAGCAACTTGCTGCATGGTTTGAAATCTGCCCTTTCTGAGGTGAGATAGCATCTGGAGAACCCCCGGGCTTTTAAGTACAGCCTCACAGCACACCTGACTTCTCACTGAGTTTTGCTTTTGTGTGCACATCTTTAATCTCTGTGCATAGCTACTTGTCTAGGAAATTGACTCAGGTAGCAACCATGTGTACCCACGTGCAACCCCACAAAAGAATCTCCACCAGACCCTGCAATGCTTCCTATGGCTGAGTTTAAGCCAGGCTTGCTCCTAGCTGCCACAGACCTGGCTGTTTTGTCATTCCACTGGCTCCAGCATTCATCAAATCTCTCAAAAGGCTCCTTCACAGAGTAAATTCAGAAGGCTCAGCCCCTCAGAGAGGTAGAATTAAAAGGAGTGAACAGTGTGTTGGCAGCTCTCAGATTGGATGGGCCAATCTCGCACAGCTTCACCCCAGACTCCTCCTGAATTCAATTATTTTGGCCTGGTGCTTGTGTTTCCACATCTGAGCCCTTTGCTGATGCTAAGTACTTCCTAGGTGTGTTGCTTCACTCTTTGCAAACAGTCTGACTAGTTAACTGTTTAATGGGTGTAAATTGGATCACTTAAGACAATTGCTAATGAGGAGAAGCAACGATTTCTTGCCTGGGCAAGAGATGCTTGCCTACAGCTACTTCAGTTTCTATCTGTGGGCTATGTTGCAACAAGAAAGGGGAAGAACAATATGGACTTCTGACTGCAACACTTTAGCTTCAGCTTTGGTGGGCTGGAACTGTGAGGTCCAAACTGGGCATTATTAAAACTAAGTGTATTTCTCAGCAATTTGTTTGGAATACAACTTCCTTTATTCCTGCCCTCCTACTGAAGACAAGACTGTGGGTTTGGAACCAGTCTGGGGGCGTTTAAGGGTTTGGCTGTTGATTTTGGTCTTCAGCCTTTTGGACTAGGGCCAGGATTCTCACCCCAAAGTCTGGGTGCAGCTGCCTTGTCCTGATCTGGGTCTTCTGCCTGTTTTTCATAAGCCACATTGTACCAAAAGGCTCCTAAAACAACTCAGTAACATTTTCCCATGTGTTTTTCATGATGTTAAGCAGTTGAGAGGGAGATCTGACACAGTCTACATAGCTTTCTGTCTTCATCCATGAGAGAAAATGGATACTCAAAGGTTGTCTCTGCTAATATAAAAAATCATGGGGACAGGTGGTGTGATTTTTTGGTTATCTTTAATTAATCTCTATTCTCAACTCAGAAATGGACCTGCCTTTGTAGAAAGAATGACATGAAGCATTTTGGTAAGAAGACAATTTTTGATTAAAACAGCAAAATTGATCTAGTTAGTATATAGCCCAAGAAACTGTCCACCTCAGCTGCCATGGCTCATGAAGAAAATATCCTTTGACAGCCCAGCCCACTGGTGCCAGCACTTTGTCCCAGCCAAATTGTCCTTGCCCTGGCTGAGGCTGAGCTCCTTGCCTCTGTGATGTGTCATTTCCATCATCCTGCCTGCCAGCACTTTGGTTTCAGCCAGGCACAGAATCTCTCCAGAGAGCCCACCTTGATGGACACAGGACTCTCTCATCTTAAAGACCAACAGTGGTCACCACTGCTGCTCTGGCTTGTGCCAGGAGATGGATTGGTGGGGGGTTTTTCATCCAGAAAAGTCCAAATTCCTGAGAGAAGAAATGTAGTCTATTGCATACTTGTCCTTTTTCTTCAAAACTGGACTGTGCCATGTGTGAGAAATTTTCTGGAAGACAGGAAGAGAAAGGATGACTTAACAAGGCAGTGCTGTGCTCTGCTGGACCAACACTCTGCTTCTCTGGGGGTGTCTGCAGCACTGCTTTTGGTGTAAATAGCGGAAATTCTCTCTTGTGCTTTGTCAGCTGAGGAGTCTGGGGCTGTCACTCAGTGTTAAGATTCACATGCCTTTTTCCAGCATTGCACTTTTGCCCTGTCACGCTGCTGTGTCTGTGCTGTTACACTAGAATGGCAGTTTGCCTTCCTCAGATACTCCTTTATGTGGCTTGTGAAGTGTAAAACTCCAGCACCACAGAAGAGATGGTGGTCCTAGGCTACTGGCATCTTTCCTTGCTGCTAGAGGATGTGAGTGCAGCAGTTCCAGCTGGGGGGAGCATGCAAGAAGGCTGGGATAGGGAGAGGAGTTCCCCATGTGGCTGAAATCATAGAATGGTTTGGGCTGGAAGGTACCTTTAAAGGTTGTCTAGGCCAACCCCCATGCAGTCAGCAGGGGCATCTTCAACTAGAGCAGGTTGCTCACAGCTCCAAACACCCTGACCTGCAATGATTTCAGGGACTGGGCATCTACCACCTCTCTGGGAAACCTGTGACAGTGTTTCAACACCCTCCATGTAAAAAAAAATCTTCTTTCTATCTAGTCTGAATCTCCCTACTTGTAGTTTAAAACCATCACTCCTTGTCCTGTAAAACATCTGTCCCCAGCTTTCTTACAGGCCTCTTTAAGCACTGAAAGGCTGTAATAAGGCCTCCCTGGAGCCTTTTCTTCTCCAGGGTGAACAACCCCAACTCTCTCAGCCTGTGCTCACAGCAAAGGGGTTCCAGCCCTTGAATCATGTTATAGCCTCCTCTGGACTCACTCCAACAGGTCCATCCACGTCTTTAATCTGCAAATCTCCCTTAACGCCGCCGCCAGGAAGGGACCTCATGGTGCTGGGAAACACTGCAGCCTTTGGTCTCGGTGGTTTCCATCCCTTCCCTGCCTTCTGTTTGGTCAGTAGTCCTGCCCCGCAAGTACTGCAGCTGCTGCCTACGCTTCCATCTCCCTGCGGTCCGGAGAGAAGTGAGAGCGCCCAGTAAGGGTCAGGAGCGACATCCGGACGGCAGGGGCAGGAGCATGGGCGAAAACACGCGGCCGGCCGTGCCTAGCAGTAGTACCGGGGCCGTGGGGTACCCCTCTATGCTCTGGACCCCACCTCGGCGGCTCCCGACCGCGCTTCCCACCCCCTTGCCGCGGGCTCCTCATCAGCAGCCGCAGGCAGCTCTGCCCCGAGGCGGGGGCTCAGCGGAGGGGCGGAGCGGGGCGGGACGCGGATGCTATAAACACCCGGGCGCCGCCGCGCTCCGGCCGAGCGGTGTGGTGCAGCGGGCTGGCAGCCGCCGGGAGCTGGAGGTGAGCGGCGGCTAGCTCCGGCTACCGGAGGAGGACGGCGACGGCGGACAAAGGGGCAGGGGCAGATCGGAGGAGGAAGGGGAGGGGGCCGGGGCGGCCTGTGGGCTCCGGAGCCGAGGGGGGCAAGGGCAGGAGAAAGGAAGCCAAAGTTCCCTGTTGACAGCCTGGAGGCCGCCGACGGCAAATGCTCGTTCCGGGCGCGGTGTCCTGAGCGCTCTCTGGTTCTGCTGTGCCTGCTACAGTCTCCCACAAGTTTCCCAGCGCCGGGAGCGTGGGCGCTGTGGAGCGAGTGGGTGCTGCTGGCGTGGGGAGTTCCTTCTCCTTGTTGGTTTTGGACGCAAGGAGGTTTTTTTGGTTTACAGCGGGTTTCCAGTCTGGGAGTTCTATGCTCCGCCCGGGTGGGAAGCGCCTGCTCCCCTCGGCTCCATCCTGTGTCCCTGGTGTCCCGGTAAGCAGCAAGAACGGAGCCAGCGCGGAGTCTGCTCCGCTCCGACGGGTGCGGGAGAGGCGCCGCTTCCCGAGCATCGGCCTCATCGTTAGAGCCTGGAAACTGAAAGTTGCTCACTTTCTTAATGGCTCTTATGAGAGAAAGCTTGCTGTTCTTGTACTGAAAAAAATGAAATGAAATCATAATTCAGTTAACAACTGAGACTTTCTTTGCGTATCAAGTGATAGGGAAGTGTTTCTAGCCATTGTGGTTTGAGGAAGAAAGAGTGTATATATTCTGTTATTGAAACAGGATTTGGATACTGCTGGTGGCATCAAACTGTGTGTTGAGCAGAGAACTGCTTAGCTGAAACTCTGTCTTGGCTCCCTTTTGAGTAATGTGGGAGCGAGCTTTACTGAGTTCTGGGAGGATTTGGGAATGCAGAATACACCTCGGGAGAGAGTCTTTTGTCTCCTGATTAAAATGGTGTTTAATACCTTGGCTCAGCTTTGTGCAGGGCAGGAGGATCTTCACAGAGAACTGAAACCTTTGGGGATACCATTGTGCTAACAAATACGTGTGAAAATGTCAGGTTTCCCTTAATACACTAGAGTAGCTGTGTATGGATTAGAGGCCTCGGTGTGACTTCTTTCTCTCCCCCTTTCTCACGCCTGCTTATGATTCTGAAACATGGTTTGGATTTTGTGGTTTTAATTGCATTCTTGGGCGACTTCCTGAAAGGGAAACCTGGTAGGCTGAGGTTTTGTTTGTGTTTTGCCTTTTTTTCTTTCCCCCCTTACTGCACTGAAAAATTACTTCTGCCTTCATTTGCTCATGTGTGAGCATTTAGTAATGTCTTACCCCCTGCTCTCCACAGGAATTCATTAGAAACCTGGTTTTGTAAGGACTATTCACAGAATGTGTGTAGGTGTGAGCATCTGTACTGTTGAGGAGCTTCAGAAAGGGGAGAAGCAGAAAACCATGAGCGAAGTGAAAAGCAGCTGCTGCATGCCTGCTGGGTGATCAGATGAGTCTGTAAAGTGTGTGAAGTTGAAGACCAGTGCAAGTAAAAAGGCAGGATGATTAAATAGATTGATTCAAAGGCATGCAAGAGGTGCTAGCTTGGAATTTCAGCATTTTCTGGGGTACAATTTGTAGGACACCTGTGAGAAGAGCAGCTGTCTTGCACAGGAGTAAACTTTGAGTAAGGGATGCTAGTCCACAGCTTCTTTACAATCGCTTTAAGTTGTGTCAGAGAGTCTGTTGGTGAGTTTTGTCAGTGCTCTTAAAATGCTAAAAAAAGCTGCTGATAGGGACATTGCCTAGGGATAGGTGTCCTACAGACTTCTCTTGGGTGATATGGCCATTACTATAGACAATTGCCTGTATGTAGCTCAGTGTTCCTCGTGTGGGAGGTGATATAAACTCATGTCAGTGCAAAAAGGAAAACCACAGCAGTCTGCAATGGATTTAGTCTCAAGGTGTGTACAGAAGCTTCTGTTTGGTGTTGTCATTGACAACCAGGAGAATAGTGTTTCTTGGTGGCATGCAGAGACTTTTAGCATGGGTCTCTTAATTGCACAGCCAGAAATGTGTTCCAGTCCTAAAGCTTCTTAGCAGCATGCTGTTAGGCAGAAAACTGTCAAGCAGTGAGCCCAGGAAGGTGCAGTAGACATTTTTAGACTGGATTGAAGCATGTGTATATAAATCTATAAAAATAACCACCTCACCTTATTGCTGGGAAATAAAATGGAGATGTTTATAAACCTTGTACATCTTCGTGTACAGCAAAGGAGCGGTTCAGAGGGGGCTCTGGCTGGAGCTTTGTGTGGCTGTGGTGGTAGGCTCAGTATCTACCTGGCTCATACAACAAATTGTGACTTTTGATTCTCTCTCAGCAGCTGCAGTGCTCATGCTTGAAAAGGCTGAGGCTCAGTGGAAGCATTTTCTTGGAAGCCAGAGTGAGGGTTGTCTAGATTGCTTGGATTGCTTCATCACGAGCATGCATGAGAGAGCATGCT
This sequence comes from Dryobates pubescens, assembly GCF_014839835.1. NCBI lineage: Eukaryota > Metazoa > Chordata > Aves > Piciformes > Picidae > Dryobates > Dryobates pubescens. Next base: position 8,999,018 of record NC_071643.1, read on the forward strand.
TTTGTAATATTAAGTGGGGGGAAATCAAGCCTAATCATCAAAATGTTTCCAGTTAGTTGGTTTCTTAACTGGATTCTACTATTCTTCGGGGTCAAAGGTTTTATATACACAGGAAGATGCGGAAAAAGTGGATTAATCATCACTAATCTGGGAAGTGTTGCTGGGTGCAGTCATCTTTGTGTGCCTCAGGGCATCCTCCCAGTCACCTGTGACATCACTTAAAAATCATGTTGTATGGCAAAGTACTGCCCTGTAAGTGCCATGTAATTCAGTGCAGCTCTGCTAACCATAAACAACTTCTGAATGAGCAGAGTGATATAAAGAATTGCCTCTTAGCTTTGGAGAGCAGGCAGTGTGGAGTAGCCACTCACCTACCTGTGGATTTAAAGATCAACAGTGTGAATCAGACTGTGAAAATATAACAATTTATTTTAATTGGAGTAACTATATTTCCATACACAAACTGAGGAAGCTGAACATGTGCAACCATGTGCATGTTAAGGTGTGTCTCTTCTGCAATGGTTAAAATCGTGGGGTGGGAAGGGACCAGAAAAGGATGAAAATAAATGGTAGAATCCTGCAGTTGTAGCCACACAAATTCTTAGGCCAGAGTGCTGTGGAAAAAAAGCTGTCCTGTGTTCTGCTTTTTCCCCTGTCTCCTCTTCAGTGTTAGTCTAGTTTACTGTGCAACTTCTGCAAGCACAGAGGAGGTCGCTGCTTAAATTGGAGCCAGCCATCATGGGCAGGAAGTGGACAAGGCAATTTTAGTGGCAGTGCTAGTAAATATGAGCCATAGTTTCTCAGGTTTTGTCGTGGCCTTGAAAGACCTCTAAGTGCTAACTGAAATGCTTTATATATCCCTTAGCACCTCTTCTTGAGCAGTGTCTGTGGAAACACATGGTTTTGGCAGCTACTGTATCTTGTCTGTGGTCTGATGTTCACCTTTAATAGTCAGAAAGAGGCTTTTTCTTAACGTTTCCAGGCTGAAATCAGCATGTGACTCATGCTGGGATCTGATAGATACACCACAAAGCAGTTAAAATATGAAAGCATATTAATCTTGTGGATTCGTCTCCCCATGGTGGAAATCTGTCTTGCTGACCACACTCAGCAATGTGATATAATCCATGTGCTTCTGGCAGCCTCTTGTTCTCTTCCTGGGACTTATAAACAGGGCTTTGAAATGTTTTAGTAGCTTGGGACTATGACAGCAATTACAAAGGGCACCAAGACTGATTGCAAGTCCTGAGCTCAAAACCCCTGTTCAAGGCTGGCTGTATGTAGTGGCCTGCAGATGTGGGTAGAAACCGAGAAATGTTTACCAACAGACTGTAAGCCACAGTTGTACATCACACTGCAGGCTCCAGCAGTAGTGTGCTGGTGCATCTTAGCTCTCTTACCTCAGCTGAGGTACAGATGATAGGAATTCATATTCATCAGCTATGTAGCTTTGACCACACTTTTTCTTCAATAACTTGAAAAGCAAGTTACGACTTGAATTTTAAACAGGAGGACAGTTTGTGATCGTCACTGCTAATGAGGCAGCTGTGTTAGCTGATCTGCACTGCAAGTTTCTGTTGAGCAAAGTTTGTGAGTGGGTTTTGAGGCTTCTTGTTTGGTTTTAGTAGGCAAGGGGCAGTCTCTGTCATTGGCTTTGACGGATTACAAGCACAAAAAAAGTGAACTGAACATCTCTCTAACTTGTCTTGTCTGTTACCACCTTCTTGTACATCCTTAAGCAATCCCAGAAATCCTGTCTAGAACTTGGATATATGTTAGCTCTGTGTCCCCATCTTGCTCTACACCTTCCTTTTCCATCACTGAAGCAGGCTTGAGGCCTCCAGCTGCTCTGGCAGCTCATCATAAAAGGCTCCTTTCCCAGCTAATTGCCTACTTCCTCTGCTGAGGTTTGTCATCTGCGCTGCAGAAAGAGCCCCGGACTGTGCGGAGGCTTCTCAGCCAACGCAGCTCAGCCTACAAACTTTCAGTCTAAACTGAATCAGATGGTCTGATGTGCCAGGTCATGATCTGCTCTGGCAAGATTATCATGCATAGCTCATTCAGTTATCTTTTTTCCTACGGAAATTCAGGGCTTGCCTTTCCAGAAACCTTTAGCAAAGCCCAGTGGGATTAATTGGAAGTGAGGTCAGATTAATGAAAAGAGTTTGTTTTCTTAAATGAAAGTTTCTAAATTGCTGTTCTTTCTCTTAACTCATTAGTGTAACTCTTCTTGAAGATGACTGAGGAGGTGTTTGAGTATTCGGGGTACCCAGCACAGCGCTTCATTCCTTCCTCCTTACAGCATCTATGACTTCTGATGCATTTTTGACTGCCTGGTTCTGCTTCTGAAGCTGAGGGGAGGAAAGGGTGAATACAAGTAGGTGTCTCTATGCTGTAAAGACCCCTGTCCTTTTGGGGTAGCCTTTAAGCTAGTTCTGAAATGGATGAGAAAAGGCTACTGGAAAACTTGTATCTGATGTTGCTGTGATCTTGTTTCAGTGTCCTAGAGACAGAAAATGATATGATGTTTTTTGTTTCATCTTTAATATTAATACCTTAAATCCTTGGCTAGATTACACTTTGAGTTACATTTATCTGATGAGGACAGGGTTTTTGACTTATCTTTTGAAGAGGAAGTGGTTGATTATTAATGTTGTATGGTATGATTAATAGATAAATAGAAGGCTGGTCTTTTATCGTGCTCCAGATAATCCAACCGCAAGTGATGTAAGTGGTTAGAACAGCGCTCCTGAGCTCTCCAAGTATTTTTGTCAGATGGTGGCATCCCTTAGATACAAATGCTTCTAAGTTTCAGGTCTGAAATACCAATGAGTTTAAGTATAAATTCTTATAAAAGCTCTTAGTATGAACACAGGACTGGTTCTGGTTTATTTTTAGGGTTAAATGAGTGTATTAAATACAATCCTGTAGCTTCATAGAGCTACCAAAACTGTTAACATCGAAGTCTTACCTCTTCTAAGAGGAAAAATAAGGAAAAAACTTAGTAATACTGAATTGCTTGCAGCAATTTAAGTGAGGTTTCTTAAAGGCCACTTAGACTGAGAGCCTGTCTCGTTAGTGTCACCGGTTGGGCATCTGTAATCAAAGCGCGCTTAGATCTTGGTAAGGTACCACGTGGACAGTGTCTCCTGTCAGCTCTCCTAGTTTCCCAGAAGTAGAAAAATGTTATTGCTGCATAGAACCCCCAATTTCCAGTTGTGTTGTGAACCCAGACTGAGCCATAGGGTGTGGAATGATGGGAGCTGAGGAAGTACAAGTACTCTTTTTGCGGAGTAACTAAACCTTGAAGGTGTAGAATCTGAAGGCAAACAGTCATCTGTCTTCTACTCCGTAGCAGCTCTCCTGTTTTGTCCAAGCCCTGCTGGAGTCTTTGCTGTTGGTTTCAAAACTCGATTCTGTCTTTACTTCTTTTAGTCCAGGTTTGGTTCTGTGGTTTGGGGTTTTTTTGCTTGGCAGTTCTCTAGGTCTAAGTGTTACAGATATTAGTATCTGAACCCTTCCAAAGCAGAATGTGTGCTGCAGAGTTCTTGACGTTCAATCTGCTCCAGGCGCAGCTCTCAGAGTCTCCCAAGTGACCATGGAGCCACCTCCATGAGGCTATTTCTGCTCTCTCAGCCTGGTATGTGCAGGTGACAGGACATGTCCATAGCCAGCAGACTCAAATTTACCTAGGGATAGAAGGAGCAAGTTTCAGTTTGCTCTGCAGGAGTGCAGAGGTGCAAGAGACCTAGTATCAGAAGAGTACTTCAGCAAGTGGAAATAAAGAATATTGAAGGGCAACCCAGAACCCTTAAGGAGGAAGATCAAATACTACAGCAGAAGTGAAGGTTAGGCTGAAGGTGGTGGTGAGGTACCTAATAAAACATCAGCTGTAGTTAGTCCAGCACCATGTGGAGTTACCTCAACAATCTGTGCTTGCCACTGAAGAGTTAATACCCTGAACCTCATTAATGAGAGGTTGCAATCCTGCCTTTGGCTCTTAATGAGCCTGTACTTGCATAGTGAGCATTGTTAATACACAGCAAATGTGGGAACTCTGGTTCCATGTGGCTCAAGGGAGACCTTATTGCTGTCTACAACTACCTGAAGGGAGGTTGTAGCCAGGTGGGGGGTTGGTCTCTTCTCCCAGGCAGCCAGCACCAGAACAAGAGGACACAGTCTGAAGCTGTGCCAGGGGAGGTTTAGGCTGGATATTAGGAAGAAGTTCATTATAGAAAGAGTGACTGGCCATTGGAATGGGCTGCCCAGGTAGGTAGTGGAGTCACCATCACTGGAGGTGTTGAGGAAGAGACTGGATGGGGTGCTTGGTGCCATGGTTTAGTTGATTAGATAGAGTCCAACCTATCACCCAACACTATCTCAAAGGTCTCTCCCAGTCTGGTTAATTCTATTCTATTTTTCCTTCTACAAACTTAGAATGGGTGCCTGGGTTATGGATCTGCTGCATTTTAGGAAAATGTATTAATCCTTGAGCCACTGTTCCCTCTACTGAGATTGATCCAGAGCAAGAGAGTAGTCTCACTGCCATGTTGTGAAGGTGTCTTTGGGGAAACTGGTTCTGCAGCATTAGTCATGATGGGCTGACTGTCCCATGCTCTTTCTCCATTAAGTTAAAATAATGACATTGCATGAATAACTTCAGATCAACATAACTACTTGTTTAATAAAGGCACACCAGTAAATGAAAAACTTAATTCTCTGTAATCTTCCTGATACTGTAAGACTTGATAATAGATCTTGATGAAGGCTGTAGAAACACTGCTTTAAATACAGGAGTAAGCAACCCATAGAAACTCAACAATAGTTGTTGAACCCACCATAAGGGGACAACATGGGCTACAGTTTTATCATTTTCAAATGTTGAGGCCCAGAGTTGTCTCCATAAGTCCCTTGCTCTGTGATGCCAGTAAATTCTGTATTTCCCTCACAAAGCAGAGCTAAAGTTGGCTTTTTATAGTTGTGTAAATGAGGGATGAGAGTAAAACACGTATCTGTCCTCTTGAAACTCTGGGAAGTACTTGTGTAGTTGTAGTATGGTTACAACTGAGTGGTAAAATCCCAAATTGGCTGTGGCAAGCTATAAAAATCAATTTCATATGCAGTGAATGATCAAGAACCATCATAAACCAAATGACACAGAAGCCAGATGCCAGTGAGAAAATTAGTCTAGCTCAGTAGCTGAAGATGCCAGTCATGAGGCTACAGAAGGTTTTAAATGGAGCTTGTCTCTGTCCTTTTTGCTGAATGGACACACTCAAGAAATGGTGGTCAGGACTCTTCATAAAAGAAGCACTAAACTGACTTTCTGCACATGTGGGAGCTGTGCTTGGACAAAGAAGGTTCCTGCCTAGGGCCAGCCAGTTTTACAAGTCCTGCTGGGAAATTCCCTCTTGGCAGAGGAGGCTGGATGGACAGGGAGGAAAGGGAGGTGTTCCAGATGGAGACAGTCCATCTTGAAACAAACAAATGCACTAACAAAAGGAGAGAATTGGAGAAAGGAGTAAGGTTGAGAGGGGAAAGCCTCAGGCCCAGTCCCATGTTTTCTGTGATTGTGTGGAACGTTGGCTGTAGTCCTTGAAGTCAGACCAATATCTTAACATGAAAAATGTTTTCTAAAAGACCTTCCAGCTTATCTCTGTGTACAGATTCTATTTATCTCATGTTGTCAGTAACTCCTTTTCAGATTAATGGAAGTACTGAGTTGCTTAAAAGCTAGCAATCATTCTTTCTTAGTAAGGCTCTGTGTGTACTAAACCTTCCAGGTATTGAGTAATAAAAATTTGTTTTCTTCTGTTAGATGTTTTTCATGTGACCTGACATGTTGATGTAATATGGCTTTTATTTTTGGTATCTATGGAGATTTCTGTGGGGGTTTTCCTTATTTCTTCAACGCAGAAAGCACTGGAAAGATCTTAGATGAAAGGGAAGAGCCAATGTTCAGGATGCACCAGAAAACGTGAAGGAAGGTGACCTATTTCATATCTCTGTTTTGTGGCACTTACCTGCATTCAGACCATGAGTCCTGCTGCTCTGAACCAAAAATTGTGTTCAGATGTAGCAGAAGCCAAGCAGCACGGTAGAGAGGATACTGCCGCTGGAGGCTTTGGGACAGAAGCGGCTTAGGCAGAAGGGGAGTTGTGTACACATGTGAGGGGGGGAGGAGAAGCCTACCAACAGGCTTGAGTGTTTTAATATGTTGCCAAGTGTGCATCACCAGAAAAAACAAGACCCAGCATGTGACCTTCCCATTGCAACCAGAGCAGTCTCATTGCTTTGGAGAAACAATTGGGGTGTGCTCAGCCAGCTCCTTAAATGACTATTAACAAGTTTGAGTATTTATTCAGTTCTGCTGGAGAGAGTTAGTTAAATGCCTGAAGTGAAACTGCTTTCTTTGAGCTCACATGTCAGTTGAAATAAGACTTTTAAATTAGTAGCACAGATGGTACTGACAAGGAAACATCAACATCTCAAACTTGGAGAGGTCCCTGAATGTTTGTCCCAGCTGAGTTTCTCTGGGCATGCAGGCTACCCACTGCCTGCCATGTGGACTTGGGGGCTCTCAGCTCTTTGGCTTTGGTACAGTGAAACCACCAATGCTTCAGGACTCTGCTTTTCCATTTTACTCCGAGCTGTGCTCACTGCTGGTTTGGTTACAGTGATTCACAGAAGTCTGGTGTTTGAGCATCCTTTAGAGAAACTGCAGGATCCATCTTGCAGCTGCAAGAATGAGCCTTTTGGGTTGTACCATAGATTCATAGAATGGTTTAGGCTGGAAGGGACCTTGAAGATCATCTAGTTCCAAGCCCCATGCCATGGGGTGGGACACCTTCCACTAGACCAGGCTGCTCGAGGCCTCAGTGAGCCTGGCCTTGAGCACCTCCAGGGAGGGGGCATATTGCTGTTCAAGTCAGCTTCAAAGTAAACTCTTGGGTGGTGTCTCCTGGAATACTAACTACATCAGTACAGACACTGGAAAACTTGTGTACAGTTCACTATTTCATCCTCAATTCACTTGCTCTCTGGAACAGATCATTTCTCCAACTTTTATTTTAAGTCTGGGTGGTTTTTTTCAGCTCATGTTTTTGCCTCTGGTATTGAACCAAATGAACTTCTCTTCCACTCTGGAAGAGTACAGCAGCTTCATTTGGCTCCATGAAAACTAAGGCTTTCCTAAGCTAGTTCTTCCCTGTAGGAGGATCTCCATGTGCAGCAGCTTTTTGTGCCTGGGGCTGAAGTGGTAACTTCTACCTGCTCCATCAAATGCCTTTCTAGACCTAGATCTGTATTAATGTAACTTCACTGTTTTAACCAACCATCCTGTAAATGCAGGCCAAAAGCATTGTGTTCTCTTCACTGCCATAAATACTTCCATAATAACCTCAGCCAGAAGCTTTAAACTCTGCATTGTGTGAGTGATACATTGAGCCTAGTGAGTTGAGTACGCTGCTAGTATGCACGAGGGTTAGTGCTTGCAACACCAGCTGGAGGCTGAGGTCATTCGGAGATTGGTAGCCTGAAGACATTTCATCATCTGTCATGAAAGAACAGAAAGCTACCAGTGCAGATAGGGCACACGGTGGTGTTCCTCTCCTGCCTTCCCTAGAGCTTTCTGCCTGAGTGAGCTGCGTGTCAGAAAACGCTCAGCTGAATGCAAAATGCTGTCACCTGTTTTGTTCAGAAACTTCAGCATTAGGGTGAAGAACGGTACTCGCATAACAAAACTGATTCGGGGGGGTTTAGCATTCTCTAGATGCATTTCTTTGGGTCATTGTTAGCATTTCTGCTGCCTGTTTAGAAGTTGAAGTTGTGGGGTGTTGTCCTTCATGTAAGTTTTCAATCCAAGTGGGCAGCCTGCCTTGAGGGATGGTTTGGATTGGGTTGTTTTGTTGTGTTGGGTTTTTTTTCTCTCTCCTGTTCAGCATCTTTCAAAAGCCCACATTTATGTAAATGATTTTGCTTATACACCTTCCTCCTTCTCAGTTAACTATGCAAAAATATAAAGGTCACAGGCAAAGAAATGCCTAGCTTGTATTTTTGTTTGAAGCATTAGATTCAGATTTAACTATCAAGAAGTTTTTAGCTTCATCGTTGTGAAAACTTGTTGAAAGCTTGTTGATATTCGGTGTAGCAGGTCAACTGTTTTCCATCCTACACATCCTACATCCTTTTGGATTTTTGGGGTTTTTTTTTTCTCCTTGCACTGTACTCAAGCTCTTTCTTTCAGGATATGTAAATGCACTTCTTGTTACTGAGCTGCACAGAAGTTGAGTATACTGAAACCCATGCCAGAAGCATTAATACCATGAATGCTACTCCTGCTCAAAGATGAAATTAGCTCTCCATTTAGCTGGTTAAGCTACGTGATGGGCATGGCAGGGCCAAGAAGTGACTGCCCCATCTAATGCTGAAGAGCAGTTCCACTTTTTACCCATGCTCAGAACAGTGCACAACTTAGTTTTGTTCACTGAGTAGGTATCTGCTAAAGATTGTGTTCTATAATGGAGCCTGTCCTGCCTTAATGGCCTAGCAGGAGGGAGAGGTTAGGCAAGCCTGGAGACCTCTGGGGAAATCAGGTCCCAGAGGTGACAGTTTTTCCCTGAAATAAGGCAGGGGGGGGGAAAAAGGCAAACCTAAAAACCTGCAGCAGTGGCCTTGGCAGCAGAGTTGGGTTGTTCTGACAAGGCTTCACACATGTCAAGGGGGAAAATGCAGCTGAGTCTGGCAAGGGTTGTCACTAGTGGGGAAGAAAACTTGGAACTTGCAGTGTACTGTGGTGAAGGCAGAGAAGAAAGAAGTGCCTGACTTCAGTTAAGCTTGTGCAGATGCTGTATGTGACAATGAAATGTTGTGTTATTTGCTTCCATAGAAGTGTCACTCCTGTCTTTACCCTCATCATAAACTTCTGGCAATGTGTCAAGTAGATGTGCTCAAAATAGCCCAATAGCTCCTTGTTTGCTGGCTGGATCAGGTGGAGCTACCTCAGCCAAAAGCTGGGTTTTCAAATTACAGCTCAGTGGTGTGCTCAGTGATTGTCTGTCACTGTCCCTGGTCTCCACCACTACATGGGGCAGGCTGTATTGAACCAACATGGGCTGTTTGCTCCTAAGCACATCTACTAGGAATACCCTCAAACCCAAAACTCAGCTGCTCTTGGAGTAGTGCCTCCTGCAAGGCAGCACTGCTCTTGGGATAGAGCTGTTGCCTGGGAGTGAGGGAAGTTGGAAGCCTTCCCCCAAGAACAAAACTAGAGTTTTCAAGTGGTTTACTAACAAAGTCCAAGTTCCCTTTCTCTGACAGGTGCTGTTTCTCCCCATGGCTACTTCAGCTGTAGCCAGTGGTATGGGGGTGCAGAACAAATCCAGGACATGACTCATAGCCTGCTTCAGGATAGTCAGTGTTTAGGTCTTCCTCCTGCAGGTCTTGGTGCAACTGCCCAAATACAGACTAGTTTTTGGACAAAGCTTAAGTGGTGTCAGCTGCTGGGTGGTGTGGAGCACCTGTGGAATGAATGCTTCTTCAGTAACTCAAACTGTTAGAGTTTAGTAGGTTGATGGGAAAGGTTTAATTAGTGGGCAGGCTGTTAACCTACTTTGTAGGACAGTGTTTTCACTTTTTCTTGCATAACTTAGATCAGTCTGACAGGCTCCTGTGGTCACAGCTACACTGACAGCTGGGTTGAGGGGAGAAAGCTGTCTCAAGTCCTGCATTACTTTGTGTTGAGCAGTTGGTGTACCCTGTGTTGCAATGGCAAATTTTGACACAGCCAATTCCGTCCCCTTAAATGGTGCAGAAGAAGGTGGAAATGCTGAGTTTGTTGCTTTCAAGTATTTTAGCACAGTTAAAGTACATGCTATTAAAAGATGATTAAATGAATCTGTACAAACACCAGCTGGTTTTCTGGTAATCAAGTGCTCCAGCATGGTTTGAACTGGCAGCGTAGGTAGGCTGTGTGTGATGGCAGAGCACTTGGTGCAGTACACCCTTCCATGTGTGTGGGAGGCAGCTGGGAATATCACTGGGAAAAATGCTCTCAGTGCTGCCTGTGTCTGATAGCCTCCAGCTCTGGGGCTGCTGGAGCCAGAAGAGCAAGTGTGCAGTGCTGAGCAGGGGGCTTTAGGGCAGAGGAGACCTATTTTGGAGTTTTGAATGTGGTATGCAAATGACACTTTAATCACTTGGGTATCTCCTGCAGCCTGCTTCAGGGAACTAGCTGATGACTCTGTTTGAAAGATCTTGGAGCACAAAGCAAGCTCAGTGAGGGAACAAACTGGCTTGTTGGTCTGGAACTGGAACTTGGGGCTCTTGAATTGTCTTAAAGTAAGAATGCTGTGACTGAAATGCTCACAGTTGAGCAAGGAATCTAATTTCATGAGGTAGGAGATTACTGCATGACTAGTGCAACAGGTGCGTGAGTGCACAAGTGCAGGTTATGGGCTGACCTGTTGGAAAGCAGCTGTGTGGAGAAGGACTTGGGACTGCTGATGGGCAAGTTCACTGTGAGCTAGCAATGTGCTCATGGGGCTAAGAAAGCCAACGGTCTCCTGGGGTGCATTAAGAGTACGGCTGGCAAGTCAAGGGAGGTTCTCCTTCCCCTGTGCTCTGCCCTACTGAGGACACATCTGGAGTACTGTGTCCAGTAATGGGCTTTGCAGGTCATGAGTGATGAGGAGCTACTGAAGAGAGTCCCCTGGAGGCCATGCAGATGAGGGGACTGGAGCACCTTTCTCACAAGGAAAGGCTGAGGGACTAGGGGCTGTTTAGCTTAGAGAAGATGGAGTGAGGATCTTCTCAGTTGTTACTAATATTTTAAGGGGTGGAGGGAAGGGGTGATGGGAAGAGGATGGGGGCAGACTCTTTTCAGTGGTGCCCAGCAAAAGCATAAGGACCAGTGGGTATAAACTGGAACCCAGGAGGTTCCACCTGAACATGAGGAAAAACTTTTCCTGTGAGGGTGCTGGAGCTCTGCAACAGGCTGCCAAACCCACCTGGACATTGTGTTCCTGAACAACCTGCTCTGGGTGACCCTGCTTTAGCAGGGGTGTTCGGACTAGATGATCTCCAGAGATACCTTCCAACCCTCGCCATGCTGTGATTCTGTTCTGACCATCTAAGTACCTGTTTGCCCTAACAAAAAAGGGATTGAACATACTTGCCTGAGGAGGAAATATAGCCTCATAGTTACAGTACCCAGTGTTTGAAATATGGGCTTGGTTCTCTAATCGCTTGTTGAGAGCTCCTGGACAAACCTGCTGCCACTTGTGCCTCACTTCTAGGAGCCCATGGCTGTACCAATATTGAGTTGTGTTAGGCCTTAGACCTGCAGGTGAAGCTTGGCCCATGCTGAATGAACTTCCTTCCATGCTCATTACCTGTGGGGTTCTCTTCATTGGGAAAGTACAGGCTTCAATCCAAATTCCACTTTGTGCTTTGAAATTTAAAAGTCTTCCTCTCTGTTCCCAGCATTGAAAAGTCAGTTGTGCAGCTAACTCATTCTAGGCAGGTGTAAAGTCCCACCAGAGAAGGTCTGTTTGTGTCTGTATCCATGCTTCTGTTCACTGCAGAAAGTGACCTGCAGAATGTGTTGTGTGCATCACATCTTGGTGGGCAAGGAGCACACCACAAGGATTCTTTGCACTAATTGATCCTCAAGGGCAGTTTGAATTGCCAAGACTGCATTTAACTGAAACACCAAACTAGCTGAACTTGTGTGTGGTACAATGTAGTCTCCAGGTTGGTGGCTTCAGTCTTGTTAGAGTCGCTGATCTCTAACTATTTGTAGTTATCCCTGTTTCTGGAAACCCCTGGACCAAGAATACAGCAGTAAAATGTGAGTCCCATGGCCAGAGCTCTGTGAATGGCACATGGAGCATGTGCAAGACTTGCTGCTCTTCAGATAAATAAGAATTTAAATTGAAGATAAAAATTGTTCTACTTGTGAAAGCTGACTAAATTCCACCCCTCCCACCCCCCCTTCTTGTCCTCTTGCAGGTATCGCCAACCAGAGACCATGAACTGGCACTTCCCACTCCTCTTTGTTCTTGGGACTTTGACATCTGTATGTTCCCAGTTCAGTTTTTATCCTTTGGAGGAACTTAGCTCTGATGTTGGCATCCAGGTCTTCAATCAGATAGTGAAAGCTAAGCCTCAGGACAACGTTGTTGTGTCCCCTCATGGGATTGCATCAGTCCTGGGGGTGTTGCAGCTGGGGGCTGATGGCAAGACAAAGAAGCAGCTGACAACTATGATGAGATACAGCGTCAATGGTCAGTGATTCTCAGGTGGTTTGGGTGTATTTTGTCAGACTATTCATGCTGTTCTGAGGTGGCTTTCAAAGTGTGGCAGACTGCATCATACACCAATTAACTCTGTTTACCAAAGCAGAAAATGGACACACTTGAAGTTAATTGGCAATTTGTGTGTGGACATTGTACATGCAAGCAGCTTTAATGACTTCAGGGGCCTGCCTAGAACTACCTTCAGCCTTACAAAATGGATTTTCCAGAGCAGTGTAGATGGTGGTGTTGTGCTAGTACAGTGCAGGAAGGCTGCAAGTGCTATGCTGAGCAGTCCTTCATGTGCCACACCTTGAATAACAGGGCAAGAGAATATTTCTTGTCCCCGCATTACAAGTGCTGCAAACTAACCACACAACTGACAATTTCACTTGGATGCTCTTCAGCTTTCTTTATTTGTGTTTCTGCTGCCAAGATGCCTGAATGTTGCAGTTCTTGTAGTGCCCTCCTCTCAAAAGAGCTGTTTCGGCTCATCTCTAAGCCTGACACTGCATGCATCTGTGTTTGTATTCCTCTGCCAATGCCTGCCCCTGAAGAGGGTGTAGGCTGAAGGTTCTCACTGCTTTACTTTGCATGCTGAGTATCCATGTGAGTGTTTGCCTGCAAGACTTAACATCTTAGTGCCATCATTCTGCCTCCCTTCCAGGGATAGGACACCCCCCACAAAGTAAGTGCACATTTCAATCTTGAGCTGTGTTGTCCTTTCTTCACTTGCTTTGCTGTTTTGGTGCTGGGTTTTAAAGCAAACCAATTTGTCGGCTTAAGATCTGAATGTTGTAGATTGAAATCTCTTCATGGGATAACCATCTTCAATATCAAATGAATGCTCAAAACATAAGTACTTGCAAAACATTTCAAGTGTTTCATTTGGCCTGCAAGAATTTCTAATACTGAGACAGAGGTTCTCAAACTTCTAAAGAAGGTAGCCAGTACCTTCTAGAGACTTGTTATGGAATCCTACCTGTCTCTTCACAGATCTCTTCTGCTCTTGTTCATGATTGCCTTACAGTCATTTGGCAACCACAACAACTTCTTTAGAAGGGTAACAGTTGGGAAGTATTTAATTTATCTTTAGCTGTCTTTTAATGCAATTTAGCAGCTGGAAGCAAAGAGGAGAGCCAGCATCATGAGACCAGCCAGCTCTCCCTGGATCACCACCAAGTGCTCCGTGGACCACCAGTGGTCCACAGAATACAGTTTGAGAACCTCTGTTATGGTATGTTCTCCAGAAGAATTTGCCCATAATATTGGAGAGTGGAGGTGTAGCAATCCATACAAACAGTGCTGTTGAAGCAGTTGTGACACATGAAACAGCAAAGCCATCTGAGGCTTTTTTTTCTCATTTGCAGCTAAGAGAATAACTCTGAACTAATTTACTCCCTTTGTATCTCCTATCTCAAGTTTGTCTGCATAAGGAAGCAGTCTGGAAGTGTTGCTGCCTAAATTGTTGGGAAACAGAGGGAGCCCGTTAATTGCTGTAAAACCAGCCAACCAAGGACCCTGCTCATTGTCATGGTTGAACATGAGGCTGCTTGCCTGGCAAGAGCTTCCTTGTGTAGACAAGCCCTCATTCATAAGCTGCAACGAGGAGAGCTGGGTATGGTGAACATAGCAGTTCTTCTGTGCTGCCATATGCCTTCCCTCACACACAGTGAAGGAGCTATCCAGCACTTGGTACAAGCTGCTTTCAGGTCCTCAGGATCTTGACTGTAGGCACTGGAACCTGCTGCATTCCCTTTTTTTTTGATGGCAAGCTCATGTGTTAAGTGTGTTGACTCCTGCTTGTAGCTGATTTAGGCCAGCACTTAGTCTTTACAACTTGAACCTTATTACAGAAGTCTTGACAGCTTGCATTATTCCCCAGTAAATGGAAAGGAAGGATGGTGAGAGAACACCTTCTGCTTTGTGCTCTGAGATTCAAAACCACCTGCCTAACCCTGAGCTGAGCAGACTGAATCCTCTACTTTTCTTGTCACTCTTACAGAGCTGACAGGTGACCTGGGCTTGTATGATAGGAAGTACATCTTGGAACAGTTTGCCCTGTGGAAGAGTATGGCTAGTAGCCCCATTCTAGGACCTGAACTACTGTGTAACATTTTGAGCATCCAAGTTAGAAGAGCAGCAGCCATCACAGGTCATGTGTTTGCTGGGAAACAGGAGTGTTCTCCAGATGAGAGATCAGGAGTTGGTATTTTGGAAGGCCTCTCAGAATGCCTGCTTTGGTCTCTTAATGTCTGACCTTTCATGTCATGAATAGTTGCATATAAAGCAAATGTTTGTTCATCTTATTCTAAATTAAACTTGCTGTTCTTTTTAACTAGGAGTTGGTAAAGCCTTAAAGAAGATAAACAGGCTCATAGTCTCAAAAAAGAATAAAGACATTGTTACAATTGCTAATGCAGTGTTTGCAAAGAGTGGCTTTAAAATGGAAGTGCCTTTTGTTACAAGGAACAAAGAGGTGTTTCAGTGCAGCGTCAAGAGCGTGGACTTCGAGGACCCAAATGCAGCTTGTGATTCCATCAACCAGTGGGTGAAAAACGAAACAAGGGGTGAGTATTGGCGAGTGCTGCTTGTGTGGCTGAGGGTGGTGGCATCTGAGATCCCCCAGATTCAGATGGAAGGATGAGGAGGTAGAAAAAGTTCTGCCTTTCAGCTGGCATCAGTGTGATGTTTGGAAGATCGTGGGCCAGGTATCTGTGGTCTTAATGACCCAGGAGATGTGCCTGCCTGGTGGCCTTGAGGGATGTGTACTCTGTGTGTGTGTGTGTTCATCTGCCCATGGGACTAGGGGAGCTTTTACTGTTTGTTATCCTTGTACAAGAAGCAGAGTTCAATTGGAGTTCTGCTTTTTCAAACACAAAACCTGCATTCAAGCAACTCAGATATTTTCACTCAGCAAATCAGACTTGTGGAAAGCTGCAGAGTGGTTCAGCTTTTGCTCTTAGTGCCCTAAGCTCTTGCAAGCTATGGCTGTATTCATACAAGTCATGTTTGGTAGAGCGTCTTTATTTGACCCTGCCTCCACAGAGCTGCTTATGGTTCAAGCCTCTTGGAATCTTCTTGTCAAGCTAATGTATGCTAAAGCCAGAGATAATACTTGACAACACACTTAGTCTATGTAAGCCACACATTTGGTAGCCCTTGAAATTCAAACCAGTGCCCTCCTGGATGTGAGGAGAGCATTAACAAGCTTGGATGTGCTCTTTGTGAAACGAGGCTGTCAAATTCTTTCTCTGCCACCTCACCAGTTTTGCATAGCAGTGTTGCAAGCACTGTGTAAAATGGGGAGGAGCTTCAGCCAAAGCTATTAGCACATAGATCTGTGCTCATGCTGGAAGGGTAAAGCACTCTACCATCTGTCTCTCAATGAGCAGGAGTTTGTTTCTGATTGTCCCAGAGGTTTACCTTGACAGAATACTGCCAAGTGTGTGAACCTCAAATGTGTTGCCCTGTGCAAAGTAGTGACAGGACAAAGGTAATGGCTTCAAATGGAACAATCCAGGTTTATACATTAAGAAGAAATTCTTTCCTTTGAAGGTGGTAAGGCACTGGAACAAGTTGTCCACAATGTTGTGGAGGTTCCAACTCTGAAAGGGTTCAAAGCCAGGTTAATGGGGCCTTGAGCAACCTATTCTGATAGGTGTCCCT
Source organism: Dryobates pubescens (assembly GCF_014839835.1). NCBI lineage: Eukaryota > Metazoa > Chordata > Aves > Piciformes > Picidae > Dryobates > Dryobates pubescens. The sequence goes on from NC_071643.1 coordinate 9,014,980, forward strand.
GCCTGTGGTGGAGGGTTGGAACTAGATGATCTTTAAGGTCCCTTCCAAGCCAAGCTGTTCTGCGAGGAGCTGGCACCCTTGCAGATCAAGTGGCCTGAAGTAAGGTTCTTCATGGACAGTTGGCTAATGTTATGGCAGCAAGTACTTAGACTTTCTATTTCTTCTAGGTATGATTGATCAGGTTCTGTCTCCAGATTATATTGATGGCAGCTTGACCAGGCTGGTTCTAGTAAATGCTGTGTATTTCAAAGGCTTGTGGAAATCAAGATTTCGACCTGAAAATACAAAGAAACGTCCCTTTAATGGAGCTGATGGGGAGATCTACCAAGTCCCTATGCTGTCCCAGTTATCCATCTTCCGCTGTGGTAAGCTCAATGGCCAGCAATGGATGTAAAATTGGCTCTTTTCCTTCCAACTCCAACAAGATTTTGCTGTATGTGAGCTGTTTAATGGTACTGCTTTTGCTAGCTGATTTAGGAAGCTTGTGTTGGAGAAGTACTTCAGCAGCCTGAGATACAGATGAATTTGCTGTGCAAGGAATTTAAGGTCTGCTTAAGGCTGGGTTCCCTGTCAGAGTGATTGCCTTATCCTTTGCCTTTAAAAAGGAAAATCTGGAGTACCCAAACCAACAACTTTGTGACTTAGGCTTTGCAGTAAGAATATTTTTTTTTAAGGGCAAAAATAAAGAAAAGCAGCCTTGAGTTTTCTTTGAGTTGTGCTTGAAGGAAAGATTGGAGTAGAATCACTCCTTACTTTACTGTAGTATAAAGAAATGGGACTTGCACAGTCCCCAGTCCTGTGGGAGCAAGAGGAGCTCGGTGTCAGTACGCTGGCTCTGTCTCTTGAGGTGTGAACTTGCTCCTCACATTCAAATTAAGTCACAAGTGAAAAGAAGTTCGACAGGTTCAGCCAGGCTTCCATCAGGGACACTCAGAGCTGACATGGGCAGCTCAGTGGACTGATAATGTATTTCAGAGCTTCAGCTTTACAGTCCTGTGGGGATTTTATTGGTCAAAGATTGAAGCTCTGATAAAAACACCTTCCAAGAGAAGTGCTGCCTGGAGGTCATTTCCTTGTGTACTAAATACAGCCTGAGACTACAGCTTGCTATAAATCCAAAATCTCAGACCCACTGTGCTCTTAAATACCTAGCTTTACTGTTAGCAGTGCTCAACTAGCATTAGTAGCTTTGTGTTAAAGTAAACTCTGTCCAAAACCCCAGGTATTGGAGCAGAATATGGTGTAATGCTTTGAGAACTGCTGAAAGAGTGAGCAGGTGAGGTGGGGAGGTCTCCTGCAGTGTATGGTCCTTATCTATGGACTCTGAAAGAAGCTCACAACTGAAGACAGATCTTAGCAAGACTAAAGGCTTTTGACTTCTGATTCTGATTAAAAATTACATTATGTTGGCCTGCATTTAAGCTAGGAAAGCTGTTTTAGATTGAGTGTCTCCAGATATCCTAACACAGGGCTTCTGTCTGTCTTAAGCTTGAAAAGGGATCTGTAATAAATGTCTTAAGTAGCTTAAATCCAATCAGTTGACTGTGAAGATGAGTCCCCTATGTATTTTATGTATCTTAGTCCTAAGGATGTAGTAGCATGTAGCAGGTCAGAAAAGTGGTGCTTCACTCTTGGATGGTCTATTTTTTGTGGCTGTCCTGTAGCTGGATTCTGTAACCAGCATTGTGATCTGCAGACCCTTCTTTGAGAACTGGTGCCATAAGGGAAAGGAAATGATCAAACTGCCAAGCTTGACACAATTCCTGCAAAGTCAGTGCACTGCTGCTGGTTTCCTAGCAGCAGGAGATCAGTCAAGGTAGGATGCATGGTCCTGGCAGCAAGATGGAGATGTGAGTTTTTCAGCTTGGGCTGACAAGTGCAGACTTACTTGAAGAAAGGGAAAGATAATAAGATTTTTTGGATAGCAGCAGCTTTTCCAGAAACCTTGTCTATAGTTACACTGGCAAGTTTTCACTTGAAACTCCTATAAAAATCATTTACATCCCTGCCATGTGCCAAAAATCCTACAGCAACCAAAGGGAACTTGGAGGAGGAGAGGGTTGCTCAAAACCAGTCTTCACAGCACTTCTGTAACTCATGGAGGTATCCTTATGTCACTCCTCCTCTAACCAGCCTCCTGCACTGCCTCACTGTGGCTGTTCTCCACTGCTTTGGAGGACCAAGTATTGCTTCCTACTGAGACCCTTATTAAGCAAGATGGTGAAGTCAATGCAACAGACAGGAGCTCTTCCAGTAACTCTTGGAGGAGGAAAAAAAGCTGTCTACAAGATTCTTCAGCTGGACAAGACAGTCTGTTGCTTGGGAGTTTTTTTGCTCTTTGTTTCTCAGTGCTTGGTTGGTCCTGGTATGTCTGGTATATGTATTGGACATCCAGCTGATTCACAGACCTGGTGACTCCTAACATAGTTGGCCTGCTGCTCTGGGTTGATGAGGTGTGTCTGGGAAACTATGCACAGCAAACTCGAATGAGTACTTGCATCATGGTGTCATCCTGTACTAGCATTTTCACAAAGCCTGAGCCACTTCTGAAGGAAGCCAGCCTGGGACTTCCTAGGGTCAGTTTTCAGATGTGGGCAAAGCTTTTCTAACAGATACTTAGATCAGAATTGCAGAATGGTAGGGGTTGGAAGGTCCAGAGAAGGGCAATGAGGCTGGTGAAAGGCCTTGAGCACAAGCCCTACGAGGAGAGGCTGAGGGTGCTGGGGTTGTTTAGCCTGGAGAAGAGGAGGCTCAGGGGAGACCTTATTGCTGTCTGCAACTACCAGAAGGGTGGTTGTGGCCAGCAGGGAGTTGGTCTTTTCTCCCAGTCAACCAGCACCAGAACAAGAGGACACAGTCTCAAGCTGTGCCAGGGGAAGTTTAGGCTCAAAGTGAAGAGAAAGTTCTTCACAGAGTGAGTTGTTAGCTGTTGGAAGGTGGTGGAGTCACCGTCCCTGGAGGTGTTCAAGAGGGGACTGGATGTGGCACTTGGTGCCATGGTCTAGTCATGAGGTCTGTGGCGACAGGCTGGACTCGATGATCTTTGAGGTCTCTTCCAACCTTGGTGATACTGTGACTTCTGGAGATTACCCAGTGCAACACCCTTACTGAAGCAGTCCCACAGAGCAGGTTACCCAGCATCATGGTGTAAAGCAGATTTGGAATGTTTCTAGAGGAGACTCCACAACCTCTCTGGGCAGCCTGGGCTAAGGCTTCAGCACAAAATTGTTTTCCTCATGTTCAGATGGAGCCTCCTTGCGTCCAGTTTGTGCCTGTTGCCCTTTGTCCTGCCAGTGGAAACCACTGAAGAGCCTCTGGACTCTTCTTCTTGACTCCTGACCTTTAAATACTGAAAAGCATGGATAAGATCCCCTCTCAGTCTTTTTGTGTTCAGGCTAAACAGCCCCAGCTCTGTCAGCCTTTTCTTGTCAGAGATGCTCCAATTCCCTGCTCACCTTTGTAGCCTCTGCTAGGCTCTCTCCAGGAGTTCCCTTATTCGCTTGAACTGGGCATTCCATCACTAGACACAGTACTCCAGATATGGCCTCATCAGGGCAGAGTAGAGGGGGGAGGAGAGTTTCCATCCACCTGCTAGCCTCGGTGGTCATAATGCATCCCAGGAGATCATTGACTATCTTGGCCAAAAGAGCATGTTGCTGCCTCACAGGCAACTTGTCCACCAACACTCCCAGGTCCTCCTCCACTTCAGTAGGTGTCTAAGGGTAAAATAGAGATTTAAGGCTGTAAGATAATCAACCATGATGCTTTGCTGGGTTTTTTTTTAGGCACAACAAGTACTCCAAACGAGCTGTGGTATAACATCATCGAGCTGCCCTACCATGGTGAGATGATAAGCATGCTGATCGCTCTGCCCACAGAAAGCACCACACCCCTCTCTGCCATCATTCCCCACATCAGCACAAAAACAATAGGAAGCTGGATGACCACCATGGTAGCAAAAAGAGTACAGGTTATTTTACCAAAGTAAGTACTGACATCATCCATTTGTCCTTCAGGGAGTGTCCTGGTGTCTCCTCTGATGGCCATACACTAAGGCAGCTTTCCTGCCTAATACTGATCCCTTCTATGTTGTTTATTCCGACTAGATTTACAGCAGTAGCAGAAACAGACTTAAAGGACCCTCTGAAAGCACTTGGCATTACAGATATGTTTGACCAGTCAAAGGCAAACTTTGCAAAGATAACAAGTAAGTTGGTTTTGTTTGGTTTGGGTTTTTTTGATCTATGGTGGTCCTTCATAGTCTCATTGTTGAATAAAGCGTTGTCTGTCTCTTGGATCGCTGTTACCATGACGTTGGAGGTGTTTTGTAGCCAGCCAAGCATAGCTGCTGGCTTCTGTTGAACACTGTTTGGGTTTTTTTTTCCCCTTTGTGTTTCAGTAAATCATGTTGGTCAGGTTCTTAAGATGTGATGTTACAACCTGAGAGTTTCCAGCGCTGTCTGAAATCATGGCAGGACACCACTGTGCCTTAGACTGTTACAAATACTGCAAGGGCAGTATTTACTGTTCCCTGAATTTTGTGCATGACTCTTTCTTGAACATAGGAAAGATCAAGGACCAAATTCCCAGTTTAAGGGACTAGACCAAATCAGAGCTGTAAATAGAACGAAATCCTGAACTGGTTTGGATGGGAAGGGATCTTTAAAAGTTATCTAGTGCAACCCTACTGCTGTCAGCAGGATCATCTGGAACTAGAGCAGCTTACTCAAAGCCCTGTCCAACCTGACCCAGAATGTTTCCAGGGATGGAATATCTACCATGTGTCTGGGCAACCTGAGACATTGTCTTGCCACCCTTAATGCTAAAAAACCTTCTTCCTTCTATCTGTTCTAAATCTCTCCTCTTTCGGTTTAAAACCATCACCCCTTGTCCTGTCAATATTGGTATCTGAAAATGTAGCGTAGACATTGTTGAACTCATACCTCTCAAATGTGACCTTATTTCTGTTCTGTTTCAATTAAACTCTGGATTAGCTTCTACAGAGAGATCCAACAGAAACCCTGCTTTGTGCTGACTTAACCTGAAAACAAATCCCTATTGCATTGAAAGCAAGGTGCCTTGCCAAATGCTGTTATTTCCCCTGACACTGAGATAAATGGGAGTGTAACTGAAAATCAGACAACATTATTTTTTCAGTCATTTAAAAATGCAAGTGGACACTTCTAACTTGAACCACCAGACAGGTTATTCTGTTTACTAGGTTATCTTATCTTACTCTTCCCTCCTCTGTTACTTTTGTAATTACTCAGGTATTGATTGTGTTCAGAGATACTACAGGTAGTGTTCTTCACTGCGGTATGAGGATTTCAGCTGTAAACTTCAGCTTTAACTGTTCTTAGCCATGCTTGCATAGCTGCTAGCCACAGGGTGCTTCAGCACTCATGCAGCTAAGTGCTGTTCTCCTTGGGTGTTTCAGGGACAGAAAGTCTTCATGTGTCTCATGTTCTGCAAAAGACCAAAATTGAAGTTAGCGAAGATGGAACCAAAGCTTCTGCAGCAACAAGTAAGTGCTGGTAACTTCAAGACTCAAAACTATTAGGAAGAAGGCCACTGAGCACAGATAGCCCATGCTGAGACCATGGTAGGAATGCACCCTGACTTGATGCTAAGGGACACAGTTTAGCACCACACTTGGTGGATTTACATATTGGTTGGAGTCTATCTTAAAGGTCTTTTCCAACCAAAACCATTCTTCTCTTCTATGATTTGTATCAGTTGATGTATTTTATGTAGCTTCTCAGGAACTTGCCAATGCTGATCAGACCATTAGTATACTCTTAAGAAGTATAAAAATACTTTCTCCTAGAGAAGTGTTTTCTAATAGCTAACCCTTTGGCCACCAGGTTAATGTTCTGGCAAAGAGGACTAAGCTGCTATATCCTTTGGGTGACAACCAACGACTTCCTTCCAGCTTTCTAGGGCTGTTGTATTGTCTTTTTAATATGGTTCCTAGTACAACAACACACACTCTGTGTTGCTTTAACTGTCCACACTGGTAGATCTCATGTATCTTGTGCTGCCTAACTTTAACCCTTCTCTCTCTTGCAAGCTGCAATTTTGATAGCCAGGTCCTCCCCTCCCTGGTTCATCGTAGACAGGCCGTTCGTGTTTTTCATCCGGCACAATCCCACAGGTAAGCAGCATTTGTGTGGACTGTCTTAGAAGTTACCAGCTGTGCAAGACACAAAAGAAGTCTGGAGCTACTGAAAAACTACTGCTTTAAAACAAAAATCCTGCAACTCTGTTTTTATGCCTTTAATATTAGATTATTTTATCTGAGCATAATTTAGAATGGGAAACGTGTAAGTACTGGCTGCCAAGTTAACAGAACCAAGCATGGCAGGTTCATGAGTCCAAGTAAGTCTTTACTACTCTCAGTTTCATGAGTGGAGATGAAATAACTGATGGTGAATTAGTGACTAGGACCCATCCTTCTGATGGACAGGAAAATAGTGTTAGGGCAAAGGCTGCAATAGGGACTTTGGGGATCTAGGGTGGTGCCTCAGCCTGCTGGGAACAAAAGTGAGTGTTCAAACATAGTGATAGTCATTTCTGTGCAATATGGATTGAATCCTAGAGCCCAGCTGCCCTAGTTACCTGAATAACTCATCTATTTCTTGCAGTGGCATGTGGAAGATAGATATGCCCATTAGTAGGGAGCAAGGTGCTAGCTGCCAGCACTGGGGGGTAGAGAAGGCTTCAGTCCCCATTCCACAAAACCTCACAGAACTGTGTGTGCCTAGAATTAGGAGCTGGTCACCTATCCAAACATTCCTTTCCCGGGCTCAGACTAGAGAGAGGTTTGACAGGAGTGGGATGAGGTGGCTTGGCTGCACTCTGAGGACTTCCTGGAAAAGTTTATTTACAGACTGTGGTAATCCTTGCTCTCACTTCATCCCTCAGGTACGATCTTGTTTATGGGACAAATAAACAAACCTTGAATGTGGAAAAGACTTTTTCTTCAAGAAGTAAACAGACTCATGTGGCACACCCCTGTCCTGTTAAATATTTTGTACACTACTCTCTGGCTTCACTCAAGAGCTAGTTGTAACCACTGGCTGGGTTTTGAAACAGGAGTCAAAGTATTTCTGGCTTGGTGGGGGAAAAAATGCAGATTGAAACCTACAGTGTCTCTTCAAAATGTATAAAAGATTCTCTAAACTACTGACTGGTTGCCTATGCTAACAAACTCCTGAGCTCTTTCTGTATCTACTAAGAATTTTATGTATGGCTTTTGTGAGAGGATTTTTAACAAGCAATGGTAAACATTTCCATTAATGTTGGTTTTATTCTTGGGGGGGGGGGGAGGGGGAAGTCTAATTGTGTAGATACCACCTATGGAGATTCCTTTTTGGTCCTTGAGTATCTTGAGCCCTGGATATTCTTGGTAGAGATAGATGAAAGGTTCTAGCAATTTTTATTTAGTGCATGTATCACTGAGTTTTGAAACTAATGTGGTGTTAGAAACACATCGCATCGTCCTGTCTGTGTGATGTAAAGGTGCCATTGCTAGGCTACACTTTCTATTGGATTGAAATTTTATATTTGGGTTGGTTTTTTTTTGGTTTTGTACAAAGGAAGAAATAAAACTGCATTATGAACAGTCAGAGGTGTGGACCCTGTTTGTGCTGATGGGTTTCTGGGTCCAGAGCCCCGGAAAATGCTTGGTTGAATCTTCTACAGACGGTGAAGGAAAGGGGTGGTGAGGGATTTGCATGTGGGTAGTTCTATTGCTTGCAGCTGATTTACTGCTGAAGTCACTCTGCTGTGGATGAAATGTCCACACGTTTGACACTGGATGAATTTGCAACAGCATTCTGGCCTGTATCAGGAATAGTGACAAGCAGAACCAGAGGAGTGATTGTCCCCCTGTACTCAGCACTGGTGAGGCCCCATCTTGAGTGCTGGGCTCGGTTTTGGGTGTCTTGCTACAAGAAGGACACTGAGGTGCTGCTGCAGGTCCAGCATAGGACAATAAAGCTGGTGAAGGGTCTGGAAAACAGGTCCTATAAGGAGCAGCTGAGGTAACTGGGGTTTAGTCAGGAGAAAGGGCTGAGGGGAGACCTCACTCTCTACAGCTACCTGAAAGGAGGTTGTAGTGAGGTGGGGGTTGGTCAGTCTTCTGCCGAGTTACAAGTGATAAGATGCTTTCACTCTGTGGCCTCAAGTTGTACCAGGGGAGGTTCAGAGTGGATGTTAGAAGAAAAATTCATAACAGAAAGAGTTATCAAACAGTGGCATGAGATCTCCAGGGAGGTGGTGGAGTCACCATCCCTGGTGGTGTTTGAAAGGCACATAGATGTGGTGCTGAGGGACATGGCATTTGTATTGGAGGTCCCATCCCTGGAGACATTCCAGGTCAATCTTGATGAGGCCCTGAGCAACTTAATCTAGTTAAAGATGTGCCAGCTCACTGCAGGGGGTTGGACAAGATGACCTTTGAGAGTCCCTTCCAACACTGACACTATGACTTTAGCACCAGACTTGGTGGAGTTAGGTAATGGTTGGACTTGATGTTAAAGACCTTTTCCAACCAAAACAGTTTCATAACTCTATCCATAGCTTCAGTATCTGAAGTGCAGAGTCTTCAGATACTGCCATGTGAGGACATGTCAATGTATACCTTTGAGCCTTTCCAGATCCCTGTGCTGTGGGTTCCAAATGCATCCATGTGTCTCCAGCTCCTTGCAGGACTCTCCTGAGAGCACAGCTCTTCAAAAGACAAGCAGTAAATTTTGTTGGCTCCTCACAGATGGTTCTTTGGAAGCTGCTTGTGCTGCTCCTGTGGCAGCTGAGGGATTTGGATGGGAAAGGTAGATCTTTGATAGTTGCTTCTCTTAAGGACATGCTTGTGGTGAGAGAAGCCTGGCTGATGGTAGTCTGTAGGGAGAAATTCCTGCAGTGTTTGACAGCTCAGCACTGGTGTAAGTGGATGCATGTTGTACGTATCCGTGAGCTGGAGGGTGAAGGAGCATTGAGGTTGTTTGTTAGGTCAGAATACAAATCACAGAATGGAAGGGGTTGGAAGGGACCTCTAGAGACTGAGTCCAACCCCCCACCAAAGCAGGATCACCTATGGCAGGCCCCACAGGAACACATCCAGGTGGGTTTTGGGAGTCTCCAGAGAAGGAGACTCCACAAGCTCTTTGGCAGCCTGTTCCAGTGCTCTGTCACCCTCACCATAACCAAGTGTGTCTTCGTGTTGAAGTGGAACCTCAGATGAGGGGGAAATGCTTCCATCAGAGAATACACAAGTGTCATGGATGGGCCCTCCGAGCCCAGTGCAAAGCCTGGGATGAGATATCATAGTACACTGGCACAGATAACACACAGCTACTAACTTAGTAATGAGGAATAACAAAACAGCTCTGTAGGAACAATGTCTGGCTCTAACTGCTGGCCTTTCTTCCTGCTGGAGTTACTACTGCAAACATCAGGAGCAATAAATCTGCTTGGATGCCTTTTACAAGATGTATTAGCTGCCTACCACCAAATGCTCATAACCTAGGAAAGCAGTGCCTCTGCTGTGTGTTCTCTTGTGCTGCTCCATGCTGAGGGCTGGGTCGTTGTGCTCAACTCCAGGTGAGTGGAAACACCAGCGTGATCTCCCTGCTCCTGTCTCACTGGGGAGAAAATGAGCCATGCAGGCTGGCGGGGGGCTAGGGAATCCAGAGACTAAAAACCCCTAAAACTCTTTCAACACCTAACTCATGTAATTAAAGATGCTGTTGCTGAGAAGGAAAGTTCTCCTGGCTGGCCAAGCCGGGCTTGCATTCAACTTTTAGTATCTCACAGAGATAAGGAGCAAAAGTAGTAACAGAATTGGTAGTGAGGTTTGCACAGTTAGAGCAACACTCCCCGCGGTTTGTCTTGCATCTGGCTTGGGTGTGGTTTCTCCAGCAGAGACAAGTTGCTTCCAACTATGTAGCTATGACCTGAGGTAGACTTTGGAAGGAACGGGGTGTGATAGAAGTGAGGTTCAGGGTGCCTTCTGAAGGCTCTGGAGCAGTCTGGGATCGTATTTCAGGGTAACACTTGCTGTTTTGATACCCAAAATAAAACTGTAACCTGAGAGTTTTCCTGCTGCTTCTAGTGGTGAGTTGGCACTCAAACTGAACTCCTGTGGGGGCTTGGACAGAGCAGCAAGCAAGCCTGGGACTAGAATTGGGCAAGAAAAAAATGCAATGGCCTAAGTTTTCAGGTTTCCCTTAGCAGTGTTTGTAAACAGCTGTTGGTTGCCTCTGCTAGCCCTGAAATAACTTTCCAAACAAGATGATCCTAAGAGTACTGAACAAATAGTATCTGTGGGTATTTTTCCTCCCCCAGACAAAGCAAAGCCTGACAAGGAAGAGCATGGCTTGGCAACAGTGAACAGGCTTATTCAGGCCTAATGGAGCTGAGGCTCCATCTGAGCAGGCTGGTGGGGAATGTCACACGTGGCAGCTACATGGAAGCTTCAGAGTTTTGCAGTGCATGGGTGAAATATGTCACTGCTCGGAAAAGTGGGGTTCAGCTCTGATACTCCTGGACAGGTGTCTTTGTTTCTGGGGGTTTTTTAAGTGCTAGGAAAGAAAAGTTTCACAAAAGCTGTTCTAACCTAAGATGTTTATGGTATTTGCCTAGAAACTGGGTAAACAAGAGCAAGATGAAGGGAAGTGAAATAAGAGCCTGGGAAGGAGTGGGTTAGATTAGCTGCTACAAACTTGCTCTAGAGTAATGCTCTGTCTGGGCTCTTCTGTCCTGGGAGCTGATTCCTATCCCATGTCCAGCTCCACACAGTAACAGGAGTTCAGCTGTGATGTTTCAGTGTTCACTGTAGCTTTATTAACCCTTGCTGCAGCAGGGTGTTAGCTGCTCCTGGAAGGCTTGGAGGGATCTGCCTGTCGTCTGCAGAGGCTGTCAGCTGTTTCCAATCTTTGTCTACAGGAATACAAAGCTTAGGGTGAATGCTTATGCTGCTTGGCTCTGCTTCTATCTACTCCTCATTTATGCCCAGTTGCTTCATAGTTAACTTTGTCTTTATGGAAATGTCAAAGTGGTCTTGGGTCCCTGCTTGAGGGCAGGAGGAGGTCTGGGGAGGAATGGTCCTTGAGAAGGAGCAGACAGTGCTGTAAAGCTCTCAACTTCATGATGGATCAGGAACTTCAAGCAAGAATGTAACTCTATGCAAATTTGCAACTCAGAAGATCTTATTATCTGCCTGCTGATCCTGTCTGCTTTCCCTGAGCATGCCTCAGTTTCTCCATCTTTAAAAGTGGAGGTAGCACATCCTTTATAAACTCCTCTGAGGTGGAAAGCTCATCAGTAATGGGACTGAAATCCTGGGCAGGGAATGGGTGGTGGAAAATTCTTATGGTTATAATTGCTTCAGCCTAGAGACTGGGTAGGGAGGAAGAGTTTGGTGAAACTCATCATACAAGTGGCTACTCACAAAGTAATTAACAGGAAACCAGCAGGATATTAATCTGCTCTGCTGCACTTCACCTTTGTGTTCCTAACTTCAGACAGCTTGAAAAAGGCTGCTTTTCTTTTACAGCTGCCACATTTCATTCACACTTGAGTTTTCAAATCTCATTTCTTGGGTGGAGTAGGGAGGGGCCAGATCCTGAGTCCATGCAAAAGAATAACTGCTGTTCACCCTCTGGCGTCACACCAAATTCCCTTTCCCATCAGCAACCTCTTCTTTAAAATGTGACTGCATTGCCTCCCAGCAGTGGAGTGGGTTAATAAAGATGAAAAAAATGAGAAAGAAACTCAAATACCTCTTGTAAGCTATGTTCTAAAAGCCTTCCCTTTGCTTCAAAGGAGGAAAAAGCCCTTTGGCTTAGCCTCATCCACTTAAACTGTATATATTTATTAGTAATGCTGCTACATATTGCAGTTGAAACCTGTCTAACACTAATAATTTCCATGATTACTGTGGTGCCAGGAGGCTGTGACAGTCTTGTGTGCTGGATGTGGCAGCCAGGAGATGACAAACCCCTGCCAAAGGCAGGAACCTGAGAGCGGAAGCCATAAAGAGTAAAGTTCTCCCTCCTCTCTGGGCTGGTGGTGAAGTCAATGGGAGACTGCACATCTCCTTGCTCTTAGTTTGCTATGACTGATGGGCAGTGCTCACTCACCAGATGACAAATAGACCTGATGATCACAAAGGTCTTTTCCAACTAAAACAATTTCATGGCAGTTTTCTGAGATCTCTTGACTGATTTGTGTTTTGTGTGCTGCAGGGATGTGGAGTCATGCAGGCTGGATGCTGCTAGCTTACAGAAACAGCCATCTCAGGGCTGAGCTGCCTTCAGTCCTTTCTGTCCTTCAGATCATCCTGAACTTCCCAGGGATGCCATTTTTGCTTTCAAGGACATGGTGGGGGTAACTGTTATAGTCTGGAAGACTGGACCTTGTCTGGGATGTGTGTAATGTGTCATAGATTCCTAGAATGCTAGGGGTTGGAAGGGACCTCCAGAGATCATCAAGTCCAACCCCCTTGCAAAGCAGGACCACTTAGGGCAGGTCACACAGAAATGTGTCCAGGTGGGTTTTAAAGATCTTTAGAGAAGGAGACTCCATAGCCTGTTCCAGTGCTCTGTCACCCTCACAGTGAAAAACTTTTTTCTCAAGTTGAGATGGAATTTACTGTGGTTGAGTTCATGTCCATTTCTCCTTGTCCTGTCACTGGGTATCACTGAAAAGAGACTGGCTTCTTCCTCCTGACAGCTACCCTTCAGATATTTGTAGACATTGGTCATATCCCCTCTCAGCCTTCTCTTCTCCAGACTAACCAGCCCCAGGTCTCTCACTCCTTCCTTGTAAGCTAAATGCTCCAGTCCTTTACTCATCCTTGAAGCTCTCTCTTGAACTCTTTCCAGTAGTTTCCTGTCCCTCTAGATCTGGAGAGCTCAGAATTGTACACAATATTCTAGATATGGTCTTGACCAGGGCTGAGTAGAGGGGGAGAAGAACCTCCCTCAAACTGCTGGACACACTCTTATGAACTTCCAACATACCTCCAATATACACAATTCATCCTAAGCCAAGAATTACCTTCACTATGCCTTTCCTGTCTGCTAAACCCATGGCATCTCCCTTGAATATTGGGCTCTTCATGCACCAAGTTCCCCACAATTAAGTGCACCAGCTCTTGAGGTTTGTGATTGTGCAATGGGGGGGTGAATCAGATGCTTTTCCTTGGGGGCACTGAGCACCTGGAGCCTGTGGCCCTCAGTTAATGATGCTGGCTGTGAGCCAGCCTGCCCTAAACCAAAGGCCTGGATATATCTCCTTGCTTCATGGGCAGCATTTGCTTCACTTTCGGGCTCATTTGCACTGACTGGTTTGGGATTGGAACATGGGATGGACAGGGGGGCAAACAGCTCTTTATCTTTTGTTCTGCCTGACCAGTTTGGGCTCCTCCACTGTCCCCAGATGGCTGAGGTGAGGATTCTGCTGCTATGGACCTCTTCAACGCTTCATTGGTAGGTGTGTGCCCATGAGAAGGACGGACCCATGTCGCCTTTGGCCCTTCTCACCCTGGTGTGGGCAGGATGTTGTCTTCAGTGGGCATCATGGGGTTTCTGGTGGACCTGGGGCAGCATGTGTCCCTTTGAGAAGTGGTGCCACCCTCAGTGCTGCTCTTTGTACCATTTTAAATACCCAAAAAGAGATTCTAAAGGGAAAGGATGGAATTTGACTGTTTCTTCTCCTGGGTGGTCTTTAGGATGTCCTCTAAGAAGCAGGGTCAGGTAGAAGGACCGAGAGGGTGATTTTCCTGCAGTGTCGGCATCTCCACGCGGCGGTATTTCAGCGGGAGGTTCCACGTTTCATGTACCCTGTCCCACCAGGACCTCGTGCGGGTGAGGCGAGCGCAGTCCCCGCGGCCGTGCCGTTGGCTGCCCGGGGCGAGCACAGCAAGCCCGCAGTGCCCTCTGGTGGCCACGACTCGGACAGACACTCACAGCTCACCTCGGTCACAAAGCCAGCTCTCCCGAACCCGGGTTTCCTGAGCTGAGCCGCACCTTCCTGGCTCTCCTACCAAGCTATTCATAGAATCGTTTTGGTCGGAAGACGCATTGGAGTCCAGCTGTTGAGCCAGCACTCCAGGACACCACTACACTGTGCCCCTCTGCACCACATCTACACAGCTTCTAAATACCTCTGGGGATGGGGACTTCACCACTTCCCTGTGCAGCCTGTTCCAGGCCTTGACAAGCCTTTTAAGGAAGATTTTTTTCCTAATGTCCAACTTAAACCTTCCCTGGCACAACCTGAGGCCATTTCCTCTTATCCTATTGCTTGTTACTTGGGAGAAAAGACCAACCCCACCTCTCTCCAACCTCCTTCCAGAGAGTTTTGGAGAGCAAGAAGGTCACCCCTGACCCTGCTTTTTTCCTGGCTAAACAATCCCAGGTCTTACCACAACCTCTCCATGTGAAACCTGGATGAAGGCTTGCACAACCTTGGAAGAAGTGAAGGTAATCAGTCCCTTGTTAGAGGGACTGGTATCTTGCACACTTCATCTTACAGCTTTGTTTGATTGTGGTGGTGGCACAAACAGGGTGATGGAAAAAATAGCTTGAGGAAGGATATGAAATGTAGAGAAAAAGCAGGTTCTAAGTTTGGAACTGGATCAAAAGAGGAAGACCAGAGAAAGAAAAGCACCATGACACACGGATGAGCTGAATGAGTAGGGAGTGGGCAGGGTTCAGGAAGTAGGAAGGGTGAAGGAAAAGGGGATTCTGGAAATACAGAGGAAATATGAGAAAACAGGGGAAAGCTGAAGGCAAAGCAGACTATATTTAACCACATGTATTTTATAAACTTCAAGCTGGGCCCGTTCTTCCTGTGTCTGTTTCCTTTCTTGTCTGGCAAATAGCTGGGAAACACAGTAAGGCAGATAAAAGTCCTCTCTTGGGACAGCTCAGAGGACAGACAATCCCTGTCTGTTGCCCTGCTCCACGAGCTTGAGGAAGCCCCATTCGACCTCCCTGGCTGCAAGTGTGTGACCTGGTCTGTGCTGCTCTATCAGTTCCCATCACTGTGCTCCAGGCAGTTTGTCCTTACCTCAGCTTGGGCACAGTTCTATCTGGGTCATCCCCAGATAGTGAGAGCAGAAAGAACTTCACCCAGCTCCCAGTTAGGATGTTCATGTAAGATCAGTGTATCTCCAGCTATGTTGTTGTCCAAATATTTACATATTTGCTAGACCTGGGATTAAAATCTACATGTCTGCTCACTGAGATGAATCCTGACCAGCTCTTGTAAGCTCTCCCCAAGTTCCTGGCTCATCCTGACAGAAAGGAACTCTGGTTCAAGATTGAACTCAAAAGTGTGAGCACCACCAGTGCCATGGTCACAGCAACTGCCAAAAAACTAGCACCACAGGAAGGGGAGGAATTCTGCTGTTGATTAACCAGCTACATGGACAATATTCACGTGCACTGGACACAGACACAATAACCAGCACAATCCAGCTGCTTAAGAACTTAAAAGGATGAAGGCTTACAGCTGCTTCTAGTTTAAAATCCATAAAGAAACCAGCTAATATATTTCCTGTGACTACACATCCTTCCTCAGCCCATATCCCCCCACTAATGACTCCAGGGGGAATATCCTTTTCTTTGCTCCCTTATGGTGGCCCCAGGCCAGTTATGCATGGGCAGTGAGCTTATCCACCGAGTGGATAAGGAATTGGCTGACTGGTCACAAAAATTTGTGGTTAGTGGCTCAATGTCTGAGTGGAGACTGCTGACCAGTGGTGCTCCTTAGGGGTCAGTACTGGGACCAGTGCTGTTTAACATCTTTGCTGCCAACATGGACAGTGGAATTGAGGCATCCTTGGCAAGCTTCCATATGATGCCAAGCTGAGTGGTGGTGTCAGTGTGCCCGAGTGACAGGATTCATCCAGAGGGATCTGGACTAGTTTCAGAGGTGGGCCTGTGTGAACCTCATGAGGTAGAACAGGGCCATGCTATACCTGTGTAAGGGCAATCCCCAGTATCAGTCCAAGGTGGGGGATGAAGGGATTGAGAAGTCCTGCAGAGGACTTGGGGCTACTGTTGGGTGAAAAGCTACATGTGGTCCATCAATGTGCACTCACTGCCTAGAAACCAGCCATACCCTGGGTTGCATCAAAAGCAGTATGGGCAGCAGGCTGGGGGGGAAGGGATTCTGCTCCTCTGCTCTGGTGAGACCCTACCTGCAGTGCTATGTCAGCACAGGAGAGACATGGCTATGTTGGAGTAGGTCCACAGGAGGCCACAAAAGTGATTAAAGGCTGAAACACCTCTGCTGTGAGGACAGGCTGGGAGTGTTGTGGGTTTTCAGCCTGGAGAAAACTCCAAGACCACCTTACTGTGGCGTTTCAGTATTTAAAGGCACAATGAAAGGCAGCGCCTTTAAACTAAAAAAGGGTTGATTTAGATTAAATACAAGGGAAAAGTATTTTCACAGTGAGGGTGGCATGACACTGTCCCGGGTTGCCCAAAGAGGTGGAAGATGCCTCATAGCGGGAGGCATTCCAGGTCAGGTTGATCGGAGGTCTGAGCAAGCTGCTCCAGTTGAAGATGTCCCTGCTGCCTGCAGGGGAAGCGGACTAGATGGTCTTTAAAGCTTCCTGCCAACCCCAACAATACTGTGACTCCTTGATTCTGCTCCCTGGGAACCCGCAGCCCTTCTGGGGGTGTCACCCCGCAGCGCCCAGCAGCAGGCACGGCGGGAGCGCTCCCCTGCTCCCCCGCGGAGCTTGCCCCGCCCGGCGCCGGAGGTGACGCCAGCGCGGCGGCAGCGGCTGCGGCGCTACACAGGGCACCTCGGCCCGGCGGGGCGGCGCCGCTACACGCAGCCTTACGGCGGCGGCTCTCGGGCTTCCCCCGCACCGTCAGCTGATGGGCGCCGGGCCGGTGCCGCGGCAACATGGCAGCCGAGATCCACTCGCGGCCGCAGAGCAGCCGGCCCATCCTCCTCAGCAAGGTCGAGGGGCACCAGGATGTGGTCAGCGCCGCGCTCCTCATCCCCAAGGAGGACGGAGTCATCACGGCCAGCGAGGACAGGTAAGCGGGGCCGTGGTCAGGCCCCTCACAGACCGGTGAGGCCCATTAGGGCCTGCTCGGTGAGGGGCTGGGCAGGGCGGACCTTGCCCGGGCAGCCCCTCGGCGGAGTCGGATCCGGGCCGCTCTCCCTCGTCGGCGGTCCCTGCTCCGCGCGGAGCTGGGTCCTTGCTCCCCAGTCCCGGAGCCCAAGTTTCCGCTCCCCTCTCTCGGCGTTCCCCGTCCCGTGCCAGAGCCCTCTCAGTCCCCGAGGCTCCGGGTCAGCTCCTCTTTCTCGGTGGCTTCTGCTCCGTGTGGGGCTGAGGCTGAGCCCCCGGATCCGCTCCCCTCCTCGGCATTAGCAGCTCCATGTAGGGCTAGGGCTGAGCCCCTCGATCCTGGAGCCCCTGAAACGGGGGCAGAGCCGGGGAAGCGTAGCGCTGGGGTGAGGGGGAAAATCAGTTTTCAGGCTCTAACTTTGCCAGGAGGCACGCAGCCATGACTCTGCCTGGAGCCATAAGGAAATAACCGAAGTTACAGTTCGAAGGAGGAAAATAACATTAACCAGTTGCGTTCCCCTTCTTGTAGGAAAAAACTCATGTGCTTCATGCTTTCCAAGCCCCGCGAGGCAGATGGAAAAATGAAGCTCGTTTGTGTGTAAAAAGGTTCTGCAGTGATTATGAGCAGAACCAAAAAATGCGGGAATGTATTTTTCTCTGCCTTTAGCTGTGCTGGTTTGATTCACTTGTCGGTACATTATTGCTGCTCCTGTCTGTCGGGAGAGTTGCAGCTCCCTGAGCTGCTTCAGTGACAGCAAGCCCAGTCTGATGTCTCGGTCTGAAGGTCTCAAACCTGCTGCCTTCTGGGTGAAACAGTTCAGGGAGTGAGTTGGCAGATCTGAGGGGAGAGGTGGCGATGAGCTGCCAAGGACAATGGTTTCTGTTTGGAAGGGCAAACATTTTCTGAGTCTTCTCCTCACCCTTGAATCACACAGCCTGGGAAACATCTGCCACAGAAGTTGGTAATGTCATTAAGCAGTTATTTAGAAGAAACGAAAATGAGGAAACAAGTAGCACTGAGGGTTGTTGGCTAGGAGAGAGGTGAGGGTTCTGCAGCATGATGAGAGCTGGAATTTCTTCCCTGATGTGTGTAAAGTGACTTGTAAATGTGCAGAGGTGTAGGAGATGCTTCGGAAGAGCTCCTGTCTAGAAACAGCAGCAGTGGTCAAATGGACCATGCTGGAAGGTGCTATCTGTGGGATGTGGCTGCAGGTATATGAAACTTTTAAACCTGAATTTGTTTTAATTTTTGTCTGAATTATCTTTTTAGAAGACTGTGAGGGTACAAGTGCTGCAAATCAGCAGAGCTATGATGTTACCTGAACTGCTGAGCTGGGGTTATTTTGTCCTGGCATTTAGGTTACAAAGAGCAAATGAACCACCTACCAACAGCACTTGCTATCTTTATGTGCTTCCTGTGAGCCAAGGCATTCAGGATTTGACAGGGAACAGAACAGATAAAGTGCAAAAGATGTTAACTTGTCCTGGTTTAAGTATAGTTTACCAGACACTTTCAGTTTCTCATCTGCTTGCAGTAAAGCAACCAAATTAGTACAGGACCTGTCATAGTGCTGCTCTGTCCTTGCTTTGTGTGGAGAGGTGGTGAGAATGTATTTTTCATTGGTATGCTAAGGATTGTTTTCAAGCACCCGGTGAACTCTAGAAAACAAGCAGCAGAAGTTGTTGAATTTGCAAGAGGAAGACTTCAGAAGTAGTTCTTTAAAGTGGCTGGTTGGATTCCACCTCCCCATGCACCTGTTTTTTGGTGTGAGGTTTCTTTTGGTGTTGGTTTGGGGGTTTGTTTTATTTCGTTTTGTTTTTCTCCCCTCTGAAGATAAACAGATTTAATTCTTAGGTGAGTTATCAGTTATGAGGACAGGAGTGAAAACTTGCCACTGAATTCTACAAACCTGAAGAACAAATGCTGTGTTTGGGGTAGATGTTCTGGTACTCAGGATACCAGATGAAGCAGGACAACATTGGCTTTTTGGGTATCAGAGTGGGCTGAATCTCTACATGTCTGCTTTCAGCTTGTTTGATGCACTTCCTGAAGGGGAGAACACGAAATAGCAGCTTTTAGGAGTTCATGCCTGAATTAAGCTAGAGAAGGATTTGATGGTGCAGGTTTGCAGAGCAGACAGTGCCAGCCTGTGAACTGAAAGGTCTGAAGGGTATGAGCCTCCACAACTTCTCTGGGTAACCTGCTCAAAAAACTCATGAAGGCTCCAACCCTGGAAGTATTCAAAGGCAGATTGGATGGGTCCTTGAGCAACTTGGCCTAGTACGAGGTGTCCCTACCCATGGCAGAAGGCTTGGAACTAGATAATCTCTAAGGTCCCTTCCAACCCAAACCATTCTTTGATTGTGTGAAGGTTAGCAGTCTGCATGTTTGGGCTGTGTTGATAAGAGCCAAGGACCCAGCTGCATCTTTATCTGGTTGGGTTTTGATACTGTGAAGAGACCCACGCAAAGAGACCGAAGGCTGTTATCCATTTTTGGGGTGTGTAAACCTCTAAGAGATGGTCTAGACTGAAGGATTAATTCATGCACTGTATTGCCTCTAATCTGGGATACCTCCCACAGCACATCTGGGCCTACTCACTCATGTATCCTTCACCTACACTTCAATGTTCACCTACAGTTTAATGTTATCAAACTTGCTGCTCTGCTGTTGGGGTGTAGGTGTTAATACCTCATACCTGGTTCTGCTGCTAACAACAAGCAGAGTTCAGAAGTGAAAGAGCTGCTGTGAACACTGAAAGAGTAGGGCCAAAGTATTTCTTCATTGCATCTTAATGCAGTTAAGGCTGTGAAGTATGTCATAATAACCAGCCTGGGGAGTGTGTTTACCAGTTAAGAGTGATGTAAAGTTTGGTGCACAAACATTGGCTGGGAAAGCTGTGGATTAGCCTCTTGTTAGAGGAGTTGTAGTTCTATTTTGAATGCTAGTGTGAGAAGTAATGGTTCTGTTTTTTTATGAGGGTACAAAAGATTCTGCAATAGGTCTGTGAACACTAACTAAAATCTAGCTCCAGCTGCTCTTTCAAGTTTTGAAGCCAAAAAGAGGAAGCATGAATACTTGCAGAATTAAATAGTAAAGTAATTTTTCAGTGGGATACATGCCAGCTGTGAAGCTTTCTCAGAACTTACCTAGAAAGGATGATTAACTCTGTGTCCCTGCAGGCATTTTTCTGACCTTGGCTGCTGGACAGTGTTTGGAATGGCTGTAGCACATCCCTCAGCCTCTGCAGGCAGTGCAGATGCCAGCTGTGGGTTAGATCTGTCTGCTCCAGGCTGGCTTCTGTTTTCTCCCATTTTCTCCCATCTGAAATAGGGTGGTGTGGGCTGCAGAGATCTGTGACAGGGACAAATCCTTGAACTTAGTCTTATTGTCCTTGTCTTCAAATAGCTAAGGCAAGATGAGTGTTTCCCAGCAGCAGCTGGAGATGCTATGGGATGATAAGCCATTGTGCAAGACCCTAAATGCAAGATGAAGGTATTATATTTCCCACAGGCTTATCTCTGGAGTCACTAGCCCTTCTGAATGCTGGGGTTCTGTGACCAGCAGCAGCTGCCATTGTTTCAGTTCTGGTATTAGGGTTTGGGGAGGTTATGGAACTTATATATTGGTCAAAAGAAGTGTTTTTGTGAGCAGAAATTAAATCAAATGCATCAACTGCAAGCTGTGTCCTTGAGCTCCTAGCGCACTGATTCAGCTACATTTCCGATGCAGCTTTGGGAACATAGACAATAGCAGCCTAAATACTTCTGCTTTATTTTGGCTATCAGAAGAAGGTAACCTTCTGGTTTTGATAGGAAAGCAGTTCTTAGAGCTTGATTGCAAATGGGAAAGCAATTGTTGGTGGTCTGAAAGTGTTGGGGAGATACAGCTGGATCAGAGCTGAGGTGGCTGTGTAGTTCTTGAGGCAGCACTTGTGTCGCGGCGAGCGTGGGTTTGCCTGCTAATCTTTTACCGCTTCTTTTTCCACGACATATTTGCATCTGGCTTTTAGAGAGCAGCTGACATGGCATCAGCACAAACACTGATGGAATCACAGAATCATGGAATGGTTTGGGTTGGAAGGGAGCTTAAAGATATTTAGTTCCAATGCCCATCCCATGGGCAGGGACATCTACTAGATCTGGCTTTGAGCATGTCCAGGGTTGGATCTTCCACAACTGAAGCAGTGGGAGGACTTCTCTAGTCCTTTAAGCTAGAACCGGTATTTCACAAGTTAATTTGGCCTAACAAAAGGCAATAGCACCACAGGAGGTTGGTAGAAGAGAGAATCCAGAAGAAGTGGGATGGAATTTTGGCACAGGCTTTTTGCTGATCACTGTGAAACAATCTCTTCAAATTTTGCTGGGTCAGGGCTTTGTGTAATTAGATATAAAGCTTTTGGAGAGCTTATCTTTGCAAGCCTGAAGCTGGTGAAGTCTAAATCTCACTTAACTGAAATAAGCTTTCAGAAGTTACATTTGCTAGCTCTGGCAGCTGTTTGCTTAGGCTCTCAACTTTAGTGTTGATGATCAGTGCACACGTCATACTTCCAGCAAATAATTTGCTCAGAGAAAGTAAATCATTGCTTCTTTTACGTTAATTTCCAGTTTAGTGGACCAGAACACAGGGAGGAAACATGGGGAAATCAGCAATGCATGATCTCAGTCACTCTGATAACTCAATTTCATTATTTGTGATCTAAAAAGAATATCATTTTGGCTAGGAGTGAAAGAATTGAGTAAGGGTGGCAAGCTACCTTCTGAGGTGTTCAGAATGGTTTGAGTGTGATGGAGCTGCATTAAAATACAGTTTAAAAATCCCTTAAAAACTCTGAGGTGTTCACCCATGCTACCACTGGCATCTGCATAAGACTAGAATAGAAGAATAGAATAGAATAAACCAGGTTGGAAGAGACCTTCAAGACCATCATGTCCAACCTATCATCCAACACCACCTAATCAACTGCACCATGCAACCAAGCATCCTGTCAAGCCTCGTCCTGAACACCTCCAATGATGGTGACTGCACCACCTCCCCAGGCAGCCCATTCCAATGGCCTGTCACTCTCTCTGTGTAGAACTTCTTCCTAACATGCAGTCTGAACCTCCCCTGGTGCAGCTTGAGACTGTGTTCTCTTGTTCTGGTGCTGGTTGCCTGGGAGAAGAGACCAACCTCCGCCTGTCTACAACCTCCCTTCAGGTAGTTGTAGAGAGCAAGTCACTCAGGGTATGACCTCACCAGTGCTGAATAAATGGAAGTGATCTCTTCTCTAACCCTGCTGACCTCATTATTCCTGATACAGGCCAGGCTGTTCTTGGCCTTCTTGGCTACCTGGGCACACACTGGCTTATCTTTAGCCAGCTATTGACCAACACCCCCGGGTCCGTTTCCAGCCACTCTTCTTCAAGTCTGTATCGTTCCAGGGGGTTGTGGTGGCCCAAGTGGAGGACCTGGGTGGTGTTTGCTCTGTTTCTGAGTGGTCCTCTGAAGAAAAGCCCATAAATGGAATACAAAACTACAACACTGCCTTTATAACTTCAACCTGAAAAGTTCTCATGCTGATAGGAGGTACCAGTGCCCTCCTGTGTTCTTTTTGCAATCCTTACCAGCAATCCTATGTGGTGTTTACCAAATCCACCCTCTAGGTTTTGTTCTTACAAAATCTAAATACCAGGCCTATTTTAGCTAGAAGTAAATAGAAGCACTCATCTCAATGAAGTTTCTTGACAACATTTCCAGGCAGACATATTTACTTTTAGGTTTCCATTCAGGAATGAGGAAGTTGGATTGAAACAGTAGCAAGAAGGCAAACAATGGTTTGGAGAGGAAATTTCAAGTGGACTTAAAATAACCTTAGCACTGTCTATATGTGAGCACTTTTTGCTGTAAATTTCCCTTCACGTGTGCCTACGGTAGGAATGTTTTCATCTGACAAGAACTTTCTACTTCCTTGCTGATTCTTTGATATCCCTCCCCCCAGAATTTGACAGTCAGGAGAGTGGAATACCTTGAAACATTCTCAAGACTGCTTTTGCTTTCCTTCCAAGGCCTGCTTCTGGAAGGTTACAGATAAAACATATTTCTGAAGTGCTTTAGCTTGCTGTCTCAGTTGTCTTCTCAACTTCTTTTGGTTCCCATTGGCTGGCTAATCAATCCTGCTCAGATTTGAGTCAGAAGAGCTGTACAAGTGCTGCTGACATGGGTTGTCCTTTGCCTTCCTATATGAGAGAGCAGAGGCATAGCTTAGAACAAATAATACTGAACTAGATGTGATGTCCTCTGTGGATCCAGACATAAGTGTTTGGGGATGGGTCTTGATCAACAGCTGGCTGAATAGGAGTCAGCAGTGTGCCCTCGTGGTGAAGGCAACCAGTGGTCTCTTGGGGTGCATTAAGAAGAGTGTAGCCAGAAAGTCAAGGGAGATTCTTCTCCCTCTCTACTCCACCCTAGTGGGGCCATATCTGGAGTATTGTGTCCAGTTTTGGGGTCCCCAGTTCAAGAGAGACAAGGAACTACCGGACATAGTCCAGCAGAGGCCACAAAGGTTGTAAGGGGATAAGAGCATCTCTCCAGTGAGGAAAGGCTGAGAGACCTGGGGCTGTTTAGCCTGGAGAAGAAAAGACTGAGAAGGGATCTTCTCAATGCTTATCAATATCTAAAGGGTAGGGATCAAGAGCACAGGGCAACAGTTTTCAGTGGTGGCTAGTAGCATGATGAGGAGCAACAGGCACAAACTGGAACCCAGGAGGTTTCATCTGAACAGGAGGTAAAACTTCTTTCCTGTGAAGGCGCTGGAGCACTGGAACAGGCTGCCCCAAGAAGTTGTAGAGTCTCCCTCTCTGGAGAGATTCCAAACCCACCTGGACATTGTGTTCCTGGGCAACCTGCTGTGTGTGACAGCTTTAGCATGGGGGTTCCACCCCCTACCATGCTGGGATTCTGTAATGTGTAGCAATTTATGAGGTGAGCTTAGACAGCATTTCCATTTAGTAGCTACTGAAACTCGGTGTATAAATAGTTGTAAAGAAACCCCTTGAGTATCCAAAGGTGGCAGTTCTTAGCTCTGTTATTGTTATGGTCAAGCACTGTTGGAGTGCTGCTATTTCTGTTATATTGTCCCTCTAACTGTTATGCTTGAGGAGCATAACAGTTAAGAGGATTGTAGCTGATATATCAGTAGTAAACTGATTCAGAAGCAAAGGATAATGCAGTGAAAACTGTTTTCTCCCCATTTTTTCCACCTCACAGAACAATACGAGTGTGGCTGAAGAGGGACAGTGGACAATACTGGCCCAGCATCTATCACACCATGTCATGTAAGTGCAATGCTGGAGGTGGTAAGTGATGGCCACTGGGGTAATTTTGTTGGGTATTTCTTTTCACATCTCTTTTAGCCCTTCCTTTCAAAAGGGAAGAAGTTCTTTTGAGGTTGTCTGCTCAGCCAAGTTTTAGGTAATCTCAGAGACAAGAGTCTTTTAAATTGCATATTGCTCCCTAGCCCTTTACCTGATACAGGTGTAAAGAGCAAGGTACTGATCTTGTCTGCAACTCAGGGTTCATTTTGAGATAAATCTGGTGAGCTGAAATTCTGAAGGGTAACCAGCTGCATGCACTGTTGCTACTAGCTAGACTTTTAGCTTGTGCAAGACTCCTCTGGGCTGCGCTTTGGGGCAGGCAGTCACATTTGCACATAGTTCCTGGCACTGTACCGGAGTTACAGCAGCAGTGTCCCTGTCCTCAGCTGCACACATGGGAATGTAACTGCCTTACCAAGGGACATTGATCTGTGCAGACTCAATCTTTAACAGCTTCTGTCTTGGTGTATTCTAATACCTCTGTGTCAGTAACAGCAACGTGCTTTCTTCTTTGGCAGCACCGTGTTCAGCCATGGCATATCATCATGACAGCAGACGAATATTTGTAGGCCAGGATAACGGAGCTATCATGGTAAGCTGCTCTAACTTTTCTTTCTAATGTTGATTACAGAATCACAGAGTGATAGGGGCTGGAAGTGACCTCTGGAGACATCTAGTCCAATGGCCCTGCTAAAGCAGAGTCACACAGAGCAGGTTGCCCACAGTTACCAGGGTACAGGTGGGTTTGGAATCTCTTCAGAGAAGGAGACTCCACAACTTCTCTTGGCACCCTGGTCCAATACTCTGTTGCCCTCACAGGAAAGAAGTTTTTCTTCCTGTTCAGATAAACCCTCCTGGGTTCTAGTTTGTGCCTGCTGCCCCATGTCCTGTCACTGGGCATCACTGAAAAGCATCTGGCCCAATCCTCTTGATCCCTGCCCTTTAGATATTGCAAAACATTGAGAAGAAAATTGGATGATAGGTTGGACATGATGATCTCGAAGGTCTCTTCCAACCTGGTCTGGTCTATTCTATTCTATATCCCTCTGCTTTTTCTAGCTGCAGACTCTTTAGTTGTGGAAATTGCAACACTAGCTCTGAAGTGACAAGAAACAGAGTTGGTTTTTTTAATTTTTATTTTTTTTCTCCTTTCTGGCAAGTCTTCCTTGGCTGTAGTCTTGCTGTACAGTGCTGTGTACAGGGACAGAATGACCTCTCTGCTCCTGCTGGCCACACTTCCTGATAGGCCAGGATGCCATTGGCCTTCTTGGCCAGTGCTTATGTCACTGCTCTCTCTTACCTAAAACTTACTCTTTGTTTTTAGGAGTTTCATATTTCAGAGGACTTTAATAAGATGAACTTTGTGAAGACCTATCCAGGTAAACTCTTAAGTACTGTTTAACACTAACACCTGTGTGAAGGGGAGTCCTCTAAAACACTTGGGAAACTGGAAACAGTTACAGCTTAATAACACCTAAATATGCTTTAAGCCTGGCTGACAATCTAGTTGTTGGTTAAGGATATCTGCCACAGATAAATGTCCTGCTATTGAGTAATCCTGAGTCTGAGCTGCAGTGCTTGTCATTAAGGTCAGTGCATGAAATTGCAGCATTGTTTTTGTTGGAAAAGTCCTTTAAGATTGAGTCCAACCATTATCTAACTTTTCATTATTGGCCTCCAAGTGTAATGAGCCAGAACTAGTGAGCTCAGAGTCTGCTCTTCAAGTGGAGCTGTTGTACTGCCTGAGTGTCAGATAAGAGCTTTCTAAAGGTGCGTTTTGATATTTACAACTTCTGTCCTTACTTTCTGTAATAATTGGGCTTGATTATTTCTGCCTGGAGAGTCCTTGACTTTTGTCAGAGAGCAATAGGGATGGGGAAGAAAAAAATCTCTTATTTTTGCAGGATAGGGATTGCACTACTATGTCTGGAGATACTAATTTCAGTATACATTTGCAAAACTCAATTGCTGGTTAAAATTGGAATATTAATGTGAAAGGCCTGAAGGAGGCTTTTAAAGACTGCATACTATGTAGTGAAACAAAGCACATTTTGTCTTCTGACTCCCTGACACTGATAGAAGCAATGTTCTTGCTTAGGAGAAAAAGACCTTGTTCTTAAAGCAACAAACCCCCCCATTAATCCTCAGGAAGAGGACTTGACAAAATGATCAGGGGAAGTGCTTGCATCACAGGGGGCAGGGAATGCTTCTTTCTTATGTTTGTGTAACTTCTTGCTCAGTGGTAGCATTCTAAATGAAGTTGGGTGGGCTTTGGTTGCTGACACAGGTAGCAAATGGACTTAAAGATGCTTCCAGGTGCTTAAAAGTGTGAATCTGAGCATAGCTTCCCTGGGTTGGGAAAAGGGGGATGAGAGGGATGTAAAGAAAGCAAGTAAGGTTCTTGGATGTGTAACATTACTCTCTAGAAGCCCTGGTCTGACTAGAAGAAGCTGAGAATTTGCCTGCTCCTTAACCAGAGTGATCTGGGCTGAACTCAACCCCTCTCCCTGTGGGAGAAAGGCTTAAATCTGTTGACTGACATGTTTGGTACACTTAAGATATTCAGAGGCCAAACGCCAAAGAGAACAATGCCTAGAGGCAAGTATACTGTAATGGTAACAATGCCTCCCAGGGGCATTGCTTAAATGTCATTTTCAGCCTCTCTCTCTCAGTTGGAACATAAGAACCATCTCTTGGATTTTATTGTTTTTCTAGAAGCTAAGCAGAATGTTTTTGTTCTCACAGCTCATCAGAATCGAGTGTCTGCTATTACTTTCTGCCTGGCCTCAGAGTGGGTTATCAGCACTGGTCATGACAAGTGTATCAGCTGGATGTGCACCAGGAGTGGGAGTATGCTTGGAAGACATTATTTCACCTCTTGGGCTTCGTGTCTACAGTATCCTTTGAACTATGATTGCTGTCCTGAAAGTGGAAGAGGACTTTGTTCCTTTAGCTCATTGTTCACTCCTTCTCATGTAAAAAGCTGCAGAACAAACTCTTGCAGGTCTGCAAACCCCTATTCTGTTCAAATATTTAATACCTTTAGCTTGAGGAGTTTTGACATCTCTTGTGGAAGATCATGAGTGTATTCTATAAATATCTGCTAGATATAGTCTCATTCTACTTGGCTTGCCATAAATTTATTCCATGGCTTCTCCAGAGGCTTTCTGAAACTTCTCTTGCTCATCTTCAATAGTGTCTTACATGCACATGTAGGGAGGTGTGAGGAGAAGAGAGGAATGAAAATGGCTTAACTGTTTCCATCTCCAGCTGCCCTAGAAGTGGTTATGTAAGAATTTATCTGGAGTATTAAAATACTCATTTCCAGGTTGTTAGATTCTGTGGCTGCCAGCTGTGCTGTTTCAGTACCATCAAATACTCTTCAGAGCAAATGAGGCTTCTCCTTGATGGGCGTTCAGATACGACCACGAGAGCCGGCACGCCTTCGTTGGTGATTATTCTGGACAGATCACTCTCCTGAAGCTCGAGCAGAACACGTGCTCAGTCATCACCACGCTCAAAGGGCATGAAGGTAAAGTAACTCTTCCTTCCAATTCCACTTGGCTCAGATTATCGTTATTTTTTGTGAATCAGGTTGAGAGAGACATTCAGTTGGGTATCTGGCTCTTCAGGGTAGGTGCGGGCTAAACAACTAGTGCTGTTCAAAGCTTTTAGCAGAACATTCTTGCCTTTTAAATCCTGGCAGGTATTTTTATTATAGATGAAAAATAATGGTAAACTTCTGTGTTCAGTTACCCACTAGATGGCCACCTTTAAAAACTTTAGTCTCCTTAACATGGAGAAGAATGTGTTCCTTTTTTTGTAGCAGAGGCCTTGTAGTAATATAATAATGCCTAAAGCAGCTTTACAACTTCCAATCTAGATTCTAAAAGCCACCTGCTCTTCCCAGTTCATCTTTGATGCTCTAATCAGGCTTTATAAGAAACAAAAATATACATAAGAAATTTAGAAATTGCAGGATCAAAATTGTCCAGTCAGAGACAAATGATCTCATCCTATGTAGTATAGCTGAAGTCCTTATATCAGGCCCTGCTTTTGGGTCACAACAGCCCCATGCAATCCTCCAGGCTTGGGTAAGTGTGACTGGAAGGCTGCTCAGTAGAAAAAAAGACCTGAGGGGTGCTGGTCAAAGGCTGGCTGAAGATGAGCCAGCATGTGCCCAGATGGCCAATAAGCATCCTGGCTTGTACCAGCAATAGTGTGGTCATCAAGGAGAGAGAGAGAGAGGTGGTTGTCCTAGTGTACTTGGTATTAGTGAGGCAGCACCTCAGATACTGAGTTCAGTTTTGGGCCACTCACTCCTAGAAGGACACTGAGGTGCTGGATCAAGTCCAAAGAAGGGCAGATTTTATGGTTCTGTGATTTTTAAATGAAGAACCAAATAGTCTGTAACATGATAATAGAGCCACTGTGTACTGTCATGAGTAAGGCAAGGATGCCAATCATAAAAGAATGTGTAATTTAATAATATACTTGGAGAAATCACAAGACTTAATGCTTCTCCCCATGGGTACTGGCAGCTTTCAAATCAGCTGACTAGTTTGTGTTTTTAGGGATGAATTACTGGGTCATGAGTCTCTGACCCACTGGAAAATGCTGCATTGTTTAATAGCTGTAAGTACAGAGCACACTTTGTTAAAGACTTGATTTATAGATGGCCATCAAATGATAAAGCAGGGTTTAAATGTGGGGGGGCAAGTTGAGAGCACTGTAACAAGCTGAAGGACAACAGGAAATGGCCTCATGTTGCACCATGGGAGGTTTAGATTGGATATTGGGAGAAAATTCTTCACTGTAAGGGTTATCAAACACTGGAATAGGCTGCCCAGGGAGGTGATTGAATCACCATCCTTGATGTATAGGTTGTATAGGATGTATAAGGTTGAGCACCAGACTGTGGAGTTTGGTAGTGGTGGGACTCGATCTCAAAGGTCTTTTCCAGCCAAAACAGTTCTATGATTGTGTGTCTCAATATGGCACTACTCACATATTCCATTCATGCAGATGTGGTGGACTCTAAGCACCAACTCTCACTGTGCTGTCTGCATAGCAGAAAACTTGGCTTTTGTGTAGGTTCCCTGAGGGGATTGTGGCCCTCAAAACAAGAACTGATCTAGTATAGAAAATGATTAAATGGGGGGGTCAGAAACAAATTTTTCTTCAACTGGTGTAAAATGGGTGATGTGTGACCTGTCTCCTCTGCAGTACCTGTGTCATATTCTCAAGGCCTGGTAACTCTGAGCTTAAGCAGCCTCTAATTCTTCTCTTGAGTGCAGTGATGTTTGGCAGACTTCAAAACCCTGACTCCTTGTTTCCTTTCTAGCTCTTACTGTGGCTTCAAGCAATGTGTGCTTTATGCTTTACCTGGGTTTAGAGCTTCTCATTCAACACTGAGCTTCCAGAATTTTCCATGTTTAGCAGTGTGCTCTGTGTGAAGCTGAAAGAATACTCAGACTGCCATTTTTGGTGTGGGTGCTCAGTGTTCTCTGAGGCAGCCATTCCCAAATGTCAGTCTGAAAACTGTAGCCCTAAAGGAAGGAAGAAAAACCTCCTGTTCCAGAGAGCTGGAAGGGTCTGGTTTGGGCTGTAATTACCACTCATCTTGCTTTTTGACTAGCAAGGCTTTGGATTATGATGAACAGTGGAAAGAAGCTTTGAATGGAAGGCTATTCCTGCAACTTCAAAACTACAGGAGGCATGTGTGACAAAATTCTTTAGTCTCCTGTCTACATTATGGTGCACATGGGTTTAGTATAAGACTGCTCCTGTCAGATGACTCATTTTTTGTGTGTCTTGCTAATGAGGTGAACAGCCAGGCTGGGCCTTCTGAAATCTGGCTTTTTGATTTAGTGTATAGATTTGCTAACAGCAGTGAAACTGTCAGTTAGTTTCTTATTCTGGTCATTTTGAGGTTGTAAATGGTTACATAAGGGAGTTGTTTTATCTGTGAGCATGATGTTCTGCAGCCACTGACCAAGCACTCTGCTGTACTGTAGCTTGGCAAGTTTCAATACTTTCTGTCCTCCAAACCTTATCAGCGGCCTGTTGACTTCTCAAACCAAATCCCTAGATAAAGGTGCAGAAAGCTAGTAACTCCAACATTCTGACCTATGCTTTGCATCTAACTTTCTTCTTGGGGGATATTTTGTTCTGTTGTCAAGTGCCCTTTGCTCCTCTAGCAGGACTTTATCTTGCTATTCCATCCTATTCTTTGCTTTACAGCTTTCAATATCTGTTACTGCAGCAAGGGAGTACCTCAGGTTTCACTTCAGTGACCCAGAAGAGCATGATTATGTTGGGGAATGGCTCCCTTGGATCTAACTACAGCATGTTCTTTCCTAGGAAGTATTACTTCTCTGTGGTGGGATCCTGTTCAACGCCTGCTCTTCTCAGGTGCCTCTGACCACAGCATTATCATGTGGGACATAGGTGGAAGGAAGGGGCGAACACTGCTGCTCCAGGGACATCAGTATGTAACGGCATCTCATTTCTACTGCATGTTCTGTAATGAACACAGAGTCCTATGAAGACTAAATAGCAAAGCAGGACATTTGAGTCTTTGAGTAATAGGAGAAAATTACTTTTGGCAGAACTCTGAGGACTTTGAGGGGGAATAATCAGCACTAGGAGAGCATTACTGATATATCTTTTTTTAGCTCATTTGATACTTCTAAACCATGATGATTCTATGAGTAATGAGAACATAACATAAGTAGGTTATAGAAAGAAGTGGGTAACAGTCCTAAATCATCTTGCTTGGACTTGATGTGAAAGTTGTGTGCTCTTGTATTGTTGCCTATGAGGATAGGGCTAGAAGTATGTAAGCAGGTTGCATATGGCCTTGAGCAAGCTGGTCTTTATAGGAGGTATCTGCTTATGGCAACAGATTAGGAACTTGATGATCTTTAAGGTCCTTTCCAAACCATTCTCTGACTCTCTACCTTTTTAGCATAACCTTTGATACGTTCCTGTTCTCCTGTCTCTGTCAGTGAGGTAATCAACTGATTGGCTAAGTTACAGGGATGGTCTTTTAGATTGAGAAAGCACATCACATCTCTGCTCTGTGGGTTAGGTACTTAGCTGTCTGTATTTAATCAACTTTTTATTTTTTACAGAGAGACAACACTAGCTGCCATTTGTAAATCCAGTGCCTAAATTCAGTCCAACAGGCAGTTCATCTTAGAAATATTCTACTCAGAAATGCAGTGATAGTAGAGATCTTGTGTATGTTTAAATATATATTTGTATAGTGCATTCTAATTCTGTAGATGCCTCCATCCATCATTGACTATCTAAGGCCAAAACTGATAGTCTTAGCCACAGAACTCTTGGTAAATCTTGATGATTTAGTTTTATGGCTGAAGAACTAATAATGAGTACTGGTTACCAAAAAGTAACTGAAGTCAGGACAGGAGGATTTTCTGCTGCTGTTACTGCTGCATATGTGCCCTGGTGAAGATGTACAACACTGTTCAAATATTCCACTTAGCATCAGACTTCATTCTGAATGGGAAAGTAAGCTCTTCTGAGAAGCAGAATGTTGGCTTTTGTTTAATTCAAACTAGATGCTGCAAAACAACCTAACAGTGTTGAGAGCCTTTGTTTAGTTTCTGAGGGTAGCCTTTTATTTTGTCATGACTCTAGTTAGGGTTAAACTGTTTTGGTAAAGGCACACTTTGCAGCTGCAAAGTGACTTACTGGGACTGGTTAGCAGAAGTGGAAGCTCCTGTTTCCCAGCTGTATCTTGAAACAAATATTTCTCTTTGTTTCTGCAGTTGTCTCTGCTTTGATAACTAGCTCTCCTTGCCAACACAAGAGTATTTGCACACACACTCTGAGCCAGCTGCCACTCATCTCACCATCAGTGTTTATTTCCAGCAAACATGGAGCTACACCTCTGGTATCTTGGGCGAGCCTGCAGAAACACTGTTCTTTGGCACATCCCCACGCTGGGGTGGTGCTTAGGTGACAACATCTGCTCACTCATCTTTATAGCTCTACGTAGTAGATTTAGCAAAATGCTTGGAAATCAGCTCTATCTTCCTAGGCAGCTTTGCAAGGATAAATGGGGACTTGCTGGGAATCGAAGCTGTGTTCAAATAGCTGTCTGTGTTGTTTGCAGTGACAAGGTGCAGGCTATCTGTTACATCCAGCTGACACGGCAGCTCGTATCTTGTTCGGCTGATGGGGGAATTGCTGTTTGGAACATGGATATCAGCCGAGAAGAGGTAAGATCCTGTCCTAGGGCAGAGATTCACAGTGGCTATTCATACTGCATTGTGGTAGAGGGATTCCCAGGATGGCAGTAGTGCATGATGGGCATGGCACTGCATGGAACCTTATCTCAATGAGACAACACGTTCACTGGGATGGCTACAGCCCTTTGCTGCTGGAACACTGAGGCAGGCAAACTTCTGCAGAAGAAACCTGCAGGCTGTGCTGCCAAAACACATCGAAGCAGGTAAAGCAAGATGCTGCTTTGAGATGTAGGTCAAAATGTAGAGATTTGGTCCCCAGACCTCTGTACACAGCATCTGAGCCTGCCTTGCACAATCTTTCTGCATCACTTCACATCCATTACAGGAGCTGAAAATACATACATTGTTGCTATCTTTAGTGAAAACTAACTCCTATGATTATAGTGTGGTTGCCCCCACATAGCATCACCATTCCTTGCCCCATTGCTTTTCTTTAAACACAGGTGTCACAAGTAAGGCCTGTTTTCTGACCTGTGTTGAGGTGTGACCCTAAACACCCTGAATGCTGTATGTGATGCTCCTGACATTGAGTGTGATCTTTCTGCACAACTTCTGTCATATTATGAAACATTGTAGCTGCAAGGAATTGACTGACAATACAATTGGGAAAAACAAGATGTGGCTGTTTTGCTTCTGCATCTGCACACAGTAATTAAGGGATCTTCTAAATAATAGACACTGTTAATACTATTAAAATAATATGGTTAGCTTAGAACAGGGCTACGAAAATGCTGTGGGGACTGGACCTTTTCTCTGATGAGGAAAGGTTGAGTGTGGAGAAGAGCAGTCTGAGAGGGGATCTTATCAATGCTTATGAATAGCTAAAAGGCAAGGGTCAAGAGGATGGGGCCAAACTCTTGTCAGTGGTGCTCAGTGACAGGATAAGGGGCAATGGGTACAAAGTGGAACTGAGGAGGTTCTGTCTGAACATGAGGGAAAATCTCCTTCCTGTGAGGGTGCTGGAGCACTGAAAGACCAGGCTGCCCAGAGAATTTGTGGAGTGGTCTTCTCTGGAGAGATTCTGAAGTCATGTGGACATTGCAGTGCCGGGCCATCCGCACTGTGAGACCCGGCTTTAGTGGGGGGTTGGAGTAGATGACCTCCAGAGGTCCCTTCCAGTCCCCACCGTGCTGGGATTCTGTGATGTCTCAGAACTCATTGGAAAAACATAATCAAACTAAATCCAAAGCAAAGAAAGTAATGTTTAAAGAATGATGAACATCCTGCCTCTGAAGCATTAGCCAGTGAGTCATATCATAGATTATCATCTTCAACTATGCACTGATGCATCTAAGACCAAAGACTCAGTTCTTTAATTAGAAGGACTGGCAACTCCACTGATAGCTGCACTATTGATCTTGGGCAGTTCTGACTTTGTGTTGTCAATTGTGCTGGTAGTGTTTGCAGGTTTTAATTAATACCTGAAATTAAGATGAACAGAATAGGAATATATCCAAGCCAGAATGTCAGTTGTCATTTAAAAAATGCTATTAAGTGAAAACTGCTATTGTAGAGTGGCTGCAAGAAGGAAGGTAGAACATCTCACTTGGTGGTGGAGAGGCGACTCATTTCTTTGGCTCTCCTCCACACATCCCACGCTGGACTTGTTATTGCCCTTTACAATGTTTTCCAATACCATGGGATAAGGAAGGGGGCTGCAGTCAAGGTTGAAGATGTAGGGATTGGACATCTGGTATGCATAAATATCCATGGTGTGAAGGGGATGCAACTGACAGTATGATTGTTTTGTTACTGTCAACAATGGGTGTAAGTACATTGAGAGGAAAAGCTTTGTCGGGATTCAGGGAGTGTCCTCCATCAGATGTAGGTATGGTGTAACTCAAGTCTATGTATTACAGGTAGTGTGCCTTTCTTTCTATCCCTGACAGGGATGCTTATTTAATGTATCTGAGAGTGCTGAAATCGGTGAAAGCTCTATTTTCATTTGGCCTAGTCCCATTTATGGTGGAAAAAATACGTGGGTGGGAGAAGAGGTGCTTAATGAAGATGTGGGGAGGGTGGAGAATGCAGATGAGTTCTTAATTATTTCAAACTGCATTCTTAGCAAAGCAGAAAAAAATATTTAACTCCAGAATTTACTGCTGGAGTCCTTCTCTTAGCTTCTACAATTTACAGTATCTCCTAAAAATCATCTAGGCAACCGGAGCGGCAGGCTCTGAATGCCCGCAGCAAGTTTAATAACTTAGATGGTTGAATTAGGTTTTTTTATTAAGGCAGTAACATAACATAACTGCTTCAGGCTTAGAAAGTACAGGAGGTGTCTGGGTAACAAATAACTTTAGTCTTGGGTTTGGGGTTTTTCTGTACTAAATTTCTATGCGTTCCTCCTTAGGCAATCCATTGTTATGATGTTCAGAACTGAGATGAGGCATCTTTCTAAGGCAAACTTTACTCTGGCTTCTTAAAACCAACTTCCTCGGCTGTTGTATGAGGAAAAAGAACTGATTGCTTGCATCTCTTGCTCTTTCCTAGGCTCCTCAATGGCTTGAAAGTGATTCCTGTCAGAAGTGTGAACAACCTTTCTTCTGGAACATAAAGCAAATGTGGGACACAAAGACATTAGGGTTGAGACAGGTGAGGTTGCTAGTTGGAGTGCTTTGCTATGCTTCAGCAAACAGAAAACCACTAAAGCTGTTTGCTCTTTTAAACTGGTGGTAGTTTGCTGCTTTGAAGTGAAGGTTTACTGAGAGGTCATAGCTCCTACTAGGTGCTAAGGAATTTTCCAATTCTATGGAAAGTGTTGCATCAAGCTTCTATCACAGGGCAGAGCAGGCTGTGTTCAGAGTGCTCTGTTGGATCTCTCAGAGTATTTCCTTGCACTGGAGTTGTGGACTCCTCAAGTGTTGTGTGAAGTGGCACACAATGCCTCATAACTGAGCAAATTGCATCCTAACATTGGAGGGTACTCAGTTCAGTGAAGCAGTGATGGCCCTGCTCTTGCTGGGCTGGAATGTGAAAGCTTTCCAGGGAGCTTCCTTTTTCAGAGGGACTCGCCAAGCACCAAGATGTCTGTTTCTGACTTCTTTAGACTTATTTCCTTGGTTGCTTTTTCAGCTGCCTAATTTTCCCTGCTCCTACAAGGGACTTGCTAAAGGAGACAGGAGGATGAACAGGGAGCATATGGTGGTAAACCTGTTAATGGTCAAGAAAACCATTGGTCTTTGGTTGAAGTAGCAGGTAGCTTCCTAGTGGATTGCTTTGTTAGAGGTAGCACACCAGACGCTTTGTGAGCACTTGGTAAGATGGTCAAGTGGCACAGTATAGTGATTTGTTTCTTCTGGGTTTTTGTCTTACATGAAGCATCACTGCAGAAAGTGTGGGCAAGCAGTGTGTGGCAAATGCAGCACAAAACGGTCAAGTTACCCCATCATGGGATTTGAGTTCCAGGTCCGTGTCTGTGATTCCTGTTTTGAGTCCATCAAGGATGAAGAGTGAGTACTAAGGAGTAATAAGTTAAAGTAATCCTGCTGAGTTGCAGAAACATTGGGGCTTGCTCCGTGCCCATGCATATTAGTACACAAACGTGCCAAGCTGACAGCACTGTGATAGCAGAGATACCTCAACAGGCTCTGCAAGCTGATTTGGATCCAATTTCTATACCATGATCCCTGATCTAGAATTGAAATGTTTGTCTCAAGCTTTCTGTCTAGGTAAAAGCTATTGATCACATTTAAAATGGCTAAGCAGGTGCCCAGCAATACAGCACAGCTGCCAGGATGCCTGTGTGTTAGCTCATGTGCAATTGCTGACAGCTGCTTCCACAGGAATATTCCTCACAGCCTGGCATTTTTTTCCCTGTACAAACAAATTGAGTTAAACACCATTTGCTGTTTCATTAAACTCTTCTTGGCAATGAAGAAACCCTCTTTTTACCATCGTATGAGCAGCACTTTCTTGTCTCGTCACCTCCTTGGAGTGTTGAAATGCCAAAGTAATCAGATGCAAATTTTTGAGGTGTTTGGGGTTTTTTTGATCTGTTGTTTGGTTTTTTTTGGTTGTTGGAAATGTTTGTTTGCATGCTTGAGGTTTTTGCAAAAAGGAGGTGCTGTGCCCTAGCTGACTCGCTATATCCAGCAGGAAAAAGTGTAGCTAGACTTGAATTATTGAGCAGCAGCATTTACCAATGCAGTGTTCCACTCCTGCTCTAGTACTGGTAAGAGACAGACTGCAGAAGGCCAGTAAATGTCACTCCTGTGTAACAACAGAAGCAGTGCTTCAGCATTAGCTGCTCATTTAACTCTGTCCCCTTTCATATGGCACTGCAGTCCTCGGGATTGAATTACAAGTACTTGAGCAACGTCATTTTCATGTCATTTTATCTTGTACTCTGTAATGATGCCATCAAGCTTCAGCTGATGGCTGCCTCTCGCTTGGGTTCTTCTCATGCAGCCGTACGTCCTTGGCAACCTTTCATGAAGGCAAACACAACATTTCACACATGTCCATGGATATCTCCAGAGGGCTGATGGTGACCTGTGGGAGTGATCGGATTGTGAAGGTATTTCTGGACCTCTTTCCTGCATTTATTGGAGTAGTTTAATAGAGAACTAATATTTGTGTATGCTTTTTTTTCTGACAACTATTGCTACAAATCTAACTATTGTGGGCAGCAAGAACTGCATGTGTTGGAGACTGTTCTTCCTGCAGCTGAATGGGGAAATGACCTATGACTCCACTGAGTAGATGCTAGCTGTCAGAACTGGTTACTGGTGGTGTCCTCAGGACAAACAAAGCAGTAGGAGAATGTGCCAGCAGCATTAAAGATACAGACACAATGAAACAAATGTGCAGGTTTCCTTTGCTCAGTTATGACTGTTCCAGTTGGTCCCTGCTTTTCTTA
Source organism: Dryobates pubescens (assembly GCF_014839835.1). NCBI lineage: Eukaryota > Metazoa > Chordata > Aves > Piciformes > Picidae > Dryobates > Dryobates pubescens. The sequence continues at coordinate 9,052,577 of NC_071643.1, forward strand.
TAAGCTCTTTGATAACAAACTGTTTAAAACAGTTGAGTCTTCTCAAGACTTGAAGGCTCAGGCTTGGCTTTTGGTTTGTCAGGCTGGTATAACTCTATGACATTTCCCTCGAGTATAGCTTAAACAGGATGTGCTGTCATGTGTCCAGGGAGGCCTTTGTTTGCTTCTCTGCTTCTTACAGAAGCCACCTCTTAGCTCTTACAATAATGCTGGTGTGGTGATGATTTTTTTCCCCCCACAACATTCTCTTCCAGATCTGGGACATGACTCCAGTAGTTGGTTGCAGCCTTGCAACTGGCTTCTCTTCGCGCTGACCTCCTGCCTGGCAGGTTGAAGCACCTTATGTACAGCAATACGCACCGACGGAACGGAGTCCTCCTTACCAACCTTACTGCAAACACTGGTCGCTTGATTCTTCTCCTGCTGCTGTTCCAGGATGGACAGTCACCTCTGTAGAGCACGGCTTTTCTCTTGGGCTCACCAAGAGCCTCCTTGGTGCAGAAGCGTGGGTTTTGCAGCCTCTTGGACTAATGTCAGATGGCTTACCTGCAACACGACGCCTTGATGGAAGGACCTGTTGTATCTCAGTTTACATATTTAGTGTTAACAATGTGCTGTCTCTGCTGATAGATCTTGTACAGACACCTCCTAGCCTAAACGTTACCCGAGTAAAATGAGTGTAGTAAACCCAGTTTGTGCAACTAGTAGAATAAATCCTCTCTTCCAAAAAATGGTTCTGTAGAAACACTTCTGAGCAGCCCCTGGCTCAACTGCCTGCCTCCAAAAGGTATGTTAGTTACTCCTGTGGAAGGAGAAGGTACTTCAGAGTGGCAGGGAGCTTCTTTATTGTGAGACAGTGACAGAGGCTTTAATCACAAAAGATTTCCTTTGCTGGCTTTCTTGTAGTGTGTGTCTTTAAGAGTTAGTGAAGCCACTGTTGTGGGACAGCTTTTCTGTTTGGGTAGCTGGTGAGTCTCTGAACAACTCCAGGCTCTTTAAGTCTTGTTTTAGCATAGCTAATAAACTCTAGTTCTTAGGAGAACATGCAGCCCAGCTACTCTACTCTAAAGACAGGTTGTAGGCATGAGCTGTGCACTTCGATAACTCTGCCATGTTAAATGGCTAAGGAAAAAAAGGCCAGCTCGAGCTTAGAGACTTTTCCTGTGGAAAGGCTGATATTTCTTTACTGCTAGGGAGCCTTCCTCTGCCAAAATGCAGCATAAATTCAGATACTGCCTTGGTGTTGCTTAAAACAGATAAATACTGAGCAATAACTACTGAGGTACAGAAGAGCTGCATTTTTCCCCTGCTCCTAGGTCTTTTAATGCTAAGTAACTGATAGCAATCCTTCCCTGTTTCGAAGTTGAGGAGCACAAAGAAGACCTGGGAGGCTTGTATGACTGCAGTTGGCACGTACAGGAAATACCTAGTGAGGCAGTCAATAAATTGGCTATTGGTTGTGTCAATCTACATTTGTAGACTGCAAGGAGAACAAAATTCTAAGAGCCAGCTGGGAACTGGTTAGCTCTGAAAACAGCTGCCTATCTGTGAGGACAAAACATGTGGGTAGGTTAGATGGCCCAGAGTAGGTGGTGTTGCACAGCTATCAAAGGTAGAAGGCTTTTTCTGGCAGAGGACTTAAGGGTTTATGCTGTCTTTATTTACAGCAACAATCAAGTGGTGCTATGAGTGTTAGTGAACTCAAGGCCAAGGTGTGTAACTTGACACTAATAATCTATGTTGGTCCATGCTGTAAACTGACAGAAGTGGCAATGTCACAATTCACTTGTGTTTTAAGCCAAAAAGCTAATGGTCTCCAGAGGGCATTAGGATCCAGGCAAGGTTACTTACTCTTGTTTAGGATCTGGCTTCACCTGCCTTTCCATGGACCTTCTCTGGAAGTTTTGTGAAGAGTTTTTCAATTTGCTGGAGGTACTGGGCTGCTGAAGAATAAAAAGAAATCTCTCTTGTGTCCTTGCCTTCAGTTCAGGATTCAGCACTTGTCGCGCTGATTTGATTCATCCCTCGCTACATGCTGTATCACTTTGGGGGTTTTTGTGAAGGCTTATTTCTATGCTGCTTGAGAGAAAGTCAGCAGGTACTGGAAAAAAGTTGCAGCTTTCTGCTCTGAAGGCCTTCACCCTGGTGAATTAGGAGGGAATCTGAGTGATTGAAGGGGTGGATAAACTTTGGAATAGCTTTCAGACTTCTTCCTGTCAGGCTCAGGATGAGAATGGAGGCCTTCTGCTATGCAGTGTGTGTAAGGCAGTGTGAGAGCTGCATTGTTAGAACTGTTTAAGAGGTAAGGAGGATCTGGAGTTGACCTGGAGCTTGATGCAGATGTGGGATGAATAGTGTATTTCTCAAACCAGATGTTCTGAGCTTACACCAATGATACTGAGGTGTAACTCCTTTGCAGCTATCACTCCTCAGCTCCAGCTCGTTTTAGTTTTGACTAGTCAACATGGCCCTGCTCAGTATACAGCTCCTCCTTTTCCTGTGAATACTTCCTCTGCTTCTTCACATTAGTTTTGCCACTAGATAATATATTCTCTACTACATATTGTTAAACCTAAGAAATCTATTTTCTATAACTGATATACTTAAAGATAGTGCCAGTTCAGATACAACAAAACAATCATGACTGCTAAATCATTAGTCATCTAAGTATAGTCTGGATGTTGACTGAGTGATGCTTACAGACCACTAAAGAGCTGGTGTTTTTGTTAACAACGCTCTTGAAGGCACACTGTCCCTCATGAAACCAAACATAGCTATCTCAGCTCAAGTGTGTGATTACTGAGAAGCATTACTGATCTCGCTTGTAGAACTTCCTTCACTGGGGCAGGGAAGGGGAGCAAAGGGTACTAATCTGTGCTCATTCTTTACTAGTTGTATATCTGTACCCTGTGTAGTGAAGAGATGCTAGATAAAGCTGTCCCTCGCTCCTTCTTGTCTGTTTTTTAAACTTTGATTACATGTACAATAAAATATTTCTTGATATTCACTTAGTTTATTTGCATGATCCATCTTTTCTTGCGTTCTGTGAATGCACAACCCCCATCATATGCTCTGGCTCCTCCTTTGTGGCCTGTGCCTAAATTCCAGGCTGGAGGGAGAGCTTAGATTTGTTGTGTTGGAGCTGAATGAGCTGCAGCAGCAGAGTTAAAAGCCTGTGATGAACCAGTGGGCTGAGAGACACACTGCTGTCTGGTTCCAGCTTGGGATGTATAAAGCTGTCCTGTATCCTGCTCATATAGACCTCTTCCTTGAGCTACCTGGTCTAGTAGAAGGTGTCTCTGCCCATGTTGGGGGGGTTGGAACTAGATGATCTTTAAGGCCTCTTCTCTGGTTTATCTGATTCCCCTTGAGGTCTGCAAAAGGCTCTTAGAACCTGTATCAGATGATGACCCCTTCCACGAAATCTCTTGGGCCTATCTGAAATACTAGATAAACTGATTTATGCTCGGTGAGATGAGCACACTGGGTACACAGAGCAGATAAAGTGCAGCCTTAGGAGGTGGTGACACCTGTCTGCTAGTAGTTTCTCAGAGAGAAAGGATGAGGACAACCTGGGAGGCATCCTTGTCGCTCACAATTACATCCTTCACCAGCACTGACTGGCTTGTAATACCTGAACGTTGCCCCATAACATGGTGTAGCTCACTGCTAGAGTTAGGTAATGATTGGACTAAAGGACCATAAAGGTTGTCCAGCTTGAACTATTCTGTGACTGTCATTTTGATAGCTTAAATGTCTTACCTTTCTCAAGGCAAAATACTGTTTTCTAGTTCTAATAAAAAAACTGGAAGCAACAAAGCTGTTGCTGATCTCCAGTGAGAAAAACCTCTCTAGATGTCTGTGGTGACCATCTGACAGAATGCTTTAAATAAGATCTGTAAGTGTTGTTTGCCTGCCAATGGTGTTCTCAAGCACTACAATACATGTGCTGGGTTTCAGAGTGAGAAAGCAGAGCTGATCACTTCTCGCATTCCTTACATTGCAAATTTCATTTCCATTTTAAATGGCCTGCTAATGCTCTTGGCAATAAATTTCTTGTCATGGGGTTGACTTTATCCATTGGAGAGCTTTAGAATGCGCTAGATGCAGGAATGGGGCAGGTGTTCATTGATCAGATTTACTGTTAAGATACTTCAGAGGGAAAGTTCTCTGAGGCTTTTTGTCTCTCTAAATGTAGAGTCCTCAGTGCTGCCAGACCTGGCTAGTGGTGAAATACCATACCCTAAATACACAAATGTTTCCATTTCTGCCAGGTTAACATTTAAAGGGTTTTTTGGTTAGTAGATTGGGGGTTTATTTGGTTGGTTTTGATGGGGGATTGTGGGGAATGTGTTTGTCTTGGTTTGGGTGTGTTGTTTTTTGGTCAGCAACTACTGACCATCTTTTGCAGCATGGCTTTTGAATGCTTTCTCCACTTCTCTGGTGGATACAAGGTAAGCTGTCTAGATGATCTCTTAACTAATGCTAGCTGTGAGGGTTTTTCAGCCTTTGGAAAGAAGAAGTAAGGATATAGTCTCTAAGGAGCTGTGTGCGCTCTACTAAACTCTCAGATTCAAAGGCAGTGGAGGAATGCATTAAAATAGTATCAGTAATAAAATCTACACAATTTTCATAAAATCAAATATAAACTATTTCAGGAAATCAAGTGAGTTTGGTTTCTATAGGGCCAGAAGAAATCTTGCTTTCTGCTTCTATAGCTCAAGCCTTTTCCCAGCCAACAAATGGGCAGCACAGAGCTGCCATAACTAGCTGTCTTCCAACTTACTTGTGTACCCAGGGTCTCTTAACCAGTTTTACTGTTTAATTTGTGCTCACACAGACAAGTTGAACCATATTCTTTGACTTACTTTTGATGTGCTAGTTTGGGTGGGATTGACTGGCTTGGCTGCAGAATATTTGTTACATTCAAACCTAAATTGCTTTTTGTCACGAAGATAGCACAGTTTGCCTTACATCTGTAAGTGAATTCCTGAGTAATTCTGTTTACCAAAGCCCTGGTGTGGCATGAATCATGCTTTTTGCAAGACAGCCAGAGGCTGAGATCTCTCTGAGCATTTATCCAGCTCAAAACTAAGGCACACAGATCTAGAAATACAGGTTGGCTGCAGGATTTCCCATCTGTATTTTTATACATGGTCTTCCATTTTTCCTCTCTCATGCTCCCTGGCTTGCAATGCGTGTGTTACGGAGGTGCGTGCTTTCCTTCCCTTGGTTAGAGGGCCAGGCACAGAACAGGGTTTAACTTGCTCCTAGCTTTGCTACTATAGCTGTCTTTCAAATAATTATGATACCATGACTCATCATACTGATTTTTCTTGATGGAGCCCGTGGCTTCAGGTGCTCTCAAAATCTCTGCATGAACCTCTCAAAGCTCTTCAAGTGTTTCTGAGCTGAAGCGCACGCACCCTGTGTCGCTGAGCAAGAGCGGGCATTGCTTGCTAATATTCCTTGCTTGTGTTGCTGCTAAGCCACTGCTGATTTTCTGTTCTACTGCTGTCCTCTGGCTTTTCTCCATGCATATTCATTTATCCTTCTTTGTTTCTAAGTTTATGGTTTCTTCTCCAGGTTTCCTTCACAGCAGCATGTCCGTGCAGGAGTTGGGCTCCTTGAGACAGGTGTTAGCAGCTATTGAAGCACAACTGACACGTTTGCCTGAGCACTCTGATCTGTGGCTCCTGGTCTTGTCTCTTGCAGTGGCTGAATTCAGGATGATGGACAGAGCAGACATAAAGGGTGAGTGTCTTCTTGGAAACAACCTACTACCTCACCCTCAGTGGCAGAGCTCTGTTCTATTAAGCACCCAAGCCATAACGTGCTCCTCTGTTTGCTACAGGCTTTGCAGAGTGGTAAAGAATACTGTAAATTCTTACAACCCTGACTGTCAGGACCCAGTGGTGGGCACCAGAGCGCTTAATCTTGGTGATTAGGCAAGGTCTGGGATCAGTCTGTGTTAGTGAGGCCACATCTGGATTACTAGGTCCAGTTCTGGACTCCCCAGTTTGAAATACAGGGAACTACTGGAGAGAGTCCAGTGGAGGGTACAAAGATGTTGAGGGGACTGGAGCATCTCTGACAAGCAAAGGCTGAGAGACCTGGGAATGTTTAGCCTGGAGAAGAGAAGACTTGAGAGGGGATCTTCTCAATAGCTAAAGGGCAAGGTGGGATAAAAGGATGGGGCCAAACTCTTTCCACTGGTGCCCAGCAACAGGACAAAGGACAGCAAACACAAACCCAGGAAGTTTCACCTCAACATGTGTGAGAGTTTAGCATCACACTACAACACCATGTAGGAAAACTTACTTCCTGTGAGTGTGCTGGAGCACTGGACCAGGCTGCCTGGAGAGGTTCTGGAGTCTCCTTGTCTGGAGAGATTCCAAATTTGCCTGGATGTGATCCCAAGCAACCTGCTCTGGATGACCCTGCTTTAGCAGTGAGGTTGGACTAGATGATCTCTAGAGGTGCCTTTCAACCCTCACCATGCTGGATTCTGTGTTCAGTGGGACTGTCCGTGGTACTTACAGGCTTTGGAGAACACCATGGTGATTTCTGTTAAGGGTAGAGAAATGCTGCATGTATCTAAATGTCTGTGGGATACTCAGTTTAAAGCTTGGTTTCATTATCTAGAAGAAGGAAACAAGGCTGTAAATTGTGTTTGTTACAGTTCTGTGGAGAAGAAAAGCTGGGATACAAGTGTGCTTTCAGGCAGTGAGGGATGTTTTGGTCCTCATCCTCCAAAACAGCAGTTGTTCTGTTTTATGGTGTGAATACACTGCACCAGCTGAGCACTGCTGATTCAGAACCACGGTCTGAGCACACTTAGCTTTTACCACAGGATTGCAAGAGGAAAAACCTGAAAGCAGGAGAGGGAAGGTGGAGAGGGCCAAGACCTGCATGGCAGTGTGGTCAAAGCACACAGAGCCTTCATTTAAGGGGTGATAAGGAAGAATAATATCTGTTAATCTCACTGAACACAAGAGGGCTACAATAACCCATTTTCTCTTGACAGCAGGAGAATTCTGGATGGAGCTTCATTAATGTCTGTCTAGCTTTGGCCTGCTCTTGGTTTTATACAGCTAGGGAATGAAATAAAATGATACTTGACAGACTTTAAGTGCTTGTGTACACCTATCACTTCAATGCAGTGCTATATTTAACACCCTTCTAGTGCTTTACACTGCTTAGAAGTTGTGACTACTTACTGAACATGTTGCTGCTGCTGATAAGATATCAAAATCTATGGCACAGATGCATAGCTCGATATGTTCTCTAGTGATATGAATGCTTTGTTCTGCACTTAAGTTGCAGAAAATCCAGATTGTGTGAGCAAATAAGGAAAAGAGAACATATGAGGAGTGGAAAGTTGCCTGGAAAAGTACAAACCCCTGCCTAGTAACCATAAGCAAGTGTTAGATTGCTTCTCTATTGATCCAAAGTGCAATTAAAAGCTACCCCCTGCAGCTGAATTTAGATTGGGCTTTTAAAGTTTTCTTTTTCCTTTACAAGCCTGGTATCAAATGGAAAAAAACCTCAGCATAGCAGATCTCCTGTAATATCACCCAGGGTGTGCATCAGTCTGAGCCCCTTGGTTAGCCCAGGGCTACCTGAAGTATGTGGCTCTGGGTGCCTGGCAGCTCAGTTTTGGTGCTGTGAAAAATAGAATCAAGGCATGTGCTGGCTGGCATCAGTGTTCTACCTCACTTGTGCACTCTGTGTCAGTAGAAAGGTTGCCTTCTGTGGTACAAATATGGGAGTTTCTGTAGAAGGAAACCTACAGGACTTTAGAAGGAGGTGAGAATGTTGTGTTTTGTTCTCTCCCAGCTGTTCTTGAGGCAGTGATTTGTGTCTCTTCATTGGAGCTGTCAGGATTTGTTTCTTTCCTTGGAAATGTAGATGAACACAACATCTCTATCCATCACAAACCTATAGTAAATGTAGAGCTGTATTTATATGGTCCAGAATCAGTATCCACCGTCTATAAAGCTTGTGGAGATTAGAAGGACCTAAGACAAAGCTTGTCACAGGTTTAGGACTCTGTCAGCCCATGGCATCTGACATTGTAGCAACACCCAAACTCACCAAAGCTTATACCTAGGAGCTAGAGAAGATCTTGCCAGCAGCTGGAGGCACACAAGGCTCACTGTAACTCCTGGTGTGAACATTTTCTACTCCAGAATGTGAGAGGCTGCTGGAAGAGTGGAATATAAGCAAAGAGGAGGCAATATCCAGTAGCAATACAAAGCTACTTGCCTCACTTAAAAGCCTTTTCAAAGGACCTTCAAGAAAGCAATATGAGAGTTTTCCATCAAGCAGAGACAGAAATCAAGAGAGAAATAAATCTGTGTTACTGTGCAAGCTTTCTGGGCTGCAAGACATCTAATTTAGGTATGATCTGCAGCCTTGTATCTGTAGGACAGCAACATTTTTCTCTCTAATAACCTGCAAGACTGGCCATCGTGGGTTGATGTTGTCTGCTGCTGTTGTGTGCACTGTATGCTGCTTTTTTTTTTCCTGATGTACTTGCAAAAACCCAAAAAGCAGCTCTGGAATCCATGGGCCTAACTGGGTAAGGTCTTTGCTTAGAGAAGATTATTGGGAGCAAAAACAAAGTATTTCTGTTCATCAGCAAAGTAAATGTTATAGCTGGGTAACAAGTAGGCTGCTGAACAGTCATTTCCATGGAACTTTTTAATTCTTTTTTAAGTAGGGGGAGTAAGGGGAATGTTTATCCCACATCTTGAATCCAGACATTTTATGCTAGGGGCTAGATGCATGCTGTGTGCTGGGGAGTGTCTCTTCTTTAGACTACAAACTGGGACTTCAGCGTCCTAAGCCTTCTCATTTGCTTGTTTGCATCTGAATTAGACTCTTGATAAGAAATTGAGATGCCTCGGGCCTGACTTCAGAGCTTTTATTGCAAGTGCTGAGTCTGTGGATATTGCACATTCTTTGGGTACCAGCTGCTTATCAGTAAATTTCTGAGAGAGGTTACAGGGATTTGCTGATCTACCAGCAGATCTGCTCATGCCTTGCTCTCTCATGCAGTTCCACAGGTTAGCAAAGTCCAGCAATGTAAGGTGTTTAAACTATGAGCTTCATATTGATGGATAAGGGCTGCAGGGCAATCATGCAACACAAACTGAAAACCAAGAGGTTCCATCTTGAACATGAAGAGAAACTTCTGTGAGGGTGATGGGGTCCTGGACCAGGCTGCCCAGAGAGGTTGTGGAGTCTCCTTCTCAGGAGAGATTCCAAACCAACATGGACGTTGTGATCCTGGGCAACCTGCGGTGGGTGACCCTGCTTTAGGCAGGGAGGCCGGACTGGATGATTTCTAGAAGCCCCTTCCATCCTCTGCCACTGTGTGATCTATGCCTTTAGCTGGACCAGAGTGTCTGTAGGGTTCGACTGCTTGGGAGTAGCTAGGACGGAGGACAGAAACTGCATTTTTGTCCAACTCGGGTATTGCTGTGGGGAGGAAGGTGCCTTTGCGAGGTTCATGTGCAGAGGGTGTGACAGCTGGGGGCACCCCGTGCGCAGAGGGGCTCTGCAGCCCCTGCCTGTCTTCGCCCCCACGTGCTCTGTGGGGCAGCCGTGCCCAGGGGGGCCTCGCTGCCACGGGCACACCTGCACTGTCTCTGCCACAAGCCTGCCCATTTGCCCACGCTCCGCTCCCCTTCTCTCAGGGGCAGAGGCGAGGAAGAGCTGTGGACAACGGTCCCTCGCCACCGGTATGGGGACAGCGCAGGACTGCCTCGGGCAGCGAGGTAGCCCGCATGCCCTCACAGCTCCTCTCTCGGCTGGCACCTCGCTGCTGCCCACGGGCCCCGGCCCTAAGTCCCCCGACGGGCGCCCGCCCCAGCGGCGGCAGCGAGGAGGCGGAGGCGCCTGGGGAGTTCCCTTTCGGGGCATTGTGGGAAGGAGCGATGCGGCCGGGGCCTCACCTGTGGTGGGGCGGGGAGGAGGGGAGGGGAGGGCAGGAGAGGAGGAGGGAGGCGGCCGGCAAGTAGCCGGGCCGGGCCGGGCCGGCTCCCAGCCCACCGCCGACCAACACACCATGGTAAGTGGGCTGGGGCCACAGGGCTTCACCGGGCGGCAGCAGCTGCCTGCCGGAACCGCCCTTCGTCCCCGCGGTGCCCCCCTCGAGGGGCACGCTCTCCGGGCGTCCCGATGCGGCTGGCAGGAGGCGGAGCGGCCCCCGTCCCTCGCAGCCCCGGGAGGGCTCGGTCCCACTCGGACCCGTGGGAAGACCCTCCGCGGGCCGGCCCGGACGTTGCGCCTAGGGCAAACAGAAATGTTTGAGAAGGCAAAGTCCCCGCAGAGGTGGGTCCGGCCGTGGCACCGCGCTGCCGTCTGGGCTACCAAGGGAGAGAGAACGTCCCGGAATAAGTGCGGCAGCGGCTTGTTGTGCTTGGAGAAAAGAAACTTGGGTTTATTAATTTATTTATCTTTAAATCGTTCTGCCGGGATAATCCGACTTGGCTTTACACAGAGGTGAAATGTGTTCTTTAGCCAGTGCGTGCCAGCCCTGCTAGGGCTGTGCCGGCTGCTCAGAGGTGCCAAAATACTATTTCCAAGCAGGTTTGGGCAAGGTTTGCACCTGTTCTGAGGAAATGAACCTTAGATTCTTTTGCTTTCTGCCTTCTGGCCCGTGGGGTGAGCTTGGGTCATGCTATCAGCTTTTCGTAGCCAACCAGGAAAACAAGGCTGTACAGAGAGAGGTTCTATAGTCTTCCTGTAACTTGAGGAGTGGAGGTTCAAGTCGGCTCCAGTGCCGGGAGAAGGATCAGGTGTGGTTTCACATGGATCTGTGTCTTTTAGCTGGCTTTGGTGTCAGAGCAGGGCAGTGCTGAGCAGTGGGTTTTCTTGTGGTGGGAGCATTGGAAACAGCGTTTCTCCACGTGTATTCCCTGATGCTAGGTAAGTGGAGAGCTTGGGTGGCAGCCTTGCCTCCCCCTCCAGTGCTTTGCACAACTGCTTGGTCTCATGAGAGTTGTAGGAACTTTGCACTCTGCCTTTCCTTCAAGTAATGCTTCCATGAGAGAACATGTGGGTCTGGTTCTGTTCCGTGTGTGTTGTCTTATTGGCAACCAGCCTACATATGGCTGGGTAGAGGCAGAAGCAGTGCCTTCTTTTAGCTTGGAAGGGGCCAATATCCCTTCAAGTTGATGAGCTGACAGGCAGGATGCTAGGATAGTGGCCCTTTGATTCTCCAGTGCTGTGCTTGGTGGTGGTTTGGTGGGATCAAAAAGGACTGTTGTGGTTATTCTCTCTTGTTACATGTGACGACCAGTATCCTCAGAATAATGGTTAGATTTTCCCCTCCAGGCTCTCAGGCAATGAGATGGTCAGTGATGCCTCTTAACTGAGAAACCACCTCCCTGCTTGGTAATTCCAGTTTGGGGCAGGTTCTGTTAGCGTGCCCTGAGCTGACGTCCCACACAGCTTGCCTGTTGTGTGCAGCTGTGATATCAGTTACTGGCTGTGCAGCTGAGGAGAAGTCTCTCAACTCCTTCCTTCATCACAGGCCAAGTTTTGTTGTTTGTCTCTACTCTCAAAGGCAGAGCTCTGTTATTTCTTTTCAGTGGTTTAGCCAGAATGTTAAATGTGGTAGCCTGCTGTATTTAGACAGGCATCCCTGTCATTAGGGTTGCAAATGGAATATGCACAGTAATGAATTTACAGACAACAATGCAGCCTCCACACCTTAAGTCCCCATATGTATCTTTCTGGTTACACCCTGAGAGCCCTACATAGCCACTTCCCTCCAGTAAAGTTGATGTAAACAAGTGGAGTTCCTATTTTGCCCTTGAAGGTCAGTAAATAAGGTAGTTGATTTCAGGGAAGCTGATCTCAGAACCCTCCCTGCTGCAAACACTTCACCAATGCCAGTTCTCAAAGCACTCACCAGGGTCTCAGGGGAGTGCTGCTTACAACAGTGCTCCTTATTGTCAACCTGGAGCCCATCCTCTCTATTGATTGTTACAGTTTGATAAGGTGAGTGTGCATTCTTGCAATTAGTAAGCTGGGTTTTGTTTTCCTTTTCTGAGGTCACAGGACAAACCCTTCCTGGTTTTATCACATCTAGTGCTGTCAGCCTTGCCCTGTTCTGTTGCAGAACTAGTGCTGATGAAAAGGTGTTTTTGTCAGGACTCTCATCTCGCTTAAAATCCCAGTGTCTGTCTCTCTGAAGGGCTTGTCACACTGGGTTGAGGCTTCAGAAATAAGTGTTACTGGGTTACAAACCAAGAATAAGCCCTTATTCAGGCTTGAGAGTAAAGAATTTTCAGTGGATCATTTAAAGTCTCTGTAGATTGGTCCCTGCAGTTTGGAATTACAGAGTTGTGCTTACCAGGTTTTTTCCCGTGTTTTGAGATCTGAACGGCAGGCACTTGCGCAAGTAGTGTCCCAGCAAGAGGCTTGTTCCAGGTATTTGCTGCCTTGTAGGTTTCCAGGGAAAGAGTCTGTTTAGCAAAGCGAACTCCACATCCACAGATGGCTTTTCTGCTCAGCTGCTACTCCCTGACATCAAAAATAAAAGGCTTTTAAGAGACTAGATTCTGCTCCCTGACATACGTGGGTGCAGCAAATAAATGCAGGATTGCTGTCCCAGCAAAGCAGAGAGCAGAAAATTATTAGTTTCCCCAAGGACACCTGTTGCTGTAGTCATTCATGCCTCTGAGTGTTTCAACATCTATATCCCGCTGCCACCTTGGTGTTATCAGTGTGGCTTTCACAACAGTGCAGGGCTCTGGGTGCACAGCGCTGAGTGCAGGATTGGTGTCTGCCTGGTACAAGGCCTGCTTCCCTCTTACCTATGCTGCCAGTCAGTGCAGCAAGAAAAACTGGTACTTGTGGATGTGATCTGAAACCCTGGAAAAAGGTCAGAAGAATCCCTTTGAGCAGGAGGGCTCTGAAAATGGACTTGGCCTGAGTGAAAAAGAGTTGGCAAGCACTGTTTGCTCTTAGTGAGACATTTGATAGCAGTGCCTGATCCAGAAGCTTGGGTGGAAATATTGAAGTGACTGCAGCTGCTGACACCTGCTTGGTGCTTGAATTGGACTCTTAGCTCTTCTCAGTATTTGCCTCACCAACAGCCTCAATGTTAAAATAGCCTCAGATCTGCAAATACACTTTCTGTGCTGCGTGGAATTTACTGTCTGTAGTTTGAAGAATATCTTTGCTGCAGCAGTGTATTGACCTAGAGGAGACGATGAACTTTGCCTCTGAAAGACCAGAAGGGCAGCACATTGGAATACAGAAAATGACAAATAGATGATTCTTGTTGTTTGAGACAGCATTCAGTGTGGAGGGGGAGGAAAAAAAGAAAGCCCATGTTGGTGTTTCTTTGCTTACTTCTTCTGTAGTGAACTCTTCGTGTGAAAGTAGATACTGGTAATGGCATGGCATCCCTTTTAGAAGATCCTGAGTAGATAGGCTTTAAAGCTTGGGAGGAATGATAGAAATGCATGAAATCATGGACACCGTGAAGAATGATTGCTACAAAAAGAGTCAAGGTCCATGCTGGGTAGTTTTTAGGCACTAAATACAAAGGGGAATACTTTTTCACGCAGCATAGTGAATGTTTTTAATCCACTGCCACGAGCTGCGGTTATCTTAGTAGTTAGGCAGACAATGGGTCCACAGGCAGGTTGTCTGGATCCAGGTTCTGGCTCTGAATCCTTAAACCTGTGACTACCACAGTGATTTTACACATGCACTGTTATTTATGCTCTTCCCTTCTGGAAGCTGCTCAGATCAGAGTGCTGCTCAGGGGGTGATCTGGGATCTGGTGTTCACTTATTCCCTCTGATTCAGTTGGACTTCTGAGAATCATTTTGTGGGATTTGCTAGGGAAAAAGTGGTTTAGGATTTTTCTCATGAGGGATGTAATCTCTGATGTTGATGTGATCTGGTTTTGGATGTTCTCTCTCAAGTACTCACCAGTCACAAAAAAGAAATTTAGGTATGTCTCGGACATGGGAATTGCTATCATGGAGAGTGCCTGGAGGGCTTTGGAGAATGCATTGGCATCTGGGCTGGGCAAATGCAGGACTGGAGGGATCATGGGCAGCCAGACCTTCTGAAGGCATCAGTTATAAGCAAGAGCAGCAAAGGGACAAAATGATGAAAGGATTGAGGAAACTGATGGGTCAGGGAGGGCAGGTAGAGCTGCTTTCCTTGAAGTCCTCATAAGATTTATGCTTCAGTATGTGCATCAGGCATTAGTGTGAGCCAGTTGGAGTCTGTCCAGCAATGCCTAAATTAAAACTGTATAGCTTCTGTACAAAGAATTCTTTCTTTATCCCTCATTACCATCCCTGCTCATTAATTTCCCTGCTGTCCTGTTCCTGCAGGCTCTCATCTGCATTCACGTGGCTGCTTTGGGTGTTTGCTTTGCTAAATGGCTACCCCGGACCTTTGCATTCTCTGGGATGTCTTTGGGCTGCTGCTGGGCCAGGTCTGGCAACAGACACAGCAGGGTGCTCCCTTTTATGCTGCTCTGGGGCACTGTCACTGGTGTTGGCAGGTGACAGCCCTGTGACATCAGGGTGATGGGGTCCCCCCTGCACAACCCTGCCCAACATCCACCATCACTCCACCCACTGCCCTTCTGCCCAGCATTCTTCAGAGGATGGGTACCTTGGGGTGCTGGTGCCAAGGCAGTCCCTGTGTCCAGGAGACCTGGGGGACTTGTCCCTGCCCTCAGAGGCCATGTACTAGGGCCCACTGCTGGGCATCCCTGATGTGTCTTCTGGCACTTGGCTCCCAAGGACAAACCTTGAGCTGTTAGTCTTCTCTCAGGCCATGACAGAAATGAACCCTGCAGGCTGGAGACTGCCCTGATTAGCTTGGCCCCTCTCTGTGGAGCTTATGTCCATAAACACTTTTCTCCTGTCCATATTATCCATGAGATAGAAGCACCTGTCAGTGTCTGAACTGTCAGTGCAGATTAAAATCCCTCTTCACCAGACACTCAGTGCCCATTGTTGTCTTGCTGCTTGTTGGAGCTTGAAGGTAGTTTTGGCCAGACACCTGCTTTCTTCAATGGCTTGTTAACCAGCGCAGGAGCTCCTGTGTGGTCATCACCCTCTGTTTCAAACCCTGAGGCAAGCAGTAAACACAGATTGCAATGGAATGAGAAATGGAACCATTTTGGGGGGAAGAAAACACAGAATTTGCCCTTGTCTTTGACTTGCACTCCTGCAAGCTGGAAGGAGAACACGTGAAGTGCTGGGTGAGCCTTTGCCTGCTCAGCTGTCCTGTTTGGATGATAGCTGTGTTTGACTCAAGTGAGACTCTCCAGAAGGTTGTTGGCTGGATCAGTACTTTAAGTGCTTGTATGCTGCTCAATTTCAGATCGTCAGTAACAAGCAAAGGGCAGCTTCTGTGTGACGAAAAGCATAAAATCAATGTGCAGCTATAGCTACATGTGTCTGTAATGATCTGGCACAGCTTTTATTGCATGGACTTTGGATGTATTGTTCAGGGGAAATTGGTCAGAAACATTCCTAATGGAGATGAAGCGAGGAAGAATCCAGTGCCAGTTTGGCAGCGGTGCGCTGCTTCAGGCTCTTCATAGGATCAGCTTTCCATTCAGTTGCTTTTTTCATGCTTCCTGACACCATACAGACAAAAAGTGTGTTTTAAAGTTGCATTTCAGAGAATCATGATGTTATGTTAGTTGGAAAAGGCCTTTAACATCACTGAGTCCAACCATTCTCTAACTCTGCCAAGTCTGGCGCTAAACCATGTCCCTCAGAGCCACAACTCTGTGTCTTTGAAACACCTCCAAGGATGGGGATTCAGTCACCTCTCTGGGAAGTCTATTCCAGTGTTTGAGAACCCTGTCAGGAAAGAATTTTCTTCTAATATCCCATCTAAACCTGCCCTGGTGCAACTCGAGGCCATTCCTTCTCATCATATCATCACTTGTTCCTTGGGGGAAGAGACTCACCCCCACCCTGTTCCAGCTTCCTTTCAGGGAGTTGCAGAGAGTTAGGTCTTCCTTGAGCCTCCTTTCCTCCAAGCTAAACAACCCCAGTTCTCTCAGTTCCTTGTAGCGAAACCTTTTCTCCAGACCCTTCAGCAGCTTCCTTACCTTTCTGTGGACCTGATTCAGCACCTCAGTGCTGAGCACAGAGGGATGATTGCCTCTTTAGTTTTGCTGGCCACACCATTGCCAATACAGGCCAGGTGGCTCTTGGCCACTTGAGCATGCTGCTTGCTCACCTTCAGCCAGCTGTTAATCAAAACCCCCAGGTCTTTATGGGCAGTTTTCCAGCCACTGTTCCCCAAGCCTGAAGCATTCGTGTGCTGCTTGTGACCAAAGTGCAGGACCCAGCACATGGCCTTGTTGAATCTCAAACAACTGGCCTCATTCCATTAATCCAGCTTCTTCAGGTCTCTCTGTACCTACCCTCAAGCAGATGAGCACTCTCACGCAGCTTGCTGTCATCTGTAGAACTCAACAGTATTTAATAAACTTCTCTGTCAACTTCTGTGCTGCTGTGGCTGGGAGTTTTAGTGTCAGAACAAATAAGTAAGGCAATAACAGTTTGAATAAAGGAGCCTCCTTGGGGTTCTATTGGATTGCTTTGAAAGTCCCGAAACCCACGGGTATTAAAGGTCAGCAGACAGATGGGGACGTCATGCAGCAGCAGAATACCAAATGCCTGTGCTTCAGTGTGTTTTTACTGTCTTCTGCTGATATGGCCAGATTGTTAATACATCAGATCAATAGATCTTTTTCATTTCACCCTACTCGCCTGGCACTCCAAACCCTCTGTGTATTGACAGTGCGGCTGTTCATTTGGGGGTTGATCAGTATGCACTTCCCTCCCTCCAAAAAACCCCACTAAACAAAGTGAAAACTAAAAGGAGTTCTTCAGATGTTTTGGAGCAAACCAATCGATCATCTAATGGCTGGAATAATTTGGATGTTTGTGCTCTTGAAGAGAACTTCCTGAGAGCAGGTTTTGTTACCTCGTGTCCAAAAAGGAAGAATAAATGCTAGCACAAAAATACCTGGATGGCTCTGTTGGGAAATACATTCCTGTTGGAGAAAAGTATGAAAGCGAGGGAAAGACAAGCAGAATATGAACTCAACTAGACTACAATGGTGCCAGGAGATCAGGGAGCCTTCAAGGAAGTCAGAATAAGTTAATAGAGAATTTGATAAGAAGTAGTTTCCTCTCTGTCAGGTCCAGCCAGTTGGTCTGGTTTTCCCCAGGCTTCTGTCAGCAGCTGTTGTCATGTCAGCAGCCAAAAATGTGCATTTTTTCATCCCACTTCCCTTTTTACATGGTCCACAAGCTCCTCTCCATTACCATGTCATATATTGCCTACTGGCAGCAGCTGCAGAGCTTCTGATTTCTTCTGAGCTGTCTCTCATGATTCTAATTCCTAACTGGCAGATTTTAATTGCTGTGAGTTTCAGCAGTCTTTCGAGTTTACAGAGGTGGATTTGATAAAGGTGGCAAGCTCTTGAATGGGTTCAGAGAGGTTACAGCTGAAGCAGAGTCTAAACCCAGTGCTGCTGGAGTGACAGAGCTGCCTAGGTGAGCAAATCCTTGCCCAAACCAAGCACCCAGGAAGAAAGTTGCTTGCTTTTCCCACTCTTCAGCCACCATCTCCCATTTTGCCTTCCCTCCCCTCAGGCTCCTTGGAGTTGTTTCCCTGTCCTCTCCCACTGAGGGACCTGGAGTAGCCAGATGCCACAGAACAGGTTTGAAACCAGTCAGCTAATGTTAAGCAGGTTAAATTCCAGGAGGAGGAGAGGCATTTCTAGCACACATTCTTCTCAGCAAGTTGAAAAAGGAACAGATGATGTGAGTTTGAAACCAGTGAGCTGGCTGAAAAGTGTTTGATCAGTCTGGAGTTTGAAATGGCTAAGTACTGGGGGAGGCTGCACTGAAGGGGATCTCCAGTCTTGGCAGCGAACAGCTCAGGGGACAAGCTTGGGTGAGCTGCTTATCAGATCAGAACAGCCCATGAGCAAAAGGAGAAAAAGGTCTCATGAGGAAGGTGAAAAGGAAATCACAGTGATCGTTGGTTTTGCACATCCCTCGCGTGTTTGCTGCGTGTGAACACGTAAATCTTTGTTCTGCTCACCCTGAAATGATTTCATGTCCAAGTCTATCACTTGATCTTTTTGTAGCCTTCAAACTAAGGATGTTTTTCTTATCCTGGTGGAGGTTTGTAGGCCAGAGCAAGACAGGAGGCCCTGTAATTCTCTGACCTGTTCTGTAACTTAAAGCTGTAGCTGATTGAGAGATGCATGAGAAGAGGATAAGAGTGCAGGCTTAGAAGTCTGGTTTAAATAACCCCCCAAACTATTTCCGAACTAGAAAACACTGAAGATTAAACTGGAGGAGTTTAAGCTATTTGCTGACGTGTGGAGGGCATTTTGCACAGTGCTGTAGGTGATTTGATCTGATCCAGTAAAACAAGTTAATAAAATTACACTCTGCTCCCAGACCAAAGCTTGTCTCCTGCAGACTGCAGCGAAGGCAGCTGATGCTCACGCACAACCTCGTGCATTTCATCCCGACCCACTCAGGCTTGGACCCGAGAATTCCCTCTGGCATTGCCCTGGAGTCTGGGGGTGGTTAGTCATAGCCAGCACACCCTGGAATGGCGGGAGAGGAAACCAAGCACTCTGCTTCAGAAGTAATTTGCTTGAAGCAAGTAATTTACTCTTGGTATCTTCTGGAATTAGAACTTTTAAAGAGGAGGAAAACGTTCAGGATAATCAACCTCTATTTGTAGTTTGGCTGCTGAAACCAAACAAAGCAAAATAATCCTTAATCAGCATCCATTTTGGCATCTTCTGTGCCCAGATGGCCAAGAACACTAACAGCATGCTGGCCTGTATCAGCAATAGCGTGGCCAGCAGTGCCCCTGTGCTTGGCACTGGTAAGGACACGCCTTCAGTATTTAGTTTGGGTTTGGGCCTCTCACTAGAAGAAGGATATTGAGATGCTGGAGCAGATTCAGAGAAGGGCAATGAAGTTGGTGAAGGGTCTAGAGCACAATGTCTTGTGAGGAGCAGCTGAGGGAACTGGGGTTCTTTACTCTGCAGTAAAAGAGGCTGAGGAGAGAGATCTTCTCTCTACAACTACCTGAAAGGAGGCTGGAGTGAGGTGGACGTTGCTCTCTTCTTCCTAATAACAAGCAACTGGACAAGAGGAGGTGGCCTCAAGTCATGCTAGGGGAGGTTTGGTTGGACATGAGGAATAATTTCTTCCCTGGAAGGGTTTTCAAGGCCTGGAAAGCGGTGGAGTCCCTGTCCCTGGAGGGATTTGAAAGACCTGTGGATGTGGTGCTGAGGAATGTGTCTTGGCGTTCACCTGGCAGTGCTGGGTTAAGGGTTGGACTTGTTGATCTGAAAGGTCTCTTCCAACCTAAACTCTGCTATGATTCTATCACTAGCACTGAAGGAAAGCAAATATGCTCTGACAGTTGAGGAGGAACAGATGAGTGGTTAGATTTGTTTGTGCAGTGCTTCAACACTTCCAGGTTTATTGAGGCATCGAAATCTTTCCAGCAAGCCGTAATGGACAGAGGTATGAGGGTGAGGAATGTGTGGTATTGTATCAGTGTGGCTGGGCAGAGCAAAGCTGAACTGAATGCAGCAGGTCATGGTTTAGCACCAGACTTGGTAGTTAGATTATGGTTGGACTCAATGATACTGAAAGTCTTATCCAGCCAAAATAATTATGACTCTCTGCTGTCAGCTTTTGATAGGGCTTCATTGCCTAATTCCCTACTTTTTCAGCTGACTCTGATCATCATACTTTATCTGATCCACTGTGTCTTTAAGATTTGTTTATCAAATAGCTGCTGCCTGTGTCTGCTGTTAAATGGACACCCACTGACCTGCTGCTCTGCTTTTCAATAAATCCTTCTCTTGCCAAAGGCTTTGGATCAAGTGAAGTAATCTTTCCTCCATCCAGCTCCTCTCAGTAGAGAAGCGTATGAACAGTAAGCACTGTCCCTTCATCTGCTGGGAAGAGGTAACCCTGATAGGTAGAATATCACTGTGTCAACCCCCCAGTGGTAACAGGATCAGAGAAAGGCAAAAACGTGGTGCTTTGATCTTCACTATAATCAGACCTACCAGCAGCAGAGTTGGTTTTATTTAGCCTGCTCATCTGGAGAGTGTTGCAGGACTCAACACAAGGCAGCTGCAAAATCCTTGTGATTTTGTTAAGCACATTAGACTAACAGTGGCAAGAGCTGTTTTTGCAGCAGCTGGTCCTGCCACAGACACACAGGAATAAAGCAGTCTGTCTTTCCTAGGGGACCAGAGGCTGTTTAGCCTGGAGAAGAGAAGACTGAGAGGGGATTTTCTCAATGTTTATCAATAGCTAAAGGGCAAGGGGCGAGAGGATGGGACCATACTCTTCCTAGTGGTGCCCAGTGACATGACAAGGGACAACAGGCACAAGCTGGAACCCAAAAGGTTCCATCTGAAGATGGGGAAAAACTTCGTTCCCATAAGGATGCTAGAGCCTTGGACCAGGCTGCCCAGAGAGTTTGTGGAGTCTTCTTCTCTGGGGAGACTGCAAACCTACCTGGATGTTGCAATGCTGGGCAACCTGCTGTAGGTGACCCTGCTTTAGCAGGGGGTTGGACTAGATCTTCCCCAGAGGTCCCTTCCAACCACCACCATGCTGGGATTCTGTGATTCCCTAAAATTATTCCACATCTGAAGGCTTTCTCAGGATAGTTATAACTCTTATCTCTGGATTACTCAGCAACTGTGTGACTAAGTAGCCAGAAAATGGTTCTGACTTATGAGTGAAAGCTTTGTTTGAAATCCAAGAGTGATTTGATTTGATTTTTGTAGGGGTTTTTAACTTTCTTTTCTGTAGAAGGTGTTCTGGTGCACTTCTCTGCTCAGACTCACCAGTACTTACAGTTGTTTTGTAATCTGGCTTTGTAATCTTGATCATGATTGTAAACATGCACTTTGATCCTTGCTGGGGAGATGGAGTGTTGGGAAGCATAGGGACAGCAATGAGCTGGAATAGGAAACAAGATGAAGATTAGGCTGTAGACTGAGAAGGTGTAGGGAAGGATCTAGGCTAATGGGAATGTGCATCTAACAAGAACCTGCCAGCTCTTCTGCTGGTAGTTTGCAAGGGTTGGCAGCAGGAGAGGAAGATGAGGCTCCTGTGCTTCTCCTGCTATCAAGGGAAGACTTGTCTCTGTGTAGGCAAGTGGCAGTGTCCCTGTCCTTGTGCACACAGCTGTGGCTATGAGCAGACATCCTTCCTGCAGTCCCTGGCCTCCAAGTGTTGGTACTGGTGAGAGAAGCTATAGAAATGCCTGTCAAGAATGGGACAGGGCAGTGTCATCAGCATCTGATGGCATCCCTGGCAATTTCTTCAGTACCACTAGTCAAGCTCCCTTTCCAGACTAGGAGTGAGCTGCTTAGTTTGTGACCTGAAGCAGTGCAATACCAGCATTGTTAGTGGCATTGGTTCCTATTTCTAGTCTTGTGCCATGCTGCACCCAGTCTTTATTCCCTTCACTAAGGTGTGCTTAATCTTACTTCATGAGGGGTCCTCTTCTAGGGTCCCCTTCTAACCCCTGCAATGTGGTGATACACCTTCTGTACCCCAGGGAAGTGGTAGAGTAGGAAGCAAAGCTGCTGTTTGCAAAAGGGAAGGGAGTTTGGGTGAGAGAGGATGCAAGAGGGGTGCTAAGGGGAGAGGTCCCACAGGGATGGGTGAAGAAATAGGGGAGGGGAGAGATCTCTGTTTCCGTGTTCAGCCTATTCCAGATCAGTCCAAACATCACAGCATGGCTGAAGATGACCTTAACAGCATCTCAGGGCTGTCTGGCATCAGGCAGAGAGGAATGCTCACCTCTGTCCATGGCCCTGGTGTTACCCATGTTGCTTTGTGTGCTGTAGATCCACTTCATGCTGCTGTTCAGTCGGCAGGGGAAGTTAAGGCTTCAGAAGTGGTACACAACGCTGCCGGATAAAGAGAAGAAGAAGATCATTCGAGAGATCGTCCAGATCGTTCTGGCTCGCAACCAGAAGACAAGCAGCTTTGTTGACTGGAAAGACCTCAAGCTTGTTTACAAAAGGTGTGAGTAATTTGATGGGAATTTGTGAATGCTGTTTGTACAAGTAACACGTGCTTGAAGAGCAAAAATAAAGCTTGCTTTAAGGAAAACATCAAACAAACCTCTAGGTGCCAGACTAGGCTGGTAGGAGCCTGCCGCCAGCCTTCCAACGGTGTGTGACAGCACAGTGTCCTTGGCTACGTGGGAAGGGTGAATTG